>NC_064819.1:90456292-92856292 GCF_024166365.1 Elephas maximus indicus
TTGAATTTTTTCTTTAGTCCTTTCAGCTTAAGAAATGCCAAGTGTGTTCCTCCCTTTTGGTTTTCTAACCCCAGGTCTTTCACATTTCATTATAATGCTTTGTATTGTAAGTTATTTTTTCTTTCTTTCATTATTTCTTCAGTTTGCTTTAGCTACTTTACATTCAAGAGCAATTTTCAGAGTCTCTTCTGGCATCCATTTTGGTCTTTTCTTTCTTTCCTGTCTTTTTAATGGCCTTTTGCTTTCTTCGTGTATGATGTCCTTGATGTTATCCCACAACTCCTCTGGTCTTCAGTCATTAGTGTTCAATGCATCAAATCTATTCTTCAGATGATCTCTAACTTCAGGTGGGATATACTCAAGGCCATACTTTGGCTCTCATGGTCTTATTTTAATTCAGCTTCAACATGAACTTGCATATGAGCAATTGATGATCTGTTCTGCAGTCAGCCCTGGCCTTGTTCTGACTGATGATATTGAGCTTTTCCATCATCTCTTTCCACAGATGTAGTTGATTTGATTCCTATGTATTCCATCTGGTGAGATCCATATGTATAGTCACCATTTCTGTTGTTGAAAAAAGATATTTGCAATGAGGAAGCTGTTGCTCTTGCAAAATTCTGTCATGGAACCATTTCTATCACCAAGGCCATATTTTCCAACTACCAATCCTTCTTCTTTGCTTCCTACTTTCACGTTCCAAACACCAGTAATTATCAATGTATCTTAATTGCAAATTTGATCAATTTCAGACTGCGGAAATTGGTAAAACCTTCAATTTCCTCATCTTTAGCACTAGTAGTTGGTGGGCAAATTTGAATAATAGTCATGTTAACTGGTGTTCTTTGTATGTGTATGAATAGCATCCTACCACTTACACATTGTACTTCAGGATAGATCTTGAAATGTTCTTCTTGACAATGAATGTGATGCCGTTACTCTTCAATGTGTCATTCTTGGCATAGTAGACCATATGATTGTCTGATTCCAAATGGCCAATGCCAACTCATTTCATTCACTAATGCCTAGGATATCAATCTTCATGTGTTCCATTTCCTTTTTTACAACTTCCAATTTTTCCTAGATTCATACTTAGTACTTTCCTTATTCCAGTTATTAATAGATGTTTACAGCTGTTTCTTCTCATTTTGACTCATGCCACATGAGCGAATGAAGGTCTACTCCATCCATGTCATTAAGGACAACTCTACTTGGAGGAGGCAACTCTTACCCAGTTTTATTTTGAGTGCCTTTCAACCTGAGGGGCTTATCTTCTCCTTGTATATCAGGCAGTGTTCTGCTGCTATTCTTAAGGTTTTCATTGGCCATTTTTTCAGAAGTAGACTGCCAGGTCCTTCTTCCTAGTCTGTCTTAGTCTGGAAGCGCCACTAAAACCTGCTGGTATTTGAAAATACCACTGTTACAGCTTTCAGCATCACAGCAATACACAAGCCACAACAGTATGTCAAACTAACAGACAAGCGGTGGATTAGGGAAGTAACAGGCTACAATTCACTATCAGGATCAAATTAGAAATAACAGGATACAGGGTACAATTTGTCAATCAAAATAGCTTCCATCCAGTAGAATGCCCAGCTTATTCTTGGCCGTGTTTGCAGGCAAACCTTGCTCTTGGTCTCACCACCGACCCTGCTTAGGCCTGGGCTCTCCCACAGGCTCCCACTAAGGCAAGTTTGGGTCTAAGAACAAGTGCCCGAAGGCACTCCACTTCGCTAGCAAGCCTGCTGTCTGCAGGTGCTCAGCTCTCTCACTTCAAGGGTTGGGAAGCTCACTGCAGCCCTCTCACTCTACTGCCCCTAGTGCTGCTGTGCCATCTCATGCCATGTCCTGCTATCTCCAATGTTATAGCTCTCTCTGTCTCCTAAGTCCAGGAGGCTCTTGGCACAGGAATCCCAGGTCCAAATGATGTGTTCCACAATGGCTCTTCTTCTTGGTGGTAGTGAGGTCCCATTCTATCTCTGTGGGATTGACTCTTTTAAGCCTAATAGGATGGCAAAGCTGACCAATCACCTTGGTAGTCCATAGGCACTTTATCTGCATAATCACTGTTGAGTCTGTTCAAGAGTTTTACATGCCTTATTTGCATAGCTCCAGCCAATCATTCTGTGGGAGCTAAGAGATGATGGCTAGAAAGGCTATAAAAAATCAATTCACTGCACCACAGATGGCATCGCTTACTTTATACATGTTTTATTCCAGGTGCTTTCTTGTATATTTAGTTCATTCTAATGGGCATGAAATGTGCAACATAAATATTGAATCTGTGTCAAACTTGTTTAATCTGCTATTCATCAGGTGATGTGCCCTTCAAAATCCAGTATTCAGAAGGACAATGGCTTGACTATTCAGCAGGTTTGTTAATGAGGGCCCCTGAGTCTATGTGCTTCAGCCAATATCAGGCTCTGTAGCAAAGTGATGTTCAGCTTAACTTCACATTGTCCAATGCTGTAGGTAGTTTACTAATGTGACAGTGGATGGCTACAGTACTCCTTTGGATTTGCCACATTAGAGATGGACTGTTCCATCGGTGAACAATTCAGAGCAATATCTTTTGTCAAGGCCCTCCGCGGGCCAATAGCTTGGGTAAACCAGCAGATGATTACATCTCTGTGCCTACTATCTCTTTGTGCTGTTTGTTAAGGCCTCAGCATCCAGACTTTGTCCTCAAATAAATGTACCATTTCTCTTTCATATGGGAACCTTTTTGCACTTGCCAACTTTATAGAATTTTGGTTCAGAAAAGACAGTTTGCAGGATGAGACGTCATCACTATTTCTTCAGTTTGATGATGTCTAAGTCTTTTTTTTATGTATTAGGGTTCAATAACACCAATGCAGTAACATCTCAAAGGGCTGTACTCTTGAGAGTTGGAGGAAATTCTTAAGTAGAAAAGCCCAGGGCCCACTGAATAAAGAGGGGATTTCATTGCCAAAGGCCACAAGCACCTGTAAGATTGACTAGAAGCACCTGTAATCTCACGTTTTTGAAAGAGGACAAAGGCAGTGCTTATTGCACACTTAAATGAACTGCTTCCAGGGCCTCCATTCAAACGTAGCTGCATTTTCGGTGACTTGATTCAGAAACTGTATGAAAATTCTCAGGTTAGAAATGTGTTGTCACCAATACTAAAGATGTCAATGAGATGTGGGGCGTCCTTGTTCGTCATCGTGTGTCACAGAAAGAAAGTGAGTCTCCTGAGTTATTTGTAGGCCCAGATCCCAAGCCTGAGCTGTTTTAAAAAAAACTGTCAAGGTATTCTTTATTACTTTGTGTAATGAAAAGCTTCCAAATTTCTTAAGTCCCAGTCAATGACTCTAAATCAAGGGTGCATCCAATAAAGGTATCACTGAGAAGGCGGCGTCCTTGGGCGGGATAAACGGTTAACATGTTCAGCTGCTAGCCAAGAGGCCGGAGATTTGAGTTCACCCAGAGGCCTTTGGGGAAATCCCGGTGGCGTAGTGCTTAAGTGCTCTAGCTGCTAACCAAAGGGTTGGCCATTTGTATCTGCCAGGTGCTCCTTGGAAACTCTATGGGGCAGTTCTACTCTGTCCCATACGGTCGCTATGAGTCAGAATTGACTCGACGGCACTGGGCTTGGTTTTTGGCTTAGAGACCTTTGGAAGAAAGGCCTGGTGATCTACTTCTGAAAAGTTAGCGAGTTCTACTCTGACACACATGAGGTCACCATGAGTCAGAACCCATTCAGTGACAACTGGGTTTTAATGAGAAATGCGGGCAAGAATAAAGAAGAACGTATGAATTTCTAGTAAGGCAAGTAATATCAGGTTAGACATGCTTAAGGCCAGAATTCTGTCCATTTTCATGGTTAGAACACCCCTTGATTTCTGAGCCTAGCCAAGGCTAACCTTGTTTCAGCTTGAGAAATCTGAGTAGGGAATGTCCAATGCCTAGGTCCATACTGCCCTAACAAGATATAATTGTGGGCTGTGTGATCTTTTCTCCCAAAAGTCTCTTCCAGGGTAAGACTCCTGGTAGTGTCAGTATGAGAAGAGTGAGAAAGTCTTCCTGTAGAAAAGAAGTATGAAAATGACAAAAATATTAAAAATAAATATTTGAAGTCCTAGGAAATAAACAAAAGCAAACAGATATTTGAGAAGAATTTTAATCTTAAAAGACTACTGTCTTAGTTATCTAGTGCTGCTATAACAGAAATACCACATGTGGATGGCTTTAGCAAACAGAAATTTATTCTCTCATAGCTTGGGAGGCTAGAAGTCCAAATTCAGGGCACCAGGTCTAGGGGAAGGCTTTCTCTCTCTGTTGGCTCACAGGAAAAGTCCCTGTGTCCTTTCAACCTCTGTGGGCCCGACATTCCTTGGAGATCTACATGTATCTTGGCACCAATTTTCACCCTGGCTCTAGGGGTTCTCAGTGCAGGGACCCCATGTCCAAAGGATGCACTCCACTCCTGACTCTTCTTTCTAGGTGGTAGTCAGGTCCCTCTCTCTCTGCTCACTTCTCTCTCATTTTATTTCTTGTAAGATAAAAGGTGAGGCAGGACACACTCCAGGGAAATTCCCGTTACATCAAATCAGGGCTATGACCTGTGTAAGGGTGTTGCATCCTACACTAATCCTGCTTCATTAACATAACAAACATAACCTAATCCTCTTTAACATAACCTAATCCTGCCTCATTTACCACAGGCAGAGATTAGGATTTACAACACATAGGAGCACAATTACATTAGGTCACAAAAGGGAGGACAACCATACAATACCAGGAATCATGGCCCAGCCAAGTTGACACATATTTGGGGGTGGATACAGGCCAATTCATGACAATTACTACTACATGACATTATTCCTACTACAAACTACCAGTTTGTGGCCTTCTTATTTCCTCTTAAGTGTGGACTTGACTCGTGACTTGGTTTTAATGAATTAATGGTGTGAGACTTCAGAGATTAGGTCATAAAAAGCACTGTGTCTTTCTGCTTTGTATTTTTCTCCCTCTTGAATCATTTGTTTCAGGAGAAGACAGCTGCCATGTCATAAATACATCCACGTGTGGAGAGGCCCATGTGGTGAGAAATGGATGCTTCTGACAAACATCCAACAAGGAACTGAAGCTTTCTGACAACAACCACATGAGTGAGCTTGAACACAGGTCCTCCAGCACTAGTCAAACATTCAGATTATTACAGTCCCATCTGACAACTTGACTGCAACCTAATGAGAAGCCTTTAGTGAGAACTACCCAGCTAACCTGCCCTGGAGTTCTCATCCTCAGAAACTGTTGGGGATAATACGTTTGTTGTTTTAAACTGCTAAATTCTGGTGTAATTTGTTCTACAGCAATAGATGACTACTACAGACATTGTACCTGAAAATGTGATGCTGCCAGAACACAAACTTTAAAATGTGAAAATGTCTTTGGAACTGGGCAGTGGACAGGAGCTAGGAGGACTCAGATAAAAATATTAGTCAACATTTGAATTCTTGAAGAAATTATTTGGAAAAGCAAGATGTCTTTTGATGAGGCTGTGGGTGAGGGCTTAAAGGAAAGTTAGGGAAACCTTATTGGAAACTAAAGGAAAGAGGGTTTTGATAAAGTAGTGACAGAAAGTTTAGCAACACTATTGCCTATAGCAATATGGGAAGTAAAAAATGTGCCTAATAAACTGGGCGACCTAACTAAGGAGATGTCTAAGCCAGCTATTAAAGGAGCCATGTGTTCTTGCTGCTCGAAATAGATTTCCAGAGAAGTGCTGAAGAAAAAGCTGTTAAACTAAAAGGATCCAGGATTTCCTGATTTTGAACATTTCCAGTCTCTCCAAATGGCAAATACTGTTAAAATTCAGAAATGACTTCCTAGAAAGATCAAATCCAAGGCACTCTCAGGGAAGCATAGTTTAAAGATGAAGCTGAGGATTAGATTATAAGATCCTTTGCTAAAATCTCAAAAAGCTCAAGTTAGTGTCTCAGAGTACAGTTTAGTCAGACAAAAGACCTTCAAAAGAGTTATGGGTGTGTCTCACAGATCTTCCCAAACAGTAAGGTTCCTAAGACATATAAGGATGTCCATCCTCAGCAGTCTTAGCTGAAGCCTTAGGTAGAGAAGGGCTTATCTCCAGGAGATTTGTGGCTGTGGATTTTGTCTAATGGAATGAACCCAGCAAAGTTTTTCATAAAATTAGTTCAGCGGGAACAGCACAAGTTTTGAATGAAAGGAGCAGAGACAGTACTGAATAAAAACCAGCCTGTGGAGCCGTAAATTCTACTGGCAGGAAGCGGAATGAAAAAAGTATGCAACTACAAACAACCGTAAAATGATAGATGACTCAGAATGTGGAGCTAATATTCCAGAGTATAGAGTCAAGGGCCATGGAGAATTATTCCCATGCAGGAGTATGACTGCATCATAACCAGAGAACTTCCAACATTTGCCTGGATTTCAGCATTCTTATGTGGCTCCTTTGTGCTTCCCATTTTCCTTTTTTTTTTTTTTTTAATGTCCACAGAGGCTATCCTATGTCTGTTCCCCCGTTGCATGTTGCGTGTATGTGGGAGCAGATAACTTTCTCTTTAGTTCAAAGGTCTTCAGATCATGGGGAACTGTACTTGAAGGGCTGTACTCAAATAAATACACGCCAGGAGGTTTGACACACTGGAACCTGGAGGCTAGAATATCCATGAATCCATATTGATATACATAAATGATTAAAAAAACAAACAGTGGGGGGGGGGGAGAATAGACAAGCCGATACAGAAAAATTCCAAATAATTTCTGTATCTATTATGCCTTCAAGGAAGTGAAGCATAACTCCCTACCCTTTAGGTGTGGGTTTCACAAAGTGACTCACTTCCAAAGAGTACAGTACAGACAGTGGAAGTAAAAAAAGTAACTTCACAGTGAAGACACCTAGGAGATACTGTCTTAGCCAGGGAAACATTATTTTAGTCAGTTAATCAAGGTTAACCTCATCACTGATAAGTTGATATTGCATACAATTGGTAAGTTGTTGAGATATGTCTGTGGTCTTCTTCCCAAAAACTCCTAGCCCCCATCTAACCTGAGAAAAACATCAGCAGAACTGAAATTGAGAAACAGCCTACAATATACCTGACCAGTACTCCCTGAAATTATTAAAGGTCATCAAAACAAGCAAAGTCTAAGAAACGGTAATAGCCTAGATGAGTCTACGAGACATGACAACTAAATGTAATTTGGAATCCTGGAATAAAGAGACGCCATAGGCAAAACTAATAAAATCTGAATAAAGTACCGGAAAGCCAAACCCGCTGCTGTGGAGTCGATTCCAACAAAGAGCGACTCTATAGGACAGAGTAGAACTGCCCTGTAGGTTGCCTAGACTAAATCTTTACGGAAGCAGACTGCCACATCTTTCTCCCACAGACCGGCTGGTGGGTTGGAACTGCTGCCTTTTTGGTTGCAGTTTGTGGTTAGCAACCAAGCACTTCAACCGCTATGCCACCAGAGCTCCGAATAAAGTATGTAGATTAGTTAATTATGATGTATCAACATTGCTTCATTCGCTGTGACAAATGTACAATAGCAGTAATATAAGATGTTAACAGTACATAAATCTAAAACTATTCTAAAATTGATTTTAGAAGATGTTGTTGTTAGGTACCGTAGAGTCGATTTTAACTCATACCCACCGTCTGTACAACAGAACAAACAGTGCCCAGTCCTCTGCCATCCTCACGATTGTTCTTATGCTTGAGCCCCTTGTTGCAGCCACGGTGTATTTTGAGTGCCTTCCAACCTGAGAGGCTCATCTTCCAGCACTGTATCAGACAACATTTCGCGGCTATTCATAAGGTTTTCACTGGCTAATTCTTTTCAGAGGTAGACTGCCAGCTCCTTCTTCCTAGTCTGTCTTAGTCTGGAAGCTCAGCTGAAACCTGTCCACCACGGGTGACCCTGCTGGTAATTTGAAGACCATTGCCAGAGCTTCCAGGATCACAGCAACACGCAAGCCCACACAGTAAGACAAATTGACAGACACAAAAGATAGTGTTCACAAAAGGAATAGGGAGTACAAGAAAAAGTGACCTACCCTTCATTTTTCCCAGGTGTTGCCATCAATGGGGTGGACAGAGCCATAAAGTTGAGAAGAGATGGAAATCTCAGAGATGGCACAACACTTCTGAGCTCTCCTCTCCTTCAATGCCTCCTCCACCCGGGAGCCTAGCCCCTGTGAGTCCAGAGTTGTTCAGAGGAATCTTCATCCCCATAATGATGCCCAGACTCTGGGTCAGCTATCTAGGCCAGCCTTACCACGCAAACCCCTCCTGAAAAGCTCACTCAGAATTCGACGGTAGAGCGGGGGCGCCCCCGTGTGGCCACAAGGCCGGTAGCGCAAAATCAGAGCACCCCTTTTGCCTACCCATGTGTTTACCCCTTTTGGTTTTCTCCATCATTTTTGTTTCCCATTTCATCTATTAGTATCTCAAGGAAGCGAACATGGCAAGTAAAATAGTGAAACCCTAAATATCTGAAAACTTCTTTAGGCTATTGTACCACTTACATTTGGCTTCCTATAGAATTCTGTGTTGGAAATACTTCTCCTTCCAATCTGGAAGGCATTGTTTCAATGTCTTCCAGCTTCCAGAGATGCTGCTTTTTGTTCCTTCCTGATGTTTTCAGCATCTCTTCTTTTCCAACTTCTTTCTGAAATTTCATTGTGATGTGTCTTGGTGTGGATCTATTTTCATTTAATATAGTAAGAACTTAGTTGGGGCCATTTAAAGTGTAAATTTTTGTCTGTAAACACTAAGGCATTTACATGAATTATTTTCCATCATTTCCTGCTCTCAATTCTTTTTGAAACTTATATTATCAGGTTGTTGGAATGCCTTGATTTATGGTATAAAATTTTTGCAGTTTTTCTCTCTTCTTTGCCATCAATTTTCCATCTTGTACTACTTTGTGGGAAGTATAACTTTTATCTTCTAAATCATCTATTGATTTTTTCAATTCTATGATCCTATTTTTAATTTCCAAGAGCTCTTGTTTCCTGATTGTATATAATGCATTACTATTTCATAAATGTCATATCTTTTCTTACATCATTTAGATATTACAGATAATAGCAGTAGGGGACCAATTAGGTTTCCCGGTTATCTGCTTTCGTGATATCATGATGTTTTCCCTCTCAGCACTTACCTCAGTGGTGATTTTACATTTATCTTTGTAACTTTTTTTAATAAATGCCCATCTTCTTCATTCATGCAAGTTTCATACCTTGAGGGTCCCCCTTTTAGTTTTCACTGTATCTCCGGTATGTATCAGAGTTCTTAACTCACCAAAAGCCTCAAAATACATGCTGGATGACTTTAGTGTGATTTGGGGATTTAGTCAGACAGCCCCTTGATGCCCTGAGCTCTGAGCCTCGGAGTCCTCGGTCATGGAATATTCTGAGACCTTGAGACAGTCCACTTGCATGGGATGCAGAGTCTTCATGCCTATCTGGGGGACAGGGAATCGATGGAAGACGAGTCACCAAGGCCTCTGAGAGAAAATGCCCTGGGTTCAACCTCAGCCCCACCACCTCCTTAAGGACCCTGAGTCTCCCTCTCCCTATTAATAAAAAGGAATGACACATAGGCTACCTTATGACTTTTACATAGAGGGTTAATTTGACGGTCTTTGTAAAATACATGGTGTTATTGCCTGACACATATTAAGTGTTCCACTGTTTGTAGCTGTCATCACTATATTGTTTACAACATTTAGGTTGTTTTTATTCTTTTGCTTTTATGAACTACAATTCAAGGGCCATCCTTATATATATAATTTTGAAAACATCTGTCGCTTAGTTATCTAGCGCTGCTATGACAGAAATACAGCAAATGGGAGGCTTTAACAAACAGGAATTGATTTTCTCACACTTCAGGAGGCTAGAAGTCCGAATTCAGGGTGTCAGCTCTAGAGGGATGCTTTCTCCCTCTGTTGGCTCTGGAGAAAGGTCCTTGTCTCTTCTGAGCTTCTGCTCCTGGGCAATCTTCATGGGGCTTGGCATCTCTCTTCCCCCATCTCTGCTTCTCTCACTTGCTTTTTTAATCTCTTTTTTATCTCAGAAAAGACTGATTTAAGACACACCCTACACTAGTCCTGCCTTATTAACATAACAAAGAAACTCCCTTCCAAATGGGATTATGACCACAGATATAGGGGTTAGGATTTATAATGCTTATTTTGGGGGGACACAATTCAATTCATAACATTCCACCCACTGCCCCCCAAATTCATGTCCTTCCCACATGCAAAATACATTCATCTCATCACGTCATCCCCAAAGTCTTAAATCAACTCCACATCTCACCTCTGAATCATCTAAATCAAATATGGGTGAGACTTCAGGCATATTCCATCCTGGGGCAAAATTCCTCTTCATGTGTGAACCTCTGAAATCTAGAATACAAGTTATCTGTTTCCAAGGTATAATGATGGGACAGGCACAAGGTAGACATGTCCATTACAAATGGAAGAAACTGGAGAGAGAGAAGGGATAAAAGGCACCAAGCAAGTCCAAAACTCAGCAGAACAATTTACGTTACCTCTCGAGACTTGAAAACAATTCTGCCTTCTTTGGGACCATCTGGGCAATGGCCCTGCCCTCTGGATTCTGAGTGGAGGCCTCTTGGCCCTGGACTTAAGGTCCCCCTTCTAGACAAACTGAGATGGCAACTCCACTGTCTTGGCTTTGGGTGGCCCTATTCTTCTACTCCATCTGAGTGTCAACTCCATACCCCTGGGCCCCAGCAGTGTCTGTTCTTCTTTCCCTTGGGCTAGGCAGTCCTGCTCCCTCAGCTTTGGGCAGTGGCCCCATCCCCACGGCGTGAACAGCAGCCCCCTACTGTGGAACTGATTTGGTGAAGATCTCTTCTAAAACTAGGAGCGCATGGCTCCACCCTTTGAAACCGATGCAGCCCTGCTTCCCATGTTCCTTTCCACAGTACTGCTCATCTCCAAGCTGCTCCAAGGATTGTCCTTTTCTTAGAGGACAACAGATGTAGATCCTTTGGACTCTTTCCTGCCTGTAGAATTCCAACGGGCAGACACTCTCTTTCCTTTCATTCTTTCTCTGCCTCCTGCAGTCTAAACTAAGGGGTTTTCTGCTCTGGTAATTTGTTAGGTCTGCTAGTCACAGGCCTAATCTCTTTAACAAAATGTTGTGTAGCTAAATCCTTGATGAAAATTCTAGACCACATGTCCTTTGTTTCTACGACAGAATTTTCCAAATCTTTAAGCTTTGTTCATTCTGCACAGTTCGTTTTTCAGTCCATCTCTTTCCTCTTGCATTTTACTGTAAGCAGCAAGGACAAACCACATGGCTCCTTTAAGGTCTTGCTTGGATAACTCCTCAGCTAAATATCCATGTCCATCACCTACAAGGTCTAACTTCCACCAAGCATTTGGACATAATCCAGGCAAGTTCTTTCCCACTGCATAGAAAGCATCACCCTCCCTCCATTGTCTACTCACATGCTCATCATCTTCTTTCCAAGTCTCACCAAACGCACATCTAACGTCCACGTTTCTAGCGACATTCCGTTGTGGCACCAGCTGTGTTCTCCGAGCCTTCTCTGTAGCTCTCCGCACTTCCTTCGGAGCCCTAACCAGGTGGCCTTTGGCGTCCATCATTCTGCCAGCAGTCTCTTCAAGGCAATCTAGGCATTTTCTATTCGGCACCTTAAAACTCTTCCACCTGTACCCATTACCCAATTCTAAAACTGCTTCACACTTCAGGTAACTGTTGGAGCAGCACCTCACTTCTTGGTACCAGATTCCTACGGGGCTGCTTCCTCTCTCTGTTGGCTCTGGGGGAAGATCTTTGTCTCTGAGCTTCTGCTCCTGAGCAGTCTTCACGTCGCTTGGCATCTCTCTTCCCCCACTTCTGCATCTGTTGCTTGCTTGTTAAATCTCTCTTATATCTCAAAAGAAATTGATTTAAGACACACCCTACTCTAGTCCTGTCTTATGAACATGTCAAAGAAAACCCTTTCCCAAATGGGATTATAACCACAGATACAGGGGTCAGGATTTACACACTTGTGGGGGGACACGTTTCAATCCGTAACAGTGTGTGGTTATCTTAGGATAAACCCCTAAAAGAGAAATTTTTGTGTCAACATGTAAACATGTTTAAATTGTTGAGATATTTACCAAAAATGTCCTTCAGAAATTTTGTACCAGTTTTTCATCCCATCAACCTCTATGACCTGTACTCTAGCCAACACTTTATTTTTATCTTTGCCAAGCTAAATTTTTATTCCCGTTTCTTATTCCACATTTGTATTTTTGCTCACATTGGTTTATTACTGATACATTTGTTTCACATTTGTATTTCTTCTTTTTCAAACTACTTTCTAGTAATCTTTGATCATTTTCTAATTGGGACTGTTAAGTGTTAAAATACTGAAGAATGGAGGCGGGAAAAATAAAGCAGCACTGACATCCACGAAGTGATCTGCCACTCCCACCTACACTTCAGGTTGTTAGAAGCTGGCCTGGTGCTGATAGCTGGGCCATGTTATTTTTCCGTTGGACATAAATCATCTTAAAAGACTCCAATATCAGACAAGGTCACTATGAGACCATACTGAATTGAGACAAAACCAGACTGCTTCATAATTTTGAATATTGTTACCAATTATACCTTCATCCTCACTCTAGTCTGCCCTCCTTAGAAATAAGATTTATTGAGATATCCAATCATGGGAATGCCCCGACTTCCTGACTGCATTCAATCTAGAGGAGACCTTGATTCCTTCTACCCTCCCCAACTGACTTGATGGCAATGGGTAAAATCACCCAAGGGAAGTCAAATCCTGTAATAGGTTCTTTCTCTCTCCCATATAAAGATGTCCCATGGTCCCCTACAGGGCGTATTCTCTCTTGCCAAAACATGTAATAAACACAACTTGTTCAACTACAGGTAAGGTCCCGGTGGTCTTTGGCTGAAGGGCATTGGCACGTTACTCTTTTGTCTGTCAAATTGTTTTGTGTATCTTTCAGTTTGATTATGAGCTTGTATTTGTGTATTTGTGAGTTTGTGTTTGCCATAGAGAAGTTTTTCATTTTTCTTTATAATTTTTCAACTTTGTTTCATGCTTAGAGAATCCTTTTCACTCCACAACTGTTAATATTTCATGTATATTTTCATCTAGGTAGAAACAATGAGGAAAAGGGGTCTGAGGGTGAAGGGAAACAGAAAATATTTGAATTTGAGAGAAGTGGAGAGGGCAATAGTTAAAGAATTATAACGTGGTAGAATTCAATGGTTTAAAGTCAATGTTTCATAATTTACCAAATATGTGTACAGGGCCTATAGGGTGTTTGATATATGTGATATTCAATAAATACATTCTCTTGGGCCAAGTGAAGACTTGTTTGCCTCCTTATGTTCATCCGGTTAAAGAAAACAATCACACCATGAATCCCAATACTTATACAAAGATTGGCACCAAGAATGGACATTTGTGAACACTTGTGACCTTAAGGTGAGACGTCATGTTTTGGCTAATGTCTATACGCTCTAGTTGTTAAATACCTATTAATTAAATTTTTATGGGCTCTCTGTATTTTGAGGATATGCCTGAGACCCATGTGAAAAAGCCACAGTTTTTAAAAAAGGGTAATTTTAATATATTTCAATCCATAAATCACAAGTATTATTTTAGGAGAAAAGATCAGCACACTCTAGACACAAAACAAAAAAAACCAAATCCACACCCTAGATTCATACTGTCAAATATGGCAGTACTGTCCAGTTGTGGCTACTTAAATTAATAAAATAAATTTAAAACTTCAACTACTCAGTTGCACTAGCCACATTTCAAGTGCTCAATAGCCACACGTGGCTAGTGGCTACTACAGCGGACAACATGGATATACAATACATTCGTCACAGAAAGTTCTTGACAGCGATGCTCTTGATGGTTTATGGACCTCGAGTCAGGTGCCTTAGATTCATTTGTGATGAGGAGCCCTTATCATTTCTCCCACAGACTGCATCACATTTCCAGCTGTCTGGGATATGGATCTACATTAAGCTGGTGTGTGACAAAACTAAAACACATCATGAGTGAATCTCTATGTGGTGCCTTCAGGCACAAATGTTCCCAGTTACAAAGAGGGAACATCGTTCCCTGCACCTCAGTTTTCTGACTGAGAACACTCTGTGCCATTAAATTTCTGGTGGTGAGTTCTCTTCTAGAAGGGCCCATGGGAAGAGTCCTAAGTTAAGCTTTGGGAGGCAGAGAGTTCAGCTCAGGGAGAGGGATTCTGGGAGGTGAAGAGGAGGCAAAGAGGCTGTGGCCATTTAGGGGACTCCCTGGTTTACTCAGAACAGCAGCTTTCAAAGTGTGATCTCTGGGACTCTTGAAATTACTGAGATCCTTTCACAAGATCCATGAAGTCAGAACTGTTATTATAACATTACAGGCAATCCCCAGGTTACAAATGAGATCTGTTCCTAAATCTGTCTTTAAGTCTAATTTGTAGGTATTCAGAACAGGTACATACGGTTCCTATTGAGAGTCAGTTAGTCAAATGTTTGTCTTACTATACAGTATACATTTTACCTTTCTATGCATATAAAACAATTAAACACTCCTAAATACACCAAAACATCTTAAACACGAAGGAACTTCACAAAGCAGTGCAGGCATTCCTTATTATGAACCATTGTATTTAACTCAAATAGGTTTTATGGCAGTCCATTCTTAAGTAACAACCAAAAACCAAACCCAAACCCTTACCGTGGAATCCATTCCGGGTCATAATGACCCTATAGGACAGAGTAGAACTGCCCCGTAGGGTTTCCGAGGAGCTCCTGGTGGATTCGAACTGTCGAGCTTTTGATTAGCAGTTAACCACTACGCCACCAGGGTTTCCTCTTAAGTACCAAAAGGGGGAAAAACAAAAACGAACAAACCCGTTGCTGTCTAGTTGATTCTGACTCATAGCAACCCTATAGGACAGTAAAATTGCCCCATAGAGTTTCCAAGGAGCACCTGGTAGATTTGAACTGCTGACCTTTTGGTTAGCAGCCATAGCACCTAACTACTATGCCACCAGGGTTTCCTCTTAAGCACCAGCTGTCCATAAATCTGATGTTCTTAACCTGGGAACTCATTGTACTAAGAAATAGTTCGTCTTTCTCACTGTGTTGGTACTTGCACTGATGTAAATCAGCTGTGAATGTAGCAAAAATCAAGGCTGTGTCATGAAACTTCAGTAGTAATTGTATTCTTCACCTTCACCAACCTGCAGGAAGAACACGAAAACCAAAGCAGTTTCACTTAAAGGTGTACTAACTGAAGCATTAAAAGTTATTAACCTTAGTTAAATCCTCTAGTCCACGTCTTTTCGTATCCTAGGTGATGAAGTGGGAAGTATATATAAAGCGCTTCTACATTCCTAAATATGATGTTTGGCTCAAGGAAAATAATTTGTGATCCGAACTAGCTTCTTCTCTCTCTTTTTTTTTAATGGAATATCATTTTCACTTGAAAGAAGGAATGACAGAGATTGGATGTTGGATACTTTATTCAAAATCAATAATTAGCTAGCCTGCCACTTTAAGAGAACCAACTGATAGTATTGTTGTCAATAATAAAACGTAGCCTCTGAAGAGATGAGAATATTGGAAAAGTTGTATCCACCACAAGTTGACAGCTTTCTAAACTTTACAAACTTTTCTGCTGGAATCAGTGGTAATACTAACAAATGTGACTTGCTGATATTTTGTAATGAAATGTGTCAACCCTGGAAGATCTGCACACTCAGTGACCTAATGCATCAGTTAACAAATTCACGCCTTAGGACAAGGTTCATTCAATGTGCAAAATGGACCTATGTGTTTTAATGAACAGAATACAAAATATTCAATAATAGGGTTTCCGATTGCAACTAACCTTTAAGAAACGACCGCTTCTGTAGCTTTAGTGAAGTATCAGAGGTGAACACTCACAATTATTTGGAAACGGAATTAAAAGTGCTCCTCCCTTTGCCAACTTCATATTTGTGTGACACTGGAATTTTTTGTATCCACCGCAACCAAAATAACGGACTGAATGCAGAAACAGATAAGAAAATCCAGAAGCCTTTTATTGACACAGATAGGAGACATGTAAAGATGTAAAAGCATCCACTCTTCTCACTACATTATTTTGGAAAAAAATTATTTTTCATGAAAACATACTATGTTAAATTTTAACGGGTTATTATTTTAATTTAAAATTTTAATTCTGCTTCAATTGCTCGTATGGTTAATATCGGTAGATGTAATCCACAAACAAAATCTCTTTGAGTTCCTCATTAATTTGTAAGAGTAATAGAAATTCTAAGGAACCCTGGTGGCTCAATAGTTAAGCTCTTGGCTGCTGCCAAAGGTTTGTGGTTGAACACACCAGGCGCTCCGCAGAAGAAAAGACCTGCTGATTTGCTCCTTTAGAGATTAAAAAATAATAATTTTTGTTTGTTTGTTTTTTAAGCCTAGAAAACCCTATGGGGCAGTTCTACCGTGTCATATAGGGCCGCTATAAATCCACTCCAGGGCACACAACATCAACAATGTAGAGATTCTGAAATTAACAAAAACCTCTGACTTAAGCAGGTCCTGGCCCAGGATTTACGAGACAGTGTAGTAAAGAAGGGTAGGTCAGGGCAAAGTCCCAAGTCCCTCGGCAGGCACTCAGGTCCGATGGCGGTGTCAGGGGTGGGCTGCCCTAGTGTTGGGGATTCCCCGTCTCCCCAGAGTTTCGCTTCTCCTTCTCACAACCTGTGTCAGCTCCTTCTGCCTGGACACACATGACGTCACCGCAGTTGTCACTACAGTTGGGTCTCCGATTTCTGGAGCAGCCAATCACCGTCACTGCGGGTCCGGGTTGTAAGGTCGGTTCGGAGCTGCCCGGACGCAGTTCTCCCTAGAACCCCAGCGCTCCGGTCATGGGGCCTCGGACCCTCCTCCTTCTGCTCTCGGGGGCCCTGGCCCTGCCCCAGACCCGGGCGGGTGAGTGCGGGGTTGTGGGGGGAAACGGCCTCTGCGTAGGGAGGAGCGAGGGGACCGCTCGGCGGGGACGCAGGACCCTCGGGGAAGCCGCCACCGCCCAGAGCCCCCACCCCGGCCCTGCTCCTCCCGCCGCCCCTTCTCCGTCCACGAGCCCCTCACCCCTCACCCCTCACCCCTTCTCCCCTCCCCGCCCCCATCGACCCCGAACCCGGGCCATCGCGGGGAGGGAGGCGTCGATGGTCTCAGCCGCTCCCCGCCCCCAGGCTCCCACTCCCTGCGGTATTTCGACACCGCTGTGTCCCGGCCCGGCCGCGGGGAGCCCCGCTTCATCACCGTCGGCTACGTGGACGACACGCAGTTCGTGCGGTTCGACAGCGACGCCGCGAACCCGAGGATGGAGCCGCGGGCGCCGTGGATGGAGCAGGAGGGGCCGGAGTATTGGGATCGGAACACACAGATCGCCAAGGACAAAGCACTGACTTCCCGAGTGGACCTGCGGACCCTGCGCGGCTACTACAACCAGAGCGACGCCGGTGAGTGAGTGACGCCGGGCCCGGGTCGCAGGTCACGGGTCCCCTCGTCCCCACGGCCGCGTCGCCCCGAGTCCCCGGGTCCGAACCTCACCCCGAGGCCGCGGGACGCGCCCGGGAAGAGCCGCAGAGATTCGACCCGGTTTCGTTTTCAGTTTAGAACCGTTTGGGCTCCGACCAATGGCGGCCCGTCTGGGGTGGTGGGGGCGGGGCTGACGGCGGGGCGGGGCTGACGGCGGGGGCGGGGTCAGGGTCTCACACCATCCAGGTGATGTCCGGCTGTGAAGTGGGGCCCGATGGACGCCTCCTCCGCGGGTACGATCAGTACGCCTACGATGGCGCGGACTACATCACCCTGAACGAAGGCCTGAGCTCCTGGACGGCGGCGGACACGGCCGCTCAGGTCACCCAGCGCAAGTGGGAGGCTGACAAGTATGCAGATCAGGTCAAGGCCTACGTGGAGGGCTTGTGTGTGGAGTGGCTCCTCAGATACCTGGAGAAGGGCAAGGAGTCTCTGCAGCGCGCAGGTACGAGGGGCTGTGACGCCTCCCCGAACTCACTTTGAGTTGGGATTGTGTCCACCTTTGTGGACTTTCAAAAGGAAAATGGAATAGACGCCAAAATACCACCCCTTTCCCTGGGTGTGGAGAGTGAGGAGTTATCCCAGAGTTCCAGATCCTATACCAGTGAGCAATCCTATAGGGTCGCTATGAGTCGGAATCCACTGGACGGCAGTGGGTTTGTTTGTTTGGTGGTACCAGAGAGAGACTTGGCCAGAGGAGCCTTCCTTTCAGAGACAGTTAAGGGACCCACTCATGCTGGGGATAGGATACTAGGGGAGATAATTCCTGACTGATCAGAAGCTCCCTTTGATTCTGGAATTGACCTTGAGAACCACCAGCAACTTTTTCTCTCAAATCTTGTTCTCTGCCACATACCCGATCAGATTGGAGGTCTGATTCCAGCTTTTCTGAGTCGCTCAGCCTCCACTCAAGTCAGAACTAGAAATCCCTGTTCTCAGACACCTGGAGCCTCCTACTCTGGGCTGCCTCACCCTGATTCTAGAACTTTCTGAGGAATAAGATTATCCCAGATTCCTGGTCCAGGCTGGTTTCTCACTCCCTCCCCTATGTCAATTTTCCTGTCCATTCTCAGGATGGTCACATGACCACTGCTCAGGTAACCCATGGGAGGTGATGGGAAGTTCCTGAATTTTCTGACTCATTCCCTCAGACCCCCCCAAAGCACACATAACCCACCACCCCATCTCTGACCGTGAGGCCACGCTGAGGTGCTGGGCCCTGAGCTTCTATCCTGCGGAGATCACCCTGACCTGGCAGCGAGATGGAGAGGACCAGACCCAGGACATGGAGCTTGTGGAGACCAGGCCTGCAGGGGACGGAACCTTCCAGAAGTGGGCAGCCATGGTGGTGCCCTCTGGAGAGGAGCAGAGATACACATGCCATGTGCAGCATGAGGGGCTGCCCAAGCCTCTCACCCTGACATGGGGTAAGTGGGGGAGGCAAAGATGTAGCCCCTTCTTGGGGAAGCAGGGGTCCTTGTGGGCACAGCAGCAGGGTCACGGCCTCTCACTTTCCCCTCCCTTTCCAGAGTCCCGTTCTCAGTCCCCTGCCATCATCGTGGGAATCATTGCTGGCCTGGTATTCCTTGTGGTCGTTGTAGCTCTGGTGGCTGGAGCTGTGATCTGGAGGAAGAAGAGCTCAGGTAGAAATAGGGGTGGGGCCTGAATTTTCTTGTACCACTGCAAGTTTCAAACCCCACATAGGAGTTTGCCTGCCTTCTGCCTCTACTGTGAAGCACCATCCACACACTGCACATACCCAGTCTGGGGCCTTTGTGCTAACACTTATTCTTTTGTAAAGCACACGTGAACATGAACACAGAGTTTTTCACCTTGATTCTGGTGATGGGGACCTGATCCCTGCAGTCACAGGTCAGAGGGGAAGGTCCCTGCTGAGGACAGAGCTCTAAGATGGTGATAGGTCCAGTCCCGGCATATCTCTTCTATTCTTGTTTACTGATCCTGTCCTGGGTCTGTAGTCACAGTTCAGAGGTCCACGAGTACTTGACTCTTCAAGAATCTTATAGTTCTGACTCCACTCAATCTCTCAAAGGATGTTTTCTTCCCACAGGTGGAAAAGGAGGGAACTATGCTCAGGCTGCAAGTACGTATGGAGGGATATAATTCCCTGAGACCCTTGGGATAGTGTAGATGGGACCCCAAGGGGAGCCCCACCCCATAATTCCTCCTTTAGCCTCACCTCCTCCTGTGGCCTCTGACTAGGTCCTGTTTTTTGTTTCTCCAGGTAACAACAGTGCCCAGGGCTCTGATGTGTCTCTCATGGCTTGTAAAGGTGAGACCCTAGGGGCCTGACATAGGGAAGGGTTTGGAGCAGTGGAAACACAGCTTGGCTATGGGTATTCATTGCATTTGGACATTTCGAGCATGTGATGGGCTATTCAGTATATCAATACTTAACAGTGACTGACCCAAATTTGTTTGTGATTTCTTTCTTCTGTAGCATGAGAGAGCTGCCTTGTGTGGGACTGAGTGATACAAGATTTGTTCACTCCACTCCCACTTTGCGACTTCAAGAACTCCTGACTTCTCTTTCTGAAGTCTGAATGTGTCTGCGTTTCTGTCAGCATAAGATGAGGACATAGGAGACTAGCTCCACCCATCGAAAGGACCCCCTCCCTACACTGACCTGTGTCTATTCGCTGATCAACATTTCTATTCCATCATGACAGGGCTGGGAGGTCCCCATCCCTGTTGTAACTTTCTCTTGCTCTGGGAGGCAGTGTCTCACTTCCCTTTTGAAAATGAGAGTCTGGATATTAATTTGTTTTTTCAAAATCTTGCAATGAAGTGTGGTTGATGGGTTAATTAAAGGAGAGGAAAATTCTGAAAATTTAAGAGGCAATAAAAAAAGTCTTGATAACCTTCCAGAATCCTGTGTTTGCTGTGTTGAGTCTGTTGCAGGCAAAACAAGAGAAGACCATGGAGTAGCTCAGTGTGGATGGGGCCTTTGCCCCTTTAATGCTCAGTACTTTGTGGACTTTGACATGGTTACCTCTTAGCTGGGTCATCTTCACTGCCTTATTGTCCTTGTCCCCTTAGTAGAACCTTGTCCCACCAGGACCTGTGATCACAGGGACTCAGATATCACCTGGCCTTGTTCTGTCTCCAGGATGCTGGACAGCTAGGACTTTGTATAGCTAGTCAGCCTGGGTTCAGTCCTGGCCTAACCTTCAGCCATCATCATTGTGTGGTTATTTTTGTGTCTTGTTTGTTGTAGAGGTTTATGCCTGTTCTTGTACAGGAGAGCTTGTTCTTGGTCCCATCCTCCTCTGGGTATCCCCATCACTGACAGCACTGGGCGTTGTTTTCCTGTCATTATCCGCACAAGGCCCAGGGTGGCCCCTGTGCCCAGGAGTCTCTGTGGTATCGAGAAATGAATTTTCAGACTACTACACCTCTTTGCCTTCTTCTAGGATTGTACTGGATTATTCTTTCAATTTTCCCCCTAACCTCTTTTTAAAGAACCAGATTCTGGAATTAGCAGAGGGGAGGGATCTGGTAGCTTTACATCTTGAGAAATTCCTGTTGTGTTTCCATCTTCTGCTCACCTACCCTCTCTCCCTACTCTTAGCTCGAGAGTCGTAGTGCTGGCTCCTTCCAAATTGATGGCTATCTAAAGCAGACTCTCATTTACATTCACAGTTGATTGGAAAATAGGGCTCCTTTTTTTTTAAGCCTAGGATTGTTCCTTTCTGAAGATGGAAATGAACTTGTGTGCTGTAGTGAGCAGGGGGGTGGCCGAGGAAGGGAGGGAGGAAAGCAGCCCTTGTGAGAGAAGTTCAGAAGCATTAATGTCAGTGTGAGTGGATGCCGTGCTGTAGCTGCCACAAAACAGCATTTGGTCTGACGTTATATTGATAAAGACACTGTCTTTAGAATAGGGAGGTGCTATACACAACAAAATCATTATTCTGATATTTGTTGAGTGCTGACTACATAACACACAATTTTTGCATCTGGGAAACATAAGTGAACTAAAAACACAAAAATTGTCAGCCTTGTGGATCATGTGTTCTAGTGGAGAGAGACAAGCTATCGACTATGAGAAAGAAGGAAAATGTTTGCATTATACGGCAGTAAGTGCAGCGGGGAAGGGGACCCAGAGTGTGGATGTATGGGGAGAGGGAAGATGGCTGCTATTCTCGGGTGATCAGTGTGGATCTCCTTGAGAAGGTGACCTTTGAGGGAAAATTTGAAGGACATGACACAATTAGCCATGACGATGTCTGAGGAAGTTCTTTCCATGCTGGGGGAATATTCAGTGCAGACACATTAGGGCAGTAGGGTGTCTGTGTTCTAGGAGTAGCAAGGAGGCCAATATGGCTGCAGCAGAGTCATTGAGATGAAGTCAGAGGTACAACGAGACCATGTAGGCCTTGAGGATTTGGAAGATTTTTGGTTTTTCTTTGGGTGAGATAAGTGACAAGACAGTTTTGAGCAAAAGAGAGACATGGTACAACTTCACTTCTAAAGAATCACTCTGGCTGCTGTGGTGAGAATAGAGCTGAGAGGGGCAAGCAAGGCAATAGATAAAACTGAGAAATGTGAGTACTGTTCCAGCTACAGATATTGGTGGCTTAAACCTGGGTGTGAGCAGTGGAAATAGTGGAACATGATGGGATTCTTGATATATGTTGAACTTTAAGGACTTCCTAATGTTTGTATTTGGAATATGAGAGAAAAAGAGGAGTCAAGGAGAACATCAAAAGATGGCTCTGCCGTTCCCGAAGACTACTCATCAGGCATGGAAAGGACTGGACAATGGGTTGGAGAGAGATGCTGATGAAGAGTGAGCTACTTGTATCAGGTGGACACTTGAGACTGTATTGGCATCTCCTGTCTGGAGGGGAGATGGCAGGGTAGAGAGGGTTAGAAACTGGCAAAACAGTCATGAAAGGAGAGACTGGAAGAAGGGAGCGGGCTGACTCATTAAGGGGGAGAGTAAATGGGATTATGTAGTAAGGTGTATATAAGCTTATATGTGACAGAGTGACTTGATTTGTAAACTTTCACTTAAAGCACAATAAAAATTATTAAAAAAAAAAAAAAAAAAAGACAATTCTGATGTGCACAAAAATGGGGAAGACCCTGGAAGGAGACTTTTTGAGGTAGGGGGTGGGAATCACAGGCTATCTCAGTTTCAAAATCTGAGATAGACAGACAAGTGAAATTCTCAAGAATAACCAAACCAAACAAAACAAAACCCTGGCTTTAGTTACACTTTATAGCAACCATTACATATACATTAAACAATGTAATCAAAAACAAGATAATCTGACTACACGCAGACACTTATACACACAAACAAAATAAACTCCAGCTATATCCTGTCTACAGCAGACATGCCTTATGTTCAAAGGTACAAATAGATTGAAAGTAAAAGAACAGAATAGAACATATTGTGCAAACAGCAACTACAAGAAGGTCCTAGTGGCTATACTAATATCAGACAAAATAAACTCTAAAATAAAAAATCTTACTAAGCGTAGCAACGATTGTGAGGATGGCGTAGGACCAGGCACTGTTTCATTCTGTTGTACGTAGGGTTGCTATGAGTCAGAACTGACTTGACGGCACCGAACAACAACGCTCTGAACAATTGTGTGGCAACAGATTAGATTGCCTAGAATAAACAAATTCCTATGAAGACCTAAACTACTGAATCAGACTCAAGAGTAAGTAGAAAGTCTAAGTAGAACTACAACAAGTAAAGAAATTGAATTAACAATTAACAAAATAAGAAACTTCCCATGTAATAGCCCAGGCTCAAAGGACTTCACTAGTGGATACTATCAAACATTGAAATAATTAATGCCAATTCTTCACAAACTAGTCCAAAAAATAGAAGAGGAGGTAATGCTTCTCAACTCATTCTATTAGGCTGGTATTATTTTGATATAAAAACCAGAGAAAGGTATCACAAGAAAAAATCCTCAACAAAATGCTAGCCAACCAAATTCATCAATATATAAAATTAATTATACACTATGATTAAGTGGGATTTATTCCAGGAATGTAAGGTTAGCTTAACATCCAAAAACCCAGTAATGTGATATGTCATATCAACAGAATAAAAAACAAAACTTACATCATCTTCTCAATAGACACAGAAAAACCATCTGACACAATCCAGCACCCTTTCATGATTAAAACACTCAACATGATTAAAACACTCAACATGATTAAAACACTCAAGAAACCAAAAATAGAGGGGTACCCCTTACAACAATAAAGGGCATCTTCCAAAAACTCACATATGCCGTCATACTCATTGGTGAGTGATTAAATGCTTTCTTTCCAAGTTCAGGAACAAACACGATGTCCTCTCTCACCATTTCTATTCCACATTGTACTGGAGGTTCTAGCAAAAGCAATTAGGCAAGACAATGAAATAAAGAGCATTCATATTGGAAAGGAAGAGTAATATTATCTCCATTTGCAGATGACATGATCTTGTATATAGAAAATCCCAAGGAATCCACTAAAAAGAAAATAACCAAGACCAGCAATTCTGCAGGATAAAATACCAGTACATTAAAAATCTATTGTATTTCTATACACTTGGAATAAACAATTTTGAAATGATATTAAGAAAACAATTCTATTTACAATAACATCACAAAAGAATAAAATGGGAATAAATTTGACAAAAGAAGTGCAAAACCTATACCACAAAAAAGTTAAGAACAAAGTCTGTACCTGGAAACTAAGAAAGACTTAAATATAAGACATTCAATACTCTTAGATCAGAAGACTGAATATTATTCTGATGGCAATACTCCCCAAATTGATGTATGTATTCAATGCAACCTCCATTGACATGCATTTGTCAATTTGCAGAAATTGATATTTTGATCTTAAAAATCACATAGAAATTGAAAGGACACAAAATGGCTAAAAAACCTTCTGATTAGAAAACTTACTACAAAGTTACAGTAAGCGAGACAGTGTAATAGGGGCATAAGGGAAAACATATACATCAATGAAATAGGACTGAGAGTCCATAAATTAACCCTCAGATTTACAATCATTTGTATTTCAGTGCCAAGAGAATTCAATGGGAGAAAGAATAGTCTTTTCAACAAATGATTATGGGAAAACTGGATATCCACATGGAAAAGAATCAAGTAGGACCTTTACAGAATTATCTTAAAATGGAACAAAGATCTAATTGTAAGAGCTAAAACTATAAAACTCTTAGAAGAAAACATAGGCATAAAACTTCATAACCTTGGATTAGGCAGTGGTTTCTTAGATATGATACCAAAAGCACTATTAATAAAAGAATAACTAGATAAATTCGAGTTCCTGAAAACTCAAAAACTTTATGCTTCAAAGTATGCCATCAAAAAAGTCAACATACAACTCCCAGACTGGGAGAAAATATTTGAAAATCATGTAACTAATAACCCCCACGTGCCTGCTAGCTTGTCATACTGTGGGGGCTTGCATGTTGCTGTGACGCTGACAGCTATGCCACAGGTATTCAAATACCAGCAGGGTCACCCATAGGGGACAGGTTGTAGCTGAGCTTCCAGACTAAGACAGACTCAGAAGAAGGACCCAATGGTCTACTTCTGAAAAGAATTAGCCAGTGCAAACCTTATGGGTAGCAGGGAAACATTGTCTGATATACTGCCAGAAGATGAGCCCCTCAGGTTGGAAGGCACTCAAAAGATGACTGGGGAAGAGCTGCCTCCTCAAAGCAGAGTCCACCTTACTAATGTTGATGGAGTCAAGCTTTTGGGACCTTCATTTTCTGATGTGGCATGACTCAAAATGAGAAGAAACAGCTGCAAACATCCTTTAATAATCAGAACGGGGAATGTAGGAAGTATGAATCTAGGAAAATTGGAAATAGTCGAAAGTGAAATGGAACACATAAACATCGATATCCTAGGCATCAGTGAGCTGACGTGGACTGGTACTGGCTATTTTGAATCAGACAATCACATGGTCTACTACTATGCCGGGAATGACAGCTTGAAGAGGAATGGTGTGTCATTCACTCTCAAAAAGAACATTTGAAGATCTATTCTGAAGTACAACACTGCCAATTATGGATAATATCCGTAGGCTTAGAAGGAAAACCAGTTAATACAACTATTATTCAAATTTATGTACTAATCACTAAGGCCAAAGAAGAAGAAATTGAAAATTTTTTCCAATTTCTGCAGTCTGAAATTGATCAAGTATGCAATCAGGATGCACCAATAATTACTGGTAATTGGAATGAGAAAGTTGGAAACAAAGAAGAATCAGTAGTTGGAAAATATAGACTTGGTGATAGAAATGATGCTGGAGATTGCATAACAGAGTTTGGCAAGACCAATGATTTCTTCATTGCAAATACATTCTCTCAACAACATAATAGCAACTATACACATGGACCTCACCAGATGGATACGCAGGACTCAAATAGACTACGTCTCTGGAATGAGACGATGGAAAAGCTTAGTATTATCACTGAGAACGAGGCCGGGCTGATTGAGGAACAGACCATCAATTGCTCATGTGCAAGTTCAAGTTGAAACTGAAGGAAATCAGAGCAAGTCCACAAGAGCCAAAATATGACCTTGAGTATATCTCATCTGAATTTAGAGACCATCTCAAGAATAGATTTACACATTTAACACTAACGGTCGAAGACCAGATGAGTTGTGAGATGACATCGAGGACATCATACGTGAAGAAAGCAAGAGGTCATCAAAAAGACAGAATAGAAAGAAAAGACCAAAACGGATGTCAGAAGAGACTCTGAAACTTGCTCTTGAACGTCGGGTAGCTAAAGGAAAAGGAAGAAATGATGAAGTAAAACAACAACTGAACAGAAGACTTCAAAGGGTGCCTGGAGAAGACAAAGTAAAGTATTTTGATGACATGTGCAAAGGTCTGGAGATAGAAAACCAAAAGTGAGGAACATGCTCAGCATTTCTCAAGCTGAAAGAACTGAAGAAAAAATTCAAGCCTCAAGTTGCAGTAGCAAAGGATCTACAGGGAAAATACTAAATGATGCAAGAAGCATCAAATGAACATGGAAGGAATGCATAGAGTCACTGTACCAAAAAGAATTAGTCAACATTCAACCATTTCAGGAGGTAGCATATGATCAGGAACTGATGGTACTGAAGGAAGAAATCCAAGCTGCACTGAAGGCATTAGCAAAAAACAAGGCTCCAGGAATTGACAGAATACCAACTGACTTGTTTCAACAAATGGATGCAGTGCTGGAAGTGCTCAATCATCTATGCCAAGAAATTTCTAAGACAGCCACCTGGCCAACTGACTGGACGAGATCCATATTTTGCGTATTGCCAGGAAAGGTGCTCTAACCAAATGCAAAAACAATTGCACAATTTCATTACTATCACATGCAAATAAAATTTGCAGAAGATCATTCAAAAGAGGCTGCAGCAGTGTATCGACAGGAAACTGCCAGAAATTCAAGCCAGATTCAGAAGAGGACGTAGAACCAAGGATATCATTGCTGATGTCGGATGGATCCTGACAGAAAGCAGAGAATACCACCAAAAAGATGTTTATCTGTGTTTTACTGACTATGGAATGGCATTCGACTCTGTGGATCATAACAAATTATGGATAACAATGGGAAGAATGGGAACTCCAGAACCCCTAATTGTCCTCATGAGAAACCTGTACATAGATCAAGGGGCACTAGTTTGAACAGAACAGGGGATACTGTGTGGTTTAAAGTCAGGAAAGGTGTGTGTCAAGTTGTATTCTTTCACCATACTTATTCAAACTGTATGCTGAGCAAATAACCCAAGAAGCTGGACTATATAAAGAAGAACGGGGCATCAGGATTGGAGGAAGATTCATTAACAACCTGCATTATGCAGATGACACAACTTTGCTTGGTGAAAGTGAAGAGGACTTGAACCACTTACTGATGAAGACCATAGACCACAGACTTCAGTATAGATTACACATCAATATAAAGAAAACAAAAATCCTCACAACTAGACCAATAAGCAACTTCATGATAAAATGAAGAAAAGACTGAGGTTTTCAAGGATTTCATTTTACTTGAATCCCCAAGCCACAACCATGGAAGCAACAGTCAAGAAATCTTTAAAAGACACATTGCATTGGATAAATATCCTGCAAAAGACCTCTTTAAAAGTGTTGAAAAGCAAAATGTCACCTTTAAGACTAAGGTGCGCCTGACCCAAGCCATGGTGTTTTTGGTTGCCTCCTATGATACAAAAGCTAGACAATGGATAAGGAAGACCAAAGAAGAATTGACGCCTTTGAATTATGGTGCTGGCAAAGAATATTTTATATACCATGGACTGCCAAAAGAACAAACAAATCTGTCTTGGAAGAAGTAGAGCCAGAAAGCTCCTTAGAAATGAGGGTGATGAGACTTCGTCTCACATACTTTGGACATGTTGTCAGGAGGGATCAATCCCTGGAGAAGGACATCATGTTTGGCAAAGTGGAAGGGCAGCGAAGAAGAGGAAGACGCTCAGCAAGATGGATTGACACAGTGGCTGCAACAATGGGCTCGAACATAACAATGGTTGTGAAGATGATGCAGGATCGGGCAGTGTTTCATTGTGTTGTACACAGGGTAGCTATGAGTAGGAACCAACTCGATGGCACCTAACAACAACAACAACATGGTAACTACTATAGCGTATACAATTCTGCAACAATAAAAAGCAACAAACAACAATCTAGGAAAGATTTATTTCTGCAAGATAAGGCTCACAAGCATAATATGGCTTTCTTGTGTGATAGGGAGCCCCGATGGGCTTGATTTGGTTTTTTGTGTCACATTTGGAAAACCAGAGTTTCCCCATGTAGTTTAAAGGAAAGGCACCTGCAATGAATTATTTATATAGTTCTCATTGGCATACCTTCATGCCACAGATCAGTGGTGCCACTGTGCCAGTAGCCTCATTGGCAGATTGTATTGCCAGATCACATTTCTCAAAATCTGTATCACTAACCAAAAATTTAAACACATTCAATTAGTAAGTATGCATTCCAATACGGAGAATACACAATATCAAAAAAAAAAAAAATTAAGGAGAAAAAATGTAGTAACAAATTAATATGGCCCTTCTAGCTGTAGTCTTGTAACGCCCTTTGAATAACTGGGTGGGACTATGCAAATTAGGTGCTTGTGGCCCACCAAGGGGATTAGATAGCTTAGTAATAGTGTAAACAAGCTGCATGACACTCTTGTGGGGCTGGGACCATACAAATAAGGTGCATGAGGAGATTGGCAATTTTTGCCATCCCCCTAGGCTTAAAATGAGCCATCTCAGAGGAGGGAAGGGAGGATCTCATCACCACCAAGAAGGAAGATCCAGGAGTGGAGCTTCTCCTTTGGATTCAGGATCCCTGTGCTGAGAAGTCCCTGGAGCCAGGAGACAGAGAGAGAGCTGTAACATCAAAGATGGCGAGAAGCAGTGACAGAGAAATGACGGCAGCAGATGCGGGAAACTCTGAGCATTCTGGAATCTGAATTATAACCTGTTACTTCAGTAATAAACCCCAAAATTGGGAGTATTGTTTATGAGTTCTGTGTAGCTGTTGCAGCCAATTATCCAGCTCAGCAGAGAGGCAGAGGGTGCCATGTGAGATACAGTTGGCATCAGAATTGGTATAAATGTTGGAGGGTGGAGGCATGTCTGACCTCTTCCTCATAGGAATCAGCTATTGATCTTGATTCTCCCTCCTCCGTGTGAAGTTAGAGGAGCTCACGCACCCCCACCACACTTTTTTTGCAGAAACCATTGCAGCCCTGCTTTCTGGGCTCCTTCCAACAGTTCTGCTGATCTCCAGACTGCTCCAGGGATGGTCCTTTTCTTTTCTTGGAGGAAAACAGATGTAGCTCCTTTAGCCTGTTCCCTGTCTGTAGAATTTCAATAGGCAGACAGCGTTCTTTCTTTCCTCCTCTGTCCCCTTCAGTCTAAGCTAATGGGTTTTCTGCTGTGGTTGTTCTTTAGATCCAACAGTGGCAGGCCTAAGCTCTTTAACAAAAGATTATGTAGCCACATCCTTGGTGAAAAATTCAGAGCATGTGTCTTCAGTTTGTACAACAGAGTTTTCCAAATCTTTAAGTTTTGTTTTCATTTTTCACAGTTCAGTTTTAAGTCCATCTCTTTCCTCTTAAATTTTATTGTAAAAGCAAAGAGAAGCCATGTGGCCCCTTGAAAATCTTGCTTAGAAATCTCATCAGTCAGATATTCGAATTCATCACTTACAAGTTCTACCTTCCACCAAACATTTGAAATAATTCAGACAAGGTCCTTGCCACTGCATAAAAAACATCACCCTTCCTTCACTGTCCACTCCCATGTTGATTATTTCCTTTTATAGCCTCACCAGAAGCACATTTAACATCCACCATTTCTAGCAACATTCTGCTGCTGGTGCAATATGTATCCTTTAAGACAATACAGACTTTCTGTGGCTCTCCGCACTTCCTTCTGAGCCCTCACCAGATTGCCTTTAACATCCATAATTCTACTGACAGTCCCTTAAAGACAGTCTAGGCATTTACTATTAGGCACCTTAAAACTCTTCCAGCCTCTATCCATTACCCAATTCCAAAACCACTTAAAATTTTAGGTATCTGTTAGAGCAGCACAGCAGTCTTCCGGTACCAAATTGTGTCCTAGTTATCCACTGTTGCTATGGCAGAAACACCACAGATGGATGGCTTTAACAAACAAACATATTCTCTCACAGTTTAGGAGGCTAGAACTCCAAATTCAGGGCGCGAGCTCTAGGAGAAGGATTTCTCTCTCTGTCAACTCTGAAGGAAAGTCCTTCTCTCTTTTAGCTTCTGCTGTTGGGCGATCTTCATGCGTCTTGGTGTGATGGTTAAGATTGTGTTTCAACTTGGACTGGCCATGATTCTCAGTGTTTATATGTGATCATTCTCATGATTGAATCTGCTGTGAATAGCCAATCAGCTGAAAGGAAGTTTCTTTGGGGTATGGCTTTCATCGAAATATAAGCAGATGTTCTGGCTTCTTTGCTCATTCTGGATCCTGCCCTGCCTCCTGTTCGTCTGACCTCTGGCTCTTGGGACCTGAGCTATCAGCTTATCTGCAGATCTTAGGATTGGGATCCTTTGGCTGCCTCCTGTTCGTCTGACTTCCAGTTCTTGGGACTTGAGCAATCAATTTATCTGCAGATCTGGGAATTCGTTGATCTTCACAGCAGGGCTCCTGCTCTTCAACCTGCCAGCCTTGGGTTCCCCAGCCCCTGTAGCTACCTGAATTGAGAGAAGCCTCTATCCTGATACGTGGACTTCGGATGGTTCAGCCTCTACAATTGTGTGAGCTGCTTCCTTGATATAAATCTCTCTGACTCTCTATATACATATATATATATATATATATACACTTTCCTGGTTTTGCTTCTCTAGAGAACCCAGCCTATAACATTTGGCATCCCTCTTCCCCCATCTCTGCTCTTTGACTTGCTTGTTTAATCTCTTGTGTCTCAAAAGAGATGGACTCAAGGCACACTCTGAACCAATCCTGTCTCATTAACATAGTAAAGACAGCCCATTCAGAAATGGAATTATAACCACAGGCACAGAGATTAGGATTTAGAACACATATTTTGAGGGGACATACTTTAGTCTATAGTAACTACCAAACCTGGACCTGCTCCTCATACCCAGGAGGTAGAACTAATTGTCCCCAGACCAGGTAACATCATTTGGACCATACCCTGAGAACAATCAGATCCTCTACTCCTGGCCAGAGTTGACCTCTGACTCTAGCCCCTGCTGTGTTGCTGTGCCCCTTTTTTCCCTGAGAAGGTCCTACTGACATCAGCATTGATTGGTACATCTTGTTTCACGTGGGTAGATAACACTCACCAAGTTGTATAGAGAGCCAGAGACATACACCAAAGGGGCCATAATGCCATCCTACTGACTAAACAGATTGAGCAAATAAAATTCTCTCCTTTTCTGTTCTCCTGGCTTTCCTCCAGGAAATTGGCAGACTGGCTAAGAATGAGCTTTGAAATCGTAGTTTGTGTACCTATAGCATTCTGGGTCTGGAAGATGCATTGTCCCCAAACTCAGGCATTACAAAATAACATACAATTCAGATTATGAAATAACATGGGGTGAGAGGATGGATTGTCAAATAAATGAGCCAAAGACAGCCTCTATGTATTAGTCTCAGGTTGTTTATTTCTTCATAACAGATGGGCACCCTTAGCCCAAAAAGCTTACTTGTACCAAACTCAAATTTTCACATATTTATTTGTTTTAAAAATTATGTAAAACTTTGAGTTTGGTCCATCTCTTTCCTCTCACATTTTACCGGAAGCAGCAAGGAGAATGAAGATGTTTTTGGTCACTTACAGCCAGGCTGTTTGGCCAAACCAGAAAACAAATCCATTGCTGTGGGGTTAATTGCAACTCATAGCGACCCTATAGGACAGAGTAGAACTGCTCTGTAGGGCTTCTAAGGAGCACCTGGTTATATTTGAACTGCGGTCCATTTGGTTAGCAGCCAAATGATTAACCACTGCACCACCAGGGCTCCTGCCTGTTTTGCATACCCCATGAAACTGCACCCCACATCTTCTAGCCCTAAAAAAAAAAAAAAAAAAGCCTGTAGGTGCTGCTTCTTTTCAGAGCTCTCTCACCCAGAGACTCCCCCCACCCCCCTTGCTGCAGAGGAACATGGCCTAGGCAGATGGAAGCTCCCCACCTTTTCTCTCATCTCCCCTGGGAGTTCCTTTTTCCTTTTCTCCTTTTTGGTGGCTTCCTGTGCCACTGACTCCGAGGACCTCATGCTCTGGGACACCATCCCCTGTGTGTAGCTACCAATGCATCTGACCCAATAAACAGTGTGTTGTGCAACTTTGCTACTTCATGGTCATATCTTTTTTCCCTTGATCATCCCCGAACTACGTCAAACTCACTATATATGTACAAGGCAAAATTATGAGGGAGATGAAACTCAGAGTTAATACAGAAGAAAGTAGTGTAGAGAACGAGAAGAACTGAGATGTTGCACAAAGAAAGGCAGAGCCATCAATGAGAGAGGGAGAGACCCACTTACAGTACAGTTGGTTCAATAGGGCACTGTACTCTTTAGGGTTATGTTTTATTTTAGCAAAAAAAAAAAAAAAAACTAACAGTGACTTAAATAGAAGATGGAGTTCTGGGTGGCACAAATGTTTAAGCACTTGAATACCAGCTGAAAGGTTGGCAGTTTGAACCCATTCCGAGGCACATCAGAAGACAGCCCTGGTGATTTGCTTCCAAAAGGTCACAACCTTGAAAATGCTTATGGATCAGTTCTACCCTGCACACAATCTACCTGATTGCAACCAACAACAACAAATAAGAGATAAGCTTATTTCACTCTCACATGAACACTTTCTGAGTGAGTAGTCCAGGGCCAGTAGGGAGAATCTGCCCTGTGATACCAATGACTCAGGATCTTCCCAGTAGCCGCTTACTGATCACTAGGACATGGTCCTCATAGAAATGGTTCATGACAGCACTACACCCATCACCTCTCCACTCCAGCAAGTAGGAAGGACAAAAGCTAAGGAGAATTGCACTCCCTTAACTTTAGTGACACTAATTGGAAATTGCACAAACCATTAGCTGTAACATTCTTTTGTCCAGAACTTAGTCACAGAACTTATACCTAGCTGCAAGGGAGGCTGGGAAAAATATTATTTATTTTGGGTACTCAGGAAAGTGGAGCAACGAGAGCTCTCATTCACTGCGGAGAGTGAGGAGAGGCATGTGGATTGATATCATCACCTTGTGTAATATTGTGACATTTCCTAATAAGATCGAGCATGTGCATATTCTATGGCTCCCAAGAAACTCTGGTATACATTCCCTAGGAATCATATACAAGAATGGTTATAGCAGTGTTGTTTAAATTGCTTGGAAACAACTCAAATGTCCATCAACAACGGGATGGATAGATGCATGTTGGAATACTATATATACATCAAGAGGGGGCAGTGGTGGTTCAGTGGTAGAATTCCCACTTTCCGCGCAGGAGACCCTGTTTGATTCCAGGTCGAGGCACCTCAAGCACAGCCACCACTCATCTGTCAGTGGAGGCTTGTGGGTTGCTATGATGCTGAACAGGTTTCAGTAGAGCTTCAGACTAAGATAAAAAATAGGGAATATTAGCTAATAAAAATCCTTTGGATCACAATGGTTTGATCCCTTTCTCCATGGGTTCACCAGGAGTCAGTCTCCTCTTGACTTTTCCCAACCTGCTTTGTGAGTCTTACAGAGCAACAGAAAAGGATAACACAGATCCTGTTCCCATCGATGCAGGCCTTGAGGCATCAGTTGCAGAGTCGTTTTTAACTCACCAAGGAAGCATTCAGGGTGTCATCAACCAGCATACTCAGGCTTTTGGGAACTTGAGAATTATTCTAGACCTTCAGGATGGGAGCCTGGATTCTCTTCCTGTTGTTTCAGGGCTCTGACACTTCCCTAGACCATAACAAGTGAAGGGGAATAGGTTGAAGAAAGTGCAGGAAAAAAATAACAGGGAATCGGAAAGGCTGGCAAAGGAGTATTTTTGGGGTTCTGGACATACTCCCACATTTGCAAGAAGGCAAGAGGACAGTTTGAAGGCTAGGGGATGGAGATAATGGGCCATCACAAATTTCTTAGGGAAAGGAGTTTTCTGAGGCTACTGGAAGGAGGATGCGGTAAAAATGTTAGGGAGTTTGTATGCAGGAATGGAATCAGCAGAGAAGAGGAGGAAGGATAAGAAAAAGAGCAGATGCAAAGGCTAGCGTGCAGACACAGAATACTAATACCCAGATAGCGGATGGAGAACAGAATATACTCCATGGTGACTGGTGGGAGGAGAGGGGGGTGGTCTCAGAGGAAAAGGAGGCAGTGGGAGAAATGGGACACAGAGAAGGGCCTCCTTCGGCTCAGGTTCAGGACACTTGGTCAGATAGCCCTGGCCCAAGGTGTGGGAGTGTGTCCACAGTTGAGTGGAAACCCTGGGCAGTACACAGCTCGACCCTCATCTCTAGACCCCGTGCTTACCAGGGATGTTGTCTTATTCATCCAGTGCTGCTCTAGCAGAAATACCACGAGTGCATGGCTTTAACAAAAAGAAATTTACTTCTTCACAGGCTAGTAAGCTAAAGGTCCAAATTCAGGGCATCATCTCCAGGGAAAGCCTTTCGCTCTCTGTCAGCCTTCTCATCAGTTTTCCCCCCAGACTAGGAGCTTCTCCACACAGGGACCTTTGGTCCAAAGGATGCCCTCTGCTCCCAGCACTGCTTTCTTGGTGGATTGAGTTCCCCCCTCTCTGCTTCCTTCCTTTTCCTTTTTATCTCTTGAGGGATAAAAGGTGGTGCAGGCCACACCCCAGAGAAACTCCCTTTATATTGGATCTGAGATGTGACCTGGGTAAGGGTGTTGTTACAGTCCCACCCTAATCCTCTTTAACATAAAATTGCAATCACAAAATGGGGGAAAGCCACATAATAGTGGGAATCATGGCTTAACTGAGTTGACACACACTTTTGGGGAACACAATTCAATCCATGACAGATGTATAAGGACCATCTGCCCTTTGTGACAGCAAAGGCGGGACTCAGGGGGCTCCGGGAACCCAACAGTGGGAGCTGGGTTATTGGGATTTGCTGGCTAATTTGCCAAGGAATCTAAAGACTCTGCCCCATCACAGCAAGCAAGAGCATGGTGACAAGGGACAGAGGCAAGGTCCGGGGCCACAGGTCCTCAAGACTTTGCCCTGCTTTCAAATATAAAGTTCCTCAAGTTCCAGTAACTTTCTTGAAGAATGTGAGCAGAGATCCAATGCTAGGGATCTATTTGGTCACTTCAGCATTAGTTATATTTTCTCCTTCTAAAGTGAGACCACAGTGAGGACTGCTCAGCCAGCACACAGGGAAGGAAGGGGAAAGGATATTCCTCTGGGAGGGAGCATTGATTCAGTTCAAAATATTCATAATGCCAATTGTGTCACTCCTTATCCCTAAAATTTGACTAAATATGACAAAAATTAGCCTTAATCTATAGTAATAGAGTTTTATCTGGGAAAGACCACATTCTCCAGCCTCCCTTGAGCTTAACTCTTGCTGTGTGATTAAGTTTGGCCAATAAAATAAAGCAGATGTGAAGTTGTGGGTTTTGTCCCTAAAGGAAGAGGTCTTTTCCTCCTTGCCTGCTTTCCCTACTCTGCTCATGGACCATGGACATGGCATGTAGCTATCTTAGTCATGATAATAGGGGCAACACCTCAGGGACAGTAGAGAAGGAAGATAAGAAAGGAGCCTAAAAAAAAAAACAAAAAACCGTTTCCCTTGGAGCCTAAAGGACAGAGTGGAACTGCCCCATAGAGTTTCCAAGGAGCACCTGGTAGATTCAAACTGCCAGCATTTGGGTTGCTAGCTATAGCTCTTAACCACTGTGCTACCAGGGTTTACAATAGAAACCTAGATGCCTAGAAAACCTCATAGAACAGAGCCATCCTAGCAGCCCTGGATGGGCTGCTGCACCGTCATGTGAGACACATGTAAGCTTCTATCCTGTTGAGGCCAGGATTTGTGCAGTACACACTGAATTAATACCCTAACAAATACGCGTAGACAGACTAGGATTCCCCAGGAGTGGGTGGCTGTGGAGAAGAACAGAGATATATTTACTATGCACCATTGTGTGCTGCCTGGAATATGTATTTTAGCTGGAAGAAGGGAGAGCTGGTACACAGCAGACAGCACATGGAGAATGGAGACTGTCACCTTCTTCATGTTTGTAGCCATGGGGACTTCCCTGAGGCCAAGTTTGGGCTCACCAGGTCTTAGATTTGGGAGTCTTTAGATTTCTTCACTTCTTGCCCTCTTCATAGATCTTGTTCATCTCAGCCAGGATTTGGATCACTGCTGTTGACCTTCTTCTCATCATCCTGTCTGATGGCAGGGACTGTGGAAATGGAGGTTTAGAGGAGCAACCCCTCAGGTAGAAAGGGAATGCAGGGGTCATTTGATATCAGGTACTGTGGGGACTCTGTGCTTCCCCATTCTGTCTTGAGCAGGCTACCCTGACACAGTTGACCCAGTTCCCATATAGCCCATATATCCAAAATATATATTCCATCACTTTCACCATATTCTATTTGTTATAAGAGAATCACTAGGTCCAGTCAATGCTCGAAGGGAGTGGGTTACACAAGGGGGTGAATATAAGAGGCGGAGATCATTGGGGCCACCTCAGAAGCCTGTGCACCACAAGGGTGACTCTGGGACCTGTGTGAATGCACAGTATCTCACAGTGCTGTAGCCAGGGATGCAGAAACTAGAAGTAGATATAGAGATCAGGTTGGAGGCATTTCGTGCTCACCCACCAGGAATATAGATCAGAGTTATAATACCAGAATGGTGGCCCAAACTAAAAGGTAATTTGGGGATTGAAAGGAGGTTATTCTGTTAAGTAGAAACAAAAAGGTGAGAAAATGTAAAGAAAGCCAGCAGTTCAAACTGTTAATGCTCCCTCTCATTTTCTCTCATGGACTAGAGAATCTGCAGTGCTCTTTTTGTTAAATAGTTACATGGTGTCGATCACCTACTGCTGCTGTAACACAAATACCACAAGTGAGTGGTGAAAAGAACAGAACTTTAATTTTCTCACAATTCTATGGGTTAAAAGTCCAAATCAGAGTGTTGGCTGTGTCAAATCCTTCCTTGTCAGTAGCCCTGGGTGTTTCTTTGGATCCTTGGCCATTCTCAAATGGCATCTGTCTTCCCCATGTGTGTTTGTTTGTGCCTCATCTACTCTTTTTATAACTCAGGAGTGGTTAGACTTAGAGCCCACTCTACTCGGGTATGGTTTAATTATAACACAAAAACCCCTATTTCCAAACAGAATTGTATCCACAGGTATAGCGACCCTATAGAAGAGAGTAAAACTGCCCTATAGGGATCCTAGGCTGTAATCTCTATGGGAACAGATCACCAGATCTTTATTCCCCTTGCAGAGCAGCTGCTGGTTGAGAACCATTGACCTTTCTGTTAGCGGCTGGGCACTTAACCACTATGCCACCAGGGGTCCTTTGCCTACATGATGAGGCTCCAATAAAGGCTCTGGACAACAACTCCATGAGCTTTCTGGTTGGTGAAAGGATTTATGCGCATAGGAAAGCAAAACATTGCTTTATGGGGCATGGAAGCTTCAAGTTAGCAAATAGCTCCTCACCCTATGTGTATCTTCATTTGTATCCTATTTGCCATAACAAAACAGTAATCATAAATATAGCACTTTCCTTGAGTTTTGTGAGTCATTCTAATGAATTATTAAATCTGAGGGAGTATTGAGACCCCAGAAGTCAGAAATGAAGGGGCTGTGGGAACTTCTGAGCTTACAGCTGGCGTCCTGAGAAAGTAGTTGGAAGTCCCAATGTGTAGCCAGGAAGTCAGATGTGAGGGTGTTGCGGGTATCCGCAAGCTTGGCTGGCATCTGAAGTCTTGGGCAGACTTGGCAGTCAGAAGGACTGTGCCCTACAACTTCTGAGGTCTGACCTAGCTCCGAGTGGTTAGTTAGGGTCAAAGGAAGAAGTGCTGCATGTGTGGTTGAATTGGAACTGAATTTAATGGATTTAAATCTTTCAATTTAGTTGTATCAAAGAAGTGGAATAGTTAATAGATTGGATTTGACCGATCCACACATTTTATCTCAGAAATGGAATAGATTGTACTGATGCTCACAGACATAATTAATTATTTGGAAGCTGTTCGATTTTTGGGTCTTGCTTCTAATACCTGTCATGTGAAACCAGAACAGTGTTTAGTTTAGGGCTAATTATTCCCACTTCTGACACAAGACCCTTCTGAATACTCACTCTACCCAATTGCCAGACAATTAGGAGTTCTTCCAGTCTGGCTGGTGGGAACAAGCACTATTCCCAGCCATGTGGAACACTAGGCACTGTTGCCTCTAGTCCTTTTGGACTGTTCTTTTTCTGTCCTTGGGTAGTTTCCTTACATGGATACCCTGATCAGCTGAAGACCTGAAGGAAACCCTCTGCAGGCTTCTGGTACTTTTTTATTCTGCTTTCTTTTCAATAGGCCCTCACTTTCTGAATTCGAATTGTCCTGGCCTCCCAAAATTCACAACTCTGTCGCCTTAACTAAAAGAAAACAAAATCAAAACAAAACCTGTTGGGCTCTGTTAGGGTTTCTCTTCCCTGCACTCTGTCCTGGAAACTCTGCCCAGGAAGGAAGCTGGACAAGTGTCGTCTCACCTCTTTTCTTTCTCTCTTTTTAGGGGTCACAATCCCGTGCTGCCTGTTGTCCAGTGTCTGAAAACGCTGTTTTATATCTTTGTCTGAATTTGTTGTCATTTATGGAAGGACAGTAAAACTCCATTTTAGCCCAACAAAAAAAAACCAAACTCATTGCCCTCGAGTCAATTCTGGCTCATGGCAACCCCATGAGTTGTAGGGTAGAACTGATTCATAGGGTTTTCTTGGCTGTAAACTTTATGGAAGCAGATTGCCAGGCCATTCTTCTATAATGTTGATGAGCAGGTTCGAAGCCTCAGCTTTTAGGTTAATAATCCAGTGCTAACTGTTTGTGCCACCCAAAGCAAAGTCCATAAATAGATTTTTTCATTCAAATCATTGTTGTCTTTTAATTTCTAAGAATCCTATTTGTTTCTGTTTTAAAAAGCTATGTAAGCTTTAATTGCCTCTGTTTTGCAGGCATTTTCAAGATTGTCATTTTTTCTTCTAACATTATCACCTTTGTTAAGTTATATCCTCTTTCCCATAATTCTAAAATTGAGATTTTATGAGCCTCTTTTTACCCTCTATTGTTTCATCTGGTTCTCAATCATGACATGTTTTTCCCATTTGTACATACACATTTCTTGCTATGAGCTGCTACTTTTCTTTGTGAAATTATTTGTGTAAATTCTTTGACACATAGGTTAAAGCTGGATTTCTCTAGAGATTTGTGCTTTGGGTCACCACCAATCCAGGCCTATCATATACTAAATTCATGAACTGAGATTATTTTGGCCCACAATGGTGAAGCAAATTTGGACAGCAAACGCAAGAGAGGCTGTCTAGTGGTTAAACATTCTCAGACACTGTTATTTGGTCTTTTTTCTTTTCTTGGCTGAAAGGCAAATCTCCTTAGAATACTCTTGCATTGAGAGTTAAAGCAGATTTTCTTTTGCTTCACTTTTACTCTGAGGGTACGAACCTTTGGTTTTCCAGATTTCCCGGGGTAGGGGTGTCTCCTGTTACACCTCCCACAAGAGCAAGCTCTGGGCATCATCTCCTGTCTCCTGCAGCTTGTGAGCCCGAGAAATTCAAAGCTATGATTTTCCAGAGTTGGCAAATGCCTTCAGGGTAAACACAACTTTTCTCTCTGAATTCTTACTCACATTTATATTTTGGTCTAAATGATTATTCTCTCGTTTGTTCTTCTATGCTTTTTGGATGCTTTTTATATCTTACCTATTATTTTTAGTTGTTTTCATTCGAGGAGTCGACCCTAACACTCAGCCTACCATAAAAAGCCTACCATATTACTGGGAAAAGAATTCCCAGTAACTACTGATTATTTCCTGTGCCTTACCTGGCACCAAGTACTAGAAATAACCCCATCTAGACCCATGCTACAAAAAGTGTGGCCTGTCCAGTAGGGCTACTCGGTGAACTGTTTATTACCAGCCCACAATGAGATACATGTAGAAATTAAGAGTGAGAGTAAGCGAGTAAACCTCTATCTGGTCACAGGCTGGTAACAGCCAAGCAAAAGATGAGCATTTATATCGTGTACTTGGGCCTCCTAAAAAGAGTTCGGTGACCAGTTGTTCGTGGACAAGATTTTCAGTAGCACTGTGTCTAAACTAGGTTGTTTTTTAGACTTCTATGGGTGTTATGGATTGAATTGTGTCCTCCCAAATGTTTTTTATACTTGTGGTTATAATCGCATTTGGGAATGAGTTTTCTTTGTCATGTTAATGAGACAGTATTAGGGTTGTCCTTGTTAGGTCTTCAAGTTGGTTCCAACTCATAGCAACCTTATGCACAACAGAATGAAACACTGCACAGTACTGCACCATCCACACAACCGTTGCTATGCTTGAGCCTATTGTTGCAGCCACTGTGTCAGTCCATCTCATTGAGGGTCTTCCTCTTTTTCACAGACCGTCTACTTTACCAAGCATGATATCCTTCTTCTAGGGCTGATTCTTCCTGACACCATGTCCAAAGTTTACGAGATGCAGTCTCACCATCCTTGCTTCTAAGAAGCATTCTGGTTGTACTCCTTCTAAGAAAGATTTGCTTGTTCTTTTGGCAGTCTATGGTATATTTGATATTCTTCACCAACACCACAATTCAAGGGTGTCAACTATGTGTGTGTTTTAAGTCAATCTCTTTTGAGATATAAAAGAGCAGCTTAAGCAATCAACGAAAAAGCACAAGGAGAGATGGTGGAAGATAGATAGTTCTTCACAGGAATATCACCACGGAACTGTTGAATAGAAGCTGAAAAGACACAAAGACCTTCCCCCAGAGCTCACACAGAGAGAGAGAGAGAGAGATGGAGAGAAAAAGAGGGCCTTACCTTAGAGCCAGTCCCCTGAAATCAGAGTTCTAGCCTGCTAAAAGTAGGAAAATAAATTCCTGGTTGTAAAAGCCACCCACTTGTGGTGTTTCTGTTAGAGCAGCATGTGGTAACTAAGACAGTGAGTAAAAACTGATAAATATTATGGATCCTCTTCCCAGAAATATATGTATGTACTAGAACTTAAAAATTACTGTAAAATATCAGTGCACACATGGATCCTCCTATGTAAAAGACTTGGATTTTTCAATTCTAGTAAGAGACAAAGACAAGAAGACATTTTGAGCTCTCATTCCATCATCCAACAATGCCACTGTATTTATTTGAGAGTACAAACTGATACAGATAAAAGCTGGACCCCATAACAGACCATTAAGGGACTTAGTGGAAAGATGCCACTTGTTAATCACTCATTCATCCAACCAAATTTGAGACCCTCAACATAGCAGGTAAAGTTCTAGTCTCAAATCAGTGCTCCAGGAATGGACATTAGTCATTCATTTTCTATCCCCAGCTGCACTCCCACCCCAGCACTTGAACCCTCCTCCTATCTTATGGGAATTCCTCACTTACAGAGTCTTGGTAGGCAGCAGCGACCACCTCCATTCACAAAAGAGGAAAACTCACTTTCCCACACATTCATGCAGTTGGACACGGGCATGAGGCTGAGGCTCTACAAGTCAGATATCCACATTTCAGACACTGACCCAGGACATGGTGACAGAGAGAAGCTGGGACTGTGCAGAATGCACTTTGGCAAGCTTAGCATGAGTGGCAATACTGACATCCAGTTGTCAGGAGCACCAGTGAGAGCATCCTGGCCACAGGGCCCAGTGTCCAGCATCAGGGGTGTCAGTGGTGTGGGCAATGGCATCTGACTTAGCAGCAGCAGCCGTGGTTCCCATATGGAACTGACCAAGGGTGGGATTGTGGGTTCTGTTCTTGCTTAAGCCTCAAGCCTGGTTCTATGCATTTCCCCAAAATAAACTCAGCCCCAATATCACATATATAAAATTATTTATGTTTCAATTAGAAAAATCTTGATTCCATTGTTTGTACAAAGAAGTTATTTAGAAAATGGTCGGTGAAATAGTTTCAGAGAGCAAACATTCAGAGATTTTCTTTATGCTGAGCTGTGAACCACTTCCTAAATCTTCCACCTGGTAATACTGCTTGGCATAGAAAAATGACACAGGTAAGGTTATGTCAAATCCCCACTTTACGATTGCCAATTTTGTTCTGACACCAGTTTCACATGCAGCACATCTTCCCTTGACCCCAACTACCTGTAGCTCGGTAGGATCTCACAAGTGAAAGAGCACAGCCCTCCAGACGCCAAAGACCTCAAATGCTAGCCACAAGCTTGGGAGTCCCCACATCGCCCTCACTTCTCACCTGCTGGCTACAAATCCTGGGTTTTCCCACTACTCTTACAGGATGCCAGCATCAAGCTCAGGGGCCCCTGGATTCTCTCACTCCTGACCTACTGCCTACTCCCACCACTGCCTTAGGTTTTATAATTTGCTAGAACCACTCAACCAAACCAAATCAAACCCACTGCCATGGAGTTGATTCCAATCCACAGTGACCCTATAGACAGAGTACAGCTGCCCAACAGTGTTTTCCAGGCTGTAAATCTCTACAGAAGCAGACTGCCCCATCTTTCTCCCATGGAGAAGCTGGTAAGTTCAAACCGTGGGCCTTTCAGTTATCCGGTGAGCATTTTAACCACTGTACCACCTAGAATCCTTGAACTATTCCCAGAGCTTACAAAAATGTTATGAATATGGTTTTACTGTAAGAAAAGTTACAAATGAAGAGATGCAAAGCACAAGGTCTGGGAGGTTTCCCAATATGAAGCTGCCATGTCCCAAACAGAGATGTACTACCTTCCCACATAAATAAATGTCTTTCACAAACCAGGAAGCCCATGGAGCTTCAGTGTCCAGAGCTTTCACTGGGGCCTCATTACATATTCATGACTGTTTGAATCAGCCCACCCCCCTGAGGTCAGCTGATTATCATGAGGTGGTCTTTCTGGCCCAGTCAGCTCCCACCTAAGTCACCTAACTCTCTCACCTAACTGTGGGCTTCTGATGGATTGAATTATGTCCCCCCAAAATATGTCTCAACTCGATTAGGCAATGATTCTCAATATTGTGTGGTTGTCCACCATTTCGTGATTGATATAATTTTCCTATGTGTTGTAAATCCTAATCTCTGCCTGTGGTTAATGAGGCAAGATTAGTTTATGTTAAAGAGGATTAGGGTCGGATGTAACACCCTAGCTCAGCTGGAATCTCTGATTCAATGTAAGGGGAGTTTTCCTGGGGCCATGCCTGAACCACCACTTATCTTACAAGAGATAAAAGGAAAGTGTAGGAAGCAGAGAGTGGGGATCTCATATCACCAAGAAAGCAGCACCGGGAACAGAGTGCATCCTTTGGACCTGAGGTTCCTGTGCAGAGAAGCTCCTTGTCCAAGAGAAGATTGGTGAAAAGGACCGTTCTCTAGAGCCTACACAGAGAATAGCCTTCCCCTAGAGCTTACGCCCTGAATTTGGACTTCTAGCCTACTAGACTATGAGAGAATAAACTTGTGTTTGTTGAAATCAACCACTTGTGGTATTTCTGTTATAGCAGCACTAGATGACTAAGACACCATGGTTCCCAGTATTGTGTGACTGTCCACAATTTTGTGATCTGATGGGATTTTCCTATGTATTGTAAATCCTACTTCTCTGATGATAATGAGACAGGATAAGAGGCAGTTATGTTAATGAGGCAGGACTCAATCTACAAGATTGGGTTGTATCTTGAGTCAACCTCTTTGGAGATATACAAGAGAAAGGTGAGTAGAGAGAAAGAAGGACCTCATTATCACCAAGCAAGAAGATCCAGGAGCACACATGTCTTTTGGACCCAGGGTCCCTGAGCTGAGAAGCCCTAGACCTGGGGAAGATTGATGACAAGGACCTTTCCACAGAGCAAACAGAGAAGCAAAGGCTTTCCCTGGAGCTGGTACCCTGAACTTGAACTTCTAGCCTCCTAGACTCTAAGAGAATAATTTCTCTTTGTTAAAGCCATCCACTTGAGGTATTTCTATTATAGCAGCACTAGGTAACTAAGACGGGACTAGAGGCCTATGGAAAGCAAGGTGCCTCAATCAGTCGGGAAATCCCCAGGATTTAGAGTTATCTCTCAGGAACCAAGAAAAAAGACCAAATTCTTTGGGTAAAGCTAATGTAAACCCCACAGCATGTATGTCCCAACATCATGTTTCATAATTAACAATATATGCTCTTCTTTTCTTTGCCAGAAAAAAATAACTTTTTAATGTGGTTCAAAGACCTTGGAATTTGGGTGGCACCAATGGTTAAGTGCTCATGGTTAAGCACCCGGTTGCTAACTGAAGGGTTGGTAGTTTGAACCCACCCAGCAGCTCCACAGGATAAAGAGCTGGCAATCTGCTTCTGTAAAGATCAGAGCCCAGGAAACCCTATGGGGCCACCCTACTTTGTCTCATGGGGTCACTATGAGATGAACACCAACTTAACAGCACTTAGCCACAGCAGCAACCAACAACAACACCACACATGAGGATGATGCAGGCCATGTGGGAACCCCTGGTCTATATTCTTCCTTCTAAGTGTGATCTACAGACCATCAGCATCAGCACCAACCGGCCTCCTTGCTGTTCCTAGAACACAGACACACTCCTGCCCCAGTGTGTTTGCAGGGACGTTGCCCCTTGAACAACTTCCCCAGACATCCTCATAAGGAATTCCTTCATGTCCTTCAAATCTTTCCCCAAAGGTCACCTTCTCCATGAGGCCCCCATTGACCACCTGAGTTAAAACAGCCATCTTCCCTTTCCCCACACACACACACTCTGGACCCCCTTCCCTATAGCATTTCCCATCTTCTAATGTAAACACTTTCCTTATTTACCATGTTTATTGTTTATAGTTTGTCTCTTTCTGACATAACACATGATCGACAAGGCAGGAATTTTTTTTTCCCTTTGTGCTTTTTAAAAATTTTTTATTGTGCTTTAAGTGAAAGTTTACAAATCAAGTAAGTCTCTCATACAAAAATTTATATACGCCTTGCTATATACTCTTAGTTGCTCTCCCCCTTACGAGACAGCACACTCCTTCCAACCACTCTCTCTTTTTGTGTCCATTTGGCCACCTTTTGACCCCCTCTGGCCTCTCATCTCCCCTCCAGACAGGAGCTGCTCACATAGTCTTATACGTCTACTTGATCCAAGAAGCTCACTCTTCACCAGTATCATTTTCTATCCCATAGTCCAGTCCAATCCCTGTCTGAAGAGTTGGCTTTGAGAATGCTTCATGTCTTGGGTAACAGAAGCTCTGGGGATCATGACCTCTGCGGTCTTTCCAGTCTCAGTCAGACCATTAAGTCTGGTCTTTTTAAGAGAATTTGGGGTTTACATCCCACTGCTCTCCTGCTCCCTCAGGGGTTCTCTGTTGTGTTCCCTGTCAGCGCAGTCCCTGCTTGTAGCCAGGCACCATCTAGTTCTTCTGGCCTCAGGCTAATGTAGTCTCTGGTTTATGTGGCCCTTTCTGTCTCTAGGGCTCAGAGTTACCTTGTGTCTTTGGTGTTCTTCATTCTCCTTTGCTCCAGGTGGGTTGAGACCAGTTGATGGCTGCTTGCTAGCCTTGAAGACCTCAGATGCCACTCTCCAAAGTGGGATGCAGAATCTTTTCTTAATAGCTTTTATTACGCCAATTGGCTTAGATGTCCCCTGAAACCAAGGTCCCCAAACCCCCGAGAGCAAGAAATTTTTGCCCATCTTTTTTTTTTTTTTAGTTCACTGATGTTTCCCAGATGCAATATAATGTGTCATATAGCCTATACCGTACAAATATTAGTTGAGTGAATAATCAGTGTAGTGTAGAGCAGCACCTCACTACTCTAGAGACAGTATCTTTCTACTGTAACCTCAGAACAAATGCTGTTTTGTGGCAGCTACAGCACAACGTCCGCTCACACTGACATGACAGTTTCATGCACTTTTCTCACCAGAGCCCTCTGCCCTATCTTCCTCTGGGCTCCCTCCCACACCACACCTTTTCAGAAAGGAACTTTTCTAGAGATACGAGCTCTATTTTCCAACCAACTTTCAATCTAAATTAGACTCTGCTTTATATGTCCATGAGTTTGCACTGAAGCCACAACTGGGATTTCAAAAGATAAGGGCCGGGAGAGAGGGTAGGTGAGCAGAAGATGGACACATAATAGGAATTTAACTAAGACAGAGAAAAAGAAAAGAAAAAATACCCACTGCTATAGATACTGACTCATAGTGACCCTGTAGGACAGAGTAGGACTGCCCCCCTAGGGTTTCCAAGGAGCGGCTGGTGGGTTTGAACTACCGAAGTTTTGGTCATCAACCATCGCTGTTAACCACCGCGCCACCAGGATTCCTTCTTACTCCGGGCGAGTCTTTAATGACGGAATAGAATTGCCCATCTCCCGGCACTTAAACTTAGCCCTCCCACCGCCTGTGTCAGGTCCTTCCGCCTGGACACTCATGACGCGCGAAAACAGTTCTCACTTCCACTGCGTGTTCCTTTTCTAGAGAAGCCCATCAGCGTCACTGCGATTCCCGGATTTAAAGTCAGCAGCGACCAGCCAGGACTGAGACTCTCCAGGCCCTGAGGATCAAGGTCTTCCCGCACCGGATTCTTCTCCTGCAGCTCTAGGTGACCCTAGCTCTGACCCACCCACGGGCCGGTGAGTGCGGGGTCCGGAGGGTAACAGCCCCTGTAGAGAAAGGAGCGAACGGACCGTCAGGCGGGGACGCAGGACCCTCGGGGAAGCCAAGTCCCCCCCAATCTTTCCTGACACCCCCTTCCCCTCTCCCGCCCCCTCCCTTCTCACCGACAGTTCTCTGTCCACCAGCCTCTCGCCCTTCCTCCCCTCCCTGCCCCCATGGACCCTGGACTCCGGGAGCCGCAAGGGGATGGGGAAGCGGCGGTCTCAGCCCCACCCACCCCCAGGCTCCCACTCCCTGAGGTATTTCAACACTGCGGTGTCCTCCCGGGCTGAGGGGAGCCGCGCTAAATCGAAGTCGTCTACGTGGGCCACACGCAGTTAGTTGGTGCGGTTAGACAGCGATGCCGCGAATCCGAGGATGGAGCTGCGGGCGCCGTGGGCGGAGCTGGAGGGGTGGGAGTGTTGGGACCCGGAGACAGGGAGAGCCAATGGCAAAACACCGAGGGGCCTAGTGAACCTGCAGATCCTGCGTGGCTGCTACAACCAGCCACTCGGGTGAGTGACGCCGGGCCCAGGTCGCAGGCCAGGAGTCCCCTTGTCCTCCACCAACGTCCCAAGTCTCCAGGCCAAGCATAATGCCTAGGCCGCAGGTCCCGCCTGGCCCCTGGACCCTATAAGAGTCACTGAGATTCGCACTGGTTTCCTTTTCAGTTTGGACTCAAAGGAGCTCTGACTAATCACTGCCCTTCAGGGTCGCCGGTGTGGGGCCAGGATCTCAGGGCACTCACACTGTGTGGTTGCCATATGGCTTGGAAGGGCATCTCCTCAGCAGCACTTCTACAACTGCGCTGATTACCTAGCACTGAACCTGAAATTGAGGGAGGAACTGGTCCAGCTCTACAGGGTCTGCCTGGAGGGGGAGTGTATGGAGTGACTCAGCAGATACCTGGAAAAGGGGAAGGAGACCCTGCAGTGGGTAGGTAGAATGGGAGCCTCCCCACCTCCCCGTGGGCTGGGGCAGTTTCCCCAGCTGGCATTCCACAAGGAGGGGAGGAAAAGGAAGTGGATGTCAGAATACCTCTTTCCCATGGGTTGGGATGGGTGGAGTTGCCTAGGTCTCCAGATCCTGTATCAGAAAGAAGGGATCCAGTCTTTCTGGGAATGAAAGGGGAGATCCCTGAAATAATCAATCAGCAGTTACTTTTGGCCCTGGCAGTGGCCTTGGGAAACCAGGGACTTACTCTCTCAGGCCTTGTTCTCTGCCCCATACCCAGGGCCAGATTAAGGCATGTGAGGGCCCTAAACAGTGATAATCTGTGGTGCTCTCTCCTCTGCCTACTAACCATTCAGACGCAATATGTGAGTTATATATGATACATGTATGTGTGGGTATACATTAGCTGTCCATAATGTGGCTTCCTTTTAAATGTAACTATAGTATTAGTGATTGGACCCAAAAGTGGCATATGGAAATTAAAAATATGGCTATAGACATGAATATTTCAGTAGATGAAATAGAAGATAAATACTGTACTCCCACAAAGTAATGATAAACAGGTGAGAAAAACTACCCGATTATTATACTATCTGTGTGGTGATGAATTAATTGCCTTACCCAAAATATGTTGGCCTTTTGTCCTTGGTTTGTGGCAGACAGTCCTTGGGGGTTTTCCTGGGTAATGGAGGTGCATTTATTATGTAAAATTTCTGGGCAGAACCTGAGAACGTGCACAAATGAGTGGGGCCTACACAGCCTACATGGTTAGCTAACCTCAGGAAGGGAGTATGATGCAATCTATCATGGACATTCAATGATTCAGTCAGTCATGGCTATGCAATGACACCCCAATCATGACTATGTAATGAAGCCATAAAAGGGTTTGAACCAGGAAGTTCGGGGGACTTCCTGGATTGGAGAGAACATCTTTCTTGGGAAGGTAGTGCATCCCTGGGGACAATGGAGGCTAGTTGTTGGGACCCCTTCTAAATCTCATATCATACATTTCTTCATTTGTATCCTTTCTGTTTATAATAAATGAATAACTGTAAGTATAGATGCTCTCCATGAATTCTGAGAGCTGTTCCAGTGAGTTAAGGAATCTACAGCAGCAGTGAGGGCCAGCAAGGGCTGGCATCTGCCTATTTGGCATTCAGAAAAGCTGAGTCCTTCTAACCTGTGAACTATGACTTAGGTCAAAGAGAAGGGCTGCACAGACAGTCCATCTGAAGGATGGTATCCTCTTAACTTGCAAGGTCTGACCTAACACTGGGTGGTTAGGGTCCAAGAGAGAAAGTGCTGCATGGGTCGCTGGCAACAACAATAATGGGGAAGTGGCAAGGCGAAGACTGGATCCATTTCCATGTGGGAATATGATGCATGCTGATCCTTACTGGGCAGTTAGCAGTGAATGTGAGATTTACCCACCTTACTGCTTTAGAAATGCACTATCAGTCAAGGAATTACAACAACCTCATATTAGAAGGGGAGCCTTGGTGGTACAGTGGTTAAGAGCTATGGCTGCTAATCAAAAGGTCAGCAGTTCAAATCCATCAGCTGCTCCTTGGAAACCCTATGGGGCAGTTCTACTCTGTCCTATAGGGTCAATGAGTTTGGAAACCCTCGTGGCGTAGTGGTTAAGTGCTATAGCTGCTAAGCAAGAGGTCAGCAGTTTGAATCTGGCAGGCACTCCTTGGCAACTCTATGGGGCCGTTCTACTCTGTCCTATAGGGTCGCTATGAGTTGGCATTGACTTGACGGCAGTGGGTTTGGTTTCTTGGTTTTGGAATCATAGAAGTTTCAAAAAGAATGGAGAATTCATGCCTCATACCATATATAAAAACCAATTCAAAATGGATCAAGGATCTAAATGTGAAAACTAAAACCATAAAATTCTTAGAAGAAAATACTGGTGTGTTGCTTCAGGGCCTAGTTTTTAACAGTGGATTATCAGGTATGACAACAAAAGTATGACCAGAAAAAACAAAACAGATAAATGGGACCTCATGCAAATTAAATACTTTTATCAGAGGAATTTATCAATAAAGTGAAGAGACAGCCTAAAGATAGAAATTTTTTCAGAACCATATATGTGATAAGAATTTAATACCTGAAATATATTTTTAAAATCTTCTACAGCTTAACAAAAGACAAAATAATGAAAAAAATGGGCTAAGCACTTGGACTGACATTTCACCAAGGAGGGTATTCAAAAGACCAACAAGCACATGGAAAGATGCTCCATGTCATCAGCCATTAAGGAAGTGTACATCAACATCATAATGAGATACCATGTCACCCATTAGAATGGTAATGATGAACACAAAATGAACGAACAAACAAAAATAAGAAAACAACAAGTGTTGATGAGGATGTGAGAAACTGGAACTCTCATCTCCTGCTGGTGACAATGTAAAATGGTAGAACTGTTGTGGAAAAGAGTTTGGCAGTTCCTCAAAGAATTTGAACATAGAACCACCATATAACCCAGCACTCCTAATCCTTAGTATGTTGTTGTTGTTAGGTGCTGCCCAGTTGGTTCTGACTAATAGCGACCTCTATGTACAACAGAGCAAAACACTGCCCAGTCCTGGGACATCCTCACAGTCATTGATATGCCTGAACCCATTGTTGTAGCCACTGTGTCAGTCCATCTCATTGAGGGCCTTCCTCTTTTTTGCTGGCCCTCTACCAAACATGATGTCCTCCAGGGACTGATGCCTCCTGATAACATGTCCAAAGTACGGAAGACAAAGTCTCACCATCCTTTCTTCTAAGAAGCATTCTGGCTGTATTTCTGCTGAGGCAGGTTTGATCGTTCCTTGGCAGTCTGTGGTATATTCAGCATTCTTCACTGATACCATAATTCAAAGGCATCAATTCTTTGATCTTCTTTATTCATTGTCCAGCCTTCACATGCATATGAGGCAATTGAAAACACCATGTCTTGGGGTCAGGAGCATCTTAGTCTTCAAGGTGACATCTTTGCTTTCTAACGTTTTAAAGAGATCTTTTGCAGCTGATTTGCCCATTGCAATGCGTCATTTGATTTCTTGACTGATGTTTCCATGGGTGTTGATTGTGAATCCAAGTAAAATGAAATCCTTTACAACTTCAATCTTTTCTCCTTTTATCATGATATTAGTTACTGGTCCAGTTGTGAGGATTTTCGTTTTCTTTATGTTGAGGTGTAATCCATACTGAAGGCTGTGGTCTTTGATCTTCATCGGTAAGTGCTTCAAGTCCTCTTCACTTTCAGCCAGCAAGGTTGTGTCATGTATGTAATGAAGGTTGTTAAAGAGTCTTCCTCCAATCCTGATACCCTGTTCTTCTTCATGTAGTCCACCTTCTTGGATTATTTGCTCAGCATACAGATTGAATAAGTATGCTAAAAGCATATGACCCTGACACACACCTTTCCTGACTTTAAACCACACAGTATCCCCTTTTTCTGTTCAAATGGCTGCCTCTTGATCTATGTACAGGTTCTACATGAGCACAATTAAGTGTTCTAGGATTTCCATTCTTCACTATGTTATCCATAATTTGTTATGATCCATAGAGTCAAATGCCTTTGCATAGTCAATAACACACAGGTAAACATCTTTCTGGTATTCTCTGCTTTCAGCCAGGATCTGTCTGACATTAGCAATGGTATCCCTCATTCCACATCCTTTTCTGAATCTGGCTTGAGTTTCTGGCAGTTCCCTATCCTTTTGAATGATCTTCAGCAAAATTTTATTTGCATGTGATATTAATGATATTGTTTGATAATTCCCACATTCTTTTGAATCATCTTTCTTTGGAATAGTCATAAGCACAGATCTCTTCCAGTCGTTTGGTATCTTAGTCATCTAGTACTGCTGTAACAGAAAAACCACAAGTGAATGGCTTTAACAAAGAGAAATTTATTCTCTCAGTCTGGGAGGCTAGAAGTTCAAATTCAGGGTGCCAGCTCCAGGGGAACGCTTTCTGTCTGTGTCAGCTCTGGAAGAAAGTCTGTGTCATCAATCTTCCCCTGGTTGAGGAGCCTCTCAGTGCAGGGACCTGGAGTGCAAAGGACTTGCTATGCTCCTGATGCTTCTTTCTTGGTGGTATGAGGTCCCCATGTCTCTCTGCTCTTTTCTGTTGTATCTCAAAAGAGATTGGCTCAAAACCCAACTTAATCTTGTAGATTGAGTCCTGCTTCATTAACCGAACTGCCACTAATCTCATTAACATCAGAGAGATAGGATTTACAACACATAAGAAAACCACATCACATGAAAAAATGGTGGACAGTCACACAATAATGGGAATCAAGGCCTAGTCACACTGACAGATATTTTGAGGGGACACAGTCCAACCCACGACAGTTGACCGGGTAGCTGTCTTCCAAATTTCTTGGCATAGACAAGGAAGCATTTCTATCACTGAATTGGTTTGTTGAAACATCTCAGTTGACATTCCATCAATTTCTGGAGCCTTGTTTTTCACCAATGCCTTCAGTGCAGCTTGGACCTCTCCTTTCAGTACCATCAGCTCCTGATCATATGCTACCTCCTGAAATGTTTGAACATCAACCAATTCTTTTTGGAATAGTGACTCTGTGTATTCATCCCATTTTCTTTTGATTCCCACAGAATCCCCCAGTATTGCAACTCAAGCCTTGAACTTTTTCTTCAATTCTTTCAGCTTGAGAAATGCTGAGCATGTTATTCAAGAGACACACCTTAGACACAAAGACATAAATATATTTTAAAAAATCAAAGGATGTAAAAATATATCAAGCAAACAATAACCAAGAAATGGCAGGAATTTCAACATGAACTTCAGATAAAATAGATGTTAAGCCAAAATCAACCGTAAAAGGCAATGAAGGACATTGTACAGTGATTAAAGAGACAATCCACCAAAAATATATAATCCTAATAAATATCTCACACATCCAATGACAGTGCTCTACAATGCATTTTAAAAAACAAAACAAAACAACTAACAGCACTGAAGAGAGAAATAGGCAGTTCCTCAGTAATAGTAGAAGACTCCAGCACACCATGCTCGGTAATGGACAGAACATCTAGAAAGAAACTCAGCAAAGATCCAGAATGTCTAAAGGCCAAGATCAATCAATTTGACCTCATAGGTATATATAGAACACTCCACCCAACAGCACCAAAGTACACATTCTTTTCCAACGCACATGGAACATTCTCCACAATACAGCACATCTTAGACCACAAAGAAACCCTCAATAAAATCTAAAACATTGAAATAATACGAAGTATCTTCTCTGACCACAAGGTCATCACAGTAAAAATAGCGTGAAGAGCAAGGAAGAAAGTTCAAATACGTGGAAACTAAGTAACGCCTTGCTTAAAAACAACTAGGCAATAGAGGAAATCAAATAGGGAATCCAAAAATTCCTAGAATCAAATGAGAATGGAACACATCATACCAAAAACTTTAGGACACAGCAAAGGCAGTGCTCAGAGGTCAATTTATAGCAATAAACACACACATCAAAAAAGAATGGGGCAAAATCAAAACATTAACCCTACAATGTGAACGAATAGAAAGAAAACAGCAAAAGAAGCCCATAGCCACCAGAAGAAAGAAAAGAATAAAGATGAGAGGAGACAAAAATGAAAAAGGGAACAGAAAAACACTAGAAAGAATCAAAAAGACTAAAAGTTGGCTCTTTGAAAAAAATCAATGAAATCAGTAAACCACTGGCCAAACTGACAAAAGAAAAACAGTAGAGTAAGCAAATACCCAAATAAGAAATGAAATGGGAGGCATTAAAACAGATGCAACTGAAATAAAAAGGATAACAATATTATGAAAAAATTATAATCCGATAAATTTGAAAACCTAAAGGAAATGGACAAATTTCTAGACTCATACTACCTACCTAAATTAACAGAAACTGAGAGAAAATCTGAACAGACCCATAACAACACAAGAGATTTAAAATGTAATTACAATAAAAAACCCAACAAAAAAAGCCTTGGCACAGACTGCTTCTCTGGAGAATTCTACCAAACATTTAGAGAAGAGCTCACACCAGTACTACTAAAGCTGTTTCAGAACATAGAAAAGGAAGGAATACTCCTGAATTCATTCTATGAAGCTAGCATAACCCTGATACCAAAGCCAGGCAAAGATACCACATAAAAAAGAAAGTTACAGACCAATATCTCTCATGAATATAGATACAGAAATTCTTGACAGAATTATAGACAATAGAATTCAGCATCATGTCAAAAACATAATACACTATGACCAATAAGATTCATACCAAGTATGCAAGGATGGTTCAAGATTGGAAAATCAATCAGTGAAATCCACTGCATAAATAGAACAAAAGAAAAGAATCACATGATCATCTCAACACAGAAAAGGCATTTGATAAAGTTCAACACCCGCTCCTGACAAAAACTCTCAATAAATTAGGAATAGAAGGGGCATTCCTCAACATAATGAAGGATGTCTATACAAAACCAACAACCAGGATCATTCTCAACGGAGAGAGACTGAAAGCATTCCCCCTGAGAACAGGAACAAGACAGGGATGTCCTTTTTCACCACTCCTATTTATCATTGTGCTAGAAGTCCTAGCTAGAGCAATAAGGCAAGAAAAGGAAATAAAGGGCATCCAAATTGGAAAGGAAGAAGTAAAAGTATCCCTACTCACAGATAATATGATCCTATACATAGAGAACCCCAAAGATTCCAAAAGAAAACTACTGGAGCTAACAGATTCAGCAGAGTAGCAGGATATAAGATCAACATACAAAAATCAGTTGAATTCCTATACACCAACAAACCAACAAAGAGAACTTCAAAAAGGAAATCAGGAAAACAATGCCATTTAATAGCCCCTAAAAAAAAAAAAAAAAATTTTTTTTTTTTTTTTTTTTTTTAAGAAAAGGAAACCCTGGTGGTGTAGTGGTTAAGTGCTCTGGCTGCTAACCAAGAGGTCGGCAGTTCAAATCCACCAGGTGCTCCTTGGAAATTCTATGGGGCAGTTCTACTCTGCGCCATAGGGTCGCTATGAGTCGGAATCGACTCAATGGCAGTGGTTTTGGTTTGTTTTTTTTAAGAAGATACAATACTTAGAAATAAATGTGACCAGGGATGTAAAAGACTTATTCAAAGAAAGCTACAAAATGCTATTGCAAGAGACCTACATAAATGGAAAAATATACTGTGTTCATGGATAGGAAGAGTCAACACTGTCAAAATGTCAGTCCTACCCAAAGCGATCTATAGGTATAATGCAATCCCAATCTCAATACCAACAGCATTCTTTATTGAGATGGAAAAACTAATCACCAAATTCATATGAAAAAGAAAACTAATCCAATTACAAACTGGGCAAAGGGTTTGAAGAGACACTTCACCAAACAAGATATTCAGATGGCTAACAGACACCTGAGGATATGCTCTTGATCATTAAAAAATGATCATTAGAGAAATGCAAATCAAAACTACAATGAGATCCCATCTTACCCCGACATTACTGGCATGAATAAAAATAAAATAACAAATGTTAGAGAGGTTGTGGGGGGATTGGAAATCTCATGCACTGTTCATGGGATTGTAAAATGATACAACCACAATGGAAAAATGATATGGCACCTCCTTAAAAAGCTAGAAATAGAAATACCATATGATCCAGCAATCCCACTCCTAGAATATATCCTAGAGAAATAAGAGCCATCACACAAATAGACATACGCACACCCATGTTCATTGCAGCACTATTCACAATAGCAAAAAGATGGAAACAACCTAAGTGCTCATGAACAGATAAATGGATAAAAAAATTGTGATACATACACTCAATGTGATATATACACTAAGCAACGATAAGATCAATGATGAGGTCACAAAACATCTCACGACATAGATGAATCTGGAGGGCATTATACTAAGTGAAATAAGTCAGTCACAAAAGGACAAATATTGCATGAGGCCACTATTGTAAAAACTCAAGAAAAGATTTACACAAAGAGAAAAACAATCTTTGATGGTTAAACGGAGGGGAGGGTGGAGAGGGGAAATCAATAACTAGATAGTAGACAAGTGTTAACTATGGTGAAATGAAAGACAGCATACAATATAGGGAAAATCAGCACAACTTAACCAAGGCAAAGCCACAGAAGCTGCCTAAACACATCCAGACACCCTGAGGGACCATGGTCTTGGGGGACATCTAGGTCAATTGGTATGACATAGTTCACAAAGAAAATGTCCTACCTCTTACTTTGGTGAGTAGCCTCTGGGATCTTAAAAGCTTCTGAGCTTGCATGTAAGGTACGTCTATTGGTCGCATCCTCTCCAGAGCAAAGAGGAATGAAAAAAACAAAAAGACGGAAGGAAAATATCAGTGCAAAGGACTAATGGACCACATGAACCACAGCCTCCACCAGCCTGAGCCCAGAAGAAACACATGGTGCCTGGATACTACCACCAACTGCTCTGACAGGGATCACCACAGAGGGTTCTGGACAGAACAGGAAAAAAATGCAGAACAAAATGCAAATTCACAAAAAAAGATTAGACTTACTGGTCTAACAGAGACTGGAGGGACCCCTGAAACAACGGCCCCTGAACACCCTGCTAACTCAACTGAAGCCACTCCCAAAGTCCACTTTTGAGTCAAAGATTAGACAAGCCTACATAACAAACAGTAACACACTTGAGAAACGTGCTTCTTAGTTCAGTCAAGAATAGGAGGCCTAAAGGGCAACACCTCCCCAAAAGTAAAGACAAGAAGCCAGGAAGGGATAGGAAATCTTGACGAAGGGACATGTGGAACCTGGGGTGTAAGGAGAAAGGGTTAGAGTGCTGACACATTGTGGGGATTGCAACCAATGTCACAAAAACAATTTGTGTACCAATTTTTTAATGAGAAACTAATTTGAGCTGTAAATTTTCACCTAAAACACAATTTAAAAAATAATATAAGAAAGATGAAACTTGGGGAAGTGAAAAGGGTGCTTTGGTCTTGTGTCCTCAGCCTGTGACCACATAGGGGCACCCCCACTGCACACTCTTGAATTCTGACTAGCTCTGGAGGAGTTTTGGCACTAAGGATGCAGAAATAACTGATCCAGTGACTGGGCATCTATGTGGAGCTGAAGATTCCTCTGAACAGTCCTGGAATCCAAAAGGGTCAGACGCAGGGGTAGAGGCAAGACTGGAGGAGAGGACAACTCAGGAGCCCTGTGCTAACTCTGAGGTTTCGGTCTCTTCTCTCTGCAACTGCTCTCTCCACCACCTTGATGGCAGTATCTGCTGTAACTGGACAAGTAGGTAATTTTTCCTTGTACTCCGTATTCCTTTTCTGAATACCATCTTTTAAAACAAATTTTAGAATAGTTTTATATTTATATATTGTTAACATCTTATGTTGCTATTGTCTCAGGGGAAAAGGAAAAAAAAAAACCTTTCTGTGCAGTCAGTGAGACAGAGGCATAATATGCTGACCCTGCTATCTCCTTTTAATCTGGACTTCAGCCTAAGCTATTTTTTGAGAAAAACACATCTTTCCTTAGTGGTCAAAACCAAGATATAAATCCATATGCCCTGAGAAGTCTTGACCAAGAGAACATCGACACCCCTCAAAGTACAGGTACTCAGGAAGAGTGTTGTCTCCGTGCTATTGCCAGCAAGGTATTTTTGCAAGACAGAAAAAGGAAATACATGGAAATATCTTGTGATCACTATCTAAGCATCCTGTGGAACTATCTCTACAAAAAAAAAACTCTATAGCTGTGACAAATTGGTAACCAATCAGTGTTTTGCAGCTCTACCCTCTGAACCAATAAGATACCTTTCCCCCACCTTGCAAAATGTCATCTCCCGCTTCCCTAATCTGAGATGCACCAATTAGGAATAACCTGTGGCTGATGCCTGCTGGAGCAGTGCAATGATCCCTGACTCAGACCCCCTCTTCAGACACCACTGTCTCATCTCAAGGAGCTGAGCTGTTCCCAGTTTAAACTCTAATATTTGACACTTTAAAGCCTTAATAAACCTGATTTACTCTGAAAGAGCATTCAAGTATTCTCTGCAACACAACATTGATACACTATTATTAATGACAGATTGTACTTTATTCAGATTTTATTAATTTTTCCCGAATGCCCTTTCTGTGTTCCAGGAGCCCATCCAGGATACTACACTACATTTAGTTGTCATCCCTCCTTAGGTTCATCTTGGCTGTGATAGTTTTCTCAGACTTCCCTTGTTTTTGTTGACCTTGATAATTTTGAGGAGTATTGGTCAAGCATATTATAAATGGTCCTCTAATTGAGTTTGGTTGATGGTTTTCTCTTGGTTAGATGGGTTCTATGGATTTGTGCAAAGAAGGCCACAGATATATATATACACACACACACACGTGTCTGTCAGTTTCTCCTACTGTGGGGGCTTGTGTGTTGCTGTGATGCTGGAAGCTATGCCACCAGTATTCAGATACCAGCAGGGTCACCCATGAAGGACAGGTTTCAGCTGAGCTTCCAGACTAAGGCAGACTAGGAAGAAGGACCTGGCAGTCTACTTCTGAAAAGCATTAGCCAGTGAAAACCTTGTGAATAGCAGCTGAACATTGTCTGATATAGTGCTGGAAGATGAGCCCCCCAGGTTGGAAGGCACTCAAAAGATGACCGGGGAAGAGCTGCCTGCTCAAAGCAGAGTTGACCTTAATGATGTCCATGGAGTAAAGCTTTTGGGACCTTCATTTGCTGGTGTGCCATGACTCAAAATCAGAAGAAACAGCTGCAAACATCCATTAATAATCAGAACCTGGAATCTACAAAATCAAAAATGAAATGGAACACATAAACATCTATATCCTAGGCATTAGTGAGCTGAAATGGACTGGTATTGGCCTTCTTGAATCGGACAATCATATAGTCTACTATGCTGGGGATGACAACTTGAAGACGAATAGTGTTGCACTCATCATCAAAAAGAACCTTCGAAGATCTGGCCTGAAGTACAACACTGTCAGTGATAGGATAATATCCATATGCCTACAAGGAAGACCAGTTAATATGACTATTATTCAAATTTATGCACCAACCACTAGGGCCAAAGATGAAGAAATAGAAGATTTTTATAAGCTGCTGTAGTCTGAAATTGATCGAACATGCAATCAAGATGCATTGATAATTACTGGTGATTGCAATGCAAAAGTTGGAAGCAAAGAAGAAGGATCAGTAGTTGCAAAATATGGCCTTGGTGATAGGAACAATGCCGGAGGTTGAATGATAGAATTTTGCAAGACCAACGACTTCTTCATTGCAAATACCTTCTTTCACCAACATAAATGGCGACTATACACATGGACCTCACCAGATGGAAAACACAGAAATCAGATTGACTACATCTGTGGAAAGAGACGATGGAAAAGCTCGATATCATCAGTCAGAAAAAAGCCAGGGGCCGACCGTGGAAAAGAGCATCAATTGCTCATATGCAAGTTCGAGCTGTAACTGAAGAAAATCAGAGCAAGTCCCCGAGAGCCAAAATATGACATTGAGTATATCCCACCTGAATTTAGAGACCATCTCAAGAATAGATTTGCTGCATTGAACACTAGTGACCAAAGACCGAACGAGTTGTGCAATGACATCAAGGACATCATCCATGAAGAAAGCAAGAGGTCATTGCAAAGACAGGAAAGAAAGAAAAGACCAAGATGGATGTCAGAGGAGACTCTGAAACTTGCTCTTGAGTGTTGAGCAGCTAAAGCAATAGGAAGAACTGATGAAGTAAAAGAACTGAACAGAAGATTTCAAAGGGCCTCTCAAGAAGACAAAGTAAAGTATTATAATGACATGTGCAAAGAGCTGGAGATGGAAAACCAAAAGGGAAGAACACACTCGGCGTTTCTCAAGCTGAAAGAACTGAAGACAAAATTCAAGCCTCGAGTTGCAATACTGAAGGATTCTACGGGGAAAATATTAAATGACTCAGGAAGCATCAATAGGAGATGGAAGGAATACACTGAGTCATTATACCAAAAAGAGTTTGTCGATATTCAACCATTTCAAGAGGTGGCATAGGATCAGGAACCGATGGTACTGAAGGAAGAAGTCCAAGCTGCTCTGAAGGCATTGGCAAAGAACAAGGCTCCAGGAATTGAGGGATTATCAACTGAGATGTTTCAACAAACAGATGCAGCGGAGGTGCTCTCTTGTCTATGCCAAGAAATGTGGAAGACAGCTTTCTGGTCAACTGACTGGAAAAGATCCATATTTATACCTATTCCTAAGAAAGGAGATCCAACCCGATGTGGAAATTATAGAACAATATCATTAATATCACAGGCAAGCAAAATTTTGCTGAAGATCATTCAAAAATGGCTGCAGCAGTATATCGATAGGGAACCACCAGGAATTCAGGCCGGTTTCAGAAGAGGACGTGGAACCAGGCATATCATTGCTGATGTCAGATAGATCCTGGCTGAAAGCAGAGAATACCAGAAGGATGTTTACCTGTGTTTGATTGACTATGCAAAGGTATTTGACTGTGTGAATCATAACAAATTATGGGTCATGTTGTGAAGAATGGGAATTCCAGAACAGTTAATTGTGCTCATGAGGAAGGAACCTTTACATAGATCAAGAGGCAGTTGTTTGGACAGAACAAGGGGATACTGATTGGTTGAAACTCAGGAAAGGTGTGCATCAAGATTGCATTCTTTCACCATACCTATTTAATCTGTATGCTGAGCAAATAATCCAAGAAGCTGGACTATATGAAGAAGAACAGGGCATCAGGATTCGAAGAAGACTCATTAACAACCTGCATTATGCAGATGAAACAACCTTGCTTGCTGAAAGTGAAGAGGACTTGAAGCAGTTACTAATGAACATCAAAGACCACAGCCTTCAGTATGGATTACACCTCAACATAAAGAAAACAAAAATCCTCACAACCGGACCAATGAGCAACATCATGATAAATGGAGAAAAGATTGAAGTTGTCAAAGATTTCATTTCACTTGGATCCACAATCAACAGCCATGGAAGCAGCAGGCAAGAAATCAAAAGACGCATTGCATTGGGTAAATCTGCTGCAAAGGACCTCTATAAAGTGTTGAAGAGCAAAGACGTCACCTTGAAGACTAAGGTGCGCCTGACCCAAGCCATGGTATTTTCAATCACATCATATGCATGTGAAAGCTGGACAATGAATAGGGAAGACCGAAGAAGATCTGAAGCCTTCGAATTGTGGTGTTGGCGAAGAATATTGAATATATCATGGACTGACAAAAGAAAGAACAAATCTGTCTTAGAAAAAGTACAGCCAGCATGCTCCTTAGAGGCAAGGATGGTGAGACTGCGTCTTACATACTTTGGACACGTTGTCAGCAGGGATCAGTCCTTGGAGAAAGACATCAGGCTTAGCAGAGCACAGGTTAAGTGGAAAAGAGGAAGACCCTCAACGAGGTGGATGGACACAGTGGCTGCAACAATGAGCTCAAGCATAACAACGATTGTAAGGATGGCTCAGGACCGGGCAGTGTTTCGTCCTGCTGTGCTTAGGGTTGGTAGGAGTTGGAACTGACTCGAGGACACCTAGCAACAACATAACAACAACACACACACATATATATATATACACAGACACACACATATGCACATGTCAACCACATAGCAAGAGTATTCAAAATCTACTTGATTTATCATGATGATGTTAATAACCCTGATCACATGAATAAGGTAGTGTTTCCCAGGTTTCTTCACTGAGAAGTTACTTTTTTACTTCCCCCCTTTCCATACTATACTATCTGGAAAAAAGTCACTATTCGTAGCCCAAACCTAAGAGTTTGAAGTTGTGCTCCACCTCCTTGAGGGCAGGATATCTACATAAATTATTTGGAAATTTTCTCTACAGAAAATTTGTCTATTCTCCCCATTCATTTATGTATTAAATCATTTATGTATAATCATTATGGATTTGTAGATATTTATAATGTTTCAGATTATAATCCAATTACGTGTTATTTGTTGCTTTAGCCATGAGAGTTATTTCAGTTGGCTCCTGAGTCCCTTTGACAAATTCCCATAGTTTTGTTATTTGATCACTTTTGACTTCCTGAAGACGCTCCAGACTCATCTTGGATACTTACTTCCCCAGCACTATAGTCAGCCATTTTTCCAAGGTGCCTTGGGTCCTTTTATTAGAAGATGGTCTCAGAAACAAAAGTCTGGGCACTGGGGTTGTTCTTTGCTATCAAGATGTCATTGCTTCTAAGCCATCTCAGTAGACAGAACAAGGATACGTATGTATGTGTACTAACAACGTACAATACCAAACCCAAACCAAACCCATTGCCATCGAGTGGATTCTGACTCACAGCGACCCTATAGGACAGAGTAGAACTGCCCCATAGGATTTCTGGGGAGTGGTTGGTGGATTTGAACTGCCAACCTTTTGGTTAGCCCTGAGCTCTCAACCACTGCACCACCAGGGCTCCACCATGTACAATGCACATCTGTAATTACATGTATGTTGGGAGAGTATATAAATATATATACATATATATGTATCAGTACCTATAGCAAGTTACACATGAGTTCATACTGATGTCTCCAACTCTAATCCAGTTTCACCTGACTCATTCTCACATACCTTCGTTGTAACTTCTCCTGTCAGGATGGACCTTGAACCCCCAGATCCCTGTCATTTGTTTTGCTGCTACTTCCAGGGATGAAGGCATCTCACCTCAGGAATCAACCCCAACCCTGGGATCTGGGGAGGGGGGTGCATGCTGGGTCACTGAACTAGGAAGATGGGGAGGTTCCTGGAGAAGCAAAGAGAGAGTGGAAATAGGGACATTAGGGAGAAGGAGGCAAAAAGTTGCATCTGGGAAGGAGCCAGAGAGGAAAGGGGCACTGGAAGGGGTCACCTTAGTGGACATCTGTGCTGGGAGGGATGAGTTGTGTTAGGTGTGAGAGGCACAGGGAGCACCTGAGTAGACAGGGACCTGCTGTCTCAGACCTTGCTCCCTGTCATCAACAATCCCTAAAAGTAAAGGTCCTACAACCCTGACCCTGATTTCTGGCCTTGCCATCTGACCCAGAGGTTTGGAAATGGTTAATGTACTCAGCGGCTCACCAAAAGGTTGGAGGTTCCAGCCCACCCAGAGGTGCCTTAGAAGATAGGCCTGGCAATCTACTTCCAAAAAGAGCTGTTGTTGGTATTGTTAGTTGCTATCTAGTCGATTCAATTCTGACTCGTGGAGACCTCATGTGTTGCAGAGTAGAACTGATCTGTAAGGTTTTCAAGGCTGTAACCTTTCAGAAGCAAATCACAAGGACTGTCGCCTTGGAGTCTCTGGGTGAGTTCAACCCACCAACTTTTTGGCTAGTAGTTGAGCACTTAACAGTTTGTGCCACCCAAGATTCCCCAAAAAGATTACAGCCATTGAAAACCCCATGGAGCTTAGTTCTATTCTGACACACATGTGGTCAGCATGAGTTTACTGGTTTTTTACTTTTCTCTCCATGGTGCTTTGTAGATTTGAATGTACAAATTGTACACATTTCCTTTAAGTTGGCACCTAAGTATTTTGCTATTTTGATACTGTCGGTGGAATTTTCAAAATTTTAAAATTTCTGAATCTTACATTGCTGGAACATAGAAATACAATTGACTTTTTATATTCACCTTGTATCCTGCAATCTTGCTAAATCACTTATTAGTTCTAGAAGCTTTCTTTGCCTTAGGATTGATTTTCTATGTACACAATCATGCCACCAAAAATTTACACACTTTTACTTCTTTATAATCTATATGTGTTTTGTTTCTCTTCCCAGCCTAATGCTCTGTCTAGGACCACCAGTACAATGTGTAACAGAAGTATTGAGAGCCAACATCTTTGCCTTGTTCCTGATCTTAGGTAGAAAGTATTCATTCTTTCATCATAAAGTACGATGTTAGCTGTAGGTTTTTCATAAATACCCTTTACCAGGCTGAAGAAGTGGCCTTCTATTCCTAGTTTGCTGAGATTTTTCCATTACTGGGTGTTGAATTTTTAAAGTGCTTTTTCTGCATGAAAATGACCCTGTTGTTATTCTCTTTATTCTATTAATATGGTGAAGTCGATTGATTTTTGTATATTGATCCCAGCTTGCATCCTGGGTGTGGTCAAGTCAATTCCGACTCATAGTGACCCTACAGGACAGAATAGAACTGCCCCATAGGGTTTCCAAGGAGCAGCTGGTATATTTGAACTGTTGACCTTCTTGTTAGCAGCCAAGCTCTCAACCACTGTGCCACCACGGCTCCAGTCTTGGTGTATTATCCTTTATATATAATGTTGGATTTGACTGATATTTTGTTAAGGATTCATGAGAGATAATTGGTCTAAAGTTGTCTTTTGATATCTCTATCTGGCTTTGGTATCAGGGTAACACTAGCTGTGTAAAATGACTTGGGCAGTGTTTCCTCCTCCACTCTTTTCTCCAACAGTTTGTGTAGGATTGGTTTTATTATTGCTTAAATGTTTGATAGAATTCATCAGTCAAGCCGCTGGAGTCTGGAGGCTTTTTTTTTTTTTTTTTTTTGTTCTGGTTTTGTGGGATGTTTTGTAACTATTAACTGAATTTCTTTAATTGCTACAGGGCTATTCAAATTTCCTATTTCTACTTGATTCAGTTTTGGTAATTTATATCTTTAGAGGAATTTGTCCATTTCATTTCAGTTATCAAATTGATTGGCAGAAGTAGTTTATAATCACCCCATATTATCTATTTAATGCTATTAATTTCTATCTAAACACTCCTATTGCTGTAGCCCACACATTTTGATTTGTGGTGATTATATTTTCATTCAGCTAAACAAACACATTCTAATTCTTTTGAACATTTTATTGTGCTTCAGGTGAAAGTTTACACAGCAAATTAGGTTCCCACTTAAAGGAAGAATTTCTGTTATAAGGATCAGAACAAAGCTGGTTCCTATGAGGTGAAGGTTAAAGATGTCCTGAATGTCCAGCTTTTCCCAGTTGCTGTCCCACTCCATCATCTCTAACATCAACTACTCCTCAGCCCCTCAGTACTCTCCCTCCTGCCTCTGGATTCTCTAATTCACTGCAACATCGCACAGAACTCCTCAAGCACATCAAGGAAATTGCTCACGCAGCTGTGGATGCTGGCAAGTCCCAAATCCTTGGATCAAGGGTAGGCTTGTCTTGACCCACATGGCTACAGAGGCTGAGGATCCCAAACCAGCAAGTAAGACCACAGGCTGCTGGCTGACGAGGCTGCAGAAGTGGTGAATCAGGTCAGATGATAGACTGTGGTGCCCACGGGGCTGCAGAAGCTAGTGAATCCAAAAATTGTCAGGCCACCTGGCAGGCCACTGGCTCAAGTTCCAAGAACAGGAGGTCAGACCATCACGACTGGTGGCAGGACCCAAAGTGAGAGAGAGAGAGCCCCTCCAGATCACCTACATATATACATTGGATGCAGGCCACACCCCAGGGATGGGCATAACTTGAGTAAGGGTGGGACAAGAGTCACAACCTCTTGCAAGGCTGTGACTCAGATATACCCCACACTAATCCTGCCTTTTTTTTTTTTTTTAATCCTGCCTTATTAACATATAGAGGCTAGAATTTATAACACATAAAATGAGAATAATTAGGATAATTACATCACATCACAAAATGGAGGACAACCATACACTACTGGGAATCATGGTCTAGCCAAGTTGATACATAAGCTCAACCATCACAGGTTCCCTGAACTTTATTTGCATTGTCCCACTCATTCACTGTGTGTGAATCACAAAGACCATGGCTAGAAGGGCCATATTAAGTCATTCATTGCACCACACCTTTCAGTAATTTATACACAAATTGTTCCATGACGGTTAGTTACAATCCCTACAATGTGTGGGCATTCTCTCCATTTCCACCCTGGATTCCCCATTTCCATTTGTCCAGTTTTCCTGCCCCTCCCTGCTTTCTCATCTTTGCTTTTGGACCAATGTTGCCCTTTTGGTCTTACATGGTTGACCTTTCTAAGGAGCACATTCCTCACAGGTGTTGCTTATTTTATAGGCCAGTCCATTATTAGGGTGAAAAGTGACCTCTGGGAGTGGCTTCAATTCCAGGTTAGAAGGGTGTATTGGGGCAATATTTTGTGGGGTTCCTCCAGTCTATCAGTCCAGGAAACTTGGTCTTTTTTATGAATTTGGATTTTGTTCTACGTTTTTCTCTCATTTTAATTGGGACCGTCTATTGTGTCCCTGGTCAGAGCAGTCGCTGGTGATAGCTGAGAACCATCTCATTCTTCTGGTCTCAGGCTAGAGGAGGCTGTGGTTCGGATAGGTCATTCGTTCTTTGGACTGACTGCTTCCTCGAGTTTTTGGTTTTCTTCATTTTCCTTTGCTCCTGACAGGATGAGACCAATAGTTGTATCTTAAATGGCTACTTGTAAGCTTTTATGACCCCAGATGCTACTCACCAGAGTTATATGTAGAACATTGTCTTTACAAGCTATGTTATCCCAGTTGTCCTAGATGTCCCCCGAGACTATGATCCTTAGCCTTCAAGTCTAGTAACTCAGCTCCACAGTGTGTTTGGATATGTCTAAGAAGTTTCCCTAAGTGTGGCCTTATTTGCTCTATTACGTATATATACACATATACATATATGAATATCCATGCAGCACATACAAATATGTATATATAAATATCCACAACTATGAATCGGAATTGACTCGACAGCAATGGATTTTTTTTTCACCTATGTATGCACACAGATGTACTTCTGTATGCCCTCCCACACCTATACAGCATACATATCTACCTATGTATCTCACAAATTATTAGTTGTTATTAATGTTTTTCCAGGATTGTATATGTTACAATATTTACCTTAGTTTGCCTTTATTCTTTCGTCACTCTCTGTGTCATCCTTTACCTTGGTCACAGTGTTACTGACTTTCCCCCTATTGGTATTGCATTTCCTTTCACCAGAATAACACGTTTTTACTATCTAGTAAATGATTCTCCCTACCTCCCCCTCTCATCCCTGGTAACCATCAAAGAATGTTTCTTTCTGAGTGTACACCTGTTTTTGACCTTTTATAATAGTGGTATTATGCAGTATTTGTCATTTTGTGCTTGATTTATTTCACTCAACATAATGTCCTCCAGATTCATCCATGTTGTAAGATGTTTCACAGATTAATCATTGTTCCTTATCGTTCCTCATTATTCCAGTGTATGTGTTTAACTGTAAAAACAGTGCGGGGGCAGTGTCTGGCCTCCTCCAAACCCACAAGGGGCAAGTAGAACCAAGATCAACAACACAAGGCTGACTCCCATGAGGTGGAGGGCAGACAAGTCTCCTCTCTCCATCAACCATCCCTAACACAGCACTCACTATTTCTCTGCTGGGTTCGATAATTCATTGCAATGGCCACACAGAACTCAAAGACCATACTCACGATTATGGGGTTTATTATGAGGGAAGTAACAGTTACAATTCAGGTTCAGGAACACTCAGGATATAGCTCATTCATCAGGACAGCCTCTTCTCAACCATACTTGCTGGCATGCCTCTGCCTGGCCCTCAGTCTGTGCCCAAAGGCACTCAGAACTCTGCTGCTGGGTCTCTCCTGCTGATCTCTCCTTCCTGCTTTCTCTCCTTGGTGATGGGTGGCTCCTCCTCTCTGCCTCTGGAATTGGCTCTCTTTTAAGGCAAAACTGACCGATCCCTTTGGTGGGCCACAACTACCCTATCACACAATCCTGCCCAATCCTCTGGATGGGAGTTACAAGACATTGGCTAGAAAGGCCACACACTAAAGTAGTTAATCCCACCGCAGTACCACAATTTGTTTATCCATTCATTTGTTGATGTATACTTAGGTTGATTCCCTATTTTTGCTATTGTGAATAATACTGCTGTGAACAGAAATGTGCATATGTCTATTAGTGTCACAGCTCTTATCTCTCGGGATATATACTTAGGAGAGGGATTGGTGGATTGTATGGTATTTCTGTTTCTAGTTTTTTGAGGAAGCGCCATACTGCTTTCCCTAGTGGTTGTACCATTTCACAATCCCACCAGCAGCATCTAACTAGAGACTCCAGCATTTGTTGTTTTTACTTTTTTTCATAAATGTCATTTTTGCCAGGGTGAGATTTGATTTGCATCTCTGAGATGGCTAATGATCATCAGCATCTCTTCATGTGTTTGTTAGCTGCCTGAATGCCTTTTTTGGTGAAACATCTGTTCATGTCCTTTGCCCATATTTTGATTGGATTGTTCATCTTTTTGTTGTTGATGTATTGAAGTTTTCTATATATTTGAGAGATTAGACCCTTGTCGGATATGTTGTTGCCAAAGTTTTTTCCCAGTCTATAGGTTCTCTTTTTACTCTTTTGGTCAAGTCTTGTGAGGAGCATTAGTATTTAATTTTTAGGAGGTTCCAGTTATCTAGTTTATCTTCTGCTGTTTGTACATTTTTAGTTATGTTTGATAGATATTTGTGTCATAAATGAGGACTTCTAGCTCTTTCCCTATGCTTTCTTCCATGTACTTTGTAGTTTTAGATTCAACGTTTAGATCTTTGACCCAGTTTGAGCTAGTTTTTGTGCATGGTGTGAGGTATGGATCTTGTTTCATTTTTTTGCAAATGGATATCCAGGTTTGCCAGCACCATTTAGTAAACAGACTGTCTCTTCCCCATTTAATGGACTTTGCCCCTTTGTTGAAGATCAGCTGTCCATAGCTGATCATATTCTAATTTTCCTTTAACCCACGGGTTATTTGGAAGTGTGTTGACTAATTTCTAAGTGTTTGGGGATTTTCCAGATATTATAATATTATAGGTTTCTCATTTAATGCCATTGTGGTCAGGAGAATGAACTCTATGATTTCAGTCCCTTTAAATCTGTTTGACTGTTGTTTTTGGATCCAGAATGTGGTCAATCTTGATGAATGTTTCATGTGCACTTGAAAAAAAGTGTCTAGGTTATGCGGGTGGGGTATTCTGTAAGTGCAATTAGGTTCATAGTATAGTTTAAGTCTTCTATATACTTACTGACTTTCTATTTACTTGTTCTAACAGTTTCTGAGAAAAGGGTATTAATATCCAAATATAGTTAATTGATATAGTGCTGATCACATGTTCTGTTCCTTCATGGGTCAGTGTTTTGTATTAGATCGTGTTCCCCCTAAAATATGCATTGGAATTCTAACCCTTATCCCTGTGGAAATAATCTAATTTAATATAATGTAATCACTGTTCCGGAGCCTTGGTGGTTCAGTGGTTAAAGTAGTTGGCTGCTAACCAAAAGGTCAGCGGTTCGAACCCACTAGCTGCTCTGTGGGAGAAAGATGTAGTAGTCTGCTTCTGTAAAGATTTACAGCCTTGGAAACCCTATGGGGTAGTTCTACTCTGTCATATAAAGTCCCTATCAGTGGGAATTGAATCAATGGCAGTGGATTTGGTTTTAATCACTGTCCATAATGCAATATAATATAATATGATGTAACTAGTCAGTTGAGGGTAAATCCTAAAGCTAATCACTTCTGAGTTATATAAAGAGCAGCATAGACACAGAGACAAGTGTGCACAAAGGGGAGAAGAGGAAGTCAGCTGATGGAGACAAATGCATCTATGAGCCCAGGAATTCCAAGTATTGCTGGCAGTTACTCCAAGCTGACATAGGCAAGGGTGGACTTCCCCCTAGAGCTCAGGGGTTAGGCAGAGGTGGGACACAGGGCGCAGTACAGGCAGAATGGAGACCGTCATTTTCCTCATATTTGTAGTCATGGTGGCTTACGAGGCCTTAGATTTGGGAATCTTTAGGATTCTTCACTTCCTGTTCTCTTTATAGACCAGATCCCTTGTTCATCACAACTAGGATTAGGATCACTGCTGTGACCTCCTCTTCGTCATCATCCTGTCTGATGGCAGCAACTGTGGAGGTTAAGGTCTGGTGCAGTGACCTCTCAAGTGGAAAAGAAATGCAGGGTCATCTGGCGTTAGGAACTGTTGGGAATGTGTACTTCCCCAGCCTGGCTTGGGCAGCCTACCTTGAAACAGTGTACCCAGCTTCCTCATATCCTGTCCCCTGGTGATCCCAAAAATATATTCCATCACTGTTGCTATATTCCCTTTGTTACAAGAGAGTCACTAGGTCCAGCTAATGCTCAAAGGGAGGGTATTGCACAAGGGGGTGAATCCTAGGAGGCGGGGTTCATTGGAGCCATCTCAGAAGTCTATCCCCCACAAAGGTGACTCTGGGAACCCTATGAATACACAGTATCTCACTGTGCTAGTGTCAGGGTTTCAGATTCCAGAACTAGAGACAGAGCTCAGGTCAAAGGGGTTTGATGCTCACCCATCGGGAAGACAGATCAAAGTTTATGATCCCCACAAGGTGGCCTAGCGTTCCTGGTAATTTTGGAATTAAAAGGAGGCAATTTTTTAAGGTGGAAACATAAAGGTTAGGGAATGAGAAGAAAGCCAGCGCTTTTAACAGTTAATGTTTCCTCCCGTGGACCAGTGAATTGGTAACGGTTATTTTGTTTAATAGTTACAGGATTGATTATTACCGTGAACGTAATTAGTGTGTTGTTGTTGTTAGTTGCCATGGAGTTGATTTCAACTCACGGCTAAATAACATAGAGAATCTCATAATGGACCAGGGAATGAGGGAAACACATGACCCAGACCTGACTAATGATGGTCTACCACATTATACCACATCCCCCAGGAGCAGGGATTGGCCCAAGGGTAATCTTGTCTGGTACTTCATTTATGGATGCTGTGAGAAAGATGTCTATCTTTCTGCTGAAGCTGCTAAGGTGAGATGATGTGAGGGGAGTTGGAGATTATACTGGCTATCTTCCTCAATAACATAGAGAGGGCAGGAGACAGGGGAGAAAGATATGTGAGGACAAATTTGAGTCCCTGGACCCAATCCTTTACCTTCCCAGGTACATCAACAAGTAAAATCTCTTCTGGTAAAGCAAGATCAATTTGAGTTTTGTTAACTTGCAACTGAAAGGATCCTGTCATAACAAAAAAAATTTTTTTTTTTTTAATGAGGGCCCACAGAATTTAATGTTCCCTCCACCACTTAACTACAGTGATTGTAAGTGTGTCTTTGGACAAATTACTTACATGAACCTTTCTAATCTCCAGTCTCTTCATCTCTAACATGAATTTAGGGCTATTGAAAGGTTTAGGAGAGATAATAAATGTGACACGTCAGTAGCTGGCACCTGGAAAGTTTTCAAAAAATGTCAGCTCCTAGCATCATTTGTAAGTTGCATTATTAATTTATTAACAAATGGTGAGAGGAGAATTAAATCCATGTAATGTTTTTGGCTGATTGGCCAATGTTGATTATACATTTGCTCATGCAATTATAAAATATTTTCCATCAATATTCAAACTTTAAGATTTAATATTGTGAGAAATCTGAAGGGTCTGAAGCATTTTTCAAATTGCTGCTGGCCACAGGTAGTTGTGCACAGCATCGCCAATACACAGTGCTGTGACCCTCTGCTCTTCAGAACCTGTTTATGACCTTGCCTGTTTCATCACTTTTAAGATCATCCATTTCTGATACATGCTATGACATGGATGAACCTTGAGAACATTATGCTGAATGAAATAAATCAGACACAAAAGGACAAATATTGTATGAGCCCACTTATACGAAATGTCTAGAATAGGAAAATGTACAGAGACCAAAGTTTATTAATGGTTGCCAGGGGTGGGTGAGAAACCCTGGTGTCATACAACATGGTGATGGTAATTAATGTCACTGAATTGTACACATAAAAAAGGTTGGAATTTTCATTATATACATTTTCATATTTTACATTTTGTAATTTGTTCTATACATTGTTTGCCACAATTTTTAAAAAATGATGTACATACTTTCAAAGCATATTGACAGACCAAGGATTTCTTCTGAACTGTCTCTGTTGTTAACATTTGTCATTTTATCTTCCCTAATGTGATGGACATATTGCTGTAATGAAATTAATAACAAAAGCAAACACTTGTACAGCACTTACTATGTGCCAGCCACCGCTCTAAAGACTTTACACAAATGACAGCTCATTTAACCCTCACAACAACGTTTGAGGCATTAGGAATTACTTTACTAATCTCCAGTGCAGGTAAGGAAACTGAGATGCTTAGAGAGAAAGTAACTTGTCCAAAGTCACAGATTTAAGTAAAACAGTTTCTTTTGAAAGTGAACTAGAAGTTATTGAAAGATACATGTCTGCGACACATAAATTGTTCAAACCAAACTCTAGTGATTTCACAAATGTATAAGCTGCTCTATAATTGTGGCAGTTTCTACTGCCCTCAATCACATTGCAAGGCATGTCACAAGCAACTGTCTTGCCTATGTCTCAAGGAAGAAGGTGGAAGAATGCTTTATCTAAGTGCAGCTCTCTTCCTCCCTTGGGTTCTGTATTGTACCTGAAAGTTGCTGTGTGAGAAAACACAAAAGTACCGAAATTCCGCCAGTGACAAATAATCACTTTACTTAAAGGAATTTTATGCCCTGAATTTGATGTTAGGACTCCTCAGCATACATGGTAACTAATTTTCAGTGCTGGAGTGTAGTATAATCTTTCAAGACCTTTCTGGAATCTCAATTTAGGTTAAAATGCATTCACATGTGCTGATGCAATGCAGGTCATCAGCTGAGGTGACAATCAGGTGAACAGACCTTGCCTGTCAGGGGTCACTTTCATTCAGATGGCACAAGCAATACCAGCTCATGACAATTTTATCTCGCTGGTGGCATCTGGCAAGAATCTTCCAAAACTGTATGTGTCATATGCCCAATTTTTGAGACATGCCCTTTACAGCCCAGGAGCTGAGGCTGTATTGTTGTCACAGGAGACTTGAGATTCTTACCTTTCATGTGCTACCTGAGACAAACCAGTCACGGACACGAAATTCAAAACCTTTTTCTGGAGCGAAGGATTTTACCCCCTGGCTCCCTTGACTGCAGTCACTGAGGATGGCTCCCTATTTAGAGAAAAAAATTAAAAAATAGAGGCGGGGCCAAGATGGCGGACTAGGTGGACGCTACCGCGGATCCCTCTTGCAACAAAGACTCAGAAAAACAAGGGAATCGATCACATACATAACAATCTACGAACTCTGAACAACAAGCACAGACTTAGAGACGGAAAACGAACAAATACGGGCAGACAGCGACCGTTTTCAGAACCAGGAGCCAGCGTACCAGGCAGGTGACCTTCGGAGCCCAATCTGGGGCAGAGCCCGGGGGGCAGATGGCACAGAAAGGGGGCCCACCCCTTCCCCCCCGAACCCATCCCGGGAGGAAGTCTAGCTGGTTGGCGCGGGCGGTGTAGAGGCGCAGCCAGAGGGAGAAGCACCTGGGAGGCAGTGACTGATCTGGGAGTGGGGAGAACAGCGTCCCAGCTGGGGTGCTGTCCCGCCGGGAGTTAGGCGAGAAGCCGACAGGGCGTGAGCGGGGGGGGTCAACTATATTTCCCTAAAGTGACCCCGGGGAGGGGCCCACACGTTCGTGCGGGAGGACGCACACCCAGTCCACGCGTGTGGCACGGCACACCGGAGAGAGAAATCCCTGGAAGTGACTGGTCTCAAAGCGGGGAAAGCAGCATCCCAGACGGAGAGCCATTCTGCTGGGATCTGGGCGCGCGCGGGTGGGGCCTGAGCGCGGGGTCCATTTTTATTACCCTGAATTGACCCAGGGGGCGGGCCCACCTGGTCGTGTGAGTGACGCCCACCCAGTTCGCGCGAGAGGTGTGGTGCACCGGAAGGAGAAGTCCCCGGGAGGAAGTGATTGGTCATGAAGCAGGGAAAGCAGCGTCCCAGACGGGGTGCCGTCCTGCTGGGATTTGGGCGCGAACGCGGGCGGGGCGTGAGCAGGGGGTCCATTTTTATTACCCTGAATTGACCCAGGGGGCGGGCCCACCTGGCCGTGCGGGTGATGCCCACCCAGTTCGCGCGAGAGGTGTGGAGCACCGGAAGGAGAAGTCCCCGGGAGGAAGTGACTGGTTCCGGAACAGGGAAAGCAGCGTCCCAACCCGGAAGTCGTCCCGCTGGGATTTGGGCGCGCGCACGGGCGGGGCGTGACCGCGGGGCCCAATTATAATCGCCTGAATAGACCCTGGGGGCGGGCCCACCCGTTCGTGCGGGTAACGCCCACCCAGTGTCCGCGAGCGGTGCCGCGCACCGGAGGGAGAAGTCCCCGGGAGGCAGTGACTGGTTTCCGAGCAAGGAAAGCAGTGTCCTAGCCGGGGACCCATCCCGCCCGGATTTTGGCGAACGGGGGCGGAGCGTGAACGCGGTGTTCAGCTCTATATTCTGTGGTGCTACACTCCTAGCTCTCAGATCCCTCCCCCACCCTCCCCAGGCGGCCCCATTAACATCCGAATACCCAGAGCCAGAGGGAGAATTCAGATAGGGATCTGACTGCATTTTTTTTTTAGCCGACTACTTGGAAAATCTAGTTTCCCAGTGATGGCTCGGAGACAGCAGTCCATATCAAACCACATAAAGAAACAGACCATGACAGCTTCTCCAACCCCCCAAACAAAAGAATCAAAATCTTTCCCAAATGAAGATATAATCCTGGAATTATCAGATACAGAATATAAAAAACTAATTTACAGAATGCTTAAAGATATCACAAATGAAATTAGGATAAATGCAGAAAAAGCCAAGGAACACACTGATAAAACTGTTGAAGAACTCAAAAAGATTATTCAAGAACATAGTGGAAAAATTAACAAGTTACAAGAATCCATAGAGAGACAGCATGTAGAAATCCAAAAGATTAACAATAAAATTACAGAATTTGACAACGCAATAGAAAGTCAGAGGAACAGACTCGAGCAATTAGAATGTAGACTGGGACTTCTGGAGGACCAGGGAAACAACACCAACATAGCTGAAAAAAAATCAGATAAAAGAATTTAAAAAAATGAAGAAACCCTAAGAATCATGTGGGACTCTATCAAGAAGGATAACTTGCGAGTGATTGGAGTCCCAGAACAGGGAGAGGGGACAGAAAACACAGAGAAAATAGTTGAAGAACTCCTGACACAAAACTTCCCTGACATCATGAAAGACGAAAGCATATCTATCCAAGATGCTCATCGAACCCCATTTAAGATTGATCCAAAAAGAAAAACACCAAGACATATTATCATCAAACTTGCCAAAACCAAAGACAAACAGAAAATTTTAAAAGCAGCCAGGGAGAAAAGAAAGGTTTCCTTCAAGGGAGAATCAATAAGAATAAGTTCAGACTACTCAGCAGAAACCATGCAGGCAAGAAGGGAATGGGACGACGTATACAGAGCACTGAACGAGAAAAACTGCCAACCAAGGATCATATATCCAGCAAAACTCTCTCTGAAATATGAAGGAGAAATTAAGATATTTACAGATAAACACAAGTTTAGAGAATTTGCAAAAACTAAACCAAGACTGCAAGAAATGCTAAAGGAGATTGTTTGGACGGATGACCAATAATATCAGGTACCAGCACAATACAAGGTCACAAAACAGAATGTCCTGATATCAACGCAACTCAAATAGGGAAAGCACAAAAACAAACAAATTAAGACTAATTCTAAAAAATAAATAAATAAACAAAATAATACACACAACAGGAAATCATGGAAATCAATAGATAAACGATCACAATAATCAAAAAGAGGGACTAAATATAGGAGGCATTGAACTGCCAGATGGAGAGTGATACAAGGCGATATAGAAGGATACAAGTTAGGTTTTTACTTAGAAAAATAGGGGTAAATAAAAAGGTAACCACAAAAAGGAATATCAATTCCATAACTCAAGAAAAAAGCCAAGAAAAACGTTAACGACTCAATAAACACAAAGTTAAACATTATGAAAATGAGGATCTCACAAGCTACTAAGAAAAACCTCTCAGCACAAAAAAGCATGTGGAAAAATGAAATGGCCAACAACACACATGAAAAGGCATCAAAATGACAGCACTAAAAACTTACTTATCTATAATTACGCTGAATGTAAATGGACTAAATGCACCAATAAAGAGACAGACAGTCACGGACTGGATAAAAAAACACGATCCATCTATATGCTGCCTACAAGAGACACACCTTAGACTTAGAGACACAAACAAACTAAAACTCAAAGGATGGAAAAAAATATATCAAGCAAACAATAAGCAAAAAAGAAGAGGAGTAGCAATATTAATTTCTGACAAAATAGACTGTAGACTTAAATCCGCCACAAAGGATAAAGAAGGACACTATATAATGATAAAAGGGACAATTGATCAGGAAGACATAACCATATTAAATATTTACGCACCTAATGACAGGGCTGCAAGATACATAAATCAGATTTTAACAGAATTGAAAAGTGAGATAGACACCTCCACATATATAGTAGGAGACTTCAACACACCACTTTCGGAGAAGGACAGGACATCCAGTAAGAAGCTCAATAGAGACACGGAAGACCTACTTACAACAATCAACCAACTTGACCTCATTGACTTATACAGAACTCTCCACCCAACTGCTGCAAAATATACTTTTTTTTCTAGTGCACATGGAACATTCTCTAGAATAGACCACATATTAGGTCATAAAACAAATCTTTCCAGAATCCAAAACATCGAAATATTACAAAGCATCTTCTCAGACCACAAGGCAATGAAGCTAGAAATCAATAACAGAAAAACTAGGGAAAAGAAATCAAATACTTGGAAAATGAACAATACCCTCCTGAAAAAAGACTGGGTTATAGAAGACATCAAGGAGGGAATAAGGAAATTCTTAGAAAGCAACGAGAATGAAAATACTTCCTATCAAAACCTCTGGGACACAGCAAAAGCAGTGCTCAGAGGCCAATTTATATCGATAAATGCACACATACAAAAAGAAGAAAGAGCCAAAATCAGAGAACTGTCCCTACAACTTGAACAAATAGAAAGTGAGCAACAAAAGAACCCATCAGCCACCAGAAGAAAACAAATAATAAAAATTAGAGCTGAACTAAATGAATTAAAAAATTAGAGAACAGAAAAACAATTGAAAGAATTAACAAAGCCAAAAGCTGGTTCTTTGAAAAAATTAACAAAATTGATAAACCACTGGCTAGACTAACTAAAGAAAAACAGGAAAGGAAACAAATAACCCGAATAAGAAACGAGAAGGACCACATCACAACAGAACCAAATGAAATCAAAAGAATCATATCAGATTACTACATAAAATTGTACTCTAACAAATTTGAAAACGTAGAAGAAATGGATAAATTCTTGGAACAATACTACCTGCCTAAACTAACACATTCAGAAGTAGAACAACTAAATAGACCCATAACAAAAAAAGAGATTGAAACGGTAATCAAAAAACTTCCAACAAAAAAAAGTCCTGGCCCAGATGGCTTCACTGCAGAGTTCTACCAAACCTTCAGAGAAGACTTAGCACCATTACTATTGAAGGTATTTCAAAGTATAGAAAAAGACGGAATACTACCCAACTTATTCTATGAAGCCACCATCTCCCTGATACCAAAACCAGGTAAAGACATTACAAAAAAAGAAAATTTTAGACCTATATCCCTCATGAACATAGATGCAAAAATCCTCAACAAAATTCTAGCCAATAGAATCCAACAACACATCAAAAAAATAATACACCCTGATCAAGTGGGATTTATACCAGGTATGCAAGGCTGGTTTAATATCAGAAAAACCATTAATGTAATCCATCACATAAATAAAACCAAAGATAAAAACCACATGATCTTATCAATAGATGCAGAAAAGGCATTTGACAAAGTTCAACACCCATTTATGATAAAAACTCTAACCAAAATAGGAATTGAAGGAAAATTCCTCAACATAATAAAGGGCATATATGCAAAGCCAACGGCCAATATCACTCTAAATGGAGAGAACCTGAAAGCATTTCCCTTGAGAACGGGAACCAGACAAGGATGCCCTTTATCACCGCTCTTAATCAACATCGTACTTGAAGTCCTAGCCAGGGCAATTAGGCTAGACAAAGAAATAAAGGGTATCCAGATTGGTAAGGAGGAAGTAAAGCTATCACTATTTGCAGATGACATGATCGTACACATGGAAAACCCTAAGGAATCCTCCAGAAAACTACTGAAACTAATAGAAGAGTTTGGAAGAGTCTCAGGATATAAAATAAACATACAAAAATCACTTGGATTCCTCTACATCAACAAAAAGAACACCGAAGAGGAAATAACCAAATCAATACCATTCACAGTAGCCCCCAAGAAGATAAAATACTTAGGAATAAATCTTACCAAGGATGTAAAAGACCTATACAAAGAAAACTATAAAACTCTGCTACAAGAAATTCAAAAGGACATACTTAAGTGGAAAAACATACCCTGCTCATGGACAGGAAGACAACATAGTAAAAATGTCTATTCTACCAAAAGCCATTTATACATATAACGCACTTCCAATCCAAATACCAATGTCATACTTTAAGGTGATAGAGAAACAAATCACTAATTTCATATGGAAAGGAAAGAACCCCCGGATAAGCAAAACATTACTGAAAAAGAAGAAGAAAGTGGGAGGCCTCACCCTACCTGATTTCAGAACCTATTATATAGCTACAGTAGTCAAAACAGCCTGGTACTAGTACAACAACAGACACATAGACCAATGGAACAGAATTGAGAATCCAGATATAAATCCATCCACGTATGAGCAGCTGATATTTGACAAAGGACCAGTGTCAGTCAATTGGGGAAATAATAGTCTTTTTAACAAATGGTGCTGGCATAACTGGATATCCATTTGCAAAAGAATGAAACAGGACCCATACCTCACACCATGCACACAAACTAACTCCAAGTGGATCAAAGACCTAAACATAAAGACTAAAATGATAAAAATCATGGAAGAAAAAATAGGATCTACCCTAGGAGCCCTAATACAGGGCATAAACAGAATACAAAACATTACCAAAAATGATGAAGAGAAACCAGATAACTGGGAGCTCCTAAAAATCAAACACCTATGCTCATCTAAAGACTTCACCAAAAGAGTAAAAAGACCACCTACAGACTGGGAAAGAATATTCAGCTATGACATCTCAGACCGGTGCCTGATCTCTAAAATCTACATGATTCTGTCAAAACTCAACCACAAAAAGACAAACAACCCAATCAAGAAGTGGGCAAAGGATATGAACACACATTTCACTAAGGAAGATATTCAGGCAGCCAACAGATACATGAGAAAATGCTCTTGATCATTAGCCATTAGAGAAATGCAAATTAAAACTAGGATGAGATTCCATCTCACACCAACTAGACTGGCATTAATCCAAAAAACACAAAATAAGAAATGTTGGCGAGGCTGCGGAGAGATTGGAACTCTCATACACTGCTGGTGGGATTGTAAAATGGTACAACCACTTTGGAAATCCATCTGGGGTTATCTTAAACAGTTAGAAATAGAACTACCATACAACCCAGAAACCCCACTCCTCGGAATATACCCTAAAGATACAAGAGCCTTCACACAAACAGATATATGCACACCCATGTTTATTGCAGCTCTGTTTACAATAGCAAAAAGCTGGAAGCAACCAAGATGTCCATCAACTGACGAATGGGTAAATAAATTGTGGTATATTCACACAATGGAATACTACGCATCGATAAAGAACAGTGAGGAATCTCTGAAACATTTCATAACATGGAGGAATCTGGAAGGCATTATGCTGAGCGAAATGAGTCAGTTGCAAAAGGACAAATATTGTATAAGACCACTATTATAAGATCTTGAGAAATAGAAAAAACGGAGAAGAACACATACTTATGTGGTTACAAAGAGGGGAGGGAGGGAGGGAGGGAGAGGGCTTTTTATTCATCAATCTGTAGATAAGAACTGCTTTAGGTGAAGGGAAAGACAACACTCAAAACAAGGAAGGTCAGCCTAATTGGACTGGATTAAAAGTAAAGAGGTTTCCGGGATAAAATGAAAGCTTCAAAGGTCAGCGAAGCAGGGGCTGGGGTCTGGGGAACTTGGCTTGAGGGGACTTCTAAGTCAATGGGCAAAACAATTCTATTATGAAAACACTCTGCATCCCACTTTGAATTGTGGCGCCTGGGGTCCTAAATGCCAACAAGCAGCCATCTAAAATACATTAATTGGTCTCAACCCACCTGGAGCAAAGGCAAAGGAAGAACACCAAGGTCACACGACAACTAAGAACCCAAGAGACAGAAAGGGCCACATGAACCAGAGACCTACATTATCCTGAGACCAGAAGAACTAGTTGGTGCCCGGCCACAATCGATGTCTGTCCTGTCAGGGAGCACAACAGACAACTCCTGAGGGAGCAGGAGACCAATGGGATACAAACCCCAAATTCTCATTAAAACACCACACCTAATGGTATGATTGCAACTAGAGGAATCCCAGAGACAATGCTCCCCAGAACTTCTGATGGCACAGGACAGGAACCATCCCCGAAGACAAATCATCAGGCATGAAAAGGACTGGTCAGTGGTGGGGAGAGAGATGCTGATGAAGAGTGAGCTAATTAAATCAGGTGGACACGGGAGAGTGTGTTGGCAACTCTTGACTGGAGGGGGGATGGGAAGATAGAGAGAGAGGGAAGATGGCAAAATTGGCACGAAACGAGAGACTGTAAGGGCTGACTCAATAGGGGGAGAGCAAGTGGGAGAAGGGAGTAAGATGTATGTAAACCTACATGTGACAGACTGATTGGAATGGTAAATGTTCACTTGAAGCTTAATAAAAATTAAAAATAATAATAATAATAATAAAATAAAATAAAATAAAGATGCTCCTTGCTGCTTCCCTTTTCCCTTGTAAGTAATACCTTGATTTTCTCCTGGAAGAAGCCCAGGATGAAAGCAAACAGATGGCTCTTAAAAATTATTTAAAAAGGCAATTATCGCAGCCTTTTCATACTTACGTCCCCAATCTGTACCCACTGACAGCAGGAATCTTATAAACTCCACAGACCATGTAGTTATTTCAGGCCACATAAGCAGAAACCAGGGTTCTAGTGTGATATTTGCAAGCCCTGTTCCATGTTTCAGCAAATAAACGAGCAGTGACATCCTCAAGGGTGTAGTATAGCTTTGCCTCTTCAAAAAGATGTGTTCAGCACTTTGAGTTAAAGTTTTTAAGAATCTTCGGTGTTTGATAACTCTGAGGGAATGAAAAACATCCTCCTGGTAGGTAGACATCTACAGTTGGCTTAGGTGAAAGGATGTTGACAAAAGACATTGTGGTTTCCTGAGTAATGTTCCTCTTTGTAATCTATTCCTTGGGTAAAACCAAACCAAACCCATTGCCATCTAGTTGATTCTGACTCATAGCGACCCTATAGGACAGAGTAGAACTGCCCAGGAGGGCTCCCAAGGAGCAGCTGGTGGATTCAAACGCCCAACCTTCTGGTTAGCAGCCAAGCTCTTAACCACTGTTCCTCCAGGGCTCCATTCCTTAGGTAGACATCCACATATATCAGGTGTCAATGAAAGCCATTTTTACATGTCATCGAAGAGTATTTCTTTCCTTGTTCACCTAGGAGATATTATCAAAGATATGACGCATTATTGTATTAGTACTTGGGTCAGGGAAAACAACAGCAAATACTCATTGGTGATTACCCATTCTTGTGAGAAAAGCATTTTCTTGCTGATGTTAAGGAACTAGTCCTGCATAAGGGGGTAGCCCTGTAGCCTAACAGACAGATACCCACTGTTCCTGACTTAATGGTTAGTTCGTGAGCCTTTGCAGGGAGGGGCCTACTCATTTTCCACCTACAGAGTTAAACAATTAATATTGAAATGCTCAGAAGATGAATGAGTTTCCAGTATAATGTCTCTAAAGCCTTTATTATACCCAGTCCCCAAGGCACATTATCCTGTAGAAAGATCCCTGGACTCCCCCAGGAATACTGAATATTTTCTTCAGTATCTTAGAGCACAGGAGGCAGATGGGTTCTTCTAGAATTGCATTAGCACCCCATGGCCTTCAGCCTCACATGCTGAGACTCAGGCCTCCTATGTTTCCTCCTGAGCTTGATCTTCTTTGAGACTGATGGGAAATTTGGGGTTATGGGATTTCAAAGTAGAGGGGTTGGACAAAGTGCTACCCTGGAGCCAAAACCAATTTCAGGAATGAGACTGAGGCCAAGGAAAGTATTTAAAAGAAAAGAAAAAAAACCTGTTGCAAGTCGAGTCATATCTGACTCATAGTGGCCCTACAGGACAGAGCAGAACTGCCCCATAGGGTTTTCAAGGAGCAGCTGGTGGATTCAAACTGCTGACCTTTTGATTAGGAGCCAAGCTCTTAACCTGGAAGCTAAATTTCAGGCCAAATTTGGAAGACATAAAGAAGATAAAATTTGAAAGTGTTGGTGTTGAGGCAGGGCCAATAGCACAACGTGATTCCATAACATCAGTGCTGGCATCATTCCAGAGCTTAGACTGCTAGTTCTCCAACATGGAAGGTCATTTTTCCTCCTCCATTTCCAACACCGCCTCCTCTAGGAGCACCTCCTCATGGCATGTAAAAACCACCTCTGTTGACGAAGACTTTCTATGTTCAACTGTGCCTGAAGACCCCTTTGCGTTGCACCTGTGATCGCCCTGTACTGTAAACAGCCTCATCCATGGTCAACTGTGGGCTCCACTCTGTATCTCCAGTGCCTGGCACAATATAAGTCTTATTGTACACTTTAATTTCATATTTATCATACACCATTTTAAAAGTACAATAGTTCTACAAAGCTTGCAAGGAAAACTGTATGTTTTTAGGGACAGGGATAACTCCTTGTCCTACCTGTCCTATCTAAGGTTTCTCTTCCTTAGAAACAACCACTTTTAATGCTTTAAACAATTTCTTTTTGTCTTTTCTCCATGTTTTTTTTTTCAAGGTTTTTATTATGGAAATTTTCAAACACACACAAAAGTCAAGAGGGTTGTAAAATGAACCCTCGTTACCCATCACTCAGCTTCAACAGTTATGAACATTTTTTTCCATCTTGTTTCATCTATCCCTCCCTCTTTCTTTCCTGGAGTATTTTAAAATCAAATCCTATAATTTCACACTTACATGATTCAGTACGCATCCCTCACAGACAAAGATTATTTTTAACATAACATGCACGTATCACTCCGAACAAAATTATCCATAATTACCAAATTTCACTTAATAGCCAGTGCATATTTAAATCTCCCCTGTTGTCTTTAGTTGGTATGTTTGAAGAAGGATCCAGGTAAGTTCAACACATTGCCATTGGTTGTGATAGCCATTTTGTCTCTTCTCTTCTATAACATACCATCTAGCCACATTTTTTTTCAAGCCATCTATTTGTTGGAGAAACCAGGTCACTTGTCCTGTAGAATGTTCCACATTCTGATTTTGGCTAATAGCCGTCTCCTGGTGTTGTTAACTTGTGTCTTTATCTTGTGTATATTCTGTAACTTCCAAAAAAGATATTTTCTCCCTATACACATTCATAATTTTAGTATGCAAGTGCCTGCTATCCTTCATTTTAACCAAGTTCCCATTCAAGTCCCACTAAGCATGCAGTCCTTGGACATTCTGAGACTACTAGAGGAGGTCCATAGATGTTATCATTCAACATATTCTATCTCAAGTTTCTGCCCTACATTGGACAGTGAATCTTATGTGCTCCCCTGAGGCTGTGAGCTCCACACCGTTGCCGTCTCTGCTGGAGACAGAAGTGCTGGAAGGATGGAAGAGGGAGGGGAAGAAAAACTGGAGACTATTATTGATGCCTTCCTGACTCCCATGAGGTGGCTTCCTGCAGCTGTAACTATTCCTGTCTTTCTATAATCCCCTGAGTCTCGTCCCCTCCCATATTTAGTGCTGGCAGCTGGATACCCACTATCTTGTAATTGCACTCCTACTCACAAATGAGAAATAGTAGGATGCTGCCCATTTATCAGTGCTTATTCTGGAAAGAGTTGAAAAGTCTGAGTCCCTGGTTTCCAGATCTTTATCTCCTGTGGTTGCTACCCCTGTCTATTCCCAATTAAAATGGACACGGCAGTACTGAGAGACGCCCCTGTAGATCACCTGAGCGCCAAATGTATTTCTCCCTGCTCTTACCATGCTCCTTATGATAGTCTGGATCAGTTACCCTTGCCCTTATAGTAACTTCTCCTTTTCGTTTGACTGAGGAGCCCAAAGTGGACAGGTGGCAGCCATAGCTCTAAGTTGAATGAGACTCCTACTGTGTCCCCTGTTTGAAGCCTCCACTTCTGGGAACCAGGACTTCTAGACCAACAGAACCTGTTCAGGGATGGGACGCACAAACACACTAAGTGGGCTATGATGATGAGCAGGGTTACTCCTTCTTCCATTCTCTGATGGGGACATAGTACCATCAGTACCATATAATGGCTTTTAGTTTAAATCTTGGTGTATACTTCATCCTGAAGGGTAGTGCCCATGCTTGCAGTCAATATGGTACCACGGGCTACACCTTTAAGAAGCTATTCCACTGCTCTATCAGCTGGTAGTTCTGTATGGTGTGGTATAGGGTAGGACCAGGGGATCTCATGGTCATTTGCCCACTGCCACACTGCCTTTACTGTAAAGTATATCCCTTAGTCTGAGTCAGTGTTATGTAGGGTTCCATATTAGAAGAACACGTCTGTGAAAGTCCGTAGATAGTGGTTCTCATTGAGGCACTGTGGGAAGGAAAGACGGACGCATATAAGGAATATGTGTCAATCCAAATTAAAATTAATACTTGATTTTTCTAAAGTGGAAGTGTAGCAATATAACCAACTTGCCACCAAATGATCTGTTAGCTTCTACAAGGGACAGCACTCTATTGGAGTTTATTTGTTGTGGATACGTCAGATATTTAGCTATGGCAGTAGCTACATCATTCTTGGTAAAAGGGAGCCCATGCTGATAAGACCATGCATAGTAACTCTCTTTGTTATCATGGATACTCCTTTCATGAGTCTGTTGTGCAAGCACTGGGGTGTCCAAGGACACAGCTGACTAATGTCTACTGGTTGAGTCATCCTGTACATTTGGTTGTTGTCTTGCATTGAATTGTGTCCCTCAGAAATATGTAAATCAAATTGGCTAGGCCTTGATTCCCAATATAATGTGACTGTCCACCATTTTGTCATCTGATGTGATTTTCCTATGTGTTGTAAATTCTGTCTCTGTGATGTTGATGAGATGGGATTAGTGGCAGTTATGTTAACGAGGCAAGACTCAATCTACAAGATTAGGTGGTGTGTTAAGCCAACCTCTTTTGAGATATAAAAGACAGAACAGAGCAGAGAGACTGGGGGACCTCATATCACCGAGAAAGCAGCACCAGGACCAGAGTGTGTCCTGAGAGCATTCTCGACCAGGGGAAGACTGGTGAGAAGGACCTTCCTCCAAAGCCACAGAGGGAAACAGCCTTCCTTTGGAGTTGGTGCCCTGAATTTCATCTTCTAGCCTGCTAGACTGTGAGAGAATGAACTTCTGTTTGTTCACGTCACCAATTCGTGGTATTTCTGTTATAGCAGCACTAGATAACTAAGACATTTGTTTAGGACCTCTTCTATAGTGCATAATTTTTGGCGGGCATTCACATGCAGTACAAAAGATCCTCACACTTTGGGTCTACAATATGTATATCTTCCCCAGATATTCTTGTTTCTGGTCTTCCAATCTTGCTCCTTCCAGGCTCCTGGCCAGTCAGCAAAACCACTTGCCACTGCCCATGAGTTTGTGCATATTATTACCTCAGGCCACCTGAAGTTCTTCTCATTGGAAGGATGAACCCTCAACACTGTCTTTAATTATCCCTGAGGGAGTCTAAAGCGCAGCAGCAGTCCACTTTGGCTCACACCAACATACTGAGATGACACATTTGTGAACTGGGCCCAATTTTTTTTTTCTGTTTTGTCATAGAAACTCCATATAAGTTCGTAGTGAAGAGTTGAGGGAAAAGTATAATGGGCAGCAATGGTGGGACATGCAGGTCTGAGCCATTAACTTATGAATTTAACTTGTGTACTTGGGACATACATTCTTTAGCAAACAGGTCAGCAAACTTTTTCTAGAACCAACCATGTCATCATTAAGTTATATGTTATATGTCCACTTCGCTGGGCCATGATTCTCAGTGGTCTGGCAGTTATGAAGTAGTGTGGCAGTCATGTAATGATGAAATCAGCTCCATAATGAGATCTGATATAACATGATCACCTCCATTGGTGGGATCTGCTGTGAGTAGCCAATCATTTGAAAGGGAGTTTCCATGAGGCTAAAGCCTGCATCCAATATAAGTGGGCTCTCTGGCAAGTCTTTCAGGCTTTTGCTCACTCTGGACCCTGCAGCCGAGTCCTGTTCATATGGCCTCTGCTTCTTGGGACTTGACCTAGCAGCTTACCTGGCAGTGTTGGGATTTGTTAGACTCTGCTCTCTGTGAGCCAGTAGCCTGCCAGCTTACCTGTCTTTCTTGGGATTTGTCAGCCTCTGCAGCCTGTGAGCCAGACTCCCGTTGTGTGCCATGCCAACCTTGGGTTCACCAGCGTTTGCACGCTATGTGGGTCAGGAGAAGTTTCCAGCTTGACCTATGGACTTAGAACTTTCCAGCCTCTACAACTGCATGAGCGATTTCCTTGATATAAATCTCTCTTTCTGCCTCTCTCTATGTATATATTTGTACATAGAGAGAGAGAGGTTTTGCTTCTCTAGAGAACTCAGCCTTAGACATTTTCATACCTAGAATGGTTCTACAGAAACAAAATTGTAAGGATGAGTTTTCTAAATTGGTTTGCAAGTCTGGTTAGTCTTAAAGATGTTGATCCCTCTGCTTGCAGTAGTAAGGAGGGAATTGCTAACCTATGGCACAAAGAGGTGGTAATACAAATACGCAAAATTTCACCACCAATAGATCAGGTATTGGTGTGAGATGAGGCTCTGGGTGATCTGGGTTAGATAACTTTCTACATTTTTTCTTAACGAGAAGTATAAGGAAGCTGGTTGGTTGGCCTTACTCTCACTAGACAAAGTGGTGGAAGAAAGAGATGAGTGCAGGGCTTCAGAGTCAAAGCTCAAGTGCTGCATAAATAACCTCAAAGTTTCCACTTGTGCCTTGAAAAAAGCCTTATTTCTTGTAGTAACAGAGCTGATACTGCCAAAACCAAACGCAGAGTCTTATCATACAGTGGCTGAATTACAGTGCCAGCTAAATTCTCAACCTCAAATGTGTGAAGTTAAAGTGAGGGCATTGATTGGGTAGAAATGGGATCCTGAAACATGGGATTGGGGAATATGGGCAAATAATCAGGAAGCTGGAGACAATGAGTCCCTAAATTCTGTTGAATCATTCCTGCCAACAGAGCCAGCTCTCTCACTCCCCTCTGAAGAGATTACTCCATCCTTGTTGGCTAAGCCATTGTCTCCAGTGGAACAATTAGCCCTTCCACCTCCTTCTGATGAGATTAATCCAGCTGTGTCTGAAAAGCCTTTGTCTGAGTCATTGCCTGGGGCATCGCCTGAGGCAGATGCCTTAAAAGATAATGCTGAATGTTCTCAAAACATATTCCCACTACCTATTTTGGCTTCTAGACCTATAACTAGACTTAAGTCCCAGCAAGCCCCAAAAAGGTGAAGCACAAAGTGAGACCCAGGAGGAGGTACACTACAGTCAAAAAGAACTGCTTGACTTTTCTAATATGTACAATCAGAAAACTAGGGAATGTGTGTGGAATGGCTATTAAGAGTGTGGGATAATGGGGCAAGTAACATAAAGATGGATTAGTCTGAGTTTATTGACATGGGTCAATAAGCAGATTCTTCATTCAGTGTTTCAGCTCAAGGAGTTAGGAAAAGACCTAGTAGTTTATTTGGTTGGCTCGCTGAAGCATGGATTGATTATGTAGTTGAAGTACAAGACCTGCCTTGGTATACTGTAGAAGGAGGTATCCAAAGGCTTGGGTAAATTGACATGTCAGAGTGGATTAATCAGGTTAGCCCCACAGGCTCATACATGGAGTTCCCAGAGGACACATCTTTTACCACAACAGTGAGGGACAAATTTGTGAAGGGAGCCCTGGCATCCTTGAAGACTGCTGTGATTGCTATTTTGGTAGGTCAGATTTGACAGTGGGAACTGCTCTAACTGAATTAAGACACCTAATTAAAATGGGGCTGATTGGACCCCATGGTGGTAGGGACCAAGTGGTGGCACTCAATCAACACAGACAAAGTGGGCATGGTTACCATTGATGGAGAGCACAGTCAAACTGGTAATCAGAATAGTCTGACTTGTATGGACCTGTGGCATTCACTACTTAATCATGGTGTCCCTAGGAGTGAAATAGGTAGGAAATCTACTAAATATTTATGTGATCTGTACAAGTGGAAGAATTCTAGGTCAAGTGAACAGTATTCTAACTTGAATCACCAGAATAGAGAGTCACAGCCCCTCAATCAATTCCCAGACGTTAGTGAGCTTAAGAACCCACAACTCCTTGAGTGAAGGGGAGCCCACATCCACTTAAGGAAGGACCTCACTACACTGCCAAAAATTTATACTGTTAATCTTTCTCCCAGCCTTCCCCAAAGGAATCTATGGCCTTTTACTAGAGTGACTGTTCACTGGGGAAAAGGAAATAACCAGACTTTTTGGGGATTACTAGATACTGGCTCTGAACTGACACTAATTTCAGGAGACCCAAAAGATCTCTGTGGCCCACCAGTCAGAGTGGGTGCATATGGAGGTCAGGTTATTAATGGAGTTTTGGCTCATGTCCATCTCACAGTAGGTCCAGTGGGTCCTCAAACTCATCCTGTAGTGATTTCCCCAGTTCCAGAAAGCATCATTGGAATAGATATACTCAGCAACTGGCAGAACCCCACACTGGATCCCTGAGAAGTGGAATAAGGGCTATTATGGTAGGAAAAGTCATGTGGAAGCCATTAGAACTGCCCCAATCTAGGAAAATAGTAAACCAAAAGCAATACTGTATTTCTGAAGGGAGTGCAGAGATTACTGCCACCATCAAGGACTTGAAGGATGTGGGGCAGTTTTTCCCACCACATTACCATTCAACTCACCAATTTGGCCTGGGCAAAAGATAGATGGCTCAATCTGGACACAGCAGAGCCAACACAGTGCTATAGACAGAACTTTCATGTTGTCCCTCTACAGCAAAGACCAGAGAAACTAAGTAAAACGGATACAAACATCAATTCTGTAACCGTAAGGATTAAATGAAGGGATAAAGAACTTGATCAAGTACCAAATGGAAGAAGAAACTGACAGAGAACAGAGAATGAGGAGAGCTACAGAGTAGAGGTTCCCTGCCAGCTTACATGGCGTGGATTCGCCATCTTGGACCACAGCCTCTAAGGACCCTGGCCAGGGAGTACAGGAAGGCAACTTCACAGAGCAGCTAGTGAGAAACAAAATATCTCCTACAAAGGGGCACCGATCAGACAAAGCTCTGATTTCTTCACGGAAACCATGCAGGCAAGAAGGCAATGGGATGACATATATAAAACCCTGAAAGAAAAGAATTGCCAATGAAGAATCATATATCTAGCAAAATTGTCTCTCAAATACGATGGCAAAACTAAGACATTCTCAGATAAATGGGAATTTGGAAAAACCAGACCAACATTACAAGGAATATTAAAGGCACTCCTTGGGACAGAGAATCAGACATCAGTCAAAAACCCGAGATTAAGACACATAACACCACCACACCATACCAACCCAGATAAACAATTCTCAAAAGTAAAATAAAGTTAGAAACTAAAAACGGGGAACCAGAATGTCAGTCTGTAAGTGATGGCAAATTCAAAACAAAAAGGGGAAATAAATGGTGTGGTTACAGTAATTCTACATGAAGAGGGAGTCAAGGTGATATCAAGAAATAACATGCTGTTTTAAACTTAGGAAGGAAAAGATAATTTTCCAGGTAACCTCAAAGGAAAGTAATGAACATATTAAAATAAAGAAGAAAATAAAGAAGACTCAGTAAACAGAAAAGCAACAGCAATGAAGGAAATGAAAAGAAAATCCTCAAACAAAAAGAACTCAGCACAGAAAACTAAACAGAACAAAGAAACTGTCAACACCACAAAAAAGCATAACAAAATGACAGCAGTAAATTCGTACCTACTGATACTCACACTGAATGTAAATGGCTTAAATGCACCAGTCAAAAGACAGACAGTGGCAGAATGGATAAAAAAAAACAGGACCCATCAATATGTTGCATACAACATACACATCTTAGACACAAACACAAAAATAGGATAAAACTAAAAGGATGGAAAAAATATATATCGAGCAAACAGTAACCAAAAAAAAAGTAGCAGCGGCAATACTAATCTCTTGTAAAATAGACTACAAATAAAAGTCCATTATAAGATGCAAGGAAGGGCATTATATAATGATTAAAGAGACCACCCACCAAGAGGACACAACCAGAATAAATATTTATGCACCCAATGACCCAAAAAACCCACCAAACCTGGTGCCGACGAGTCAATTCCAACTCATAGCACCCAATGACAGAGCTCCAAAATACATAAAGCAAACCAACAGTAAGGAAAAGAGAAATAGACAGTCCTGCAATAATAGTAGAAGACTTTAACACACCACATTTGACGATGGACAGATCAACTCAAAAGAAACTAAACAAAGGTACAGAAGATCTAAACAACAGAATCAACTACCTGACTTCCTGGACATATACAGAACACTCCACCCAACTCATTACATATTCTTCTCCAACACTCATGGATCATTTTCTAGAACAGACCATATTTTAGGCCACAAAGCTAGCCTCAATGAATTAAAAAATATAGGAATGATGCAAAGCATCTTTTCTAATCACAATGGTATGAAACTAAAAATGAATAACAGGAAGAGCAAAGGAAAAAAATCAAATCCATGGAAAATGAATAACGTCTTGCTTAAAAACCCCTAGGTAATACAAGAAATAAAAACATAAGCTAGAATTCCTAGAATCAAAGGAGAATGAACATACAACATACCAAAACCTTTGGGGCACAGCAAAAACAGTGCCCAGAGGTCAATTTATGGCAATAAACGAACACGACGAAAAAGAAAGGGCCAAAATCAATAGATTAACCCCACAACTCAAGAAAATAGAGAAAGAGCAGCAAAAGATGCCTACGGTCACCATAACAATGAAATAATAAAGATTAGAGCAGAAATAAATGAAAGAAAACAATAGAATCGCCAAGACTAGAAGTTAGTTGTATGAGAGGATCAATGAAATTGACAAACCACTGGCCAAATTGACAAAAGGAAGGAATGAGAAGATGCAAATAACCAAAATAAGAAATGAGATGGGTGACATTACAACAGAACCAACTGAGATAAAAAGGATCATAACAGAATATTATGAAAAATTACACTCCAACAAATTTGTTGCCAGGTTACAGTATGATGGAATTTTAGGGGAGATGGAACTGTTCTACATCACAACTGTAGCGTTAGACACACCATTCTAGGTTTTTCTGAAAACCTGTAGAATTGAACAACGTGAAGAGTGAATTTTACTCTGTGTAATTAAAAAGGGAGTGAGTAGAATAAAAATGCCAGTTTAACAACAGATTGTTTGATTAGATGAACAAAAAACTCATGTCCAAGCTGTTTAGAAGACAAACATTTTTTTCGTTCTATTGTACTTTGCTTCATTGTGCTTCACAGATACTGAGTTTTTTACAAATTTCTTTCTGTTTTCTTTATTGTGCTTTAGGTGAATGTTACAACTCAAGTTCTTTGCTCATTCAAAAATTTATACACATTGTTTTGTGACATTAGTTGCAAGGACATGCACTTTAAATACTGAGACACAATGAGTTAAAAGAAGAAGAATTTTAAAAAATAACATGAAAAGCTATCCAAAAGAAAGTTGGAGTGGCTATATTAGTGCCTGAAAAAGCAGACTGAAGGCAAGAAGCATTATGGCATTTCGTAACGATAACACCTGTTAACTCAACAGGAGGATTTGACCGTTTCAAATTTGTATGCACTGATAATGAAGCCTTAAAATACATAAACATATAGGCAAATCCACAACCATAGTTGGAGATTTTGACAAACTTCGTTCAGTAACTCTTACAACAAGCAGACTAAAATTCAATAAGCATGTAGAAGATATAGAGTCTATGACACAACTTGACCTAATTGATATACATAGAACATTACATTCACAGCAGCAGAATGCATATTTATTTCAATTGGTTTCCACAGAGAAAAAATATCCCAGGGAGGCACCAAGGGGTTCATTGAGTCTTGATTCAAAGTCACATTCTGTATCCAAATGGCAATGACACCCCTCAGGATGGGCAAATATGTTGTGTTTTGTTAGAGAGTGTGGGCAAGCTTGGTTGTAGTGATGAAGTGGAGAAGAGCTCCACGAGGACATTTAGCATGAACCCTGTATTGCTCCCATGTCACCTAGGCAAAGACATTAGTTTGTCAAAGCTCCATGTCATTAGAATAAAAGTAAATCTATGCCTGAGGATATAAAGAGAGCTTAATACGATTAGCCTGGTGTTATATGTTGAATTGTATCCCCCAACAATGTGTGGCAACTTGGCTAGGCCATGATTTCCAGTATTGTGTGGTTGTTCACCATTTTGTAATCTGATGTGATGTATCCTGTGTGTAGTAAATCCTCACCTTTTTTTTTCTGTGATGTATCCTGTATGCTGTAAATCCTAACCTCTGTGAGACAGGATTAGAGGCAGTTATGTTAATGAGGCAGGACTCAAATTACAGGATTACTTTGTATCTTGAGCCAATGTCTTTTGAGATTCAAAAGAGAGAATTGAGTACAGAGGATGGGGACCTCACACCACCAAGAAATTAGGGCCAGGAACGGAGTGCATTCTTTAGACCCTGGGTCCCTGCACTGAGAATCTCAGTGACCAGAGAAAGAATGAAGACAAGGACCTTCGTCCAGGGCCGACAGAGAAAGAAAGACTTCGCCTGGAGCTGATATGCTGAATTCAGGCTTCTACCTTACTAGTCCGTGAGAGAATAAATTTCTGTTTGTTAAAGCCATCCACTTGTGGTATTTCTGTTATAGCAGCACTAGATAACTAAAACACATGATGTCTTTGATTCTTAGTACTGTTATAACAAAAATACCTCAAGTGGGTGGCTTTAACAAACAGAAGTTTATTTTCTTACAGTCTAGGAAAATTTTTTTTTTAGGAGGCTAGAAGTTTGAATTCAGGACACTGGTTTTAGGGAAAAATTCTCCTTGTCTGCTCTGGGGGAAAATCCTTGTCTCTCTCAGTTCTATTCCTCAGTTCCTTGGTGATCTTCTTGTGTCATCTATCTTCCCCTCATTTGTCCTTGCTTCTCTGTGCCTTTTCTGCTCTTATATATATCAAAAGTGATTGGCTTAAAACAAACACTAAACTGATATGGCATCATCAACATAACAAAGAAAACTCTATATCCAAATGGGATTATATCCAGAGGCAAAGGGGTTAGTTACAACACATATTTTTAGGAGACACAATTCAACCCATAGCACATGGCTAAAGGGGAACATTTTTATGGAGGGTCAGAGTACACAGAGGTTCCAGCTGACTGTAGGTAGAAGAGATTCTTGCAGCATTGTCTGGAAGTATTATGTCAGTAAGGTTGCCTATAGCTGGGCGGGGTAAGGTACAAAATATTTAACACCAAAATGAATTTAGGGAGGCAGTCCAAGATGGTGAAGTAGTCAGATACTTCATAAATTCCCTCTTACAACAAAGACCTGAGAAAACAAGTGAATTGGATATAGATGACAACTTTGGGACCCTGAGCACCAAAGACAAGGCTGAATCATCAGACTGAGCACCATTTAGAAGGAGAGACAGCACAAAAACAGGTGGCATGGAGAATTACAGATCACCAATGCTCTGCTAGCGGAACGTGCATGGCACAGCCATATTGGGATAAAGCAAGCAACATTCCCCACTGAAAGCCCCATCACCTGGTGCAGCCAAGCAGGAGTGACTCTGCATTCACATCCAGAGCCAGGTAGGAGTGCTCCCTGCCCTGCAAAGTTAAGTGCACACACCCAACCCACTGCTCCCACCCTTGCCCGCTGTACCAGAAGCCTGCGGGCTTGTGGGGCCCCCAGTCCTTCCTCACCCATCCCTCCTCCCTGAATGTGATCATGCTCTGGGGACCCCACCACTGCCCCACCCTCTCAGCCAGTAACCCTCAGTCTGGAGTGGCCTTCCACTTCACTCAACCACTTGCTCAGGGAGCACACAGACCTCAGCACTTTCTATTCCCTCCAGCTGCCTGTGACAGGGTCCTAAGGGCTCAAGGGCTAGCACTGCCTCCCATTCTCTCCAGCCTCCAGTGCTGGGGCCCTGTAGTGCCTCCCACTCCTTCCAGCCACCTGAACCAGGGGCCGGAAGACTGGCAGTGTCTCCTACTCTCTCTGTACCAGTGGCCTGAGGGTGGTTGGTGCCTCCACTCCCTCCTGCCTCCTGTGCTGGAGACCTGAGGACCAATGATGCCTCCTTCTCCCTCCAGCCACCTGCACCAGGAACCTAAGGACCAACAGTTTCTCCTACTCCTTGTAGCCACCTGGACCGGATGCACAACTTCCCCAACAATGTGCTCTAGTAGACAGGGACATGCCCTTCAACCAGGCACCTATGGACAGGTGATATCCCCCTGCCTTGCCCTCCATATTGCTCCCCACTGCAACTGGAGGCTTGTGCCCACTTAGAATACCCCTACACACCCCTGCCCAAACGGGGCTGTTGGTGAGTATTTCCACACCACCCACCTGGTGACTGACAACCCAGGCACCCTTGCACCAACCACCCAGCAATCAGCAGAGCAGACACACAACACCCAACCCAGTGACCAAGAAGAATGCCCATTGCACTCAGGGTAAGGTGACCAGCTGGACTGATACATGACCTCACCAGAAACACCAGCTACATCCTCAGCAGCACCACAAGACTAGTGAACAGAGATTCACACTCATACACCCAGTCGCTGCCCTACCCACCTGGAGACACAAAGTAAGAACTTCAATGTGGCCAAATTAGTGACCAAAGTAGCACATACACCCAGCCTACTCAGATATATCAAAAGAAAACCCCTCCCCCAAAAAAATTCAGTAGGCAGCAAAGAAACATACAGTAAAAAGCATATATATAATAATTTCTTGGTGGTTTGGAGACAACAATTTCAAATCACATGAAGAAGCAAAGCAATGTGGCTCCAGCAAGTGGTCAAAATAAAGAATAAGAAAACCTACTGGAGGAAGAAATGTCAATGGAACTATCTGATAAGGAAATTGAAAGACTAATATACAGGGCTTTTCAGGAGATTAAGAAAGAGAAAACCAAGGAAAATATAGACAAAATCAAGGAAAATACAGGAAAAAAAAAGCTATAGAGGGATTCAGGAAAACAATGTGAGAAAAAAATGACACAATAAATAGGAAATTACAAACCATACAAAAATAACAGCCTGAAATCCAAAAGATGAACAAGAAAATTTCAGAAATAGACTGCTCAATAGAAGGATATAGGATCAGAATTGAAACAGTGGAAGATGGAATCAGTGAATTTGAAGAGAAATCCCTTGACACCAAATTCTTTGAGGAAAAATTAGAAAAAAAGAATGAAGAAAAATGAAGAGAGTCTAAGAATTATGAGGGACACTATCAAGAGAAAAAATTTGTGCATGATCACATTTTCAGAACAGAAGGAGGCAACAGAAAACACAGAGAGACTTGTCAAAGATTTTCTGGCAGAAATATGAAAGATGAGAATATATCCATCCAAGAAGGATACGGAATAGACCTCAAAAGAAAGTCACCAAGACATATCATATCGAGCGTTCCAAAACCAAAGACAAAGAAAGAAACCTGAGAGCAACTCAGGAAATATGAAGTCACACACAAAGGGAAGGGAATACTCAGTAGAAACCACACAGGCAAGAAGGCAATGGGATGACATACATAAAACCTCGAAAGAAAAAATTGCCAACCAAGAATTATATATCCAGCAAAATTGTGTCTCAAATATGATGGTGAAATTAGAACATTTCCAGATAAACAGAAATTAAGGGAATTTGTAAAAACCAGACAAAACTCACAAGAAATATTAAAGGGAGTCCTTCAGAAAGAGAACCAACATCAGACAACAACCTGAGATTAAGAGACAGGATAGCATCAGCCAGGTACCAACTCAAATAAAGAATTCTCAAAAACAAAACAAAGGTAAAAGACTGAAAACAGGGAACCAGAGACATCAATCTGTAAAGTGATAATGATAAAGAATAATAATGAATCTACAAAACATCCCACAACATGGATGAATTTGGAGGACATTATGCTGAGTGAAATAAGTCAATCACAAAAGGACAAGTATTGTATGAGACCACTATTATGAAGAAGCAAGAGAAGGTTTACACACAGGAAAAAAAAATGTTTTTATGGTTGCCAGGGATGGGAGGGGAAGGAAGGAAAGCTACTAAATAGAAGACTCGTGTTAAAAATGGTGAGGGGTAAGGAAATACATAATATAGGGGAAGTCAGTAAATATGGCCAAGGCATGAGAGGAACGCAAAAACAAAGGTCAACAACAGTAATTATTATTATAGCATAGACAATCCTGCAAAAATAGTATTAACAAAACACTAATTTACCAGTAGATACATAGGTAGATAGGTATGCCAAGAGATGTGGGAGGGTGTAAAGGAACACGCCCACCTGCAGATAGGTTTGGTGGTGGATATTTCTACATAACTGTAGGAAATTCTTATACATTAATATAGACAATAGAGCACACAAGGGCCACAGTCAGGGCAACGTCTTAGACATAACCAAACACCTGATAGGACGAAGTTCCTAGGCTCAAAGGACCATAGGCTCAGGGGACATCTATATCAATTGGCACAACATAGTTCATAAAGACAAAAGTTTTGCATTCTACTTTGGTGAGTAGCATCTGGGGTCTCTTACTGCTGTCCAGAGCAAAGGAGAGTGAAGAAAACCAAAGATTCAAGGGAGAAATTAGTCCAAAGGACTAATAGACCACAGGAACCACAGCCTACAGGACCCTGAGACCAGAAGAATTAGATGATGCCGGGCTGCCGCTACTGACCGCTCTGCCCGGGATCACAAGAGGGTGTCCCAGACAGAGCGGGAGAAAAATTGTAGAACAAAAAATCACATTCACAAAAAAAACAGACTTACTGGTCTGATAGAGACTGAAGGAACACCGGAGGCTATAGCCCTAAGACACCTTTCTGAACTGGAACTGAAGCCATTCCAGGAGACTACCTTTCAGCCAAACCATGCACAGGACCGTAAAATAAACAATAACACCTGAGAGGAACGTGCTCCTTAGAAAAATCAATTATACAAAATCAAAAGGGCAACATTTCCCCAAAAGCAAAGATGAGAAGGCAGGAATGGTTAGAAAAACAGTACAAAAGGGAATGGGGAATCTAGGATGGAAATGGGGAAAGTGCTGACATATTATGGGGAATGAAACCAAAGTCATGGAAAACTTTATGTACAAACTATCAAATGGGAAACTAATCTGCCCTGCAAACTTTCATCTACTGCACAATAAAAATTTTTATATGAATTTATACAGACAATGCATGTGTCTGTATATCAGTAGATAGAAGATGTTCAAGCTTATCTATCTTTACATGCAGTGTGAAAGGAGGAACTTATTTACAACTTGATGATGCTGCCCTTAGACCTGAAATTCAGACCCTAGCAACAAAGGCCCTCTTTCTGGGCCCTGTGCTTCTGATCTTCTTTTTCATTGTCCAGCTTTTGCATGCATATGAGGTGATTGAAAATACCATGGCTCTTGTCAGGTTTAGCTTAGTCCTCAAAGTGACATTTTGCTTTTCAGCACATTAAAGAGGCTATTGCAGCAGATTACCCAATGTAATACGTTGTTTGATATCTTGACTGCTGCTTCCATGGCCGTTGATTGTGGATCCAAGGAAAATGAAATCCTTGAGAACTTCAGTATTTTCTCCGTTTATCATGATGTTGCATATTGGCTCTGTTGTGAGGATTTCTGTTTTCTCTGTTGAGGTGTAATCCATACTGAAAGGTGTAGTCTTGAATCCTCATCAGTAAGTGCTTCGAGTTCTCTTCACTTTCTGCAAGCACGGTTGTATCATCTGCATATCGAAGATCGTTAATGAGTCTTCCTCCAATCCTGATGCCACCTTCTTCTTCATATAGTCCAGTTTCTCAGATTATTTGCTCAGTATACAGGTTTAATAAGTATGGTGAAAGGATACAAACCCTGACACACACCTTTGCTGATTTTAAACAATGCAGTAAACCCCTGCTCTCTTTGAATGGCTGCTTTTTGGTCTATGTATAGGTTCTTCGTGAGGACAATTAAGTGTTCTGGAATTCCCATTATTCACAATGTTACCCACAATTTGTTATGATCCACATGGTCAAATTCCTTTGCGTGGTCGGTAAAACAGAAGGAAACATCTCTCTGGTATTCTCTGCTTTTAGCCAAGATCCATCTGACATCAGCAATGGTATCCCTCATTCCATACCCACTTCTGAATCCAGCTTGAATTTCTGGCAGTTCTCTGTCAATGTACTGCTGCGATCCCTTTTAAATGATCTTCAGCAAAATATACATAAATGAATTAAAAAACAAACGGGGGGGGGGAGAATAGATAAGCCTATACAGAAAAATTCCAAACAATTTCTGTATCTATTTTTTTATTATGCCTTCAAGGAAGTGAAGCATAACTCCCTACCCCTTAAGTGTGAGTTTCACAAGGTGACTTACTTCCAGAGAGTAGAAGTAAAAAAAGTAACTTCACAGTGAAGACACCTGGGAGTTACTATCTTAGCCAGGAAAACAGTATTTTAGTCAGGTTATCAAGATTAACCTCATCACTGATAAGTTGATATTATACACAATTGATAAGTTGTTGAGATATGATATCTCTGTGTTCTTCTTCCCAAAAACTCCTAGCCCCCATCTAACCTGAGAAAAACATCAGCAGAACTGAAATGGAGAAACAGCCTACAATATACCTGACCAGTGCTCCTTGAAATTATTAAAGGTCATCAAAACAGGGAAATTCTAAGAAACGGTAATAGCCAACACGAGCCTGTGGGACATGACAACTAAATGTAATATGGTATCCTGGAATAAAGAGAAGACATAGGGCAAACAAATGAAATCTGAATAAAGTACCAAAAAACCAAACTCACTGCGGTGGAGTCAATTCCAACAAAGAGCGACGCTATAGGACAGAGTAGAACTGCCCTGTAGGTCGCCAGGGCTGTAAATCTTTATGGAAGCAGACTGCCACATCTTTCTCCCTCAGACCAGCTGGTGGGTTGGAACTGTAGCCTTTTCGGTTGTGGTTAGCAACCGAGCATTTTAACCACTGTGCCACCAGAGCTGCGAATAAAGTCTAGATTTGTCAATTATGATGTATCAACATTGCTTCATTCACTGTGACAAATGTACTGTAGCAGTAATGTAAGATATCAGTACATAAGCCTAAAACTATTTTAAAATTTATTTTAAAAGATGTTGTTGTTGTTAGGTGCCGTAGAGTAGATTTTAACCCATAGCCACAGTCTGTACAACAGAACAAACACTGCCCAGTCCTCTGCCATCCTCATGATTGTTGTTATGCTTGAGCCCCTTGTTGCAGCCACCATGTATTTTGAGTGCCTTCCAACCTGAGGGGCTCACCTTCCAGCACTGTATCAGACAACATTTCACGGCGATTCATAAGGTTTTCACTGGTGAGTTCTTCTCAGAGGTAAACTGCCAGGTCCTTCGTCCTAGTGTGTCTTAGTCTGGAAGCTCAGCTGAAACCTGTTCACCACGGGGGACCCTGCTGGTAATTTCAATACCGGTGCCATAGTTTCCAGCATCATAGCAACAAGCAAGCCCCACAGTAAGACAAATTGACAGACGCAAAAGATAGTGCTCATAAAAGGAATAGGGAGTACAAGAAAAAGTTACCTACCTTTCATTTTTCCCAGGTGTTGCCATCCAGGGGTTGGACAGAGCAGTAACAGTGAGAAGAGATGGAAACCTCAGAGATGGCACATGGCTCCTGAGCTCTCCTCTCCTCCAATACCTCCTCCACCCCGGAGCCTACCCCTGTGGAGTCCAGAGTTGTTCAGAGGGATCTTCATCCCCACAATGATGCCCAGACTCTGGATCAGCTATCTAGGCCAGCCTTACTGCGCAAACCCCTCCTGAGCAGCTCGCTCAGAATTCGAGAGGATAGAGCGGGGCGCCCCCGTGTGGCCACAGGGCTGATGGCGCAAGACCAGAGCACGCCTTTTGCCTCCCCAGGTGTTTACCCTTTTTGGTTTTCTCCACCTTTTTTCCTTCCCACTTGTCTATTACTATCTCGAGGAAGGGAACACGGCACGTAAAATAGTGAATCCCTAAATATCTGAAAACGTCTTTAGGCTATTCTACCACTTACATTTGGCTTCCTATAGAATTCTGTGTTGGAAATACTTCTCCTTCCAATCTGGAAGGCATTGTTTCAACGTCTTCCAGCTTCCAGAGATGCTGCTTTTTGTTCCTTCCTGATGTTTTCAGCATCTCTTCTTTTCCATCCTCTTTCGGAAATTTCATTGTGATGTGTCTTGGTGTGGATCTATTTTCATTTAATATAGTAAGAACTTAGTTGAGGCCATTTAAAGTGTAAATTTTCATCTGTAAATTTTAAGACACTTATGTGCATTATTTTTAATAATTTCCTGCTCTCAGTTCTTTTTGAAACTTATATTATCAGGTTGTTGGAATGCCTTGATTTATAGTATAAAATTTTTGTAGTTTTTCTCTCTTCTTTGCCATCAATTTTGCATCTTGTACTACTTTGTGGGAAGTATAACTTTTATCTTCTGATTCATCTATTGATTTTTTCATTTCTATGATCCTGTTTTTAATTTTCAAGAGCTCTTGTTTTCTGATTGTATATAAAGCATTACTATTTCATAAATGTCATATCTTTTCTTACATCATTTAGATATTACTGGTAATAGCAGTAGTGGACCTATTAGGTCTCCTTGTTATCTGCTTTCAAGATATCATGAACTTTTCCCTCTCAGCACTTAGCTCAGGAGTGATTTTACATTTATCTTTGTAATTTTTTTAAATAAACACCCATCTTCTTCATACTTGCAAGCTTCATACCTTGAGGGTCCCCCTTTTAGTTTTCTCTGTATCTCCAGTATGTATCAGATTTCCTAACTCACCAAAAGCCTTGAAATATACTCCAGATGGACTTTAGTGTGATTTGGGCAGTTAGTCACACTGCCCCTTGATGTCCTTCTGAGCTCTGAGCCTAGGAGTCCTCAGTCATAGAATATTCTGAGACCTTGAGACAGTCCACTTGCATGGGATGCAGACTCTTCACGCCTACCTGGGGGACAGGGAATCGATGGAAGATGAGTCAACAAGGCCTTTGAGAGAAAATGCCCTGGGTTCAACCTCAGCCCCACACCTCCTTAAGCACTCCGAGTTTCCCTCTCCCTATTCATAAAAAGGAATGACATATAGGCTACCGTATGACTTTTACATAGAGGATCGATTTGACAGTCTTTGTAAAATACATGGTGTTATTGCCTGACACACATTAAAAAAAAAAAATTTTTTTTTTATTAAGTGTTCCACTATTCATAGCTGTCATCACTATATTGTTTATAACATTTAGGTTGTTTTTATTCTTTTGCTTTTATAAACTACGATTCGAGGACCATCCTAATACATATAACTTTGAGAACATGTTTCTCTTAGTTATCTACTGCCTTTGATAGAAATACCACAAGTAGGTGGCTTTAACAAAGAGAAATTTATTTGCTCACAGTTTAGGAGACTAGAAGTCAAAATTCAGGGTATCAGCTCTAGGGGAATGCCTTCTCCCTCTGTCAGCTCTGGAGAAAGGTCTTTGTCTCTTCTAAGCTTCTGCTCCTGGGCAATCTTCATGTGGCTTGGCATCTCTCTTCCCCCATCTCTGCTTCTCTCACTTGCTTTTTTAATCTCTTTTATATCTCAGAAAAGACTGATTTAAGACACACCCTACAGTAGTCCTGCCTTATTAACATAACAAAGAAATTCCATTCCCAAATAGGATTATGACCACAGATATAGGGGTTAGGATTTATAACGCTTATTTTGGGGGGACACAATTCAATCCATAACATTCCACCCACTGGCCCCCAAATTCATGTCCTTCCCACATGCAAAATACATTCACCCCATCACGTCATCCCCAAAGTCTTAAATCAACTTCAAATCTCACGTCTGAATCATCTAAATCAAATATGGGTGAGACTTCAGGCATATTCCATCCTGGGGCAAAATTTCTCTTCATGTGCAAACCTCTGAAATCTAGAATACAAGTTATCTGTTTCCGAGGTATAATGGTGGAGCAGGTACAAGGTAGACATTTCCACTACAAATGGGAGAAATTAGAGGGAAAGAAGGGATAAAAGGTACCAAGCAATTCCAAAACCCAGCAGAACAATTTACGTTACCTCTCAAGACTTGAAAACAATCCTCTGTTCTTTGGGACCATCTGGGTAATGGCCCTGCCCTCCGGATTCTGAGTGGAGGGCCCTTGGCCCTGGGCTTCAGCTCCACTTTGTAGGCAAACTGAGATGGCCGCTCTACTCTCTTGGCTTTGGGTGGCCCTATGCTCCTAGTCCATCTGAGTGTCAACTCCATACCCTGGGCCCCAGCAGCCTCCATTCCTCTTTCCCTTGGTCATGGCAGTCCTGCTCCCTCAGCTTTGGACAGCCAGCCCCATCCCCATGGCACTCTTGAACAACAGCCCCCTACTATGGAACCGATTTGGTGAAGATCTCTTTTAAACCTAGGACAGCATGACTCCACCCTTTGAAACCTATGCAGCCCTGCTTCCGATGTTCCTTCCAACAGTACTGCTCCACAGATTGTCTTTTTTTTGTCTCGGAGGACAACAGATGTAGCTCCTTTGGCCTGTTTGCTGCCTGAGGAATTCCAACAGGCAGACGTTATCTTTCCTATCGTTCTTTCTCTGTCCTCTTCAGTCTAAGCTAATGGGTTTTCTGCTCTGGTAATTGGTTAGATCCATCAATCATAGGCCTAATCTCTTTAACAAAAGGTTGTGTAGCTAAGTCCTTGATGAAAATTCTAGACCACATGTCCTTAGTTTGTACAACAGAATTTTTGTTCATTCTGCATAGTTCATTTTTAAGTCCATCTCTTTCCTCTTGCATTTTACTGTAAGTGGCAAAGAGAAACCACACGGCTCCTTTACGATCTTGCTTAGAAATCTCCTCAGCTAATATCCACATTCTTCACTTACAGGTTCTAACTTCCATCAAACATTTGAACATAATTCAGATAAGTTCTTTACCACTGCATAAAAAGCATCACCCTTCTTCCGTCGTCTACTCACATGTTCATCATTTTCTTTTAAAGTCTCACCAAAAGCACATTTAACATCCACATTTCTAGCAACATTCTGTTGCTGGCACCATACATATTCTCTAAGACTTGACTATAGGTCTCCTCACTTCCTTCTGAGCCCTCATCAGATTGCCTTTGGAGTCCATAATTCTACCAAGTCTCTTCAAGGCAATCTAGGTGTTTTCTATTAGGCACCTTAAAACTCTTTCATCTGTACCCATTACCCAAATCTAAAAGTGCTTCACATTTTAGGTATCTGTTAGAGCAGCACCCCACTTCTCGGTACCAAATTCTGTCTTAGTTACCTAGTGCTGCTATAACAGAAATACCATTAATGAGTGGCTTTAACCAACAGAAATTTATTTTCTCACAGTTTAGGGGGCTAGAAGTCTGAATTCAAGGTGCCAGCTTTGGGGGAATGCTTCCTCTGACAGCTCTGGAGGAAGATCCTTGTCTCTTGGACCTTCTGCTCCTGGGCAATCTTCCTGTGGCTTGGTGTCTCCTCCCACTTCTGCTCTGTTGCTTGCTTATTTAATCGCTCTTGCATTTCAAAAGAGATTGATTTAAAACACACCCTATACTAATCCTGTCTTATTAACATGACAAAGAAAACCTTTCTCGAATAGGATTATAACCACAGATACAGGGGTCAGGAATTTACAACATATATTTTTTTGGGGAGACACAATTCAGTCCATAACAATGTGTGGTTATTTTCTTAGGATAAATCCCTGAAAGAGAAATCTTTGTTTCAATATGTAAACACATTTAAATTGTTGAGACATTTTGCAAAATTGTCCTTTAGAAATTTTGTACAAGTTTTTCATCCAATCCACCTCTATGGCAGTTTGTTTTACCTACCAAAAAAAAAAAAACAAAAACCCAGTGCCGTCAAGTTGATTCCGACTCACAGCGACCCTATAGGACAGAGAGAGTTTCCAAGGAGCACCTGGAGTATTCAAACTGCCAACCCTTGGGTTAGCAGCTGTAGCCCTTAACCACTACACCACCAGGGTTTCCATGTTTTACCTACAGCCTAGCAAATACTTTTACTGTTTATTTTTATCTTTTCCAAGTTAAATTTTTATTCCTATTTCTTATTCCACATTTTTATTTTTGCTCGCATTGATTTATTACTGATATATTTGTTTGACATTTGCATTTCTTCTTTTCTAAACTGCTTTCTAGTAAGGTTTGATCATAATTGGGTCTGTTAAATGATAAAATACTGAACTGAAGAAAAGAGAGAAGAAAAAAAAAAAAAAAAGCTGCCTGGCCATCCAGGAAGTGATCTGCCACTCACACCTACACTCCAGGTTGTTAGAAGCTGGCCTGGCACTCAAAGCTAGGCCATGTTATTCTCCTGTTGGACATAAATCATCTCATAAGACACCAACATCAGACAACATCACTCTGAGACCATTCTAAATTGAGACAAAACCAGACCACTTCATAATTTTTAATGTTGTTACCAATTATAGCTTCATCCTCACTCTAGCCTGCCTTCCCTAGAGATAAGATTTATTGAGATCCCCAATCATGGAATTGCCCCAGCTTCCTGACAGTACCCAATCTAGAGGCAACTCTGATTCCTTCTCCCTCCCCAGTTGACTTGATGGCAATGGCTAAAATCACCAAAGTAAAGCCAACTCCATATGAAGATGCCCTATGGTTCCCTGTGGTGTGCATTCTCTCTTGCCAAAACATGTAATAAACACAACTTGTTCAACTACAGGTACGTTCCTGTAGTCTTTGGTGGTCTTTGGCTGAAAGGCACTGGCATGTTACCCTTTTGTTTGTCAAATTGTTTATGTGTCTTTGAGTTTGATTATGGGCTTATATTTGTATATTTGCGAGTTTGTGTTTGCCATAGAGAAGTTTTTAATTTTTCTTGAGTTTTTCAACTTTGTTTCATGCTTAGAGAATTTTTTTTTTCACTCCACAATTGTAATATTTCATGTACATTTTCATCTAGGTAGAAACAATGAGGAAAAGGGGTCTGAGGGTGAAGGGAAACAGAGAAAACATTTGAATTTGAGAGAAGTAGAGAGAAATAGGTAAAGAATTATAAGGTAGTGGAATTCTAAGGTTTTAAGTTCATGTTTCATAATTTACAAAATACATCTACAGGGCCTACAGGGTATTTGATATATGTGATATTCAATAAATATATTCTCTTGGGCTAAGTGAAGACTTGTTTGCCTTCTTGAGTTCACCAGCTTAAAGAAAACAATCACACCATGAATCCCAATATTTAGACGAGGATTGGCACTAGGAATGAACATTTGTGAATGCTTGAGGCCTTAAGGTGATAAGTCATGTTCTGGATAATGTCTATAGACTCCAGTTATTAAATACCTATTAATTAAAATTTTGTGGGCACTCTGTATTTTAAGGATATGTCTGAGACCCATGTAGAAAAATCCATGGCTTTTAACTAAAGGTCATTTTAATACACTTCAATCTATAAATCACGCAGTATTATTTTGGGGGAGAGATTGAAAACTCAGAACACCCTAGATATGTACTGTCAAATACAGTAGTACTATCCAGTTGTGGCTATTTAAATTAATAAAATGAAAGGTCAAGTGCTCAGTTGCAGTAGCCACATTTCAAGCATTCAGTAGCCACCCCTGGCTAGTGGCTACTGTGTTGGACAGCACAGATATACAATACCTTTTTTTTCATCACAGAAAGTTCTATTGACAGCACTGTTCTTGATGGTTTACGGCCCTCAAGTCAGGTGCCTTAGATTCATTTATAATGAGGGGCCCTTATTATCTCTCCCACAGATTGCATTGCATCAGACTTCCAACTGTCGGGGATATGGATATACATTAAGCTGGTGTGTGACATAACCAAAGCACATCATGAGTGAATCTCTATCTGGTGTCTTCAGGCACAAATGTTCCCAGTTACAAAGAGGAAACATCATTCCCTCCACCTCAGTTTTCTGAATGAGCACATTCTCTGTCATTAAATTTTCAGGGGGTAAGTTCTTTTCTAGAAGAACCCATGGGAAGAGACCTAAGCTAAGCTTTGGGAGACAGTCTAGCTCAGGGAGAGGGATCCTGGGAGGTGAAGAGGAGGCAAAGAGGCTGTGGCCATTTAGTGGACTCCCTGGTTTACTCAGAACAGCAGTTCTCAAACTGATCTGTGGAAATCTTAGAGTCACTGAGAGCCTTTCACAAGATCCATGAAGTCAAAACAATTGTTATAACATTACAGGCAATCCCCAGGTTACAAATGAGATCTTTTCCTAAATGTGTCTTTAAGTCTAATTTGTAGGTAAGTCAGAACAGGTGCATATGGTTTCTATTGACAGTCAGTTAGTCAAATATTTGTCTTAGTATACAGTATACATTTTACCTTTCTATGCATATAAAACACTTAAGAAACACTTGTAAATACACTAAAACATCTTAAACACAAAGGTCAAAAAGTAGTGCAGGCATTCCTTATTATGAACCATTGTATGTAACTCAGGTAGGCTTTACAGCAGTCCATTCTTAAGTACCAACCAAAAACCAAACCTAAACCCTTTGCTGTTGAGTCAATTCCGACTCTTAGCGACCCTATGGGCAGAGTAGACCTGCCCCATAGGGTTTCCAAGGAGCTCCTGGTGAATTCGAACTGGCAACCTTTTAGTTAACAGCCGTAGCTCTTAACCACTACGCCACCAGGGTTTCCTCTTAAGTACCAGTTGTCCATAAATCTGACATTCTTAACCTGGGGACTTGCTGTACTAAGAAATTTTTAGTCTTCCTCACTGTGTTGATACTTGCACTAAGGAAAATCAGCTGTGAACTTAGCAAGGCTCAAGACTGTGTCATCAAACTTCAGTAGTAATTGTATTCTTCACCTTCATCTACTTGCAGGAAGATAACAAGAGCAAAACCAGCTTCACTTAAAGATGTACTGATTGAAGCATTAAAAGATATTAACCTTATTAAATCACCATCCTCCAGTGCACATCTTCATATCCTATGTGATGAAGTGGGAAGTATATATAAAGCGCTTCTACATTCCAAAGTATGATGTTTGGCTCAAGGAAAATAATTTGTGATCTGAACTAGCTTTTTCTTTTTTTTTTTTTTAATGGAATATCATTTTCACTTGAAAGAAGGAATGAGAAACTATCTTGGATATTGGACACTTTCTTGGAAACTAATAATTAGCTAGCCTGTCATTTTAAGAGAGCCAACTGATAGTATTGTCCTCAATGATAAAATGGAACCTCTCAAGAGATGAGAATATTAGAAAACTTGTACCCACCGCAAGTTTGACAGCTTTCTAAACTTTAGAAATTTTTCTGCTGGGATCAGTGGTAATACTAACAAATGTGACTTTTTGACATTTTGTAATGAAATGTGTCAACCCTGGAAGAGCTGCACACTCAGTGACCTAATGCATCACTTCAAAAAATCATGCATTAGTGCAAGATTCATCCAATGTGCAAGATGGCCCTGTGGGTTTTAATGAACAGAATACAAAATATTCAATAATAAGGTTTCCGATCGCAACTAACCTTTAAGAAACTACTGCTTCGGTAGTTTTAGTGAAGTATCAGAGGTGAACACACAATTACTTGGAAATGCTATTAAAAATACTCCTCCCTTTTCCAAGTTCATATCTGTGTGACACTGAATTTTTTTGTATCCACCTCAACCAAACTAACAGACTGAATGCAGAAACAGATACGAAAATCCCGAAGTCTTCTACTGACACAGATGAGAAAGAGATGTGCAAAGACGTAAAATGATCCACTCTTCTCACTACATTGTTTTATTCTGGAAAATATTTATTTTGCATGAAAACATACTATCTCTGTTAATGTTTAATGGGTTATTAATATTATTTTAAATTAATTTAAAATTTGAATTGTTTCATTTTCTCATATGCTTAAGATGGGTAGCTATAACCCACATAAACAAAACCTTTCAGTCCCTCATTAATTTGTAAAAGTAATAGAAGTTCTAAGGAGCCCTAGTACCTTAATAGTTAAGCTCTTGTCTGCTACCAAAGGTTGGTGGTCAAAGCCACCAGCTGCTTCACAGAAGAAAAGACCCGGTGATCTGCTCCTTCAGATATTACAGCCTAGGAAACCCAAGGGGCAGTTCCACTCTGTCATGTAGGGCCGCTATGAATCCACTCCAGGGCACAAAACAAGAACAACATAAACCCACCCACTGCCTTCCAGTCGATTCGGACTCATAGCGACCCTGTAGGACAGAATTGAACTGCCCAATAGAGTCTCCAAGGAGCACCTGATGGACGTGAACTGCCAAAGTCTTGGTTAGCAGCTGTAACACTTAACCACTATGCCACAAGGGTTTCCTCTATGAACAACACAGAAAAAAAAAAAAAAAAAAGAACAACACAGAGATTCTGAAATTAACAAAAACCTCTGACTTAAGCAGGTCTTGGTCCAGGACTCAAGGAGACAGTGCAGCAAAGAAGGGTCGGTGCAGGAGACGGATCAGGGCAAAGTCCCAGGGCCCGGGCAGGCACTCAGGTCCGATGGCGGTGTCAGGGGTGGGGTGGCCTAGTGTTGGGGATTCCCCGTCTCCCCAGAGTTTCGCTTCTCCTTCTCACAACCTGTGTCAGCTCCTTCTGCCTGGACACACATGACGTCACCCCAGTTGTCACTACAGTTGGGTCTCCGATTTCTGGAGCAGCCAATCACCGTCACCGCGGTTCCGGGTTGTAAGGTCGGTTCGGGGCGGCCCAGACGCAGATTCTCCCTAGAACCCCAGTACCCGGGTCATGGCGCCCCGGGCCCTCCTCCTGCTGCTCTCGGGGGCCCTGGCCCTGACCCAGACCCGGGCGGGTGAGTGCGGGGTCGGGGGGGAAACGGCCTCTGCGGAGGGAGGAGCGAGGGGACCGCTCGGCGGGGACGCAGGACCCTCGGGGAAGCCGCCACCGCCCAGAGCCCCCACCCCGGCCCTACACCCCGGCCCTGCTCCTCCCGCCGCCCCTTCTCCGTCCACGAGCCCCTCACCCCTCACCCCTTCTCCCCTCCCCGCCCCGATCGACCCCGGACCCGGGCCCGCGCGGGGAGGGAGGGGTCGGTGGTCTCAGCCGCTCCCCGCCCCCAGGCTCCCACTCCCTGCGGTATTTCGACACCGCTGTGTCCCGGCCCGGCCGCGGGGAGCCCCGCTTCATCACCGTCGGCTACGTGGACGACACGCAGTTCGTGCGGTTCGACAGCGACGCCGCGAACCCGAGGATGGAGCCGCGGGCGCCGTGGATGGAGCGGGAGGGACCGGAGTATTGGGACCAGGAGACACGGAGCGTCAAGGGCGACGCACAGAACTACCGAGTGAACCTGCGGACCCTGCGCGGCTACTACAACCAGAGCGACGCCGGTGAGTGAGTGACGCCGGGCCCGGGTCGCAGGTCACGGGTCCCCTCGTCCCCACGGCCGCGTCGCCCCGAGTCCCCGGGTCCGAACCTCACCCCGAGGCCGCGGGACCCGCCCGGGAAGAGCCGCAGAGATTCAACCCGGTTTCGTTTTCAGTTTAGAACCGTTTGGGCTCCGACCAATGGCGGCCCGCCTGGGGTGGTGGGGGCGGGGCTGACGGGGGCGGGGCTGACGGCGGGGACTGGGTCAGGGTCTCACACCATCCAGGTGATGTACGGCTGTGAAGTGGGGCCCGACGGGTGCCTCCTCCGCGGGTACAATCAGCACGCCTACGACGGCGCCGACTACATCGCCCTGAACGAGGACCTGAGCTCCTGGACGGCGGCGGACACGGCCGCTCAGATCACCCAGCGCAAGTGGGAAGAGGCCGGGGTGGCCGAGGATGATAAAGCCTACTTGGAGGGCTTGTGTGTGGAGTCGCTCCGCAGATACCTGGAGAAGGGGAAGGAGTCTCTGCAGCGCGCAGGTACGAGGGGCTGTGGCGCCTCCCAAACTCACTTTGAGTTGGGACTGTGTCCACCCTTGTGGACTTTCAAAAGGAAAATGGAATAGACGCCAAAATACCACCCCCTTCTCTGGGAGTGGAGAGTGAGGAGTTACACCATATTTCCAGATCCTATACCAGAGACCAACCCTGTAGGGTCGCTGTGAGTTGGAATCCACTCGACGGCGGTGGGTTTGGTTTTTTTTTTTTTTTTTTGGGTGGTGGTACTTCCTCAGAGGAGCCCTTCTTTCAGAGACAGTTAAAAGGATCCATTCATTCTAGGGATAGATTTTTTTTTTTTTAGAAGGAGAGATAATTCCTGACTGATCGGAAGCTTTCTTTGATCCTGGAATTGACCTTGAAAACCACCAGGAACTTTTTCTCTCAAGTCTTGTTCTCTGCGCCATACCCAATGATTTTGGAGGTCTCATTCTAGCTTTTCTGAGTTTGTTGGCCTCCACTCAAGTCAGAACTAGAAATCCCTATTCTCAGACACCTGGAGCCTTCTACTCTGGGCTTCCTCACCCTACTTCTAGAACTTTCCAAGGAATAAGAGATTATGCCAGATACCTGTTCCAGGCTGGTTTTGCACTCCCTCCCCTATTTCACTTGTCTTGACCATTTTCAGGATGGTCACATGAGCACTGCTCAGGTAGCCCATGGGAGGTGATGGGAAGTTCCTGAATTTTCTGACTTATTCCCTCAGACCCCCCTGAAGCACACATAACCCACCACACCATCTCTGACCGTGAGGCCACGCTGAGATGCTGGGCCCTGGGCTTCTATCCTGCGGAGATCACCCTGACCTGGCAGCGGGACGGAGAGGACCAGACCCAGGACATGGAGCTTGTGGAAACCAGGCCTGCAGGGGACGGAACCTTCCAGAAGTGGGCAGCCATAGTGGTGCCCTCTGGAGAGGAGCAGAGATACACGTGCCATGTGCAGCATGAGGGGCTGCTCAAGCCTCTCACCCTGAGATGGGGTAAGTCGGGGAGGCAAAGATGTAGCCCCTTCTCGGCAAAGCAGGGGTCCTTGTGGGCACAGCAGCAGGGTCACGGCCTCTCACTTTCCCCTCCCTTTCCAGAGTCCCGTTCTCAGTCCCCTGCCATCATCATGGGAATCATTGCTGGCCTGGTATTCCTTGTGGTCGTTGTAGCTGTGGTGGCTGGAGCTGTCATCTGGAGGAAGAAGAGCTCAGGTAGAAATAGGGGTGAGGCCTGAATTTTCTTGTACCACTGCAAGTTTCAAACCGCAGATAGGAGTTTGCCTGCCTTCTGCCTCTACTGTGAAGCACCATCCACACGCTGCACATACCCAGTCTGTGTTGTGTGCTAACACTTATTCTTTTGTAAAGCACACGTGAACATGAAGACAGATTTTTTCACCTTAATTCTGGTGATGGGGACCTGATTCCCACAGGGGAAGGTCCCTGCTGAGGACAGAGCTCTAGGAAGGTGATGGGTCCAGTCCCTGCACATCTCTTCTATTCTTGTTTCCTGATCCTGCACTGGGTCTGTAGTCACAGTTCAGAGGTCAAAGAAATGGCCAACTCTTCTAGAGCCTTATGGTTCTGCCTCCTTCTAATCTCTCAAAGGATGTTTTCTTCCCACAGGTGGAAAAGGAGGGAACTATGCTCAGGATAGAAGTAAGTATGGAGGGGTGTGATCCCTGAGACCCCTGGGATAGTGTAGACGGGATCCTGTGGGGAGTCCCACCCCACCTCCTTTAGTCTCACCACCTCCTGTGGGCTCTGACCAGATCCTGTTTTTGGCTTCTCCAGGCAGCAACAGTTCCCAGGGTTCTGATGTGTCTCTCTTGGCTTCTAAAGGTGAGATCCTGGGGGCCTGACATGGGAGAGGGGTTGGGGCAGAGGGGACACAACTTGGCTATGGGCATTCTTTGTATTTGGACATTTTGAGCATGTGGTGGACTATTCAGTATGTCAACACTTAACGGTGACTGACCCAAACTTGTTCATGATTACTTTCTTTCGTAGCTTGAGATGGCTAGCTGCCTTGTGTGGGACTGAAGGATATAAGATTTATTCACCCCCTCCCCCCGACTTGGCAACTTCAAGAACCCCTGACTTCTCTTTCTGCAACTGGTGTCTGGATGTATCTGCGTTCCTGTCAGCATAATATGAGGACATGGGGAGACTAGCCCCACCTCCCTACCAGGACCCCCTCCGCACACTGACCTGTGTCCATTCCCTGATCCATGTTTCTGATCCAGCAGAGACAGGGCTGTGAAGTCCCCATCCCTGTTGTAACTTCCTGTTGCTTTGAGCGGCAATGTCTCACTTCCCTGCTGGAAATGACAATCTGGATATTAATTTGTTTTTTCAAAATCTTGCTATGAAGTGTGGTTGATGGGTCAATTAAAAGAAAGGAAAATTCTGAAAATTTCAGAGAGGCAATAAATGAACTCTTAATAACCTTCCAGAATCCTGTGTTTGCTGTGTTGAGTCTTTTGCAGGCAGAACAGGAGAAGGCCATGGAGTAGCTGAGCTTGCATGGGGCCTGTGCCCTGATCATGCTCAGTACTTCGTGGGCTTTGACACGGTCACCTCTTGGCTGGGTCATCTTCACTGCCCTGTTGTCCTTGTCTCCTTAGTAGAACCTTGTCCCACCAGGACCTGTGATCACAGGAACTCAGATATCACCTGGGCCTTGTCCTGTCTCCAGGACACTGGACAGCTAGGACTTTGTATGGCTGGTCAGCCTAGACTCAGCCCTGGCCCAGCCCTCAGCCATCATCACTGTGTGGTTATCTTTATGTCTTGTTTGTTGTAGAGGATTATGCCTGTTCTTGTTCTTGTGCATGAGTTCTTGTTCTTGGCCCATCCTCGTCTGGGTAATCGCATCTCTGACAGCACCAGGAGTTACTTTCCTGTCATCCCTGCAAGGCCCAGGGTGACCCATGCACACAGGACTCTCTGTGGTATTCAGAAACAAATTTTCAGACTACTCCACCTCTTTGCCTCCTTCTAGGACCATCCTTGGGTTATTCTTTCCATTTTTCCCCTAACCTCTTTTTAAAGAACCAGATTCTGGAATTAGCAGAGAAGGAGGATCTGGTAACTTCTCATCATGATAAATTCCTGTTGTGTTTCCATTTTCTGCTCACCTACCTTCTCTCCCTGCTCTTCGGTCTATAATCCTAGTGCTGGCTCCTTCCAAACTGATGGCTATCTAAAGCAGACTCTCATTTACACTCGCAGTTGATTGGAAAATAGGGCCCCTAAGCCTAGGATTGTTCCTTTCTGAAGATGGAAATGAACTTGTGCACTGTAGTGAGCAGGGGGATGGATGAGGAAAGGAGGGAGGAGAGCCGCCCTTGTGAGAAAAGTCCAGGCGGCATTAATGTCAGTGTGAGTGGATGTTGTGCTATAGCTGCCACAAAACAGCATGTGGTCTGAGGTTACATTGATAAAGACACTGTCTTTAGGGAGGTACTCTACACTACAGAATCATTCATTCTACTGATACTTGCTGAGTGCTGGCTATGTAACACTGTTTTTGCATCTGGGAAACATAAGTGAACTAAAAACACAAAAATTGTCAACCTTCTCGATCACGTGTTCTAGTGGGGAGAGACAAGCTATACGAGCATAGAAATAAGGGAAATGTTTATATCAGAGGGCAGTAAGTGCAATGGGGAAGGGGACCCAGAGTGTGGGTGTGTGGGGAGAGGGAAGACAGCTGCTGTACTAGGGTGATAAGTGTGGGCCTCCTTGAGAAGGTGACCTCTGAGGGAAAATTTGAAGGACATGACAGAATTAGCCATGAGGATGTCTGGAGAAGTTCTTTCAACACTGAGGGAACATCCAGTGCAGACACACTAGGGCAAGAGGGTGTCTGTGTTCTGGGACCAGCAAGGAGGCCAGTGTGGCTGCAGCAGAGTCATTGAGATGAAGTCAGAGGTACAACCAGACCGTTTAGGCCCTGAGGATACTGGAAGAGTTTTTGGCTTTTCTTTGGGTGAGATGAGTTACAAGACAGTTTTGAGCAAAAGAGAGACATGGTACAACTTCTCTTTTAAAAAAGAATCACTCTGGCTGCTGTGCTGAGAATAGAGTTCAGAAGGGCAAGCAAGGCAATAGGGAAAACAGAAATTTGGGTAGTATTCCAGCTACAGATATTGGTGGCTTCAACCCCATGTCAGCAGTGGAAAAAGTGGAACATGATGGGATTCTTGATATGTGTTGAACTTTAAGGACTTCCTAATGGATTGCATTTGGAATCTGAGAGAAAGTGAGGAGTCAGGGAGGATACCAAAAGATGGTTCTGATGTCCATAAAATTGGGGAAGACCCTGTAAGGAGACTTTTTGTGGGGAGGGCATTACAGTCTATCTCAGTTTCAGAATCTGAGATAGACATACAAGTGAGACTATCAAGAATAACCAAAAAAAAAAAAAAAAAACACAGCCCTCAATTTGATTACAGTTTATAGCAACCATTATATATACATTAAACAATGTAATCAAAAAGCAAGATAATCTGACTACATGCAGACACACACACAAGCACACACACAAAAACTCCAACTATACACTACCTACAGCAGACACACTTCATGTTCAAAGGTACAAATAGATTGAAAGTAAAAGAATGGAAAATAATATATTATGCAAACAGCAACCACAAGAAGGTCCTAGTGGCTACACTAATATCAGACAAAATAGACTCTAAAGTAAAAAATCTTACTGGAGTTAAAGAAGGACATTTTGTAATGATCAAAGAATCAATTCATCAGAAGGATGTAAGAATTATTAATGTATATGCATATAATAATAGAACATCAAAGTATGATAAAGCAAAAACAAAAATGAAGGAGGAAATTGAGAATACAATAATAATAGTTGAAGACTTCAATACTCCGTTTTCAATGGCTGGAACAACTGGCAGAAGATCAACAAAGATTTACTGTTGACCAAGCTTAGAGGACTTGAACAACCCTATAAACCAACTAGACCTAAGCGACATCTATAGAACACTCCACCCAGTAATAGCAGAACGTGCATTTTTCTCAAGTGCACAGGGAACATTTTCCAGAATAGAATGTATGCTACACCATAAAACATGCTGTAATAAATTTAAAAGAATAGAAATAATGCAAATTATGTTCTCCAGCCACAACCTGAGGTAATTATAAATAACAGAAAGAAATTTGGGAAATTTACATATATATGTGGAAATTAAACAACACACTCTTAAATAACCAATGGGTCAAAGAAGAAACCAAAACAGAAATTAGAAAATACTGTGACATAAATGAAAATGAAGACACAACGTACCAAAACTTATGGGATACTATTAAAGTAGTACTTACAGGAAAATTTATAGATGTAAAAGCCTACATTAAAAGACAGGAAAGAAGTCAAATTCATAACCTAATCACTAAGACATTGGGGAAAAAAAAAAAAGCAAACTAAACCTGAAGAAAGCAGAAGGAAGGAAATGATAAAAATGAGAGTGGAAATTCGTGAAATAGAGCATAGAAAAACAGTACAGAAAATAAGAAACAAAATTTCGTTCTTTGAAAAGATTTAAAAAAGAAAAATTGACAGAACTTTAGCCAGACTCACCAAAGGAAAAAGAAAACTCAAACTACTAAAATCTGGAATGAAAAAAAGGACATTACTTCAGAAATAAATAGGACTATAAGGGAATACTATGAGGTCTTCAAAGTGGTAAAAAGCAAAGATGTCACTCTGAGGACAAGGTTTGCCTGACCTAAGCCATGATATTTTCAGTTGCCTCATATGCATATGAAAGCTGGACAATGAATAAGGAAGACCAGAAAAGAATGCCTTTGAATTATGGTATTGGCAAAGAATATTGAATATACCATGAACTGCCAGAAGTACGGCACAGATCTGCCTTGGAAGAAGTACAGCCAGAATGGTCCTCAGAAGTGAAGATGGTGAGACTTGGAAATGTTATCGTGAGGGATCATTCCCTGGAAAATAACGTCATGCTTGGTAAAGTAGAGGGTCAGCGAAATAGAGGTAGACCCTCAGCAAGATGGATTGGAACAGTGGAGGCAATGATGGGCTCAAACATAGCAACCATTGTGAGGATGGCATAGGACCCAGCAGCGTTTCATTCTGTTGTGCATAGGGTCTCTGTGAGTCAGAACTGACTTGACGGCACCTAACAACAACAACACTATGAACAATTTTATGTCAACAAATTAGATAACCTAGAATAAACAAATTCCTATGAAGACATAAACTACTGAACCGGACTCAAGACTAAATAGAAAATCTGAATAGAACAGGTAAGGAAATTGAATTAACAATTAAAAAAAAAAAAAAAAAACTTCCCACAAGTAATAGCCAAGGTTGAAAGGCCTTCACTAATGAATACTATCAAACATTAAAATAATTAATATGAATTCTTCACAAGCTAGTGCAAAAAATAGAAGAGGAGGTAATGCTTCTCAACTCCTTCTATTAGGCCAGTATTATTTTGATTAAAAAAACCAGAGAAAGACATCACAAGGAAAGAAAATCCTCAACGAAACACTAGCAAACCAAATTCATCAATATAGAAAAATAATTATACACTATGACTAAATTGGATTTATCCCAGGAATATAAGTTTAGTTTAACATCTAAAAACCGATTAATGAGATACATCATATCAATAGAATAAAAAACAAAAATCACATGACCATCTCTATAGCTGTAGAAAAAGCATTTCACACAATCCAGCACCCTTTCATGATTAAAACACTCAACAAACCCAAAATAGAGGGGAACTCCCTCACCACAATAAATGGCATCTATGAAAAAACTCATACTACCATTAGACTCAATAGTGAATGATTAAATGCTTTCTTTGTAAGTTCAGGAAAAAGACGAAAGTGTCTTCTCTCACCATTTCTATTCCACATAGTACTGGAGGTTCTAGCAAATGCAGTTAGGCAAGTCAATGAAATAAAGAGCATTCATACTGGAAAGGAAGAGTAGTATTATCTCCATTTGCAGATGAAATGACCTTGTATATAGAAAATCCCAAGGAATCCACTAAAAAGAAAATAAACGAGTCCAGCAATTTTGTAGGATAAACTATCAATATATTAAAAATCTGTTTTATATCTGTACACTTGCAATAAACCATCCTGAAATGATATTAAGAAAATTTTATTTACAATAGCATCAGAAAAGAATAAAATAGGAATTAATTTGACAAATGAAGTGCAAAACTTATACCACAAAAACTTTAAGAACAACATCTGTAGCTGGAAATAAATAAAGACTTAAATAAAAGGTAAGACATCCAATGGTCTTGGATCAGAAGACTGTATATTATTATGATGGCAATACTCCCCAAATTGACGTACATATTCAATGTAATCTCTGTTAAAATCCCAGCAAGTTTCTTTGCAGAAACTGACAACTTGATCTTAAAAATCCCATAGAAATTCAAAGGACACAAAATGGCTTAAAAACTCTTGAGAAAGAAGAACAAAGTTGAGGACTCACACTTTCTGATTAGAAAACTTACCACAAAGTTACAGTAAGCAAGACAGTGTAATAGTGGCATAAGGGCAAACATGTACATCAATGAAATAGGATTGAGAGTCCATAAATTAACCCTCAGATTTACAGTCATTTGTATTTCAACAAGAGTGACAAAACAATTCTATGGGAGAAAGAATAGTCTTTTCAACAAATAATTATGGGAAAACTAGATATCCACATGGAAAAGGATCAAGTAGGACCTTTACAGAATTATCTCAAAATGGAACAAAGATCCAAATGTAAGAGCTAAAACTATAAAACTCTTAGAAAACATAGGCATAAGTCTTCATAACCTTGGAATAGGCAATGGTTTCCTAAATATGACACCAAAAGCACTATTAATAAAAGAAAAATAGATAAATTGGACTTCCTGAAAATTTTTTTTAAAAATATGCTTCAAAGTATGCCATCAAAAAAGTCAACATACAACTCCCAGATTGGGAGAAAATATTCGAAAATCAGGTAACAAATAACCCCCACATGTCAGTTTGTTGTACTCTGGGGACTTGCATGTGGCTGTGATGCTGGGAGCTATGCCACCAGTATTCGAATACCAGCAGGGTGACTCATGGTAGACAGGTTTCAGCTGAGCTTCCAGACTAAGACAGACTAGGAAGAAGGGCCTAGTGTTCTACTTCTGAAAAGAATTAGCCAGTGAAAACTTTATGAATAGAGGCGGAACATTGTTTGATATAGTGCCGGAAGATGAGCCCCTCTGGTTAGAAGGCACTCAAAAGACAACTGGGGAAGAGCTGCCTCCTCAAAGTAGAGTCGACCTTCATAACATGGATGGAGTCAAGCTTTCGGGACCTTCATTTTCTGATGTGGCATGACTCGAAATAAGGGACAGCTGCAAACATCCTTTAATAATCAGAACGTGGAATGTAGGAAGTATGAATCTAGGAAAATTTGAAATAGTCAAAAATGAAATGGAACACCTAAACATTGATATCCTAGGCATTAGTGAGTTGACACGGACTGGTACTATCCATTTCCAATCAGAAAATCATATAGTCTACTATGCCAGGAATGACAGCTTGAAGAAAAATGGTGTGGCATTCATGGTCAAAAAGAACTGTTCAAGATCTTTTCTGAAGTACAATGCTCCCAGTGATGGGATAATATCCATAGGCTTACAAGGAACACCAGTTAATACGACTATTATTCAAACTTACACACCAACCACTAAGGCCAAAGAAGAAGAAATTGAAGATTATTACCAATGTCTGCAGTCTGAAATGGATCAAACACACAATCAGGATGCATTGATAATTAATGGTACCTGGAATGTAAAAGCTGGAGGAGCTCAGATGCCCCACCACACTTTTTTTTGTAGAAACGCATGCAGCCCTGCTTCCTGTGCTCCTTCCAACAGTTCTGCTGATCTCCAAGCTGCTCCAGGGATGGTCCTTTTCTTTTCTTGGAGGAAAACAGATGTAGCTCCTTTACCCTGTATCCTGTTTCTAGAATTTCAATAGGCAGACCGCATTCCTTTCTTCTTCCTCTTTCCCCTTCAGTCTAAGCTAATGGGTTTTCTGCTCTGGTAGTTGGTTAGATATCAGTCGCAGGGTTGATCTCTTTAACAAAACATTATGTAGCCACACCCTTGGTGAAAATTCTGAAGCATGTGTCTTTAGTTTCTACAAGAGAATTTTCCTAATATTTAAGTTTTGTTTTCACTTTTCAAGTTCATTTTTAAGTCCCTTTCTTTCTTCTTAAATTTTAGTATAAAAGTGAAAAGAAACCATGTGGCCCCTTTAGAATCTTGCTTAGAAATCCCATCAGTCAGATATTCAAATTCATCACTTACAAGTTCTACCTTCCACGAAACATTTGAAATAATTCAGACGAGTTCTTTGCCACTGCATAGAAAACATGGCCCTTCCTTCACTGTCCACTCCCATGTTCATTATTTTCTTTTAAAGCCTCACCAGAAGCACGTTTAACAACAGAAACACCACAAGTGGATGGCTTTAACAAACAAAAATTTATTCTCTAACAGTTTAGGTGGCCAGAACTTTGAATTCAGGGTGTCAGCTCTAAGAGAAGGCCTTCTCTCTCTGTTGACGCTGAAGGAAAGTCCTTGTTTCTTTTAGTTTCTACATCTGGGCAATCTTCGTGTGCCTTGGCATCTGTCTTCCTCCATCTCCACTCTTTGGCTTGCTTTTTAATCTCTTATATCTCAAAAGAGATGGACTCAAGACACACCCAGCACTAATCCTATCTCATTAACATAGTAGAGACAACTCATTCTCAAATGGAATTATAACCACAGGCATAGAGGTTAGGATTTACAACACACATTTTGAGGGGACATACTTTAGACCATAACAACTACCAAACTTGGACCTTCTGCTGACATCCAGGAGGTGGAACTAATTGTCCCCAGACCAGATAATACCATTTGGGCCATATTTTGGGGACAATCATATCCCCTGCTGCTGGCCACAGATGACCTCTGACTCTAGTTCCTGCTGTGTTGCTGTGCCCCTTTTTTCCCTGAGAAGGTCCTACTGCCATCAGCATTGATTGGTACGTCTTGCTGCATGAGGGTAGATAACACTCACCAAGTTGTATAGATAGCCAAGGACATACACCAAAGGAGCCATAATGCCATTCTGTTGACTGAACAGATTGAGGAAATAAAATTCTCTCCTTTTCTACTCTGGTTTTCCTGCATGAAATGGGCAGACTGGCTGTGAATGAACTTTGAAATCATAGTTTGTCTCCTTATAGGTTTCTGGATCTTGAAGATGCCTTGTCTCCAAACTCAGGCATTACAAAATAACATACAACTTGGATTATAAAACAACATGGAGAGGATGGATTGTTATATAAATGAGCCAAAGACAGCCTCTATGTATTAGTCTCAGGTGTGTATTTCTTCATAACAGATGGGCACCATTACCCAAAAAGCTTAACGGCACCAAACTGAAATTTTTACACATTTAGTTTAAAAATTAAGTAAAACTTTGAGTTTGATCCATCTCTTTCCTCTCACATTTTACTAGAAGCAGCAAGAAGAAACCGTGTGGAAAAATGAGCATATTTTTAGTCACTTAGAGCCATCCTGTTTTACCAAACTAAAAACCAAATCCATTGCTGTCGAGTCAATTCCAATTCATAGTGACCCTAAAGGACAGAGTAGAACTGCTCCCTAGGGCTTCCAAGGAGCAGCTGATTAGATTTGAACTGCTACCCTTTTGGTTAGCAGCCAAATGCTTAACCTTTCCATCACCAGGGTTCTTGCCTGTTTTGCATACCCCATGAAACTGCACCCCACATCTTCTAGTCCTAGATAAGATAAAAGCCTGTAGGTCCTGCTGCTCTTCAGAGCTCTCTCACCCAGAGACTCCCCCCAACCCCCTTGCTGCAGAGGCACATAGCCTAGGCAGGTTTCGGCTCCCCAACTTTTCTCTCCTCTCCCCTGGGAGTTCCTTTGCCCTCTTCTCCTTTTGGTGACTTCCTGTGCCGCTGACTCTAGGGGACCTCCTGCTGTGGGACACCATCCCCTGTATGCAGTTATCAATGCATCTGACCCAATAAATGATGTGTTGTGCAACTTTGCTATCTCATGGTCATATCTTTTCCCTTGATCAGCCCCAAATTAGCTCTAACTCACTGTATATGTACAAGGCAAAATTATGAGGGAGACAAAACTCAGAGTTATCAGAAGTAGTGTAGGGAACGAGAAGAACTGAGAAGATGCACAAAGAAAGGCAGATCCATCAATGAGGGAGGGAGAGACCCACTTATACTACAGTTGGTTCAATAGGACAGTGTAGTTTTTAGGGTTATGCTTTATTTTACCAACAACAACAACAACAAAAACTAACAGTGACTTAAACAGAAGGTGGATTCCTGGGTGGCATAAATGATCAAGTGCTCGAATACCAGCTGAAAGGTTGGTAGTTTGAACCCATTCAGAGGCACTTCAGAAGACAGCCCTGGTAATTTGCTTCCTAGAGGTCAAAACCTTGAAAACGCTTATGGATCAGTTCTACTCTGCACACGTCAGGTTGCTGTGAGTCAAAATCTACTCCATTGCAACTAACAACAACAAATAAGAGATAAGCTTGTTTCACTCTCACATGAACACTTTCTGAGTGAGTAGTCCAGGGCCAGTAGGGAGAATCTGCCCTGTGATACCAATGACTCAGAATCTTCCCAGTGCCCACTTACTGACCACTAGGATGTGGTCCTCATACAAATGGCTCAGGACTGCACTACACTCATCACCTCTCCACTCCAGCAAGTAGGAAGGACAAAAGCTAAGGAGAATTTCACTCCCTTAACTTTGAGGACACTAATTGGAAATTGCACAGATCATTTGCTGTAACATCCTTTTGTCCAGAACTTAGTCACAGAACTTATACCTAGCTGCAAGGGAGGCTGGGAAAAATATTATTTATTTTGGGTACTCAGGAATGTGGAGCAGTGAGAGCTCTCATTCACTGTGGGGAGTAGGGTGAGGCATGTGGATTGATATCGTCACTTTGGGTAATATTTTGAAATTTCCTAATAAAATTGAACATGTGCATACTTTATGGCTCCTAGGTATATACCCTAATAAAACTTGTATACATTCCCTAGGAATAATATGCAAGAATGTTGATAGCAGTATTGGTTAGGTTGCTTAGAGACAACTCAAATGTCCATCAACAACAGGATGGATAGATGTATGACGGAATACTATACATCAAGAGGGGGCAGTGGTGGTTCAGTGGTAGAATTCCCACTTTCTGCGCAGGAGACCCTGTTTGATTTCAGGTCGAGGCACCTCAAGCACAGCCACCACTCATCTGTCAGTGGAGGCTTTTGGGTTGCTATGATGCTGAACAGATTTCAGTGGAGCTTCAGGCTAAGATAGAATAGGAAAAAAAGCCTGGTGATCTGCTTCCAAAAATCAGCTAATAAAAATCCTATGGATCACAATAGTTTGATCCCTTTTTGCATGGGTTCGCCAGAAGTCAGGCTCCTCTTATCTTTTCCCAACCTGCTTTGTAAGTCTTACAGAGCAACAGGAAATGGTAAAACAGATCCTGTTCCCATTGATGTAGACCTTGAGGCATCAGTTAGAGAGTTCTCTTTAACTCACCAAGGAAGCATTCAGGGTATAGTCAACCAACATACTCATGCTTTTGGGAACTTTGGGATTATTCTAGACCTTATGGATGGGAACCTGGATTCTCTTCCTGTTGTTTCAGGGCCCTAACATTTCCCTAGACCATAACATGTGAAGGGGAATAGGTTGGAAAAAGTGCAGAAAAAAAATAACAGGGAATAGGAAAGGCCAGTGAAGGAGTATTCGTGGAGATCTGGTGAGGGATATCCTCCCGCGTTTGCAAGAAGGCAAAAGGACAGATTGAAGGCTGGAGGATGGAAAAAATGACCATCATATGTGCTTTAGAGAAAGAAGTTTTCTGACGCTCCTGGGAGGAGGATGGGATGAAAATGTTAGGGAGTTTGTGTGCAGAAACGAAATCAGCAGAGAAGAGGAGGAAGGATGAGAGAGAAGTGGAAATACAAGGGCTAGGGTGCAGACATAGAATCCTAACACCCAGAGAGAGGATGGAGGAGAGAATGCAGCTCATGTTGACTGGTGGGAGGTGAGGTGGGTGGTCTCAGAGGAAAAGCAGGCAGTGAGAGGAATGGTACACAGAGAAGGGCCTCCTTGGGCTCAGGTACAGGACACTCAGTCAGATAGCCCTGGCCCAGGGTGTGGGAGTGTGTCCAGGGATGAGTGGAAACCCTGGGCAGTGCAGAGTTGGACCCTCGTCCCTAGATCCCATGCATGCCAGGGATGTGTATGGACCATCTGTCCTTTGTGACAGCAAGGGCAGGACTCAGAGGGGTCTGTGAACCAAACAGTGGGAGCTGGATTATTGTGATCTGGTGGCTAATTTGAGAAGGAATCTAAAGACTCTGCCCCCATCATAGCAAGCAAGACCATGGTGACAAGTGGCAGGGGCTGGGTCCAGGGCTACAAGTCACCAAGACTTTGCCCTGGTTTCAAATATAAAGCTTCTCAAGTTCCAGTACCTTTTTTGAAGAATGTAAGCAGAGATCCTATGCTAGGAATCTACTTAGTCAGTCCAGCACTAGTTACATTTTCTTCTTCTAAAATGAGACCACAGTGAGGACTGCTCAGCCAACACACTGGGAAGGGAGGGGAAAGGATCTTCCTCTGGGAGGGAGCATTGGCATCTCTAGTTGATTTAATTCAAAATATTGATGATGACAGTTGCATCACTCCTTATTTTTAAAATTTGACTAAATATAGCAAAAATTAGTCTTAATCCATAGTAATAGAGCTTTATCTGGCAAAGACCACATTCTCCAGCCTCCCTTGAGCCTAACTATTGCTGTGTGATTAAGTTCTGGCTAATAAGACAAAGCAGATGTGAAGTTGTGGGTTTTGTCCTTAAAGGAAGAGGTCTTTTCCTCCTTCGCCCTCTTTCCCCTACTCTGCTCCTGGACCATGGACATGGTATTTAGCTATCTTAGTCATGATAATAGGGACAACATCTCAGGGACAGTAGAGAAGGAAGATAATAGGAACCAAAAAAAAAAAATCTCATTCCCGTCTAGTCGACCCTACAGGACAGAGTGGAACTGCTCCATAGAGTTTCCAAGGAGCACCTGGTAGATTCAAACTGCCGACCTTTGGGTTACCAGCTATAGCTCTTAACTACTACGTCACCAGGGTTTCCAATAGGAACCTGGATGCCTAGAAAACCTCGTGGTACAGAGCCATCCTAGCACCCCTGGATAGCCGGCTGCACCGTCATGTGAGACACACGTAAGCTTCTATCCTGTTTACGCCACTGTTATTTGGATTTCTGCAGTACACAACTGAATTAATACCCTAACAAATACACGTAGACAGAATAGGACTCCCCAGGAGTGGGTGGCTGTTGAGAAGAACAGAGATCTATTTACTGTGCACCATTGTGTGCTGCCTGGAATATTTATTTTAGTTGGGAGAAGGGAGAGCTGGGACACAGTGGACAGCACATGGGGAATGGAGACTGTCACCTTCTTCATTTTTGTAGTCATGGGGGCTTCCCTGAGGGAGAGTTTAGGCTCACCAGGTCTTAGATTTGGGAGTCTTTAGATTTCTTCACTTCCTGCCTTCTTTACAGATTTTGTTCATCCCAGCCAGGATTAGGACCACTGCTGTTGACCTCCTCCTCATTATCCTGTCTGATGGCAGGGACTGTGGAGGCTGAGGTTTGGAGGAGTGACCCGTTCAGGTAGAAAAGGAATGCAGGGGTCATCTGACATGGTGTACTGTGGGGAGTCTGTGTTTCCCCAGCTTGGCTTCAGCAGGCTACCATGACACACTAGACCCAGTTCACATACATCCTGTCCCCTGGTGATCCCGAAATATATATTCCATCACTTTCGCCATATTCTATTTCTTACAAGAGAATCAATAGGTCCAGCGAATTCTCAAAGGGAGTGGTTTACACAAGGAGGTGAATACAAGAGGTGGGGATCATTGGGGCCATCTTGGAAGCCTGTGCACCACAAGGGTAACTCTGGGAACTGTGTGAATGCACAGCATCTCACAGTGCTGTAGCCAGGGATGCAGAGAACGGACCTAGATACAGAGATCCAGCTGAAGGGATGTTGTGCTTACCCGCCAGGAAGACAGATCAAAGTTACGATCCATGAATGGCATTCCAGTCCAACAGTTAATTTTGGGATTAAAAAGAGGTAATTTTGTTAAGTAGAAACAGAAAGCTTAGAAAATGAAAAGAAAGCCACAAGTTCAGACTGTTAATGTTCTCTCTCATGGACTAGACAAATTGCAACGCTCATTTTATTAAATAATTACATAGTGTCTTACTTAATAGCGCTGCTGTAACACAAATGCCACACGTGCATGGTTTAGAGAAAAGAACTTTAGTTTTCTCACAGTTCCGTAGGTTAAAAGTCCAAATCAGAGTGTTGGTTGTGTCGAATCCTTCTTTGTCCGTAGCCCTGGGTGTTTCTTTGGATCCTTGGCCATCCTCAGATGGCATCTCTGTGTGTCTCTGTGTCTCATCTGCTCTTTTTATAACTCAGGAGTGATTAGATTTAGAGCCCACACTACTAGGGTATGGTCTAATTATAACACAAAAACTCCTATTTCCAAACAGGATTATATCCACAGGTAAAAAACCAGTTGCTGACAAGTCGATTCTGACTCATAATGACCCTATAGAATAAAGTTAAACTGCCCCATAGGGTTTCCTAGGTTGTCATTTTTATGGAAAAAGATCCAAACCCAAATCACCAGATCTTTATTTCCCCTCCAGAGCAGCTGCTGGTTTCGAAACATTGACCTTTCAGTTAGCAGCTGGGCACTTAACCACTATGCCACCAGGGCTCCTTTGCCTACACAATGAGGCTCCAATAAAGGCTCTGGACAAAAACTCCATGAGCTTCCCTTGGTGAAAGACATTTATGCACATAGGAAGGCAGTGCATTGCTTTGTGGGACATGGAAGCTTCATGTTAGCAAATAGCTCCTCTCACCTTATGTGTTTCTTCATTTGTATCCTATTTGCCATAATAAAACAGTAATCATAAGTATAGCACTTTCCTTGAGTTCTGTGAGTCATTCCACTGAACTACCAAACCGAAAGGAGTGTTGAGAGGCCACAAGTCAGAAGCGAAGGGGCCCTGGAGACTCCCAAGCTTACATCTGGCATCCTGAGAAAGTAGTGGGAAATCCCAGATTTGTAGCCAGCAAGGCAGATGTGACAGTGTTGTAAGTTTCCCCAAGCTTGGCCAGACTTGGCAGTCCGAAGGGCTGTGCCCTACAACTTGTAAGGTCTGACCAACTCTGAGTGGTTAGTTAGGGTCGAAGGAAGAAGTACTGCATGCGTAGCTGAATTAGAGCTGACTTCAATAGATTTAAATTGGGATTTAATTCCTTCAATTTAGTTGTATCAGAGAAGCGGAATAGATAATATTTGACTGATCCACACATTTTGTGTCAGAAATGGAATAGGCTACACTGATCCTCACAGACATATTAAATTTTTTCAAAGCTGTTTGATTTTGGGGTCTTGCTTTTAATACCTGCCATGTGAAACCAGAACAGTGTTTAGTTCAGGGCTAATTATTCCCAATTCTAACACAAGACCCTTCTGAATACTCACTCTACCCAATTGCCAGAGAATTATGAGTTCCTCCAGTCTGGCTGGTGGAAAAGCACTATCCCCAGCCATGTGGAGCACTAGGTACTGTTCCCTGTAGTCCTTTTGGACTGTTCTTTTCCCATCCTTGGGTAGTTTCCTTACATGGGTGCCCTGATCAGCTGAAGACCTGACGGAATCCCTCTGCAGGCTTCTAGTGCTTTTTTATTCTGCTCTCTTTTCTATAGGTCCTCACTTTGTGAATTCGAATTGTCCTGGCCTCCCAAAATTCACATCTCTGTCGCCTTACCTAAAACAAAACAAAATACAAACAAAACCTGTTCGGCTCTGTTAGGGTTTTTCCTTCCTGCACTGTGTCCTGGAAGCTCTGTCCAGGAAGGAAGCTGGACAAGTGCAGTCTCACCTCTTTTTTTTCTCTCTTTTTATGGGTCACAATCCTATGGTGCCTGTTGTCCAGTGTCTGAAAATGCTGTTTTATATCTTTGTCTGAATTTGTTGTTGTTTATGGAAGGAGAGAAAATCTGATTCCTGTTACCCATCACAGCCCAACAACAAAAACCAAACTCGTCGCCCTTGAGTCAATTCTGACTCATGGCAACCCCATGTGTTACAGTGTAGAACTGCTTCATAGGGTTTTCTTGGCTATAAACTTTACGGAAGCAAATTGCCAGGCCATTCTCCCATGATGCTGCTCGGTGGATTCGAATCCTTAAACTTTAGGTTAATAAGTGCTAACTGTGCTACAATAAAGCAAAGTCCATAAACTGATTTTTTTAATTCAAATTGTTGTTATCTTTTCATCTCTAAAAATTCTATTTGTTTCTGTATCTAAAAGCTATATGTTTTAATTTCCTATGTTTTGCAGGCATTTTCAAGATTATCATTTTTTTTCTTCATACATAATCACCATGTTTATGTTATATTCTGTTCCAGAAACTTTCTGAGCCTTTTATTATTCACTTTTGTTTCACATGTTTTTCAGTCATGTTGTCTTTTTCCCATTTGTACATACACATTTCTTGCTATGAGCTGCTCCTTTTCCTTGTGAAATTATTTCTGTAAATTCTTTGACATACAGGTTAAGCATGGATTTCTCTAGAGATTTGTGTTTTGGGTCACCACCAATCCAGGCCTATTATCTACTAAATTCATGAATTAAGGTTATTTTGGCCCACAATGGTGAAGCAAATTTGGACAACAAACCCAAGAAAGGCTGTCTAGTGGTTACAAATTCTCAGACACTGTTATTTTGCCTTTTTTTTGTTGTTTTTTTTTTTCCTTTGGCTCAAAGGCAAATTTCCTTGGAACACTCTTGCATTGGGGGTTAAAGCAGATTTCCTTTTGCTTCACCTTTACTCTGAGGGTATGAACCCTTGGTTTCCCAAATTTTCCAAGGTGAGGAGTCTCCTATTACACTCCCCACCTGAACAGGCTCCGGGCATCATCTCCTGTCTCCTACAGCTTGTGAGCCTGAGAAATCCAAAGCTATGATTTTCCAGAGTTGAAAATGCCTTCAGGGTAAATACAGCTTTTTTCTCTGAATTCTTGCCCACATTTATGTTTTTCCCACATAAATGATTATTCTCTTGTTTGTTCTTCTATGCTTTTTGGATGCTTTCTATATTTAATCTATTATTTTTAGTTGTTTTTAGCGGAAGAGGCAACCCTAACACTCAGCCTGCCATATTACTGGGAAAGAATTCCCGTTACTGATTATTTCCTGTTTTTTACCTGCCACCAAGTGCTAGAATAAAACTCCCATCTAGACCCATTATACAAAAAGTGTGGCCTGTGGACTAGGAGTGCGCAGTGAACAGTTTTTTACCAGCCCACAATGAGATATATATAGAAATTGAGAGTGAGAGTAAGCAAGTAAACTTCTACTTTATCTTGTCACAGACTGGTAACAGCCAAGCAAAAGACAAGCGTTTCTATCATGTCCTTGAGCCTGCTAAAAACAGTTTGGTAACCATCTCTTTATTGACAAGACATTGAGTAGCACTGTGTCCAAACTACAATATGTTTTAGACTTCTGTGGGTGTTACAGATTGAATTGTGTCCGTTCAAAATGTGTGTTGTAAATCCTAACCCCTATAAAACAAAAAAACAACCCCTATACCTTTGGTTATAATCCCATTTGGGAATGAGTTTTCTTTGTCATGTTAATGAGACTGTATTAGAGTTGTTGCTGTTAGGTGCCTTCTAGTTGGTTCCCACTCATAGCTACCTTATGTACCATAGAACGAAACACTGCCCAGTCCTGGGCCATCCTCACAACTGTTGCTATGCTTAAGCCAACTGTTGCCACCATGTGTCAATCCATCTCATTGAGGGTCTTCCTCTTTTTCACTGACCCTCTACTTTACCAAGCGATATGTTTTTCTCCAGGGACTGATCCCTCCTGACAGCATGTCCAAAGTATGTGAGACTCAGTCTCACCATCCTTGCTTCCAAGGAGCATTCTGGTTATACTTCTTCCAAGACAGATTTGTTCATTCTTTTGGCAGTCCACGATATATTCAATATTCTTCACCAACACCACAATTCAACAGAGTCAATTATTATTAGGGTAGGGTGTGTTTTAATCAATCTCTTTTGAGATATAAAAGAGCAGATTAAGCAATCAAAGAAAAAGCACAAGGAGAGATGGGGGAAGATAAAGAGATCTCCACAGGAATATCACTAACGAACTGAGGAATAGAAGCTGAAAAGAGATGAAGAGCTTCCTCCAGAGCTGATAGGGAGAGAGAGAGAGTCTTCCATTAGAGCCCGTCCCCTGATTTCAGACTTCTAGCCTCTTAAAAGTGGGAAAATAAATTCCTGGTTGTTAAAGTCACCCACTTGTGGTAATTCTGTTAGAGCAGCACATGATAACTAAGACAGCGAGGGTCATGTAAAAACCGATAAATGCTATGGGTCCTCTCCCCAGAAATATGTGTATGTAGCATAAAATGTCAGCGCACACGTGGATCCTCCTAAATAATAGAGGTGGATTTTTCAATTCTAGTAAGAGACAAAGACAAGAAGACATTTTGAGTCCTCATTCCATCATCCCACAATGACACTGTATTTATTTGAGAGTACAAACTGATACAGACAAAAGCTGGACTCTATAACAGACTATGAAGGGAATCAGTGGAAAGATGTCATTTATTAGTCACTCATTCATAGAACCAAATCCGAGTACCTACAACATAGCACGTAAAATTCTAGTCTCAACTCACTCCTCCAGGAATGGACATTGGTCATTCATTTTCTATACCCAACCCCACTCCCACCCCAGCACTTGAACCTTCCTGGTATCTTATATGAATTCCTCACTTAAAGAGCCTTGGTAGGCGGCAAAGACCACCTCCCTTCACAAAAGAGTAACACTCCCTTTCCCACACATTTGTGCAGTTGGACATGGGCATGAGGCTGAGGCTGTACAAGTCAGATGTCCACACGTCGGACTCTGATCCAGGACACAGAGAAGCTGGGGCTGTGCAGAATGCACTTTGGCAAGGGTAGTATGAGTGGCAATAGTGACATCCGGTTGTCAGGAGCAGCAGGGAGAGCATCCTGGCCACAGGGTCCAGTGTCCAGTATCAAGGGTGTCAGTGGTATGGGCAATGGCATCTGACTCAGCAGCAGTGGCCGTGGTTTCTATATGGGACCAACCAAGAGTGACCTTGTGGACTCTGTTCCTGCTTATGTAGCCTCAAGCCTGGTTCTGTGGATTTCCTCAAAATAAAGTGAGCCCTAATATCACATATATAAATTTCTTTAGGTTTAAATTAGAAAAATCTTGATTCCATTGTTTGTACAAAAAAAAACTTAGTGAGAAATCGGTCTGGGGAATAGTTTCAGAGAGCAAGTATTCAGAGATTTTCTTTATGCTGAGCTGTGAACCACTTCCTAAATCTGCTGCTGGCTTTACTGCTTGGTGTAGAAAAATGACACATGTAAGGATGTATCAAATCCCCACTTTACTGCCAATCCTGTTCTGACACCAGTTTTACATGCAGCCCTTCTCCCTCTGACCCTAACTACCTGTAGCTCGGTAAGATCTTACAAGTTAAAGGGCACAGCCCTCCAGATGCCAAAGACTTGGAATGCTAGCCACAAGCTTGGGAGTCCTCACATCACCCTCCCTTCTGACCTGCTGGCTACAAATTCTGGGTTTTCCCACTACTCTTTCAGGGTGCCAGCATCAAGCTCAGGGGCCCCTGATTCCCTCACTCCTGACCTACTGGCTACTCCCGCTACTCCCCTGGGTTTTATCATTTTCTAGAACAACTCAACTAAACCAAACAAAACCAAACCCATGGCCATTGATTCAATTCCAACTCATAGCAACCCTATAGGACAGAGGAGAACTGCCCAACAGCATTTTCAAGGCTGTAAATCCTTACAGAAGCAGACTACCACATCTTTCTCCCATGGAGCAGATGGTGAGTTTGAACTGTGGACCTTTCAGTTACCAGCCGAGCATTTGAACCACTGTACCAACAGGGCTCCTTGAACGACTCACAGAACTTACAAAAATGTTATACTTATGAGTATGGTTTTATTGCAAGAAAAGTTACAAATGAAGAGACACATAGCACGAGGTCTGGGAGGCTTCCCAATCTGAAGCTTCCATGTCCCAAACAGGGATGTAGTACCTTCCCACATACATCGATGTCTTTCAAAAACCAGGAAGCCCATGGAGCTTCAGTGTCCAGAGCTTTCACTGGGGCCTCATTACATATTCATGATTGTTTGAATCGGCCCACCTCCCCTGCGGTCAGCTGATTATCATGAGGTGGTCTTTCTGGCCCAGTCAGCTCCCACCTAAGTCACCTAACTCTCAGGTGTAGGCTTCTTATGGATTGAATTGTGTCCCCCCAAAATGCGTGTCAGCTTGGCTAGGCCATGTGCAGTGGATTGAATTATGTCCCCCCGGAATATGTGTCAACTTGATTAGGCCATGATTCCCAATATTGTGTGGTTGCCCTCCATTTCATGATTGATATAATTTTCCTATGTGTTGTAATTATAAATCCTAATCTCTGCATGTGGTTAACGAGGCAAGATTAGATTATGTTAAAGAGGATTAGGGTGGAATGTAAAACTCTTGTTCAGGACTAATCTCTGATCCAATGTAAGGGGAGTTTTCCTGGGGCATGGCCTGTACCATCTTTTACCTTACCAGAGATAAAAGGAAAAGGAAGGAAGCAGAGGGTGGGGACCTCATACCACCAAGTAAGCAGCAGCAGGAGCAGAGTGCATCCTTTGGACCTGTGGTTCCTGTGCAGAGAAGCTCTGAGTCCAGAAGATTGGTGAGAAAGATCTTCCTCCAGAGCTGACACAGAGAGAGAGCCTTCCCCTGGAGCTGACACACTGAATTTGGACTTCTAGCCTACTAGACTATGAGAGAATAAACTTCTGTTTGTTGAAACCATCCACTTGTGGTATTTCGGTTATAGCAGCACTAGATGAATAAGACACCATGATTCCTGGTATTGTGTGACTGTCCACCATTTTGTGATCTGATGGGATTTTCCTATGTATTGTAAATCCTACTTCTCTGATGTTAATGAGGCAGGATGAGAGGCAGTTATGTTAATGAGGCAGGACTCAATCTACAAGATTAGGTTGTATCTTGAGTCAACATCTTTTGAGATATAAAAGAGAGAAGGGAGCAGAGAGACAGAGAGACCTCATTATTACCAAGCAAGAAGAGCCCAGAGCACATGTCCTTTGGATCCAGGGTCCCTGAGCTGAGAAGCTCTAGATTAGGGGAAGATTGATGACAACGCCCTTTCCCCAGAGCCGACAGAAAGAGAAAGCCTTTCCCTGGAGTTGGCACCCTAAACTTGAACTTCTAGCCTCCTAGACTGTAAGAATTAATTTCTACTTGTTAAAGCCATCCACCTGTGGTATTTCTGTTACAGCAGCACTAGGTAACTAAGATAGGACTGGAGGCCTACAGATAACAAAGAAACCTCAATTAGTCAGGAAATCCCCAGGATTTAGAGTTATCTCTCAGGAACCAAGAACAAAGACCAAATTATTTGGGTAAAGCTAATGTAAACCTCACAACATGTATGTCCCAAAATCATGTTTCATAACTGACAATATATGCTCTTCCTTTTCTTTCCCAGAAAAAAAAACTTTTTAATGTGGTTCAAAGACCTTGGAATTCCTGCGTGGCACCAATGGTTAAGTGCTCACGGTTAAGCACTCTGCTGCTAACTGCAGGGTTGGTAGTCTGAACCCACCCAGCAGCTCCACAGGATAAAGAGCTGGCAATCTGCTTTTGTGAACATCAGAGCCTAGGAAACCCTATGGGGCAGCCCTACTTTGTCTCACGGGGTTACTATGAGATGAACATCAACTCCACAGCACCTAGCCACAGCAGCGCCCAACAACAGCACAGATGAGGAGGATGCAGACCTTGTGGGAACCCCTGGTCTATATTCTTGCTTCTAAGTGTGATCTATAGACCAGCAACATTAGCACCCACCGGCCTCCTTGCTGTTCCTAGAACAGAGACACACTCCTGCCCCAGTGTGTTTGCTAGGACATTGCCCCTTGAAGAACTTCCCCAGACACCTTCATAACTAATTCCTTCATGTCCTTCTATCTTCCCTCAAATGTCACCTTCTCCATGAGGCCCACATGGACCACTTGAGTTAAAACAGCCATCTTCCCTCTCCCCACACACACACTCTGGACTCCCTTCCCCACAGCATTTCCCATCTTCTAATGTAAACACTTTCCTTATTTACCATGTTTATTGTTTATAGTCTGCCTCTTTCTGACATAACGCATGCTCGACAGGGCAGGATTTTTTTGCCCGTCTTTGGTTCACTTATGTTTCCCAGATGCAAAATAGTGTGTCATATATCCTGCACTCTACAAATATTGGTGAGTGAATAATCAATGTAGTGTCTCTATTCTAGAGACAGTATCTTTATTAATGTACTCAGACCAAATGCTGTTTTGTGGCAGCTACAGCACAACATCCGCTCACAATGATGTGAAAGTTTCATGCACTTTTCTCACCAGGACTGCTCTGCCCTACCTTCCTCTGTGCTCCCTCCCACACCACATCTTTTCAGAAAGGAACTCTTCTGGAGATAGGAGCCTTATTTTCCAACCAACTTTTAACCTAAATTAGACTCTGCTTTATTATTATTATTTTTTTTATGAGTCTATGGAAACCCTGGTGGCACAGTGGTTAAGTGCTACAGCTGCTAACCAAGAGGTCAGCAGTTCGAATCTGCCAGGCACCCCTTGGAAACTCTGTGGGGGCAGTTCTACTCTGTTCGACAGGGTCGCTATGAGTCGGAATCGACTTGACGGTGGTGGGTTTTGGTTTTTTGGTTATAAGTGTATGAGTTTTGGCTGAAGCCACCACTGGGATTTCGAGAGATAAGGGCAGGGGAAAGAGGGTAGGTGAGCAGAGGGTGGACACATAATAGGAATTTAACTAAGACAGAAAAAGACAAGAAAAAATACTCACTGCTATCGATACTGACTGATAGTGACCCTACAGGACAGAGTAGAACTGCCCCATAGGGTTTCCAAGGAGTGGCTGGTGGATTTGAACTACCGACCTTTTTTTGGTCATCAGCCATAGCTCCTAACCACCGCGTCACCAGGGCTCCTTCTTACTAAGGCGAGTGATTAATGACAGAGTTAAAAACTCGTTGCTGTCGAGGAGATTCTGACTCACAGCATGAGAGTAGAACTCCCCATCTCCCCGGACTTTCACCTCCTCCTCTCAAAGCCTGTGCCAGCTCCTTCCGCCTGGACAGACATAACGTACCCAAACAGTTCTCACTTCCATTGGGTGATCTTTTCTAGAGAAGCCAATCAGCGCCACCGCGGCTCCCGTAAGTAAAGTAAGCGCCGACCAGCCTGGGCTGAGACTTTCCGGGCCGGGAGGGTCAGGGTCTTGGCGCACGGGATTCTCCGCCTGCTGCTCTCGGGGACCCTAGCGCTGACCCACACTCGGTCGGGTGAGTGGGGGGTAGGAAGGGGAACGGCCCCTGTAGAGGAAGGAGCGAAGGGACCGTCTGGCGGGGACGCAGGACCCTCGGGGAAGCGGCGTCCCCCCCACTCCATGCTGACCCCCCCATCCCCTGTCTCCCGCCCCCCGCGCCTTCCGCCGCCGGTTCTCTGTCCACGAGCCCCCGGCTCCTCTTCCCCTCCTCGCCCTCATCGGCCCTGGACTCGGGGAGCTGCAAGGGGAGGGGAAAAGCGGTGGTCTCAGCGCCCCCGGCCCCCAGGCTCCCTCTACCTGAGGTATTTCAACACTGCCGTATGGCGCATGGCTGAGGGGAGCCGCGCTAAATCGAAGTCGGCTACCTGGGCAACACGCCTTGGTGCCCATCCATAGCGATGCCGCGAATCCGAGGATGGAGCCGCGGGCGCCGTGGCCGGAGCAGGAGGGGTGGAAGTGTTGGGACCCGGAGACAGGGAAAGCCAAGGGCAACGCACAGAGGGACCGAGTGAACCTGCAGACTCTGCGCGGCTACTAAAACCAGAGAGACTCGGGTGAGTGACGCCGGGCCCAGGTCGCAGGCCACGAGTGCCCTTGTTCCCCATGAAGGCACCGGGGTCGCCCCGAGTCTCCAGTCCAAGCGTAACGCCGAGGCCGCAAGACCCGCCCGGCGGCTCGACCCAGTAAGAGTCACTGAGATTCGCACTGGTTTCCTTTTCAGTTTAGACTCAAATGGGCTCTGACCAATCACCGCCCGTCAGTGTCGCGGGTGCGGGGCCAGGATCTCAAACCACTCACCGTTTGCGTGGTTGCCGCATGGTTTGGAAGGGCGCCTCCTCCTCAGCACTTCTACGACTGCGCTGATTACCTAGCGCTGAACCTGAACTTGAATGAGGAACTGGCCTAGCTCTACAGGATCTGCTTGGAGGGGGAGTATATGGAGTGGCTCAGAAGACACCCGGAAAAGGGGAAGGAGACGCTGCAGTGGGTAGGTATAATGGGAGCCGCCCCATCCCCTCGTGGGCTGGGGCACTTTCCCCAGCTGGCGTCCCACAAGGAGGGGAGGGAAAGGAGGTGGATGTCAGAATACCTCTTTCCCATGGACTGGGATGGGAGGGCAGACAAGTCTCCTCTCTCCACCATCTTTACAATTCTAAAACCAAACATCCCTCACACAGCACTCTCTGCTTCTCTGCTGGGTTTGATAATTCAATTCATTGCAATGGCCAATCTGAACTCACAGACCATACTCACGATTATGGGGTTTATTATTAAGGAATTAGCAGTTACAATTCAGGCTCAGGAACCCTCAGGATACAGTTCTTTCATCAGGACAGTCTCTTCCCAACCCTGCTTGCAGATATGCCTCTGCCTGGCCCTCAGTCTCTGCCCAAAGGCACTCAGCTTTCTCTCTCCGTGGGCTGGGAAGCCCACCCCTAGGTCTTCTGCTGCGGAATTTTCCTGCTAGTCTCTCCTTCGTTGGTGGTGGGGGGTGCCCTCTCTCTGCCTCTGGAATTGGCTCTTTTTTAAGGCAAACTGACCAGTCCCTTTGGTGGTCCACAATTACCCTATCACACAATCCTGCCTAATCCCCTGGATGGGAGTTACAAAACCATGGCTAGAAAGGCCACATACTAAAATAATCGCACCACAGTACCACAATTTGTTTATCCATTCATTTGTTGATGGACCCTGAGGTTGTTTCCCTATTTTTGCTATTGTGAATAATGCTGCAGTGAACATGGATGTGCATACATCTATTAGTGTCACAGCTCTCATTTCTCTGGGATATATACTTAGGAATGGGATTGGTGGGTTGTATGGTATTTCTGTTTCTAGTTTTATGAGGAAGCACCATACTGTTTTCCCTAGTGGTGGTACCATTTTACAATCCCACCAACAGCATATAGCGAGACTCTCCTGCATTTGTTGCTTTTTAAATTTTTTTCATCAATGCCGTTTTTGCCAGGGTGAAATGGTATCTCATTGTAGTTTTGATTTGCATCTCTCTGATGGCTAATGATCGCAAGCATCTCCTCATGTGTTTGTTAGCTGCCTGAATGCCTTTTTTGGTGAAGTGTCTGTTCATGTCCTTTGCCCATATTTTGATTGGATTGTTTGTCTTTTTGTTGTTGATGTATTGAAGTTTTCCCTGTATTTTAGAGATTAGACCCTTGTCAGATGTGTTGTTGCCAAAGATTTTTTCCCAGTCTGTAAGTTCTCTTTTTACTCTTTTGGTCAAGTCTTTCGATGAGCATAAGTGTTTAATTTTTAGGAGGTTCCAGTTATCTAGTTTATCTTCTGCTGTTTGTGTTTTAGTTGTGTTTGGTAGTCTATTTGTGCCATACATTAGGACTCCTAGCTCTGTCCCTATGTTTTCTTCCCTGTACTTTGTAGTTTTAGGTTCAACATTTAGATCTTTGATCCATTTTGAGCTAGTTTTTATGCATGGTTTGAGGTATGGATCTTGTTTCATCTTTCTATAAATGGATACCCAGTTTTGCCAGCACCATTTAGTAGACTATCTCTTCCCCATTTAATGGACTTCACCCCTTTGTTGAAGATCAGCTGTCCATAGCTGATCACATTCTAATTTTCCTGTAACACATGGATTATTTAGAAGTATGTTGACTAATTTCCAAGCATTTTTGGAATTTTCCAGATATTATAATTTATAGATTTCTAATTTAATGCCATTGTGGTCAGGAGAATGAACTCTGGTTTCATTTCCTCAAAATTTTGTTTGAATCTTGTTTTTGGATTCAGCATACGGTCAATCTTGATGAATAGTCCGTTTGCACTTGAAAAAGAGTGTCTATGTGGGTGGGAAATTGTATAAATACAATTAGGTTCATAGTATGATTTAAGTCTTCTATATCCTCACTGACTTTCTATTTACTTGTTCTATCAATTTCTGAAAAAAGAGTATTAGTATCCGAATATAGTTAATTAATATGGTGCTGATCACATATTCTGTTCCTTCTTGGGTCAGTGTTTTGTATTGAATTGTGTTCCCCTAAAATATGTTTTTGAATTCTGACCCTTATACATGTGGAAATAATCTAATTTAATATAACGTAATCACTGTTCAGGAGCCCTGGTGGTACAGCAGTTAAAGCTCTTTGCTGCTAACCGAAAAGTCAGCAGTTTGAACCCACTAGCTGCTCTGTGGAAGAAAGATGTGGTAGTCTGCTTTCATAAAGATTTACAGACTTGGAAACCCTATGGGGTCGTTCTACTCTGTCCTGTAGTGTTGCTATGAGTTGAAATGGAATGGTTGGTTTTTAATCACTATCCACAATGCAATATAATATAATGTAACCAGTCAGTTGAGAGTAGATCCTAAACCTAATCACTTCTGAGTTATATAAAGAGCAGCATAGACACAGAGACAAGTGTGCACAAAGGGGAGAAGAGGAAGACAATCGATGGAGGCAGATGCATCTATGAGCCAAGGAATTCCAAGTATTGCTGGCAGCTACTCAAAACTGAAATAGACAAGGGTGGACTTCCACCTAGAGCTCAGGGGTTAGGCAAGGGTGGGACACAGGGGGCAGCACAGGAAGAATGGAGACTGTTATTTTCCCCATGTTTGTAGTCATGGTGGCTTACGAGGTCTTAGATTTGGGACCTTTAGGTTTCTTCAATTCCTGTTCTATTTATAGGCCAGATCCCTTGTTCATCACAACCAGGATTAGGATCACTGCTGTGACCTTGTCTTTCATCATCCTGTCTGATGGCAGGGACTGTGGGGGTTCAGGTCTGAAGTGACCTCTCAGGTAGAAAAGAAATGCAGGGTCATTTGGCGTTAGTAACTGTTGGGAATTTGTACTTCTGCAGCATGGCTTGGGCAGCCTGCCTTGAAACAATTTATCAAGTTTCTTTTTTTTTTTAATTAATTTTTATTAAGCTTCAAGTGAACATTTACCATTCCAATCAGTCTGTCACATGTAGGTTTACATACATCTTACTCCCTTCTCCCACTTGCTCTCCCCCTATTGAGTCAGCCCTTTCAGTCTCTCCTTTCGTGCCAATTTTGCCCTCTTCCCTCTCTCTCTATCTTCCCATCCCCCCTCCAGTCAAGAGTTGCCAACACACTCTCCCGTGTCCACCTGATTTAATTAGCTCACTCTTCATCAGCATCTCTCTCCCCACCACTGACCAGTCCTTTTCATGCCTGATGAGTTGTCTTCGGGGATGGTTCCTGTCCTGTGCCATTAGAAGTTCTGGGGAACATTGTCTCTGGGATTCCTCTAGTCGCAGTCATACCATTAGGTATGGTCTTTTAATGAGAATTTGGGGTCTGTATCCCATTGGTCTCCTGCTCCCTCAGGAGTTGTCTGTTGTGCTCCCTAACAGGGCAGACATCGATTGTGGCCGGGCACCAACTAGTTCTTCTGGTCTCAGGATAATGTAGGTCTCTGGTTCATGTGGCCCTTTCTGTCTCTTGGGTTCTTAGTTGTCGTGTGACCTTGGTGTTCTTCCTTTGCCTTTGCTCCAGGTGGGTTGAGACCAATTGATGTATCTTAGATGGCCGCTTGTTGGCATTTAGGACCCCAGGCGCCACAATTCAAAGTGGGATGCAGAATGTTTTCATAATAGAATTATTTTGCCCATTGACTTAGAATCAAGTTTATTTATATCTTGTCCCATGGTGATCCCCAAAAATGTATTCCATCACTGTTGCCATATTCTCTTTGTTACAAGAGAGTCACTAGGCCCAGCTAATGCTTAAAGGGAGGGGATTGCACAAGGGGGTGAATATTAGGAGGTGGGACTCATTGGAGCCATTTCAAAAGTCTCCCCCTACAAGAGTAATTCTAGGAACCATGTGAGTGCACAGTATCTCACTGTGCTGTAGTCATGGTTTCAGAGACCAGAACTAGATACAGAGCTCACCTACCACAAATACAGATCAAACTTATGATCCCTGCAAGGTGGCTCGGTGTTCCCAGTGATTTCGGAATTAAAAGGAGGCAATTTTGTTAGGTAGAAACATAAAGATTAGGAAATGAAAAGAAAGTCAGCACTTTTAACAGTTAATGTTTTCTCCCATGGACCAGTGAATTGGCAATGGTTATTTTAATAGTTACATGGTTGAATTATCACCCATAAATAGTGTGTTGTTGTTGTTGTTAGTTACCATTTGAGTTGATTTAAACTCATGGCCAAATAACATAGAGAATCTTATAATGAACCAGGAAATGAGGGAAACACATGACCCAGATCTACCAATCATGGCCTACCACTTTATATAATATCTCCCAGCAACAGGGTTTGGTCCAAGAGTAATCTTGTCTGGTACTTCATTTCTGGATGCTGTGAGAAAGATGTCTATCTTTCTCCTGATGCTGCTAAGGTGAGATGATGTGAGGGGAGTTGGAGATCATACTGGCTATCTTCCTCAGTAATAGAGAGAGGGGAGGAGGCAGGGAAGAAAGAGATGTGATAACAAATTTGAGTCCCTGGACCCAATCCTTTACCTGCCCAGGTAAATCAGTAAGTAAAATCTCTTCTGGTAAAGCCAGATCATTAACTTTTGTTAACTTGCAACTGAAAGAATCCACCACTGTTACCATATTCTCTTTGTTACAAGAGAGTCACTAGGTCCAACTAATGTTTAAAGGGAGGGGATTGCACAAGGGGGTGAATAGTAGGAGGTGGGATTCATTGGAGCCGTTTCAGAAGTCTGTCCCCTACAAGAGTAACTCTGGGAGCCACGTGAATGCACAGTATCTCACTGTGCTGTAGTCACGGTTTCAGAGACCATAAATGGATACAGAGCTCACCTACCAGAAATACAAATCAAAGTTATGATCTGTATATGATAATACAATTTTTTTTTGTTTTGTTTTTAATGATGGCCCACAGAATTTAATGTTCCCTCCACCACTTAACTACAATGATTGTAAGTAAGTGTGACTTTGGACAAGTTACTTATATTAACCTTTCTAATTTCCAGTCTCTTCATCTTTAGAGATGAATTTTTATCAAAAGGTTTAGGAGATACAATAAATGTGACAGGTCAGTAGCTGGCACCTAGAAAGTTTTCCAAAAATGTCAGCTCTTAGCATCGTTTGTTAGTTGCGGTATTAATTTATTAACAAATTTTGAGAGAAATTTGCCAGTGTATATTTAAATCTCCCCTTTTGTCTTTAGTTGGTATGTTTGAAGAAGGATCCAGATAAGTTCAACTCATTGCCATTGGTCGTGATAGCCCTTTTGTCTCTTCTATAGCATACCATCTATCCTCATTTATTTTCAAGCCATTAATTTGTCAGAGAAACCAGGTCACTTGTCCTGTAGAATGTTCCACATTCTGATTTTGGCTAATAGCTGTCTCCTGGTGGTGTTAACTTGTTTCTGTATCTTGTGTATATATCCTGTAACTTTCAAAAAAGATATTTTCTCCCTATACACATTCATAATTTTAGTATGCAAGTGCCTGCTATCCTTCATTTTACCAAGTTCCCATTCAAGTCCCACTAAGGACCCAGTCACTGGGCATTTTGAGACCGCTAGAGGAGGTCCATAGATGCTATCATTCAGCTTATTCTGTCTAAAGTTTTTGCCCTACTTTGGATAGTGAATCTTAAGACCTTCCCTGAGGCTGTGAGCTCCACACTGTTGCCATCTCTGCTGGAGACAGAAGTGTTGGAAGGATGGGAGAGGAAGAGGAAGAAAAACTGGAGACTATTATTGATGGCTTCCTGACTCCCATGAGGTGGCTTCCTGCAGCTGTAACTATTCCTGTCTTTATATAATCCCCTGAGTCTGGTCCCCTCCCATATTTAGTGCTGGCAGCTGGATACCCGCTACCCTGTAATTGCACTCCTACTCACAAATGAGAAATAGTAGGATGCTGCCCACTCATCAGCGTTTAGTCTGGGAAGGGTGGAAAAGTCTGAGTCCCTGGTTTCCAGATCTTTATCTCCTGTGGTTGCTACCCCTGTCTATTTCCAATTAAAATGGACACGGCAGTACTGAGAGACATCCCTGTAGATCACCTGAGTGCCAACTGTATTTCTCCCTGCACTTACCATGCTCCTTATGATAGTCTGGATCAGTTACCCTTGCCCTTACAGTAACTTCTCCTTTTCCTTTGACTGAGGAGCCCAAAGTGGACAGGTGGCAGCCATAGCTCTAAGTTGAATGAGACTCCTACTGTGTCGCCTGTTTGAAGCCTCCACTTCTGGGAACCAGGACTTCTAGACCAACAGAACCTGTTCAGGGATGGGACGCACAAACACGCTAAGTGAACTATGATGATGAGCAGGGTTACTCCTTCTTTCATTCTCTAATGGGGACATAGTACCATCAGTACCATATAATGGCTTTTAATTTAAATCTTGGTGTATACTTCATCCTGAAGGGTAGTGCCCATGCTTGCAGTCAATATGGTACCACAGCTACACCTTTTAGAGGCTATTCCACTGCTCTATCAGCTGGTAGTTCTGTATGGTGTGGTATAGGGTAGGACCAGGGGATCTCATGGTCGTGTGCCCACTGCCACACTGCCTTTACTGTAAAGTATATCCCTTAGTCTGAGTCAGTGTTATGTAGGGTTCCATATTAGAAGAACATATCTGTGAGAGTCCGTAGATAGTGGTTCTCATTGAGGCACTGTGGGAAGGAAAGATGGACGCATATAAGGAATATGTGTCAATCCAAATTAAAATTAATACTTGATTTTTCTAAAGTGGAAGTGTAGCAATATAACCAACTTGCCACCAAATGATCTGTTAGCCTCCACAAGGGACGGCACTCTATTGGAGTTTATTTGTTGTGGATACATCAGATATTCAGTCATGGCAGTAGCTACATCATTCTTGGTAAAAGGGAGCCCATGCTGATAAGACCATGCATAGTAACTCTCTTTGTTATCATGGATACTCCTTTCATGAGTCTGTTGTGCAAGCACTGGGGTATCCAAGGACACAGCTGACTAGTGTCTACTGGCTGAGTCATCCTGTACATTTGGTTGTTGTCTTGGATTGAATTGTGTCCCTCAGAAATACGTAAATCAAATTGGCTAGGCCTTGGTTCCCAATATAATGTGACTGTCTGCCATTTTGTCATCTGATGTGATTTTCTCTGTGTTGTAAATTCTGTCTCTGTGATGTTGATGAAATGGGATTAGTGGCAGTTATGTTAACGAGGCAAGACTCAATCTACAAGATTAGGTGGTGTGTTAAGCCAATCTCTTTTGAGATATAAAAGACAGAACAGAGCAGAGAGACTGGGGGACCTCATACCACCAAGAAAGCAGCACTGGGACCAGGGTGTGTCCTGAGAGCATCCTCGACCAGGGGAAGATTGGTGAGAAGGACCTTCCTCCAAAGCTACAGAGGGAGACAGCCTTCCTTTGGAGCTGGTGCCCTGAATTTCATCTTCTAGCCTGCTAGACTGTGAGAGAATAAACTTCTGTTTGTTCACGTCACCCATTTGTGGTATTTCTGTTATAGCAGCACTGGACAATTATGACAGTTGTTTAGGACCTCTTCTATAGTGGATAATTTTTGGCAGGCATTCACATGCAGTACAAAAGATCCTCACACTTTGAGTCTACAATCTGTATCTTCCCCAGATATTCTTGTTTCTGGTCTTCCAATCTTGCTCCTTCCAGGCTCCTGGCCAGTCAGCTAAACCATTTGCCACTGCCCTGTGAGTTTATGCGTATTATTACCTCAGGCCACCTGAAGTTCCTCTCATTGGAAGGATGACCTCTCAACACAGTCTTTAATCATCCCTGAGTGAGGCTATAGTGCAGCAGTAGTCCACTTTTGGATCACACCAACATACTGGGATGATGCATTTGTGAATTGAGCCTAAGTTTTTTTCTTTTTTGTTATAGAAACTCCCTGTAAGTTCATAGTGAAGAGCTGAGGGAAAAGTACGGGAGCAGCAATGGTGGGACATGTGGGTCTGAGCCATTTGTTTATGAATTTAACTTGGGTACTTGGGACATACATATTTTACCACAGAAGTCAGGACACATTTTCTGGAAAGGACCGTGTCATCATTAAGGTTGTATGTCAACTTGGCTGGGCCATGATTCTCAGTGGTTTGGCAGTTATGACGTAGTATGGCAGTCATGTAATGATGTAATCACCTCCATGATGAGATCTTATATAATGTGATCACATCCATTGATGGGATCTGCTGTGAGTAGCCAATCAGTTGAAAGGGATTTTTCTTGGGGGTATAGCCTGCATCCAATATAGGTGGACTTTCTGTCAAGACTTGTAGGCTTTTGTTTGCTCTGGACCCTGCAGCTATCTCCTATTAATCTGACCTCCAGTTCTTGGGTCTTGAGCTAGCAGCTTACCTGCCAATCTTGGGATTCGTCAGGCTCTGCTCTCTGCTACCAGTAGCCTGCCAGCTTACCTGCCTTTCTTGGGATTTGTCAACCTCTGCAGCCTATGAGCCAGAGAGGCCTGTTTTCTGACATGCCAACCTTGGGTTCTCCAGTCATTGCAGCTATGTGAGCCAGGAGAAGCTTCCAGCCTGACCCATGGACTTAGGACTTTCCAGCCTCTACAACCACGTGAGCTGTTTCCTTGATATAAATCTCTCTCTATATATATATATATACCTAGAGAGAGGGAGAGAGAGAGATAGGTTTTGCTTCACTGGTTTACTTCTTTAGAGAGCTCAGCCTAAGACATTTCCATACCCAGAGTGGTTCTACAGAAACATAGTTGGAAGGATGTGTCTTAGTCATCTAGTGCTACCATAACAGAAATATCACAAGTGCATGGCTTTAACAAAGAGAAATTTATTTTCTCACAGCCTAATATCTTACAAGTCCAAATTCAGGGCATCAGCTCCAGTCTTTCTCTCTCTGTCGGCTCTTTAGGAAGCTCCTTGTCCTCGATCTTCCCGTAGTCGAAGAGCTTCTCAGGGCCTGGAACCCAGGGTCCAAAGGACCCACTCTTCTCCTGGTGCTGCTTAATTGATGGTATGAGGTCCACCACTCTTTGCTTGCTTCCCTTTCCTTTTATCTCTTGAGAGAGAAAAGATGGTGCAGGCCCACACCCCAGGAAAACTCTCTTTACCTTAGATCAAGGAGGAGACCTGGATAGGGTGGTGTTACAATCCCACCCTAATCCTCTCAACATAAAATTACAATCACAAAATGGAGGACAACCACACAATACTGGGAAGCATGGCCTAACCAAGTTGATACACACATTTTTGGGGGGACAAAATTCAATCCATGACAGGATGAGTTTTCTGAATTGGTTTTCAAGTCTGGTTGGTCTTAAAGATGTTGATGACTCTGCTTGTAGTAGCAAGGAGGGCATTGCTAATCTGTGGCATGAAGCGGTAATAGAAACACACAAAATATTACCACCAATAGATCAGGTATTGGTGAGAGACGAGGCTCTAGGTGATCACAGTAGATACCTTTCTACAGTTTTGTCTTAATGAGAAGTGTAAGGAAGCTGGTTGGTTGGCCTTACTTTCACTAGATGAAGTGATGGAAGAAAGAGATGAGCTCAGGGCTTCAGAGTCAAAGCTCAAGTCCTCCATAAATGACTTGAAAGTTTCCACTTGTGCCTTGAAAGAAAGCCTTATTTCCTGTAGTAATGGAGCTGAGATTGCCAAAAACTAAACCCAGAGTCTTATCGTAAGAGTGGCTAAATTACAATGCCAACTGAATTCCCAACCTCAAATGGTGTGTAAAGTTAAAGTGAGGGTATTGATTGGGAAGAAATGGGATCCTGAAACTTGGGATTGTGGCATATGGGCAGATAATCAGGAAGCTGGAGACACTGAGCCCCTAAATTCCATTGAATAATTCTTTCAGAGTCCAGCCCTCTCACTCTCATCTGAAGAGATTATTCCATCTTTGTCAGCTAAACCCTCTCCCCAGTAAAACCATTAGCCCCTCCATCCCCATCTGAAGTTTAACCCAGCTGTGTCTGGAGAGCCTTTGTCTGAGTCATTGCCTGGGGCATCTCCTGAGGCAGATGCCTTAAAAGGCAATGCTGAATGTTCTCAAAATATGTTCCTACCACCCATTTTGGCTTCTAGACCTATAACTAGATTTAAGTCCCAGTGAGCCCCCAAAGGTAAAAAACAAAGTGTAACCCAGGAGAAGGTACACTACACTCAAAAAGAACTGCTTGACTTTTCTAATATGTACAAACAGAAAACTGGGGAATATGTGTGGGAATGGCTATTAATGGTGTGGGATAATGGTGCAAGGAACATAAAGGTGGATCAGATTGAGTTTATTGATATGGGCCCACTAAGCACAGATTCTTCATTCAGTGTTTCAGCTCTTGAAGTTAGGAAAGAATCTAATAGTTTGGTTGGGTCGCTGAAGCATGGATTACATAGTGTCCTACACTAGATCAAGTTGAAGTACAAGACCTGCCTTGGTATACTGTAGAAGAAGGTATCCAAAGGCTTATGTAAATTGACATGTCAGAGTGGATTTATCAGGTTAGCCCCACAGACTCCCACCTGGAGTGCCCAGAGGACACATCTTTTACCACAATGGTGAGGAACAAATTTGTGAAGGGAGCCCCAGCATTCTTGAAGACTGCTGTGATTGCTGTTTTATGTAAATCAGATTTGACAGTGGGAACTGCCCTAAGTGAATTAAGACACCTAAATACAGTGGGGCTCATTGGACCCCATGGTGGTACAGGCCAAGTGGCTGCACTCAATTGACAAAGACAAGGTGGGCATGGTTACCGTAATGGACAGTGGAGACAAAGCAGTAATCAGAGTATTCTGACTCCTATGGACTTGTGGCATTGACTACTTAGTCATGGTGTCCCTAGGAGTGAAATAGATAGGAAATCTACTAAATATTTACTTGATCTGTACAAATGGAAGAATTCTAGGCCAAGCAAACAGTAGTCTAACTCGAATTGCCAGAATAGAGAGTCACAGCCCCTCAATCAATTCCCAGAATTGAGTGAGTTTAAAGACCCACAACCCCTTGAATGAAATGGAGCCCAGGCCCTCTTAAGGAAGGACCTTACTACACTGACAAAATTTTATACTGTTAGTCGTTCTCCAATCCTTCCCCAGAGGAATCTAAGGCCTTTTACTAGAGTGACTGTTAATTGGGGAAAAGCAAATAATCAGACTTTTCAGAGATTACTGGATACTGGCTCTGAATTGACAGTAATTCCAGGAGACCCAAAAGATCTCTGTGGCCCATCAGTCAGAGTGAGGGCGTATGGAGGTCAGGTTATTAATGGAGTCTTGGCACATGTCCTCTCACAGTAGGTTCAGTGGGTCCACAGACCCATCCTGTAGTGATTTCCCCAGTTCCAGAATGCATAATTGGAATAGATATACTCAACGACTGACAGAACCCCCACACTGGATCCCTGAGAAGTAGAGTAAGGGCTACTATGGTAGGAAAAGCCATGTGGAAGCCTTTAGAACTGCAAAAAAGTTTTTTTTTTTTTTACCTAGGAAAATAGTAAACTAAAGCAATATCACATTCCTGAGGGGATTGCAGAGATTACTCCCACCATCAAGGACTTGAAGGATGCAGAGGCAGTGATTCCCACTACATCCCTATTCAACTTGCCTATTTGGCCTGAGCAAAAAACAGATGGCTCAATCTGGACATGGCAGAGCCAACACAGTGCTGTAAACAGAAGCTCCATGCTGCCCCTCTGCAGCAAAGATCAGAAAAACTAAGTAAAACAGATACAAACATCAATCCTGTAACCCTGAGCATCAAATAAAGGGGTAAAGAACTTGATCAAGCACAAATGGAAGAAGAAGCTGACAGAGAACAGAGAACAAGGAACACTATGGAGTAGAGCTTCCCTGCCAGTTAACACGGCACAGATTCACCATCTTGGACCACAGCTACCAAAGACCTTGGACAGGGAGTACAGGAAGGCAACTTCAAAGAGCTCTCAGCAAGATACAGAGCACTGAGTAACCAAGGATACATGTTTTCCCACCCCCTACCCTTCAGCCCTGTGCACTGCTTTCTCCAAATTCCCAGTTGGCCATGGTTGTGCAGCCAGGCAGACTGCCACCCCAGGTCTGCCCCACCCGTAATGGCCAGTTTCCCCAGTGCAATATTTTTGTTGTTGTTGTCGTTATCGTTTTTATGTTTCTTTTCTCTCTCCCTTCCTTCCTTTCTTTTCTCTCGCCCACCTAGCCACGTGCGATGCTCCCACCCCTTCTCAACAGGCTGTGACACACGGCTTGGCTAGAGACCCACTGGCACGTGGCCTCCCCGGTTCCATGCTGCCCACCAGCTGGCTACCTCTGTGCCATTTTGTTTCATTTTGTTTTTTGTTTTTTTCTCTCTCTCTCCCTTCCTTTCTTTCATTTCTCCAACCCACCTAGCCTCCACTGCTTCTCAGTGGTCCATGCTACACCTCTCGGGTAGAGAGCCACTAGCACATGGCCTCCCCAGGTCTACACCACCCCAACAGGCTGGCTCCCTGAGCACTATATTTTTTATTTTTCTTTATCTTTCCCTTTCTCCCTCTTCCTTCTCCCTCCCATCTAGGCCCTGCACTGCCTTCACCCCTTCCTGACAGTCCATGCTGTGCTGCCCAGCAAGAGGGACATCAGCTCGCTACCACCCTGTTTCTTCCCCACCCACAATGACTGGTTCCCTCAGCATCATATAGATTTTTATTATTGTTGTCGTTTTTGTTTTTTTGTTCCTTCTTTCTCCTTCCCATCTTTCCTTTCCTTTCTCCTGCCCACCTTGCACTGTGCACTGCCCCCATGCCCTCTCAACAGGCTGAGCTGCGCTGCTTGGCTAGAGAGCCACCAGCATACAGCCTTCCCAGGTCTACACTACCCTCATCTGCCAACTCCCACCATGTCATGATTTTATTTCCTTTTTTTTCTTCATTTCCTTTTGCTTCTGTTTCTCTTCCACTTAGCTTTGCACATCACACCCTCTCCCTTCCCTCCTGCCTATCTGTACTGTGCACAAAGCACTGTACCTCCAAGTGGCACAGGCATGGACCCTCAGATCCCCAGGCTTCCCCACTGGCCTTAGTACATGCTACAAAGGACCTGTCCTCACCCCTCCTACCCCACTGGACATTCCCTGCTGCACCATAGTTGAGCAACTGGCCCTGCACACCTGGACAAGGTGGTGAGAAGTATTGTACACACGTCCAGCCCTCCCACTCAGGCATAATCAAATAAAACAAAAAAAACAGGGTGAAACAAACAAGCTTACAATCAAACGAAGAAAATAATTCATGAATGTCCCAGAGACAGCAGAAAATATCAAAACATATAGAAAAGCAGGACAGGGTGGCTCCAGTAAGTGAATAAAATAAAATACTAGATGAACTTCCAGTAGAAGAAAAGCCACCAGAACTACCTGATAGGGAATTCGAAAGTCTAATATTCAAGGCTCTCTAAGACACTAGGAAAGATATGAAGAAAAACACAGACAAAACTAAGGAAAAAATAGACAAGATCATGGAAAATACAGACAAAATCAGGGAAAACACAGACAAAACAATGGGACAATTCAGGAAAATAATACAGGAATAAAGTATCAAAGCAAATAAACAATTAGAAATCATACAAAAACAACAATTAGAAATCCAAAAGATAAACAACAAGATTTCGGAAATGGAAAATGCAATAGAAGGTTTTAGGAGCAAATTTGAAACAATGGAAGACAGGATCAGCAAATTTGAATACTAATCCTTGGATACTGCTTTGTTTCAGGAAAAATCAGACAAAAGAATGAATGAAAATGAAGAAAACTTGAGAACTATGTCAGATATAATCAAGAGCAAAAATTTGCACATGATTGTAGTTCCAGAATAGGAGGAGAAAATGGGAAACACAGAGAGGATCACTGAAGAACTGCTGATAGAAAACTTCCCTAATGTCATGAAAGATGAAAAGCTGACCATCCAAGAAGCTCAACGAGCCCCATGTAGGATAGACCCCAAAACAGAGTCACGAACATAATCACACTCACCAAAACCAAAGACAGAGAAAGAATCCTGAAAGCAGCTCAAGAAAAGTGAAAAGTCACATACAAAGGGAAACAATAAAACTAAGCTCTGATAACTTGGCAGAAACCATGCAGGCAAGGAGGCAATGGGATAACATATAAAACCTTGAAAGAAAAAAATTACCAACCAAAAACTAATTCAAAATAGATCAAAGACCTAAATATAAAACCAAAAACTATAGAGATCATAGAAGAAAAAATAGGGTCAATTCTAAAGGCCTTGGTACACAGCATAAACAGGACATGCACACCATAACTAACAATACACAACACCATAAGATAAGCTAGATAACTGGAATCTTCTGAAAATAATACTTATGCTCATCAAAAGACTTCACCAGAAAAGTAAAAAGAGAGCCTACAGACTGGGAAAATAATTTTGGCTATGGCATATCCAACAAAGGTCTAATCTCTAAAATCTATAGGAAAATCCAACACCTGTAAAACAAAAAGACAAATAATCCAATTTAAAAAATAGGCTAAGAATATGAATACAACTTCACCAAAGAAGACATTCAGGTGACTAGTAGACACATGAGGAAATGCTCGTGATCACTAGAGAAACACAAATCAAAACTACAATGAGATACCACCTCACCCTGACATTACTGGAACGAATCAACAAAACAGAAAATAACAAATGTTGGAGAGGCTGCAGGGAGGTTGGAAATCTATGTGCTGGTGGTGGGAATGCAAAATGGTACAAGCATTTTGGAAAATGATATGGGGCTTCTTTAAAAAGCTAGAAATAGAAATACCATATGATCCAGCAATTCTACTCCTAGGAATATATCCTAGAGAAATAAAAGCCATCACACAAATAGACATATACACACCATGTTCATTGCAGCATCATTCACAATGGCAAAAAGATGGAAACAACGTAAGTGCCCATCAACAGATGAATGGATAAACAAACTATGGTACATACACACAATATAGTAGTATGCAACAATAAAGAACAATGATGACTACATGAAACATTTCACATCGTGGATGAATCTGGAAGGCATTATGCTGAGTGAAATAAGTCAATCACAAAAGGACAAATATTGTATGAGACCACTATTATAAAAACCATGAAAAAGTTTACACACAGAAAAAAACAGTCTTTAATGGTTACAAGAGAGGGGAGGGGTGGGGAGGGGGAATCACTAACTAGATATCACACAAGTGTTAACTTTGGTGAAGGGAATGGCAACACGTGATATAGGGGAAGTCAGCACAACTTGACCAAGGCAAAGTCATAGAAGCTTCCTAGACACATCCAATCACTTTGAGGGTCCAAATTACTGGAGTTGAGAGCAGGGGATCATGGTCTCAGGGGATGTCTAGGTCAACTGGCATAACATAGTTCATAAAGAAAATGTTCTACATCCTACTTTGGCGAGTAGCATCTGGGTCTTAAAAGCTTGTGAGCAGCCATCTAAGATACTCCACTGGTCTCACCCCATCTGGAGCAAGGGAAAATGAAGAAAATCAAAGACACAAGGAAAACACTAGTCCAAAAGACTAACGGACCACATGAACCACAGCCTCCACCAGGCTGAGCCCAGAAGAACCAGATGGTGCCTGGTTACAACCACCGATGTTCTGACAGACATCACAATAGAGGGTCCTGGACAGAGGGGGAGAAAAATGTGGAACGAAATTTAAATTCACAAAAAGACCAGACTTATTGGTCTGACAGAGACTGGAGAAACCCCCAAGACTATGATTCCCAAATACCCTGCTAACTCAAAACTAAAGTCACACCTGAGGTCCACCTTTTTGGCCAAAGATTAGACAGGCCTATCAAACAAACACTAACACACCTAAGAAACATACTTCTTAGTTCAATCAAGTATACGGGACCAAATGACCAACATCTGCCTAAAAGCAAAGACTAGAAGGCATGAAGGGACAGGAAAACTGGACAAACGGACATTGGGAACCCGGGGTGTAAAGGAAAAGGGGAAGAGTGCTGACACATTGCGGGGGTTGCAGCCAATGTCAAAACAATTCGTGCGTAAATTTTTGGATGACAAACTAATTTGTGCTGTAAACTTTCACCTAAAGCATCATATAATTTTAAAAAAGAAAGTGTACTATTCAATAGTTTGTTTATTCAGAGTTGTGCAACCGTCATGACAATCAAGTGTAGAATATTTTCATCACCTCAGAAACAAACTCCATACACTGCCTGTTTCCCTCCAACCTCCCATTTCCTCATCCCAAGGCAACCACTAATAATAATCCAATATATGGATATGTTGTTTTTGTTGTTAGGTGCCGTCGAGTTGGCTCTGACTCATAGCGACCCTATGTACAGTAGATCCAAACACTGCCCAGTCCCACACCATCCTCATAATCATTGTTATGCTTGAACCCATTCTTACAGCCACTGTGTCAATGCATCTCATTGAGAATCTTTCTCTTTTTTGCTGACCCTCTCTACCTTACCAAGGGAAACCCTGGTGGTGCAGTGGGTAAGTGCTACGGCTGCTAACCAAAAGGTCAGCAGTTTGAATCCACCAGGCGCTCCTTGGAAACTCTATAGGGCAGTTCTACTCTGTCCTATAGGGTCACTATGAGTCAGAATCGACTTGACAGCAATGAGTTTGGTTTTGGTTTTTACCTTACCAAGCATGATGTCCTTGTTCGGGGACTGGCCTTCCTAATAGCACGTCCAAAGTACATGAGACAAAGTCTCGCTATCCTCCCTTCCAAGGAGCATTCTGGCCGTACTTCCAAGACAGATTTGTTCATTCTTCTTGCAGTCCATAGTATAGTCAATATTCTTCAGTATTGTAATCATAATAATATTCAGTGTTCTGATCAAGAGCGTGGGGTGTCTTACATTTTATTTAGGTCTTTCTTACTTTCACTAAACAATGCACTTTAAGTTTTTGTGGTAGAAGTTTTGAACTTTTCTTAAATCTATTCCTATTTTATTCTCTTGTGATGCTATTGTAGAGTTATTTTCTTAATATCATTTCAGGATTGTTCATTGCAGATGCATAGAAATATAGATTTTTGTATATTGATATTTTACCTGCAAACTTGCTGAATTTGCTTATTCTAATATCTTTTTAGTGGATTCCTTGGACTTTTCTATATACAAGATTATGTCATATGCAAATGGAGATAGTATTACTCTTCCTTTTCTATGTGAATGCTTTTTATTTCATTGTCTTGCTAAACTACTTTGGTTAGAACCTCCAGTAGAATGTCAAATAGAAATGATGAAAGAAGTTGTTCTTGCCTTCTTCCTGAATATAGAAAGAAAGCATTCAATCTTTCACTATTAAGTATGATGTTATATTTGGGTTTTTCATAGATGGCCTTTATCATCATAAGGTAGTTCCCTTCTATTCCTATTTTGTTGAGTGTTGTTATCATGAAAAGGTGCTAGATTGTGTGAAATGCTTTTTCTGTGTCTATTGAGATAATCATGTGAGTTTTGTTTATTATTCAATTGATACGATGTATCACATTAATTGATTTTTGGAAGTTAAACTAACCTTGCATTCCTTGGATAAATCCCACTTGGTCATGGTGTATAATTATTTTTATATGTTGATGAATTTGGTTTTCTAGCATTTTGTTGAGGATTTTCTTTTCTTGTGGTGTCTTTCTCGGCTTTTATGTCAGAATAATACTAATAGAATGAGTTGAGACACATTACCTCTTCCTCTATTTTTTGGAATAGTTTGTGAAGAAGTGGTGTTATAGGTGGTCCCCAGGTTACCAATGAGATCCATTCCTGCCTGTGTCTCTAAGTCAAATTTGTAGGTAAATCAGAACAGGTACGTACACTTCTTATTTGGCCTTTTCAATGATTCAAAAGCTGCATGTGCAGCAAGCGAAGGTGATTGTGGTGAATTGTTGCGAGTAGGGGTTGGTTCAATCATTTCAAAGGGAAGGCAAATTTGTATAGCATTAAAGGGCAAGTATGAGTTGTCGTTGTCCTTAAGTCAGACATTTGTAACCTGGGGACTTCTTGTAATTCTTTTAATGTAGGTAGTAATTTACTAGTGAAGCCCTTTGGGCCTGGGCTATTACTTGTGAGAAGTTTTTTATTGTTGTTGTTAATTCAATTTCTTTACTTTTTATAGTTATACTCAGGTTTTTTATTTATCTTTGAGTCAGACTCAGTAGTTTAGATCTTCATAGGAATCGTTTATTTCATCTAGGCTGTCTAATTTGTTAACCTACAATCATAAATAGTATTCCCTTATAATCCTTTTTATTTCTGAATACCCCTTTTTTCATTCCTGATTTTAGTAATTTGAGTTCTCTTTTTCCCTTAGTGAGTCTAGCTGAAGATTTGTCATTTTTTTAATCTTTTCAAAAAACCAGAATTTTGTTGTTGTTGCTCTTGTTTTCTGTATTACGTTTTTTTTATTCTCTATTCCACTCTAATCTTTATCCTTTCCTTCCTTCTGCTTGCTTTAGGTTTAGTTTGCCCTTTTTTTTCTAGTGTCTTAAGGTAGAAAATTAGGTTGTAAATTTGACATCTTTATTTTCTTTTAATGTTGGCATTTACATCTACATATTTTCCTGTACTTTAATGGCCTTCCCTAAGTTTCTGTGTGTTGTGTCTTCATTTTCATTTATGTTGCAACATTTTCTAATTTTTTTTTTTTTTTTGGTTTCTTTGACCCATTGTTTATTTAGGAGTGTGTTGTTTAATTTCCACATATTTATAAACATTCCAATTTTTTTTGTTTGTGATTTAGAATTAAATTCCATTGTGGTTGGAGAACATATTTTGTATTAATTCCATTCCTTTAAATTTCTTAAGGCATGTTTTATGATACAGCACATGTTCTGTCCTGGAGACTGTTCTATGTGCACTCAAGAAGAATATACTACTGCTATTTTTTTTTATTATTATTGGGTGGAGTGTCCCATAGATGTCCCTCAGGTCTAGTAGGTTTATACAGTTGTTCAAGTCTAGACCAACGATAAGACTTTATTGATCTTCTAAGTAGTTGTTCTAGCCATTGAAAGTAGAATATTGAAGTCTTCAACTATTGTTGTTGTATTTCCACTTCTTTTATTTTTATCAGTTTTTACTTTATTTCGGTGTTCTATTATTAGGTGCATATACATTTATTCATAGCTTTCTGATGAAATGACCCTTTTGTCATTATAAAATGTCCCTCTTTAAAAAAAAGAAAAAGTCCCTCTTTAGGGGCTGAGAAATGTAGCCATAGATCTTTCATATGGAGAGGAAGAAAAGGTGATATAAAAAAAATAAAAGTTAGGTTTAAACTTAGAAAAACAGGGGTAAATATTAAGGTAACCACAAAGGAGACTAACTATCCTACTCTTCAAAATAAAATACAAGAAAAAAATAGAGACTCAGCAGAAGAAAAATCAACAACCAATAAGAGGAAAAGACAATATATAAACTACTCAGCACAAAAAATTAAGGGGGAAAAAGAAACTGTCAACAACACACAAAAAAAGACATCAAAATGACAGCACTAAATTCATACCGATCCATAATTACACTGAATGTAAAAGGACTAACTGCACCAATCGAGACAGAAAGTGGCAGAATGGATTAAAAAAAACACAATCCATCTATATGCTGCCTACAAGAGACACACCTTAGACTTAGAGACATAAATTAAAACTCAAAGGATGGAAAAAAATATATCAAGCAAACAACAATCAAAAAAGAGCAGAAATGCCAATATTAATTTTCGACAAAATAGACTTTAAAGTTAAACCCACCACAACGGATAATGAAGGACACGATATAATGATTAAAGGGACAATATACCAAGAGGCTATAACCATATTAAATATTTATACACCCAATGACAGGGCTGCAAGATACATAAAACAAACTCAGCATTGAAAAGTGAGGTAGACAGCTCCACAATTATGGTAGGAGACTTCAACACACTATTTCCAGTGAAGGACAGGACATCCAGAAAGAAACTCAATAAAGACACAGAAGATGTAAATGCCACGATCAACCAACCTGACCTCATAGACATATACAGAACACTCCACCCAACAGCAACCAAGTATACTTTCTTTTCTAGTACAAATGGAACATTCTCTAGATAGACCAACACTAGGTCATAAAGCAAGCCTTAGCAGAATCCAAAACATTGAAATATTACAAAGCATCTTCTCTGACCATAAGACAATAAAAGTAAAAATCAATAACAAAAAAAGCAGGGAAGAGAAATCAAACACTTGGAAACTGAACAATACCCTGCTCAGAAATGACTGGGTTATAGAAGACATTGAGGATGAAATAAAGAAATTCATAGAATCCAATGAGAATGAAAACACTTCCTATCAGAACCTTTGGGACACAGCAAAAGCAATGCTCAGAGATCAATTTCTATCAATAAATGCACACATACAAAAAGAAGAAAGGGCCAAAATCAAAGAATTATCCCTACAACTTGAACAAATAGGAAGAAACAAAAGAAACCCTCAGGCACCAGAAGAAAGCAGATGATAAAAATTAGAGCAGAACTAAATGAAATAGAGAACAGAAAAAAAACAATTGAAAGAGTTAACAAGACCAAAAGCTGGTTCTTTGAAAAAATTAACAAAATTGATAAACTATTGGCCAAACTGACAAAAGAAAAACAGGAGAGGAAGCAAATAACCCGAATAAGAAATGAGATGGGCCATATTACAACAGACCCATCTGAAATTAAAAGAATCATATCAGATTACTATGAAAAATTGTACTCTAACAAATTTGAAAACCTAGAAGAAATTAATGAATTTCTGGAAACACACTACCTACCTAAACTAACACAAACAGAGACAGAACAACTAAATAGACGCATAACAAAAGAAGAGATTGAAAAGGTAATTTTAAAAAACTCCCAACAAAATAAAGCCCTGGCCCAGATGGCTTCACTGCAGAGTTCTACAAAACTTGCAAAGTTAACACCACTACTACTAAAGATATTTCAGAGCATAGAAAAGGACAGAATACTCCCAAACTCATTCTATGAAACCAGCCTATCCCTGATAACAAAACCAGGTAAAGACACCACAAAAAAAGAATATTACAGACCTATATCCCTCAGGAACTTAGATGCAAAAATCCTCAACAAACTTCTAGCCAATAGAAATCAACAATATATCAAAAAAATAATTCATCGTGACCAAGTGGGATTCATACCAGGTATGCAGGGACAGTTCAACATTACAAAAACAATTATTGTAATCCATCATATAAATAAAAGACAAGAACTACATGATATTATCAATTGATGCAGAAAAGACATTTGACAAAGTCCAACACATATTCATGAAAAAAACTCTCAGCAAACTGGAATAGAAGGAAAACTCATCAACATAATAAAGAGCATTTATACAAAGCCAGCAGCCAACATCCTAAATGGAGAGAGTCTGAAAGCATGCCCCCTGAGATCCAGAACCAGACAAGGATGCCCTTTATCACCACTCTTGTTCAAACTTGTGCTGGAGGTCCTAGCCAGAGTAATTAGGCTAGATAAAGAACTAAAGGGCATCCAGATTGGTAAGGAAGAAGGCAAAGTATCTCTATTTGCACATGACATGATTTTATACACAGAAAACCCTAAGAATCCTCAAGAAAACTACTGAAACTAATAGAAAAGTTCAGCAGACTATCAGGATACAAGATAAACATACAAAAATCAGTTGGATTCCTCTACACCAACAAAAAGAACATCGAAGAGGAAATCACCAAATCAATATCAGTTAATGTAGCCCCCAAGAAGATAAAATACTTAGGAATAAATCTTACCAGAGATGTAAAAGACTTATACAAAGAAAACTACAAGACACTGCTGCAAGAAACCAAAAGAGACTTACGTAAGTGGAAAAACACACCTTGTTCATGGATAGGAAGACTTAGCATTGTAAAAATGTCTACTCTACCAAAAGTGATCTGTAGATACAATGCAATTCCGATCCAAATTCCAAAGACATTTTTTAATGAGATGGAGAAACAAATCACCAACTTCACATGGAAGGGAAAGAGGCCCTGAATAAGTAAAGCATTACTGAAAAAGAAGAACAAAGTGGGAACCCTCACTGTTCCTGATTTTAGAGCCTATTATACCACCACAGTAGTCAAAACAGCCTGGTACTTGTACAACAACAGCAACACAGACCAGTGGAACAGAATTGAGAATCCAGACATAAATCCATCCACATATGAGCAGCTGATATTTGACAAAGGCCCAAAGTCAGTTAAATGGGGAAAAGACAGTCTCTTTAACAAATGGTGCTGGCATAACTGGATATCCATCTGCAAAAAAATGAAACAAGACCCATACCTCACACCATGCACAAAAACTAAATCAAAATGGATCAAAGACCTAAATATAAAATCTAAAATGATGAAGATCATGGAAGAAAAAATAGGGACAATGCTAGGAGCCTTAATACATGGCATGAACCGCATACAAAACATTACTAACAATGCACAAACACCAGAAGAGAAACTAGATAACTGGGAGCTCCTAAAAATCAAACACTTATGCTCATCCAAAGACTTCACCAAAAGAGTAAAAAGGCTACCTACAGACTGGGAAAAAGCTTTTAGCTATGACATTTCTGATCGGCGTCTGATCTGTAAAATCTACATCATACTGCTAAAACTCAACTACAAAAAGACAACCCAATAAAAAATTGGCAAAGGATATGAGCAGGCACTGTCTTCACTAAAGAAGATATTCAGGGAGCTAACAGATACATGAGGAAAAGCTCATGATCATTAGCCATTATAGAAATGTAAATCAAAACTACATTTAGATTCCATCTCACCCCAACAAGGCTGGCATTAATCCAAAAAACACAAAATAATAGATGTTGGAGAGGCTCTGGAGAGACTGGAACACTTACACACTGTTGGTGGAAATGTAAAATGGTACAACTTCTTTGGAAATGTATGGCGCTTCCTTAAAAAACTGGAAATAAAACTACTGTCGATCCAGCAATCCCACTCCTTGGAATATATTCTAGAGAAATAAGAGCCTTTGCACAAACAGATATGTGCACACCCATGTCCATTGCAGCACTGTTTACAATAGCAAAAAATGGAAGCAACCAAAGTGCCTATCAATGAATGAATGGATGAATAAATTACGGTATATTCACACAATGGAATACTATGCATCAGAAAGAACAATGATGAATCCATGAAACATTTCATAACATGGAGGAACCTGGAAAACATTATGCTGAGTGAAATTAGTCAGTTGCAAAAGGACAAATATTGTATGAGACCACTATTATAAGAATTCAAAAAATAGTTTAAACAGAGAAAATATTTTTTGATGGTTACAAGAGTGGGGAGGGAGTGAGGGAGAGGAGTATTCACTAATCCAATAGTAGACGAGAACCATTTTAGGTGAAGGGAAAGAATACATAGTACAGGAGAGGTCACCACAACCAGACTAAACCAAAAGCAAGGAAATTTCCTGAATAAATTGAATGCTTCGAAGGCCAGCGTAGCAGGGGCGAGGGTTTGGAGACTATGGTTTCAAGGAACATCTAGGTCAATTGGCATATAATAAAATCTGTTAAGAAAACATTCTGCATCCCACTTTGGAGAGGCGTCTGGGGTCTTAAAACGCTAGCAAGCGGCCATCTAAGATGCATCAATTGGTCTCAACCCATCTGGAGCAAAGGAGAATGAAGAACACCAAAGACACAAGGTAATTATGAGCCCAAGAGACAGAAGGGGCCACATAAACCAGAGACTACATCAGCCTGAGACCAGAAGAACTAGATGGTGCCTGGCTACAACCAATGACTGCCCTGACAGGGAACACAACAGAGAACCCCTGAGGGAGCAGGAGAGCAGTGGGATGCAGACTTCAAACTCTCCTAAAAAGACCAGGCTTAATGGTCTGACTGAGACTAGAAGGACCCCGGAGGTCATGGTCCCCAGACCTACTGTTAGCCCAAGACAGGAACCCTTCCCAAAGCCAATTCTTCAGACGGGGATTGGACTGGGACTATGGGATAGAAAATGATACTGGTGAGGAGTGAGTTTCTTGGATCAAGTAGACAGACACATGAGACTATGTGGGCCACTCCTGTCTGGAGAGGAGATGAGAGGGCAGAGGGGGTCAGAAGCTGGCCGAATGGACACAAAAATGGAGAGTGGAGAGAACGAGTGTGCTGTCTCATCAGGGAGAGAGCAACTAGGAGCATATAGCGAGGTGTATATAAATTTTGCATGGGAGGCTGACTTGACTTGTAAACTTTCACTTAAAGCACAATAAAAATTTAAATAAAATAAAATGTCCCTTTTTAGTAAGATTTTTTTATCTTAGTCTACTTTGTCTGATATTAGTGTGGCCACTAGTACTTTCCTGTGGTTGCTGTTTGCATAATATATCGTTTTTCATTCTTTTACTTTCAGTCTTTTGTACCTTTGAATATAAAGTGTGTCTGTTGTAGATAACATACAGTTGGAGCTTGTTTTGTGTTACGTGTGCGTGTGTAATCTGACTATCCTGCTCTTTGATTGCATTATTTAAAAATTTATATGCAATGGTTGTTATGAGCTGGAGTCAACTGGACACCAGTGTTTTTTTCTTTTTATTTATTATTATTATTATTATTGGTTATTTTTGATATAGTAGGATTTTTCTTTTTGTTTTTTATGTATCTTCTGTCTCTTTTCTCTTTCTTCTATTCTTCCTTGACTGCTTTTACATTACATGGATATTTGCTAGGATTTTAATTGCTTTAATGATTTTTCACTATTACTAACGATATTTCATTTTTAGTGGTTCACTTAGTGATTGCTCTAGAGCTTACCATACACATCTTAATTTATCAGAATTTACTTCAGTTTTATACTAAATTTCAGTGAGAAATAAGAAATATTATTCTTATATAGCTCTATTCCTTCTTCCCCCTTTTGTGCTACTATTGCACAGATGCATAGATCACATCTGTATGTGTTACAAACCCAACAATACATTGTAATAATTATTACTTTCTATGATTTTGGAAAGCTTCTATTGCTATGCCTTCAAGGTCACTAATTTGTTCTTCTGCAACATCAAATCTACCATTAATCCCAACTAGCAATGAGTGTATTTTTAATCTCAGGCATTGTAATTTTCATGTCTAGAAGTTCAATTTTGATCTTTTATGTATCTTTAATGTCTTAAAGTAACTTTTGTACATATGAAATACAGTTATAAGAATTTTCTTTGATGTCTTTGTTAATTCTAACATCTGTATCAGTTCTGGGTTAGTTTAGATTGATGGATTTTCCTATATTTATAGGTTATATTTTCTTTTTTCTTTGCATACCTGGTTATTTTTTATTTGATGCCAGAGGTTATAATTTTACCTTGTTAGGCGTTACATATTTTTTATGCTCATAAACGATCTTGAGCTTTTATTTGGGGGTCATAAGTTACTTCAAAGCTATTTGATCCTTTTAGGACTTGATTTTGATATTCACTAGGTGAAACCTGGGTTTTCCCTAGTTCAGTGATGGAATTCTCATCTTCCATGCGGGGGAGCTGAGTTTGATTCCCTGCCAATGCATCCCATGCACGGCCACCACTCGCCTGTCCCTGGTGGCTTGTGTGTTCCTATGATGCTGAACAGGTTTCAGTGGAGCTTCAAGAATACGACAGGCTAGGAAAAAAGGCCTGGTGATCCACTTCCAAAAATCAGCCAATTAAAACCCTATGGATCACAACAGTCCCATCCACAACTGATCATGGGGGTAGTGCAGGACTGGGAAGTATTTCATTCCATTGTACGTGGGGTTGCCATGAGTTGGGCTGACTTGACAGCAGCTAACAACACTAACAACAGGTGAAGCCAGAGCAGTGTTTAGTCCAGCGCTAATTATTCCCACTACTGACACAGACTTTCCTGAATACTTTACCCAGTGCCCACTGAATTATGAGGTTTTCCTGTGTGGGTGGTGGGAACGGTCACTGTTCCCATCTCTGCACTGTTCCCTGTAACCCTTTTGGATTTTTACTCTGGTGATTTTTACTTCTTTTTACTCTGGGGATATGAATCTTGGGTTTCCCAGATCTTCCAGGGTGGAGGTGTCTCCTACGAGCTGATTTCCCAGAGTTGGCAAATGCCCTCAGGATAAAAACAACTTTTCTCTCTGGATTCCTGCCCACATATATGCTTTGGCCTAAATGATTAGTGTCTTGCTTGTTCTTCTTAATACTTTATCTGCTATTTTTAGTTGTTTTCAGTGAAACAGGGACCCTTAAAACCTAGTCGACCACATACCAGAAATGGAATCCCTGTTGTTGTTGTTGGTTGCTGTTGAGTCTGCTCCAGCTCATAGCGTGTATAATAAAAAAACATTGCTCGGTCCTGAGCCATCTTCACGATTGTTGGTGGTAAGACAATGTTCTGTTGTGATCCACGGGGTTTTCATGGGCTAATTTTTGGAAGTAGATCACCCGGCCTTTCTTCCTAATCTGTCTTAGTCCGGAAGCTCTTCTGAAACCTGTCCACCATGGGTGACCCTGCTGGTATTTGAAGTACCGGTAGCATAGCTTCCAGAATGACAGCTACACGCAAGCTACCACAGAATGACAAACTGACAGAAAGGTGGTAGAAATCCACGTTACCTATTGATTGATTCCTGCTTTTTACCTGGTGCTAGAATACAAACCCATCCAGACCAGAGCTGTTCAAAAGGTGGTCTGTGTACCAGCACTGCTCTGTGAACTGTTTGTTACCAGCTCACGAGGAGGTACAGACAGAAATTGAGAGTGAGAAGCAAGTAAACCTCTGCCTTATCTTGTCCCAGACTGGTGACAGCCAAGCAAAAGATGAGCATTTATAGCACGTCACTGGTGCTGCAAAAAACAGTTTGTGACCAGCTGTTCATGGACCAGACTAAGTAACACGGTGTCTAAATTAGGATTGTTTTTTAAACTTTTGCAGGGATCTCATAAAAACTGATAAATATTATGGATCCTCTCCCCAGAAATAGTGCATGTACAAGGAACTATAAAAGTTACCATAAAATGTCAGGTCACACACAGACACAGATCCTCTGAAGTCTTATAAGCCTGGGTTTTTAATCCTAGTAAAAAAAAAAAAAAAATTTTTTTTTTTTTTTTTTTTAGGAGACAAAGACAGGAAATGTTTGGGTAATCATTTCACCAGGCCACAATACCACACCCCATATTTGTGTATACAAACCAGAGTAGACAAAAGCAGGATCCCATAACAGACCATCAAGGGAATAAGTGAAAAGATGTCATTTATTAGCCACTCATTCATCCGACCAATACCATCGAATACCTGCAATGTACAAGATCAAGTTCTAGTCTCAGAACACTGATTCAGGAATTGCCATTTGTCATTCTTTCTCCATTCCCGATCCTCCCACCCTCCAGCATCATCTTCCAACATTAGGAGAATTCCACACTTAAAGAGTCTTGGTAGGAGGCGAACACCACCTCCTTCCATAAAAGAGGAAAATTCACTTTCCCAAAGATTTGTGCAGTTGGACATGGGCATGGGGCTGAGGCTTCACCAGTCAGATGGCCACATGACAGACTCTGACTCTGGATGTGGTGACACAAAGAAGCTGGGACTGTGCGGAATGCACTTTGGCAAGATTTCCAGGTGATTCCTGTGTATAGTAAACGTTAAGACTCCCTGGTCTGTGTACTTTCTGGGTGTGGTTCCAGAACTGTGCACTCTGCTCTTGGTGTGTAGGCTGATCAGATCAGTGAGCATTGGAGGGTCCAGGGTTCAGTCCTTTTTCCTTTCTCCCCCTTAGCTAATCACTCCCTTGGTGACCTCATCCATCTCAAGGCTTTAAATATCTCTGATGTGGCATCACCTCCTGAATCTATTTCTCCAGCCCAGACATTTCTCCTTAACTCCAGACTAGTGTATCTAATTGCCAACTTGACAACCTCACTTGTATGTCTATCTCAGATTCTGAAACTGAGATAGCCTGTGATGTCCCACCCTCAAAGAGGCTCCTTCCAGAGTCTTCCCCATCTCTGCTGACAGCAGCTCCATTTTGCTATTTGCACAGTCCAAAATGTTTGCTGTCCTCCTTGACTCCTCTCTTTCTCTCATATCCCAAATTTAATCCATTAGGAAGTCCTTAAATTCCATCTTTGACATGTATCAAGAATCCCAACATGTTCCACTATTTCCACTGCTCACACCTGGGTTGAAGCCACCAATATCTGTAGCTGGAATTCTACCCAAATTTCTCGGTTTTCCCTATTGACTTGCTCACCACTCTCAACTCTTGTCAGCACAGCAGCCAGAGTGATTCTTTTAAAAGAGAATTTGTACCATGTCTCTTTTGCTCAAAACTGTCTTGTAACTCATCTCACTCAAGGAAAAGCCAAAAATTCTTCCAATATCCTCAGGGCCTACATGGTCTGGTTGTACCTCTGACTTCATCTCAATGATTCTGCTGTAGTCATATTGGCCTCCTTGCTGCTCTCAGAACACAGACACCCTCCTGCCCTAGTGTGTCTGCACTGAATATTCCCCCAGCATGGAAAGAGCTTCCCCAGACATCCTCATGGCTAATTCCTTCATGTCTTTCAAATTTTTCCTCAAAGGTCACCTTCTCAAGGAGGCCTACACTGATCGCCCAAGTTACCACAGCCATCTTCCCTCTCCCTACACACCCACACTCTGGGTCCCCTTCTCTACTGCACTTACTGCCTTCTAACATAAACACTTTCCTTACTTCTGTGTTCATAGTCAATAGCCTGTCTCTCCCCACTAGAACACATGATCCATAAGGCTGACAATTTTTGCATTTTTAGTTCACTGATGTTTCCCAGATGCAAAAATAATGTGTTACGTAGCCTGCACTCAATAAATATCAGTAGAATGAATGATCCTGTAGTGCAGAGCACCTCCCTATTCTAAAGACAGTGTCTTTATCAATGTAGCCTCAGACTAAATGCTGTTTTGTGGGAGCTACAACACAACATCCATTCACATTGGCGTTAATGCCGCCAGGACTTTTCTCACAAGTGCTGCTCTCCCTCCCTTCCTCCCTTCCACACCCTCCCCTCCTGCTCACAACAGCACACAATTTTATTTCCATCTTCAGAAAAGAAGAATCCGAAGCTTATGGGCCCTATTTTCCAATTAACTGTGAATGTAAATGAGAGTCTACTTTAGATAGCCATCAGTTTGGAAAGAGCCAGTGCTAGGATTTTAGAGCTAAGAGCAGGGAGAAAAGGTGGGTGAGTAGAGGATGGAAACAAAGCAGGAACTTATCTAAGATGAGAAACTATCAGATCCCTCCCCTCTGCTAATTCCAGAATCTGGTTCTTTAAAAAAGGTTGGGGGAAGTGGGAAGAATAATCCAGCCAGGAACAGTCCTAGAAGGTGGACAAGAGCTGGACTAGTTGGAAAATTCATTTCTGAATACTACAGAGACTCCTGTGCGTAGGGGCCACCCTGGGCCTTGTGGGGACAATGACAAGAAAACAACTCCCGGTGCTGTCAGAGGTGGGGATACCCAGAAAAGGATGGGATCAAGAACAAGAACTTGTGCACAAGAACAAGAACAGGCATAATCCTCTACAACAAACAAGTCACAAAAATAACCACACAATGATGATGGCTGAGGGCTGGGCCAGGCCTGCGCCCAGGCTGATCAACCACACAGAGTCCTCACTATCCAGGGTCCTGCAGACAGGACAATCTTTGTGGGGACAATGACAGGTAAATGGGCTCCGCTGCTGTTAGAGCCAGGGGACACTTAGAGGAAAACGAGACCAGAGCTCATGCACAAAAACGAGAACAGGTGCACTTGTCCATAAAAACAAAGACACAACAAATGAATACACTAACCATGGCAGCTCAGAGCTGGGCCAGGTCTGAGCCCAGGCTGACACGGCAACATTAGCCCTTGCCACCTGCTGCTTTGCAGACAGGACAAGACATGGGCGATGTCTGAGTCCCTGTTACCACGGATCCTGGTGGGATATGGTACTTCTAAGGGAACAAGGACAACAGAGCAGTGAAGATGACCCAGCCAAGAGGTAACCAGCCCAGGCACACTGAGCACCTACTGGGCACAGGCCCCATCCACATTCAGCTACTCCATGGCCTTCTCCTGTCCTGCCTGCGACAGACTTGACACAGCAAACACAGGATTCTGGTTCTCAAGTCTTCATTTATTGCCTTTCTTAAATTTTCAGAATTTTCTTCTCCTTTAACTTCCTTATCAACCATACCTTATGGCAAAATTTTGAAGAAAAAAAAATAATAATACCCAGATTTTCATTTTCAACAAGGAAGTGTGACACTGCCACTCAGAGCAACAGGAAGTTACAATAGGGTTGGGGATTTCCCAGCCCTGCCTCTGCTGGAACAGGAATGTTGATCAACAAGGGACACAGGTCAGTGTGGGGAGGGCATCCTGGTGGGTGGGGCGGGGCTGGTCTCTCCATGTCCTCACATTATACTGATAGGAACGCAAACACATTCAGTCCCAGAAAGAGACGTCAGGGGTCTTCAAGTGGTGGGTGAACAAATCTTGTATTACTCAGTCCCACACAAGGCAGCAGTCTCACGCTACAGAAGAAAGTAATCATGAAAAATTTGGGTCAGTCATCGTTAAGTGTTGATACACTGAACAGCCCACCACATATTCAAAATGCCCAAATAAAAAGAATTCCCATAACCAAGTCATGTCGCCTCTGCCCCAACCCCTCCCCCATGTCAGGCCCCCAGGGTCTCACCTTTAGAAGCCATGAGAGACACATCAGAATCCTGGGTACTGCCACTGCCTGGAGAAGAACAATAACAGGATCTGGTCAGAGCCCACAGGAGGAGGTGAGACTAAAGGAAGAATTATGGGGTGGGTGAGCTCCCTATGGGCTCCCATCTATCCCAAGGGTCTCAGGGATCACATGCCTCCATACTTACTTGCAGCCTGAGCATAGTTCCCTCCTTGTCCACCTGTGGGAAGAAAATGTTCTTTCAGAGACTGGGGAGGATGCAGGACCATGAGGTCCTAGAGAAGTCAGCTAGTCCTGGACTCCTAAACCCAGGGCAGGATTAGGAAACCAGAATAAGAGACGTGCAGGGACTGGACCTATCACCCTCCTAGAGCTCTGTCCTCAACAGGGAGCTTCATCTCTGTCCTGCGACTGTGGGGATCAGGTCCCATCACCAGAACCATCAAGGTAAAAAATCTGTCTTCATGTTCACATATGCTTTACAAAAGAGTAAGTGTTAGCACACAGGGCCCCAGACTGGGTATGTACAGGTGTGTGGATAGTGCTTCACAGTAAAGGCAAAAGGCAGGCAAGCTCCCACCTGGGGTTTGAAACTCGGCAGTGGGACAAAAAAAACCTCAGAGCGTACCCCTTTCCCTACCTGAGCTCTTCTTCCTCCAGATCACAGCTCCAGCCACCACAGCTCCAACGACCACAAGGAGAACTAGGCCAAGAATGTAAACAAGCCGTGGTTGCGCAATGGTTAAGTGCTGGGCTGCTAACCAAGAGGTCAGTGGTTTGAACCTTTGTAGGGGAAAAAACATCAGAGTTCAGTAAAGCAAAAAGAAAGTGAGAAGTGGACAAGCATGCTGCCAGAGTTAATGTCTGCCCGACTCCAAGGAGCATTACAGAATAAACAAGAATGGGAAAAGCAACAAGCCTGCTGTCACAGACACATCTGTCCAAGTCCAGAGACTATTACAGAATAAACAAGAATGGGAAAACGGACAAGCATGCTGCCCCAGCCATGTCTCCCTGAGTCTGAGGAAGATTACAGTCATCAGTATATATTAACATTACAAATGGGCAAAACCACTGAAAGCTTCACCTTTTCACAGATTGGCTAGAAACTGTGATCTTACATTTTGAATTGTGTTTCTTAACGATCATTGGTGCAGGTTTCAGCAACAGTCAGGAGGGTTTTCATTGGTCCAACAAATTTCAATTTACTAAATGTTAATAGAAAAAGATAAGAGTGGAAAGTCTTTTGTGTTCTGGCTTATGTGAAAAGTTCCCTAAAAGATATTTTCCGAGATTATTCTATCTATTGTCTTTATGCCTCAGGGCCCAGTTGATGAGTCCTTGTGAGCTCTTTTGGCCCTTGTCAGTCCTTGTGAGCCCAGCTCCAGCTGGGTCACATTCTCTTTGCTCAAGGACAGGGAATAATGACTCCAGTATTATTTCCTAAATCAGAGCCCGCCAGTGGCTCCACAGGAGAAAGATGTGGCAATGACTTTCATAAAGATTACATCCTTGGAAACCCTACAGGGCAGTTCTACTCTGTCCTATGGGATCACTATGAGTAGGAATCAACTCAAGGGCACTGAATAACAATAATATAAACACTGAACACTGAGCTAACCAAAAGTATAACATAACTATGTTGGGAGGGTGGGGGTGTGTGAAGGAGAGGTAATCAATTATAGATGACCCATAAAACTGAAAAAACAAAGAACGAGCAGTATAAGTTTATTATTTAGAAGAATAGCGATAACACTAAGAGAATCAACTAAAAGAATTAAAAGTGGTTACTCCCCTGGAGTTCAGGAAATGGAGTGCATGGAAGATTGAGGATGGCTGTCTTCAAAACAACCCTTGTAGAAGTATTTGACTTTCTAAACTATGTGCATATATTCATTTGGTAAAAATAAAAACTCAACATTTTTAGAAGACAATATGGTAGGTGAGAGAATAGACTCAGGATGGTAGTATAAGGAGTGCATAGAAATGGGACAGTAACCTGAAAGAGACGTGGGATGAGGTGATGGATTTTTATAGGACTTTGCTTTGATTTATTTAGTTTTGTTTGTCTTAATGGGAGATTTAACAGTGCGTCTGTATGCAGGAATATAAGAGCCAGTAGAGCGGGAAATTGATGGAGGAGAGGGGTGTGTGCCCAGGTCTGTGTGATTCCAAGGCTTAAGCCATTTACTGTCAGTGTTTTGTCTTTAGAAGAAAGGGAACAGTCATTGTACATCTGCCATATTACAAACTCTGTGCTTCACACTCCTGATCTCATATCACCCTTACACAGCCCAGCCCACACCCACAGTGGATGGATGGACAGACAGCATCAGTTCCTTCCCATTTTGGACCACTTAGGTGACATGAATGGCAGCTGCAAGTCCTTGTGAGAGCCAGTTTTCTTCAGGTTCATCCATACCCAGAGAGTGTGTGTTGGAGGAGAAATAGCTTAATGTAGGGAAGAGCTCGGATTAGATTCCCCATTTAGAGCTGGGGACTCCTGGCTGGTCAGGAATACACTCACAGTTCAGAGGGTAGTTTAGGCATCCCTATACTGTTTCCCTGCCTTTAACTGTCAGGAGTGCTCGTTGCACCTCACATGGGCACCCAGGTGTCCCCTCTTCCTTAGTCTCCATCCCTTTTCCTCATCTACCCCTAACCCCAAATTTTCAGCTTTATTCTACTGCTTCACCTAGTGCTTGCACAGGGCATGGCAAAGCCCATCTGCCTGGATCTTCATGTTCCTCAGAGCCATTCCCTTCAGGACAAAGTATCCTCTCAGGGGCTGATACAGATTGTCATTCACAGCACAACACTGATTGATTTTGTACAGAAAGCCCCATCTCCACTGAGTGAGGGGAGGGGTGGAAGGGATTAGAGGGTCAGTGAACACCATCCTGTCACAACCTAACAACCTCGTAAAATGGGGGCTTATTATCCTCAGTGTGTAGGCTGAAAACCAAGGCTTGTTGTTAGGTGCTGTCTGACTCACAGCAACCTCATTATGCACAACAGAGGTTGCCCAGTCTTCCGCCGTTATGTTTGAGCACATTGTTGCAGCCGCCTTGTCAACCCATCTCAGTGAGAGTCTAGCTCTTTTTCACTTACCCTCTACTTTACCAAAAAAAAAGCATTAGCCGAGTCTTTTTCCAGCGATCGTTCCCCGCCCCACCCCACCCCCCCCCCCGCAAGAAATGTCTAAAGTCTCGCCATCCTCACTTCTAAGGAATATTCTGGCTGTACTTCCTCCAAGACTGATTCGTTTGTTCTTCTGGTAGTCCATGTTATATTCAATATTCTTCACCAACATCGCAATTCAAATGTATCATTTCTTCTTCAGTCTTGCTTTTTTTCTTTGTCCAGCTTTCGCATGCATATGAGGTGATTCAAAACACCATGGCTTGAGTCACGCACAACTTAGACATCAAGTGACATCTTTGCTTTTTAGGATTTTTAAAAATAAATTCCTTTTTTCCGCTTCCTCCCACCCCTGGTAACCACTCATAATTTTTGGTTTTTGGTTTGTACATATTTGCTTATTTCATATTAGTCCTTTTGTGACTAATTTTGCTCAGCATAACAGTTTCAAGGTTCATCTGTGTCATAGCATGCATCAGGACTTCATTTCTCTTTGTAAGTAATATTCTATTATATGTATACTATACCACAATTTGTTTATCCATTCATCTGTTGATGGGCACGTTACCCGATTAGGGTCCGTGCCCTGGAGCAGTCCAGCCAATGAAACATACTCCAAGTCAGAAAGAGTGAGAAAGTTTATTAAGGAGATGCATACATCACCAGGGACCCAGCAGCAACACAGGCTGCCTCTGTGGAGTCCCAAAGAGCAGTTTTACATTAGAGCTTATATAGAATCTTACAAGGGTTACAAGTGTCTTCGTAGTCCCCTGCCAGACATTTCTTTATTAGGCTAAAGATATACATATCTGATACCTGGGCTCCAACTTTCCTGTGGGGTTTGTATGCCACAGGTAGACCGGACAGAAGAAAAGTTTATTTGCATCAGTTTTAAAACAAGGAACAAAGTCATTAACATTTGGTCATTAACAGAGGTATGTGAAGGAGGCAGGCAGAGGAAGAACAACTTAGAGGTTTATCATAGCCTTTGTTACATTATATAATATTTTGTTACGTTAAGCTCTCAGTTGGCCATTTTGAAAAAGGAGAAAATACGCTGGGGGGTATTGGGGTCACAGACATGTCAGCTGTTTCCACCTTTTGGCTATTGTGAACAGTGCTGCAATGAATACTGGTATATAGTTTTCTGTTTGTATTACTACCTTCACTTCCACTGGGTATATACTTAGGATTGGGATTGCTGGACATTGGCAGCTCTCTGCAACTTTTTTAGGAACAGCCAGACTGTTTTCCACAGTAGCTGTACCATTCTACGTTCTCATCAACCATAAATGAGGGTTAGTTTCTCACATCCTCGGCAACACTTGTTACTTTCTGTTTTGTTTTTGTTATTGTCATTCTAATGGGTGAGGAAGTATCTCATTGTGATTTTTGATTTGCGTCTCTTTAATGGCTAAGGACATTGAGAATCTTTTTGAAACAGGATGCTCAGCCATATCTTGAACCTTACCTGACGCAATTCTTTTTTCCTTCTTTCTCCTTTCTCTCCCCTAGCCCATCCCTGCCTCCAAGTAAGATCCTGATGTTAGCTCCCCAAATGGTTAAGTGTTAACCAATGTTTCCTCTAAGACTGTGGAAAACAAGTATTATTGACGAATAAGACGAAGGATGGCGCCAGCTACCCGCTGAGCTGTTGGGATAATGGCAGGAAAAGATCAACATGTTTGAGATAGGACCACCGAAACCAAACAGAAGAAAGAGAGTGCACATTCCACAAGTCCCTAAAACTTATGCCCCCTTTTCCCTTAAAAACCCGAGCTGATAGGTAATCTGGTGAGACAGACAACTTTAGGAGGAGATCATTCCCCTCTGTCTCCATATACCTGTGTATCTAATAAAGCTCTTGCTACCCACCTCACCCTTGTCTCAAGAATTGGCTATTTGCGGCAGGCGGCTCTAACTCTTGCAATTGCAGTAACATTTTCATGTGCTTGTTTGTCATTTGAGTATTCTCTTTGGTGAAATGTCAGTCCAAGTCCTTTGCCCATTTTTTGATTGGTTTGTCTTTTGTTAAGCTATAGAAGTGTTTACACACACACACACATATATATATATGATATTAGACCCTTATCAGATACATGGTTCCCCTAAATTTTCTTCCTATCTGTAGGTTGTCTCTTCATTTTATTGATAAAGTCCTCTGATGAACAAAGTTATGGTGCTCTGGGTCCTGTTTCTGGCTGGTCATCATCTGACCTGCAGTTCTTGGGACTTGAGCCAGCAGCTTGTCGTCTGTAAAAATGACATGAGAGCAGTGTCTGACCTCTTCTTACTTCACAAGGGGAAAGGAGAATCGAGATCAATAGCCCAAGGCTGATTCCTATGGGGCAGGGGTCAGACATGCCTCCTCTCTCCACCATCTTTACCAATTCTGACACCAACCGTCTCTCCCACGGGACTCTCTACTTCTCTCCTGGGTTTGATAATTCGTTGCAATGGCCATACAGAGCTCACAGCCCATACTCACAATTATAGGGTTTATTAGGGAAGTAACAGTTACTCTTCAGGCTCAGGAACACTCAATATATAGTTCTTCCGTTAAGACAGCCTCTTCCCAGCCATGCTTGCAGGCATACCTCTCCCTGGCCCTAGGCCTCTGCCTAAAGGCACTCAGCTTTCTCTCTCAATGGGACAGGAAGCCCACCATGCAGTCTGCTGCTGACAGGTCTCTGCTGCTGGGTCTACCCTGCCACTGCTTCTCACTATCTTCAGAGTCACAGCTCACTCTCTCTCTGTCTACTCATCCCAGGAGCCTCCCAGCGCAGGGATCCCAGGTCCAAAGGACACACTGGCTACTGGCTGTTCTTCCCTGGCAGTGGTAGGATTCTCTCTCTTCCACCTCTGGGATGGCTCATTACAAGCCCAGCAGGATGGCAAAACTGACCAATCCCTTTGGTGGACATAATTACCCTATCACACAGTCTCACCCAATCTAGCCAAGACCATGACTAGAAAGGCCACAGAAGAGCGATCCATTACACTGCACATCTTGCCTGCCCACTTTCGGACTCTCTGGCTTCTACAGCCCTGTGAGCTAGCAGCATGCTGTCTGACCTGCCAGTTCTGGGTTCTCCACCCCCTGCAACCATGTGAGTCAGAAGACGCCTCCAGCTGATGCCTGACCTACAGAGTATGGGACTTACCAGCTTCCACAACAGCAATATTTTCTTCTAGGAATTTTATGGTTTTAGTTTTCACATTTAGATCCTTGATCCATTTTTAATTGTTTTTTTATGTGTGAGTGTGGGGCATGGATTCTCCATTCTTTTTGAAACTTATATTCTTAAACCCAAAAAACCCACTGCTGTGGAGTCGATTCCGACTCAAGGCGACTCTATAGGACTGAGTAGAACTGCCCCATAGAGTTTCCAAGGAGCGTCTGGTGGATTCAAACTGCTGACCATAGCTCTTAACCACTATGCCACCAGGGTTGCACTTATATTATTATATTATTAGGTTGTTGTAATTCCTTGACTGATAGTGCATTTCTAAAGGGGCAAGGTGGGTAAATCCCACATTCACTGCTAACTGCCCGGTAGGGATCAGCATACATCATATTCCTACATGGAAATGGATCCAGTCTTCGCCTTCTCATTTCCCCATTATTGTTGTTGCCAGGCACCCACGTGGCACTTTCTCTCTCTGACCCTAACCACCCAGAGTTAGGTCAGACCTTACAAGTTAAAGGGCATCATCTTTCAGATCGACTGCCTGTGCAGCCCTGCTCTGAATTAGTCACTGTGAGCTAAGTCAGAATTCACAAGTTAGAAGGTCTCAGTTTTTCTGACTGTCAAATAGGCAGATCCCAGCCCCTGCTGGCCCACACTGCCTGCTGTAGGTTCCTTAATTTACTGAAGAGCTCAGAGAATTCATGGAGAGCATCTACACTTACAGTTCTTCATTTATTATAAACAGAAAGGATGCAAATGAAGGAATCCCTCCATTGTTCCCAGGGATGCACTACCCTCCCGAGAGATCAGATGTTCTCTCCAATCCAGGAAGCTCCCACCCCAAACTCCTTGTGCAAACCCTAGTATTGGCTTCTTTGCATAGTCATGACTGATTGAATCATTGAATGTACACAATTGATTGCATCATGCCCTACTCTCTTCCGGAGGTTAGCTAATCATGCAGGTTAGCTAATCATGCCCCCACTCATTTGCACACATTCTCAGGTTCTGTTGGGAGATTTTACATAATAAAGGTACCTTTGTTACCCAGAAAAACCCCCAAGGATTATCTCTCACAAACCAAGAACAAAAGGCCAATTTACTAATTCATTGCCACACAGATAGCATAATGTTCTTGTAATTTTTCTCTCCTGTTTGCCTTCACTTTTCCACTTGTACTACTTTGTGGGAGTACAGTTTTTATCTTCTAATTAATCCATTGAATTATTCATTTCTATAACCATATTTTTAATTTCCAAGAGCTCTTTCTTGTATTCTGTTTGGGTGTAATTGTACATAATTCTGTTATTGTTTCATGAATGTCATATATTTTCTTGTATCTTTTAGATATTACTGATGATAGTGGTAGGGGACCTGTTCAATCTCCTGGTTATCTGCTTTCATGATATCATGAAGTTTTCCCTCTCAGCACTTAGTTCAGTAGTGATTTCACATTTATCTTTGTAATGCCCATCACCATCATATATGCAAGCTCCTTATCATCAGGGTCTTCCCTCTACATTTTCTCCAGTGTCTTTAAGATTTCCTAATTCACTGGAAGCCTTGAAATATACTCTGGATGAATGGCCCTTAGTGTGGTTTGGGCAGTTAGGTCACACAGCCCCTTGATGGCCTCCTGAGCTCTGAGCCTAGCGGCCTCCAATCATAAAATATTCTGGGACATTGCGTGGGGTGCGCAGTCATACATAACTACCCGAAGGACTGGGAGTCAATGAAAGATGGGTCAACAAGGGTGAGCCCCGCTTCATCTCGGCTAGGTGGACTACACACAGTTGGTGCGGTTCAATGGCGACTCCGCAAATCTGAGGATGGAGCTGAGGGTACTATGGATGGAGCAGGAGGAGCTGGGAGTATTGGGACTGGGAGACACGAATCGCCAAGGGCATCGCACAGTCTTTCCCAGGGAACCTACAGATCCGGCGCAGCAACTACAACCAGAGGGAGGCCGGTGATTGACGTTGGACCCGGGTCGCAGATGATGAGTCTCCAAGTCCTCGAGTCCTCCATGGACCGGCTGTGGTCGCCCCGAGTCTCCAGAGTTTCACCCCTAGGCCGCAGACCCAACCGGCCCTTTGACCCGGGAAGAGCTCTGGTTTCCTTTTCAATTTAGACCCAAACCGGCTCTGACCGATCACCCGCCCTTCGGAGACTTAGGGGGGCGGGGGGCGGGGGCCAGGATCTCTCACTATTTACATTGTTTATGGTTTCCATGTGGTTTGGAATAGCGCCTCCTGTTGTCTGAGCAGCATGCCCAGGACTGCGCTGATTACTTCGCACTGAACCTGAAGGAGGACCTGTGCTCCTGGATTGCAGCGGATGAGGCTGCTCAGGTCTCGAAGTGCAAGTGCGAGAAGGCCGGTGTGGCCTAGCTCTACAGGGTCTTCCTAGAGGGGGAGTGTATGAAGTGGCTCGTCAGGTACCTGGCAAAGGGGAAGGAGACCCTGTAGCGGGTAGGTACGATGGCGGTCTCCCCATCTTCCCTTGGGCAGGGGCAGTTCCCTCAGCTGGTGTCCCAAAAGTAGGGGAGGAGAAGGAGGTAGATGTCAGAATACTCCTTTCCCATGGATCGAGAATGGGAAGAGCCACCCAGGTTTCCAGAGACGTTTCTCTTCTGAGGCACAATAAGGGATCCAGTCTTTTTTGGGGATGAAAATGGAGAAGGTTCCTGAAATAACCAATCGGCATTACTTTGCCTCTGGCAGTGGCCTTGGGCACCACAGGGGACATCTCTCTCAGGCCTTGTTCTCTTACTAACACCCAACCTCTTTGGAGGTCTTGACTCCAGCATTTCTGAATCTCAGCCTCCACCCAGGTCAGGACCAGGAGTCTCAGTTTTCCCCTTCAGAGACCTGGAGCCTACCACTGATTCAAGAACTTTCCAAGGAATAGGAGACTATTCCAGATTCCTGGGTCCAGGCTGGTGTCTGGGTTTGGCACTTCCTCCCCCACCCCCATTGTCCTGTCCACTCTCAGAATGATCACATGGCCCCTGCTCAAGTGGCCCATAGGAGAAGATGGAAAGTGCCTCAATTTTCTGACTCTCCCTCTCAGACCCCCCAAAGACCCACCACCCTATCTCTGACAGTGAGGTCAGTCTGAGGTGCTGGGCCCAGGGCTTCTACCTGGCAGAGATCATGCTGCAGGGAGGACCAGACCCAAGACACAGAGCTTGTGGAGACCAGGCCTACGGGAGACGGTACCTTCCAGAAGTGAGTGGCCATAGCGGTACCCTCTGGAAAGGAGCAGAGATACAAATGCCGTGTGCAGCATAAGGAGCTGTTGGAGCCCCTCACCCTGAGATGGGGTAAGGAGTGGGATGAGGGTGGAGCCTCTTCTCAGGGAAAGCAGGAGCCCTTCCGGAGACCTCTATCAGGGTCAGGGCTGAGACCTGAAGGTTAGGGCCCCTAACCTTCCCTTCCTTCCCAGACCAACATTCCCATCTCACCGTCCCCATCATGGGAATCATTGCTGGCCTGGTTCTCCTTGGACCTGTTGTTGCTGGAGTTGTGATCTGGAGGAAGAAGAGCTCATGTAGAGAAGCCAGTGGAGTCTGAGTTTTCTGGTTCCACTGGAGGGTTTCAAGCCCTAGGTAGGGGTTTTCCCATCTCCTGTGTTGTACCTGGGAGATACCCTCCATGCATGTTTTGACCGTGTCTGGCCCCCTACGTGCTAACACTGTCTTGTAAAGCACATGTGGAAATGAAGGACAAATCTTTCACTTTGATGATTCTTTTTATGGGGAAACTGATTCCTAACAGTGACAGGTCAGAAGGGAAGGTCCCTTGCTGAGGACAGGCTTCTAGAAGGATGATTGGTCTAGTTCCTGAATATTTCCTTTATTCTTGTTTCTTGTTCCTGCCATGAGTATGCAGTCACAGTTCTGGAAACTTCTCAGAAATCCACGCCTAGTGTGTTCTTCTAGGAGAATGCCACGGAGGAGCCAAGCATGGATGACCCCTGTGCCCAGTGGATGCTCAGTATGTCATGGGCTTTGACATGGCCACTCCTCAGCTGGGTCACCTTTGCTGCTCTGTTGTCCTTACCCCGTCAGCAGAACCTTCTCCCACCAGGACCTGTGATCACAAGGACTCAGACATCACCCAGGCCCTGTCCTGTCTGCAGAGCAGTGAGCAATTAGGGCTAATGTTGCCATGTCACCCTGGTCTCAGACCTGACCAAACTCTCAGCTCCCATGGTCTGTGTGTTTATTTTTTGTGTATTTGTTTTTATAGAGGAGTATGCCTGTTCTTGTTTTTGTGCGTGAGTTTTGGTCTCATTTTCGTCTGAGTGTCCCCTGTCTGTAATGGCAGCAGGAGTCATTTTACCTGTCACTTTCCCCACAAGGCCCAGGGCAGTCTCTGTACACAGGACTGTCTATGGTATTGAAAGACAAAATTTCAGACTAGTCCGGCTTTTGCCCTCCTTCTAGAGCTGTCTGTTGGATTGTTTTTTACATCTTTTCCCCCAGCTTTTTTTAAGGAATCAGATTATGGAAGTAGCAAGGAGGAGGGACTTGATAGTTTCTTGTCTTAGTTAAACTCATGTTATGTTTCTATCTTCTGCTCACCTACCCTCTCTCCATGTCCTTAGCATCAGAAATCCCAGAGCTGGCTTCAGTTCAAACTCATGGATTTATAAACAGAGTCTAATTTAGATTCACAGATGGTTGGAAAACAGGGCTGATATACCTAGAATTGTTCCTTTCTGAAAAGACATGTAATTGTGTACAGGTGGGTGGGATTGGGAGAGAGCAGAGAGGAAGGTGGGGAGATCAGCCCTGGTGAAAAAAGTGCATGTGACTTTCATGTCAGTGTGAGTGGCTGTTGTGCTGTAGCTGTCACAAAACAGCATTTGGTCTGAGGTGACATTAATAAAGATACTGTTTCTAGAATAGGGAGGTGCTCTACACTACACTGATTATTCACTTAACCAAAATTTGTAGAGTGCAGGCTATACATCTGGGAAACTTCAGTGAACTAAACCCAAACCCAAACCAAACTCTGCCATCAAATCAATTCCGACTCATAAAGACCCTCTAGGACACAGTAGAACTGCCCCATGGGATTTCCAAGGCTGCCATATCTTTCTCCCACAGAGCAGCTAGTGGGTTTGAACTGAAGATTTTTTGGTTAGCAGCCAAGTGCTTTACCCACAGTACCACCAGGGCTTCTAGTGAACTAAAGACAGGCTAAAATTTCCTGCCTTATGGAGCATGTGTTATGTCAGGGAGGGACAGACCATAAACTATAAGCATGGTAAATAAGGAAAGTATTTACATTAGAAGGTGGGAAATGCTATGGGGAAGGGGACCCAGAGCATGAGTATGTGGGAAGAGGGAAGATGAATATTGTAAGTCAGTAGTCAGTGTAGGTCTTATAGTGAAGATGATCTTTGAGGAACGATTTGAAGCACATGAAGGAATTAATCATGAAGTTGTCTGGGGAAGTTCTTCCAGGGGCAATGTCCTGTGCAAATGCACTACGGCAAGAGTGTGTCTGTGTTTTGGGAGCAATAAGGAGACAAGTGTGGCTGCAGTGGTGTCATGGAGATGAGGTCAGAGGTTCAGTCAGATTATATAGCTGTTGCAGTTATTGGAAGGTGTTATGGATTGGATTGTATCCCCAAAAAAGGTGTGTCAATTTGGCTAGGCCATGATTCCACTATTGTGTGGTTGTCTACCATTTTGTGATCTGATGTAATTATTCTGCGTGTTGTAAATCCTAAATTCTATAATGTTAATAAGGTGGGACTAGAGGCAGTCACGTTAATGAGGCAGCACAAAATCTGCAGGATTAGATTGTATCTTGAGTCAATCTCTTTTGAGATATAACAGAGAGAAGCAAGCAGAGAGGAGAAGGACCTACTATAACCAAGAAAGAAGAGCCGCAAGCAGAGGGTCCTTTGAACCAGGGTCTCTGCACTGAGAAACTCCTAGACCAGAGGAAGATTAATGACACAGACCTTTCCCAGAGCTGACAGAGAGAGAAAGCCTTCCCCTGGAGTTGGCACCCTGAATTTGGACTTCTTGCCTCCTAAACTGTGAGAGAATCAATTTCTACTTCTTAAAGCCATCCACTTGTAGCATTTCTGTTATAGCAGCACTAGATGACTAAGACAGAAGGGTTTTGACACTTCTGGAAGATAAGTTACAAGACACTTTTGGGCAGAAGAGGACATGGTGGACTCCTCTGGCTGCTGTGCTAAGAATAGGATCAAGAGGGGCAAGGGGTGAGCAAGGCAGCAGGAAAAACGATCGGAAATTCAGGTGGTATTTTACCTAGAGATTCAGTTACTTTTCCTGGCATGTGAACAATGAAGACATTAGATTCTGGATACATTTTGAATGAACTTTACAGCATTTTCTAATGGATCGAATATGGGATATGAGAAGAATCAAAGAGGTCACCCAAGATATCAGACTGTGTAAAGAGGAAGATGGAGCTGCTGTCAGCAGAAGTGGAAAAGACTTTGGAAGGAGCCTGTTATGGATTGAATTGTGTCCCCAAAAAATGTGTGTCAACTTGGCTAGGCCATGATTCCCAGTATTATGTGATTTTTCACCATTTTGTCATCTGATGTGATTTTCCCATGTGTTGTAGATCCTGCCTCTGTAATGTTAATGGAAACCCTGGTGGCATAGTGGTTAACAGCTATGGCTACTAACCAAAAGGTTGGCAGTTCGAATCCACGAGGTGCTCCTTGGAAACTATATGGGGCAAGTCTACTCTGTCCTATAGGGTATGGGTCGGAATCAACTCAACAGCAACGGGTTTGGGTTTTTGGTATGAAGTTAACGAGGCCAGATTAGAGACAGTTGTGCTAATGAGGCAGAACTCAATCTACAAGATTAGGTTGTGTCTTGAGTCAATCTCTTTTGAGATATAAAGGAGACAGGGAGACCTCATACCACGAAGAAAGCAGAGCTAGGAACAGAGCATGACATTTGGACCCAGGATTCCTGTGTGGAGAAGCTCCTAGACCAGGGGAAGACTGATGACAAGGACCTTCCCCCAGAGCCGACAGAGAGAGAGAAAACTTCACCTGGAGCTGGTGCCCCAAATTCGGACTTCTAGCCTCCTAGATGGTGAGAGAATAAATTTCTCTTCGTTAAAAGCTATTCACTTGTGGTATTTCTGTTATAGCAGTACTGGATAACTAAGATAGAGCCTATATCAGGAGGGGTATCACAGGCATGTGGTTTAGGAAATGTTGAATCTGAGATGTCAATTAGAAATGCAAGTGAGGTTATTGATAGATAGATGAGTCTGGAATTCAGGAATAATGACTGATTAGAGAAACAGATTTGGGAGACAATGCCATAGAAATTATATTTAAAGGCTTGAGAATGGATGAGATCTCCAAGGGAGCAATTAGCTAGAGAAAAGAACAAGGACTGATCCCTGCACCCTCCAATACTAAATGATTTTACCAGACCACACACTAGGAGCAGATTGATGAGTTCTGGCACCGCATCTAGATAGCATGGAGACCAGGGCATCCCAAACTTTCTATGCATCGGGATCACCTGGAAATCTCACTAAGATTCAGAAGGTCTGGAGTAGAGAATGAGATTGTATATTTATAACAAGGCTGGAGCTGATGCTGTTGGTCTGCAGATCACACTTAGAAGCAAGAATGTAGACCAGAGATTCTTACATGGTCTGCATCATCCCCATCTGTGTTGTTATTGTTAGGTGCCTTGAGTTGATTTTCAGCTCATAGTGACCCCACATGACGGTGTAGAACTGTCCGTTAGGGTTTCTTAGGCTGTAATCTTTACAGAAGAAGATCACTAGCTCTTTCTTCTGTGGAGCTGCTGAGTGAGTTCAAACTATCAACCCTTCAGTGAGTAACCCAGTGCTTAACCATGAGCACTTCACCATTTGTGCCACCCAGGAACTCCAAGGTCTTTAAACCACATTTAAAAGTTGTTTTTTCTAGAGAAGAAAAGGAAAAGCATATATTATGAAACATGATGTTGGAAGGTACATGTTGTGAGGTTAATATTAACTTTACCCAAAGAATTTGGTCTTGGTTCTTAGTTCCTGAGAGATAACTCTAAATCCTTGGGATTTCCTGAGTAATCGAGGTGCCTTTGCTATCTACAAGCCTCCAGCTCACACCTGAGAGTTAGGCGACTCAGGTGGGGGCGGGCAGGCCAGAAAGACCCCTTCATGATAATCAGCTGACCTCAAGAAATATCGGCTGATTCAGTCAATCATGAATGTGTAATGAGGCCCTAGTAAAAGTTCTGGACACTGAAGCTCCGTGGGCTTCCTAGTTGATGAAAGACATCAATGCACGTGGGAAGGTAGTGCATCACTTTTTGGGTCTTGAAAGTTTCACGTTGGGAACCCTCCCAGACCTTGTGCTATGTGTCTCTTCATTTGCAACTTTTTCCTACAATAAGACAGTAATCATAAGTATAACATTTCTGTGAGTTCTGTGAGTCATCCTAGCAAATTATAAGACTCAAGTGAGTTGTGGGATCAAAAGTGAGGGGTCTGGGGACCCTGGCTTGTAGCTGGTGTTCTGAGGGGGCAGATGGGACCCCCCCCAAGTTTGTAGCCCTAAGGCCAGAAGTGAGAGAACCCAGAGGTGGTCCCTGAGCTTGCAGCTGACATCCTGAAGGGATAGTGGGAAAACCCAGAATTTGTAGTCAGTGGCTCAGAAGTGAGGATGATGTGGGGAGTCCCAAGCTTGCAGATGGCATTCGACATCTTTGGCAGTCTGGAGGCTGTGTCCTTTAACTTGTGTGAGATCTGACCTGGCTCCAGGCAGTTAGAGTCAGAGAAAGAAGTGCTGGATGTACAACTGATGTTGCAACAGAAGTGGCAGTAAAGTGGGGGTTTGATAAATCCTTACACATGTCATTTTTCTATACCAAGCAATGCAGCCCGGTGGAAGATTTAGGAAGTGGTTCACAGCTCAGCATAAAGAAAATCTCTGAATGCTTGCTCTCTGAAACTGTTCCCCAGACTGATTTCTCACTTACTTTGTACAAACAATAGAATCCAGATTTTTCTAATTTAAACATAAAGGAATTTATATATGTGATATTGGGGGCTCATCTCATTTTGGGGAATTCCACAGAACCAGGCTTGAAACTACACATCCAGGAACAGAATCCGCATTCCCACTCTCGCTCTGGTCCTGTATAGAAACTACAGCTAGCTTCTGCTGCTGGGTCAGAGGCTACTGGCCACACCACTGACACCCTTCATGCTAGACACTGGGACCTGTGGCCAGGATGCTCTCACTGCTGCTCCTGACAACTGGATGTCACTACTGCCACTCATGCCTCCCTTGCCAAGGTGCACTCTGCACAATCCCAGCTTCTCTGTGTCACCATGTCCTGGGTCAGTCTGGCATGTGGTCGTGTGACTGGTGGAGCCTAAGCCCCATGCCTATGTCCAACTGCAGGAGTGTTTGGGAAAGTGAGTTTTCTTCTTTAATGGAGGGAGGTAGTCTCTGCCTCCTACCTAGACTCTTTAAGTGAGGAATTTCTCATAAGGTAGGAGGAGGGTCCAGGGACAGGGGGAAGGGGGAGGTTAGGGATAGAAAATGAATGACCAATGTCAGTTCCTGGAGCAGTGATCTGAGACTGTAACTTTACTTTCCATGTTGTAGGCACTTGGATACGGTTGGATGAAAGAGTGACTAGTAAATGACATCATTTCACTGATTTTCTTGATGGTCTGTTACAGGGTCCAGTTTTTGTCTATATGAGGTTATACTCTTAAATAAATGCCATGGCATTGCAGGATGATGAAATGAGTATTCAAAATGTCTTCTTGACTTTGTCTTTTACTAGGATTAAAAAATCTAGGTCTATTACTTTAGAGGATCTATGTTTCACTGACATTTTATATTAATTTTTAAGTATCGGTATATGCACGTATTTCTGGGGAAAGGATCCATAACATTTACCAGTTTTTATGTGAACCTCACTATCTTAGTTATCATGTGTTGCTATAACAGAAATAACACAAGTGGGTGGCTTTAATGACCGGAAATTCATTTTCTCACTGTTCAGGAGGCTAGAAGTCTGAAATCAGAGGACAGGCTCTAAGGGAATACTTTGTCTCTCTCGTGTTCTCTCTCTCTCTCTCTCTACCAGCTCTGGGGAGAGGTCTTTGTCTCTTTTTAGCTTCTGTTTCTTGGTTTCTTGATGATCTTCATGTGAGGATTTATCTATCTTCCCCCATTTCCCCTTGTGCTTCTTCTTTGCTTGCTTAATCTGCTCGTTTGTATCTCAAAACAGATTGACTTAAAACACACTCTACCCTAATACTGTCTTATTAACATAACAAAGAAAACCCATTCCCAAATGGGATTATAACCACAGGTATAGGGATTAAGATTTACAATGCAAATTTTTGAGGGATACAATTCAATCCATAACTCCCACAAAAGTCTAAAAAACATCCTAATTTAGACACAGTGGTACTCAACATCTTGTCCATGAACAATCGGTCAACAAACTTATTTTAGCAGGCCCAAGGATGTGATATAAATGCTTATCTTTTGCTTAGCTGTTACCAGTCTGGGACAAGATAAAGGTTTACTTGCTTATCCTCACTCTCAATTCTATGTATATCTCATTGTGGGCTGGTAACAAACAGTTCACAGAGCAGCCTTAGTCCACAGACCACACTTCTTGTAGCATGGGACTCCAGCCCAGTGCCGTCGATCATAGAGTTTTATTCTAGCACTTGGTGTCAGGTGGAAAACAGGAAATAACCAGTTGTTAATGGGGCTTCCATTTCCAGTAATATGGTAGGCTGAGTGTTAAGGTTGCCTCTTCCACTAAAAACAACTAAAAATCATAGCTAAAATATAGAAAGCATCCAAAAAGCATAGAAGAACAAACAAGAGAATAATCATTTAGACCAAAATATAAATGTGGGCAAGAATTCAGAGAGAAAAGTTGTGTTTACCCTGAGGGCATTTGCCAAATCTGGAAAATCATAGCTTTGAATTTCTCGGGCTCACAACCTGTAGAAGACAGGAGATGATGCCCAGAGCTTGTTCAGGTGGGGAGTGTAATAGGAGACTCCTCACCCTGGAAAATCTGGGAAACCAAAAGTTCATACCCTCCGAGTAAAGTGAAGCAGAAGAAAATCTGCTTTAACCACTAATGCAAGAGTATTCTAAGGAGATTTGCCTTTGAACCAGCAAAAAAAAAAAAAAAAAAAAACCTTTGTGTCTGAGAATTTGTAACCATCAGACAGCCTCTCTTGTGTTTGTTGTCCAAATTCACTTCACCATCGTGAGCCAAAATAACCTAAAGTCATGAATTTAGTATATAATAGGCCAGTACTGGTGGTGACCCAAAACACAAATCTCTAGAGAAATCCATGTTTAACCTACATGTCAAAAGAATTTATAGAAATAATTTCACAAGGAAAAAGAGCATCTCATAGCAAGAAATACATATGTAAGAATGGAAAAAAAGACGACATGATTGAGAACCAGAAGAAACAATAGACAGTAAAAAGAGTCTCATAAAATTTCAATTTTAGAATTATGGGACAAAGAATATAGCGTAACCATGGTGATTATGTATAAAGAAAAAATGACAAGCTTTAAAATGCCTGCAGAACATAGGAAACTATAAATTATATAAAGAAGGAGTCCAAGATGGCTACTTAGACTGACGCACTAGAACTTCTCCCTACATCAAAGACCCAAGAAACCAAGTGAAACAGATAAAATGGCAACCTTGGGACCCTGAACATGAAATGGAAGGATGAAGAATTAGACTAAGCTCCAAGTAGAGAGACAGGAAGAAAAGAGTGAATGCAGAGAGATACAGACCCTTGGTACCTTGCCCACCAGCTCAGCACAAGGTGGCCATTTTGGGACAAAGCATGCAGTGTTCCTGGGTGAGGAGCACAGGAAGGCAGCTATATGGAACTCACAACAGGAGGAGGAGATACTGTGCAAACAAACCTGGAATGAAACTAGATAAGCAGAACACAAGCCAGGGCTAAAAAGGGAAATTACAGGAAAACAGGTCAGGAGCTCCGGTGAAGAGAGAGAGCCAGGAACTGGGGAAGGGACTACTAACCAATGGCAAGGCCTGACTGTTTGGCCAGGAAATACCCACTGAATAGTAAAACCGCAGAACAGCAACTGGAGGCCCTCCCTAGCCAGCCTCCGTGTACTACCCCCCATATGTAAACAGCCAACCAAAGCTGCCTGGGGTGGCCAGGCAGGAGAACACCCCTGCACCTGTGACCAGTGTGGGTGAGCCCACACCCACTGTCCAGACACCAGTGGGAGTGCGCCTGCACTCCAGCAATTGATGGGAGCACACCCACTTCCCAGCGAGTAGCAGGAGTATGCATAAAGTTGGCGACTGACAGGACAGTGCCTGCTGCCCAGTGACTGGCAGGAACACACCTGCAACCTCACGACTGTAGCAAGCACACCTGCAGTCAGGCAACCAGTGCATGTGCAGCCTGGCAACCAGCAGTAGCACCCCCGCATCAGCTGCCCAGCCTCCAGTACAATCCCTCCAAGCCCACACAGTAACGGAAAACATACCACGTGCCATTCCCCAGCAACCAACAGGTGTGCCCTATGCCCAAGCCCAGCGACTAGCAAATGCACTTCTGTGTACTCTTCCAGCATCCACCCGGCACAGCTCGGCAGGCACATCCCATCACCAGTGAAGACCAGGTACATCCTGACAGACTCCAACAACAAACAGGCACTCCGTGTGTCAACAGTCAATGACCACCTGGCTGCAATGTCACCCATCCTACACACAACCAGTTCCTGCAGGCAGACCCCAGATGCACAGAGACCCCTTGATCTCCCACCACCTAATGAGACACCAATTTGTGCCCACATAAAGGGCCTACCCTGTCCATTTGGATAGCATTGCTAACCCGTGGCTAGGAAGACAACCTGTTCTGCTCTCCCGTGAATGGATTAACTGCTAGCACCAACCCAGAAGGATCCCACAGTCATACAAGGACATGGAGGAAGCCAGACATTCCAACACTTGTCACCACAAAATAAAAAATCCAGACAAAGCAAACAAACATACAATCAATAAATAAAATAACACCTCAGTGCCTTGGAGACAACAGAAAATATCAAATTATATAAAGATGCAAGACATTGCTCAAACAAATGACCAAAATAAAGGGGCAGAAAATTTTCCTGATGAAGAAATGCCAATGGAGATACTGATAAGGAATTCAAAAGATTTACATATAGAGTCCTCAAAGAGATGAAGGAAAACACAGACAAAACTCTAGAATAATTCAGGAAAACAACACAAGAACATAATGACAAATAGACAATTAGAAACCATACAAAAACAGCAACTAGAAATTCAGAAGCTGAACAATAAAATATCAGAAATAGATAACTCAATGGCAGGACATAGAAGCAGAATTGAACCAATGCAAAAAAGGAGCAGTGAAATAGAGAACAATCTCTTGATACTAATTTATTTGAGGAACAATCAGAAAAAAGAATAAAGAAAAATGAAAAAAGCCTAAGAGTTATGTGGGACACTACCAAGAAGAACAAGCTATGCATGATTGGAATTCCATAACAGGAAGAGACAAGAAAAAGCACAGAGAGAATTTTTGAAGAATTGCTGGCAGAAAACTTCTCTGATATCATGAAAGATGAGAAGGTTTCCATCCAAGAAGTTCAGCAAACCCCATATGGGATAGACCTCAAAAGAAAGTCACCCAATACTCAATACAGGGAAGGTCAGCTCAACTGGACTGGACCAAAAGCAAAGAAGTTTCCAGGATAAACTGAATGCTTCGAAGGTCAGCGGAGCAAGGGCGGGGGTTTGGGGACTATGGCTTATGGGGACTTCTAAGTCAATTGGCAAAATAAATTCTATTAAGAAAACATTCTGCATCCCACTTTGAAGTGTGGTGTCTGGGGTCTTAAATGCCAACAAGCGGCCATCTAAGATGCATCAATTGGTCTCAACCTAGCTGGATCAAAGGAGAATGAAGAACACCAACGTCACACGATAACTATGAGCCCAAGAGACAGAAAGGGCCTCATGAACTAGAGACTTACATCATCCTGAAACCAGAAGAACTAGATGGTGCCCAGCCACAACCGATGACTGCCCTGACAGGGAGCACAACAGAGAACCCCCGAGGGAGCAGGAGAACAGTGGGATGCAGACCCCAAATTCTCATAAGAAGACCAGACTTAATGGTCTGACTGAGACTAGAAGAACCCCGGCGGTCACGGTCCCCAAACCTTCTGTTGGCCCAGGACAGGAACCATTCCTGAAGACAACTCATCAGACATGGAAGGGACTGGACAATGGGTTGGAGAGAGATGCTGATGAAGAGTGAGCTACTTGTAACAGGTGGACACTTGAAACTGTGTTGGCATCTCCTGTCTGGAGAGGAGATGGGAGGGTAGAGAGGGTTAGAAACTGGCAAAACAGTCACGAAAGGAGAGACTGTAAGGAGGGAACAGGCTGACTCATTACGGGGAGAGTAAATGGGAGTGTGTAGTAAGGTGTATATAAGTTTATGTGTGACAGACTGACTTGATTTGTAAACTTTCACTTAAAGCACAATAAAAATTATTTAAAAAAAAAGAAAGAAAGTCACCAAGGCATAACATAAGCAAACTTCCAACGCCAAAGACAAAGAAAGAATTCTGAGAACAGCTCATGAAAAATGAAATATCACATACAAAGGACAACAGTAAGACTAAGCTCTGATTTCTTGACAGAAACCATCCGGGCAAGGAGGCAGTAGGGTGACATATATAAAACCCTGAAAGAAAAGAATTGCCAACTAAGAATCATATATCCAGCAAATCTGTCTCTCAAATTCAGTGGTGAAATTAAGGCATTCCCAGATAAACAGAAATTAAGAGAATTTGTAAAAACCAGACCGACCTTACAAAATATATTAAAGGGAGTCCTTCGGACAGAGAACGAATGACACCAGATAACCTGAGACCAAGACACACCCCAACATCACCCAGATACCAACTCAAAAACTCTCAAAATAAAGCTACCAAGCTGAAAACAGGGAATTAGAAATGTCATTCTGAAATTGATGACAACTTCAAAATCAAAAGGGGTAATGAATGGTGTAATTATAGAACTCCCATATGGAGTGGAAGTCAAGGCAATATCAAAAAATAACAGACTGTTTTAAACATAAGATGATAAAGGTACACCTCACAGTAACCACAAAGAAAATTCACAAACCTACCCACCAAAATAAAGAAGAAAATAAAAAAGACCCAGTAAACACAAAATCAACAAAAACGAAGGAAGGGAAAAGATGATCCACGAACAAAAAGAACTCAGCACAGAAGGTTAAGTGGAACAAAGAAACCATCAACACCACAAAAAAAAAAAAAGTAACAAAATCACAGCAGTAAATTCATATTTATTGATAATCACACTGAATGGAAACAGTTTAAATACACGGGTTAAGAGACAGAAAGTAGCAGAATGGGGGAAGAAAAACCATGATCCCTCAGTATGTTGCATACAAGAGACACACCTTAGACACAGACATCAACAATCAACAAGACTAAATTAAAAATCAAAGAATGGAAAAAATATATCAAGCAAACAGCAACCAAAAAACAGCAGAAGTGGCAATATTAATCTCTGATAAAGCAGACTTTAAATCAAGCTCCATCATAAGACACAAGGAAGGACATTATATAATGATTAAGTGTTCAATCCACCAAAAGGACATAACGATAATAAATACTTACGCACCCAATGGCAGAGCTCCAAAATACTTAAAACAAAGCCTAACAGAAATGAAAAGAGAAATAGTTCTACAATAAGAGTAGGAGACTTTAACACATTACTTTCGGTGATGACTTTAACACATCACTTTCGGTGATGGAAAGAACAACAGGAAAGAAACTCAACAAAGACACAGATCTAAATAACGCAATCAACCAACTTGACCTCATAGACACATACAGAGCAGTCCAACCAACGGGAGCACTGTATACATTCTTGTCCAGTGCACATGGATCATCCTCTAGTATAGATCATATTCTAGGCCACAAAGCATCCTCAATAAATTCAAAAATATCAAAACAGTACAAAGCATCTTCTCAGATCACAACGCAATAAAATTAGAAATCAGTAACAGGAAAACAAGGGGAAAAAATTGAATACTTGGAAACTGAACAACAACATGTTTAAAAACCACTGGGTAATAGAAGAAATTAAAATTTAAATTTAAAAAATTCCTAGAATCAAGCAAGAATGAAAACACAACATACCAAAACCTTTGGGACACAGCAAAAGCAGTGCTCAGAGATCAATTTATAGCCATGAACGGCCACATCAAAAAAGAACAAAGGGCCAAAATCAAGTCCTTACCCCTACAACTTGAACTAATAGAAAAAAGGCAGCAAAAGGAACACACAGTCACCAGAAGAAAGGAAATAATAAAGAATACAGCAGATATAAATTAGAAAAACAACTGAAACAATCAACAAGACTAGGATCTGGTTCCTTGAAAGGATCAATAAAATCAAGAAACCACTGTCTTAATTGACAAGAAAAAAAGGAAAAGATGAAAATAAACCAAATAAGAAATGAGATGGATGACATTACAATAGACCCAACTGAAAGAAAAAGGATCATAAAAGAATACTACAAAAAATTAAGTAAGTATACTCCTACTAATTTGAAAACCTAGAGGACATGAACAAATTTCTAGAAACACACTACCTACCTAAACTAACACAAACTGAGGTAGGAAATCTGAACAGACTCATAGCAAAAGAAGAAACTGAAGAGGTCATAAAAAACTACCAACAACAAAAGACCCTGACCCAGACTGTTTCACTGGAGAATTCTTCCAAACATTCAAAAAAGAGTTGTCCCTAGTATTACTCAAACTATTCCAGAACATGGAAAAGGAAGGAATACCCCTGAATTCATTCTATGAAGCCAGCATAACCCTGATACCAAAGACAGGGGAAGACACCACTAGAAAAGAAAATTATAGACCAATATCCTTCATGAACATTGACATATAAGTTCTCAACAAAATTCTAGCCAATAAAATCCAACAGCATATTAAAAAAATAATAATACATCACAACCAAGTGGAATTTATACCAGATAGTTCAACATTAGAAGAGCAATCAACATAATCTACCACATAAATATGACAAGGAAGAGGATCACATGATCATCTCAATCAATGCAGAGAAGGCATTTGATAAAGTCCAACACCCATTCCTGACAAAAAGTCTAATCAAAATAGGAGTAGAAGGGGAATTCCCCCAACATAATTAAGGGCATACAAACAAAACCAACCCCAATGGGTCTGTTGGTTTTTCATACTGTGGGGGCTTAAAAGGTGCTGTGGTGCTAGAAGCTATGCCACTGGTATTCAAATACTACCAGGGTCACCTATGGCAGACAGGTTTCAGCTGAGTTTCCAGACAAAGACAGACTAGGAAGAAAAACCCAGCAGTCTACTTCTAAAAAGAATTAACCAGTGAAAACCTCATGAATAGCAGCAGAACACTGATATAGTGCCGAAGATGAGTGCCTGAGGTTGGAAGGCACTCAAAATATGACTGGGGAAGAGCTGCCTCCTCGAAGTAGAATTGACCTTAATGATGTAGATGGAGTCAAGGTTTCAGGACCTTCATTTGCTGATGTGATCTGAGTCAAAATGAGAACAGACAGCTGCAAACATCCATTAACAACTGAAACGTGAAATGTATGAAGTATGAATCTAGGGAAATTGGAAACCATCAAAAATGAAATGGAACATATAAACATTAATATCTTAGGCATTAGTGAGCTGAATTGGACTGGTATTTGGCCATTTTAAATCAGACAGTCAGTCATGTGGTCTACTATGCCAGGAATGACAACATGAAGAGGAATGGTGTCACACTCATCATCAAAAAGAATATTTCAAGATCTATCCTGAAGTACAACCCTATCAGTGATAGGATAATATCCACACACCTACAATGAAGACCAGTTAATACAACTATTATTCAAATTTACACACCAACCGCTAAGGCCACAGATGAAGAAATTGAAGATTTTTACCAATCTGCAGTCAGAAATTGATTGAACATGCAATCAGGATACACTGATAATTACTGGTGATTGCAATGCGAAAGTTGGAAGCAAAGAAGAAAGATTGGTAGTTGGAAAATATGGCCTTGGTAATAGAAATGATGCCAGAGACCGCGTGATAGAATTCTGCAAGATCAACAACTTATTCATTGCAAATACCTTTTTCAACAACATAAATGGTAACTATACACATGGACCTTACCAAGTGGATACACAGAAATCAAATTGACTACATCTGTGGAAAGAGACGATAGAAAAGCTCAATATCACCAGTCAGAACAAGGCAAGGGGCTGACTGCAGACCATCAATTGCTCATATGCAAGTTCAAGTTAAAACTGAAGAGCCAAAGTATGACCTTGAGTATACCCCACCTGAATTTAGAGACCATCTCAAGAATAGATTTGACACACTGAACGCTAATGACTGAAGACCAGACAAGTTGTGGAAGGACATCATACATGAAGAAAGCAAGAGGTCATTAAAAAGACAGGAAAGAAAGAAAAGACCAAAATGGGTGTCAGAAGAGACTCTGAAACTTGCTCTTGGACATTGAGTAGCTAAAGCAAAAGGAAGAAATGATGAAGAGCTGAACAGAAGATTTCAAAGAGTGGCTCGAGAAGACAAAGTATTATAATGACATGTGCAAAGACCTAGAGATAGCAAACCAAAAGCAAAGAACATGCTCGGCATTTCTCCAGCTGAAAGAACTGAAGAAAAAATTCAAGCCTCGAGTTGTGATATTGAAGGATTCTATGGGGAAAATATTAAAAGACACAAGAAGCATCAAAAGAAGATGGAGGGAATACACAGCATCACTATATCAAAAATAATTGGTCAATATTCAACCATCTCAGGAGGTAGCATATGATCAGGAACTGATGGTACTGAAGGAAGGATACCAAGCTGCACTGAAAATGTTGGCGAAAAACAAGACTCCAGGAATTGACAGAATACCAACTGAGATGTTTCAACAAATGGATGCAGCACTGGAAGTGCTCGCTTGTCTGTGCCAAGAAATTTGGAAGACAGCTACCTGGCCAACTGACTAGAAGAACTCCATATTTGTGCCCATTCCCAAGAAAGGTGATCCAACAGAATACAGCTCCCATTGGCTGTTGGAGGAGAAAATGCAGCCAGACTCCTGAGCCTGCTCTGAACACTCATGCAGCCCTGCTCTCCCAGGACTCAAGGTGAGAGTCTCCAAACCATACACTCAGTGAAGGATGACCTAGGTTCCTGCACCCTGACCAACTAGTAAGTGGCAGAGCACACGCACAACACCAAATCCAATGACCAGGGAAACATCCTGTATACCCATGACCAGGTGACCAGCAGGACAGATTCATCATCTCACAAAAAAAGCTGCCCACATCTTCAGCAGCACCACAAAAACAATGAACAGGCTCCTGGGCTCACACACCTAGTAGCTGTTCTGAGCACCTGGAGACAGGAGGTAAGAGCTTCAACAAGGCCAGATTAACAACCAGAGTAGCACACATGCGAAGTCTCCTTGGACATATCAAAACAAAAATTCAGGATGCAATAAATAAATAAATGTAATAACTCAGAGACAATAGTCAATATCAAATCACATAAAGAAGCAGGATAAAATGGTTCCAGCAAGCAATCAAAACAAAGAACCAGAAAACCTTCCAGAGAAAGATAAGACAATGGAACTACCTGATAAAGAATTCAAAAGACTGGTATACAGAGCTCTCCAAGAGATCAAGAAGAAGATCAGGCAAAACACAAACCAAACCAAGGAACACACAGACAAAGCAATAGAAGAGTTCAGGAGAACAATACAAGAACAAAACGACAGAATAAACAGGCTGCTAGAAACCATAAAAAAAAAAAAAACAGCAACTGGAAAATCAAAAGATTAACAATGAAATTTCAGAATTAGACAACTCAACAGAAGATCATAGAAGCAGAATTGAGACAACGGAAGTCAGAATTAGTGAGACTGAAGAAAATCCCTTGACACCAATTTGTTTAAGGAAGAATCAGAAAGAAGAATGAATAAAAATGAAGAAAGCCTAAGAATTATGTGGGATACTCTCAAGAGGAGAAACCTGTGAGTGATCAGAGTTCCAGAACAGGGGTGATAATGGAAAACACAGAGATAATTGTTGAAGATTTGCTGGCAGGTAACTTTCCTAATATCTTGAATGATGGGAAAATATCTATCCAAGAAGCTCAATGAACCTGGATGGCTTCACTGAGGAATTCTACCAAACTTTCAGAGAAGAATTCACATCAATACTACTCAAACTATTTTAGAGCATAGAAAAGGAAAGAATACTCCCAAATTCATTTTATGAGGTCAGCAAAACCCTGATACCAAAGCCAGGCAAAGACACCACAAAAAAAAGAAAACTATGGACCAATATCCCTTATGAACATAGACACAAAAATTCTCAACAAAATTCTAGCTGATAGAATTCAACAGCACATCAAAAAAATAAACAAATAAATAAAACACCATGACCAAGTGGGATTCATACCAGGTATGCATGGGTGGTTCAACATTAGAAAATCAATCAACATAATCTACTACATAAATAAAACAAAAGAATCACATGATCGTATCAATCAATGCAGAAAGAGCATTTGACAAAGTTCAACACCCATCCCTGAAAAAAACTCTCAGCAAAATAAGAATAGAAGGAAAATTCCTCAACATAATAAAGGGCAATTATACAAAACCAACGGCCAACATATTTCTAAATGGAGAGAGACCGAAAGCATGCCCCTTGAGAACAGGAACCAGATAAAAAAAGGATGCCCTTTATCACCACTCTTATTCAACATTATGCTAGAAGTTTTAGTTAGAGCAATAAGGCAAGAAAAAGAAATAAAGGGCATCCAAATTGGTAAGGAAGACATAAAACTATGCCTATTAGCAAATGATATATCTTATGCACAGAAAACCAAAAAGAATTCACAAGAAAGCTACTGGAACTAATAGAAGATTCCTGCAAAGTAGCAGGATAAAAGATTAACACATAAAACAGTTGGATTCCTCTATACTAACAAAGAAAACTTTGAAAAGGAAATCACCAAATCAATACCATTTACAATAGCCCCCCAAAAGATACTTAGAATAAAACTAACCAGGGATGTAAAAGACCTATTCAAACAAAACTACAAGACACTACTGCAGGAAACCAAAAGAGACCTACGTAAGTGGAAGAACATACCATGCTCATGGATAGGAAGACATAACATTGTGAAAATATCAATACTACCCAAAGCAATCTACAGATACAATGCAATCCTGATCCACATTTCAACAGCATTCTTTAATGAGATGAAGAAACAAATCACCCACTTTATATGGAAAGGGAAGAGACCCCTGATAAGTAAAGCATTAATGAAGAACAAAATGGGAGGCCTCACAGTACGTGATTTTAGAACCTACTATAAAGCCATGGTAGTGAAAGCAGCCTGCTACTGATACAACAGAAACATAGACCAATGGAACAGAACTGAGAATCCTGATGTAAATTTATCCATCTATAAGCAGTTGGTTATTTGAAAAAGGCCCAAAATCCATTAAATGGGAAAAAGACAGTCTCTCTAACAAATGATGCTGGCATAAATGGATGTCCACCTGTAAAAAAAAAATGAAACAAGATCCATACCTCACCCCTTACACAAAAACTTAATCATAGAAATTTCCTATTGTTGTCGTTGTTAGGTGGCACGGGGTCAGTTCCGACTCATAGCAACCCTATGTACCACAGAACAAAACACTGCCTGGTCCTGTGCTATGCTCACAATCATTATGCTTGAGCCCACTGTTGCAGCCACTGTGTCAATCCATCTCGTTGAGGGTTGTCTTGGTTATCTAGTGCTGCCATAACAGAAATACCACAAGTGGATGGGTTTAACAAAGAGAGGTTTATTTTCTCACAGTCTAGTAAGTTACAAGTCCAGATTCAGGGTGTCGGCTCCAGGGAGAAGGCTTATTCTCTCTGTCAGCTCTGGAGGAAGGTCCTTGTCCTCAATCTTCTCCTGGTCAAGGAGCTTCTTAGGCACAGGGACCCCAGGTCCAAAGGACACACTCTGCTTCTGGTGCTGCTTACTTGGTGGTATGAGGTCCCCAACTCTCTGCTTGCTTCCCTTTCTTTTTATCTCTTGAGAGATAAAAGGTGGTGCAGGGAAACTCCCCTTACATTGGATCAGGGAAGTAACCTTAATAAGGGTGGTGTTACAATCCCACCCTAATCCTCTTAACATAAAATTACAATCACAAAATGGAGGACAACCACACAATACCGGGAATCATGGCCTAACCAAGTTGATACATTTTTGGGGGGACATAATTCAATCCATGACAAGGGTCTTCCTCTTTTCCTCTGACCCTGCACTTTACCAAACATGATGTCCTTCTCCAGGGACTAATCCCTCTTGACAACATGTCCAAAGTGTGTAAAATGCAGTCTCGCCATCCTTGCTCCTAAGGAGCATTCTGGTTGTACTTCTTCCAAGCATTCTAGTTGTACTTCTCTTGGCAGTCCACTGTATATTCAATATTCTTTGCCAACACCACAATTCAAAGGTGTCAATTCTTCTTCGATCTTCCTTATTTGGAAAACCTGGTGGTGTAGTGGTTAAGTGCTATGGCTGCTAATCAAAAGTTCAGCAGTTCGGATCCACGAGGCACTCCTTGGAAATTCTACGGAACAGTTCTACTCTGTCCTATAGGGTCGCTATGAGTCAGAATTGACTAGATGGCAACGGGTTTCAGGTTTTTTTTTTGGTTTTGGGTCAGGCACACCTTGGTCTTCAAAGTGACATCTTTGCTTTCCAACACTTTAAAGAGATCCTTTCCACCAGATTTGCCCAATACAATGTGTCTCTTGATTTCTTGACTACTGCCTCCATGGGTGGTGATTACGGATCCAAGTAAAGTGAAATCCTTGGCAACTTCAATATTTTCTCCATTTATCCTGATTTTTTTTGTTTGTATCCTGATGTTGCTTATTGGTCCGTTCGTGAGGATTTTTGTTCTCTTTATGTTGAGGTGTAGTCCATACTGAAGTCTGTGGTCTTTGATCTTCATCAGTAGGTACTTCAAGTCCTCTTCATTTTCAGCAAGCAAGGAAGGTTGTTAATGAGTCTTCCTCCAATCCAAACACCTGAGGGCAGCCTCTGGCTAATAGCCAGGAAGGAACTGAGGCCTTCAGTATAACAGCCCCAAATGAACTGAATCTTGCCGACAGCTACATGAGTTCGGATATGGATACTTCCCCAGTCAATTCTTCAGGTAGGACTCCAGCCCTGGCTGGCACATGGATTGCAGCCTTGTGAGAAATTCTAAACATACGACCCAGCTAAGCCGTGCCTGGACTCCAGACATACAGAAAATGTGAGATAATTAGTTATGTGTTTTTTTATGCTGCTAAATTGGTGGTAATTTGTTATGTAGCTGCTATGGATTGAATTGTGTCCCCCCAAAATTTGTGTCAACTTGGCTAGGCTATGATTCCCAGTACTGTGTGATTGTCCACCATTTTGTCATCTGATGTGATTTTCCTCTGTGTTGTAAATCCTACCTCTATGATGTTAATGAGGCAGGATTAGAGGCAGTTATATCAATGAGGTAGGACTCAATTTACAAGATTAGGTTGTATCTTGAGTCAATCTCTTTCGAAATATAAGAGAGAGGGGAGCAGAGATATAGAGGGACCCCCTACCACCAAGAAATAAGAGGTGGGAGCAGAGTGTGTCCTTTGGGCCCAGGGTCCCTGTACTTAAAAGCTCCTAGACAAGGGGAAGATTGTTGACAAAGACCAGAGCTGACAGAGAGAGAAAGCCTTCCCCTAGAGCTGGTACCCTGAATTTAGAGAATAAACTTCTGTTTGTTAAAGCCATGCATTTGTGGTACTTCTGTTATAGTTGCTATACAGTAGCTATAGATAACTGATACAGCCTCCCACAGTTTTTAATGGGTTAAATGGGGCTGTTTAAACCTACTCTCATTCCTCTCCCCTATGGCAATGTTCCCTTTCTTGAAGACAGGTATCCTGCTTTGTCTTTACTATCATAAATGTCCATTTCATTTTCTGTCTTAGTTGCTTTCTTCTCACATCCTCCAGGAAGCCTCAGGTAGGGAACAGCAGGCAGGGTGGGAGGAAGTGTAGGTGGATGCTAAAAATCATTTGGAAGAAGGTATCTTCCAGGCCTGTGCAGTCTGAGCTCTCAGGTTGTGATATATAACAGTGATGAATAAGCCCTGTCTGCCCCTTTCTGAGTTTTCCTCCTCCAGCCTTCTAGATGGCCCACCTCACACTCCAAGTACAAACACCATTGATTCCCTATAGCCCAGATATGACTCTCCCTTCCCCTGCTTCCCCGAGCAAACACATACCATCAGCCAACGTAGAGCCAACTTTCCCGTCACTTCAGACCCCATCACCTTTAAGGTCTGAGAAATGAGTAGACTCTTGGCCAGTCTCAGTGTCTGCAAAGAAAGAGAAGCTGGTCAGAGCCCACAAGAGAAGGTGACCCTTAAGGAGGTGTGGGAGTCAATATAACAGAGCAGCTATCTTGGGCTTAACAGTCAGACTGTTTCCTTAGAGTCAGGGCTCAGCCGACTGAGAGCCACTTAATCTGTGGCCTCAGTTTTCTTGTCTGTAAAGTGGGATTGAGCACCGTCCCTGTCTCATAGGACATTCGTGATGTTTAAGTGATTTAATCCATGTAAAGCCCTTAGCACAGGGTCTGATACTTTAATTAAGGCAGAACCCTGGAAGGGAGGGGTCCCCACCCATTTAGCTCCTGTTTCCTTAGCCCAGGTGTGACAAGGACCAGTTCTTCCCTAACATTTGTCATCCTGACTGTCATCTCACCTACCTGAAGATGGAAGACTGCTCTGTCCCTAGCAGCCCACGTAGGGAGTGGGGAGCTACCAGTAAAAGGCCAGAGTGGAGCCAAGGATGAGGAAGTCTTAGAGCAACACACACACATGCACACACAATCACACACAGACTCGTACACATATAGCCATACGTTCTTATGCACACATGTACACACATGCACATAAAACACCTATATACACACGTACACACACACATACATAAACCCACACAATACACATACAAACGCCCATACACATCTATAGATGTACATGTACACAAAGACAGTCACAAACATGCATTACACACTCACTACAGATTTGCCAACTAAGTTTGGGGATTTGGTTTCCTCCCACTTAATCTCTTATAAGAAATTTAGGAACCTGAGGAAGAAGGATAGGGAATTTTTTTAAAGAGACCCACTTCCCAGGCATTCTGGTACTTTCTGGATTTCATGTTACCCTGTCCTGAACCCTCAGAAAGGAGCAGAGGCCATCTGGCCTTAAATCAAGATCCTGGAGTCCAGAGCCACAAAGACGACCGTGCCTGTGGTGTTGGGGCCCCTGGGAGTCCAGCAGGTCTCCAGCCTCCCACCTCATCTGCAGCTAAGCATGTCTCAGTTGGCCAGGGAATCCTTCCCAGGCTTTGTTGGACAATAGTAGTCTCCAAATTGGCTCTATAAGTAACAGGGGCAGGAATTGCAATTCAATCCCTTGGGCTGAGACACCCTTAAGTCACAGCGAGAAAACCCAGAACCTTCTTCCCTACCTGAGTACTTGTTCCTGCAGAGCGCAAATACAGCAACCATGATCACAACTGAAGGGACCACAGCTCCAAGAACCAGGCTAACAAACTGTTTCTTGATGTGGATAGTGGGCTGAGAAGGTGGCTCTGAGAAGGGAAGGAAAAGTGAGTGACCCTGACCCACAGGAGTGAGCCTTGACACTCCTGGAGGTGCCCATAAGGGCCCCTGCTTTCCCTGAGAAAAGGCTCCACTCTCATCCCCCTCCTTACCCCATCTCAGGATGAGGGGCTCAGGCAGCCCTTCGTGCTGCACATGACACGTGTATCTCTGCTCCTCTCCAGAGGGCACCACCATGGCTGCCCACTTCTGGAAGGTCCCATCCCCGGAAGGTCTGGTCTCCACAAGCTCCACATCCTGGGTCTGGTCCTCCCCATCCTGTTGCCAGGTCAGGGTGATCTCCGCTGGGTAGAAGCCCAGGGCCCAGCACCTCAGAGTGACCTCCCCATCAGAGCTGGGGTGGTGAGTCACGTGTGTACGGGGAGGCTCTGTGGTAGAAACACAGCAAGGGTTCAGGCAAGGGCTTGCTGAGTAGCAACTACTCCAAAGACCAGGATGCCATGAACTCCTGGTGGTTTGGCTGGGGAGATGGCTGCCAGCAAGGGCAGGGCAGGGAGCACCTCCAGGCAAGGTGTAGAGGGAACCCAGCACTAATCAGAGCAGGGATTCTAGAAAAGGCACTTGGAGTTCAGCCCAAATCTTCTCCAGAATAAGGGCCTCTTCACAGACTTCTACCCTCTTATCAAGCCATTGGTCAATTTTTCCAGATAAATTTTTATAGAAACTCACAGCTGCTCTATCTCTAGTGGGAAAGGGCCAACCAAAAAACAAACCCATCGCTGTTGAGTTGATTCCAACTCACGGCGACCCCATGTGTTACAGAGTAGAACTGCTCCACAGTATGTTCCTGGCTGTGACCTTTATGGAAGCAGATGGCGAGGCCTTTCTTCCATGGCACCACTGGGTGGGTTCAAACAGCCAACCCCAATTAGTAGTTGATTGCTTTTAACTTTTAAACTACCCAGATTCCTAGGGAAAGAGCCAGAAATATGAAAAACCTCCAAGTGCCAAGGAACAAGCCCAGTCGCCTTCTGAGAATAGTTTCCCTCCAGGGAGGGCCTAAGAAGGGTGGATCAATAGACTGCCCAGGAGACCCAAGATGGGAGGTGCCCCAAATCCACATCTCTTGCTTGTGGAGACGCCATCCTCAGCGTGTTGGCCCCACCCATCCTACAGTAGATATCCTACATCTCTGTGCAGGATTAGCTCTAGGAGAATGGCACCGTCCCCCCACCTCCCCTTTGGGGATAGAACTGGCCCAAGCTAGGGTTTGGGTGAGGGCTGGGTGGGTGGGGTGTGGGAGGTCATTACCAGTGCGGGTCAGGCTCTCCCATCCACACTTCAAGTATCTCTGCAGCCACCAGATGCATTCCTTCTCCAAATAGTCCTTATCTCTCTTTATGGAGTTCTCATTGGCCTCCCACTTTTGCTTGGTGTACTGGGCGATAAATGAGTCGGCCGTGTACTGCAGAGTGTCTATGTCTAAGCTCAAGTAGTCGTTACCGTCGTAGCCATACTGCCAGTGCCCAATGATCTGACCGTCGTCCTGGAGCTCACAGCCATAGGTGAACTGGAGGATGTGGGGGCCTACCCACCCCACCCAGGACCAGGCAAGGTCAATAAGAGCAGGGACCACCTCCAGGACTTCCCCATCAGTGGTCCCTGCTTCCCCCATCCCACCCCACCCCACCGAAGTTCTAGTTTCTCCTTAGGTGACATTTGCACTCTAGACAAATTAGTTGGATCCCCTGATTCTAATCTCTGTTCCTTGCTGTCAGCTCTGCAGTGGGGAGTGGTCTGCACTTGGCTCTAGGGCTTATTGTAAAGCAATGGATGGGGAGTTACAGACGGGCTTTGCCATGAACTGTGTCATCTTGGAAAACCCTGGTGGCGTAGTGGTTAAGTGCTATGGCTGCTAACCAAGAGGTTGGCAGTTTGAATCTGCCAGGTGCTCCTTTCTTTTTTCTCCTCATTGACCCAAATCAGACACATGCTTCATATTCTATCAAGTTCCACCTCACTTATGAAACACTCCCTGACCCCTGAGGTCTTTCACCTAGGAACTTCTGTCAACTATTTTCTCTGCTTCTCATTTGGCATTTAAGAAAGTATTGGTCTTTGATGTCTCTTGGTATGCTTCAAAGGATCATAGGGGCAGTAAACTTTCCCGTACAGATTGTAAGCTCCTTGAGGGCAAATACTAGGTCTTACACTTTTCTGGTTCATCACCCCCAGTACCCAAAAGTTACATACTAACCATACATCTGTGACTAGTAAGACTGCTGAATATTGAATGAACTCATGTCAAGTAGACCTACTCCTCTTTGTGACCTCATTGGTGGAGTGTTCATTCTCAAGTGATAGATGTGCAAACACTCCCTGTCCCCAGCCTGACCCTATGGAAAACACTTGTCAAAAGGGCCTCCTGCCCCAGGAGATTGGGGTGTGGTAGTGAGGACTGCTTCCCACTGTTCTCTCACAGGACCCACCTGCTGGTTTTTGTAGATGCTCTTCCTTCAGGCTGTGCTTCTGGGTTTGGTTATAGTATTGCTGCACATTTCTCAGATTTAAGTGAAAAATCTTCATCCGACTTGTGAAGATCTTGGTCTCATCATCAAAGTAATCCGAATCCTCCTTCAACCAGTGAGCAAAAGGCTTTGCCTGCATCTGCACGCTGTCATAGCCGATGAAGAGTTGGTCATCCACAAAGCCAGAGGCAGTAAATGCAGGCACTCCCGGGCTTGGCTCAGACACAGCCATGTAGAAATACCGCAGAGAGTGCGGTCCTGAGGTGGGAGCCATAGACAGGGGACTCAGAGTAAGCTAACAGTATTTACTGAAAGAAGACCCAATTCCCAACATGAGGGGAATGATTGTGTGTGTGTGTGTGTGTGTGTGTGTGTGTAAAATAGGAGAGGCAGGGCACACCTGATAAAACAGTAGGAAAACAGTTTCGGAAAAACTCATCAGCACAAGTGAATTAAAATCCCACACAGAGTAGGTACTGAAAGAATTCAGGAAACAGGAAAGAAATGTTAGTACAGCGCATCAATAAGAAACGTTCCTGAAGAAGTTGTTCTTGAACAGGGCTAAAAGAAGTGGCAGGATTTGGAGCAGTGGAGGAGTTTAGGAGTATTCTTTCTCATGGCTTCCACCGAGGCATGGAAGCCTACGGGTAGTACCCTGCCCCACGTCTCCTGCTCTTCTGTTGTAGCATCTCAACCTCTGACCAATCTCTCCCTCCCCCTCCTGGTGTCCCCCTGCCCTGGATCACTTTTGGTGTCACTGTGGGAAATGCACTGGCCTCAGAGTTCCATCACCACCACAACCCTAGGGAAGCCACTTCCCTGTGTGGGCATCAGCTTCTTTATCTCTAGAACAAAGCCATTGGGCAAGAAGGCCCAGGGCCCTCCCAGTTCTAACAGTCCATAATTCTAGAGCTTTGAAAACCTCCCCAGTGATTCCATTAGATGAGCAAGTAGGAGATGATGCACGCAGAGAGGAAGGAGCACCTGAATAGAAGGGACAGCCTGCAGATCTTGTCCCAGCCACACTGGGCTTTGTTCTGCTCCTCACACATGTCCTTTCCACTCCAGAACTTTTGATCCCTTATTGTCCCCCCATCTGGAATGCTCTTACCTCACCTAACAGCCACAAGGTTTGGTCTTGTCCCCTTCAAGTCTTTACTGAAATGTTACTTCCTATTTTTTAAGGGATGCTTTGCCTCTAGGAAACTAACCCAGACTTATGTGCCTCCACGGCTAATGAGCATCACATAATTAGTTATTTACTGTTGGCCTACCAGTAAATTACATGAAAATGCCAGGTTTTCTTTCTTGTCGATAATTGTATTCTTAGTGCCTTAGTGCCTTCCACAAATAAGAATATATCTCAGGTCCCCTGGTGGCACAAATGATTTGCACTTGGCTGGCGATTTGAACCTGCCCAGTGGCACCTCGGAAGAAAGGCCTGGCAATCTGCTTCTATAAAGATTACAGCCAAGAAAATCCTATGGGGCAGTTCTACTCTGTAACACATAGAGTTGCTTGTTTAACTATTCTAGTACTTTTTCCAATTATTCACTAGTATATACATAATACGTTAATGAATATTCTTATACTGATTTTCATGCACACTAGAGGGAGTTTCTATAAATTCCTAATTTAAGTGGAAATGATGAATAGAAGTTATGGACATTTTTAATTTGAATAGGTATTACCAAATTGTTCCCCAAAAAGGTCATTTACACCCACATCAACAGGAAAGGTTATGTATGTATAACCAAAAACAAACAAAAAAACCCATTGCCATCAAGTTGATTCCAACTGCTAACCCCTAAATGACAGAGCAGAACTACTCCATAGGGCTTCCAAGGAGTGGCTGGTGGTTTTGACCTGTCGACATTTTGGTTAGCAGCAGAGCTCTTAACTACTGCGCCACCAGGGCTCCTACATATAGAAAAAGTTTTAATTTACTTTTTTTAATAGGCAAGTTTAAAGATATTTTTATGAATTTATAGGTCAATTGAATGTATTATTTTGTAAATTACTTATTCATATCACTATATGCTTTTAGCAGGGTTGTTTTCCTTTTCCTTTTTTTTTTTATAGCACTTTAGACGAAGGTTTACAGAGAAAATTAGTTTCTCATCAAACAATTAATACATACATCGTTTTGCAACATTGATTGCCAACCCTATCACATATCAACATTCTCCCCTTCTAGACCTTGGGCTCACCATTACCAGCTTTCCTGTCCCCTCCTGCCTTCTTGTCCTTGCCCCTGGGCTGGTGTGGCCATTTAATCTTGTTTTGTTTTATGGGCCTAGCTAATCCTTGGCTGGAGGGTGAACCTCAGGAGTAACTTCAGTACTGAGTTAAAACGGTATCTGGGAGCCATACTCTCAGCGTTTCTCCAGTCTCTGTCAGATAAGTAAGTCTGGCCTTTTTTTTGAGTTAGAATTTTGCTCTAATTTTTCTCCAGCTCTGTCCAGGACCCTCTATTGTGATCTCTGTCAGAGCAGTCAGTGGTGGTAGTCAGGCACCATCTAGCTGTGCTGGACTCAGTCTGGAGGAGGCTGTGGTAGGTTGTTTTATTTTTTAAATTGATTTGTAGTTCTGAATGTAGGCTGGGTATTAAAACTTTGCTATCTACAAAATAGGAATAGAAGGAAAATTTCTCAACATAATAAAGGGCATTTATACAAAGCCAACAGCCAACATCACCCTAAATGGAGAGAGCCTGAAAACATTACCATTGAGATCGGGAGCCAGACAAGGATGCCCTTTATCACCACTCTTATTCAACATTGTGCTGGAAGTCCTAGCCAGAGCAATTAGGCTAGATAAAGAAATAAAGGGCATCCAGATTGGGAAGGAAGAAGTAAAAGTAACTCTATTTGTAGATGACACGATCTTATACACAGAAAACCCTAAAGAATCCTCACGAAAACTACTGAAACTAATAGAAGAGTTCAGCAGACTATCAGGATACAAGATAAACATACAAAAATCAGTTGAATTCCTCTACACCAACAAAAAGAACACTGAAGAGGAAATCACCAAATCAATGCCATTTACAGTAGCCCCCAAGAAGATAAAATACTTAGGAATAAATCTTACCAGAGATGTAAAAGACTTATACAAAGAAAACTACAGCACACCTCTGCAAGAAACCAAAAGAGACTTACATAAGTGGAAGAACATACCTTGCTCGTGGATAGGAAGACCTAACATGATAAAAATGTCTATTCTACCAAAAGAGATCTATACATTTAATGTAATTCCGATCCAAATCCCAAGGACATTCTTTAATGAGATGGAAAAACAAATCACCAATTTCATATGGAAGGGAAAGAGGCCCCGGATAAATAAGGCATTACTGAAAAAGAAGAACAAAGTAGGAGGCCTTACTTTACCTCATTTTAGAACCTATTATACCACCACAGTAGTCCAAACAGCCTGGTACTGGTACAACAACAGATACATGGACCAATGGAACAAAATTGAGAATCCAGACATAAATCCATCCACATATGAGCAGCTGATATTTGACAAAGTCCCCAAAACAGTTAAATCAGGAAAAGACAGTTTTATTTTAGCAAGTGGTGCTGGCATAATTGGATATCCATCTGCAAAAAAATGAAACAAGACCCATACTTCACTCCATGCACAAAAACTAACTCAAAATGGATCAAAGACCTAAATATAAAATCTGAAACGATAAAGATCATGGAAGAAAAAATAGGGACAACATTAGGAGCCCTAATACATGGCATAAACAGTACACAAAACATTATAAAGAACGTGATAACTGGGAGCTCCTAATAATCAAACACTTATGCTCATCCAAAGACTTCACCAAAAGAGTAAAAAGACTACCTACAGACTGGGAAAAAGTTTTTAGCTATGACATTTCTGATCAGCACCTGATCTCTAAAATCTACATGATACTGCAAAAACTCAACTGCAAAAAGACAAATAACCCAATTAAAAAATGGGCAAAAGATATGAATAGACACTTCACTAAAGAAGACATTCAGGTAGCTAACAGATACATGAGGAAACGTTCACGATCATTAGCCATTAGAGAAATGCAGATCAAAACTACAATGAGATTTCATCTCACTCCAACAAGGCTGGCATTAATCTAAAAAACACAAAAGATTAAATGTTGGAGAGGCTGTGGAGAGATTGGAACTCTTATACACTGCTGGTGGGAATGTAAAATGGTACAACCACTTTGGAAATCAATTTGGCGCTTCCTTAAAAAGCTAGAAATAGAACTACCATACGATCCAGCAATCCCACCCCTTGGAATATATCCTAGAGCAATAAGAGCCTTTACACGAACAAATATATGCACACCCATGTTTATTGCAGCACTGTTTACAACAGCAAGAAGATGGAAGCAACCAAGGTGCCCCTCAATAGATGAATGGATAAATAAATTATGGTATATTCACACAATGGAATACTAACCCACCAAGAAACCCACTGCCATCGAGTCAATTTTGACTCATAGTGACCCTATAGGACAGAGTAGAACTGCCCCATAGAGTTTCCAAAGGGAATACTACGCATCAATAAAGAACAGTGAGGAATCTGTGAAACATTTCATAACATGGAGGAACCTGGAAGGCATTATGCTGAGTGAAATTAGTCAGTTGCAAAAGGACAAATATTGTATAAGACCACTATTATAAGAACTTGAGAAATACTTTAAACTGAGAAGAAAACATTCTTTTGTGGTAACGAGGGGGGGAGGGAGGGAGAGGGGGAGGGAGCATTCACTAATTGGATAGTAGATAAGAACTACTTTAGGTGAAGGGAAAGACAGCACACAATACAGGGGAGGTCAGCACAATTGGACTAAACCAAAAGCAAAGAAGTTTCCTGAATAAACTGAATGCTTCAAAGGCCAGCGTAGCAGGGGCAGGGGTGTGGGGACCATGGTTTCAGGGGACTTCTAAGTCAACTGGCATAATAAAATCTATTAAGAAAACATTCTGCATCCCACTTTGAAGTGTCGCATCTGGGGTCTTAAACACTAGCAAGCAGCCATCGAAGATGCATCAATTGGTCTCAACCCACCTGGATCAAAGGAGAATAAAGAACACCAAGGACACAAGGTGATTATGAGCCCAAGAGACAGAAAGGGCCACATGAACCAGCGACTACATCGTCCTGAGACCAGAAGAACTAGATGGTGCCTGGCTACAACCGATGACTGCCCTGACAGGGAACACAACAGAGAACCCCTGAGGGAGCAGGAGAGCAGTGGGATGCAGACCCTAAATTCTCCTAAAAAGACCAGACTTAACGGTCGGACTGAGACTGGAAGGACCCCACTGGTCATGGCCCCCAGACCTTCTGTTGCCCCAGGACAGGAAACATTCCCGAAGCCAACTCTTCAGACATGGATTGGACTGGACAATGGGTTGGAGAGGGATGGTGGTAAGGAGTGAGCTTCTTGGAGCAGGTGGACACTTGAGACTATGTTGGCATCTCCTGCCTGGAGGGGAGATGAGAGGGTGCAGGGGGTTAGAAGCTGGCGAAATGAACACGAAAAGAGAGAGTGGAGGGAGAGAGTGGGCTGTCTCATTAGGGGGAGAGTAATTGGGAGTGTGTAGCAAGGTATGTGTGGCTTTTTGTGTGAGAGACTGACTTGATTTGTAAACTTTTACTTAAAGCACAATAAAAATTATTAAAAAAAAAAACTTTGCTGTCTATATTGACGCTGTTTCCATTTTTTACCTTTGCTACCAAGCTATTTTGACAACTCCCTTCCATCTCTTCTTTGCATTCCCACAGCACATCCTTCAATATAGGCCCCTGAAAGCAGGAGAAACGCAGCTTCCCTAGCATCCTACACCCGCCCCTCCAATTCTCCCCTAAGCTTGAACTTCTTTAATGAACAAGCTCCTCTCACCGCATACTGACTCTGCCCACACTCAGCTCTGGATCCCATAGATAAGCCCCTGCTGAGCCAAGTCAAATCAAGGGTCCTTCCTGAGACATGCAAACCAGAGGTCCCTGCCCACCACGACCCTGGACCTCAATATGGTTACTCAATAATAGGGAGGCTGCTAGATCTTCAGAGACACTGGATTCTGTGGTCTGATTGAGGAGAGAAAAAACAAACTAAAAACCAAGGGCACAAGAAAGATGCTAATGACAAACTCCCCTCAGCTCTCCATTCTCTGTAAGGCTGATTCCAGCAGCCAGGTCATGGGCTACTGGGTCCATACACTCCAATAAGAAATGTACACATGTGGAAATGATCACACAATTCTACCATTCAAATTCCTCACTAGATCAGTTAGGTTTACACAGAAAAAAAAAAATTTATTTCCAAATATTATTATCATTGTCATGGAGCACCTGCTGTGTGGCCTAGGCTTTTGTTTTAATTCTCTTTTTTTTTTCTTTTTTATTGTTGTAAAAGTAAAACAATATTTGCCAATTCAACATTTTTCCGGTGTACAATTTAGTGATATCAGTTACATTAATCACGTTGTGCAAGCACCACCCATATCACTGTATTTTAATTCTTAACACTCCATGTTAGAGGTGAGAACACTGAGGCTTAGTAGCAAAGCTTTAATTGAAACCCATCTCTCTTGCTCACAAATAGGTGCAACTTAAAAAAGAATTGTGGTCAATGTAGTTCACCCACTTCTCAGGGAAAACCCCACCAAACTCTCCTGCTGCCAGATATGAATGTCATGAGTTCGTTTCATTTTCCATCAGGCTGGCTGGTAAGGGAACATTTCAGTCAGCAACTGAGTTGTGATCCTGGCCTACCATCTGCCTTTCCTGCTGCATTTCCAGACTCAAGTTCAACAACAGCTGCTGCACAACCATGCTCGTAGATGTGAGGCTTGAGTCAATGGTTTGTCATTAGTTTACATAAAAGGATAGAAATACAGTAGCTGGTAAAAAAAAAAAAAAAAAAAAAAACTTTATATAATTTGGAGTGAGATTTTCCCAAATGAATCATGTTTTAATGAGTACATCAGTGATGCATTTTGTCCACTTGAATGTATGAGGGGTGTGTGTGTGTGTGTGTGTTATCTCTTTCAGCTATGACAGTTATTAAAACCCAGGATGATCAAAATGAACTCAGCTTAGAACTAGACCATCAAATGGCTGTATCACAAACTGTCAGAGCATAATTTTCAAAATAATCAAGCATATTCAATTACATTGCTTTCACTTGAACACCTTACAACTAACTTTGTGAGAGCAAAAATATTCTATTTGCAAGAAAGATCATTATTTAAAATATTTTATCTTTCTCCCATCTTTTTAGAATTTCCATTGTAAAAAATGTTTTATAAGGCACATAATGTATTATTAGTACAACAGAACATGTATATACTTTAAACATGAATAGAGTTTAAATGGTAAGGGTGCATATTTTTAAAACCTTGGAGACCACTGATTCCCAGATACCTAGCTTCATTCTTCCAAATGTTCAACAAATCTCCCCTTTTCTAAAAAGACAAATGAACAAACAACAAACCTGTTGCCCTCCAGTGGATTCCTATGCATGGTGATCCCAGACGTTACAGAGTAGAACTGCTCTACAGGGTTTTCTTGGCTGTAATCTTTATGGAAGCAGATCGCCAGGACTTTATTCAGCAGCCCCGTTATGTAGGTCCCAATAGCCAACCTTTAGGTTAGTCAACCAAAAAACCATACTCATCGCCGTCGCGTGGATTCCAACTCATAGCGACCCTATAGGACAGAGTAAAACTGCCCCGTAGGGCTTCCAAGAAGCGGCTGGTGGATTCGAACTGCCGACCTTTTGGTTAGCAACCCAGCTCTAGCCATTGCGCTACCGGGGCTCCATTAGTGGGACGCAAACATCTGTGCCACCCAGGGCCTTCTTCCCTTTGCTAAAAAAGGTCACCAAGAGCCTCTACTGCAAGCAGAGCAAGCAGCAGCAATCACGACTCCTGGCCACATTTGCAGGAAATCTGCCAGCTTCCATACGGTTGGAAACCCTGGTGGCGTAGGGGTTAAGTGCTACAGCTGCTAATCAAGAGGTCGGCAGTTCAAATGCGCCAGGCGCTTCTTGGAATCTGTGGGACAGTTCTACTGTGTCCTATAGGGTCGCTATCGACTCGACGGCAGTGGGTTTGGGTTTCCCCCCCCCCCACTATGGTCTGTATCTTATGCCCTTTTTTTGCCAGAGGTTGCCCCCTGGTGAGCAGAGGCCAGTGGCTGTCACCACTAACACTGTGGAAAGTCGTCCCTGATCCGGGAGATGGCAGTTTGGAGACCTTCTCTCCCTTCCCCCTCCCCCGGGCTTCTCCAGCTCTTCTTCCCAGCCATGCCGCCTCCCAGCGCCCCCACTCACTGGCTCGCGCCTCCTGCATCAAGCTCAGGAACACGTGAACGAGAAGAGCCCACACCATCGCGTCGGCCGTTAAGACTGTGCCAACCAACACTCCCGCGGCCGCCAAAAATCGGTCAAACACGCCAGCACAGCCTGACTCTCAAACCTGCTCTTGCAAGTAGGCCTGTGGGAGGGGCTTTGGAAGAATAGAAACCGATGCTTAGCTTGAAAGGGCTGAGAAGTGAAACCAAAAACAGGGCAGCACACTGCAGTTGTAAAGTCTGGGAGGGTTCAGTTGCAGTTGGTTCCCGGAAAACATGAAAACGCTGCTTGTCCCAACCCCAGTGCCACACCGAGTCAGCCAGCAGCCAGGGATAGTCCAGACGGTACACATTTTAAGGGACTTTTTACCCTGAGCGGGTCTCTCAGCCTCAGAGCCTGGGTTTCTTCCTTTCCCCAAATTGCAAATAATGTTTGATAAAGAAATTCGATAGACCAGTAAGACTGGCAGGACTCTAGAGCCTGACTCCTTACATAAGCAAAACTTATCACGGGCTAATTAGGGATGACAATTCAGCTAAACTCACAACACCAAGCTCCCCGACTCAAAGTTAAGCACCCAGTTCCAACCAAGCGATTTTAAAGCTGCTTCGCTTCTGCGTTCGTTCTATAAAAGGTTTTCTCCACTGTTTTCCTTCGGAGTTTCCAGCTTCTTTCAGTTTCGTTGCTACCTGATTCAGACCGCTGTTGTGTTCGAATAAACTAAAAACTTATTTTCGACTTGATTTTTGTTTTAACATGTTAAAGCTATACATGAAAAACCTTGGAGCTGTTAAAAGAATGATTGCATTACCTGCCGCCCAGTTGTTCCCGACTCATCACATCATCCCAAAAGTCTTAAATCAACTTCTGAATCATCTAACATTCCGGTCCTGCCCTATCCCCATAATCCGTTGAGGATCAGACGGTTGCCATCCAAAGGGTTTTGCTTGGCCGATTTTCAGAAGCAGATCTCCAGGCCTTTCTTCCTCATCCGTCTTAGTCTGGAAGCTCTGCTGAAACCTGTTCAGTAGCATGGCAACACACAAGCCTCCACTGACAGACAGGTGGCCAGGTGGGGGATAGGTGTGCTAAGGTGCTTTGGCTGGGAATCCAGCCCATTCTTCCGCACAGAAGGCGAGAATTCTACCACTGAACCACCACTGCCCCCAAAGGGATGATTAGCAACCTGAAAAAAGGTAACCAAACACGTTAACTGAGGACGGTGTATTATTAAAACAGATAGTAGGTATGTTTGAAAACATCACATATGCAGGAATAGAAGACTGGCGATTCCAAATAATAATAATGAAAAGGCTGTTTGGCTCTTCTGACTACGTTGTTTTTCCCCCTCTGTTTAAAACGTCCAATAAAAAAGTAAAGTGCAGTAGAACCGTTGTTTGAGTAACACTGAAACTCAGAATTCAGAATCAGCAGTTACCTGGGGACTTCTTGGGGAAATGAGAGAAGACTGTTAGAGCTCGGCGTGGGCTGTGGAAGCAGGAAGCTAACCCTTAGGCGTGTGCACAGCTGTCACTGAAAGCGCCTTGCTCTATACACAGGGACATGGATACAGCCCAACAATAACGTCCGACACAACATTTTCTCATTAAATTTTCTCAACTGGTCATTTACAATTTTTTTTTTTTTTGCAAAGGTAATTGTAAAATTTGGGTACATTTACTTCCTATGACGTTTGAACATTTATGGATGCGTGGATGGATGGATGTCTGAAGTGGTTACTTTGGAAGGCGCCTTCCTACGTCCTTCCTTAGATGAGTTAGGGTGTGGACAGACCTGACCGCTGCGTGAAACTGGTTTGCTTTGTTTATTTTTGAATAATTGGCTGCAGACCCGGGCTTCATCTGCGATCTGGGGCGGACTCTGGCCACGGATCCACCTACAGTAACCCCGGAGTGAGAGACTGCTACTGTTGGTTCTCAAGCAGTTTTCCACAGAGGAAGAGGATTTTTGAAATTGGGAGTCCTCCTCCATAGCTACAGCGCCCTTAAAATAGGGGTTCCGGGATAGGGAAAGGGGGGCCCTCTGCGCAGCTTGCGCACTGAGAATTTTCTCTGGGATGAGTAAGAAGCAAGGGGCTCTAGGCTGAAAGCTCAGCTCCCCGCCTCAGGGTTCAAGGGGACTGGCTCAAACCTCCACAGTGGGTTGTAGGTGGTGGGAGGAAGATAGTGCAACTGAAGCCTGGGGCAAGAAGTGAAACCCGGAAGTTTTTTTTTTTTTTTAAACCTCTCCTTTCGACCCGTGGCTGCCCTTTTGCCTAATAGGGGCTTAGCAATCCCTTGTGGCTGGTTCTGTCACAGACCGCACTAGCCATGCTAGCTCATTTCCTCCTGCTGTGGGGAAATATGTGAAGAAAAAAAGGAAGGCAAGCAGAGCAGAGCCCCCTCTGAAGAGTCTGAATCATATGTGCAGAGTTTCCCAGGCCTCTTTTGAGGGGTAAAATGTATTTTCATTTTTACAGGGGTACTTTATGCAAGGTTCAGGACCGGGAAATGGTTCCTTCCTGCCTCGAGAATTTCAAAGACTTGTGGGAGAGTTTGCAAAGAGATGATACACACGTGGCCAGTACCATGAAGAAAGTCAGGGGGGTCCAGTGAGTGGCCCTAATCAAACTGAGGCAGAGGTGGTGTGGGTGACAGCGAGCTTTCTGAGAAGACAAACTTGAGATGAAGTGTTTAGTTTGGGGAGACACACTAGCTCTAGAAGCTAGCTGGTGTGAGGCAGCCTTCCAGGTAAAGGAACAGAATGTGAGAAGTCACCAAACTTTTCTTTTTTTCCTCTTGGGTTATTCACAAGGCTCACAGTTATTCACCTCTCACTCTGTCAGGCACTGTTCTAAGAGCGTCACATGCATGAACTCATTTATATAGAGAAAAAATAATTTGGGGACAATGAGATTTTCACAGAAACAATCTTGGGCTTCATATCCAGTGACCTGACTTGTACTCTTTCCTCTGCTATTACAACCTGTTTGACTCCCCAAGGCAAATGTTCTTCAGCAAAATAAACAAAATTCTCATTATCCAAACAGCTTTTAAAATAGGTTAATGTGCACGGAGCCCTAGCAGGTACCATGTGGCCTCACATGTCATTTCACCCGGTCTAATGATACCCTCCATAAAGGAGCAGTGTCCCAATGTTACAGAGAAAATTGAGGCCCAGAGAGTGAAAATGATGTTTCCTAGCTGACAAAGGTCAAATTAGGAGGGCAGCAGAAACCAAAAGTCAGGACTTCTTCTCACCTTTCATCTTCGTCTCTCTGATCTCCTTGACCCTACTTCCCCCGATTACCACCAAGCACCGACTCCACCCTATCTCAAGGCCTATGCTGTACTCACTGGCAAGTATGTCCTCAGGGACTCCCTGGAACAGCAACGGGAGAATTCTTATCACTTCGATTCTTAAGTGCAAGGCCATTCAGGGGATCTGATGAATTGGCAACTTGTAGGTGAAGCCAGAGATGCAGAAGGAAGAAAGTGCAGGCAGGCCCTCAGCAGAAAGCAAAATATTGAGGCTAAGGCATTATTTCCTGCAGGTGTTTTCTGTGTTGATACTGTAGCCTTGCAGTTAAGTTTTAAAATTAGGAAGTAAGTCTTCCAACTTTGTTCTTTTCAAGGTTGTTTTGGCTATTCTGGATCCCTTGCATTTCCATATGAATTTTAGGATCAGCTTATGACTTTCTGCAAAGTGGGCTGGGATTTTTATAGGGATTGTGAGAGTCTGTAGGCCAATTTGGGGAGTGTTATAAATTGAATCCACCGTGAGTCTGTCAGTTTGTCATACTGTGGCGGTTTGTGTGTTACCATGATGCTAGAAGCTATGCCACTGGTATTTCAAATACCAGCAGGGTATTTGGTGGACAGGTTTCAGCTGAGCTTCCAGACTAAGACAGACTAGGAAGAAGGACCTGGCAGTCTACTTCTGAAGAAAATTGGCCAGTGAAAACCTTATGAATAACAGCAGAACACTGTCTGGTGTAGTGCTGAAACATAAGCCCTTCAGGTTGGAAAGCACTGAAAATACGTCTAGAGAAGAGCTGCTTCCTCACAGAGCATCTTTTGATCACCCATGTATTGAGTAACCTCTTTCACAGGGACGTGCTTGCTATTATTGTTTACTCTAGCGGCTACTTGAATTGTCAAGCATTTAAGACCTCGGATGCAACACCCCAATTGTGACTGAGCACCACTGAGTGTTTTTCTTTTACCTTGACATAGTGGAATTCTCCTCTTCAGACCGGACTGACCTCATGTCGCTTACAAAGGAGTAACTTGTTCTCTGCAAACTTTTCCCTAGCTTCACCAAGCGTTAGATGGAGGCACTCTGGTGGGCCTCAAAAGGAGGAGGGAAAGAGGTGACAGTGTCAGGTACAATGGACTAGAGGCATAAAGGGCTGACTTATTCTTTCAGTCCCTCAAGTGGAGTTTCATCGAGGTCATCAATAACCTGGATGGTTTCTCTATACATATCTTTTTCATGGGCATCACATTAGGTCTTGAGGTCAAAATGTGAGTGGTTATTTTTTTGTAACATTTAACAGTGTATATTATGTTGACATTTAACAGTGTATATTATAATTTTGGTTCTATGTTATTCTGTTATGCCTTTGGATCCTACTTCTGACATCAAAATATTGTAGAGAAAAACTTGAACGCTGTTCCAAGTTAAAACAGGGAGCTTTAATAAGGGTTTAAAACAATTGCAAATGGGGAATCACGAAGCCAATTGAAAACTGAACCAGGTAATCCTGGGGTAGTTTCATTATACAAGTATTCTTTGGGGTAAAAAGAGGACCAAACCATAGGAGGGCAATTACAGGAAAATCAACGCATATCGTAATAATCACACTGATTGGTTACTAATTATTAATAGCATAGCTAGTGATTACAGATAGTTTTACAGGATGCTTAGGTCATGGTCACGAGGTATATTTTCTTTGTCTATCTTGCAAAAATATCTTGTTGGCGATAGCACTCAGATGCACTTCCTGAGTACATATATTTTGAGGGGTGTAGATGGTCACTTGGTCGAGACCCCTCAGGGCATATGGTTTCACATCCTGGTTTTGACCACTGAGGAAAAGCATGTTTTTCTCAAAAACATAGCTATTAGTCTAGAAATCCAGATGAAAATTAGACAGCATGGTCAGCACGTCATGCCTCTTTCTCTCTGACTGCACTGAAAGATAGAAAGATACCTTTTCCTGAGAGAAAACGTAGGTTATTGATTTATTTCTTCTTTTTCAATGTTGACATTTATAGCTATGAATTTCCCTCTAGGTACTTACTTAGTCGTATTCCATATATTTTTGTATGTTGTGTTTTTGTCTTCTTTCAACTCAAATTCTAATGATTTTTGTAATTTCTTCTTTGATCTATTGGTTATTTAGAACTGTGTCATCTAATTTCCAAATGTGTATGGATTTTCCAAATTTCCTTCTATTGTTGATTTCTTATTTAATTTCGTCGTGGTTGGAGAATACACTTTGTATGATTTCAAATATTTTAAAACTACTGAGACTTTTTAATTACATAATTTATGGGCTGTCCTGGAGAATGTTTCATGCATGCTTCAGAAGAATGCATATTTTTTTTTATTTCCTGGGTGGACTCTTCTACAGGTGTGGTGCAGCAAATTATTTAATATGGCCTTTCTAGCCATAGTTTTTGTGACTCCCACAAAAAGATTGAGTTGTTGCTGTTTTTAGGTCCCGTGGAGTTGGTTCCAACTCATAGTGACCCTATGCACAACAGAACGAAACACTGCCCGGTCCTGCACCATCCTCGCAATTGTTGCTATGCTTGAGCCCATTGTTGCAGCTGCTGTGTCAACCCATCTCATTGAGGGTCTTCCCATTTTTCTCTGGCCCTCTACTTTACCAAGCATGACATCCTTCTCCAGGGACTGATCCCTCCTGATAACATCTCCAAAGTATGTCAGATGTAGTCTTACCATCCTTGCTTCTAAGGAGCATTCTGGTTGTACTTCTTCCAAGACCTTTGTTTTGGTTGTACTTCTTCCAAGACATTTATTTGTTCTTCTTCCAAGACATTTGTTATATTTGGTATGTTCAATATTCTTTGCCAACACCACAATTCAAGGCATCAATTCTTCTTTGGTCTTCCATATTTATTGTCCAGCTTTCACATGCATATGAGGCAATTGAAAACACCATGGCCTGGGTCAGGTACACCTTAGTCCGCAAGGTGACATCTTTGCCTTTCAACACTTGAAAGAGGTCTTTTGCAGCCAATTTGCCCAATGCAATGTGTCTTTTGATTTCTCGATTGCTGCTTCCATCGGTGTTGATTGTGGATCCAAGTAAAATGAAATCCTGGACAACTTCAATCTTTTCTCCATTTATCGTGATATTGCTTATTGGTCCAGTTGTAAGAATTTTTGTTTTCTTTATGTTGAGGTGCTTAAAGTCCTTTTCACTTTCAGCAAGCAAGGTTGTGTCACCTGCATAATGCAGGTTGTTAATGAGTCTTCCTTTAATCTTGATGCCCTGTACTTCTTCATATAGTCCAGCTTGTTGGATTATTTGCTCAGCATACAGATTGAATAGGTATGGTGAAAGGATACAACCCTGACCCACACCTTTCCTGATTTTAAACCATGCGGTATCCCCTTGTTCCATTTAAGTGACTGCCTCTCACTCCATATACAGGTTCCTCATGAGCACAATTAAGTGTTCTGGAATTTCCATTCTTCGCAATGTTACCCGTAATTTGTTATGATTCACAGAGTCAAATCCCTTTATATAGTCAATAAAACACAGGTAAACATCTTTCTGGTGTTCTCTGATTTCAGCCAGGATCCCTCTGACATCAGCAATATCACTGGTTCCACATCCTCTTCCAAATCTGGTTTAAATTTCTGGCAGCTCCATGTCAATATACTGCTGCAGCCACTTTTGAATGATCTTCAGCAAAATTTTACTTGTGTGTGATATTAATGATATTGTTTCATAATTTCTGCATTCAGTTGGATCACCTTTTTTGGGAATAGGCATAAATGTAGATCTCTTCCAGTCAGTTGGCCAGGTAGCCGTCTTCCAAATTTCTTGGCATAGATGAGTGAGCACTTCCAGTGCTGCATTTGTTTGTTGAAACATCTCAATTAGTATTCTGTCAATTTCTGGAGCCTTTTTTTTTTCCCCCATGCCTTCAGTTCAGCTTGGATTTCTTCCTTCAGTGCTATCGGTTCCTGATCATATGCTACCTCCTGAAATGGTTGAATGTCAACCAATTCTTTTTGGTATAGTGACTCTGTATTCCTTCCATCTTCTTTTGATGCTTCCTGCATTGTTTAATAATTTCCCCCTTAGAATCCTTCACTATTGCAACTCGAGGCTTGAATTTTTCTTCAGTTCTTTCAACTTGAGAAATGCAGAGCATGTTCTTCCTTTTTGATTTTCTATCTGCAGGTCTTTGCACATGTCGTTATAATACTTTACTTTGTCTTCTCTAGCCGCCCTTTGAAATCTTCTGTTCAGCTCTTTTACTTCATCATTTTTTCCTTTTGCTTTAGCTACTCAACGTTCAAGAGCAAGTTTCAGAGTCTCTTCTGACATCCATTTAGCTCTTTTCTTTCTCTCCTGTCTTTTTAATGACCTCTTGCTTTCTTCATGTATGATGTCCTTGATGTCATTCCACAAGTCGTCTGTTCTTTGGTCATTAATGTTCAACACGTCAAATCTATTCTTGAGATGGTCTCTAAATTCAGGTGGGATATACTCAAGGTCGTACTTTGGCTCTTGTGGACTTGTTCTAATTTTCTTCAGTTTCAACTCAAACTTGCATATGAGCAATTGATGGTTTGTTCCGCAGTCAGCCCCTGGCCTTGTTCTGACTGATGATATTGAGCTTTTCCATTGTCTCCTTCCACAGATGTAGGCGATTCGATTCCTGTTTATTCTATCCAGTGAGGTCCATGTGTACAGTTGCCATTTACGTCAGTGAAAACAGGTATTTGCAGTGAAGAAATCATTGGTCTTGCAAAAGTCAATCATGTGATCTCCAGCATCATTGCTATCACCAAGGCCATATTTTCCAACTACCAATCCTTCTTCTTTACTTCAAACCTTCACATTCCAATCACCAGTAATTATCAATGCATCCTGATTGCATGCTTGATCAATTTCAGACTGCAGAAGATGGTAAAAATCTTCAGTTTCTTCATATTTGGCCTTATTTGTTGGTGCATAAATTTGAATAATAGTTTATTAACTGGTCTTCATTGTAGGTGTATGGATATTATCCTATCACTGACAGCATTGTACTTCCAGACAGATCTTGAAATGTCCTTTTTAACAATGAATGCTATACCATTCCTCTTCAAGTTGTCATTCCCTGCATAGTAGATCATATGATCGTCTGATTCAAAATGACCAATACTAGTCCATTTCAGCTCATTGATACCTAGGATATTGATGTTTATGGGTTCCATTTCATTTTTGACGATTTCCAATTTTCCTAGATTCATACGTCGTACATTCCACATTCTGATTATTAAAGGATGTTTGCAGCTGTCTCTTCTCATTTTGAGTCATGCCACATCAGCAAATGAAGGTCACAAAAGCTTGACTCCATCCATATCACTAAGGTTGACTTTACTTGAGGAGGCAGCTCTTCTCCAGTCGTCTTTTCAGTGCCTTCCAACCTCAGGGGCTCATCTTCCCGCACTATATCAGATAATGTTCCACTGCTATTCATAAGGCTTTCACTGGCTAATTCTTTTCAGAAGTAGACTGCCAGGTCCTTCTTCCTTGTCTGTCTTAGTCTGGAAGCTAAGCTCAAACCTGTCCCCCAAGGGTGACCCTACTCGTACTCAAATATCGTTGGCATGGCTTCCAGCATCACAGCAACACACAATTCTCCACAGTATGGCAAACTGACAGATGCATGGGGATGACTGAATGGGACCATGTAATGATTGAGTGGGATCATGCATATAAGTTATATAGAACCTGTGATGGTTGGGATGTGTGTCAACTTGGCTAAGCCATGTTTCCCAGTATTGTCTGGCTGTCCTCCATTTTGTCATTTGATGTAATTATCCTCATTTTGTGATGTGCTGTAAATCCTGACCACTGTGTTAATGAGTGAAGAATACTGAACATATCACAGATGCCAGAAGAATGAACAAATCTGTCTTGGAAGAAGTACAGCCAGAATGCTGCTTAGAAATAAGGATGGTGAGGCTCTTCGTACATACTTTGGACATATCATCAGGAGGACCAGTCCCTGGAGAAGGACTTCACACTTGGTAGAGGGTCAGCGAAAGAGAGGAAGCCCCCCAGTAAGATGGACTGACACAATGGCTACAATGGTGGGCTCGGGCATAACAATTATGAGGATGGCACAGGACCAGAAAGTGTTTCATTCTGTTGTACATGGTGTCATTATGAGTCAGAACCAACTCGAAGGCACCTAAAACAACATGTTAATGAGGCAGGATTATGTTATGCATTAATGAGGCAAGATTAGGGTCGCATTCATCACCCTTACTCAAGTTACCAATGTTACCCAAGTCACCACCCTTACCCAAGTCACCACCCTTGCTTGAGTCACACCTTTTGTCTTAAAAGAGATAAAGGGAGAGAGAAGGGAGCAGAGAGAGGGGGATCTACCACCAAGAAAGAAGAGCCAGGAATGGAGTGCGTGTTTTGGACCCAGGATCCCTGCACTCAAAACCTCCTAGACTCAGGAGACAGACAGAGCTGTAACACCAGAGACGATGAGAGACAACAAGAAGCAGTGGCAGAGAAATGGCAGCAGCAGAGGCAGTTGAACCAGGAGACCAGCAGGAGATGGTGTGGTGGGATTTCTGGCCCATGGAGGAAGAAAGCTGAGTGCCTTCAGGCAGTAGGCTTGCTGGTGGAGCGGGGTACTTCTGGACACTTGTCAGAGCCAGGCTCGCTGACCCATGGAGTGAGAGAGAGTTGAGAGCTTTTGGGCAGGAGGCTTCCTGGCAGATGAAGTGAGAGAGCTGAGCGCCTTTGGGCTGAGGCTTGCTGGATGAGTGGGGTGCCCCTGGGCACTTACACGTGGAGCTAAAGAGCTCTGTAACACTTGGCAAAGCAGGGCAGAGGATGGGCCAGCCGATGAGGCCCAAGGGCCAAGTGACCAAAGGCCAGGAAGAGTCCTGCCTGCAGGCATGGCTGAGAAGAGGCTGTCCTGACCAAAGAACTGTATTCTGAGTCTTCCCTCATCTTGAATTATAACCTGTTACTTTCCTAATAAACTCCATAATTTTGAGTATTGTCTGTGAGTTCTGCATGGCCATTGCAATAAATTATTGAACATAGCACAGAAGTAGAGAGTGCTGTGGGAGGGGCGGTTGGTGTCAGAATTGGTAAAAAAGTTGGAGAGAGGAGGCATGTCTGACCTCCACTTCATAGGAATCAGCCTTGGGCTGTTGATTTTAATTCTCCTTCCCCCTTGTGAAGTTAGAGGAGGTCAGAGGCCAGCACCACACAATTTTTACAAGTTGTCAGGTCAAGTCAGCTTATACTATTGCTCAGGTCTTCTATATACTTAGTGATATTTGATGATTTTCTGTCTAGGTGTTCTGTGCATAATTGAGAGTGGAATACTGAGGTCTCCAACTATTATTGTTGAACTGTCTATTTCTCTCTTCAGTTCTATCAGTTTTTGCTTCATGTGTTTTGGGGCTCTGTTGTTAGATGCTTATATGTTTATAATCATTATATCTTCCTGATGGACTGACACTTTTATTATGTTAATAATCCTTCATTTTATCTAGTAACTGTTTTATCTTAAAACCTATTTTTATCAGATGTTAGTATAGCCACTCCAGTTCTCTTATGGTTACAGTTTGCATAGTATATCCTTTTCCATTTTTTTATTTTCAACCTATTTGTGTCTGAATCTTTAAGTGTGTCTCTTATAGAGAGCATTAAGTGGGATCTAGTTTTTAAATTAATCCAGTCATAGAATGTCTGCCTTTTGACTACAATGCTTAATTTATTCACATTTAATGTTATTTTTGATATGCTTGATTTATGCCTGTCATCTTTCTTTTCATTTTTTACGTGTCATGTCTTTTTTGTTCCTGTGCTCTTTCTTCACTGTTCCTTTTCTACTAAGTAGATATTTTGTAGTGAACCATACAAATTACTTTGTTGATTTTTTTAACTACATTTTTTAGTTATTTTTATTGTGGCTTTTTTATAGTGGTTTCTCTAGGAATTACAATATGTACCTTAACTTATCACAATCAACCTCAGATAAACACTAATTTAATTTTAGTAAGCATAGAAACTTTGCTCCAATATAGCTTTCTTACCTCTCCCCTTCTTTGTGCTACTATTATCCTGTACATTATATATATGTGTTATAAACCCAACAATATAGTATTATAATTGTTGCTTTATACAATTTAATGTCTTTTAAAGAAGTTAAGAAAAGAAAGGAGAAAAAAGTATATTTAATACAGTCTTTTATATTAAACTTCCTACTTAGCATTTCTGGTACTCTTCATTCCTTCTTATGAATTTGAGTTACTACCTGATGTCATTTCCTTGCTCCAGCATAGTTCCATTCCCTTCCCCATCCTTTGTCTTATTTTGCACACACACACACACACACTCCTCACTCATCAACACAGTTAGTTTCCAAAGACCAGGTCATTACGCAAAAATCAGCATTAAGTGAAAACGGAGGATGACCACATCAGATCACAAAACAGAGGAAGACTACATCATTACATAACTGCCAAATTACATCATTACATAACTGCCAAACCAGTGAGACTCATGGTCCTGCTAAGTTGACACACAACCTTATATATATATGTGTGTATATGTATATATATATACACACACACATACACATACCCCATATATAAGCTCCCTATATTGTCTAAGAAAAGAATTACTGGAATGTAATATCCGTGAAGAAATCATTGAGTGGTGCGGTTGGCTGCTAACTGAAAGGTTGGAGGTTCAAGTCCACCCAGAGGCACCTTAGAAAAACCTGCCATTGAAACCCTATGGAGCACAGTTCTACTCAGACACACAAGGAGTCACTGTCACCATGAGTTGCAACAGACAGTAACTGGAATATCCATGAAGGAGGGTATTGGTGGTCTAGTTGTAGAATTCTTGCCTTCCCTTGGAGCCCTGGTGGTTAAGAGCTCAGCTGCTGACCAAAAGGTCCACCAGCTGCTCCTTGGAAACACTATGGGGCAGTTCTACTCTGTACTATAGGGCTGCTATGACTAGACAGCAACAGGTTTGGTTTTTTTGTATACAGGAGACCCAAGTTCCATTCCTGCCCAATGCACCTCATATGCAGCCACCACCTGTCTGTCGGTAGATGTTCACATGTTGCTATTGTGCTGAACAGATTTCAACAGAGCTTCCAGAGAAAGACAGGCTAGGAAGAAAGGCCTGGTGATCTATTTCTAAAAATCAGCCAATAAAAACCCTATGGATCACAATGGTGCAATCCACAACTGATCATGGGGATGGCACAGGGCTAGGGAGCTTTTCATTCTGTTGTGCATGGGGTCACCTGAGGTGAGGGTTAACTCAATGGCAGATAACAACAACAATGTCCATGAAAGCACTGAGGGCTCCAGACACAGCAGAGGCCTGGAGCACTGATCAATAGCCAAGGCTGGAGAAGGCTCAGACTGGCATATAGTTCCTGACTTTCTTCCTCAGATACTAACAGAAAGTCTTAAATGTGGTTTTCTGTTCTTCTTGTTCATTTCTCCCTTTTCTCCCTATAGCTCTAAACCTTCCTCCAGGAGTGATGCTCTTCTCAGTTCACAGATGTGAAGATGGCATCAGGCCACAAGAGAAGTAAAAATGTGTCCCACCAGGTGAGGTACAACTTGGGATCAGGATCAGGAAGCACGTAGGCAAAGTCTCCCTTCTTCAGTGCAGGACAGCTCTCTCAGCTCCTCTTGGCAGCTCCTCTTGCAAGTAAGCAGGCCATTCTCTCTGCTGTGCATGCCCCCTCTCAGCCATGCAGGCCTTCTCTCAGCCTCCTCAGGACAGGCTTCTCTTGGCCCTACCATCTGTCTCCACCAGGTCTGCCACTGGGCCCATTCTGGGCCTTTTGTTGTCTTTAGTGTTACAGCCTTTAACCAGTGTTACAACTCTTGTAGGAGGCGCACTGCTTCTTCTCTCTTGTCTTTGTTCCTTTCTGCCTCTTCCTGCTTCCTGTGTTCTTGCTTCTTGTCTGAAAAATCTCTGTGGGGTTGGCTGCATATACATAAAAATTCCTTGTCAATTTTAAGGTATGGCCCTCCCCATAGGGCTACAAATGGACCAAACCCCTCTTGGTAGGCCACAGGCACTTTATTTGCATAGTAGGCTATAGTCATTTCATTTGCATGGTCTATAGATCATTCTCTGCAAGGTTCACACCAATCACAGGGCAGGCTGCACCCTGAGCCAAAAAAAAAAAATCCAAACTTATTGCCCTGGAGCCAATTCCTAGCCACAGGGCCCCTATAGGACTGAGTAGAACTGCCCCATAGGATTTCCAACGAGCAGCTGGTGGATTTGAACTGCTGACCTTTTGGTTAGCAGCCAAGCTCTTAACTACTGTGCCACCAGGGCCTCAGGTTGCAGCCCAGAGCCCTGCAAAAAGTATGAAACCAAGTTGTTTGCAGCTTACCCAGGAAATGCAACAAACCCTCTAGGATAGAAAATTAGGGTAAAGGTAACTCCTCAGGGATTAGGTAATTCTCTCAAGCTGTTTTCCAAAGAACCAAGGCAAAAGGCCACATAAAGGAACTCATTTTACCAGACATACACAAGAGAAAATAGTATAATGAAACCTCATGTATGCATCACCCAGCTTCAACAATCATCAACTCAGAGCAATTTTGCATCCTTTGTACTCCTACCTAGTTGCCCACCCCTAATACACACTGCATATTTTGAATAAAATTCCAGACATACCATCTCATCTGTAAATATTTTTTAATATTATCTCTAAAAGAAAACTTTATACAATTCATAACTTCAATACCATTACCACTTCTAAAAATGTTAATAATAATTCTTAATATTATCAAATATCCAGTGAGTGTTCTCATTTTCCTGATTGTCTTATGTGTTTTATTAACAGTTTAAGTCAGGATCCAAACAGACATACTTTTGGTCGTTATGTCTCTTATGTCTCTTTTAAAATTTATTGGCCGTCCTTCTTTTTTAGTCTTCTCTTACGTCTCTTGCAGCTCATTTTGTTTAAGATACCAGCCTTCACTTCTGTCAGTTTATCCACTCTTCCTGTATCCTCCCCTTTGTGGTCACAAAAACATTTCTTAGTAAGATACATTTTCTTGATTTGAGTCTCCTTCCTGAATATAAACTCATTCAGTTCCTTTCACAACACTTTTTCACTTTTTATTCATAATGAGGTTCCAAGTATCTAGTAAAAAGCATTCCTACATAAGGTCTATATCCCACTATCCTAATGGCATTTATTCACTCTGTTGTGATGGAAGGGGCAGAACTGTCTGGAAATGGTCTGGGAATTCACCTGCTGTGTTGCCTGAACAATGAGCTAATTATTAGAACCTGGGACTCCCTCTTCTCCCAGAGAGTAAAAAAAGAAAAAAACCAAACCCCTTGCCCTCAAGTCAATTCCAACTCATAACAACCCTATAGGACAGAGTAGAACTGCCCCAGAGAGTTTCCAAGGAGCGCCTGGTGGATGTGAACTGCTGACCCTTTGGTTAGCAGCCGTAGCACTTAACCACTATGCCACCAGGTTTTCCCCCAGAGGGTAAGGCTGCAAAAACTCAGCTTTCAATGGGATACCTAGTATAAGGAATTGCAACTTGCCAAGAGCCCCTAGGCCTTCAGTACTGGGTAGCTAACATTCCTAAACATCTCCTGTGTATTAGTTACCTATTACTGCTTAACATTAAAAAAAAAAAAAAAAAAAACAAGAGACTTAAAACAAAACACATTTATTATCTCACAGTTTCTGTGGGTCAGGAGTCTAAGTATGGTATAGTTGGGTCCTTGGCTTCAGGGTTCCTCACAAGGCTGCAATCAAATTTGGCCAGGGTTGGAGCCTCATTTGAAGGCTTGAGTAGGCAGGGATCTGCTCCCAAACTCATTAACATAGTGGCTGGCAGGATTTAGTTCCTTGAAGATCGTTGGACTAAGGGCCTCAGTTCCCCCCTGTTAGATGGAGACCAATCAGTTTTTTCTCTTTCCAACATGGCCTCTTGCTTCATCAAAGCCAGTAGAGAGCCTTCAAGCAAGATGAAAGTCAAACTTTTATAACTTACTCACAGAAGTGTTATCACTTCACTTTTGCCATATTCTTTTGGTTAGAAGCCAGTCATGAGATCCAGCTCACACTGGATTCCAGGGTGTGAATACAAGAAGGGGTCACTGTGGGCCATCTTAGAAATCTGCTCACCGCATCCTGTAAACAGCTAACACCCAAACCCAGAATGCTTGGCACCTAAGACTTCATGTGCTGCTCCATCGATAAGGCTGCCCTCATGCTTGCCACATAAGGGAAAGCAGTACTGTGGCAGGATCCCACCGCCAGCACATACTGCCACCCTGCTTGTCCAGTAGGGTGCCCAGTTTGCTCCTCTGTGGAATAATAGGACTGGGAACTCATACTTTGTCTTTACCTGCTGACAACGAATTGAAAGTTTCCCAGTAAAGCCTGCTTTTTCACCCACACCATACAATGTTATGGCTTTCATCCTGAGCCCTACTAAACAGAAAGTGACTCCAGAGGAACCTGCCTTACATGACAGCCTTGCACCTCGTTTTCCTCTCTCGGCTCAATCTCTCCTCTTTGCCTCACAACTCCAGTTTCACCCCCAAACACTGCCTTTTCGGCTATTTCATGGCTCCTGTCTGTGGCTTGAGTGACAAATTCTTTCCACCCCTTGCCAACCAGTGACTCCTGGGACCCCAGCCTAGGTGCAAGAAGTCTAGGAGGGATGCTCTGATATTCTTAATCAGCTTTTCTCCACATCAACACACATCCTTGCAGACAGACCAACACAGACATATACACACATACACAAACTTTCTTGTGGAGACTAGTAGCTATAACTTCACATATAATATATACATTAATCAGTCGTCATTGATTCTTCACTCCCACTGTTATAACCTTATAATAAGAGTGGATAAAATCTCCAGATTTGGAATCAGGCTGTGTATGAGTTTCCTAGGGCTGCCATAATGAAGTACCGCAAACTGAATGACTTCACAGAAATCTATTCTCTCACAGTTCTGGAGGATACAAGTCTGAAATCCAGGTGTGGGCAGGGCCATGCTCCCTCCAAAGGCTCTAAGGAAGAATTTTTCCTTGCTTCATCCTAGCTCCTGGTGGTTGCCAGTAATTCGTGGCATTCTTTGGCTTGTAGATGCATCACTCCCATCTCTGCCTGTCTTCACATGGCCGTCATCCTCTATGTGTATCTCTGCTTTATCTTCTTTTAAGGACACCAGTTATTGGATTAGGGCCCACCTTAACTTAGTTAATTACATCTGTGTCATGGTTAAGGTTGTGTCAACTTGGCTGGGCCGTGATTCTCAGTGGTTTGGCAGTTATGATGCAGTTTGGCAGCTATGTAACAATGTAATCACCTCCATGATGATATGATATAATGTGATCACCTCCATGATGAGATCTCTTATAAGCAGCCGATCAGTTGAAAGGGAGTTTCTTTGGGGGTGTGGCCTGCATCCAATATACGCAGACTTTCTGGCAAAGCTTGTGGGCTTTTGCTCACTATGGATCATGCATCTGGCTCCTGTTCACCTGAGACTTGGGACTTGAGCTAGCAGCTTACCTGCTGATCTTGGGATTTCTCAGCCCCTGCAGCTCTGTGAGTCAGGAGAAGCCTCCAGCCTGACCCACGGACCTGGGACTTTCCAGCCTCTACAACCTCTAAATCTCTCTCTCTCTTTCTCTCTCTATGTATGGAAACCCTGGTGGCATAGTGGTTAAGTGCTACAGCTGCTAACCAAGAGGTCAGCAGTTCAAATCCACCAGGTGCTCCTTGGAAACTCTATCAGGCAGTTCTACTCTGTCCTATAGGGTTGCTATGAGTCAGAATCGACTCAATGGCAGTGGGGGTATATATATATATATATATATATATATATATGTTTTACTGGTTTTGCTTCTCTAGAGAACCCACCCTAAGACATTCTGCAGACCCTATTTCCAAATAAGATCACATTCTGAGGTATCAGGAGGACATGAATTTTTTTTGGGGGGGGGGGAACTATTCAACCCAGTACAAGCTGTCTTGAGTCCCAGTCCCAGCCTAGCTTCTTACTAGTTGTGTGCTCTTGGGAAATTACTTAGCTTTCTTCAGCCAGTGGCTTGCTACCTCACCTATGGAATGGGGTGATAAATGTTCCTACGCCATAGGGATATTGTGAGGATTAAATGCACACAAACCATTACAGTACCTGGCAGGCAATGAGCATAACAGATGTTTACTGATATTACCTCATTTATTCCTCACGACAACCCTAAGAGTAGGTACTACTGTTCTCTCCATTTTAAGGTGGGGTAATTTGACTAGGTTCAACCGAGGAACTGAACATAAAATGCACAGTGGATTTCCAAGGCTTAACATGGAAAAAAGAATGTAAAAATAACTCATTATTCATTTTTTATATTGAGTAGATGTTAGGACGACAATGGGTAAGTAAAATATATTTTTAAAATTATTTTTCACTTATTTCTTTTTATGTTCTTAACATGGCCACTGGAAAATTTTAAAGTACAACACTTTTGGTTTCTGTTCTATTTCTATTGGGTGGCTCTGATCTAGATAACCAACATAAGTCACTCACGCCCTGTCCACATCCTGTTTTTCTTAGTGTAAATAACTAGTACTAAAAGAATATGGTAAATCTCATTTTTTGCATGAAGCACTCGATAAGAGCTAGCTGAAGATTATAGCCTAACAATTAACATCCAGGCCACCTCATCTGACTTTAGGAAAAAAAAAAAGAAATAAAGTGAAGGCAATTTCTCTTTTTTATTCATATTCAATTTACTCCTGTTCATTCACCTGAAAGGAATCAGGGAAAAACAGACCACTCACAAAAGCCACGCATTATAATCAAGAGCCCTACTTCCTGAGGACCCTTATCACTGTAATTTCTAAAAGTGTCCAAACCTAACTAGCTTAACACTTAAATGTTAAAAGTCATAGTCTATTTTGGATGAACATAATCAATGTCACTGAATTGTACATGTAGAAATTATTGAATTGGTGTATGTTTTGCTATGTATATTCTCAACAAAAATATGTTTTTACAAAAAGTCATAGTATATTAACTAAAGTTCATATATCCTTTTATGGTTTCTCTTATACACTGCTATTCAGCCAGTATTTACCAGTACAGTCAGACTAATTATTTTAAAAAAGAATACTATGAATTCTGGTGAACTTATTAGCTATGTGTCTTAGGCTATCACAATCACCATCAATAGATGGACCTCCTGTCATTGCAACATCTGAGGCACATTTGGGGCACTACCTGCTCAGTTCTGCCACATAATAACAAGCAGAATCGCTGGGATGTGCACTCTTCACTCTGAGATTGAAGAAAGTCATCAGTTTATCATTATCCTCATATCAGCATAACTTCTAAAGAGTTTGTTTTTTCCTTTGTTCTTACTGTTAGTGTATTGTTATTCGTGCATAAATAAATTCAAGAACTTAGAATATTAAGATAAACAGTAAGAATGGCGCAATAGTGATGTTTGTACACATTTTTAACATTGCTTTAAAAATATGAATCTTCTGAATCTGAGAGGGAACAAGAAAGCAATGATATTAATAGTAAATCTCATCCTGGGACATCTGATTTTGTGCAAAAATTATAACAAGTAGGAATGTGTTCGATACTGTGTAAGAATCAGTTCAACGGCAACAGTAATTTGCATTTCTAAAATGTAAAAATACCGTGATAATTTTGACAAAACTCGCAGGTGGCTTATTATTGCTAGCGGTGTAAATATTGCATGCAAATGATTCTCAAAAGCTGTATCATGAAAAGTTAAAAGAGCTAAGCACATTTTGTCAGCACTCAAAATTCAGTGAAAAAAGTTAGCCATAATCAAGGAGAAAAATTTGAAGAACTTCATGCATTACTAGCTTTGCTCAATGAAGTATCTGAAATAATAACAACTTCTGAAATATTTTCTATCCATGTTGATAAAGCCAACAAGACATTGAAAAACTGCCATCAGAATTTAAATACTATCTACTGTGTAATTAAATAGAGCATTTCACATACTAAATAGAGGCTTTTAAAAAGAATATAGACAGTGCATATCATTGCAGTCTAGATTAATGGTTCTCCTGGTTGCAAAATATGTATCTACCATAATGAGACAACTTTGTGGAAAAATTATAAATCAAGGCAACAAATCATTATCAATGAAGCTTCCAATTATTTCATGAAAATGTGTTTTAATCAGTTACTAAAATACTAAATCTAAAACTGTAAGACCATTATATGGTTTTTGTTGACTCAAGGACCTCAGAGAATATGTCAAACTTACTCAATGCTCAAGAAAAATAGTTTTCATGGGAAATTGTTATATGATGATATAGATGGTGCCAGTGTGTACCATAGGGGCAGTCCAGGGTCTTAGTCAAAATTTTAGAAAAATTCCCAGATGTTTTAATTCGGCACTATCTAAGTCACTGTATTCAATAACTTCAGGGTGATACAATAAAGTATATAAGTCAAATAAATAGCTTTAACTACTTGCTCCAATAAACTTTATATGCAGTTCCATACACTAAACATCTGGGAAAATTAAATAATCTATCTGAAGAGGTTGGAACTGAAATCATGAAACTGGGAAGAATATTTGGGCACCCTGTGGTGCTGGGCCATCAAAAACATTTAGGAGATTTAATAGAAATTGTAAAATGAAAGTAGCTAAATGTTTGGAAAACAGACTTTTTTTCCAGAGATTTGGTTTAATAGCTTATATTCTAACAGAGATGTCAATACTATCTTTAGCCTTACCACAGAGAAACATTTAATTATTAAAGAAGCTGGATTAATTTGACAAAAATAAGAATCAGCATATAAAAGTAGATAGTAAACAAAGAAGGAAAAAGCAGACAGTATTATTTAAAAATATGTATATACACCATTTGAAAGGAAAGTAATTCCACGAGGAAAAAAAAAAAACAATTAGTGATTCATGTGATTGGAATTGTAGTAATGATAAAAATAAGGAACATAAAGAACATTTAAGTTTTTAAAAATTTAATCAATCATGAACGATGTTTACAAACTCCATAGAAACTGAGGCTCCTAATTAAATATGGCATTATAATGAGTTTTGTGACTTAGTGAACAACAGAGACATCAAATGTATAAGAATCTCAGACACTATTATAAGGGCTAAAAATCGGTTAAGCAATTGCTCTAGCAAGAAATAATTTTGCACCAGGAACAATACGGTCAATGTTACATGATGTTATCTAAAAGACAATTTAATGGGGAAGCCAATGGAAGCTTTTTATGTAGCTCCCTTGTCAAACCATGGCTCACACAGACACATCACTTAGCTAAAGACAGCGACATTGAAAAGATATCATGTCAAATTTTTCTAAAAATCAAGAAATTTGGAAATTGTTAGAATGATTTGAGAAATAATGTATACTACAGCTCATATCACTTGGCAAGCAGTTTTATAATAATTTAGAGCATAGAAAGAATACTCAGTTAAAATTTTTTATTTATACATTAATTAAAATTACCATACTGGTTGTCAAATATTTTGAATAAAAGCGCTACTCTCACATACAGTTTGCTTACAGTAAGTACTGATGGAATGAATGTCTCACATAACAAGTGTTGATCACAATTCAAAGGAAAGGATTGAGGGAGTCTAACAGTTTGTACTCCATATTATTTATACTATATATTTAGAAACAGAAAGGAGAAACACAGAGGAATAAAATAGCAGAAGTCTAGTGGTTTCTCACGCTTACTCTTCCCCAGGTTTGAATCCTGCTGATTTCTCCACATGGGCATCTCCATTTGGGCATAAGACTCAGAAGTTTGCATAACTGTACTTCTTTTTTGTCTACTTATTCATGAAGAAAAGTCCTTTGTTGGCTTTGGTTGTTACCAGTAGCTCTGCCGTCGTGCTGCATGGAGGGGGAGGGGCGGAGGAGGGAGCAGAATTCCTAAAAACTGCCAGTTCCCTCTGCTTTTTGAATTGGGATGGGCAGAGAGGCAAGTCAGGGGAAGGTTTTCTGAGTGCCTGACTCAGCAAGACGACCCAGCGCTAGACAGAATAGACAGGGGAAAGGGAAACGAATCATTTCTTCACTGACTTCTAGGAAAAAGAAGTTTTACTCTTCACGCGGACGAGCTCCAAAACAAGAAATAAAAGTGAAGCAGAAGCATTTTCCCCAAGAGGGGCCCAGAGAGTACCATGCGTTCCCACAGTGGGACACTCCCTAGTCCTTGCACTCATTTCCCCGTTCTGCTTGAAAGAGGTCAAGAGGACCGTCGAGAGCGATCCAAATAGCAAGGGGATCGGACAAGAGTGTGCCCTGATGGAACTGGTCACAAGGCTCAGAGGAAGTGTTCTCCGTGGAGAAGGACCCTCTCCCAGGGTTAACACAACCTTCCCTCTTCACCATGTATTGTGTTTAGAATGAATTCTCTTTGTATTAATTTTTGGAGGGAAAAAGGACAGGCAAGACCTGACTTGTTTCTCAGTCACATATCTACACATAGTACCCGTGGAGACTGGAGAATAGGGAGGAATGGGAGGAATTCATATTGTTCAATGGGGTTGAGAAAGGAGACAAAAGCATTTCCGTTCATTTCTCTCTTACCCAGGTACAACTTTGACTTCAGCTTTTCCCTCCAACCTTCCAAAGTAACCATCACTACTCTTATTATGTCATGAGGAACTACTTGCCAGTGACAAAGGCTCATGGGACTGGCAGGGCTTCATGCTGTTAACTGAAATGATTTCACATGTTAGTTCTCAAAGCCATCTTTGGCTAGACTAGAATACAGGAAAATAAGTATGATTATTGTATGAGGTAGTGGGGTTGCAGATGAGATTTCTCTTTTCATTTAAGAAATTCTCTTGCTGTTATGTTGTATAATCAAAAAAAAAGAGAGAGAAGGGAGAAGAGTTGACCTGAGCAATCACAATGCAAAGAAAAGAACAAAACAAAAACAAAGCAAGGATTTACATGTATTATGTAATCCAGTCCCTTCATAACTCTGTGAAGTAGATCAGGTATTATTCCAGTTTGACTAGTAGATATTAAGAATGACACTCAGAACTGCCTAGCCCAAGATCACATAGTGGTAACCAAGTCCTCTATCTCTTACGGCAACTTAGTGAGGAAGGGGCCTCAGTATGCAAGGTGGTTGATCCCTTCAGGGTCAAAATTCCCCACACAATATCAACAACAAGTGCTTGAAACCGTTTAGTGGTGGAGAACTTTCTACCCACTAAAGCAGTCCATTCTATTATTAAGTCTAATTAAAAAAAAAAAAAATCCTAATGAGCCGATTCTGCCTCACCGAAGAGTCTAAGGAAATGACCAAGCTCTGACCTCTATGGTCACGCAGAAATAATACGATTCTTCATGTAATAACCCTTCAGATAACCAAAATCTCTGTAGTCATAAGCAAATTATATTGCATGCCCCCAAAAAGTTATTTTCAACACAAGGGTTGGCCAAAACATTCCTGTCATTATTGAAAACGAGAAGTCCTCCCTAACTACTTTTTGGGGAACTGTATTTACTGACTCATATTTACTGTTGTTGTTTTTAGGCGCTGTTAAGTTGGCTCCTACTCATAGCAACTTCACACATAACAGAACAAAAAGTTGCCTGGTCCCGTGCCATCCTCGAAATCTTTGCTAAGTTTGAGCCCTTTGTTGCAGCCACTGTGTCGATGTATTATATTTACTGAGGGCCTGATAACATGCCAGGCACTGGGGATGCAGCATGAACAAGTTGAACATACTATGTGTCTTTATACGGTGAACAGCCTAACTGGAAAACAGGCATCTAGAATGAAGAGCAAGGGTGCCTACCTTATCTGGGAGCAGGTTCAGAACATCTTCCCTGAAGAGGTAACATTGCAAATGAGCCCTAAAGATGAACAGAGTTGAAAGGGGAGGAATGCCTCATATTTAGGGGAACAGTTGGTGAAAAGTCCTGAGTATTTGATAGTATGGTGGGTTTGCAGAACTGACAAGCCCCATGAAGCTAGTGGCAGCTGTAGCATGGTGGTTAAGGGTACAGGCCTAGATACGGACCACCAAAATTTGAGTATTTACTCTACCACCCACTTAGCTATGGGACCCCTGACAAGTTACTTACCCACTTTACATATATTTCAGTACACCTTTCTCACTTTACATACACCTGTAAAATCGGTAAAGTTTTAGAGACGTTCTAAGGATTGCTTGAGTTGATACTAGAACAATTGCTTGAGTTGTGCCTAGAACAATTTCTGGCACATAGATGATGTTCAACCAGTGTTTGCTCTCATAGCCGGAGGGAAAAAGGTGGGAGAAGGAGGTGAAGCTGATACAGGCTGGGTCTTTTAAGCCCTCCTTGGCCTGGTGTTGTAAATGGAGAAGATGATGCTTCCGTTTTGAAAGGGCACTCTGGCTGTAGGTGGGAGAAGAGATTGGAGGAGGTAAGAATGGATGCGTGGGGGTTAGTTAAGAGGCTAATTGCAGGGGCCCAGCACCAGTGGCATAGATTATCTCTCCCCATCCTAAATAACTTTTATTCTCATCTCCATCCCTTTTCACATTCCTAACTATATCCTCCTCCTTTCACACAGAGTCAAAAGTCAGTTAAGAAGAATATACATTGGACAGAGTCATGGCTACTGGGCCCACTCTTGGTAATCTCCTGGAAGAGGTGACTGCAGTAATTGCCTGGATTACATGAAGGACCCTGTAAGCATCTTCTGTAGTCACAGTTTCTGCCAAGCCTGGATCACCGAGTGCTACGTCACTTCCAAATCCACCAAGGGAATCCTGCCCATTCTGCAAGGAGTCATTTGAAGAAAGGAACATCAGACCCAATTGAATTTGGGGCAGTCTGGTCTCCAGTCTCCTAACACTTGAGACCAAGAGTGAGAATCCAGCACAGGAAGTTTGGTTCTATGAGAGGCACAAGGAAAGGGCCTTTTTCTAGTGCTAGGAGGACCAGCAATTCCTGCGTGTGGTTTACAAAGGTCTCATTGAGCCCAAATGTCACTCAGTGCTGCAAAAGGAGGAAGATGCTAGGCCTTAAAAGGTAGGTAAAACTCTTTTGCTGTCTTGTCTAAACTAGGGTGGCTTACTTAATTATTGACTTTATCACTATTACAAAAAAATAAACTATTGTACTCTAAACACAATTCCAAATGCAACAATAGTTTCTCTTTCAGTCCTGGATTATATTGTTGAAACTAACTTGTGAATGCATAGCACTTCACTTCTATAATTCTCAGGCACCAGAGAGCAACCCAATGTCACCATCTGCAGGAGATATAAAGCTCGGTGATACTATAGAGTTTCACATACCGTTGGGAATCCCTTTCAGATTTCTGGGTGTGAAGGAAACACCATCCAACACAAAGTTGAAAATGGCATCCTTGGGTAGATAGAACTTCTGTTTGAAGTGGGCTATAGTATCTGGGCAAATAAAAGCACTGTATTATTTCTAGAAAAGTGAAACCTGGGTATACCAATTAGGTCTTTTTTGACCGAAAATGGCAAAACCCAACTCAAGCTTGTCCAAATGGGATATATTGTCCTATTTAACAAACTAAAGGAAAAGCAGGACTGCAAGTGAATTTCAACTATAACTAGAACGAGGGGCCTAAATGCAACTAAAACTCTCCACCTCTTGCTTCCTCTTTTCTCTGCATTGCCTAAATTTTTTCAGACCCATTTCCTGTACAAGCTACAGTTACAGCCATTTCTAAGTTCATAGCTCTCATCTCTGCAAACAAACAAAAAAAAGACCGAGGATTACTCTCTCTGATCTCAAAACAGAAAATCTCAGGAAAAAAACTTTGAATCCAAAGCCTGAGCACTGGCATGCCTAGTCTTCTGCAGAGCTGAGAAACTGGCTAGGGTAATCCTAGCTAACCTAGGTTTAGGGCTGATCTTGGAATTAAACAACATGGTGTATGAGTGGAAAACCTGGTGGTATAGTGGTCAAGTGCTGACGGCTGCTAACCAAAGGGTCAGCAGTTTGAATCCACCAGACGCTCCTTGGAGACTCTATCGGGCAGTTCTACTCTGTCCTATAGGGTCGCTATGAGTCGAAATCGACTCGATGGCAACGGGTTTTAGTGTATGAGTTGGAATCAACTTGATGGCAACAGGTTAGTGTATCAGGATAGGCTAGGTTATGCTGCAATAACAACTCCCATATCTCAGTAGCTTAAAACAAAAAGATTTATTTCTTCCTAATGCTCCAGGTCTTCTGCAGGTTGGTGACAGGGACTCTACTCACTGTAGTCACTTGGAGACCAAGGCTCACAGGACAGCCACCATTTTGAATGCTGGCTATTTCCATGCCAGTGGGAAAAGAGAGCTCTGGAGAATCTGACATCAGCAGTTAAATGCCCAGCCCAGAAGAAATATGCATCACCTCTGTTAACAACTCACCAGACAACACTAACATGGCACCTCCCTCTTCCCCTCTGGCCCCACCACCATGCGAGGAACAGGAATGCCTAAAACGGGAAGGAAAAAAAAAATCTGTATGTAGTGAATAATGATACTACACCTCAGCTATGCTAATTCTAGATTGATCAGTAGTAGCTGGAGATGGGGACAGAGTTGCTTCGTGGATTGATTGTTAGGGAGATGGATGATCTCAATTGAACCACAATGGAGGGTGAATGGGAACTTCCTGGGAGAATGGGGACACTGTATTGGTTAGATTAAAACAAACAAAGAAAGAAAGTCTACCACATGAGTAAAAAGTGGGCAAAGAGCTATTTTCTTAAAACAAAATCTTAGTCTCTTGCTTGTTTCTTGGGGCCCATATATTGGAACCCTGGACAAAATGGGCCCTCAGTTTTTCTTCCAACAGTAAGTCTCTGTTCCCAGCTTCCTAAATTGTCTTTAATTGCTTGGAAACCCAAGGAGGTATTGACCTTGGTTTATACAGGCTCCATTTTCCTTATAGTTTCTTCGTATTCCATCGACATTTGACCTTCTCGTTCCTTCTCTTATAAAACTGCTAGCTTACTCTTCAGCCAGTCTCTCAGCTCTGTATAGCACCAGACGTGCCAGGATTCAGGTTTTTGATTCCATCATTGAACATAGCTTTATTCTCTGCATGAGAGAATTCTCCTGTTTTATTCTCAACAGGAGAATAAAAGGTGGCAAGTGTTCTTTTTCGGACCGGTGGTTAGAGTGAGGCAGGGTCAATCAGGGAACTTTTATTGCAAGAATTCTCTACTTAATGATCCTCAATACCCTTAAATATACCCTAATTTTATATACATACCAATGATCATGAGGATGATGTAAGACTGGGCAGTGTTTCATTCTGCTGTACATAAGGTCATAATGGGCCCGAGCTGACTTGATGGCAACTAACAACAATAAGAAGCCCTGGTGGAGTAGTAGTTAAGTGCTTGGCTGCTAACCAAAAGCAGGGAACTCACCAGCCACTCCATGGGAGAATGGCAGTCTGCTTCCATAAAGATTTATGGCCTTGGAAACCCTATGGGGCAGTTCTACTCTGTTCCACAGGGATGCTGTGAGTCTGAATTGATTCAGCGGCAGTGTTTGGTTTGATTTGAATCAACTCAATGGCAATGGGTAACAACAACAATTTTACCTAACACTAGTCTTATTCCTAATCATATTCTTAATTCACCCCTCATCCTATTCATGTATCACTTTCTCCATAAGCCCCTTTGGGTTGCTATGAATTTACTTCTGAATACATCATTAATTTAGCTTAGGATGATATGAATCCTTGGAAATATAGAGATGTTGAGATTAAAACTGTTGATTCATGAAGAATATGAGCGTCCTATTTTCATAGGATCAAATCCAGAGCCACTTGGTGACTCTGAAGAAAGAGTGGGAAGAGATTAATAAGATGAAGCAGACGAGAGAAGAGTCAATACAGGCCTTAATGGTGGTCAATCATGCCTTGATATTCTCTACTGGACTTTCCTAGGTAAGGGTTCAGGTTGATTTTCAAGAGGGAGATGCCACTCACCTCTTATGGTCTGAGTCGTCATGGAAGGATAAAGGGGTGGAAAGGGAGAAGGAGATAAGTTCTCCTACAAAGTGGATTATGAGAGATAAAACATCATTTGCTTGGGTAGGAAATGGAGTCACAACCACTGGGTCTGGAGAACAAACAAAAAATCTAACAGGAAACAAAAATTTCTTTAGCTCCCATTTTTTACCTTTGAGTCTAACTTTCAGTAAATTTCCATTCCCATCCCCTGAATTTCCCCATGTACAAACTACCCCAGAATGATCTGTTCATACTTTCTAGAGTTCTGAAAAAAAGTTGAAACCCAAGGAAGCAAACAGTATTCCATGATAAGACTAGGACTCTGAATGATACATGGAAGCCAATCCCTCAAGTTCAATCCTCTTTTTGTATGTTAAATTTCCTACACGTTACCATCTACTACATTCTGGGAAACAAATGTGAAACTCCATCAAGGCCCAACCAACTATTAGTATTCTTTGTGGGGTCATGTTCATTGGGTCTCCACCAGGTTCCAGAGAATCAATTCCCTTTTATTTCTCTAGAACCAGATATAGACCAAGAACCAGGAGGTTGTATTTGAGTTGAGACAGACTTGGAAGCTTTTGAAAGCTCAGGAATACCTCTTTCTGGCCCAAATGGGGGCAGTGGAGAAAGAGATCATCAGTGGAAAAGATAACTATGTCACCAAAGTCTCCAAGGTACTGACCTTTCTTGACAGACTGATAAGTAAGGTGGAGAAGGAATGTTCTCAGTCAGGGATGGAGATCCTTAAAGGCATAAAAGGCCATTTTTTTAGTCCTCTTCGCCCACCTTCCCCTCTTCCTTCTCCATCTTCATTACCAACATTACAAGTAACGCTTAGACCCTATTCTTCAAAGAATATTCTTCAATATTTATTGTCTTTTTTTTTGTATATGCTCTTGATGGTGTATGAAGGCTTAACATGAATGTGCAGGTGATAGGATAACATTAAATATTTAATCAGGAAGCAGACCTTGTCCTTTGGAACTGGTCACTTTTGCGAACAACCAAAAAGTTAAAGTATGGGAAAAGTCAGCTCTGATAGCTCTATTTTTTTCTAGGAGATGAAGAAATTAGGTAAGTAAGATTCCCCTTATCCATCTATCACAAATGCCCCCAGTACCATCGAATCACAAATGTCCTTTTCCCAAATGTTACTGTTGGCACACAGTAATCCAACTACCTGATACAGACAAAAAAAAAAACCAAACCTGTTACCACTGAGTCAATTCCAACTCAAAGAAAGCCTCTAAGACAGAGTAGAACTGCCCCATAGAGTTTCCAAGGAGCACCTGGTAGATTCGAACTGCTGACCTTTTGGTTAGCAGTTGTAGCTTCTAACCATTACACCACCAATGTTTCTGATATACACAAAACGCTATTCTATATGGAAACATGGAAGTAGACATGACTGCGTGACTGTTAGAGGGATACACCTTTTCCCAGTTTCTGGTCTCCATGAAAAGGAATTTTCCTTAAGCACACTTATAGCCAGCTGGAATACCTTACATAACTGGTAATTTGGGGGAAAATAGCTGGGCACCTTAGCACCTCCCTTCTCCCTCCTGGGAAAAAGCCTCCAACAAAGCCTGATTCCCCTCTGTCCTTCCATACCGGAAATTGCAGAAGAGCCTGTCTAGGACTGTCCTTGTCAGGGTTGCCATGGTGGGGTGAGTGGGTATGTGTATATGTGGGTTTCAGTATTAAGAAGCCATTTGACTCTGTCACTCAGCTATATCCTCCAACATACATGTTGCCAGTCCTAGAAATAATATTTGGACCTTCTATCTTATTCTGCTTCACTTCTCAACTTGTTAGGAAAGAGAGGTGCTATTTATCGATGATCTCTAACACTTGAGGATCTTCTGACTCTTGAGAACAAGGTGTCTAGGGGTCACTTAATTACTGTTCTTTCTTTCCCTCAGGTGGAAACGGTGCAGTTTCCAACCCCCACAGCTCTGTCCCCAACCCTTCAAAAATAACTCCTTGAAATCACAAATAAGATTGATACACTGCAAGAGAGTCTACAGCATTTCACAAGTCAGACGGATATTTGTTCTTAGTTTCCTGCTCTCACTTCTCCCTGAAAAAAGAGAAAAAAATTAAGGGAGTGTTATATTATGGAACTCTCCTTTTAGAAAAGCATTGCCTATTTGGAGGAAAGAAAAGGATTTGTTTCTATATCAGGAATCAGTACTCACAGATATGCTGGAGTTCTTCAAAGTCAATACATTTGTGGAATAATAAGGAAATTGAGCACCTCTTGGATACCAGCATTGTGCTTAATGCTTTCATGTTTCTCAATATACTCATACCGCTTATTATCCTCATTTCTTATGATGAAACTGAGGCTTAGATAAATTAGGAAATTTATTTAAGTTTACATAGCTAGGAAGCAGAGCCAGAATTCAAACCCAATATTCCTTGGTTTGAAAGATCATGCTCATTGCTGCATCACACACTAGTTTCCAGTGATCTACAATGACAACAAAAATCAATGGACTTCATGAGTCTCCTTAGCAGGATGTTGTTCTTAATGGGTTCACCTAGTGGCAGGATCAGCTCAAGGTAAAATTTTCTGCCCCTTCTCCCTCTTTTAAGTGAACTCTTATTTTAGAGTGATCAGTCCTCCATTTCTTCTTCCAGAGGCCATGCCATTTGGCTTGGAGCAATACTAAGAGAAATTCAGGAGCAATTTAAAAACCAGGAAAAAGCAGCCAGGACATCCCAAGGCAAAGCCTGTTGTGGCATCTAAAGAAAGTGAGTTTACACCTTGTTTTATACAAAGAGGAGGTGCGTTTTCCTTCCTACTCTAAGTAAAAGAGACAGGATGGCTTTCTAGCACCTTCTCCCCCTCCCCATTTTGTGGCAGTTTCTTGGCACTTGGACTCTATGCAGGCCTAGGGAGAGAACAACTTTCCTGAGGCTCTAAGGATCCCTGAGAATCATTGTAGGAGCCTAGTGAAAAAAGGACTCACAGCTCTAGAGTTAAAAGGGTGTTCTGTATGTTCTGTGGATTTTGATTATTTAGGTTTTTTTTTTTTTTTTCCCTTCTGTCAGATTAGAGAATCACAAAGTTGTCATATCACTGAAACACAGTCAATACATGATATCTTCTCCAATACTTTCTAATCCAAGTATGTAGGAATCCAACCTGGAAGAACAAAGACATACCTGGAGGCAATCAGGTATTTCTAGAGACATTTCTAAGTATAAAAATGTGACTAAGGACACACAGAAGAAGAAAGAGGAAAAGGACTTAAAAGAGAATATTTGGAAATTGTAGGGGGCATCATAACTATATTGGAACTAATGATTGCTTCATGTGTCCAATGAAAAGTACATTAAAATTTACTGGGTAACTTTTGTAGGCCAGGTCCTTTCATATATGAATTCATATCCTCCTAAGAATAATACATTCAAAGGCAGATTTTATCACACGTACCTTATCATAAGAAAATTGATGCTAAGGAAGATTAATGAGAAGGTTACAGTCACACAGCTTGTACGCTGTTTAGCCAGAACCCAACCCAGGTCTGCCTTCTGTTTGGTTTCGGAGTCTGGGCTCTCCCCACCACATCATGCTGCCTCTCCAACCCTTAGCCTAGCCCCTATGAGACAGGCAGTTCAGGTCAGGATCACAGCCAGCACTAGCATTACCAGGCCTGGGAAGATAGGAAGTGCAGGAAGGTAGGAAGGTCTCAGTACTGTGTTCAGGCCACTGCTCCCTCCCTCCCAGAGGGACCATCCCGGCCACTGGCATTGTTGGGTGGGAGAAGTTATAAAGAAGAGGAAAAGGGCAGGGGCTGAGAGCCATCTGCATCTGAGTATTCAGCATGTAGCCCAACTAGAGCCTAATGCTCACATCCCAGGGAGCTGAGGGTATAATTCCTGGTAATGGGGACTATGTTCTGCTCTCTGGACTGGTGAAAGACAATGGACAGGGTCCTGCTTCAATGGAAACTATGCTAAAAGGACGGACTGAAAGAGGGGATTTATGTTGTTTTTTTTTAGTTACGTTACTTTCGAGTCGGCTCTGACTCATGGACAATGGCAACCTTATGCCTAACAGAATGAAATGCTGCCCGGGTCCTGTGCCATCTTCATCATCACTGGTATGTGCGAGTCCACTGTTTTGGCTATTTTATCAAATTGTCTGACTGCAGGTTTTCCTTGTTTCCACTGACCTTCTACTTTACCAAACATGATGTCCTTTTCCAGCAATTGGTCTTTCCTGATTATGTGTCCAAAGCAAGCAAGATGAAGTCTTGCCATCCTTGTTTCTTAGGAGCATTCTGGTTGTGTTTCTTCTAAGACTGATCTGATTTGTTCATTCTTCTGGCAAGTATACAGCATATTCAAAATTCTTCACCAACACCACAGTTCGAATACAAGGAGGATTTATGGAAGGGTGTTCATAAGACTATGGGGGCCATATCAAACTAACTGAAGAGGGGAAATGACTCACAGAGAATCCTTCCCTGAGCCTGTGCATGACTGGCTGTGCACCTCAGATGTGGCTGGGCTTGATCCCAACCAGATCTGTTCAGGCCATCTTTCCCCTCTGGAGGCAGGTCGGGGCGGCAGTGGACATTTTACTGTACTCACTGGACTAGAGACTGTGTTCAACACACCTTGACAGCTTCCCTCTCTGTTCAATCCTGAGAAAATAACACTGAACGAGGTAGGGGAAACATCAGAAAGCCATGGCTGCCAGAAAATGTTAAGATTTCAAGCTAGTAAAGACCTTAAAATTATTCCAAATGTTATAGATGAGGGTAAATAAGTTTTTAAAGGTCACAAATCAGTAAGTGGTAGAACATGGTTGCAAACCTATGAGTCTTGACTGCTAGCCCAGTGTACTTTCCAGTGTACCAGAAGGACAAACACTGAAGATTCCAGAAGGGCTGGAGACTCATCTCCTTTTGCTTCTTTTCTCCATAGAAGATGTAAGACCCAACCGGAACCAAACATTCTGGCAGTGGGAAGCTACAGGTATGTCTCAAATGGGGCCATTTCTTGCCCTAGGTTGAGTATAAATTAATGTTTAAGATATAGCTGACAATAACAGTTCAAGAGGGATGCCAAGTACCAGAAGGCTTCTGTTTTCCCTGTAAACGATTCAAGCCACCTCACAAAAAGATTTTTAACATAGAAGAAAAATGAGGAATCAAGGTTAGATATCTAAGGATACCCCAACTTTAACTGGGTAAAAGTTATTGTGGGTATTAGAAGTCATAAAATAAGCTATTCTAATAACAGTAGGGATGAATGTCAGAAAGACAGTTCACCTCATGAACATCAACAGATATGCTCAGGAAAGCTGTCCAAGGTAAGGATTGTCTGCACAAAGCTAAGAGACCAATTTCGGGTTCATTGTCAATGGTGGTGCACCATTTATGGTTACAGCTACAGCTGCTAACCAAAAGGCCAACAGTTTGAATCCACCAGCCACTCCTTAGAAACCCTATAGAGCAGTTCTATTCTGTCCTCTAGGGTCACTATGAGTCAGAATCAGCTCCACAGCAGCAGGTTTGGTTTGGGTTTGGGTCAATGAAGGCAGGCCAATTTCCTTCCTGTTGGCATCTGTACAAGATCAATAAATATTTGTGAATATAATAATAGAAGACCCTCAAAGGTCTGTTGGGGGGAGCAACTGTAAAAGGAGCACGGTGGGAAAAGTTTGAGATTCTCTGGTGGAAGTAATAGTAACTCAGACTTAAGTCTTTTAAAGGAAATGATGATTTTTCTATTTCTTTTAGGAGCCATGACCATCAACCCAAAGAGAGTCCAAAGAACACCTAGGATCCCTGTAGGTTGAGGTACCCACATCAGTCAGAAATGCCTTCTGCTACAGCAGGCACAGAAAATGAATAATGGATAGAAATGGAGAAAGTGAGTGAAGTAAAGGATAGAGACATATAGAAAGTCCCCCTCCTTCACATAGAGAATGCAGGAAACAGGAACATTAAGGTCAACCTCCAATAGTAATGTTAGAGCTGAACTTCTAGTCATTCTAGCCTAGTGTCTGGACACAAACCAGCTCACCTTTCTGAGATCCACTTTCTTTCCTGGGAAGGAAAAGTAACACATTCCCTCTTGGCCTCCTGGGGTTGTGTAAGCCATAAATATATGCTTTGTAAATTATAAGATGCTATGTAAGTTTAAGTTGTTTTAATAGTATTAAATAATAAGAATAATGAGTTCCCTCAACTTGCGGAGGAAGAAACTAAGGAGTACAATACTGAAATGATTTCCTCCAAGTCTAGCCGGGAATAGAACCACGGTCTATTTCAGTCCAGTGGAGTGGTAACACCCTGCTCCATTTCTCTAACGGCAAAAGTGGTCCTGGGCCAGGACACTGCTCACGCAAAGCTCCCGGACTCCAAGGACGGGAAACACGTGACTGTGAGAGGCTCTCTGCTAGAGCCAGCTGCTCATCCCAAAAGATTCGACACCAATCCCTGTGTTCTGGGTCTGGAGGGCTACTCTTCCGGAACCCACCGATGGCTGGTGGAACTATCATACTGGGGAGGCTGCATCCTGGGAGGTGGGGGTGCCTCAAGAGTCAGTGAGTAGAAAGGGGAGGATCTCCCTCTGCCAGAAGGAGGGGGTCTAGGCTTTGAGGGTCACCAGGGGACAGCTCTAGGCTCTCACAAACCCAGAAACCAAACTGACCCTAGATGGAAATCCCCAAAAGGTAGGGGTGACCTAGGATTTCAGGAAGGGGCAGGTGACCTTTGTTAATGCAAATAAAGAGGCCATCATTTTTACTTTTCAGAATTCTTTCACAGGGAAAATATCCCATTCTTTGGGCTCTGTGTTCTGGGGGCACATCTGACCCTGTATCCCTGAGATGGACATGGCTTTCTCATTACATTTTATGTGTACCTGCCCACAGATGCGTTTTAAAATGGACTCTAAATTACCAGGGTCAGTGGTTCCCATCATGTTAGACCCATCTTGGCTATCGGTAAAGGAACAGACATGGCATTCACCTCGCTATTACATCCATCTGGTTCTTGAGGATGGCAAAAGGTCTGTTTTCTCCACTTATCAACTGCATCTGCTCCACTGATTCCCAGTAGAAGCTATGGGACATGTGTTTCAGTTCCTAAACATCATTTTATTTCGAGCCCACAGCCCTCCCCTGCCCAGATTTCCCAACAGCTAAAGCAGCAGCAGTCTTCAAACTTCAGTGTGCACAAGAACCTAGGGTGCCTCTTCAAAATGCAGGTTCCTGGGCCCACCCCCAGAGAACCAGATGTAGCAGCCTCTGAGGTAGAGCTTGAGAATTTCATTTTAAGAAGAAGCTCCAGGTGGTTTTGGACCTTCTTTGAGAAATATTGTCCTAGAGCAGGGCTTCTGAAATTGTAATGCACAAGCTATTATCTGGGGATCTTGTTAAATGCAAATATTGATTCTTTAGTTCTGGGCTTGGCCTGAGATTCTGCATTTCGAATAAACTTCTAGGTGAATCTGATGTTCCTGGTCCTTGGACCACACTTTGAGTAGTCACAACCCAAAAGATTTTCAATGTTTATCTGGGCCTACCCACTTTTACTCATTGCTGTCGAGTCAAATCCAACATATAGCAACTCTATAGACAGAGTGGAACTGCCCTATAGTTTCTAAGGAGTGCCTTTTTGGCTAATAGCAGTAGCACTAAACCACTATGCCACCAGGGTTTCCTATTTGGGCCTAAAAGAGCAAAAATGCCATGGCCAAATGTGGCCTTAACCCTCTTATTCTTGTGGAGCAGAACTCACTCTCTTACCTCCAGTCAGTTAGGTCCCCATGGACAAAGAGGGTACTGCTCTGGCTTGCATTTCCTCAGTTTCACAGCCTTCTCACTGTGGAACTCTGTCCTGATATCCACCCAGTGCTAGCTCTGCTATTGGAAGTGCTGAGTGGTTGATTTTCTGTGTGTATCAAGAGCTAATAAGAAAAAAGAAAAAACACGTGAGGGTGATAAAATATTAGAAAGGGAAACCATGGAGGCTGTGGAGTTTCCACCCTTGGAACACTTCAAGAAAAGACTATTGAATTGTTAAGACATTCCCCATAGGACTAGACAGATGATTTTTCAAAGTTTCTCCCAAGTTTGTTGTTGTTGTTGTTGTTGTTAGATGCCATGGAGTCAGTTTCAACTCATAGTGACCCTAGGTACTACAGAACAAAATATTGCCCAGTCCTGCGCAATGCTCACAATCATTGTTATGCTTGAGCCCATTGTTGCAGCCACTGTGTTAATCCACCTTGTTGAGCGTCTTCCTCTTTTCCACTGACCCTGGACATTACCAAGAATGATGTCCTTTCTCCAGGGACTGATCCCTCCTGATAACATGTCCAAAGTACGTAAGACGTAGTCTCGCCACCCTTGCTTCTAAGGAGCATTCTGGTTGTACTTCTTCCAAGATAAGATTTGTTAGCTCTTCTTGCAGTCCATTATATATTCAATATTCTTCACCAACACCACAATTCAAAGGCATCAATTCTTCTTCAGTCTTCCTTATTCATTGTCCAGCTTTCGCATGCATAGGATGCAATTGAAAATACCATGGCTTGGGTCAGGTGCACCTTAGTCTTCAAGGTAACGTCTTTGTTTTTCACACTTTAAAGAGGTCTTTTGCAGCAGATTTGCCCAACGCAATGGGTCTTTTGATTTCTTGACTCCTGCTTCCATGGGTGTTGATTGTGGATCCAAGTGAAATGAAATCCTTGACAACTTCAATCTTTTCCCCATTTATCATGACATTCTTTATTGGTCCATTTGTGGGCTTCCAGACTAAGACAGACCAGGAAAAGGGACCTGGCAATCTACTTCTGAAAATAATTAGCCAGTGAAAACTTTACGAACAGCAGCGGAACACGGTCTGATATAGTGCTGGAAGATAAGCCCTCCAGGTTGGAAGGCACTCAAAATACAACTGGGGAAGAGCTGCCTCCTCAAAGTAGGGTAGACCTTAATTACGTGGATGGAGTAAAGGTTTTGGGACCTTCATTTGCTGATGTGGCACAACTCAAAATGAGAAGAAACAGCTGCAAACATCCATTAATAATTGGAACCTATTATATACGAAGTATGAACCTAGGAAAATCAGAAATCGTCAAAAATGAAATGGAATGCATAAACATCGACATCCTAGGCATTAGTGAGCTGAAATGGACTGGTATTGGCCATTCTGAACCAGACAATTATATGGTCTACTATGCCAGGAATGAAAAGTTGAAGAGGAATGGTACTGCATTCATCGTCAAAAAGAACATTTCAAGATCTATCCTGAAGTACAACACTGTCAGTGATAGGATAATATCCACATGCCTAAAGGAAGACCAGTTAATGCACTATTATTCACATTTACGCACCGAACACTAAGGCCACAGATGAAGCAATTGAAGATTTTTACCAGCTTCTGCAGTGTGAAATTGATCAAACATGCAATCAGGATGCATTGATATTACTTGTGATTGGAATGTGAAAGTTGGAAACAAAGAAGGATCAGTAGTTGGAAAATATGTGATGATAGAAACGATGCTGGAGATCACACGATAGAATTTTGCAAGACCAACAACTTCTTCATTGCAAATACCTTTTTTCACCAACATAAACGGCGGCTATACATGTGGACCTTGCTAGAAGGAATACACAGGAATCAAATCGACTATATCTGTGGAAAGAGACGATGGAAAACCTCAACATCATTGGTCAGAACAAGGCCAGGGGCCGACTGTGGAACAGACCATCAATTGCTCATACGCAAGTTCAAGTTGAAACTGAAGAAAATTATAACAAGTCAATGAGAGCCGAAGTACAACTTTGAGTATATCCAATATGAATTTAGAGACAAACTAAAGAATAGATTTGATGCATTGAACACGATGACCAAAGACCAGGCAACCTGTGGAATGACATCAAGGATATCATCTAAGAAGAAAGCAAGAGGTCATTAAAAAGACAGGAAAGAAAGAAAAGACCAAAATGGATGTCAGAAGAGACTCTGAAACTTGCTCTTGAACATCTCCCAGTTTGGAATTCTAAAATTCTTTCAGATAATAGTCATACTGTCTATCTTTTTTTTTTTTTCTTTTAATTTAGAAAATGAGTTGTATTCAACATTTTTCCTGAAGGAATTACAAAGATAAACCTTGGCCTTTTTCTATATTCCAAAAAGTTGCCTTGGGGTTAAAAAGAAGACTCCCCTGAGGTCAAAGAATTTGAACTCAATGATACAGCCTGGAGCTCATGTTGGTCTTTCTGTCTAGAACTTTGTTCTCTCATGCACTTTCCAGCTCATACAGGCTCAGTAAATTACAGTGCAGTGATCACTTGTCTAAGTTCCTCCTTCCCCAACCAAATCCTCTGAGCTACCCCAGAGTGAGGACCTTTTCATCTCTAAATCCCTGATAGTAAGTTCACAGTGGTTTGCAAAAGTGTCCACTGATTGAATGAATCAAGGATATTGGCTAAAAGCAATACCAATAAACACCCAGCACTGTAAGTGAATCTTCTACAATATTCTATAGTTTCTCAGTGTCTCATTCGATACTTATTTCCCCATAGGGAGTACAACAAGAGGTCATTTACAATACTCTGGAGGAACACTAATTAGCATCAGGGTGGATTTATGCACAGACCCTGCGCATTATTATTATGGGTGGCACAATTCTGTGGGGGCTCTGGGCTGTTCAGAGCTTGAATCTGGCTTGGATGACTTCAATGTCCTTGTGCTCATGAGCTAGCCTGGTGGTTCCTCCTAGCTCACATCTCCACTTGGGCTCTTGAGGCCTGTACATCTCTTTCTGGGCACTCAGGCATGGGATGGAAAGCATCTCTCTCCTCTAAGGCCCAGTCATCAAGCATTCCCGCCAGGGGACAGGATTGGGAAACTTCCACTTAAAATACCACCACTTCTTTCATCTGATATTTTCTAACACTGGAGCAGTGGTTCCCAATCTCTTCATCATCAACGAGGCTTTGACAGTTTCTTCCCTTCCTATGTTTTACAATGGTTTTAACTACCAAATCGAATTCTCTAAGTGATATTTGTTTTCTTATACTATTTCTCAGAAATACGTTTAAGATCAACATGAAGCACGCAAGGTTACATCATTTGAAACAATGGAAAATAAGTCCCAGATCCCAACTGAAATCTCAAACTGGGATAGCTGCCCTAAAGGGTCTGTTAAACTCTGGCTAACAGGAACGTGTCTGTCTTCTGTTCTCCTGTCACGGCAGCTGCTTCTTTCTGTTGGAACCACTGAAGATATGACTCCTAATCTGATGGCTAGAAATAAGATTTAAAAGAGGCACATGATCACTCCAGAGGTGATTATTCCTCCTAATCTTGGGTTATCTCTGCTGGGCCAACGAAGAACAGGTACATGGAGAAAGGAACCAAGGGTTGTGTCTAATCACACACAGATCTCCCCACAGGCAACAGCCTAAGGAAGCATGGCCTGTTCACCTGAGTCAATACTGCCTACATAACCCAATCTAACCGCCCTGTTTGCTTTTCAGCTCTTCCAACTTTTGTAACTAGTTCCCCTGGCATGGGCTCTGTTTTCCCAGCTGTATCCTGACTAATATCACTGACTGTTAGGTCAGGGTTGTTGTTCTTAGGGGCTGTTGAAACGGTTCTGACTTACACTGACCCTATGGACAACAAAATGAAACACTGCGTGGTCCTGCGCCATCTTCACTATCGTTGCTATGTTTGAGTCCATTGTTGCAGTCACTGTGTCAATCCATCTCATTGAGGAACTTCCTCTCTTCAGATGACCCTCTACTTTACCAAGCATGATGGCCTTCTCCAGGGACTGATCCCTCCTGATAACATGTCCCAAGTACATGAGACAAAGTCTCACCATCCTTGCTTTTAAGGAACATTCTGGTTATACTTCTTCCAAGACAGATTTGTTTGTTCTTCTGGTAGCCCATGGTATATTCAATATTCTTCACCAACACCATAATTCAAAGGCATCAATTCTTCTTCGGTCTCCCTTATTCACTGTCCAGCTTTCACATGCATATGAGGTGATTAAAAATACCATGGCTTGGGTCCTCAAAGTGACATCTTTGCTTTTTAACACTTCAAAAAGGTCTCTTGCAGTAGATTTGCCCAATGCAATACATCATTTGATTTCTTGACTGCTGCTTCCATAGGCGTTGATTGTGGATCCAAGTAAAATGAAGTCCTTGACAACTTCAACCTGTTCTCTGTCTATCACGATTTTGCTTATTGGTCCAGTTGTGAGGATTCTGTTTTTTTTATGTTGAGGTGTAATCCATACTGAAGGTTGTGGTCTTTGATCTTCATCAGTAAGTGCTTCAAATCCTCTTCACTTTCAGAAAGCAAGATTGTGTCATCTGCAAAACAGAGGTTGTTAATGAGTCTTCCTCCAATCCTGATGCCCCGTTCTTCTTCACATAGTCCAGCTTCTCGGATTATTTGTTCAGCATACAGATTGAATAAGTATGGTGAAAGACTACAACCCTGACACACACCTTTCTTGACTTTCCAGTATCCCCTTGTTCTGTTCAAATGACTCCCTCTTGGCCTATATGTACAGGTTCCTCATGAGCACAATTAAGTGTCCTGGAATTCCCATTCTTCCCAATATTATCCATAATTTGTTGTGATCCACATAGTTGAATGCCTTTGCATACTCAATAAAAGACAGGTAAAAATCTTTCTGGTATTCTCTGCTTTCAGCCCGGATCCATCTGATATCAGCAATGATATCCCTGGTTCCATGTCTTCTTCTGAATCTGGCTTGAATTTCTGACAGTTCCCTGTTGATGTACTACAACCACTTCTGAATGATCTTCAGCAAGATTTTACTTTCGTGTGATATTAATGATATTGGTTGATAATTTCTGCATTCTGTTGGATCACTTTTCTTTGGAATGGGCACAAATATGGATCTCTTCTAGTCAGTTGGCCAGACAAGAGTGGCATCTCCAGTGCTGCATTCATTTGTTGAAACACCTCAACTGGTATTCTGTCAATTTCTGGAGCCTTGTTTTTCACTAATGCCTTCAGTGCAGCTTGGACTTCCTCCTTCAGTACCACTGGATCTTGATCATATGCCACCTCTTGAAGTGGTTGAGCACCAACCAATTCTTTTTGGTATAGCGGCTCTGTGTATTCTTTCCATCTTCTTTTGATGCTTCTTGCATTGTTCAATATTTTCCCCATAGAATCCTTTACTATTGCAACTCGCAGCTTGAATTTTTTCTTCAGTTCTTTCAGCTTGAGAAATGCTGAGTGTGTTCTTCCCTTTTGGTTTTCTAACTCCAGGTCTTTGCACATTTTATTATAATACTTTCCTTTGTCTTCTTGAGCCACCCTTTGAAATCTTCTGTTCAACTCTTTTACTTCATCATTTCTTCTATTCCCTTTAGCTGCCCTACATTTAACAGCAAGTTTCAGAATCTCTTCTGACATCCATTTTGGTGTTTTCTTTCTCTCCTGTCTTTTTAATGACCTTTTGTTTTCTTCATGTATGATGTCATCCCACAACTTGTCTAATCTTTGGTCATGAGTGTTCTGCTGTTATTCACAAGGTTTTCACTGGCCAATTTTTTCCGAAGTAGACCATCAGGTCCTTCTTCCTAGTCTGTCTCAGTTTGGAAGCTCTGCTGAAATCTGTCCACCACAGGTGGCCCTGCTGGTATTTGAAATACTGGTGGCATGGCTTTCACAGCAACATGCAAGCCACCACAGTATGACAAGCTCAAAGAAGAGTGGTGGTAGGTTAGGGCAGTGGGGGCTTTTTGACCTGTCCCTCTCCCCTGGATCTATGTCTTGGCTTCCTGATGTCCAGAGGCTTCTTTGTGGCAGTGGGGTCCACACCTGAGAAAGCACAGTGTCAGTGGCCCCAGAGGCAGCAGGTGTCTTACTGGGCCAGTTATGTAATATTTCAGGAGTCATAGCAGGAGGCACATTATTATGGACTGTGTTGTGTCCATGGAAAAGACATGTTGAAAACCTAACCCCTGGTACCTGTGAACGTGACCCTGTTTGGAAATAGGATCTTTGGAGATGTTATTAAATTAACATACTGTAGTAGTGTGGGTCTTAATTCAATATGAATGGTGTCCTTATAAAAGAGAAGAAGAGACACACTGAGAGGGAAGACAGCTATGTGAAGACGGAGGCTCCATCTACAGGCCAAGGAATGCCAAGGATTGCCAGCTGTCACCAGAAGCTAGGAGAGAGGTATGGAATTGATTCTCCCTCAGGACACTCAGAAGGAATCAACATGGTCGAAATTCTGATTTCAGACTTCTAGCCTCCAGACTCTAAGACAATAAATTTCTGTTGTTCTAAGCCACCTAGTTTGTAATTTGTTAGAGCAGTCCTAGAAAACTAATACACCCATGTAAAACACCTGCTCCTTCAGCACTTTCAACAATTTTTTGTAAGAATCTAATTTAAATCCCTTCCTGATAAAATACTTAGTGGTGCCTTACATTGCTCAAGACCCAACTGAAATGCCCCTTCCTTTTTGAAACCTTTCTCCAAGTCTCCTAGAAAACACCGTTCTCTCCCTGACTCCTTTAGTATCTCATACCTTTCTTTTAGCATTAACCAACACTAAGCCTGTCTTCTCACAGTTACTAAATCATAAGTTCCTTCAGCACATAAACAGTCCTGACTCCCCAGCCCCACCTTGGACATAGCACAATTCCCTGAACACGGCAAGTGTTAAAATGCCTTTAGTCAGAGGTAGACTTTAAAAGACTTGATACAGAAGAAAGCAGAACTTGGAAGTAAAGAAAACACATCCTGCCCAAATGGCGGGAGGTGGAAATGGACAGAGCAAGTAGAAAAGAAAAAGCAACTTACCCTTCTAGAACACTAATAAGGAACACTAATTATCCTTCTGTCCTCAAAAAAATTTCCCATAGAGGCTATAGGGGTCGAATGTCCTCCATATCTATAGGCTAATTCTTTGAGTTATTTAATAGTTGTTTGTTGTAAAAATGCAAATATCCAAGGCTTAGAAAGAAGTAATTACTTTAGCAAGAATAACTCAAATATCTACCACAGACTGAAACCTCCTAGAGACCAAGCACCACGTCAAAGACAAGGAAACTGGAGTCCAGAAAGGTGACACACAGGCAGGAAATGGTAGAGTAAAAAGTCACACTCAGGTCTCCCTCAGTTTGGCCATTACACATTGTGCCTTCTTCACAAGCCATACCGCCCTACAGAATGAGACCAGATAACTGGAGGAATTCAAGAGGGAGAAAATGAAAGGCAAGATGACCAGAACTAGAACACAGCCCATGATAGATCATGGCACTGGAAGCCTAAAGTTTGACTTGGCTTGAAAGAGGTTTAAAAATAATGGTAATAATAATGAGCAAGATGCACAAATGAAATGCAGGTGGCACTCAAATAAAACTTTCTTTTTACTTCCAAATTTTGCCTCAGGTCATCTTGGAGTGTGGGGGGAATGGTGCGGTTCATGAGAAACGCAAGGTGTGCGAGGAAAGAAGGGAGGTAATTCAGCAGCCTGGGCCGTATCCACTAGTATTCTGGGACAAGGGAGCGAAGAGTCAATGTTGGGGAGGGAGTAGCGTGAACAGTGTCATGTGCCACAGAGAAGACTAAGGAAAGGACTCTGGATGCCATTGGGAGATAGTATAAATTGGGTGGCAGGAAGAAGTGGGATTGCAGAAGTTAAGAATGATGAGACTTTAGGGAACTAAGATAAATGCCAACCACTTTTCTAACAGTAGGAAAGAGAAGATGGTTACTGCATAGGTCAGCAGGGTTAAGCAAACCTGTTGCTGTTAAGTTGATTCTGACTCATGCTGACTCCATGGGTTACAGAGTAGGACTGCTCCACAGGGTTTTCTTGGCTGTAACCTTTATGGAAGCAGATTGCCAGGCCTTTCTTTCCTCACACTGCTGGGTGGGTTCAAACCACCAACCTTTAGGTTAAGAGTCGAGTGAAAACCATTTGCACCACCAAGGAAACTTAGGACCAAGTAAAGGATTTCTAAAATGCTGATTTGAAAGAAAAAGAAAAAGAAGCAAAGGAGAGACTGATGATTTTAAGAAAAAGAAAGAATGTGAAAATAATATCAAACTCTAAGAGGATCAATCAAAACTACACGTAGTGAGGCGCGGCCAAGATGGCAAAGTAGTCAGGCGCTTCTGGTGATCCTGCTTACAACAAAGACCCCAAAAAACAAGTGAATCAATCTTATATATAACAAGCTAGGAACCCTGAGCATCAAAGGCAAAGTTAAGGAATCAGACTAAGTGACAGGGGAGGGAGAGACGGTGCAGAAGCTGCGAGGAGTTGCCGAGCCCACGACAGTGCTCAGCTCCGATTTCCAGGCACGTTCCTTGGTGCGACTGTGGTGGGGCTGATGGTAATAGTCCAGGACAAGGTAGCTTCAGTGAAAGATGGGAAGCAGAGTGGCGCGCCCCTGACCCTGTGGCGTGTCAATAGCGGAGCTGGCTGTTGCATTTAGGAAGGAGCTGCTCCAGTGAAAGAAGGAAACCAAAGTGACAGCACCCTGACCCCCGGTGTGACAGCTAAGGGACTGGCGGTGAAGTTGAGGTCACAGCTGCTTCAGCAAAAGAAAGCAAGCACAGGACACAGCCCTAACCCCTTAGGGCGATCTTGGCAAGGATTCAGCCAGAGCACACAGGCTACACATGCCTCTGGAATCTGATATAAAACAGTGCTCTCGGCACAAGATAATTGATTTTGTCTAATTCACCACGCAGACCTAATAGCTTCTTCTTTTGAAAGAACTCTCTTCTATCTATCTATCTGATCCCTTCTCTCTCTGTCCCAGCCTGCTTTATTAACAGTTGATTTCCCTGGGCCTGAGATAGGTCCTGCTGTGATTCCTGAGCCATTCTCCTGGCCTTGGAGAAGGAACAAATTAACCACAGGGAAAAAATGCTCTGCTAGCTCCCCTAATCTGGAAGCTCAGAGCAGAAGCGGCTCCAGTCCAGGCACAAGAGATCCATAGACTTTATCTTTCACCCCTGCATAGACCCAGGGGGCTTGACTACACAAGACAGGATCTAGCTATTACATTGCAAGGGTAAACCTGTTTGAGGCCTGACTGTAACTGTTTCAGCTGTGTGGTCGAGAGGCAGATTTTGGACGTTTAATACCACTCTGCCTATCAAACAGGGGCTTCACCTACCCACAGCAGGAGCCTGAGGACTGGAGGGTCCATCCATGCCACCTAGCCACCCATGAAAGGGGTCCAAGGATAGTGGTGCCTACCAGTCCTTACAGGTAAAAGCACTGCATGCCTCAGGTACAGCTGCAGAGCCCACCCACCAGAGTGCTCTAGAGAGCAGGGATACTCCTTCCTCATTGACACTTTGGGGATGGTTGTCAGCCCCCTGCCTTCCTCAGAGTGTGACCCCCCTGCTCCTACCAGAAACCTGTGTATACACCCATCACCACAGCTCCTCTAAGATAGTAGGTAAGAGCTTATACCAAAAACTAGGTGACCAACTATCAGGACACCTGAGCTGAATCTATACAAGAATAGCGAATGGACTCCTGGGCTCATATACCTGGTAACAACTCTAGCCACCTGGTAACAGGACATTAGTGCTTCAAAGCCTCCAATAATCAAGTTAGCTCACTCCAGTAGCCTATTTGGGTATATCAAAACAAAACAAAGCAAGAAACTAGGACACAGTGGCAAATATAAAATAAATTAATACAATAACTTATAGATGGCTAGGGGACAACAGTTGATATCAAATCACATGAAGAAGCAGACCATGATTGCTTCAACAAACTCTGAAAAAAAAAAGAACCAAGGACTCTCCTGGATGAAGATGGATTCCTGGAATTACCAGAATTAGAATACAAAAGATTATATACAGAACTCTTCAAGACATCCAGAACAAGATCAGGCAACATGGAGAAAAAGCCAAGGAACACACAGATAAAGCAGTCAAAGAAATCAAAAAGATTATCAAGAACATAATGAAAAATTTAATAAACTGCAAGAATCCATAGAGAGACAGCAATCAGAAATTCAGAAGATTAACAATAAAGTTACAGAATTAGACAATGCAATAGAAAATCAGAGGAGCAGAACTGAGGAAATGAAAGGCAGAATTAGTGAGACTGAAGATAAAAAACTTGACAATATATTTGAAGAAAAATCAGGTAAAAGAATTAAAAAAAAATGAAGAAACCCTAAGAATTACGTGGGACTCTATCAAGAAGAGAAACTTGCGAGTGATTGGAATACCAGAACAGGGAGGGATAAAAGAAAATACAGAGAGAACTGTTGAAGATTAGTTGGCAGAAAACTTCCCTGACATTGTAAAAGATGAAAGGGTATCTATCCAAGATGCTCATCTAACACCATACAAGGAAGATCCCAAAAGAAAGTCACAAAGACATATTATAATCAAACTTGCCAAAACCAGAGATAAAGAGAAAATATTAAGAGCAGACAGGAATAAGCAAAAAGTCACCTACAAAGGAGAATCAATAAGTTTGGACTACTCAGTGAAAACCATGCAGGCAAGAAGGCAATGGGATGACATATATAAAGTATTGAAGGAGAAAAATTGCCAGCCAAGAATCATACATATATCCAGGAAAACTGTCTCTCAAATATAAAGGCGAAATTAAGACATTTACAGATAAACAGAAGCTCAGGGAATTTGCAAAAACCAAACCAAAACTACAAGAAATACTAAAGGGAGTTATCTAGTTAGAAAATCAGTAATATCAGATATCCCAACACTAGAACACAAGACAGAGTAACCAGCTATCAACTCAGATAGTGAAATCACAAAAATAAATCAAGATAAAAAAATTCTCATAACAGGAAATCAGAGATGTCATCATGTAAACGCTGACAACATTAAATAAATAAAAAAGGACTAAATAAAGTAGATATGGATCTTCAATATGGACAGGAAATCAAGGTGTTATAGGGAGATACAAGTTAGGTTTAAACTTAGAAAAATAGGGGAAAACATTAAGGTAACCACAAAGAAGACTAACAATCCTACACTTCAAAAGAAAAACAAAGACTCAGCAAAAACAAATTCAACTACAATGAAAAATAGGAACACAGAATTTACAAAGAAAAACTTCTCACCACAAAGAAGTGGAAAAATGAAACTGTCAACAACACACAAAAAAAGTCATCAAAATGACAGCACTAAACTCATACCTATCTATAAACACGCTGAATGGAAATGGACTAAATGCACCAATAAAAAGAGAGTTGCAGAACGGATAAAAACACATGATCCATCTATATGCTGCCTACAACAGACACACCTTAGACTTAAGATACAAACAAACTAAAACTCAATGGATGGAAAAAAAAAATGTCAAGCAAACAACAATCAAAAAAGAGCAGGAGTGGCTACATTAATTTCTAAAAAAAACAGACTTCAAACTTAAATCTACCACAAAGAATAAGGAAGGACACTATACAATGATTAAAGGGATAATATACCAGGAGGATATTACCATATTAAATATTTATGCACCCAATGACAGGGCTTCAAGATACATAAAACAAACTCTAACAGCATTTAAAACTGAGATAGATAGCTCCACAATAATAGCAGGAGACTTCAACACACCACTTTCAGTGAAGGGCAGAACATCCAGAAAGAAGCTCAATAAAGACCCAAAACAGCTAAATGCCACAATTAACCAACTTGATCTCACAGACGTATACAGAACACTCCACCCCAACAGCATCCAAGTACACTTTCTTTTCTAATGCACATGGAACATTCTCTAGACCACATATTAGGCCATAAAGCAAGACTTTAACAGAATACAAAACATAAAAATATTATAAAGCATCTTCTCCGACCATAAAGCCATAAAATTAGAATTCAATAACAGAAAAATCACGGAAAAGAAATCAAACACATAGAAACTGAACAAAACTTTGCTCAAAAACGATTGGAGTATAAAACAAATTAAGGATGGAATAAAGAAATTCATAGAGTCCAACACAAATGAAAACACTTCCTATCAGAACCTTTGGGACACAGCGAAAGCAGTGCTCAGGGGTCAGTTTATATCCATAAATGCACACATACAAAAAGAAAGGCCAAAGAATTATCCCTACAACTTGAACAAACAGAAAGAGGGTAACAAAAAAAAACCTTCAGGCACCAGAAGAGCACAAATAATAAAAATTAGAGCAGAACTAAATGAAAAAAAAAAAAAAACCCACTTACCCACTGCGGTCAAAATAGAGAACAGAAAAACAATTGAAAGAGTTAACAAGACCAAAAGCTGGTTCTTTGAAAAGATTAACAAAATCGATAAACCATTGGCCAGGCTGACAAAAGAAATACAGGAGATGAAGCAAATAACTGAATAAGAAACGAGATGGGATATCACAACGGGCCCAACTGAAATCAAAAGCATCATAACAGAGTAATATGAAAGGTTATACTCTAACAAATTTGAAAACCTAGAGGTAATGGACAAAGTTCTAGAAACACACTACCTACCTAAACTAACACAACAGAGGCAGAACAAATAAATAAACCTATAACAAACAAGAGAATGAAAAAGTAATCAAGAAATTCCCAACGAAGAATAGCCCTGGCCCTGATGGCTTCACTGGAGAATTCTACGAAACGTTCCGAGAAGAGTTAACACCACTATTAAAAATCACTGCTGTCGAGTCGATTCCGACTCATAGCGACCCTATGGGACAGGGTAGAACTGCCCCACAGAGTTTCCAAGGAGCGCCTGGCAGATTCAAACTGCCAACCTTATGGTTAGCAGCCATAGCACTACTACTAAAGGTATTTCAGAGCATAGAAAAGGATGGAATACTTCCAAACTCATTCTATGAAGCCAGCATAGCCCTGATACCAAAACCAGGTAAAGACTCCACAAAAAAAAAAAAAAAAAAATTACAGACAAATATCCCTCAGGAATATAGATGCAAAAATCCTCAACAAAATTCTAGCTAATAGAATTCAACAATATATCAAAAAAATAATTTCCCACGACCAAGTGGGATTCATACCAGGTATGCAGGGATGGTTCAACATTAGAAAAACAATCAATATAATCCATCACATAAATAAAACAAAAGACAAGAACCACATGATCTTATCAATTGATGCAGAAAAGGCATCTGACAAAGTCCAACACGCATTCATGATAAAAACTCTCAGCAAAATATGAACAGAAGAAAAATTCCTAAACATTATAAAGGGCATTTATACAAAGACAACAGCCAACATCATCCTAAATGGAGAGAGAGTAAAAGCATTCCCCTTGAGAAAAAGAATCAGACAAGGATGCCCTTTATCACCACTCTTATTCAACATTGTGCTGGACGTACTAGCCAGAGCTATTAGGCTAAATAAATAAATAAAGGGCAGCCAGATTGGCAAGGAAGAAGTAAAAGTATCTCTGTGCAGATGACATGATCTTATACACAGAAAAACCTAAAGAATTCTCAAGAAAACTTCTGAAACTAATAGAAGAGTTCAGCAGAGTATAGAATACAAGATAAACATACATAAATCAGTTGAAGTCCTCTACACCAACAAAGTGAGCAATGAAGAGGAAATTACCAAATCAATACCATTTATTACAGCCCCTAAGAAGACAAAATACTTAGGAATAAATCTAACCAGAGACCTAAAAGACCTATACAAAGAAAACTATAAGACACTACTGCAAGAAACCAAAAGAGACTTACAAAAGTGGAAAAACACACCTTCTCATGGATAGGAAGACTCAACATTGTCAAAATGCCTATTCTGCCCAAAAGCAATCTATAGATACAATGCAATCCTGACCCAAATACCAGAGGCATTTTTTAATGAGATGGGGAAACAAATCACCAACTTCAAACGGAGGAGAAAGAGGCCCCAGATAAGTAAAGCATTACTGAAAAAGAAAAACAAAGTGGGAAGCTTCACACTACTTGATTTTAGAACATATTATATCATCAAGATAGTCAAAACAGCCTGGTACTGGTACAACAACAGTACCGGTACAGAATTGAGAATCCAGACATAAATCCATCCGCATATGAGCAGCTGATATTTGACAAAGGCCCAAAGGCTGTTAAATGGAGAAAAGACAGTCTGTTTAACAAATGGTGCTGACATAACCAGAAATCCATCTGCAAAAAAAAAAAAAAAAGAAACAAGACCCATACTTCTTACCATGAACAAAAACCAACTCAAAATGGATCAAAGACCTAAATATAAAATCCAAAACAATAAAGATCATGGAAGAAAAAATAGAGACAACATTAGGAGCACTAATACATGGCATAAACAGTACACAAAACATTATTAGAACTGTACAAACACCAGAAAAGAAATTAGATAACTGGGAGCTCCTAAAAGTCAAACACCTATGCTCATCCAAAAACTTCACCAAAAGAGTAAAGAGATTACCTACATATTGGGAAAAACGTTTTAGTTATGACATTTCTGATCAGCGGCTGATCTCTAAAATCTACATGTTACTGCAAAAACTCAACTACAAAAAGACAAATAACCCAATCAAAAAATGGGCAAAGGATATGAACAGGCACTTCACTAAAGAAGACATTCAGGTAGCTAACAGATAAACGAGGAAATGCTCACGATCATTAGCCATTAGAGAAATAAATGCAAACCAAAACTACAACAAGATTCCATCTCCCTCCAACAAGGCTGGCATTAATCCGAAAAACACAAAAAAATAAATGTTGGAGAGGTTGTGGAGAAACTGGAACACTTACACAGTGCTGGTGGGAATATAAAACGGTACAACCACTTTCGAAATTTATTTGGTGCTTCCTTAAAAAGCTACAAATAGGAGCCAAGATGGCGGAATAGACAGATGCTTCCGTGGAGCCCTCTTTACAACAAAGACCTGAAAAAACAAGTGAAATGAGTATATTTGTGACAAGCTGGGAGCCCTGAGCAGCAAAGGCAAGCCTAGACAACGAACTGAGGGGCAGGGGAAGGGAGAGACCGTTCAGAAGCAGAGAGGAGTTGCCGGACCTGAATCGCTGGGAGCCCTCAGGCACCATTCCTGGAGCAGCAGTGGGCTAGTACTATCGTTCGGCTGCAGTTTCCTCAGGGAGAAGCAGCCAGTCACACAGCCCACTCACACCTCCGGACCTGAGGAGAAGGGTGCTCTCAGCAAAAGCTAAATACTTGCATACATTTTACCACGCCCCCACCCCCACCCCCAACCCAGCTTCAGTGGCTGAATCCATGGGCCTGAGATAGACCCTGGTGAGCACCTGGAGCCGTCCTCCAGGCCTTGGGGAAGGAAAAAATTTCCAACTGGGGGGAAAAGATAATTTGCTAGCTCCGTTAACTGGGGGAGCTCAGGACAGAAGCAGCTCCTGTCCAGGCATAAACCGTCCGTGGACCTTGAGCACTTTTCCCTTCTGCATGGACCTGTCCTATTTCGGGAAAATAGGCCCTTGTTCGCAAACTCCAACCATTTCAGTGGTGTGGTAGAGAGGTGGGTGTTTGACCTTTGACATTGCTTTGCCTATTAAACAAGGTCCTCACCTACCCACAACAGGGACCTAAGGACTGGTGGCTCCACTTGGGTCGCCCAGCCACCCGCGACAGGGGCCCAGGGATAACTGGTACCTCCCAGTCCTTACAACAAATCTTTGGGTGCCCATGGTCCCTCTGCAGAGCCCACCCACCAGCACACTTTAGGGAACAGAGACACGTTTTCCTCAGAGACACTTGGGCGTTGGTTCTCAGCCCCCTGACTTGTTCAGAGCATGACCCCCTGCTGCAATCAGATACGGGTATATACGCCAATCACCCCTGCCCCTCTAAGACTGTAGGACAGAGCCTGTACCTCACACTTGATGATCAGCTACCTGGAAACCTGAGCTGAATTCATACAAGAAAACTGAATGGACTCCTAGACTGATATACCTGATAACAGCTCTAGCCAGCTGGGGACAGGACACCAGAGCTCCAAAGGTGAAAATAATCAAGCTAGCTCACTTAAGCAACCCATAGGAGTATACCAAAACAAAACAAAGCAAGCAGCTACGACACAGTAAGCAAGCATAAACTAATACAGTAACTTATAGATTGCTTGGAAACAACAGTCAATACCAAGTCACATAAAGAAACAAGCCATGATCACCTCAACAGGCTCTCAAAACAAAGAATCCAGGGATCTTTTAGATGAAAGTGCATTCCTGGAATTACCACATGCAGAATACAAAAGTTTAATATACAGAACCCTTCAAGACATCAGGAAGGAAATGAGGCAATACGCAGAACAAGCCAAGGAACACACAGATAAAGCAACTGAAGAACTCAGAAAGATTATTCAGGAACATAAGGAAAAGTTTAATAAGCTGGAAAAATCCATAGACAGCAATCAGAAATTCAGAAGATTAACAATAAAATTACAGAATTAGATAACTCAGTAGAAAGTCAGAGGAGCAGAATTGAGCAAGTAGAAGCTAGAATTTCTGAACTCGAAGATAAATCACTTGGCACTAATATATTTGAAGAAAAATCAGATAAAAGAATTTAAAAAAATGAAGAAACCTTAAGAATCATGTGGGACTCTATCAAGAGAAATAACCTACGAGTGATTGGATTACCAGAACAGGGAGGGATAACAGAAAATACAGAGAAAATTGTTGAGGATTTGTTGGCAGAAAACTTCCCTGATATTGTGAAAGATGAGAAGATATCTATCCAAGATGCTCATCGAACTCCACATAAGGTAGATCTTAAAAGAAAGTCACCAAGACATATCATGATCAAGCTTGCCAAAACCAAAGATAAGGAGACAATTATAAGAGCAGCAAGGGATAAAAGAAAAGTCACCTACAAGGGAAAGCGAATAACAATAAGCTCGGACTACTTGGCAGAAACCATGCAGGCAAGAAGGCAATGTGATGACATATTTAAAAAATTGAAGGAAAAAAATTGCCTGCCAAGAATCATATATCCATCAAAACTGTCTCTTAAATATGAAGGTGAAATTAAGACATTTCCAGATAAATACAAGTTGAGGGAATTTGTAAAAACCAAACCAAAACTACAAGAAATACTAAAGGGAGTTCTTTGGTTAGAAAATCAATAAGATCAGGTATCAACCCAAGACTAGAACACTGGGCAGAGCAACCAGAAGTCAACCCAGACAGGGATATTAAAAAAAAAAAAAAGCAAGATTAAAAAAAAAAGAAGCCCAAGCCCAACACAGGGTAACGGCGATGTTATTATACAAAAGAAGACAACGTTAAAATAATAAAGAGGGACTAAGAAATGTAATCATACACCTTCCATATGAAGAGGAAGATACGGCAATAAAAAGAAATAAAAGTTAATTATAAATTTAGAAAAATAAGGGTAAATAATAAGGTAACCACAAAGGAGACAAACTATCCTACTCATCAAAATAAAATGCAAGAGAAAAATACAGACTCAGCAGAAACAAAATCGACAACAAATATGAGGAAAGGACAATATATAAAGAAAATCTACTCAGCACATAAAATTAAGTGGGAAAAAGAAGCTGTCAACACAACAAAGACATCAAAATGATAGCACTAAATTCATACCAGTCCATAATTACCCTGAATGTAAATGGACTAAATGCACCAATAAAGAGACAGAGAGTGGCAGAATGGATTAAAAAACAAGATCCATCTCTATGCTGCCTACAAGAAACACACCTTAGACTTAGAGACATGAACAAACTAAAACTCAAAGGACGGAAAAAATATATCAAGCAAACAACAATTAAAAAAGAGCAGGAGTGGCAATATTAATTTCTGACAAAATAGACTTTAAAGTTAAATCCATCAGAAAGGATAACGAAGGACACTACATAATGATTAAAGGGACAATACACCAAGAAGATATGATCATATTAAATATTTATGTACCCAATGGCAGGGCTGCAAGATACATAAAACAAACTTTATCAGCATTGAAAAGTGAGACAGTCAGCTCCACAATAATAGTAGGAGACTTCAAGACACCACTTTTGGTAAAGGACAGGACATCCAGAAAGAAGCTCAATAAAGACATGGAAGATCTAACTGCCACAGTCAACCAACTTGACCTCGTAGACATATACAGAACACTCCACCCAACAGCAACCAAGTATACTTTCTTTTCTAGTGCACATGGAACATTCTCTAGAATAGACCACATATTAGGTCATAAAGCAAGCCTTAGCAGAATCCAAAACATTGAAATATTACAAAGCATCTTCTCTGACCATAAGGCCATAAAAGTGGAAATCAATAACAGGAAAAGCAGGGAAAAGAAATCGAACACTTGGAAACCGAACAATACCCTGCTCAAAAAAGACTGGATTATAGAAGACATTAAGGATGGAATAAAGAAATTCATAGAATCCAATGAGAATGAAAACACTTCCTATCAGAACCTTTGGGACACAGCAAAAGCAGTGCTCAGAGGCCAATTTATATCAATAAATGCACACATCCAAAAAGAATCAAAGAACTATCACTACAACTTGAATAGAAAGAGAGCAACAAAAGAAACCCACAGGCACCAGAAGAAAACAAATAATAAAAATTAGAGCTGAACTAAATGAAACAGAAAACAGAAAAACAATTGAAGGAATCAACAAGACCAAAAGCTGGTTTTTTGATAAACCATTGCCCAAACTGACAAAAGAAAAACAGGAGAGGAAGCAAATAACCTGAAGAAGAAATGCGATGGGCGATATTACAACAGACCCAACTGAAATTAAAAGAATCATATCAGATTCCTATGAAAAACTATACTCAAATTTGAAAACCTAGAAGAAACAGATGAATTCCTAGAAACACACTACCTACCTAAACTAACACAAACAGAGGTAGAACAACTAAATAGACCCATAACAAAAGCAGAGATTGAAAAGGTAAGCAAAAAATTCCCAACAAAAAAAAGCCCTGGTCCGGACAGCTTCACTGCAGAGTTCTACCAAACTTTCAGACAAGAGTTAACACCACTACTACTAAAGGTATTTCAGAGCATAGAAAAAGATGGAATACTACCAGATTCACTCTATGAAGCCACCATATCCCTGATACCAAAACCAGGTAAAGACACCACAAGAAAAGAAAATTATAGACCTATATCCCTCATGAATGTAGATGCAAAAATCCTCAACAAAATTCTAGCCAAGGGAATTCAACAACATATCAAAAAAATAATTCAGCATGACCAAGTGGGATTCATACCAGGTATGCAGGAATGGTTCAACATTAGAAAAACAATTAAGGTAATCCACCACATAAATAAAACAAAAGACAAGAATCACATGATTTTATCAATTCATGCAGAAAAGGCATTTGACAAAGTTCAACACTCATTCATGACAAAAACTCTCAGCAAAATAGGAATAGAAGGAAAATTTCTCAACATAATAAAGGGCATTTATACAAACCCAACAGCCAACATCACCCTAAATGGAGACAGCCTGAAAACATTCCTATTGAGATCAGGAACCAGACAAGGGTGCCCTTTATCACCACTCATTCAACATTGTGCTAGAAGTCTGAGCCAGAGCAATTAGGCTAGATAAAGAAATAAAGGGCAGCCAGATTGGCGAGGAAGAAGTAAAAGTATCTCCATTTGCAGATGACATGATCTCATACACAGAAAACCCTAAGGAAACCTCCAGAAAACTACTGATACTAATAGAAGAGTTCAGCAGAGTATCGGGATACAAGATGAACATACAAAAATCAGTTGGATTCCTCTACACCAACAAAAAGAACATCGAAGAGGAAATCACCAAATCAATGCCATTTACAGGAGCCCCCAAGAAGATAAAATACTCAGGAATAAATCTTACCAGAGATGTAAAAGACTTATACAAAGAAAACTACAGCACACTTCTGCAAGAAACCAAAAGAGACTTACATAAGTGGAAGAACATAGCTTGCTTGTGGATAGGAAGGCTTAACATTATAAAAATGTCTGTTCTACCAAAAGCGATCCATACATTTAATGCAATTCCGATCCAAATCCCAAGGACATTCTTCAATGAGATGGAGAAACAAATCACCAACTTCATATGGAAGGGAAAGAGGCCCCGGATAAATAAGGCATTACTGAAAAAGAAGAACAAAGTAGGAAGCCTTACCTTAACTGATTTTAGAACCTATTATACCGCCACAGTAGTCCAAACAGCCTGGTACTGGTACAACAACAGATACATGGACCAATGGAACAGAATTGAGAATCCAGACATAAATCCATCCACATATGAGCAGCTGATATTTGACAAAGGCCCCAAGCAGTGAAATGGGGAAAAGACAGTCCTTTTAACAAATGGTGCTGGTATAACTGGATATCCATCTGCAAAAAAATGAAACAAGACCCATACCTCACTCCATGCACAAAAACTAACTCAAAATGGATCAAAGACCTAAATATAAAATCTAAAACGATAAAGATCATGGAAGAAAAAATGGGAACAACGTTAGGAGCCCTAATACATAGCATAAACAGTATAGAAAACATTATGAAGAACGTAGAAGAAAAAATAGATAACTGGGAGCTCCTAAAAATCAAACACTTATGCTCATCCAAAGACTTCACCAAAAGAGTAAAAAGACTACCTACGGACTAGGAAAAAGTTTTTACCTATGACATTTCTGATCAGCACCTGATCTCTAAAATCTACATGATACTGCAAAAACTCAACTGCAAAAAGACAAATAACCCAATTAAAAAATGGGCAAAAGATATGAATAGACACTTCACTAAAGAAGACGTTCAGGTAGCTAACAGATATATGAGGAAATGTTCACGCTCATTAGCCATTAGAGAAATGCAGATCAAAACTACAATGAGATTCCATCTCACTCCAACAAGGCTGGTATTAACCCAAAAAACACAAAATAATAAATATTGGAGAGGATGTGGAGAGACTGGAACACTTACACACTCCTGGTGGGAATGTCAAATGGTACAACCACTTTGGAAATCGATTTGGCGCTTCCTTAAAAAGCTAGAAATAGAACTACCATACGATCCAGCAATCCCACTCCTTGGAATAGATCCTAGAGAAATAAGAGCCTTTACATGAACAGATATATGCACACCCATGTTTATTGCAGCACTGTTTACAATAGCAAAAAGCTGGAAGCAACCAAGGTGCCCATCAGCGGATAAATGGATAAATAAATTATGGTATATTCACACAATGGAATACTACACATCGATAAAGAACAGTGAGGAATCTGTGAAACATTTCATAACATGGAGGAAACTGGAAGGCATGATGCTTAGTGAAATTAGTTGCAAAAGGACAAATATTGTATAAGACTACTATTATAAGAACTTGAGTAGTTTAAACTGAGAAGAAAACTTTCTTTTGTGGTTACGAGAGGGGGGAGGGAGGGAGAGTGGGAGAGGGTATTCACTAATTAGATAGTAGATAAGAACTACTTTAGGTGAAGGGAAAGACAGCACACAGTACAGGGGAGGTCAGCACAATTGGACTAAACCAAAAGCAAAGAAGTTTCCTGAATAAACTGAATGCTTCAAAGGCCAGCAGAGCAGGGGCAGGGGTTTGGGGACCATGGTTTCAGGGGACATCCAAGTCAATTGGCATAATAAAATCTATTAAGAAAACATTCTGCAACCCACTTTGAAGAACCAATAGAATTCAACAACATACTGGGGTCTTAAATGCTAGGAAGCAACCATCTAAAATGCATGAATTGGTTTCTATCCACCTGGATTAAAGGAGAACGAAGAACACCAAGGACACAAGGTGATTATGAGCCCAAGAGACAGAAAGGCCCACATGAACCAGCGACTACATCATCCTGAGACCAGAAGAACTAGATGGTGCCTGGCTACAACCGATGACCGCCCTGACAGGGAACACAACAGAGAACCCCTGAGGGAGAAGGAGAACAGTGGGATGCAGACCCCAAATTCTCGTAAGATCAGATTTAATGGTCTGACTGAGACTAGAAGGACCCTGGTGGCCATGGCCCCCAGACCTTCTGTTGGCCCAAGACAGGAACCATTCCCAAAGCCAACTCTTCAGACATGGATTGGACTGGCAATGGGTTTGAGAGGGATGCTGGTAAGGAGTGAGCTTCTTGGATCAGGTGGACACTTGAGACTATGTTGGCATCTCCTGCCTGGAGGGGAGATGAGAGGGTGCAGGGGGTTAGAAGCTGGCGAAATGGACACGAAAAGAGAGAGTGGAGGGAGAGAGTGGGCTGTCTCATTAGGGGGAGAGTAATTGGGAGTGTGTAGCAAGGTGTATATGGGTTTTTGTGTGAGAGACTGACTTGATTTGTAAACTTTCACTTAAAGCACAATAAAAATTATTTAAAAAAAAAAAGCCAAGTCCCCTAATTCAGAAACTCAGGGCTATCTGTGCTCAAACCAGTCTCACGGCTTCAAAAAACTGTCATGCCCCCAAGCTGGGAACTCAGGGCAGGCACTGGCATAAGGGGTCCACAGACTTCTAATACCCTTCACCCCTGCCTAGATCTCTGTGGGTCAATTCAACAGCATAGGCCCTCATTAGCACAGAACAACAGGGTATATACCTGAAACCTATTTTCAACTGCAGCAGCCAAAGGGGAGTTTCAGATTCATGACATTTGACAACACCCTGCCCATTAAGCAAGGTCCTCACTCGCCTGCATCAGGAGCCTGAGGGCTGGCGGTTTCACCCATTCCACCTAGCCACCCACAACAGGGGTACAAGAGTAAGTGGTGCCTGCCAGTCCTTACAGCCAACACTATTGGGTGCCTGAAGTCCAGCTATAAAACCCACCCACCTATATGCTTTGGGGATAGGGACACGCCTTCCACCCAGGCACTCAAGAGCAGCCATCAGCCCTCTGCCATGCTCAGCAAATAGCCCCCTACTGCAGCCAGATACTTGTGCCTGTTCCAAGCATCCCTAAGCAGCCCTGCCCATCTAGGGCTGCAGGTGAGAGTCTGCACCACACACTTGGTGACCAACAACCTGGCCACCTGAGCTGAATCTGCACAAGAAAAGTGAACAGACTCCTGGGCTCACACACCTAGTAGTAGCTCTAACCACCTGGTGACAGGACATGAGAGCTTCAAAGACGCCAATAACCAAAGTAGCTCACACAGCTACTTTGGGCTTACCAAGTAAGCTACCCAGCTTACTTGGGCATATCAAAAGAAAACGCTAGGACACACTGAGCAAACATACAATAAATAAATATAATAATTTATTGATGGCTCAGAGACAACAGTCAATATCAAATCACATAAAGATGCAGGTCAAGATGGCTCCAGCAAATGACCAAAACAAAGATCCAGGAAACCTTCCGGTGGAATATAACGTCTTGGAGTTACCAGAGTTAGAATTCAAGAGATTAATATGCAGAGCTCTTCAAGAGATCAGGAAGGAGATCTGGAAAAACACAGATCAAGCCAAGGAACACCCACACAAAGCAATAGAATAATTCAGGAAAACAATACAAATTTAACAGGCTGCTAGAAACCACAGAGAGACAGCAAACAGAAATCCAAAAGACTGACAATAAAATTTCGGGATTAGACAAACTCAATAGAAGGTCATAAAGGCATAATTGAGGGAATGAAAGAATTAGTGATTGAAGATAAATCCCTTGATACCAATTTATTTAAGGATAAATCAGATAAAAGAATTTTAAAAAATGAAGAAACTCCAAAATTATGTGGGACACTATCAAGAGTAAAAACCTACAAGTGATTGGAGTAACAGAACAGGGAAGGATAAAAGAAAATACAGAGAGAATTGTTGAAGATTTGCTGGCAGAAAACTTCCCTGATATCATGAAAGATGAGAAGATATCTATCCAAGAAGCTCACTGAACCCCCACAGTGTAAATTCCAAAAGAAAGTCACCAAGACATATTATAATCAAACTTGCCAAAACTAAAGATAAAGATAGAATCTTAAGAGCAGCTAGGGATAAATGAAAAGTCACCTACAAAGGAGAGTCAATAACAGCTCTGGCTACTCAGCAGAAACCATGCAGGCAAGAAGGCAATGCGATGACATATATAAAGCCTTGAAGGAAAAAACTTGCCAGCCAAGAATTATACATCCAGCAAAATTTTCTCTCAAATATGATGGTGAAATTAGGGCATTTCCAGATAAACAGAAATTAAGGGAATTTGTAAAAACCAAACCAAAATTACAAGAAATATTAAACGCAGTCCTTCAACTAGAGAACCAACAATATGAGAAAACAACCCAACTAGAAAACAGGACAGAACAACCAGATACCAATCCAGATAGGAAAGTCACAAAAATACGTCAAAACTAAAATACTGAAAGCAGGAAAACAGAGATGTCAATATGTAAATGATGACAACACTAAAATAAAAATGAGGGTCTAAACAGTATAGTCACAGAACTTTCATACGGAGAGGATGTTAGGGTGATACAAGAAATAAAAGATTGGTTTAAACTTAGAAAAATAGAGATAAATTTTACAGTAACCACAAAAAAACTAACAAATCTACCCATCAAAATAAAAATGAAGAGAAACATAAAGATTTAGCAAACACAAAAAATCAGCAATAACGAAAAAAAGGAAAAGAAAATACATAAAGAAAAACGACTCAGCACACAAAATTAAGTGGAACAAAGAAGCTGTCAGTCCCACAAAACAAAACAAAAAAATCAAAATGACAGCACTAAACTCACTCATATCTATCAATAATTACGCTGAATGTAAATGGACTAAATGCACCAACAAAGAGACAGAGAGTAGCGAAATGGATTAAAAAACAAGATCCATCTATGTACTGCCTACAAGAGACTCAAAGACACAAACTAAAACTCGAAGGATGGAAAAAAATATATCAAGCAAAGAACAATCAAAAAAGACGATGAGTGGCAATATTAATCTCTGACAAAATACACTTTAAAGGAAAACCTGCCACAAAGAATAAGGAAGGACAGACATTATATAATGATTCAAGGGTCAATACACCAGGAGGACGTAACCATAATAAAAACGAACGCACCCAATGACAGGGCTCCAAAATACATAAAACAAACTCTAACAGCATTGAAAAGAGAAATAGACAGCTCCATAATAATAGTAGGAGACTTCAACACACTTTCAGTGAAGGACAGAACATCTGGAAAGAAGCTCAATAAAGACACAGAAGATCTAAATCCACAATGAATTAACTTGACCTCATAGACATATACAGAACACTCCACCCAACAGAAGCCGAGAATACATTCCTTTCCAACACACGGAACATTCTTCAGAATAGGCCACATATTAGGCCACAAAGCAAGCCTTATCAGGATCCAATACATCAAAATATTAAAAAGCATCTTTTCTGACCATAAAGCCACAAAAGTAGAAATCAATAACAGAAACAGTAAGGAAAAAAAGAAAAAACTCAAATACATGGAAACTGAACAACATGTGGACATGGAATGAGGGATATCATTGCTGATGTTAGATGGATCTTGCCTGAAAGTAGAAAATATCAGAAAGATGTTTACCTGTATTTTATTGACTATGCAAAGGCTTTTAACGGTTTGGATCATAACAAATTTTGGACAACATTGAGTAGGACGGGAATTCCAGAACTCTTTTAATTGTGCTCATGTGAAACCTGTAGATAGACCAACAGGCAGTCGTTCAAACAGGACAAGGGGATACTGCATGGTTTAAAGTAAGGAAAGGTGTGTGTCAGGGTTATAGTCTTTCACCGTACTTATTCAATCTATATGCTGAATAAATAATCCAAGAAGCTGGACTATATGAAGAAAAACATGGCATCAGGATTGGAGAAAAACTGAATAACAACCTGAGTTACACAGATGACACAACCTAGTTTGCTGAAAAAGAAGAGGACTTTAAACACTTATTGATGAAGACCATGGATTACACCTGAACATAAAGAAAACAAAAATCCTCACAACTGGACCAATAAGCAACATCATGATAAACAGAGAAAAGACTGCAATCAACGCCCATGGAAGCAGCTGTTAAGAAATCAAACAACACACTGCATTGGCAAAGGTGCTGCAAAAGGCCTCTTTAAAGTGTTAAAAAGCAAAGATGTCACTTTAAGGACTAGGGTGCACCTGACCCAAGCCATGGTGTTTTCATTCGCCTCATATACATGAAAAGGCTGGGCAATGAATAAGGAAAACCAAAGAATAGACACCTTTGAATTATGGTATTGGTGAAGAATATTGAATATACCATGGACAAATCTGTCTCAGAAAAAATACAGACAGAATGCTCCTTTAAAGCAATGATGGTGAGACTTCATCTCATACTTTGGACATGTTATCAGGAGATATCAGTCCTTGGAGAAGGATATCATGCTTGGTAAAGTACAGGGTCAGCAAAAAGGAGGAAGACCCTCAATGGTATGGATTGACACAGTGGCTGCAACAATGGGGTCAAGCATAGCAATGATTGTGAGGATGGCGTAGAACTGGGCAGTGTTCCATTCTGTTGTACATAGGGTTGCTATGAGTCAGAACTGACTCAACAGCACCTAACAACAACATATAGTAAAGAGATCCCTTCTAATCTATGGTGTGAGGTGGCAATAGGGATATACAGAACATTACCACCAATAAATCAAGTATTGATGACAGGCGAGGCTCTGGGGGATCACATGTGTCTTAGGCTGGGTTCTCTAGAGGAGCAAAACCAGTAAAGCGTATAAATAAATATATAGAGAGAGAGATTCATGTCAAGGAAACAGTTCACACGATTGTAGAGGCTGGAACGCCCCAAGTCCATGAGTCACAGTAGAGGCTTCTCCTGGTTCACATAGCCACATGGGCTGGTGAATCGAAGATTGGCTGGTGGGAGGGCAGAGCTCTTGCTCACAGACTGTGAAGATCAACGAATCCCAAGATCAGCAGGTAAGCTGCTAGCTCAGGTCCCAAGAACTGGAGGTCAGATGATCAGGAGCCAGCTGCAGGATCCAAAGCAGGCAAAAACCAGAACACCCACTAATATTTGCATGCAGGCCACAAGCCCAAGGGACCTCCCTTTCAACTGAGTGGCTACTCACAGCAGATCCCATCATGGGGGTGATCACATATAAACACTGAGAATCATGGCCCAGCCAAGTTGACACACAATCTTAACCATCACAATATGTTTGATATGTTTTTACAATTTTGTCAGAATTAGAAGTATAAGGAAGCTGATTGGTTGGTTCTATTTTCACTAGACAAAGTGGTAAAAGGGAGAGATGAGCTCAGGGTTTCAGAGTCACAGGTCAAGAATCATATAAATGGCCTCAAAGTTGCCACCTGTGCCCTGAAAGAAAGTCTTATTACTTGTAGTAACAAATCTGATACTGCCAAAAACCAAATGCTGAATCTTTTCATAAAAAAAATATATATATATATGAGTGGCTAAATTACAATGACCATCGAATTCCCAACATTGAATAGAGTCTGAAATTAAAGTGAGGGCATTGATTGGGAAGAAATGGGATCATGAAACTTAGGATGGGGACATTCAAAAAAAACAAGCCCATTGCCATCGATTTGATTTTGACTCATCGGGACCCTACAGGACAGAGTAGAATTGTCCCACAGGGTTTCCAGGGAGCACCTGGTGGATTCGAACTGCTAAGCTTTTTTGGTTAGCAGTTGCAGCTCTTAACCATTACTCCACCAGCGTTTCTGGGATGGGGACATATGAGCAGACAATCAGGGAACTGGGAACGCTGAGCCCATAAAATCACTCCCACCAGCAGAATCAGCCCTCTCACTCCCATATGAAGACATGACTCCATCTTTGTCTGCTAACCCACCTTCCCCAGTAAAACCATTACCTGTCCACCTGCACCTGATGAGACTAGCCCAGCTGTGTCTGAGGAGCCTTTGTCTGAGATATCGCTTGGGGCGGCATCTGAGTCATTGCCTGGGGCACCGCCTGAGGCAGATACCTTACAAGACATGACTGAATGCTCTCAGAATACATCCCCACCACCCATTTTTCCTTCTAGATCTAAAACTAGACTTAAGTTCCAGCAAACCCCAAAAGGTGAACTATGAAGTGTGATGCAGGAGGAGGTACACTACACTTCAAAAGAATGCCTGACTTCTCCAATATGTACAAACAGAAAACGAGAATATAGATAAGAATGGCTATTACCCCACTGCAAACAAGTTGATTCCGACTCATAGTGACCCTGTAGGGCAGAGGAGAACTGCCCCCACAGAGTTTCCAAAGAGTGCCTGGTGGATTTGAACTGCCGACCTCTTGGTTGGCTATTGGCTATTCCATGGCTATTAAGGGTGTTGGATAATGGTGCAAGGAACTTAAAGCTGAATCACTCTGAGTTTACTGATGTGGGTCCACTAAGCACAGATTCTTCATTCAATACTTCAGCTTGAGAGGTTAGGAAAGGATCTAATAGTTTATTTGGTTGGTTTGCTGAAGCATGGATTACGTGGTGGCCTACACTAAATGAAGTTGAAGTATCAAACCTGCCTTTGTATACTGTAGAAGAAGGTATCCAAAGGCTTAGGAAAAGTGGCATGTTAGAGTGCATTACTCAGATTAGACACACAGACCCACATATGGAGAGTCCAGAGGACACACCTTCTACTACAACAATGAGGAGCAAATTTATGAAAGGAGCCACACCTTCCTTGAAGACTGCTATGATTGCCATTTTATGTAAGTCAGATTTGACAGTGGGAACTGCCCTAATTGAATTAAGACACCTAACTACAATGGGGCTGACTGGACCCCATGGTAGCAGGGGCCAAGTGGCAGCACTCAATCAACAAAGACAAGGTGGGTTTGGTTGCCACAATGGACAGCAGAGACAAAGCAGTAATTAAAACAGTCTGACTAGTATGGACTTATGGCATTGGCTACTTAGTCACGATGTACCTAGGAGTGAAATAAATGGGACGTCTACTGAGTATTTACTTAATCTATACAAGTAGAAGAATTCTAGGTCAAGTGAACAGCAGTCTAATTTGAATCACCAGAATAGAGAGTCACAGCCCCTCAATCAATTCTCAGACTTGAGCCAGTTTACAGACTTATAAGCCCTTGAATGAAGGAGAGGTTGGGTCCTCTTGAGGAAGGACCCCACTACATTGCCAAAAATTTATACTGTTAATCTTTCTCCCAGTCTTCCCCAATGGGGTCTACAGCCTTTTACGAGAGTGACTGTTCATTGTGGAAAAACAAATAATCAGACTTTTTGGGGACTACTGGATACTGGCTCTGAACTGATACTAATTCCAGGAGACCCAAAGGTCACTGTGGTCTACCAGTCAGTGTAGGTGCATATGGAGGTCAGGTTATTAATGGAGTCTTAGCTCAGGTTCAGCTCACAGTGGGTCCAGTGAGGCCCCAAACTCATCCTATAGTGATTTCCCCACTTCCAGAATGCATAATTGGGGTACACTCAGCAACTGGCAGAACCCCAACATCAGATCCCTGACAAGTGGAGTAAGGCCTATTATAGTAGGAAAAGCCAAGTGGAAGCCATAAGAACTGCCCCTACTAGGAAAATAGTAAACCAAAAGCAATATCACTTTCTTGGAGGGATTGCAGAAATTACTGCCACCCTCAAAGACTTGAAGGATCCAAGGGTGGTGATTCCTGCCACATCCTCATTCAACTAGCCTATTTGGCCTGTGCAAAAAACAGATGGATCTTGGAGAATGACAGTGGATTATCGAAAACAACCAGGTGCTGACTCCAGTTGCAGATGTGGTTTCACTGCTTGAACAAATTAGTACATCTCTCACTAACTTGTATGAAGCTATTGATCTGGCTAATACCTTTTTCTCCATACCTGTTTGGAAGGAGTCTGCCTTCAGCTGGGAAGGCCAAAAATACACCCTCACAGTCCTACCTCAAGGGTATATCAACTCTCCAGCCTTATGTCATAATTTAGTCCACACGGACCTTGGTCGCCTTTCCCTTCCACAAGCTGTCACACTGGTCCATTACACTGAGAATATTATGCTGATGGGCCTAGTAAGGAAGAAGTGTCAATGACTCTGGACTTATTGGAAGACATTTCTGTGCTAGAAGGTAGGAAATTAATCCGAGAAAAATTCAGGCATCTTCCACCTCGATGGAGTGCTGGTGGTGCAGTGGTTAAGAGCTTGGCTGCTAACCATAAGATCAGCAGCTTGAATCCCAACAGCTGCTCCTTGGAAACCCTATGGGGCAGTTCTACTTTATCCTATACAGTCACTATGAGTCAGAATTGACTCAACAGCAATCGGTTTTTTCTTTTTTTCTTTTTCTTTTGGTTCTACCTCATTGAAATTTCGAGGGGTCTACCGGTGTGGGACATGTCAAGATATTCCTCCTAAAACGAAGGATAAGTTCTCCCACAACTAAAAAGGAAGCACAACGTCTACTGGGCCTCTTTGGATTTTGGAGGCAACATAGTGCTCATTTGGGTGTGCTACTCCAGCTTATTTATCAAGTGACTCGAAAAGCTGCTAGTTTTGAGTGGGGCACAAAACAAGAGAAGGCTCTGCAACAGGTTCAGGCTGCTGTACAAGCCACTCTGCCATTAAGGCCATACGACCTGGCTGATCCAATGGTGCTTGAAGTGTTAGTGGCAGATACATACTGTTTGGAGTCTTTGGCAGGCTCCTATCTCTGAATCACAGCGCAGACCCTTAGGATTTTGGTGCAAAGCCCTGCCATTCTCTACAGATAACCAGCTTCCTTTTGAGAAATAGCTTTTGGCTTTTTACTGGGTCCCAGAGACTGAACGCTTAACTATGGGCCACCTAGTCACCATGCAGCCTGGGCTGCCCATCATGAACTGCGTGTGGCCTGAACCAAAGGGCCATAAAGTCAGACATGGACAGCAGCACTCCATCACTAAATGGAAGTGGTATATACGAGATTGGGCCCATGGTTTCCACTTCTGTCACATTACCTTCCTTCCACCTCCCAGTCTGTACCTATTGTTTCATGGATATTTCCTTATGATCAGTCAACAGAGGAAGAAAAAACTCGTGTTTGGTTTACAGATCCATCTGCACAATATTCAAGCATTACTTGAAAGTAGACAGTGGCAGCACTACAGCCCCTTTCTGGGACCTTCCTGAAGGACAGTGGTGAAGGGAAACCCTCCCAATAGGCAGAACTTCAAGCAATGCAAATGGTTGTTCACTTTGCCTGGAAGGAGAAATAGATGTGAGATTGTACACTGATTCCTGGGCTGTGGCCAACGGTTTGGCCGGATGGTCAGGACTTGGAAGGAACATGATTGGAAAACTGGAGACAAGGAGGTATAGGGAAGAGGTATGTGGATAGACCTCTCTGAATGGGACAAAAAAGTGAAGATATTTATGTCCCATGTGAATGATCATCAAGGGGTGACTGAGGCAGAGGAGGATTTTAACAATCAAGTGGATAGGATGATGTGTTCTGTGGAAACCAATCATTTTCTTCCCCCAGCATCGTCCAACAAGCTCGTGAACAAAGTGGCCACAGTGGCAGAGGTGGAGGTTATCCATGGGCTCAGCAACATGAACTTCCACTCACCAAGCCCAGCTTGGCTACAGCCACTGCTGAGTTACCAATCTGCCAGCAGCAGAGACCAAAACTGAGTCCTCGCTACAGCAACATTCTTCAAGATGATCAGCCAGCAACCTGGTGGCAGGCTAATTACATCGGACTGCTTCCATTATGGAAAGCGCAGCATTTTGTTCTTAATGGAATAGGCACTTACTCTGGATAAGAATTTGCCTTCCATCCACAGAATGCTTCTGCCAAAACTACCATCCATGCATTTACAGGATGCCTTATCCACTGTCATGGTATCCCACACAGCATCACCTCAGATCAAGGGACTCATTTCATAGTAAATGAAGTGCAGCAGTGAGCCCACGCTCATGGAATTCATTGGTCTTACCATGTTCCCCATCCATTCTGAAGCAGCTGGCTTGATCAAACGATGGAATGGCCTCCTAAAGACACAATTAATTACAGCACCAGCTAAGTGGCAATACCTTGTGGAGGTGGGGCAATGTTCTCCAGGAGGCTGTATATGCTCTAAACCAGCATCCAATATATGGTGCTGTTTCTCCCACAGCCAGGATTCATGGGTCCAGGAATCAAGGATTGGAAATGAGAGTGGCACCACTATTACTGCTAGTGACCCACTCACAAAATTTTTGCTTCCTGTCTCTGAGACCCTATGCTCTGCAAGTCTAAAGATTTTAGTTCCAAAGGGAGGAATGCTCCCACCAGGAGATACGACACTCATTCCATTGATGTGGAAGTTAAGAATGCCACACTGCCACACTGGGCTACTCATGCCTCTAGGTCAACAGGCAAAGAAGGGAGTTAATGTACTGGCTGGTGTGATTGATCCTGATTACCAATGGGAAATTGGATTGATATTATATAATAGAGGTAAAAAAGAGTACTGTGGAATACAGGAGATTCCTTAGTACCTCTCTTGGTACTACCATGCCCTCTGATTAAGGTCAATGGAAAATTATACCGACCCAATTCTGCCATGACTAATGGCCCAGACCCTTCAGGCATGAAGGTTTGAGTCACCTTACCAAGCAAAGAACCACGGCCAGCTGAGGTGCTTGCTGAGGGCAAAGGGAATAAGGAATGGGTGGTGGAAGAAGGTAGTTCTAAATACCAGTTACGAACACATGAACAGTTGTAGCAAAAAGGTTTGTAATTGTTATGAGTATCCCTTCCTTGTTTGTGTGCATCAAACATTTTTGTTTTCATATACAAAACATTACTAACAATGCAGAAGAAAAAGTAGGTAACTGGGAGCTCCTAAAAATCAAACACCTATGCTCATCCAAAGACTTCACCAAAAGAGTAAAAAGATTACCTACAGACTGAGAAAAAGTTTTTAGCTATGACATTTCTGATCAGTGCCTCATCTCTAAAATCTACATGATACTGCAAAAACTTAACTACAAAAAGACAACCCAATTAAAAAATGGGCAAAAGATATGAACAGACACTCAGGTAGCTAACAGATACATTAGGAAATGCTCACCAACATTAGCCATTAGAGAAATGCAAATCAGAAATACAATGAGATTCCATCTCACTCCAACAAGGCTGGCATTAATCTAAAAAACACAAAATAATAAATGTTGAAGAGAGGCTGTGGAGAGATTGGAACATTTCTACACTGCTGGTAGGAATGTCAAATGGTACAACCACTTTGGAAATCGATTTGGCACTTCCTTAAAAACTAGAAATAGAACTACCATACAATCTAGCAATCCCACTCCTTGGAATAGATCCTAGAGAAATAGGAGACTTTACACGAACAGATATATGCACACCCATATTCATTGCAGCACTGTTTACAATAACAAAAAGATGGAAGCAACCAAGGTGCCCATCAACAGATGAATGGATAAATTATAGTATATTCACACAATGGAATACTACACATCAATAAAGAACAGTGATGAATCTGTGAAACATTTCATAACACGGAGGAATCTGGAAGGCATTATGCTGAGTGAAATTAGTCAGTTGCAAAAGGACAAATATTGTATAAGACCACTATTATAAGAACTCGAGAAATAGTTTAAACAGAGAAGAAAATATTCTTTGATGGTTATGAAAGGGGGGAGGGAGGGGGTGGGAGAGGGGTATTCACTAATTAGATAGTAGATAAGAACTACTCTAGATGAAGGGAAAGACAACAAACAATACAGGCAAGGTCAGCACAACTGGACAAATGCAAAGAAGTTTTCTGAATAATCTGAATGCTTCGAAGGCCAGCATAGTAGGGGCAGGGGTTTTTGTATCCATTCCGCCAGCTTGTAACCCCTCTACCCTCTCATCTCCCCTCCGGAAAGGAGATGCCAACATAGTCTCAAGTGTCCACTTGACCCAAGAAGCTCACTCCTCACCAGCATCCTTCTCCATCCCACTGTCCAGTCCAATCCCTGTCTGAAGAGTTGGGAATGGTTCCTGTCCTGGGCCAACAGAGGGCCTGGGGGTCATGACTGCTGGGGTCCTTCTAGTCTCAGTCAGACCATTAAGTCTGGCCTTTTTATGAGAATTTGGGGTCTGCATCCCACCGCTCTCCTGTTCCTTCAGTGGTTCTCTTGTGTTGTCAACTTAGCTGGGCCATGATTCTCAGTGGTTTGGCAGTTATGATGTAGTTTGGCAGTCATATAATGATGTGATGCGATCACCTCCATGATGGGATCTGCTGATCAGTTGAAAGGGAGTTTCCTTGGGGATGTGGCCTGTATCCATATATAGATGGATTTTCTGGCAAGAATTGTGGGCTTCTGCTCCCTGCAGCCGGCTCCTGTTCATCTGACCTCCAGTTCTTGGGACTTGAGCTAGCAGCTTACCTTCCATCTTGCCTGCCAATCTTGGGATTCATCAGTCTTCACAGCCTGAGCCAGAGCCCTGCTGTCTGACTTTCTGATCTTGAGTTCACCAGCCCCTGTGGCTACATGAATTAGGAGACGCTTCCAGACTGACCCACAGACTTGTGACATTCCAGCCTCTACAACCGCGTGAGCTATTTCCTTAACATAAATCTCCCTCTATATATATTTATACGGTTTACTGGTTTTGCTTCTCTAGAGAACTCAGTGTAAGAAAATACTGATGGATATACCATGTTAAGGGTAGGGTTGCACAGCTAAGTGTTAAAACTTTGATCAATAAGTTGTACACCTGTAAAAAGTTGGTTTGGCAAAAGTTGTGTGAGAGATATATTTACAACAAAAGAGTAGCTACTAACGTTACTCATGTACAATCAAAAACCTCATAGGATTTGGTTTCTTGGAGGTTTAGGATCATGGTTTCACGGAATATCCCAGTTAATTGTCCTAATAGCATGTGTAGTGCCTCTGTTATACCTCCTAGTTCGATGTGTGGTGCCTGGGGTGCTTAGCATGTTCAAAGGACTGCCTCTTGATTCATGTACAGGTTCCTCATGAGCACAATTAAGTGTTCTGGAATTCCTATTCTTCACAATGTTACCCATAATTTGTTATGATCCACACAGTCAAACGTCTTTGCATAGTCAATAAAACACAGGTAAATATCTTTCTGGTATTCTCTGCTTTCAACCAGGATCCTTCTGACATCAGCAATGATATCCCCTGTTCCATGTCTCCTTCTGAATCTGGCTTAAATTTCTGGCAGATCCCTGGCAATGTACTGCTGCAGCCACTTCTGAATGATCCTCAGCAAAATTTTACTTCTATGATATTAATGAAATTGTGTGATAATTTCTGCACTCGGTTGGAATAGGCATAAATATGGATCACTTCCAGTTTGTTGACCAGGTAGCATCTTCCAAATTTCTTGGCATAAACAAGCGAGCACTTCAGTGCTGCATGTTTGTTGAAACATCTCAATTGGTATTCCGTCAGTTTCTGGAGCCTTGTTTTTTGCCAGTGCCTTCAGTGCAACTTGGACTTATTCCTTCAGTACCATCAGCTCCTGGTCGTATCCTGCCTCCTGAAATGCTTAAATATCGACCAATTCCTTTTGTACAGTGACTCTGTGTATTCCATCTTCTTTTGATGCTTCCTGCGTCGTTTGGTATTTTCTTCATGGAATTCTTCACTTTTGCAACTTGAGGCCTGAATTTTTTCTTCAGTTCTTTCAGTTTGAGAAATGCTGAGTGTGTTCTTCCCTTTTGGTTTCTAACTCCAGGTCTTTGTACGTGTCATTTTAATACTTTACTTTGTCTTCCTGAGTTGCGCTTTGAACTCTTCTGTTCAGCTCTTTTACTTCATCACTTCTTCCTTTTGCTTCAGCTACTCGACATTCAAGAGCAAGTTTCATAGTCTCTTCTGACATCCATTTTGGTCTTTTCTGTCTTTCTTTTTTAATGACCTATTGTTTTCTTCATGTACAATATCTATGATGTCATTCCACAATTCATCTGGTCTTTGGTAATTAGTGTTCAATGCGCCAAGTATATTCTTGATACGGTCTCTAAATTCAGGTGGGATGTACTCAAGGTCGTACTTTGGCTCTTCTGGACACGTTCTAATTTTCTTCAGTTTCAACTTGAACTTGCATATGAGCAACTGATGGTCTGTTGGACAGTCAGCCCCTGCCCTTGTTCTGACTGATGATATTGAGCTTTTCCATCGTCTCTTTTCACAGATGTACTCAATCTGATTCCTGTGTATTCCATCTGGCGAGGTCCATGTGTATAGTTGCCGTGTATGTTGGTGAAAAAAGGTATTCACAGTGAAGCAGTACTTGGTCTTGCAAAATTCTATAATGCAATCTCCAGCATCATTTATATCAGCAAAGCCATGTTTTCCAACTACACAGCCTGGTTTCCAAATTCTGCATTCCAATCACCAGTATTATCAGTGCATCCTGATTGAATGTTTGATCCATTTCAGACTACAGAAGTTGGTAAAAATCTTCAATTTCTTCTTCTTCAGCTTTCGTGGTTGGTGAGTAAATTTGAATAAAAGTCTTATTAACCGGTCTTCCTTGTAGGCATATGGATATTGTCCTATCAGTGATAGTGTTGTACTGCAGGATGGATCTTAAAGTGTTCTTTTCAAAGATGAAAGCAATGCCATTCTTCTTCAAGTTGTCATTTCTGGCATAGTAGACCATACAATCGTCTGACTCAAAATGGTCAATACCAGTCCATTTCAGCTCACTAATGCCTAGGATATCAATGTTTTTGCATTCAATTTCATTTTTGACAATTTCCAATTTTCCTAGATTCATACTTCGTATTTTTCATGTTCCAATTATTAATGGATGTTTGCAGCTGTTTCTTCTCATTTTGAGAATTACCGAGTTAAAAGCTTATGAATAGCAGCAGAACACCTTCAATACTATGCTTTAATATTACTCAGATCTGATTAAATGTTTACTTGTGTGACACCCAGTTACTTCAAAGATATCCTCGTTTGCCTTGTAATAAACCTGTTGCTATCAAGTCAATTCCGACTCATAGCTACCCTACAGAACAGAGTACAACTGCCCCACAGGGTTTCCAAGGAGTGACTGGTGGATTCAAACTGCCAGCCTTTTGGTTAGTAACTGAGTTCTTAATCACTGTGCACACCAGGGCTCCTGCCTTGTGATAAAGATGGATATTTTGTAGAATTTTATCAACACCCTCCTAGAGATTTAAGTGATTGTTATGAATAGGGCTATAATAAGTTAGCTGAAATTGTAACCCATAATCAGTTACCTCGTCCTCATGATTACAATAACAAACGATGGAAAGATTTTACCTATACAGAATACAACCAGGAAGACTATCTATCTGTGCTGATTCTCTAGTGGAAACTTGATCACACACAGATCTTTCTACATCTTGTTTCCTCTGGACAAACTTTGTGTGTTCCTTGTATGTTTTTGTGTGGTGGATCCACTTTACTAGTTTAGATGATCCGTTTCCAACTGACAGTGAATTTACATGGGCAATCTCGTTTAGATGGGCAATGCACTTTGGGAAATTTAGTATTACCTTTAGATATTCATACTAATGATGCTAGTAAATTTGAGAAGGTAATACTAAATTGTTACACATTGTAAAACAAGAGTAGGAAGAAAACCCATTGGTTGAACACTCAGGGTGAGGCTGGTCATTACTTTTGTGTGTGTGTGTGAGCACACGTGCACACTTTACACAGAAGTTTACAGAGCAAATTAGATTCTCATCTAACAATACACAAATTGTTTTGTGACATTGGCTTCCATTCGTCCAGTTTTCCTGTCCCTTCCTAACTTCTCATCTTTGCTTTTGGGTTGGTGTGTCAGTTTACTCTCATATTCATCATTGGAACTAGGAAGCACGTTCCTCACGTGTTAATGTTTGCCCTATAGACCTATCTAATCTTTGGATGAAGGTGGAACCTCGTGAGTGACTTCAGTACTGAATTAAAAGGGTGTCCAAGGGTCATACTCTGGGATTTCTCCAGTCTCTGTCAGATTAGCAAGTCTGATTTCTTTGTGTGTGTGAATTTGAATTTTGTTCTTTTACTCCCACTTTTCCAGGACCCTCTACTGTGATCCCTGCAGAGCAGTTTGTGGTGGTAGCTAGGTACCATCTAGCTGTTCTGGGCTCAGTCTAGCAGAGGTTGTGGTAGTTGTGGTGCATTCGTCCTTTGGACTAATTTTTCCCTGCTTACAGGCTTTTAAGACCCCAGACACTACTCACCACAGTCAGATGTAGAACATTTTCTTTATAAACTGTTAGGCCAATTGGCCTAGATATCCCGAGACCATGGTCCCCAGTCCCCAGCTCAGTAATTCGGCACCTCAGGGAGTTTGGGTGTGTCTGTGAAGCTTCTATGACTCTGCCTTGGTCAAAATGTGCTGACTTCCCCAGTATCATGTACCGTCTTACCCTTCATCAAAGTTAGCACTTATCTACTATCTAGTGTTTTTTCCCTCCCCACCCCTCATCTCCCTCATAACCATTAAAGATTCTTTCTTTTGGTGTGTAAACCTTTTCCTGAGTTTTTATCATAGTGGTCTCATACAGCATTTGTCATTTTATGATTGACTGATTTCACTCAGCGTAATATCCTCCAGATTCATCTACGTTGTGAGAAACTTTGTAGATTCATCATTGTTCTTTATTGTTGTGTAGTATTCCATTGCGTATATCACACAATGATTATCATCTGTTGATGGGCACTTAGGTTGTTTCTATATTTTTGCTATTGGGAATAACACTGCCACGAACATGGGTGTGCATTAAGTCTATTCATGTGACAGCTCTAGGCTATATTCCTGAAGTGAAATTGCTGGATCATGATGGCATTTCTATTTCTAGCTTTTTAAGCAGGTGCCATATCGTTTTCCAAAATGGCTGTACCATTTTGCATTCCCACCAGCACTGCATGAATTCCAATCTCACCACAACCTCTCCAACATGTGTTATTTTCTGGGTTTTTTTTTTTTTCTCATTAGTGTCACTAATGTTGCAATGAGATGGTATCTCATTGTAGTTTGATTTGCATTTCTTTTAAAGGCTAGTGATCACGTGCATTTCCTCACTTGTCTGTTAGGTGCCTGAACGTCTTCTTTGGTGAAGTGTCTGTTCATATCCTTTGCCCATTTAACTGGATTGTCTTTTTGCCATAGAGGTGTTGGATTTTCCTGTAGATGTTGTCAGATACATCGTAGCCAAAATTTTTTTCCGAGTCTGTAGGTTTCTCTTTTTACTCTTTTGGTGAAGTTTTTTGATGAGCATTAAGTGTTTAATGTCTAGAAGATCCCAGTTACCTAGCTTATCTTATGGTGTTTGAATAGTTATGTTTTGTACCCTATTTATGTCATGTATTAAGGGCCTCTAACGTTGACCCTATTTTTTCTTCTATGACCTTTATAGTTTTTGGCTTTACATGTAGGCCTTTGATGCATTTTGAATTTGTTTTTGTGTATGGTGTGAAGTATAGAATCTATTTCATTTGGACATCCACTTTTGTCTGCACCATTTGTTAAAAAGACTTTCTTTTCCCCATTTTTTGGACTTTGGGCCTTTGTCAGAGATCAGGTGACCAGAGGTAGATGGATTTATGTCTGGGTTCTTGATTCCATTCCAATATGTCTATTGTTGTACCAGTACCAGGCTGTTTTGACTACTGTAACTGGATAGCAGGTTCTGGGGTCAGGTAGTGCAAGGCCTACTACTTTGTTCTTCTTCAATAATGCTTTACTTATCCAAGGCCTCTTTCCTTTCCATATAAAGCTAATGATTAGTTTTTCCATCTCATTAAAGATTGCAGTTGGAATCTGGATCAGGATTACGTTGCATTTGTAGATTGCTTTGGGTACAATTCACATTTTCACAATGTTGAGTCTACCTATCTATGAATATGGTATGTTTTTCCATTTATGTAGGTCTCTTTTGGTTTCTTGCAGTAGTGTTTTGTAGTTTCTTTGTATAGGTATTTCATGTAGGGTTGGTCATTTCTAAGAGCTTTAATTCCTACTTCTGGTATATGTGAACTGGAGAAATCTTTAAGAAGTTTATCAATCACTATGGGACAAATGGCAGATGAAGTTGCTAATGCAATGCAACACAACAGCAATCTCTGACCTCATTAGCCAAAGCGACAGTAGATAATAGAATAGTCTTAGATTTTATTTTTTATGAAGGTAGAGTCTGTGCTGTAGCAAATACATCTTGTTGCACCTGGATAAATGACACAGCAGAAGAACAACATATACACAGAATTAAGACAACAAGCTACTTGGTTACACACTGTAATACCACTACAAACACTAGATTCATTTGTGTGGTTACCATCAGGAGTAAGTACATGGGCTAGAACACTATTGCAAGGAACAGCAATATTCTTAGTCTGCATTGTGATAGTATTAGACATGATAAAACTATTCTTTTCTTGTCTTACATACTTAAAACGCCAAAGAAAGGCTCAGGCTAAAATGCTGATGTACATTGATTCTGTTCATTTCTACAATGTGACTGATGGAAACCTCACCATTTAATAAGATGCTGGTAAAGAACCAGATGGAATCTGGTAGAAAAAGCAGCACCCTGAGTTTAAAGAGTCTGCTATGGCTGCCATTTAGGAGTCTGGCTAAATCCAGATTTTGATCATCAATGTATTACCCCCAATCTCAGAGCAAAAGGAAGGAGTGACTAAGGAGTTAAAATTCAAAAAATTATTCCCTGTCCTTGAGTATAAACAACGCGACCCAGCTGGAGTAACAAGGACTCACAAGGACCTAGCAACTGGGTCCTGAGGTATAAAAATAATAGCTAGGACAATCTTTGAAAACTTCTTTTAGGAAACTGTCATGGACTGAATTATGTCCCCCCCAAAATGTGTCAACTTGGTTAGGCCATGATTCCCAGTATTGTGTGGTTGTCCTCCATTTTGTGATTGATATAATTTTCCTATGTGTTATAAATCCTAATCTCTGCCTGTGGTTATGAAACAAGATCAGATAATGTTAAAGAGGATTAGGGTGGGCTGTAACACCCTTGCTCAGGCCATATCCTTGATCCAATGTAAAGGAAGTTTCCCTGGGTGTGGCCTGCACCACCTTTTATCTTACAAGAGGTTAAAGGAAAACGAAGCAAGCAGAGAGTGGGGAGCCTTATACCACCAAGAAAGCAGCACTGGGAGCAGAGTGTGTCCTTTGGATCCAGGGTCTGTGTGCTTTCTCGACCAGGGAAAGATTGATGACAAGGACCTTCCTCCAGAGCCAACAGAGAAAGCCTTCCCCTGGAGCTGACACTCTGAATTTGGACTTCCAGCCTTCTAGACTGTGAGAAAATAAATTTCTCTTTGTTAAAGCCATCCACTTGTGGTATTTCTGTTATAGCAACACCTGATAACTAAGACAAAAACCTTTCACATAAACAAATTCTTAGAGCACAAAAGACTCATTATTTTCCATTCTTATTTTTCTATTAACATTTAATAAATAGTAATATTTCTTGGACCAATGAAGACCCTCCTAACTGCTATTACTGAAACTTGTACCAATGATCATTAAGAAAGATAATTCAAAATGTAGAATCACAATGATTCAGCAGTTTTCAGCTTATCTGTGAAAAGGCGAAGCTTTTAATGCTTCTGCCCATTTGCAATGTCTATATATACTGAGACTCGATGGCACTGTGTGTTTATATATACTGATGATTCTGTAACATTCCTCAGACTCAGACAGACATAACTTCAACAGCATACTTGTCTATTTCCCACATTTGCCTCTTGGAACATATATCAAATAAAATCTTTCTTGCTTTACTACAACTTTTGTGATTTACCCCTAGGACAGATGTTTGACACCACGAGTTGGTGTAAACTGCTGCAGTTTGATGGCTTGCTCTGGACTGTACTTTGCTTATAGACACAGGTGCTCAAAGTTCTAACCAGACCAGAAGATTCATCAAGACCGAGGAATATGCTTGTATCCTCAGAGTAATGGTTTCACAAGGATGGGCAATTTAAACTTGGCTGGATTTAAAAAAAAAAAAAAAAAAATTTTTTTTATCTAAAATGGGGGGAGATAAAGGCAATGAAGTGGCTGGCTTCCATACTTTCCTGGGTGTGCTTACACTCAAAATGAGGGGGACAAAGGAGAACTCCCACTGAATAGATTCCTCTTTTCTTGATAGGTCTGGGGAAGAGAGGGTCGGGGAAGATGTTGGTAGGATTACATGATACAGCTGTGAGTAATGATTGTTAATAAGGTTGTCATTGTAAAAACTGTAACTGAAGAAACAGTAACTGTGAAAGAGTGGACTAAGGGGGAGGCACTGTTGGACTAGAGTACCACGACCAAACCTAAAATCCCTTAAAGATTTTGCTATGCTGATACCTTGAGGGAGACTCAGAGCAAGGAAATAATCTTCTCTCAGTTAAATTTTACCAAAGGCCAGAAGGGGTGAAGACAAGATGACTTTTGGAGAACCTGACCAGATCAGACGAATACCTGCAGCAGACCTGAATGGCTATACCTGAGTAACCACATTCAAAGGACTCTTCCCCATACTGAAGGACTAATTGTTAATGACTGTTTTGGACAGGTAAAATGATTGGGAGGGGGACATTATCCTCCAAGTATGAAAGAACCATGCTAGAAAAGCTAGGGGGTGGTCTGTAGTGCAATGGGTTGCTTTTATATGGCCTTTCTCTCCATGGTCTTGTAACTCCCACCCAAGCAATTGGGTGGGACTACACAAATAAGGTAATTATGGCCCAGCAAAGGAACTGGTCAGTTTTGCCACCCCGCTAGGCTTAAAATGAGCCATCCCAAAGACTAGAGAGGGTATATCACCACCAAGAAAGAGCCAGGAGTGGAGAACATTCTTTGGACCCAGGATCCCTGTGTTGAGAAGTTCCTAGAACCAGAAGACAGAGAGAGAGAGAGCTGTAACACTGAAGACAGAGAGCAGAAGTGGCACAGAAATGGCGACAGGAGACCGGCAGAAGACAGTGCAGTGGGCTTCCCAGTCCATGGAGTAAGAAAGCTGAGTGCCTTCATGCAGATGGCTTGCTAGAGGAGCAGGGTGCCTCTGGGCACTTGGTGCAGCTAGGTCTGCCTACCCACAAAGCTAGAGCTGAGCGCCTTTGGGCCGAGGCTTACTGGCAGAGCTGGGTGCCTCTGGGCAGAGCTAAAAGAGCTTTGTAACACTTGCCTCAGCAGGACAGAGGCCGAGGGGTCAGAAAGAGGTGTGCCTACGGGAACAGCTAAGAAAAGCCTGTCCTGATAGAACTGTATCCTGAGCCATTCCTGAACCTGAATTGTAACCTGTTCCTTCCCTAATAAACCCCATAATCATGAGTATTGTCTGTGAATTCTGGGTGGCCATTGCAACGAATTATCGACCCTCAGCAGAGAAGTAGAGACTGCCATGGGACGGACATTTAGTGTCTGAATTAGTAAAGATGGTGCAGACAGGGAGGTATCTCTGATCTCCACTTCATAGGAATCAGCTTTTGGCTACTGATCTTGATTCTCCTTCCCCCTTGTGACGCTGGAGGAAGTCAAGACACCCCCACCACACCATTTTTACAAAGACTCTGTGAAAAAAGTATGTAAAGTATCTCATTAAGTTGATTACATGGTACAATGATATTCTGGATATACTGGGTTAAACTGTTAAAATATATTATTGAAATTAATTTTACCTGTTTCAATTTTTCCCCCATGTGGCTACTACTAGAAAATTTAAAATTACATATGTCCCTTGCACTATATTTCTTTGCATACAAGTACTCTCCAACCTTTATACCAATTCTGACACCAGCCATCCCTCCCACAGCACTCTCTACTTCTCTTCTGGGTTTCATAATCTGTTGCAATGGCCACATAGAACTCATGGACCATATTTATAGTTCAGTGGTTTACTAAGAAGTAACAGGGTACAACTCAGGATCACGATCAACATTCACGATCAGGAAACATGCAGGCAAAGTCTGGAAGGTTCCCCCAAAGACGAGAGCATATGCCTCCCCTCTTCACCACAGGATAGGTCTCTCAGCTCCTCTCGGCTGTGCAAGTAAACAGGCCCTTCTCTCTGCCATGCACACCCCCTCTTAGCTGTGCAGGCCTCCTCTTGGCTGCCTCACAAAGCCCCCTCAGGACAGGCCTCTCTGCCTTCAACCTCTCTGCTGTCAGCCTCTCCACTGTTAACTGATCCAGCTCTGTAGCAATTTTGTTCAGCTCTCTTAGCTGCACGCCTAGCAGCCAGTTACTGCCATCACTATTGACTCTAATGCAGGGCCCCTTCCAGGCCTGTCACTGCCAACTCTACCAACAAGGCCTCTTTCGAGCCTGTTGCCGATGGCTCTGCCGCAGGGCCCCTTCCAGGTCTCTTACTGTCTTTAGTGTTACAGCCCTTGACCTGTGTTACAGTATTTTTAGAAGGTTCCTCACCTCCTCTCTCTCTGCTTCTATCTTCTTGCCCCTCTTACCTTTTCTTTTTTCTGCTTCTTTCTTCCTTCTCTTTCTAGCTGCAAACCTTTGTGGGGTTGGCTGCACAAATAAGCAAACTTAGTCAATTTCAAGGCACAACCCTCTCATGAGGGCCACAAACTGACCAATCCCCTCTTGACAGGCCACAGCCACTTCATTTGCATAAGAATATTGACTAATTCCTGCAAGGTGTGTCCAGTAGACCAATCCAAAGGCAGGCTGCAGCACAGAGCCAGAAAAAAAATATCAAAGCATCACGTTGTTTACAACTTACCCAGGAAATGTCAATCAACCTGGACAGAAGTATCAAACCCTCTGGAGTAGAAAACTAGGGCAAAGGTAACTCCTCAGGACTTTGGGAGTAAAAACGCCCAAAGAGTTTTTCTAAAGAATCAAGGTGAAGGCCATATGAAGGAACTCATTTCACCACATAATGCATAAACGGAAACTAAGAAAAAAAAAAAAGAAAACTAAGCAAATAAAAATAATAATCAAGAAACAATCAATAGGCCATAACTAACAATGCACAAACATCAAGAACTAGGACTTCACCAAAAGAGTAAAAAGAGAACCTATAGGCTGGGAAAAAAATTTTAGCTAAAACATATCCGACAAGGGTCTAATCTCTAAAACAAACAAAACAACAGCTCAACGACAAAAAGAAAAATAATCCAATTAAAAAACAGGCAAAGAATATGAACAGATGCTTCACCAAAGAAGACATCTGGGCAGCTTCCAGCCACATGAGGAAATGCTCAAGATCATTAGTCATTAAAAAAAAAAAATTTTTTTTTTATTAGAGACCGCAAATAAAAACCACAATAAGATACCATCTCACCCAAACATTTCTGACACGAATCTAAAAACAGAAAATAACACATGTTGAGGAGGTTGTGGGGAGACCCGAAATCTTACACACTTCTGGTGGGAATGCAAAATAGCACAACCACTTTGGAAAACAACATGCTGCCTCCTTAAAAAGCTAGAAATAGAAATACCATATGATCCAGCAATCCCATTCCTAGGAGTGTACCCTAGAGAAGTAAAAGCTGTCATACGAATAGACATACACACCCATGTTCACTGCACTATTCACAATAGCAAAAAGATGGAAACAAACTAAGTGCTCATCAACAGATGAATGGATAAACAAACTATGGTTCATACACACAATGGAATACCACGCAACAATAAAGAACAATGATGAATCTGCAAAACATCTCACAACATGGGTGAATCCGGAGAGCATTATGCTGAGTGGAATAAATCAGTAACAAAAGGTGAAATATTGTATGAGACCACTATTATAAGAACTCAAGAAAAGGATTACAAACAGAAAAAAACATTCTTTGATGGTTACAAGAGTGAGGAGGGAGAGGGAGAGGAAATCACTAACTAGATAGTAGACAACTGTCAACTTTATAACATACAATATAGGGAAGTCAGCAAAACTTGACCAAGGCAAAGACACAGAAATTTCCTAGACACATCCAAACACCTCGAGGTACTGAGCTGCTAGGGCTGGGGACCATTGTCCTGGGGCACATCTAGGTCAATTGGCATACATAGTTCATAAAGAAAATGTTCTACATCCTACTTTGGTGAGTAGCGTCTTAAAACTTTGCGAGCGACCATCTAAGATACATCTATTGGTCCCATCCTGTCCAAACAAAGGAAAACCAAAGACACAAGGAAAATATTAGCCCAAAGTACTAAAGGATCACATAAGCCAGAGCCTCCACCAGCCTGGGCCCAGAAAACTAGATGGTGCCCGGCTATCACCACCAACCATGCTGACAGAGATCACAACACAGTCCCAGACAGAACAGGAGAAAAATGTAGAACAATACTCAAATTCATGAAAAAAGACCAGACTTACTGGTCAGAGAGAGACTGGAGGAACCCCTGAAACTATGGCCCCAGGACACTCTGCTAACTCAGAACTGAAACTACTCCCAAAGCTCACTTTTCAAACAAGGATTAGACATGCCTGTAAAACAATAATACATGTGAGTAAAGTGCTTCTTAGTTCAATCCAATATACGAGACCAAATGGGCAACGAGAAGGCAGGAAGGGAGAGGAATTGGACGAATGGACACAGAGAACCCAGGGTGAAAAGGGGGAGCAGAGGGACAGCATGCTGTCACATTGTGGTGATTGCAACCAATGTCACAAAACAATATGTGTATAAATTTTTGAATGAGAAACTAACTTAAGCTGTAAACTTTCATCTAAAGCTCAATAAAGTTAAAAAAAAAAAAAAGAAAGAAATGCCCATCTACTGACAAAAGGTTGAAAAATTATAGTACATGCAGAACAAGACCTATTATGCAACCAATAAAAGTACAAATCAAAAGTATTAGTAAAATTTTTTTAAATATCAAAAAGATCAGCATTGGCTCCCCTGTAGAGAAACACTCTCTTATAATATCCTAGTGTGGGTATAAGCAGGTACACTATAGAGGAACAAAACTATGAAAATTTAAAATTTCCATGCCATTGACACAGCAATCTACCTTCCAGGAATTTGTCCTACAAATATAATGGCGTGACAATCTAAAGACAGATGTGCAAGGATGTTCACTGCAGCCTTTCTTATAAGAAGAGGACTTGGAAAGGACTTAAATGTCCACTAGTAATAAAATGATGGAATAAATTATATGTCTACACAATGAAGTAATAACACAAACTTAAAAATAATAAGGTCATTCTATATGGCTGAACTGGAAAGATAAAAGACAGCCAGGATATACCAAGTATAAAGAGCAGGCTGAAGACTGTTCTTCCTGTATGTTTGTAAATGTTTATAATAAAAAAGTGATGGAGGAAAATTAGATGCTTTTTCTGAATGAGCATCTCAGAAGTTCGCACAGTTGAACCCTGTCTCCGCTAGCCTACCGTTTATCTGACCTCTACTGTTTTCTGACCTACACTGCTAACATAGCCATTTTCTCTACTTGACTCAGCGGTTTCTCAAGATCTCTTCTCTTCTTTTCTGGAATAAATATTTAAAAACATATTTTAAAAACAAAATTTTAAATTACCCTCTTTTCTATTATGATAATTCATGCCTTAATACTCTTGTGGTGGAAATCCCTTGGTATAAATCAACATAAAAACCCAATGTTATTTCACCTCTTGTGAACTACAACCCCTTTTAAGAAAGGAATACCCTTGTTTAAAGAATGCACTTGTATCCTAGTACACTCATAAGTCTCAGAAGACCAAGTTTCACGAGGTCATAACAAATAGTGTTAAGATCTCAGATTCACTTTATTACCATTTGTGTATTATAAAAAGTGTATTATACAGACATGAAAATAAGAGATCACAGCACCGTGTTCACCCTAATTCTCAATTCTCTCTTCAAAATTACTGCGCACTTATTATTCCACACCAGGCTACAGTCTGCCACCTGTTTTTCTACGGCCTAAAAGGTAAGAAAATTTTTTACATTTTTAAATGGTTAGGGAAAAAAAAATCAAAAGGAGAGTAATATCTCATGATACATGAAAATTACATGAAATTCAAGTTTCAGGATCCACAAAATTGTATTGGAACACACCTATTTAGCATTTTGTAATGCTGTTTTCCAGTTATAAAGACAGAGTTTAGTGGCAACAAACACCACATAGGCCTCAAAGCCAAAAATATGTCCTACCCAGCTTTTTACAGATAGCTTGGCAACCCTTGTTCTGTGCCATACTTCATGCCCTTTATATTTTATAGTTTTACCTACTCATTTCCCTCACTTTCCCTCGTTACTTAGCGTTAAGTCCCCTTAATAATCTGCTAGTCTCCAGGCAAGCAAATTCTTCAGTCTTGGAGAAGCAGTCCCTCCTGGGAACTTCTTTATAATCTAACCCACATTCCTAGTCCTTACAAACAGCAAGCCAGATAGAAGTGCTATTAACACCTTAAAAGTTACAATTAACAAATCAAAACCAGAGCAACTCTCACCAGCATCACTCTCCCTCCAAAAGAGGCTAAAGAGGCTGGTCCTCCAGCAACTCTCCCTTACAGTTGAGGTGTTTTGCAAATGGGACCAAGTACTGCTGCTAAAATAAGATCCGTAAGGATCAAATAGTAATGAGAAAAAAATGTTACTACAGGTAGTCCCCACCTTAAGACCGGGTTCAGATGACTGTCATAAGACGGTTCTGACATAAATCGAATTACCTTTTTTTTTTAGTTTCATTATTGCCTTTTATTATCAGTACAGTAACTTTTAAAACCAAATCTTCATTTGTCTTTGGGGGTTGGAAACGTTACATATAAACATCTGCAAGTGAACATCTAGGATGAAAACATCAGCAAACAACGTGTTGTAGCATTGTATACAGTGCATTTTACAAACAAGATATTAAAAAAAAAAAAAAGGAAGCGAGGCGTTGTTAAGTGCGGCTTTTCCTAACTCCAATCAGGGACTACCTGTAAATGTAATTTTCTCGTTTTCCTTCAAATCTTTGGCTACCGAAAAAAGTGAAAAGCAAAGGAACAATAAGAAAAAAGCAGACCAACTGGATTTAGCATGTGAGATCCTAAATATTTATACCTCGCTCATTTGATCATATTTTCTGCAAGTAAAAAATTCCTGGCTGTCAGGATGAGAGCTTAAATATTGCACGGTGTTTGTAAACAGCATCACAACTTACACTTGGGGCTAGCTGGTGGCATTTCCTCTCCAAGACGGAGGGTACAAACTGCTTTCTTTTCTACCAGCAGTCTCATACTCCACCTAGCACTAACTCCTCGACCGTTCCAGCCCCTCTACCCAGCACCTACTCCTCCCCTCCCCCATCACACCTCTACCCAGAGGACTCCTCCCCAGCCCTATCACACCTCTCTAGCCAGCGCCTACTCCTCCGGAAGGAGTCCTCCCCCAGACCCATCACACCTCTACCCAGCAGACTCCTCCTCAGCCCCATCACCTCACCCCCTTCCTCCAAAGTCACGTGCCTGCGGAGCTTCCAACTGCAGGAGAAAGGAAGGCTAAAATGCAAAGCCTGGAGTCCCCGAACAAGCGGAGAAACGCAAATCACAGTCCCAGACGTGCAAAGAACGGGCACTGGGTCTCATCAAGTTAACTAGAGTTTACGGAGCGTTTGCATCGGTCGGCCCCGAGCGAGGAGCTGAGGATAAAAAAGTGAACAGCAGAGACTTGGTACCACCGCTGTCTGGACTCTCATTCTAGCGACAGAAGCAGATCATTTCGACAAACCCAACAAAGCAGGGGCTGGACGAAGAGCTTTTGAAGCACTCGGCTTAGAGAACTCAAAAGACTGACTCTCAACCAGTCGGAAGTGACGTCCTAGCAGAGACCTGCAGGTCCGCCACGTAACTGGACGCCACCTCAACTAGCACTTTCTCCCGGACTGGCTTAAAGAGAGGAAAAGTGTGGCTGGACCACACCAACCTGCCCTTGCCCTACCGTTCCTGACCCCCCCCCCAAGGACCCACCAAGCCAGACCAAAGCCCGGGCCGCAGCCTGGACGGGAGAGCTGTTCCTGCCCCGGATCCCGTCCGGCGCCCTGCGGACAATGGGCTTCAGGATTCAACCATGCGCATGCGCGACCCTTTTTCTCCAGCGGATTCTTCTGGTCACCTGGACGCCGGCATCTCAGCCAACTGCCCCTCAGGGTCCCTTTACGCCCTTGACGCCTCCTGCCGGGTCTCACCTACGGCCCCATTCCTCCTTCTTCCGCAGGGACCGCTAAGCCCTCACGCGACCGCCTCCAGCCACCCGACTTCGACAGGAGCCTCTCCGCGCGGCGCGGCTTCCGCTTCCGGCGAGTATTGTGTGTCGCGCTGCGGGGCGGGGGGAGGAGGAAGGAGGGAGGCAGCGCTCCGGTGGCTCCGCGCCCCGCACTCCCGGACCCGAAGCCGGGAAGGTAGGTGCCGTCCCGCCGCCGCGCCCGTGCCCCGGGGCCTGTCCCGGCCGGCCGGCTCCGCCTGCCGCGTCCTAGTGACCCGCGACTGCGTCACCGGCCCCCTGCACGTAACTACAGCTGCCTCCGCCCGCCTCAGGCCCGGGCGGACGTTTTGCCGCCCCGGCGACGTCAGCGCGTCCGGCGTTGCTTGGCTACCCCGCCGTTCCCCCGTCCCGCTGCCGCTCGCCTCCCGCGGTGAAACTGAGCCGTCACCGCCGATCTCGGCTGCGTCATAGCGGCCGGCATCCCACCTTAACGTCACACCTCCAAACCTAGACACGCGTCCTTCCTTCCCCTGCCAGGCACGACGTTTCTTCACCCCACTCTCCAATCTCTTGCGCCAGATCTGGCGGGAGAAGATGGAGACGGGGGTGGGACAGAGTTGTGGACAGCGCTCAGGAGAGGGTTGCAAGATGGGACCTTGGACAGTGGTAGAAACACAATGAGGACGTCCCTGAAGTTTGCCCTTCCACTGAAACACGAGGAATAGAGAGAGGGGAAGGACTAACCCACAGGCAAGCGAGGCCTCAGGCGAGCTCTGAGTCCTCTCCATATTTCCCAGACCCTTTATCCATCTGTCTTTCACACCACTGTTCCGTTTTCTTTGCCAGTCTAGGTCTGTCCTGGCCCTTAACTGCATGTAATTCAACTCACTTCAGGTGAGAAGGCCACTTAGTTTCCAAGAAGATTGGGGAAAGGGCAGGTCACCAGTCAAAATTGGATTCCCGTGGTTAGAGAAAACTCATCTGACAGAACTCATCTAACGTTGGGGGGAAAATTCTAGTTCAGTTAAGTTATTGAGTCCCTATTCCAAATTAAACACTGTCGTATGTACTGTCAGTATATCAAAACCAAACCTGTTGCCGCTGAGTTGATTCCAACTCATAGCAACCCTGTATAATTGTTAATAGTTGTTAGCCCAATTCATTTCATGGCCACATCTATCTCAGCACATAGATCTGCTGAATTTCCTTCCTTCCATTGGATCCCTCGGGGTGATGGATGTGCAGTGTGGATATAGGGATAAACAAATGAACTTAACTTCTGGATAAAAGTGTTGCCATTCTACGGATGGAGTAGGGGACCAGCCTTCTGCTTTATAAATCTCTTTGCTGCATTTCCAGTTCTTTTGAGGCATCACTTGAGGGAGATTTTGATTGCCTATTTACTTTCTTTCTCTTAATCCCCAACCACTCCAGAACCTATTAGTTGAAGACACAGTATGTCCAGGGAATTAATTATGAATAGCTATCTTGAAAGACTGCAGTCATTGCTCAATATTTACAGTAGACTTATCAGCCCTCTTTTTAAAAGGTTATTGGTTTGAACTCAATAACGTACCCTTTAGTATAGTTGCCATAAATTTATCATTTTTCAGCAGTTCCAACTGTCCAAATGCCCACAAATAGAAGTGGGATGTTGTGTGAGTCATTTCATTTCAAGAATTTTCTCTAGGCTAGTCTGATAAAAGAATAATTTCAAACTTTCCTTTAAAAAGGAGATTGTTACCCTCACCTAACCCATTCCATTTATTACCCTTTGAAAGAATGAGAGAAGAGTGTCAGGGAATCAAGATTAGGCTTTATTAATACTTTGACTTTTATGGCAGTTTGCAGTTTCTCAAACTCCTTTCTCATCTATAAGAAAAATATATCAAGCTGGGGATACATTGGTCTGGAACTAATTGGTTCTAAGATACAAATGGGATGAACCTGATTAGGAGTATATTGGGCTAAGGTAGGAAGAAACCTCTGTTTTTAACAAGAGAAAGCAGACGGGAAATATTGAGGGATGAGTGTCAGTTTGCTGAAGAGGGGGAAAAAAAGATTAGGTTGATAGTTGGGAGTAAAATTTGGAAATGGAGAAAGAAAAGAGAGGTTGAATCAAGTGGGGGGAAAGATGGAGAATACCAAGATGGGTTAAAAGTGGGTGTAGGGTTTAATATGAGAGTAAATGTCAGGCCAGGGATGCAAGAAAATTAAACCTCCAACTAATATTTTTCTTTTCTCTGCCCCTCCTCCTATCCCCAAGTTAAATAATGGCAGAGACGGGTCTGTTAGAGGCTGGGGCCTCTGCAGCATCCACAGCTGCAGCTCTGGAGAACTTACAGGTGGAGGCAAGCTGCTCTGTGTGCCTGGAGTACCTGAAGGAGCCTGTCATCATTGAGTGTGGGCACAACTTCTGCAAAGCTTGCATCACACGCTGGTGGGAGGACCTGGAGAGGGACTTCCCTTGTCCTGTGTGTCGAAAAACGTCCCGCTACCGCAGTCTCCGACCCAATCGGCAACTAGGCAGCATGGTAGAAATTGCCAAGCAGCTCCAGGCTGTCAAGAGGAAGATCCGGGATGAGAGCCTCTGCCCCCAGCACCATGAGGCCCTCAACCTCTTCTGCTATGAGGACCAGGAGCCTGTATGTTTGATATGTGCAATTTCCCACACACACCGAGTCCACACCGTCGTGCCGCTGGACGATGCCACACAGGAGTACAAGGTGGGGAACCAGATGCATGATACCAACATGGGGAAAGAGGGCGAAGCAGCGGTGGATGGGAGACTCCCTGAGTAGAGGATTATAAATTCCTTGAGAGCAAGACTGCATCTGGTCTTCACTCTGTGATCCTCTCAGAGCTACACACACTGGGGGCCCAAGGTACTCCTGATCAACTCAATTATCCTCAAGTATGAAGAGCAGTGGTATGGAGGATCCAGAATTATACTCTTGACTTTTGCAACACATTTGAGTCTTAAGTGTGAATGTCTGTATGTGTGATCTTGGGACGTGTTATATTTTTCATAAATGAATGAAACCACATGGAGAAGATCTAACTTAGGAAGAATTGAACAGTGGTCTGGTTTCCTCGTTCTCTCCCCTTGCTCAGAATACCCCTTATTTCCCATGTATTCGGAGTAGGTAATACCACTTCTTTAGACTGATAATCCCCAGTCCATGCTGAACTAGTCTGTTGTTTGCATCTTCTCTAGTAATGGATAACATAGCATCTGGTATAACTTGCTCCTGGGACATGGTAGATATTTGAGTTATGGGAATTAGAGATTTCATTGTCTTAGCATGTTGTCACTTACTTTGCTAAATAATGTTGGAAACAAGATTTGAGGTAATTTACAGTATAAGCAATGAAGATTTTATTATTTTTATAGGTGGTCAGAGTTGGATGGAAGGACAGGTTTAAAGAAGGATACCAGGGTACAGAAGGTCACTTTGACAGCAATAGGCAGTTACATACTGTAAGAAAATGGACAGGATTGGGGAAGGACACAGAGGTTGGTGCCTGTTGGAAAGCTACGAGAGTGAGAAGAAAGTTGGGTGAGCAGAGATAACTTGGATAGGTTGGTGGCAGAAGGGACCAGTAAGAAATTGACACCCAAATGACAGGCAAGTAAGGGAGTTGGATCAAGTGATGGTGAGATGGGTAATAAGCAAACAAATGGATTGACCTCTGAATGAAGCATGTGCTAGCCAACCCCGATTGTTACCTTCCCACTGCCTCCCCCTCCCCTCAGGAAAAGCTACAGAAGTGCCTGGACCCCCTGGAGCAGAAGCTGCAGGATATCACCCGCTGCAAGTCCTCTGAGGAGAAAAAGCCTGGAGAGCTCAAGGTACAGGCAAGCTGTTACATTTGGGCTGCTCTGCAGGTCTTTTCCTAACAGACAATTAACCACAGACTAAATAATCCACCAGTTCTGATTCACTAGAAAAATGCTATTCTCTCAAAATTGGTGATATTTTACAAGGTTTGATTGTCATTGAATATTGCCCATAAATAACTTGTTATGAATTAAGGAGAAGGATATAAGAGGTGAAGGACAGACAGAACATCTTGTATCTGACAAGCTGAGGAAATTCATGTCTGTTGGTCTCATTTGTCTTTATAGCAGGAAGGGAAGCTCTTTGTTGAGGATGCTAGGATAAGAGTTTCTTAGAGGGATCGAGGAGAGGAGAATTTAGAAGATTCACTGGGGAAAAAGGGAGACAGGGCTGACCAAGAGCTGACAGAAGAACTGCCCAGTGACATTAGGACGACATTCTTTTGACTCAAGTAAGCTCAAGTATTCTAGCTGATGTTGTTCATTCCTAGAAATTCTTCCCCTTCCTACCCTCCACCCATAGTATCCTATCTGTCCTTCAGATCTCAGGATGAAAGGTACTTCTTACAGTTTTTCTTGACTCTTCAGAAATGAACTTCCTTAATTTTCATACTGTTTTGCATTTTTTCATAAGATTACCATATTCAAGCTTGTACTATAGTATTTCAGTATCTGCCTTATTTCTTCTATTGGGTAGTAATATTAGTAGAAGGAACAACTACCCGTTGGCCTTAAGTCGATTCCAACTCACAGCGACCCTGTAGGACAGAGTACAACTGCCCCATAGAGTTTCCAAGGCTGTAAATCTTTATGGAAGCAGACTGCCACATCTTTCTCCCTCAGAGTGGCTGGTGGGTTCAAACTGCCAACTTTTTGGTTAGCAGTTGAGCACTTTGACCACTGTGCCACTAGGGCTCCTGTAGCAGTGATAGTAACTGATATTTATTGAGTCCTGTGCATTACTTCATTAGATGCCCATGATGTTCCTAATTCACAAAATTTTATATTAGGTCTCAGGGTTTTCCCTAGATTACAGTTCTAAGAATTCAGGCCAAGATTGGGGTAAGTGGGACATAGAGATGTTACAAGACAAAGAGAAGGAGGTCCTGGAGCTCATCTTCGGCAAGGGTGAACTTAGCTACCCCGTAGGGTAGGTGCTCTTGCCCCCAGTTTACACAGGAGGAAAAACAAACTTGAAGTAACTAATCCAAAATCATACAGCCAGTAAGTGGCAAAACCAGGGATACCAGTCCTCTGTGAATTAGCTAATATTTATTAAACCGTTCATATAGGCCAAGCTCAGTATTTGGTACTAGGGTACAGTGATGATCAGAGGTCCCTGCCTTCCTTGAGCTTACAGTCAAGTAGAGAAAATAGGTAATGTCACAGAAAGCACAGGTGCAAGTTTGTAAGTACACAGCATAGAGATTTGGCCTAAGTAAAGGCTTCCGGAGAAATAATGAGTGTGTGGGGTTGAGATTTAGGGATCACCGGAAGTTTAACACAGGTTTTAAAATAGTACAATGTTTTGTTTTTTAATGAATCACCACATTCCAACAGAAGGAAATATTATTACTTTAGTCCTTTATACATTTGAACAAAGCAAGCATGTGAATTTTTAAAAAATTAATTTTGATTGCCAAGGTGAACTTCAAAAATCTTTTATTCCTTTGGAGGGCTCCTGAAAAACTTAAAATATATGAAAATGAAGTTTAGTCTCAGTCACTAACTGTCCTCTTCCTGTTGCTCACCTTCTTGGTAGTGGGGGTTAGGGAGGAGAATAAAATTTTTGGAAACCTTGTTCACTTGTTCATCCTTGAACAGAGCTATGGTGCTTTTAAAAAGGTAAATTATCATCTCAGTGATCTCTGAAACTACCACCAACATTCCTTTTGTGATTATTTGAATTCTCCTCCCTCTCTCCATCCATTTCTCCCTCATTTGTACCTCCAGAATCAGACCCAATACCCCTATTAAAAATAATTTGTAATTAACTATACTAAATGAAAATTATAGATTAAAAATCTATTTACTTAAAGAATTAAAAAAAAATACTATCATAATATAGTACAATACAATATAACAGAACAGTAAAAGGAAAGTAATTTATAACAAACTGCAGTATATTAATAGACAGGGAAAGACACTACAATGTAATTATACTCTTGTGTCTTATGAGAAATTATTAACACAACAAATACAAATTCAGACTGAGGTAACATGGTAATGTCAACTCAGACACCAGAAGCAGCTTAGCTCTTGGTGACATGATTTTTCAAAATGATAAATAGCTTTTGGTAAAGCTCTCAGGAAGACAAAATACACCCTTCCTGAGTTTTATCAGGTAGTTACAGGTGCACTTCTCACATGCACTTTGGAACAGAATATGATCTCACAACATTTGCCCTGAAAGTAGAACATTGTCCTCTTCTCCTTTCTTTCCTTCTTCCTTTTTTAGAGGTGACGTGTGGGTAGAAGTTTCAGATTCATAGCCATGGTAAGTAGGAAGCTAAAAGGCTCTCCCTCTTATAAACCCATCATCCCTTCTCTTTTCATTCTGTTTGTAGGGCGGTCGTTTTAAATGAGGGTGCTACCACCTCCTAGGGACATTTTGGAAGAGGGGGGGCGTTACATGGTATATTAAGAATTACTCTGTGTTTAAGATGGTACTCAAGTTCAGGCTTACATTTTGAATATCCAGCAAAACACTAGGAGATGGTGTAGAACAGTTGGTTGTGTGGGATTGTCTCACAAATTGCAGGACTGCTAGCATCCTTGTCAGGAGCACCCCCAACCATAACAGCCTGAAAAAATACTCCTAATTTCCAAAATGTCCTTAAGAGAGGATAACACCCTCGTTACAAATCACTGCCCAACAGATACAGAGTGAAAAGAGAAAGAATGATGGATTTATAAGAGGGAGAGCCTTTTAGCTTCCTATTTACTGTGGCTTTGAATCTGAAATGTCTCCCCACACATCATTTCTCAAAATGAAGGAAGGAAAGAAAGAGAAGAGAAGAAGGCCGTTGTGTTTTACTTTCAGAGCAAATGTTTGGAGAGCATATTCTGTTTTAAAGTGCACTTGAGAAGACAGCAGTGGGAAAGAAAGCAGCAAGTGACTAGAGAACTGGAGCTAGTCAGCCTCAGCTGGGAACTAGCCTGAAACCCTGAGATGTCAAGACTGTAAAGCCTAGCCCTGGCTTTCATCTTCACTCTCTCTTCACCCTCAGCCCTGCCTTCTAGTCCCTACCTTCCTCTGCCTTCTGGAGTCCCAGTCTCTGCTTCTTATTTTGCTTCACTCTTGGGTTAATCCCTCCCTGTCAGTCAAAAGAAGCTTCTCCAATTCTTTGGGGACATCACTTGTTGGTAAGGTGGAGGCACAGAAGGGAGGCTGTGCTGAAGGATTAATGCTCACAATGGGTATGGCTGGTGTTTTAGAATCCTGTATTATGATACCAGATTTCAAGAGTTCCTGAGTTGTGCAAATAGTTAAGCACTCAACTATTAGCCAAAAGGTTGATGGTTCTAACCCACCTAGAAGTGCCTTGAAAGATAGGCCTGGTGATCTGCTTCTGGATAACCACAGCCTTGAAAACCCTGTGGAGCAGTTCCACTCTGCACACATGGGGCTGCCATGAGTAGAAATCAACTAGTCAGCAGCCAACAAAAAAGTTATCAGATTCAGGAATGTTAATAGGTTTAAGCCTGTGTTCTGGTTTAGTGAAAGCATGTTTCAAATTTAGGCAACTAATTTACCAGAAATCTTCTGGAACCCGTTCTTGGGTGGGAACTGCCAATTCTGTGAAGTGACTTGAAGCTATTTAACAGGCTTAGCCCTGAAATGGAAACCCTGGTGGCATAGTGGTTAAGTGTTACGGCTGCTAACCAAAGGGTCAGCAGTTCGAATCCGCCAGGCTCTCCTTGGAAACTCTATGGGGCAGTTCTACTCTGTCCTATAGGGTCGCTATGAGTCGGAATCAACTTGACAGCACTGGGTTTGGTTTGTGTTTTGGTTTAGCCCTGAAATCTGCATATATGTTTTGTAACAACCCATTACAAAAACTCTTACTGATTCCTTTCCAGTTGGTTCTCTGGTTTTTATCAGGTAGATGTCTTGCAATATGACAAGTAATGACAATCTTATCTCTAACTTTTCAATATTTATACTTTCCTTTTCTTGACAGATTGCGTTAACTGGAACTTTAGAGTTGGACAGTAGCAGAGAGAGAGTTCTCTCTGAAATATCTGAATAGTACATGTCATCATAGTATTGAGTTCTGATGTCCTGAATGCATTTTATTAAAACATAAAAAAAAAAAAAAACTTTTTTAGAAGTTTATTTCATAAAGTAATTTTTTTTTTTAATTTCTACTTTTTTAAAAATTTCCTCAATGGTCTTCACTATGCTAAATCGTCAGTAGGGGCAGGGGGTGACAGTCAGGATGGATCCATTCTTTACAAAAGGAAATTCCAAGAGAAAAGAGAAAACCAAGTGTCTTATTAAAGTATTTCCAGTGTCTTTGTGAGTTTTTTAATTCATATACATGGTGGGTGGGAGGAGAGCTCCTCACACCCCACTGACCCTGCTGTTGTAACATCCTCCTCCCTCTGTCCTCAGAGACTGGTGGAGAGTCGCCGGCAGCAGATCCTAACGGAGTTTGAGGAGCTTCATAGGCGGTTGGATGAAGAACAGCAGGTGTTGCTTTCACGACTGGAGGAGGAGGAACAGGATATTCTGCAGCGTCTCCGAGAAAATGCTGCTCACCTTGGGGACAAGCGCCGGGACCTGGCCCACTTGGCTGCTGAGGTGGAGGGCAAGTGCTTACAGTCGGGCTTCGAGATGCTTAAGGTTCGCCCTTTGCCCCTGTGTAGCCCCTCAGGTTGACCACAATCCAGCTTTGCACAGGCCGTTGTAGTGGCCCTGGATTGTCACCCTTCTGCTCTGCTGCTCTAAACCCCATTCTTTCTTCTAGACATGCTCGAAGGATCTTCTACTGAAAAGGCTTCTCTGATGTCTTCCATCATTTCTCTGTTCTTAAGCCTTATTAACAATTATGTGCTTAATTTGAACCAAAGAAATTTACTATTTTGAAAGATGGGAAGTCTATTCTGAATTAGTGAAAAACTGTGCATTAAAAATTTTGCAAACACAATTACCACTACTTTTAAGTCCTGGAACTTGATTTATCTAGTGCTGAAAAGAAAATGAGAAACATAGTTTCAAGGATACTTGAAATTATGTGTAATAATATACTGCTTTTGATCCACAAATCAAAAAAACGGCCACTGCCTTCAGTTGATTCTGACTCATAGCAACCCAGAGGACAGAGTACAACTGCCCCATAGAGTTTCCAAGACTGTAAACCTTTATGGAAGCAGACTGCCACATCTTTCTCCCTCAGAGCAGCTGGGGGGTTCAAACTGCCAACTTGCACTTAGCAACTGCGCACTTTAACCACTTTGCCACCAGGGCTTCTCTGATACGCAAACAGTGCCTCTAAAATGTTTGAAAGAATTTGTTTTCTTAGGTAGATTAATGGTGTTAGCCAGACTGTAGGAAACATATTTCTTTTAGAGATGACAGTACCAGCATTTGAATCAGTGAGGCTTTATTGTACATTTATGTGCATGTTATGTATTGCCTGGTATTTATTCTTGTGTCCTTTCGTGTATATGTGTTCTGCCTTCCACATTAAACTGGAAGATCTTGTGGGGGAGGAGAGATTTGTCTTCTTTTGTTCTGGACCCCAGGTATTCTCAAATCAGAGACTGACACACAGTTATCAATGTTTGGTTACTAATACCAGAGGGGGGATACCAAACCACAACAGTAAATTGTGACTCATTCCTATGCCACCAGTTTGGAATTCAGTCCCTCAAGGGGATTGGACTCTGCGGTTGGTACTTGGGAGGCAGAGTAAAGAGCTGACACACAATTCCTGTCCCCTGCAGGGAGCTCCCAGTGTCACTGAGGAACAAAGACAAATACATAGGAAACCATTTGGAAGTGACATAAATTACCAAGCTTCTTGATGACCAGAGCTGAAAGTGGGGATTCGGTTAGGAGAGATGCACTCGAGTTCCTCTGGTGGTCTTCTCCTTGGATCCTGTCCCTTAGTTTGCCCTGTGTCTATTTTATAGATCTAGAACTTTCTGGGGGATGGTTGAATCTTTTGCCTTCAGAACACTTGAATACCAGGACCAATATTGCTTTCTTTTCTCCTTCCCTCTAGGATGTCAAAAGTACCTTGGAAAAGTAAGTTATCTCCTGTATTTCTCTTGAGTGAGTTAGGTCTTGGCTTAGAGACTAGGGGTGCAGTAGAGTCAGAGGAGCAAGGATAGGGTAGCCATACAATATCTGGGTGGGATGTGGAAATAGGTTCCTCGCCCTGTGAAGCCAGAGGGCAAATCACTGGGACTTCCTTGGTAAGGAGAATGATAATGTAAAACTAGATTCCATTCTGTCCTGTGGGGTATAATAGTGTCCAAACAGGATGTAAGGAGGAAGGGGTTGGGGGATGGAGATCTGTGTTTATCATTTATGCACAAAATAGAAAAATACCCCTAGAATGTTCTGAGACTCATTCTCAAGGTAAGGCTCTGTCCAGGGGACTATATGGCTCTCCATAAATTGGTAAAAGAAAGAAGTAGGCAAGTGCTTGTCTTCAGGGAAGGGGAAGAAAGTGGGAAGATGGAAAATTTTAGCTTCGCCCTAAAAATGAAAACATCCGAGTATGTACTTGGCTAGAGCTTTCCCCTGACCCTGCCCTCTCTTCCCCTATCTCCTTACCCCTCCTAGATGTGAGAAAGTGAAGACCATGGAGGTAACTTCCGTATCCATAGAGCTGGAGAAGAACTTCAGCAATTTCCCCCGACAGTACTTTGCCTTGAGGAAGATCCTTAAACAGCTCATTGGTAAGTTGCTCCCAAAAGAAAACTAGCAGAGGGGATCAGCAGGCAAAAGAAAATCCTTAGGTCCTACCTCATCTGGGCTTCAGTTACCCCTCTGTCACTTTCTATGCTCACACTCACCCCACCCCTTTACCTGGCTTTCAGTGTCACTCACCATTGAGTCATAGAAATCAAGTGAGAGGAAGCTTTAGGTATCATGTGCTCATATGTCCGTATATTTCTAAATAGGCACCCAGAGAAGTTAAATGGTGTGACCATAGAGTCACACTATTTAACTCATCAGAGTGACCATATAATTTAGTATCTAAATTGGAACAGTCTTTAGAGTGAAATGTAGTGCCATTAATATTTATTCAGAGAAAATAGGTATAAACCAGACTGTTCCAGGAAAGCAGACACAGGGTCACTCTCCCTAGACCTTAATGCTGCCTTGCTCTCTATCCTTAACACATTGCATTCTTCCTGGCCCTCAACTGTGCCTAGCTCTTCCCCACACAGTGAAGTAGATGATGTCAGAGGGGGATGGCGAGAGACGAGGGTGGAACCTTAGACCACCTTCCCTTACAGAGTCAAGAGATCATTATCTGTTTATATTAGGGTCAAGGTGAAGAGTGAAGCCACTGTTCCCTCCTCTCTCTTAGGTGACATCCTGGATTGAGAAAGTTAACCAAACCATGATGTTCTGGGAACCTTTGTGAGAACAGGCTGTGTAAAGGCAGGCTGAAAGAGTGAGGCAGGGGTGATTAGCTATTCCCATCCTCATCTAGCTCCCCACTCTGGCTTCTCCCGCCAGCGGACGTGACCCTGGACCCTGAGACTGCTCATCCTAACCTAGTCTTGTCGGAAGATCGTAAGAGTGTCAAGTTCGTGGAGACAAGACTCCGGGACCTCCCTGACACACCACGGCGTTTCACCTTCTACCCTTGTGTCCTGGCTACAGAGGGTTTCACTTCAGGTCGACACTACTGGGAGGTGGAGGTGGGCGACAAGACCCACTGGGCAGTGGGTGTGTGCCAGGACTCCGTGAGCCGAAAGGGCGAGCTAACTCCACTCCCTGAGACTGGCTACTGGCGGGTGCGGCTGTGGAATGGGGACAAATATGCGGCCACTACCACGCCTTTTACCCCTTTGCACATCAAGGTGAAACCCAAGCGGGTTGGCATATTCTTAGACTATGAGGCTGGCACGCTGTCTTTTTACAACGTCACAGACCGTTCTCATATCTACACCTTCACTGACACTTTTACTGAGAAACTTTGGCCCCTCTTCTATCCAGGCATCCGGGCCGGTCGGAAGAATGCTGCGCCACTTACCATTAGGCCCCCTACAGATTGGGAGTGACAGGTAGGTAGGGACATGGAAATAACTGGGGTAAGGCAGGGTCAAGAGCTGTGGGCCTTCCTTCCAGTGTCCTGCTGGAACGTCGTCCTGTCTGCCTGGTTCCAGTCCTGAATCGTCTAGGAGAAACACCTCGGTTTCTAGGATGGTTTGTGTGGAGGAGTAGGGCTGGGCTGGGATGAGAGCACATGCGTCCTCCTCCTGACTGTCGGGGTGAGGAGCTGGTTCCCAGGGGATTGCCTCCCCTGAAGTCCATCAGGTTTTTTATGGCACGAGGATGGTTTGGGAAGGAAGGAGAGGCTTTTCCAGAAACAAAAAGCCGATGAGGGGGAATCTGTCTTCCTCAAACTGGAGGAGGAAACAGAAAGCCCCATATATCCTTTGAGGGGATTATTCAACCCTTAATAGTCTTGTTTCTTGAGTAAGATCATAGAGGTCTGTGTACCTCTAGGTTGAATGATGATGAATGACATTGCTCTCATGGTTCTAGAAGTGGGGAAGTATTTCTGGGGCAGAGATTGGGCATTAAGAAGGGTAGAAGAAAGGTTAGGGAAGGGAGTTTCTTTGGTTTTCTATTCCCAGGCTAAAGTTACCATTATGAGTAGGATTGGCCATAAGTAGGAATGTGCTCGGGGAATTAGGGAGAGGGAAAGAGGGTGGGAAGAAAGAACAGGAGAACCTAGGTCCCTGCCCAGCCTTTCAGCAGAGCTGACTTATTGCCTGCCTCCATATAGTTGGTTGCCTCCAAGAAGTTGGCCACCTTGCTCCTCGCCAGAGACAAGGTGGAAGAGATTCTGCAGACACGTGTACACTTTCATTGCTTTCCCAAAAGAACTGGGAAGGGAGAGGGTAAGGTATTTAAGGAAAGAGAAAGATGTTTCTAACTAAAGCCCTGGCCTTAAAGAAGGCTATTAAGTAGTTTATTCTCAAGTTGTCAGTCCAGTTACCTGGCTGAGGTGTCCAAGCCAGAAAGGAAAAAAGGTAATGGAGTCATTCTCACCCTGAGGTTGGATAGAAAAGGGTGGTATATGTAGGGAAGGCCAGATAGGCAACTCAGTTTCACCTGTGTGCACTTGGCCTGGAACTCGTATTCAGAAGAGCCAGCCTTTTGCTTGTTTGTTGCCGATGTTCACCCTTTGCCATTCCCCTTTTGAGAATGCAAATTATTTTAATATTAGGCCCAAATAAACAGCTGCAGGGTACATATACTGTCAAAAAAAAAAAAAAAGGTAAAGTGATGCATGCCAAACAAAACTAAAATGACTTGGATTATCTCTGCTTGGGTAATCAAGAGTTGACAGAAGATTGGGACAAGAGACTGAAATTCAGTTACTGAGGGCATTTCAGCTCCTCCTCCCACCTCAGTAGGACTTTGTCCACACTCTTCTCCTCTTACCTTTGTGCCTTGACTGTGGTTCTTTGTGGCAAGATACTTTGGTTGGTTGAAATAATATGGAGCAAAGGACCCACTGAAGTGATCTGTGTTGTGTGGTAATTTGGCAATGGCATGGTATTGATGTCTGTAAGAATCACTGGGGTGTTAAAAATGCATGTTCCTGGGTCTCACCCTCAGTGAATGATCAAGGTTTGGGAGGGCCTGGGCATCTGCTTTTTAAACACACTCCTCCCAGCTGAGTCTGGGGATCCTTGTGAAACTCGTCCTGGAGGAGGTTTCAACCATTTCCTTTCTCTCTCTGAGCTGGAGAACCGGTTTCCTGCACCTGCCTGACAGCAATCTTAGGAGAGAGCGTCTGTAACCTCTCCTGACCTATGTTGTCCTCTCCCTGTCTCAGGGTTCATCTCCATTCTGCCCCTTCCATCCTTCTGCTTCTGACCTCAAGAGCTTGCAGGCACTAACTATGAAGAGGAGGTAAACAGGATGCCAAGCAGAACAAATGGGAGACAAAAGTCAGAAGTAGGGGTGTAAAGTGTATGACTGTGTGGGGAGTGGGGTGTCATTTCACAGATAGGGGATGCTATCGATAGGTCTCTGTGAGCCAGTGTCTGAGACTAGGATTAGGAACCATTGACTCACCAAGTGAGGATCCCCTGCTATGTGTCCAGAACTGCCTAACAGGAAGTACGTTTCTTTGATAAGTAGACAGGAGTGGGACTAACCTGTGCTTTCCTGAGCCAGGAGCTCTCTTCTCTCCATCACTCTCATGGTGCTTCCCACTTTGACTCCCACTGGCACAAGTGCCTTTTTGAATGTATAGTCACTGTTCCTTCCGTCTGTAGATTTTCAGGCATCTGCCTTTGGCTTCAGGACCACAGTCTAACTGGTTATAATTGCCATAACTGTCTCCCAAACCTATCTGCATGGAGAGACCAATCTTTTGTCCTGCAGATGTTAAGAAGTCTAAGATGTTCTGCTCCACCAGGTTTTCTAGTCTCTACTCAGTATAACTGATTTGGGGCTTGAGGAAGACTGGACGGAAGGCAAAGCTCAGGGACCCTGGGATTGCTGGGGATGGCTTTACAAACAAATGGGTCTGTGAGACCGCTTGGTGGCGCCAGAGTACGGGTCTCAGAGCAGGGAGAGGGAGCGGCTCGCGGGTCAAAGGACTTCACTTCCCAGGAGGCGTTGCGCGGACGCCTGGGGCGGGGCGAGCCGAGGGGCGGAGCCTGCGTGCGGACTGGCGCGGGGAGCTCGCCGTCCGGATGGCGGGGCAGGTGAAGGACCGCGAAGCCTTCAAGAGGCTCAGCTTCCTGTACCAGGTGAGCCCGGGTCGGGGGCGCATCGGGAAGGGTACCCGGTGCGGCCGGCCCGGAGTGACTGTTCCGCCCTTCAGGCCACCCACTGCGTCCTCGCGCAGAACCCTGAGAACCAGGCGCTGGCGAGGTTTTATTGCCACACGGACAGGACCATTGCGAAGCGGCTCCTCCTGCGGCGGTGAGCGGGCGCGGAGCGGGCGGCGGGCGGGACCGGGGAAAACCGGGGAGCGAGCGTGGGCACCCGACCACCTTTCTCCTCTGCCCCCAGGGACCCATCGGTGAAGAAGACCCTCTGTCGTGGCTGCTCTTCCCTCCTCATCCCGGGCCTGACATGGACCCAGCGCCAGAGACGTGAGTGCTCCTTGCGAGGGGGATGATTGCGGAGCGGGGAGTGGGGGGAGGCCCAGCGACCCCTTTCTCGCTTTAGTCGGGTGTCAGGCGTGAGGTTTGTAGGAGCCCGCTTTCTCCAGGGCCGGATTCCGTTACTGCTCCCACCTGGACAAACTAAACTTTGAGCTTGACTTTTATTCCCAGCCTGGGCAGTGGAGAAGTAATAATAGATGCTTTTTAATAATGTTATTTGGCGTCATGGAGTACATGATTCTCATTACCATTCATTCAGCAAATACTAATTTTCTGAGATGTGTCAAGTATTGTGCTAGGTTTATTATTTTCATTAAAATTGCAGTGTGTTGGGACAGACCAATGAAAACAGTTGAAATAGACTAGAAAAAATGAAGTGGAGTGGAATGCTGAGCTACTTATGCCAGGGGTGGTGAGATTCATGTTAAGCAAAGGGAGCGGGAGGTAGACGTTCTAGGCATGTGAGAGGACTCCAAACAAGGGAACTTGTGGTGCTGCAAGGAAATGAGAGTTCAGGAGGCTGAAGTGTGAGGGAGGCAGACACAAGACATGAAGCTGAAGAAGGAAACTGAGGCCAGATCTTGAAGAATCTGGTTCAGGAGTTTAGAGTCTATCTTAAAAGGTACAAAGAAATTGATAGGGTTTATGCAGGGGCCTGACACCACCAAATTTGCATTTAAAGTAGGGAAAATAGAAAAAGAATTACTGAAAAGCAGTGGAGTACAGTAGGTCTTTTCTCCTGCTAAACCTGAGCAACCTTTTCCTTTTTTACCCACATCCACCCCAGGCTGCAAGGGACAGCGCTGGACAGTACAGAGCTGCCTAACATGCCAGCGCAGCCAATGATTCCTCAATGATCCCAGGCATCTGCTCTGGGGAGACCAGCCTGAAGCCCAGCTGGGGAACCAGGCAGGTGAGAGGTGGTAGAGAAAAATGGGGGCTATCCCAGGTGGTAGGGACACATAGGTGTGTTCTGGGTTGGTGGGAGAGGCACCACAGTCAACTCTAATTCTGCTTCTCCACCATGATCTTAAACCACCACAGCCCCTGCGAAGCATAGCTCACTCCATTCCAGCCTACCTTCCTGAGGAGAGAATAGAGCCTCTGCCCCAGTTATCAGTGATGGATTCATCGTATCTGCCAAAGAAATAAAATTTCATTGTATTTCACCGTGTTTAATTCTATTCTGTGAGGATTTTAGCTCTTCATTTTGTTTTCTTCTATTCCTATCTGTATTTCTCTGTCACCGGCTAACTTCCTCTTTGTCTTTACCATCCGTATACTCCCATCATGTGGAGATGTCCCGGCCTCCATCAGCCACTGGGCCCCACTAAGCACCTCCCGTTTCCAGGACCCTGGCTCCAGTGCTTCCTCAGTGCAGTGCCATGTTTGGACCTCAGCTTCCAGAGCTGTCTGCAAGGTCTCTAGCCTTCTTAGGACATTCCATCTTTAGGTAGTCCTCGCTGTTGACTGAAGGGCTGGACAGACTGGTGATGCCACTACTCTCTTTTTAAGTGAGGGTAAAAAAAGGGGGATGAGGGAGTGGAGGCAGCTCAGATCCTCAAGGCCCACTTTTTCCAATCTCAGAGCTTTCTTCTTTTGAATTCTAATGAGAGAAATGGTGTAAACCTGAACTAAGAGGAGCTCACAGAAGGACACTGGGAGATACTGCACAAGTCTGCTCCATAGGTAGACTCTCAAGATTGTCTGAAGAATCCTTCAACAACTAAAATTGTTTCCTTTCATATCCCTCAAGAGCCTACTCAAGGACAGAACTCTCAGACTGGCGACTTTGCTAGCTTTCGGCTAATCAGTTTACCCTAAAAGTGTGCAAACAAAATTCACTATTAGCAATGTGCAATTTTTTTTTCCTTATCTTTCTGTTCTAACTCCTGTGTTGCAGTAATCTAGTGCTGTATAAAAATTACATCGTAATGCTGCTTAAAACAGTGAATTATTATTTCTCTGATTCTGTGGGTTAGGAATTCTGATAGAGCTGGGTCGAGTGGTTCTTCTGCTCAGGTGGTATCAGCTGGGCCCCTACTCAGCTGCATTTAGCTGGCAGCTGCTATGGAAGACCCAAGAAGGCTCACTCACATGCCTGGCACCTCATTGTTTCTCCGTGTGGCCTTGCCATGTAACTAGCTTTGACATCCGCATAGCATGACGGTGTCAGGGTGGTTGGACTTCTTAACATGGCTCGGACTTCCACAGAGAGCATTCCAAGAAAACAAGCCTGGGCTGCAGTGAATTAATACAGCTCTTCTAGCCATAGTCTTTGTGACTTGCACAAAATGACTGGGTGGGACTATGCAAATAAGGTGCTTATGGCTTACCAAGGGGATTGGACAGCTTGCTAATAATGCAGATGAGGTGGATCACACCCGTGTGGGTGGGATTATACAAATAAGGTGTATGGAACCCTAATGAGGGAATTGGTCGGTTTTGCCATCATGCTAGGCTTAAAATGAACCATCCCAGAGGCAGAAAGGGAGGATCTCACTACCACCAAGAACAGAAGGGAGCGGAGCACATCTTTTAAACCCAGGAGACAGAGCTATAACATCATAGATGGGACAAGCCAGCAAAGAGTGACAGCAGAGAAACGGCAGCAGCAGAACCAGGAGACTGGTGCAAGATGGTGCAGTGGGCTTCCCACCCCACGGAGCAAGACAGTTACAGTGGGCATGCCGACCCACAAAGTGCAAGAACTGAGCACCTTTAGGCGGAGGCTTCCTGGAAGAATAGGTGACCCTGGGTACTTACTGGCAGAGCTAAAGAGCTTTATAACACTGGCATGAGCAGGGTAGAGGCTGGGCCAAGGGGCTGAGGGCCAGAGAGAGGCCTGCCTGGGGGTACAGCCGAGAATAGGCTGTCTTGATCAAAGAACTTATCCTGAGTCATTTCTGATTCTGAATCGTAACCTGTTACTTCCCTAATAAACCCTGTAACTTTGAGTATGGTCCGTGAGTTCTGTATGGCCGTTGCAATGAATTATTCAATCCAGTGGAGAAGTAGAGTGCCACGGGAGGGATGATTGTTAGAATGGGTAAAAAGGTTGGAGAGAGGACGTTTATCTGACTTTCGCCTCATGGGAATCAGCCTTGGGCTGTCGATCTTGAGTCTCTTTCCCCCTTGGGAACTTAGAGGAGGACCTCTGATGCCCCCTCCATAGCATTTTTACAAAGCCCCAATGTGCAAGTGCTTATCAGTTCTCTGCATCACGCTAATGTCCCTTGGCCAAAGCAAGTCACATGGCCAAGTTGCACAAAGGTTCATTGGTTGGTTCTCTGGAGACCAACGATAAAACAACCTACAATGTCTTGTTTTTGTGTTTGTCCCTGACTTGATCTATCCACTGATCCCTTCACAAGTCAGTACATTATTTTCATAAAAGGTAACTAAGTAGTGTACAGGTAACTAAATGACTGAATTATTCTCTGACAGTTTATGTCTGTAGCCTGCCTACCTGAGTCAGTTGTGAGAAGCAACAGAAATGTATAGCCTCAAAATACTCGACATGTGAACCTGGACCCTTTGTGTCTTCCACTTCCCTTCCTTGGCTCCTCTCATGAGTCTCATTTCTGTTGATTGAACTCCTTCACACTTGCACACTAAATCTGAATGTTGTCAAGTTTTTGTGTGTGACTATGCTTGCACATAACTGAACATGTTCACAGTGGGGTAGCAGTGGTGAAACTATGAGTTTTGATTTTATAGCTACATCATTAATTCCTCTCGTGGGAGACCATGGGAATCAGTTCCTGTTGGAAGGCAGACGAAACAGAACCTGGACTATGGTTCACTTGTGAGTTTGTGTGGCTTGTTCATTTGTTTTATATTTCCATAAATATAGATTGCTCTAAATCTAAAGATCATAGCCCTCTTCCTCCTTCTAAAACTCTGTCGTTTTTCATGTTTACTTAGTATGACATGATTAAAAAAAAAAAAGCAAAAAACTAAACCCTTTGCCATTGAGTTGATTCTGAGTCATGGTGACCCTATGGGACAGAGTAGAACTGCCCGTGGGATTTCCAAGGCTGAAATCTTTACAGAAGCAGACTGCCACATCTTTCTTCTGCAGAGTGGCTGGCAGGTTCTGAACTGCCAAGCTTTTGGCTAGCAGTCGAGCATTTAACCAACTGCATCACCAGGGCTCCTCTTTATGACATGATAGTTGTCAGTATATGCAAAAATGGATTTCCTGTACCAAAGATGGAGAAAAAAATCCAAACCCCTAGTATGCAATAGTTAGCTTCCTGTAATTTTTCTAAACAATTTGCTAATTCAAAATCAGTGCCCTTTTAGGGCGCTTTATATAAAATTAAACAAAAGAGAGAAGAAACATAGATCATACAAATTGGATCAAGAAAAAAAGGTTTTCCAAAAGTCATAGAAACCAAGTCTTAATCATTCTGCAGACTTTAGTTCAGTTTACGACTTTTCAAAGCTGGTAAGAATCAGTAATCATTGTCAGGTGAGAAGAGAGCGAGATCTTGATTGATTGATCGAGAGACTGTCCTGAATTCAAAAGAGAGTTAGAAAATTAGATTCTAGCAAAGGGAATAATAAATAATTCTGGTCTTCTCTATCTCACATATGTTTGTAATATCAAATAAGATATATCGATCCACCTTGAAAACTGCATTTTATAACTTGAACAGAGTGTAAGTAATGATCATAATAATACTGAGAGTAATAACAAGTCAAAAAATACATTAGAAAAGACAGGGCCTGGACGTCAGGGAATCTGAGGTGCTGTCCCTGCAATAGGTATTTGTTAAACGAGGAACTTTAACTATGTTCATGACATGATAAAAAAAAAAAAAAAAAAGCAAAAAACTAAACCTTTTGCCATTGCTTTGATTGAGTCATAGTGACCCTATGGGACAGAGTAGAACTGCCCCATGGGATTTCCAAGGCTGAAATCTTTACAGAAGAAACCTGTAGTTTCTTCCCACTCTGAAGACTAATGGATTAAGTTATGGCCTTTTCATCAGTTCATTCAAAAATATTTTCTGAGCGTATACTCTGTGGCAGGGCATTACTCAGGCACTTGGGATATACATCAGTGAACAAAAGAGGTGGAGGGAAGACAAGCAAAAAACAATGCATGTAAATTACATAAAGGGATACGTTCTATGGAAAAAACAGGACAGTGAGGAAGGTTTGGGGTACAGGTTAGCAGTCGAGGTAAGCACCACTGAGAAGGCAACCACCGCAGGCTGTAGGTGCCTCTTCCTTAGCCCCTCACACAACCCCAGAGGTGACTTTCTGCAGATACTTACCATACACGACAACAGCTTCTGTCTCTCTGTCCCAGGGTATTTCCTGGAAGCAAGAGCTGTGCTGGGTAGGCCAAAAGTGCCAGTAAGGAATGCCCCTGGGAGCAACCCCAAACAATGATTGATGGATCAATATTCCACAGAGTCTCTCGGGGTCTCTAGCAGGGTTCAGCCCTGGTGGCACACAGTGTGTGCACACATCTTTTAGAGACTCTTCCCTTCCCCTCGTTCACTCCCCACTGCCTCACCATAATTCCTGGGATTACCTCTCAGATCAAGTACTTACACCCAAGTCCATGTCTCGGTTTGCTTTGGGTGAACCCAAACTAAGAGTGACATTTGATTTTTTTTTTTTTTTAAAAAAAAAAAAGACTTGAAGGAGAAAAGGGAGCTAGCCATGCAGATATCTGGGGAGAAACTTCTAGGCAGAGGGAACAGCCAGGGCAAAGGCCCTGAGGTGGGAGCCTGCCCAGTATGTTGAAGAATCAGAAAAGGGGCCAGTGTGAGTGGCACAGAGTGAGCAAGATGGAGAGAAAATGCGGCCAGAGAGATCATGGAAGGTCAGGGGTCTTTAGACCATCATGAGGCATTTGATTTATTCAGTGCAAGACCACTGGAAGTTTTTAGCAAGCAGTGACATGATGTGATGTAACATTTCAAAAGGATCCCTCTCACTGTTCTTTTAAGAATAGACTAGAAGAGTAAGATTGGAAGAAGGGAAACCAGTTAGGAGACTATTCTGATCACCCAAGTGAGGGATGATAGTGGCTTGGACTTGGGTGTTAGCAGTGAAGATGGAAACAAGTGTTCGGATTTTTTTTATAGTTTGAAGGTAAAGCCCATAGCTTTCCTGATGGATTAGCAGTTGAATTTGAGGAAAAAGAGAGGATACACCGAGTTTCCACAGAACTAAAGTTTTAGCAGTCCTGGTATATGCACTATGATAATCAGAGCAAGACTAGTGTGTATTTTGAAGAGAAAGAATATTTTATGACTTCCTATTTGACCAGGATATTGAGAGAATCCAATGCATCTCCAGTCATACGTATAGAATGGGGGTGGAAGCTGAGTTTTGGATTCAGTCTGGTCACCCCCAGGGCTTGCAGAAATTATATACCAGGGGCCGTCAAACTGATTCTGACTCATGGCAACTCCATTTGTGTCAGAGTAGAACTGGGATCCACAGGGCTTTCAATGGCCAATTTTTCAGGACACCTCCAGGCCTTTCTTCCCAGACACCTCTGGGTGAACTCTAACCTCCAACCTTTTGGTTAGCAGTTGAAGATGTTAACTGCTTACATGTTAACAGTTAAACAAGGTTGCTTTTACTTTGTCTTCTGAAGCAGGGATTTCATCCAAGGACTCCTGCAGAAATTGTAAGATTATTTAGAATGGAGGGATATCCCATAACTTCCCTAACACTCTATGAAACTTTTCTCTGTAATCTTAATGGTATAAGGGTTCTTAGCTATATCCTCTCATTATAAAGATAAGTCAAAGACTCAGAGAGATTATATGATACACCAAGTTCACTGCAAAGCCAGAGCTTGAACCAAAGATTTCTTTATCTAAGGGGTATTCTTTCTGTGTTCACATTGGCTCAAAAGAAGGTGAGACCCTCCCTACCAATTTTAAAACTAATAAAATAAACCTAGTTGTACAGGTTTCTTCATATTGACCAGGATATCTTATCTATGTGTCTACTGAGTGGCCCTATCCTCAGGAAGATGGAAGCTTGGGCAGAAGATTGGGCTCAGGCCTCAGTCCTTGTCACAAATTAGTAAACTGGATTTGGGGATGCTTTTTTTTTATTGGTCGCTATGAGTCAGAATTGACTCAATGGCAATGGGTTTGGGTTTTTTTGTTTGTCTTTATTCTGGTTCACAAGGGAATTAAGAATTAAGCATGATAGGATTTATGGCAATCTTGGTATTTCTTATGAAAGCAACAGTTTACTCAAAGTTAATTCCAACTGTGGACTGGCATTTGCAGTGATCCTTGGCCAACATAAGCTGCCTGCCTCTCCTCAGAAAAGGTGCTGCCTCAGTTATCTTCCTGTGTCCCAATCTGTCTACCCAGGGTGAGGGAGATGTATTCTTTATTTTTTTTATTGTGCTTTAGGTGAAAGTTTACAGCTCAAGTTAATATCTCATATAAAAATTTATATACATATTGTTATGTGACATTAGTTGCAATCCCTGTAATGTGACAGCACACTCCCCCTTTCCACCCTGGGTTTCTTGTGTCCATTCAACCAGTTCCTGTCCCATCCTGCCTTATCCCACCTCCTGACAGGAGCCACCTATTTGGTCTCCTATCTGCTTGAACTAAGAAGCACACTCTTCACGAGTATTATCTTATGTTTTACAGTCCAGTCTAACCTTTGTTTGAATAGTGGGCTTCAGAAATGGTTTTAGTCCCGGGCTAACAGAGCCTACAGGGACCATGGCTTCATGGGTTCCTCCAGTCTCAGCCAGAACATCAAATCTGGTCTTATTACATGAATCTGAGTTCTGCTCCAAAATTTTCTCCTGCTCCGTCAGGGCTTTTCTGTTGGGTTCCCTGTCAGGGCAGTCATTGATGGTAGCCAGACACCATCTAGTTCTTCTAGTCTCAGGCTGTTGGAGTCTCTGGTTTATGTGGGCCTTTTGTCTCTTGGGCTAATATTGTCCTTGTGTCTTTGGTGTTCTTCATTCTTTGCTCCAAGTGAGTTGGGACCAATTGATGCATCTTAGATGGCCTCTTCCAAGCTTTTAAGACTCCAGAGGCTACTCACCAAAGTGGGATGCAGAACATTTTCTTAATAAACTTTGTTATGCCAAGTGACCTAGATGTCCCCCGAAACTGCCCCAGCTCCAGCTATTCTGCCCCTCAAAGTGAATGGCTGTGTTCAGGAAAGTTCTTAGTTTTTCCTTTGGTCCAGTTGTGCTGACTTCCCATGTATTGTGTGCTGTCCTTGCCTTCACCTAAGATGATTCTTGTCTACTATCTAGTTAGTGAATACTGCTCTCCCTCCCTCCCTTTTAACCATCAAAGAATGTTTTCTTCTGTGTTTAAACCTTTTCTTGAGTTCTTGTAATAGTGATCTCATACAATATTTGTCCTTTTGCGACCGACTAATTTCACTCAGCGTAATGCCCTCCAGATTCATCATGTTGTGAGATGTTTTGCAGATTCATCATTGTTCTTTATCGTTGTGTAGTATTCCATTGTGTGTATGTACCATAATTTGCTTAATCATTTCTGTTGATGGGCATCTAGGTTGTTTCCATTTTTTTTTTGCTATTGTGAACAGTGCTACAATGAACATGGGTGTGCATATATCTATTCCTGTGACAGCTCTTATTTCTCTAGGTCATAGTCCAAGGAGTGGGATTGCTGAATCATATGGTACTTCTATTTCTGTCTTTTTAAGGAAGCACCAAATCAATTTCCAAAGTGGTTGTACCATTTTATATTCCCACCAGCAGTGTATAATTGTTCCAATCTCTCTGAAACTTCTCCAACATTTATTATTTTGTGTTTTTTGGATTAGTGCCAGCCTTGTTGGGGTGAAATGGTATCTTATTGTAGTTTTGATTTACATTTCTCTATACAAATGACTGTGAGCATTTCCTCATGTATCCGTTAGCCTCCTGAATGTCTTCTTTGGTGAAGTGCCTGTTCCTATCCTTTACCCATTTTTAATTGGATTACTTGTCTTTTTGTTGTTGAGGTGTTGCAGTATCTTGTAGATTTTAGAGATTAGACCCTTGTTGGATATGTCGTAGCCAGAAATTTTTTCCCAGTCTGTAGGTTATCTTTTTACTCTTTTGATGAATTTAAGTTTTTTATTTTTAGGACCTCCTAGTTTTTTTTTTTTTAGTTATCTAGTTTCTCTTATTGTGTTTGTGCATTGTTAGTTATGGTTTGTATTCTGTTTATGCCATATATTAGGGCTCCTAGCACTGTCCCTATTTTTTCTCCCATGGTCTTTATCATTTTAGACTTTTTATTTAGGTCTTTGATCCATTTTGAGTTAGTTTTTGTACATGGTGTGAGGTATGGGTCTTGTTTCTTTTTTTTGCAGATGGATATCCAATTATGCCAATACCATTTGTTAAAGAGACTATATTTTCCCCCGTTTAGCATACTTTGGACCTTTGTCAAATATTGGTTGTTCATAGCTGTTCATGGATGAATTTACGTCTGGATTCTCAATGGTGTTCCATTGGTCTATGTATCTGTTGTAGTACCAGTACCAGGCTGTTTTGACTAACGTGGCAGTATAATAGTTCTAAAATTAGGTAGTGTGAGGCCTCCCACTTTGTTCTTCTTCTTCAGTAATGCTTTATTTATCTGAGGCCTCTTCCCCTTCCATATGAAGTTGGTGATTTGTTTCTCCATCTCATTAAAAAATGCCGTTGGAATTTGGATCGGGATTGCATTGTATCTGTAGATCACTTTGGGTAGAACTGACATATTCACAATGTTGAGTCTTCCTATCCATGAGCATGAATGTTTTTCCACTTAGGTAGGTCTCTTGGTTTCTTTCAATAGTATCTTGTAGTTTTCATTGTACAGGTCTTTTACGTCTCTCGTTAGGTTTATTCCTAAGTATTTTATCTTCTTGGCGGCTGTTGTAAAAGGCATTGATTTGGTGATTTCCTTTCGAAATTCTCTTTTTTGGTATAGAGGAATCCAACTGATTTGGGTATGCTTATCTTGTATCCTGATACTTTGCTGAAATCTTCTATTAGTTCCAATAGCTTTTTTATGTATGCTTTGGGGTTTTCTGTGTATAAGATCATATCATCTGCAAATAGGAATACTTTTCCTTCTTCCTTACCAATTTGTTGCTGTTGTTAGGTGCCATCAAGTTTCTTCCACCTCACAGCAACCCTATGCACAACAGAGTGAAATACTGCCCGGTCCTGTGCCATCCTCACAATTGTTGCTATGCTTGAGCCCATTGTTGCAGCCACAGTGTCAATCCATCTCATTGAGGATCTTCCTCTTTTTCGCTGACCCTCTACTTTACCAAGCATGATGACCTTCTCCAGGGACTGATCCCTCCTGATAACATGTCCAAAGTGTGTGAGACACAGTCTTGATATCCTTGCTTCCAAGGAGAATTCTCGTTGTACTTCTTCCAAGACAGATGTATTCATTCTTTTGTCAGTCCATGGTATATTCAATTTTCTTTGCCAAGACCACAATTCAAAGGTGTCAATTCTTCTTCCGTCTTCCTTATTCATTGTCCAGCTTTCGCATGTATATGAAGCAATTGAAAACACCATGGCTTGGGTCAGGCACACATGTGTCCTCAAGGTGTCATCTTTGCTTTTTTAACATTTTAAGGGGATCCTTTGCAGCAGATTTGCCGAATGTAATGCATCTTTTGATTTCTTGACTGCTGTTTCCATGGCTGTTGATGGTGGATCCAAGTAAAATGAAATCCTTGACAACCTCAATCTTTTCTCCGTTTATCATGACGTTGCTTATGGGTCCAGTTGTGAGGTTTTTTGTTTTCTTTATGTTGAGGTGCAATCCATACTGAAGGTTGTGATCTTTGATCTTCATCACTAAGTGCTTCAAGTCCTCCTCACTTTCAGCAAGCAAGTTTGTGTCATCTGTGTAATGCACGTTGTTAGTGAGTCTTCCTCCAATCAGGATGCCCCGTTCCTCTTTGTATAGCCCAGCTTCTCGGATTATTTGCTCAGTGTACAGATTGAATAGGTATGGTGAAAGGATACAACCCTGACACACACCTTTCCTGACTTTAAACCATGCAGTATCCACTTGTTCTGTTCGAACGACTGCCTCTTGATCCATGTAAAGATTCCTCATGTGCACAATTAAGTGTTCTGGAATTCCCATTCTCCAAAATGTTATCCATAATTTGCTATGATCCGTACAGTCGAATGGCTTAGCATAGTCAACAAAACACAGTTAACATCTTTCTGGTATTCTCTGCTTTCCGCCAGGACCCATCTGACATCAGCAATGATATCCCTGGTTCCATGTCCTCTTCTAAATCTGGCTTGAATTTCTGACAGTTCCCTGTCGATACACTGCTGCAGCTGCTTCCGAATGATCTTCAGCAAAATTCTGCTTGCACATGGTGGTAATGATATTGGTTGATAATAATTGCATTCGATTGGATCACCTTTCTTGGGGAATAGACATAAATATGGATCACTTCCAGTCGGTTGACCAGGTAGCTGTCTACCAAATTTCTTCCCATAGGTGAATGAGCACTTGCAATGCTGCATCTGTTTGTTGAAACGTCTCAATTGGTATTCCCTCAATTCCCGAAGCCTCATTTTTCACTAATACCTTCAGTTCAGCTTGAACTTCTTCCTTTAGTACCATCAATTCCTGATCAGATGTTACCTCCTGAAAGTGTTGAACGTCAACCAATTCTTGATATAGTGACTCTGTGTATTCCTTCCATCTTCTTTTGATGTTTCCTACATCATTTAATATTTCCGCCATAGAATCCTTCAGTATTGCAACTCGAGGCTTGAATTTTTCCTTCAGTTCTTTCAGCTTGAGAAATGCTGAGCATGTTCTTCCCTTTTGTTTTTCTATCTCCAGATCTTTTCACATGTCATCATAATACCTTACTTTGCCTTCTCAAGCTGCCTTTTGAATTTTTCTGTTCAGCTGTTTTACTTCATCATTTTTTTCTTTTGCTTTAGCTACTCAGAGTTCAAGAGCAAGTTTCAGAGTCTCTTCTGACAACCATTTAGCTCTTTTTTTTTTTCTCTCTCCTGTCTTTTAAATGACCTCTTCCCTTCTTCTTGTATGATGCCGTTGATGTCATTTCCACAGTCCATCTGGTCTTCGCTCATTAGTGTTCAACACATCAAATCTATTGAGATGGTCTCTAAAGTCAAGTGGTATATACTCAAGGTCGTACTTTGGCTCTCTTGGACTTTTTCTAACTTTCTTCAGTTTCAACTTGACCTTACATATGAGTAATTGATGGTCTGATCTGAAGTCATTCCCCTGATCTTGTTCTGACTGATGATATTGAACTTTCCATTGTCTCCTTCCACAGATGTAGTCGATTTGATTCCTGTGTATTCCATCTGCCAAGGTCCACATGTATAGTCACCATTTATATTGGTGAAAAAACGTATTTGCAATGAAGAAGTAGTTGGTCTTGCAAAATTCTATCATGCGATCTCTGACATAGTTTCTATCACCAAGGCCATATTTGCCAACTACCAGTCCTTCTTCTTTCTTTCCAACTTTCACATTCCAATCACCAGTAATTATCAGTGCATCCTGATTGTATGTTCAGTCAATTTCAGACTACAGAAGTTGGTAAAATTCTTCAGTTTCTTCATCTTTGGCCTTAGTGGTTGGTGTGTAAATTTGAATAATAGACATATTAACTGGTCTCTCTTGTAGGAGTATGGATATTATCCTATCACTGGTAGCATTGTACTTCACGGTAGTTCTTTAAATGTTCATTTTGACAATGACTGTAACGCCATCATTCCTGGCATAATAGAAAATGACCAATACCAGTCCATTTCAGTTCACTAATGCCTAGAATATTGATCTTTATGTGTTCCATTTCATTTTGATGATTTCCAATTTTCATAGACTCGTACTTCATGCATTTCAGGTTCCAATTGTTAATGGATGTTTGCAGCTGTTTCTTCTCATTTTGAGTTGTGCCACATTGGCAAATGAAGGTCCCAAAAGCTTGACTCCATCCATGTCATTAAGGTCGACTTTACTTTGAGGAGGCAGCTCTCCCCTAGTCATATTTTGAGTGCCTTCCAACCTGAGGGGGTCATCTTCCAGCACCACATCAGACAATGTTCCACTGCTATTCATAAGGTTTTCACTGGCTAAATTCTTTTCAGAAGTAGACCGCCAGTTCCTTCTTCCTAGTCTGTCTTAGTCTGGAAGCTCAGCTGAAACCTGTCCACTGTGCATGACCCTGCTGGTATTTGAATATCGGTGGTAGAGCTTCCAGTATCACAGCAACACACAAGCCTCCACAGTACAGCAAACTGACAGACGCATGGAGGTTACCAATTTACCAATTTCGATGCCCTTTATTTCTTTTTCTTGCCTTATTCCTCTGGCTAGGACCTCCAGCACAATGTTGAATAAGAGTGGTGATAAAGGGCATCCTTTTCTGGTTCCCGTTCTTAAGGGGAGTGCTTTCACACTCTCTCTGTTTAGGAGAAAGGATGATGTTGGCTGTTGACTTTTTATAAATACCATATGACCCAGCAACCCCACTCATAGGAATACATCATAGAGAAATAAGAGCTATCACATGAATAGACATATGCATACCCTTGTAATTGCAGCATTATTCACAATAGCAAAAAGATGGAAACAACCTAAGTGCCCATCAACAGATGAATGGATAAACTCTGGTATATACACAAAATGGAGTAATACACAATGATAAAGAACAATGATAAATCTGTGAAACATCTCACAACATGGATGAATCTGGAGGGGATTATGCTGAGTGACATCTTTGCTTTTTAAAAAGATGTCAACTTGAACACTAAGGTGTACCTGACCTAAACCATGATGTTTTCAATCGCCTCATGTGCATGTGAAAGCTGGGCAATGAATAAGGAAGACAGAAGAAGAATTGATGCCTTTGAATTATGAGGTTGGCAAAGAATATTGAATATACATACCATGGACTGCCAAAAGACCAAACAAATCTGTCTTGGAAAAAGTACAACCAGGATGTTCCTTAGAAGCGAGAATGGTAAGACTTTCTCTCACATACTTTGGACATGTTATCAGGAAGGACCAGTCCCTGGAAAAGGACATCATGCTTGGTAAAGTAGAGGGTCATCAAAAAAGAGAAATATCCTCAGTGAGATGGATTGACCCAGTAGCTTCAACAATGGGCTCAAACAGAACAACCATTGTGAGGATGGTGCAGGACCAGGCAGTGTTTCCTTCTATAGTACATAGGGTCCTTATGAATGGGGAGCAACTTGATGGCACCTAACAACAACAAATTAGCCTACTAGGGACAGCCTGCACCCCCTCCTCAGCGGGACCCAACTCATCCCTCCTGCCCCCCTCTCCACCCTCGGCGGTCACTCACATCCGCCCAGGATGCTCCTCACCGCTTCTAGTGCTGCAAACCCACTTCTTGGCAGTGATCTACCAGGGAGAGTGGTGGGTGCCAGGCGCTGAATGCAAGGCCCCGGAGCCGGGATCCTCTTCTAGGGTCCCAGTGGGGAGTGGGGTAGTGGTGGCATCTATTTCTCAAGAGCAGGGGAACCTGGCTTTAAGGGAGAGGCGCGGTGTAGGAACCCGGGAGACCCGTTTTCATTTGGGCACCGTTCTGTCCTGGGACCAGTTAATTTGTTTAACGCCTTAGCTAAAGACAACAATGTACTTGACTTTTTCTTTGTAAAATTCAAAGGCAGCCTCGCTTCCAGGCTCCCCCTTCACCACCCTCTCACCCCCTCCCCACCCCCACCCCCGTCTCCGCACTGAGGAGGGCTGCCTGGAGCATTGTTCATCCGGAGAATCCTAAAGTGTCTTGGGTTCAGCCCTCCCTGGGTGCTGCCAGAAGCCCCTGCCGGCGAAGGGGCTGACTCTAGAGGGTCAGATATGGAATCAAACTGCTCCCCAGTCTCCAAATGGGCGGTGGCTTTCCTAACCCCAGAGCCCCCATCGTCTAGTCACCCACTGTGGATTCGGGGAGGACTCCAGTCCCCTCCTCGCCCCCAACCTGCTGTCCCAAGTTTGCCCCATTTTCCACGTCTGATCTCACTCTCCTCCCCCGCGTTTTTTCGAGTCGCCGCCCAAAGGACGTTTCCCGGCCCACCGCCCCGTCTGGCCCTGCCAATTCATCTTAAAAAAAAAAAAAAAAAAACCAACCTGGACTGCGAATAACCTCTGCAGCCGGGCTGGAGAGCCTGGCGTTGGAGAAAAGCGTGGGAGAGGTGCGCATTGCAGGCAAACCGGAACTGCAGGACCTGGTTTCTCAGGGGGCAGATTATCAAAAAGGATATAAACTCGGTGCTTACCTTGCTGTCCAGATCATCTGTACTGAATAATGTCACACTTTTTCACCATATCAAAGATTCTGCTTCTAGGTATCGCTGGCCTCTGCCCCTCTCCCCAAGCCTACAGCACCTTCCTATAGAATCAAAGCCTCTTTTCAAATTTACAATCCGTGACAGGGACGGGTTACCCAGTAAGCAAGGTAAACAGGGTTTACTTGTGTTTACCTAGGAATCTGTAGTGAACAATTTCACGTTTTCCACCGTATCTTTGACCTTTCACCCGTGTGAAATTGTTCACTACAGACTGGTAAATACGCACAAGTAAGCTTGTACTTGGAAACCCTCGTGGCATAGTGGTTAAGAGCTACTGCTGCTTAACCAAAAAGGTCGGCAGTTTGAATTCACCAGGCGCTCCTTGGAAACCCTTTGGGGCAGTTCTATTCTGTTCTATAAGATCGCTAAGAGTCTGAATTCACCAGTTTGCATTGGCGTTTTTTCGGTTTTGTGGGTTAACTCTTACCGCGCTTCCGTTGGCAACTCAGTTCCTGACAACACCGCCACCAGTTTTCTGAGCTCTGCAGTTGGCTACAAGGTCAGGTTTTGAACGCAAAAATTTTTCACACCAACCTCATTTCGTTTCTCCTATAGTTCGAGTTTAGTTGAGAAGGGCACGGGCACGGTCTCGGGGCTCCACAGAAAATATTGGACCAGATTCTCGAAGTGGCTGGAGGGAAAGGTTGGCCATGACTGAGGAGGCATTGCCCACAGCTAGCCTGAGCCTGGTGCGTGGAACCGCGGTCTGGAGCTGGGAGGGAAAGCCGGGATCCCTGAGCACTGGAGGAGGGGGAGGCTCATGTCAAAACCGAGTTCAGGAATCTCGAGGCGGGATGGAAAACCGTAGCTGGCGCTGGGGCTGAGGCTGGGAACTTTCTTTTTTCGGTATTTCCGCCGCGGGGGGCTGGGCTGAGGAGCCCTGGTGGCGCAGTGGTTAAGCGCTCGGCTGCTAACCTAGAGGTGGGCAGTTCGAACCCCACCAGCCGCTCCTCGAAAGAAAGATGCCCCAGTCTGCTTCAGAAAAGATTTACAGCCTTGAAATCCTATGGGGCAGTTCCACTTTGTCCTGTCGGGTCCCTAACTAGTCGGAGTCGACTGGATTGCAATGGTTTTGTTTGTGTGTTTGTTTCAGTCTAGGCTCATATTGCTCATCTATAATCACAAACAGGGGCGGATTAATCAGTTTGTGCAACACATACTTTCGATACGGCAGAGGAAATTGCTGCCCGGCGAAGTTCGGTAGCTCTCTGGGGTGCAGGGCTAGTACTAGGACAGATGGATTTGAAAATGCAGGACCTAGGGCTGACTTGATTCTGTCATAGCTCAGCTTGTTTTTAGTCTTGAATTTTCTCTTCTTTCCCCTTTATTTTTAATTGTAATTTATCACACATACATACAGCAAGGGGAGCCCTGATGGTGCAGTGGTTAACAAGTCGGCTGCTAACCAAAAGTTCCACAGTTCAAATCCATCAGCGCTCTTTGGAAACCCTATGGGGCAGTTCTACTCTGTCCTATAGTCACTATGCGTCAGAATACACTTGACGGCAACAGGTTTGGATCTGGGTTTTTATACAGCAAGATCCTTAAATCATGTATACAATCTTCATTTACTAATTACACAAACCTTCCTTTTATGCATCTCCTAGGTCAAGAGCTAGAGCTGAGGTAGCCCTGCTATCTCCAATCACAACTTTCTCCCTCCTTCCTTCTGGAGTAGGCATGCTCCCCTCTTCTGCATAAGAATTTATTCACTTTTCCCAGCTTCCCCATTCCTAATAAGAAATAGCTTCCCAACTCTCTTTCTTCCTTCTCACCCACAGGAGATGTCCCCCTTGGAGATGAGAATCTCACTGCGAATGGTGGGCCATGTGTCATGGTGGGCAGTGGTCACTGGGGGCTTCCTTGGAGCTCCCTCCCTCTGGTGGTGCTGGGTGAGCGCCTTTGCTATGCTTTGTCTCTCTGGTTGCCAAAAAAATGAATCCATGAACAATTTGTGGGAAAAGCCTTCAATAAAATCATCCTGGTGAGGTTTGACTCCGATTCATGGCGGCCCTATATCTGTCAGAGTAGTACTGTTCTCCGTAAGGTTTTCAATGGCTGATTTTTTGGAAGTAGATTGCCAGGCTTTTCTTCTGAGGCAGCTCTGGGTGGACTCAAGCCACTAGTAGAGCCCTGTTAACTGTTTGCACCACCAGGGACTCCTAAGTGCAACAGAGGCTGGAGCAAGCTGGGCTGCTCAGATCAAAGGGTCTGCGACTCCTTTTGCCCTTCAATGCCAAGGGCTTATCCTGGGTGGGGTAGCCTCAGTCAAAGGCTGGAAGGAAATAGGTTGTCCAGGAACTGCACTCCAGAGGTTGGCTCCACTTCTTTTTTATTATTATTATTAAATAATAGTTAACAAAACAGGTGCCAGGTTGCACAACACCTTCCCTTTCACTCTTCCCCATTTCTGGAAAGCAACCACCTTCAAGTCTTTTAGCTTATGTTTTGTTATTTATCTTGACTTTAAATGGCAAACTTTTGTTCAACTTTTTTATTTTTCAGCTTTAAGCACTGTTTACTTCCCAATATCTATTCCATACACAGCCCCCTCTTCTTCAAATACACAATTTCATCCTCCCCATATAGGCGTGTGATAATTTTGACTGAATCTGACATCAGAGTTAGAACGTTTTTTTCTACGGAAATGTTACTCACTGCAGAGGCATATTCTAAACTTCCTTAATTGTTCTTTCCATACATCTTGTTGTTTCTCAGAGATTTATTAATTGCCTGGGGGTTTTCATTTTCATACTTTCCACTTCCTTTTATGACTTTATCCCAGCACTCCCCTGCTTGAGGAAATCCCTTCTCACGATGGTTACCATCAAGGTCATTTTCTTGAAAGCTCCCCTGTGCCTTCCCACCCATGCAGGCTGCCCTGTCCCTCTCTGGATCCATTATCCAGCTGTCCTGTCAGACTCCCCCACTGCCCCTCTTCCTGGTGACTGCCATCTTTCTCTCCTGGATCGAAGTCCAGTTTTCCCAGATCCCAGGTCTTCCTCTCTTTAGGTATACTCCCTCCTTTCCTGGAGCTTAACCCCAGCTTCCTGAAAAAGTGTTCACAGAAGGGAAACTTTTGAGGTTTCGCATGTCTGATTTTCTTCCTATTTTACAGGGATGGCTTCAAAAATCCAGGTCAGCTCAGACTGGAGTTCCTGAGGCCACAGCAGAAAACCTGCAGATAGATGAGCACAAGTGGTCCCTCTGCTGATTTGTGATCATTCTTGCTCCTTCCAGTCGGACTTCTCAAGCTGGCGGGGGGTCTTATCCAGAGGATGGGGTGTTCTCTAACTCATGAGTCCCTTATAAGACTCGATCCTTGAGACATAGACAGGATTCTGGCTCAGTTTCCTTCCCTGAACCATGGGTTGACCAGATGACCACCCTCATAGAGCTGAGGATCAGATGTTGGCAGCTGGGGGTGGGGGGGGACATTATTGTCCTACAACACACCTCCAAAGACCTCTTAATAAATTCTTGAAACATCTGACCTCAGCCTGAAGTTCCTTCCTGAAATACCGGAGGGGAAGAAAGAGGAGAGAGGCAGAGTGACAACTGGGTGGATGCCAGGAGAACAGGAAAGGCAGGGAGAAAAATAGGAGTAAGAAGGGAAAAGAGGGGGCAAGGCTGTGTCATGACTAGGGAGATCTCCTGATTCAGGATTTGCTTCTAGTAAGTGCTGTAACCCAGGTGTGGGGTCTGGGAATACCTTCAGAAGTTCATCTCTGGCTCGTCTCACAGCACAGACTCCTCCACCTGCTGGAAGTCAGACACTAACTTGCTTAGAAACTTAATAAAATGAAACTTGTAACTGATTCTCAGATGCACACTTTTTCCTGCACTTCCAGCTTTTTGTCCCACTCCTTTGCTCCCATTCCAAGACCCCCACCTCTTCCAGATGTACTTGTCAGCCAAGCGTCTTTGGCTCCTGCCTTGACTGTCCTCGTAGTGAGCCTAAGATGCAGGTTCTGTTTTCACTCCGTAGTCTGAATTTGTCTCCAACGACCCACCCCCGCCTTTGCCCACCCCTGTCCTCTGCCTGGCAGGCCCTTTCTGCTCTGGGACAGGCCTGATGGGGACTCCAGGACTTCCCAGGGACCCAAGCAGCTATCCTCACACAGTCATCAATTCCCCAGGACTCTTCCCAGGTTCCAGAGCTGTAAACCCACTCCCGTTCTTATCCGATCCTGGAAAATGATGGATCACAAAGAGTGATGGGTATGTGGGCTGAAGAGGCTGCACCAACACAACTTCCAAGACAGAGATGGAATCTTCTGCTGGAGGCTGGCTGTTTTGCAAGAGAAAGGGAGATCCAGTCCTTAAGGGAGAGGTGCTGGGTAAGAACTCAAGAGAACCAAACAGTCCCCGCTGGTCACTTTAACAAAAACAATCCTCCTTCCCTCCCTGCTTCCAGAAAGCAGCCACTTTCAAGCCTTTTAGCTTATTTCGTGTCAACCATCTCTGTCTCTGTAAATAACATGATCTGGTCACTGCTTCTCGACCCTTCAATTTTACATTATTTATTGATTCCCAATCCTGAAATGAGAATTCAGATTTTATTTCCACGGCCACCCTACTCCCTCTTTACACCCTTTTCCATCCTCATCTTCCCTATGTAGGTTGAAGGTGACTTTGGCTGGATCAGGAGGAGACAGTTTTCTGATTATTTACCCAGGCGAACATTACCCATGTAAACTATATTTCATTTTTCTTTTATTCATACCCTTTTACTTTCCAGGAATGGAATCATTGCCTGGGGGTTTTATTTGATTGATTTTCCATGTATTTTTCACTAATTTGCACCCTAGCTCACCTCTGGTTGTAAATTTCTTCTCCATGCCTCCAAATGTAGCAAAGCTCCCAAGTACCCTTGGCAGTCCGGGTCACTCTCTGGGCCTGCTACCCACTCTGCCATCCAGTCTTACTCTCGCATTTTCCTGCAGATCCCCTTCTCCCTCTCAAGGGTTGGCACATCTTCTGTTTTCGAGAAAAAGGATGCATGGGGGATAAACTATTTAAAATTTTATTTTTTTTTAACTTGAAAATTGTTTTGATTTTGAGAAAATCCTAGATTCATATGCGGTTGGAAGAAATAATAGAGATTCTATTTACATCTTACCCATTTTCCCTCCAATAGTAGCATCTTGCTTAACTTGTAGTACAATATCATAACCAGGGTATTGATACTGATACAAATCATTGATCTCTTTCCGATGTCACCAGTTTCATATGCACTCATTTGTGTGTGTGTGTGCGTATTTAGCTCTCTGCAATTTTATCATATGTGTAGATTCGTGTGACTGCTACCACAATTAAGAAACAGAACAGTTCCATCATAAGGAATCCCTTGGGGGTGCTACCCTCTTATTGCCACAGCCACACCTCACCTTACTCTCTAGCAACCACTAACCTGTTTTTCATCTTTATAATTTTGTCATTTTGAGAATGTTATAGAAATGGAATCATACAATATGTAGCTTTTTGAGATTGACTCTTTTCACTCAGTGTAATTCTCTGGAGCTTTATCTAGGTAATTTTGTGTATTGATATGTCATTTCTTTAATTTCAGAGTAGTATTCCATGGTAGGAGCCCTGGTAGTGCAGTGGGTAAGAGTATGGCTGCTAACTGAGAGGCTCGCAGTTCGGATCCACCAGCCTCTCCTTGGAAACCCTACAGGGCAGTTCTACTCTATCCCATAGGGTCACTATGAATCAAAATCAACTTGATGGCAACAGGTTTGGTTTTGCTTTTGTCCCATGGTAAGGGAGCCCTAGTGGCGTCGTAGCTAAGTGCTCAGCTTTTAACCAAAATGTTGGTGGTAGAAATCCATCAGCCACTTGTTGCGTGGGAGATATGCTTTCCTAAAGATTATAGCCTAGGAAAACTTATGAGGCAGTTCTAATCTGTCCTATAGGAATCTACTCAAAGGCACACAACAACAACAACAAACCATGGGATAGATGTATAAAAGTTTTGTTTAACCATTCATCCACTGAAGAACACTTGAGTTCTGTCCAGTTTTTGGCTATTACAAATAAAGCTGCTATGAACAAGCACATTATAGGTTTTTGTGTGAGCATAAGTTTTCATTTCTCTGGGATAAATGGTCAAATGCAAATGCTAGGTTTTACGGTAGTGTGTGTTTAGTTTTGTAAGAAACTGCCATAGCATTTTCTAGAGTGGCTGTACCATTTTACATTCCCACCAGCAATGACTGAGCAGTCCAGTTTCTCCTCATCCTCAACAGCATTTGGCGTTATTACTATTTTTCATTTTATCCATTCTGAAAGGTATGTAGTGATATCTCATTGTGGTTTCAATTTGCCTTTCCCTAATGACCAGTGAGAACTCCGGTGGCATAGTGGTTAAGTGCTACAGCTGTCAACTAAAAGGTTGGCAGTTCAAATTCAGGAGGTGCTCTTTGGAAACTCTATGGAGCAGTTCTACTCTGTCCTACAGGGTTGCTAGGAGTCGGAATCGACTCAATGACAACAGGTTTTCTTTTTTTTTAATGACCAATACTGTTGAATATCTTTTCGTATTCATTGCCATTCACAATTCTCCTCAGCGAAATGTTTGCTCATTGAATTTGCCTACTTTCTAAATAAATAGTGTAAGTTTTTTTTGTTGTTGAATTTTGAGAGTTGGGATGGAGGAGAGACCTGAGTAAGAGCCAGAAGGCCAGTTGTAGTCGGGGTGGCTCACTCTCTGGGGCCAGGTTATTGATAGATTGACCTTGGTAAAGCCAATCCAAGAGAACATGTCTTTTTCTCTGCAAATCCTCACTCCTAGGCTTCCTGGGGCACAGAGATGGCCTTCATTTACTGAAGCTGAAAAGCCTGTTGGGCTGGAATGGCCCTGGAAGTGGCCCATCACAGGTGGATCTGTTAAATATGAGTTAAAAAAGATCACTCCTCCAATTCCACAATCATAGTAGAAGATTTTTAACACCTGGCTCTCCACAATTGCTAGAACAACTAAACAAAATATCAGTAAAGACAGAGAATCTGAAAAACACTACCAACCACTTTGATCTAATTGTCATTTACAGACCTTTTCATCCAACAGTTGAAGAATAAACATTCTTTTCCAGTGCACAAGATAGATGGGCCATATACTGTGCTAGAAAACACATCTCAATAAATGTAAAACAGTCAAAATCACACAAAGTGTATTCTCTGACCACAGTATAATTAGAAATTAATACCATAGGAAATATCCAGAGACTCAAATATGTGGATATTAATCAAAATATTTTTTGCTTTTTAATAATATTTTATTGTGTTTAAGGTGAAAGTTTACAGAGCAAATTAAGTTCCCATTTGATAATTTCTATACAAATTATTCAGTCATATTGGTTATGTTTTTCACAATGTGTCATTCTCATTCAATCCGTGCTTGTTATACAAATATCCTGTACTCTAGTTTCCCTGCCCCTTTACCTTCTTATCTTTGCTTTAGAGTAATTTTTGACTACTTGGTCTCAGTTAGAAGGTTTTTTAAAAGAGTTCTTTCTCACAGGTGATATTCTTTATTTCGTGAGTTAATCTGTGATTAGCTAAAAGGTGACCTGAAAGGATAATTTTGGCTTATGGCTTAAAGAGTATCTTAGGGCAATAGTCTCAGGGAGTCCTCTAGTCTCAACTGGTCCAGTAACCCTGGATTTTTTCAAGAATTTGAGTTCTCTTCCACATTTTTCTCTTGTCTACCAGAATCCATCTATTGTGGGCCTGATCAGAATGGTCATTAGTGGTAGCTGGGCACTATCTAGCTCTTCTGGTGTCAGGGTAGATGAGGGCATGGTTAGTGTAGTAAACAACATATTTTTGTATATTTCAGGGGTCAAAGACAAACTCACATGGGAAGTTACAAAGCATTTTCAATTGAATGATGACAGAAGTACAACATACCAAATTTGTGAAATGCAGCTAAAGTAGTGATATGAGGGAAACTTTAAGCTTTAATTACTTAGATTAGAAAAAAAAAAAAAGATCTATAATCAGTGACTTAAGTTGAACCTTGAGAAATTAGAAAAAGAAAACCAAAATGAACCCAAGGTAAATAAAAGGAAAAAACATTAAAGATAAGAGCAGGAATCAACTAAATAGAAAACAGACAGCAGTAGAGAAAATTAACAAAGCCAAAAAAATTAGTTCTTGGTCAAGAAGAAAAGAACAAAAATCACCGGTATCAGGAATAAAAACGGGATTATCACCACAGATCCTACAGCAATTTAAAAGATAATAAGAGACCAATATTTTTATGCCAAAAAATTAACAACTGAGATGAAAGTGGCAAATTTATTGAAAATTAAAAGTTAACAAAATTGACACAAGAAAAAACAAAATCTCAATGTCCCCGTAGTTACTTAAGAAATTGAATTTATATAATCACTACCCTTCCAAAAGAAAGAACTCCAGACCCAGATTGTTTCACTGATGAACTCCATCAAACATTCAAGGAATAAATAATACCTATTTTACTCAAACATTTTCAGAAAACAGGGGAGAAAGGAACTCTATACAACTTGTTTTAGGAGACCAACATAATTCTGAAAAAGATATTACAAAAAAAAAAAAAGTAGGAGAAAGAAAGTTATAGGCTACTATCAATCATGACAATAGAAACAAAAGTCTTTAACAAAATATTAATAAAACAGACTGACAGAATACAAGGTTAATGTAAAAAAACAACTGTATTCTTACATATAAGCAACAAACTACTGGAAATAAAATAAAAAGTTGTTCTATGTGCCAATAAACATAAAGTGCATAGGAATGAATCTTAACAAAAGATGTCTGTCATGGATTGAATTGTGTCCCCAAAAAATATGTTTATCAATTTGGCTAGGCTGTGTGATTGTCTACCATTTTTTCATATGATGTGGTTTTCCTGTGTGCTGTAAATCCTACCTCTATGATGTTAATCAGGTTGGATAGGTGGCAGTTATGTTAATGAGGCAGGACCCAATCTGCAAGATTAGATTGTGTTTTGAGCCAATCTTTTTTGAGATATAAAAGAGAGAAGCGGGTAGAGGGACAGGGGGACCTCATACCACCAAGAAAGCAGTGCAGGGAGCAGAGCAAGTCCTTTGGACCTGTGGTTACTGCATGGAGAAGCTCCTAGTCCAGTGGAAGATTGATGACAAGGACCTTCCTCCAGAGCTGACAGAGAAAGCCTTCTCTTGGAGGCGATGTCCTGAATTTGGACTTCAGCCTACTAGACTGTGAGAGAATAAGCTTCTGTTTGTTAAAGCCATCCACTTGTGGTATTTCTGTTACAGCAGCACTAGATGACTAAGGCAATGTCCAAGACCTCTGAAAACCAAAACACTGCTGAAACTTAAAAAAATCAAAATAAATGCATACCATGTATATGGACTGTAAGACTCAACATTGTTAAGGTGACAATTCTTCCCATCCTGATCTATAAATTCAACAAAATGCCATTCAGAATTCTAGGAGGCTTTCTGGTAGAAATTGAAGAGCTGATTTTAAAATGTATATGAAAACATAAAGGGTCTAGAATAACCAGAGAAAAGATGAAGAAAATTAGAGGACTTGCTTTACCTGATCAAGACGTTCTATAAAGTTATAGTAATTGTTGTGGATTGAATTGTGTCCCCAAAAAACATGTGCCATAAAACCTAACCCCTATACCAGCAGGTTTTCTTTGTTATGTTAAGAGGCCATGTTAGTATAGGGTGAGTTTTAAGCTAATCACTTATGAGATATAAAAAGGGCAGATTACAACAGAAAAGAGAAAATAGATGAGGAGGTAGATGCCATGCACAGGAAAATCATCAAGGAGCAACGGAATAGAAGCTGAAGAGACAGGGACCTTCCCCCAGAGCGAACAGAGAGAGAAAGCATTCCCCTAGAGCCTGCGCGGTCAATTCGATCTTCTAGCCTCCTAATACTGCTAATCTCTGGTTTCCTCATTCCTTCTCACCCTCACTCAAACTTTGAGTTACTTTTCTCCTCTCCTTCTCCTACTGTGACAAGCCAGACTCCACATTTTGGCAGCTTTCCACCCCTTCTTCTAACTTCCCAACCCCACTGTTCCTCCTATCCATTACAGACCTTTTATCATTTCATCCAAGTGATAAAGAAGCTTGTGTATTTATTTTCCTCCTTTAGGCTTCCTCCCATCCCTTCCAAACTTTGACCTTCATATGTCCATTTATTCAACATGTGGTAATAGCTTACCAACTGGAAGAACTGCATTAGGTAACATGCATTTTATCTCTCAAAGCACTGCCTTTTTTGCCCTTATCTAAGTTGGGGCGGGGGCGAGAGACTAGTTTGGGGGAAACAGGACAAAATCAAGTTTTTAAATTCTGGCATCAAGTTCATCCACAACATTGTCCCAGCCTATCTCTCAGTGCGGTCAGTTAATTACTAAGGTATGAAGATGCAGACAACCTGATGTTTTCACATTATTTTTTACAGAGGGCAGGAGGACCCTTGGAAGGTCAGAGGATCTTCATGTCCGAAAGCTCACTACTCTAACCTTGGGAGATTTACTTAACATTTTTGGGCCTTGCTTTTTTTACTGGTAAAATGAAGATAATAAGTTCTTCTCTGACAACCTTACAGGGTTGTTGTAAGGGTAAAATGAGTTAATATATGTGAAAGCGTCTTGAAAATTCGTTTATTGAATATTTGTTGTTGTTGTTGGGTGCCATCAAGTCAATTCCAACTCATTACAACCCCGCGTGACACAGTGGAACTGTCCCATAGGCTTTTCTAGGCTGTAATCTTTACGGAAGCAGGTCACCAGGTCTTTCTTCCATGGAGCAGCTGGGTGGGTTTGAACTGATGGGTGGTTTCAAACCGATGGGTGAGTTCAAACTGTGGACCTTTAGGTTAGCAGCCAAGTACTTAACTGTCTTGCCACTGGGGCTCCTTTTATGTCAAATGTGTTGTTGTTGTTCTGTGCCGTTGAGTCAATTCCAACTCACAGCAACCCTGTATGACAGAGCAGAACTGCCCCATGAGATTTCCAAGGCTGTAATCTTTATAGAAGCAGACTGCCACATCTTTCTTCCCAGGAGCAGCTGGTAGGTTTGAACTGCCAACCTTTTGGTTAGCAGCAGTGTGCTTTAACCACTGCACCACTAGGACTCCTTGTATCAAATATAAGGTAGTATAATAGAGCATGGAAACCCTGGTGGCGTAGTAGTTAAGTGCTACAGCTTCTAACCTGAGGGTCGGCAGTTCAAATCCACCAAGTGCTCCTTGGAAACTCTACGGGGCAGTTCTACTCGATGGCACTGGATGGGTTGGGTAATAGAGCATAAATAGAAGTAGAAATAATTTGAGATAACAAAGGGTAGAAATATATATTGGAAAATACTAGTACTGGATGTTTGTTACTTGCCCCCTCACTTCATCTGAAAACAAAATTTGGCTACGATGGATTCTGAGATTCCTTCAATCTTTAAAACTGAGGCTACCTAGATGCAGTCACACTATTTTCCCACTAGGTGGCAAAAGTTAGCCAGGATTTCTTCCAAACACTAAACTGTGACCTAGCTTTCTAAGAATGACTTTATAACCAGTCTTCTTTACAGCAATTTTATTAAGCTAAAAAGTTAGGTTATATATGCAAGATATATGTTGAATTCTATGTTCAATCCTCTTCTCAACATTATAGTTAATTTTATAAAACTTCAAGCTGGAACTTGTCATGAGCTGGTTGGTGCCTGCTCTGCTTACAAGGTTATTCTCACCAAACTGGGAGGATTGTGGTGGCCAGTGGCACAGTCTTGCTGGGGCCTTTAAAGAAATTCTTTTGAAAGTATGTTTCGCATGAGCCATTTCACTGATAAAACACAGCTATACCCACCAGCCAAAAGAAAACAAACATTTCTTCAACTGCCTTGCACTTCAGCAGACACTGCTGCTGAGGTGTCTGCTCTACCCTTGCTCCTCGGTCCTGAGTTTTCTTGAACTCTCAGCCTCAAACAGATGAACTTTATTTTGAAATCATTCTTTTTCCAAAATACCAGGTGAAACTGTCCCAGAACTCAAGAGGATACTCTCAGACCAAGGCAACAATATTCTGGAATCAAGGTAAACCTGTGGATAAGATATTGGGAACTTCTATGAAATTTCTTCTGGATTGTAACTACAGCATGTTTACATTCTGATATTTTTAATGCCAAACAGCTATTTCTTGTTCTCTGATTGGATATAATTGCATATAATTTTGTTCTTATTACATAATTTTAATATGCCTTTCATATAATTGTGTTATCTATTGATTTGTAGTTGCCATAAGAAGTTTTTAATTTGCATTTAGTCAAAACTTCCACCAATTTTGTGTTTTGATTAGTTTTGTATTGTTTTGTATCTTGGGTCATGCTTAGAGAATCCTTTGCTTCACAACTGGAAGAATTTCATGTACATTTTCCTCTAGGTACAGGCGATGAAGAGAGAGGGATCTGAGAGTCAAGGATAATAAAATGGCTTGAATTTTGGAGAAAGGTGAGCAATAGGTAAAGAATTCTAAGGTGGTGCAATTCTAAGCTTTGAATCTCTTGTTTCATAATGTAAAAACAACGTATCTACAAGACCTACAGGGCATTTCATATGTGTGGTATCAACAAGAACTTTCCCATGAATAAGTGAAGACTCATTTCCTCCTAAGATTAAAGAAAACAATAATGCCAAGAGTCTCAATGAAATGCAAACAAGCTTTGACACTGGTGGTGAGCAGTTTTGAACACTGGTAATCTTGAGGTGATAAATCATGTTTTGGTTAATGTCTGTACACTCTAACTGTTAAATACCTATTAATTAAACATTTATGGGTGCTCTGTATTTTAAGGATGTGTCTAAGACCCACATAGACAAATCCATGGCTTTTAAATAAAGATAATTTTAATATACGTCAATCTATAAATCATACAGTATCTTTGGGGGAAATATTGAAAATTCAGAACACTGCAGATATGTACTGTTAAATATGGTAGCTACCAGTCAGGTGTGGCTATTGAAACTAATGAAGTTAAACTAAAAATTCAACTGTTCAGTTGCACTAACCTCATTTCATGTGGTCCATAACCAATCATGACTAGTGCTACTGTACTGGACAGCACAGATTTACAATTCCTTCACCACAGAAAGTTTTATCGACAGTGCTGCTCTTGGTGGTTTATGGACCTCAAGTGCCTTAGACCCATTTATAATGAGGGGCCCTTATTATTTCCCACACAGATTGCATCAGATTTTCCAACTCTCTGGAATTTGGATCTACATTAAGCTGGTGTGTAACAAAATCAAAGCACATCATGAGTGAATCTCCATCTGGTGCCTTCACAAACATTCCCAATTCCAAAAGGGAAACATCATTCCATATACCTCAGTTTTGTGACTGAGGACACTGTTTAGCATTAAATTTCCAGGGAGTAAATTTTCTAAAAGAGTCCATGGGAAGAGGCCTAAGCTAAGCTTTGGGAGGCAGAGAGTCCAGCTCAGGAAGAGGGATTCTGGGAGGTGAAGAGGAGGCAAAGAGGCTGTGGCCATTTAAGGGACTCCCTGGTTTACTCAGAACAGCAGGGCTCAAAGTGTGATCTGTGGCACTCTTGGAATCACTGAGGTTCTTTCACAAGATCCGTGAAGTCAAAACTATTTTCATAACATTACTGAGAAATTATTACTCTTTTTCACTGTGTTGATATATGCACTGAGGGAAATCAGCTGGGAACATAGCAAGACTCAAGGCTATGTCATCAAACTGCAATAGTAATTGTGTTCTTCACTATTGCCTACTTGCAGAAAAAAAAAACAGCTTCACTTAAAGGTGTACTGATTGAAGCATTAAAAGTTATTAACTTTATTAAATCACCATCCTTGAGTCCATGTCTTTTCATATCCTATGTGATGAAGCCAGAAGTATACATAAAGCACTCCTCTTACATTCCAAAGTACCATGCTTGTCCCAAGGAAAATAATTTGTGTGAGCTGAACTAGCCTTTTTTTTTTTTTTATGGAATATCATTTTTACTTGAAAGAAGGAATGACAGAGAAACTCTTGTATATTTGGCACTGTCTCAAAAACAAACAACTAGCAAGCCTGTCACTTCAATGAAACCAATTGACAATATTGTTGCCTATGATAAAATGCAACCTCTTAAGATATTAGAATATTAGAAAACTTGTATCCACTACAAGTTCTACAGATTTCCGAAACTTGCAAACTTTTCTGCTAGGATGGGGGGGGGAGCAGTAATACTAACAAATGTGACTTTTTGATATTTTGTAATGAAATGTTTCAACATTGGAAGCTCTGCATAGTCAGTGAACTAATGCATCACTTGAAAAAACTCATGCATTAGAACAAGATTCATTCAATGTGCAAGACGGATCTTTGGGTTTTAATGGACAGAATATGAAATAATCAATAACAGAGTTTTCGATTACTAACATTTAAGAAACTCCTAAGTCTGTAGCTTTAGTGAAATATCAAAGATGAACATTCACAATTTATTAGAAATGCGTTTTTATTGAAAATACTCCACCCTTTTCCAACTTCATGTTTGTGTGACACTGTGTTTCTTTTTGTATCCACCTCAACCAAAATAACAGATTGAATGTGGAAGCAGATATGAAAATCCAGAAGTCTTCTATTGACACAGATAAGAAAGAGACATGCAAAGATGTAAAATGATCTACTCTTCTCGCTACATTGGTTTACTTTGGAAAATATTTATTTTTCATGAAAATATATTATCTCTGTTAAAGTTTAATGTGATTAATATTTTAAATTAATTTAAAACTTTTAATTCTGTCTCAATTTCTATATGGTTAATATAGGTAAACCCATATAAACAAAATTTCTTTCAGTTCCTCATTAATTTCTAAGAGTGAATAGAAATACTAAGGAACCCCGGTGGCACACTGGTCAAGTTCTTGGTTGCTTGCCCAAAGGTCGGTGGTTGGAACCCACGAGCTGCTCCTCAGGAAAAAAGACCTGGCCATCAGCTCCTTTAAAGATTAACCCGTTAAACCCAAACCTGTTGCTGTCAGTTCGGTTCTGACTCATAGGAACCCTATGGGACAGAGTAGAACTGCCCCATAGGGTTTCCAAGGGGCTGCTGGTGGATTCTAACTGCCGACCTTTTGGTTAGCAGCCTGAGCTCTTAACCACTGCGCCTCCAGGGCTCACTTTTAAAGAGCACAGCCTAAGTAAACCCTGTGGGGTCTTTTCTGTTCTGTCGTTTAGGGCGGCTATGAATCCACTTTGGAGCCGTGGTGGCCCAGTGGCTAAGAGCTACAAGGACTGCTAACCAAAAAGTCGACAGTTTAAATCCACCATCCTCCTTGGAAACTCAATCAGGCGGTTCTACTCTGTCCCACAGGGGCGCTGTGAGTCGGAATCGACTCCATGACAACAGCTGTTTTGGTTTTTATGAATCCACTCCAGGGCACACAACAACAACACAGAGATTCTGAAATTAACAAAAACCTCTGACTTAAGCAGGTCCTGGCCCAGGACTTAAGTAGACAGTGTAGTAAAGAAAGCTCGGTGCAGGAGGAAAGGGGTCAAAGCAAAGTCCCAGTCCCCGGGCAGGCATTCAGGTCCAATGGCGGTGTCAGGAGTGGGGTGGCCTAGTGTTGGAGATTCCCAGTCGCCGCGGCGTTTCCCTTCTCGCTTTCACAGCCTGGGCCTGTTCCTTCTGCTTGGACACACATGACGTCACCCCAGTTCTCACTCCAATTGGGTCTCCGATTTCTGGAGAAGCCAATCACCGTCCCCGCGGTTACTGCTACTAAGGTCCGCTAGGACCGACCGGGACGCAGTTCTCCCTAGAACCCTCGTACCCGGGTCATGGCGCCCCGGACCCTCCTCCTGCTGCTCTCGGGGGCCCTGGCCCTGACCCAGACCCGGGCGGGTGAGTGCGGGGTCGGGGGGGAAACGGCCTCTGAGGAGGGAGGAGCGAGGGGACCGCTTGGCTGGGACGCAGGACCCTCGGGGAAGCCGCCACCGCCCAGAGCCCCCACTCCGGCCCTACACCCCGGCCCTGCTCCTCCCGCCGCCCCTTCTCCGCCCACGAGCCCCTCACCCCTCACCCCTCACCCCTCACCCCTCCCCCCTCCCCCTTCACCCCTCACCCCTCACCCTTCTCCCCTTCCCGCGCCCATGGACCCCGGACCCGGAGGATCTACATGCCACAATCAACCAACTTGACCTAATAGACATATACAGAACACTCCACCCAACAGCAGCAAAGTATACTTTCTTTCCTAGCACACACGGAACATTCTCTGGAGTAGGCCACATATTAGGTCATAAACAAATCTTAGCAGAATCCAAAACATTGAAATATTACAAAGCATCTTCTCTGACCATAAGGCCATAAAAGTAGAAATCAATAACAGAAAAAACAGGGAAAAGAAATCAAACTCTTGGAAAATGAAAAATACCCTGCTCAAAAACGACTGGGTTGTAGAAGACTTTAAGGATAGGATAAAGAAATTCATAGAATCCAATGAGAATGAAAACACTTCCTATCAGAACCTTTGGGACTCAGCTAAAGCAGTGCTCAGAAGTTAATTTATATCAATAAATGCACACATCCAAAAAGAAGAAAGGCCCCAAATCACGGAATTATCCCTACGACTTGAACAAATAGAAAGAGCAACGAAAGAAACCCTCAGGCACCAGAGGAAAGCAAATAATACAAATTAGAGCAGAATTAAATAAAACAGAGAACAGAAAAACAAGTGAAAGAGTTAATAAGACCAAAAGCTGATTCTTTGAAAAAATTAACAAAATTGATAAATCATTGGCCAAACTGACAAAAGAAAAACAGGAGAGGAAGCATATAACCCAAATAAGAAATGAGATGGGTGATATCACAACAGACCCAACTGAAATTAAAAGAATCATATCAGATTACTATGAAAAATTGCACTCTAGCAAATTTGAAAACCTAGAAGAAACGGATGAATTTCTAGAAACACAGTACCTACCTAAACTAACACAAACAGAGATAGAACAACTAAATAAACCCATAACAAAAGAAGATATTGAAAAGGTAATTAAAAAACTCCCAAGAACAACGAAAAAGCCCTGGCCCAGTCAGCTTCACTGCAGAGTTCTACCAAACTTTCAGAAAAGAGCTGATACCACTACTACTAAAGGTATTTCAGAGCATAGAAAAGGATGGAATACTCCCAAACTCATTCTATGACGCCAGCATAACCCTGATATCAAAACCAGGTTAAAAAAAAAAAAAATTACAGACCTGTATCCCTCACGAACTTAGATGCAAAAATCCTCAACAAAATTCTAGCCAAAAGAATTGAACAACATATCAAAAAAGTAATTTACCATGACCAAGTGGGATTTGGAAGCCCTGGTGGCGTAGTGCTTAAGTGCTACGGCTGCTAACCAAGAGGTTGGCAGTTCGAATCCTCCAGGCACTCCTTGGAAACACTACAGGGCAGTTCTACTCTGTCCTATAGGGTCGCTATGAGTTGGAATTGATGGCAGTGGGTTTTTGGTTTGGGTTAACTGGGATTCATACCAGGTATGCAGGAATGGTTCAACATTAGAAAAACAATTAATGTAATCCATCATATAGATAAAACAAAGGACGAGAACCACATGATCTTATCAATCGATGCAGAAAAGGCATTTGACTAAGTTCAACACCGATTCATGATAAAAACTCCTAGCAAAATAGGAATAGAAGGAAAATTCCTCAACATAATAAACGGCATTTATACAAAGCCAACAGCCAACACCATCCTAAATGGAGAGAGTCTGAAAGCATTCCCCTTGAGATCGGGAACCAGGCAAGGATGCCCTTTATCACAATTCTTATTCAACATTGTGCTGGAGGTCCTAGCCGGAGCAATTAGACTAGATAAAGAAATAAAGGGCATCCAGATTGGTAAGGAAGAAGTAAAAGTATCTCTATTTGCAGACGACATGATCTTATAAACAGAAAACCCTAAAGAATCCTCACGAAAACTACTGAAACTAATAGAAGAGTTGAGCAGAGTATCAGAATACAGGATAAACATGCAAAAATCAGTTGGATTCCTCTACACCAACAAAAAGAACATCGAAGAGGAAATCACCAAATCAGTACCACTTACAGTAGCCCCCAAGAAGATAAAATACTTAGGAATAAATCTTACCAGAGACATAAAAGACTTATACAAAGAAAACTACAAGACGCTACTGCAAGAAATCAAAAGAGGCCTACAGAAGTGAAAAAACATAGCTTGCTCATGGATAGGAAGACTTAACATTGTAAACATGTCTATTCTACCAAAGGCAATCTATAGATACAACCCAATTCTGATCCAAATTCCACTGACATTTTTTAACGAGATGGAGAAACAAATTACCAACTTCATATGGAAGGGAAAGGGGCCCTGGATAAGTAAAGCATTACTGGGAAAGAAAAACAAAGTGGGACGCCTCACTCTACCTGATTTTAGAACCTATTATACTGCCACAATAGTCAAAACAGCCTGGTACTGGTACAACAACAGATACATAGACCAATGGAACAGAGCTGAGAATCCAGACATAAATCCATCTATATATGAGCAGCCGATATTTGACAAAGGCCAAAGTCAGTTAAATGGGGAAAAGACAGTCTCTTTAACAAATGGTGCTGGCATAACTGGATATCCACCTGCAAAAAAGTGAAACAAGACCCATACCTCTTACCATGCGCAAAAACAAACTCAAAACGGATAGAAGACCTAAATATAAAATCTAAAATGGTAGCTCTATATCTAGCTTTTTAAGGAAGCACCAAATCGATTTCCAAAGTGGTTTGGCACTTCCTTAAAAAGCTAGAAATAGAGCTACCATGCGATCCAGCAATCCCGCTCCTTGGAATATATCCTAGAGAAATAAGAGCCTTTACATGAACAGATATATGCACGCCCATGTTTATTGCAGCACTGTTTACAATAGCAAAAAGATGGAAGCAACCAAGGTGCCCATCAACGGATGAATGGATAAATAAATTGTGGTATATTCACACAATGCAATACTATGCATTGATAAAGAACAGTGAGGAATCCGTGAAACATTTCATAACATGGAGGAACCTGGAAGGCATTATGCTGGGTGAAATTAGTCAGATGCAAAAGGACAAATATTGTATAAGACCACTATTATAAGAACTTGAGAAATAGTTTAAACTGAGAAGAAAACATTCTTTCATGGTTACGAGAGGGGGAGGGAGGGAGGGTGGGAGAGGGGCATTCACTAATTAAATAGTAGATATGAACTACTTCAGGTGAAGGGAAAGACAGCACACAATACAGGGGAGGTCAGCACAATTGAACTAAAACAAAAACAAAGAAGTTTTCTGAGTAAACTGAATGCCTTGAAGGCCAGCATAGCAGGGGCAGGGGCCTGGGGACCATGGTTTCAGGAGACATCTAAGTCAATTGGCATAATAAAATCTATTAAGAAAATATTCTGCATCCCACTTTGAAGAGTGGTGTCTGGGGTCTTAAAAGCAAGCAGCCATCTCAGATGCATCGATTGGTCTCGACCCACCTGGATCAAGGGAGAGTGAAAAGCACCAAGGACACAAGGCGATTACGAGCCCAAGAGACAGAAAGGCCCACATGAACCAGCGACTACATCATCCTGAGGCCAGAAGAACTAGTTGGTGCCCGGCTGCAACCGATGACTGCCCTGACAGGGAACACAAGAGAGAACCTCTGAGGGGGCAGGAAAGCAGTGTGATGCAGACCCCAAATTCTCATAAGACCAGACTTAATGGTCTGGTTGAGACTGAAGGACCCCGGTTATGGCCCCCAGACCTTCTGTTGGCCCAGGACAGGAAGCATTCCCGAAGCCAACTCTTCAGATATGGATTGGACTGGACAACGGGTTGGAGAGGGATACTGGTGAGGAGTGAGCTTCTTGGATCAGGTAGACGCTTGAGACTATGTTGGCATCTCCTACCTGGAGGGGAGATGAGAGGGTGGAGGGGGTTAGAAGCTGGTGAAAATGACATGAAAAGAGAGAGTAGAGGGAGAGAGCAGGCTGTCTCATTAGGGGGAGAGTAATTGAGAGTGTGTAGAAGGTATATATGGGTTTTTGTGTGAGAGACTGACTTGATTTGTAAACTTTCACTTAAAGCACAATAAAAATGATTTTTAAAAAATCTAAAACGATAAAGATCACGGAAGAAAAAACAGGGACAACATTAAGAGCCCTAATACATGGCATAAACAGTATATAAAACATTACTAACAATGCAGAAGAGAACTAGATAACTGGGAGTTCCTAAAAGTCAAACGTCTATGCTCATTCAAAGAGTTCACCAAAAGAGTAAAAAGATTACCTGCAGACTGGGAAAATGTTTTTAGCTATGACATTTCCGATCAGCGCCTGTCTCTAAAATCTATATGATATTGCAAAAACTCAACTACGAAAAGACAAATAAACCAATTCAAAAATAGTCAAGGGGTATAAACAAACACTTCACTAAAAAAGATATTCAGGTAGCTAACAGATACATGAGAAAATGCTCTCGATCATTAGCCATTAGAGAAATGCAAATCAAAACTGCAATGAGATTCCATTTCACTCCAACGAGGCTGGCATTAATCCAAAAAACACAAAATAATAAATGTTGGAGAGGTTGTAGAGAGACTGGAACACTTACACACTGCTGGTGGGAATGTAAAATGGTACAACCACTTTGGAAATCGATTTGGTGCTTCCTTAAAAAGCTAGAAATAGAACTACCATACGATCCAGCAATCCCACTCCTTGGAATATATTCTAGAGAAATAAGAGCCTTTACATGAACAGATACATGCACACCCATGTTTACTGCAGCACTGTTTACAATAGCAAAAAGATGGAAGCAACCAAGGTGCCCATCAACGGATGAATGGTTTAATAAATTGTGGTATATTCACACGATGGAATACTACGCATCAATAAAGAACAGTGAGGAATCTGTGAAATATTTCATAACATGGAGGAACCTGGAAGGCATTATGCTGAGTGAAATTAGTCAGTTGCAAAAGGACAAATATTGTTGTGCAAACCATGAGCCTACTCTTTTTACAGCACAGTCCCTAGCTACCAAAAAACACTTGCTGAATTTAAATAAACCTCATAAGCTCATCACTAGTTTACACCAGCTAGTGGCACCCTTGCTTCTCAGCCAACCCACCTCTGCTAGCTATTATTAACACATATTCTGGATTGTGTGCTGTCAACACAGCATTCTTCTTCTAGCACCTTCTCTGAAGAGGAGAAGCTAGGGAATGTATCTCCAGAATCCCCTTTCCTATGCACAGAGGGACTGCGTGACATACCGGGACACAGAAGAGAGGGAGAGGTCATCAGCCTCCAGAGGTGGTTGCAGGCAGAAGGGACTCTGAGCAGCTTCTCTGCAAGGTCTGAGAGTCTCCTGCTTTGCCTATGCAGACTGAGACAAATGGTGGGAGATTCTCAGCGGTTTTGGGAATTATAGCACTTTGCAAGCATGCTCTTGAGAAACACCCACTTCAGTGCTTCAGGCTGAGGTCTCAGCATATGCTTCCCCAGTCTTCCAATTGCAGCTTCTCAGACCTTCACTGACCTTCGCTGTCCCAGATTTTCAAACACTAGTGTGAAATCCTTTATTCTACTGTTAAATCTTTATTTCTGGAATAGGAGAGTTGCTCTGTTTTCCTGATAAAATCTAAACTGATAAAGCTCCCCACCCAAGAAGAGCTCCTTTGAGTTACTCCTTACCTCCCTACTCCACTGTGATGAACCAGCACCTCATTCTGGCATTTCCTCCACCTCTTCCTCTATTTCCCAAGCCAGGAGCACGGAGCACTATGGGCCTTTTATCGTTTCATCCGAGTGATAAAGGAGCTTTCATATCTCTTTTCTTTCTTAAGCCTCCTGCCCTCACTTCCAAACTTTAACCTTTATTTATACATTTATTCAGCAAGCATTAACGGCTTACTACTTGGAGGACCTGCACTAGGTGCTGTGGATTTAATCTCTCAAAACACTGCCTTACCTGTCCTAATTTTAAAAAAAAAATTGGAGTGACAGGATATAGTAAAATGTTTAAACTCTGATGTCGCAGTCATCTGCAACATTGTCCCAGTCTAGCTGTCAGAGCAGCCAGTTAATTACTAGGACACGAAGATACAATCAATCTAATAGTTTTTCCATGTTTGAAAAGTAGAAAGAAAGAGAACTATTGAAAGGTCAAAGCTCTGTATTCCAGAAGCTCGCTACTCTGACCTTGGAAATTTTCTTTAACATTTCTGAGCCTTGCTTCATTTATTGGTAAAATGAGAATAATGAGTTCTTCTCTGACAATTCACAAGTTTGTTGAAAGGCTCAAGTGAGTTCATGCATGTGAAAGCAGCATGAAAATAATGTATATTGAATATAAGGTATTATAATAGAGTATAAGGATAACTACAAATAATATTTTGAGATAAGAGAGATAACGACATATATTGGATAATACTAGTGCTGGGTGTCGGGAGATTTGAGTTAGTTGTTCTCTCAGTTTATCTGAAAATATGGGTATCTGACTGCGACGTGTTCCAAGATTCTTTCCAGCTCTAAAACTGAGGCTGCCCAGGTGCAGTTGCCGATGTTTTCCACTAGGTGGCAAAGGTAGTCAGCATTTTTCTCAAAGGCTGTGTTGTTTTGCCACTAAATTCTGAACCAGCTTTCTAGGAATGACTTTATGACTAATCTTTCTTTCTTTTTATGTTTTTCACATTTTTATTGGTTTTATTGAGTGAGTTTGTTGGCTGTGCCCGTTTGGGAAACAGTGGGAAAAACTGGGGGAAACTGCAGAGATTTTCTTCAGGGCAGACCTTGTACTGAGTCCAGGCAGAGGTAGGAGAGGCTTGCCTGGCAGGAGGTGGGGGCAGGGGACAGAGTTTAGGGGTCAGCGGAGAAGCGCGGGGTACCTGCCTCTGAGGAATTCACAAGAAACGCCAACCTGGCCCAAAAGGAGGTGCCGATGGGTGGCGCAGACGGTTGGTTACTTGCCCCACGGCTGAAGCCCAGACTGACCCCTGCTTTCTGCCAGCAGTCAGCCTACCGAGAAACACAGACAAGGCTCTCTGTTCCCAGGCTGTTGGGTCTCCCGCCATTGTTTCTTGATATAACTAGTCTTTCTTACAGGCAATTTCCGATTATCAATTGTAAGACATCTATGAGACACTTTTGCAAAAGAATTTAGCAGATCAAATTTGTGCTCACCATGTCTCTTCAAAACAAAGTATATAACATTCTGAGGGACCTATAAATTATTAAGCTAAAGTATCAGATTCTGCATGTCAAAACCATACACATATTCCTTTAACTGCCTCATTCTTAGTCCAAAATATTTTGCCAAGATTGACCTGAAGCTCCCTCTTCTGCATGAACAGGCCCTTCTATTATAATGATATAGACATGGCTGTTAGCCTAAGGGAGGACGCACTGCTTGAGGTTGTGACTAATGACTGTTTAAAATCATAATTCCATGTCCATTGGGGTTTCTCTTAAACTTTCTTCCCCCGTATTCCTTTGAGTCCAGTCAAGAGATTTAAGTGCTGTACTTTAGGATACATGGATCTCTCCATGGTTCTGAAAGGCATAAAATGTCAGATCTCAACTACTCCATGGATTCTTTTTAAAAAATATATATATATTATTGTTGTTGTTGAAGATATACACAACAGAACATACACCAATTCAATAATTTCTGCATGTCAAATTGAATGACATTGATTACATTCTTCAAGTTGTGCAATCATTTTTACCCTCCTTTTCTTGATTGTTCCTTCCACTAACATAAACACACTGTCCCCTAAGCTTCCTATCTAACTTCTCAAGCTGCTGTTGTCAGTTTGGTCCCATGTAGATAGTTCTTTAAAAGAGCACCATGTTCAAGGCAGATAATCTTTACTAATTAAGCTAAACTATTGTTTGGCTTAAAGAAGACTTCAGGGAATATTTTTAGTTTAAGGTTTAAAATTTATCTCAGAGCAATAGCTTTGGGGGTTCATCTAGCCTCAATGGCTCCAGAAAGTCTAGATTCCATAAGAATTTAAAATTCTGTTCTGCTTTCCCCATTTTGATCAGGAATCCTCTACACAATCTATGATCAAGATATTCAGTAACGGTAGCCCAAGAAACCCCAGTGGTGCAGTAGTTAAGGGCTTAGCTTATAACCAAAAGGTTGGCGGTTCAAACTCACCAACCGCTCTGCAGGAGAAAGACGTGGCAGCCTGCTTCCATAATATTACAGCCTTGGAAACCCTATGGGGCAATTTTACTCTGTTTTATAGGGTCACTATAAGTCAACTCAACAGCAACAGGGTAATGATATCCTGGCACCATCTAGTTCTTCTGGTCCCATGGCAAAGAGGGCAGTTGTTCATGAAGTCAATTAACCATGCATCATGAATACATTCTTATTGTGGAAAACTCCCTAGTAGTGAAAACTCTGGAGTCCATGGGTGGTGCAACTACTACCTGAAAATTGTCAATCTGAACCCCTCCAGAGGAGCCTTGGAAGTAAGGGCTGGTGATCTGTTCCTGAAAACTCACAGTGTTGAAAACCCTATGGAGCAGTTCTATTCTGCACACGTGGGGTCACCATGAATTGAAATTGACTAGATGACGACTAACAACAAGTGGAAATTCTACAGTTGAATTCGTATGTTAGTTATTTATATTAAACCAGTTGCTGTCTAGTTGATTCCGACTCCTAATAACCCTATAAGACAGAGTAGAACTGCCCTACAGGGTTTCCAAGGAGAGGCTGGTGGATTTGAACTACCAACCTTTTGGTTAGCAGCCATAGCTCTTAACCACTTCGCCACCAAGTCTCCTTTAGAGCATCTGAATTACTGAGAATATTAAAATCCATTGGTCTGTTCTGTACTTTTTTAAAGTAATTCTTTATTGTGCATTAGGTGAAAATTCACATAGTAAATTAGTTTCACATTCCATAGTTTGTCCATAAAGTGTCCCATGACATTGGTTTCATTCCCCACAATGTGTCAGCACTCTCCCCATTTCCACCCTAAGTTCCCCATTTCTTTTCATCCTGATTTTCTACTCCTCCTGCCTTCTCATCTTCGGTTTTGGGCAAATTTCACCCTTATGATTTCATACAATTGATTGTTCTAAGGACCACATTCCTCTCAGGTGTTATTGGTTATTTAATGGGCCTGTTTATGGTTTGGCTGAAAGGTGGTCTCCAGGAATGACTTCAGTTTAAGTCCAGAAGGATGTCTTAGCCTCAGGGGTTCCTGCAATCTCTATGAGACCAATAAGTCTGGTCTTGTTTGTAAATTTGATTTTTTGTTCTACAATTTTTCTTCCATTCTGTCCAGGACCCTCTGTTGTTATCCCCAATCTGAGTGATTGGCAGTAGTCGTGGGGTACCATATAGTTCTTCTGGTCTCAGGGTCATGTGGACTAATTGCTCCCTTGAATCTTTGGTTTTCTTCACTCTCCTTTGCTCCAAATTGTGGGACACCAACAGTTGTATCTTAGATGGCCACTCACAAGCTTTTAAGACCCCAGATGCTACTCACCAAAGTACGATGCAGAACTTTGTCTTTATGAACTATGTTGTGCCAATTGACTTAGATGTCTTTTGCCTTCAAGCCTCAGAACTTTGTCCCATGAGGTGTTGCCCTAAAACAACACATATTTTTTTTGGAGGGGGGCACAGTTCAATCCATACAGTGACACAAAGTCACTGTGTTGTCCTAAAATACGTGTTGTGTTAGGGCAACAAAATATGCATACAGTGACACAAAGTCACTGTACTAAAAAGAATTTGTTGACTTTCAACCATTTCAGGAGGTAGCATATGATTAAGAACTGATGGTATTGAAAGAAGTTCAAGCTGAAGACATTGGCAAACAACAAGCCTCCAGGAATAAATGAAATACCAATTGAGATGTTTCAACAAACAGATGCAACACTGGAAGAGTTCATTAGACTATGCCAAGAAATGTGAAAAACAGCTACCTGGTAAACCAACTGGAAGAGATCTATATTTGTGTTTATTCCCAAGAAAGGTGATCCAACAGAATTCAGAAATTATGAAACAATATTATTAATACCACACGCAAGCAAAATTTTGCTGAAGATAATTCAAAAACGGCTGCAGCAGTACATCAACAGAGAAGTGCCAGAAAATCAAGGCCTGGTTCAGAAGAGGACATGGAACCAGGGGTATCGTTGCTGATGTCAGATGGATCTTGGCTGAAAGCAGAGAATACCAGAAAGATGTTTACCTGTGTTTTATTGACTATGCAAAGGCACTCGGCTGTGTGGATCATAACAAATTATGTATAACATTGCCAAGAATAGGAATTTCAGAACATTTAATTGTGCTCATTAGAACCTGTACATAGACCAAGAGGCAGTCTATAGAACAGAACAAGGGGATACTGGTGGTTTAAAATTAGGAAAGGTGTGAGCCAGGATTGTATCCTTTCACCATACTTATTCAACCTGTATGCTGACCAAATAATCTGAGAAGCTAGACTACATGAAGAAGAATGGGGCATCAGGATTAGAGGAAGACTCATTAACAACTGGCAATATGCAGGCGACACAGCCCTGATTGCTGAAAGGGAAGAGGACTTGAAGCACTTACCAATGAAAATCAAAGACTAAAGCCTTCAGTATGGATTACACCTCAATATTAAAAAAAAAAAAAAAATACAACTGGACCAGTAAGCAACATCATGATAAATGGAGAAATATTGAAGTAGCCAAAGATTTACTTGGATTCACATTCAACACCCATGGAAGAAGTAGTCAAGAAAAAAAAATGATTTACTGCACTGGGAAAATCTGCTGCCAAAGACCTCTTTAAAGTGTTAAAAGCCAAAAATCAGGACTAAGGTGCACCTGACTGAAGCCATGGTATTTCCAATCACCTCATATGCATGCAAAAGTTGGAAATGAATAAGGAGGATTGAAGAAGAATTGATATCTTCAAATTATGGTGTTGGAGAAGAATATTGAATATACCATGGACTGCCAAAAAAACAAACAAATCTGTCTTGGAAGAAGTACAGCCAGAATGCTCCTTAGAAGCCAGGACAGGGAGACTTCGTCTCATGTCCTTCAGACATGTTATCGGGAAAGACCAGTCCCTGGAAAAGAACATCATACTTAATAAGGTAGAGGGTCAGTGAAAAAGAGGAAGACACTTAATCAGATGGATTGACACAGTGGCTACAACGATGGGCTCAAACATAGCAATGATTGTGAGGGTGGTACAGGACCAGGCAGTGTTTTGTTCTGCTGTACACAGAGTCACTATGAACCAGAAGGGACTTGACGGCACCTGACAACAACAACAAAAAGTTCAATCCGGAACAGCCCCTTTTCCATCTTGAAGCCAGCAGCTTAGCATCTTTGTCCTTTCTGACTTATGCTTCAGTCCTTACATCCTTTCTCTCTACCTTTGACCTTCTTGCCTCCCTCTTAAAAAGACTCTTGAGATCTTGTGATTACATCATCGGACACACCATATAATCCAAGGCACCCTCCTCATCTAAAATCCTTAATTATATCTTCAAAAGTTCCTTTTGTAATATAAGGTAACATATCTCAGGTTATAGGAATTAGGATGTGGACATCTTTGGTACCATTATTCAGCCCACGATACATAGCAATGAAGAGGTGTTTATGTTAGGAGTTGGTAAGTGACATGGAGAGGGCAACCCAGAATATGCATGCGTGGGGAGAGGGAAGATGGCAGTTTTAACTAGGATGGTCAGCATGGAGGTCATTAAAAAATTGACTTTCATGGATTGAATTATGTTCCCCCAAAAACATGTGTTGTAAATTCTAACCTCTATGCCTGTGGTTCACTATAAGTAGGAATCGACTTGAGGCCACAGGTATGTCTCTGGTTATAATGCCATTTAGGAATGGGTTGTCTTTGTTATGTTAATGAGGCAGGATTAGCATGGGAAGTTCCATGAGTCAATTTCTTACAAAATGTAAAAGGATTAGGTTAATCAAGCAGAGATGGGGGAGGATAGATGCCATGCCACATGAAGATCACCAAGGAGCCAAGGAACAACGACCTTCCTCCAGCGCCAACAGAGACAGAAAGACTTCCCATAGAGCCAGTGCCCTGAGCTCAGGCTTCTAGCCTCCTAAACTGTTCTGTTTGTTAAAGCCACCACTTGTGGTATTTCTGTTATAGCAACACTACATAACTAGGATGACCATGAACAGAATGTTGCTAGAAATATGGACATTATGCTTTAGGTGAGGCTTTAAAGGGAAATGATGAACTTGTTCTTGGACACTAGAGAAAGGGAAATCCTTTTTATAAGATGTCAAAGAACTTGTTTCAATTGTTTTGTGAAAGGTAGAAATCGTAAGAGATGAACTTAGATATTTGGTGAGGAGATTTTTAAGCAAAACGAAGATGGAGCATCCATTCTTCTTGTTGTTTATAGTAAAATATGGGAGGAAAGAGATCTATTAAGAGACAAACAGTGCAAAATTAATCCAGAACTTAAAGATTTGGAAACTTCTGTTATACAAACTAAGAATTATGTACTGGAATTTTCACCAGGGGTGTGGCATGCATTCTTTTGCTAAAGAGATTAGGCTTTTGGCTGATGGATCTAATCAACCACAACAGCAGAAATTCTTTTGACTTAAACTGAAAGACAGAGAGAGACAGGACAAAATGAAGGAAACCTGCCCGCCTCCTGGAATTCTAACTCGTTGCTGTCAATTCAAAATGTACCATAGCAGGAAATGTACCAATGGAACTACTTGGTTGCAAACATATGTTGACCTTCAAGAAAAGGAAGGTACCGTCCTGAGAGAAGTTTGGAGATTGACAGAACTGTTGCAAGGAGCACAGGGGCAGGACTCAGTTTCAAAGTGCTATGGGAAAGGTGATCCAGAGTGTGAGGGGTGAAGGAAGGAGGAAGGAAGAGGACAATTTTAACCAGAATGGAAAAAGAATGACACATGTCAATTCTTGGAGCAGTGATGGGAGACTAGAGCTCTACTTGGTACATAGTTGGCACTTGGTTTTGGGTGGGTGAATGAGTGACTAATAAATTACATCTTTTCACTTATTTCATTGATAGACTGTTAAGGGTGTAACTTCTGTCTCTACCAGTGTTACGCTCAAATAAGTGGAGTGGCATTGTGGGATGCTAAAATGATAATTCAACTCTCCCCATCTTTGACTCTCAGTAGGGTTAAAAAACCCAGGTCTATAAGACTTTAGGAAATCTGTGTGTGCACTAACAGCTCATTAATTTTATATTTCCTTGTACATATTTCTGAGGAGAGGATTCATAACATTTATCAGTTTCCATGTGACCCTTGCAAAAGCCAAAAGGAAAATCATCTAGTTTAGATACCGTCCTACTCAAAATCTATAGCACAAACATGACAAGTTTGAAAATACCTGCAGAAAAAGAGGAAACTAAAAACAACCTAGCTAATTTAAAAAAAACAATTTTTTAGACATTAAAAACATAATTATTTGTCTTCAATATTGCACCAAAGGCATTAGCTACAAAGGAAAAAACAGATAAACTGGACTTCATAAAAATTAAATATTTTTCTGCTTCAAAGGACCATAAAAAAAGTGAAAAGACAACCCACAGATTGGGGGAAAATATTTGTGAAGTATATATTTGATAAGAGACTTATCTAAAATATATAAAGAACTCTAAAAACTCAATAATAAAAAGATAAATAAATTAATTTAAAAATGGGCAAAGGATCTGAATAAACTTTTCTCCAAAGAAGATATACAAATGGCTAAAAGCACATGAAAAAATGCTCAGCATCATTGGTCATCAGGGAAATGCAGTGAAAACCACAGTGAGATACTTCACTAAGGTGTACAATAAACAACACAGATAATACCAAGTGTTGTCAAGTGGACAAACTGGAACCTTCATACACTACTGGTGGAAATGTAAAATTGTGCAGTTACTTTGGAAAAGAATCTAGGTATTCCTCAAAAAGTTCCATACACACTTACCATTTGACCCAGCAATTTCACTTCTAGGTATATGCCCAATAAAATGAAAACATATATCCATTCAAAAACTTGTACATGAATGTTCATAGCAGTGTCATTCATAATAGCAAAAAGATGTAAACAACTCAAATGTCCATCAATGATGAATGGATAGAGAAAATGCATATCTGTGCAATGGAATGGTATTCAGTCATAAAAAGAAATGAAGTACTGATACATGTTACTATGTAGATGAATCTTGAAAACATAAGGTAAGTGAAGGAAGCCAGTCACAAAATTCCACATTTATATGAGATGTCCACAACAGACGAATCTCTTGAAGCAAAGCAGAGTACTAGTTGCCTAAAAAAAATTGCCTAGGGCTAGTGATATTATGGGTAAACAGGGAGTGACTAATAATGGTTTCTTTGGAAGGAGATACTCTATATTGATCTATCTGTGACCCACATAGATTAATCCGTGGATATGATATAAGGATAATTTCAATTTACTTCAATTCCAACATCATACGTATGTTGTTCTTTGATGATATGAACCCAGTAACACTGCATGCTTTGTGAGCTCAACTGAGGGTCAGTTTTACATTTGAGAAGGGGCCAAAATCTTTCTCTTGGAGATTCCCTTAGACTCCTGGCCCTTTAGGGTATGTAGTTATCAAAACAGGCCTTAATATATAAGACTGCCTGTAAGTGAACCATTATCTGGAGCCTTCAGCCATCAGTTGTCCACAGAACTAAGGAGGGAACATTCATCCCACCATCTTCCATTTTCCAGGGCTGTTCATTTTCTGTGCTTGACCTCTGTGTGGTAAGTTTCTTTCTAGAAGCGCACAGGTGAAGAAGGCTCTGAGGAGAGTGAGAAGAGAAGAGTCCAGATCAGAGGGAAAAATTCTAGAAAATTAAGAAGAATGGGCTAGTTCTGTCTCTCTCTCTCCTTTTCTCTCCTCCAAAGAGCACTTGAGGAGACAGCAGGCAAAAGTATCCTGTGGCAAAGGAGAGGGTTCAGAGAAAGTTTCCAAAATCTGCAGGTTTATATCTCAGAGTTTCAGCATTGAGGGCAGTGTCTGGGATACAGAAGGTGACAGACAGGGTGGAGTGGAGCAGGAACAAGCACTGGGGAATCTACAATGGCAAAGCATCCATGCAGGGCTTTTTCAGAAGTTTCACTTTTCATTTCCAATCTCTTTCAGGTTGTTCTGTCTGCAGGTGGGTGACACTTTCCAATATCTCTTTTCATTGGGTATCCAGTTCTAGCAAAGTGAATTAGAGTTATCCCAATGTGGTTAAATGTGACTTCATTTCATAGATAATGGGAAGAAAGGCAAACTTCCTGAATTCTTTTTGACCCTTCTCCAGAGACTCAACACATGTGACCAACCACCCCATCTCTGACCATGAGGTCACCCTAAGGTGCTGGGCCATGGGCTTCTACCTGGAAAGGATCACCCTGACCTGGAACGGGAAGGAAAGGACCAGACCCAGGACATGGAGCTTGTGGAGATCAGGCCAGTGGGAGATGGGACCTTCCAGAAGTGGGCAGCCATGGTGGTGCCCTCTGGAGAGGAGCAGAGATACATATGCCATGGGCAGCATGAGGGGCTGTCGTAGCCCCTCACTCTGAAATGGGATAAGGAGGGGGAAAGCCAGAGCCCTTTAGGAGACCTCCAGCAGGGTCAGGGCTGAGACCTGGGAGTCAGGGTCTCTCACCTTTCCTTCTCTTCCTAGAGCTGCCTCCTCAGCCTACTACCTCCACCATGGGAATTACTGCTGGCCTGGTTCTCCTCAGAGAGATGGTCACTGGAGCTGTGGTAGCTGGAGTAGTGATCTGGAGGAAGAAGAGCTCAGGGAGGAAAAAGGGTGGGAGTTTGTGTCACCATCGCTTCACTTGTGAATCCCCAACCAAAGTAGTTGAATTACCCATCTCCTGCCTCTGTTTCTGCTGAGTCAGAGATGACGACCCCCAGATATCATTGGAGGGGGCCTGACTGCAAGGTAGGCAGAGCCTCAGCCTGGGTAGGGTTTTTGTACATGGATCCAGGAAGATGGGTTTATTGGGGCAGGGGTGGGGCAAGGAGGCTACTGGAAAATGGAGCCTGAAGAGCAGCCTGAGAAGCTTCAGGCTGAAGGCAAAGGCTGGAGGCCAGGCAAGAAAGAGTCAGGCCCCATTTTACCCAGGAAGGGGTAGTCCTATGGCCATTTCTGAGTGGCAGGTCCTGGGTCTGTGGTCCATATTTCTCCTAAAGTTCCTTCTTACTATTCTGAGCACCAGGGCCAGGAGGGTCCATGGATGTGGCAAGATTAGAAGATCAGGACCCAACCTCAACTGTTATCAGTGGACGTTTGTAGGTATAATGCTGATTTCCTGAAGCCATGTTCTTTTTACAAAATTGATGTGGAAATAGTTTTGGATTTATTAAATTTACAGAGCCATCTGTTCTATGACTTTTAATAGAGTGGTTCACTTCTACAGTGGGTCAAATTAAGTATATATCATAACATATATTATACAGAGTATAAAAGGGATATGGAGTCTTTTGTTTAGGTCCAGGTTTTGGTTTTCTTAATTCTTGCTTTTTATTTTGTGGTGGTTTTTGTTTTGTTTTGTATAAAAGAAATCTCTTTGTAGATGTGGTGCAGTGAATTACTTAATATGCCTCCTCTAGCCATTTTTTTTTTTAGCCATAGTTTTTGTGACTCCTACACAATGTTTGGGTGGGGCTATGCTAAGAAGGTGCTTGTGGCCCACCAAGGGGATTGGACAGCTTGCTCATAATGCAAATAAGGTACATAGAACCCCTGTCAGGGCGACCATGCAAATAAGGTATATGGAACCCTAACAAGGGGATTGGTCAGTTCTGCCATGCTCTTAGGCTTAAAATGAGCTCATCCCAGAGGCGAGAGAGGGGACCTCACTACTACCAAGAAGAAGAGCCTAGAGCAGAGCATGTCTTTTGGACCCAGGGTCCCTGTGCTGCAAACCTCCTAGACCCAGGAGGTGTAACACCAGAGAAGGCACAAGACAGAAGTAGCTGTAAGCATGGCAGAGTCCAGTGGCAGAGAAACAGCAGCAGCAGAACCAAGACCCCAACACAAGACTGTTTCGGTGGGCTTCCCAGCTCACTGAGTGAAGCAGCTACAGTGGACATGACAATTCATGAATCAAGAGAGCTGAGTTCCTTCAGGCAGGAGGCTTGCTGTAGAGTGGGGTGTCTGTGGGCGCTTGTTAGCAGAGCTAGGCTCACTGGCCAGTGGATCAAGAGAGCTGAGCAGCTTCAGGCAGGAGTCTTCCTAGTGGAGTGGGCTGCTTCTGGGCACTTATCAGCAGAGCTAAAAGAGCTTTGTAATAGTTGCCCAAGAATGGCAGAGTCCAGACAGAGGCCCAAGGAACAAGAGAGGGGGCCTGACCTGAGGGTGCCAAGAGGAGCCTGTCCTCAGGAGGCTGAAAGGAGCTTGTCCTCAGGTGGCTGATAGCCTATCCTCTGGAGGCCAAGTGCAAAAGCCCAGGCTTAAGCAAAGCCTTGTAGCAGAGGCCTGCCTACAGGCATGACCAGAGAAGAAGCTGTCCTGATTGAAGAACTGTACCCTGGGTTGTACCTGTTATTTCCCTTATAAATGCCATAACTGTGAGTATGGTCTTGTGAGTTCTAGGTGACCATTGCAATGAATTATCAAGCACAACAGGAAAGTAGAGAGTGCCATGGGAGGGGCGGCTGTGGAAGAATTGGTAAAAAGGCTGTAGTGTGGAGGTATATCTGACCTCCACCTCATAGGAATCAGTCTTGGGCTGATGTTGATGGTGATTGTCTCTCCCCCATGTGAAGGTAGATGAGGAGGTCTGACACAACCACTCCATTCTTACAGTAGAAAATTCAAAAAAATTACCAAAAAAAAAATCAACATTCACCTGCTATGACTTGGTGTCTTAGTCTGGGTCTCTAGAGTAGCAAAACCAGTGAAGCGTGTATATTATATATAGAGAGAGAAATTTACTTCAAGGAAATGGCTCACGCAATTGTGAGGAAACGGCTCATACAATTGAGGGAGGGCTGGCAAGTCCCAAACGTGTTGATCAGACAGCAGTTGAAGGTTCCTGCTGGTTGCAGGGACTGATGAACCCAAAATTTGCAGGCAGCAGGCTAAAGGCTTCTCACATCCCAGGTCAAGCGATGAGGTCAAGCGATGAAAAGAGTGAAGAATTTTTTAAAAACAAGCTTTACCAGAACATCCATGTAAATACTGGAATTAGGCCACACCTCCAAGGAAACTTCCCTTCCAACTCATTGGCTGTTCACATCAGATCACAAAAGGCAGGTGATTACATGTTTGCAAAACCACTGAGAATCATAGCCTAGCCAAGCTGACACATAACATAAATCATCGCACTCAGTGTGTGTCTTCCAACTCATTGCAACCCTATCTACAGCAGAACAAAATACTGCCCAGTCCTACATTATACAAATAAAATATAATTCCGAAATATCAGGATCAAACTACAAATTTAGTTTTGTACACTGCCTTTTCCCCTACTGTTACTTCCCAAGCATTTCCCATATCATGTTTTATCCCTCGAAAGTTGGTTTTAGTGACCTCATTCATTTAATTGAATGGCATTTAACTTGAAGTATATATCAACTCTTTTTTAAATTGACTTTTATGTATGTGTGTGTGTGTGTGTAATTTCTTTTGCCTATTATTGGAAAGAACACTGATGACCAATTATGTTTAAATTCTTTTTTGCAGATGTTTTGACCATGTATGCAGCAGTTGAATACTAGGTTAAAGATTATAAGCACTTGTATATTTTCTGGTATACTGATACATAAGCCAACCAGCTTTCTAGTGTTACTATGTGGATTTATATTTACAAGTGTGCCTACCTCACTCAACATGAAAATACAGGTAGCCTCCTTATGTTACAAGCAAAAACGGAGATAAGAAGCAAGAAATGAAGATGTATTTGCCAATGTCATGCCATTTTATAGATTCTGGGGCTTCTATTGTTATTTTGTTATGTTACTTAGTTAATTTGTCCGTTTTATTTATTAGAAACCATATTCACACCTTTAAAAAAATTATATCCCTATCTTTTGGACTACTTCAATTGGGGTGTTTATCTTTTCTAATTGATTGTAAAGATGCACTATGTTTATCCAAAGTGAAAAGATATTTATTGTTCTTTAGTAATGTCTGCTTGAGGTAGAAAATAATCAGAGAATACTGCAGGGTCTTACAATTTTGTATCGGGGATAAAATACAACTAAATATGTGTTGAGCATCTACTTTGTGTCAGGAATTTTGCTAATGACCTTATATGCATTATTTTATTCAAATCCTGAAGTAATTAACCTTGCTTTACACATGAAGCTTACAATTAATTACCTTGTGTGTGATCACACAGCTAGTAAGAGGTAAATATGCTGGTAGCAACTACTGAAATGAGTAAAACCATATCCCTGATTCATGGGGACTCAGACCAAACCTAACCTTTAACTGTCTCTACTCAGGAGGACTAGTGTGTACACAAGTGAGCACCCTGCAGGTCTCTGAACCCTCCACCTGGTGCCGGAGCCAAATGGACTGAATCTCAGAGGTGTGCAGCTAGGATTCTGGAGCCACGGTTCTCTAAAGAAAACATCACTATGGTTTTCATTGCTCAGGTCTTTACCTCCAGAGGCAGATCTTGTCCTTAGAGCAGCTCTTGAGGGTGCTGAAGGAGGAGAATGTTCTCCCCATTTCAGAGACGAGGAAATATCTCAGAGGAGCTAACAGCCCAGGTGACTCCAGTGTCTTGATGGCAGGAGGAGACCATCAGGGAGGCTCCTCATAAAATACATAAAACTCAGGGTAAGGTCAGCCTCACGACTTTCACCACAGGTTGTCAATAACATTTGCTAAACGTGGGAATCACACTGGATCACTTCTTCACTGTTTCATTCGAGGTCAGACTTCTCAACAGGTACCAGGGGCTCAGAATGACGATCTCCAGCAACAATCCTTGGAGGAAAAAATAATATCTCCATTTGATTCCACAGGCAGGGATTGGGGGACAACATGCACAGCTTTGCTGCTTTCCCCTCCAACACATTTCTCACACACAGAGGTAAAGTTCTTGTAAAAAAAATTAAAGAGACTCCTTCAATACTTTCTGGAATTTCTGAACATAGGGAAAAGTTGCATGTGGCACTCTGGGTATATACAAAATAAAGCAAGAAGAATACAGACCTAGGGCATTTGGCATTTCAATAACATGGTGTTTAGAGAAAAACCAGGATAGAAAAGATAACTAATAGGGTCCTGGACAGAGCAGGAGCAAAATGTTGAGTAAAATTCAAATTCATAAAAAAAAAAAAAAAAAAAAGACCAGGCTTACTGGTCTGACAGAGACTAGAGAAACCCCAGGGTATGGCTTCCAGACACTCTTTTAACTCAGTACTGAAGTCACTCCTGAGTATCACCCTTCAGCCAAAGATTTTACAGGAGCCTTGATGGTGCAGTGGTTAAGAGCTATGGCTGTTAACCAAAAGGTTGGTAGTTTGAACCCACCAGCTGCTCCTTGGAAACCCCATGAGTAATTCTTCTCTGTCCTATAAGGCCACTATGAGTTGGACCCTACAGTAGTGGGTTTGGCTGGGTTTTTTTTGTTTTGTTTTAATAGGGCCAACAATAACACATGGGAGGAAGGTGCTTCATGGTCCAATCATGCATAGGAGACTAATGGGCACACCAGCCCAAAAGATTAGAAGGCAGGAAGCAACAGGAAAACTAGACAAATGGAAACAGGGAACACGGACTGAAGAAGGGGAGAGTGTTGATACATCGCAGAGTTGGCAACAAATGTCACAAAACAATTTGTGTATTAACTGTTTAATGAGAAGCTAATTTGCTCTGTAACCTTTCACCTAAAGTGGAATTTTTAAAAAACTACTATATTTTTTAATCTTTCTAACAAAGAGTTGATAAAACTAATTGATTGCAAGAAACATTTCTAGCAGCTTAATGGAAGGATAACATTATAGTTCTTCCACAAAATTGGAAAACTAATCCACACAGAATTATATATTTTCATTCAATATATTTACTATATGTTTTTAAATCTATAACACTAAGTTATTTGTTTTGGGATTTGAATAGTAAAATAATTGATCAAATATTTTTGGAGTTCAGTATAAACTGTTTTTAAACTGATACAAGGGAAAGAGAGGGGCAATATAGTGAAACCAAGTGTTTCCACTTCATTGCTTATTACACCCAAATTCTTATTAGAAACCATTTTGGGCAACTAAAGGGCTAATGCTCTGCCGGTAAACACTTGTCAACCTGTTCTAACAAAGTTCTAAATAAGAGGTTACTAATGACTTTATGCTTCTGCGTACATTCCTTGTGCAAACTAAAAGTCTCGATTTATTTATATATTCCTCAAAAAAAGTTCTGTACTACTTCTTGCCTTTTTTTTTTAATAACTTTTATTAAGCTTCAAGTGAACGTTTACAAATCCAATCAGTCTGTCACATATAAGTTTACATACATCTCACTCCCTACTCCCACTTGCTCTCCCCCTCTTGAGTCAGCCCTTTCAGTCTCTCCTTTCTTGACAATTTTGCCGGCTTCCCTCTCTCTCTATCCTCCCATCCCCCCTCCAGACAAGAGTTGCCAACACAATCTCGAGTGTCCACCTGATATCATTAGCTCACTCTTCATCAGCGTCTCTCTCCCACCGGCTAACCAGTCCCTCTCATTTCTGATGAGTTGTCTTCGGGGATGGTTCCTGTCCTGTGTCAACTGAAGGTCTGGGGAGCATGGCCGTCGAGATTCCTCCAGTCTCAGTCTACTTCTTGCCTTTTTATAGACTAAGATTTTTTTTAAATCACATTTCTGTAAACAGAAATTCTTATTTCATGATTATAGTGGGTTAGATGATGTCCTCCACAAGAGATGTCTACCTAGAACCTCAGAATGTGAACTTATTTTGGGATAAGGGCCTTTGTAATTAAGACAAGGATCTCGAGACAAGATCATCCTGGATTAGGGTGGGCCCTAGGTCCAAGACTAGTGCCCTTATGAGAGATAGAAGAGGAGAATACAGAGACACAGGGGAGAAGGCCATGTGAAGGCTGGCAGAAATGGGATAAGCCAAGCAACTCCTGGAGCCACCAGAACCTGGAAGAGGCACGGAAGGATTCATGCCTAGAGCCTTCAATAGGGAGCTGGCCCAGCTGGCACTTGACTTTGGACTTTTGGCCTCCAGAACTGTGAGAGAATAAATTTCTGTTGGTTTAAGTCCCAAAGTTTGTGCTAATTTGTTATCCTAGGAAACTAACACAATGACCTTTTAAAATTTTACCCCTAATATATATATATATGGACTCTATTATTCCTTGCTTTTTTTGTTTAGAGAATTTCCCATGTTAATCAAAATGGTTTCGCTCTAGAAAACAATTATACGATTGGTTGATCAAAAAAATATTACCTTTGAGTTTCAGAAACACCACTATCCTGATTTTGTGCATATGATTTTCAAACAAGATACCTCCCTCCCCGCCTTAAATAAAATGTTTCTATCAAAGAAGCAAAGATCTAAAGCATTTTGGTTTCTGCCAAGTCAAGAATGGGGAGCAGATGAGGCCTGAGCAGACACATGGTCCAAGTGGCTCCCCACAGAAGTTGGGTCCACGCTCTAAGAACCGAGTCTCTCCTTCACCAAGAGGCCGCAGCTTAAGTGGACACCACCCTCTTGGTCTCAGGAGATATATTTTGGACGTGGGCTGCTTCTAAGTCCATGTCACCAGAGAGCAAAGTTGAGTTTAAAGGATAATGGGGTCGAGAGAATCGCCTGCAGGGAAAGTGGGCAAGGTGACGGAGTTGGGGGTAGGTTAACAGAGTTTCAGAAACAGCATCCCTCCAAAGGTATAAAGCAAGAACTCCGGGACCATGGTCTTCCAGTTGCCAGACGCAGGCAGAGAGGGACGCTCTCACGCCAGCACGCGGTGCAAATATCACGCAAAGATCCCGGGCTCTGGGCCTCGGCCCAGGGACGCTGGGTTTCGCGCGCTGAGGGAGGGAGCCGCAGTTCGGGGAAGCAGCTGGCGCAGACTCTGCTTTGCGGCAGAGGATCCCCGGCAGCCGGCGCCGGGACCTTTCTGCGCCCCTAGACACACCGCCCGGACCTGCGTATTGCTCTGTGAAATTATTCCCAGGTCCACCCGCACCCACCCAACCCACCCGCCCACCCCCGCCCCCGTCTCAGGTGCTCAGAGCGAGTTCCAGGTCCTGCCCTGCCCTTGCTTCGTGTCATCTCACCCACCTGCCGCAGCTCATCTCTCCTTTCACTCCATTTTTGCCCACCAGCTTCTCTCCCTCCCTCCTGCTCTCCTGGCCCATATCCCCAATTCCCCTGCGACTCTCCTCTCCGTGTTTGAAAAAGGTCCGAAAAGAGGTCAGAAGTTTCAAGCAGGATTTATTGAAAGATACCAAGAGCTGCATTTTGAGACAGTAATATTAGTTTATCCATTCAGCTGATGATGGGCATTTGTATTGTATCCAGTTTTCGGATAATACAAATAAAGTTGCTTTGTGTAGGCATATGTTTTCTTCTTGGGTAAGTAGCTACATTTGGAAAGGATGGGTCCTAAAGAAGGTCTACGCTTAACGTTTTAAGAACTGTGAACTCTTCACTAAAATAGTTGCACCATTTTTACATTCCCACCAGTGTGAATGAAGTTGGGCTTGCTTCACGTCGCGGCCAACACTTGGTGTGGCCAGGCTTTTGACTCGAGTGCTGTCGAGGATGAGTACGTACAGGATCTTCTTACGGTTTCGGAAAGCCTGGTGGCGTAGTGGTTAACTGCTACGGCTGCTAACCGAAGGGTGGGCAGCTCGAATCCGCCAGGCGCTCCTTGGAAACTCTATGGGGCAGTTCTGCTGGGTGCTATAGAGTCGCTATGAGTCGAAATGGGCTAGACAGCAGTGGGTTTGTTTTCTTATGGCTTCAATTTGCATCTTCCTGATAACTAATGATGTTGAGTACCTTTTCATGTGCGTTCTGGCCATCCATACATCTTCTTTTGTGAGTTTTTTTGCTCAAACTTTTTTGACCATTTTTTTATTGGGTTGTTTTTTCTTAGAATAGAGTTATAACTGTACTTTATACATGCTGGATACAAGTCCTTTGTCTGATATGTGTGTTGCAAATATTTCCTCCCAATCTGTGGCTCGCCTGTCTGTTTTTTTTTTTATATAGTGTTTTTTAAAGTACAAAAGCTTTTAATTTTGATGAAGTTCAAATTACCGATTTTTACTTTTATGCTTCATGCTTTTTTATTCTAAGAAATCTTTGCATACCCTAAGGTCACAAAGATTTCCTCCTATGTTTATATTTAGAAGTTTTATAGTTTCAGATGTTAAAGTTAGGTCTATAGTCTATTTTGAGATAAATTTGTGTATGCTGTGAAGTAAGGGTGGATGTTCATTTTTTTTTTCCATACAGATATGCAGTTGATCAGCACTGCTTGTTGAAAAATCTTCCCTTTCCCACTGTATTGCATTGACGCCTTTGCCAGATTCAACTGACCATTTGTGTGTGGGTCTATTTCTTGACTCTCTCTTCTGGTCAATTAAAATATATTCTAACTTTTTGTCAATACCAAACTATGTTGATTACTGTCTTTGTTATCTAGTGATGCCATAACAGAAATAACACAAATGGGTGGCTTTAACAAACAGAAAATTATTTTCTCACAATTTAGGAAGCTAGAAGATGGAATTCAGGGCACTGGCTCTAGGGGAATGCTTTCTTTCTCTGTTGGCTCTGGGGAAATGTCCTTGTCTCTTCAGCTTCTATTCCATGGCTCCTTGATGATTTTCATGTGGATGGCATCTATCTTTCTCATCTCTTCTCTGTTTTCCGTTGTAATCTGCTCTTTTTATGTCTCAAAAGTGCTTGGCTTAAAATTTACCCTACAGTAATATGGCCTCTTAACATAACAAAGAAAACGTCCTGGTTTAGGGGTTAGGATTTACAGCATTTGTTCTTGGGATCCCTATGAGTCAGAATCGACTTGGGTGACACAATTCAATCCACAACAATTACTATAACTGTATAGAACATCTTGATCAGGTAAAACAAGTCCTCTAATTTTCTTCATCTTTTTCTCTGGTTATTCTAGATCCTTTATGTTTTCATATACATTTTAAAATCAGCTTTTCAATTTCTACCAAAAAGCCTCCTAGAATTTTGAATGGCATTTTGCTGAATCTATAGATCAGTTTGGGAAGAATTATCATCTTAACGATATTGAGTCTTGCAATCCACGAACATGATATACATTTATTTTGATCTTTTTAAAATTCAGCAGTGTTTCATGGTTTCCAGTGTTTTGGTTTCAGAGGTCTTGGACATTGCCTTAGTCATCTAGTGCTGCTGTAACAGAAATACCACAAGTGGATGGCTTTAACAAACAGAAGCTTATTCTCTCACAGTCTAGCAGCCTAGAAGACCAAATTCAGGGTGTCAGCTCCAGGGGAAGGCTTTCTCTGTCAGCTCTGGAGTAAGGTCCTTGTCATCAATCTTCCCCTGGACTAAGAGCTTCTCCACGGAGGAACCCCGGGTCCAAAGGACATACTCTGTTCCCAGCACTGCTTCCTTGGTGGTATGAGGTCCTCCTGTCCCTCTACTCACTTCTCTCTTTTATATCTCAAAAGAGAATGAATGGCTCAACACACAGTCCAATCTTGTAGATTGAGTCAGCCTCATTAATGTAACTGCCACCTATCACACCTCATTAACATCGTAGAGGTAGGATTTACAGCAAGTAGAAAAATCACATCACACATGACAAATTGGTGGACAATCACACAGTCCTGGGAATCATGGCCTAGCCAAATTGATAAATGTATTTTGGGGGGACACAATTCAATCCATGACAGACATCTTTTGCAAGATTCATTCCTACACATTTTATGTTTATTGGCTCATAGAACAACTGTTTATTGTATTTCCAATAGTTTGTTGCTTATATATAAGAATACAGTTGTCTTGTATATTAACCTCATATTCTGTTAGCCTGTGTCTACTGCCATGAGTGACAGTAGTCTATAACTGTCTTTCTCCTACTTTTTTTTTTTTGGAATGGCTTTTTCAGAATTATGCTGTTTATCTAAAACAAGTTGGATAGAGTTCCCTTCTATTTTATGAAAATATTTGAGTAAAATAGGTATTATTTATTCCTTGAATGTTTGATGGAATTCATCAGTGAAACAATCTGGGCTTGGAGCTCTTTCTTTTGGAAGGGCAGTGATTTGATAAATTTAATTTCTTTAGTATTGATAAATTCAGTTTCTGCAGGGACATTGAGATTTTGTTTTTCTCGTGCCAATTTTAACTTTTAATTTTCAATAAATTTGCCCATTTCATCTCAGCTGTCAATTTTTTTGGCATAAAAATCATATTATTCTCTTATTATCCTTTAAATGCCTGTAGGAACTGTGGTGATAATCCCTTTTTCATTACTGATACTGGTGATTTTTTTTCTTCTTGAGGAAGAATCCATTTTTTTAGCTTTGTTAATTTTTTTAATTGCTGTTTGTTTTCTGTTTAGTTGATTTCTGCTCTTTAATGTTTTTCCTCTTACTTATCTTGTGTTTATTTTGCTTGTCTTTTTCTAACTTCTCAAGGTTGGACTTAGGTCACTGATTTTAGATCTTTCTTCTTTTCTAATCTAAGTACTTAAAGCTTTAAGTTTCCCTCACATCACTACTTTAGCTGTATTTCACAAATTTGGTATGTTGCATTTTTGTCATCATTCATTTGAAAATGCTTTGTAACTTCCCATGTGATTTTGTCTTTGACCCATGAAATATACAGAAATACGTTGTTTACTACATGAACCGTGGCCTCATCTGCCCTGTCACCAGAAGAACTAGATGGTGCTCAGCTATTACTACCGACAATTCTGATCAGGGCCACATTGATGGATCCTGGTAGACAACAGAAAAATGTGGAAGAGAGCTCAAAGTCTTAAAAATCCAGACTTACCAGACCAGTTGAGACCAGAGAACTCCCTGAGACTATTACCTTAGATACTCTTTAGACCTTAAACCAAGATTATCCTTTCAGGTCACCATTTAGCTAAGTAACAGATTGACTCATAAAATAAAGAATATCATCTGTAAGTAATGAGCGCCTTTAAAAAATCATCTGACTGAAACCAAACAGTCAAAACTTAAAGCAAAGACAAGAAGGTAAGGGGGCAGGAAAACTAGAGTACAGGAAATTGTACAGCAATAATGGGAATAATGACACATTGTGAAAAATATAACCAGTATCACTAAATCATTTATATAGAAATAATTAGATGGAAACTTAATTTGCTGTGTAAACTTTCAACTTAAACACAAGAAAATATTAAAAGAAAAAAAATACGTTGATTAACATCCAGATATTTGGGTCTCCAGATATTTCCTATGGGTATTAATTTCTAATTTAATTATATTGTGGTCAGAGAATACACTCTGTGATTTTGACTCTTTCATTGAGATGTGTTTTCTAGCACAGTATATAGCCTATCTACCTCGTATACTGGAAAATAATGTTTATTCTTCAATTGTTGGATGGAATGATCTATAAATGACAATTAGATCAAGGTGGTTGGTAGTGTTTTTCAAATTCTGTCTTTACTGATATTTTGTTTAGTTGTTCTATCAGTTGTTGAGAGCCAGGTGTTAAAAATCTTCTACTATGATTGTGGAATTGGAGGAGCGATCTTTTTTATTTATATTTAGCAAATCCACATGAGATGGGCCACTTTCAGGTCCATCCCAGCTCAACACATGTTCAGCTTCAGCAAACAAAGGCCATTTCTGTGCCCCCAGGGAGCTTAGGAGTGAGGTTTTATGGAGGAAAAGACATGTTCTCTTGGACTGGCTCCACCAAATACAACCTAGCAATACACCAGTCCCAGAGAGTGAGTTGCCCCAACTACAACCGGCCTCCTGGCTTTTATTCAGCTCTCTCCTCCATCCCAACCCTCAAAGTTCAACAACAAAAAAATTAAGCGATTCCAATTAGAAAATGGACAAACAACATGAGCAGACATTTCACTGAGGAGAATTGTGAATGGCAATGAATATGAAAAGATGTTCAAGTCATTGGTCATTAAGGAAAGGCAAATTAAAATCACAATGAGATATTACTACATACCTATCAGAATGGATAAAATGAAAAATAGTAATAACACCACATGCTGGTGAAGATGAGGAGAAACTGGATTGTTCATTCATTGCTGCTGGGAATGTAAAATGGTACAGCCACTCTGGAAAAGTCTATGGCAGTTTCTTACAAAACGAAACACCAAAGCCAAACCCAGTGCCGTCGAGTCGATTCCAACTCATAGCGACCCTGTAGGACAGAGTAGAACTGCCCCATAGAGTTTCCAAGGAGCGCCTGGCGGATTCGAACTGCCAACCCTTTGGTTAGCAGCCGTAGCACTTGACCACTATGCCACCAGGGTTTCCAAAATAAACACACACTTACCATAAAACCTAGCATTTGCACTCGGATGTTCATCGCAGAGAAACGAAAACTTACGCTCACACAAAAACCTATAACATGCTTATTCATAGCAGCTTTATTTGTAATAGCCCAAAACTGGGAAGAACCCAAGCATCCTTCAATGGATGAATGGTCAAACAAAACTTTGATACATCCATACCACACAATGTTGTTGTTGCATGCCTTCCAGTAGATTCCTACTCATAGCAACCCTATAGGACAGAGTAGAACTGCCCCATAGGGTTTCCAAAGAGCAACTGGCAAATTCAAACTGCCACCCCTTCAGTTAGCAGCCAAACTCTTAACTACTGCCCTACCAGGGCTCCTACCATGGAATACTGCTCTGAAATTAAAGGAATGGACTCTTGGTACACGAAACAGCCTAGATAAAGCTCCAGGGAATTAAACTGAGTGGAAAGAGTCAATCTCAAAAGGCCACATACTGTATGATTCCATTTCTATAACATTCTCAAAATGACAAAATTATAGAGATGAAGGACAGGTTAGTGGTTGCTAGAGAGTAGGGGAAGGGGTGACCGTGGCAATAAGACAGTAGCACCCCCAAGGGATCCTTGTGATGGAAGTCTTCTGTTTCTTAATCGTGGTAGTGGTCACAGGAATCTACACATATGATAAAATTGCAGAGGGCTAAATATTCACACATAAACACATGCAAATATGAGTACATGTGAAACTGGTGACATCTGAAAAAGATCAGTGTTTTCTATCAATATCAATACGCTAGTTATGATAGTGTACTATAGTTAAGCAAGATGTTACCATTGGAGGGAAAATGGGTAAGATGTAAATAGAATCTGTCTTTATTATTTCTTACGACTGTATATGAATCTACAATTGTCTCAAAATAAAAAATGTTTTTTAAGTTAAAAACAATAAAGATAAATCTTGAAATAGTTTATCTGCCATGCACCCTTTTTCTGGAAAACAGATGATGTGCCAACCCTTGAGAGGGGGAAGGGAATCTGCAGGAAGATGGGGGAGAAAGGCCAGATAGCAAAGATGGTAGCAGGCTCAGAGAGGGACCAGGACAGCCTAGGGTAAAGGGGGGCCTTTGCAACATTTGGAGACATGGAGAAGAAACTTACAACTAGGGTGAGCTAGGGTGCAAAGCAGTGAAAAGTACATGGAAAGTGAAGCAAATAAAAATGCCAGGCAATGATTCCATTCCAGGAAAGTAAAAGAGTATGAATACAAGGAAAACTAAGTATAGGTTACTACACAGCTCAGCCATGAGTAAAGTTTGCCTGGGTACATAGAAAACTGTCTCCTCCTGACCCAGCCAAAGTCAATTACAACCCACATAGGGAAGATGAAGATGGGAAAGGATGTAAAGAGGGAGTAGGGTGACTGTGGAAATAAAATCTGAATTCTCATTTCAGGATTGGATGTCAATAGATCAAGTAAAATTGAAGAGTCAAGAAGCAGCGGCCAGATCATGTTATTCACAGAGACAGAGATGAGTGACACAAAATAAGGTAAAGGGCTTGAAAATGGTTGCTTTCCGGAAGTGTGGAGGGAAGGACTGTTTTTGTCAATGCGACGCACTGGACTGTTTGGTTCTCTTGGGTTCTTACGGAGCACCTCTCCTTTAAGGACTGGGTCTCCCTTTCACTTGCAAAAGAGCCAGCCTCCAGGAGAAGATCCCATCTCTCTCTCTGAAGTTGCAGTGGTGCAGCCTCTACAGCCCACACACCGGTCACTCTTTGTGATCCATCATTGCCCAGGATCAGATAACACCAGGAGCGGATTCACAGCTCTGGAACCTGGGAAAAGAGTCCGGGGGAGGAGATGACTGAGTGAGGAGAGGTGTGGGAGGGTGAGCTGCTTGGGCCCCTAGGCAGTCCTGGAGTCCCCTTCAGGCCTGTCCCGGAGCAGAAAGGTCCTGCCAGGCAGAGGACAGGTGTGGGCAAAGGTTGGAGAGGGCAGAGGGCATTGGAGGCAACTTCAGACTACAGGCTGAAAAGGGAACTTGCTTGCATCTTATGGCTCAATACTAAGCCAAGACAGGAACCAAAGACACCACTGGCCAGTACAACTGGAATAAGTGGGGTCCTGGAATGGAAGCAAGGGAGTGGGGAAAAGGCTGAAAGTGCAGGAAGGAGGGTGCCTCTGGGAATCATGTACCAGTTTCATTTTATTAAGTTTCTAATCAAGTTAGTGTCAGACTTCCAGCAGGTGGAGAAGTCTGTGCTGTGAGACCAGCCAGACTTGGACTTGCGAAGGTATTACAGCACTTAAAAAAAAAAAAAATTTTTTTTTTTTTTTTTTACAGCACTTACTAGGAGGAAATTCCAAATCAGGGATCTCCCTAGTTGTGACACCACCTTGCCCCTTCTTTTCCCTTCTCACTCCTCCCTCCCTTTGCTGTTCTTCTGGCATCCACCCAGTTTTTGCCCTGCTTCTTTTTTTTTTTTTTTTTCCTCTCCTCTTTCTTCCCCTCAGGTATTTCAGGAAGGAACTTCAGGCTGAGGTCAGATATTTCGAGAATTTATTGAGAGGTCTCTGGAGGTGTGTTTTAGGAAAATAACATACCCTCCTCCCACATCTGATCCTCATCTCTGTGAGTGTAGTCATCTGATCAACTCACTGCCCAGGGAAGGAAATTGAGACCCAGAATACTGCCTATGTCTTGAGAATCAGAGACTTATGAGTCAGAAAACACCCCAGCCTCTGCATAAGAAGCCCGGTCTGCCTGGGAAGTCTGATTGGAATGATGCAGACTGATCACGGGATCAGCAGACAGGCCACTTGCGCTCATCTGCGGGTCTTCAGCTGTGGCCACAAGTCCAGGTGACCTGGACTCCCGAAGCCATCCCTATAAAATAGGAAGAAAATCAGACATGTAAAGCCTTAAGTCTCCTTCCTGTGAGTCCGTTTTCGACAAGCTGTGGATAAGCTCCTGGAAAGGAGGGAGACTACCTGAAGAGAGGAAGACCTGGGATCTGGGAAAACTGGGCATTGATCCAGGAGAGGAGTATGGCAATCACTAGGAAGAGGGGCAGTGGGGGAGCCCAACAGGACAGCTGGATAAGGAATCCAGAGAGGGACAGGGTGGCCTGGATGGACAGGAAGTCAGAGGGGAGCCTTCACGAAAATGACCTTGATGGTAACCATAATGAGAAAGGATTTCGTCAAGTAGGGGAGTGCTGGGTGAGGAAGTCATAAAAGGAAGTGAAAAGGTAGAAAATGAAAACCCCCAGGCAATTAATAAATCTCTAGAAAACAACAAGGTATATGGAGAGAACAATTAAAGAAGTTTAGTATTTGCCTCTCCTGTGAGTAACATTCCAGTAGGTTAAAAAAAAAATTGTAATTCTGACTCCAGGTTCAGTGAAAATCATACACCTATACTCTGCTCATACAGACCACTCCATCTATATTCCAACTCATAGGGTCGCTATGGGTTGGAATTGACTCAACGGCAATGGGTTTGGTTTGGTTTGGTTGGTATACTCCAAAACAAAAACAAACAAACAAAAAAAAACCCACTGTCATCCAGTCGATTTGAACTCATAGGGTTTCTGAGGCTACAAATCTCTACGGAAGCAGACTGCCACATCTTTCTCCCACAGTGCAGATGTTGGTCTTGAACTGCCAACCTTTCAGTCAGCAGTAGATCACTTTAACCCTTGCACTGCCAGGCCTCTACACCTATACTGGGAGGATGAAACAGTGTATTTGAAGAAAAGGGGGCTGTGGGTGGAAGAGATATTGGGAAGTAAATAGTGCTTAAAGTTGAAAAATCAAAAAGTAGAACAAAAGTCTGCTCTTTAGAGATGTCATGATAAATTAAAAAAAAAAATAAGATAAAAGGCTTAAAGGTGGTTCTTTCCTGAAATGGGGAAGGGAGTGAAAGGGAAGGTGTTGTGCACCATCGCACCTGCTTGTGTAACTATGATTTAATAAAAAGGGAAGCGGAGCCATCCTCTGGAGGGTGTGGCTCCTGAACACCTATTTCTTTCTAGCCCTTGACTGAAGCCACACACCCTCCCCCCAGCACAAGCCCTTGCCATTGAAGCGCAAAAGAAGTTGCAGACCCTTTGATCTGAGCAGCCCAGCTTTCTCCAGTCTCTGTTACACTTAGGAGTCCCTGGGTGCAAATAGTTAATTGTGCTCAACTGGTGATTTGACTCTGCCCAAAGATGACTCTGAAGGAAGGCCTGGGAATCTACTTGTGAAAAATCAGCCATTGAAAAACACTGTGGAGCACAGTTCTACTCTGACACACATAGCTTTACCATGAATCAGAGTCAACCTTCACCAAGAAATTTTATTGGAAGTAATCAGAGAGAGACAGATAGAAAAGGTGCTCACCCAGACCAGCCAGAGGGAGAAAGCTCCAAGGACTCCTCCAGCCACCAGAGCCCACCATGACACGTGGCCCTCAGTTCGCAGGGAGATTCTCAGAGCCAAAGGAGACAGCTCCTGTGGGTGAGAAGGAAAAACCAGAGTTGGGGAGTTATTCCTCATCAGGAATGGGGAAGCTGGGAAAAGCAAAGAAATTCTTTAACAGAAGAGGGGAGCATACCTATTCCTGGGGGTGGAGCGGGAGGAGAAGGTTGTGATGGGGGAAGGGCACACACAGTAATTCCAGGGCTCCCCCGGGTTCTAGCTCCTGATCTAGGAGATACATACATGAAGGTTCCCGTGATTAGTAAATTAAGATTACAAAAATGATTTAAGGGCCTTACTGTATACACGTGATAATTTACCATTAAAAATAAAGGGGAAAGAAGGGACAATTCAAGACTAAAAACAAGCTGGGGAGTGGAAAAATCAACAGTCAGCCCTTGGTCCTGCATATTCAAATCTGTCTGTCCTAGCACTAGCCCTGAGCACATGGAGCTGCCGAATTTCCCTGGGCAGCAGTTTCCTCTGCTGTATTGAAAGGAAGTGTTCACGTAAGGTGGATGGATGGACTGGTACTAAAGTCAGGTCAGTCACAGTTAAGAAACTTGAGCCTAGCCTGAAGCAGCCACAGCAGTGAAAAAAGAAAGTTCTCAGCTCCAGCTCGGCATTCCCATCCCTCCTCTAGATCCCCGAAAAACGGTTTTGACCTTGAGCTTCTCCCTCCTCCCATGCTCTAGGACCGGGCTTCCCCTCCCGGCTCCAGACCCCAAGTCCACGCACCAGGCTCAGGCTAGTCGTGGGCACTGCTCCCTCCGTCATAGCGAACCTTCCCCTCGTCTTTCTGAGAGTCTGATGCAGTGGTCTCTGTGGAGCCTAGAGACAGTGATAACCGTGCTAAAGACGGAAGCGAATGGCCTTGGTGCCGAACAGCTAGCTCTCCGGACCTGGGAAGCGTGAGTCACTTCTTGGATCCTTCAAACCGCACCACACCGGAAACCTCATTGGTTAAACAGCAGGGTCTGGGTTCACAACCCCTCAGCAGAAGCCCGAAAGAGGGCGGAATTACCCAACAAACAAGATAATCACCGGTTTACTTGTGGTGTTGACTAATCCATAGTGAACAATTCACATGAGGGAAAGATTACAGACTGGTGAAAAATATATGAAAGTGTTCACTACAGACTAATAGGTAAACCCGTGCTTACCTTGCTTACTCGGTAATCAGTCTCTGTCAGGGATTGTAAATTTCACAAGAGGCTTTGATTCTCTAGGAAGGTGCTGTGGGGCTTGGTTGGGAGAGAAGCAGATGCCATCCATACCTAGAAGCAGAATCTTTGATGTGGTGGAAGATGTGAAATTATTCACTACAGATGATCTGCTCAGCAAGTGCCTAAAGCCTTTTTGATATTCCGCCCCTGAGAAACCCGGTCCTTTAGTTCCTTTTGCGCGCTATGCGCACCTTCCCACCCTTTCTCTTCCACCCCTGGTCCTGCGGTCCAGGCCAGTTCCCCAGGTTACTCGCAGGCTAGTCGAGTGGGCAGGGCCAGGAGGAGCGGGGAGCAGGGGCCAGTCCTTTCGGCTGTGACTCAGAAAACGCAGGGGAGAAGGCTCAGATCAGACCTGGGAAATGGGGCAAACTTGGAACTGCAGAGCTGGGGCTGAGGAGGGAACTGGAGTCCACCCCTCTCCACAGCGGGGGACTAGAGGAAAAGTCTCTGGGGTTAGGAAACCCGGCGCCCATTTGGAGGCTGGGGGAGAAGTTTGAGTCCATATCTGACCCTGAGAATCGAGAGTCGGCACCTCCGCCGGCAGGGGGTTCTGGCAGCTCCTGGGAAGGGCATAGCCCAAGACGCTTTAGGATTCCCCGGAGAAACAACCAGCCTGGCAGGCGGTCACAGGTCGGAGCGTGTGTGTGGGGAGCCTGGAAGTGAGACTGCTTTTGAATTTTACAAACAAAAAGCCGAGTTCAAAGTTGTCTTTAGCTAGAGAGTTAAACTCATCAATTAACTGGTCCCAGCACCGAACGGTGCCCGAACGAAAACTGGTCTCCTGGGGTCTTTTGCCCCGCCTCTCTCTTAAACCCAGGTTCCCCTGCTCTTGAGAAGTAGGTGCCACCACTACCCCCTTCCTCCGCTGCGACCCCAGCAGAGGATCCCCGCTCCGGGGCCTAGTATTTGGCGCCCTGTCCGCGCTAGAAGCCTTGAGGAGCGTCCTGGGCGGATGTGAGTGACTGCGGAGGGTGGAGAGGGGCGCAGGTGGGTGAGTTGGGCCCCGCTCTAGAAGCCTTGAGGTAAACACCGTGCTTACCTTGCTTATTGGGTAATCCCTGCCTATCAGGGACTGTACATTTGAAAACAGGCTTTCGTCTGTAGGTACGTTCTTGGTTGGGAGAGAGGCAGATGCCAGCCATACCTAGAAGCAGAACCTTTGTTGTGGTAAAAAATGTGAAATTATTCACTACAGATGAGCTGCTCGGCAAGGTAAGCACGGTGTTTACCTTGCCTGTTGGATAATTGCCCCTGAGAAACCAGGTCTTTCACTTCCGGTTTGCGGGCTATGTGCACCTCTCCCACCCTTCTCTCCCATCGCCCCTCCTGCTCTCAAGCCAGCTTGCCCAGGTTACTCGCATTCTAGGCGAGATGGCAGGGCCAGGCAGGGCGGGTAGCCCGCACAAGTCCTTTGGGCGGTGACTCGAAGAAGGAAGGAGGGTGAGATCAGACGTGGGAAATGGGCAAACTTGTGACCGCAGGGCTAGGGCTGAGGAGGGGACTGGAGTCCTCCCCGACACCACAGCCGGTGACTAGATGATGGGGCTCTGGGCATAGGAAAGACGCTGCGCATTTGGAGACTGGGGGAGCAGTTTGTTTCCATGTCTCACCCCCGAAGGTCGGCAGATCCTCCGGCTGGGGGTTCTGGCAGCTCCTGAGAAGGGCAGAGCCCAAGACACTAGGATTCCCTCCACGTGCAACGCACCAGGAAGGCCGCCTCAGTGAGGGGAGGGGGAGGAAGCCTGGAATTGAGACTGCCTTTGAAGGTTTTTTTTTTGAAGTTTACAAAGCAATAAGTCAAGCTCATTGTTGTATCTAGCTAGAGGGTTAAACTCATCAATTAGTTGGTCCCAGCATGGAACGGTGCCCGAAGGAAATCTGGTTTCCTGTGGTCTTAGCCGCGCCTCTCAGTTAAACCCAGGCTCCCCTGCTCTTAAAAAATAGCCGCCACCACTACCCCTCTCCTCCGCTGCGACCCCAGCAGAGGATCCCCGCTCCGGGGCCTTGCATTTGGCGCCCGGTAGAAAAAAAAAAAAATTTTTTTTTTTTTTTTTTTTTTTTTTTTTTGCCGCTCTCCCTGGTCCATCACTGCGGAGAAGCGGGTTTGCAGCGCTAGAAGCCTTGAGGAGCGTCCTGGGCGGACGTGAGTGACTGCGGAGGGCGGAGACCCGTGCAAGATGGGTGAGTTGGGTTCCATGTACCGAGGGGGCTCAGGCTCTCCTCAGTAGGCTAATTAGGCGGCTTAAACCGCACGCCCAGCCCAGGACCAAACCAAAATTGAACCTGCTGCTTTCCGAAGGAGTAGGACCGGGGAAAGCAAAGACAGGGGGTCGTGTAGGCTCTGCAGAGAAACAGCCGAGTGAGAGGCAGGGAGGTGAGGGGAAGAGTGACCTGTGCCGACACCTAGACTACACTGTCAAAAGGCAACTAGTTGTGACTTGAGGCTTTAGCAGTCAAGACAGGAGTCAAAGAAACAACAGCGGAATAAGGAGATGGATTGAGGCAAGAAGTGAAAGAAGGAAAAGCTGGAGAGGAAAATCTGGGAATAAGGGATCCGGTTTAGTTCTATTTGGTTTTTAAGATCGTAGGTCCAGGATCGCCAGCTGTCGGAGGAGTCCCACCCACGAGCTCAGGCCTGGTGCACCCAGTGAAACCAGCCAAATGGGGGCTTCCGAGGGTTTCCCAGGCCCCACGTTCCGCCTCTCGTGTAGGGCTCCGGCGCGTAGTGGGCTCTGCTCTCTCCGTCAAGACTACCCTTCCCTCCAGCGGCTCTGAGAATCCGACTACTCTGCCCTGGGGAGCGCCCATCTCGTGCTCTGCTCATCTGTACGCACTCCAGACCCTGCTTGTATTCTCAGAGTCCTGGCTGCGCACAGCGCTCAGCAAACGGTGGCGTCCCTTATGGAGTGCCTGGTGTGCAGACTGCACCAGGTGACACTGTCAGAGTTGGCGACACCGGCTCCGCCCGCGGAACCCTAGGTAAAACAAAATTCCTGGGTAAAACAAAAATAATAATGTTTTGTATGGTTTAGAGCATGTAGAATTAAGAATATATGAATATAACAGAAAAAATCTAATGGCACTGTCTAAATATTTTCTATTTGCTTTATTAATAATTTTTAATAAAAATGTGGAAATTTTTTATTATTTAAAAGAACCAAAATTGATTCATAATGTTAATTTAGCATTTTCCTTATTGCTGCCAGCATGCTTTATACATTTGGACCTTTAGCCCTAACATGAATCCATTCTGTTAAAATTATTTAGCATTTTTTATTATTATCAAACAGCTTTTGAGCACAATTTTCATCCAACAATCACATAATTAGCAAAAAAAAAATTGACATGAGTTGATTCTGACTCATAGCCACGCTATAGGACAGAATAAAACTGCCCCCCATAGTGTTTCTAAGGCTGTAAACTTGGTGGAAGGAAGCGGATTGCCTCATCTTTCTACCACAAAGCAGATGGTGGGTTCAAACCACTGACATTTCCTTTTGTTTAGCAGTAGAACACCATCCACTGCACCACGAGGGCCCCTTCAATAATTAGCAATAGCACCCAGTATTCTTTTTAAGTAATTGAGCTGCTTTTCATCAAGAAATGCAAATTATTTGTCATATTTGGTACCACTTCTTGAGCAAAATCAAAAGACATTCCATATGGATAGAAAAACTAGACATAAAAGATATAAATTTGTCCCAAGTTAATTATAAATTGAGTGCATTCACATTTTTTATGGAGTTATTTAATTTGATTATAAAGCTCATATAGAAAAATAAAAAGTCAAGGATGCCTGAAAAGGAAGAGCACTAGGGGTAGGGTAGCCCTATCAGACATTTATAGTTGCAAACGCATATATTAAAAATAAACATTTCAAATCAATAAGCTAACTGTACACCTTAAAAAAAAATTAGGGAACCAGAAAAAGAGCAAACTAAATACAAAGCTAGCAGAAGAAAGGAAATAGTAAGTATTACAGCAGCAGAGTTAAATGAAATAGAGAATAGAAAACCAATAGAGTAAATCAATGAAACCAAAAGTTGGTTCCTTGAAAAGATCAGCAAAACTGACAAACGTTCAGCTAGATTAACTAAGAAAAAGAGAGAGAAGGTTCAAATTACTGAAATCAGAAATGGAAATGGGAGCATTATGACTAAATTTACAGAAATAAAAAAGATTACTAGAGAATACTATCAACAATTGTATACCAACTAGTAGGATAAGCTAGATGAAATGGACAAATTCCTAGACACACAATCTACCAAAACTGACTCAGGAAGATGCAGAAAATGTGAACAGCTCTATAACTAGAAAGGAGATTGACTCAGTTACAAAAAATCTCCTGACAAAGAAAAGCCCAGGACCAGATTGTCTCACTGTTGAATTCTACCAAACATTTAAAGAATTATCAATCCTTCACAAACTTTTCCAAAAAATTGAAAGGAGAGAACACTCCTTCTCTTTCTACGAAGATAGCATTATCCTGATAACAAAGTCATATAAAGACATTACAAGAAAACTACAGACCAATATCCCTTATAAATATGGATGCAAAAATTTTCAACAAAATACAAGTAAACCAGATACAGCAACATATTAAAAGGATTATACACCTTGACCAAGTGGGATTTATTTCCAGAGTGCAATAATGTTCAACACACAAAAATCAATCAATGTAATACATCATGTTAACCTTTTCATTGTCCTTCTTAAGTGCCAGGCCTGGGCTACTGCTCAAGAACAGAAAAACAAACACAAACTGCTTGCAATTCAATTCAAAAAGCAAAACATTTTTTTTGTTGCTGTTGTTCTTGTTCTTGTTCAGGTCCTTCAAATGCAGATTTCCTATCCTGAAGTTTAAGTCTTGACTGAATGCGGGCTGAAGTTTTCAAACTAAATCTCCAGTATACTCTCCACACAGGGCTATTGTATTGAAATAAGCAATTTGAAGGTTTTGGGAAAATCTCAGTTTCCCTTTTAGCATAACTAATAAATATTGCCATGAAGGGTGGGCCTACATTTCTTCTCTATTTACAAAAGCTTCCCCATTTAGACACAATATTGTTCATCCAAAATACATTTAGAAACCTTTCACATAAAGCCTGTTTAAACCTTTAGGCTGGGGTCACACCAGAAACACCCTGGCACCTTGTCAGCCAATTTGTTTAACATGCCAGACCCTGACCCAGAACTGTTCCAGGCAAGAGGCTTTTTATTGCATTTTATTGGATAATATATATATTTTATTGTGCTTTAGATGAAGGTTTACAGACCAAATTGGTTTCTTACTAAATAATTAATACACATACTGTTTTGTGACATTGGTTGCTAACCCCACAACGTGTCAAAGCTCTCCCTTTACCTACTTTGGGCTTCCCATTTCCGTTCATACAGTTTTCCCATCCCCTTCCACTTTCTCATCCTTGCCCCTGGGCTGCTGTGCCCATTTAGTCTCCTATACATGGTTGAGCTACGTGTATTATTGTTTTATGGGCCTGTCTAATCTTCAGGTGTGTTGTAAGGTAAAAAACATCACAAAGTTTAGTAAAGCAAAAAGAAAGTTTTGTTTGGCATTTATTCAAAAAGGCAAAAGTGGGAAGTGGACGAGCATACTGCTAGAGCCATGTCTGTCCAAATCCAAGGAAATACTACAGAATAAGCAAGAACGGGAAAACAGACAAGCATGGTGCCACAGCCATGTCTGCCCGATTCCAAAGAAAGTTACAGAGTGAGTCATCAGTGTACATTAAAGTTACAAAATCGGCAAAACCATTGAAAGCTTCACCTTTTCACAGATTGGCTAGAGACTGTGAGCCTAAGTTTTGAATTAACTTTCTTAACAATCATTGGTAAAGGTTTCAGTAAGGACACTCAGGTGGGTCTTCATTGGTCCAATAATTTTCTATTCACTAAATGTTAATAGAAAAAGATAAGAGTGGAAATCCTTCTGCGTTCTGTTTGAATGGTTTATGTGAAAAGTTCCCTAAAAGATATTTTCCAAGATTGTCATAGCTATTATCTTTATACCTCAGGGCCCAGTTGATGTGTCCTTGTGAGTTCTTTTGAGTCCAGCTCCAGCTGGATCACATTCTCTATACTCAAGGACAGGAAATAATGATTCCAATATTATTTCCTAAATCATTCCCTCCTTTTGATCAGAGATTGGAAATAACACATCAATGATCAATACCTGGCCGTAGTTGAGCTCCTAAATGGTGGTCACGGCAGTCTTTTTAAACTCTTGGTGCTGGTTTTCCACCAGACGCCATTTGGTTCTTCACCAGGATCTTATGCAAGAGCGATGTTTTCATCAATCCATTTTTGGGAGTGAGTAGACTCAACATGCGTCAACATTTTAGCCCAAGGCCTTCTTTTGCCTTTTAAGTGTGTAAGACAATAGAAGATAAATTTTATTATGCTTAATACTGTCAGGATGCAGACTAAGATTATTACTACCCCTTGCAGGAGTGACCTAGCCCATGTACTTATTCCTGATGGTATCTAGCCAAATAAATCTGGGTTTGTAAGAGTGTTACAATGTGTAACCAAGTAGCTTGCTCTCTAATTCTACAACATAGACTATCTTCTTGGTCTAATAAAAAACCTAAGGCTATTCTGTTATCTCATGTCAGCTTGGTTTATGAGGTCAAAGATCGCTGTTGTGTTTCCATCCCCTTTAGTAACTTCATCTGCTATTCGTCCCATAGCGATTGATAAATTTCTTAAAGATTTCCCTGATTCAACTATACCATAAGTAGGAATTAAATCTACCAGTCATACCCTGAGCCCGAGTGTTGGACCATTGAGTTTTCTTCTGACTTTCATTTTATGATCTGTAACAATTTACATTACCTTTCCAATATTTACTAGCATCATTACTATGAATATCTAAAGGTAATCTTAAAGTTCTCAACATGCATTGCCCACACATTCATCGGGAACCTAAACAACAGATTGCCCACATAAATTCATTATCAGTTGGAAAGGATCTGTGATGGTTAAGATTGTGTGTCAACTTGACTGAGCCACGATTATCAGTGTTTTGGCAGTTGTATAATGCTGTGATTACTTCTCTGTTGAAATTTGATATGAGATCACCCCCATAATGGAATCTGCAAGTGGTACAGCTGGGGCGGGGCCTGTGGCAGTTCACCTCCCCCTCAGCCTTCATCTCTCCACCCTTGGCCACCTAATTCCTTTCTGCTTGCCTTGCCAAGGTTTTTGGCTTGTTCTGGATCAAGAAGCTGCCTCTTGTCTGACCTCCAGTTCTTGGGATTTGAGCTAGCAGCTTACCTGTCAGTCTTGGGATTCATTGATCTTCACAGATCTACACCAACCTACTGATCGTGGGCTCACCAGACCCTGCAGCTACATGATTCAGGAGAAACCTTGCAGTCTTGCCTGCTGATCTTGGAATTCCTCGACCTACATAGCCTGGGAGCTGGAGCCTTGCTGTCCGACATGCTGATCTTGGGTTCACCAGCTTCTGTGGCCTGCGTGAATTGGGAGAGGCCTCTATCCTGGTCCATGGCTTTGGGACGTTCCAGCCTCTACAAACATGTGAGCTGTTTCGTTGATATAAATCTCTATACATATATTTATATGCTTTACTGGTTTTGCTTCTTTAAAGAACCCAGCCTAAGACAGGATCATCTAAACTAGTATAGTTGGATCCACCACAAAAAAACATATACATTAGGAGCACACAAAGTTTGTCCAGGGGAAAGAGAAAATATAGAAAAATTTACACGTGACAAACAAATTTCCATTAGAGAATTCATGACTAGCAAGACAGTACAGGATGGACTTCTCCTGTTGGAGTTCTTCAATTGATCTCTTTAAAACATACTAAGTGTTCTTCCTGAGATCAAGCTACTACCCCTCCTTGACTTACCTATTAACAGTCATGGGTCACTTTCTCAGAAGCAGAAGTGGAGTCTAAGACAAAATGGAATCTGACCCATGAGGTTGATCTCCTCTGAGAAACTGGTTTCCTTAAGATACATAATTTTTTGCATAGCAAGAGGGCGAGAGTTTGATTACAAACGTTAGACAGGTATTTCATACAACATTGTCTTGAAAGCTGATTAAGCTACTGATTTACCCTAAACATAGCTCTCAGTCTGATCTTTGAAGTTATTTTCCTGAAATGGACTGAATTCTTCAAAAAACAAACAAACAAAAAAAGGCACAACACCCAAAGCAAAATGGTCTGACTAGTTTATCTGGACCACTGTTTGACTCAAAGTGGCTTCAGAAGCCAGTTTTTTTCAAAATGACACCCAAAGGCGATGGCCTGTGTGGGTTGCCCCAACCTCCATGAAAGCCAGAAATCTGAATTCCAGGAGAATTACATACAACTCTGTCATGGTTCCCTCCTTTGGATCATGATCTCGCTATAGAACCTTTGAACAAAAATGCTCAAAATGGTAATTGGGCACCATTTGGTTTTTAAGATTCCAGGCACCATACAGCGAACTAGGAAGTAGAATAGAAACAGTGACAATAACATTCGGCCAATTGTCTGAAATAACCAATGAAACCATGACCCTAAGGTCTTTGAACCAAGGAAACAAATCTCATGGGAGCTTGTCTGAGCATAAGCAGCATCAGTAACTGCTTTTCATGCGCTTCAGCAGCAACTGCATTTTGCAAAACCTCAGATTGTGCGTTAACATAAATAAAGCAACGTTTATCTATTAAGGCACAAACTGTTCCTTGAGAAAACTAATAGGAAATCTAAAACTGTTCTATTTTGTAAAATCATAGCTCGAACTTCAGACGCTGCTCTGGTTATGATATTTACAACTTCGGTAAGTTTATCAACAGGAATTTCTAGTTCAAGAGTTAAAATATCTCAATCCATTAGTTAGATAATTTAGGAGAAAAGAAAATGGTTTCTTATATCCAGAAAGCAGGACCTTAAAACGTCAGCAATATTCCCACATAAAACCCATAGTATCCTTTAGTTTACTCAGTCTTATGTAGTTAATTTCCATTCCACATGATCCTGGATTACAGCAGTCTGTGGACCCATCAACTTCTGTGTAAGAGTTCTGGAATCTTTATTGAGTCTAATCACAGTCCTTTTCATAAGTCCAATATAGTCCATCTTTTTTGTTGAGACATTCCGGTCATTTTCAGAAAATCAGCAAAGTAAAAACTTATCTGAGGATGACAAAATGTAATATGGCCATGATTAATTTATAAAAATAATAATAGTGAAAGACCTGATAGAAATTAATTACAAGCACAACATAAAGGCCAAATAAAATCAGTTTAAAAAAAACTTTAGATAAAAATATTTCTAAATATAACCATTGACCATATTTTTAAAGAACTTCAGATATAATACATGATAATCTTCAGACAAAATACTATCTGGTCAGGATATACTAAGAATATACCAAGATTATCAAATCTCTAAATGCTCGAATAGTAATAAAAATAACTTCATAGGTAAATGACATGAATTCCCCAATCAAAAACAATAAAATAAGCTTGTGACCAAGTTAACAATAAAGAAATAATAATCAAATTATGACATAATATTGTGAGTTTGCTGTATAATATTGGCAAAAACATAAGAGAAAATACTAACATATAACTTTTAACCCAGAGGGAATGAGGCACTTCTCTTGATTTTGACAACGTGTTCCATGTAATTTCTAACACGTTAAGTAAACCTTTTTAGCACTTCTCCTTTATAAAAAATTTTTGTGGCTTTCCATGAAGTTTCAGAGTTGTCAGGAATTTATTATAGGTCACCATAAAACAATATTTTAAGTTATTTAGCCAAAAATTTTAAAGGTAAAAACCTTAGCTTTTTTTTTTTTTTTTTTTTTTTCTAAAAGCTATGTGGCTTGGTTTTTGACTCAGGAATCTTATTCTAATGAGAAGCTGAGCCTTTGTCTTCAAGGCAGATTACACAAATAAATTAACTCTTAACTCTGAAATCAAAGAAAATTTTGTTATCCTAACAGCAAGAAACTTAATTCTTTGTTTTATATGCTATTTAACATTAAAACTCCTAAAAATCTCCCAAGCTAAACCATTAAACTTTAGTCAAACAGATAAAACTTTTGATCATTTTCAAATAAATTTTTTTCAATAAACCCCTTAAATGTCTTTGTTGCACATCCCTTACACTACAGCTCTTTAAAATGGCAAAAATGAACACATTCATTAGCAGACTTAAATATATTCTTTCTCTTGTGGCATAAAAAGCAAAAGCATATAAACTAAAATTATGACAAGTATCTATTAACTCAATTTAACATCAATAAATTACCTAAAAGGTCTTGGAAATTATTTTAAGCCTGTATACCATAAAATATAACTGTAATTGAAATAAAGTTTGTTTAAATATTGAAAGTTTCCATCCCCCTTTTACTGTTTCTCATATTTTTCCCAATCTAATTTTAGCCCTTAAAGGTTTTATCAGCTGGCTTTGAAAATCACAAAGTCTCTGCTCAACTGACCAATTCATTGATATGGATATAACCTGAAGTGTCTTGCTAGGGTTGAATATTTTTCCAAGCCATTTCAGGTGTATTTCATTGCGATTTCTATTTTTTGGCTTCTTAGAGTTTCCCTATAATAGAGGGAACTGGTTTACAGTTCACCCAATTTCTGATAACTATAGTAAGGCTCCAATTTTTCTTATCATTTGTCTTTAAGAAAAAAAGATCTCCACCCCTTGTTGGAAGGGGTCTTTCAAAAGCTCCCTGGAGCTACATGACCTTGGAGACTAGGGTTAGGGAGACCTGATCCTACCCGACTCTCACTCTCTTGACTCATGGAAGACATTTACATATGTTTAAGTTGATCTAGGAATTTCGAAGGGCAAAAGATCATTTCTTTTTCTTTTAAGACAAAACTATCCCGTTTCTTTAAATAAAAAGTATTTCATATAATATCTAGTTTAAGTTACTTAAAAAGGTTTTGCTTCTAAGATTAACATACAGAGCATAAAGATCTTGGTGTACTTTTCAAATAGACCAATTTATATCAAAGTTTCTCCAAGTAGCTACTAAAATGAAATCTTAAGACAGACACAAGACACAGTTTTTCTTGGATGATGAGGAGCAAACAACTGAGGTTCTAAGACAGCCTTACAAAAAACAGCAATTGTCAGCCATAGCCTCCAACCTGATACAAGACAGAAACTTAGACACAATGCTCTAGACCAGGAGCAAGCTCTCAGTACAAAAGGAGACAGAAAGACCACATAAATTCACTGGACAATACCACACAAAACAAGGACACGGGGATTCCAGTTTCTTAAGGTGTATACAGCAATTTTTGGTAAGATTGACTCAATTCAATGGAAAAAAAAAATTCTAGATAAAATTTATTAACTTGCCGGAGCCTCAGATGAAGGAATTAGACTCTTTGACAAACCTGAACATCAAGCATAAGTTCCCCAAAGAGAAAAGAAAACACAAATGAAAGCTCATTTTCCCAAAGTTGCCACTGAAATTCCAAATTACTTCTAGTATACTCAAGTTTATAGCTTGTTTAAATATGAACCGGAACCCAGTGTCTCAGTAGCAGGGGGGAAATCTAGGCTCATTTATCAAAGATGTTAAGCTCTAAGGTTCAAGCTTCTGGTTTCCTTCTTTTCAAACTTATTTCATTCTGCTGGCTAGAAACCTACTCTCTTATTTTAGACCTTAAATATACTAATTCTTCCAATTGAAAAGTAAAGTAGCTACTGATGATTTTAACACTGGATTCCTTATTGAGGAACTGCATCATAAAAGAGGTACAGAGCTACCGCTTCTCCCTTAAATTTCCTAGCACAGGTCAGGAGCTGCCACCTTCTCCTTAGAATTTGCAAAACAAGTCAGGAGCTGCTACCTCCCCCTGGGAATCTGGCAAAACAGAGCACTATTTTCCAGGTTTTCTCTGAGCTACAAAAAGAAACCTAATGAGAAACAACAACGGGTTTGGATAGTGTTTTGCTTAGACCAATGTGTACCTTTATTGCGCTAGCATTGCTTATGGGTGGCAGGCAGCCTAGTGCTGTAGCCTGTTTCTTGACCACCTTATCCTGTCACAGGAAACTTTAAAGCTCGTGATGAGGGCTGGTAACCACCCTAATGACTTTTACTAGTCTAATCATGCCTGAATTTTTGTGGCTTATAGTGCTCAGAGCTCTTTGAAAATAGAATTACCTCTTTAATGTTTCAAACTCCCAAATCCAACCTAAACTTCAGGTCACCAAAGGAGTTACTAAATGTCACTCTTAACCAAATGATGAAGCAAAAATCTAAGAAAGATTATCCTTAATCACCCAGTTTTTCAACAAATATGCCAAAGCAAACAAAAAAGAATAAGCAAAGGCTCATTTTCTGAGAGCACTCACCCTGTCAGTGTCAAAGGAACATGGAGTGGAAACACATGGGTCTGGAAGTTTGCCAGTTTCTGCTCCACAGTCCAGGTCTCCTCGAGTTCACCTGGATTCATAGCTTCAGGTATCTTGCTGACTATGCCATTAATTGTTGTAGGGTGAAAAACATCACAAAGTTTACTAAAGCAAAAAGAAAATTTCATCTGGCATATATTCAAAAAGGCAAAAGTGGAAAGGGGCAAACATGCTGCTAGAGCTAATGTCTGCCCAAGCCCAAGGAAATATTACAGAATATACAGGAATGGGAAAACGGACAAGGATGCTGCCCCAGTTCAAAGAACATTACAGAGTCATCAGTGTATATTGACATTACAAAATGGGCAAAACCATTGAAAGCTTCACATTTTCACAGATTGGTTAGAAACTGTGAGCCTACATTTTGAATTGTCTTTCTTAACAATCATTGGTACAAGTTTCAGTAAAGAAAATCAGGAGAGTCTTACTGGTCCGACAATTTTCTATTCACTAAATGTTAATAGAAAAAGATAAGAGTGGAAATCTTTCTGTGCTCTGTTTGAATAGTTTGTGTGAAAAGTTCCCTAAAAGATATTTTCCAAGATTATCTTAGCTATTGTCTTTATACTGCAGGGCCCAGTTGATGTGTCCTTGTGAGTCCAGCTCCAGCTAGATCACATTCACTTTGCTCAAGGACGAGAATGACTATTCCAATATTATTTCCTAAATCAGGTGAAGGGAGAATCTCAGGAGTGATTTCAGTACTGAGTTAAAAGTATGTCCGGGTGCCATACTCTCGGGGTTTCTTCAGTCTCTGTCAGACCAGTAAGTTTGGTCTTTTTTTGTGAGTTTGAATTTTGTTGTATATTTTTCTCTGGCTCTGACCCAGGAACCTCTTTTGTGATCCTTGTCAGAGCAGTTGGTGGTGGTAACCAGGAACCAACTAGTCGTGTTAGACTCAGTCTGGTGGAGGCTGCAGTAGTTTTGGTCCATTAGTCCTTTGGACTAATCTGTCCCTTATGTCTTTGGTTTTCTTCATTCTCCCTTGCTCCAGACAGGGTGAGACCAGTGGAGTATCACAGATGGCCACTCACAAGTTCTTAAGACCCCAGACACTACTCACCAAAGTAGGATATAGAACCTTTTTTGTTATAAACTGTTATGCCAGTTGAGGTAGATGTCCCCTGAGACCATGGTCCCCAGCCCTCAGCCCAGTAATTCAGTCCCTCGGGGAGTTTGGATGTGTCTATAAAGCTTCCATGACCTTGTCTTGGTCAAGTTGTGCTGACGTCCCCAGTATTGTGTACTGTCTTACCCTTCACCAAAGTCACCACTTATCTATTCTCTAGTTAGTGTTTTTCCCTCCCCATCCCTCCCTTCCCTCATTACCATCAAATATTGTTTCTGTATGTAAACCTTTTTGTGAGTTTATATGATAGTGGTGTCATATAGCATTTGTTCTTTTGTGATTGATTTCTTTCACTCAGCATGTTGTTGTTGTTGTTAGGTGCCATCCAGTTGGTTCTGACTCATAGAGATGTCCTATGTACAGCAGAAGGAACGACTACGCAATTCTGCCCAATCCTCATAATTGTTGTTATGTTTGAGCCCATTGTTGCAGCCACTGTGTCAATCCATCTCATTGCGGGTCTTCCTCTTTTTGGCTGATGCTCTCCTTTACCAAACATGATGTCCTTCTCCAGGGACTGAGCCCTCCTGATAAAATGTCTGAAATATGTGAGAAGAAGACACCGTTTTTGTTTCTAAGGAACATTCTGGCTGTGCTTCCAAGACAGATTTGTTCATTCTTTTGGCAGTCTATGGTATATTCAATATTCTTCACCAATACCATAATTCAAAGGCATCAATTCTTCCTCCATCTTCCTTATTCATTGCCCAGCTTTCACATGAGCATAAGGTGATTGAAAACACCATGGCTTGGGTCAGGCACACTTTAGTCCTCAAGAAGACATCTTTTTGGAGGAGGGGCTAAGATGGCAGAGTAGTCAGATGCTTCCAGTGAACCCTCTTACAGAAAAGACCTGAAAAAACAAGTGAAACAATTATATCTATGACAAGCTAGGAGCCCTGAACATCAAAGGGAAAGTTAGAAAACAGAATGAGCAGCAGGGGGAGAGGAAGACAGTTCAGAAACAGAGAGGAGTTGCCAGACCTGAATTGCCAGGAACCCTCAGGCTGTGGTGGGCTAGTGGTAGCATTCAGCCATAGTTACCTCAAGGAGAAACAGCCAGCTGCACAGCCTACTCACACTTCTGGAACCAGAGAATAATGGCCCTCTCAGCAAAATCTAAGTACTTGCATATATTTTACCACTCCCCCAGCCCCAAGCCAGCTTCAGGGACTGTCGATTTCTCTGGGCCTGAGAAAGGTCCCGCTGCATGCTCTGAGCCATTCTCCTGGCCTCAGAAAAGGAATAAATTCACAACTGGGGAAAAGATAATCTGCCAGCTCCACTAACCTGGGGAGCTCAGGACAGAAGTGGCTCCTGTCCAGGAGTAAATGGTCCATGGACATTGAATACTTTTCCCCTCTGCATGGACCTGTGTAGGCCTGTTTCAGGAGACTAGGCCATTTTTGGCAGACTGCAACTGTTTCAGCTGTGTGGTGGAGAGGTGGCTGTTTGATGTTTGACACAATTTTGCCTATTAAACAAGGTCCTTACCTACCCACATCAGGGGCCTAAGGACTGGTGGCTCTACTCAGGTCACCCAGGCACCCGTGACATGGGTCCAAGGATAACTGGTACCTCTGAGTCCTTACAACCAAAAGCGCTGTGTGCCCGTGGTCCTTCTGCAGAACCCACACATCTGTGCATTCTAGGGAACAGGGACATGCCTCCCTCACAGATATTTGGGGGATGGTTCTCAGTCCCTGCCTTGTTCAGAGTGTGACCCCTGCTGCAACCAGATACTGCCACCTACATCAATCATCCCTGCCCATCTAAGACTGTAGGACAGAGCTTGTACCACACACTTGATGACCAACTACCTGGATACCTGAGCTGAATCCATACAAGAAAAGTGAATGGACTCCTAGGCTTATATAGCTGATAACAGCTCTAGCCATCTGGTGACAGGATGTTAGAGCTTTGAAGGTGAAAATAATCAAGCTAGCTCACTCAAGTGACCTATTTGTGCATATCAACACACAAAAAAAGCAAGAAACTAGGATACAGTAAGAAAACATAAAATAAACTAATCCAATAACTTATACATGGCTCAGAGACAACAGTTAATATTAAATCACATAAAGAAGCAGACCATGATCACGTCAACAAGCTCTCAAAATAAAGAATCAAAGGATCTTCTGGATGAAGGTGACTTCCTGGAATTACTGGATGTAGAATTCAAAAGATTAATACACAGAAATCTTCAAGATATTAGGAAGGAGATCAGGCAATATGCAGAACAATCCAAGGAACACATAGATAAAAGACTGGAAGAAATTAAAAAGGTTATTCAAGAACATAATGAGAAATTTAATAAGCTCCAAGAATCCGTAGAGAGACAGCAATCAGAAATTCAGAAGATTAACAATAAAATTACAGAATTAAGCAACTCAATAGAAAGTCAGAGGAGTAGAACTGTGGAAGTGGAAGCCAGAATTAGTGAGATTGAAGATAAAGCACTTGGCACCAATATATTTGAAGAAAAATCAGATAAAAGAATTTTAAAAGATGAAGAAACCTTAAGAATCATGTGGGACTCTATAAAGAGAAATAACCTATGAGTGATTGGAGTACCACAACAGGGAGGGATAACAGAAAATACAGAGAGAATTGTTGAAGATTTGTTGGCAGAAAATTTCCCTGATATCATGAAAGATGAGAAGATATCTATCCAAGATGCTCATCAAACTCCACATAAGGTAGATCTGAAAAGAAAGTCACCAAGACATATTATAATCAAACTTGACAAAACCAAAGATAAAGAATTTTAAGAGAAGCTAGGGCTAAAAGAAAAGTCACTTGGAAAGGAGAGTCAATAATAATAAGCTCAGACTACTGGGCAGAAACCACGCAGCCAAGAAGTCAACAAGGATGACTTATATAAAACATTTAAGGAAAAAAATTGCCAGCGAAGAATCATATATCAAGCAAAACTGTCTCTCAAATATGAAGGTGAAATTAGGACATTTAGAGACAAAAAAAATTTAGGGAATTTGTAAAAACCAAATCAAAACTACAAGAAATACTAAAGGGAGTTCTCTGGTTAGAAAATCAATAATATCAGATATCAAGCCAAGACTAGAACACTGGACAGAGCAATCAGATGTCAACCCACATAGGGAAATCACAAAAATAAATCAAGATTAAAAAAACGCTCAAAACAGGGAAACAGCAATGTCATTATGTAAAAGAAGACAACATAAAAACAATAAAGAGAGACTAAGAAATGTAGTCACAGATCTTTCATATGGAGATGAAGACAAGGCTCTATAAAGAAATAAAAGTTAGATTTAAACATAGAAAAATAGGGGTAAATATTAAGGTAACCACAAAGGAGACTAACAATCCTACTCATCAAAATAAAATACAAGAAAAAAATAGAGACTCGGCAGAAACAAAATCAACAAAAACAAATACGAGGAAAAGACAATATAAAAATTAAGTGGGAAAAAGAAACTGTCAACAACACACAAAAAAAAGACATCAAAATGACAGCACTAAACTCATATGTATCCATAATTACGCTGAATGTAAATGGACTAAATGCACCAATAAAGAGACAGAGTGGCACAATGGATAAAAAAACATGATCCATCTATATGCTGCCTACAAGAGACACCTTAGACTTAGACATACAAACTAAAACTCAAAGGATAGAAAAAAATATATCAAGCAAACAACAATCAAAAAAGAGCAGGAGTGGCAATATTAATTTCTGACAAGATAGACTTTAAAATTAAAACCACCAAAAAAGTTAAGGAAGGACGCTATATAATGATTAAAGGAACAATATACCAGGATGCTATAACCATATTAAATATTTATGCAACCAGTGACAGTCCTGCAAGATACATAAAACAAACTCTAACACCATTGAAAAGTGAGATAGACAGCTCCACAATTACAGTAGGAGACTTCAACACATCACATTCAGTGAAGGACAGAACATCCAGAAAGAAGCTCAATAAAGACATGGAAGACCTAAATGCCACAAATAACCAACTTCACCTCATAGACATATACAGAACGCTCCACCCAACAGCAGCCAAGTATACTTTCTTTTCCAACACACATGGAACATTCTCTCTAATAGCCCACATATTAGGTCATAAAGCCAGCCTTAGTAGAATCCAAAACATCAAAATATCGCAAAGCATCTTCTCTGACCATAAGGCCATAAAAGTAGAAATCAAGAACAGAAAAAGCAGGGAAAAGAAATTAAACAGTTGGAAACTTAACAACACCCTGCTCAAAAATGACTGGGTTATAGAAGACATCAAGGATGGCATAAAGAAATTCATAGAATCCAATGGGAAAGAAAACACTTCCTCTTAGAACCTTTGGGACATAGCTAAAGAAGTGCTCAAAAAAAAAAAAAAAAGTCAATTTATATCAATAAATGCACACATCCAAAAAGAAGAAAGAGCCCAAATCCAAGAATTATCCCTACAACTTGAACAAATAGAAACAGAGCAACAAAAGAAACCTTCAGGCTCCAGAAGAAAGCAAATAATAAAAATTGGAGCAGAATTAAATAAAATAGAGAACAGAAAAACAACTGAAAGAGTTAATAAGACCAAAAGCAGGTTCTTTGAAAAAATTAACAAAATTGATAAATCATTGGCCAAACTGACAAAAGAAAAACAGGAGAGGAAGCAAATAACCCAAATAAGAAATGAGATGGGGGATAGGATATTACAACAGACCCAACTGAAATTAAAAGAATCATATCAGACTACTATGAAAAATTGTACCCTAACGAATTTGAAAACCTAGAAGAAATGGATGAATTTCTAGAAACACAGTACCTACCTAAACTAACACAAAGGTAAAACAACCAAATAAACCCATAACAAAAGAAGAGATTGAAAAGGTAATTTAAAAACTCCCCACAAAAAAAGGCCCTGGCCCACAGGGCTTCACTACAGAGCTCTACCAAACTTTCAGAGAAGAATTAGCACCACTACTACGAAAGATATTTCAAAGCATAGAAAAGGACAGAAAACACCCAAACTCATTCTATGAAGCCAGCATAACCCTGATACCAACACCAGGTAAAGGACACCACAAAAAAGAAAATTACAGACCTATATACCTCATGAACTTAGATGCAAAAATCCTCAACAAAATTCTAGCCAATAGAATTCAACAACATGTCAAAAAACTAATTCACCAGGACCAAGTGGGAATCATACCAGGTATGCAGGGATGGTTCAACATTAGAAAAACAATTAATCTAATCCATCATATAAATAAAACAAAAGACAAGAACCACATGATCTTATCAATTGATGCAGAAAAGGCATTTGACAAAGTTAAACACCCATTCATGATTAAAAAAAACCCTCAGGAAAATAGGAATAGAAGGAAAATTCCCCAACATAACAAAAGGCATTTATACAAAGCCAACAGCCAACATCACCCTAAATGTGGAGAGTCTGAAAGCATTCCCCTTGAGATCCGGAGCCAGACAAGGATACACTTTATCACCACCCTTATTCAACATTGTGCTGGAGGTCCTAGCCAGAGCAATTAGGCTAGATAAAGAAATAAAGCTCACCCAGATTGGTAAGGAAGAAGTAAAAGTATCTCTATTTGCAGATGACATGATCTTATAAACAGAAAACCCTGAAGAATCCTCAAGAAAACTACTGAAACTAATAGAAAATTTCAGCAGAGTATCAGGATACAAGATAAACATACAAAAATCAGTTGGATTCCTCTATACCAACAAAAAGAACATCAAAGAGGAAATCACCAAATCAGTACCATTTATAGTAGCCCCCAAGAAGATATAATATACTTAGGAATAAATCTTACCAGAGTTGTAAAATGTTTATACAAAGAAAACTACAAGTCACTACTGCAAGAAACCAAGAGACCTACATAAGGGGAGAAACATGCCTTGCTCATGGATAGGAAGACTGAACTTTGTAAAAATATCTATTCTACCAAAAACCATCTATAGATACAATGCAATTCTGATCCAAATTCCACTGACATTTTTTAATGAGATGGAGAAACAAATCACCAACTTCATATAGAAGAGAAAGAGGCCCCGGATAAGTAAAGCATTACTGAAAAAGAACAAAGTGGAAGACCTCACTCTACCTGATTGTAGAACCTATTATACTGCCATAGTAGTCAAAAGAGCCTGGTACTGGTACAACGGAGACATAGACCAATGGAACAGAATTGAGAATGTGGACATAAATCCATCTACACACGAGCAGCTGATATTTAACAAAGGCTCAAATTCAGTTAAATGGTGAAAAGACGATCTCTTTAACAAATGATGCTGGCATAACTGGATATCCATCTGCAAAAACATGAACAAGACCCATACCTCACACTGTGCACAAAAACTAACTCAAAATGGATCACAGACCTAAATATAAAATCTAAAATGATAAAGATCATGGAAGAAAAAATAGGGACAATGCTAGGAGCCCTAATACATGGCATAAACTGCATACGAAACATTACTAACAATGCAGAAGAGAAACCAGATAACTCAGAGCTCCTAAAAATCAAACATCTATGTTCATCCAAAGACTTCACCAAAAGAGTAAAAAGATTACCTACAGACTGGGAAAAGATTTTTAGCTATGATATTTCTGATCAGCTATGATATTTCTGATCTTTAAAATCCACATGGTACTGCAAAAACTCAACTACAAAAAGACAAATAACTCAATTAAAAATGGGCAAAGGATATGAACAGGCACTTCACTAAAGAAGACATCGGGTAGCTAACAGATACATCAGGAAATGCTCATGGTCATTAGCCATTAGAGAAATGCAAATCAAAACTACAATGAGATTCCATCTCACTACAATAAGGCTGGCATTAATCCAAAAAACACAAAATAATAAATATTGGAGAGGTTGTGAAAAGACTGGAATACTGCTGGTGGGAATGTAAAATGGTACAACCACTTTGGAAAGCGATTCAGCTCTTCCTTAAAAAGCTAGAAATAGAACTACCATACGATCCCGAAATCCCACTCCTTTGAATATATCTGAAGAAATAAGAGCCTTTACACTAACAGATATATGCACACCCAAGTTCATTACAGCACTGTTTACAATTGCAAAAAGTTGGAAGTAGCCAAGGTGCCCATCAAAAGACGAATGGATAAATAAATTACGGTATATTCACAAAATGAAATACTGCATATCAATAAAGAAGAATGATGAATCTGTGAAACATTTCATAACGTGGAGAAATCTGAAAGGCATCATACTGAGTGAAATTAGTCAGCTTCAAAAGGTCAAATACTGTATAAGACCACTATTATAAGAACTCGAGAAATAGTTTAAACAGAGAAGAAAATATTCTTAGATGGTTTCTAGAGGGGGGAGGGAGGGAGGGTGGGAGAGGGGTACTCACTAATTAGATAGTAGATAAGAACTACTTTAGATGAAGGGAAAGACAACACACAATACAGGAGAGGTCAGCACAACTGGACTAAACCAAAAGCAAAGAAGTTTCCTGAGTAAACTGAATGCTTTGAAGGCCAGCGTAGCAGGGCCAGGGGTTTGGGGACCATGATTTCAGGGGACATCTAAGTACATTGGCATAATAAAATCTATGAAGAAAACATTCTGCATCCCACTTTGGAGAGTGGCGTCTGGGGTCTTAATTGCTAGCAAGCAGCCATCTAAGATGCAGCAATGAGTCTCAACCCACCTGGATCAAAGGAGAATGAAGAACACAAGGTAATAACGAGCCCAAGAGACAGAAAGGGCTACATGAACCAGAGACTAAATCATCCTGAGACAAGAACTAGATGGTTCCCAGCTACAACCGATGACTGCCCTGACAGGGAACAAAACAGAGAACCCTTGAGGGATCAGGAGAGCAGTGGGATGCAGACCCCAAATTCTCATAAAAAGACCAGACTTAATGGTCCAACTGAGACTAGAAGGACCCTGGTGGTCACAGCCCCCAGACCTTTTGTTGGCCTAGGACAGGAACCATTCCCGAAGCCAACTCTTCAGACATGGTTTGGACTGGACGATGGGTTGGAGAGGGATGCTGGTGAGAAGTGAGCTTCTTGGATCAGGTGGACACTTGAGACTAAGTTGGTATCTCCTGCCTGGAGGGGAGATGAGAGGGTAGAGGGGGTTAGAAGCTGATGAAATGAATACAAAAAGAGAATAGAGGGAGGGAGCGGGCTGTCTCATTAGGGGGAGAGTAATTGGGAGTCTGTTGCAAGGTATATAAGTTTTTGTGTGAGAGACTGACTTGATTTGTAAAGTTTCACTTAAAATACAATAAAAATTATGAAAAAAAAACAAAGTCAATGACATAAGAAAAATATTAGACTGAAAGACTAAAGGACCACATAAAGCAGAGATTCTATCAGCCTGAGACCAGAAAAACTAGGTGGTGCCTGGGTACCACAGGGACTGCCCTGTCGGGGAACAAAACAGAGAGCTTCTGATGGAGCAGGAGAAAAGTGTGGAGCTGAATTCAAATTCACGTAAAAAGACCAGACTTAATGGTCTGACAGACACCAGAGGAACTCCCAAAACTATGGTCCCTAGATGCTCTGTCAACTCAGAACTGAAACCATTTCTAAAGCCCATTCCTCAGACAAAGATTAGCCAGGACTCTAAAACAAAAAATAATATACATGAGGAGTGCGCTTCTTAGTTCAATCAGATACATGAGACCAAATGGGCAGCTCCTGACCAGAGGCAGGCTGAGAAGGTAGGAAGAAACAGGAACTAGTTTAATTTACAAAGGGAAGCAGGGTTGGAAAGGGGCAGTATGCTGTCATATTGTGGGGATTATAACTAATGTCACAAAACAATATGTGTATAAATTTTTGTATGAGAATGTAACTTCAGCTGTAAACTTTACCTAAAGCACAATTAAAAAAAAAAAAACTACTTTAGGTGACGGGAAAGACAACACACATCACAGGCGAGGTCAGCACAACTGGACTAAACCAAAAGCAAAGTAGTTTCCTGAATAAACTGAATGCTTCAAAGGCCAACGTAGCAGGGGCAGGGGTTTGGGAACCATGATTTCAGGGGACATCTAAGTCAATTGGCAAAATAAAATCTATTAAGAAAATGTTCTGCATCCCACTTTGGAGAGTGGAGTCTGGGGTCTCAAATGCTAGCAAGCAGCCATCTAAGATGCCTTAATTGGTCTCAACCCACCTGGAACAAAGGAGAATGAAGAACACCAAGGATACAAGGTAATGACGAGCCCAAGAAACAGAAAGGGCCACTTAAATCAGAGACTACGTCAGCCTGAGACCAGAAGAACTAGTTGGTCCCCAGCTACAATCAGTGACTGCCCTGACAGGGAACACAACAGAGAACCCCTGAGGGAGCAGAAAAGCAGTGGGATGCAGACCCCAAATTCTCATAAAAAGACCAGAGTTAATGGTCTGACTGAGACTAGAAGGACCCTGGTGGTCATGGACCCCACACCTTCTGTTGGCCCAGGACAGGAACCATTCCCGAAGCCAACTTTTCAGACAGGGATTGGACTGGACGGTGGGTTGGAGAGGGATGCTAGTGAGGAGTGAGCTTCTTGGATCAGGTAGACACTTGAGACTATGTTGGCACCTCCTGCCTGGAGGGGAGATGAGAGCTTAGAGGGGGTTAGAAGCTGGCAAAATGGACAGGAAAAGAGAGAGTGGAGGGAGGGAGTGGGCTGTCTCATTTGGGGGAGAACAACTGGGAGTATGTAGCAAGGTGTATATAAGTTTTTGTGTGAGAGACTGACTTGACTTGTAAACTTTCACTTAAAACTCAATAAAAATTAAAAAAAAAAACATAGAGAAATCTGGAAGGCATTATGCTAAGTGAAATTAGTTGCTGCAAAAGGACGAATATTATATGAAACCACTGTTATAAGAACTCAAAAAATTGTTTAAACAGAGAAGAAAATATTCTTTGATGGTTATGAGAGAGGTGAGGGAGGTAGGGAGAGTGGTTTTGACTAATTAGATAGTAGATAAGAACTATTTTAGGTGAAAGACAACACACAATACAGGAGAGGTCAGCACAACTGGACTAAACCAAAAGCAAAGAAGTTTTCTGAGTAAACTGAATGTTTCAAAAGCCAGCGTAGCAGGGGCAGGGGTTTGGAGACCATAGTTTCAGGGGACATCTAAGTCAATTGGCATAATAAAATCTATTAAGAAAACATTCTGCATCCCACTTTGGAGAGTGGCGTCTGGGGTCTTAAATGCTAGCAAGAAGCCATCTAAGATGCATCAATTGGTCTCAAGCCACCTGGAACAAAGGAGAATGAAGAACACCAAAGACACAAGGTAATTACGAGCCCAAGAGATGGAATAGGTCACATAAACCAGAAACTACATCAGCCTGAGACCAGAAGAACTAGATGGTGCCCAGCTACAACCAATGTCTGCCCTGACAGGGAACATAACACTGAACCCCTGAGGGAGCAGGAGAGCAATGGGATGCAGACCTCAAATTCTCGTAAAAAGACCAGACTTAATGGTCTGACTGTGACTAGAAAGACCCTAGAAGTCATGGTCCCCAGACCTTCTGTTAGCCCAAGACAGGAACCATTCCCAAAGCTGACTCTTAAGACAGGGATTGGACTGGATAATGGCATAGAAAATGATACTGGTGAAAAGTGAGCTTCTTGGATCAAGTAGACACATGAGATGATGTGGGCAGCTCCTGTCTGGAGAGCAGATGAGAGGGCAGAGGGGTTCAGAATCTGGCCAAATGGACATGAAAATAGTGGAGGGAAGGAGTGTGCTGTCTCATTAGAGGGAGAGCAACTAGGAGTATATAGCAAGATGTATATAAATTTTTGTATGAGAGACTGACTTGGTTTGTAAACTTTCACTTAAAGCACAGTAACAATTTAAAAAAAAGAACATCTTTTTAAAAAGCAAAGATGTCACTCAGCATAATGCCCTCCAGATTCATCCATGCTGTGTGATGCTTCGCAGGTTCATCTTTGTTCTTCATATTGTGTGGTATTCCATTATGTGTATGTACCATAGCTTGTTTATCCATTCATCTGTTGATGGGCACTTGGATTGTTTCCATTTTTTTGCTATTGTGAATAATGCTGCAATTAACACGGGTATGTATATGTCTATTCATGTGATGGCTCTTATTTCTCTAGGATATATTCCTAGGAGTGGGATTTCTGGATCATATGGTATTTCTATTTCTAGGTTTTTAAGGAAATGCCGTATCATTTTCCAAAATTTGGAAGACAGCTACTTGGCCAGCCAACTGGAAGAGATCCATTTTTATGCCTATTCCAAAGAAAGGTGATCCAACCGAATGTGGAAATTATTGAACAATATCGTTATCACATGCAAGCAAAATTTTGCCAAAGATCATTCAAAAGCCACTGCAGCAGTGTATCGACAGGGAACTGCCAGAAATTTAAGCTGGATTTAGAAGAGGACATGGAATCAGGAATATCATTGCTGATGTCAGATGGATCCTGGCTGAAAGCAGAGAATACCAGAAAGATGTTTACCTGTGTTTTATTTACTATGCTAAGGCATTTGACTGTGTGGATCGTAACAAATTATGGATAACGTTGGGGAGAATGGGAATTCCAGAACACTTAATTCTGCTCATGAGGAATCTGTACATGGGTCAAGAGGTAGTCGTTCAAACAGAACAAGGGGATATTGCACGGTTTAAAGTCAGAAAATGTGCATGTCAGGGTTGTATCCTTTCACCATACGTATTCAATCTGTATGCTGAACAAATAATCTGAGAAGCTGGGCTATATGAAGAAGAACAGGACATCAGGATTGGAGGAAGACTTATTAACAACCTGCGTTATGCAGATGACACAACATTGCTTGCTGAAAATTAAGAGGACTTAAAGCACTTACTGATGAAGATCAAAGACTACAGCCTTTAGTATGGATTACACTTCAACATAAAGAAAACAAAAATCTTCACAACTGAACCAATAAGCAACATCACGATAAACAGAGAAAAGATTGAGGTTGTCAAGGATTTCATTTTACTTGGATCCACAATCAATACCTGTGGAAGCAGCAGTCAAGAAATCAAAAGACTCTTTGCATTGGGAAAACCTGCTGCAAAAGACCTCTTTAAAAGCATTGAAAAGCAAAGATGTCCCCTTGAAGACTAAGGTGTCACTGACGCAAGTGAAGATGTTTTCAATCTCCTCGTATCCATGCAAAAACTGGACGGTGAATGAGGAAGACAAAAGAATAACTAACACCTTTGAATTGTGGTCTTTGCAAAGAATGTTGAACATACCGTGGACTGCCAAAAGAACAGACAAATCTGTCTCAGAAGAACTACAACCACAATGCTCCTTAGAAGCAAGGATGGCAAGACTATGTCTCACATATTTTGGACATGTTATCAGGAGGGATCACTCCTGCAGAAGGACAGCATGTTTGGTAAAGTAGTGGGTCAGCAAAAAAGAGGAAGACCCTCAATGAGATGGAGTAACACAGAGGCTACAGCAAAGAGCTCAAGCATAGCAACAATTGAGAGGTTGGTGCAGACCGGGCAGTGTTTTGTTCTGATTCAGAACTGACTTGACAGCACCTAACAACACCAGCAGCTCCACGGTTGGAAAATAATTTTAAACTGATGATCCTACACTGTTTCATAAAGAAGGCACAATGCAGCCTCTCTGGACCCTGGCCACACCAGTGGATGGCACTTTGAAGCTTCTCAGGGGCAACTGGAAGTCTATGGGTTGACCCTCTGAATGTCACTTAACAACAACAACAACCATAGCAACATCAGACAACAACCAGAATCTAGGACACAGGTGTGTATCAGCCAAATATTGAATTAGGTAATGAACTATCAAGGATAATTCAAAACTAAAAGTTTCCAAACAGGGAAATAGAGAAGTCAATCTGTAAATGACGACAATGTCAGAACAATGAAAGATGGAATACACAATGTAGATACAGAACTTTCAAATGAAGAGGAAGTCAAAGTGATGTCAAGAATAAAAGACTATTTCATAGATACATGTATACCCATGTTCATTGTAGCATTGTTCACAATAGCAAAAAGACGAAAACAACCTAGGTGCCCATCAACAGATAAATGAATAAACAAATTATAGTATATTCACATGATGGCATACTATGCAATGATCAATTTGCAAAACATCTTGTAACATGAATGAAGCTGGAAGGCATTATGCTTGTGAAATTAGTTAGTCACAAAAGGACAAATGTATGAGACCATTGTTATAAAAACTCAAGAAAAGATTAAACACAGAAAGAAACATTCTTTGAAGGTTACGAGGGTGGGGAGGGAGGGAGAGGGTGTTCACTAGCTAGATACAGTAGACAAGAATTATCTGAAGTGAAGGGAAGGACAACACACAATATGGGGAAGTCAGCACAACTGGACTAAACCAAAAACTAAAAAGTTTCCTCAATACAACCAACCACTTCAAGTGACGGAGTATCAGGGGCAGGGGTCTGGGGACCATGGTTTCAGGGGACTTTGAGGTCAATTGGTATAACAAAGTTTATTAAGAAAATGTTCTGCAGAGAGTCAGGACCAAGATGATGGAGGAATCAGATGCTTCTTGTGGTCCCTCTCATAACAAAGACCCAAAAAAACAAGTGAGTGGATTATATATGACAAGCTAGGAGCCCTGAATATCAAAGGCAAAGTCGAGGAATCAGACTGAGTGGCAGGGGGAGGGAGAAATAGTTCAGAAGCAGCAAAGAGTTGCCAGACCTGACCTGGCAGGAACTGGCACCCCATCGGCTGATTCCACTGCTGCGGCAAGTGTGGCGAGGCAAGCAGAGGTGTTTGGGACACGTTTTCCACATCAGGGGAGGCCAAACAGTGGAGAAACTGATCAACCCTCCAGAACAAGCAAGAAGTAGCCCACAATTGGCAAAAAATAAGTACCTGTGCTTAATCTACCATGATCCAAAAATACACCTTCAGGAAAAAAACTTTCACCCACTTACCTGCTCCCCTCCTGCTCTGCACTGGGTCCCAGCTGGCAGCATCCCCCGGGCCAGAGGAAGGACCCTCCACTCGCCCTGAGCCATTCTCCCAGCCTTGGAGAGGGAACAAATTAGCAAGCAGACAAAAAATAAAAAAATATTCTGTGAGCTCCCCTAAGCTGGGAACTCAGGGGAGAAACAGCTCCTTTGCCTAGGCACAGGCATAAGGGGTCCACAGACTTTGAATGCCTTTTCACCCCTGCATAGACTCATGTGGGCCCATTTCAACAGCATGGGTCCTCATTGGCACAGTACAACAGGGTATATACCTGAAGTCTAACTTAGACTATTTCAGCTACATGGTGGAGGCAAGTTCATGACATTTGACACCACTCTGCCTTTTAAGCAGGGTCCTCACCTACCCACATCAGGGATCTGAGGACTGGTGGCTTCACCTACAACACCCAGCCACCCACGACAGGGGTCCAAGAATAAGTGGTGCCTCCCAGTCCTTACAGTCAACAGCATTGGGTGCCCATAGTCTGGATGCAAAACCCACCCACCTACATGCTCTAGGGAACAGGGTCATGCTTTCTTCACAGACACTCAGGGGTGGTTGTCAGTCCTCTGCCTTGCTCAGAGTGTCACCCCCTACTACACCAGAATACCTGTGCCTACACCAATCACCCCTGCTCATCTAGGACTGTAGGTGAGAGCCTGTACCACACATTTGGTGACTGACTGTCTGCACACCTGAGTTGAACCCATACAAGAAAAGTGAAAGGACTCCTGGGCTAACACACCCAGTAACAACTCTAACAACCTGATGACTGGACGTGATAGCTTCAAAGGCACCAATAATCAAACTAGCTCATTTGAGCAGCCTATTTGGGCATATCAAAACAAAACAAAACAATAGACTAGGACAAAGTAAGCAAACATAAAATAAATAAATACAATAATTTATTGACAGCTTGGAGACAACTGTCAATATCAAACCACATAAAGAGGCAGACCACAATAGCTTCAGCAAGCTCCCAGAACAAAGAATCAAGAAATCTTCCAGATGAACAGAACTTCCTGGAATCACTGGAGGTAGAATACAAAAGATTAATATACAGAACTCTTCAAGAGATCGGGAAGGAGATCAGGCAAAATGTAGAATAAGCCAGGAATGCACAGAGAGAGCATTAGAGGAACTTAAGCAAATTAGACAAGAGCATAATGACAAATTTAATAGGCTGCAAGACTTCAGAGAGACAGCAAACAGAAGTTCAGAAGATTAACAATAAAGTTTCAAAATTAGACAATTCAATAGAAAGTCATAAGAGCAGAAAAGAGGCAATGGAAGTCAGAACTAGTGAGATTGAAGATAAAGCAATTGATACCAACAACTTTGAGGAAAAATCAGATAAAAGAATTTTTTTAAATGATGAAACCCTAAGGATTATGTGGGACTCTATTAAGAGGAATAAACTACGAGTGGTTGGAGTACCAGAACAAGGAGGGATAACAGAAAATACAGAGAGAATTGTTGAAGATTTGTGGGCTGAAACTTCCCTGATATTGTGAAAGATGAGAAGATATCTATCCAAGACGCTTATCGAACCCCACACATGGAAGACCCCAAAAGAAAGTCACCAAGATATGTTATAATCAAACTTGCCAAAACCAAAGATAAAGAGAGAATTTGGAGAGTGGCCAGGGATAAACGAAAAGTCACCTACAAAGGACAGACAATAAGACTAAGCTCGGACTACTCAGCAGAAACCATGCAGGGGAGAAGGCAATGAGATGACATATATAAAGCCTTGAGGGAGAAAAAATGCCAGCCAACAATTATATATCCAGCAAAACTGTCTCTCAAATATGATGGTGAAACTAGGACTTTTCCTGACAAACAGAAGTTTAGAGGATTTGCAAAAACCAAACCAAAATTACAAGAAAGCTAAAGGGAGTCCTCCAGTTAGGAAGTCAATAAAATCAGATAACAACCCAAAACTAGAACACAGGACAGAGCAACCAGATTTCAACCAGATAGGGAAATCACAAAAGTAAACCAAAGATAAAATGCTCAAAACAGAGATGTCATTATGTAAAAGCTGACAACATTAAAACAAAGAAGAGAGACTAAAAAATGTATTCATAGGTATTTCATATAAGAGAAAGTCAAGGTAATATAAAGAAAACATTCTGCAGCTCACTTTGGTAAGTGGCATCTGGGGTCTTAAAAGCTAGTGTGCGGCCATCTAAGATGCATCACTTTGTCCCAACTCACCTGGAGCAAAGAATGAGGAACACCAAAGACACAAGGAAAACATGAGCCCAAGAGACAGAAAGGGCCACATAAACCAGAGTCTCCATCGGCCAGAAGCCAGAAGAAGTAGACTGTGCCCAGCTACCACCAATGACCACCCTGACAGGGGACACAACAGAGTTCCTAATGGGGCAGGAGAAAAGTGGGGTGCAGAACTCAAATTCTAGTAAAAAACATCAGACTTAATGGGCTGACTGAGGCTGGGGGGACCCCTGAAGACATGGCCCCCGGACTCTCTGTTAGCCTAGAACTGAAACCATTCCCAAGTCCAACTCTTCAGACAGAGATTATACTGGACTATAAGACATAAAAATGATACTCATAAAGAGAGTGCTTCTTAGCTCAAGTAGATACATGAGACTAAATGAGCAGCTTCTGTCCAGAAACTAGACGAGAAGGCAGAAAGGAACAGGAGCTTGTTGAACTGACCCAGGTAAATCTGCAGTGGAACGGAGGAGTGTGCTGTCACATTACAGGGAGAGCAACTAGTGTCACAAAGTGTGTATAAATTTCGGTATGAGAAACTAACTTGAACTGTAAACTTCCACTTAAACCACAACTGAAAAAAAAAGTGCATTACTTATCCAGGGCTTCTTCCTTTTCCATATAAAGCTAATGATTAGCTTCTCCATCTCTTTAAAGAATGTTGTTGGTATTCAGATTGGGATTGCATTGTATCTGTAGATCGCTTTAGGTAGAATTGTCATTTTCATAATGTTGAGTCTACCTATCCATGAACATGGTATGTTTTCCTATTTATGTAGATCTCTTTTGGTTTCTTGCAGTAGTGTTTTGTAGTTTTCATTGTATAGGTCTTTTACATACCTGGTTAGGTTTATTCCAAAGTAGTTTATTTTTTTAGGGGCTAGTTTAAATGGGTTTTTTTTCCCCCTATATTTCCATTTCATTGTTCTCTTTATTGGTGCATAGGAATCCAACTGATTTTGGTATGTTTATCTTGTATCCTGCTACTCTGCTGAATCTTTATATCAGTTCTAGTAGTTGTCTTGTGGAGTCTTTTGGGTTTTCTATGTATAGTATCCCCCCACGTGTCTGTCCGTTTGTTGTACTGTGGGGGCTTGTGTGTTGCTGTGATGTTGAAAGCTATGCCACTGGTACTCAGACACCAGCAGGGTCACCTATGGGTAACAGGTTTCAGCTGAGCTTCCAGACTAAGACAGGCTGGGAAGAAGGACCCAGCAGTTTACTTCTGAAAAGCATTAGCCAGTGAAAACCTTATGAATAGTGGGAGAACATTGTCTGATATAGTGCTGGAAGATGAGCCTCCCAGGTTGGAAGACACTCAAAAGATGGCTGGGAAAGAGCTGCTTCCTCAAAGCAGAGTCGACCTTAATGACGTAGATGGAGTAAAGCTTTTGTGACCTTCATTTGCTGATATGGCATGACTCAAAATGAGAAGAAACAGCTGCAAACATCCATTAATAATCAGAACCTAGAATGTACGAAGTATGAATCCAGGAAAATTGGAAATCATCAAAAATGAAATGGAATGCATAAACATCGATATCTTAGGCGTTAATAAGCTGGAATGAACTGGTACTGGCCATTTTGAATCAGACAATCATATAGTCTACCATGCTGGGAATGACATCTTGAAGAGGAATGGTGTTGCATTCATCGTCAAAAAGAACATTTCAAGATCTATCCTGAAATACAACACTGTCAGTGATAGGATAATATCCATACACCTACAAGGAAGACCAGTTAATATGACCATTATTCAAATTTACACACCAAACACTAAGGCCAAAGATGAAGAAATAGAAGATTGTTATCAGCTGCTGCAGTCTGAAATTGATTGAACATGCAATCAAGATGCATTGATAATTACTGGTGGTTGGGATATGAAAATTGGAAACGAAGAAGGATTAGTAGTTGGAAAATATGGTCTTGGTGATAGAAACAATGCTGGAGATTGAATGATAGAATTTTGCAAGACCAATGACTTCTTCATTGCAAATACCTTCTTTCACCAACATAAATGGTGACTATACACATGGACCTCACCAGATGGGACACGCAGGAATCAAATTGACTACATCTGTGGGAAGAGACAATGGAAAAGCTCAATATCATCAGTCAGAACAAGGCCTGGGACCAACTGTGGAACAGACCATCAACTGGTCATATCCAAGTTCAAGCTGAAACAGAAGAAAATCAGAGAAAGTACACGAGAGCCAAAATATGACCTTGAGTTTATCCCACTTGAATTTAGAGACCATCTCACGAATAAATTTGATGCATTGAACACTAGGGACTGAAGACCAGACGAGTTGTAGAATGACATCAGGGGCATCAAACATGAAGAAAGCAAGAGGTCACTGAAAAGACAGGAAAGAAAGAAAAGACTAAGATGGATGTCAGAGGAGACTCTGAAACTTGCTCTTGAATGTCAACCAGCTAAAGCAAAAGGAAGAAATGATGAAGTAAAAGAATGGAACAGGGTGTGGCGGAGCCAAGATGGCGGACTAGGCAGACGCTACCTCGGATCCCTCTTACAACAAAGACACGGAAAAACAAGTGAATCGATCACATACATAACAATCTACGAACTCTGAACAACAAACACAGATTTAGAGACGGAGAACGAACTAATATGGGGAAACAGCAATTGTTTCCAGAGCCTGGAGCCAGCGTACCAGTCAGGTACGGCACAAGCACAGAGAGCTGCTCCACCCCCCTGAACTAACCCCGGGAGAGGGACCAGCCGGTTCCACAGGCCGCGTGGGACGCAGCCGGTAGGAGAAGTCCCCGGGAGGCAGTGACTGGTCTTGCAGCAGAAAGAGCAGCGTTCGAGCCGGGGAACCGTCCCGCAGGGATTTGGACAGGACGAAGGCGGCTTCATTAACATCTGAATAGCCTGAGCCAGAGGGAGACCTCTGATAGGGATCTGACTGCATTTTTTTTAGCAGATTTTCTGGAAAAACTAGTTTCCCAGTGATGGCGTGGAGACAACAATCCATATCAAACCACTTAAAGAAGCAGACCATGACAGCTTCTCCAACCCCCCAAACAAAAGAATCAAAATCTTTCCCAAATGAAGATACAATCTTGGAATTATCAGATACAGAATATAAAAAACTAATTTACAGAATGCTTAATGATATCACAAATGAAATTAGGATAACTGCAGAAAAAGCCAAGGAACACACTGATAAAACTGTTGAAGAACTCAAAAAGATTATTCAAGAACATACTGGAAAAATTAATAAGTTGCAAGAATCCATAGAGAGACAACATGTAGAAATCCAAAAGATTAACAATAAAATAACAGAATTAGACAACGCACTAGGAAGTCAGAGGAGCAGACTCGAGCAATTAGAATGCAGACTGGGACATCTGGAGGACCAGGGAATCAACACCAACATAGCTGAAAAAAAATCAGATAAAAGAATTAAAAAAAATGAAGAAACCCTAAGAATTATGTGGGACTCTATCAAGAAGGATAACCTGCGGGTGATTGGAGTCCCAGAACAGGGAGGGGGGACAGAAAACACAGAGAAAAGAGTTGAAGAACTCCTGACACAAAACTTCCCTGACATCATGAAAGACGAAAGGATATCTATCCAAGATGCTCATCGAACCCCATTTAAGATTGATCCAAAAAGAAAAACACCAAGACATATTATCATCAAACTCACCAAAACCAAAGATAAACAGAAAATTTTAAAAGCAGCCAGGGAGAAAAGAAAGGTTTCCTTCAAGGGAGAATTAATAAGAATATGTTCTGACTGCTCAGCAGAAACCATGCAGGCAAGAAGGGAATGGGACCACATATACAGAACACTGAAGGAGAAAAACTGCCAGCCAAGGATCATATATCCAGCAAAACTCTCTCTGAAATATGAAGGCGAAATTAAGATATTTACAGACAAACACAAGTTTAGAGAATTTGCAAAAACCAAACCAAAGCTACAAGAAATACTAAAGGATATTGTTTGGTCAGAGAACCAATAATATCAGATATCAGCACAACACAAGGTCACAAAACAGAACGTCCTGATATCAACTCAAATAGGGAAATCACAAAAACAAACAAATTAAGATTAATTAAAAAAAAAATACACATAACAGGGAATCATGGAAGTCAATAGGTAAAAGATCACAATAATCAAAAAGAGGGACTAAATACAGGAGGCATTGAACTGCCATATGGAGAGTGATACAAGGCGATATAGAACAATACAAGTTAGGTTTTTACTTAGAAAAATAGGGGTAAATAATAAGGTAACCACAAAAAGGTATAACAACTCTATAACTCAAGATAAAAACCAAGAAAAACGTAATGACTCAACTAACATAAAGTCAAGCACTATGAAAACGAGCATCTCACAATTTACTAAGAAAAACACCTCAGCACAAAAAAGTATGTGGAAAAATGAAATTGTCAACAACACACATAAAAAGGCATCAAAATGACAGCACTAAAAACTTATTTATCTATAATTACCCTGAATGTAAATGGACTAAATGCACCAATAAAGAGACAGAGAGTCACAGACTGGATAAAGAAACACGATCTGTACATATGCTGCCTACAAGAGACACACCTTAGACTTAGAGACACAAACAAACTAAAACTCAAAGGATGGAAAAAAGTATATCAAGCAAACAATAAGCAAAAAAGAAGAGGAGTAGCAATATTAATTTCTGACAAAATAGACTTTAGACTTAAATCCACCACAAAGGATAAAGAAGGACACTATATAATGATAAAAGGGACAATTGATCAGGAAGACATAACCATATTAAATATTTATGCACCCAATGACAGGGCTGCAAGATACATAAATCAAATTTTAACAGAATTGAAAAGCGAGATAGATACCTCCAAATTATAGTAGGAGACTTCAGCACACCACTTTTGGAGAAGGACAGGACATCCAGTAAGAAGCTCAACAGAGACACGGAAGATCTAATTACAACAATCAACCAACTTGACCTCATTGACTTATGCAGAACTCTCCACCCAACTGCTGCAAAGTATACTTTTTTTTCTAGCGCACATGGAACATTCTCTAGAATAGACCACATATTAGGTCATAAAACAAACCTTTGCAGAGTCCAAAACATCGAAATATTACAAAGCATCTTCTCAGACCACAAGGCAATAAAACTAGAGATCAATAACAGAAAAACTAGGGAAAAGAAATCAAATACTTGGAAAATGAACAATACCCTCCTGAAAAAAGACTGGGTTATAGAAGACATCAAGGAGGGAATAAGGAAATTCATAGAAAGCAACGAGAATGAAAATACTTCCTATCAAAACCTCTGGGACACACCAAAAGCAGTGCTCAGAGGCCAATTTATATCAATAAATGCACACATACAAAAAGAAGAAAGAGCCAAAATCAGAGAACTGTCCCGACAACTTGAACAAATAGAAACTGAGCAACAAAAGAATCCATCAGGCACCAGAAGAAAACAAATAATAAAAATTAGAGCTGAACTAAATGAATTAGAGAACAGAAAAACAATTGAAAGAATTAACAAAGCCAAAAGCTGGTTCTTTGAAAAAATTAACAAAATTGATAAACCATTGGCTAGACTGACTAAAGAAATACAGGAAAGGAAACAAATAACCCGAATAAGAAATGAGAAGGACCACATCACAACAGAACCAAATGAAATTAAAAGAATCATTTCAGATTATTATGAAAAATTGTACTCTAACAAATTTGAAAAACTAGAAGAAATGGATGAATTCCTGGAAAAACACTACCTACCTAAACTAACACATTCAGAAGTAGAACAACTAAATAGACCCATAACAAAAAAAGAGATTGAAACGGTAATCAAAAAACTCCCAACAAAAAAAAGCCCTGGCCCGGACGGCTTCACTGCAGAGTTCTACCAAACTTTCAGAGAACAGTTAACACCACTACTACTAAAGGTATTCCAAAGCATAGAAAATGACGGAATACTACCCAACTCATTCTATGAAGCCACCATCTCCCTGATACCAAAAGCAGGTAAAGACATTACAAAAAAAGAAAATTATAGACCTATATCCCTTATGAACATTGATGCAAAAATCCTCAACAAAATTCTAGCCAATAGAATCCAACAACACATCAAAAAAATAATTCACCCTGATCAAGTGGGATTTATACCAGGTATGCAAGGCTGGTTTAATATCAGAAAAACCATTAATGTAATCCATCACATAAATAAAACAAAAGACAAAAACCACATGATCTTATCAATTGATGCAGAAAAGGCATTTGACAAAGTCCAACACCCATTCATGATAAAAACTCTTACCAAAATAGGAATTGAAGGAAAATTCCTCAACATAATAAAGGGCATCTATGCAAAGCCAACAGCCAATATCACTCTAAATGGAGAGAACCTGAAAGCATTTCCCTTGAGAACGGGAACCAGACAAGGATGCCCTTTATCCCCACTCTTATTCAACATTGTGTTGGAAGTCTTAGCCAGGGCAATTAGGCTAGACAAAGAAATAAAAGGTATCCGGATTGGCAAGGAAGAAGTAAAGTTATCACTATTTGCAGATGACATGATTCTATACACAGAAAACCCTACGGAATCCTCCAGAAAAGTACTGAAACTAATAGAAGAGTTTGGCAGAGTCTCAGGTTATAAAATAAACATACAAAAATCACTTGGATTCCTCTACATCAACAAAAAGAACACCGAAGAGGAAATAACCAAATCAATACCATTCACAGTAGCCCCCAAGAAGATAAGATACTTAGGAATAAATCTTACCAAGGATGTAAAAGACCTATACAAAGAAAACTACAAAGCTCTACTACAAGAAATTCAAAAGGACATACTTAAGTGGAAAAACATACCCTGCTCATGGATAGGAAGACTTAACATAGTAAAAATGTCTATTCTACCAAAAGCCATCTATACATTTAACGCACTTCCGATCCAAATTCCAATGTCATATTTTAAGGGGATAGAGAAACAAATCACCAATTTCATATGGAAGGGAAAGAAGCCCCGGATAAGCAAAGCACTACTGAAAAAGAAGAAGAAAGTGGGAGGCCTCACCCTACCTGACTTCAGAACCTATTATACAGCCACAGTAGTCAAAACAGCCTGGTATTGGTACAACAACAGACACATAGACCAATGGAACAGAATTGAGAACCCAGACATAGATCCATCCACGTATGAGCAGCTGATATTTGACAAAGGACCAGTGTCAATTAACTGGGGAAAAGATAACCTTTTTAACAAATGGTGCTGGCATAACTGGATATCCATTTGCAAAAAAATGAAACAGGACCCATACCTCACACCATGCACAAAAACTAACTCCAAGTGGATCAAAGACCTAAACATAAAGACTAAAACGATAAAGATCATGGAAGAAAAAATTGGGACAACCCTAGGAGCCCTAATACAAGGTATAAACAGAATACAAAACATTAACAAAAATGATGAAGAGAAACCAGATAACTGGGAGCTCCTAAAAATCAAACACCTATGCTCATCTAGAGACTTCTCCAAAAGAGTAAAAAGACCACCTACAGACTGGGAAAGAATTTTCAGCTATGACATCTCAGACCAGCGCCTGATCTCTAAAAGCTACGTGATTCTGTCAAAACTCAACCACAAAAAGACAAACAACCCAATCAAGAAGTGGGCAAAGGATATGAACACACATTTCACTAAAGAAGATATTCAGGCAGCCAACAGATACATGAGAAAATGCTCTCGATCATTAGCCATTAGAGAAATGCAAATTAAAACTACGATGAGATTCCATCTCACACCAGCAAGGCTGGCATTAATCCAAAAAACACAAAATAATAAATGTTGGAGAGGCTGCGGAGAGATTGGAACTCTCATACACTGCTGGTGGGAATGTCAAATGGTACAACCACTTTGGAAATCTATCTGGCGTTATCTTAAACAGTTAGAAATAGAACTACCATACAACCCAGAAATCCCACTCCTCGGAATATACCCTAGAGATACAAGAACCTTCATACAAACAGGTATATGCACACCCATGTTTATTGCAGCTCTATTTACAATAGCAAAAAGCTGGAAGCAACCAAGGTGTCCATCAACGGATGAATGGGTAAATAAATTGTGGTATATTCAGACAATGGAATACTACGCATCGATAAAGAACAGTGACGAATCTCTGAAACATTTCATAACATGGAGGAACCTGGAAGGCATTATGCTGAGCGAAATGAGTCAGAGGCAAAAGGACAAATATTGTATAAGACCACTATTATAAGATCTTGAGAAATAGTAAACCTGAGAAGAACACATACTTTTGTGGTTACGAGGCGGGGAGGGAGGGAGGGTGGGAGAGGGTTTTTTATTGATTAATCAGTAGATAAGAACTGCTTTAGGTGAAGGGAAGAACAACACTCAATACATGGAAGGTCAGCTCAATTGGACTGGACCAAAAGCAAAGAAGTTTCCGGGATAAAATGAATGCTTCAAAGGTCAGGGGAGCAAGTGCGGGGGTCTGGGGAACATGGTTTGCGGGGACTTCTAAGTCAATTGGCAAAATAATTCTATTATGAAATCATTCTGCATCCCATTTTGAAATGTGGCATCTGGGGTTTTAAATGCTAACAAGTGGCCATCTAAGATGCAGCAATTGGTCTCAACCCACCTGGAGCAAAGGAAAATGAAGAACACCAAGGCCACACGACAACTAAGAGCCCAAGAGACAGAAAGGGCCCCATGAACCAGAGACCTACATCACCCTGAGACCAGAAGAACTAGTTGGTGCCTGGCCACAATCGATGACTGCCCTGACAGGGATCACAGCAGAGGACCCCTGAGGGAGCAGGAGATCAGTGGGATACAGACCCCAAATTCTCATAAAAAGACCAAACTTAATGGTCTGACTGAGACTGGAGGAATCCCGGCGGCCATGCTCCCTAGACCTTCAGTTGACACAGGACAGGAACCATCCCCGAAGACAACTCATCAGAAATGAAAGGGACTGGTCAGCGGGTGGGAGAGAGACGCTGATGAAGAGTGAGCTAATGATATCAGGTGGACACTTGAGATTGTGTTGGCAGCTCTTGTCTGGAGGGGGGATGGGAGGATAGAGAGAGAGGGAAGCCAGCAAAATTGTCAAGAAAGGAGAGACTGAAAGGGCTGACTCAAGAGGGGGAGAGCAAGTGGGAGTAGGGAGTGAGATGTATGTAAACTTATATGTGACAGACTGATTGGATTTGTAAACGTTCACTTGAAGCTTAATAAAAGTTATTAAAAAAAAAAGAATGGAACAGAATATTTCAAAGGGCAGCTCAAGAAGACAAAGTAAAGTGTTATAATGACATGTGCAAAGAGCTGGAGATGGAAAACCAAAAGGGAAGAACACACTTGGCATTTCTCAAGCTGAAAGAACTATAGAAAAAATTCAAGCCTTAAGTTGCAATAGTGAAGGATTCTATGGGGAAAATATTAAAGAGGCAGGAAGCATCAAAAGAAGATGGAATGAATACACAGAGTCATTATACCAAAAAGAATTAGTCAATGCTCAACCATTTCAAGACGTGGCATATGATCAGGAACCGATGGTACTGAAGGAAGAAGTCCAAGCTGCACTGAAAGCATTGGCAAAAACAAGACTCCAGAAATTGATGGAATATCAATTGAGATGTTTCAGCACAGATGCGGTGCTGGAGGTGCTCACTCATCTATGCCAAGAAATATGGAAGACAGCTTCCTAGCCAACTGACTGGAAGAGATCCATATTTATGCCTATTCCCAAGAAAGGTTATCCAACCGAATGTGGAAATTATAGAACAATATCATTAATATCACATGCAAGCAAAATTTTACTGAAGATCATTCAAAAATGACTGCCACAGCATATTGACAAGGAACTGTCAGAAATTCAGGCCAGTTTCAGAAGAGGACGTGGAACCAGGGAGATCATTGCCGATGTCACATGGATCCTGGCTGAAAGCAGAGAATACCAGAAAGATCTTTACCTGTGTTTTGTTGACTTGCAAAGGCATTCGACTGTGTGGATCGTAGCAAATTATGGATAACACTGCAAAGATTGGGGAATTCCAGAACATTTAGTTGTGCTCATGAGGAACCTTTACATAGATTAAGAGGATGCTGATTGGTTTAAAGTCAGAAAAGGTGTGCATCAGGGTTGTATTCTTTCACCATACCTACCCAATCTGTATGCTGAGCAAATAATCCAAGAAGCTGGACTATATGAAGAACAGGGCATCAGGATTGGAGGAAGGCTCATTAACAACCTGCGTTATGCAGATGACACAACCTTGCTTGCTGAAAGTGAAGAGGACTTGAGGCACTCACTAATGAAGATCAAAGACCACAGCCTTCGGTATGGATTGCACCTCAACATAAAGAAAACAAAAATCCTCACAACTGAACCAATGAGCAACATCATGATAAATGGAGAAAAGATTGAGGTTGTCAAGGATTTCATTTTACTTGGATCCACAATCAACAGCCGTGGAAGCAGCAGTCAAGAAATCAAAAGACGCATTGCATTGGGTAAATCTGCTGCAAAGGACCTCTTTAAAGTGACGAAGAGCAAAGATGTCACCTGGTGCCTGACCCAAGCCATGGTTATTTTCAGTTGTATCATATGCATGTGAAAGCTGGACAATGAATAAGGAAGACTGAAGAAGAATTGACGCCTTTGAATTGTGGTGTTGGCGAAGAATATCGAACATACCATGGACTGCCAAAAGAACAAACAAATCTATCTTAGAAGAAGTACAGCCAGAATGCTCCTTAGAAGCAAGGATGCCAAGACTGTGTCTTACATACTTTGGACATGTTGTCAGGAGGGATGAGTCCCTGGAGAAGGACATCATACTTGGCAGGGTACAGGGTCAGCAGAAAAGAGGAAGACCCTCAACGAGGTGGACTGACACAGTGGCTGCAACAATGAGCCCAAGCATAACAACGATTGTAAGGATGGCTCAGGACCGGGCAGTGTTTCGTTTTGTTGTGCGTAGGGTCACTATGAGTCGGAACAAACTCGACGGCACCTAACAACAACAACATGTATAGTATCATATCATCCACAAATAGGGACAGTTTAACTTCTTCATTACTAATTTGGATGTCCTTTGTTTCTTTTTCTTGCCTTATTGCTCTAGCTAGGACTTTCAGCACAATGTTAAATAGAAGTGGGGATAAAGGGCATCCTTGTCTGTTCCTGTTCTCAAGGGAAATGTTTTTAAATTAAGAATGATGTTGGCCTATAGTTTTGCATAGATACCCTTTTTTATGTTGAGAAATTTTCCTTTTATACCTATTTTATTGAGAGTTTGTATTAGATACGGGTGTTGAACTTTTTTGAATGTGTTTTCTGCATCGATTGACATGATTATATGTTTCTTTTCTTTCTTTTTATTTGTGTGGTGGGTTATGTTGATTGATTTTCTAATGTTGAACCATCTTTGCATACCCAGTATGAATCCTACTTGGTGGTGGTGTATTATTTTTTTTTATATGATGCTGAATTCTGTTGGCTAGAATTTTGAGAATTTTTGCATCTACATTCATGAGAGATATTGGTCTGTAATTTTCTTTTTTTATGTTGTCTTCACCTGGTTTTTGGTTTCAGGGTTATGCTGGCTTCATAGAATGAATTCAGAAGTATTGCTTCCTTTTCTATGTTCTGAAATAGCTTGAGTAGTACTGGTGTAAGCTCTTCTCTGAATGTTTGGTAGAATTCTTCAGTGAAGACATCTGGGCCAGGGCTTTTTTTTTGTTGGGAGTTTTTTTAATTTACCTTTTCAATGTCTTCTCTTATTATGGGTCTGTTCAGATTTTCTACCTCAGTTTGTGTTACTTTGGGTATGTAGTGTGTTCCTAGGAATTTGTTCATTTCCTCTCTGTTTTCAAATTTATTGGAGTATAGTTTTTCATAATACTCTGTTATGATCCTTTTTATTTCAGTTGAGTCTGTTGTAATGCTCCCCATTTCATTTATTTGGGTAATTTATGTCCTTTCCTGCTTTTCATTTGTCAGTGGCTTAGGCTGGGCTCTCTAGAGAAGGAAAAGCAGTAAAGTGTATAAATATATAGAGAGAGATTTATATCAAGACAACTGCTCATGCGATTGTAGAAGTTGGAACACCCCAAGTCCTTGGATCAGGATAGAAGCCTTTTCCATTTCACAGAGCCACAGAAGCTGGTGAACCCAAGATGAATAGGTTGGTGAGCAGGGCTCCCGCTCACAAGCTGTGAAGGTTGAGGAATTCCTAAGGTCAGCAGGCAAGACTGCAAAGTTTCCCCTGATTCATGTAGCTGCAAGGGCTGGCAAACCCAAGATTGGGAGGTCTGGGAGAAGGACTCTTGTTTGCAAGCCATGAAGATTGACGAATCCCAAGGTGGACAGGTAAACTGCTAGCCCAAGTCCCAAGAACCAGAGGTCAGACAAGAGACAGCTGCTGGATGCATAACAACCCAACAACTTTTGCAAGGTGAGCAGGAAGGAAGTAGGTGGCAGAAGGTGGAGAGATGAAGGCCGAGGGGGTGGTGAGCCATCACAGGCCCCACCCCTGCTGGTACCACTCAGCAGTTTCCACTATAAGGGTGGTCACATATCAAATTTCACCAGAGAAGTGATCACAACATTATACAACTGCCAAAACCCTAAGAATCACGGCCCAGCCAAGCGGACACACAATCTTAACCATCACAGTCAGTGTGGCCAGAGGTTTGTCGATTTTGTTGATGCTTTCAAAGAACCAACTTTTGGTTTTGTTAATTCTATCGTTTTTTCTATTCTCTTTTTCATTTATTTCTGCTCTGATCTTTATTATTTCCTTTCTTCTGGTGGAGGTGGGCTTTCTTTTTTTTTTTCTTGATGTTCTCTGTTTGTTCAAGTTTTGTAGCTGATGTTTTGATTTTGTCCCTTTCTTCTTTTTTTTTTAAATAATTTTTATTGTGCTTTAAGTGAAAGTTTACAAATCAAGTCAGTCTCTCACATATAAACTTATATACCTCTTACTACATACTCCCATTTACTCTCCCTCTAATGAGTCAGCCCACTCCCTCCTTCTGGTCTCTCCTTTTGTGACTATTTTGCCAGTTTCTAATCTCCTCTACCCTCCCATCTCCCCTCCAGACAGGAGATGCCAACTTAGCCTCAAGGGTCCACATGGTGCAAGTAGCTCACTCCTCATCAACATCCCTTTCCAACCCATTGTCCAGTCCAATCAATGTCTGACGATTTGGCTTCAGGAATGGTTCCTGTCCTGGGTCAACAGAAGGTTTGGGGACCCTGACCACTGGGGTCCTTCTAGTCTCAGTCAGACAATTAAGCTGGGTCTTTTTATGAGAATTTGGGGTCTGCATCTCACTGTACTCCCGCTCCCTCAGGGGTTCTCTGTTGTGTTCCCTGTCAGGGCAGTCATTGGTTGTGGCCAGGCGCCATCTAGTTCTTCTGGTCTCAGGATGATGTAGCCTGTAGTTCACGTAGCCCTTTCTGTCTCTTGGGCTCATAATTACCTTGTGACCTTGGTATTCTTCATTCTCCTTTGATCCAGGTGGGTTGAGACTCATTAACGCATCTTAGATGGCTGCTTGCTAGCGTTTAAGACCCCAGACGCCACACTTCAAAGTGGGATGCAGAATGTTTTCTTAATAGATTTTATTTTGCCAATTGACTTAGATGTCCCCTGAAGCCATAGTCCCCAAACCCCTGCCCCTGCTTTGATGACCTTCGAAGCATTCAGTTTATCCAGGAAACTTCTTTGCTTTTGGTTTCGTCCAGTTGTGTTGACCTCCCCTGTATTGAGTGTTGTCCTTCCCTTCACCTAAAGTAGGTCTTATCTACTACCTTATCAGTAAATAACCCCCTCCCACCCTCCCTCCCTTCCCCCTCTGGTAACCACAAAAGAATGTGTTCTTCTCAGTTTAAACTATTTCTCAAGATCTTATAATAGTGGTCTTATACAATATTTGTCCTTTTGCAACTAATTTCACTCAGCATAATGCCTTCCAGGTTCCCCCATGTTGTGAAATGTTTCACAGATTCATCACTTTTCTTTATCGATGCATAGTATTCCTTTGTGTGAATATACTGTAATTTATTTATCCATTCATCTGTTGATGGACACCTTGGTTGCTTCCGTCTTCTTGCTATTGTAAACAGTGTTGCAATAAACATGGGTGTGCATATATCTGTTTGTGTAAAGGCTCTTATTTCTCTAGTATATATTCCAAGGAGTGGGATTGCTGGGTCGTATGGTAGTTCTATTTCTAGCTTTTTAAGGAAACGCCAAATCTATTTCCAAAGTGGTTGAACCATTTTACATTCCCACCAGCAGTGTAAGTGTTCCAATCTCTCCACGTCCTCTCCAACATTTATTATTTTGTGTTTTTTGGATTAATGCCAGCCTCACTGGAGATGGAATCTCACTGTAGTCTTTTCTTCTTTTTTGATGAGTGCATCTATTGCTATAAATTGACCTTTGAGGGCTGCCTTTGCTGTGCCCCAAAGGTTTTGATATGATGTGCTTTCATTCTCGTTTGAGTCTAAGAATTTTTTTTATTCCATCTCTGATTTTTTCTGTTACGCAGTGGTTTTTAAGCAGGGTGTTATTCAGTTTCCATGTAATTGATTTATTTTCCTTGCTCTTACTGTTGTTAATTTCTACCTTAATGGCGTTGTGGTCAGAGAAGATACTTTGTATTATCTCATTGTTTTAGATTTTGTTGAGGGTTGCTCTGTGGCCTAAGATGTGGTCTATTCTGGAGAACGTTCCATGTGCGTTGCAAAAGAATGTGTAATTTGCGGCTGTTGGGTGGAGTGTTCTATATACATCTATGAAGTCTAGTTGGCTGATTGTGCCCTTTAGCTCTTCTGTATCTTTGGGTTTCGTTCTAGGTGTTCTGTCCTTTACCTACAGTGGTGTGTTGAAGTCTCCCATCATTATTGTGGAATGGTCAATTTCTCTTTTCAGTGCCATTAGACTTTGTTTTATGTATTTTGGAGCTCCGTCATCAGGTGTATAGATGTTTATTATAGGTATGTCTTCATAATGGATCATCCCTTTAATCACTATATAATGCCCTTCTTTGTCTTTTATGATGGATTTTGTTTCAAATCTATTTTATCTGAGATTGGTATTGCTGCTCCTACTCTTTTCTTGGTAGCTGTTTGCTTGATACATTTTTTCCATCCTTTGGTTTTTAATAAATTTATGTTTTTGTTTCTATGGTGTGTCTCTTGTAGACAATATATTGATGGATCCTTTGGTTTTTTTTGTTTGTTTGTTTTTGTTTTTTTATCCATTCTGTCACTATCTGTCTTTTTATGGGTGCATTTAGTCCATTTACATTCAGTGTAACTATTGATAGGTGTGAGTTTATTGCTGTCATTTTGTAGTGCTTTTTTTTGTGTGTGTGGTGCTAAGGTTTTCTTTGTTCCTCTTACTCTACTGTGCTGAATTCCTTGTTTGTGAGGTTTTTTTTATTTGTTTTGTTTTCATAAATTATTTTTTACTGAGACCTTACGTTTTTCTTCTTTATTTAGATGAGTAGGTTTGTTAACTTTCTTTGTGGTTACCTTGAAATTTACCCTTATCTTCCTAGGTTTGAACCAGTCTATTATTACTTGGTATCAACTTGCCTTCCTATCCATTAGAAAGTTCTGTACCTATGCCATTTATTCCCTCTTTTATTGTTCTGACATTGTTGTCATTTGAAGATTAACCTGTCTGGTTCCCTGTTGTAATTCTTTTGGTTTTGAATAGTCCTGGAGAGTTCATTTCTGTCTGGTACATCTTGCATCCTAGACTCAGGCTGTGGTCTGATGTTATTTGTTTTCAGACTAAAGGACTCCCTTTAATAATTCCTGTAAGCTTGATTGGGTTTTTACATATTTGCTTAATTTCTGTTTATCTGGAAATGTCTCAATTTCACCATCATATCATATTTGAAAGTTTCCAGGATATATTATTCTTGGTTGGCAATTTTTTTTCTTTCAAGGTTATATATATGTCATCCCTTTAACTTCTTGCCTGCATGGTTTCTGCTGAATAATCAGAGCTTAGTCTTTCTTCTCCTCTGTATGTAACTTTTCATTTTCCTTGAGCTGCTCTGAGGATTCTTTCTTTGTCTTTGATTTTAGTGAGTGTGATTATGATATCCCTTGGTGATTTTCTTTTGGGGTCTATCCTACATGGAGTCTGTTGAGCCTTTTGGATAGTCAGCTTTTCATCTTTCATGATATTAGGAGAGTTTTCTGTCAGTAATTCTTCTGTGATCCTCTCTGTGTTTTTCACTTTCTCTCCCTGTCCTGGAACTCCGATCACTCGTAAAGTTTTGGTTTTGGTTGTATCCTGCATAATTCTTAGGGTTTCTTCATTTTTCTTTGTTCTCTTTTCTGATTTTTCCTCAGAGTAGTATTCAAATGTTTGTCTTCAACTTTGTTGATCCTGTCTTCCATCATTTCAACCCTGATTCTCAGCCCTTCTATGACACTGTCCATTTCTGAAATCTTGCTGTTTATCTTTTGGATTGTTTGTTTTTGTATGATTTCTAGTTGTGAATTTATTTTAGCATTTTGTTCCTGTGTTATTTTCCTGAATTCTTCCCTTTTTTTGGTCTGGATTTTCCATAAATTTGTTTGTCTTTTCCATGAATTTGCCTATTTTTCCTCTTTTTTTCTGCTTTTTGGTTCAATTCTTGGATACCTCTGAATATTAGAGATTTGAATTCCCTATCAGGTAGTTCTAGTGCCTTTTCTTCTACTGGAAAGTCATCGGATGCTTTATTTTGGACACCAACTGGAACCATCCTTTCCTGTTTTTTTAATGTCTTTTGATATTGCCTGCAGTTTCGGGGACATTCAGTAGTTATTTTCTTCATTTATTGATTGTAGATTTGTTTGTTTCATCCTGCTTTCTTGTTTTATTTGGTTATGTCTGAGCAGGCAGGCTGTGCATTCTTTGTCGTTTGCTCATCTGTGGGCACAATGTTTTTGCCTTCTTGTCCAATGGGCAGGGCCAGTCGCTCAGCTATGGTGCAGCAGGGCAGGTCCAGCTGAAGGGGAGGGGCTGGGATTTGTTGTTTGTGGCACGTAGAAGGGCCAACAGGGCAGGCCAGGAGTCAGTACAGGGTAGGTTCTGGTAGGCCTGTGCTGCTTGGGGTGTGAAGTTCAGCTCACAGTGCAGGTAGGCAGGAAAGAGGGAGGAGGTTGTGATGTGTGGACTTAAGATCGGTGTGGGAAAGAGGAGCAAGAGGAGAGAGAAACAGGAGCCAAAAACACACAGAAAAAAAAAGTGCTAAGGGAGCTTGCCATTAGAGTGGAGAGACGAGAAATGGAGAAAAAGAAAAGAGGGAAAAATAAATATTAGGAAAAAGAAAGCCCCCAGGGATCCCACCGGTGTGGCTGTGAAGACCAGAGAAATGGCTCCCAGGCCACACAGTACAGCCTGGCAAGAAGGGGTAGAGATGTCACACAGTATCAGGTATTCAGGAGACAGGAACAGACGGTAAGTATTGCGAGATGAGAAACTGAGAAATGAAGAACGATAAAAAGGAAAAAATAAATGCCCCCAGGGATCACACCGACACTGCTGTGCAGTCTGGGGAAGGGACTCTCAAGCTGTGCAGTACAGCCTAGCTATAAGGGGCTCCCAAGCAGCAAAAAGAAAACAAACTAAAGAAAACAGAGATTTCACCAGCATGGTAGTGTGGGCCGGGGACGCAGTTCCCCAGTCAAGTCGCACTTCAAGAGGCAAAGATGTCACACAGAGCCAGATGTTCAAGAGAAAGGAGGAGGAGGTCATGAGAGGCATGGAAGAAACCAAAAGAAGCAGAAAAAAGCAACATCAATAACAAATAAATGGCACTCCGGAGCCAGCCAGTGTGGGTAGGGTGAATCCAAGCAGCAAGTGGCCGAAGCTAGTGCCTCCTGGCAGAAAGACTGCAGCTGGCAGGAAGCAGAGGAGGCGGAGCAAGAGGAGGTAGAAGGATGGGAGGTGCGAAATTGTATATCCCTGGTTACCGGCTGCTCTGTCTCCTGCTGGGAGCTCCTTGAAGATGCTTTCCCGTACTCCCTGTTTGCTGATCTCCAATGTGGGTGGGGTGAATTCAAGTGGCACGGACCCTACACTTCCTGGCCTGCCACGCAACCGCAGCCAGCTATGAAGCGGGGGAGGTCGGGAGCGGGGGAGATGGATGGGGGATGAGAAAGCCTATATCGCTGTTTACCAGGTGTTGCATCTCCTGCTGGGAGCTCCATGATGCTACTTTCTCATGCTCCCTGTCCGCCGATCTCCAACAGGAGTCCAAGATGTTGAATCTGCGCTGTTAGCTGATAGGAGACCTATGTACATACCTCTCCTCGCTCTCTGTTCTCTGTCAGTTTCTTATTCTATTCAGTGCTTGGCTGAGTTCACTATCTCTTCATTTGACGTTTAGGATACCAGGTTTGACGCTTGTCTCTGTTTTACTTAGTTTTTCCAGCCTTTGCTGTGGAAGGACAACGTGGTGCTTCCTCTATAGCACCATGTTGGCTGGAATTTTGTTGTTCTCTTTCTACTTGTTTCAGTTGTAGGGCTAACGTATTGATTTTGTCCCTTTCTTCCTTTTTGACGTGGCGTCTATTGCTATAAATTGACCTCTGAGCACTGCCTTTGCTGTGTCCCATAGGTTTTAACATGATGCGTTTTCCCTCTTGTTTGATTCTAGGAATTTTTTTATTCCATCTTTGATTTCTTCTATTACCCAGTGGTTTTTAAACAAGGTGTTATTCAGCCTCCATGTATTTGATTTTTTCCATTGCCTTTCCTGTTATTAATTTCTACTTTTATTGCATTGTGATCAGAGAAGATGCTTTGTATTATCTCAATGTTTTGGATTTTGTGTTGAGGGTTGCTTTGTGGCCTAAGATATGATTTATTCTGGAGAACTTTTCATGTGCATTGGAAAAAAATGTGTACTTTTGATGCTGTTGGGTGGAGTGTTGTATATATGCCTATGAGGTCAAGTTGGCTGATTGTGCCCTTTATCTCTTCTATATCTTTGTTGAGCTTCTTTCTAAATGTTCTGTCCTTTACTGAGAGTGATGTGTTGAAGTCTCCTACTATTATTGTGGAACCGTCGATTTCTCTTTTCAGTGCTGTTCGAGTTTGTTTTATGTATTTTGGAGCTCTGTTGTTGGGTGCATACATATTTATTATGGTTGTGTCATCATGGTGGACTGTCCCTTTAATCATAATATCCTTCCTTGTCTTTTCTGGTGCATCTTGCCTTAAAGTCTGTTTTATCTGAGATTAGTATTGCCTTTCCTACTCTTTTGTTTTTGCTGTTTGCTTGGTATATTTTTTTCCATCCTTTGATTTTTAATATATTTATGTCTTTGTGTCTAAGGTGTGTCTCTTGTAGACAGCATATTGACAGGTCATGGTTTTGTTTGTTTGTTTTTTCACATCTGTCACTCTCTGTCTCTTTATGAGTGCATTTAAGTCATCCACATTCAGTGTGATTATTGATACATGTGAGTATATTACTGTCATTTTGTAGTGCTTTTTTGGGGGGGTTGACGTTTTCTTTGTTCTTACTCTTCTGTGCTGAGATCCTTTTGTTTGTGAAATTTCTTTACATTTCTTTCGTTATTGTAGATTTTGTGTTTACTGAGACTTTATGTTTTTCTCTTTATTTTGATGAGTAGATTTGTTTATGTTCTTCGTGGTTACCTCGAAATTTACCCCATCTTCTTAAGTTTGAAATAGTCTTTTATTCTTTTTAACTATGGAATTTTTTTTTTATTGTGCTTTAAGTGAAAGTTTACAGTTCAAGTTAGTTTCTCATACAAAAATTTTACACACACTGTTATATGACCCTAGTTGCTCTCCCTGTAATGTGACAGCACACTCCTCCTTTCCATCCTGGATTTCCCATGTCCATTCAACCAGCTCCTGTCCCTTTTTGCCTTCTTATCTCACCTCCAAACAGGAGCTGCCCATTTACTCTCATTTTTTATCTACTTGAGCTAAGAAGCACTCTCTTCACAAGTATTATCTTAAGTCTTATACTCCAATCTAATCTTTGTCTGAAGAGTTGGCTTTGGGAATGGTTTCAGTGCTGGGCTAACAAAGAGTCCTGGATCCATGTCTTCATGGGTCTCTCCAGTTTCAGTCAGACCATTAAGTCCAGTCTTTTTACTAGAATTTGAGTTCTTCACCCCACTTTTCTCCTGCTCCGTCAGGAACTCTGTTGTGTTTCCTGTCAGGGTGGTCGTTGGTGGTAGATGTGTACCTTCTAGTTCTTCTGGTCTCAGGCTGATGGAGACTGTGGTTTATGTGGCCCTTTCTGCCTCCTGGGCTTATATTTTCCTTGTGTCTTTGATGTTCTTCATTCTCCTTTGCTCCAGGTGGGTTGGGACCAATTGATGCATCTTCGATGGCCGTTCGCTAGCTTTTAAGACCCTAGGCGCCACTCACCAACATGGGAGGCAGAGCATTTTCTTAACAAACTTTGTTATGCCAACTGACCTAGGAGTCCCTTGAACCCATGGTCCCCATATCCCCACTTCTGCTACTCTGTCCCTTGAAGTGTTTGGGTGTATTCAGGAAACTTCTTAGCTTTTGGTTTAGTCCACTTGTGCTGACTTTCGAGTGTTGTGCGCTGTCCTTCCCTTTACCTAAGATAATTTGTCTACTATCTAGTTAGCAAATGCCCTCTCCCCCCTCCAACCTCATAACCATCAAAGAATGTTTCCTTCTGTGTTTAAACCTTTTCTTGAGTTCTTATAATACTGGTCCCATACAATAATTTGTCCTTTTGTGACTGACTAATTTCACTCAGCATAGTGCCTTCCAGGTGCATCCATGTTACGAGATGTTTTGTGGATTCATTGTTGTTCTTTATCATTGCGTAGTATTCCATTGTGTGACTATACCGTAATTTATCTATTCATCTGTTGATGGGCACCTAGGTTGTTTCCACCTTTTTGCTATTGCAAATAGTGCTGCAATGAATATGGGTGTGCGTATATCTATTCATATGATGGCTCTTATTTCTCTAGGATATAGCCCAAGGAGTTGGATTGCTGGATCGTATGGTAGTTCTATTTCTAGCTTTTTAAGGAAGCGCCAAATCAATTTCCAAGGTGGTTGTACCATTTTAAATTCCTACCAGCAGTGTGTAAGTGTTCCAGTCTCTCCACAACCTCACCAACATTTATTTTGTGTTTTAGCCTTGTTAGGGTGAGACGGTATCTCACTGTAGTTTTGATTTGCATTGCTCTAATGGCTAATGATTGTGAGCATTTCCTCATGTATCTGGTAGCCTTCTGAATGTCCTCTTTGGTGAAGTGTCTGTTTATATCCTTTGCTCATTTTTCAATTTGGTTGTTTGTTGTTGAGGTTTTGCAGTATCTTATAGATTTTAGAGATTATACGCTGATCAGGTTTATCATAGCCAAAAATTTTTTCCAAGTCTGTAGATTGTCTTTTTACTCTTTTGATGAAGTCTTTTGATGAGCATAATTGTTTGATTTTTAGGAGTACCCAGTTGTCCAGTTTCTCCACTGGTGTTTGAGCATTTTTAGTAATGTTTTGTATTCTGTTTATGCCATATATTAGGGTCCCTATTTTTAATTCCATGATCTTTACTGTTTTAAATTTTATATTTAGGTCTTTGATCCATTTTGAGTTAGTTTTTGTGCATGGTGTGAAATATGGGCCTTGTTTCACTTATTTAGTTACCCCAGCACCATTTGCAAAGAGACTGTCTTTTCCCCAATTAATGAACTTTGGGTCTTTGTCAAATATCGCCTACTCATAAGTGGATGAATTTATGTCTGGATTCTCAATTCTGTTCCATTCGTCTACGTATCTCTTGTGCCAGTACCATGCTGTTTTGACTACTGTGATGGTATAATAGGTTCTAAAATCAGGTAGTATGAGGCCTTCTACTTTGTTGTTCTTCAGTAATGCTTTATTTATCCAGAGCCTCTTCCCTTTCCATATGAAGTTGGTGATTTGTTTCTCCATCTCATTGAGAAATGCCATTGCAATTTGGATCGGGATTGCATTGTATCTGTAGACCGCTTTAGGTAGTACAGACATTTTCACAATGTTGAGTCTTCCTATCCATGAGCAAGGTATGTTTTTCCACTTATATAGATCTCTTTTGGTTTCTTGCAGTAGTGTCTTGTAGTTTTCTTTGTATAGGTCTTTTACATCTCTGGTTAGATTTATTCCTAAGTATTTCATCTTCTTGGGAGCTATTATAAATGGTATTCATTTGGTGATATCCTCTTCAAAGTTCTCTTTGTTGGTGTAGAGGAATCCAACTGATTTTTCTATGTTTATCTTGTATCCTAAAATTTTGCTGAAATCCTCTATCAGTTCCAGCAGTTATCTTGTGGATTCTCTAGGGTTTTCTGTGTATAAGATCATAACATCTGCAAATAGAGATACTTTTACTTCTTCATTACCAATTTGGATGCTCTTTATTTCTTTATCTGGCCTAATTGCTCTGGCTAGGACCTCCAGCACAATGTTGAATAAGAGTGGTAATAAACAGCATCCTTGTCTGGTTCCCAATCTCAGGGGGAATGCTTTCAGACTCTCTCCATTTAGGGTGATGTAGGCTGTTGGCTTTGTATAAATGCCTTTTGTTACGCTGAGGAATTTCCCTTCTATTCCTGTTTTGCTGAGAGTTTTTATCATGAATGCATGTTGAACTTTGTCAAATACCTTTTCTGCATCAATTGATAAGATCATGTGGTTCTTGTCTTTTGTTTTATTTATATGATGGATTACATTGATTGTTTTTCTAATGTCAAACCATCCCTGCATACCTGGTATGAATCCCGCTTCGTCATGGTGAATGATTTTTTTGATGTGCTGTTGAATTCTATTGGCTAGAATTTTGTTGAGGATTTTTGCGTCTATGTTCATGAGGGATATTGGTGTGTAATTTTCTTTTTTGGTGGTGTCTTTACCTGGTTTTGGTATCAGGGTTATGCTGGCTTCATAGAATAAGTTTGGGAGTATTCCATCCGTTTCTATCCTCTGAAATACCTTTAGTAGTAGTGGTGTTAACTCTTCTCTGAAAGCGTGGTAGAATTCTCCAGTGAAATGTCAGGGCCTGGGCTTTTTTTTTTGTTAGGAGTTTTTTAATTACCTTTCCAATCTCTTCTTTTGTTATATGTTTATTTAGTTGTTCTCCCTCTTTTTGTGTTAGTTTAGGTAGGTAGTGTGTTTCTAGAAATTCATCCATTTCCTCTAGGCTTTCAAATTTGTTAGAGTACAATTTTTCATAGTATTCTGTTATAATTCTTTTAATTTCAGTGGGTCTGTTTTGATATCACCCATGTCATTTCTTACTCAGGTCATTTGCTTCCCCTCCTGTTTTTCTTTTGCAGTTTGTCCAGTGGTTTATCGATTTTGTTGATCTTTTCAAAGAGCCAGCTTTTGGTCTTGTTAATGCTTTCAATTGTTTTTCTATTTTTTATTTCATTTTATTCTGCTCTGATTTTTATTATTTGCTTTCTTCTGGTGCCCGAGGGCTCCTTTTGCTGCTCTCTTTCTGTTTGTTCCAATTGTAGGGTTAATGTTTTGATTTTGGCCCTTTCTTCTTTTTGGATGTGTGCATTTATTGTGGTAAATTGACCTCTGAACACTGCTTTTTGCTGTGTCCCAAAGTTCTGGTAGGATGTGTTTTCATTCTCACTTGATTCTGTGATTTTCTTTATTCCATCCTTAATTTCTTCTATAATCCAGTAGTTTTTGAGCAAGGTGTTCAGTCTCTGTGTCTGATTTTTTTTTTTCCTTGTTTTTTCTGTTATTGATTTCTACTTTTAGGGCTTTATGATCAGAAAAGATGCTTTGTAGTATTCCAATGCTTTGGATTCTGTTAAAACTTTCTTTATGGCCTAATATGTGGCCTATTCTGGACAATATTTCATGTGTGTCAGAAAAGAAAGTATACTTGGCTGCTGTTAGGTGGAGCGTTTTCTATATGTCTATGAGATGAAGTTGGTTGATTGTGGCATTTACATCTTCCGTGTCTTTATTGAGCTTCTTTCAGGATGATCTGTCCTTCACTGAAAGTGGTATGTTGAAGTCTCCTGCTATTATTGAGGAGCTGTCTATCTCTCTTTTCAATGCTGTTAGAGTCTGTTTTATGTATTTTGGAGCCCTATCATTGGGTGCGTAAATATTTACTATGGTTATATCCTCCTGGTATATTGGCCCTTTAATCATTACATAGTGTCCTTCCTTATCCTTTGTGTTGGATTTTACTTTAAAGTCTATTTTGTCAGACATTAATATTCTACTCCTGCTCTTTTTTGATTGTTGTTTGCTTGGTATTTTTTTTTCCATCCTTTGAGTTTTAGTTTTTTTATGTCTTTAAGTCTAAGGTGTGTCTCGTGTAGGCAGCATACAGATGGATTGTGTTTTTTTTTAATCCATTCTGCTACTCTCTGTCTCTTTATTGGTGCATTTAGTTTGTTTACATTCAGTGTAATTATTGATACACATGAGTTTAGTGCTGTCATTTTGATGTCTTTTTTTTGTGTTGTTGACAGTTTCTTTGTTCCACTTAATCTTCTGTGCTGAGTTCTTTTTATGTATTTTCTTTTCATCTTTTTCATTGTTGCTGATTCTGTATTTGCTGAGTCTTTACATTTTTGTTTGTTTGCTTTGCATTTTATTTTGCTTTGTAGGATTGTCAGTTTCGTTTTTGGTTACCTTAATATTTAGCCCTATTTTTCTAAGTTTAAACAAATCTTTTATTTCTTTATATCACCTTGACTTCCTCTCCATATGACAGATACATGACTACATTTTTAGTCCCTCTTTTTTGCTTTAATGTTGTCATCTTTTACATATTGATGTCTCTGTTTCCCTAGTTTCAGTGTTTTAGCTTTGATTATTTTTGTGACTTCCTTGGGGTTGATATCTGGTTGTCCTGTACTGTGTTCTAGACTTGGGTTGTTACCTGATGGCATTAATTTGTAACTGGAGAGCTCCCATTAGTATTTCTTGTAATTTTGGTTTGGTTTTTGCAATTTCCCTAAACTTCTGTTTATCTGGAAATGCCCTAATTTCACCATCATATTTGAGAGACAGTTTTGTTGGATATATAATTGTTGGCTGGCAATTTCTTTCCCTCAAGCCTTTATATATGTCATCCCATTGCCTTCTTGCCCGCATGGTTTCTGCTGAGTAGTCCGAGTTTAGTCTTATTGACTGTCCTTTGTAGATGACTTTTCATTTATCCCTAAGCTGCTATTAAAATTCTCTCTTTATCTTTGGTTTTGGCAAGTTTGATTATAATATGTCTTGGTGCCTTTCTTTTGGGATCTACCTTGTGTGGGTTTGATGAGATTTTTGGATAGTTATCTTCTCATCTTTCACAATATCAGGGAAGTTTTCTGCCAACAAATCTTCAACAACTCTCTCTGTATTTTCTGTTACTGGTACTCCAATCACTTGTAGTTTATTCCTCTTGATAGAGTCCCACACAATTCCTATGGTTTCTTCCTATTTTAGTTCAGTAAAGCACTATTGAAGAAGAAGAATAAAGAAAGAGGACTCACACTACCTGACCTCAGAACCTACGATACAGCTACAGTAGTCAAAACAGCCTGGTACTGGTATAATGACAGATACATTGACCAATGGAGAAGAATTGAGAACCCAGATATAAATCCATCTACCTATGGTCACCTGATCTTCAACAAGGACCCAAAGTCCATCAAGTGGGGAAAAGAGAGTCTTTTTAATAAATGGTGCTGGGAAAACTGGATGTCCATCTGCAAAAAAATAAAACAGGACACATACCTCACACCATATACAAAAGCTAATTCAAAATGGATCAAAGACCTAAATATAAAGCCAAAAACTATAAGCTCATAGAAGAAAAAATAGGATCAATGCTATAAACCCTCATACTCAACATTAACAGGAAACAAACCATAACCAACAACACACGAACTCCAGAAGATAAGCTAGATAACTGGAATCTTCGAAAAACTGAACACTTATGCTCATCAAAAGACTTCACCAAAAGAGTAAAAAGAGAACTTACAGACTGGGAAAAAAAAATTTGGCTATTACAAATCAGACAAGGTCTAATCTCTAAAATCTACAAGAAAATCCAACACCTGTACAGTAAAAAGACAAATAATCCAATTTAAAAAATGTGCAAAGGAAATGAACAGACACTTCACCAAAGAAGACATTCAAGTGGCCAACAGATACATGAGGAAATGCTGGGGATCACTAGCCCTTAGAGAAATGCAAATTAAAACCACAATGAGATACCATCTTACCCCAACATTACTGGCACAAATAAAAAAAAAAAAAAAAACAGGAAATAACAAATGTTGGAGAGGCTGCAGGAACATAAAATGATACAACCATTTTGGGAAACTATATGGTGCTTCCTTAGAAAGCTAGAAATAAAAGTACCATATGATCCAGCAACCTCACTCCTAGGAATATATCCTAGAGATGTAAGAGTCCTCAAATGAATAGACATATGCACACCCATGTTCATTGCAGCATTGTTCACAATAATAAAAAGATGGAAACAACCTAGACATCCACCAACAAACAGATGAATAAACTATGGTACATATACACAATGGAGTATTACACAATGATAAGGAACAATGATGAATCTGCAAAGCATCTCATAACATGTGTGAATCTGGAGGGCATTATGCTTTAGTGAAATACGTCAAACACAAAAGGACAAAAATTGTATGAGACCACTACTATAAAAACTCGTGAAAAGGTTTACACACAAAAAGAAACAATCTTTGATGGTTACAAGGTGGGAGGGGTGGAAAAACACTAAATAGACAATTGGTAAGTGGTAACTCTGGTGAAGGGTAAGACAGTACACAATACTGGGGAAGCCAGCACAACTTGTACTGGAAGCTCCATAAAACCAAAAAAACCAAACCCATTGCCATCGAGTCGATTCCGACTCAGAGCAACCCTATAGCTCCATAAAAACACGTCTAAATTCCCTGAGGGACAGAATTGTTGGGCTGAGGGCTGTAGGGACCGTGGTCTCAGGTAACATCTTGCTCAATTGGCATAACATAGCTTATAAAGAAAATGTTCTACATTCTACTTTGGCGAGTAGCGTCTGGGGTCTTAAAATCCTGTGAGTGGCCATCTAAGGTACTCCACTGGTCTCACCCCCTCGGGAGCAAGAGATAATGAAGAAAACCAAAGATACAAGGAAAATATTAGTCCAAAGGACTAATGGACCACATCTACCACAGCCTCCACCAGACTGAGTTCAGTACAACTAGATGGTGCCTGGTTACAACTACTGACTGTTCTGACGGGGATCACAATAGAGGGCCCTGGACAGAGCTGGAGAAAAATGTAGAACAAAATTCTAACTCACAAAAAAAGACCAGACTTTCTGTCCTGACAGAGACTGGAGAAACCCTGAGAGTATGGCCCCCAGAAACTATTTTAGCTCAGTAACGAAGTCACTCCTGAGGTTCACCCTTCAGCCAAAGATTATACAGGCCCATAAAGCAAAACAAGACTAAAGGGGCACACCAGCCCAGGGGCAAAGACTAGAAGGCAGGAGGGAACAGGGAAGCTGATAAACAGAGAACCCAAGATCGAGAAAGGAGAGTGTTGACATGTTGTGGGGCTGTTAACCAATATCATAAAACAATATGTGTACTAACTGTTTAATGAGAAACTGGTTTGCTCTGTAAACCTTCATCTAAAGTACAATAAAAAAAGAAAGAGAACAACAAAAGAAGCCTACAGCCACCAAAAGAAAGAAAATAATAAAGATCAGAGCAGAAATAAATGACATAGAGAATAGAAAAACAGTAGAAAGAATCATCAAAACCAAAAGTTGGTTCTTTGAAAGGGTCAACAAAATCAACAAACCATTGGCCAAATTGACAAAAGAAAAACAGGAGAAGCAAATAACCCAAATAAGAAATGAAATGGAGGACATTACAACAGACCTAACTGAAATAAAAAGGATCATAACGAAATACTATGAAAAACTGTACAACTGTACAGTTGTTGTATAACTGTACAGTGACAGACACATTGACCAATGGAGCAGAATCGAGAACTCAGATTAAATCCATCCACATACACTGCCTGATCTTTGACAAAGGCCCAAAAGTTCGTTAAATGGGGGAAAATATAGTCTTTTTAACAAATGGTGCTGGCAAAACTGGATGTCCATCTGTTAAAAAAAAAAAAAAAAGAAAGAAAGAAACAGGACCCATACATCACACCATACACAAAAACTAATTCAAAATGGATCAAAGACCTAAATATAAAACCAAAAACTATAAATTTCATGGAAGAAAAAATAGGGTCAACACCAGGGGCCCTAATATACGGCATAAACAGCATAACTAACAACACACAAACACCAGAAAATAAGCTAGATAAATGGGACCTCCTAAAAATTAAAAACTTATGCTCATCAAAAGATTTTACCAAAAGATTAAAAAGATACTGGGAAAAAATTTTTGGCTATGATGTATCCAACAAAGGTCTAATGTCTAAAATCTATGAAAAAATCCAACACCTCTACAATAAAACAACAAACAATCCAATTAAACAATGGGCAAAGGATATGAACAGACACTTTACCAAAGACATTCAGGCAGCTAACACACACATGAGGAGATTGTCTCAATCACTACCCGTTAAAAAAAAAAAAAACTTTAGAGTGATGCAAATCAAAACAACAATGAGATACCATGTCATCCCAAGATTACTGGCAAAAATCAAAAAAACAGGAAATAACAAATGCTGGAGAGATTTCACTGAGACTAAAACTCTTATGCATTGCTGGTGGGAATGCAAAATGGTACAACCATTTTGGAAAACGATATGGTGCTTCCCTAAAAAACTAGAAATAGAAATACCATACAATCCAGCAATTCCACTCCTAGGAATATATCCTAGAGAAAAAAGAGTCGTCACATGAATAGACTTATGTGCACCCAGTTCTTTGCAGCATTATTCACAATAGCAAAAAGATGGAAACAACCTAAGTGCCCATCAGCAGATGAATGGATAAACAAACTATGGTACATACACACAATGGGATACTACACAACCATAAAGAAAAAGGATGAATTTGCAAAACATCTCACAACATGGTTGAATCTGGAGAGTATTGTGCTGAGTGAAATAAGTCAACCACAAAAGGACAAACATTGTATGAGACCACTATTATAAAAACTCAAGAAAAGTTTTACACAATCTTTGATGGTTATGAGGGAAGGGAGGGATGGAAAGGGAAAAACACTAAGTAGATAGCAGACAAGTGGTAACTTGGTGAAGGGTAAGACAGTACACAATACTGGGGAAGTCAGCAGAACTTGACCAAGGCAAAGTCATAGAAGCGTCATAGACACATCCAAATGCCCTGAGAGATGGAGCTACTGGGCTGAGGGTTGAAGACCATGGTCTCGGGGGATATCTAGCTCAACTGGCATAACATAGTCTATGAAGAAAACGTTCTACATCCAACTGTGGTGAGTAGTGACTGGGGTCTTAAAAGCCTGCGAGTGGCCATCTAAGATACATCTTATGGTCCCATCCCAGCTGGAGCAAAGGACAACGAAGAAAACACAAGGAAAAGATTAGTCCAAAGAACTAGTAGACCACAACAACCACAGCCTCCACCAGACTGAGCCCAGAACAAATAGATGGTGCCTGGTTACCACCACCAACTGCCCTGGCAGGGATCACAATAGAGGGTCCTAGACACAGTGGGAAAGAAAAGCAGAAAATTCAAATTTACAAAAAAAGACCAGGCTTGCTGACCTGACAGAGGCTGGAGAAACCCCAAGAGTATAAGCTCCAGAAACCCTTTTAACTCAGTACTGAAGTCACTCCTGAGGTTCACCCTTTAGCCAAAGATTAGACAGGTCTGTAGGGCCAACAATAACATGTGTGAGAGACGTGCTTCATAGTTCAACCATGTACAGGAGACTAATGGGCACACCATCCCATAAGCAACGACGAGACAGCAGGAAGGGACAGGAAAACTGGGCAAATGGAAACAGGGAACCTAGGAAGGAGAAGGGGAAAGTACTGACACATAACAGGTTGGCAACCAATGTCACAAAACAATTTGTGCATTAACTGTTGAATGAGAAACTAATTTATTCTGTAAACTTTCACCTAAATCACTCACACACACAAGTCCCTCAATCCCATATACTCTTCTCCCTATTTCTCTTTCATTGCAATCACAGCCAAACTCAGTGAAAATTATATCTTTACCCCCACCACCTCCACTTTCTCTTTCCAAAGTACACCTCAACCCACCGACATCTGGCCTCTGAGCTCAGATGGAACCGTTCTCTAATGGAACTGCTCCCACCAAGATCACCAAGGCCTCCCTTGTTGCCAAACCCTGTGAGCACTCTTCCTTCTTCATCTCATGACCCTCAGCAGCATTCCATACTGCACAGTCCCTTCTTCCTTAGCTTTCGTTGCCACTGCCTCTCTAGGTCCTCTTTCCCTGCCCTCTTTTTGTATGTTCTTCATTTTCTTCCTCAGCCTTCTACAACACACTCTCTGCGGATGATCTCAGTTACTCTCCTCCCACCCATACATTGATGATGCCCAAATCTCTATCTCCAGCCACGACCTCTTTCCCCAAGCGCCACTTGTATAAGCCCTGTCTCAGGAAACGGCCCCACAACCCAGCCAGCTGCCCAAGTCTGGGTACACCCTAACTCTTCCCTCTCCCTCCCCCACACAGCAAAACGACACTTAAAATCTGTTAATTCTACCGCCTAAGCATCCCTTAAAACTATTTCTTTCCTTTCTACCTACCATATTAATTCTGCTTTCTATTCTTTCCCACTGAGATTGCTGCAAAACCTCTGATCTCTCCCCTTTCCAAGCCAGTCTCCACGCTGCAATCACAGTGAGCTTTCTGAGGCACAGACCTTTCTCAATCCTAGGCTTAAAATGTTTCACTATTCTTCTGGATAAAGCCCTGCATCTGTAACACGGCTGACAAGGCCCAGCAAGAGCAGGACTAAGCCTACCTTTTCAGCTTCACCGTTCACTACTTCACCCTTGCTTCCTTCTACCCCAGTCATGCTGAACAAGTCACAGCCTTCTAAAGTCATCATGAGCTTGTTCCTTGACCTTTGCTGTTCCCTCTGTCTGGAATGCTCTTCCCCTCCTTTTGGCTGGCTAACTCCTGCTGTCTTCAGGCCTAGCTTGGACTTCTGTCTTCTAGGACGCCGAAACTGGCTTAACTGCCCCTACTGGGTGTTCCCATAGCAATTTTTTATCCTGGATCACTGATGTTTTTGCAGTCTTATGTAATTTGCTATACACAGCTTCAAACCCTGCCCCCACCCCTTCCTAATCAGCACCCCAAAACCCCTCCTCTATGGAACCATTACCCATGGGATCCTGTACCACCCTTCTCTTAGCACTTATCACACTGTTTTGAATTCTCTATTTAATTGTTTCCATTCTCTAATAAATTGTGAGCCTCACAAAGAGCCATTTCTATTTCGCTTACCACTTCACAATGACTGGTAATTAGTAATTGCTCAGCAAATGTTTGGTGGGTGAATTAACCTTTGGAATGATTACAGTACTATCTACCTTAGTTATGACAGTTTAATGAATACATGTAAAATAACCTTTATAATTTACTTAATGCCATAGAAATAGTAGAAACCCTGGTGGCATAGTGGTTAAGTGCTACAGCTGCTAACCAAGAGGTCAGCATTTCAAATCCACCAGGCGCTCTTTAGAAATTCTATGGGCAGTTCTTCTCTGTCCTATAGGGTTGCTATGAGTCGGAATCGACTCGACGGCAGTGGGTTTGTTTTTTTTGGTACAGAAGCATTATATTATTATTGGTGTTTTTTCTACTAAACCATGAACTCCTTGAGGGTAGGGTCTATGCCTTATTCGTTTCAGAACTCAGCATGGCTGACACATGTTGTTTTCAACCATATGATTGTGTCACTGATTATAAAAAACGAAAACAGAGGCCCAGGTAAGTGACCTACCCTGGACCACACACAACTACCTTGTTCTATCTAGATCCAGGACTAGAACCCAGAATGCAGTCTGGAAAAAGGGAAACTTGGAAGAAAGTTGATCAATATTTAAATGAAGTTCCAGCATAGATGAGAAAAGACTGGCCAGAAGCCAGAGCCCCAGACCTCCATGGCCAAGTGTCCACATAGTTGGCGTGACCCATAGGACAAGGGCCCTAGGTGTTTCAGCATGGAGGGGTTAGTGGATCCCTGGGTTCCTTAGTCTCTTTCAACCTCAGCCTCAGACACTGGGGTTGGAGCGCCATTTATCCATCTCCTTCATCTGTTTGTTCCTAAGATAGTTCTTTTCTCAATGTTATCTTCCTTCAGAGTGAGCAAGTCACTGACATAGACCTGGAAGGATTCATTTACAGCCCACCTCTTTGGTGATGTTAGAGTTGCCTCCTTCCGGGTCTTCAGCATGAAAATCCCCCTTTCTCAGCTGCCTTTCTGGCTCAAGTCTCAACTCCTCAACCCCACCCCTAGACTCTCCCAAGTACTGCTGGAGAAACTCATGAAATAGCAAGATAGGCATGTGAAGAGCAGCAGCACAGAGGAGGAGTGATACAAATGCAATCCCAGGTTTTCCCCCTTTTGAGGAGGTAAATCCAATGTTCCCATCCCACCTCCAGCAGCAGAGGAGTCAATGAGCACCCCTGAGTATTATGACCCAGAGGAAGCTGAGCTGGGATCCCCTTTCCTCCAGCAGAATACCCATCCCTCAGGCTAAAGTGCCTAAGATGGGAGACAGATGGATTTTCTTTCTCAGTGGACTTTTTCTAGTACATCCTGCTCAACCTTCAAGCACGTTCACATGCTAGTGTTTAATCTTTGCCTTTCAGTGCAAATTCCAGGAGTTATGTTCTCACTAGTACCAGTGAAGGGAACGAGCTTGAGAGAATGTGTAGCCAGACACCTCAGCCTCCTCTAAATATACTTTAGTTTCCTTTGCTCCTTGGCTGTTGGATCTCTGCTGGCATTAGAGAAATTGCCCAGTGACCCAGAACCTGATCAGGATGCTTGTGTGTGAAGAGAAACAATTTCAAACCACCCCCCACCTCGTTCCTACTCCTAATGGTCAACCTGTCAAACTATGCTTTGCACTACCATCCAACCCAAACAATACTGTGGCAGCCAATTAAAGTCTATTCTTCCTTTTCCCCAAGAGTTAAATCTAGAAGTCCAGTTGCTGCTCACTCAACATGGGAGAGTCCAGGAAGGCCAAAGGTGCCCTGACTCACAACAGAGCTTATATCTGCTGAAATGCAGAGTTGACACTATAAGCTGACTGTGGCCACCTACTGACTCCTAGCCTGGACCCTGCATTGGGCTGCCTTTACTCCGTCCCCAAACTAGGGTAAGTGGGACTCAGGAGGCTGAGTCTTTGCCCTACCCTATGTATCTTGTATACCCTTAGCTGCTGGGATTTTAAGGAATGAAACTTAACATGGTACTTAAAGGGCTCAAATCACAAATGTGCACATCGTCATCTGCCAGTAATTAAGACTCTGCTCCTATACATTTAATCAATGTTTTCACATTTTGTCAACTAGAAATTTCTATCCACAGGAAGTTCTGGAATCATACCACATGAGGCCTCAAGATTTGGAGAACATAATACACTCTTCTTAATCCAAATACTTGGGTGCCTGAGGGTGGAGTCTTGATCATGCCCAGGCTGGCAAATTTAGGTCAGGCCCTGTTTGTGCATCTTTATATATGTTCAGTGCTTAGCAGAGGTCCAGACACAGTACATCCTCAATAAATATTTGTTGAACTTGAATAAATCCTGTCAAAATCTCAAAAAACTTGGAGACATCAGCTTGTGACACCTTCTCTCACCGTTTCCTCCTCCAGAAAGTACAATCCCAGGTTTGGCAGCAGGGGGCGCACAGGGCAGCTACTCAAGTCAGAGAGGGAATGGCACACACTCCAAAAGGGGTTTGGATTTAGAATAAGCTCCCAAAGCCTGAACTGGCCTCTACCGCCTCCCCACCCCCGCCCCCACCACCACCACATAACAGGACCCTTAAGGTGCAGAGTGGCACAATGGTTAAGCTGCTGGCTGCTAACCAAAAGGCTGACAGTTTGAATCCACCAGCCGCAACTTGGAAACTGTATGGGACAGTTCTACTCTGTCCTGTAGGGTTACTATGAGTCAGAATCAACTCAGCAACAATGGGTTTTTGGTGGGTTTGAAGGTGCAGGGTGGGAAAGTGGGCAGAGGAAGCAGCTTTCAGGGCCTTAGAACTCTTAAGAGAACTTTTCCTTAGCAAAGAGAATGCACAAAAAAAGGAGAGAAGTTTTCCACAGTTGTAAGCCTGAACCAGCCGCTGTCACCTCAGTCCATCTGGGGAAGGGGATACAAAGCAGACAATCTTTATTCACAATTGGGGCGGCAGAGGGGAGATAACCCCAGGTCAGTCCAAAAGCAAAGATACTGGGTGGGGAAGATGGCGTGGCAGGGGAACTCAGCATTCGTCCTCACCCAGAAGGGCATAAGGGTTTCGGGTGGCCAGGCTGGACCCTGGAGCTGAGGTTGGGGTGTCCTCATCCCCTTCCCCCTCCTCATCTGCATCCCTGTCTTCGTCTCCCTCCTCCTCACAGGAGCTGCTCAGCTCTTCCTCTTCTTCCTCCTCCTCCTCATCACCTGCCGGTCCCGCTCTGCCCTGCAAAACCACCAGCTCTGTGGTCTCTGGATGGGACTCCCAGGTGCCTGGGGAACCAAAACAAGAGGAAAAAAAAAAAAAAAGAGAGAGGAGAGTCTTAAGCAAAAGACTAAAGCCAGAGGAAGACGGAGAAGAGGCAAAGACTAAGAATAGCAATAATCTCTACAGCTGCGGGCATGCGTTCATTCATTCAGTCGATACTTGTGTGCCTCCCATGTGCAGGCACTGGTCAGAAGCTTTGCACACATTAATTCCAGTCTTTATCACAACCTTGTCAGGGGGGCACTTATCACCCTCATTCTGAAGACCAGGAAACTGTCAGAGACATGAAATAACACAGAGCAGGCCCAGAGGTGAGGAGCCCAGGTCTGGCCTTTGCTGTCTGGCTGCAAAGCCCCCACCCTCTTGCCTACACAACAGCAGGGGGCTGGGGAAGAACCTGGCTCTCTGACCTTTCTGTTCACTGTAGCCTGGGGGATGAAAACACAGGCTTAGGCGGCCGTCTACTGCCAGCCACAGGAGGCTGTTGGCTGCTCTGTACACGTCATTCCGAGCAGCCCTGGCTGTCTTGTAACCACGTTTCTCTGCCCAGGCTGGAGGGAGAAAAGAATAATAGGAGAGAAGCCAGTTAACCAGGTCCCAGTCACCATCACGCCCACTCCCATAACACAGTCCTTCCAGTTTCCTAAGAACATTCCAGGCCAGAGATCTTGTTGCCTGTGGAACAGAAATAAAGGATTGGGTGGACAGTTCTTCATCGATGGCACAATCTCTGAGAAGAGGAAAGGAGATAACACAGGGTAAATGGCAAGGCCAGAAGGCTGGCAGGTAAGGGGGAGCAGGTGATGCCAGGTGGCGAGACACATGGAGCCCACCTTCACAGATGTCCCAGGCACACCAGGGGTGTTCTGCTGAGGGGTCCTCAGCCTCTGGGTGGCGCAGGTGGAGGAGGGCCTGCACAGGGATTCGGGAGGCCAGATAGCCCACAGCTGTATATGGCTCCTGGATTTGGGCGATGGGGTAGATCCCTGCCAGAACCTGAGGGAAACAAGAGCACTCAGCCCTCTTCCTCAGCTTCCCACTTTCCCTCCCTATCCCTGCTCCCTCTGCCCAAATACCTGCAATTGCCTGGGGAGGAGAGAGGGGAAGACAAGGCCTGGGCAGTCACAGAGCTTTACAGAGGGGGTGAGGAAGTAGGTCTGAAAGTATCGGGTATGGCCCGGTGTTCTGGAGACACTCACAACCTTCCGCCCCACCAGCCCGTTGATCAGCGAGGACTTTCCCACGTTGGGGAAACCTGAGGAAGGCAAGGAAAACACAAGGAAAGTTAACATTTCACAGGTCCTCACTCTGTGAGGGGCAGGACTTGGTTGATGCCTTAGTTATACATGGAAGGGGAACTAAAGTTCAGAAATAAAGAAAGCAGTGCAACACAGAACAATACAGGTTGCAGCTCACGCTCTGGATTGCCAGAGGTGAATCCTGGCTTCTCTACTTACTAGCTTTTTGACCTCAAGGCGATTTACTTAACTTCTGAGCCTCTGTTTCCAATTTACAGTGCAGATACCTTCTACCTCAGAGTAGTCAGGATTACGTGAGTAACAAACACAACTGCGTGGTCAGTGCCTGCAGTAGAGAGCAAGTGCTCAAAACAAGTGAGATATACATCTCGTGATAACTATTGGTAATTTGTCTGAGGAGAAGACTGGAAGCCTTGGCTCACTGTAGCTCTTCTCACAACCACCAGCACCATCATTCGGGCTGACTTCAGTACCTGCATGAAGCTCCTGTACAGCACACCAGCCTCTCAGTGTCTTGATCTCACTTCTAAACATCATTTCCTTCACCACCCCCCAGATATCCACTGCATGGTCGCACCCCGGACTTGTCAATTCATATCCCCAAAGTCTCAGTTTCAAGCTCCTCTCTCTCTGCCCTTATATCCCACCTTTTCAGCTTACTTATTCTGGTTCCACCATTCCAATAACTCTTTGACCCTGGCCCTAGTACAGTAACACTCATCAATACCTGACTCACGGCCTCACTTCCCCTCTTACACAACTTAGATTCTACTAGCCAGCTCTACAGTCAGTCCCCTTCCTAGACCTTGAACTCCCTGGTTCTGCCCCTACCCGCCACCTCACCTGGCAAAACCCCAACCCTGTAAAATGCAACTCTCTACCCATTCGGCACCTGCCCTGAGCAGCTGAATGTGGCCAAGCAAGGTAGATGCATGCCATCCTGACTGTGCCCCATTTATAACACACTGAAGTATCTCCTTTCGAAGGAAGAAGAAAGGGAGAGAGGATAAGCGGAAAGGAAGGAGGGAGGAACCGTCCTTTGACAACCCCCACCATCCCCATTTCTCCATCCCCTTTAGGGTAAAACTTAAAAGATGTCTATTTTGTCACCACTTCTTCAGGCCATCTTTGTTGTGACTATAAGCCATACAGCATACATAAAAATGCATAAAACATCAATGCACAGCCTAATGAACCACATATAGCCCAGCTCTGGGTGCAGTGTAGTACACTTCCTCAGAGGCCCCATTCATCCCTTCTGGATCATAACCCTCTTCTTCCGCACATGTGAACCATTTTCCTGACTTTTAAGAGATTTCATTCCTCGTGGAGTTAGAAACCAATGTCCCAAACCAATATGTGTATTAATGGTTTAATGAGAAACTAATTTACTTTGTAAACCTTCATCTAAAGTACAATAAAAAAATTTTTTTCAACTTAAAAAAAAGATTCCATTTCTTATGTTTCATTTAAGTTCTATTACCTGTGTATCCCTGAACAATGAAGTTTAACTTTGCAGCTTTCAAACTATGGACTCACACAGTGTGCATTCTGTTACGTCTGGTTCCTTCTGTGAAATGTTATGTGGGTTCACTCATGTTGTTGCACATCCTCTCATTGGCCAACCACAAACTGGATTTCCTCTCCACCACTGCACTCCAATCACTGATCTGCTCATGGTCAAACCCACTGGTCAAGTCTCTGTTCTCACATCTTGACCCATCAGCAACATTTGACACAGCTGATCCCTTCTTTCCTCTTTAAATACTTTTTTCATTTGACTTCTGAGACACTCTCTAGGCTTTCCTCCCTCTGGCTTCTCCTCCTTTTCCCAACCTCTAAATGCTGGCTTGTCCTGACCCAGTCCTTGGCTTTTTCTTTTTCACCTACCTCCTCTCCCACACCTCATCCAATCCCATGGTTTTAAATATCATTTATATCTACCAGTGCCTTCCCACATTTAAATTTCTCCCAAATTAAAATCTCCAGCTCTTTTCTCTCCCAAACTCCTATACTAACTGCCTAGTCAACATCTCCACTTGGGATCTTTAAATGAATCTCAAATTTAATTTTTGATTCTCTCCCCTCCCCAACCCCTCCAAATCTACTCCTCTCCCAGTCTTCCCATCTCAGTATTCCCACTTGCTCGGGCCAAAAATCTCGATGTCCTTCTTTACTCCTCTTTTTCTCTTATACCCCAAATGCAACCCACCAGCAATTTTGTTTGGTCTACCTGTTTCACCACCTCTACCTCTACTACTCTACTCTTAGAAACTCTTATTTCTCCTCTGGACTACCGGAATAGCCTCCGTTGCTTTCTCTGCTTCCTTTCTTGCCACCCCACCCCCTACCAAGTATTCTCTATTCCACAGATAAACTTTAAAAAAGGAAATCAGAGCCTGTCATTCTCCTGCTCAAAACCCACCACTGACATCTCATCAAACTTAGGATAAAATCCAAAATGCCTTCTAATAATCACAGGACCCTACGAGATGTGGGCCCCAGCGACCATTCTGACCTCGTCCCCTGATACTCTTCCCTGGCTCCCTCAACTGCAATCCCGCTGGCCTCAGAATCACCAAGCTCATTTCCACCTCAAGAATCTTTCACTTGCTGACCCCTCTTCGAAGGCCTTTTCCTCAGACCTCTGAACTGCTCACTTCCTCTCATCACCCAGGTCTCTCCTCAGGAGGTTTTCCCCTCCTAGTCGCTCTCTTTCCCCTTTCATTGCTTTATTTCCTTAAATAATATGATATCAGATTGCCAATCTATTTACACACAAAAAACAGCTTTGTGAGGATAGGGATATTTTCTGCCATTTTAACACTAACATATTCAATCCCTGCAATAGCACCCGACACCTGGTAGGTACTCAGTAAATATGTGTTGGATGGATAAGTGAACGAGAGCTGGAGGGGAACCCGAACTCATGATTGCCTATGCCAGAAGCAACACTCTCCCTATCACACCACCATGAACACAGACAGTTCACTGCAAGGCTCCTGAGGGGGAGCAGAGGCCCCATGTGAGGGAGAGCCTAGGCTCAGGGGGTGGAGGAAAGTTGGGGTGCAGTGACTAAAGAGGGAGCAATCTGTCAGCACTCAGGCAGGTTTTTTCCAAGACAAAAAGGAGACTGAAAGATAAGAAAAATCTGGAGTGTTTCCTAGGAGCCCAACTATCTACCCCACTCTCCCAACTTCTTCTGGGCTGGGTCCTTTTTGGTTGCAATATCACCTCAGACATAACTATGCCAAGGTCTCTCCTAAGCTTTCCAACAAATAAAATTCCAAGGAATCCCACTCAAAATGAAAAGGGGCTCTAGGCTCTAATCATACATTCCTTTCTCACCACTGAGAGCAGAGACAAAGCTCTTGGTTAAGGGAAGCTTCTCACTGACAACAGACTTAAAGGGTTAAGACACTAAAATAAATTAATACTTGCTGAGCTAGCATTTAATGATCACTCTACTGTCGAGAGTCCTAGTGGCGTAGGGGTTAAGAGCTCAGCTGCTAACCAAAAGGTCGGCAGTTGAAATCTACCAGGCGTTACTTGGAAACCCTTTGGGGCAGTTCTGCTCTGTCCTATAGGGTCGCTATGAGTCAGAACCAACTCGCAGCACCTAACAACGACTACTATGGACTCATTGCTACAGTTGAACATAAGTATACATAAAATTAATTAATTTGTAAAACTTATATATAAAAATCACTTATAACAGTGCTTGATGCATAGTAAGCACTTCAACAGTGTTAAGCTCTAATAACAATTATTACTGCTTTTACTACTGACTATTTATCAAGCATCGTTAGACAGTCTCAACACTATTCCATTCATTCCTCACATCCATTCTTTTAATTAGGTATCAACATCCTCATTTTTAAAATTGAAGCAACTAAGACTCAGAGCAGTTAATGAGCTTACTCAAGGTCACACAGCTGAGAAGAGTGGATTTTAACTCAGGTGTGCCTGTGATCCTGCCAGGACAGCAGATGGCCTCCTCCACCTTGTCCACTACCACCAGCATAGGTCACCCCCTCAGAAGCCCTGAGGCCTAATTAGGCCTGATCACCAGCCCTCTTTTCCAAATATTGAAACTCTGTGCCTTCAAGAAGGCCACCATGCCCAGGCCACTGCTTTCTTACCCACACAGCCGATGGTCACCACCCCATCCTTGTAGCGCTCCCGGGTTGGGCCGATTGGCTCCATTGCTGAATCAGTCTGCTGCTCCACCAGGACTGCCGGTGCATCATCCTCTTCCTCCTCCTCCCCAGAGCCATTACCCCAGGTGGCCCCTGCCAAGTCCCGAGCAATCTTCTCCCGCCAGCTGCTCAAGTCCACTATTCAGGGAAGAAGAAAATGAAGGAGGTTCTTCCTGGGGCCACTGTGTATGATGACACAGACTGTCTACTGCACAGCTTATGGGATTGGCGCCCTCTGGAGTTAGGTAGCGGCAGCCTGGGCAACAGCAGGCCAGAAAATCTCCCCAGCCTTCTCGTAAACCCACCCCTAGAATCAATTGCATTTCTCTGCCTGGATTTCTTAAGAATACTGAGAAGACTAAAGGCACCAAACCCACTCAGATGCCTACTTACCTGCTGCTTCTCTGGCCCCACCAAGTCAGCCTGCTCCCTATTCCATCCCTCCCTCCGGCCTCTCTCACACTTTCCATAATAGAGGGACTGACTTCTGGAAAGGTGGGCCAAATAACTCCAGGCCTTGGGTGTCCCACAGTGAACCTCTGAGGCACACACACCTTTCCCCGCAGTGATGGCTTCACAGGCTCTCAGCAGCTGCTCCGGTCCCAGGGCCCGAGTCCACCCTCTCCCTCGCTTCCGACTCTTCTTCAAGACTAAGGTCAGATGGCACAAAAGGTTAATACCCACGCTTCTGTATCCCATCTCTGCCACCAACATGGGCCCAAGTTCATGTAATCTCTTGTCAACATGCCTCTCTGCTGTCTCCTTGGTCCCCTGCCACCCCACCTCTCCCACGGTGCCCTTGTCATTGCCTACTCACCACTACCAGGGTCCTGTGGGAAGCGGATATCCCGAGGGAAAGAGGTGAAAAGGACAATGTGGAGCTGGGGGTAGTGTTGGTGGAAATAGTGCTTCCACGCAACCACGAGAGCTGGCGAGGCCAGGTCCACCTTGTTCAGGACAAGCACCAGGGCCAGCCCAAGTTCTCCAGTCACGTACTCATAAAGTGCTGGCGGGAAATTCACAACCTGCAGCAGGGTTGATAAAGGGATGGAGCAGTGAAGCCCAGAGTCCTCTGCCTCCAGCTCCCTACTCACCAGGCACAGCTCGGAGACAAGGCCCTTGCGGTAGCAGATTCTGTGGCAAAAATGGTAACTCAGCCAAACCAAGCAAAAAAGACAAAGCAGAGGTTAGTAATACCAGTGCCTGAGTCTCTAGGGGGCTTCCTGCAGGTTATGATTAGGAATAGAGATAAGCCAAAAATAAGACAAACAAATAGTAACACCTAGCACAATGAGGTAATGGATGGGATCAGGAACACGAAGATGGGATTAACATAGAAATTAATACATGTTTTCCTGTGCATACAACTATAGACTTGTTTGTACGCGCACATATGTACGCATAGGTGTGTGTGCATATGCATTAGACATGTGTGACCACGTATGCCTGTACATGTGCAGATGTACACCTGTGTATGTGTGTATGAATGTATGTATATGTGCACATGTTAAAGATCTCCAACCTAAATGGTCCCACAGACCTCTCTTTCTCATCGAAGGAGAGCAGTAAAGCAAAAAAGCCAAGGCTTGCAAAAGGTCTCTCCAATACCAGAGTCTACAGCCTTAACCACTACCCTTGCAATCTAGGTGAGGCTAAGTCCTATAGCAACTGAGGTGGTGGTGCTAGAGAAATGAGATAAGGAAGAAAGAGCATCTTTGGGGGGGAGGGTAGGAAAAGCCCCCAGTCGCCTCCGTAGAATCTCTTAGAGTTCCCCACTGCGACTTTCTATTGGCCTACCTCTGGTGGGCTGGGAAACAAGATATACAATTATTTGTCAAAAGAAGGGGAGAAGGAGATAGCCAGAGAAGGAGTGACAAGCTATGACAACAGATGAATAAAGAACTGAGTCCCTGACTGCAGACATCGGCGCAGGATAGAGAGGCTAGAAATGAAATGAGATGGCTGTCTCCCAACTCCTGCCTCTGACCTTTATTCCATAAGAACCTTCCTCCCCCTGGCCTACCTTCACTCTCCACCCTCCCCCCCTCCCAGTACTCACTGGATGTCGGATATCAGTGATGAGCAAGACAATGTCAGACATCTCTAACACTCGCCACAGCTGCCTCCATGTCTGAAGAGACAAGAGATGGTAGAAGAGAACCTGAGTCCAGAGCACCCCCCCACCCAAATCAACTTGACCATGGGTCTCTACACCCAACTCTAGTCTCACCTCCAGATTGTGCTCAAAGTAGCTGAGTTTCTCAGAGGTGTAAGCCCCATGAATCTTCCCAAGATACTCCTGGAAACTCCGTTCCTCCTGACTCATGAGTTGCTCCTTAGACATCTCATAACTCCAAGGAGGACGTCGGGGAAAGTCCAGGACTTGGAAACCAAAAAAAGTCCAAGTATGAAGATAGTTTCAGGACTCAAGGGTGCATCCCAAACCCTGCCTTCCTCAGTCAGCTCTGGCCCTTCCAAACTCCCTCCCTGTGCCAAATATCCTGGTGTTGACCTCTCCCTCACCTGAGCCAGGCTGATAGACCTCCTTGATGTCCAGCTCCAGCACCTCGGCACTGACAGGCTGTAGCACTTGTTCTCGGGCTGCTCTCTTTCTCCTCTCCACCTCCTCCCTGCTGTCCCGCTCAAAATGCAGCCGGTATCTAAGGAGACAGGGGCCAGGCATCCAGTGCAATCCTGTGGCCACAAACTCCATCTTCTCTCCTCTTGGACCAGCACCTTCTCAAAGCCTTCCCTCCACACTTGTTCAAATTTCCTCTCTTGGTTTGCCTTCCTCCAAGTCCCTCTTTCACGGATATTCGGCCTTCCCCTAAGCCTCACCCTCCTACAGCCAAAATCTCTCCACCCTCTAAAAGAGATGACTGTGGACCGCTAGAGGCATCCCAGCCCCACCTACTCCACTTTCAAGCCTCCACCAGCAGCAGCCCGCTTTCCCCTGGCGTTCTGATTTCCGGGTAGGCGGGGAGGCCCCGACCGGCACCCCCTCCCTCCGCCCACCCTCACCGATTTGGGTCGTAGCCTCGCGGGCCCAGCCCCTGGGAAGGCTGCTGGTTGAGCCTGCGGATATGATGGGTCACAGACTCCCCGTCCGAGGTATCGGTTTGCTCCTCTCGCCGCTCCCGGCTCCCGCTGCGGCTGTTGGAACTGGAGCGCAGCCCATCTTGAAGCCCTGCTGGGAGGGGCCGGTGACGCCAGCGCCGGCCGGTTCTCAGGGGCCATAAGATCCCCCTCCCCAGGCGGCCTGGCTCCTCCTCACCCCACCGCACCTCTTTCGAGGCCGGGCCCTTCTAGTCAGTCGGCCCAGGACCCCCCCGGAATTGCGTGAGGGGACTCACCCCTCCTCCAGAGAGCTGCGGGGATGGCGCCCCGTACGAGCTGAAGGGATTCCCCTCCCCCAACTCCCTCTCCTTCCCCATCCCTTCCAGATGTCGGGGGGCTAAGGTGGAGGAATCTCCTCTGCGATCGCCGGCGCGGGTCGTCGCGCGCTCCCCCCCTCCCACGCCCCCCAGAGGTGCGGAGGGCACACCTCTCCCTCCAGATGTGCGGGAGCCCGAGCCCCGCCCCCTCCTCCCTCGCTGACCTCGCTTCCGCTCTCGCTTGTCCTGCAACTGCTTCTTCTTCTGCTTCACGCTGAAGGGCTTCTTCCTCGGCATGGCCCGGACCAGACACCTGGCCCGCCCTCCGCCGAGCTCCCTCCGCCTCAACTGACTCCCCCCCGGCAGCCCCCGCCGCAGGGCCCCGGGACCCTAGAAGGGGCGGGGCTAGCAGGTGACGTCAGCGGGCGGGCCGGGCCACTCACCGCGTCGGCCTGACTGAAAGGCGGACAGGGCAAATACAGTCACTTCCCTCCAGGAGCGTGGCGAGAGGATGATGCCGCGTGGCCTACCCGCGCATGAGAGCCGGTCGCACCGAGAGGGCGCAGCGGCGGCAAGGAAAGAGGTGCGCGTGGGAGGATCGGGCTAACTTCGTCACGGACGCTACCAACTCGCTATCGGAGGAGGGGAGACGTATGTCATCACTACCTTGCGCGGCCGGCGAGAAGCTACCACTCACCTGGAGGGGGAGGCGGAGCGGAGGGCGGGCCCTACCACCCAGGGGAGAAGGGGGCGGGGACACATAGAAGCTCCCTTACCAACCCGGAGGCTTGACCTTAGTGGAGAGCCGAGACGGCGCGTCCCAGGAGTGAATACAGGTTGCTGGGCTACAGCTAGGGGCCGGGGCAGAGGTCCTGAAGGGCAGGTGGCGATCTGAAGAATCTCGGGCGCTGCTCTGCTGGGACCCAAATTCTTTGTGAGAATGATGACAAGGAGCGAGTTTACAGATTTATGTATAAGCGCGGGCGAGGAGGAAAACCTACATGGGATAAAGACTTTCGGAGAGAGGTCGGAGGGCACGAAGTTGTGCCTGCAGCTGTTACCATGGTAACCGGGTACCGGATGTGGCGATCTTAGGATGCGACAGCCCTCGCTTCTCAGGCCTCCTGGCCCAAGACCCTCTCGACTATATGGCACACTGTGAGGAACGGGTTGTGGTGTTTTCTCTGCGGCGAGGAAGAATAGAATATTTTTTAAGCCTCTATAAAAACGCAGCAAAGAGAAGGTTCTACATCGCGTCCATGCCTGGCAAAGACCTGAGGATGCGGCTGCAGCAGAGACTCCCCGCAGCCTTCCGGAAGTGAAATGGCGGGAGTCTCAGCCTCACTGTCCACCGTCCCCCCGGAAGCGGAAACAGAATCCCAGCTTGCCCCTTCCTCACTGCCCTCCAAATTCTACTGCAGCCATTCCCGCAGCCACGATGCCAAAACGAAAGAAGCAGAATCAGCAGCAGCAGCTTCCACCGCCGCAGCCCCCACTGCCAGAGCCGGGAGAGACTGGAGACGAGGACGACAGAAGTCCCATCGGTGAGGAGCCCGGGAGGTGCACCTGCCTGTCAGCCCGTCCTGGCGAGGGGCTAGGGGCTGACAAGGTGGGGAGGAGATCCTCTAATGGAAGAAGGAAGGGTGCACGCGCTGGGAGAGGGGGCCTATCTGGGATGAAGCCCTGAACGTGGAGTTCTCTTATTTGGACTTTCAACCTTAATCTGACCCCCAAACCTTTTTAGAGAAGGCAGGGAGGAGAGGATAAAGAGCTCGTGCGCGCAGCCGCAGAACGGCAGGGGAGAGGAGCCGAAGAGAGGTTGCAGATTGGGGTGACTAGGATGATTTGTGATCAGATTTTCACAGGAAAGGTGAAAGTGCAGCCTTTTCTCAGCTGCTCTCTGGGGGGGGAGGGATGGGAAGGAGAATCACCTGGGATGTTTTGAATATCAACACTGTAAGAAAAATAGAAAGTTGTCAGTATCCTTCCCACATTATTCTCCCCAGGGCTGAGTCTCTACTTTTTGCAAACCCTGACACAGGTTTGCAGAGAAAGGGCAGATAAGTGGAGTGAGAACTGGGCAACATGGCTGAGAATATATTTGGCTTTGTTGGTTGGACTAAGAAATGTGTAATAGAAGAAAAACACACGTAAGAACTCAGTCATTTAGTCCACTCTAGTGACCATATTTTCATGTCTACTCTCAGGACCACCCAGCCTTCTGGGCCCTCCCCCCATGGCCAATGGAAAGCCTGGTGACCCCAAGTCAGGTGAGAAGGAAGGGGCCCTGAACCTTGGATTAAATCCTAGAGAAGGGAGCAAGGGAGGGAGTAAAACCCAGGCGGGACCTTAAATCAAAAGACCAGTGCTTCTGTGCCTAAGTAAATGGAGAGATGTTGATAGTCACAGAGTGGAAACTCAATGTTGTAAAAATGTCATTTCTTCCCAAATTGATCCATAGTTTCAATGCATTCCCAGTCAGAATTCTATCATTTTCTTGTGGAGATAAAGATTCCACCTACATGTCAGAGTGATAAACTGCCAAGATAGTCTTGAAGAATAAAATAGAGGCCTTACTCTGAATATCAAAACTTAATTATAACAGTATGGTATTAGCACGGTGGTAGACCTATAAGTCAATAGAACAGCACAGAGCTCAGAAACAAGCCTACACGTATATGTATTATGATGAAGGTGGCATTAGAAAGGTGGTCTTTTCAGTAAATGGTGCTGGGTCAATTGTATGTTCGTGTGGGAAAAAACAAACTCTTAATCATACTGGGTACAAAAATCAATTCCAAGTGGACTGTAGATCTATAAGTGTGAAAAGTAGAAGAATAATTCTAGAAAAAAGTTCTTACCACCAAGAAACACACACACTAACCGTAGAGAAAAGATCACTAAATTGAACTATGCTAAAAAATATAAACTTCTGTTTATTTAAGAGCGCAAAGGAGTCCCTGGGTGGCACAAACAGTTAAGTGCTCGACTACTGGCCGAAAGATTGGCAGTTCCAACCCACCCGTGGGGCCTTGGAAGATAGGCCTGGCAGTCTGCTTCCAAGGATCACAGCCTTGAAAACCCTAGGAAGCAGTTCTACTCTGCATATATGGGGTTGCCATAAATCGGAATCAACTTGAGGGCAACTAACAAAAAAACTCAAAAGGAAGTGATAGAGTGAGAGAAGATGTGTGCAATGTATGTAATCAATGTGGAGCTTGTATTAAAGAGCTCTTCCAGACAGTCTGTTAGAGAAATGGCAAAAGATGAGAACAGGCACCATCAGAAAAGAGGAGATCTGACTGGCCAATAACATGTGAATAAATACTCAACATTAGTCATCAAATGAATGCAAGTTATAAACAACACCACTTTTCACACTCGCCAGATGACTAAAATGAAAGACTGGCAATAGCAAGTGTTGTCAAAGATATGGAACAACTGCCAGTGGGAGTACAAATTGGTACAACCACACTGAAAAAAATTGACATTAGCTATTAAACTTGAACATACATGTACTCTGTGGCCCAGCAGTTCCTCTACTACGTATATACTCAACAGAAATGCATACATAATGTGTGACAAAGACATGTATAAAAATGTTCACAGCAGCATTTTTCGTTATAGCCCCAAACTGGAAACCACCCACATGTCCATCACCAGTAGAATGGATAAATAAATTGTTGTATATGCATGCAATGGGATACTACACTGCAATGAAAATGAACGAACTACTGCTACAGGCAACCAACCTGGATGAATCTCACAAACATGATGTTGAGCGAAAGAAGCCAGACACAAAAGAATGCAGACTGTATGATTCCATTTATGCGAAGTTCAAAAACAGGCAAAAACTAACCTATGGTGTTAGAAGTCAGGATAGTGGTTATCTTTGGGAGGAGGGCGGGATAGTAAGGGGCAGGGGCACATGGGGGGACTTATGAAGTGTTAATAAGGTTCTATTTCTTCACCTGGGTGGTGGTAACAGGTGTGTTTACTTTGTGATAATTGAGTTATATACTTAAATCTGGTGTATTCTGTATGTATATTGTACTTCAATAAAAAGTAAAAATAAGATCAGGATTTCTGTATCGGGATTAAGCTGGCTATTGATCACCTTTCTGTGTCTTCCTCTCTTTGTTTCTCTTTGCAGCTCTTCATAGAGGTCCTCCAGGATCAAGGGGACCATTGATTCCACCACTGCTGAGTCTCCCACCTCCTCCCCGGGGTAGAGGGCCAATGCGGGGAGGCCTAGGTCCCAGATTTGGCCCATATGGTCATGGTTGGTGGGGAGTCAATGCTGAACCTCCTTTTCCTGGGCCAGGCCATGGGGGTCCCTCCAGGGGAGGCTTTCACAAAGAACAAAGAAACCCTCGAAGGCTCAAAAGCTGGTCTCTCATCAAGAATACCTGCCCTCCCAAAGATGGACCACAGGTTACGGAAGGTGAGCTCCATTATTTTTAGCCTGTACAGAGAATATCCATGACTCTTCTCCTTTAGGCTGTTCTTTTTTTTGCTTGAAGTAAAAGTCCTGAATGTTTCTTCTCCCAGCATAAAGACTACCATTCCAAAATACCCGGAAACGATAAGGAGTAGGAAATCTGACCTTCCTCTCTCTCTCTCTCTGCTTTTTGTGACATTTGTTTCTTTTCCTACTCAGGTTTTAAACTGCCCAATTTTCACTCGTTCACAGACAAATCCGACCGCCCCGTCTGCCGACACTTTGCCAAAAAGGGCCATTGTCGATATGAAGACTTCTGTGCCTTCTACCATCCAGGCGTCAATGGACCTCCTCTGTGAGACTGTGCCTTCCCATCCAGGCTGGAACGAGCCCTCTGTGACCTAGCGGCCATAATCTCCCTGTGGCCCTGTGATGGCTGCTGTGAGGCTCTCCGCCTGACACCCTGAATCAGTGACGCACCTATCCCCATCCATCACCTCCCCGTTTGGGGTCCAACGTTGTGTTTCATCACTGGTGCGCAGTGTGCGCTCTTGTGATCCGGCCTCGAGAGACTCGTCTTTGGGGCTCCATCTTTGCTCCCTTCAGCTGCCTCCTGGATCCTCTTCCCCCTTGCCAAATGACTGCTGAACAGGAAACCTCGTTGGTGCTGTTTCTCGTGCATCTGTCCACCCATACGCAGTATTGCCCTCTATTCCTGAGAGCCCTGGAGCAGTTTCCTACCATTCCTTTCTTCTAGCTGCTTGTTCGAAGTCCTTTTTATGTGACTCCCCCTGCCCCTAATGTTGTCATCTGCTCTGTGAAACTCACCAGGTTGCCAGGCCTGGGGTCAAGTGTGAGTGACTGGTACAGAGTTACTCCCTGAAAGGCCACTCTCCCTGCTTTTGGATTTTGTAGTTTCTGTGTCAGTAGCATGAGCCCCATCGCTATGGTCTGTGATCACTGTGCTTTGTGAAGCTGTGCATCCCCTCGTAGCCTTTCTCAGTGTTTGTGGCATTTTTGTGGCTTCCCAACACTAGAGTACATTTTCTGCCAAACTGAGTGAGGCTCTTGGTGCCCTCTAGACTTTCCCACCTCCCAACACGGGAGAATTGTGAAACTTTCCAAGAGACTGCCTCCCTGGTCCTTCCATTCTTCTCCCAGTGTCAGTTATTCTGGGTCTGACAGGCCCATGAGACATCTTGTAAAGCCTCTGATGGGCCTACCCTGTCTCCTTTCCAGCCTGTTTTAGTTAGACTATGTCATTGTGAGGCCACCAGCCGTTTCGTTTGAATTCTGTGAATCTCCACCTGGCCTATCATCAGGTGGAACCTGGACAGTACTGTCGCCCTCTTCTACTCCTCTTCCCCTACATCCCTGGCACTGGTTGTTTTCTGTGAAAACGGCAGTGAACAGATGCAGTTTTGAAGTGGCCCTGAGGAAATGGGTCAGGAGTCATGTGGGCAAGAGGGAGGAATGAGAGCCGTTGGAGAACTGAGAATGACCTTTTTTTTTCTTTTTAACATTTTTTTATATTAGTAATAAACACAGTGGAAACAAGCATTTTCTTTAGTCCCTGTGTTCCAGTCACCTCTGGAGGTGCAGTGAGGTTATTCTGACATGGAGTCAGCGCTTTCTTCAGTTAGTCTGTGAACAGTGGTGGTGGAGAATGTCAAAGCTTAAATTTCTTCTAGTCTGAAAGAAAAAATGGGTTCCGTTAACCTATAGGCTTCAACCAAACCAGGCTGCATTATGTTCAAGGGTAAAGTTTATAGGAAAACGAAAGGACAGGTATCCATGGAGTAATATTCAGACATTTTACAACTGTTTGTAGGTTTGGTGTTTATGGAGAAGTAGTGGCTAAGCTTTCTTTTTTAAATATTTGTAGAGTGCCTGTGGGCCAGGCAACATACTGGGCACTAGAGACAACTGAGAGCCAAAACAGATGAATTTGAAATCTAAAGCAGGACACACATTCACCAAATAATTATAAATACTTGGAAAGTTAAACTGTCAAAAGTGCTGTGAAAAAGATGTGAAAGGAGTGTGTACAAAAGGGAATCAGGCAAGGAGATCACACAGACTCGCTCTGAAATAAAGCAGGAGGTGAAGTGGGAGAGAACGGTCCAGTCAAAGGTCTGAGATGAGCTAAGAGAATTACGGGAAGAGTGGAGGCAAGGCAAAGGTACAGGAGGCAGACCACCCAGGGCCTTGCAGAAGATAAGGATTTGGGTCTCTAAAACAAGACTTTGAAGAGTTAACCAGGTGGATTAGAAAGACCTTTTAGGATCAACTCTGATAATATATAGAGAGGTCCAAGCTTGGAAATGGAGGTTAAAAGGTACTTCAGTAGTCCAGGTGAATCATGGTGGCTTAGACCCTGGGTATTGGCAGTGCAGTTGGAGAAAAGTGAACCTTTGGAAATAAGTAAAAATGAAGTATTTTGAATTTCTTGAGGGTAGTTACGCAGAAAGGTATTGGAAGAGAACAAACAATGCCATTAATTTTGAATTATTGGGTCTGAACTGCCTTTTAAGACATCTAAGCAGAGATGTGAAGTAAGTAGTTGGATGTACAGGTTTGGTATTCAGATTAAAGCTAAAGACAAATTTGAGTCATCTGTACATAGGTGGTGGTTAAAGCCATGAGCACGGATATATTGATTCACTTAGTAAATATTAAGCACCTATTATGTTTCAGAAGGAAACCCAGGTAGTTTAGTGGTTAAGAACTGTAGCTGCTAACCAAAAGATCAGCAGGTCAGATCCACCAGTTGCTCCCTGGAAATTCTGTGGGGCAGTTCTACTCTGTCCTATAGGGTCGCTACGAGTTGGAATCAACTTGATGGCAAAGGGTTTAACGGGTATATTTCAGGAGCCCTGGAAGTACAGTGGCTAAGAGCTCAGCTGCTAATCAAAAGGTCGGCAGTTCAAACCTACAAGCTGCTCCTTGGAAACCCTGTGGGACAGTTCTGCTCTGTCCTGTAGGGTCACTATGAACCAAATCGACTTGTTGGCGATGGATTTTTTTTTTTTAATTATGTTTCAGTGTAATCAGGTGTAAGTTCAGTTGTAACAGAAACCCAAACTTAGTATTAAAGCAAGATGGGAGTTATTTATTTTTCAAGTCAAGAAGAAGTAGTCTGAGGCATGTGTGACAATCATGCCACAAGATCCTAAGGTCTTTAGAGCCTCCTTCCCCCAGCTGTCAGAACCCCAATCCCTACGGTACCAGTTGTGATGGAGTCAACTCCGACTCATGGTGACCCCACGTGTGTCAGAGTAGGACGGTGCTCTGTAGGGTTTTCAAGCTGATTTTTCAGAAGCAAATTGCCAGGTCTTTCTTCTGAGGCACCTCTGGGTGGATTCAAAACTTCCAACCTTTCTTTTAGCAGCCGAGTGTGTTAATCATTTGCACCACCCAAGGACTTCAATCCCTAGGGTAAGACCCTCCTATTCACAATCTAAAATTAAGCTCTGGCTTCATCCGTGTCCCAAGCCTCAAGATGAAGGAAGGGACAGAGGACACCAGCTGTCTTGGAGGGAATTTCCTGAAAGCTAACCTACAGCTCTTCAACTTCCATCCATCTGGCTGTAACTTAGTCCCATGGCCAATACCTGTGACTAGCTGTGAGTGAAGCTTGAAAAAGTAGTCTTTATTCCAGACGGCCATGTATTTGGCTAAATATCGGGCTCTCAGCAGGTGAAAACATGTTAGAGTAGGATGAACAGCCACTCAACTGTGCTAAAATTTGGAGATAAAATAGAGAATAAGACAGTAAACGTATCAATGCCTTCCAGCCAAAGACCACCAGGAACACACCTATAGTCAAAGTTGGGGTTAAGCCACTGCATGGGTAACCATGAGACATCTCATTAAGAGAGGATTAGGATTTCCTGCCAATGCACCGCAAGCACAGCAACCATTCTTTCATCAGTGGAGGCTTTCACAATGCTATGATGCTGAACTGTTTCAGCAGAGCTTCTAGACTAAAATGGACTAGGAAGAAAGGCCTGGCAATCTACTTCTGAAAATCAGCCAGTGAAAACCCTACGAGCGTGATAGTCTGATTTGCAATCAATCATGGGGTTGTGCATTGTTTTGTTTCTTTCTAGGTGGTGTTGCCATGAGTTGGGGCCACTTCAATGGCAGCTAACAACAGGAATGACACGGGATTAGGGCTTGTGTTAGGTGATTTGGGGTAAGGATTAAGGAAGCAGGGAATCATTCTGGGTCAGGTGCTGTCAGGAGGCGGAAGCCTATCTCAATAAATCTTATCTAGAAGGAGGGAGAAATGAAGCATGGTAAATGCTGTAACTGGTAAAGAAGCAGCAGTCACTCATTAGCCAAGAGGGGTTGGTATTCTGTGACTTGCACAGTGATGTTTTTGTCAGTGCTTAGATAAGGCTATGAAATTTGTCTCGCTTCATTCTGGTCACAGAATGACCTTGTTGGGTGTTGGCGTTCTGTGAGATTATGTTCAACGGGAGAACACCATGGCCTAGTTGTGAGCACCAGGCCACCTCCTAGCAACACCAAAACCTAGCTGCTAATATGAGGCCAGTTGCCAGTTTTCAGTGCATTTTTTTCTCAAAACTAAACAAATGAATAATCACAGATTGTAATTAAGTATATGAAGGAAATAAAGGGGCTGTTATATAGAGAATAATGATTGGGGGCTAGTCAAGACATGGTTGTTGTAAAGACTTCTCTGAGATGGCCTGGGAAGCGAATATCAAGTGAGAAGAGAAGGCTCGGGACTTATCCTGGAGAAACTCTGACAATGGCCAAGTGGAGAAGGACAAGAGTGAGCCTGACAAGGAGACTGAGAAAAGATGGCTGAAGAGGCAGAGAGGAGAAATCTCAGCATGTGGTGTCATCTGGCTGCTTGCTGTGTGCCAGGTACCACGCTAAACTCTTTACATGAGTTGTCTTACTTAAGCCTCACATTCATTCAACAAATACTTTAGTGCCTACTCTAGAGCAGGCACTGTTTTAGGGGCTGAGGATGCATCAATAAAAAGGATGAAACTTACACTACTGGAAATGACAGACAATAAATACATGTGTAACATAATTTCAAGTAATAAGAACTTCGAAGAAAAACAGTGAAGAGATTAGTGACACGTGGAGTAGAACAGATTGACACCAAAATAGGGCTTCTTTGAGGAGGTAACATTTAAACAGAAACCTAAATTAAATGAGGGTGCAAACTACGTGAATATCTGTAGGAAGTACATTCCAGGGATGGGAACAGCAAGGGCAAAAGCCCTGAAACAAGAGTGAGTTTAGGGTGTCTGAGTAAAGATAGAAGGTTAGTGTGTCTACAGTGTGGGAAATGAGATCAGGAAGTTTGGCAGGGGTCCGAGAACACAGAGCCCTGTAGGCCACGATAAAGCATTTGGTTTTCATTCTAAATGAATGTTCTGAGCAAATAATTTACATTTTTAAGATACTGCTGACTGCAGGTGTGAAGGATAGACTAGAGGATGAGAGAACTGCAAGGAGACAATTAGGGGACCATTGCGCTGGTCCAGGGAAGAAGAGATGATGAAGACGTGGCAGTGGAGAAAAGTGGTCAGATTTGGGATATGTTTGAAGTCTAGGTTAATAGCAAGTCTATCTTTCTAGTTGCTCAAGCCAGAAACCTGGAGTCATCCTTAAATATTCTTTCTGTCATATCCCACATCTATTAACAAAACCTGTTGTCTCTTTTTCCAAAATATATCCAGAAACTAGCACTTTTCACCACCTGCACTACTATCACTCTGGACTGAGTCACCATCACTTCCTAACAGGTCTCCCTCCTTCTGCCATTCCTCTCCTTCCCCCACCCCTAGTTTATTCTCCACACAGACCCCAGGGTCATCCTTTTAAAATGTGGATCTGGTCATATCACTCCTCTGCTCAGAACCCTGTGGTGACTTCCCGTTTTAATCAGAATAGAAACCAAAATCCTTAAGATAACCTACCCAGTCCAGACCCTGCTTTATACCTCTAAATAACTCTCCAACAACCTGTTTATAGTCATGCCACCCCAGGCCTAGCATGGGCTCCTTGCTGTTTGTTCCTCAGATGTGCCAAGCACACTCCTGCCATAAGGAGTTGCTCTAGCTATTCCTCCTGCCAGGGTCTTCTTCCAGATACCCATATGGCCAAAGCTCTCACCTTCTTCAAGAGTTTGTTTGAATTTCACCTTCTCACTGAGTCTCATGAACAGTCTGTTTAGTACTACAACCTACCCTCCTGATACCCTTTACCTTGCTTGGTATTCTTTTTTCCTATAGTATTATCTCCTCTGCTAGAATGTAAGCAAATATCTTTTATGTACGTTATTCAATGTCTATTCAAGAACCTAGAAGAGTGCCTGGCACATCCCATACCCTCAATAAATATACTTGTTGAATGAATGAAGTATTGCAGATGGATTGGTTGGGGAGGGGAAATGGAGAGAGGATGATTTTCTAGTTTTGGCCCAAGTAACTAGATGGAAGGTGTGTGATTTCCTGAGAAGATGAAGCCTGGAAGAGATGCAGGTTTGAGGAGTAAAAGCAAGAGTTCAGTTATGAATATATTTTGAGATACTTATTAGACATCCCAATAAGAATGTTCAACAAGCAGTCAGAGCTTGTAGCTCTGTAGCCTGTAGCCAAAGTTAGGACTGGTGAGAGACATTTAGGAATTTTCATCAGTTATAGATAGTGTTTAAAGTCATGACACATAGGTGATAAGTCTAGATAGAGAAGAGTGCCAAGAATCAAGCCTGAGGCACTTCAACATTCAGACCTCAAGAGGAGAAACCAACAGTGGAGAGTTAAAAGGGAACAGCCTGTAGTATAGAAAGGAAATCTCGAGAAAACAGCGTCCCTGAAGAAAATGAAGGCAGGAGTGGCCATCTTTATCAAATGCTGCTGAAAGGGTGAGTAGGATGAGATCAAAGAACTAGCCCCTGATCTGGTGACCTTGACAAGAGTGGATCCAGGGAATGGTGGGGACAAAAGAATGATTGCAGGGGTTTAAGCAGTGAATGCAAGCTGACAGAGCTATGACAGCCTTTTACCCAAGCTCTGATACCTATAAAATGATAAACGTAAAAGTAAATCCAAACCTTGACTGTGGTGATGGTCTAATGAGTGTATACATAATGTAAAAATGTATCAAACTATACACTTTATGTGCAGCTTATTGTTGTTAAGTAAAGAACAAAATGACCTTTTGTGTCAGGTTCAGACTTTTCTGAGAGCAATAAATCAAAATGCCAGGTACAAACCTTGACTGAACAAAGTTTGCAAAGCATTCTAACTGCAGGAACTTACTCAGAAAAACAACATACCATTGAGTCATTTCTGACTCACCATGCCAGACACAACCAATTCCCACTGGACAAGCATACCTTTGAAACCAATGGCAGGAAGACCCCCACTTTGTAAAAACCCTCCCTTCCTATAAAGACATACAAAAGACCTGATCATTGAACTTCTGTTGTGGAAATCTCCTAACTGCCTTTAAAAATCCTGTACTTTTGCTGCTTGATCTAGCTCCTCACCACTTTCAGTTTGAATTGTGCTAACAAACCTTTAAAACTGAGGTACTTGGCATAATAAAATGGCCGACACGAGCTCTGAATCAGAACTCCATTTTGTTACAAGCTCTTGCTCTTGCATTCCTGAGAAAGTAACCTTGACTTCTTTCCATTTACATGCATATGGCCTTCGGCCTCTGGCTGAGTGGGACCAGAAGACCCTGGGCCTCTGTCAATCATCTTAAACCAGCCTGGCTCTTGCCCCCAGTCACTCTTAAGTGAATAAGATGAGGTCAGAAGTGAGGTTTAGCAGCTCTTAGTAAATAAGAGTGGGGGTCAAAAATGTGATTGTAGGAGAATAAATTTACTCAAGATGTTCCAGGAAGGAGGTAGTTGCTGATGACCACCCACCTTGTGACCATGTGACCATCACACACCCCCCTTCCTCATCTTTACTATAAAAGCACATCTCTTCCTCCATGCCTGGGAACACTTGGTAGACTCCCCAATCAAGTAATTGTATTGCCCTCAATAAATCTCTTTGCTTTTACTTCAACAGAGTGTTTTTACTATTAGAAAGGATGCTCCTTGTTCAGGAACAGTTTATCACTCCGTATACCCTGTTAACTATGATTGGCTCATTAATCAATTTTTTTCTTTCGACATCGTATACTTTTACGACAGCTGTCGTGTGTGTATATATAAAAAGTGAACACAAGCTCCACTGCACCGCGATTGCAATTCCTTGGGCTCTAGTTCCTCGTTTACTATTCAAGGATGTGGGACCAGATTATCTGTACACTTTGGAATTACGTGACACATCTCAACAGTGTGCCGACAAAGCCTATTACTGAGTCAATGGACAGCGCCTCTTTTTCTGTCCCTAACTAGATGATGAAAGGGGCTGGTGGAAGGCAGTGTCCACTTTAAATTTAAAAAAAAGTATGCCTCAGGAACAACAACGAGAAAAAAAGCTTTAAAAAAAAGTATGCCTCCACTCATTCGTACTAATTGGAAATTATTAGGTTCAGTCCCCTTGAGTGACGCGGCGTCTCAGGGTTACCCGGACCTGAATTACCAGACAGTCATGAACGCAATTTTTTTTTTCCATGAACGCGGTCCGGATGCTACCGGTGCGGCAGGACGCGGGCCCGCCCCCTCACTGCAGGCCACGCCCCCACTGGTCATGGTCACGCCCCCGTGATGAGGGCGTGGCGTGCACAAGCACCGCCCGGGGGCGGGGTCGGCCGTGCCGGCCTGGAGAGCCCGCCCCGTTCGGGGCTCCACGCCGCCGGAAGCGGAAATAGCTCCGGACGTCACAGCAGTAACAGTAACTGCCACCGCGATGCCGAAGGGGCCTAAGCAGCAGCCGCCGGAGCCCGAGTGGATCGGGGACGGAGAGAGCACGAGCCCCACAGGTGAGGCTGGTAGGTAGGGAGAGAACGAGAGAGCAAAGAAGAAGAGAGCAGGGTGTGCATGTCTTAGGAGAGGGTCATGGCGCGCGAGACTGACGGGGCCCTGTAGAGTCGACTGCGCATGCGTATGGTCAGACCGGGAAGAGTTTGCCCTGGCAGGAGTGGATTGGGTGGGGACGAAATAATAGGTGCCGGCGTGTCCTGCACGGGCTTCAGTGGGACTGAGCAAGAGACAAGGAAGAGCATATGGTCTTGAAGGGAGAATGGGGAGAAACGAGGAAGTCTTCAGTTTTCTCCTCGTTTGGACGTCTTCCCCTTCCCCTCCCCCGCACACACTCACCTCGGGGCCCGTGATCCCAACTATATTTCAAGAGAAGATGACTCCTTCATGGACCTCTTTTGTAAGAGACGCCAAATGTCTAACTCAGCTGGAGCAAATGTGTAGCTGTTGGGTGTTGGAATGGGGCTAAGGTTTACTGAAAAGCAGCGAATGTTTTTAATTAAGCACACTATATATACTTGTGCTTTGAGAAGAGGGAGAATTAAAAAATGTGCAAACATCCTCCCAGGCTTGAAGGCATTTCAAAGGAGAGATAAAAATGGACACAAATAACTACAGTAGGTATACAGTGACTAATTTTGCAAGCATTTATTGGATGCTTACTGTATGCCAAGTACTGTGCAGAGGAACTGGGAGTGCAGAGATAAAAGATAAAGCTTGCCCTGTAGTGTAGTGGAGGAAACAGAGCTGGTCACACGGTATGGTAAATGTGCTTGCAAATGCTGTGGGACTGTAGAAGAGGCTCAGGAAGGCTCAGACAGGTAGGGCAGGAGTGTCAGCAAAACCTCCCAGGAATATGTGATAGCTGAGTTTATTCTCAGAATGACTTGTCGTACAAGACACAATTCTCATCAGATAAGTATCAAAAAGATAGGGAAGGAGGCTGAGGAGCGGAGACTGAGAAGGAGAGTAGCTAGTGAAACTGGAGGCAAACCAGTAACAAGTGGGATCCCAGAAGTTAAATAAGGACAGGAGAGAAGAGTGAAAAGATGGGAGGGAGGTAGCATGGCATGCTGCAGAGAAGTCAAGCAAAATAAGGACTAGAAACTGCTTTTTGGATTGAGCAACTAAGGCTCAGTGGCAGCCTTGGCAGAAGTATCATTCATTACACAGTGATACCCCAAATCAGATAGCAGTATGTTCAGAGAAGGAATGGGACATGAGGAAGTGGAGAACTACCCTTTTGAGACTCTGTAAATACAAAAATAGAAAACAGTAATAAGAAGGGGTGTAAGATTAAGGATTAGGAGCCTTGGTAGCACAATGGTTAGGCGCTCACCTGCTAACCAAAAAGATCAGTGATTTGAACCCATCAGCCACTCTGCTGGAGAAAGATGTATCGATCTGCTTCTGTAAAGACTTACAGTCTCGGGAACCCTATGGGGCAGCGCTCCTCTGTCCTGTAGGGTTACTGTGAGAATCAACTTGATGGCAGTAGGATTTTTGTTTGTTTTAAGATTAAGGAATCCCTGGGTGGTGCAAACAGAAAGGTTATCAGTTTAAGTCTACCCAGAGGCACCTTGGAAGAAAGGCCTGGAAAGCTCCTTCTGAAAAATCAGCCATTGAAAATCCCATAGAGCACAGTTCTACTCTGACACACATGGGGTCTCCATGAATCAGAGTCGACTTGATGATGATTGGTGATTTAGCCTTGGGGAGAAATTACTGTCTGGGATGAGTCACTCAGTCCTGCCAAGATGAGTTGGTCATGTCATTCTTATGTATTTCAGTGGGCCCTCCCTCCTACGTCTTTAGGATTAAACTCCTTGGAATAGCATGTAAAGCCTTTCATTATCTGTTTCCTGTATATCATTCAACACTATGACACTTGTCACCCAATACCAGGATTAGATTTTGAAATGTGTTCTGGTTGGAGGACACAGATTAAGCAAAGACAGGCATAAGCGCTCCTGAGAGCAGAGAGAAGCCAGTTTATCCAGAACATAGGTGTGGGTAGAGAAACTGAGGTATAGTAGAAAAGATAGGATAGAGGCAGTTTAGTCTGTGGAGCCCTAAGTTATAGGAATTATCTTTCATTGTCTCCAGTGTTTGGCATAGTAGGTGCTCAGTAAAACTTTTCTGAGTAAATGGTTACTATGGAATATGTAGAATTTTGGTCTGAGAAGATAATAATGGTAGATCGTAAGAAGCCATTGACCTTTTTTTTTTTTTAAAGTTTAATGGTTACAGGAATGCTTTTGGATGAAATTGGGTAGCAGTGGGTGAGAAGGTTTGGAAAGGAAGATGATCATGGGTAGGCCTAGGCGTGAAGAGAAACCCTGAGGCTGCAAGCTGCTTCCCTGTCTGATTTGGATGGGGGAGAGGGAGATTAGACACAGTCCTTTACTTTCAGGGTAACAGGGATGGAAGGAAGGAGCTGAAATTTGTTCAGTCAGTAAACTTTTATTGACTTATTGTTTCACTTCCAGGGAATGTAACAAGTTGAACAGCCTCTCAGTTTCTCTTGAATGAAAGACTGACACACAGTCAGACATAATACAATGTGATATGTGCTATAATATGTGAACGGAGCAGGTGGGGCAACGTCTCAGATGTTCATTTGCTTACCAGACAGCTCTGTTTATGTGGTCTGCAGCTGTCACAAACAACATACCCCAAACTGAATTCATGACATCCTCCTACCCTTCCCTTCATGGCGGTGCAGGGCAGGAGTAGTGTGGGGGGGAGGAACCGTCTCCCCTTCCATTATTTCCTGTCTTAGTAAGTGGTACTACTGGACCACCTAATCTCCCACCTAAAAACATAGGCGTTATCTTTGAGTTCTTACTTACCTTCCTACCTTTATCCCTACCTTGTGAATTCTTCTTCCCATTCCCCCGCCAACATCCTAGACCAAGCTACCATTGTATGTCTCCTGGACTACTGTGACCGATTTCCTTCTGTACTTGTTGCTTTCCATCCTCATTCCACTATGAAGCCAGAGTGAGTCTTAAAGTGCAGAATTGATTATGTCAGATGAAGTCCCCATTCCTTAACCTTAGAATGCCACCTTGCCTCATTCTCCTTTTCAGTCTCTAAGCTTTAGCCTTACAGAATCTTTTTCTGTTCCTCAGTGTGTATACATTCTCTCACAACTGGGCTCGTGCACAGGCTTTTCCCTCTACCTGCAGCACTGGAATCCACTATGTGCCCGACTGGCTCCGCATATTCCTCAGGCTTCAGGGACTAGCTTAAATGTCACCTCTTCAGATAGGACTGGCACCTGAGATGAAGTCAGTGCTCAGCCCCCAACCTCCCTGGCAGCAGGCTTTAACTTCCCTTTAGGAACATTCAGCACACTTATAATTACCTGTTTAAAATTTCTATTTAAAATCTACCAGCTCCAGAGAAAACCACAGTCATCTTGTTCACTGCCGTATGCCCAGTACTAGCGCAGCGCCACATACAATAGCTATTTAATAAATAAATATTTATTGGCTGAATGAACAGAGGTAGGAATGGCTATTTCTGCAGGAGTTGTGGGACATTGCAAGTGTCTAGGGAGTGATCATTAAGTTGGAAAAATAGTAAAATAGGCTGAAGGCCACTGAGCACTTCACAGGGAGATCAGGCTGCTTTGGCATTTGTAAGTAAGCGTTCCTCACAATGTCTACTTAACTTTCTAGACAAAGTGGTGAAGAAAGGGAGGAAGGACAAGAAGACCAAAAAGACGGTGAGGAAATGAGGGTTGAGTATAAGAAATGATTATGGGTGCTTCCAAGTAAAACAAATGGCCCTGGGAAGGAGGTGGGAGGTATGAGGGAGGAGAAAAGATCTTGTCAAAAAAGGAGGCAAGGGGAAGGTTGAATGGAGGGTCAGTGGGCCTGTGTGTGGTGGGTCTGTGTGGCAGAAAAGGGTTCAGTTGGTCTCTGAGCCATGTTTCTTTATGTCTTAACTCACTTTATAGTTCTTTGAAGAGCTGGCAGTAGAAGATAAACAGGCTGAGGAAGAAGAGAAAGCACTCAAGGAGAAAGAGCAACAGCAACAGCAGCAGCAGCAGGTACAAATGTCATGGACCCACCAATCCTGGTGGCATCTTGGCCCCACTGTCCCCAGCCCAGCCCACATTTGTTCACTCAGCTGATGTCAGACTCTGTGAAGCTGTAAAAATGGCATAGCAGAGGTGTCTGACTTCCTCTAACTTCAAGAGGGGGTGGGAGAATCAGCATCAGCCCATGGCTGAATCCTATGAATCAGAGGTAGGACAACCTTTTTACCAATTCTGATGCAAACCTTTTCTCCCATAGCAGTCTCTACTTCTCTGCTGGATTTGATAAGTCATTGCAATGGCTATATATAACTCACAGACCATACTCAAGATTAAGGGATTTATTAGGAAAGTAACATCATAATTCAGGATCAGGAACCAGTTAGGATACAGTTCTTTGGTCAGGACAGTTCCTTGGCCATGCCCACAGGCCTACCCTCAACCTCTTGGCCCCTGGGGCTCTTGGGCTGGCCTGGCCTCTGCCCTGCTCTTTACTCTACCAGTAAGTGCCCAGAGGCACCCCACTTTGCCAGTAAGCCTCAGCTTCAAGGCGCTCAGCTGTTTAGCTCCATGGGTTGGCAGGCCTAGCTCTGCCAAGTGCCCAGAGGCACCCCACTCTGCCAGCAAGCCTCCTGTCCGAGGGCACTCAGCTTTCTTGCTCTGTGGGCCAGGAGGCCAACCAGTGCCGTCTCCTGCTGGTTTCCTGGTTCTGCTGCTGCTGTTTCTCCACTGCTGCTTCTCGCTGTCTTGTGTTGTCTCCGGTGTTACAGCTCTCTTTGTTTCCTGGGCATAGGAGATTCTCAGCTCAACGATCTCAGGTCCAAAGGATGTGCTCTACACCTAGCTTTCTCTTGGTGGTAGCAAGGTCCTCCCTTTCTGCCTGTGGGATGGTTCATTTTAAGTCTGGCAGGATGGCAAAACTAACCAATCCCCTTGTTAGGGTTCCTGATACCTTATTTGGGTGGTCCCACCCCCACAAGGGTACCATGCCCCTTATTTGCATTATTAGCAAGCTATCCAGATATCTGGGTGGGCCACAAACACCTCATTTGCAGAGCCCCACCCAGCCATTTGGTGGGAGTTACAAGACCGAGGCAAGAAAAGCCATATAAAAGCAATCCATCACACCACAGGAGGAGAGATATAGTAAGGGCCTGGGCTTCATTCTGTCACTTTCTTTTTCTTTCAGCAGCAAAAAAAGAAGCGAGACACCCGAAAAGGCAGGCGGAAAAAGGATGTGGACGATGATGGAGAGGAGAAACAGCTCATGGAGCGTCTTAAGAAGCTCTCCGTACCAGCCAGTGATGAGGAGGATGAGGGTAAGTGACCTGAGGGAAATGAGTACCGGAATCCCTGAATCATGAAGAGTGAAGAACCTCAGGTCTTTGAGTTGGATTAGCCAGACATTGTAATTCTTTTTCCTGTCTCATTTTCTCCCCTTGTCCTTTCAGTACCGGCCCCAGTACCCCGAGGAGGGAAGAAAACCAAGGTAATCCATCTGTGTGGTAAACAGAGGCCCCAGGGGTACAACCTGGGCTCTCCCGCTGACGACTCGTGCCTTTTCATTCTCTAGGGTGGTAATGTGTTTGCAGCCCTGATTCAGGATCAGAGTGAGGAAGAGGAGGAGGAAGAAGAAAAATGTCCTTCTAAGCCTGCCAAGCCAGAGAAGAATCGGATTAATAAGGTGAGAGTGGTGGCTCTGCCAATTACTGTCACCCCATTTAGTGCCTTCTGCCCTGGTGTGGTAATTCCCTGGTTTGTTTGACAGCTTTTAAACTAGCTCTTCTAGGTCTGTCTTGCTTTTACTGCCTAAATCATCTTTTTTTAGAGTGCTCTGTTCATCATTCAGGAATCTATGGTGATTCTGTTGCCTTTAAACTAAAAATCTAAAAGACTCTGGGTCTTCGCTTTTCCACTCAGACCCCTCTGCGGTCCTTGGGATTCTACTTTTCATATCAGCCTGACCACATCTTGGCACCCAGTTTGACTATGTTTGTGTTGAAGCCCTTGTTCTTTATGATTCTCTTTTCCTCTTCCCTAGAACACCTTCTCCCAAGCCCATCTCTGTTACCTCTTCTCAGGGAAGCCTTTCAGCACTAGTGCCACCCCACCGACATTGCTTACTTCCTTGACTTACAGTCACTTGGCATTGCATATATTCTGTAGTTATCTCTTCATTATCCATTTAGTCTTAAGCTGGAGGCTAAGATTTTTCTGGGTCTCATTTTCTCTCCAGCAGAGCTCAGTAGAGTTAACTTGAACCTAGTATGCTCACTAGAAATGCTTGTTAAGCAACAAGGCAGCAAATTAATTTTCTGTGTGTTTCTTCTCCAGGCTGTATCTGAGGAACAACAACCTGGGCTCAAGGGCAAAAAGGGAAAGGAAGAAAAGTCAAAGGGGAAGGGCAAGGTGAGGGAGTGATTGGCAACAGGACATGTTGGGCCTTGGGCATTAGAGAATCTTATCATACCTACTGTCTTGTCCCTGCTCTAGCCACAAAATAAATTTGCTGCTCTGGACAGTGGAGAGGAGGATGAAGAAGAAGAAGTACTAAAAGAGAAGGAGCCGCCCAAACAAGGGAAGGAGAAGGGCAAGAAGGTAGAGCAGGTGTGCATTTTGGTCTTGGGTGGGAGGTGGAAAGAGGGACTAGGACTCTGCGGCCCCTTAATGGGAGAGCCAGATCTGGGGATATGGTTGCTGTCTGGAACAGGGGTTAGCAAATTTTTTCTAAAAAGGGCCAGATAGTAAATATTTTTTGCTTTTGTGGGGCCCATATGATTGGTTGCATGTATCTGTGTGTGTGCGTGTATATACATACACGTGTGTGCATGTGTGTGTATGTATATTTTTTTAATACAACCCTTGAAAAATGTAGGAGATCTGGTGGCACAGTGGTTAAGAGCTACAGCGAACTGCAGCTGCTAACCAAAAGGTCAGCAGTTCAAATCTACCAGCTGCTCCTTGGCAACTCGGTGAGGCAGTTCTATTCTTGTCCTGTAGGGTCGCTATGAGTCAGAATTGACTTGACAGCAGCAGTGTTTTAATTTTTTTTTTTTTTATTGTGCTTTAAGAGAAAATTTACAAGTCATGTGATTTTCTCATACAAAGTCTTAATACACACATTGTTACGTGACCCTAGTTGCTCTCCCTACAATGCCCTCCTTCCCTCCACCCTGTATTTCCTGCGTCCATTCAACCACCTCCTGTCCCCCTCTGCCTTCTCATCTCGCCTCCAGACAGGAGCTGCCCACGTAGCCTCATGTGTCTACTTGAGCTAAGAAGCACATTCCTCACCAGTATCGTTTTACGTCTTATAGTGCAGTCTAATCTTTGTCTGAAGAGTTGGCTTCGGGAATGGTTTTAGTTTTGGGCTAACAGAGAGTCTGGGGACCATGACCTCTGGGGTCCTCCAGTCTCAGACCATTAAGTCAGGTCTTTTTACTAGAATTAGAGGTCTGTATCCCACTTTTCTCTTCCTCCATAAGGGATTCTCTGTTGTGTTCCCTCTCAGAGTAGTCATTGGTGGTTGCCGGGTACCATTTAGTTCTTCAGATCACAGGCTGATGGAGTCTCTGGCTTACTTATGTGGCCCTTTCTGCCTTTTGGGCTCATATTTTCTTTGTGTCTTTGGTGTTCTTCATTCTCCTTTGCTCCAGGTGGGTTGAGACTAATTGTTGCATCTTGGATGGCCACTTGCTAGCTTTTAAGACCCCAGAGGCCACTCACCAAAGTGGGATGCAGAATGCTTTCTTAATACACTTTGTTATACCAATTGAGTGTTTTGTTTTGTTTTTTAATTTAAAAACCATTCTTAACTCATGGCTATTCAAAAACAGGCCTCAAGTCAGCTTTGGTCCATGGGCCGTAGTTTGCAACCCCTGATCTAGAGAGGAAAGGGCCCTGGAGTTAGCCTCAAATGATCTGGGTTCTAGCTCTGCCACTCTCTGGCTGTATGACCTTGAATGTGTATCTTTCCAACTCAGTTCCCTCATCTCTATGATAGAAGGGAGTCGAATTGATTTCTAAAGTGTTCTATATAATTCTAGTACTTTCTAATTCTGTCATTCTGCTAGACTTCTCAGTGGCTGTATGTTAGGACTACCTGATCCTTTCTTCATATTAATTTATGAGCTGGTGCAATTCATTTGATTCTTGAAGAAAAGGCTTTCCGTTTACTCCACCCTCAGTTACATTGTGTTGGTGTTTGTAGTTATAAATACAATGTTACATTTCATAATACACATTCATACCATTTATCTTATACCATTCCTGGTGGCAGAAATTGATAAATGGCCACAAGGAAAGCAGGTGGAAGGGGTAGATGTGAGAATGAGTGGCTTCACCAAGCTATCTCAGGACGCTGGGTGGAGAAGAGCTTAGAAGGCAGGAGCTGACTGCAGGGCTGGAAGTAGATGGCATGAAACCTGAGTTCTAGAAGGGGTCCCTAGTTTTCTGCCACCTTTTGGTTGTCACAGGGGTCAGAGGAGGAAGGAGAAGAAGAGGAGGAAGAGGGAGAGCCCAAGGCAGATGATCCTTATGCTCACCTTAGCAAAAAGGAGAAGAAAAAGCTGAAGAAACAGGTAAGACCTTGGGTTCTTAGTGGTCAAAGATGGGGGGGTTTGATTTTTTATTCTTCAACTAGGGGACAAATCAATTCAAGGACAGGAAGGAGAGCTTTGTTTTGGAGGTTACTTCAAATAATGGGAGTAAGGCAAGAACTGTTCTGTGAACCTTGTCTCAGTGTCTGATGACATTGGGCTGCATCGTGGTGATGGGAACTGGCAGATGATGGTCCCGAACATACTTTTTCCTTCTTAGATGGAGTATGAGCGCCAAATGGCTTCATTAAAAGCAGCCAGCGCTGCCGAAAATGACTTCTCTGTGTCCCAGGCAGAGGTGTCCTCCCGCCAAGCCATGTTAGAAAATGCATCTGACATCAAGGTGAGGTCTGAGGGGCCCCTTGCAACCAGCCTCTCCCAAGTGGTCACAGCAGCCAAGGAAGTGGGGTGTGAAGGGGCTTTTCCACTGGGAAGAAAGCTCAGAGGCATTTTCCACATCTTGGGTTCTGCCAACTTCAGAGAGACGTTAGAAAAACCAGTGGAAAAAAAGGGGTCCACACTTGAGATGGGATAGGCTGGACTGGCTTAGGATCTTAGAGACTCCCATTAGAGGCAATAGACAGAGAAGAGGGCTGACAGTGGTGGGGCATGGGTTGCTTGAGGCATCAGCTCGTCAGAAGGCTCCCCTGGAGTGAGAAAGTTGCAGCTCTTGTCCCAAATGAGAATGCTGACATTCTCATCCCTTCTCTCTGCCACCTTTCTTTCCCCAATGGCTGCAGCTGGAGAAGTTCAGCATCTCGGCCCATGGCAAGGAGTTATTCGTCAATGCAGACCTTTACATTGTAGCCGGCCGCCGCTATGGGCTGGTGGGACCCAATGGGTGAGGAGAGATGGGGTCTGGAGGTACAAATGGGGGGGGCACTGGAGGGAAAAGAAGTGACTTCTCAGGGTGGCCTGGTCCTAGCCACTCTAATTCCCCAGCAAGGGCAAGACCACGCTTCTCAAGCACATCGCCAACCGAGCCCTGAGCATCCCTCCTAACATCGACGTGCTGCTGTGTGAGCAGGGTGAGCCAGCGGGTGGAGAGGGGTCTTGGCGGGGAGGTGAAGCTGAGGGGACTTGGGGGTGGGACAGTTGGGGGAGAAGACCTAGCCAAGGCTAGAAGAAATGGTGGTTACGGAGTTGGAAAGGATAAAGGGGGATGCTGGAAACTGGGAGAGGGATGCTATAGAAAGAGGAGTATGAATGAGAAACCTGAGGATATTTTATTCGAAACAAGTGCAAAGGGCTGGGCAGGGTCAGGCAGACCAGAAATGGGGTGGTCTGACTGCTTTCCCCACGCCCAGAGGTGGTAGCGGATGAGACGCCAGCAGTGCAGGCTGTGCTTCGAGCTGACACCAAGCGATTGAAGCTGCTGGAAGAGGAGCGGCGGCTTCAGGGGCAGTTGGAACAGGGGGATGATGCAGCTGCTGAGAGGCTCGAGAAGGTAGAGGAGATGGCGCAGGGGACACAGGCTATGACATGGGGGCTCCTGGGGCCCTTGAACATGTGTCCTCTTCTCCCTCCTCCCAGGTGTATGAGGAGTTGCGGGCCACAGGGGCGGCAGCTGCAGAGGCCAAGGCACGGCGGATCCTGGCTGGTTTGGGCTTCGACCCTGAAATGCAGAACCGGCCCACACAAAAGTTCTCGGGGGGCTGGCGCATGCGTGTCTCCCTGGCCAGGTGAGCACCCACCTGACCACCTCCTCTTCCAACTTCAAAAACCCAGGCCCTCTCCCTTCCTGTTCTTCCAAGGCCAGTAGGGAGTTTAAGGCCAGCTTTACCCTCCTTCACTGTTTGCGTTGTGAGAATTCATGATCTAACCTCCATTTCTCTCCCTACCTTGTGGTCTCTTGTCATGGACATCTGCCCAGGAGCTTCTCTGAGGACAGCTTGGGAGGAGTGTACATGGTCTCAGGCTTTTCCTGCCAGAGGCTCCTGAGGCTCAGTGAGCAAGGCTCTTCCTCTCCTCTGATCCTTACTGCCCCACCCTCTAGGGCATTGTTCATGGAGCCCACACTGCTGATGCTGGACGAGCCCACGAACCACCTGGACCTCAATGCTGTCATCTGGCTCAACAAGTGAGTCAACCTTGATTATGGTCTTTGTGTCATTAGTTCCCATTTTGCGATTCCTTTTCCTTCACTCCCTGCCTCAGTTTCTCTAGCTGTTGTCCCTATGTCCTTGACAGCTCTCATTCCAGCGCCCCCCCATCACTCCCTGCCCCCATTGTCTGTCTGCGTCCCCTGACTTTTCTGTAACGTGACCATTTTGACAGTTCCACACTCTTCTCTAAAACCCAGCTACCTCCAGGGCTGGCGGAAGACGTTGCTGATTGTCTCCCATGACCAGGGCTTCCTGGATGATGTCTGCACTGATATCATCCATCTTGATGCCCAGCGGCTCCATTACTACAGGGGCAATTACAGTAAGTAGGTTCGCTAGTGGGTGGAGGAAAGACATGGACATGGAGCCTCCAGCAGAGGCCAAGCTGGGAGGGCTCTTAGGGACATGATGATGAGCCAAATCTTTTCAGAATTCAGGGCGATGATGCCACCACCATTCTTACCAGTCCCTGGTTGCTCCTCTGCTGGGGAGAGGGGCAACTGTTGATTCCCATCCCCTTTTTCTCCCCAGTGACCTTCAAGAAGATGTACCAGCAGAAGCAGAAGGAACTGCTAAAGCAGTATGAGAAGCAGGAGAAAAAGCTGAAAGAGCTGAAGGCGGGTGGCAAGTCCACCAAGCAGGCAGTGAGCACCTGAGGCTGGATCGCCTCCCTTCTCATGAGAATGGAGACAGGGTAACTCTGGGTCACAGTCTACATTTCAAGGACTGCTATGCAGCATGTGGTTTTCTTCTTCCTCTTCCTCCCCAGGAGAAACAAACAAAGGAAGCCCTGACCCGAAAGCAGCAGAAATGTCGACGGAAAAACCAGGATGAAGAGTCCCAGGAAGCCCCTGAACTCCTGAAGCGCCCCAAGGAGTACACTGTGCGCTTCACATTCCCGAACCCCCCGCCCCTCAGTCCTCCTGTGCTGGGCCTGCACGGTGAGTGGATACAGATGCCGAAGTGTCATTGGACACTTGCATGCCTCCAAGTCTCTGCCAAGAGTGGGACATTCAGGGGGACCTTTGGGGTGGCTCTGAAAAGGAAGTAACTCACTTCTTTTCCTGGCTCTCAGGTGTGACGTTTGGCTACGAGGGGCAGAAACCACTCTTTAAGAATCTGGACTTTGGCATTGACATGGACTCAAGGAGTGAGTTGAGGGTGTTGACTGGCTCAGGGATGTGGGGCAGGAGCCACAGGGAGAGTTACTGAGGATGTCTTTGTCTGACTGCTTGCCTTCCTTTAGTCTGCATCGTGGGCCCTAATGGCGTGGGGAAGAGCACCCTGCTCCTACTGCTAACAGGCAAGCTGACACCGGTGAGTCCTGCAGCCACGAAGAGCAAAAACACACCTGTTACCAAAGACCTGGTGTACCAGAGAACGGTTTAGATCCTTTTAGGGAGGAGAGCTAGGAGAATTGAGGTTGAGACTGACAGGCACACCCAACACTCACATGCCTTGGTAACACTAGAAATAAGTCCACTGTCCAACAATTAGAAATTAAGAGAAAAATCTAGAGGCAACCAACATTAACGTTCTGGTGGATAGATTTCTACTTTTTTCTTTTGCAAAGATGCATATAATATTTTTAAACAAAAATGGGTTATCATGTGAATTGTTTCGTATCAATTTATTCCAGATAAAACGCATCAGGCATTTTTTCATGCCGATAATTATGCGTGTACCCCTTCTCCTTGCTTACTGTCTCATTATCCAATATTGGCATTTACAACAATAGTAAAAAATCTATGATACTATTTTGCACATTAACAGTGTACATCTGACAATAATGAATGCTGAGGTGCGAGGCAAGAGGAAACACTGGCTTTGATGGTAAAGGCTGTGTGTCAGCTTGGCTGGGCCATGATTCTCAGTGGTTTGGCAGTTAAGAAACAATGTGATTTGTTGGTTATGCAATGATGTTGTCATCCTCAATTTTGTGATCTGGTGTCACCCTTCATTTTTGCCTAAAAGTAATTCTGCATAACAACCTGGTTTTTGGAACCTAACCAAGTAGATAAGTGAGGAGAGGGTGTACATCCATTTTATATGGATTTACCGTAATATATTTGATGTTAGTCGTTTAGATTGTTATTTTCACTAAAAGTACAGTAGTGTAGTGAATTTTCTCATTGTGTATCTTTATGAATTATAACCAGTTTTTCTCTAGGATACAGTACCTACAATTGCTTTGAGGACTTTTGCAATATCACCATGTAGTGCTTTTAGAAAGGTGGTAGCCAGTTCTGTTCCGCCTAGTCAAGTGCTGAGAGGGCGCCTTTCCGCTGCCCACAGAGAGTAGATCTAGAGAAAGGTGCTGTTAGACACCCCTCCCCCCCACACACACATGGTCTATTAGTGCCCCACCACGTGAGGCAGAACCCTTAAAATGTGCGTTCATTCATGAGCCTTGCTGTTTGGAAAGTGGGCATTCTCCTGGTTCTGAGTCTGTCCTTTTTGTCTCACCTCCTTTGTTCTTCTCTTACTCCTCTTTTTCCCCTCATTCTTCGTATTTCCTGGGTGTGTGTTTGTCATGCTAGGGTGAACATTTATGATTCCTTTCTTTCCCTTAGTCGTCCCCAGCCTAATCTGGTATTTGTCTCCCCTTCAAGTTGGGATACGGAGCCGTTTTTCCGTTCCTTGCTCCCTCTTACCACTTGCCTTTTCCTTGCAGACCCGTGGGGAAATGAGAAAGAACCACCGGCTGGTAAGTTGGCTTTGGGAATTAGAAAATAAAAATATGATAGAGGAAGTATGACTTTCACTGGCCACCTCCCTCTCCTCTTGGGCAGAAAATTGGCTTCTTCAACCAGCAGTATGCAGAGCAGCTGCGCATGGAGGAGACTCCCACTGAGTACCTGCAGCGTGGCTTCAACCTGCCCTACCAGGACGCCCGGAAGTGCCTGGGCCGCTTCGGCCTGGAGAGTCATGCCCACACCATCCAGATCTGCAAACTTTCCGGTACAGCTGTAGGGGGGTGAGCCCTCCTCATTACTTGTATTTACAAACTGTAGAGGCAGAAAGTAAGGAGAATCCGGAACTGGGGGAGCCTCAGCACACACATAGGCACACATAGTCATGGTTCAACTTCAGAGATGTAAGTAGACCTCCTTTTCCTGTGCTGCAGGTGGGCAGAAAGCCCGAGTTGTATTTGCAGAGCTGGCCTGCCGGGAGCCTGATGTTCTCGTCTTGGTGAGTGAGTTGGGGTGGGGGTGAGGGGTTGGGGATGAGGGGTTGAGGGTGACAATAATGAGAGGGGGGAGTTGTAAGTGCTAAGTCATGGAATTCCTCCTTCTCTGCAGGATGAGCCGACAAATAACTTGGACATAGAGTCTATTGATGCTCTGGGGGAAGCCATCAATGAATACAAGGGTGGTAAGTCAGCTCAGAGCATTCCCCCTTCACCTCTTGGGGACCAAGCTGTGGTATCCTTGAGCCAGAGATCCCTTCTTGTGTGTTCTGATTCCTCCCTTTCTTCAAAGCGGTGATCATCGTCAGCCACGATGCCCGACTCATCACAGAAACCAACTGCCAGCTGTGGGTGGTAGAGGAGCAAAGCGTCAGCCAGATCGACGGTGACTTCGAGGACTACAAGCGGGAGGTGCTGGAGGCCCTCGGCGAAGTCATGGTTAACAGACCCCGAGAGTGAGCTTTCCTTCCTGGTGGTACCCAAGAGATGAGCTTGTGTGGTCTCGAAGTCCCCTGTTGTCTCCCTGTCACCAGTTGGAAACCTGCCTCTGGCCTGCAGCTGATCCAGCAACCACTCAGGCATGTGAAGGTGGAGCATTGCCTTGATGTGACCAGGATACCACTATGATTGCTCTCTTTGCCTTGAAAGACTTGTCTGTTCTGCTTCTCTTCAGATAACTGAGCTGACTTTGTCCTTGACATCCCTCTGAACAAACAGAGGTGACCTTCAGTATTGTGGGATTCTGTCTTGCCAAGCCTGTGTGGCCCAGAAGGCCCCTGCTGTCCCCTTCACTTCCCCCAGAAGCCTGCCTCAGGCCTAGCTGCCGGCCCCCTGGTCTCTGAGTGGTGCTGTTCTTTCCTAGTGGATTTAGTGCTAACTCAGTGATACAAGTGGTTGTTGCACCGCAGAGCTTAGGCTTGTGCTGTCACCAGCCCAGGATTTGGTGCCTGCAGTCTCTGCCTGGTAGGGACTTGGGGTCAGGAGAGGGATGCTGCTGAACTTCAACCTCCGTTTGCAAGAAGGAGTAAAGGAAAGGAGAGGAGTCACTGCCACCTGTCACTGTTCGGAGAGTCCTGGGAGCCAGAACTGTTCTCAATCTCTTTGATTTTCCAGCAGCATTTAGCATTGCCTCTTCCCCACTAATACAGATGGATCTAATTTGCAGCCTCACTGCACCGTAGAGAGTGCTTGCTGTTGGAGAATCCTCCCTCCTTTCCCCAACTCTTCAGACAAGGGGAAGGAAAGTGATTGATCCCTTCCATCAAGGACACTCGGCTCTCACTGTCCAAGCTGTCCTCATGAATGAGAATGTGCTTTGCCTGTGATCAGAAACCAGAGTACTGATACTTTCAAAAGCGATGAAATCAGCCAGCCAACGTGTGGTGCTGTGGGGTATATACAAGAAGGGACAAGGCCTGCCTTTATTCATAGTACAGTTACAGAAGACTTGAAAAATAAAACACAAGCTTACCATGTACTATGATTAATTGCCAAACGGGTGGTACTCTAAATTCTGAATTGCCACATACTCAAAGATGATCCACGGCCCAGTTATTTGGCAGGATCACTTGAGGATGGTCCTTAAAAAAATATTAAGGATTTGAATAATCAGAGAAGGGGTGGGGGCATTTTTCAAAATTAGAAAAAGAGCAGATCTAAGACTTGGAAGAAAACCGAAACTATTTGAGAGTTAATGAGGAATCATGACTAGTGTGGCCATTTTTCTTGTAGAGTTAGGTTGGAGAGGTAGCTCTGGAAAGTAAAATACTGGTGGTTGGGTGGAGTTTCTAGGTAGTGATGTGTGAGGTAGACTGTAGAAACTTTTGGAATAGACTCTTAAGAGAATGAGGTGACTAAATTCTGAACCAGGATAATAGAAATGAAAAAGGACATACGGAAAGAGCTTGATTGGGTTAGAGAGAACAGAATGATTAGGAGATGTATCCAGTTCGGAGGGGAATATGAAGACCTATTTGGTGAAGACCTTGAGTTTGAAATCTCAGTGGGAAATATTAACTGGATGGACCTCAAGTACAAGGTACATACTGGAAGTGCAGACAGTTGCAAAAGCTCCGTTAAAGGACATCTCCAAATTAGAGAGGAACACTTAAGGAACTGAAGAGCAAAAAATCATTGAGGTCTTGTGCCAGCACCAAAGTATGTTACATATGATTTCATTTCCATTGTTCTGTGAAGCAGAACAGTGGGAGTCAAGTATCCAGTCCACTAATGGGATGCCCTTGGTCAGGCAGCATTAGCCTCTTGGTACTTGTTTCCTCATCTGTGAAATGAAGGTGATAAATAGTACCTACCTCAGAGGGCTGTTAAAGGGATTACGTGTATAATTTGTAAAATGCTTAAATTCCTTTATTGAGATATATGTATTTCATCTTACACTCTACATTTTATGCTTAAAATTTTCAGTTCGCTAGTCTTGATGAGATGATAACATATACAGGGATATTGTTTATAAAATGAATACTAAAATATTTGTATTTCAAGCTTTTGATCACTAATTTCACTACAGCTGCTTCAGGTCCAAAATAACTTCCACCCATGACACGAATTTCATTTATTCCTTCATAATATGTATACTATAATGAAATTATTAAGAATTCACCTAGGTTTGCAGAACAGTATGCCCAAGAAAAGCATAGAAATGGAATGCAGAAGAAAAAATTAGCATTTACATGGTATGGTTTATAGGCAACTGAAAAAAATTAGAATTTTACCTACAAATCACACACAAAGTGGTACATAATGAGTGCTATTAAAAAAAAAAACAAAAAACAAAAACGCATTGCTGTTGTTTCCGACTCACAGGGACCCTATAGGACAGAGTAGAACTGCTCCATAGGGTTTCCAAGGACCGGCTGATGGATTTAAACTGCCGACCTTTTGGTTAGCAGCTACAGCTCTTAACCACCGTACCACCAGGACTCCGATGAGCACTATAGAAATGTAAAAAAAAAAAAAAAATGATTCTCTACACCTTGCTCATGAGGAAGCTCGAAAGAGGCCAACCTGCCCAAGATCACCCATCCTGTAAAGGGGTGGAGCTGGGATGTTGGCCCTGGTTTGACTCCTGTAAACCCATTTACTCTGTAGGACAGTGTAGAACTGCCCTGTAGGGTTTCCAAGGCTGCGATCTTTACACAAGTAGGCAACTGCCACATCTTTATCCCTTGAAGTGGCTGGTGGGTTCGAACCACCAAACCTTTTCAAGTAGCAGCTGAACACTTAACACCTGTGCCAGCAGGACTCCCTAGTTTGGCTCCAGTGTCCTGGTTTTCTCCCTACTGTGTCCTAAAGGGCCAAAGCTAGCCAGGATTGGATTGTGTTTTAGGAACAAATGCGGTTCAGGAAAGACTCAGTGCTGTAGTGAAAATCAAGACCAGGGAAGAGTCCCTAGGCCATACTGAGCCCAAATGGGGCCTGAAATATCAGAATTTGTTGCCCTTGTAGGGGCCAGTAATGGGTGTAAATCAAGACACCTAAAGTGATTCTTCTAGGGCAGTGGTTCTCAAAACGTGGTCCTAGACCAGCAGCATCGGCATCACTGTGAACCTCAGGAGTGCTTGAATAGGAACTTAGTGGTGCCTTTGAAGAATGTCGAATACAGCAGATAGTAAAACTGGGGGCTGGTGTCAGGACTCTACTTAGGGGGATGTGATAAAAAAGATGGTGTCCTAGCTAGAGGGTTAACGGGAAGGGTTTTGGTTTTTGAGGGTTTTTTTTGGTTTTTTTTTTTTTTTTTTGGTCTCTTAAGAGAAGGTCTGTGTATGGTAAGGAAGCAAAGACACTGGAGCAAGAATGAAAAGTATATAAAAAATAGATCACAGATTATAAACAGTGCTATAAAGGAAAAACACGATGTTAGGGAGAGATAGAGTGCGGGGTGACCTTTAGATTGAGTGATCAGAAAAGCTTTCTCAGAGGAAGTAACATTAAAGCCAAGGCCTGAAGGTCGAGAAGGAACTGATGAGATGAATAGGAAGGAAGAACCCTCGGTGAACGGACAAGTAGGAGGATGGAAAGCTTGTCACGGTCAAGTAGTATGGCTTGAGCTTAGAGCATGAGTAGGGGCGTTATATTGGAGTTGAGATGCTTCTAGGATGGACGGGAAGCCACTGGTGGTGTTTTAGCAGGAGCATGAATCGATCCTGGTTTTCATTTTTACAAGGTTGCTCGGGCTGATGGGTGGAGAATACGAGGCTGGGGGGAGACAGAGAGAGTGGCTGCCAGGAGACCAAGCAAGGCATTATCTTGGAGAGAAGGAGATGCTCTTCCTCTGAGAAAGGATGATCTAGACTTGGGCATATTTAGAAGGAGGAATGGCACTCACGTTCAATGGGGCTCACTTTCTCAGTAGTTTTGGTGCCAGAGATTCAAGAAGAGAAAGTTTGCCAAGCAGCCATGTTGAGCCAATGCTAGTATTATTTATACTGAGCCATGATAGTGGATTTTACGGTTTTTCACCATTAGACTTACTGCATGGGAGCAGGTGTGTGAGAAACAGAATGATGATGATTCAAACGAGATGACTTGGTGGGTCTGGGGGATTTTGAGAGAATGCCTAAAAATGGAAAGTATTGATGAGGGCCACATATATAAAAAGAAGTAACAGGTTAGTTTGGATTTTGATGGAAAATTGGAAAGAGAATGGTTGAGTCATTTTTAAATTGAAATATAGAAAATACTATTAAAACAAGCACAAACTCTCTTTTTAAAAGATTCTTGCGGCCTGTTGCAGGAGACAGGGAAGAGGGTGAGAGGCAGGCTGCAGATGAAACCAGAGGGAAAATACACAAGGTTGTGACATGTTCACTGGGTTTTGTATTTGAACTGTGTACTTCACTGGTATTTCACCGCTTAGCTTGGCCCTTGGGTTACATCCCTTCTCAGGCCTTCCTTTCCCAGTACAACAGGCTGACTGATACGAACATTAGCCTTACTAAATGTAAACATACCTGTATACCCGTTGCCGTTGAGTCAATTCCGACTCCTAGCGACCCTATAGGACAGAGTAGCAGTGCCCCATAGGGTTTCCAAGGAGCACCTGGTGGATTTGAACTACCCACCTTTTGGTTAGCAGCTGTAGCCCTTAACCACTACAGCACCGGGGTTTCCCAGTGTAAAACAAGGCCTGTGAAATTAAGACGTTGTTGCCCTCCTGTGGCCAGTGCTGGAAATAACAGCCAAGACGCTTGTGTTCCAGAGCAGTGGTCCCTTTCAAAGGGTGATTTCTGGACTTGGAGCATTGGCAAAACCTGGGAACTTGTTAGCAATGCAGGATCTTGGGACCCACCCCAAACCTACTGAATCAAACTCTCCTGGATGCCACCCTCCATCTACCTATTAATAAGCGCTCCAGGTGATTCTGATGCATGTAAAAACCAGCTCTCAAACCACACACCCCAACATTCCCACCTTTTCTGCCTCCCTCACCCTACATAAATATGTAGTGTTTCTTTGTTGCATTTTCACCACACACAAAAAATGTAATAGACTTCTAATTTCCACTTTGAAGAATACCAGAACATCCTACTTAAAATTAATCCTATCCCTCCGTGTTCTGGTCTTCATAATTTCCTGTCTCCCCAGGAATCATATCAGCTCTGCCCTCCATTTATAATCTATCCTTAGAAAATTAGATGTGTATTTGTAAGGTGCTTTAAATTCCTTTTATTAAAATATATGTATTTCATGTTACACTCTACACTTTACAGTTAATGTTTGCAGTTCACTGGTCTGGACATGGGAATTCGATAAAAGGAGTACTGACATTTTGGTACATCTTCTAGCAGGCTCCCTTTCCTCTCTACAGAGCCGTTTTGGGGAAGAGCAGTCAACGCTGTTCCCCCTTTTCTTGCCTCTCACTTTCTCAGTGAAACCGCTGTGGAAATCAGCAGTAAGCAACCTGTTTCCTTCCTTCCCGAGACTGCTCTTGGATTTTCCTTTCTTCGGCCAGTGTCTCTGCTCCTTTCTCTTCCACCTGCCCCTACACTCAAATTGCTTCTCTGAGCAAGTTCACAGGGATGTTAGGTTCAACTGTTGCTATGCCAACATTGTCTGCAGCTTTAACAAGCTCAGTGAAGAGCTCTGGCTCCCAAAGTTTCCAGTGCTCAAAGAACACTGATCCAGTGGATCTACCTGCACCCTGTTTTTGGCATGCTATACATTTCTCAAAGCATTCCTTCAATACTTAATACCAACTCTGCAACTTGAACGTACAACAATTGTTAGATGCCATCAAGTACATTCTAACTCAGCAACCACATATGACGGAGCAGAACTGCCCCCTTAGGATTTCCATGGCTGTAGCCTTTATGGAAACAGATTGCCAGGTCTTGTCTATCACAGAGCCACTAAAACCAAAAAACAAAAAAAAAAACCCCACTGTGGTTGAGTCGATTCCACCTTGTATACTCTATAGAACGGAGAACTGCCCCATAGTTTCCAAGGAGCCCCTGGCAGATTTGAACTGCTGACCTCTTGGTTAGCAGCTGTAGCACTTAACCACTATACCACCAGGGTTTCCAAAGAGCCACTAGGTGGGTTCAAACCACTGACCTCTTAGCAGCTGAACTCTTTAACCATTGCACCAACCAGGGCTCAATAGAACAAATGTTAGTGCCACTTAATTGAATGACTCCACAGAAGTTTGCATCAGTATACCTGAAAAGATCTGATAACTGGCCAGGCTTTCTTATTTTTAAACAAGAGTCCAAACACACCAGGGGTTAAATAAGCTGCTTCTCTTTCCACTGTTTATTATTAATGTACAAAATATACAAAACCAAAAGAAAAATACTCATCCTCAAATCCATTGTGGCTCTAACCCAAGACCCTGCACAAAACCCAACCAATCCACTGTTTTCATAGAAAACAACTGATGCCAAGACAGGCAAATAAGGGCTGGGTAAGGACAAGTTCATTTTGAATACACCCAGGGCAGCCCCTGGTGGGGATTCTGGGGGCTGACAGGGCAAGGGAGCTGGAAGCCTCACACTGACAAGGCTCCAGGTGGGGGAGAAGCGGCCTGGCTCCCAGAGGCAGTGCATGTAGTGTGACATCAGGCCCGGCACGCGGGCTCAAGGTGATGAAAAGTTGGTCTCACTGATGTGTCTTAAGAAGTCTCCAGAATGAGCTGCAGGCAAAGGCGGACCGGCACCGTGGCCCTCACCTATGCCAGCTGAAACTTTCAGTGGATGCAGATGAGCATTTGCCATCACTGAGCCTAGCAGACCCAGGACGCAGACGGTGTTCACTGAAGGTTGCAAAGTCTTACTTGGGAAAGGACTCTGAATTTTACAGCCCATGACAGGGGAAGGAGTGGGGATGATGTGTTCCAGAACTCAAATCCAGCCTGATTGAGCCCTCTCAGTGCAAGTGGGATAGACAATACCCCTTACCACCTCCCCACCCCATGAGGAATAATGAACTTGGCTGGGATGATTTCATAAGTGCTGCGGATCCCGTGTCAGAGTTCTGTGTGCATGTGGAGGATCCACGATAGGGGAGCAGAGGCATTCTCCAGGATAACCAGCTTTAGGTTCTCAGGCATAAAGGGTAATACTGGAAAGGGGTTTGGGGTACAGGGCCAACCTCCTCAAAAAGTGAAGTCAACTGGGTCTCCTCTTCAGCAGTCCAGGGGGGGTACAAACATGTCCAGTCTCTCTCCTCCCCAGACTGGAGGAAAATATGTACATCAATGTGCACCAGTGATCAGAAAACCCCCAGGAACCCAAGCAGGTGGGTACTTAGGGGGCCGGCTCCTCATCAGCTGGGGAAAGGGGAAAATGGGCCTCACAGAAGCCATAATAGGGTGGAAGGAGCAAGGCTGCAGTCCACAGGGGGTTGTGTGGGTTGGGCAGACAGGTGGTCTCTAGGGCAAGGGGGGCCCATTGACACCCGGGTGGTAGAAGGCACAGTTGTTCTCATAGCGGCAGTTGCCCTTCATCATGAAATGTCGGCAAACAGGGCGTTTTGACATGTCTGTTGGAATGATGGTGGACTGGTTACACAGGCAAGGAAGAGATTAATGCCACCCTCAACTCCCCCCCTCCCAGTCCATGGGATCCTGAGAAATGGCTGTAGTCTTGGGGATTTGGAGGAAGGAACTGCCATGCATGCTGGGAAACCAAAAAGGAGGCGGACTTCATATTTGGTCTGGCAAACCCGGAATACAGACACTACCCCGCTCCCCTGGAAATACATGGGACACCAAAAGCATGTGGGGGCAGGAAGCATCCTCACCTCCTCCGTGACTGTGGCCTCCATCGTGCCCTCGGTGGCCCCCTCCCCCATGGCCAGGGCCATCATGGCCACGGTGCTCATGAGGAGGTGGTCCTCGATGGTCGTGGCCTCGGTGACCAGGGACATCATGAGGCCGGTGGCCATGGGGCCCCCCATGTCCAGGACCTTCATGGGGGCGATGTCCACCACTTCCACCGATGCTTCCACCAGGGCCTTCATGGGGGGGGCGATGTCCACTGCCCCCACCCATTCCTCCGCCAGGGCCTTCGTGGGGGCGATGGCCACTGCCACCACCCATTCCTCCACCAGGGCCTTCGTGGGGACGATGCCCCCCACCCATGCCACCACCAGGGCCTTCGTGGGGACGATGTCCACTGCTGCTGCCCATGCCCCCACCAGGGCCTTCATGGGGACGATGACCTCCACCTCCAACCATGCCCCCGCCAGGACCCCCTCGTCCATTTGGGGGTCCTCCTCCAGAGCGACCTCCTCTGGCCCCGCGGAAAGGAGGAGGAGGAGGAGGTTCATTTCCTCCTCGGCCACCACGGCCTCTATGGTATGGGCCAGGACCAGGTCCTGGACCACCCCGCATTGGGCCACCCCGCATGGGGTCACCTGGGCCATCCCAAAAGGGATCACCTCCCCGGGGAGGGGGTGGGGGACCCAGGAGACGTGGACCCACTGGCCCACCAGGACCCCCAGGGCCTCCATGGGGACCTGTATATAAAAAAAGAAAAGAAAAAAAGACAGTATCAATTGCCTGTAACACTTAGGAACCCCCCATGCCCCAACCTAAACCACCTCCTACCCTCTTGACAACTCTGTACTATTCTCAGGCCTAAATTAAGCAAATTAAGCCCACTCCAACCTCTCATTCACCACCTACCTGGCATAGGTCCCCCAGGGCCAGGGGGGAAATGCTGCATGCCCTTGGGGCCCCCAGGGCCTCCTGGTGGGAAACCATTGGCTATTGGACCAGGGCCTAGGAGACCATGTGGCACTGTCATGAAAAACGGAGTACAGCCGTCAGCAAGAAGATTCCAGAAGAATGGCATGGCTTCTCATTTAGATGTGCTCAGATGCCCCGAGGGATCGGGATCCCAATCAATCCTCTCAGACAAATCTAGAGAGCAATGCCCTCTTCCGTCCAGGCTTCCCCTCCCATTTCCTGCCTAATGGCAATACCCAGCTCTTCAGGGTCTGTGAAACCCTGCTTCCCCCAACTTCACTGCAGGCTTCCTCTCCGAGCCCTGAAGATTATTTACCCAGCATCTGCTTGATCTTGTCTGAATAGTCTGGTTGTTTCAGCAGTTCTTCTGAGGGATGACTGTTTGGGCTACCCTGTGAGGATATAAGAGAGCAAGGTCAGCAGACAACAAAGGTAACAACAGGTAAGAGAAAGGAGAGCCAAAACAGGAGGCTAAAGTTAAGTGTGAAGATCTGGAGAACTGGGGTAAAGAGAAAGGGAGACAGAAAAGACTAGTCGGGGAAGTTCCACATCAAGCGGAAAAGGAAAAGGAGGGCTCATACCATGATGGAGGTAAGGATCTCCTGGACATTGATGCCTCCTCCTCCAGGGCCCTGGGGGCTCTTCCCAGCACCCATGCTGCCCATAAGATTTGCCAGAACAGGAGGTAACTTGGAGCCACCTGCCCCATCAGGTGAGCCACCTGATCCCCCAGGCTCCAGGGTCTCAACATATGGGGTCTCATCCATAGAGCACTCCTGAAAAAACAGGAGAGAAAATCAGGACTAATTAAAAGAATGGGAAGACAGTCTCACATGAAAGACACATTAGGATGAATAACCATCACCCCCTCCACCACCACCACCGACTCACTCACCTCATCAAGGGGGATGAGTTTAGGGGGTATGGGCTCATAGGGCTCAGGATCAGGCTCGTGAGGACTATCAGGAATGCCGCAGGCAAAGGAAGAAAGAAGAATGAGACTTCTTATTCCAGACCTCAAATTTCTTTCTAACCCCTACTCCCTTATCAATTACCCCAGGTCATGTTCCCTTCTGGGTGGGATTCCAAGCACTCCGTATCCCCTGGCAGGAACCCAGGAACCCTGCTCACCTCTCCTTGTTCAGAAAGAGCTCCTGAAGGATCCCCTTCTCTCGCTCAGCCTGGATGTACCGCTCCTGGCTGTTGCTTCCAGGGGTGACAAGCGGTGAGGGCAGAACCAAGGGCCGGGGGCACACCCAGGGCACCTTCTCCTCCATGTTGTCATGACTCAGACGCCGAGCTGTCTCAAATGCATGTCGGTCTGACAGTATCTCTCGCTTAGCTGCCTCACCAAAGTCCTTGATCTTATTCACATTTACTATCGGCAGGTGGAAAAAGCAAAAAAGAAGGTAAGAACCATCTTGTCCTTTTCAAATTTCCCTATGCCAATCTATCATACAGCACACTTCACCTCCTACCTCGTTCAGTTTCATCCAGTTCAAAATAAAAGTATTCCCTCAATTTGCCCTCCTCAGGCCACGTCACGGTTTTCCTCTTCCGGCCTTTACGGGTCAGTTGGCTGGGATCTCCAGGACTCTCCACTGGCTTTGCATCCAGAGCCCCTGACTCCAAAGAGGCTGTAAGCAGAAAAGGTTTCAGACCCAGATTCTTCCTTTCAGCAAGCCTCAAAACTTGAACCAGTTTTCTAGACTCGCCTGTATCCATGAGCTCTGGGACTTCAACAGGGGGTACTGGGGTCCCTGGACGCTCTGTGTCCATGGCCTCAGAAGGAGGGACTGGTTCTGGGGAAGAAGGTTTGGCTGTGCTTGGTTCTGTGCTTGTTTTCCCTTCAAAGGGGCTTGGCTATTATGAGAGAAAAAGAAGTTAACGAGCTGACAGGATGGTCAAGACAAAACAGTAAGCCCAGTGTCCTAGATAAGACCCTGCAATGACTCCTACAAAGGAAGATTCCATCTCTAACACTGTCCCACACCATCAGTCTCGAGCTGAGGGAAAATTCTTCCTGTTGTTCTCCCCAACCACTCCTAGCTGCTGTGTCCTTCCTTCTACTTTACTCCTACACCCTGTCCCTGGGAGCCACTTCCCAGGACCCGCACCTTGGCAGCTGTAGGTGATAGCACCTTCTTCTTCTTCTTAATTTTGATGCCTGGGACAGGGGCTGAATTGAGAGCATCCAGAAAACCTAGGCCCTCCATAGCTAAAAAAGAAAAAGCATAAAATGGAATTAGACCTCCTCTACAATCTCATTCCTATGAACAAAGACTGGGGAGAAAATGGGCCAGTGGAGACCTAGCCTCAACTTAAGACACAATAACCTCGAGGTAGTCAGGATGCACATGCAGGAGGATTCACACTAGCAATTCTATTGTTACCATCTCTTTCTCTTGGCAGATGCCACAGCCATGGGTTGGGATAGGAATTAGAGCTCAGGTGATGTGAGCACTTGTGTGCAGGACAGAAAATCCTGCTTAGCTGGGAGTGCCACTAATCACCAGTCGCTGAATGACATACCTCCCTACCTCATCTCCGAAATCACTCCTAAATAACTATGAAAAAGGAGTTAAAGACGTACAAACATTGAAGAGCATTGAGAAATCAAAGGGAAAAAAAAAAAAAAATTAAAGGAGGAAAAAAAACCTTTCAACTCCCAGGACATTCATTCTTATGAAAAGAGCTTGCTCTCAATAAAAAGTATATTCCCCCGCCCCCCTTAGACTCACGTTGTGGAGGAATGATCTTCACTTTGATCTCTTTGGTGGCATTGGGTGTTGTGTTGAGTGGCTTGTATTTCTTCTCTGCAGGGGGGACAGCATCTCCTGGAGCTGCTGTAGAGCTACAGAAGAGGGGCTGTCAACCTTCTACCACCACCGACTGGAGCTGTGACTTGACCCTTCTTCCCCCTTCAGGTTCACAGATCCACCCCCATTCCGAAACCCAGAACGTGGCCCATACCTCTGCCGCTTCAGGGGGATAGGTTTCAGATTGTACTTGTCAGAAACCACCACTGCACTGGCATTCTTCTTCACAGGCACCAAAGACGGTGTCTCCAGCTCTAGTCCTAGAGGCAGAGACATGGTGTGGTAGCTGAATTCATCCCCCCACCTTCCTGGCTTCTCCTCCCTGTTCCCACACCCAAGTCTTCAACTATCCTGTACACTCTTTCCCTACCCCTCTTTCCCCCGGCCCCAAAGCTTCTCCCACTAGTCTGCCCTCTTCCACAGGTTTAACAAATCACAAATCAAACTATTCCACCACACATCTCTGGGTGTGCACATGCCCACGGACTTCCCAAGGCTAACCAGCAGCCTTACCAGTGGAACGGAACTTGGCATGACTGGGAGCTGTGGTTCGAAGAGACTTGGGTTTCTCTTTCTTCTTCTCTGGGGCCTCCTCAGTCCGGGTCTCAGCCTTCACCTCAGTCAAGGGTCGCTCAGGAGGAGTGGTTCGACTCTTTCCCTCTTCCTTCCGTTTCTTCTTATCTTTTTCTGTTGCAAAAGACACAGCAGGAAAAGCTTTTATTTACATAAAGATTGTCATTCAGAGGTGAAGTAGGCTGGGGGCACCTGGAGGCCAGATCCCAGTGGGAAAAACAGAAATATAAGGGATCAAGGACAAAGGAACTTACCAGCAGGCTGGGTACTGCTCTGGGAGCGGATAACAGCCATCCAGTCGCTGACAAGGACTGAGGCCAATTTCCGGAGTTCTGTAGGTGAGAGAAAAGGCAAATGCCTGAATAAATGAAAATGCCAATTCTTTCAGTAACAAAAATAGGGATTTTGAAAATGTACTGTGAAATGGAAAAAGTCACCTAGAGTTTTTAGCCGATGAGGCAGGCTTAAAAACCAAACACCAAAAACAGAGCAATGAATCACAGAGTTGTCTTCTAGTCACAACACTGTGGAGTGAAAAGAACTAACACTGATTACAGAGCGTGTGCTAAGAATTATGCTAGTTGCTTTCCACACTATCTTAGGGAATTCTGACAACAGCCTGAAGATGTCAGTCCCACTGTGCAGACATGGACACTGAAGCTCCGAGACTGAGGTCACAACACTGGGAAGTGGCCGAGTTGACACTGAAAGTGGTGCCTGAGCGCTTCCCCTAACCACTTGCTAAAAGACAGAAACTGAGATCAAAGCAAGAGCAGACAAGGCAGACACGACAGCAAGATCGGAAGAGCTACAAGGTGCAAAAAGATGCTTTTTTCTGTGTTGTCCTAAAGGGAAGCTTAATGCAGAAGTTTCGAGGAGGCAGATTCAGGTCAATGTTAAAAATAACTTTCTAGACAACCTTTTCCCCTAGAATGCTGCTAGTGGCCAAGGACTGGAAAAAAAATCAACTGACTGTAGTAAAGGTGAAAAGAGAGCTTTAAAACAGACCAATTTAGGGTGGGAGAAGCAGAGTTTATCTAGAGAAAAAAAGTGGTCCGAGAGTTTAAAAAATAGAATCTGTTTCTAAATACATGAAAAAATGCCTGTATAATTCTTCTCTTTTGTTCTTGGCAAATGACACCTCTTAACTATGGCATATGTCTTCTTGACAACATTTCCACTTAAATGCTCATTTGACAATAAAATTGCAGTAAAGCATTAAAACTCAACTTTTCAAAATAGTCAAACACCTGGCAATTTCTGTACCTAGGGCAACACGAACCCCAAGGCATCCCAAGGACTAGCCTAAAACCTTTTTGAAGTAATTGATACTAAGATCCATTAAGTTACAGTTGGGCAAGGAGCGAACAGATTTCAAAATGTGAACGATTATACGCTAATAAATTAAATCCTTATTCAAGGAAGGCAACACAATTCAGTCAGCTGGTAACAGGGAACAATATACTCGACAGTAAGAAAGAAAAACAAAAGATAGGCAGTGATTTCATGGTCTCCCGTTTTATGTTAAAACGTATGATTAAAGACACTCTGAGAGACCACAAAACCAGCGAACTGCTCAGTATCTCAAAACTAAATGGACCCAAGAATTGGACTAACACGACCTAAAAATGGGAAACAAGGAAATGTTTCTTCACTTAAACAATACTGTGAATTAGAACAAAATTGGGATCCTTTATCTTGGAAGAGTGTTCCCAGTGCTTCCTCCCATAGGCAGAGGAACTTTGGATAGGCTTACCCAGGTTGGATGTTCCCTCCATATCAAACAGGCCTTTTACCAAAAGGGCCTAAGAAACAATTCTCTTCATTCAAAGTGCAATCCTGTATTTTTATACAGGATTCTGATACATTATTGCTCATTTGGTGGGAAGAATGGTATTTTGTGCTTCTGGTTTACACACTGGGTAGGGATTAAGGCAATCCCTAGAATTTAGGAAAGGCTGTGAGTTTCTGGAGCCAGACTTTGTCTCTGAACGAGAACGTCTAGCCCTTGCCAGGAGCTCCAAAACCCTTTGTTTTAGAAAAGTTAACCATCTGTTATCAGAGCTATGCTACACTCAAGAGATTAAGGATTCTGCCTGTGCCCTACAAGATGTTCACTAGTAGAATTTTTAAACAAAGGAAGTAAACTTTTAGAAGAGAGAAAAAAGCAAGAGAGGTAGAAAGAGAAAGGAAGGAGTGAAGGGACAATCCAAGACTGGGAGAAAAATGGTCACTGTGTGGAGTGCAGAAAAGCCCATGATACAGGAGGGGCTGGCACCCTACCTTCATCCTCACTCGACTTGCTCAGCTGCTTCACCAGCTTGGCTGTATTGTTCTAGGACAGATGTGGAACAGCAGAAAAGTTAATGCCAGGAGGAAAAGCAGCCCACCCAGAACTAACTACCCGCATGAACTCATAAGCTCTGAATAGTCCCCTAACAGCAACTAACAATTATTATGGTACTTTATCCTTTACAAAACCTTACTTAATCTTTAGAATAACCCAGTTACATAGTTACAATTATTCCTATTTTATGGAAAACTGAGGCTCAGATATATGAGATGCCCCAAAATACACACTTATTAAATGAGATCAATTTGAACCAAGTCTTCTGATTCCAAATTCCTGTTTTTTCTACCATTCTGCCTCAGAAGGCCCAAGATTGCAGCCACATCAGGTTCTGTGTTTCTCATCCGTTAGGCTAAACAGAAAAGAAAGAACCAGGGTAGTGAAAAATAAAGGTACCTGCTTAAGATGGTCCACAGTGAGCGGTAGGTGCTGCAGGGTGAGTAGAATCTGCTGCAAGAGGGGAATGTTGTTGGTCGTCTTTGAATACGTCAGCCAATTGTTAAGAAGCTTGTAGCCACCAACATCAATAAATCTGCAGGCAGGTAGAAGGAGAATCTTTAACTGCCTTCCTTGGGTTTCAGAAGAGCCATATCCCACATACCTAGATCCCCCTCGACAATCTAGGAACCCCATGCCTCACACATCCCCCCGCCTTCTAACTCCATGTTCCCATCCCAGCCACCCAGATCCCTACTTACTTGACCAATATTTCTGGTGAACGGGTCTGCAGAAGAATGTTCAAGTAAGTGCACCGACTCACCATCTTTCGTGCTTCCTTCATCAGACTGCAGGAGATGAATTAGGGTTAGAAATGGAGTAGTCAGACCAAGCTTCTTCTTTTAGCACAAGAGTCTATTATCTGTGTGAGTGCCTAGAAATCCCTGATGACTTGGGACTTTGCTCCAGAGTGGGAGGGTCGCACAGGCCTCTAGGAGGGTGGGATGAATCCAAACTGACATGGAAAACCATGGGACGATGGAAGAAAATTGAGGAGACTCTGAAGTCTCTGATCCTGCTTCCAGGTAGAGTGCTAGCCCTCAACGACCATCCTTTAGTGGTCTGTTCAAGACTGGTTTGGTCATTTGGCTTTTCCTTCTGATGGGAAACCGGAGGATTCCTGAAGGAAAATAACATTTTGGGTATTTGGAGCATGACCCAAAACAGAGCCAAGATTCCTGTCACTTGACTCCCCTGAACTCATTCCAAAATGTGACCCCCTTGGGAATGTGGACATCTAAATCTCCAGCTTCTACTAAGGCCAGGGACCAAGAGATAATCTTTTCCAATCATTTCTCCTAAAACTGCTAGATATGTGAATCCAATTCCACTGACATTCGTTTTCCTCTCAGAGATTCACTGCTGCCTGCCTTAATTGGAGTCGTATCATTACATTTAATATCCTCTACCTACAGTGAATCCTAAGGACACAGACTCACCTGAAGATTTTGGAAATCCCATCCACACTCTTAACTTCCCCATCTCGGTTAAGGAAGCTATCCAGGCCCTTGAGAAGCTCTTTGGGGTCTATGGGACCTGAACCCATGATCGTGGTTTCTAAAATGAGAAGACAAAAAAGACACAGAATAAATAGGTGGCAAAGACAGTCCCAGTATGCCCTCTAATAGGTCCCATCTCTATATCTGACAAAACATGATGACTAATTATTCAAACTATAATCAAGTGAGCTCAGCATTTTCTAGATAAAATCAACACTGACCATTGTTGCTCCTGAGAAAAAAAGCCCTCACACATTAATCACAGGATTAATACCAAATGGGAAGGCAGTTAGAGGACTGGGGCAGCACGGCTTTCTGTCCCTCCCAGTTACAGGCTTCCAAGGACAGCTGAACTTTAGAGTGTATTAAAGAGCTAAGATACAAGTTCCCCTAACAAGACGCTCAACTCTCCAAGGCCCTTATTTGCTTATTTTAGGCTCTCTCTCTCCTCAAATACTGATAAATTTGCCTGGCTTGAGGAAGACAAACTGCAGCTTGGTAAGAACTGGGCCAACCTTGGGTGCTTGGGCTAAATGTCTTATAAGATCAGCTGCCTTTTGAGCCTTGCCCATCAAGAGTCATAATCACCAGAAGTGGCAGGATATGTTCTGCTTGTACCAGTGGACAACCAACTGAAGCAGTAGATGATAGAGAAGAAAACAAAACTTGAAAACAGACCCTTCCCCCAGGGGAATTGGGAGCAGCTTCCAGAAATAGAGACAAATGGATGCAAACGAGATCAAGCAGGTCTGCCTAAGCCTTGAATAGACTCTAGCCAAACACTGCACAAGTGTTTACTGTTTCAAAGTTAAGGGCAAGCTTGGTTTGCTGTTTCAAAAGCAAAGATAGAAATCTGATCTCTTATTCCCTTCCCAAATTACAACACCTTCCAAGATCCTCAAGAAAGCTCTGAAACTAGAAACCATGTAGCCGGCAAGAACAGAATAAAGCTAAAGGCTTGAAAAATGCCATTAAACTTTAAGTAGCTCCTTTTGACCAAAAAGGAAAAGGCGTTAATTAAAAACTACACTAATACCACAGAGCAGAGAAGTGTGAGGTAATCACCAGGCCAGTATCCAAGTTCCAGGGAGGTTTCAGGATAAACAGGGTTCTGACTGGGATTTTTATCTATGTTGCCTAAAACACTGGCTTCCAGGAAGTACAAAGAAAGCCACCTCAGTAAGATCTGCATTTGGAAAATAAGGCTAACACTGGGGAGAACACAAAGAGAAAATAAAATACTCTCCTGCATTTAATACAGAGGTAGCAGGCACAATTCCAGCAGAGGGGTGGAAGAAATCAGTGTTTTTGATTTTACTAGATGGCTACATTGTTTTTTGTGCAAAAAGGTTTCTTTTAAAATAATGCAAATTAGTTCTATTGTTCTATGACAAACCAAAAGAAAAAAAAAATGCAACAATCATAATCTTTTAATGTTCTCAACAGAATGAATGTATCGGTCCTAACAACCTAGGCAAAAAAGAGGCCCAAGCAGGGAGGAGGCAGCCTGGAAAAGACAGGGTGGTGGTACAGGCTTGATTCTTGAGATCATAACCTATAGGTATGAACATAGGGAGAAAAGGAAATAACCCAAGAAATGCTGATAGGTGAGCAAATCTGGGTTAACTGTGCTCTTGTTGCTGCTGCCCTGGAACTTCCACAAGAACAAGCAGAACCTGAGGTCAAAGGAAAAAATATTCAAGTAGAATACAGATCAGATTAGAAGTCTGTGTGGGCCAAACCCACTGAAGTATGCAAACTCTTATAACCAGAGACAGAAACAGGGATAAAGAAATACTTCCCATGTAGTTGAGACACAATAAAATGATATACAAAAACTACAGAGAAGTATACAGTTACTAAAAAGATATATATAAAATAGATGTCCCACCTGTTGGAGACTGGAAAAGCAATGAACGGGTCCAAAATAACACTGCATATAACTGACAACCAAAAAAAAGAATTATATACATATACACACGTAACAATACCTACCATTAGGTTCCACCCCAAAATATACGCCATCTGACAAAAAGCCTTGAATCAAATGAAGGTCACTTCAAAACAGTCACCCCTAAACAGCTGATTCCACTAATTCAAACCCAGAGCTGAATATATGTAACCATGAGTACTCCTTTTGCATTACCTAGCTACCAAGTAAGCGAGGAGGCCTGCCACCCCTATTTCCTTCAGGAACTCTTAAAAACATTAATAATCAACTAGGCTCAAATGTTTCTTCATGTAAGTGAGTGTGAGACAAGAGAGAAAATAACCATTATCAGAGAAATGAAGTGACCAAAGAGTACAAAGCTAAATTCTGTGTAGTTCCTGCTGCTGGAAATGTGACCCAGGAACAACTTTTTAATTCCCAAATAACCAAGGAAAAACAAGAGACATAATCATCAATGGAAGCTAGGACACAAAGCAGAACAAATGTTAAAGACTCATCTTCCATTATTCATATTTCATAAATTAAGTAAACTGAATTTTGTCTTAAGGACCTAGCATGTGCTAAAATTTAAATTGGCTTTCCCCCAGGTAGATCAGTCTTCAGCCATTTAAGATTAAGGACCACCCCCCAGCATTTTAGAACCTAGTTTCCTTACCCTGAAGTCAGTACATTTTGAAAGAATTTGCAAGGCACTCAAGCGGAAAGGAATGAAGAGCCTAAAGCTCCTGACACAGGCCTACAGTAGATAAGGCAAAATGAGTTGGCCAGAAAAAGCAGGAGCAGTGACCAAGTGCCACATACCTACTAATGACCTGGAACCCAGTGTGATACTTTTGAGTGAGCTTTCTGGAACTAAAAACAATCCAGGGAATGTTCTCTTTTAATGCACTGCTAGTTTCCTTGAAAGCAGACCATACAGAAAGGAGGGGGAAAAGGCAACCCCCTGGCCTTTTCTTCACCTTGCCCTGAGCTGAGCTTTCCTTATGGAGGGTGTTGCTATCAGAAACAACGCACAACTGGCAGGTGCTGGGGAATTTCCTACAGATCTTACCACAGATAAGAAGTCCAGAAAGTGACACTTCTGCCTCCAGAGTGGATTTTACTTGAGAGTTATCCCAATTAAACAGGATGAAAAATGTCTAGCTTGGCTAAAGTTGTTCCATACTCATCACCATTGAAACAGGAGTGAATTCGTTCAGCATGAAAATTCTATGCAAGTCAGAGCCCTTTAAAAATAGATCACAACTATCTTCTAACAAAAAGAGAAAAAGAACCCTGTTTTATAGTAATTTAAAGGAGCCTTACTTTAGTACTCCTGGAAATGTAAATGCTTCATACTCAGCCCCTTATATTTCCCTTCTTCCTCTCTGTTTTAGGCATTTCCTAGTATGCCTCACTAAAAAAAAAAACCAATAGTGGATTGAATTATGTCTCTCAGGTGATTCACAAGGTTGTACCTCTCTTCTTAGTAAGCTCCGATTTGTCCATCATTTTGAACACCTGATATGTGACCTCCCCTGTTTATATGCCTTTCAGTAAGGAATCCCAAATCACCCTTCCTGCTCCTCACAGGAAAGCATCCCAGAATAGAACTCTGGCCACAACTACAGGGCTCAGCTTCTCCAAGGTTCTCTGGATGGATCTGGTTTTCCTAGTAGACCTTCTTGTTTCCCATCTCCCATGTTAAAAAAGATCTTCATTAATCCCCTGCTCACTAGCGATCAGGAACCCCAGTGGGTACAATGTTCAGCTCCCAAAGAAGATATGCTGCACAGGCACATGACAAACTGCTTAAAAGATAAAAAACACTTGTGGTCAATAGACAAGTGAAGAGTCCCTCCCATCCAATCTAAAAGTTTAAGTAATAATTTGGGTGTCCATACCAAGTAGAAAATTAGCCTCAGGACAGTTGTACAAAATGGCTTTCCAATTCTGCCTAAAACCTCCACCTTTCAATGCAGGTCTTTAAAGAATAAAAAGTATATGGAGATTCTGAAAAAGATTTGTGACTTTGAAAAAGTCGTAAAGAAGAAAGATAAGGAATAGGACACCCACTACCACCCGCAGATAGGGCATGGCTTTTGAACATGCACCAACTGCTACAGCACAAGTTAAAATGGAGAGGACATCATTTTCCCATCAACGTTTTAAAGAATTTTCAGGAGGAAAAAGAAATTCAAAAAAAGTGGCTCTTTGGAAAAAAGAAATGAAGGTTGTGAAATGTAATTAATACCAGAAAGGTTTTGCTTACCAGAAACCGTAGCTCGATTCCCCCTGAGTTTACCACTGCCGCCTCTTTTCCTAAAGATTCACTTCTCATCCTAGTACCAATGTACAGGAGCTAAGCAACTGGAGAACGTGTTACAGCACTGAACACAAAGAGTTTATCCCCAAACCAAGAGGCGGGAATAAGGGCAATTTAGAAAAAAAAGTCCTAAAGCACCCATCTCCACTGTATTCTCATTACATGAAACGAACAAATGCAGGAGGCCCAAGGACTGGTTCCTGAGCAGAAATGGCACATTTCGCTGTTATTAGGCCCCATTTGTCTACTCAAGTTACTTTCTCAAGCCCTTGTGTCTTTCCCCAGTATACCCCAACAGAGATAAACACAATCACACACTACCCCGAGAGTTGAGGTTTGACTGGCAACTAAGGTGGGGAAAACTTTCCAAGCAGTTGTGATGAGTGAAAGGTGAAAATTAAAGCAATGAGCTCTGATTGTTAAATAAAAGCTACAGCTGACCAAGGAAATGGGCAGTCTCAAGACCTAGTTTCTAGCAGCTTTTTTTTTTTTCTCTTAAGATAGAGTATAAAAGATTACATCTAAAGAAAATAAGGACAATTTCTTCTCCTGTCTTCTCCCTAGCAGCAGCCTGCTCACAATCCAGAAAGCATCTGCTCAGGGGCGGAGCTTCAAGAGGGTGGAGAGTGGAGAAGCTGATTACATCACCTTTCAGTGCCACTCCTCCCCCTTAATCAAGTTTCTAAGGCGGCCCTAAGCTCTGGATGGCAAAGGGGAAGAAAAACAACAAAGAAGCAGGGACGCCATCTTGTAATGGAGAAGAGAACTTGAAAATAAAAAGCTATCCCGGCTTTGCCGGTAGCTACGATTACATTTATAAAATACCCTGGTTCGGTTAAAAAAAAAAAAAAAACCAGCCCTCCATGCTGAATAAATTTGACCTATTTTTTGAGAAAGAGAGTTGTGAAAAAAAAATTAAACTATTAAAAAGAACAATTTTCTGGGAGAATTGAATTTGCAATTGAGGTTCAATCTACCAACACCGACCACCCCCTTCCTCCCAATAAAAGGAAAGGGGGAGGGCTTGGACCCCCCTCAACAAATAGGGTTGAGGTGGGAGGCCAGGAGAAAAATGGGTCAAGACACAACCTGGAACGCCGCTTGGAAGACAAAAGGACAAGTCGCCATATTGAAGCAGGGAAGAAAAAAATTGCTTTTAACGACACAAATCTTTTCGAAAGCTAGCATTCAATTGCACTACTGGCTTTTAAAATTATACTCCTGAATTCCACATTTCCCAACCTTTCCACCCTGTATCCCCCCTCCAAAAAATATAAAATGTTAATCATTTTTGCTTTTAAATAACCTATACAATCTGCAACAATTACAAGACATTTACTTTCCCATTATTTTGTATGTATTGGCACTAAGATTATATTTTGCCCTAAATTAAGTGTCTTGCAATCTTTATTCCTAGATTGCCACCTATTTTAACCACACAAATATACCCCAAGCAAATTACATTAAAATTGAGAGGATTTAACAGTCATTTAGAAAGTCATAGCCAGCTATTATCTCTCTGCCCATCTCCTTACCCTGCAATCTTTATGTACAGATTGCTTATTAAACTGGCAAATTGAAAGGCGCCCCTGTTCGTCTCACACACAAAGAAGTGGGACTTCTGGGCCACAAGATCCACCATCTTTTGTATGTGAGCTCATTAACCCTTTTGAAGACTGCTGCTAAGCAGAGGAAGGCAGCCATTCCTCTTTATAAAAAGCATACACTTATGGCTTTGGCAGTCTGGAAATTGCTTGGATTATCAAGGGTTAACCGTCAAAATTCTCACTTGCTGGCCCTCCCTCCACCCTCTCCTTGCCTGCAGTTGGGCAGGTTAAGAGATAGGTGGTGAGGAAGAGAGAACAAGATTGTTTAGACCCAAAGGCCCTTCTTAATGGAGATTAAGTGACCGCGTCGGTCGTTCTCCAGTTCTCTATTTGTTCTATGATCTCATTTCTTCCTCTCATTATTTTTGGTTTCACAACGGGAAAACGTTGATTTCTTGTTGCAAGGCTGGTTTTTGAAAATTCGACACTTACTATCCAATTTTTTTGCGACGTCAGCACCTCGGGCTCAGGGGGAAGGGGTTTAAAATTTTGGAGGAAAAAAAACAACCAACCAAGACCCAAACTCAATTATTTGGGAGGGGGCCTCATTGGATCAAAAAGTCTCTTAAAAAGCAAAGACCAACTCAGTATTCATCCCCCCCCACCCAACTCCATTTAGGGAGGGGGGGTTGTAGAAAAAAGTCCTGAGTGGATTCAAAAAAATTAAACGCTGGATGAGTGAATTTGGGTAGGTTTAGGATGGGAGGGTGGTTGATTATTTTTGCAGTTATGTGGTGACGTCCTTCGGCCACAGATTTCAAGTCCCAAGCAGCGTGGGCTGGTGGGGGGGCAAGATAGGTGGGAGGGGGGCAGAAGACACAAGTGGTTGGGCTGGTGGCTGCTGTTTTCCCTTTCCCCCCTCAGGATCCTTTCAAGGGCTTAGATGTTGCTGCGGCTTGTTTCTTTTTCTCCTCGTGGCCGGCCTTTCTTTCTCCGAGAAAATTCAAACCTGGGATAAAAGGAACACAAGGGAGAAAGATGTAATCAATACGGGTTGCTTTTAAACACCCAAAACTACCTTGTTTTCCCAAAACTCATTCCAAGTGCCAACCCCGATGCCGCCACTTTACAGAATCCCTGTCTCTCAACTTAACGCCCGGACACACTCCATTTTCTAGTACAACGCCCTCCGCAAAATTTTACCCTCCAACCAACAAATCACGAAAACTTACCTCTAAACGAACCCCAGAATGGCGGCTGCCCGTTCGGGCGGAGTCCTTTATACTGGGACACCGCCCAACGCGCCCAAACGTGCTAGCGAAACTCCCTTGTCGCGAGACATTGTGCGCGAGGCGTGAACTCATTGGCCAACGTGAAAGACAACGCGCGAGCTGATTGGCTAGCCTTCCTTCGCCTTCGCTCATCCCCTGCCCCTGATTCCGTCTTCCGCCTCCTTCCTGCTCCCCAACCGCGTGCGCGTGACCGGAGAACCTAGCGCCACCCTTTCCCCTGCTTCCACCACTTCCGCCCCTCGTGAACACTTCTCACCCTGGGTTGGTAGAAGTGACTCGGCGCATGCGCACTGAGAGGATCCCGGGGAAAATCTCCTTCGAAATTGCTCAGAAAGGAGGCTGTAAATATGAGATCTAGAAGTTGTAGCGGGTGGTTTAGAAAAAATGCAATTTTGAGATCGAATTCGATTGTGACGCAGTTGAAATTGGCTTTCCCCACAGCACCCTATCACGCTTACGTCCTGACGCAAGCGCGCGGCCGCCTTCCGCACTGCGGGCTCGTCCTTGGCACTAACTAGTCAGGTTCCTGGAGTATGCGCAGTCGCCTTCCCGGGCACGCCTGCGTTGGGCGTAGGTCAAGATGGCAGCATCTGTATTGAGCACGTTTCTGAGGCGGCTTCCTAGCTTTTCGCCCTTCAGAAGTGCCTACGGAGTTCAGGTAACTCCTCGGAGCACTTTTTGTACAATTCTAACTTAGTTATCCCTTCTCTTAGTCGTCGCTCCACTGCGGGATTTTCGGGAGGTTGAGGTGAAGACTTTCCCACGTGCTCACGTCTCGGCGGTCTAGGCAACACTTTGTTTCTACCGCCCCACACACCCCTACCCACCGCAGTGCTGCGCGTATTTTCTAATCCGAGCCGAGGGCAAAGAGCGAGGGTTAGAGGTTATCCTCTTCCCAAATTGCTGTCTAATCTAAATAAGTGTTGGAATTGATCCTTATGCACAACCACCTAAGTAAAAAAGGTAGTGTTTAAATCCGTGATGGCCTGTAATGTTCTTGGGTTAAGAGACTCCACCTTCTACTGGCTCTTCCATTTCTCAGTAAAATCAGGATACATTCTCACGACTTAGGTGACCAGTTTCCCAACTCGCTTTATCTCACTAAATCACTTGGAAGATTAACTCTGTCCTTTGGATTGAGATTTCCGTCCAGCCTCACATACTCACCATCCTGGAGATTCTTGGTAGGACAGGGCAGGTTCTTGGTAGGGCAGTGTCAGATGGGAAGGCTTGATCAGATGCCACTCCGTAAAGTGGGACTGAAGAGTGGAGAGATGGGGGTCACCACGGAGTTAATAACAGGCCTGGGAGCTTTAATGCTAGCGTTAGGACTCGTTTGGTCTTTCTCGTGGAATGTTGACGTTCAACTTTTTATGAGGTTGGGCAGCTCACTGACTCGGTATTGAATCGAGTTGGGGACTCACTTGTCATATGCATCCACTCTTCTCCAGACATCTGCTTTTAAGAGCCTAGACATTCTCCCCTTTCCTTTCTTCTTTTTCCAGCAGACTCAGTTTCACAGAGAGCATTGGCTTTCTTATGTGTGTCAAGTTTTTTGAAACATCTTCTCAAATAAGATTGCCTCCTAGTCACCTATCGTAGTCATCTCCTAATATTAGCTTCTTTTTCAGGATCCGTTTGGATGTAGAGTAGTGGTTGGTTGTGCCAATTTCACCCCAACAAAAAGTACTAGTTTCCACGTATATCCCTGTTGTGTTCCATTAACAGAATGGACATGTGTCCCATTCCCAAAACGTGGGAAACAAAATAATGGAGCCTGTTCTTGGAACTCATGTTCTCATATTTCATTCCTTCATAGGTATCCCTTCAGGCTCTTTGTACCAAAGCCTCCCCTGTGGAAGATTCTTTGCCCCTGGCTCCCATTTCTCCTTATGAGGATGAACCCTGGAAATACCTGGACTCAGAAGGTATCTCTAAATGGGAAAGGAAGAATCGGGTACGGTCTGAGATAAGTGCACATAGATCTCTCCCCTATTCCACCGAGAAATAACTTCCGCTGTTTCTTATCTCAGAATACCAGAACCGCTATGGCTCTCGCCCTGTCTGGGCTGACTACCGTCGCAACTACAAAGGTGGTGTACCCTCACAGCGGACTAGAAAGACGTGTATCGTGAGTTCTGAGGGTGGCACATGAGGGTGGGATACGGAAAGGGGTGGAGGCCATGGTGACAGTGGCAACAGCATTTTTTCTGATTGGCCTAAATATCTTCACCTGCCAATTTCTTTTCTTTACAGCGTGGGAATAAAGTTGCTGGAAACCCTTGCCCCATCTGCCGGGATCACAAGTTGCATGTTGACTTTAGGGTAAGGAGAATCCAGAGATCTTTTGTCTGGGATAAGTATTTGGAATCTCCTTGTAGTGATAAAAGGAGCCCTGTTGGCACAGTGGTTAAAGTGCTTGGCTGCTAAGCAAAAAGTCGGCAGTTCAAATCCACTAGCCATTCCTTGGTAGAAAGGTGTAGCAGTCTTCTTCCATAATGATTTACAACCTTGGAAACGCAACGAGGCAGAGCTGCGAGTCGTTATTAACCCGGTGGTCATTAGGTTTCATTTTTTTGCAATGTAAAAGAGAGTACCGTAGGTGTCCCACACTTCCTGATAGCCAGGAGCCCCTGTAGTACCATTTTCTCCTGTTTCTGGTGATATGTGCACATCAATCTCTCCAGCCTTTTCTTCTCTGCTATGGATTGTACTAAAAGGCTTCATCCCTTTTCTGTGAAATTTACAGTTTAGATTGCCAGGTAAGAGAAATGCCTGTTTGTAGTAAGGAAACGGTGCGCAAAAGGTTCGTTTATATCCGTCACAACTATTAACAAGCATATCGTGCTATTTTTTTTTTTTTTTTTTGATATTTTTTTCATTAACACATCACTGTTCAATGGCATGCCAAAACTTGGGGCAAGAGGGCAGATACATGAAGCACGGCATAGATTCTACCGGACTTTTTTCAAAAAGGCTTCAACATTGTGAAGCGGATGGGACTTGCTCTTTAAAGAATTAGAGAACGTTATAAAACTGACCGTAGGCAAGTGCTCCTTTGAGCTTGCGGTGAAGGTACTGGAGTACAGGCGGAATGGCTGGTCTTCATGGAAGTTGGAGGTCAGCCGTGATATCAGTCAGCTGGTGGGTGTACTCAATCACTCTAGGCCCTTTCTGACATAGGTTACAGAAGAGTCACATAGATAACTTCCTTGATTGAACTGTATAGACTAAGAGCAACTTGCTAGCTGAGTCATTCTACGTAATTAAAGCTGTAAAGTTATTCTTAGTCAAATATACATCATGGAGCCTGGTGGCACAGTGGTTAAGAGCTCAGGCTGCTAATTAAAAGATCAGCAGTTCAAATCCACCAGCTGCTCCTTGGAAACCCTACAGGCAGTTGCACTCTGTCCTGTAGGGTCTTTATGAGTCAGAATTGATTTGGTGGCAATCGGTAACAGTACATATGTTATATACAGCACGAGGTTATATTCGTTAATCATTTACACATGTATGTTATGACATCTACTGCATCTTTTGGGTGATTTCAGGAATTTCCAAATTTGACCATCGTTGGTTTTTTGCCGAAAGGCCTGGCTTTAGAACCTAACCCCTGCGGAAGAGAATTCTCCGTGAGTCTCAGTGACAGAACATAGGTGTGCACATGAAATGGTTGAAAGGCCAGGAAAGGGGAAGAGTTTGTTGGAGTTTTCAAGAACAGGTTCAGCAAGTTGATGGAACAGATTTGGGCCATGAAAGAGGGTAGTACCTTGAGGGGTGTATAGGAATTAAAGCAGTCCATGGGAGTGTGGAGGGATTGTGTACTTTCAGTCTCTAGTGGTCTTGCTGCTCTCCCCTCCTCTCATGTTTCTATCCTGCTCTCCCACAGAACGTGAAGCTCTTGGAACAGTTTGTCTGCGCCCACACGGGTATCATTTTCCACGCTCCGTACACAGGTTAGCCCATCGTCCCCCTCACCACCAGAGTAGGTTTTCTGTAGGACACTCCTCGTTTATTCAGTCAGACAACAGGTATTTGTTTAGTGAATCCTACTTAAAAAATCCATCGCCATCAAGTTGATGCTGATTCTTAGTAACCCTAAAGAACAGAGTAGAACTCCTCCATAGGGTTTCCAAGGAGCGTCTGGTGGGTTCAAACTGCTGACCTTTTGTTTAGCAGCCATAGCTCTTAACCACTATGCCACCAGGGTTTCTGACTCCTGCTTAGGGCAAGAAAAATATGGTTGATCTTTTTGGAAACTTAGATTTAATGGTAATGCTTGAATGCTAAAACAGTTAGGTATATAGATAGAAGAAACGTTATACAGGCAAGTACTGCCATAAGCCAACTGTCTGTCTAAACATAGCTGTTGAAAGATAAATTGCGGGTTTTTTTGTTGTCGTTGTTAATATGAGGTTTCTTCTTTTTTACAAAAGGGAAGTTATTTTTCTCATAAGTAAATTGGCCGGCAAATAAGTTTTCTTGAACCATTGACAATCCAATTAGATTTCCCAAATTTGGAATGGTAAGCCTAACAGTTCAGGATTATTCCGTAAGTATGGCCCACAGGCCAAATCTGCTCCACCGCCTGTTTTTATAAATAAAGTTTTATTGTAGTCAGTTGTTCTATGTGTGTATACAACCATTTTTAGCCTACAAGGGCATAGTTGAAAAGCTGAGACAAAGACTGTAGCGCCTGCAAAGCCTAACATATTTGCTACCTGGTCCTTTACAGAAAAATTTTGCCAACCCCTGCCCTAAAGTAAGATAAATTTGCAAAGAATAATCTGAATCAAGCCCTGGTGGGGCAGTGGTGAAGAGCTAAGGCTGCTAGCTGCTAACCAAAAGATCAGCAGCTTGAATCCACCAGCCGCTCCTTGGAAACCCTATAGGGCAGTTCTGCCCTAATCGGTAGGGTTACTGTAAGTTGGAACCTAGCAACAACATGGTTATTGGGGGTGGCAGTATGATCTTTGGTACGTATTTTGTTGGAGTTTTTAAAGAGAGTTTTGAGTCAATCTGTAAAACTCTTGGGTCTGTTGCTGCTGCCCTCTCAGATTGCTTTCCCTAGATCTGAAATTCTTTTTTCCTTTATTGAGTCTTTCTCTGTGGATTGGCCAATTTAACAGTCTCGAAAAAGATTAACTCAAGGTACACCCTACACTAATCCTGCCTCATTAACATTACATAGATAACCCATTCCCAAATGGGATTGTAACCACAGGCATACCAAAAAACAAACCCACTGCCCTCAGTTGATTTCCACTCACAGTGACCCTATGGAACAGAGTAGAACTGCCCCATAGGGTTTCCAGGGAGCAGCTGGTGGGTTCAAACTGCTGACTTCGTTAGCAGCCAAGCTCTTAACCACTGCGCCACCAAGGCTCCACCACAGACATGTTGTTGTTGTTGTTGTTGTGTGCTGTCAAGTTAATTCTAATGTCCAGAAGGATAGAGGTTAGGATTTACGACACATATTTTTGGGGGACGTAATTCAGTCCATGACACCCAGTCACTCTTCTATAGTGGCTAGACCGTCTTAAATCTTCATTCTCATTTCAGCTCTCAGGGAGGATTCTTCCCATCAGGCACATGGGGAAACTGAGGCCCATGGAGGGGTCAGAGAAACGGGGTCATTGGGTAGAACCAGGTCTTCTAGATCCAGCCCTCTGTCACCATATGGAAGCAGTTCTGTTCTTCTGTTGACTGTGCCTTATAGAACTAGTGCTGAGTTATTTTTTTCTCCACTCATCTTTTTTGCTCCCTGTAGGAGTCTGTAGGAAGCAGCACAAGAAGTTGACCCAGGCCATCCAGAAAGCCAGGGATCATGGTGAGCATGAGAACGGTCACAGGTAGGCAGAAAGAGGTGACTTAGGGCTGGAGCATGGATATAAAGGCTCCAACTTATATAAGAAAGTAGCTTCTAACATGTTCTTGCCAGAATCTCTTTCCTCTACTGTCATTTCCCTCCTTTCCTGAGTCCTTACTATGTCATTGCGTTGTCCTCTTGTTATTCCTCTTATTTTGCAGCACCTGGTCCCAAGGCCATAGCTAGAACATAGGAGAATCTTTGAATAAATTTTTGGCCCTGGTCTCAATGGCACCTTTGCACAAACTAGAAAAAGGCACCACCTCTCTTCCCCACCCCCCCACAGGGCAGGCAGAGCCCCCTTGGTCTCTCTGTATACGTTGGTTTTCTTATTATCTGTCTGTCTCCCTCTTTTATTTTATTTTATTTTATTTTCTCTAGGTCTTCTCAGTTACCACATTCCCCAGGTTGAACCCCGTGACCTTGACTTCAGTACTTCTCATGGAGCTGTGAGTAGTACTCCACCAGCCCCCACCCTGGTTTCAGGAGACCCTTGGTATCCGTGGTACAGATGGAAACAGCCCCCAGAGAGAGAGCTGTCCCGCCTCCGCCGGCTCTACCAGGGCCACCTCCGAGAAGAGAGTGGCCCCCCACCTGAGAGAATGCCCAAGGTGCCCCCCACAGCTCCAACTGAAGCCTCCCTCACGGATCAGGCGGGACCCCTGAGTGCTCTGTAGGAGCTGCAGCAGACTGGGAGGGGAGGCTGAGGGACACTAGTACCAAGGAATTACATAATGGGGACAGATACTAGTCCATGTCACCCCAAAGAGTTGTGTCTGTTTTGTAACTAGTGGCAGACCTGGGGCTGGAGGAAGGAAATGATTGTGGTTGAAGGGGATAAATACACCTGAGACTGAAGGATGTACAGATGGGTATGGGAAACCTCAGCCCTTCAATTGTAAATAGATGGGTTGAATATTCTGTGCTTTCAGATTTCTGCCAACTTGGCTTTTCCACAATAAAGCTCTTTGTCTTTCCTGTTCCTTTGTTTTGCTTTGGGCTGAGTTACAATGAATGCTGGGGGGGGGGGGGGCCTGAGTTTTTTTTGTTGTTGTTTTTTTAGGTAATTAAAGGAATGGGGTGGTGCTGTGGGAAGAGGAAGAGTCAGGCTTGAGGCAGCTTCACCATGGGACCTTCCCTCCTGGGATGGGCAACAGTGTGACCCCTTGCGCCCACAACACCTAGCAGTTCACTAAGGGGCTGCAGGACTGGAGAGCAAGACAGTAGTACGAGAAAAATGCGTCGCTATGGCACCCACTACCGTGGGAGGCGGGGAGCTGGCGTTGCTAAGGGGACAGCTGGCTTGGCAAGAAGAACGGGGTCTCCGGGGCTGGCTGCCAGGCAGCTTGAAGGAGGAAAGGCGGGGCGACCCGTTGGGGGCGGGTCCATGCCATTGCCTCTTGCAGCCCCGGCTTATAAGACTGCGAGGGGCGGGGCGGATGTGACGTTGTGTGGGGCGGGGCTGGTCGCGCACAATGGGCCATGGAGTTCCCGTTCGATGTGGACGCGCTGCTCCCGGAGCGGATCACGGTGCTGGATCAGCACCTGCGGCCCCCAGCCCGCCGACCCGGAACCACAACGCCAGCCCGGTGACACCTCAAACCCGCCCCGTGGCCCGTCTCTCCCGGTCCCTCCTGAAACCTGGTCCAGGGACCACGCCCCCTCTCACTGACTAGTGGCCACTCCCTTTGATGTCTTGGCCCGTTTTTTTGGTGACCTTTGACCCTAGACCAAGGGGGGTTATCAGTGCTTGCATCTGTGGCATTTCACTCCTTTGCCCAATATGTGGTCCCACCCAAAGGATATGGTTGACCTGTCCTTTCTGCTTCACCCCAATAACCTCCAGGGAGGAGGGAATGAACCATTTTGGAAAGAAGTATGGCAAAAATTTGGGTTTCAGCGGGGTGGGGCCGAGAATCAAGTTGGGAGACTCCAAGACAGGCAGGGAGCCTTAAGTGCTGAACCTGGGCGGGAGTTGTGTCCCAGGGTCTCAAGGAGTGACTGCCTGGGACCCTCTAACTCAGTGAATAATAATATCTCTCTTCTTTCTATAGTGTTGATCTGCAGCAGCAAATTATGACCATTGTAGATGAGCTGGGCAAGGCTTCTGCCAAGGTATTGGGAAATCTTAAGATGGGGGGGTTGGCTTTTGGGGGACAGTAGAAAAAGAGGGCTCTAGGCCCTTTAGAAGGGACTTGCAGAAACTGTCATCTTCTTGGCAGGCCCAGCATCTTCCTGCTCCCATCACCAGTGCATCAAGAATGCAGAGTAACCGCCATGTTATGTATGTGCTCAAAGACACCTCAGCTCGACCGTAAGTGCCAGATGCTCTTCTTTTGCATACTTCCTTCCTTCCTCTCCCAACCCTTCTTCCTTGTTTGGTTCAGTCTCTTCTAAATTACTACTCATAGCTTGTTCATCATGTTCCCCATCCTGCAGGGCTGGAAAAGGAGCCATTATTGGTTTTCTGAAAGTTGGATACAAGAAGCTCTTTGTCCTGGTATGTTTTGTTCTTTGTATGTTTTGGTTCCTGAGAACAAAAATACTGGGGGTTGGGAGGCAAAGATGCCTGGGTAAATAAACTTATTTATTGTTCTTTACCTGTTAGGATGATCGTGAGGCTCACAATGAGGTAGAACCACTTTGTATCTTGGACTTTTATATCCATGAGTCACTTCAGCGTCATGGTCATGGGCGAGAACTCTTCCAACATATGTTGCAGGTATCATTTAACTCTTTATCAGAGTCCACCCAAAATGGAGATCCAAGACCCCTTTGGCCTGAGTCCTTCCAGAGGCCCTGTTTTTCCCCGCAACTCTCATGTCCTCATGTCCTCCTGTTCTCTTCCATGGCTCTCACTCCTCACACCTCCTATCCTGAGCCTTCTGTTCCTTGCAGAAGGAGCGAGTTGAACCGCACCAACTGGCCATTGATCGACCCTCACAGAAGCTGCTGAAATTCCTGAATAAGCACTACAGCTTGGAGACCACAGTCCCACAGGTTAGAGGTTTCAGAGGGTAGAACCCTACTAAACATTCTCATTAAAATTGTTGATTATTTGAGGGTAAAGAAGTGGCACTTTCCAAGAACTCCCTGTTGCCCATTATATAGGATTCAGTTTCTACAACTAAGCTCTTTTCTTGTGGTATCACTTTGCATTCTGAAGCCATTTCACTCTCATCTATTTTGATTCTTAATCATGGGCTGTTTGCTACATCTAATAATTTTTCACCCTGTCTCAAACACAGCCAGCTCATTTTCACTTCCTTGTTTTCACGTGGGCTGTTACTCATTTAGTCCACCGTCATTTATTAAGGGCCCAGAAAAATATATATTCCGTGTTCTCAGGGAGCATCATTCTAAAAAGAAGAAAGTGATCTTGTTTATAAATGAGTACAATAAAATATTACTAATGATATTCATTCATCTAGCCCATAAGTATATATTGAGCACCTGGCACTGTTGTAAGTGCTAGGAATATTTAACAAAACAAACAAAAGTTCCTGCTTTTGTGGAGCTTATATTCTAGTAGGGGGAGACAGATAAGCATAATAAACAAGTATATACTATAGTTGAGGTTAAGTGCTCTGAAAAAGTGAGAGCAGGTAAGAGGGGTTGAGGAGTTCTTTGGTGATGCAAACAGTTAAGCACTCCGCCACTAACCGAAAGATTGGCAGCTCGAATGCATCCAGAGGCACATCAGAAGGAAGGCCTGGTGATCTATTTCTAAAAGATCACAGCCATTGAAAACCCAATTGAGTGTAGTTCTACTCTGAAACACATGGGGTCACCATGGGTCAAAATTGACTTGGCAACTGATTACTTAGTAATTAAGAGGGCTTGGGAGTACAAAGGTGGGGATGGGGGCATGTGGCATTGGGAGCTTAAATGGGATATTCAGGATAGACAAAGTATTATTTGGGCAATAACTTAGAGGTAAGATAAAGAGCCAGGTATTATCTACAGGGAGAGCATCCCAGGCAGAGGAAATGGCTGGTACAAAGGCCCTGAGGTGGGAATGCCCCTGAAAGAGTGAACTGGTTAATGTGGGTAGAACAGAGTGTGTGAGGGGGAGTATGGTAGGAGATAAGCTCAGAGAGGTAATGGAAGAAGAACTCTGGGGGCATTGTAGGCTATTGCAAAGACTTTGGCTTTTACTCTAAATGAAAAAGAGCCTTTGCAGGGGTTTGACCAGAGGGACGACATGGTGACCTATTTTTAATGAGATCATTTTGGCATCTTCCTGCTCCCAGAGAGGAAGAACAGACAGTAAGGAGACAAGGATAAAAGAAAGACCAGTTAAGAAGTCATCTTTTTTTTTTTTTTTAATTGTGCTTTAGATGAAGGTTTACAGAACAAATTAGTTTCTCATTAAACAATACACATACCGTTTTGTGACATTGGTTGCCAACCTCACGATGTGTCAACACTCCCCTTCTCAACCTTGGGTTCCCTATTTCTATTTGTCTAGCTTTCCTGTCCCCTCCTGCCTTATAGTCCTTGGCCCTGGGCTGGTGTGCCCATTTAGTCTCATATACACGGTTGAGTTATGTTTATTATTGTTTGTTTTATGGGCTTGTCTAATCTTTAGCTAAAAGGTGAACCTCAGGAGTGACTTTAGTACTGAGTTAAAAAGGTATCCGGGGGCTGCACTCTCAGGGTTTCTCCAGCCTCTGCCAGACCAGTAAGTCTGGCCTTTTTTTGTGAGTTAGAATTTTTTCTACGTTTTTCTCCAACTTTGTCTGGCACCCTCTGTTGTACTCTTTGTCAGAGCAGTTGGTGGTGGTAGTCGGGGAATATCTAGTTATGCTGGACTCAGTCTGGTGGAGGCAAGAGGCAAAAATCTTGATGAGAAATGGTTGTGGCTCAGACCAAAGTGTTAGCAGTGGAGATGGTAAGGAGTAATCAGATTTTAAATCTTTCGGCCTGAGCAGCTGAAAGGGTGGAGTTGCATTAACTGAAGTGGAAGTTAGAACAGATTTGGGGGAAAACACTGGGAGTCCGTTTAGAATATGTTAAGTTGTAGATGTCTGTGATATGTCCAGGTTGAGTAGACAGTTGGTACTTCACGGGAGTTCAGGGAGGTGGTTTAGGATGAAGAGTTTTCAGTCTATGGATGCTATTTAAAGGGATGAGACAGAATGAGATCTCTAAGGAGAGAGTAAAGATCGAGAAATGGTCCAAGGACTTGAGCCCTTGGGCACTCTTTAAGAGATCAGGGAAGAGAGGAAGAACTGGCAATTGCGACTGAGGAGTGACTAGTGAGGCAGATGAAAACTTAAAAATGAGGTGATCTGGAAAGGAAGTAAAGAAAGTATTTCCAGGGCATACTGGAAAGGAATGGCTTACTGGATCAAATGCTGCTGATCAGTGAGGTAAGATACGGACTGAGAAATGACTGTGGGTTTAGCTTCCTCAGCCCACTGGTGATCCCAGTGAGTAGCTGGTGCAGTGGTGGGGTGGATGCCTCAACCGAGTAGGTTTAGGAGATTAAGATAGGAATTGGAGACGGCAAGAATGGGCAACTCTTTTAAATGTTGCTTTAAGGGGAACAGAGAAGTAGAATAAGAGTTAAAGGATAAAGTGGATCAAAAGAGGGTTGATTCTTTTCAAATGGAAGTACTAACAGCATAGAATGATTCAAAAGGGAAAATTCAATAAAGTGGAGAGAATCGCTGAAGCAGTGTCATTGAGGGGTTGGAATTTGGTTGACAAGTTAGCCTGGGAGAGGTGAATGGACAATTAATCCATCGAAACAGGACTTTATAGAATTAATTACAGAGGAGGCATAAGGACACAGTGGTGAGTTATAACTCAGGGTGGGGGTTGGGTTAAGAAAGATTTGACTTACATTTAATCTTGAAAGATGAGTGGTTGTCAGGTGGACAGAAGTGAACTGGTTAAGATGCATTTCATGTACAGGAGCCAGGATGAGCAAAGGCAGAGAGGTATTGAACTCCCCAGTGCTTCCAGGGCACATGTGCTTCTTGGGGAGGATGAGGGTGGGTTGGTAGACATACACCAGCGTCAAGGCAGGAACTAGGCAGGGTCTACTTATAAGACTCCACCATACATTACTCCATTAAGAGGCAGCAGAGGGCAGGGGAAGGGGCACAGTATTTGGCATCAAACACATTACCCAGCTAACATTTAAGACCAGAGCAGTATAGATTACAAATAACAACTAATGTTTCGCGAACTCTGTGTGGTTTCATGAGCTGTGTTGTTTCATGAGCTCTGTGTGTTATCTACATGCATCATCTCAGTTGATCCTTGCACATCTCTTTGAGGTAGGTGTCACTAGTAACACCATTTTGAGATTATACAGATTGGTGATTTGACCAAGTTCACATAGCTGATAAGTAGTAGAGTCCAAATTTGAAACCAAAGCCTGCTGTAATGACTACACCATATTATTGGTTGAAACTCTGCACACAGAATCAGAAACTGGGGGCTTGAAGCCCAGCTTTGCCGTTTGTATCTAAGCCATGTCTCCAAGCCTTCTTTTATTCATCTTTTAAGGCATTGACTTTTAAGAATTGTTGTAAAGGCCAAATAAAATGTGATAGTATGATGAAACCACTATAGCATTTTGTTCTCAGAGTGGTACCTTATCTTCCATTGTGTCTTCCCTTGGCCCACTCATTTCAACCCTGCTTTTTTTTTTTTTAATTCTTAGTTTCCTCAGTATTTGTGTACTTTATACTGTTTGGTCTTACCATGTTTTATTTTGAAGTCTTTTGTTTTGGCAATTCGGGATGCCTCATTTTCCCTGATATTTTATACATTATGTTTCCATTAGCCTGGGTCCTGGGACAACATAAAAGCAGGGTCTGAGTTTTTCTGTTCCATCTGTTTTTGAGAAAAAATTCAAATAACACAAAATTGACCGTTTTAAAGTATACAATTCATTGGTTTTTCATATATTCACAATGTTACACAACTATTACCACTGATTTCCAGAATATTTTCATCACCCCCAAAAAAACTTCCTATTAATTAAGCAGTCACTCCCAACTCTGTCCCCTCCCCCCAGTACCTGGCAACTACTAATCTACTTTCTATCTCTATTGATTTGTCTATTCTAGATATTTCATATAAATGGAATCATATAATGTGTGGCTTTTTGTGTTTGACTTCTTTCACCTAGCATAATGTTTTCAAGGCCCATCCATGTTGTAGCATTACCAGTATTTCATTCCTTTTTATGGGAGAATAATATTCCACTATATGAATATAGCACTTTGTTTATCCATTTATCAGCTGATGTACATTTGGTTGTTTCCACTGTGGGGCCACTATGAATGCATAATGGTGCTATGAAAATCTGTGTACAAGTTTTTATTTGAAAATGTGTTTTCAATTCTGTTGGGTATATACTTGACAGTAGAATTGCTGATCATACGGTACTTCTATGTTCAACTTGTTGAGCAACTGCCAAACTGTTTTCCACAGTAGTTGCACCATTTTATACTGCCACCAGCAATGCGTGAGAGTTGCAGTTTCTCCACATCCTTGCCAACACTTGTTATTTTCCATTTTCTTTCTTTTGTAATAGCCATTCTAGTGCTTTTGAAGTGGTATCATTGTGGTTTTGACTTTTATTTCTTAATGACTCTAAATGATATTGAACATCTTTTCATGTGCTTATTGGCTATTTGGATGTCTTCCAGGTATTCATTTGCCCATTTTTAAATTGTATTGCTTGTCTTTTTGTTGTTGAGTTTTAAGACATTTTTATATATTTGAGATACTACGTTCTTATTACATGTATGACTTACAGATATTTTCTCCCATTCTGTGAGTTATCTTTTCACTTTCTAGATAATGTCCTTTGAGGCGTGAAAATTTTTTTGACGAAGTCTAATTTATCTGCTTTTTCTTTTGTTGGTAATACTTTTGGTGTCGTATTTAAGAAATTTTTGCCTTATTTATGGAGCCCTGGTGGTGAAGTGGTTAAGGGCTACGGCTGCAAACCAAAAGGTCGACAGTTCAGATCTACCAGCCACTTCCTGGAAACCCTACGGGGCAGTTCTACTTTGTCCTATAGGATTGCTGTGAATCAGCATCGACTGAACGGCAATGGGTTATGGGTTGCCTTATTTAAAATCATGAAGATTTACTCCTGTTTCCTTCCAAGACTTTCATAGTTTTAGCTCTTAAATTTAGGTCTTTGACCCATTTTGAGTTAATTTTTGTACATGGTGCGAGGTAGGGGTCCAACTTCATTCTCCTGCATGTGGATATCCAGTTGTCTCAGCACCATTTACTGAAGATAATACTGAGTGGCCTTAGCACCTTTGTTGAAGGTAGATGTATGGGTTTATTTCTGACTCCCAATTTTCTTCATCTGTATGTCTATCGTTATGCCAGTACCACATTGTTTTGATTACTGTTCCTTTGTAGTAAGTTTAGAAATTGGGAAGTATGAGTCCTCCTACTTTGTACTTCTTTTTCAAGATTGTTTTGGATATTCAGTGTTCCTTGCAATTTTTTATGAACTTAGGATCAGCTTGTCATGGTCTGGGTTTATTTATTTTTTATTGTGGTAAATAGAGAAGAAAATAATTTGGTATTTCAACTGTCTTCACATGTGTAGTTCAGTGGCATTAACTATGTCCACCATGTTGTGTAAGGTTTGGGTTTTTGATGGTCTGCCACCAAGGAGAGAAGATTGCCTTTTGTTTCTCCTACTGTGTTTTTTCCTAGCACAGGGTTCGTACTCAAGTATATGGTGAGTAGCTGAATGAACAACTGTATTTTGTGTGTTTCCTCTTCTAGGTGAACAACTTTGTGATCTTTGAAGGCTTCTTTGCCCATCAGCATCGTAAGTTGTCTCACCTTTTGTTGGTCATGTAGTTGGGGTGAGGGGAAGGAAAGAGGTGGATTCTTGGTCCCACGGGCCCCCTCACTGAGGGGCAACACCGCTTCCTTCCTCACAGGGCCCCCTGCTTCCTCTCTGAGGGCAACTCGACACGCTCGTGCTGCTGCGGTCGATCCCACGCCCGCTGGTAAACGTGCATTGAATGGGTGGAGTGGTAGTACAGTGATGGCTAGTCACTCTAGAGGCAGCGGGGAGTACAGTGCTATCTGTGGGCCATTTTGGAGAATTCTGAAGCACCCCAAGTCTCCAGTAGTCATTACCTGGTTGTCTTTGCCCTCATGGGAGCTCAGTGCATTTTATACATGGCAAGACTTTTAATAAGCAAGCTCATTGAGAGCCTATTTTATAATTGATGTTGGTGGAGCCTCTTGCTGCTTCAGGTCCATCAAAATAGTCCAGAGTCACACTCCTTTGTAAACCCCTCAGGTTTCTCTCAGCCTATGAGGGAAAGGCAAGTGCAGACAGCCTTTTCGTTTCCAGTCATAGAACAGGAAACAGGCGTAACATGAATGGTCCAAAGGTTAAGTATTCATTTTGGAAGGTAATTCTCAGGGTTTATAATGTTTCCAGCCAAATAATGAAGTTGATCCGAAGAAACCAAACGCGAGAGATACGCTTCCTGGATTCTCCTTGTCCTCATACACACAGATGCATTCCCTGCCCAGCTGAGCCCCACTCCTCTTCCTCACTACATCCCAGAGGTGGACAATAACAGCCCTCTGCTGGCTGTGCAGTGCTTCCCTGTACAGGAGTGTCCCCTTCCTGAGCTGACCTTGTGGCTAGCTCTCACCATCCTCCATGTCCAGGACAGGGAAAAACCACCACCCAGAAACTACTATTACCAGTTACTAGCATCGACCAGTGTCAGGCACTGAGAGAGGCACTTTCTGTCCACAACTCACTTTGGTTTCCTAGGCTTCTGCCTTCTAGTTGTAGCTGACCTCCCAGCTATGAGAGGGAATGAGTGCTAATGAGGATAGTGAGCATGTCGGTACAGGCTTCAGGTACATGGGGGAGGGTAATGTTGCAAAGCTTGAGCGAATTAGCTGAGAAGTCACTCATTCACCACAGACGATGGAGAGTCTCTTGAGAGGGAAGGGTGGGAGCAAGTGGAGAAGTGAGGAGAGGGGAGGCTGAGTTTTGTGCAGTACATTATCCTTCCGTTTACTCTGATAACTCCTATTCAGATATCCATATTTTCCTTTTTTTTTTTTTAAGTAAAACTTGAATCTCTTCCCATCTTTACACAGGAAGGAGAGGTTCTGCCCCACCCCCAACCTCTCCAAAGCAATTTTTGATTAACCAAGGGCTTTGTCCATCTCATCTAGAGGGACCCAGGGTCCTCATTGGCCCGGCTGGGACCATTCCACAGCCTCAGAATCCCAGGGGGGCCTGGCAGCACCCACTGACAGTAAGAGCTCACCTCCCCTTGGCTGCCCTTCTCCTGCATCTCCCAGGCCCCCAGTCTCCCCTTTGATCTTTCTCCCTCAACTCTGTGTTTGGCCTACTCCTTCTGGCTCTCCTCAGAAGTGCTCCAGCATTCCCCCTAAAATCCCTGTTGGTGTGCTGGCATCACCACAGAGCTGATTCTACGATGGAGCTGAACTACTCTCCTTCCCCAGGAGGACCTGGGTGTGAAGGAGCAGATGTTTGAGATTGTGAGGGGCTGTGGCAGGGAGGAGGGGTACAAAGTATGTCTTCTAATGCTGACTTTCCCTGTGTTCCCTCCACTGCAAGCTCCGGCAAGGAAGCTGCCACCCAAGAGAGCAGAGGGGGACATTAAGCCATACTCCTCAAGTGACCGAGAATGTAAGAGGGGCTGGGGGGAGGGTGTGAGGGGCCTGGACACAAGGGAAAAAAATGCTTGGGGGACGCTGGGAAGGATTAATTCTCCCTTAAAGCTCTGATTTCTCTTTTTTTCTACCCTCATTTTTGCTGTCATGACTCTGTATCTCTGTCTTCCCTCTATTCCTCCTTTCTCTGTCTTGCTCTTCACTGTCCCTCTCCCCCAGTTCTGAAGGTAGCTGTGGAGCCTCCCTGGCCCCTGAACAGGGCCCCACGCCGCACCACACCTCCAGCCCACCCACCACCCCGCTCCAGCAGCCTGGGAAACTCGCCAGAACGGGGTCCCCTCCGCCCTTTTGTTCCAGAGCAGGAGCTGCTGCGGTCCCTGCGTCTATGCCCCCCACACCCTACCGCCCGCCTTCTGCTTGCGACTGACCCTGGGGGCAGCCCGGCCCAGCGTCGCCGCACCAGGTAATAGAAGGGTCAAAGAGGGTCTGAGAAATGGCAAAGAGCATTTGAATCTGTCAGAGACTTGAAGCAGTAGGGTAGATAGATTGGGGAGTCATGAAACCTTTCAAGAAAAATACATGTTGAGGTCACCTGGAAATAGATTACAGTGAAGGAGCAGAATAGAACTGTATGTGGAGCCCAAGGACTCCAGTTTTAAAGTGAGTTAGGGGTAGGGTAGGGTAGGAAGAACACTGAGATTCACTGGGTGGGGGGAACTGTGCCTTGTAAGATTGGAGAAGTCTTGGTTTACACTTGCTGGAGGAGGGGCACTGTCTGACAGATTGGGGAGCCAGTGGCTTCATGTCAGCACCTGTGTGCCAAGAGCCCATCCTACCAGACAGGGAGTGGGCATCTCTCTCCCTAGCTTTTATTTCTGTCCCTAGCTTTCTTTTCACCTGACTGCTCTTTCTGTTTTTCTCTCTCCCCCATGTTCCCTCTCCCTCCATCCTGTCCATAACATCCTTCCACAGCTCCCTTCCCCGCTCTGATGAGAGTCGATACTGACAGACCGCTAACCCCTCCTTCTCTGGGAGACCTCGGGTGGGCAGAGACCCCCTTCCCCTGAAAACCCCAGGCTCATTCTTCATTGCCTCCCCTAGGACCCAGAGACCTGACAGAGTCCATAGGGTTCCCTCTTCCCGATTCTTAGATGACTGGGTTGTCAGGGTCCCAAATGGCCTAATACTTTGCAGCTTTTCTTACCACAGAAAGCACTGCATCCCCACAGACAGCCCAATCTGCTGTCAGACCCCTTAGTTGGGTGGCTCATACTAATTACCCAGAGAAGCATACTCTTGTTTGCTGTCAGACTAGAACACCATGGAAGGTCCAAGGGCCTCTTCTGCCAGGGAAATCTTTTAAGGAGTCTTGTCTATGGAATAAATCCCGTATTTTCTCCATTGTCTACTGGCAGCTCTAATACTGCTTTGTGCTGTCTGCCTCAGTTGCTCTTTGAGCCAGCTCACGCCAGCCAACGAGCTCCGCTTCAGAACACCTGAAGTTAGGCAGGACAGGGACCTTCAGAATTTACCAGCTTCCCAAAGGGGTCCACTCAACATTGCCAAACTCTTCATTTCCACGTGTTTTGTGTATGTGTCAGGGAACCTCCAAGCTGATGTCTGCTTAGGGTCTCTAAAGGAGACTTGCTGAGGACACCACTTCCCCAGATCCATTCTCTGAGGAATTTTAAATCTTGGCAGTAGATCCCAGCAAGCACCCAGGAATCACTCTTGGCCGTGTTACGGAAGAGAAGCCTGGTCTTAAGGATCTTTTAGATCTGGAATCCCCTGTCACATCCATCCCTCCCAGTAGCTAGATGCTGATATATTCCTGTCATGTGAGATTGCTTTGAGATGAAGGACCATTCTTCCTCTGGCCTCCTTTCTTCATAGCAAGAACCTCCTTCCCTGCTCCCCACCCAGGGTATAGATACATCCTTTCCCCTTCCTCCCCTCTGAATGTGTGGTAGATTGAGTACCCCCACTGTACCGCACGCCCCCCAAATCCTTGGGAGCAGGATCTCCCTCATTCCCTCCTCCCTTTTCTTCTCCTACTCAGTGTTGTCTGAATAAAGTGTAAGTTCTTTTGTGTTTTTTTTTAAACTGACATTTCCAGTGAAAAAAAGAACCATCCCAAAAAAAGCCAACTCATGGTCTCAGCCTCTTTTGTGCGCCGCCCCTTGTTTCCCTGGGATCTCAGAGCCTCTGCCCCTCTCATCTCTGTGCCTCTGAGATCTGCAGATCTTCTACCAAGGAGCCTGAGCTCCCCTCCAAGATCTGCTGTTGCCCATCCCCATCTTCACTGCTGGATCTTCCGCGGATTCTGCATGTCTCCTCTCATGTGACCGCTGATCCCACGGTGTAGACTTCTGTATCGGCCCCATTCCCTCCAGGAACCTCCAGCTCTCCCCGGTGACTTCTACCCTCTACCCTGGGCCAGCACTCGCTGAGAGATGATGATTTACTGACATCTCTGGGATCCAGTAACTGCCTCCTGATTATTCCCTGGATTCCTCTTCCCACAATGTGATTTCCTGCCCCCTCCCCCTCTAAGCCCTTGTATCTCTCTGTAGACAATCCCTTACCTCCATCGAGCATCTAACATAGTCACCATGGCTCCCTTCTTTTTCCTCCTAAATTCAGCCTCCTCACTCCCTGTTTCCCTCTGGTCTGAGATATCCTGTATTTAAGGTAACCATATTTTCCAAACCAAACATCAGGGCACCTGGTCCAACAAAATCTTTTTTGCCTATATGTGAGTCTGGTTTTATGACAGGATTGGATCACATTTAGCCATACATTTAACATATTCTTCAACTAAAAAGAATAAAACAACAAATCAGGATTGCTCCAGAAAGTTTGGGGTGTGAAATACGCTTCCTCCTCATTTCTGGGGTACAGTTTAGATTAGAACACCAAAGGAATGATAATTACCCCCTTCTCTTTGTTCCCGTGCTCTTCCTTTTATGCCTGTCCTCTGAATTCTCCATACCCACCCATCTTTTGCCCTGTAGCCTCTCCCCACCATCTCCCATTTCTTCTGCAGGGGGACTCCCCCAGGGCTGGTAGCCCAAAGCTGCTGCTACAGCCGCCATGGGGGGTTGAATTCCTCACCCCCTGATGCAGGTAAGTATTCACCCCTGCTTACCCACAAATCAAGTAGGCCACATTCACTACCTACTGCAGCCTTCCCATGCACATGCCTGATATTTCCACAGGCAAGCAAGAATTGAAGCAGGGGGAACAGGAAACAGAGACTAGGTGAGGTCTAAACCCCTCCCCTACAGTTGTAACAACATATGCCTCCCACCACCACCTTTTCTAACACCACGTGCAACCACTTCATCCTCCTTCATCTTACTTTCAATTGGACACCAGCTTCTCCCACAAATTCTTCTACGTAACATTCTTGGAGAGCCTGTTTCCCCCTAAGATCAACTCTGGTGCTTCCCTGTGGCATTTTCTTGGGGGGCTCCAAATTTAGACACGGCACTAAGTGGTTCCAGCCTCGTATCCTCCTCTACATCAAAACTTGGCACCCAAAAGCCAGACAGGACATAGAGGACTCTTGACCTTAATTACGTGTTTAGTACTCCTGTAACCCCCTCTGTGCCTCCCTCCCACCTCCCAGGTCTGCCAGTGAGGAGCAGGTCCTGTCACAGGACGGGTCTAGGGAGGAACCCGTGCCCACAGTTCCTCTACAGGTCCAGGCCCCACCTGCCCCGTCTTGGAGAGTAGGCGGGGATATGTTCAACGCCAGGTTCATTCGAAACCTGCAGGAACGTCGCAGCACCAGGCCTTGGTGACCGCAGCTGCCTCCTATACCGCCAAAGACATTATTTCTCGCTACAGGAGACAGCCAAAGCCCAGCCCGCATAATGGCTATATTCATTCATTCATTCAACAGGCTTCAAATGATTTGTATCTTTTTTAACCATAATAATAAAAGTATTTATTTTTATCATGAGAGCTATTCTGAAGCTTGTCATTATCTCAATCCCACCCCTCTGCGCCGGGTCGCTCAGCCCCACCTTCGCCCAGCTTTTGTGCAAATGTCGCAGGTGGCAGTGTTCTCCATGCCGCTAATTACTGCGCAGGCGCTCTAAAGCAGCCTCCTATCCCGCGAGCGCAGGCGCACTTGCTGCAAACTGAGCGCCCCTCTGGAACCCGGAGTGCGCAAGCGCGCAAGCGCGCAACATCTCGGTTTCCCTCCCCTCAGCCCCTTACCCCCCCTTTCCCCTTCACGAAGCCGGCTCCGGGGCGCGCTCACCCCTGTGAGGAGGCCGGAGGCCGACTCGGCAGGCGCTCTCTCCACTCCCGGAACATCATGTACCAGTCCTGCCGGGCGACGGCCCGGCGTCTCGGCCCCTGCCTCCGCGCCTACCAAGCTCGACCCCAGGTAACAACTGAGAGGAAGCGTGCGGGGAGGAGAGGGGGCGGGGAGAGACCCTCCTCAGAGCCGGCGCGGGGGGCGGAGCGCGCCCGCCTCCGCGCAGGCGCAGGAGCGCCCCACTGCCCCTTCCCACCTGTGACTCGCGGCGCGTGGAGGGGCGAGGGTCTGGGGGACCGGAGCGCGCGAGATGTCGATTTTGGCGGATCTGAGAGCGGGCAAGGGGGTCCTAGGCTGGGGCAACCGGGAACTTAAGTTCTGCCCCCGGATCTCTGCGGTTACCTGAGGCTGGAGGTGATTTGAAGGGCAGACGGGGCGGCGAGGTTCGCAGCTGCGGCGCCGCCTGGGAGGCCACTGGGCCCCACCCGACCAAGCGGACTGAGCTCTGCAGCCGGCGCATCCTCCACCTGGGTAGCGGTTCTGGCAGCAAGGCCGGCCCGGGTGACCCGGTTCGGGCCCCGGCGCCCGGGCGGGCAAGATGGCCACGCCCCCGGCTGAGCCGGCTCCTCGGGGACGCAGTCGTGGACACAGGTACCCGCTCTGCCGCCCGCCTTCCCCGGAGTGAGGCCCCGGGGCTTCCTCCGGAGCGGCGTGCTCGGGTCAGGCCTGATTTTGAGTGACCTCCCCTCGTCGCAGTTTCAGTGTCGGTGATCGGGGAGAATGAAGCCCAGCATTTGTCTCCTGGGATTGTGTCCTTTACAGGGGCTGGAACTGAGAGTAGCTGACGTTTGTGCTGCATTGTAAATTGCAGAGTTTTATTTGCATTCATTATCTCGTATATTCCTGATAATAAACCAGTGAGGCTTTATCTCACATTTATAGGAGGCCATTTATAGGACGTTGAGTTATGGGGAATGAGAGTGCCTAGGGCTGCACGGTAGAATTGGAGCTCAAAGAAAATAGTCCTAGCTCCAGTTGGATGTTTTCTCTGTACAATATTTGCCTAACACACTTAATCGTGGAGTGGAGTTGTGCTGTAGGCCGCATAATTTCGCTCACAGTACAGTAAAGCTTGTTATTTATCCTTTGGCTCATTCATCAAACGGGTATCATTATAATAGGATTCTTGTCTATGAGAAGTGACACTGCCCCCAAAACTGTGCTGGAATCTTAAACAAGTGTTTGTTAATGTTTGGGGAAGGTCCTTGTTCCTGTGTAACATGGAAACAGTTTTCAGTAGAGATGAATCCATTCCTCTAGTATGTAGTTCTATCTCGCCTGTCAGGAGAAGCAGGTGGGAGCAGGAGACTATTGACGAGGGAAGCAGAACTTGGATGAAGAGGCATTAGGCAGCTGAATTCTTTTTCCCTTTTGTTCTTCCTCCTTAGGACCAGCTTTCTCCATGGGCACTACCATTCCCCCCACTTTGGCCCCACTCCACGACAACCACTCCTCCACCTTCTCCCCTCCTCTGGTCTCCCCTACCCCCATGCCCATCCACTCGGCCACTTCCCCAGACCCCCTCACTACCTCTCCCTCAGGTCCAGGCCCTCACTTCACCATGGGTGGTTCTCCCTCCAGGAAATGGGGAGGAGGGACCAGGACCTGAGTTGCACAGGGGCTGCCTGGATGGGCTTAGAAGCCTCTTTGAGGGACCTCCCTGCCCCTATCCTGGGGCTTTGATACCCTTTCAAGCCCCTGGGACCGCCCACTCTTTCCCTGCCACACCATCAGGGGATTCCGGTATGGAGGAGCACCTGGCTGTCATGTATGAGAGACTAAGACAAGAGGTAGGTCAGTTTGAAAGTGGCCTTTGTCCACAGTGGGAGGGATACAGGAAATATTGGAAATAGGTGGTTAACTGTATTCTTTCATGGAACCATGAGGCAGGCATAGAGAGCTGTTATAAACATTCTCCCAGGAAGATGCACCTCAGTTCAGGTTAGGGGAGGCTAAACGTGGGATGAGATGACCTTTCACTTGGAAGAGGGGGACACTAAAAATAGAAAACCGAGAAATAGGATCATCTTTTATCTTTCTCACTGGGCTGACACCTTCTTTCACCTAGCTTCCCAACCTCTTCCTTCACTCCCACGACTATACTCTCTACTCATCGGATGTGGAATTCATCAATGAGATCCTGAACATGCGTACCAAGTGAGAGTCGGGGCACTGGTAGGGCCTTGGGGGGGAAAGGGCTCAGTGCTAGATACCCAACCCTTTCCACTTCCAAAGGTCCTACGCTGCTTATCACAGCTGTACCCCGTTCCTTGGGCAGAGACCAGATGGTTTTCTGATTCTGCCATCCTTAAGTTTCTTTCCCATCCCCTACTCACAGAGGCCGGACATGGTATATTCTGTCACTTATCCTCTGCCGTTTCCTGGCCTGGAACTACTTTGCACAATTTCGGTTGGAAGTCCTACAGCTGACCCGCCACCCTGAGAATTGGACCGTGCAAGCCCGTTGGCGGCTTGTGGGGTTGCCCATCCATATGCTGGTTCTGCGTTTCTACAAGCGTGACAAGGGTGAGCTTTACCGGTAAGTGAGAAAGGACCCAAACTACGATTTTAGGATTTTAGGAACATGATAATCTCATCTCCCAGGCAAACCCTGATCTACCCTGACTTAACCGTGAGCTGCTTGAGAGTAGAGATCTTCTGTTAGTCTAATGTAACAAAAAGAATAGGGACTTTTGAGTATATTAGCAAACCTCTGAACTTCAGTTTTTTAAGGTACATTACCTGGCACATTTTGGGTACTCAAATACTTACTGAACAAATGAAAATTCCTTTTAGGTAAACCAAACCCACTGCTGTTGAATCAATTCCCACTCACAGTGACCCTGTAGGACAGAGTAGAACTGCCCCATAAGATTTCCAGGGAGCTTCTGGTGGGTTTGAACTGCCAACCTCTTGGTTAGTAGCCAAGCTTTTAACCACTACGCCACCAGGGTTTCCCCTCTTAGGTAAAGTATCTGGTAAATTTCTGGCAGAGTAGAATCCCCAAAATTGTTAGGCTCAGCCTCTAATGGTGTGTTTAAACCAGTGGTTCCCAGATTTTGCTGCACAGTGGAATCACCTAGAAATCTTTTAAAAATATTGATGCTACACACCTGCAACCAGGGTATCAGGATTTTTAAAAATTCTCAAGATCGCCTAAAATATAGCAAAGTCTAAGAACTCATTTAAACGAAAATGTTTGAATTAAAATTTGGGACCAGTCACCCTCTCCCTCAGTAAGCCTCTCACTTCCCCCCTCCCCAGGACCTATGATGCCTATTCTACCTTCTACCTGAATTCAGATGGCCTCATTTGTCGCCATCGCCTAGATAAAGTGAGTTCCAGGGTGGGTGGGGGAGAGGGTAGGGTGAAGGGGTAGAGCATCCAGAGATGCTCTCAGCTGACATTAACCTTTCTCCCTGCAGCTGATGCCTTCACACTCACCCCCGACACCTGTGAAGAAGCTGCTAATGGGAGCCCTGGTGGCCCTGGGACTGTCAGAACCAGAACCCAGCTTACACCTGCATACCAAGGCCTGATGGGGAACCAGGGTGGAGGCAGCACTGAAGACTTTGTTACGCACAAGAGAAGGGGGTATAGGCAGCCAAGATTCTCAGGAGCCAACTTCCTCGCCTCTTCTGTCTCCTTTCTTTCTTTCCATCTCATGCTGTGTAAAGCTGCTGTGTAATTTAACTTGTAAATAATAAAGCTAAAGTGAATATATGATAGGCTTTCCATTTGCCACTTTCTTTGAATCCCAAAAGTTCCCACCAGCTTTATTCCAAAAATAATTTTATTCAATAGATATTAAATAATGTACAGAAGGAAAAGGAGATGGAGTCAGATTCTGCTTACATCCCCTTTTTACCCTAGTTCTTCTCGTGTCTTGCCTATTTTCTTGGGCATTTTCTTAGCATGGGGATCTTCTAGCTCCTTGGCCTTATAATAGTGGGGAGCCACCTCCAGAAGCCAACTGCTCTCAATCTCCAGTACCTAGAAGGGGAGAGAAAGGATTAGTAGTTTTCTCTTCTTTCCAACCTAGATTCTCATGTGTGTATAACTGAAGTTATCTTCTTTCCCCTCTGACTGCAGGGCTAGGGGAAAAGGAGCCGTGCTCTATTATCATAATCAAAGGGCAAAGACACCTCTACTTTACAGTCCTTAGGTTCAAAGTGTTACTCAAAGTGCAAGTAAATTACCCCTAAGAAAAGCCTGGAAGCTAAAGACTATAAAGTATGCCCTATGAGGACAGAGACTTCATTTGCCTTGTTCACCACTGTAGCTCCAACACCTGAGACGCTGAAATAGTATCTATTGAAGCAATATATAGTTCTCACCAGATCTTAGAAGATGCTGCGATAGCTATTAGAAAAGATGTCTATTTTACACTAGGCCAACGCCTGTTTTCTGTTTCTCTCGCAGTCCCAGCAACTTGAGACTGTGTTCCTAGCTTGCCAGGATATCATGTCTCCATACAACCTCTACCTGCCGGGGTAAGGGATGGTACCTCACCTGTCTCATGAACTCCTTGGTGGTCAAGACAAGTTCGTGGTAGAGCAGCCAGCGTGGCTGTTCCTCAAAGAGGGAGGAGTTGGGATGAATAAACACTGTCTGCTGCTGTTTCACTGTGCGATACCCGCTACGAGTCAACCGTGCAGTATGGTAGAAGTAACCAGCAGTGATGGCCTAAGAAAAGAAAGTCAACGGGAAAGCCAGACATAAGGGAAGCCTCAGCACTCACTACCTTCTCAGTTCAAGCTTCTGGGGAACTAGAAAGCTACAGAATGCATGAAGAACCCATTGAGAATCAACCTTCAGTGGTCTGGGGGAGAAAGGGCCTGGGAAAACAGCATATTCTTGGACTGGAGGAACTGAAGCATGCTCCTCATCTCCCAAGGAGATGGGGGACGCTAGGTGGGCAACAGTAGATTGAAGAAATGCTGACCTTGCGTACTCGGATATAGTCCCCCTGGCAAGAACTAAGACCAACTTCCACACGCTCCAAGAGCCCCTCTAGCTGTTCCCGCACATCCCGGGCTCGGCGCATCGATCTGAACTGTACGAAGTTTTCATAGCACCACTGGGAAGAGTAGCCACTCTCAGCCCACTGTGAAGGTTAAAAAAGGACAGTTACATAGACAGCAGAACTAGAGTCTCCTCCCATGTCTTCATTTCCACTCACCCGAGCCCAGTTACCTGTGTGTAAACGTTGAGTAGAACCAGGTGGTCACCACCAGGGAGGAAGAAGTTGACACGGGCATTGTCAGCATGGACGACCTTGTCCTTGGGCCGGTAGAAGATAGAATTGTTGACAGAGAGCATGGCAGCAACTGTCAGGATCTCCTCTGAGCAGCTGTACCTGGGGCAGGAAGGGTAGAACATGAGCGTTCAAAGAAAAATACTCAAGAACAAACATGATGGAGGAAAAAAAATGATCATTGTGTGATGAATGTTTCCTCAGGTGGGTTGGGATAGTGGCTACAAGTCAGACAGCTGATAGATTTTGGTGGTGGTGGCAGTGGCAACTGAGGGTCGAGGAGGTGGGGGCCGTAGATCAAACAGTTATACAGGAGTGATATCTATGGAGGTGGGGGGAAAGGATGGTAGGAAAGCACCGGGGACTTCTGAGAGCCTCTGCAGTAGGAAGGCATGTATTACATGCATTGAGGAAAGACAGCACTTGCGGTGGTTCATATAATGATCTCTGACCTCAACCATGGCAGGGGAATGACATTTGAAGGTAGTCGTTCCACAACTATAGCTAAGTGTTCTGATCTGAAACTTTAGTAAGTTCCAACCAGCCCTCTTCAGCACCCCTCACAGATGGAAAATCTTCCAATTTCTTTTATGCCCTGAATTTTCCATGTCTGTCAATCTTTCCCATTTGATATCATGATCAAGGACAGGGCAGGGTCTTACTGACACTTGTGGGCTTCAAAAGGGGCAGTAAGAGTTCTCTAATAAGTGACTATTACTAGAGACAGAGGGCCCAGAGACAGGAGAAGGCATGGCCAGTTTGTGGGCTAAGGGGGCAGGGGCAGGGAGGGAGCTTACTTCTCAGAAGCCAAGATCATTTTAGATAGCATGGGGTCCACTGGCAGCTCTGCCATCTTCCGACCAGACTAAGAAGAAAGAGAGAGACAGTCGAGGCCGGTCCTCCCTCAGGTTTCCCACCACTATTAGAGGGGTCACCAGAGCCATCCTGATCTCTTCATCCTGTCCCCTACCCCATGTTTCCCTCCTATCTCACCGTGGTAAGCTCCCCAAGGTGGTTGAGGGCTCCCAGAGCATACAGCTGCTCCAAAGCCAGAAGCAGGGTCTCATATGGTGGAGGGTCCAGGAAATCAAAGTGCATTAGGTCATGGATCCCTAAAGAAAGATAGGAGGGGATCAGATAGAGTCCCTTCACAAGAACCCAGTTACTCCAGCCCCACCTCCCTCCTCTTTCAGGAGGACTAGGGCACCCAATCACCTAAGCTCTTGAGCAACAACACAACATTGCCCAGGCTGGTCCTCTGGATCTCAGGCACCGTCGTTTCCTCGAGCTCATGCTGATAGGCCCAGGCGGTATACAGGCGGAAGCACTTTCCTGCAGCCACCCGACCTGCCCGGCCAGCTCGCTGATTGGCTGAGGCCTTGCTGCAGGGTGTGACAGTGAGCGACTCCATGCCTGTGCGGGGGTTGTAGCTCTTTTGCTTACAGAATCCTGGATCCAGCACGTAAATGATGCCCTCAATGGTGAGAGATGTCTCAGCGATGTTCGTTGCCACAACCACCTGGGAGAGAGGATATGGAGTCACCTGAAGACCTGCCCAACTCATTACCTAGAAAAAAATCATCCTGGAAAGCTAGGAGTAGAGAAGCAGATGCAGATGAGGGGCAGGGGCAGAGGGGGTTGGTGTCCCAAGTCAGGAGAGAAAGACAAGGCCAATCGAAAGGTAGACAGAAGTGGGGTCAGCAGGGGTGTAAAGTGGAAAAACCCATTGCCATTGAGTCCATTCCTACTCTGAGCAACCCTACAGGACAGAGTAGAACTGCCCCATAGGGTTTCCAAGGAGCATCTGGTGGATTCGAACTGCTGACCTTTTGGTTAGCAACTGTAACGCTTGACCACTATGCCACCAGGGTTTCCATAATGTAGAAAGGAAGTGAAAAAGAGGATCTAGGGTTTATTTCAGAGATGAGACATTGGAGTATCTAGGTTCCTGCCCCCATCTTCTCTATGTACCACTTTCCTCTTAATCTTCACACATCACTTCCTACAACAGCCTCCTAACACATCTCCCTGCTTCTTCTCCCAGCCTATCTTCACTTGGCATCCAGAACGATTTTTTTTTTAATAATTTTTATTGTGCTTTAAGTGAAAGTCTACGAATCAAGTCAGTCTCTCACACATAAACTTACATACACCTTACTACATACTCCCATTTACTTTCCCCCTAATGAGTCAGCCCGCTCCCTCCTTCCAATCTCTCCTTTCGTGACCGTTTTGCCAGTTTCTAACCCCCTCTCCCCTCCCATCTCCTCTTTAGACAGGAGATGCCAACACAGCAGAATAATCTTTTTAAGATGTACACCTGTCACATCACTCCCCCATCCTTCAATAGCTTCCCATCCTACTTTAGAATTAAACTGCTTAAAGCCCTATGTCTTCTAGCTCCTGGTAACCTCTCTGACCTCATCTCCTAGCACTCTACCCAACTTTCCTTTACCCCTGCACACTGCTGCTCCCTGACTCAGGGCCTTTGCACAAGCTGTTCCCTCTTCTGGGAGCATTCTCCCAGAAACAGCCTGGCTCCCTCCCTCACCTGATGCAGGTCTGTGCCCTACTTATACCTTATCAGAAAGGCCTTCCCTATAGCCTAACAAAAACACCTTGCCACTATCCCTCACCCACACCCCCCCATAGTCAGTCCCCATCTTCCTATGCTGCTTTGTATGTCTTTAGAGCACTTACCACAATTGATGTTATGTATTTACATGTCCATTGTCTCCTCCCATTAGATTAAGTTCTGTGAGACTAGAGACTTTGTTTTGATCACTACTGTATCCTTATTCCCTAGTATAGTACCTGGCACACAGGAGGAACTCATTAAATATTTGTGAATGAAAGTTACATCTCTACTCAAATCCTTTGATGGCCATTCAGTGGTCTGAAGTCCAAACTTTTTTACCTGCAAACAGAGGCCCTCCCTAATCTCAGTCCAAAGTTGTTTTTGGCCTTATCTCCACTACCTCACCACGTGAACCTTCCATTAAGTCCGCTAGCTCTCTCTCTGGCCTCAAAAGTACCTTGAACCTTCCTCTTTTCTCCCAGCCATTTTTCTTAAAGGTCCAGATTAAATTCCACCTTCTAGAAGGCCAAGGGCTTGCTTTATTCTCTAAATCTTTCCAGTACTCACCTTCAGCTCATGCATTTGGCAGACTCTCGGTTCTTGCCATACTCACCGTCTCTCCCCAGCTCCTGAGGCCAGGGACTGACTCCTACTCAGCCTTGTAAGTGCAGCAGTGTCCACGCATACCTTGCATGGAACAGCTGCCTATCTTTTTTGCTGTTAGTTGTATCAGTTGCGAGAGTGGAGAGTGGGTTTCTCCAACTGACCTTTCGTGCTCCAGGGGGTGTAGGCTGGAAGATCCGAGCCTGCATGTCAGAGGGCAGGTTGGCATAAATGGGCAGCACCAGAAGCTCTCGGATTTTGGAGCCCAGGCGGCGGCAGCGATCCTGGAGCATCTCGCAGGCAGCCTCAATCTCCTCCTGGGTTTGGGGTGGGGATAGCACAGCACAGGGTCCCAGAGTCACAAAAGGCCAACACGCTGGCCCTAGTTTGCCTTGGGATCAACCCCCACATCACGTACCTGTCCTGTCAGGAACACCAGGATGTCCCCAGGTGGCTGCGTCACATGGATCTGCAGCACAGACACTACACAGGCTTCTAGGTAGTCAGCCTCTGGAGCCTGGGGAAGAGAGAGAGATGGGGTCACTGAGAGAAGGAGTCACAAGAAAGCCATATTCTTAGCTACACCTTTCCCTCTCCTCTCAGCTCAACATACCTTCTACCCCTGCTCCCCTTCTGACTCTCCATTCCAGCTTTCCCTCCTTGGGACCTCCTCCAAAGACCCCAGCTTCTCTGCCTCAGACTGAAGCCCATCCTCCCTGAGGGGGTACCTTGGTATAAAAGATGTCAACTGGAAATCTGCGTCCAGGAATTCGGAAGACAGGGGCATCATCAAAGAAAGCAGAAAAACGGGCTGTGTCCAGTGTAGCAGAAGCTACCAGGACCTTGAGCTCTGGGCGGAAGCGAGCCACATCCTTGATCAATCCAAAAAGAATGTCTGTGTGCAGGGTTCGTTCATGAGCCTCATCCACCATCACCACGCTGGAGAAGGAATGGAGGGAACAGTAAGTGCAGAGCGTGGGCAGTGCAGGCCTGGACACGAAGGTTCCTGGATGACAGGAGGGGGATGGTACCCAGTTGACTGGCTCTCTGCTCCCATCCCTCTCTTCTCCCAAAGATAAATGTGGGGCTCCAAGGAGAAGCCAACGATTCCAGTTATGCAGGACTAACACATAGTTAGAGAAAGCCAGAACCAGTGGTCTTCAACCTACTCCAGCCTTGGCAGACAAAAGTAGCCAAGATCAGGAGGATGGAAGCTGAAGCCACAACAAGTCAGATATCCTTTGGGATCCGCTCAGAGTCAGCAGCTGCTCTTGCCAGAGAAAGCAGAAGTAAGAGAGAGGCTCCTTCCTGCAGTCTCTTCTACCCTCCTGCCCCATCTCCATGGTACCTAGATGTCAGTTCCAGGACTACGTGAACCATAAAAAACTCAAGAACTGATGGATTAATCAAAGGACAGTGGGCAAGTTGGCTGGGTGAGAAGAAATGAGAGAAAGACCAGAGATTAGAGGAAGAGGAGACACAGAAAAACATTGGAGAGTTGGCAGACTGGAAGAGAAGGTGGGTGGCTCTCCCATAGGAGCTGGGGCCCGTGTGTACCTGTAACTTGCAAGGTCAGGCTCAGAGAGGAACTCCCGGAGCAGCATCCCATCTGTCATATAACGGAGAACAGTTCGCTCTGACGTGCAGTCCTCAAAGCGGATGCTGTAGCCAACCTGGTCAAGTGGCCATTAGTGACCAAGAGTACGCTGGTGTTAGGAGATGAGGGGCCCAGAGGGTAATGTGGGCTGAGTTCCAGACACCAGGGGCTCCCCCCACCCCTCGGTCTCCCATGGATCTCACCTCATTCCCAAGCTTCACGCCCATCTCCCGGGCCACACGGGCTGCCACACTCATGGCTGCCACCCTCCGGGGCTGGGTGCAGGCAATCTTCATACCCTTCTTTGTGTAACCCTGAACGACAAGGGAGAAGAGAAGGCTTTCCCTTTGCTAAACAAATGCCGTCTTTGGTATTTATATAGAGAAAGAAATCGTAAAAGCAGGACAGAGCAGGTAGAGAAGAGAGAACAGAAAGAAGCTGAAAACCCTGGCAAGAAAAATGGTAGATGAAGAGGGATGACAGACCCAGGATCCTCAAAGGGGGTCCTCATCCAGCCCCAAAGACCTAGCCCTTCTAGTGATCAACTTCAGAGTTCAGCTAGATTTGAGCTGGAAAAGGACAAATCAACTGGGGGAAAGCACGAGTGACAGGGAACAAAAAAAGGTAAAAAAGCATGAAAATGAGTCCTTTCACTCCTCGTTCTTTGGCCCTTTCTGAGGAATGGAGGCGGAGCTGGGTCTGGAGTGGAGTATAGCAGAGGGCCTCATTTTCTCTCTCTCCCTCTGACACACACATGCACACACACACAATCCCTTCACATTACTGAATGCCTACCAGACGTGGCCACTATGGTAGGAGTTGAGACTAAAAATATGAGAAAGGTATGGTCCTTATTCTCAAGAATCTCATGATTTGGTGGAAAAGACAGTGAAATAATTACTTAAAGTATTATACATAAGGAGCTAAGACAGGACTGTGTTCGTCTATGCTCAGTTGTAGCAACCTGGAAGGGTGGATGACCCTACCTCCTCAAAGAGATACTGGGGGATTTGGGTAGTCTTCCCCGAGCCTGTCTCGCCTTCAATGATGAGGACCTGATGATTGGCAATTGCAGCCAGGAGCTCCTCACGGAATGGAAATACCGGGAGGCTTTGGCGGACGGCCTGGATGGACTCCTTCTGCTGAGCCTGGGTCTGAGGGGGTGGAGCTAATGGCTCCTAAGGAAGGAGAAAGAGGGTGAGCGCTCTAGAGTCAGTTTTAGACCCTCCTCAGAACATCCCCCAAAACTCCCTCTCTCTCACCTCATCACCCTGGAGCTGAGTGGCCCGGACAAACTCGATGGTCTCCTCCTCCTCCAGCACCAGCTGATACTTGGGCTCCTGGGAGGCAGCATCTCGGGCCCCAAACTTCAGAGACGCTGCTCCCAGCCGGGCCTCCTCCCAGCGCCGCTGCTCCTCCCCGGGGGCACCCGATTCCTCTTCCACCAGATCCACAGCTCGTGCTGGCTATGGAGGAAGGTGGCATTTGAGGCCCAAAGACTGATAATGCCCTCTCTGCCCAGTCCCTCCTTCCCAGTCACTACCCCTGCCCACTGGGAAAATGAGACAAGGAAGGGGCCAGCTGTACACACTGCCCAGCCCCTTGAAGCCTTCCCTCCCCTCATCTTGGGACCAAGGCTGACGCAGACACCCCTTCACCTCACCTGTCCTCGAGTTTCCTCAGGCATGTGGTAGCGGTTCGTAGCCTCTAGCTTTTCCTGTTCCCCAGCTGCCCGGTACTCACGGGCCAGGTCTCGCACACGCCGTTTGTATTTGAGCTCCCGCCGCTCATGCCGGCTCAGCTCCACATCCCCAAAAAGGTACTCCTCATCAGCCAGCTCTGCCTCCAGGTCCTCAAGCTTCTCTCGCTCCCGCTTGGCCAAGTACTCCCGGCGAGACTTCTTCCGCAGCTCAGGGACCTGTCAGGAAGCGGCAGTCAAATCCTCACCTGCTGGAGCAGCAACACTTTTCCTTACCTAGCCCGAAGGGTGAAAAATTCCTGAGGGTCTAAAGATGTGCCCTCCACCCTCTTCTGCAATGTACAACCTGAAGATGTAATCAAAGTTGGGCCGCTGAATGTATCTGGGGAAGGGGGAAGAATCAATTACAGGTATCCCCCACTTTTCCAAAGCTCGCTTTATTCCACTTTGCTTTTATGAAAGACCTATATTAGTACCTATTTTTGCTAACCAAGAGAAATCTGAAGAGGATTTTTGCTTTTATGAAACAGCGTTCAGTGTTTGTTTTACAGTGAGCTGTTAAAGAGGCAGCGTGCACCCCAAGCAGCAAGAGTGGTATCACCAAGCTCCCTCCCCAGGAACTACACTCAGCATCTCGGCATCAAGCCGCCATAGCTTTGAACTGTGTCTGTGAGCATCTATGCTTTATCTTGATTTATTTTGTTTATCCATTAGCAAGGTGGGTCTGGGAACACACAAAAATTTTTCCCATATAAATTAATGGTAGCTGCTTCTCCACTTTATGCCATTTCAGCATATGGAAGGTTCCACAGGAACTCTACTTTCAGATAGCAGGGAAAACCTGTATATACAAAAAGTTGGAACCAGAGCATCAGAGTATTCCTGTAAGGCAAAATGTATTTGGGGACGCCTAGCTCTCTGGGACTAACCTCTCCCCCATACTATATGTCGTTTGGCTTCAACACATTCATCTTTGATATAGGCTTCTTAGGACACATTACGGAGGACAGTAGAAGACTGACCATCTCCTTAAGGCCCTTCCCAGTCTATGATCCCTCTTGCTGTGGCAACATGGCCTCCCCTGTGATCACAACAATCTCCTCCACCACAGTGGCAAAACCCCACAATATCCTACCCTTGGGGGCTCTGATTCATTTTAATTGCTTGGCTTTTCTTAAAGACTTAAAATGGAAGTTTATGATCATGACCTAATCTGTATACAACAATCAATATACCCCTTCAGCTTGATAGGCAAGGCAGACAGACATCCAAAAAAATCAGAGCAATGTGAATATCAAAAAGAATAACAATACAAGAGGCTATAAAACACCAAAAAATAAAACCCACAAGTCCAATGTGATGTACACACACACAAAGAGAATGGGGAGAAAAACCTTATTTGTCACCAATGAAGTAACTCTTTTACCAAACTCCTTACTCTGAAAACTGGTAATTAATGGGAAACATTTACCTTTCCTTTTAAGAAGAAATTAAAGGTCTTTCCTAGTTGTTGAGGAAAACCTCTTCTTGGTATAAAAATGTTACCCAAAAGCTTGCATGCAGCCACCTAAGATATAACTATTGGTCTCTACTTGTCTGGGACCAAAGAGCAAGAAGAAAACCAAGATTCATAAAAGAAAGTAGTCTACAGGAACCACAGCCTCATCTACCCTGAGACCAGAAGAACTAGATGGTGCCCAGCTACCACTACCTACTGATCTGACCAGAGCCACAACAGACAGATCCTGATAGAATAGGAGAAAAATGTGGAACGGAACTCAAACTCCTAAAAAGTCTATACTTACTGGACTAGTTGAGACTAGAGGACTCCTCAAGACTATTGTGCTAAGGTACTTTTTTATCCTTGAAAGAAACTATCCCCTCAGGTCACCTTTTAGTTAAGTAACAGATGGGCTCATAAAATAAAGACTATCACCTGTGAGTAATAAGCTCCTTTAAAAAACCCTGTATAGGAGACCAAATGATTAAAAATTACATTAAAGTAGAAATTAGAAGGTAAGGGGGTAGGAAAACTTGAGTAATGGAGATGGTACAACCAGAATGGAATGAATGAGACTCATGACACATTGTGAAAAAGTAACCAGTATCACTGAATAATAATTTATGCAGAAATTGTTAAACGGAGATCTAATTTGCTGTGTAAACTTATACCTTAAACACAATTAAGTATTATTAAAAAAAAAAAAAAAAAGCTAGCCAATCAATATAGAAGGAATAATATAACCAAAAAATTACTTTGTAATCCCAAAGTAATAACTGATGCAAGAAAGGATCAACAGTGGTTGGTGAAACCACTAAATAAAAAGCTGTCAGCAGAAGGAGCATACAACCAAATACTGTATCTCCCTGATGCGACAGAATGTGAAGGGTACATTAGCACCCAATAGGTGTTCCTGCCACACTGTTTATTCTGAATCAAGGGAAGCTTTAGACCCAATTTCCACTTTAAAGGTTTACAGGAAGCACAGGTTATAGCGGAACTTAACACCACAACCTAAAGATCAGATAAATCCAGAATGTAGGACACTGTACAAGATGAGAGAGAGAGCGAGCGAGCGAAACAAGAACAAAACAAATACACTGAAGAAGCCTAGCAACCAAATGCAGTGTATGAACCTTGACCGGATTTTGGTTTGGAAACAGCAGTTATTAAGAACATTTTGGGGTAACTGAGAAAATTTTACTGTAGACAGGTTCTTAGTTGATACATGAGAATTATGGTTCATCTTCTTGAGGGTAACAATGGCACTATGGACCTGGGGAGGAATGTCTTTATTCTTAGCAGGTATATGCTGATGTATTTAGAGCTAAAATTCCATAATGTCCACAACTCTTTTAAATGGTTAAAAAAAAGACCCTCATTTACATAGACATAGCAAATACTGCACAATATTAGCAATTTTGGAATTCGAATAGTCTGTATGAGTGTTCACTGTAGTACTCTTTCAACTCCCCTCATTTGTTGGACAGTTTTTATAATTTAAGAAGAAACAAAAAATTAAGTCCAGGCAAATGAAAGCACTATGACTGCACTAAGAGATGTCTCAGAAGTCTTTGACCACAGCCCTTCTGTGGGCTGGGACACGAGATGGACTAGTCAGGAGAGACCTGAGGGTGACTAGGCCATTCTTAAGACTCAAAGATTCTCGAGATTCTTTTGAGAAATCTAAGTGTGACCTTATTTGGGAAACTAGGCCCTTGGGAAACTGCCTACCCTACCTAGACTTGCATCATAGAAGTCTGGTTCATGAATTACAAAGGGCTCTGCCCCTGTCCAGTAAGAACACCAACTCAGGAAGCCACAGAGACATCATAAAGCCATGTGGGGGATGCAGGGATTAGGTGGTAGAAAGGTACTTGGAGATGGTGGTCAGGACATCCCTGGGGAGCTGGGACAGTTGCTCTGCCCCTGCCCTCTAGCCACCCGTTGATGACATCGCAGCTGCCTTTTGAGTAAGTCCCGCTAAGTCCCAGGAACAAGGAAGGTTCACATCTCCCTAATACATACTGTGATTTGGTCCTAAAGTAAAGAGTGAAGGAGGGTTTGTGGGTAGCTCTCACCCATGGTTCCTTCCCTCTACAGCTTGATTCCATCCTATGGCCTTCTCCAAGTTCCTCTGTGCTCAGCTGGCTCCTGTCAACCAAATACCATCCTCCAGAGGCCTGGGCATTCCATCATCATCCCCACTGTACTTCTTTTGTATCCTTTCTCCCTCCCCTAATCTCGCCATCAGAAAGTATTTCCTTTTGCCTTCTGATTGGCTTCATGGGCCCTGGGACTCACCATGGCTTTCCGGTCTTCCTCAGCCATCTTGAGGCGCTTTTGAGCCTCTTCATAAGCCTAGGAGAAGAAACCAAGAGGGGAGGGCTGTGAGGGCAAGAAGCCCCCCGACAACCCATCGCCATCCCCCTTTAGAATTGCAAAGGATCATTCTGATGTGCCCCCTCACAGAGAAATATCCCCTCAGTAAGGAATCTCTATGGCTGCAGGTACAGCAGGGAGGTACCTTAGCAGAGAACCCGAAGATGAACATACTGCTAGAGATGATCCCTGTCTTCGTACCATCTCTGGGATCACACCCAACATCAGATTTGACCCAGGGATCTTCTTGGGGATTTACAGAACATTCTGGCTCCTATGCACCTTCTTGTCTGACCGCTCTAGGACATTGCGAGTCCGATCCTTGTCCCGCTGCCGAACGCGCTCAGCAAAGGCATCACGTTCCTCCAGGTCCTGAAGGCGCTCGCGCTCTGTCCGCTCCCATTCATCCTCTGACTCTGGCTTCTCCGTCTGCTGTTTACTCCCCCTGCAGCCCGGCCCAGGAGATTAAGTAAGGGCATCCACAGGGCTTATAGTCCCATCATCCACCTGCCCCATCCCCTCTCATCTTGCTTCTAACTTACCCCGTCTTTCTCTTTTCTTTCTCAGAGATCACTTCCTCCTCTTCTTCCTCGTCCTCCTGGCATTTCTTCCTGAGGTGTTTCCGTTTTTTACGCTTCTTCTGGAGGCTGCTCCCAGCCCTACCCACAGTCTCCTCACTGCTATCCTCACTGTCTTCCAGCAACTTATAAGATCGGTTCTTTTCCAGCAGGGCTCGGGCCTCTCGCTCAGCTGCCCGAGCTGGCTTTTCTACCACTGCCTTCCGTGGTACCTGTCAGGAGAGGGGAAGGTAATGGGGTGCGAGCAACTCCTGACCTCTGCCCACTTACTTAGCCCTGTGCCTAAGTTAATTTCCCTTTGAGGAATTACTCGCTCTTAAACCAACCTTTGCCCCCTCTCTTCCCCATGGCTTCACATCATGTTCCTTAGCCTTAATAGGACCCTCCAACTTTTGAACGTCCTCTCATTCATTTGGCAAACATTTATTAAGCCTGTTATGTTTCAGGTACTTTTCTAGGGACTACAGACAAGGAATAAACAAAAAAGATAAAAATTCCTGCCCTTGTGGAGCTTACATTTTCAGGCCAATTCTCAATTGCTCAGCCTCTTTCTCCTGGCTTTGTTCTTCCCAGTGATTGGGTCATTCCTACAAAAAAGGCTGACAAGCTACAAGGGTTGTTTTGCAGAGGCTTGTCACATGCCCCGAACTGTATCAAACTCCAAGGATAAACTGGTGAAAAGAAAGTCTTGTCCACATGGCACGTACATAACCTCATCTCTCGCCATGCAGCATATACCACAGCCACACCAGGCTATCTGCCATTCTCTGAATATGCTGAACACTTTCACTCTTTCTACAAGGCAGGAACTTAGGTGGTAGGAATACAAAGACAAGAAGTACACAGTCCTGTGCTCCAGGAGCTCACTATTTATACCACTACTCCTTCCCCCTTCTCTACCTGACAAATTCTAGGGGCTCTTGGGACCTGCCTTCTCTGGTCACTAATTCCTCTTCTCCATCCACAGCACTTCCCACAAATCTCTTCTATGGCCTCCCACTCAAAGTGTGGTCAGTGGACCAGCAGCATCCGCATCGCCTGGGAGCATATTAGAAATTGCAGAAACTGAGACCCACCCCAGACCTCCTGAATCGGAATCTGCGTTTTAAACAAGGGGCCTAGATGAATCGTAAGCACGTTCAAGTTTAACACACTGTTCTATAGCACTTAACGCAGCCTAAAAGTAACATACTTAAAGCCTTCTCCTCGATCTTCTCCACTGAGCTGGACGCCCAGCACCTAGCACAGTACCTGGGTGACAACGGACAACGGATACACACCTGGCGAACTGACGTTACTTAACTGCGGGACAGACATTTAGGCCAGCCTCACCAGGACCTACGTAGGGCTCCTCCCCTGCTCCACCCCTACTCCTACCGCTCCCACGCCAGGCACCGCCCCAGTCGCGCTCCACCTCTCCCGACACCTTGTTCCAGAGTCTCAGGGCGAAATCCCGGGCCGGGCCACTGAGGTCCAAGGTGTCGGTGTCTCGCAGACGCTGCACGAACTCCTCGGCCGAAGCGCAGCGCTGAGCGGTGCCGATCAGGAACTGGGCTACGTGCCGCTCGCTGAGCCCCAGTACCGAGTGCAGCTCGTCTTGCACCCAGCGCTCCAGCCCGGCCGGCGTCGCCATGGCAACCTACGGTCACCACTCCCAGCCTTGAAGCGTCCGGACGAGCCGAGCTGGGGCCAGTCTGCTTAGAGGCCTGGACCCCCGAGCCGGACCCTAAACTCCGCAAAGGAGCCCACTTACGGCCTCCGGGTTCAGTTTCCAACAAACCCAGTCCGTCTTCCCGGACCCCGAAAGCCGGAAGCGGACGCGCTTTTCCGGCCTGAGCACTACGGTGGCCGAACAAGTTCAAGCGTCGCGTTACCGTACGAGAAGCTCGGAGTAAAGCACTTCCTCCCCCCATTTCCTCCTCTACCCAATCGTGCTATCGCCCCCTGCTGGTCAGCTCGTGGGTGCTTCACTCATTCATTCAACAAATACTGAGTTTTTTTATTTGTGGTTAAGTATGGTGGCCTAGTGCTGTGGCTGCTAGCCAAAGGGTCGGCAGTTCCAATCGCCAGGCGCTCCTTGGAAACTCTATCGGGCAGTTCTACTCTGTCCTATAGGGTCGCTATGAGTTGGAATCGACTCGACGGCAGTGGGTTTAGTGGTTAAGTACTATGGCTGCTAATCAAAAGTTTGGCAGTTCGAATCCACCAGGCGCTCCTTGGAAGCTGTGTGGGGCAGCTCTACCCTGTCCTGTAGGGTCTCTATGAGTCGGAATCGACCCCACGGCAGTGGTTTTTTTTGGGGGGTTAAAGTGTCAGTCGGAATAGACTCCACAGCAACTGGTTTTAATTGTTTAAAGTGCTCTGCAGTTAACCAAAAGATCGGCGGTTCAAACCCACCAGCCACTCTGCAGAAGAAAGTTGTGGCAGCTGGCTTCCTAGAGATTTACAGCCTTGGAAATCCCATGGGACAGTTCTACTCTGTCCTATAGGGTCGCTATGAGTCAGAATCAACTCCACGGCCATGAATTTGGTGGGGTTTTGTTTGTTTGTTTGAGGTAGTTCTAGTTGCAGAAGGGAAACCCTAGTGCCATAGTGGTTAAGAGCTATGGCTGCTAACCAAAAGGTTGACAGTTCGAATCCACCAGGCACTCCTTGGAAACCCTTTGGGGCAGTTCTGTTTTGTCCTATAGGGTCGCAATGAGTTGGAATCCACTCCACTGCAGCGGGTTTTTTTTTTTTTTTTTAGTTGCAGAAGATACAGCAGAGAACAAATCAGACAAAAATTCGTTACCGAATTTACATTTGAGGATGCGGGCAGACAAGATAGGTAATATGTAAAATAGGTAAGTTCTATGGAACCAAAAATAAAGCAAGTAAGGGGGAGAGGAGTTATATTTCAAATAGGAAATTCAGGCCCATGCTTCTGAAAGATTAGCCAGTGATGAGAAGGGACCTTTGCTAGGACCCGTACCTGCAGCAGGAGTGAACACAGGTTAGGTATAAGGAGGGACCTCCAGACAGAAGAAACTTGGGAACTGGGGGGAAAAGCAAAGATGTTCTCTTTTCTTGATGCTCAGAAAGTTGTTGGGGCGGGGGGTGGGAATCCAAACTAAGGAATGAGCAAACTCTGCACTTTTGGTAATAGCTTGAGTAATTCACTGATGGTTGCTTATTTGAAAGCAAACTTGTTACCTGAAGCTCTGCTGGCTCACCTGTTTGACCCTCCTTCATACTCTTGTGGTTGATTGGACTTATCAGACACTACTGTTGGAAAATGAAACGTTGTTATTCCATTAAAAGGCACAGGGGGATCCATATCATTGACTTCTTGGATGCCTTGTTTTCTGTTTCAGAGGTGGACTGAGAGCACCACCCCTGGTATCTTAGAGCTTCCTGCCCCAGCTTTTCTAGGTCACAACTGGTTAGAATCTTTACTGAATTTGCTACTGATAAAAGAATTGTTCCCCTCCATACCCACACCCTCTCTGAACTGCTCACTCTTTTGTTACCTTGCTTGTCATATATGCTTAAGATTAATTTGTCTAATACATTTTGTTTTTTAACAAAGGGGGGTCTCCTCTGGTTAGACTGGATGAGGCATCCTGTGTAGTGGTAAAAGGACTATAACTACTCAACTATGCCTTTACTAGCCTGAAGAGCTAATAAATAACTTCATAGGTAAAATGTTTCCTGCGTGGTATAAAGCAGTTAACGTGGTTGGCTGCTAACTGAAAGGTTGGTGGTTCAAGTCCACCCAGAGGTATCTCAGAAGAGAAGATTTGGCAATCTACTTCTGAAAAAAAAAAAAAAATCAGCCATTGAAAAACCTATGGAGCACTGTTCTACTCTGACACACATGGAGTCACAATGAGTCAGAATCAACTTCATGGCAACTGAAAAAATAGGTAAACTATAGCAGATGTTACACATAGAAGATAGATTCTTTGAAATAAGAAAATCCCCTAATGTCAACTATGGGTACCAAAGCCATGAATTATGGTGGTTCTTAACCCTTTAGAATATAAAATCTGTTGCCTATCAGAGGAGACCCTCTTCCAGGAACTTGACCTTCTGTAGATAGTCACTAAATTTTGCAGCAGTTTCAGAGGACTGACTGTTGATGGCCCCAAACCTTAGACTAAAAAAAGCTCCTGCAGTAGCCACATGAGTTGTGTCACACATTACAGTTGCTTGCATGGCAGCCAGCATCTGGATATTGCAATCCTTTAATTCAGTGTCCTGTGCTTCAGATTTATTTTTTATAGCTCCTTTCATGAATTCATCTGTTCAGTCATTCTAGAAGTAATTATGTGCTTATTAGGTGCCAGATGTGGAGACACCACAGTGAACCCAACTGACATAGTCTGCCCTCATGATACTTCTAGTCTACTGAACACCTCAACTGTCCTTCCTCACATCTGCTTGTCCTGCACGTGAAACCCATGCAAGGCTCTCCTAAAGCCCCTTCTATACTCAGTGCTGAGTTCCTGGTTCATCCTCCATTATTCTTCCTTCCCACAGCCACAGCCCCTTCCTCTTCACTGCCAATGGGAAGATGAGAGAGGCTTGGAAATGAGGAACCCGAAGCCTTTCCTCCACATACACTTTTTCTTTTTTTCTAAAGAAAGAGAAGCAACACGAGAGTCGGAGAAAGCTCCATTTTATTACGGAAAGTTAAAAAACAAAACCACATTCATAAAGAAGGAAAGGCAGGTGCCTCCTTAGTCACCCCACACTCTTACAATTCAATTGTGAACCACTAGGAGGAACAGAATTAAATAACTATCTGGGAGTACAAAGTCAAGATTCCCAGCCTTCCCTCTTGGGGAAAACTGAGGCACAGTAATACTGAGCAAAAGTGGGAGGAGCCACGCCCCAGGCGACTCCCAATGAGGCAACTGAAGGAGGGGGGAGAGGAAATCCACGTGGACTCGGCAAGTGGGCGTGGCTTGTAAACGTGGGGTTTTGGCAGCATGGGGCTGGGAGTTGGTGGGGTTTGTAAACCAGGCTGTGGTCAAGAGAGGAGGCAGGAGCTGTAAACACAAGGGTGGTGATCTAGGGATCGGAGTGAAGGCCAGGCCTCCCAGGGACATAGATGAGTGCTTAAATCCTGAGAGTACCTGGTGGGGAGGGGAGCTAAGGAAGGCTGTAGGGACAGTGTCTGTGCCCATGGAAATGGGGGGTCCTCCATCTTCACACACACCCCCAGTGGGCTCTGTGCACCTGTCCAGGGCTTGGGACTCACTCTTGGATCACCTAGATGCACCAGCACGTTTGACACACCAGGGACCTTGGGTTAGGGTTGAAGTTGAGCAGTTGTCTCTGCCCCCATAAACAGGACGAGAAAAGCAAGCTGGGGGATGTTGGTTGTTCTTCCCTGCCACGCTCATTTTCAGGGTCTGTCTGCCCAAGATCTTCTAGGCTCCAGGATCTTCAGTTCTGGGAAGGAGGGCAATATATCTTCCCTGTGTGGGGGAGGGTCACCTCCGGCAGGACTCATCTGTACAAGAGGCAATAATGATAGAGAATGAGTGAGGGCCTTTGCCTCCTGCCCTCCTTGCCCCAAGTTAAAGGGCAGTTGGCATATAGGAAATCAAATCCTATAACCTCTTCCTCGTCTTGAGTGCTTGTTACTACCAGTAACAGCAACCATCAATCATTTACCTTGTACTGCATTCTGTTCTAGGCACTCTTATGTTATTAGGTGCGGTCAAGTCATTTTAGACTCATAGCGACCCCATGTGACAGAACAGAACTGCCTCGTCAGGTTTTCTATGCTATAATCTTTATCGGGGCAGATTGCCAGATCTTTCTCTGGTAGAGCTGCTATAGGGGGTCGAACCGACAACTTTTCAGTTGGCAGCCAAGTGCTTAGCCATTTGCGTCACCGGGGCTCCTTCAGGCACTCACATAATCCTTAATTCCACAGTAACACCGGGAGAAGTGAAATAAAATAATTTTGTATCCAGCCATGGTTCTGCGTGCTTCACAAAAATCATTTAATCCTCTCAATTCCCAGAGGTAGTTATTATTAACCCCATTTCAGAGGTGAGAAAATGGAGGCCAGAGAGGTCAAATGCTTTCCCTGAGGACACAGCACAAGTAAGAGACAAGCTGGAATTCAAACAGGAGCTTGTCTGATCTTGTTTTTTGAACTACACTCCCATTGCCCATTGCCTTGAGTCTACACTAGAGCACCGAAAAAAAGCCCTGATCTTGGAATCTGGAGGCCTGCTGCGCACTTCGCTTCCCAGTGCCTCAGCTTCCCCATCTGTAAAGGAGTGGGTTGGGCTAGAGGTCCTGCCGAGCCCGTTCCAGCGCCAACATTAAGCCCTTCCCTTCCTCCTAGGCTGCAGTGCCAGCCCCCAACACCAGGTGGCGCGCTCGGCGCGGCAGAGCCTCGCTCACCCACTATTAGGGCCTTGGTGCGCAGCCCGCCCTGGAGCTCCCGCTGCAGAAGCAGCAGCTCCTCCTCATCCTCGTCTTCGTCGGGCTGGGCTGCTGCGGGTCCAGGGGCACTGGGGATCTCCGGCTCTGGGCCCAGCTCTTCCAGCACCGAACTCTCGGAGGGGTACTGGTACGTCGTCTCCAGGGCCGTCTCGCTGAAGGAGATCTTTAACTGGGTGTGAAAGAAAGAAGGTGGAAATGAGGTCAGCCCTGAAGCTGGCTGGGTGGGAGGCAGGGGTTGGGCTAGGGCGCCATGCTGACGACTCTCCCCTGCTCAGCCACTCTGACATGCAGTTTCCCTTTTGATACTGGCTCTCCAATCCCAGATTTCCCGTCTTCAATCTTATTTGAAAACCATCAGACTTTGGCCTGTGCTCTGGCAGGGGTTGTGGAGGCAGAAGTGAGTTAACACAGGCCCTTTAGACTGTGGGCAGCAGAGGAGTAAAAAGAAATTTTAAAAAATTGAGATAAATCCTGTAATAGAACAAAGTCCCTGGGCACCCTGAGGTAATCCCGGAAGGCTTCCCAGAGGAGGTGAGATTTGAGCAGACCAGACAGGAAAGAGGTGGATGGGGACGGAGTCCCAGGCAAAGGAGATAAGCACATTGTGTTCCATGCCCTCAACCCCTTTCTTTTCCCCTGGGAAACCCAGAACCCTGGACATTTACCCCTCACTCCTCTCCTATGGCTGGAAGCAAAGGGAACCTGGGGCTGGGAAGGGCAGGAGACCAATATAGAAAGCCCCAGAGGAACTAAGAGATCCCCTAACACACCAGGGATAAGGTGAGGTGAGAGGGCAGTGAGGAAAGTCCACACAGAGAGCGCCAGAAGGACAGGCAGAGGCAGAACCAAAAGACCAGAGAAGAATCTGGAAGGGGCAGAAAAATCCTTCGTAAACACCGTCCCAGGGGCAGGCTGAGCCCCAGCTGTTCGGGCTGCCTTTCTACCCTTCCCCTTTGCCCTTCTAAGAAGCTCAGGGGGAAGGAGCAGGGTGGGATTAACTCTGGGAGCCAAAGGGATTAGGCAGAGAAACAGGAGGATTCCATGTGAACTACTTGGAAAGGTCCAGATGATCTACTCAGGCCTTCCCTGGAGTCAGTTTAGGAAGCTGGGGGGCTGGGGCCCTGCGCCCCTGAGTTTCCACATGGACCAGGGGTGTGGGAATACAGAAGCCAAGAAGGTGGGTGGACAGGTGGTTTGCTCAGGGCTGTGTGGGATGGGATATCTGGATCCCCATGGGAAGCTGGAGCTCAGGGACTATGTCACTGTGACTTCAAGTCCTTTAACGTTTCCCCATTTCAGAGCAAAAGCCAGAAGCTTGACCATGGCCCCAAGGTGCCATCCAAAGTGCTGCTTCCCCCTCACCTTGCTGGCCTCTTCCCCCACTCCAGCCATGCTAGCCTTGATTTCCTCCAAGCACTCCCACCTCAGGGCTTTTGCCTGTGCCAGAAATACTCTTCCCCCAGACATCACCCGCGGCTCCCTCCCTCCCATTCACTCCCTTATAAAGTTGCCATATTCACCTCCCCCCACCCCAGGTTCCATTTACCTCTGCTCTATTTTTTTTTTTTTCCATAGCCACCAGCTTCTGAAGAATTTACTTATTACCCTTGCTGTCTGCCTGCCTCTCCTCCTGCCAGAGGGCAGGAGTTTTTGTCTATTTTGTTGGTGACAAAGCCCCAACATCTAGAAAACTGCTTTGCACATAGTAGGTGCTCAATCAATAGGAGCAAGGAAGTTGCCACAACAGGAAGATAAGGGTTTGTTCAGAGCTCTAATGAGGTCTCAACAGAGGACTGAGGCTAAGGAAGAAATGTGGAGGGGAGCCCAGTGGATGCAGTCAACCCCCAGTCCATAGTGGTAAAACTGCCGGGAGAATCAAGTGATAGCAACCAGGCCCCATACATCCCAGCTTCTCAAAAAAGACCACTTCTGGTTCTGTTACTGACAGATTTGCACAAACCTCTGGGAACCCATTTTTGTTTTCTTTTCACATCCCCTTTTGGGATAACAAAGGTCCCTAGGTGGTGCAGACAGTTTGCAATCAGCTGCTGACCTAAAGTTGGACGTTATGAACCCAACCGGCGGCGCCATGGAAGAAAGGTCTGCTGACGTGCTTCCGTAAAGATTACAGCTAAGAAAACCCGATGGAGCAGCTCTACTCTGTAACCCATCAGTGGGAATCAACTCAATGACAAAGGGTTTGGTTTTGGTTTTGAGCTAACAATCTCCATCGTTTCTTATTCACTCACTCAAGGATACCTTTGATTTGCTCTCAGTCTATGGCTGTCTCTCTCCCCCGCCTCTGCTCCTTCCCTTGCCCCCCCACCCCCAAACTTCTGGCTGAGCTTCTCAGGAATGCACAGCCTGCATGGAAGTGGGGGGAGTGGGCAGGGGGTGACTGACTTGCTCCTTTCCCACCAGCTATATAAGGTCACAAGGGGGCCAGGGACGGGAGGGGCTGGCCTCTAGGCCAGAGATATCCCTAGTGACTGGCAGGGCTAGGATTTCTCTCCTGATGGCAGGGATCAGTTTGATGGAATTAGCCTGCAATAGGAGTTATTTAGGGAAGGCAGGGGGTGGGGTGTGATGGGGTGGCAGTCCTCTTAACCCTGAGTCAGTGGGTTGGGGCAGCACTGGGCCAGGGCCCCGTAGTCCTGATAAGCTGGAGGCTGGAAGAAAAGAAGGCCTGAGAGGGCAAAAGAGTGAGGTGTCTGGGTCTCGGAAATTCTGTGCTACTTCCCCACCCCCACCCCAGGCAGCTGCTTCCTTATTCTCTCACCACATCCTGAGCACAGTTGTGGCAGGCCCAGGCCCAGCCTTCCGCATGCAGCCCCACCAGCCTTCCGGCTCCCACCCCAGGCTTCCTGTTTGGCCGATGTGCTTCCGGCTCCCCTACTCCCTGACCTAGGGATGGTCACCACCCCAGGTCCTGCTCTGCCCAAAGTTCCTGGCTCCTGTTAGACAGACACTGTGCTTTGGGACACAAAGCTTCTTGCCTCCTTTCCCTTCCTCCACAAAGCACAAACTGACCTCAGTAGGAAGTGACTTTTCTGAGCACCTCCCCGGTAGTCTCCTGACATAGCTCCTTTGCATCTGACCAGCCCTTAGGGGAAAAGCTGGTAGCAGTCAGAAGGCTCAGGAGAGACAGCCACAAGTACCATGGCTCAGGGATGGGAGATTAAGCAATACGTGAAGATGAATCTGGAGACCAAGAGACCCCCAAGCTTAGCCTAGGTCTTTGGTCCCTGTGGTTTCCCACTGATAATAAAGACATGAAAAACAAATCTTAGGATGTAGCACGTGGGATGAGGACTGGAGGCCAGGAAGGGCTTCCCAGTCTCTGAGATGGCTCATGAGGGGATCCTCAGGGGGCTTGGGTCGGGGAGACAGAGGGGCTGGTGGTAGAGGTCTGAGTTCTACTGCTTCCTCTTCCTGTTGTGTGTGCTAGCTACAGAGACTTCTGGGTCTGACAGTCTGAGTGTGAGACTTCTCTTTCCCTAGAGATTTTCAAGCTGGGGCCTGGTCTCCATAGGGAAGGAATTGGGCCAGGCCCAGGGGGGGAAGTTGGCCTGGCTGCTCCCACTTCCCTGTAAGTCCTTATTCAATCTAACCTCTGACCTTCTGCTGGCCTCAGCCCCCACTCTGGTTCCCAACTCCCATTGTACTCTCTAGCCCTCTGGCTTTCAGCACTGTGCCTCCAAATTCACTTCTCTTTTTCTACCCCGAGGGGAGGGAGAGGCCAGGGTGGCAGGAAGAGAGGGGAAAACCAATTGCTAAGCCAGTTCTGGGAGGGAGGAGAAGCCCACAGAGGAGGGGCAGGGAGTGAGGGGCGGGGGTATTTTGGAAGAGAAGGCTTTTCTTGTCCCAAGAGAGAAGGGAGCACTGTCTAAAGCACTGGCCCAGCTGGGGGTGTGTAACCCCGAGGTCACCCACTTCAAATGGCCTCTGTGTGCCTCTCCCATGGGGCCGACTCGGGGTTCAAAAACCTTCTCTCTGCTCCTTGGCCAGCCCTGTTCCATTCCTCCCTCCTCTCTCCTTGAACGTCCCCACTCAACTCTGCCCCCCTCTTTCTTGGGGCTCAGAGACATTCCTCCCCATTTGTCTCTCTGCCATTTCTCCCCAAGAACCCGCAACCCACCCCCTCAGTCTCCTCAGACTTTCTGCTCCAATATTCTGTCCCCTCAAAAAGTATAAGTGCTTTCATGCTGGTGGCTGTGCCATGATAGATTCAGGGTTGGCAGCCTCAGTGCACATCGCCCACCAGATGGGCTGGGCTGGGTCACAGACTCAGAGGAAAGGAGAGAAAGAAATGGGGAGAACTCAGAGCCCTAGGGAAGGGAGAAAGCACAGCGTGGGCACACCCTGGGCACACCCTGGACAGCACACCCAGAGACAGTGCTTGATTGCTGGGCAGGCTCTGAGATGAATGGAACAGGAAGGCAGCAAGAAGAAAGGGTGTGTGTGCAGAGGGAGGAAGGGTGGTGGCAGGAATTAAAAAAGAATAGAGGGAGACAAGAATACAGGAGTATAAAAATGAACAAAAGACCGGTGCCCAGAGAGAACTGGCGAGTGGGCTCCTAAGAAGTCTGGCTTGGCTGCTCCCCTACCTGTTTGTGTTGCCTTTCCGGGGACCCCTTGACAAGGCAGCTGCGGCTGAGGCGGAGGTAGCCCCCTAGAACCAAGATCTCCTCGGCAGTCGGGTACCGCTTCTTCCCGGTCCCAAGGACTGCAGCATCAGCTGTGGAAGGGGCTGCAGGAGTGGCCGGGGTTGCAGGGGGCACAGACCGCCGGGGGTTGACTGTGAAGGTGTGTCCACTGCGGCGGGGGCCCCCCACCCCTGGCCCTGCCTTTACCCCATAGAACAGACGGCTCATGAGGGGATCCCCAGGGGGCTGGGGGACAGGTGGGGCTAGGGGTGGGGGAGACAGAGGGGCTGGTGGCGGGGGCCGGAGTTCTACTGCTTCCTCTTCCTGCTGTCGAGGGCCTCCAGTCCCAGCGTCCTCTGGTGGGAGGGGGGAGGGCACAGAGCAGCGGTTCTGCAGGATGCTCAGAGGCCTGCCCTGAGCCCCTGTCTCCTCCTCCTCAGCCTCCCCTTCTCCAGGCTCTACCCCAGGAGGCCCCAGGCGCTTCTCAGCGGACTCTGAAGGTTCTGGTTTCTGAGTTTGTGTCTCTGTGTCTCTGGGTGTCCATTCTTGAACCTTCCCGGAGTTCAGGGTCCACTTCCACCCTTCTGTCAGCCTCAAGCCCCTCTCACCGTCCTCCACTAGGCCAGGCCTCTGCTCTGCTGCCTCCACTCCTCCGGGGCTGCTGTCTCGAGCCTCCCTTGTTAGGGTCTCTGATAGCCCTGTAATCTCTTCTGGGACCATCCCTGGAATTGGCCTGTCTTCTTTTTTCCCACATTCTCCCGAGAAGTCTTTGCTTTCCTCTCCTGAGCTCGGCCTCCACTGTGATGCCTCTAGTTGTGCCGAACTCTGTTCCTGAGACTCTCCGCAGTCAGGCCTCCATTTATGGGCCTCTGTGAGGCCCAGCTGCTGGCTGCCAGACTCCCCTGGGCTCAGTCTACTTTCCACCACCTCTTTCCTCCTGGGGCTTTGTTCTTGAGGCTCTGCCAGTCTTAGACTCCTCTCTGGAGTCTCTCCAGGGCTCAGTCTCCATTTCCGTGCCTCTGACTGTCGGTAGTTCCTATCTCCCATCTCTCTTGGACTTGGCCTCCAGTCCTGAGCCTCTAAAGGTCTGGGGCTAGACTCTCGGGCTCCCCGTGTCCCCAGCATCTTCTCTCTGGCCTCCCTAGGGCTGAGCCTCTCTTCTCTTGACTCTCGTCCCTTGGGGCTCTGATCCCGAGTCTCCCCAGGGCTGGGTCTTGGCTCCCGAGCCTCAAGCAGCCCGGGCCTTCTCTCAGCAAGCAGCTCTTCACTCCGCTGCTGCTGCTGCTGCTGTCGCTCCTGCCGGATGAATCGGTTCTGGTGCACTGGTCCGATGGCCTCCAGGAGGACAGCAGACTCGTCTGCGTCTGGAGGTCCAGCCTCCGCAGTCCAGGGCACAGGGCTAGGCTCCCCAAGGGACAGCCCAAGCTTGGCCCGGCGGCGCTCCAGGAGCCCCCGCTTCCAGGCTGGCATCTGGGATAGGCGCTCTTGCTCAGCCTTCTCCCGGCCACGCATGGCTGCCTCCTCCTGCCGGCGCCGGGCTAGCAGCTGGAGCTTCCAGTCTGGGATGGTGGCCATAGTCGCCTTGGGGTGAGGCTGTGGAGTGCTGGGGGCAGAGGACAGGAAGGAGAGGCTTGTGAGAGAGGCTCAGGGGGTGAGACTGAGTGTGGGGGGAAAGGAAGTGAAGGGAGGAGGTGGGAGACAGAGAAGAGGAGCTGAGGTGAGGACAGGGGAAAAGAGGGAGAAGAGGAGGCAGAGGAAGGGAAAAGCTGGGAAAATAAAGAGAAAAGATAAGAGCCAAGTTGGTGGGGGGGGGCAGTGAGGTAAAAGGAAGAGTGCAGATTCAGGGCAAAGAGGGAGGAGTCAGATTTGGCACCACATTGTTAAGAAGTCTTACTGTCCCAAGGATGTGACAGGGAGAGAGAAGGGAGAAAAGAGAAGCTGGGGGCGAAAGAGAGAAAAGCGAAGCGGGGGGAGGGGAGGGCCGGGTTCAGGCGAGGCTGCCTCACCGCTACCCCACGGGAGCTGAGAGTGGGAAGGGAGGTCAGACAGTAGCGCTGGGGACAGGATGAAGGGACCTGGGGTGGGGGGGTCTTGGGGAAGTGAGGAGGGGTCCGAGAGGGAAGGGGTCTAGGGGAGAGGGGAAGTGAAGGGGTGGAGGGGAAAGTGAGCGCCGCGGCAGGAGGCCGGCGCGCTTCAGCGCGGCCCTAAGTCTCCTGGCTCCCCTTCCAGCGTCAATCGGCCACGCCCCTCCGGTCCCCCAGCCCCCACCTCCCTGCCCCGCACTCCGCCCCCAAGGCGGGTCAAGGGAAATACCCTCCCCCGGGACTCTCCGAACCCGGGCGTCTGGGCTGCCAGCATGTTCCCAGAACTAGGCATCCACCCCCACCCTGTCCAGCCACCACCGCCTGCCTCCCCCACTGGCTGCGCCCCGGGGCCCAGGCCTGCCGAGGATCGGCTCCACGCCTCTTCTTCCCAGAGCCTGAGAGTCCGCTGCCCCGGTCCCCCGCTCTCAGGGAACTCCCACCTAGCCGGCCGCCCCTACCCGGCTCTGACTGCACAATCTCGGCACAAAGAAGAGACAGCCCAAGGCCCGGCACTGGGAAGGGAGCAGGGACCAGAGCGAGGAGAACATCCCTCCCCAAGTCTGAAACCCCTCGGTCAACTCACGCGCCGCTGGGCCCCAGGGGAGGGGGTGCAGGAGAGCCCGGTGTCCGGAGAGAGGAAGAGGAGGAGAGAGGGAGCGAGGGAGATCCGGAGACGGGAGGGAGGGGAGAAGGAGGGATAGGAGGAGGGAAAAAGGGAGCCCAGAAGGAGGGACCTAGACAGGGACCAGGGGGCCGGGCGGGGGGCGGCAACCGCTTTGTCTGAGGACAATGGGGAGAGGGACCGGGGCGAGGGGCGGAGCCTGAAGAGGGGGCGGAGTCTCGCTACCCTAGACCCAGCCTTGGGGTTCCGCTACGGGACTCCCTTCTTCGCGTCAGAACCCCCGACAGTCTCTGCCCTGTCCCCAGAGGCCCTCATCCCTCCGCCCCCTGGCCCTTGAGTGCCTAGGTGACCAGACCCCCACTCCTAGCTCTCCGACCCAGGGCGGCGGCGGCTAGTGAGTGACTCAGGCCCCTCGAGGGACTTGAGGAGGAAGCTGCAGCTGCTTCGAGCCGGGCCCGCCCTTCCCATCTCCTGCCGCTCCTCCCCATGCCTTTGCCTTCCCCCGACAGCCTTTGTTACTGAGGGGTCGAGGGCTACTGCTGCCCCGCTGTCCGGGCCCATGCGAATGGGCCCCGGGGCGAGGGGGGAGGACGGGACAGGCGCACCAGGCCAACAGCTTTGGGAGCTCGCTCTCCAACCAGAGTAGCAGCCCCCTCTCCCATGAGTCCCCTGGTCTGCAACAGAATTGGGGTTGTGAAGGAAGGGGAACTCGGCAGCTCCGGGCAAGTGGGGGCGGGTCCGCGAGAAGTGGTCGCCCAGATCTGCGTTTGTCTCGGCCGGCTTCCCGCTCTCCTTCCTTCCCAAACCCATTCCTGCAGCCTGAGAGACACTAAAGATTGCATGCCAGATGTAGAAAAGTCAGGCTAAATTTTATTTTCCTGTAACGCGTGTACCTCGGGGAAGCAGGGAGCCCTAAGCTATCCAAAACAAGAGCGGGAGAGTCCCCTCAACGAGGCCCAGGGGAAAGTGACCAGTGGCGGGACCTAGGAAGGTGGAAAGACAGGGCGGGTGGAGAGGATAATAAGGGCTGGAGATGGAGCCTCGAGGCGTGGGCCCTGGAGGGACGCCCAGTACAGTCAAACTTGCAGACTCTGATCCAGTTCCTTGGGACTGAAGCCAGCTTTGGAGAAGGGGGATCCCTGAGCAACAGTGCCAGGGGAGTGGTCAAGGCGGATCCTTTCCCTTGTGGTGTAGGCGCTGGAAGGGGGCGCTCAAGCTCAATCCCCAAATGGTGAGGGGACAGATGAGTTCCACACCAGCCTCTTTAGGGAGAGGAGAGGGCCCTAGCTGGTGAGAAGTGGACCTTCGAGTCCAATGACTAAAACTCTGAATTTAGGGTATGGAGCTGACCTCAGGAAATGGAGTCTCAAGTAGGGGAAGGACCAGGCCCTGCAGTTCAGAGTTTGGGGCCTCTGGCCCGAAGTAGCCAGCACTTGGATGTTGACAGATTTAGAATTTGAGGGGAAGAGGAAGTACAGGGCTTGGAACCAGAAGTTAGCTCTTCATTCAGCCTCCCCATCCTGGGGACGGGATAGCAGGTGCAGTTTTCTTTGTAGCTGGGCCCGGAGGTAGCGGAGGTCATGTTGGTCCAGCCCATGAGCTAGGCCCAGGTAGAGGGTGAGGAGGAGAGCAAGGAGGAGGCGATCAGTGCCCAGGGTGGGCACCACCCACAGTATGGTCAGCAGCTCCACACACACTGGGTGGCGAAGATGGGAGAAGAGCCTCAGAGCCCGGGGGGACTTCAGGGCCAGTGGCTCCCCCAGCCCGAGAACATGGTAGTACACCTAGGACAGGGAGAACAGTGTAGAAATAGAGCCAAGACCTTTTGACAACTTAAAACGAAAAAAAAAAAAAATTACCATCGAGTCGATTCCGACTCATAGGGACCCTATAGAACAGAGTAGAACTGCCCCCATAGAGTTTCCAAGGAGCACCTGGTAGATTCGAACTGCCGACCTTTTAGTTAGCAGCACTAGCACTTAACCACTATGCCACCAGGATTTCCTTTCATAACTTGGCTTCCTCTTTTCTCTCCCAGGCACCCTCCTCCTAGAACTCAGGCCCAGGCACTCCCCTTCAGAGAGCTGGGCTCCTGACATGGCTATCTAGTCCATGCATCTTCCCCAGGCCCAGGAGGCCCATGGTTGCTAGGCTTTGAGGGAGGGCTGAGGGGAGACTGTCTGACAGGAAAGGGAGGTGAGGGAGTCACAAGCAAGGGGAAGGTGGTAGAGCACTGGAGGGGGAGGACTGAAATCCTTGGAAGGGGAAGAGGAGTTCTAGAAAGGGCTGGAGGCCCCAGGTAGGGATCTGGAAGCCTCACCTGTTTGAGGCCCATGAGCTCAGCGTAGTCAAAGACGAGAAGGATGCTGAAGATAAGGAGCCAGGAAATGATGTGGAGCACAAAGCAGAGCAGGGGCACCCAGGTGGCCCATGGCTCAGCTCGAGCCTCCCACAGCACAGGACCTCTGGGTACAGGTTCCCAGTACCTCATCACCAGCTGGGGAAGGATGAGGAGCTGAGTATCCCCGCAGCCCACCCCTGAGATACCCAGTCCCAGAGGCTGCCCCATCCAGGCTGATCTGCAGCTCTCCCCTACCCCCATCATGAGCATCCACCGCGTGGAGCGTGCTGGGTGGGGTTCCAAGAATATAAGGATGACCTGTCTCTACCCTGAGGACTTACAGAATGGGTAGGGTGATCAGACAGGTACACGAAGTAGCCAGTACCAAGCACCCAATAAGAAGACAAAGGAGCACTCACTGGGAAGCTTTCCCTTGAGGCTTAGGGGTGTGGGTTTTGAAGAACTGGTAGGACTGAGTGGAGTTAAGGAGGGGATCCCAGGCAGGGGGAAAACATGAACAAAGTTGCAAAGGTGAGAATGCACATACTGTGCTTGGCCAGTGATGAGTACACCCTTCTTGATAAAGAGTAAGATATTTGCTGTGGAGGAACAGAAGCTGAGATTAGAGTCTTGAGCATCCTCAGCTCTCCTCCTAAATCCAAATTTTATCAGAAGCCTAAACTCCATGCCCCTCCACGCCAGGGTGTCCCTCCCACAGATTCTGTCCTCCTTGAGAATATGCCTGCCAGGCCCCCATACCTGCAAGGCCAGGGCAGTGCATGCCACATACAGTGACCGCTGCAGGACCCCAAAGTACCGAGACGACCATGCCTTCACTGTCTCAGTTGCCATGAGGCTGTGCTGCCCCACAAATAGTAGCAGGAGCCCCAGATCCCATGCCAGGGAGACAAGAATGCTGCGATCCTGCAGGGCAGCCAACCATCCCTGCCGGACATCTAGGGGGAGATGAGAAACAGAGAAAAGATCAGGAAGATGGCAGGAAACACTCCTTATCCTAGGCTCTTAGAGCACCAGGCCATGTCCCTTAATGCCTCCAAGAGCCTTCATGCTTCCTCTCCAGGCTTGCCCATGTCACTTTTTCTTTCCCGTTTCTTCCTTCTTCCCCAGGCATCCTCCAGAGCTGGGAAAGAGGAGTCACAGAACAAAGAACGTTGGGCAGTCACAAAAGGCGTGGCTGGAGAGGCCACCTTGGATTCTCTCTTTCATTTCAGTTCTCCAAATGGTCCCTCTTTTAAACTCTTCTCTACAGTCCTCCCCATAAAGCCCTTTCCTTAAAATACTCTGCTTATCACCCTTCCCCTCCCCCTCAGTCCTCACTCTCTCTCCATTCTAAACCTCTTATCCCCGAGTTCCTAATTTAGCCCGCAGGTCCCCTTCCCCTGGCGCGATTCGGCGCTTCCAAGGTTCGAGTTCCCTCTCCAAGACTTCCCATCTGTCATTGGTCTCCAAGTCCCGCCCCCGCGCCCTCTTCTCCGGCTCCACCCCCCTATCCCGGAGTCATCCTCTGGTCCCTCCCGCTCACCGGGGCCAGCCTCCGAGACCCCTCCAAGAAGTGGCCGAAGGGAGGTAAAGCGCACGAATTCCACTCCGGTGCCAAAGGCTAGAATGAAAGAGGCGAGGGCAGCAGGAACCAAGAGAAGCGCAGGGGCCATGGCGAGAAGCTGAGGGGCGAGGAAAGGGGGCGGCCCCGGGATTCCCGCGGCAGCTGGCCCCGCCCCGGCCCCGCCTGGGGTCCCACCCAGAGGGCGGGGCACCCGCGCACCGCCTCCCGGGCTTCCGGCCCGCCCGGCTGCGCTTGCCCAGCAGGTGGCCGCGCCGGCGCTTGGGTCCCTTTTTCGATCCTGCGATCTTGGCGTCACAGAAGGGAATGTTAGAATTTCATGTGAGCTGTTTAAAGGGCAGCGGCTCGGCAGCCACTGTCGTGGGTTGAATCTCAGCTCTTGCTAACAATTTCTCTCTTGTAGGGTTCTTAAGGAAATGGAACCTTGTAAACCCCGTTTTCTTTAATTTAGCCTTGACTAAAAAACATAACCAGAATGAGAGCTAACAAGCCTCAGCAGTTTAATAGTGAACGGTGAGAGAACGGGAAGATTGTTGACGCAGACTGTCTGAGAACCCAAAGCTCTGAATCACATATTACATCTTGTTAGACTAAAAAAGAGAAAAAGCTAGTGACCATTTTACCACAAAATAAATTAATGTTTATTCTGTAAATTATTATAAACTTGACTTACTGCCTTTCCACATACTGTGAAGGGGAGAATTTCTCTGTATTACTGAAAGTTTTGTTCTAGTAGTTCCAAATCCAAAAACTGTTGACTTATAAACGTGAAGTTGAGGATATGTTAAAATACGTGGGGTAGAAAACTGCTTGTTACAGTTGTAAACTTTGCAGCAGGTTAATTTCATCCAACAAGCTTGTGATAATTAGCTATCTATGACTTTACTCTGTAACCCCATTAGCTTGATTTCACTTCCAGAAAGGGTTAAGATCTTTTGTCTTAACGTATTTCCTACAGGCCTGTTTGTAATACCTACAGACTAACATTCATATTTAAAAAGCAAAGTAAAAGTAAGGTTTTCTTCATCAGAATTAAAGATCATTTACTTAAGGACTTACAGTAAAAAAAAAAAAAAACCCTACTAAAGGGACCTTAGACATCATTAAGCTAATCACCTTAATTTATAGTTGGAAGAGATGTAGCCCCAGAGAGATAAAGAAAATTGCCAAGGTGAGAATTAAGGGAAGCTGCCAGTCATGTGGCCCCCGGGGGGCAGTGGTGTTTCAGTGGTAGAATTCTCACTTTCCATGGTGGAAGACCGGGGTTCAATTTCTACCCAATGGACCTCATATGAAGCCACTACCCATCTCTCAGTAGATGATTGCATGTTGCTATGATGCTGAACGGGTTTTGGTGGAGCTTCCAGATCAAGACTGACTAGGAAGAAAGGCCTGAATATCTGCGTCTGAAAGTCAGTGAAAACCCTGTGGATCACAATGGTCCAAACCCCAGGCAATCATGGGGATGGCACAGGACCATACAGCACTTCATTTCCTTCTGCATGGGGTCCCCATGAGTGGGGCCTGCTGGATGGCAGGTCACAGCAAGAAGTCATGTGGGCTAACAGATGAAAAAAATTGCCCAGCAGCATCCCACAGGCTCTACATTCCTTCTCTTCCCTCTCCTAGGCTGAATACTCTTACTTCCTCTGAATCAAAGCTATCGTATCCTGCATCAGCCTGCTGTCTGTCTCAGGAGGTTGTTCTGAGTAGACTACTTCAACGAAGGTCACAGTTTGGCTGAGGGAGCCCTCTCTACACACCTGCTCCCTCCTTCCATCTTTTTAGCCTTGGGAGTGGTCACAGCACAGCTCTGGGGTACTGTACTATTTGTGATTTCTCTACGCCATGCCCATTTATTTGTAATATCGCTTTATTAAACTCTCCCCCAAATTATCTTAATTTGATTGCGCCATCTGTTTCTGGTAGGACCCTGACTGAGAGAGACACTTATTTCACACAATATGCTGTAAGCTGTGGTATTAGAGTGTAAGAAAAAAATTTCTATTGTCTAGAAGTTTACATTGGGGGATGTAAATGGTACCAATCATGAGGTGGTGATGCACCTGAGTGCTAAATGGTGCTATAGAGACAGCAAGCACTGTAGGAATCCCTCAGGCATTAATGACATGGATAGATTCGCACAGTACAGAGGCTATGAGTTGTGCAAGGGGACTTTTTTCTTTTCTTTCTATTATTGTACTTTAGATGAAAGTTTAAAGAACAAACTAGCTTCTCATTAAACAATTAGTACACATCTTGTGTTGTGACATTGGTTACCAGCCTCACCACAGGTCAACAATCTCCCCTTCTCAACCTTCGGTTCCCTATTACCAGCTTTCCTCTCCCCTCCTGCCTTCTAGTCCTTGCCCCTGGGCTGGTGTGCCCCTTTAGTCTGGTTTTGTTTTATGGGTCTGTTTAATCTTTAGCTGAAGGGTGAACCTTAGAAGCGACTTCATTACTGAGCTAAAAGGGTGTCTGGGGCCATACCCTTGGGGTTTCTCCAGTCTCTGTCAGACCAGTAAGTCTGGTCTTTTTTTGTGAGTTCAAATTTTGCTGCACATTTTTCTCCAGCTCTATCCCAGACCCTCTATTGTGATCCCTGTCAGAGCAGTCAGTGGTGGTAGCCAGGCACCATCTAGTTATACTGGACTCAGTCTGGTGGAGGCTGTGATGGTTGTGGTTCATTAGTCCTTTGGACTAATCTTTCCCTTGTGTCTTTGGTTTTCTTCATTCTCCCTTGCTCCTGACGGGGTGAGACCCGTGGTGTATCTTAGATGGATGGTCGCTCACAAGCTTTTAAGACTCGACATTACTCAGCAAAGTAGAATGTAGAACATTTTCTTTATAAACTATGTTCCAAAACCCAGTGCTGTCGAGTCGATTCCGACTCATAGCGACCCTATAGGACAGAGTAGAACTGCCCCATTGAGTTTCCAAGGAGCACCTGGCAGATTCGAACTGCCAACCCTTTGGTTGGCAGCCATAGCACTTAACCACTACACCACCAGGGTTTCCATAAAATATGTTATGGCAGTTAAACTAGATGTTCCTCTGAGACCATGGTCTCTGCCCAGTACGCTGATTCCTCAGGGAGTTTGGCTGTGTCTGAAGTTTCCATGACCTTGCTCCATCAAGTTGTGCTAGCTTTCCCAGTATTGTGTACTGCCTTACCCTTCATCAAAGTTACCACTTATCTATAGTCTACTTAGTGATTTTACATCCCCACCCACCCACCTCGCTCATAACCATCAAAGATTGTTTCTTTCTGTATGTAAACCTTTTCATGAGTTTTTATAGTAGTGGTCTTGTACAGTATTTGTCTTTCTGTGATTTACTTATTTTGCTCAGCATAATGCCCTCCAGATTCATCCATGTTGTGAGATGCTTCATAGGGCCATCATTGTTCTTTATCATTGCGTAGCACTCCATTGTGCATATGTTTATTCATTCATCTATTGATGGGCATCTAGGTTGTTTCCATCTTTTTGCTATTGTGAACAATGCTGCAATGAACATGGATGTGTATGTCTATTCATGTGATGGCTCTTATTTCTCTAGGATATATTCGTAGAGTGGGATTGCTGAATCCTATGGTATTTCAATTTCTAGCTTTCTAAGGAAGCCCCATATCATTTTCCAAAACGGTTGTACTATTTTACATTTCCACCAGCAGTGCATAAGAGTTCCAATCTCCCCACAGCCTCTCCATCATTTATTATTTTCAGTTTTTTTGATTCATGCCAGTAATGCTGGGGTGAGTTGGTACCTCGTTGTGGTTTTGATTTGCATTTCTCTAATGGCTAGTGATCTCAAGCATTTTCTCACGTGTCATCTGCTTGAATGCCTTCTTTGTCGAAGTGTCTGTTCATTTCCTTTGCCCATTTTTTAATTGGATTATTTGTCTTTTTGTTGTAGAAATGTTGGATTTTCCTGTAGATTTTAGAGATTAGGCCTTTGTCGGTTTTGTCATAGCCAAAAGTTTTTTCCCCAGTCTGTAGGTTCTCTTTTGATGAAGTCTTTTGATGAGCATGTTTAATTTTTAGAAGATCCCAATTATCTAGCTTATCTTCTGAACTGTTGTTAGTTGTGGTTTGTATCTTGTTAGTTATGGTTTGTATCTTGTCAATGCCGTGTATTAGGGCCTCTAGAGTTGATCCTATTTTTTCTTCTATGATCTTTACAGTTTTTGGTGTTATATTTAGGTCTTTGATCCATTCTGACTTAGTTTTTGTGTATGGTGTGAGGTATGGGTCCTGTTTCTTTCTTTTTTTTTTTTTTTTGCAGATGGACATCCAGTTTTGCCAGCACCATTTGTTAAAAAGACTGTCTTTTCCCCAGTTGATGGACTTTGTTTGGGCCCTTGTTGAAGATCAGGTGACTGTAGGTGGATGAATTTACATCTAGGTCCTCAGTTCTGTTCCACTGGTCAATGTATCTGTCATTGTACCAGTACCAGGTTTTTTTTTTTTTTAACTGTATAGTAGGTTCTGAGGTCAGGTATTGGGAGTCCTCCTACTTTATTCTTTTTCTTCAGTAGTGCTTTACTTATCCAGGGCCTCTTTCCTTTCCGTATAAAGTAATGATTAGTTTTTCCATCTCTTTAAAGAATGCTGTTGGTATTTGGATCAGGATTGCATTGTATTTGTAGATTGCATTGAGTAGAATTGAATTTTCACAATGTTGAGTCTACCTATCCATGAGCATGGTATGTTTCTCCGTTTATGTAGATCTCTTTTGGTTTCTTGCAGTAGTGTTTTGTAGTTTTCTTTATATAGGTCTTTTACATCCCTGGTTAGATTTATTACTCAGTATTTTATTCTTTTAGGGGCTATATAAATGGTATTCTTTTCCTGATTTCCTTTTCATTGTTACTGGTGTATAGGAATTCAACTTGCTATTGCTTTGCCTTCATTTCCATTTGAAAGTTATACCTACACCATTTGTTCCCTCTTTTATTGTTCTGACATTATTGTCATTTACAGATTAACCTCTCTGGCTCCCTGTTGTAAATTCTTGGTTTTGATTAATCCTTGAGAGTTCGTTACCTAGGTTGCTATGTGGCTAATGCAGTCTTGCGTCCTAGATTTGGGCTGTTGTCTGATGTTTTTTCTCTAATTGAAGGTCTCCCTTTAATAATTTTGTTTTTTCAAATATTCCCTTAATTTCTGTTTATCTGGAAATTTCCTAACTTCACCATCATATTTGAGTGAGAGTTTTGTAGGATATACTATTCTTGGTTGGCAATTTTTTTCTTTCAAAGTTTTATATATGTCATTCCACTGCCTTCTTGCCTGCATGGTTTCTGCTGAGTAATCAGAGCTTTGTCTTATTGTTTTCACAAGGGGACTATTATTTATTTGAGTCCTGGCATGTGCTATACCTGCAATGGTTGTGTTATATGAGATTAAACCAAAAACTCAAACCCATTGCTAAGTCTATTCTGGCTCCTAGTGACCCTATAGGACACAGTAGAACTGCCCCATAAAGTTTCCAAGGAGCGCCTTGTGGATTCAAATTGCTGGCCTTTTGGTTAGCAGATATAGCTCTTAAACAACTACGCTGCCAGGGTTTCCTATATGGTATTAGGTATGTTTAAAAGCCAACACAGTGCCTGGCAAAGCTCATGCTGTTTCTATACCAAAGTTTTCCAACTTACACGCAGAAAGTGCACAAAACTAATCAACCAACATTTTTTCATTCGAGTGAAATTCACATAAGGTAAACCATTTTAAAGAACAATTTAGTGCCATTTAGCACTTTCACAATGTTGTACGACCACCTCTGTCTAGCTCCAAAACATTTTCATCATTCCCCCAAAAAACTCTGTATCCATTAAGCAGTCACTCCGAATGCCCTGACCTCCATGTCCACCCCCTGGCAATCACCATCTGCCTTCTGTCTCAATGGACTTACCTATTCTGGTTATTCCCTATAAATAGAATCACATAATACATGACTGTGTCTGGCTTCTTCCACTTAGCATGTTTTTGGGATTCGTCCATGTCGTAGCAGACACCAAGTCCTTCATCCCTCCTCATGGCTGGATGATATTCTATTTGTACACCGCGATTTGTTTACCCATTCATCGGATGAACATTTGAGTTGTTTCCACCATCTGGTAATTGAATCATGCTGCTATGAATATTCTCGTACAAGTATTTGAGCACGGTTTCAGTTCTTCTGGGTATATACCTAAGGGTGGAATTCCTGGGTCATATGGTAGTTAATTCCATGTTTAACTTTTTGAGGAGCCCCCAAATGGTCTTCTACAGTAGCTGAGCCATTTTACATACCCACTAGCAATGTACGAGGGTCCCAGTTCCTCCACATCCTCAAAATCAACCAACTTTTAAAATTTAATAAATATAACTTTCCCTAAATGGAAGATAATAGTAAATTAAATACAAGTCCATAAGGATAAAAAAAAAAAAAGTTTTAGTCTCTTAAAAACCAGACATTAAAGAAAAACCTCACACCATAAGGCACAGAGCAAATATTTATTTATCACAGAGGTCAGGCTTAAGCATTTATTTTATAAACACTGAAAATGCAGCCAGAACAGTGCGAAGAGTTGCTCAAAGTCACAGCTAACGGATATTTCTAACCAGATAGAGCCAGGAGAGAGGAAAACATTTTCGTAGCATTCCAAAACTCTACCCTCAAATCTACTCATCTTTGGGAAGATGACTAAGAATCCCAGTAAGAAAAGAGGAAGCAATATGGGTTTCCGTGTGTGTCAAGGAGAAATAACTAGATTAGTCTGGCCAAAAATGCGCATCCACTTAAAATTCTAAGGATTAAATGGCCGTTTTAGGAAATTTGTGGTTCCCAATCTTGCTATCTTTCTGTCTACCCCTGAGCCTTTCTGACGCCACCCATGCTCCAGGACAAGTGTTATATCAGTACACCCCAATTATTTCTAAAGCCCCAGGTTCTTTCTTCACAATATTTTCTAACATTTTATTTATAGGTCTTGCAGGGAAAAGGACACTGGGGTTTTCAGGTGGATGACATTTCCGAAGTGGAGAGGGTGAAGGCCTCTGGATTGGCTTCCTGCTTCAGCACTCCTGTCAGCAGGAACTCGGGTGAGAGGAGGGGAAGCCCAATCCGGCAGGGAATGGAGCATCGTGCGAAATCCTGGGAGCACGTGATCACAACTCTCTGAGGCTGAGGACAGAGAGAAAGAGCAGACAGGAAGTCAGATGTGAAAGGGAATCCTAGAGATATATATGTTCAGGACCCATTAACCAGTCTTGGCATCATTAAAACAGTGTCTCCTCAGAGGAAGCCACATGAAACATACTGCACTGTTTATGGAGTACTCTTGCCTGAAAAGTTGAAGCTGAATTTATTCAAGCTTTTAAAGTTAAGTACAATTTACAGGAAATACAGAAGATAAAGGAACAAGGTAAATGGTACAACAAGGGAGTAAACAGAATCCAGACTGTGGAATATTCTAAAGGACAACTGACTTAGCTTCTACAGGAAGTCAATGGCATAAAAAGGCTGAGTGGGTTGGGGGCCTGCAATAGGGTAAATGAGAATTAAGAGATTTAGCAATTGTGGCAATGCACAATTGTGGATCCTGTTTTGAACAACTGTAAAAAAAATGTTTCACAGACAAGTAGAGAGATTTGATTAATGGAATGAATATGAGATGATGACCAAGAAACTACTGGTAATTTTGTTAAGGATCAATAATGGTATTTTGAGTATGTAAGAAACAGTACATATTTTAAAGAGATTTTTACTTAAGTATGTTGTTGTTAAAGCACCCACTGCCGTCAAGTCGATTCCGACTCATAGCGACCCTATGGGGCCCTGTATGTTGTTGTTAGGTACTATCAATTTAATTCCAACTCATAGTGACCCCATGTGACAGAGTAGAACCGCCCCGTTGGGTTTTCTAGGCTGTAATCTTTATGGGAGCAGATCACCAGGTCTTTCTCCTGCAGAGCTGCTGGGTGGGTCCGAACTACCAACTTTTCATTTAGCAGCTGAGCGCTTACCCATTGTTCTGCCAGGGCTCCTTAAGTATGTAGGAGAAAATAATATGGTGTCTGCTTTAAAATACCTCAGCAAAGAAAATGCAAAGGGAAAAAGGGTAGATGAAGCAAATGTAGCAAAATCTAAATTGAATCTGAGTGATTGGTATACGGAGGTTCTCTTTACTTTTGTGTATATTTTTTATTGTGCTTTTTAAGTGAAAGTTTACAAATCAAGTCAGTCTCTCTTATAAAAATTTATATATACCTTGCTATGTACTCCCAGTTGCTCTCCCCCAATGAGACAGCACACTCCTCCTCTCAACTGTGTATACCCCATGTCCATTCAGCCAGCTCCTGTCCCCCTCTGCCTTCTCATCTCGCCTCCAGACAGGAGCTGCCCACGTAGTCTCATGTGGTCTACTTGAGCCAAGAATCTCACTCCTCACCAGTATCATTTTCTGTCTTATAGTCCAGTCTAATCTCTGTCTGAAGAGTTGGCTTTGGGAATGGTTCATGTCTTGGGCTAACAGAAGGTCTGGGGACGATGACCTCCGGGGTCCTTGCAGTCTCAGTCAGATCATTAAGTCTGGTCTTTTTATGAGAATTTGAGGTCTGCATCCCACTGTTCTCCTGCTCCATCAGGGATTCTCTGTTGTGTTCCCTGTCAGGGCAGTCATCGGTTGTAGCCGGGCACCATCTAGTTCTTCTGGTCTCAGGCTGATGTAATCTCTGATTTATGTGACCCTTTCTGTCTCTTGGGCTCATAATTACCTGGTGTCTTTGGTATTCTTCATTCTCCTTTGCTCCAGGTGGGTTGAGACCAATTGATGCATCTTACATGGCCACTTGCTAGCGTTTAACCTCAGACGCCACTCACCAAAGTGGGATGCAGAATGTTTTCTTGATACATTTTGTTATGCCAATTGATCTAGATGTTCCGTGAAACCATGTTTCCCAGACCCCTGCCCCTGCTTCTCTGGTCTTTGAAGTGTTCGATTATATTCAGGAAACTGCTTTGCTTTTGGTTTAGTCCAGTTGTGCTGACCTCTCCTGTATTGTGTGTTGTCTTTCCCTTCTATATTTACATTTTTTTTAAATAAAAATAAGTTCATGTGATATCATCAGTCATTTTCTCTCATCCCCTTCCCTGTCTATACCACAGGTCTTCCCTCAACCCTCTCATTACTCTGTGCTCCCATGTGTCCCTCCATTTCTTCCTTCAACCTCTCCCCATTCCAGCCATAGCCTTAACTGCCACCTCACCAGACCCAAAACATACCACCCATACCTTATAGGACCGGGGCATATTGGGCAGGACAGTGCCTCCACAGCAGCTGATGATCTCTCCCATCTGAGGCGGGTGGCGGCTGGACTCCAGGTGTCACATGAATCTCATAGCCCTGAGAGGAAGAAAATGCTGGAGACAGTAGATGCATTCACTGATAGGGCATGGACCTTAGGGAAAGCTCTGGAGGGAGGGCTGCTGGAGCACGGGGCAGAAGAAAGCCTCTCACCTCCAGCAGCCTTCGCTTCTGAGCCCGGCTCAGGGCATCCCGAAGGCTGAAGCCAAAGTTCTTCTCCTGCTCAGGATCAGTCACCACATATTCATCCGGGGGCAAGAAGCAACCAGCCTTGCGGGACTAAGGAAGGTGGCAGTCAGCATCAAAGCACAAACCGACCCTCACTCAGCTCTTCTGCCTAGCATTTGTAGGAAACTTATGAAATATCTTTTGAGTGAATTAAGATTTCTGCTTCACTAAACCTTCTTGTCTTCCGGTACCCCCTCTTGCCTCCACCATTGCTTTCTAGAGCTACTGTGTGAGCGGTCTTCTCCTGCTACCATCCCTATTGGTCTGTCATTGTCTCCTGGCCTCTCACCTGGTGTAGCCAGTCCAAGGAGAGGATGGGGATCCCCCGTCCCAGGGCACACAGGAACTTGACTGTCCGGCGAATTCGATCAGTGACCAAGTGTGAAGCCTCTGTCACTGAGTTGGCAAGACTTCCACCCAGGGCCAGCACAGCACGTTCTCCTCGAGCATCCACCACTCCTGTGAAGAGCACCTTTGGAGGGGGTTAGCCTGAGCTGGTCACAGCAATATGTGCCAGCACTGCCTGCCTCTAAAATCCTCTAGGCCCGTGCCTGCCCTACCTCCCCCAACTCCTTGGCACATCTCCATCTCCCACCAAGCCCCATGCCCCTCCATGCCCCTTCTCTCTTACTTTGGGGGCCACTGATTCTTGGTTAGATTTGGTTCGCCGGAGGTTGCGGCTCTGTGTTCCCCTGGGCTCCTCCTCTTTTTGGTCTCTCTTTCTCTTGACTGGTCCTGGAATCACTATGTTCTGGGATCAAGAAAGATGTCGGTGGTAGTTTTTGAGCCTCTAATCCCTTTTTCCTAGCTTCATAGCCCCAGCCCTCTCCTCACCTTTTTCTTCCCTGGCCTCTCGGCAGTGCCTTCTTGTTCTTCCTTGGGGAGCTCTGTCTTCTGGGGGACTTCCCGTCTTTGGGGTTGTTTTTGAGGTGGGGGTGAATCCATAGTAGCTAAAGTCCTTTTGCGGCTTTGAGAGGCCTTAGGCTGGGGCTCTGGGGTGAACCCAGATCTACCTGCTGCCTCTACCTTTTGGAACTGGGGAGCATGAGTGGGTGCCTCAAGTTGGGGACAGGAAGGCTCAGGAATGGCCCTAAGGGACTCAGCTGCTCTCAGTGCTCCTCGTCTTTGGGTCCTTGAGGACTGGGATTTAGGTTCATGGGGTGTACAGCAGGGTTCATGGACAATGGGAGCTGTGAGGGACTCATGCTTCCTAGTGGCCCTCTGTCTCCTGTTGCAGCTGGGTTGAGGGATGGGTTCGGCGGGAATAGGCTGGTCTGTGGGGACAGGAGGCTGGAATTCAGAAGTTACAGGAACTGGCACGGCACTTACTGTGGAAGACTTTAGTGTCTTGCTCTGACTACCCTGAACTAGGGGGTCAGGGGTGACATCCTGCTCTCTGGGGGTGGGAGGCTTGAGACCAGGGACTCTGAGTTCAACTGGTTCAGGAGTCTTGACAGAAGACCTAGGTGTCCTGCCTCGAGTGGGCTGTAATACAGGCTCAGGGGTGACAGGGTGGTCTTTGGAGGTGGAAGGTTGGCACTCAAGGGCTGTGGGTTCACCTAGTTCAGGGGTCTTAACAGAGGACCTATGTGTCCTGCTCCGAGTGGTTCGTAATATGGGCTCAGGGGTGACAGGCTGATCTGTGGGGTTGAGAGGCTTGAGATCAGGGGATATGGGGACAAATGGTTCAGGGGTCTTGAGAGAAAACCTATGTGTCTTGTCCTGATTGGACCGAGATGTGGACTTAGGGGTGACAAACTGGTCTTTGGAGGTGGAAGGCTGGAGTTCAAGGGCTGTGAGTTCAAATGGTTCAGGAGTCTTGACAGAGAACCTATGTGTCCTACCCTGAGTGGCCCATAATATGGGCTCGGAGGTGACAGATTGGTCTGTGGGGGTGGGAAGCTTGAGATCAGGGGCTGTGGGTTCAATTGGTTCAGGGGTCTTGACAGAGGACCTATTTGTCCTGCCTCGAGTAGCACGAGATATGGGCTTGGGGGTCACAGGCTGGTGTGTAGAGGTGGAAGACTGAAGCTTAGGGGCTGTGGCGACAATTGGCTTGGGGGTCTTGACAGAAGACCTAGGTGTTCTGCCCCGAGTGGGCTTAGAGGTGACAGGCTGGTCTGTGAAGGTGGAAGACTGGAGCTCAGAGGCTGTGTGTTCAACTCGCCCAGGAGTCCTGACAGAGGACCTACGTGTCCTGCCCCGAGTGGCCTGTGATATGGGCTGGGCAGTGACAGGCTGGTCTGTGGATGTCGAAGGTTGGACCTCAGAGGCTGTGGGTTCAACTGGTTCAGAAGTCTTGACAGAGGACCTATGTGTCCTGCCCCGAGTGGCCCGAGACAGGGGGTTGAGGGTGACAGGCTGGTCTGTGGAAGTGGAAGGCTGGAGCTTAGGGGCTGTGGGTTCAACTGGTTCAGGGGTCCTGACAGAGGACCTATGTGTCCTGCCCCGAGTGGCCCGAGACAGGGGGTTGAGGGTGACAGGCTGGTCTGTGGAAGTGGAAGGCTGGAGCTCAGGGGCTGTGGGTTCAACTGGTTCAGGGATCTTGACAGAGGACCTGCGTGTCTTGCCCTGAGTAACCCAAGGTGTGGGCTCAGTGCTAACAGGCTGGTCTGTGGGGGTGGGAGGGTGGGGCTCAAGGGCAGTAGAGGAAACTGGAGAGGGTGTGACCCTAGAGGATCCTCGGGGCCTGACTTTAGGCTTTGGGTAGAGAGGCTCCAGCTCTGAGGACAAAGGAGTCTCTACAGCTTCTGGACTCTCTTTCTGCCTGGTCCTGGGAATGGGTGTTGCTGAAGAAGGCAGAGAGGGGGAAAGCAGGGGCTGAAGTATAGGATGTTTTTGGCTCTGAGAGATAGGCAGGTTCTGGAATGTGGCTGAGGCTTCAGGCACTGATGGAGGCAGAAAAGCATCTGGGGATTCTTGACCACCCTGGGGAGAAATGGAAGCAAGTGAGAGAGGAAGAGGTAGAGAGAAAAGAGATACAACTTCAATACAACGCTATGGTTAACGTGTGCTTGCTGACATTTTTCTCTTCGTGACCTCTCTTCCATTAGACTGGGCACTTCCTGAGGGGGGGAAACAGTCCTCTTTCTCATGGAGCTCTCTCCATAATGCCAGTGTAATGTTCTCCACACATGGATGATAGTGATGACAAGGAGGGTTGGGGGAAAGAGGGAAGGAACAAGAAGAAAAGGACTTTCATTCTCAGGTAGAGGGAGATATCATGGAAAACAATAGATGCCACTAAAGGGATAGGAACCAATTAAAACAAAAAACCAAACCACCTGCCATCAAGTTGATTCTGACTCATGGTGACCCCATGTGTGTAGAGCAGAACTGCTCCACAGGGTTTTGAAGGCTGTGACCTTTCAGAAGCAGATCACCAGGCCTGTCTACTGAGATATCTCTAGGTGGGTTTGAACTGCCCTTAAGGTTAATAGTTGGGCACTAAACTGTTTGTGGCACCCAGGGACACCAGAAACCAACTAAGGACTGGTGAAAATGGAAGAAATCAAGAATATGAGGAATATGGGACAAGAAGTAGATAAAATCAAGGTCAGGCGAAAGGACAATGGAGGAGATGTAAAGGTTAATTTGTGAGGTAGGGGGAAATATAGAAAGCAGTTCTCACTCTTGAAGTCTTCTCAGCAGGTGGCATCTTCCAATTCAAACGACCTAGACAGAAAGTAAAGACAAGTGTGGCTGAGTTCTAAGCAGTCAGTTCCTCAGGGTCTGATTATCAAAGGGGGCCATGTACCACTCTGGGATCCCTCTGCCCTTACTTACCTCTCCGCTGCCTCGTGGGGCTCACTGGGGCTACCCTTCCTCTACCTGACTGGCTGCCAGGAGCTATTGGGGCTGAAGCCAGTCCTTGAAGGGCCCCCGCCCCCACTCCAGGCTCTGGCGTTGGAAGGGAGGCCTCCCCTTTCTGGTTCTGGCTCCCACTGCCCTTGGTCTCCCCTCTCTGTGTGCCTGTCTCCTCCAGTACCTCTTTGGGTACCTTTACTTCTAACTCTGCTGGCTCACTCTCTTTCTCTGGTACTGGTCTCTGTGCTTCTCTCTCAAATATTTCTCTTGCAAGGGCCTGCTTCTCTATTTCTTTCTCTTGTATTTCCTTGGATGTCTCCATTTCTACTTTCAAACTCTTCACATCCCATTCAGCATTTGCACTTTTCATCTTTATATCAGACTCTTGTCTCTGAAGGTCTCTAGCTAACACCTGTTCTTGTTCCCTGTCCTGTAGCCCCCTGGTTAATTCTTCCTTTCCTAGACCATCTTCTCTTTCTCCTTCTGGTGGCAGTTCCTTGGCTTCCCTCTCCAAGGGCTCTCTCTCAGGGGTCACACTTTCTGCAGTTTCTCTTGGTGTATCCAGGCCTTTCTCCTCAGTCTGAATCCCCCTGCCTTGAATTCCCAGTGACTCTGTGTGAACTGTGCTTTCTGGATGTTGGTCTTGTGGAGTTGCCCTGGGTGGAGAGGGACGAGAGGGACAAGTTCCATGGGCCTCAAGGTGGGCAGCAATGTGCTGGGTCTCAGAGGCCTCTGACTCTCTTGAATAGAATGGCTGTGTAGCCAAGACCTCCCATGGCTCATCCAGGGTACCTGGAAATAGTCACACACAAGAGGCAAAGAGAGAAAATGAGGTAGAAATGTAGACTGAAAAGGTAACACATTGAGAAAGAATTAAGATAAATTCATGGATGATAAATCTAAATGGGTTATTAAAAGAAGGCTGGGAATAAGGGTGAAAACTCTAACATTCAATGTTGGTCTCAAAGTTACGACCATGCCCTCATATAAAAGCGCCCTTAGTAGCACCTTAAAAAATGATGCTAGGTTAGTTGGTCTACGGGTCTGACTCAATACGGCATTTTTTTCTGATGAAGTGGAGAAACATTGGCAAAATAGTCAAATAATGCGAAAGAAACATACAGAGGCAGAAAACAAGAATGGATGCAAAGTTGGGGGCACAGAGGAGAGCAGAGTTCCTTGTACCTGGGGTCTGGAAGCTGCAATGGAAAGGGCCAGGTTCTTCTTGGGGCAGAGTAAACAGGAAGGCCTGAGTTGCTTCTTCCTCCATCCTCTTGATTGCTGCACAAGAAAAGATGGCCTAAGCGCAGCTCCCAGTCCCAGTCTCCTGTCCTACCCACTTAGCCTTCACACTCTTCAAGAGCCACCAGTCTAGTTTCCCAGTCCCCACTGGCACCACAGCACCAACAACAGATAGTCTCACCCTCTAGGCTTGGATTCTCTCTCTCCACAAAGCACTGGGTAGCTTGTAGATCCAGATCTTCAGAGTCTGGTGGGGAGAAATGTAGGATAAGAGAAAATCATATTTGATCCTTAACTCTTTACTTTATCTCTACTATTCTCTCCCCAGCCCCAACAACCATTCTTTATTTTAGGGGTCAAGTGAGAGAGGAAGAAAGGCCAGCACTTACCATCATGGCTGTCTTTAGAGTCCTTGGTACTGTCTGTAAGCGGTTCCCTCTCCCTTTCTGTGAGGGTCTGGGCTCCCTTTCTATGTGGCTGGATGGGGTCCCCTGGAGTGCCTGTATCCACCACCAGATCTGTTAGGTTCTCCCTTGAGACAGGGAGAAGGCCCTGCTTCACTTGTGCCACAGGTGACCTACCCTGGGTTCCTGCCTCAAGAGCTCTCTCCCGCTTAAGAACAGCTGTAGCCCTCTCCGTCCCAGCATCCCCTTCAGCCGGAAGCTGGCTCTTTCTTACATCTGCCAATGCTGAGGTCACGAAGGACATGTCCTCCTCCTCATCTGTTTCACAGTCCTCATCTGGAGGAGGCGGGGCTTCCTCTAGGTGCACCACAGGCAGCTTTGCTGAGCTCCTTTCTGCTTTCATATCTGTTTGATTTGTGCCCTGTATCTGGTGCTTCTCCAGATGTGTAACAGCTGGCTCTAATGGGACTTTCTCCTCACTTTCTGTATTGATGTCCATTGTGGCAGAGGCTTGGCTTCTCTCCAGGTGGGCCCCAGGAGAGCCCTTCTCTTCCCCAACATCTTTATCGCCATCTCTAAGAAGAGGATGACTCTTTCCTGAATGTGCCATAACAAGGGCTCCATCCTTGTCTATGTGACCCCTGGGGACAGTTTGTCTGCTTTCCACTGGACATCTCTCCTCCTCCATGTCTGTGTCACTGTCTCTCTCAGCAGAGGTTAGGCTTCGCTCCAGAAGGACCACAGGTGGGGCCCTGTCCTCTTCCACATCTGTATCTCTGTGGTTGGTCACAGCTCGGCTCTCTTTCAGACGTGCCAAGGTCAGTGCTGCTAAGACTTCTTCCTCGTCATCTGTATCACTGTTGATCACCATGGAGCCTTGGCTTGCCTCGCCCTGCTCCACACCTGTGTCACCACCAGCCTGGCTCTTCTGCAGATGTGCCAAGGCAGGCACTCCAGGACCATGCATACCAACTCCACGGAAAACCTGCTTGTTCTTCATTGGAACTACAGGTGGGGTTGCAGGGATCCCCTCTTCTTCCACATCGGTATCACTGTCGATGAAGCTAGAAGGCTGGCCCCTTTCCAAATGGCCCTCAGGTGGTCTTCCTGGAGGCCTGCTGTCCTCATCCACATCTGTGTCACTGTCCTCCCCAGCAGGGTGGCTTCTCTCCAGAATCACTCTGACTGGAACCACAACATTGCCTGCACCCCTCTCAACTTTTGTGTCACTGTCCCTCTCCTTTGCTGAAGGCTGATCCTTTTCAAGCTGGAGTTCAGCTGCAACTCCATCAACATCAGGCTGCTTTGACTCTGCAGGGGCACCTTTTCTGGCACCTGAGGAGGCCTCCCTTGATGCTGGCTGCTGACCTTCTTCCTCCTCTGTGTCACTGTTCAAGTTGAAGCCAAAGGGTGCCCCAGGGCCATCCCGGGCAGAGGAAGCCCCTTCTTCATCACTGCAAAGGGAAGAAAAGAGGAAAATTCTAGTCTGTTTTCCTGGATGGGATACCCCACTGTAAATTCCTTGAGGGCAGACACAAAGTAGTATTTGTTTTTCCATCTCTAGCAATATTTTTATTGCTGCTCCACTTGGCACATCAGAGGTGCTCAGTAAAAATTCCACAAAGTGAATGAACAGTTCCCCAGTACCAACTTTCATAATAACTATCTCTGGTAAGTGATTCAACCCTCCAGCTCCTGGTTCCTCTTTCTTTTAAGACTCCCTCAGCACTCACCTCTCCGGGACTACTGTTGCCAAAGGGGAGGATGTGGTCCTTGATCCTTTCACCACACAGCTTTCAGAAAGAGGATCTGTCAAGAGGAGAAAGGAATAAGTGGAAAATTTTATACTTCTCGGCCCCATCTCCTCACCCACCCTCCCAACACCACAAACTTACCTATTTCATCATCTGAGTCCTCAGCCAACAGAAGCCCCTGGGTTCGAGTTCCTCCCTGTGCCCTGGGTGTCCCCTCTATGGCTAGAGGGCCCCGGGAGGCAAAAGGCAGGGGGACATCCAGGCGACGGTGGTACTGGCAGGGTAAGTCAGCAAAGAGAATCAACTCCTGGTCCCTGAGGCGATGACTCACCCCAGGACTCAGGACTTTAGGAGGCCTCAGGATTTGAGTACCATTGAGGCTCCCACAATCCCGGAGGATAGGTGCCTTGTCCCAGGCCAGGATCTCAATCACTGCATGTTGTTTGGAGATGGACGGAAAGGGCAGGGCCACAGAGCAGTCAGGCATTCGGCCTACCACATTCTCCCCAAGGTATAGCGGGAAATCTAAGAATTAGAGAGGTAGATAGGTTCCAAGACCCAAGTCCTGGCCTATCTGTTCTTAGGAAAATGTTCTTGTTAGGTGATCCACTACTCACTTGATCCACACATGCATTAGAAAAACAAACAGCCCTAGGACACCTAGGCAATGAAGGGTACATGCAATGCATTATTCATACTTAACACCCAACCAGCCACACTGGATTATTTGAATCTCTTCATCTTCTCCCACCAAAATAAAACCACCCCCAGAGTCCAGGACTCTAGACTGAAACAATCAACTCAATTAGTCTCCTCTTCTCTATTCCCAGTAAAAAGGATTTTTTTGTGTCTCCTCTTATAACCCTCCAAAACCTCCCCACAAAAATAAAAGGCCTATACTGATACTAAGGAGCCCTGGTGGAGCAAAGCATTAAGCACCTGGCTGCTAACCAAAATGTTGGTGGTTCAACCTATTAGCAGCTCTGAAGGAGAAAAGACCTGGTGATCTGCTCAGATAAGATTACAGCCTAGGAAGCCCTATGGGGCAGTTCTACTCTGTCATATGGGAACACTATGAGTAAGAATCAACTCAATGGCACACAACGACAATACTGCTGCTTCAGCACCCAATACCCTCTGACCTTTTTCTGGTCCATGGGCACTGCTGAAGATATGCAGTCGCCCTAGGGGTTCCAAGTTGCTCCCCACAGATTCACTGGATCTCTCTGTTTCCTCCTCTTCTTCAGCCTCCCAGTCGATAACCTGGGTATCCTCCATAATCTGGAAGGGAACACATTATCATCATCCCCATCATTAGCTCATACACACAGTATTAGAGAGGAGACTGATAACTGGGGGTGAAACTGGATAGTTACGGAGGTTGATGATTTTCTTTCCGTCAATCGTTGTTATTATCCTCCTGAAGCGTTTTTCAAATATCTTTGATGACAGAGAGAGAAATATACAGCCTCTAGTACACAAACATAACAACGATTGTGAGCGTGGCGCAGGACCAGGGTAGTGTTTTGTTCTGTTGTACACAGGGTCGCTATGAGTTGGAACTGACTCAACGGCACCTAACAACACAGATACATGTGAACATATGTACTTCCTTACATAAACAAAAGTTTTGAGAAACAATACTTAACCTTAGTATGCACAATACGCTGATTATCTTTCATCTATTTTTTCTATACCACATATATCTCTTAAACGTTGACTTGCAACCTACTAAGTTGATTTCACTATCCATTATTGGGTCACAACCTATAGTTTGAAAAAGAGAATTTCAAAGGGAATTAACCTTTGCCAAACATCAACTATGTGTTGGGCATTGTGTTATGTGTCAGGCATCATAGCCATATGAGGTACGCATTTATGAAAGTAATGCTAAAAATATTTTTAAAAGTTGCTCAATATAACACAGCAGTAAGTAGAAAGGATAGGAATATATGTAATTCTGGCTGTAACGCCCATGCTTTTTACACTTTATCCTATCACCTCAATGTGATCACACTGAACTGCAAAGAATCATAAAACCAACCATCATGTAAAGATGCTTGCTTTATGCCAGTTACTATTCTAATTACACTAGCTGACTCATTTAACAGAAGAGCCCTGTAAGGTAGGTATTATTGTTATCTCCCATTTTTTCACATAAAGAAACTGTGACACAAAAGAACTTGCCCAAGATCACCCTGATGTCTCTCCTATTTAGTACCCTTTGCTGGCTTCCCATGTTCACAGGATAAAATAAAATCTAACTCCTTAGCAAGACCCTCCACGATCTGAACTTCATGTCCTGCAATGCCTCGCTCCCCCAATTTCACGAGCCTATAATTCAGTCACATGGGCCTTCTAATTAATCTCTGAAAACACAGTCCTCCTTGTCCTGCACACCTGCATGCCTTAGCCCAGCTTGCCTCTGGCCTTTCACTCTGAGTTTCCTGCTCCAACTCCTAATCATCCCTCAAGATTCAGTTCCAATGTCACAGCTTTCCAGTGTTCCTCCTGTATGTTCCGCAGCCTATCCAAACACTTCTCATTATAGTGTAACCATTACTTTCCATTTCTGCCTTCACACGCCCCCTCCAGGGCTGGACCAGCAGAACTGTCTTTTCCCCTAAAGTCCATCATATTCAACAGTAGTTATGGAGCAAAGTTTGCCGTCAAGGTATGTGGGACATATCCGTGAACCAAACATAAAATGAGCCCTGTCTTCATGGAGGTTACATCACTGAGCCTACTGGTAAAAGAACAAATGAAAGAAGAAGCAACTCAAAATAGCATGAGTGGGATTCACTTAGAAGGATGCCACCCTAGAGGGAAACTGGTCAGGTAGGGAAAGTAAGACGACCCCTGGATAGTGTCAACTCCATCCTCATGACCGGCCTGGCCTACGAGTCTTGACTCCAGTACACCAACATCTTCGATCCACAGCCCAAGTAGGTTCCGTTATGATCCAACGTCTCCCTGCGTCTTCATACCTAGAAGTCTGAGCTGGACGTCAGGAACGGATGAACACTGTAATCCCCGAAGCAAATGCCGAATGGTCTCCGCCCAGTCGCTCCCAAGGCACGCCCCTCCCGACCTCCGGGGAAAGGAGAAAATGGCACCCCGGGAAGCCGTGGGGGAGGCCCCCAGAACTCACCTACTTTGAGTCCCCGCGCGCGCCACCAGTAACGGCCGCGACCCGGGAGGCGGGAGTGCGTGTGCAGGAAGAGGACAGGTCCGCTGGTTGGCTCTTGTTGCTGTCCTTTACAGCTCTGCTGCACGCTGATTGGTAAAGTCTCCGCGCGGAGGCTCAGCCCTCCCCCGCCCCACCCCCGCAGTTCAAAAAGGCTGCAAGGAGGCTGAGATCTGTTGAGACTGTAATGGGAGGCTTCCGTGCGCCCGCAGAATAGAGCACCTCGATTGGGTAGCTCGAAGGGACAACCTACTACCGTTTCACCTCCCACCTCCCACTTCCCGCGCAGATTTCCAAACCGCGACCACAGAGTGCGACACCATCTTCTGGCGGCGGATAGAGGGGCTGTACCATAGACGTCGCCCGATGAGTCTGTTGCGGCCAGAGCGCCGTTCCTCCGTCCTCCTAGGCATGGTGTCTGCTGACTCATGAGAAATGGGTCGCGGGTTGCAGTCGTGGCTGCAGGCTGCAGTTTGGAGAACCGTTCGAAGGCGTGGCGCTTGAGGACTCCTCATAACAATGGAATTTCATTTCCTTTTTATTTGGCTTGTTTTATAGAAGTGCTGTCTTTTCCTGGGAATACATTCCTGACGGACATTTTGAGGTCATTTTCCTAAATCTCCCTAGGCAAACAGAGAGGACTGTTATGTATATGTTAAATGTATTTTAAAGGATGACCGAGGTCTGTCCGCAGCTTTCAAAGGGTGGGGGGAAGATAATAAAATCATTTTATTTCATTACCTCAAACTAAGACATGAAAAGAACAGTAACAATTTGACCTATGTATTATTATTATTTTTTATTATTATTTAGGCAGTCCTCTCTCATTTGTTACCTCAGTTAATTTTGACTACAACAATCAAATAGGCAGAAGTCAATTTTACAGACGAGGGAACTAAAGCTCTGTAGTTAAATGTCTTGCGTAAGTTCCTACAGCTAATGTAAAAAAAAAAAATGTTAGACGGAGTCAAATTGAAACAAGTTCTCTTAATTCCATGTTCTGAGCTCTCTCTACTGCCACAAACTTGTTTTCATTGTGATCATGCCCTAAAACATAGAATATCCTTTAAAAAAAAAAAATTCCACCTCAAGTGAGTAGATGGACATGAAAGGGTCTTACACAACTTGATGCTCCTTTATTTAGAAAGCGTCTGAGAAATGTGTGTTAAATTGAACGTGAATTAACAATGATGACCTTGCTATCATCTCTTATATTATGCTGCTTACCACGCTATTGTTATTACTTGTTTATTTGTTTCATCTAACTGCAAGGTCCTTGGGGTCAGGGAGCCAGTTCCTAATCATTTTTGTATCCCTAGTTCCTTGGTTTGGTGGACACTTAGTATCCATCAAATGAATGAATCTCCAGAAGGAGCATGCCACTCTGACCCACCCAATTTTCTCACACCGCTATTCACCTACCTCCCTTTTTATTTTTCAATTTTGGGACTCTAGATCAATGTGAACTGCATTAGGCACCTAACCCCACAGTTCCCTGTTAAACAAAAAGACCAAGGTGTCTTCAACAGTGCTTCAGGGCCCAGATCCTCTACATGGACCAAGACTTCTGACTTCACAGGTCCCAGATATCAGCTTCCCTAATCAATGAACTTATTCTTTGAACACACACTCCAGACAACTACATCTCTATTCTGAAAAGTCCTTGCTGCAATTTTGTTTCTCTTTTGAAATATCATTCGGAAACTCCCAAATAAATAGCAAGAGGGCAATCCCCTCCTGTTTCCAGAGGTATGTAGAGGAACCGTGGCTTACTGGAGTTCAAGCCTAGGTCATCAAAGGACCAGAAGATAGTAGCAAAGCAGGGTGCCGCACTTCTCCCCCGTTTTCGCTGAGGTAAGCAGCCCAATCTTCCTAAGAGCTACGGCAGCGGGGAGCTTTTCAGGGCGTGCCCAGCCCACCTCCCAATGCCTGGCACCCCAGACTTCCCAATTCTTGCATCTCCCAAAACTACTCCCCTCTGTACACACAAAAAAAGAGGAACAGAGGAAAGGGATCTTGTGCAAGGTCATAGTTTTTCATTAAAAAACAAAACACCAAAAAAAACCAGTACCCACCCTTTCGTCACCTCATTTTGCAGCGTGGACAACAATAGAGGACTACAACTCCCAGAGAGGACCGCGCGCGTCCCACTCTCGCGAAGACCAATGGGTGTCTGGTACATGACAGGCATCGACTAATCAGGGACAGACTTGATGAGGCTTTGTCTCCCGACCGCGGCGCGGGACCCAATCTCCCGCCCCCCAGCCCCCGCGCACGCGCGCCCCGCCCTGCCGCCTTCCCTCCCTCACCCTCCCCCTTCCTTCTTTCTCCCTCTCAGAACCTTCCTGCCGCCGCGTTCGGACCTCGCTGCTCCAGACTCCGGGGCACGTTCCATCCCCGCAGCCTGCGATCTGCAGAGCCAAAAATTATATATCGTTCTCTTGCCCCGCACACAACCGAGGCGAGCAGAAAAAAAAAAAAAAACTAAAATAAATTTTCATCATGAGGGAAATCGTGCACATCCAGGCTGGTCAGTGTGGCAACCAGATCGGTGCCAAGGTAAGGATTCTAAAACCTCTTAATATTTCTTTCAAGAAGAAAAATTCAGATCAGTTATGAAGGATGGTTGTGGATATTCGCGCTCTCCATCCGTAATCGAGCTTTGCAAAAATAAAAAGTGTGTGTATATACGCAGACACATTTGTAGCTAGAATTGCCTTTTGGAAAATGGGGAATTTGGTAAGTTTTCTCATTTTGGGTAAGCTGTTGACGGTTTGGGGGGCGGGAAGACGGAGGATCTGTAAGATTTTACTTAGGAGGGATCTTATAACGGTCCGAGGACGGGGGAGGGAAGAGACTAGCAAAGGGCTCGAGACAAAGCGAGGCGAGGTCGGCCCCATGTGCCTCCCGCCCAACCCCCCCGTGACTCGGGTTAGGACGAGACTGGAGGGGGAAGGGGCGAGGCTGGGCGGGCAGCTGCAGAGGGCAAGCCAAAGGTGGGGGGCGCGGTGCGCCAGAGTGGGCTGCTGCCCGTCCTGCACGAAAGATCAGGGACCTCGGCGCGCCCGCGGTCCCCGAGGGGCGGCTCCGTAGTTTTGCGTGGATGGAACGATAAAATGTATAGGGTCAATTTTACTTCCTTTTATTTCCTCTTTATGAGACCCTTTTAGGGCGTGAACAGATAGGAGACAGAAGGCGCGAGAAAAGGGGGAATAGGCTCGCTAAAAGGTCCTCTCGGGATAGTTGGAGGAAAAGAAAAAGAATCCTTTAAGGCAGGAAGGAAAAAAAACTATCGAAGGAATAAAATTCCAAAGCCGGGGGGGAGGGGGATTTTACTTTTTTTTTTTTGCGCGGGTTACAGTGTAGCGGGGGAGGGGACGGGGAGGAAGTGCGCTTGCTACGTTGTAGCAGCAGGGCGGGGCCCGGCGGGGGCGGGGCCCTGGCGCGCGGGGACAATGCGGCTCTGCCCGCCGGCGGGGGCGCTCGAGCCCGGCCCCGCCCCCCGCGCGGAATTCGCGCCCTCGGCTCCGCCCCTCCCACGCGCGACACCGCCCTTTGTCAGCTCCACGCGCGCGTGCGCGCGCCGCAGTCACGTGGAGCAGGGGGAGCGACTGCGGCAGCGGCGCGCTTCTTGGTCCCCGGTCCTTTGTGCATGGAGGGGCGGTGCCCGGGGGGGCGGGAGGGGAGCTTATCCGGTCAGCTCTGCCTCCCCACCCACTCGCCTCAGTGCCCATGAACGCCAGGCTCTCTCAGCAGCATATCGTCTCAAGTCCCAAGGAGTGGAGTTGAGTAAAGTATATAAATTGAGGTTCCTGAGGATGCGGGTGTTTAGGGAAAGGGCGTGGCAGGCGGAGAGAAGGGGTGCCAGGCTTTGAAACAGAGCCTACATGGTGCGCCTGGAATAAAATGGAAGGGGATGCATAGTTGGCTGGAACCCGAGCCAGCCAGGGGCTCATTGCTCTCCTTCGGCAGTTTTGGGAGGTGATCAGCGATGAACATGGCATCGACCCCACCGGCACCTACCATGGGGACAGCGACCTACAGCTGGACCGGATCTCCGTGTACTACAATGAAGCCACAGGTGAGGGCGTGTGCCCGCGAGGATCGGGTCCCATCTCCTCGCCCACTTCTCGGGGGGGGTTTCTTTCAATCTCTGGGGAATACCTTGTTCCTTTTGCATGAGTCCATCATCCTTTCCCTTTGGAAATGTTCCTCAATTTGGTTTCTTCCAACTTCTGGGGCCAAAGCCCAGCTCTGCTGCCACCTGCTTGCAGCGCCTGGAATCACAAGTCTGGGTCCCAGGCTCCCTCAACCCAATGCATTAGTTTTCCCTTCCAGTCAGTCGCTCTTACTCTTTTTCCTGTAGGTGGCAAATATGTTCCTCGTGCTATCTTGGTGGATTTAGAACCTGGGACCATGGACTCTGTTCGCTCAGGTCCTTTTGGTCAGATCTTCAGACCAGACAACTTTGTTTTTGGTAAGTTATACAGAAGAGATCAGTAGATGTAGTCTTATTTAGTTTGAGTATAAGGGGATAAACGAGAGTTAGAAGATGATGGTTTTACTGGAGAACTTACAGAAGGCTCTGATAGAAAGTGTAGGTAACAATTGTCTTAGCTGGTAGGTTCTAGAGGAGGATATATCACAGGCGAGGGTGGAGTAAAGATATCTCCAAGGGGGTTATTCCAAAAGTTGAAAGGTAGAAGTGTGCTCATGTACCTTCACACCTTCCTAATCAAGCTTGATTCCTTGACCCCATTCCAGGTCAGTCTGGGGCAGGCAACAACTGGGCCAAAGGCCACTATACAGAGGGGGCCGAGCTGGTCGACTCTGTCTTGGATGTGGTGCGGAAGGAGGCTGAGAGTTGTGACTGCCTGCAGGGCTTCCAACTGACCCACTCACTTGGCGGAGGCACAGGCTCTGGGATGGGCACCTTGCTCATCAGTAAGATCCGTGAAGAGTATCCTGACCGCATCATGAATACCTTCAGTGTGGTGCCCTCACCCAAAGTATCCGACACTGTGGTTGAGCCCTACAATGCCACCCTCTCTGTCCACCAGTTGGTAGAGAACACTGACGAGACCTATTGCATTGATAATGAGGCCCTTTACGATATCTGCTTCCGCACTCTCAAGCTGACCACGCCAACCTATGGAGACCTGAACCATCTTGTCTCAGCCACCATGAGCGGTGTCACCACCTGCCTCCGCTTCCCTGGCCAGCTCAATGCTGACCTCCGCAAGCTGGCAGTCAACATGGTGCCTTTCCCACGTCTCCACTTCTTCATGCCTGGCTTTGCCCCACTAACCAGCCGTGGCAGCCAGCAGTACCGGGCCCTCACTGTGCCTGAGCTCACCCAGCAGGTCTTCGATGCCAAGAACATGATGGCTGCCTGTGACCCCCGCCATGGTCGGTACCTCACTGTGGCTGCTGTCTTCCGTGGGCGGATGTCCATGAAGGAGGTGGATGAGCAGATGCTCAACGTACAGAATAAGAATAGCAGCTATTTTGTGGAATGGATCCCCAACAACGTCAAGACGGCTGTCTGTGACATCCCGCCCCGTGGCCTCAAGATGGCGGTCACCTTCATTGGTAACAGCACGGCCATCCAGGAGCTCTTCAAGCGCATCTCAGAGCAGTTCACTGCCATGTTCCGTCGGAAGGCCTTCCTCCACTGGTACACAGGTGAGGGTATGGACGAGATGGAGTTCACTGAGGCTGAGAGCAACATGAATGACCTCGTCTCTGAGTACCAGCAGTACCAGGATGCCACTGCAGAAGAGGAAGAGGATTTCGGTGAGGAGGCTGAAGAGGAGGCCTAAGGCAGTCCCATCACCTCAGGCTTCTCAGCTCCCTCAGCCTTCTTCCTAACTGCCCCTTTCCTTTCCCTCAGAATTTGCATTTTCTGCCTCTTTTTTTTTTTTCCCCTTTGAGGGGGTTCTAGAACAGTGCCTGGCACATAGTAGGCGCTCAATAAATATTTGTTGTTTGTTGAATGTCTCCTCTCTTTTTCCACTCTGAGAAACCTAGATTTCTGCCATCTGGGTAACCCTGTATTTCCTTCTGGTGCCTATTGCTCCCATCTGTCCAGTTAATATTTCCATCTGTGTTTTTAAGGTAATTCTCCAGGAAGCTGGCTTTCATTCAGATCCCATCTAGAACTGTGTGCTGTAAACCCAGATGGCCACCATCCTCAGTGCAAGGGATGAGCCCATGGTAGCCAAGGGAAAGGAAACCAAGCTAATTCATAGCAGGTAGAAGTCACCAGAAGGAAAGGGGTGGGATTTTCCATTCTAGAACAGATTTAAAGAGGGGAATCCAGGCTCTTTTAGCCATCACCAGGTATTTCCCTGTTCCTTTCTCAGCTTCAGGGGAGGTGTTAACAGTATTATCTCCATTTTCAGTTTTCCTCCAGGCTGTCCTGACCTCCAGTTTTCCTTTGGAGGGGTCTGCCACGCTTGGTCAAGTGGGATCCTTACCTCCCCCACTTCACCTCCCTCCCACATTGGACTTCTTCCTCCCTTGGCTCAGGAAAGGGGAAGATAGACCAGCCTTGGTCCTGAAGCATCCAGAAAGGTCTTCCCTACCCCAGCCTTTTCTTATCCAAAAAAAAGAGGTGGGGAGTATAACAGTCCTGACATGGCAAGGTGCATACTGCAATATACAGGTTTGAGTTGATTCCCCAGAGGAGAAGGAACGGGACACACTCCGTCATCTTGCAATATCTCTTCAATTTGCTATTGCTTTTTTAAAATTTCTATCCTTTTTTTCCTCTTTCTACACTTCAAATTTCTATTTGTGTTGACCTTGCTTTTTTTCATATTGAAAAGATGACATTGCCCCAAGAGCCAAAAATAAATGGGAAATGAAAACAAGAAAACTTTGCAAAATGTGTGCTCATTTAGGGAAAGATGGTGGGCAAAGCATGGGGCCCAAGTTTTAACTTTGCACCTTCTGCTCTTAGGCCGATGAGAGTATCATAATACTTAACTGACCCTCATCATATCTTATTCCTGGTACCCAAAGCATCACCCCGCCCCTGCCAAACCTGCCAGTGCCAATCTTACTAAGGGATAGGCTCAGAATGTCAGGCCTAGGGAAGGAAAATGGGAACTGAGGTAAATGTCAAATGTCTGTCATTGGCTTTCAAGGTGGTTCCCAGACCAGCATTATTGGCAACCCCTAGGAACTTGAGGGAAGTACAGATTCTCAGCCCCACCCAGATATACTGATCAGTGGAGTTGGAGTCCAGCAAGCTGTTTTTAACAAGTCCCGGGAGATCATGATTGCTCAGGTTGAATAAGCACTGTATTGCATTTTCCCAACTTGGAGACTACCCAGGATCTTGGTTATGGGTATTTAGACTTGTTTTCTCTAGTCACTCAGACAAAGATGATTAGTAGGGGATGTCTTGATGGTCCTAATTTAAAATAACACCTTGCCTGGTGGCATGGTGGTTAAGAGCTTGGCTGCTAACCAAAAGTTTGGCAATTCAAATCCCCCAGCTGCTCCTTGGAAACCCTATGGGACAGTTCTGCTCTGTCCTATAAGGTTGCTCTGAGTTGGAATCTACTTGATGACAGTGGGTTTAGTTTATTTTTGGATAGTCTACCTGGAGTTCCTGGGTGGTGCTAACCAAAAGGTTGGAGGGTTGAATCTACCCAGATGTGCCTCTGATGAAAAGCCTGGCAATCTTCTGAAAAATCAGCCATTGAAACTATGGTGCATAGTTCTGCGACATACATGGGGTCTCCAGGAGTTGGAGTCGACTCAAGGGCAACTGTTCATTTTTATGGTCTTCGTAATTCCTCATGCTTCTCATTACACAAAATAACCGTCCTGAAGCTATCCTGGAACCTGAACAGTCCATAATTATTTCTGTTGGCCATATTGGTAGTAATTCTAGGGAGTAATGCAGTTTTCTCAACATTCCTTCTACTTCAACAGCTTTCTTGACTAAGCTTTTGGGGAAAAAAAAACCACATTGACTCTACAACTTGTAACAGCATCTAAGTAACTTTTCTCCCATTTTAGAAAGCCTAGTGAAACACAAGGGAGTAAGCTACATTGTAACAATTCATTTTGAATCCGTTTTGCTTTATTAATTGTTCATAAGTATCAGTACTTATTAACAATGTTTTTGGCCTGTAAAGTTGAGAGCCTCCAGACCATCCCTCAGTCTTGATCAGGAGAATTGTAGACCACCGGCTCAAGTCAATTAAACTGAGGGGGGAGGCGCAGGATAATGATGAGCAGGTTGGCATGCGGCCCCTGGAGAGGGCAGTCCTGGCAGTGTGGGGTTGACAAAGGGAGAAGCCCTCCCCACTCCAAGGCAAGGCACGGGTGATTTGGCAAGGAGGTATGAGGGGTAGTGCCCTCCTTTCAAAGGGCATGCTTGGGGAGGCTAGTTGGGCTGCATGCAATATGGGGACCCTTCAGGCAACGTGGAACAATGAGGCTTGGCATCAGAGAGGGCTGGAGGCTCAGGCTGTTCGCAAAGGCTTGTTGTGGTTCACCTGGCAAGAAGACAACAGTGGATGACGCTTGGAACCAGGTACCTTTCTCTCCCAGGCCCCCACCCTACCTCATTCTTTGCCCAAAGTCACTGGGGTCCATGTATAACAGCAAATCATTGAAGTGGGGCCAGAGCTCTGTTCAGACTTCCCTTGGCTTCCAGTCTTCCGATGCAGGCTCCAAGGAAGGTACCTTGAAGGTCACTGATACACTCCAGTGTTTTTATATGTGTATGTATGTTTTATTGACACACACATCTCACCCTTACTATACGCCAGGTACTGTTCTTTGCACATGTTTACTCATTTAATCTCCCCCCACCATTCAACAGAGTAGTTACTATTATTAACCAGATCTTGGTGTGAGGAAACTGAGGCACAGATGGGTTAAATAACTTGTCCAAGGTCATACAGCTAGCATGCATTGGAGCCAAGATTCAAATCAAAACAGTCTAGTTCAGAGCCTGTTCTGTGACCGCTACCATGATCTCCAGGTGAAGACACTGAGGCACCAAGAGGCAGTGATATATTCTGGGAGTAATTAACTGTTAACAGCGCTACAACTGGATCCCTGTACGAATGGGGTGACTATGAGCAAAGGCTCCAGAGATAGTCATCGTGGGTCAGAAGCACAGCTTCACCAGCTATATGGCATGGGGTAAGTTACTCAACATTTGGACGTTCAGTTTCTTTACTTTGCAAAATACTACATACCCCAAGGGTAGTTTTGATTAAAAAAAAAAAACAACAAAAAACTCCGTAGAAGCTTACCGTTGTGTCTGGCATACAGAAAGCACTTAATGAATGTCAGCAACCCCTGTACCTCCCAGGTGCTGCCCCAGTGGTAGGCCCACTGTGTCACATGACACAGGAACCCAGCAATTCTGCTTCCCGGCCCCAATCCTGGATCTGGGTCCCCTTACCTGGGAGATGCTGACACCTGTGAGTCTCTCCACACTCTCTGGCAGGCGGCTCAAGATGTCCAGTACTTCCCCAGTCACTTTAGCTGCTCCCATAGTCCCACTTCCACTGGACACCAGTGTGATCTTATTGGCTGAAGTCAAGGGGCCACTGATCTCCTCCGCCACCTGGTTGGTGAAAGAAGCCTCTCAGTGCCCAGGAGCTGACCACACCTTTTCTAACACTCTTTACCCTTGGTTTTAAGACCCTTGTCTTACTGATAAGGTCCTCAGGTGGCACAAACAGCTTGGGCTTGACTACTAACCTAAAGGTTGGTAGTTCGAACATACCCAGCAGTGCCACGGAAGGAAAGCCTGGCAATCTGCTTCCATAAATATTACAGGAAAATCCCATGGAGCAGTTCTACTCTGTAACACATGGGGCCACCATGAGTTGTAACTGCCTCGATGGCAATGGGTTTGGTCCTACTGATCATCCTTCCTCACTCTGGTCAGTGGCTTATAACTCCCATCCACAAGTTACGGTCCTCTAGCCTGGCTCTCCACCAGCCCCTCGCTTCACCCCACCCCTCAGCTCCTGATTCTGGTGCCTCCTCTCCTGGGGCCCACACAGCCCAGCACCTGGGGCAGCTTCTCTAGCAGCATGTCCAGCTGAGCCGCCTCCTGGTACAGCTGGAATGCTTCTGCTTTCTTGGCCATCTGCTCAGCCTCTGCCCGTGCTCGGGCCTCCACGGCAAAGGCCTCAGCTTCCCCACGCATCTGTGGAGGGCACAGGACACTTGTCATGGTATCGGTATTAATGCAAATATAGTTAAGGACAGGAAACTGTTGCTCAAGCAGCAACCCCCACTCCTTCTGCCTGCCAGCAAGTCACTTCCTAACTCACCCGCACAGACTCGGCCTCAGCCTCTGCCTGCATGATCAGCTGGGACCTAGGGAAAGAAGGGAAGTGGAGGGAGGAGCTGAGGAGGGGCCCTTGTGCCCAGGGAGACAGACAGAGCCAGGATGGGGGAGACTGGGGGAAGACAGGAGCTCTTGCAACCTGAGTTTCATAGAAGTCCAGGTGGTGAAGTCTTCAGCTCTTTTCTAGGGACAGCCAGGTGGTGAAAGAGTGAGGAGGGGAACGGAAAAGGGGTATTTACTTCTCTGCCTCCGCTAGGCGCTCCAGCCGGTAGCGCTCAGCTTCTGCAGGCTTCCGCACTCTGGCTTCCAGCTCCTTCTCTCGGCGGGCGATCTCCTGCTCCTGCACTGCCACCTGCTGGGCCCGCTCCACCACCTGCACCTGGACCCGCTGCTCCTCGATCTGCTGCTTAGTCTTGGCCACCTGTGGGGGATAAGCACTCAAGAGTCAGAAGTGAAGAGCAAGTGCCCAGGAAGCCAGTACAGAACAGTGGTGTGGCTGGGGATGGCCTGATGACCCTCCTTTCAGAACCAACATTAGAGTGAGGACTGTTCCCCAGGCAGCCTCCGCATCAGAGCTGGAAAAGTTGGGACCTGGTCCCTGGTCTCCCTCAGGACAGGTCAAGTGTCCCTCTGCGGAGCTCCCATATTAATGTTTCTCCACCTGTCTCCCTCTAGAGTATAAGCACCTTGAGGACACTGACTGCACTGTGGCCATCTTTTACCTTCACAAAACCTGTTGCCATAGAACTGCCCCACAGGCTTTCCAAGGCTGTAAATCTTTATGGAAGCAGACTGCCACATCTTTCTCCCACAGAGTGGCTGGTGAGTTCGAACGGCCAACCTTTCAGTTAGCAGCTGAGTGCTTAACCACTGCACCACTAGGGCTCCTCTCTACCTTCACAGTCTCTCAAATTCATCCACTTCTCTCCATCTCCGCCACCATAGGCTTAGTCCAAGCCACCACAGCTCTAGCTCTGACCGCAACAGCAGCCTCCCACTGACTTTTCTGGGGGGAGTTGGGTGGCTATCTATTTAATTTTTATCTTTTGTATACAGTACAAGAGGTTCCTAGGTGGTGCAAACCATTTGCGCTCTACTACTAACCTAAAGGTTAGTGGTTTGAACCCATCCAGAGGTACTGCGCAAGAAAGCCCTGACAATCTGTTTCCATTACGGCCAAGAAAATCCTATGGAACAGTTCTACTATGCAACATATGGGGTCACCATGAGTAGGAATCAATGGCGACAGGTTTATATGATACAAATCCCAAAGGTAAAACAGTGAGAAGTAAGGCTTTCTCCCATCTCTTTCTGTAAACCACCTGGTTCCCTTCCCTAGAAGTAATCACTGTGACTAGCTTCCAGTGTATTCTTCCAGGGATACTCTAAGGATGTGCATATATATAGAATTCTTCTTATCTAGCTATATTTCCTTTCCTTATTCTTTGTAGTGCACAGGGATCAGAAGACTGTTGCCAAGATGTGGGTGACGAGAGGCACCGGGCGAGGAACCCACTTACTGTCTCATTACTCAGGTTCAGCCATATGCCATCATCTCTGTGGGGTTCATCAATACAGTGATGGTTCCCTAACTTTCACTGGGCCCATCTGTTCACTCTGGAGGGAAGGGTGGCTCTGGATATGGCACCTTGCACTGTCTTTAACTGTAAATTTTCAAACCTTTTCCAAATTAGACTACTAGTTACCCTCAACACTGGGTATACAGCTGTCATCCTGTGATCTCCCTCACCATTACCCTGGGGGTACCCTTCACCTCTCTCTTTGGTTAGGTCTCTTGTTTCTTGTGACCCACTTTTTTTTTTCTTTTCTTGTTTGGGTCACCTTTTGGTGAAGCTCAACTCCCAGTAGCTTCCTCAGAAAGACTTCGTGGGCAATACATTTTTGGAGATCCTGCTTCTCTGAGATCTTGATTCCATCCTTCGATTTCAAGTGTCAGTGAGGCTGGGAATAGGCTGCTATGTACAGATTAATTTTTCCATGAGAATTTTGAAGCCACTACTCTATCATCTTCTAGCTTCTTGACACATATGAAATCATTTGGATACCAAGTCCTTTGGTCGAGATCTGTTCTTTCTCTCTAGAAGCTTTTAGATCTTTCTCTTCATCTTCTGTGTCTTGGAATTTCACAATGATGTGTTTCAATGTAGATCTTTTTATTTATTGTGTTGGGCACTTGGTTGGGATTGTTTCAATGTAAAAACTGATGTCTTTCCAAACAGATGTGCTTTTTTGATTTATATTATTGGTAATTTCCTCCCTTTTTCTTCCATGAGATACCCTGTTGTTGTTAGGTGCCATTGAGTCAGTTCCGACTCAGAGAGACCCTATGCACAACAGAACGAAACACTGCCCGGTCCTGCACCATCCTTATAATCTTTGTTATGCTTGAGTCCATTGTTGCAGCCACTATGTCAATCTTCCTCATTAAGGGTATTCCTCTTTTTTGCTGACCTTGTACTTTACCAAGCATGATGTCCTTCTCCAGGGACTGATGCCTCCTGACAACACGTCCAAAGTATGTAAGACGCAGTTTTACCATCCTTGCTCCTAAGGAGCATTCTGGTTGTACTTCTTTCAAGATAGATTCGTTTGTTCTTTTGGCAGTCCATGGTATATTCAATATTCTTTGCCAACACCGCAATTCAAAGGCATCAATTCTTCCATCTTCCTTATTCATTGTCCACCTTTCACATGCATATGATGCGGTCGAAAATACCACTCAATAATGCAGTCGAAAATACCGCGCCTTTGGTCAAATGCACCTTAGTCTTCAAGGTGACGTCTTTGCTTTTCAATACTTTAAAGAGGTCCTTTGTAGCAGATTTGCCCAATGCAATGCATCTTTTGATTTTTTGACTGCTGCTTCCATGGCTGTTGATTGTGGATCCAAGTAAAATGAAATCCTTGACAACTGCAATCTTTCCTCCATCTACCATGATGATGCTTATTGGTCCAGTAGTGAGGATTTTTGCTTTATTTATGTTGAGGTGCAATCCATACTGAAGGCTGTGGTCTTTGATCTTCATCAGTAAGTGCTTCAAGTCCTCTTCACTTTCAGCCAGCACGGCTGTGTCATCTGTATAACGCAGGTTGTTAGTGAGTCTTCCTCCAGTCCCTGGCCTTGTTCTGACTGATGATATTGAGCTTTTCCATCATCTCTTTCCACATATGTAGTCAATTTGATTCCTGTGTATTCCATCTGGTGAGGTCCATGTGTATAGTCTCCGTTTATGTTGGTTAAAAAAGGTAGAAGTAGTCGTTGGTCTTGCAAAATTCTATCATTTGATCTCCAGCATTTTTTCTATCACCAAGGCCGTATTTTCCAACTACTGATCCTTCTCCTGTTTCCAACTTTTGCATTCCAGTCACCAGTAATTATCAATGTATCCTGATTGCATGTTCAATCAATTTCAGACTGCAGAAGCTGATAAAAATCTTCAGTGTCTTCATCTTTGGTCTTAGCGGTTGGTGTATAAATTTGAATAATAGTCGTATTAACTGGTCTTCCTTATAGGTGTATCACTGACAGTGCTGAACTTCAGGATAGATCTTGAAATGTTCTTTTTGACAATGAATGCAACACCATTCTTCTTTGTCATTCCCAGCATAGTAGACTATATGATTGTCCGATTCAAAATGGCCAAGACCAGTCCATTTCAGCTCACTAATGCCTATGATATCGGTTAATGCATTCCATTTCATTTTTGATGATTTCCAATTTTCTAGATTCATACTTGGTACACTCCAGGTTCTGATTACTAATGGGTGTTTGCAGCTGTTTCTTCTCATTTTGAGTGGTGCCACATCAGCAAATGAAGGTCCCGAAAGCTTTACTCCATCTACGTCATTAAGCTCAACTCTACTTTGAGGAGCCAGCTCTTCCCCAGTCGTCTTTTGAGTGCCTTCCAACCTGGGGGCTCATCTTCTGGCACTGCATCAGACAGTGTTCCGCCGGTATTCATAAAGTTTTCACTGGCTAATTCTTTTCAGAAGTAGGCTGCCAGGTCCCTCTTCCTAGTCCATCTTAGTCTGGAAGCTCAGCTGACACCTGTCCTCCATAGGTGACCCTGGTGGTAACTAAATACCAGTAGCATAGCTTCTAGCATCACAGCACCATGTCAGCCTCCACAGTACGACAAACTGACAGACACATAGGAGGAGATACCCTGTACTGGTCTCTAATATTCTTATCTCTCCTCTCTAATTTTTCCATCTGTCTTTTTGCTGTATACTCTGGGAGACTTTTTAGAATTTTTCTTCCAATGTGCTTTTTTTTTTTCATTTCTCCCATCTTGATAATTTCTAAGAGCTCTTTTTTTTGTGTGCTGTTCTATGTCCTGATTTCCTGGATGTGAATTCTTCTCTTGTTTCACTGAAGATATATATGTATTTTTAAGCTTTCTTCTTACTGTATAATATGTATCCTTCAAATTGCTTTGCTCTGTGGTTTTGGCTCAGTCTTCCATTTTGAAAGATTCATCTATCAGGTAATCCTTGCGTGTCTGGTCACAGTTAACCCGTTGCTATTGAATTGATTCTGACTCATGGTGACCCTATGTGTTACAGAGTAAAACTGCTCCATAGGGTTTTCTTGGTTATAATCTTTGTGGAAGCAGTTCTCCAGGCCTTTCTTCTATGAAGGATCTGGGTGGGTTTGAACCACCAACCTTTAGATTAGCAGCTGACTGCAAACAGCTCATGCCACCCAGGCTTCTCTGCTCACAGTTAGAAGGACCCAAGCACTGAGATGAAGCTCTGGGTATGTAAGTGGGGCTTGTTGATTTTGAGCTTCACTCTAGGGTGATCTTTTGTTTGGAGGATAGAGGTTCTGGGAGCTGAGTGGGATGAGGGGGCTGGGGAAGCTGTCAGCATTTAGCATTCAATGGGCATATAGTCAGTTCATGCCTCTGTTATTGGTAAAGTCCGAGGCTTTCACTTGCGCCTGGCTAGCCTTAGGTCATAGCCTCTGGTTTACCTTCTTCAGATAATAAGCCTTCAGATGTCTGCTGAGCCAGGGGAATGACCAATACCTAGAGAAGAGATCTAACTTTTCACCAGTTCCTCCGTATTTCACCAGAGGGTTCACCACAGATCCAGAGGCACCTGGTGCTGCCAGTCCCTAATCTCAGGTCATTTCATTGTTTGCTCCCACAGGCTTAGAGCTCAGCTATCTCAGACTTGCTTAGTCAATTACTACTGCTTTCCAGTTTCCAAATGATGCTGTGGTTTTGTTCCCATTCTCCCCATCTTTATGTTTGTCTTTTTTTTTCTTTCCAGTCACCTCATATGCATGTGAAAGCTGGACAATAAATAAGGAAGGCTGAAGAAGAACTGATGCCTTTGCATTATGGTGTTGGTGAAAAATATCAAATATACCATGGACTGCCAGAATAATGAACAAGTCTGTCTTGGAAGAAGTATAGCCAGAATGCTCTTTGAAAGTGAGGATGGTGACAGTTCATATCGTGTACTTTAGACATGTTATCAGGAGGGACCAGTCCCTAGAGAAGGACATTATGCTTGGTAAGGTAGAGGGTCAGCGAAAATGAGAAAGGCCCTCAACAAGAGGGACTGACACAGTGGCTGCAACAATGGGCTCAAGCATAGTAACGATTACGAGGATGGTGCAGGACTGGGCAATATTTTGTTCTGTTGTATATAGGGTTGCTATGAGTCTGAACAGACTTGGCAGCACCTTACAATGACAACAACTTGCTCTATGTGGTTTTAGTGAGGTTTTAAAAAGTGCAATTAGCTGCATGTATTTAATACGTCATCTTTGAAAATGCTACCAACTTATCTCCCTACTTCCTCTCTTCCCTTTTACAATCCATTTTTCCCACAGCAACCAGATGATTTTTATAAAATCGTAAATTAGACCACAACACACCCTGCTTAAAATTCTCCTCTAAGTCTCCACCATGGCCACCTACACCCTGCATGATTTGGCCCTGCCTGCCTCTCCTTCACACTCACAGCACAGCAGCCACACTAAATCAGAAACCTCCTTTCTGTTCCTAGGATATGCCAAGCTCTTTTCTACCCCAGGGCCTTTCCACTTGCTGGTCCCTCTGCCTAGTCACTAGCCACATACCAACCAAAATCAAACCCGCTGCTGTTGATTCCAACTCATAGCGACCCTATAGGAGAGGATAGAACTGCCCCATAGGGTTTTGAAGGCTGTAAATCTTTAGGGAAGCAGACTGTCACATCTTTCTCCCACAGAGCAGCTGGTGGGTTCAAACCACTGACCTTTGGTTAGCCACTGAGCACCTAACCACTGTGCCACCAGGCTCCTTACTAGCTACATATACCTATTTAAAGCAATTAAAATGAAATAAAATTCAAATTGCAGTTTCTCAGACACAATAATTACATTTCAAGTGCCCAACTTCACAGCACAGATAGGGAATATCTGCATCATCACAGAAAATTCTATTTGGACAGCACTGGCCTAGAATGCTCCTGGCTCACAACTCTTTATATCGCTGGCTCTTTCTCGTCTTCAGGTTTCATTTCAAATATCAGTTCCTCTCAGAAGTTATCTCTGGCCTTCCTCCCCAAATCTAATACAGCACCCCCCTTGTTTTTCACATCACCCTGTTTATTTCCTTTGTAGAACTTAAATACTTTGGATAATTATAGCCTGTGATGGCTATTTTACTTGCATATTAACTATTTTCCATGTTATAATGTTAGCTCCATGAAGGCAGGAGCCTTTTCTTATTCATACACCTATTTGCTCACCTCCAAAACAATGTCTGGCACTTACAAGATATTTGCTGAATTCTTATTTCCTGAGCACCTAGCACATGTGCCTGCCACATGTGAAAACTGATAAAAGCTGAACAGAGCCCAAAGCAGCCCAATCCCTGGATTTTGTCTCACTGCATGCTAGTGGTGTCCACTACGCTAACGCTTTTCAAACTCCAACGTGGACATGAATCGGCTAGGGATTTTGCAAAAATGCAGGTTCTGATCCAGTAGCTCTGGGCTGGGGCCTGAGTCTTGGTATTTCTAACAAGCTCCCCAGTGGTGACAATGTTGCTGTCAGGCAGACCACACTTGAATAGCAAGGCATTATGCCACACTCAATTACCTGTCAGGCCATGCAGGAATTCTGCATCATAGCTAAAGCTGTTCTGCACCGCATTATGCTTTCAGCCTGTACTAACTCTTGGCAAAAACAAATTTCATAATATTGCTATGCTTTGGGTAAGGAGTTCCTGGGTGGTGCAAATAGTTAAGTGCTTGTGACTCCTAACTGAAAAGTTGGTGGTTCAAACCCACAGAGGCACCTTGGAAGAAAGGCCTGGTGATCTGCTGCCCAGTGGTCATAGTCTTGAAAACCCTATGGAGCAATTCTACTTTGCACACATGAGGTCCCATGAGTCAGAACAGACTCACACCAACTGGTTTGGTTTTGGGTAAAAGTCTCCAAGTCCCTCTTTGCAACATCAGGGGCTGCCCCTATCTCACTTTGCAGGATTCATTGCCCACGTCTATGTTTTCCTTCTTCATAGCTGGTGCTAAACCACGGGTGTCTTTGTACGAATTAGAAAAAGCCGCCCTTTCTTCTGGGTGGATGCAGACCATGTCAGAGTGCACAGCTTGGTGAGGGGAGCACCGGCTTGATTTCAGCTCTGGTTCACCACCTTATCCGGGTGGCCTTGCACAGAGCACAACTGGCCCCAAACATATGATCAGCCCTATTGATCTTTTAAGAAGCCCTGGTGGTACAGTGGTTAAGCACTTGGCTGCTAACTGAAAGGTTGGCAGTTTGAACCCCCCAGTTGCTCCATAAGAGAAAGATGTGGCAGCCTGCTGCTCTGAAAATTACAGCTTTGGAAACCCTATGGGGCAGTTCTACTCTGTCCTATTGGGTTGCTATGAGTTGGAACTGAATCAATGGCAATGGGTTTGGGGTTTTTTTTGGTTATTAATCATATCCCTTTTCAGCCTTTTTTTTTTTTCCTTCAGCTGAAATGTTTGGATCTTTTAGATCAGTTCTTGTAAGAGGGGATTGGGTCGGAAATGGAATGCCAGGACAAGGAGATCAGAGATATAATATAAGCAATAGCAGCAGCCTGATCGACTCGAGGGCACTGGGTGGGTGGAGAGAAATGGCAAAGGGGCAGGTCTAGCTAGTGTGGTGGGTCTGACCTGAAGCTGATAGGCCAGGTCAGCTTGTGCTCGGCGGGTGTTGACCTCGATGTCATAAGCAGCCTTCTTCAGCTCGTAGTCTCTCTGGGCCTTGGCCATCTCAATCTCACTCAGGTACTGGGCAGACACCTTTTCCTGCTTGGCTTTGGCCTCCTGTCCAGGCAGGGAGATCAAGTAGGAAAAGTCAGGGAAGGGAAAGGAAGGCCATAGACATGAAAGCCTGCTCCCCACCAGGCTACCCTGCTCACTCCAACTCTGGCCTCATCTATTTCCCCTGGGAACTCTGCTCCACCAGCTCCTACTCAGTTGTGCCGCTTCTATACCCCTCTCCCGCTGGTGCCAAATAAGCCCATGGTGATGGAATGACCTTTGCAGGATTCAATGCCCACGTCTATGTTTTCCTTTTTCATAAAAAAAAAAACAAAAAAAAACAAAAAAACCCAGTGTGGTCGAGTCGATTCCGACTCATAGCGACCCTACAGGACAGAGTAGAACTGCCTCACAGAGTTTCCAAGGAGCACCTGGTGGATTAGAACTGCTGACCGTTTGGTTAACAGCCGTAGCACTTAACCGCTACGCCACCAGGGTTTCCTCCTTCTTCATAGCTGGTGCTAAACTACAGGTGTCTTTGTACGAATTAGAAAAAGCCGCCCTTTCTTCTGGGTGGATGCAGACCATGTCAGAGTGCACAGCTTGGAAAGGGGAGCACTGGCTTGATTTCAGCTCTGGATCACCCCCTTATCCGGGTGGCCTTGCACAGAGCACCACTTGCCCCAAACATATGATCAGCCCTATTGATCTTTTAAGAAGCCCTGGTGGTACAGTGGTTAAGCACTTGGCTGCTAACTGAAAGGTTGGCAGTTTGAACCCACCAGTCGCTCCATAAGAGAAAGATGTGGTGATGGAATGACCCCATCTCTCTCACCCGGATCCCGGCATCTCTCTTGGCCTCAGCTTCCCCAATTCGAGCATCTTTTTGGACCTGAGCAGTTCGAGCCTTCCCTAACGAGTGCAAATAGTCCTGTAGGAGAGATGCAGAAATCTGAGTCCCCAGGAGGGTTTCAGAGATGGGAAGTAGGGAAGCAGGGAGGATCAACTTCCTTGGTTTACCTGGTCATCGTGAATGTCCTTCAGAGTGTAGCTAACCACACTGATGCCCATGTTGACCAGGTCTGAAGAGGCCACTTTGAAAACTTGCTCTGAGAATTTCTGCCTGTCCTTATAGATCTCCTAGGATAACAGGATGGTGGGAAGGAGGAACTTAAGCTCTTAGATCCTCTGGCCGCAGTTTCCTACAGACAGACTCATTTGGTCCTTGGGACCCTATCATTCTGGCATCTCTTCCACATCTTTTCCTAGCCCCAGGCCCCAGCCCCCAGGCCCACCTCCACTGTCATGTGGGCCATGATGGCCCTCTGGTGGCCCTCCAATGTCTCCAGTGCAATATGGGCAATCTCTGCCTCAGTCTTCCCCAGGAACATCTGGCAGGCAGCCGCCAACATCTCTTTGTTCTGCCCCTGGATTTTCACCTGTAACCAAAGTGGGTGTAGGGAGGTTGTGGAGGTCTTATGAAGCCAGGGAGGAAGGAAGGAAACAAGCCCTCTAAGGAAAGCATCTTCCATCCCAAAGATAGAAGGGAGGAGGAGTCCAGTGCCTTGGGGGTGCCTGGAAAAGGTGAGACTAGCAGAGAAATTTTTCAGTCAAGGGTTGATAAGGTCACGGTCAGAAGACTCTCAATGTCTGGGAAAGAAAAGGTAATGGGGGAGTGCGCTTTGGGGGAAAAGCTCTGAAAGCCTCACCTGGGCAATGCCAGTGACTGAGATGGGAACCCCATGGCGAGTGTAAACCTTTTCACTCTTGACATTGAGGGTCAGTGTGTTGAGAGAGATCCTAGGGGAAAAAAGAAGGTACAGACAGTGAGAAAAGGAAGAGAGAGAGAAAAATGGAGGTTCCCCTTCCCTGATTCTCTTCCTACCTACCTCTGGATTTGCTGAATGCAGGGCAGGACAAAGACGCGTCCTCCTGCCACCATGACAGGGGGGCTTCGGCAGAAACCTACAAGGTGAGGAGCAGTGAGGGGTCATCCTGGCCGTGGGAAAGCTGGGATGTGGAAGATTCTAAAGAACTGAGAGGTGGGAACAATACATTGGCGGGAACCTGGGAAGTGGGGGGCGGGGGGGCGGGGGCGCAGCCCAGGTCTGCAAGGGTAAAAAAAAAAAAACAAAAAACGTAGTGGCTGGGAATGACAAGTGAGTGTGGCATGCTGCCATCAGGAGGCAGAATTGGTCTAGGGAGCTGTAAGGGAAATGGGGGAAGGGACAGAGGCCAGATGTACTGGGGTTTTGGGGTTACTGGCTAGGGGAGAGCAACACTTACCGGAGACCACCATGGCCTCATTTGGACCACAGGTGAAAAACATGGTTCAGGGCGGCGCTTAGAGGAAAGGGAGAGAGAGCACCTGCAGATGGAAAAGGGCCCTGTGGCGTCCGCTAGAATCAATCTTTTTCCTTCCTGTCGCTCCCGCACAGTCGGCATCCACCACCGCCCAGTCCCTTCCGTACCCATTGGCCCGCTAAGGCATCCAGCTGTGCAATCCTACGGACCCCCGATGACCCACTGTCCCGCCTGCTGAAAGCCACTCCCTTCCCCTCGCCGCGTCCCAGCCTCGGGTGCGGACGGTTCCTGTTAATCGCATAAGGTTCTTCCGCGCATAGAGACCCTCCGGGATCGTTTCCTTCCCTCGGATATTCCCCGCTGGCCCAGACTCCGTCTCCCCTTCCCCACTCACCTCCCCGGGCGCGGGCAGCGGCCAGAGGCCAGCGGCCCGCGGCCAGCAGGGGTCTCGGGAGCTGAACAGAGTAACCTAGCGTGAAGGTCTCTTGGAAGCTGGGCCAGCAGCCACAGCCGCGCCCCCCGCCCCGGCCGCACCCCGTTGCTGCAGCAGACACGACCCGCCCCCAGCGGTGGACCAACCCCCAGCCCTGGGCCCGGCTCTCGCTCCGCCCCTTCCCGGCAGACCTCGCTCGGATCCACAGCCCGCCCAGGCCCCGCATGGGGAGGATGGAGCAGGAGGAGAGGGCCGCGGGGTGGAGCCCGCTGCCCCACGCCCCCACCGCTGTCCTTCCGGGGCGGAGTCCCGCCTGGGCTCCTCTAGGCTCCGCCCCGGGGAGCGCGACGTGACCTTCGTGGGCAGGGTGTCCCGCGCCCAGGGTGGCGAGCTTGCCTCATCTGGGATTTGCCTGCGGTAACTGACTGAGGAAACTGCAGACCCGGCCAACCGCGGCTTCATCCGGCGGCCGGATGCCAGGGTCCGGGACTCCCCAGCCCGAGGAGAAGCGCTGGCTGAGGAAGTGGCCCAGGCCCCTCGCATCGGTCTTTAGCGCCTGAAAGCGAGGACGGAGTGGAGAATCGCCGCTCGCAAAGACACACGCAAATGACTGCTGACAGTAGATCAAGTTTATTTGTGTTCACAGAACATACTGGGCGACCCCAACAGCCGCCCTCTGACAGCCCATTGACCCCCGACCCCACAGCCACCCCTTAGGGGCAACTCCGGGGAGATCGAAGACCACGGAACTCATCGCCAACAGTCCACTAGGGCCTCACACAGTAGGCCCCGCGGAGCTGAGATGTTGGAGGACGGAGTGTCACCCCCTAAACCTACAACCCACCACCACGCTTGACTCCCAGCCTGGGCGCCAAACCCAACGCAAGTCTTCTCCATTCCTTCTTCTAGTCTCCCTCAGTCCTAGGCGCCCTGCCTCCACCAGTCCCACAAAGCTCAATAAATACCAAAAGACCTGCATTTCCAGCAGGGGGGGACATCTCGTACCCTGCATAAGTTAAAATAAATATCACATACACCCCTCCATCACCTAGGGGAACATATATAAATACATATAAATATTAATTAGGAGCAATTAAAAATAAATTAACGACGCTCTTTCCCCACCGGGCTTAGATCCGGGGGAGTCTATGCTCAGTCTCCCTCTCCCCCAGGCACCGGCTGGCTTCTCCACTGTAGTGTTCTGAGTTCAAGTTGCCTCGGGAGTCCCATTTTGGGATACGGCCTTGTGCCCCAGGTACGCCTGGTGTTTCAACGGTTTTTCAGATTCATATTTTTGATGGTGAGGTTATCAAGTCACTGTCAGAAGGCGGCCGGGTGTTGCTGGAGAAAAGTACTGAGGTCCAGAGCGTAGTCCGAGGACTCTGAGGTCAGGTTAAGAGGCTCGAAAACTGGAGGCGCAGGAATGGGGGCAGGGGAAGCGTTGCTGGGGGCGTCCTCCAGGTCCAGGGGCACCTGCACTCCTTCTTCGGCCATCAGGATCTGGCAGAAGATGATGGTGAGTAGCAGAAAGAGAAGCCTTTTGGCAGGGTTTGGTTCCTCCGCTGGCAGCTGGCGCCGGACCTGAGGGGAGAAAAGAAAGCGGACAGGTCAGGTCAGAGCCCCCGACGTCTGGTCGTTCCGTCATAGCGTCAGGGTGGCGCGCCCCGCGGCTGCCCACTTCGGCGACACTCACCACTCGGGGGTAGAGGACCCTGCGGCTGCGCTTGCGGTGCCCGCGAGAGGCGCTGAAGCGCTTGGCTGGGGCCACTCCGGGCTCCGGGAGAGGGTCGAAGGTGAAGATCTCGGGACCGGACCCCCGCCGGGGTCCTGGGCTAGTGGAGGAGGCGGACTTGGGGGCTTGCAGGACGGTCATTGCGGGCAGGGAGCTGCGGGTGTGACACATGTCGAGCTGAGCGGAGCAGAGCAGAAGGCGGAGTGCTGATGGCCAGCCCGGCGGGGGTAAATATGTCCGCGGAGAGATTGGGCGGGCCCTTCTCAACTCCTCCTCTCGGGGTGGGGAGCCGTTGGCAGGAGGCGACTGGAAATTCCAAAGATTAAGCAAAGAGAGGGGTGGAGACTTGGCCTGTGCAACCCTAGGCGCCGGAGTGTGTTGTGTGCGTGCGTGTTGTAAGTGTGTGAGTTGTGAGTGGGGGTGGAGAGATCCCGTGCTGTGGGCATGTGTCGGGACATGTGACAGCTGGAGAGGGGCCCACAGACACGCTTAGGAGATGGCTCAGCTACAGGACCCATCACAGGCACCATCACTGGGGGAGGCAAAAGGGCTTACAGAAGTTAAGTCCTGGTATTTTGTTACAGCACTGACCCAGTAAAGTCAAGGAGTCACAGTTACGCAAGCACGCTCACACACTTGTAGGTGCATGCAGAAAAAACACCCCAGGAGGGAAGTTATTACAGAAACAAGAAGACTGGTAGAAGTGAACACACTAGCACACACAGTCACAGCCCTGCTGGCCTTGGCACACATGAAAACACTCACGGAGACACACACACAGAGCATTCGCACACCACCCACACACACACCACATGCCTACACCACACACACAACACACACACACACAGCAAAGGTTCAGAGATTTCCCTTCACCAGAGACAACCCAGCAAAGCTGCCAGCTTAAGTGTGTGCAGAAATACTTACACAAAATCCGGTGCAAAACCCCTAAAAAAACCCGTTGCCGTAGAGTTGATTCTGACTCATAGAGACCCTATAGGTCAGAGCAGAACTGCCCCATAGAGTTTCCGAGGAGTGCCTGGTGGATTTGAACTGCTGACCTTCTGGTTAGCAGCTGTAGCACTTAACAACTACACCACCAGGGTTTCCAAGTCTGGTGCAGAGGACCTCAAAATACAAAAGCCCCTTGTTATATGGATCCAGTAAAATTTATGTGAAAAACTTTTTTTAAACTGTGAGGCATTATACAAATGTTGTAGCAAAATGGTAGTAACTTAAGACTGAAATGACACGTTTTTGAAACTGCCTTACCGACAGCTGTTTATCCACAGAGAGTTTTAACATCTTTTGAGCATTCACCTGTGCCAGGCCCCCTGTTGAAGGTACTGTTAAGAGTACCAAAACCCACTGCTGTCAAGTCAATTCCGACTCATAGCGACCCTATAGGACGGAGTAGAACTGCCCCGTAGAGTTTCCTAGGAGCGCCTGGGGGATTCGAACTGCTGACCTCTTGGTTAGCAGTTGTAGCACTTAACCACTACACCACCAGGGTTTCCACTGTTAAGAGTACTGAAGCTAATTTTAGTGTATTTGCTGCTGAATAAAGAAAGCCAGGTAAAGTTGACACCTCAGCCTTGAGGGTCTTCTGGTGTGGGGAGGGAACCATGACCAGGAGAAGGCTCTCAAGGGTCTAGGAAAACTTAAAATTAAGTGATAAGGGGGACCCAAAAGACTGTTCGTGCCCCATATAATCAGTCAGGGAATGCTTCATGGAAGAGTGGCATTTGAGATGACCTTGAACAGTGGGTGGGTTATGACAGATTCAGATGTGGAGGATGACTATGTGAGAAAAAGAATGGAATCAGCAAAGGCCTTGAGCTGGAAAAGTACAGGATGTGTTTGGGGAATCTCAAGAAAAACAACCTCAGTATAAGTTTCCTGTAAAGGAGTAAAAACCAAACCAAACTTACTGCTGTTGAGTCGATTTTGACTCATAGTGACCCTATAGGACAGAGTAGAACTGCCCCATGGAGCAGCTGGTAGATTTGAAGTGCCAACCTTTTGGTTAGTACCCAAATTCTTAACCACTGAGCTACCACAGCTGATAATAATGGCTGTAAAGAAGTCGGGCAAAGTGAGGCAAGCTTAGCTGCCAGACCAGGAGTCTGGGTTTATGGGCCACGGGCTACTGCAAAGAAGGGCAATTCAAGCTGGGTACTGGCTGGGATGAGGAGCATATCCTGGAGGGGAAGAGATTGATGCAGGAGACAGGAGGCTGTTGGAGGGGTTCAGGTAGAAGGTCACAAGGCCTGAGGTGGGCCATGGCAGAGGGAATTAAGAGCAGGGGTGACTAGAAGAGACATTTCTGGCATAAACCCCAAAACCAAACCAGTTGCTGTCAAGTCAGTTTGACCCCATGTGTGCCAGAGTAGAACTGTGCTCCACAGGTTTTTAATGGCTATGACCTAGGCTTTTTTTCTGATGCACCTCTGGGTGAATTCAAACTGCCAACCTTTCAGTTAGTAACTGAACGCTTAAGCGTTTGCGCCCCAGAATTTGGCCATGGGACAGATATTATGGGCAGGGAGCAAGGGTGGGAACGCAGAACACTGACCCAAAAACCAAAACCAAACCTAGTGCCATCGAGTCGATTTCAACTCATAGCGACCCTATAGGTCAGAGTAGAACTGCCCCATAGAGTTTCCAAGGAGCGCCTGGTGGATTTGAAGTGCCAACCTTTAAGTCTGCAGCCATAGCTCTTACCCACTATCCACCAGGGTTTCCAGCAAGAGGTAGAAGGGACCAAAGATGATTCCAAGGATTTGAAATGCTCCACATAGTATGCCTGGTCCCCAGATTCATACACGTATGATCTCTTCGGTTAGAGACTGTGTGGTGCAGTCTTTGTGTCCTCTACAGAGCCCGCACAATGTCTTGCAGGGATTAGTTGCTCAGTAATCTGGTTAAATGAAAGATGAAACTGCAGAATTATAAACGCACGTACAGTATTCACACAATGACTAAGTGACTCCAGGTTTTGAGACATGAGCACACTTCTCCATCCCCACGTACAAATTTACAACATATTAACGAAAGCCGAAGGAGCCTGGGCGGCACAAGGGTGATCATTGTTAACCTAAAGGTTGGTAGTTTGAACCCACCCAGTGACTCTGTGCAAGAAAGGCCTGGCAATCTGCTTCCATAAAGATTATAGCTAAGAAAACCCTATGGAGCAGTGCTGCACTGTAACACATGGGGTCGCCATCGGTCGAAATCAATTCAACAGCAATGGGATGAGGAAACCTGGGACAATTCCTATATAGATGCCAAACCTGAAACGTATAGGGGCATTTTTCAATCAGGATGTGTGGGGAGGAAACTAAGGGCATAGCCCCACAACTGGGCTGTAAATAGTTACATTATCGCTGTATATATAATTGCTTCTTGGACCTGTATGGCACTTTAATTTACACCGATGACTCTTGTCTAAACCCCTTCCTTTTACATAACTCTTCCTGACAGGTATAAAACGCACCTCTACAAACAAAGACACCCCTTTCCCACACCTGCCATCATCCTTACATTTACACCAAGAGAACTCCTGCTTACACCCTTATTCCAAGGCAACTCACACACTATACAACTGGCAGCATCAATACCTAGCTACTCACACATGTGACCAGACCCACATGCTCACACTAACAGCAATTGCAGGAGGGGAGGTAGTGATGATGGAGGAAGATTGCTTGGTGGGAAAGAGCAGGAGGCACGTAAGGACAGGAATGCATAACTTGTTTATTATGGAAAATTTCTCCAGGGCATTAGGCAGGGGAGGGGAAGGGGAAACGAAGAAGGGGATGTCAGGACCTTGTTTCAACACTATCTCCCACATCTGGAATCTGGGTGTCCAGCTGGGCCTAGTTATCCTCGCTGTCCTCCTGGCATAGAGAGACCTTTCTTTGTGGCCAGACCAGATGGGACAAAGAGAAGGCTCAGAGAACCCGATTTCCTCACCATTCTCTCTCAACCAGCCTGATCCCCATTTCTGCTACCTTCAGAGACCTAAGGATCTGCCTCCACCCCCTCCCTGCCACACAGGAAGCAAGGGGAGGATTTAGAAGTGAATCATTAAGCTCCGAGGAGATGCGGGGGTGAGGGCTGGAGGATGAGTTAAGTCCGGAAAGTGCCAGAGGCTGAGACCAGTGGTTAGACCGGTTCCCACTGGCCCAGTGCTAGAGAAACAGGTCTAAGCCCCTTCCCTTTCCACTTCTCCTCTTTTTCCTCATGTCCTTCCCACCTGCCCTGTATTTCTTCATTCCCTGTTTTGATCTATTACCTTTTTTGATCTGTTATCTACTAACTTCTTTCCAAACCCCTCATTTGTTTTCTTCATAGCACTTACCACGATACAAATACAATATATTTGTTTACTTTTTGTTGTTATTGTCTGTCTCTCTCCCTGGGATATAATCTGCTTGAGTATACAGGGCCACATTCACCATATTCTCCCTTATTGTACCTCTCTGTCTGATTTCCTTTGCTTTGCCTGGTGCATAAAAAACCAAAACCAAACCCATGGCTGTCAGAGTTGATTCCAACTCACAGCGACCCCATGTGTTACAGAGTAGAGCGCTCCATAGGGTTTTCTTGGCTGTAAGTTATTGTGCTTTAAGTGCGAGTTTATAAATCAAGTCAGTCTCTCATACAAAAATTTATATCCTCGTAGTTGTTGTCTCCCTAATGAGACAGCACACTCCTTCTCTCCACCCTCTATTTTCGTGTCCATTCAGCTAGCTTCTGACCCCCTCTGCCTTCTCATCTTCTCTCCAGACAGGAGATGCCAACATAGTCTCATGTGTCTACTTGATCCAAGAAGCTCACTCCTCATCATTACCATTTTCTACCCTATAGTCCAGTCCAATCACTGTCTGAAGAGTTGGCTTTGGGAGTGGCTCCTGTCTTGGGCTAACAGAAGGTCTGGGGACCATGACCTCTGCGGTGGCTTTAATTTTTTTTTTTTTTTAAATATTGCATGTTTGGTGAAAGTACACACAGCAAAACAGGCTCCCATTCAACAATTTCTACACATAATGTTTACTGACATTGGTTACACGCTTCACATAGTGTCAACATTCTCATTATTTCTGTTCCAGTTGTGCCGCTCGCATTAACTTAGCCTCGTTGCTCCCCAATATTCTCATCTATGCTTTAGAGTAATTGTTGTCCATTTGGTTTCATATAGATAATATTTTTTAAAGAGTGCAGTACTCAAGGGTGACATGCTTTACTTTTTCAGCTAACCTGGTATTTATTTAGTTAAAAGTGACTTCCGGGGATAGTTTCTGTTCAGGGTTTAAAGAGTATTTTAGGGCAATAATCTCCAGATTCCACTTGGCTATAATTGTAACTGAAGCAGATCTCCAGGCCTCTTCTCCATGGTGCCACAGGGTAGGTTCGAACCAACAACCTTTAGGTTAGTAACGAAAAAAAAAAAAAACCAAACCCGTTGCCATCAAGTCGATTTCAACTTACAGTGACACTTTAGGACAGAGTAGAACTGCCCCGTAGTGTTTCCAAGGAGTGCCTGGTGGATTCGAACTGCCGACCTTATGGTTAGCAGCTGCTTAACCACTACAACACCAGGGTTTCCTTAGGTTAGTAGTGGAGTACAAATTTTTTGCACACACAGTAGGGGCTTAATTAAAAAAAAAAATACCCTTAAATAAATAAACAGCTTTGAATTCATCTTCTCCGGGGAAACAAAGCTCACCCCCAGGGATGTCTATATATACAACTGTGTCCCTTAGCATTTCTACCTGAAGGAGGAGGTTGGGGGATGCTCAACTGTGGCTCAGGGTGATCTGCCGTTGAGTCAGGAATAACTAACTGCAGGTGACTGATGGGGCAACCCATGGCCCTCACCCTTTTTAAGTCCTGACATAGGATGAATCACTGGGGCTGCCCCACCTGAGTACTGCTGCAGTGCTGGCCACAGGCCTAGAATGGAGACAAAAGTAAGTGGGAGGTGGCAGAGGCGGGATGGGCAGGGGAAAGGGAGATGGGTATTTGAAAGTAGAAGCTTCTGAGAAATGAAAGCAGAAATGGAGGGATGGAGCCAGGGTGCTTACTGGGGATGTCTGCCAGGTTTTGGAGTCAGGGAATGAACACTGGAAGCTCCTAGCTGTACGTGGCATTCAGTAGATGCTCAATACATGTTTGTGGACTTGAAATGGGTTTGAGATGGGAAGGAAACATAGAATAGCACAAACAGCCTATTACAATCTAATGGTGTGAGAGAAAACTGGGTTTAAACTCCAGCTGTGCTACTTATTAAGTGTGTGACATTGGGCCAGTGACTTGACTTCTCTGAAAATCTGTTTCCTCAATTGAAAAAATAGGCAAATTGTCTTAAGGTTGTTGTGAGGATTAAGAATATGAAGACATTGCTCTTGGTCATTGTTGTTGTAATGTGAAGAGGCTGCTTTGAAGCAGAGATGAGCGACAGGGAGCTAACCCAGGAGTAGGAGACCAGGATGAGAAAATACTCTCTAAGTACTAACATCATCAGGAGACACAGTTTTTTTTCTCTCTTCATGCCCCCCTTCATTTCAGGCAGGTTTTGTGGCTCTTTCTTTTCCACAGAGAAGCGGAGACTTCTGCACTCCTAGTTTTTGTTCAGAGCCCTGGTGGTGCAGTGGTTAAGAGTACACTCTTCCCCCAGCCTGGCCCCCTACACACACATTTTAGCAGGAACACTTTTTGCCAGAGGCATAGAGTGGAGGGTGGGGGTGGTGAGTTCTTGTAAGCAAGTTAATGAATGACCCCCAAAGATGTTCATTTGGGCCTTTGGAGGGCCAAGGTTGGTCCTTAGCAGTTTCCCTGACGCAAAAGGATGGCCAGAGTGCCTGGAGCCCCAAGGCAAGGTCACAAAAGTAACACAGAATCCCTTATCCTGGGATGCAGCTTGGTCCAGCCAAGCCCAACTTAGCCCAACTCCACTGGAGGCTGCTGAGGAGGACCCAGGGACCCAGCGTCCTGTTCGGCGCCAACACTGCATCACTGGCTTCCTAAGGTCCCAGTGTTATAGTGCCTCCCTCTTGTCTTGGTCTCCTTCCCATCAGATTATAACGCCAGGAGAGTAAGACTTTATCCATCTTGTTCGCTGCTCTATTTTCAGTGCTTAGGACTGTACCTCTCAATAAATACCAGTTTGCCAGTTGCAATTGAGTTGACTCCAACTCATGGTGACCCCATGTATGTCAAAGTAGAACTGTGCTCCATAGGGTTTCGATGGCTGGCTTTTCAAAAGTAGATCACCAGACCTTTCTTCCGAGGTGCCCCTGGGTGGAATCAAACTTCCAGAATTTTGGTTAGCAGCTGAGCACATTAATTGTTTGTACCACTCAGGGACTCCTCAGTAAATACGGTGCCTGAAAGGGCTAGAAAATACAGGGTGCCTGAAAGGGCTGGAAATATAGTGCTCCTAATTTCATTAACATTACAGAGTTGTTCATGTGGAAAGCAGCCTGCACCTCACAATTACCAAAAGACCAAACCAGTTTGCCGTTGAGTTGGTTCCGACTCATAGCGACCCTATAGGACAGAGTAGAACTGCCCCATAGGGTTTCCAAGGCTATAACCATTAGGGAAGGAGCCCTGGTGGTGCAGTGGTTAAGCGTTTCGCTGCTAACCCAAAGGTCAGTGGCTCGAACCCACCAATTGTTCCACAGGAGGAAGATGTGGCAGCCTTGGAAACCCTATAGGGCAGTTCTACTCTGTCCTATAGGGTCGCTATGAGTCGGAATTGACTTGATGGCAATGGGTTTTTTTTTGGGGGGGGTTAATCTTTATGGAAGCTGACTGCCACATCTTTTTCTCTCGAATTGGCTGGTGGTTTTGAATTGCCAACCTTTTGGTTAGCAGCAGAGCACTTAACCACTGCACCTTGCTTTGTTGTTGTTAGGTGCTATTGAGTCCCTTCTGACTTGTAGTGACCCTATGTACAACAGAATGAAACATGCCTGGTTCTACGCCATGCTCACAATCATTGCTATGCTTGAGCCCATATTTGTAGCCACTGTGTCAGTCTATCTCATTGACAGTCTTCCTCTTCTTTGCTGATCCTCTACTTTACCAAGCATGATGTCCTTCTCCAGGGACTGATCTCTCTTGATAACATGTCCAAAGTAGGTGAGATGAAGTCTCGTCATACCTGCTTCTAAGGAGCACTCTAGCCGTATTTCTTCCAAGACAGATTGGTTTGTTCTTCTAGCCAAAACCAAAAAATCAAACCCATTGCCATCGAGTTGGGTCCAACTCATAGCGACCCTATAGGACAGGGTAGAACTGCCCCATAGAGTTTCCAAGGAGCACCTTGTGGATTTGAACTGCTGACCTTTTGGCTAGCAGCCATAGCACTTAACCACTACACCACCAGGGTTTCTGTTCTTCTAGCAGTCCATGCTATGTCAATATTCTTTGCCAACACCATAATCTAAAGGTATCATTCTTCAGTCTTCCTTATTCATTGTCCAGCTTTCACATGCATATGAGGCCATTGAAAATACCATGGCTTGGGTCAGGTGCACCTTAGTCCTCAGAGTGACATCTTTGCTTTTTAACACTTTAAAAAGGTCTTTTACAGCAGATTTTCCCAATGCAATATGTCATTTGATTTCTTGACTGTTGCTTCAATGTCAGTCATTGAAGAATATGATCGAGATTTGAGTCAAAGCATCATCAAGGGAGAAAAAATGTACAACAAGTAAATGATTTCTTTTTGTGTCCAGCCTTTTCAGACACCCTGTATTTACTGGATGAATTGATCTGTAAAGTGAAAGGCATAGATCAAAGGCTCTCTAATGTTGCTCCTGCTCTGAAGCCCTATGATTCAGCGGAGTGTCTCATGTGTACTCAAAAGCTAGACGTGCTTCCTTCCCACTTCCAAAGCAGCTGCCACAGGCCCCTCCCAGAGGCTCCCCCTGGGCAGAGCCGGGGCTCCTGGCTGCCAGCCTACAGCTCCACTGGCCCTTGGAATCGCGTGTGAGCAATGGGGCTTGATCCTTCGCCAGGGGGTGGGCCCCGAGGCGGTTTTCTGGGAAGGGTAGATGCCATGTGTGACTCAGAACCAAGTTAGGGAAAAAACAAGCTCACTCAGTTGTTAGCACCTTCCCGCTGGCCTGGGTTTGACCATGAGCTCATGAAAGAGGAAGCTGGGCTGGGCAGACAGTAGCCCTGCTTTCTCTCACGCTTTCTCTCCATCGCCTCACAGATTCCCAGGAGGGTCTGGGCCTCACACCACTGTCATCCTGGCTCCTGGATGGTGCTGGCCAGCTCTGACACTCTCTCCCTTCCCAGACGATTGGTCAGTTGTTTCCCCAGCCTGGAAATCCCACCCAGTACAGAAGAGGAATTGCTCACAGGGAGAGCCTGGAAATATTCCCGTGTCCCATGGCCCCTTTGATCTCTGCCACCACAGGCAATGACCATTGGTTTTGCTCCTGTAACTGCTGCATCTCTCAAACAGACAAGTGATACTAACTCTTGGACTCTAAATCAAGGGGGTTGCGGAATCAACTCTGTGGCAACGAGTATATTTGTTTGTTGGTTTTTAAATAGCTAGGATTCCCCAGTTCAGGAAAGAAACGGAGAGTCCTAAATTACTGGGCAGCTGAGCTACCCTGAGGGCTGCTGTATCCCAGTTGGGACCTACTAACCTAGCACTTCTGGTATGCAGAACTACCCACTACCACAAAGCACATTTTATTTCAGCAGAGATAATGACAATGCTGGGTCACAAAGAACTTTCCTAACCTTCTCTTTCCAGTCCATCTCCTGTGACTTGCCCAAGGCTCAATTCTTGCTTTAATAACAACAGCGGCTCCAGACTCCCTAGTGTGGCCTGCAGTGGCCCCGCAATCTGGATGCAGCCAGCCTCACAGACTTTTTCTCTCAAACCCCTATTACTTCCCTGGCGCCGAGATAGGCCGCAATGTCTGATTTTGTACTTTTTCTCACACGTGCCAAACTCTTACCTGCTGGACCTTTCACATGCAGTCTTTCCTCTCCCTCCTCCTGGTAAAAACCTCACCTCTTGGCTCCAGCATGCAGAATTAGTCCATCTGCTTTTTACGTAAACCTCTTGAAGCATCAAATACGCTATATGATAGTCATTTGTCACTTACCATTCTGATTGCCTGTAAGTGTCCATGACCTTGTGATGTAGTCTTTTTAATGCCAGGGAGTTTTTGATGAGGCCTAAGAAAATTATTACACTGTCAGTATTTTTAAAGAAATCAGTAAAAAAAATGTATCAGTCAGATATTCTTAACCCATCCCTAGGAATTTTGCTTATCCTGTCTCTGACCCCTACCTTTTCACTTAGAATTTGGTAGTCCTTGGTGATATTACATTTTTTTAAAGTCAGTTTTATTGAAGTGTAATTGACATATAGTAAAATCCATCCTTTTTAGGAGTATCATTTAATGAGCTTTGACAAATGCATATAGTGTGTAAATGTCCCCATAATCAGGATACGGAATACTTCTACCACTCCAAAAAAGTTCCTCATAACGCTTTGTAGTCACCCTCGGCCCTTAGCAACCACTGGTCTGATTTCTGTCCCTACAGTTTTGCCTATTCTAGAATGTCCTGCAATGGAATCGTAGTAGGCACTCTTTTGTATCTGGCTTCTTTTGCTCAGTATATTTTTGAGATTCAGCCATGTTCTTGCATGAATCAGATTTTCTTTCCTTTTGATTTCTGAATAGCATTCCATTGTATACATATACTGTTGTTTTAAGGAGCTCTGGTGGAATAGTGGTTAAGTACTTGGCTGCTAACCTTTGCTGCTAATGGGAAGGTCGGGGGTTCAAATCTGTCATCCGCTCCACAGCAGAAAGTTGTAGCAGTCTGCTTCTGTAAAGGTTGTAGCCTTGGAAAGCCTATGGGGCAACTCTATTCTATCCTATAGGTTCGCCATGAGTCAAAATCAACTTGAAGGCAATGGGTTTTTTGTTTTGGTTGTTCTTTGGTGCTATTGAGTCAACTCATAGCCACCTTATAGTACAGAGCAGAATTACTCCATAGGGTTTCCTAGACTGTAATCTTATACCGTGGCCTGCCAGAGGACCAAACAAATCTGTCTTAGAAGAGGTGCAGCCAGAATGCTTCTTAGAAGCTAGGATAGTAAGGCTTTGCCTTATGTACTTTGGGCGTGTTATCAGAAGGGACCGGTCCTGGGAAGGACATCACGCTTGGTAAAGTAGAGGGTCAGCCAAAGAGAAGGAGCCCTTCAATGAGGTGGATTGACACAGTGGCTGCAACAATTGGCTTAAGCACAGCAACGATTGTGAGGATGGAGCAGTGTTTCGTTCTGTAGTACATATGGTCGCAATGAGTCGGAACTGACTTGACAGCACCTAACGACGAGAACAACAATCTTTATAGGAGCAGATTGTCAGGTCTTTTCTCCTGCGGAGCAGCTGATGGGTTCAGACCACTGACTTTATGGTTAGTAGCCAAGTGTTTAACCATCGCATCACCAGGACTCCTTATAAATACACTACAGTCGGTTTATTCATTTACCCATTGTTGGACATTTGTGGGTTTTTTTTCTAGTTTTGGCTATGTGAAAAAAAAGAAGCTATGAACATTCATATACAACTCCTTCTGTGAATATATGTTCTTATTTCTCTTGAATACGTACCTAGCAGTAGTATATTGTTGTATGTAGTATGGCAACCTCATGTGTTGCAGAATAGAACTGCTCCATAGAGTCTTCTTGGCTGTAATCTTTACAGAAGCATATCTCCAGGCCTTTCTTCCATAGAGCCACTAGGTGGGTTTGAACCGCCAACCTTTTGGTTAGTATCCAATCACAAACCGCTTGGGCTACCCAAGCTCTTTAGTAGTACAGCTGGGCGTATATTTAGCTTCATAAGAAATTGCCATATTCTTTTCCAAGGTGGTTTGCCATTTTAATACTCTGACAGGGCTTATTTTTGGCTTTTAGCAAACAGAAATTAATTTTCTGACAGTTTAGGAGGCTAGAAGTTCGAATTCAAGGTGCCTGCTCTAGGGAAAGGCTTTCCCCTTCTGTCAGCTCTGGAGGAAAGTCCTTGTCTTTTTCAAACTTCTGCTCCTGGGCAATCTTCATGTGGCTTGGCATCTCTCTTCCCCCATCTCTGCTTGCTCACTCACTTGTTTAATTTCTTTTATATCTCAAAAGAGACTGATTTAAAAACACAGCCTACACCAATCCAGTCTCATTAGCATAACAAAGACAACCCATTTCCAGATGGGATAATAAGCACAGGCAGAGAGGTTAGGATTTACAACACATATTTTGGGGGGTCACAATCCAATCAGTAACATTCCACCCTCTGTCCCTCCCCAAATTTATGTCCTTGCTGTATGCAAAACACATTCACCCCATCACATCATCCCAAAAGTCTTAAATCAACTCCAAGTTTGGATGATTCTGGATGAGTTGAAAATCTCATCTTCTGAATCATCTAAATCAAATATGGGTGAGACTTTAGGTGTATTCCATCCTGGGGCAAAATTCCTCTTCACCTGTGAATTTGTCAAATCTAGACTACAAGTTATCTGTTTCCAAAGTACAATGGTAGAACAGGCACAAGGTAGACATTTCCATTACAAATGGGAGAAATATCAGGGAAAAAAGGGATAACTGTCACCAAGCAAGACCTGAACCCCAAAGAACTAATTACATTTGCTCTCAAGGCTGGAATAATAATCCTCTTGTCCCTGAGACCATCTGGGCAATGGCCCTGCTGTCCAAGCTATGGATTTTGGCCCCGCCCTCTAGATTCTGGGTGGAGGCCACTAGGCCCTGGGCTTAAGATCTGTCTCCTGGGCCCTGTGGGATGGCACCTTTGCTCCCTCAGCTTTAGGCAGCCCCATCATTCTCCTAGTCCAAATGAGTGGCAGCCCCACCCCCTAAGCCCCAGCAGGCCCCTTTCTTTGGCCCCTCGAGCGTGTCAACCCCTCCCCCTCAGCTTTGGGCAGGGGCCCCACTCCCCTGGCACACCTTAATGACAGTGACAGGGCTGTTTTAAAGAGGCTACCTCAATATATCTCTCTTGTAAATTCCTGAATCGAATCTGCAAAACATCCAAATGTCTTCTTTGTCTAGGAACAGGTTCCCACGTAGGTTGCCTCAGGGGATGGAGGTGGCTAGAATGATTACCTCAGTGGCTAGCAGACTGCCCCCAGGAGAAGTGGTGCGTTCTCAGGATGTTACAGCAGCTTCAGGGCCCAATGGCAGCTGCAGGAGCACACCTCACCTCACTACTTAAACTACCCTCATGGCTCAGCGTCTCTTTGTCTGCCACTCTCTCCGTTTCTGCTGACTGGTTCTGCACAGGTCTCATGATGTAGTGTAAGGTAATTCTAGGTCACACTTCCTGAGCATTTGTAATGTCTCATAGGCACTCTTCTAAGTGCTGTGCATGAATTAATTCATTAAACCTTCCCAATCACATCACTATTATTATCTATTATCCCTTTTTACAAACAAGGAAAATGAGCTCCAGTGAAACAGTCACTTTCTCAAGATTACATAACCAAGAAGTAGCGGGAGTTAGATTTGAACCCAGGTCCAAGTCATTCCAGAGTCCAGCAGTGCAGCATATTGGTCAGAGCATGGATGCTGGCACCATTGAACTCCTGCCCGTGTTCAATTCCCTGTTTCAATTCATTTAATTCCCATGGCAAGGCTCTGAAAGGAGGGCTGTTACAACCCTCATTTTGCAGACAAGGAAACAGCCCACAGGCTTTATGCAGCAGGTGAATGACTGAGTTGGGATTGGCAACCAGGATGTTTGCCTCCAGGGACAGTGCTATCAACCTCTACTTTTTCCTGCCTCTCAATGATCCTCATTATTTATTGTTCAGCTCACTGCCCTAGCTCTTCACGTCTTTGGGGTTTTGTACTGCTCTGATGTTTGCTGGGCATTCTCACCCCTGGTCTCTTGCCAGCCCTTGGGAAGTGCCATTAGCTTTGGCAAGAGTCCTAATCTAGCAGGTGAGGTCAGGGCAGTTAGGTCACCCGCAGGTTGACCCATGCCTAAGGAATCCCCCCCAGCCACTTTTCTGGAGAGGACATGGTGTAACCAATAGATCATTTGTTTACCCAAACCGATTTTGAGCTGTTGAGATGAGAGAGTAGCCATTGGTGGCACCATCAGTGCTAGTTCAGTGCCTGACACATGTTAGGTGCTCAACAGCTTTTGGTTGAGTGAATAAAGAGATCTGGATTCTTTCAATTTAGTTCTGTGCTGTCCAGTGTGGTAGCATGGGGCTGTTTAGATTTAAATAAATTAAAATTAAATGTAATTAACAATTCAATTTCTCAGTTTCATTAGCCACATTTCATGTGCACAACAACCGCATGGGGCTAGTGGTTACCTTATTGGAAAGCTTAGATATAGAACACTTCTATCATCACTTTTTTTTTTTATCATCACTGGAAGTTCTATTAGACAATATTGAGCTAGATTATGGATGGGATGAGAGAAGAAGAAAATCACTTGCACAAAAGTTTATTGTAGGTTGATGGCTTTAATTCACTTTCAGTTCTTAAAGTGGTCAAGACCAGTCTTCTCTCATCAGATTATGTTGCATACTGCCCTTTTTGAGGTCTAGAAACCACTTCTTCAGAAATCTTTTAACAAAAGAGAAACATAATTTTGATCACATCCATGATCCAAACTTCTGTAAAAAGGTTGAAAGGGGAACTAATGCTGCTGAGTTCCTTCTGTCATGGGCCTCACAGAACTAACCAATCCGCCAGGGTGTTTTGCACCCATTATCTCAGCCAGTCCTCCCAGCAACCCTGGGGGACACAGAAGGGCCGAGAAGATAAGTTGACTTAGTTAAGGTGGAGGCTAGTCCTCAAACTCAAAATATCAGTAGATTGACTGTCTAATATACTTCAACTAAGAGCAGTACAAGGGAGAAAGGTGAATAAAATATGGGCTCCCAGCCTCAGGAAAGGAGCTCTGATGGTGCAAATGGCTAAGAGCTTGGCTGCTAACCTAAAGGTTGGCAGTTCGAACCCACCCAGTGAGTCCATAGGAGAAAGACCTGGTGATCTGCTTTCATAAAGTCTACAGCCAAGAAAACCATGTGGGGCAGTTCTACTCTGCCACATGGGCTCACCATGAGTCAGAATCAACTCAACAACATACAACAACAGCAAGAAGTCTCAAGAAGTTCATAACCTAGTTAAGAAAAATAGGAGACACATAATATTAACACTAACATTTATTTGGCACATTAGAGCTTAATATGAAGGTTTTCCTCATATGAAGACAGTGAAGATCCCCGAGATGAATGTCAAATGAATGGAATGTTGATACAGAAAACAAGCATTCTAGGAATTCAGGGCAGGGTGAGCTCACCCTGGGCTGGGGCGATCCAGGATTTGGTTGAGGCCCAGAATCAGCAGGAATCCGAACAGCGACAGGAACCTGAATACAACTCCTGGCTTTTCTCTACTAGAAACTTGTCAGATTCTTTATCACTTTAGTTTGTAATGAAATAATCGTAAATTAATTTTACTTTCTGGAAGATAAAATGCTGAGTAAGTACTTAGAAGTTGTTTTCTCTCTGGTCTCCACCCAGATGATCAACATTCAAAAAAAAAAGAAAAAAACTGCTGTGTGTTTCACAGTGATTCTAGAAACAGAGTAACTTGGATACTCTAGATGTAACACGGTTCGAGTTGCCTCTGTTATAATAATCCTTTGATGAGCATCCAATGGTATGTCTCAATCACCCTACCTGACACTCAAGGTTATGTAACTTCAGGTCTGCCCATAATACCTACAGTGCAAAACACATGAAAATTCAGCCCTGCCCTTTGACCAGGCTTGCCTCTGTTCTCCTTACACAATCGTAGCCACTTTTTTGCCAGTAGTGATTTAGAAATGTTCTTCTTTAAAGCTCTTTGTACTTCTCAGCTTCCTTTAATTTTTCTAAAGCTTCTGCTTTTATTCATAGGGTATATGGGTTTCTTTGGTTTCAAACCACAGAAACTACGTAATAGTGGCTCACTTAAATGGAAAAGGAGATCATTAGGAAAGATATTGGGTAATGCACAGAATCAAAGGAAGGCCAGAAGATCAGGCTTGGGACGCAGAGGAACCAGGGGCCTGGAAGACAGGAATCAGCAGTCTTGCCCTGGCTACCTGCTGAAATGAAGGAGTTACAACTAGCTTTCTCCCTCCCTCCCTTTCATGTTCATCATTCAAAGCCCCAGCAGACAGTGACTGATTAGCCTAGTTTAGGTAGAAGAGTGTACATTCTTGGCCAGGGAAGAAAGCATACTTTAACTGACAGCCCACTATGGCTGCACATGGTAGTTCCCTAAAGAATCTGGCTGTTATTTGAGGAGGAGGGAATGGATGCAGAGTAGCTGAACCCCAGAATATATCCACTACACCTCCATTTTCTCTTCCTAACCTCCAGTTCTTACTTTTTCTGATTATCCATAGTAGGGGTCACCAAAGTATCTTCCAAGCTTGGGAAAAAAGATATATAAAAATAAATCCACCTGTATGGAAATTTTTCCCAGGGGGGATTAATGGTTGGGGAAGTTTGGTTTGCTTGCCCCTCAGTGTTGAATATATGGATTAAACAATAAACAAGAAGATGTATGCAAAGTACCTAGTACAGTGCCTGGCATGTAGTAAGACTGTATCATGGATTGAATTGTGACCCCCCCCAAAATCTGTCAACTTAGCTGGGCCATGAGTCCCAGTATTATGTGATTGTCCACCATTTATGTGATTTCCCTATGTGTTGTAAATCCTATCACTATGATGAAATGAGATAGATTAGTGGCAGCTATATTGAGGAGATGTACAAGATTAGATAGTGTCTTAAGCCAGCCCCTTTGAGATGTAAAAGAGAGAAGTGTGTAGGGAAACAGGGGGACCTCATACCATTAAAAAAGCAGTGCCGGGAGCAGAGCAAGTCCTTTGGACCTGAGGTTCCTGTGCTGAGATGCTCCCAGACCAAGAGAAGACTGATGATAAGGACCTTCCTCCAGAGCTAACAGAGAGAGAAAGGCTTCCCCTGGAGCCGGCACTCTGAATTCAGACTTCTAGCCTACTGGACTGTGAAAGAATAAACATCTTTTTGTTAAAGTCATCCACTTGTGGTATTTCTGTTATAGCAGCACTAGATGACTAAGACAGGTTCATTAAATGTTAGTCCCATTCCAGCCTTTCGTATTTACCCAGAGATGAGCTCATACCAGCTCATAAGAGCTGATTGTTATATTTTTAGGAATTTTGTAAACCAATTGATGTAACTTTGGTAGCATGAAATTGGCCTTGCTGGGAGTATTTACACCATCCAAATTGGAAATGTCACAAATCAGGGCCCCCACCCCCCCCACCCCCCACCACAGGCAGTTGTTAAACATTTACCAGCTCACCACTGCATCCACTCTTTTCCTTCAGGAAATATGAGCGGAACCATAAAGGATATTGTGTCATTTAGGATTCAGTGACAAAATATAACTATAACAGTGACTTACAAGATAAAATCTCATTTCTCTCTGAAAGAAACAAAGTCCAGACCAAGACAGGCAGTCCAGGGCTTCGAGCCAGTTAAATCCAGCTGCCAGTAAGTAGATGCTGACTCATGGTGACCCCATGTGTGCTAGACTAGAACTGTGTACCATAGGGTTTTCAATGGCTGTGATTTTTCAGAAGTAGATCACCAGGCCAGTCTTCCGAGGTGCCTGTGGATGGACTTGAACCTCCAACCTTTCGGTTAGTATCTGAGCATGTTAACTGTTTTCACCACCCAGGGACTCCAGGGCTTGGGTATTAGCTCTTATTTGTGGCCTCACCATCCTCAACCCGCGGTTTTTACTTTATGATCTAAGATGACTGTTTGAGTTTCGCATTTCAGCCAGTAGGAAAGATAATGGGCACAGAAATACACATCCCTCTGTCTTAGTTTTCTCCTGTTGCTGTAACAGAAATACCACAAGTGGGTGGCTTTAAAGAACAGAAATTTATTTTCCACAGTTTAGGAGTCTAGAAGTCCAAATTCAGGGCACCTTCTCTAGGGGAAGGCTTTGTCTGTCAGCTCTGGGGGAGAATCCATGTCTTTCAGCTTCTGTAGCCCTGGCTTTCCTCGGTTCCTTGGTGATACTCACCAGGGCTGCACACAGGCACCTATTTTACCCTGTTTGCGCTTGCTTGTCTCTGTCTGTGCTGCTCCTTATAACTCAGAAGTGATTAGGTTTAGAACACACCTTACTTGATATGGTCTCATCAATGTAGCAAAGAAAATCTTATTTCCAAATAGGGTTACATCCATAGGTATAGAGGTCAGGACTCTAACACATATTTTTGGGGGGCACAATTCAATCCATAACACCTTTCTATTAAGTCTGTTGACAGCAGTAACCCACTATATTTCTGCTTATATCCAGTAGGTTGAAGTGAAGGCATAGAGCCATATCCAGGTGCAAGGAAGGCTTGCAAATATGTTATTTACTCCAGGCAGTCATATGCCCAGCTGGAAATGGGAAGAGGAAGGGGGTGGGGTGGAGGCTGGGAGATAGCTGGCTCTCCCTGCCACAAACGGGCAGAATTTAGGGAACTGTAGGAGAGAGGGGGAAATGGTGCTGATGTGATGGGAAAGACTGTGGTCTGTGGAACACTAGAGTTGCTGGCTGGAAGAGAAAACTAGAAATATTGAAAACTGAGGTTAAATAAGCAAGCCGGAAGCCAGATCTCAGTGAGGGTCCAGGAAAACAGACAATAAAAAAAAAAATTTTTTTTGTGTGTTTTAAGTGAAATTTTATAATTCAAGTCAGTCTGTCACACAAAAACTTACACACACCTTGCTATGTAACCCCAGCTGCTCTCCCCTTAATGTGACAGCACACTCCTCCTCTCTACCCTGTATCCCTGTGTCCATTCAATCAGCTCCTGTCTCCCTCTGCCTTCTCATTTTGCCTCCAGGCAGGAGCTGCCCACATAGTTTCCTGTGTCTACTTGAGAAGGTCACTCCTCACCGGTATCGTTTTCAGACAAACAAATTTTTACCTAATGTCATTAGAAACAACTGCTATTGAACTTTTTAATAGGGGAGGTACATGATCAGAGGCATTTAAGGAACTTTAATTTGGTACTAGGAACCCTGGTGGTGCAAAACACTGCCCGGTCCTGTGCCATCTGAATGATTGGCTGTGGATCAGACTATCATGATCCATAGGGTTTTCACTGGATGATTTTCAGAAGTAGATCACAAGGCCTTTCTCCCAGTCTGTCTTAGTCTGGAAGCTCTGCTGAAACCTGTTCAGCATCATGGCAACACTCAAGCTTCCACTGACATGTGGCTGAATCAAAAAGGTGAGGAAGCAAAGGGGAAGAAGTGAAGCAAGGATGTGGGAACTTCACTCTGAGCCCATCGTGATGTTCTGGGTGCACAACTGCAGCACACAGTCCATTCTACTTTGAGGCAAGGGGATTGGTCTTTTGTACTCCTGTGTCAAGCAATTGTTGGCTGAGGTATGTCCAAAACATAAATGTGTGGTGTGTGTGTGTGTGTGTGTGTGTGTGTGTGTAGCTTGGCTCCTATGTGGCCCAGGGAAATTTTTATGAAAAGGGCAACTGTGTGTGCTTAACAGTCAACATACCTGGCAGCTAGGGCATGAGTGTGCCAGCCAGTAAAAAGGATTTGGGCAGGAGAAGACCATGAGTTCCATTATGGGTGTGTTGGATTTGAGGTAGCAAAGAAATAAGGAATCAGCCCATGTCTAGAGGGAAACTGAAGCTATAAAGCAGGAATTCATGTGAAAAAATAACACTAGATATGTAGATATGGGCCTTTGGCACATAGGTGATGATTTAAATCAGAAGGAATAAATTCTTTGAAGATCATGGATAAAGACAGGGGAGCAGCCCTTTAGAAAGGAAGTATACACTCTAGTGGGAAGGTGGGTGAAAGAAGAGGAACCAATGAATAAGACAAAGAAGAGATGGATCAAAAAATGGGCAAAGGACTTGAAAAGACATTTATCCAAAGAGGAAATATGAACGGCCAACAAACACATGAAAAGATGCTCAGTGCCATCAGTCATTGTTGCTGTTGTTGTTAGGTGCCGTCCAGTTGGTTCCGACTCTTAGTGACCCTGTGCCCAACAGAAGGAAACACTGCTCAATCCTGTGGCATCTTCATAATTGTTGCTATGCCTGAGCCCATTGTTGCAGCCACTGTGTCAATCCATCTCGTTGAGGGTCTTCCTCTTTTCCACGGACCCTCTACCAAGCATGATGTCTTTCTCCAGGGACTGATCCCTCCTGATAACATGTCCAAAGTATGTGAGACGTAGTCTTGCCATTCTTGCTTCTAAGGAGCATTCTGGTTGTACTTCTTCCAAGGCGGATTTGTTCGTTCTTTCGGCAGTCCATGGTATATTCACCATTTTTAGCCAACACCACAATTCAAAGGCATCTATTCCTCTTCTGTCTTCCTTATTAATTGTCCAGCTTTCGCATGCATATGAGGCAATTGAAAACACAATGGCTTGGGTCAGCTGCACCTTAGTCCTTAAGGTGACATCTTTGCTTTTCAACACCTTAAAGAGGTCTTTTGCAGCAGATTTTCCCAATGCAACACGTCTTTTGATTTCTTGACTACTGCTTCTGTTGGTGTTGATTGTGGATCCAAGTAAAATGAAATCCTTGACAACCTCAGTGTTTTCTCCATTTATCGTGATGTTGCTTATTGGTCCAGTTGTGAGGATTTTTATTCTCTTTATGTTGAGGCATAGTCCATACTGAAGGCTGTGGTCTTTGATCTTCATCAGTAAGTGCTTCAAGTCCTCTTCACTCTCAGTAAGCAAGGTTGTGTCATCTGCATAATGCAGGTTGTTAATGTCTTCCTCCAATTCTGATGCCCCGTTCTTCTTCATATAGTTCAGTTTCTCGAATTATTTGCTCAGCATACAGATTGAATCGGCGTGGTGAAAGAATACAACCCTGACGCACACCTTTCCTGACTTTAAACCAGTCAGTATCCCCTTGTTCTGTCCAAACAACTGCCTGTTGATCCATGTACAGATTTGTCATGAGCACAATTAAGTGTTCCGGAATTCCCATTCTCTGCAATGTTACCCATAATTTGTTATGATCCACATAGTCAAATGCCTTAGCATAGTCAATAAAACACAGGTAAACATCTTTCTGGTATTCTCTGCTTTCAGCCAGGATCCATCTGACATCAGCAATGAAACCCCTGGTTCCATGTCCTCTTCTAAATCTGGTTTGAATTTCTGACAGTTGCCTGTCGATAAACTGCTGCAGCCACTTTTGAATGATCTTCAGCAAAATTTTACTTGCATGTGGTATTAATGATATTGTTCGATAATTTCTGCATTCAGTTGGATCACCTTTCTTGGGAATAGGCATAAATATGAACCTCTTTCCATCGGTTGGCCAGGTAGCTGTCTTCCAATTTTTTTGGCATAGACAAGCAAGGATTTTCAGCACTGCATCCGTTTGTTGAAACATCCCAGTTGGTATTCTGTCAATTCCCAGAACCTTGTTTTTTGCCAGTGCCTTCAGTGCAGCTTGGACTTCTTCCTTCTGTACTATCGGTTCCTCATCATATGTTACCTTCTGAAATAGTTGAACATTGACCAATTCTTTTTGGTATAGTGACTCTGTGTATTCCTTCCATCTTCTTTTGATGCTTCTTGCCTCGTTTAATATTTTCCCTGTGGAATCCTTCAGTATTGCAACTCAAGGCTTGAATTTTTTCTTCAGTTCTTTCAGCTTGAGAAATACTGAGTGTGTTCTTCCTTTTTGGCTTTCTATTTCCAGCTCTTTGCGCACATCCTCATAATACTTTGTCTTCTCAAGCCATCCTTTGAAATCTTCGTAACAATTTAAAAAAAGAGATTTCATATTAAAAGCAAACAAACAAAAAAAACAGGGTCTGTGCCATAGCCCTGCCTGGTCCCATGGGACAAAGGACACAAAATCACGTTAAGTCATCAGTGTATCAGGTGCAGGAATGAGCCCTCCTGATAACATGTCCATAGTTCAGCTCTTTTATGTCATCATTTCTTCCTTTTGCTTTAGCTGCTCGACATTTGAGAGCAAGTTTCAGAGTCTGTTCTGACATGCATTTAGGTCTTTTCTTTCTCTCCTGTCTTTTTAATGACCTCTTGTTTTCTTCAGGTATGATGTGCTTGATGTCATTCCACAACTCATCTGGTCTTTGGTCATTAGTGTTCAACACGTTAAATCTATTCTTGAGATGGTCTCTAAATTCAGGTGAGATATACTCAAGGTCGTACTTTGGCTCTCCTGTATTTGTTCTAATTTTCTTCAGTTTCAACTTGAACTTGCATATGATCAATTGATGGCCTGTCCCCCAGTCAGGCCTTATTCTGACTGAGGATATTGAACTTTTCCATCATCTCTTTCCACAGATGTAGTTGATTTGATTCTTGTGTATTCCATCTGGTGAGGTGTATAGTCACCGTTTATATCAGTGAAAAAAGATATTTGCAAAGAAGAAGTGGTTGGTCTTGCACAATTTTATCACACGATCTCCACATGGTTCATTAAGGAAATGCAAATCAAAATCACAACAAGCTATCATTTCACATCCACTAAGAAGGCTATGGAAACCCCGGCGGCGTAGTGGTTAAGAGCTGCTGCTGCTAACCAAAGGATCGGCAGTTCAGATCCACCAGGCACTCCTTGGAAACCCTATGGGGCGGTTTTACCCCGTCGTGTAGGGTTGCTATGAGTTAGACTTAATGGCAGTGGGTTTGGCTTTTTTTGTAAGATGGCTATGATTTAAGAAATGGAAACAATAAGTGTTGACAAGGATGTAGAGACTGGAAATCTCATCCATTGCTGGCCGGTCTATAAAATGGTACAACTGCTATGGAAAACAGTTGGAGAGTTTCTCAAAAAGTTAAACATAGAACTATTATATGATCTAGCAATTCCACTCCTAGGTATATACTCAAGAGAATTGAAAGCAGGAATGCAAACAGATGCTGGTATACCAATGTTCATTGCAGCACTATTCACCATAGCCAAAAGGTGGAAACAGTTTAAATGTCCATCAACAGATGAATGGATTAAAAAAAATGGTACATATACAATGGAATATTACACAGCTATAAAGAGACCAGAATACTCCTTAGAAACAAGGATGGCGAGACTATGTCTCACATACCATGGACATTTTATCAGGAGGGCTCAGTCCAGCATCTGACACACTGATGACTTAATGTGATTCTGTGTCCCTTTTCCATGGGACCAGGCAGGGTTATGGCAGAGACTATGTTTTTTTGTTTGTTTGTTTTTTTATGAAATCTCTCTTTTTTAAGTTGTTGTAAAAATATATATAACACAACATTTTCCAGTTCAACATTTTTTAGGTGTACAATTGTGCTATCAATTACATTAATCGTGTTGTGCAGCCATCACCCATAATTGTTACCAAACTTCCCGTCACCATAAACAGAAATTCACTGTCTCCCAAATGGTGGCTCCTTTCCCCCTCAGTCCCCCTCCCCACCCCTGGTAAACACTACTAAACTTTGGTCTTTATACATTTGCCTATTCTAGATGTTTCCTATAAGTGGGATCATGCAATATTTGTCCTTTTGTGACTGACTTATTTCACTCAGCCTATTTTTGAGGTTCATTCATGTTGTGGCACGTATCAGGACTTCTTTTCTCTTTATGGCTGAGAAGGGCATGGAGGACCCTCTTGCTGAGTTCAACTTCTAGGCTGGATAGAAGGCCAGGATGAAGTTGCTCCTCATTTGTCTGTCCTGGCAATGGGCAGGTGGTCCCCAGGCCGGGAATATGGGGTGAGTGAGAGCTGCCAAGGAGAGTGCAGGTGGAACAATTGGTTGGTGATCTGAGGTACCTGCTTAGGGAGAAGGGTGGGAAGCCTAGAGGGTGAGGGCACTTTCTGTAGGTCCAGCTCAGAGAGGAGAGTGGAGCCAGTTTCTCTTCCCAACTCATATCCCACCCCTAAAAATGCTTTGCAGCCTCAGTGGCGGAAATCCTAGCAGTCTCATGTGGGTAGCAGCTGCGCTTATCAAGATCAGCAGTGAGTATGGCAGCAGATCTTAGAATTTGCATCAGGCCTCAACTTTCCGAGTCCTGCCTCTGCCCCGCCCCCACCCCAAACCAATCTTTGACTTTATCTGTTCAGAAAAGTCCACAAACTAGCAGTTTCTCTGTCAGAGATTACAGATCAGGAAGGGCCTTTGGAAACCACAGCTTCTACTTTCACTGCAGAGGCAGAAACACTGGGCAGCCCAACCCCATGATGCTGGGAAAGTAACAAGGAGGACCCAGATGAGCTCCGTACCACTGCTCTTATCAGGCCCCTGCTCTCCCTCACCAGCCACGTACCACTCCCACCAGCTGCTTTCAAGTTAACTCTGACTCATGGTGACCCCACATGCATCAGAGGAGAGCTATGCTCCATAGGGTTTTTAATGGCTAATTTTTTGGAAGTAGATCACTAGGCCTTTCTTCCGAGGCACCTCTGGGTGGCCAAGCTTTTAGTCAGCAGCCCAGTGCGTTAACTGTTTGCACCACCCAGGGACTCCTTCAGCCATGCAGGGACCTCTTAAAGGGTCTTTTTTTGTCTCTAGCCTCTTCACTCTGTTCCCCTCTACCAAAATCATGTACACTTCTCCCAGTTCAGGTCTTCTGAACGTAGGTCACTGTGACTTCTCCTGTCACCTCCTAACTCCTCAGCCTCACCTTCAAAAACCTTTCTCATTCGTGAGTCATGAGTGTTGTTTTGGTGTAGCCCCACCAATGTGCTCGTTGCTCTCCCCCACATAGCAATTACTCACTGCTGATGTCACCCATCCCTCTGGAATGTGCCCCCCATGACACCCAGGCTCCCACATCCTTTATTATTTTGTTTAAAACATTGGTATTTTTTTCCTCTGATGATTAAAATAATACTTGTTTGTTGCAGAAAACCTGTAAAATGCAAGATGTACACAGAGGAAAAGAAAAAGTCTTCATCATTCCACCATTTGCATATAGACACCTTTGCCATTCTGGTGGGTTTTCTTCTAGTAAGCCCCTCACCTAAACTCTTTCCTGCTTCGGGCATTCATACATGCTTATTATTCCTTCCACCTAAAACCCAGCCTCTCTCTCATTTTATCTCTCTCTCCTCCCCCTCATTCCGTGAATAAATTTACATATTCTTATCATGGTAAAGGCCATGTTCTCAGAAAACTTTCCCCTACCCCAGGGCTAAGTCTCCCTATCACACACTCACAGTACTCGCTATTTTTCCAAGTAGCACTTACCACAACTAGAAAGAAATCACCATTTTTGTACTTGTGTCTTTAATATCTACCTTATGCAGGGCAGATTGTCCAACAGGCAAAGTAAGCACCGTGCTTACCTTGCTTACCAAATCATCTGTAGTGAACAATTTCACATTTTTTCACCACCTCAAAGATTCTGCTTCTAGGTGTGGCTAACATCTGTCTCTCTTCCAAACCCACAGCACTTTCCAACAGAATCAAAGCCTCTTTGCAAATTCACAATACCTGACAGGGAGGGATGAACCAGTCAGCAAGGTAAGCATGGGCTTACTTGTGCTTACCTACTCATCTGTAGTGAACAGTATCACCTGTTTGTTACCCTGCCTACCTGACTGATGTCAGGTCTGCCCATAAGAGCAATGACTGGCTTTCTTGTGTACTCTGATGACCCTAGCATCCACCACAGTGCCCTGTATACACATAACATATCGCACTAAGACGCCTTTCTGCAACTACCACGTGTCTGTCCTCTCAGCACTTTAAAACAATCAATTGAACAAATACAATTAACCAACCACCATATGCCTGATGTGGCTCCAGGTGTAGAATACAGAGCTAGAAGACCTAGTTCTAGCCCTCCTTCAGGAGCCCTCAGTAGTTTGAGGGAGACAGACCAGTAAATAGGTCATTCTGATGCATCAGAAGGAAACAATGATCAATAGTGCTAAGTACAGCATACAGGAAAGTCCCTAAACTAGCCGGGGGGAGGTGACTTCATTGTTTCATTTTGTCTCGGTTAGTGCATTTACATCGTAAAATCATAGGATAATCGAATTGGATGGGACCATGACATCAACAGGTCCCATCTCTTCCTGTAAGGATAAGGAAACTGAAGCAGTGAAGGGCTTTAAAGTGACTTGACTAAAGCCATTGGGAAACGTATTGGTGGCAGGCCTGAGATTAGAACCTCAACTTTTTCTTAATTGTGCTTTAGGTGAAAATTTACATCTCAAGTTAATTTCTCATACAAAAATTTACACACATATTGTTGTGTGACACTACTTGCAATCCCTATAATGTGACAGCACACTCCCCCTTTTCACTCGGGTTTCCCGTGTCCATCCAACCAGCTTCTGTCCCTTTCTGTCTTCTCATTCTGCCTCCTGACAGGAGCCACCCCTTTAGTCTCGCTTATATGCTTGAACTAAGAAGCATACTCTTCATGGGTATTATTTTATGTTTTATAGTACAGTCTAATCTTTGTCTGAAGAGTTGACTTTGGGAATGGTTTCAGTTCTGGATTAATAGAGTCTGGGGGCTGTGTTTTCAAGGGTTCCTCTAGTCTCAGTCAGACCATTAAGTGTCGTCTTTTTACTAGAATTTGAGGTCTTTTCTCCTCCTGCTCCATCATGGACTCTCTGTTTTGTTCTTTGTCAGGTGGTCATTGGTGGTAGCCAGGCACCATCTAGTTCTTTCGGTCTCAGGCTGACAGAGTCTCTGGTTTATGTGGCCCTTTTGTCTCTTGGGCTAATATTTTTCTTGTGTCTGTGGTATTCTTCATTCTCCTTTGCTCCAGGTGGTTGGGACCAATTGATGCATCTTAGATGGCTGCTTGCAAGCCTTTAAGACCCCTGACACCACACACCAAAGAGGGATGTAGAACATTTTCTTAATAAACTTTGTTATGCAAATTAGCCTAGACGTCCCTTGAAACCATGGTCCCCAGACCCCAGCCCCTGGTACTCTGTCCCTCAAGTGTTTGGTTGTGTTCAGGAAGCTTCTTAGCTTTTGTTTTAGACAAGTTGCTCTGACTTCCCCTGTTTTGCGCGTTGTCCTTCCCTTCACCTAAGATAATTCTTGTCTGCTCTCTAGTTAGTGAATTCACCTCTCTCTCCCTCCCCTCCCTGGTAACCATCAAAGAATGTTTTCCTCTGTGTTTAAACCTTTTCTTGAGTTCTTATTATAGTGGTCTCATACAATAACTTGTCCTTTTTTGACTGACTAATTTCACTCAGCGCAATGCCTTCCAGATTCATCTATGTCGTGAGATGTTTCTTGGAGTCATCATAGTTATTTATCATTTCATAGTATTCCATTGTGTGTACCCATTCATCTGCTGATGGACACCTAGGTTGTATCTACCTTTTTACTATAGTGAACAGTGCTGAAATGAACATGGATGTGGATATATCTACTTGTGTGATGGCTGTTATTTCTCTAGGATATATTCTAAGGAGTGGGATTGCTGGATTGTATGGTAGTTCTATTTCTAACTTTTTAAGGAAGCGCCAGATCAACTTCTAAAGTGGTTGTACCATTTTACCTGCCCACCAGCAGTGTATAAGTGTTCCTGTCTCTCCACAAACTCTCCAACATTCATTATTTTGTGTTTTTTGGATTAGTGCTAGCCTTGTTGGGGTGAGATGGTATCTCATTGTAGTTTTGATTTGCATTTCTTTAATGGCTAATGATCATGAGCGTTTCTTCATGTATCTGTTAGCCTCCTGAATGTCTTCTTCGGTGAACTGTCTGTTCATATCCTTTGCCCATTTTTTTCCTTTTTTTAAAAAAATTTTTTATTCTGCTTTAAGTGAAAGTTTAGAAATCAAGTCAGTCTCTCATACAAAAACTTATATACACCTTACTATATACTCCTAATTGCTTTCCCCCTAATGAGACAGCACACTCCTTCCCGCCACTCTCTATTTTTGTGTCCATTCGGCCAGCTTCTGACCCCCTCTGCTCTCTCATTTCCCCTCTAGACAGGAGATGCCAACATAGTCTCATGTGTCTGCTTGATCCAAGAAGCTCATTCTTCACCAGTATCATTTTCTATCCCATAGTCCAGTCCAATCCCTGTCTGAAGAGTTGGCTTTGCTGTGCCCATTTTTTAATTGGGTTGTCTTTTTGTTTTTGAGGTTTTGCAGTATCTTGTAGATTTTAGAGATTAGACCCTGATCGAATATGTTGTAGCCAAATTTTTTTTCCCAGTCTGTAGGTTGTCTTTTTACTCTTTTGGTGAAGTCTTTTGATGAGCCTAAGTGTTTGATTTTTAGGAGCTCCCAGTTATCTAGTTTCTCTTCTGGAGTTTGTGCATTGTTAGTAATGTTTTGTATTCTGTTTATGCCATATTTTAGGGCTCCGAGCATTATCCCTATTTTTTTCTTCCATGATCTTTATTGTTTTAGATTTTTTATTTAGGTCTTTGATCCATTTAAAGCTAGTTTTTGTACATGGTGTGAGTTATGGGTCTTGATTCATTTTTTGCAGATGGATATTCAGTTATGCCAGCACCATTTGTTAAAGAGACTATCTTTTCCCCAATTAATAGGTTTTGGGTCTTTGCCAAATATCAGCTGCTCATAGGTGGATTAATTTATGTCTGGATTCTCAGTTCTGTTCCTTTGGTCTATGTATCTGTTGTTGTACCAGTACCTGGCTGTTTTGACTACCACGGTGGTATGACAGTTTCTAAAATCAGGTAGTGTGAAGCCTCCCACTTTGTTCTTCTTCTTCAGTAATGCTTTACTTAGCTGGGGCCTTTTCCGTATGAAGTTGGAGATTTGTTTCTCCATCTCATTAAAAAATGGAGTTGGAATTTGGATTGGGATTGCATTGTATCTGTAGATTACTTTGGGTAGAAGTGACATTTTCACAATGTTGAGTCTTCCTATCCATGAGCAAGGTATGTTCTTCCACTTATGCAGGTCTCTTTTGGTTTCTTGCAGTAGTGTCTTGTAGTTTTCTTTGTATAGGTCTTTTAGGTCTCTGGTTAGATTTATTCCTAAGTATGTTATCTTCTTGGAAGCTATTGTAAATGGTATTGATTTGATAATTTCTTCTTTGAAGTTCTCTTTGTTGGTGTGGAGGAATCCAACTGATTTTTGTATGTTTATCTTATATCCTGATACTTTGCTGAGCTCTTCTGTTAGTTCCAGTAGTTTTCTTGTGGATTCTTTGGGGTTTTCTGTGCGTAAGATCATATCATCTGCAAATAGGGATACTTTTACTTCTTCTTTACCGATTTGGATGCACTTTATTTCTTTTTCTTGCCTTAATGCTCTGGCTAAGGCCTCCAGCTCAATATTGAATAAGAGTGGTGATGAAGGACATCCTTGTCTGGTTTCTGTTCTCAAGGGGAATGTTTTCAGATTCTCTCCATTTAGGATGATGTTGGCTGTTGGCTTTGCATAAATGCCCTACATTATGTTGAGGAATTTCCTTTCTATTTTGCTGAGAGTTTTTATCATGAATGGGTGTTGAAATTTTTCAAATTCCTTTTCTGCATCAGTTGATAAGATGGTGTGGTTCTTTTTTGTTTTATTAATGTGATGGATTACACTGATTGTTTTTCTAATGTTGAACCATCCCTCTGAACCTGGTATGAATCCCACCTGGTCATGGTGAATTTTTTTTTATATGTTGTTGAATTCTATTGGCTAGAGTTTAGTTGAGGATTTTTGCGTCTATGTTCATGAGGGATATTGGTCTGTAATTTTCTTTTTTTTTGTGGTGTCTTTACCTGGCTTTGGTATCAAGGTTATGCTGGCTTCATAGAATGAGTCCGAGTATTTCATCCTTTTCTATGCTCTGAAATACCTTTAGTGGTAGTGGTGTTAACTCTTCTCTGAAAGTTTGGTAGAATTCTCCAGTGAAGCTGTCAGGGCCAGGGCTTTTTTGTTGTTGTTGTTGGGAGGTTTTTTATTAACTCTTCGATCTCTTCTTTTGTTATAGGTTTATTTAGTTTTTCTACCTTGGTTTGTGTTAGTTTAGGTAGGTAGTATGTTTCCAGAAATTTCCATTTCCTCTAGGTTTTCAAATTTGTTAGAGTATAATTTTTTCATAGAATTCTGTTATGATTATTTTAATTTCAGTTGGGTCTGTTGTGATGTTACCCATCTCATTTCTTATTTGGGTTATTTGTTTCCTCTCCTGTTTTTCTTTTGTCAGTTTAGCCATTTATTTCTGCTGTAATTTTTATTATTTCCTTTCTTCTGGTGACCGAGGGCTTCCTTTGCTTCTCTATTTGTTTGAGTTGTAGGGTTAATGTTTTGATTTTGACCTTTTCTTCTTTTTGGATGTGTGCATTTATTGCTATAAAATGACCTCTGAGCATTGCTTTTGCTGTGCCCCAAAGGTTCAGGTGGGATGAGCTTCATTCTCATTTGATTCTGTGAATTTCTTTATTCTGTCCTTGATTTCTTCTATAACCCAGTAGTTTTTTTTTTTAATAATTTTTATTGTGCTTTAAGTGAAAGTTTATAAACCAAGTCAGTCTCTCACACAAAAACCCATATACACCTTGCTACACACTCCCAATTACTCTCCCCCTAATGAGACAGCCCGTCTCTCCCTCCATTCTCTCTTTTCGTGTCCATATTGTCAGCTTCTAACCCCCTCCACCCTCTCATCTCCCCTCCAGGCAGGAGATGCCAACATAGTCTCAAGTGTCCACCTGATCCAAGAAGCTCACTCCTCACCAGCATCCCTCTCCAACCCATTGTCCAGTCCAATCCATGTCTGAAGAGTTGGCTTCGGGAATGGTTCCTGTCCTGGGCCAACAGAAGGTCTGGGGGCCATGACCACCGGGGTCCTTCCAGTCTCAGTCAGACCATTAAGTCTGGTCTTACGAGAATTTGGGGTCTGCATCCTACTGTTGTCCTGCTCCCTCAGAGGTTCGCTGTTGTGTTCCCTGTCAGGGCAGTCATCAGTTGTAGCCGGGCACCATCCAGTTCTTGTGGTCTCAGGATGATGTAGTTGCTGGTTCATGTGGCCCTTTCTGTCTCTTGGGTCTCGTAATCGCCTTGTGTCCTTGGTGTTCTTCATTCTCCTTTGATCCAGGTGGGTTGAGACCAACTGATGCATCTTAGATGGCTGCTTGCTAGCGTTTAAGACCCCAGATGCCACTCTTCAAAGTGTATAACCCAGCAGTTTTTGAGCAAGGTGTTGTTCAGTTTCCAGGTATTTGATTTTTTTTCCTTTTTTTTTTTTTTTCTGTTATTGATTTCTACTTTTATGGCTTTATAGTCAGAAAAGATGCTTTGTAATATTTTGATGTTTTGGATTCCATTAAGGCTTGCTTTGTGGCCTAATATGTGGTCTATTCTGGAGAATGTTTCATATATATTGGAAAAGAAAGTATACTTGGCTGCTGTTGGGTGGAGTGTTCTGTGTCTGTCTACAAGGTCAGGTTGGTTGATTGTGGCATTTAGATCTTCCACGTGTTTACTGAGCTTTTTTTTTGGAGGTTCTGTTCTTCACTGAAAGTGGTATGTTGAAGTCTCCTACTATTATTGTGGAGCTGTCTATTTCTCTTTTAAATGCCGTTAGAGTTTATGTATTTTGGAATCCTGTCATTGGGTGAGAAAATATTTATTACGGTATGTCCTCCTGGTGTGTTCACCCTTTAATCCTTATATAGTGTCCTTCCTTATCCTTTGTGGTAGATTTTGCTTTAAAGTCTATTTTGTCAGAGATTAATATTGCACTCCTGCTCTTTTTTGATTGTTGTTTGCTTGATATATTTTTTAGAACCTCAATCTTTAGAATCCCAGGCCAGTGCTATTTTCACTCAACCTTACTGGCCTTTGGAGTCTCCCTCCTCCTCCTGTTCTGTTAGTCCTCAAGTCCTGTTGATTTTCCCTTGTAAAAGTCTCTCCGCTTTTCCTCACCTCCACACTCACCACATTCCAAGCCACCATCATCTCCAGCCTGTGTACCTACATTCGCCTCCTACCTCATCCCTCTCTGCCTCTAGTCTTGCCCTGCTCAGAGACGTTCTCCATTTTGCAGCCTGTGTGAGCTTTCACAAATGTAAATAAGAGCATGCCTACCCACTGCTTAAGACCCCAGTGCTTCCCACTCGGCTTTTAGAACTGTGTTCAAAATCCTGCACATGGCCTAGCAGGCCTTTCTTGATCTAGCCCACCTCCTCAGCCTCTTCTAAGCTCCATTCTCCTCTCTGCCTCTGGGTTTCAATATCTTGGATTTCTCTTGGTTTTTTGAGTTTGTTTAGCCTTCTAAACTCTGGTCCCTCCAACTGTCTTCCCTTCTTCCTCTGCCTGACCCACTCCTATTTAGTCGTGGCTAGTAAAGGTATTTTTTTTTTTTTTTAGGAAAGGTATTTATTTATTTTTTTTTTTCCAGAAAGGTCTGTTTCGCCTTAGAGCATGCAGATACAGTTTTGTCCACTTTTTGACTTGAGTCCACCAAGACATCACATGCCTGTCTTGGGCCTGTTTGAGAAATGTCTGCTTTTTTGAGAACTGAGACGTAAGGGTCACCAATCACAAAGAAGCATTTACAATCACCCTTGGGAGCCAGAGGAGCCCTGGTGGCACAGTGGTTAAGAGCTATGGCTGCTAATCAAAAGGTTGGTAGTTTGAATCTGCCAGCTCCCTGGAAGCCCTAAGGGGCAGTTCTACTTCATCCTATAAGGTCACTAAGAGTTGGAATCAACTCTATAGCATGAGGTTTGTTTTTTGGGAGCCAGATACCAAAACTCAGGTTCCTAGTTTATTGGTGAGCTTCCTCTTTTTTGACCTAGATCTAGTCCTTTTAATTTCTGCTTGGGGAGACCCACTGAACTCATTTCTCAAGGGATGTGGCTCTCCCTTGCTTGTCAAACAGCTTTGTTTTTACTCCTCCAAGCTCTGACAGTCTTCATATTGTGATTTGTCATTTCAAGTCCCAGTTTCAATGTCAGTCTCTGTTATAGATTGAATTGTGTCCCCCCAAAAATAAGTGTTATAAATCCTAACCCCTATACCTGTGCCTGGAGCCCTGGTGGTGTGATGGTTAAGAGCTTGACTTCTAACCAAAAGGTTGGCAGTTCGAATCCACCAGCTGCTCCTTGGAAATCATATGGGGCAGTTCTAGTCTGTCCTATAGGGTTGCTATGAGTCTGAATCAACTCTATGGCAATGGGTTTTTTTTTTTTTTTTTAATACCTGTGGCTATAATATCATTTGGGAATGGATTTTCTTTGTTATGTTAATGAGGCAATATTAGTATAGGATGTGTCTTAAGTCACTCTCTTTTGAGATATAAAAGCAGATTAAGCAAGCAGAGATGGGGAAAGATGGATGCCATGTCACATGAACATCCCCAAGAAAGGAGAAAGAGAGAAAGCCTTTCCCTAGAGCCAGTACCCTGAATTTGTACTTCTAGCCTCCTAAACTGTGAGAAAATAAATTTCTGTTTGTTAAAGCCACCCATTTGTGGTATTTCTGTTACAGCAGCACTAGATAACTAAGACAGTCTCTAAGGGAGGCCCTTTCTGACACCCCATCATGTGCTAAGTCCTTTCCATTCATGTGGCACCCTATACTCCTTTCACATGTCACCACCTCCTTACTGTGTGTTTCATGTCTGTCCTCCTGAGCACCAAGGGCAGGAAGCCTCTCTGTCTTGTTGGGTGCAGTATTCCCAGGACTAGTACAGTGCCTGGCACCTAATAAGCTATAAGTAAATATTAACTTTTATTAGTGGATACTCAGTAAATGTCCATTTACCTGCGTTGTCCTCAAATAGTTTCTCAGATACTATGTATATTCTGTTGTCTAGATTGGATTGAAGTCTCTCAAAAGAACTGTCTATTCCTTTCTTTAACTTCCCTGTACTATGCCCATCATGGGCCTCTGCATCCAAGAAAAATTTCACACATGCTTATTAATTGGCCTCTTGACAATAACTTTCCCAACAGGTATCAGTTTTGAAGTAATAATAAAATTTAAAAGAATGTGTTACATAACAGGAGAATTTACTATGAATTTAATGTGACAACAGTGATTAAGAATTAAAAAGAAATGAAGGTATTCTCCTCTTCTTCGTCTAGGTAACCAGGACTTTGTTTCCTTGATGTCATGGGTTTCCTGATTCCAAGGGGTTTGACTTTTTTTGTCAGTGTTTTAAAAGGAAGAGGGATCCCTGGGTGGTGCAAATGGTTAATGCACTTGGCACTAACCAAAAGGTTGGAGGTTCAAGTCCATCCAGAGGCTCATAGAAAGAAAAGCCTGGCAAACTACTTGTGAAAAATCAGCCATTGAAAACCCTGTGGAGCACAGTTCTACTCTGATACACGTGGGGTCGACATGAGTTGGAATGGACTGGACAGCAATTGGTTTGCTTTGGGGGTTTTTTAGCAGCACAAGGAAGGATTAGACTGGGTAGAGGTCTCTAAAGGAAGACCACGCCTAAGTAGGCCTTGGTTTTAGAAGGTGTTGGCCCTCTGGTCTGACAGGGGAAGGTATAGAAGCAGTGGCCTGCCCCTTGGTTGACTGCTGGACCTCTGGGGACTCCGAAAAAATAGAGGGGACACGACTTCTTCATAGCATTCACAGTCTAGACCTATTCCAAAGCAGCAATCTAGATGAGACAGACTGCCCCACTCCATGGGGATTGGGTTCGAACCTCTGAATCAGGCACTTTAGGAGCCTCAGCAAATGCCACCGCAACCCCCAGGCACTTAGAACACTATGGTGCCTCCTTCCAATGTAATTAAAAACAAATGAGGTGGGAAACAGCCCCATGGTGAGTGGGAAACTGCCAGATGGTGGCTGGGCTAAGCTAAGCCGCCATTTCCCCGCCATCATTGCCCGGTGAGATTGTCCCAACCAGAAGACATCGTTACAGGGGCTGTCCACCAATCCTGATGGGCCACGCCCCTGAACACGCCCTGAGGAAGGGCCCACCCCTAGTCTGTTTCCTCCTCCTATATAAGCCCCTGTGCCTGCCGGTCAGGGAGACATCTTGGCGACGCAGGTCTCGGGAAGGTTATTTTCTTGGCCAACCAAATAAAGATTTTCTTCCTTGGGTTTAGCCCGACTTGTGCTTCAGCGTCCGAGGAGGGAGACTTGGAGGTTCAGAAACACAAACAAAAGACCCAATTATGTGAATCCCAAGGTTGTGCTATGGAGTTGTGATTTTTTCCCAGGATGGCTATTTTGATGCTTCTCCTCCGTATTCCCTCCTCCTCTTCTTCTGAAATACCAGATTCTTTCCAAAGCTTTTTTTTTTTTCCTTCCCTGGTTTTTCTGATGCCATGCTTGGGTGATTAGAAACTGCCAAGAACAGCTTAGTGGCCTAACATCTAATGGGCCTCACAGGCCTCGGCAAAGACCGTGGTTGGAGGACCAGACTCTCCTGTTTCCTTAGGATGGAACAAGCCTAGGTATCCTTCTATGACCCAAGGGAGGGAACTTGAAAACTGTCAGAGACTGGAATTTAGTCAGTGGCAGTGGGGGCCAAAGCCAGATTTGATATGTGTGAATCCATTAAAAAAAAAAAGGGGCATACTTGTACCCCAAGAGCTGTGGAATGATTCTTACCTGTTACATATATACATGGGCATATTTGCTTACATATACATACATGATTCTAGTGTATGTCAGTTTTTCGTACTTGGGGGCTTGCGTGCTGCTGTGATGCTGGGAGCTGTGCCACTGGTATTTGGATACCATTAGGGTCACCCATGGAGGACAGGTTTCAGCTGAGCTTCCACACCAAGACAGATTAGGAAGAAGGACCCTGCAGTCTACTTATGAAAATAATTAGCCAGTGAAAACCTTGTGAATAGCAGTGGAACATTGCCTGGTATAGTGCTGGAAGATGAGCCCCCCAGGTTGGAAGGGACTCAAAAGATGATTAGGTTGACTTTAATGATGTGGATAGAGTCAAGCTTTCGGGGCCTTCATTTGCTGATGCGGCACCATTCAAAATTAGAAGAAACAGCTGCAAACATCCGTTAATAATTGGAAAGTGGAATGTAGAAAGTATGAATCTAGGAAAATTAGAAATCATCAAAAATGTAATGGAATGCATGAATATCAATATCCTAGGCATTAGTGAGCTGAAATGGACTGGTATTGACCATTTTGAATTGGACAATCATATGGTCTATTATTCTGGGAATGAAAACTTGAAGAGGAATGGCGTTGCATTCATCATCAAAAAGAGCATTTCGACATCTATCCTGAAGTACAATGCTTTCAGTGATAGGATAATATCCATATGCCAACAAGGAAGATCAGTTAATACAACTGTTATTCAAATTTATGTACCAACCACTAAGGCCAAAGATGAAGAAATGGAAGATTTTTACCAGCTTCTGCAGTCTGAAATTGATCGAACATGCAATCAGGATACCTTGACAATTACTGGTGATTGGAATGCAGAAGTTGGAAACGAAGAATCTTTTGTCGGAAAAGATGGCCTTGGTGATAGAAACGATGCCGGAGGTAGCACGATTAATATCACTAATATCATATGCAAGTGAAATTTTGCTGAAGATTATTCAAAAGCGGCTGCAGCAGTTTATCAACAGGGAGCTGTCAGAAATTCAAGCCGGATTTAGAAGAGGACGTGGAACCAGGGGTTTCATTGCTGATGTCAGATGGATCCTGGCTGAAAGCAGAGAATACAGAAAGATGTTTATCTGTGTTTTATTGACTATGCTAAGGCATTTGACTGTGTGGTTCATAACGAATTATGGATAAGGTTGCAGAGAATGGGAATTCTGGAACACTAAATTGTGCTCGTGAAGAATCTGTACATGGATAAAGAGGCAGTCATTCAGACAGAACAAGAGGATACTGAGTGGTTTAAAGTCAGGAAAGGTGTGCGTCAGGGTTGTATTCTTTTGCCATACCGATTCAATCTGTATCCTGAGCAAATAATTCGAGAAACTGGACTATATGAAGAAGAATGGGGCATCAGAATTGGAGGAAGACTCATTAACAACCTGCATTATGCAGATGACACAACCTTGCTTACTGAGAGTGAAGAGGACTTGAAGCACTTACTGATGAAGATCAAAGACCACAGCCTTCAGTATGGACTATGCCTCAACATAAAGAGAATAAAAATCCTCACAAATGGACCAATGAGCAACATCATGATAAACGGAGAAAAGATTGAAGTTGTCAAGGATTTCATTTTACTTGGAACCACAATCAACACCAATAGAAGCAGTAGTCAAGAAATCCAGAGACGCGTTGCATTGGGAAACTGCTGCAAAAGACCTCTTTAAGGTGTTGAAAAGCAAAGATGTCACCTTGAGGACTAAAGGTGTGCCTGACCCAAGCCATGGTGTTTTCATTCACATCACATGCATGCGAAAGCTGGACAATAAGGAAGACCGAAGAAGAATTGACGCCTGGTGTTGGCAAAGAATATTGAATATACCATGGACTGCCAAAAGAATGAACAAATCTGTCTTGGGAGAAGTACAACCAGAATGCTCCTTAGAAGGAAGAATGGTGAGACTGCATCTTACATACTTTGGACATGTTATCAGGAGGGATCCGTCCCTGGAGAAGGACATGATTCTTGGTAAAGTATAGGGTCAGGGGAAAAGAGGAAGACCCTCAACGAGATGGATTGTCACAGTGGCTGCAACAATGGGCTCAAGCATAACGACGATTGTGAGGATGGCACAGGACCAGGCAGTGTTTCGTCCTGTGGTACATAGGGTCGCTATGAGTCAGGACTGACTCGACAGCATCTAACAACAACAACAACAACACATACGTGATTCTAGACAGACAGAGAAGGAACTAGTAGTAATTATGATTTCTGGGAAGTAGGACTTGTTATACTTTTTTTTTTACTGTTTGAGTTTTTAAAAAAACATTAAACAGATGTTATTTTTATAAGAAAAATGTACTCCAAAAATTAACATGACAGTGACAATAAACTCGGCAGATTGCTCATGTCTTCAAACTCCAGACTATAGGAAAGCTGGGGAATCTGTCTTCCAGAAGGGTGAGATTGTGACCTGGCCTGGGCTGTGATCTGGAGGTGACACCCTCCAGCTGTGGCATATACTGGGGCAGCTGAAGCAGAGGCTAAACAAAGAATTGCTGTGAAGTGTGCCAAGATGAAGCAGTGTGCTAGAACATTCCATCCCACCTGTCAATGAGCAGCCGCCTTGTACCTTTGTTCCAGGTACCGGGGAGGTAGGAACAAGCAAAACAGACTGGATTCCTTGACCTCCAGACTTAACAGTCTAAAGACAGCTATTTATGAATCACACTGTTCTGTTGGGAGAACAAGGGAAGAAGATGTGAGGCATAGAGGGCCCAGGAACATTCCCAAGCCAGCTACAGGGTTAGGGTGGGAAAAAGTGTGTGCCTTTTCTGGGGTCTCTGGTTCTTTTGCTCCTTCTTTCAGGCTCTCCTCTGTGCTGTTTAAGGGGTTGGAAGGTTTCTTTTTCATTTTTAAAAATAAAAAAAAAATTATTTTTAAAATTAACATACAGGTAATTCACCCAGACATGCCTTGGAAGACAGGCCTGGCGATCTGTTTCCTAAAGGTCACAGCCTCGAAAACCCTATGGAAGAGTTATACTTTGCACACGTGGGGTGGTCGTGAGTCAGAATTGACTTGACAGCAACTAACAACAACGAAATCGACTTTTTAGCAGCACACAGTTCCAGAATTTTAACACACGTAGAGATTTGTGTAATCACTACCACAATCGAGATATAGAACAACAGGTCTACCACCCCTAAAAACTCCCTCATGCTACCCCTTTGTAGTTACATCCTCTCTCTGTCCCTCCTGAAAACCCCTGGCAACCACTGATCCACCAGTATAGTTTTGTCTTTTCAGAAATGTCGTCTAAATGGAATCATATAGTATGTAACTTTTGGAGATCAACTTCTTTCACTCAGTGTAATGCCTTTGAAATTCATCCAAGTTGTTGTATGTATCAACAGATAGTTTCTTTTTATTGCTGAGTAGTATTTCATGCTATGGATATTCTACAGTTACACATTTACTCATTTTAATCCAGTTTTTGATTATTACAAATAAAGCTGCTATGAATATTTAGTGTACAGGTATTTGTGTAAACATGTTTTTATTTCCCTAGAGTAAATAATTAAGAAATCACCGAGTCATATGGAAAGTGTATGTTTAACTTTATAAGGAATTGGCAAGTTATTTTCCAGAGTAGCTGTGCCGTTTTGCATTCCACCAACAACGTGGGAGCGTTCTGGTTGCTCTGCATCCTTGCTACCGCTTGGCAGTGCTGTCAATATTTTTTATTTTGACCATTCTAACAGATCTGTAGAAGTTTCTCATTGTAGCTTTAACGTGTGTTTCTCTAATGGCTAATAACGTAGAACATCTTTTTATGTGCCTATTTACCTTCCTTATATCCTCTTTGGTGAAGTGTTTTGTTAATTTATTAACTGGGTTGTTTGTCTTGTTGTTGTTGAATTTTCAGAGTTCTTTATATATTCGGGACAAGTGTTCTATGTGATTTTCAAATATTTTCTCCCACTCTGAAGCTTGATTTTTCATTCTCTTAACAGCATATTTTTTACAATAAACATTTTTAATTTTGATGAAGGTTTCTTTTTGATTTCATTGAGATATAACTGACTTAGTTATTTAGTGCTGCTATAACAGAAAATACCACAGGTGGATGGCTTTACCAAACAGAAATTTATTTTCTCACAGCTCAGGAGGCTAGAAATCTGAATTCAGGGCACCAGCTCAGGGGAAGGCGTCCTCTCTCTGCTGCCTCTGGGAGAAGATCCTTGTCTCTTTTCAGCTTCAGTTTCTCAGTTCCTTGGTGATCTTCACGTGGCACCTGTCTTACGCCGTCCCTGCTTGCTTAATCTGTTCTTTTATATCTCAAAAGAGATTGACTTAAAACACACCCTACACTAATACTGCCTCACTAACATAACAGAGAAAACCCATTCCCAAGTGGGATTATAACCACAGGTATAGGGGTTAAGATTTATAGCACATATTTTGGGGGGACACAATTCAGTCCATAACACTGACATACAGCAAATTGTACAATCTTAAGTATACAGCTCAATAGATTTTAACACATGTATTCACCCATTTGTGGAAATCCTGATGGCAGAGTGGTTAAGAGCTATGGCTGCTAACCAAAAGGTCGGCAGTTCAAATCTACCAGGTGCTCCTTGGAAACCCTATGGGGCAGTTCTACTCTGTCCTACTCTACTCTATAGGGTCACTATGAGTCGCAATTGACTAGACGGCCATGAGTTTTGGAGTTTTTCACCCATTTAACCACCATCCAGATCAAGATAGCATCACTCCAGCAGGGTCCATATTTCCAGTCAATAAGTCAATATGCAGCACCTCTTCTCCCTGCTCCCAACAACCACTATTCTGATTTCTATCAACATAGATTAGTTTTACCTGGAAGGTTTCTGATGCCTGTGATCCAAGTTTTGTGATCTACCTGGTTTTGTCTTGGGAATTGGAAGTCTCCAAAAACACCTGCCTTGTGGATAAACCCTGATGACCCTCACCAGACGTCATGCAGAGGTTGGTGAGCAAAGCTGGGCTTCTTCTCATCTTGCTTCCTGGGTGTCACCAAGTCAAGCCTCACTCCAGGATTCAAAGAATTGGTAGAAAATGGCAGAAAAGGCTGAGACACCCTAATGTCCAGTGAAGTGGGAAGGGGCCAGTTCCAGTAATCAAAAGACATGGGTTCAGTCCCCCCTCAGACATTTACTACATTTCCTTGGACAAAGTATGTAACCTCCTTGAGCCTCAGTCTCCTCATATGTAAAGTGTGAACAGTAATGATTGTCATGACATGTCATTGCCATGATTGTCATCATACCTGTTTACAAATATTTGCATCTCTCTGTCCTTCCAGGCATATAGGAAGATTGTATTTGGCTACCCCATCTAACTTTGACCAATTAACCTAGGCATGGCTATGTGACTTTGGCCAATTAAAACATGTCCCTTTGGGGGAGTCATTGTTTGGGAAGCAATGAGTTCCTGTTTATGGTGATGGGAAATTTGGCAGTGATTATGGGCGATGGTTGCACAACACGATAATTGTACACTTGAAAAATGTTGATTGGTAAATGTGTTATACATATACATTTTTACCAAAAAAATATGCCTCCATGTGAAAACTCTAAAAGTCAGTGCATGATTTTCTGGATTCTCTCCTCTTTTTACTGTGGCAATGGGTGATGTTCAGATCTTGGCTACTCTGTCACCCTGAGTCCTGGAGTGAGGACAGTTATGGCTCAGAGCAGAGCCTCAGCCAACCCACCATGGATACTGGCAGAAGCAATAAATAAATAAATCTTTTTTTTCTTTTTTTTGCACAAAACCATTGATATTTTGGGGTTATTTGTTACTGCAGCATAATCTAGCCTGCTTGGCTGATGTAACATATTATAGATTTATTACCAAGATTATATAAAATAAAATATTTGGAACATAAGTCTATCTTGATTTCCTTCCTTTGAAAATCTCCCTCTCTCCAAGAACCCAGGGATATTCTTACCAGCCCAAAGTCTTTAATAAAAGGCAAGAGAACAGACAATCACCCAAACACAAAGAAAGATGGATGTTGCCTGATTAGGGCCTGTGCCCTGGAGCAGTCGAGCCAATGAAATCTACTCTAAGTCAGAAAGAGTGAGAAAGTTTATTTAGGAGGTGTCCACCAACAGAAACCTGACAGCAATGCAGACAGTCTCTATGAAATCTCAAAAGGCAATTTCACATTAGAGCTTATATAGGATTTTCACAAGGGTTAGAAGTGTCTTTGTAGCCTGAAGATGGCATGGCTGGAGGAGTTATTCATTACAAGATAATGACAAGAGGCTCTTTATCAGACTAAAGAGATACATGCTGGACATCTCTTTAACAGGCTAAAGATATACATGTCAGATATCTGGGCTCTAATTTCCCTGTGGGAGGTTGTAAGTCACAGGTGGTTGGATAGAGCAAAGCAAAGTTTTTAGTATCAGATCAAAACAAAGAACAAAATCATTTGCATCGGATCAAAACAAAGTCATTGACAGAAGTATGTGGAAAGGAGAAGGCAGGCAGGGGAAGGAGAAAAACTTATAGGTTCATCATGGCTTTAGTTATGTCAAGCTCTCAGATGCCCATTTTGAAAAGGAGAAGACATATTGAAGAGTATTAAGGTTACATGGAGACTAAAGGATACAAAGCAGCAAGGGGTACAGAAATATGACATACAGTAAGGAAGAGAAACAAAGTAATAGAGAAAGAAGGAGAGACAAAATATTAGAATAGCAAGGGGAGAGATACGGTGCATGCTTGAGACATCGAGGGGTAGGTGAGACAGGATGATTCTAAGAAAAATAGAACTGCTGAGGCAAATGGAAACTGTATCTCTTTGAGATGTTCACACAACATCATCTGTTATGGTAGCAGAACAAGCAAGATTTGGCTACTATAGCTCCATTTGTCAGTTTTTCCACACAGAGGAAAAACTGAGCACCTACGGTGTGCCTACGAGTCCCTGGGTGGCTCAAATGGTTAAGCTCTAGGCTACTAACTGAAAGGCTGGAGGTTCAAATTCACCCAGAGGTGCCTTGGAAGAAAGGTCTAGTGATCTGAAAGGTTACAACCTTGAAAACACTGTGTAGCACAGTTCTATTCTGCAATTCACGGGGTTGCCATGAGACAGAATTGCCTTAATGGCAACTGGTTCTTTTTTTTTTTTTTTTTTTTTACTTTGTACTTAGCACTATGGTGAGTGCTAGGTTTACAGAGATGATCAAGACCCACCACTAGCCTCTTGCTTCAAGGATCTCTCAGCTTGGTGTGAAACAGACATGCTAACAGAATACAATCTGTCATGTCCAATGATGGGGGTATCCACAAGGAATTAAAGGAGGAGAAGGGGAACCAAGCTCCTCTCAGAGGAGTCAGAGAGGGTGTTTGTTTGGTTGGGCTGCTGGGAGAAAGCACTACAAATTGGGTGGCTTATAAAAACCGAAATGTACTATCTCACAGTTTTGGACGCTAGCAGTCCGAATTAAGGGTGTTGGCAGGGCCATGTTCTTTCCAAAGGCTGTATTTCTTTTCTTCCCCGGCTTCTGGTAAAGGAGCCCTCGTGGTGCAGTGGTTAAAGTGCTTGGCTGCTAACCAAAATGTTGGCAATTCAAACCCACCAGCTGCTCCTTGGGAGAAAGATGTGGCAGTCTGCTTCCATAAAGATGACAGTCTTGGAAACCCTATGGGGCATTTCTACTCTGTCCTATTGGGAATTGACTCCACGGCAAAGAGTTTTTGGGCTTCTGGTAGCCCCAGACATTCCTTGGCTTGCAGCTACAGCATAACTCCAGCCTCACGTGGTTATTTTCCTTCTGTCTGTCACTCTGTGTCTCTTTTCTTCTTTTATAAGAACATCACTCAGATGGGATTAGGACCTATCCTACTCTGATATGACCTCATGTAAACTTAACTGATCTTAACATCTTCGAAGACCCTGTTTCCAAACAAGGTCATGTTCACAAGTACAGGACTTAGAACTTCAGCATATCTTTTTTTTTTTTGAGGGATACAATTCTATCCATAACAGAGGACTTCCTGGAAGAGGTGAATCTAAAAGTCTTGTGGAATAACTAGGAGTTAGCAAAGATGGAGTGGGCTAGGGGAAGTGGAGGGCATGCTGGGGAAAAGGGTAACACAGGCCAAGTGGTGAAGGTGAGAGGGTTTCTGGAGCCTTGATGAGAGGCAGTGGGAATTAGGAAATGAGGATGGAGAGGTGCTCACGGCCTATCACAGAGGCTCAGATGTCACATAAGATGTTTGTCCTTCGTGAATAGTCTAGAGAAAACTTGGGCTGTTAACCAGGGAAGTGACAAGGTCAGATTTTAGCTAAATTGCTCTGCCTGCTGTGCTAACAGTGGCTTGGGGCAGAATCTCTTTTTATGAGGTCTGTTGAGTCTGGGTTGAAAGCCTAGCCCAGAGACCTGCAAGTGGACATGATGGCCTCTGGAATAATCACCCTAGCCAAGGCTTAGTGAATGCTTCCTTGTACTGGGCCATGTTCGGTGTGCTCTATATGGAGTAATTCACTTCACCCTCTGAGCAGCCCAACCCTGTGTTGTGGACATTTTTTTCACCCCATTTTATGGTTAGGTAACTGCAAATAGTAGTCCCTGGGTGGTGTAATCGGTTAAGCACTTGACTACTAATCAGAAGGTTAGAGTTCAAACCCACCTAGATGTGCCTCAGAAGAAAGGCCTGGCTATCTGCTTCTGAAAGGTCATAGCCTTGAAATCCCTAGGGTGCGCAGTTCTGTTCTGCACATGTGGGGATCGTGAGTCCGAACTGAAGGCAAGTGGCTTGGTTTAAGGTCCCTGCATGGTGTAAATTGTTTGCGCTTGTCTACTAACCTAAAGGTTAGCGGTTCAAAACCACCTGGTGGACTTTTGGGAGAAAGTCCTGGCAATCTGCTTCTATAAAGATTACAGCCAAGAAAACCCTACGGAGCAGTTCTACTCTGTAACACATAGGGTCGTCATGAGTTGGAATTCAATTGACTGCAAGGAGAGGTGGGAAGCGGCATGTGGGAAAGGGGGTAGGGGTGAGGGGAAGGGGTGTTTAGTTTTTTGTTTAACGGCATAGAAACAGGTTAAATTACACCTCTAAGTTGCAGAGCTGGTAAGGGGCTAGCTGGCATTCAAATACAGGCTGCGCAGCTCTGGAATTAGCCCATGTTCCCTCTCCATCCTGCCCCTGTGGGATCTGTTTCCCTCAGGATGGGTTTCACAGGGGCAATATTTTGCACTGACATCCTGCTTCAAGTTTACAAAATCCTTCATAGATTACCTCATTTCATCCTTGCAACAACAGCTCTGTGAGCTAGGTATTATTATTCACAGCTGAGGAAACCCACCAAAGGAAATACAATGATTTGTCAAAGGTCACAAGTAAGGTGGCAGAGTTCCAACTCAGACTGACGTCTTCTGACTCAGTCCAGTGCTCAGGTCTCAAGTTCATCAGCCAGTAGACATTGCAGGCAGCCTCACACTAAACAAATCATGTGGTTCAATGGCCAGGGCGCTTTTCACTACTACTCAGCTGCCTCCCCTCTAGGAAAACGGTTTTCTGAACTGAAGGAAAGAGCTTCAGAGAAATATGAGTTGGCATCGATTTCCTAGAGTTGGGCAATGGCTTCCGCCATCTGGACAAGGTGACGTCAGTTGTCTGGATTTCTGCCAGGGTTCTCTGGGCCAGGAAACAGACTTCCGGCTGCATTCTGAGAGGTCCCGGCCTCCTGCACAGGGGACATCTCAACTGGTAAAGTGGAGGGCTGAAAATTAGATTTCAGGGAAGGTTTGACTGCAGGGAAGGAGAAAAACATGGGGAAGGGAAGTTTGGAGTAAACTGAATGGGGGTAAGCCAGAAGTCCCTGTGGGGTCTGGGGCCTTTCTTGGTTGGGGCAGGAGGGGAGGATTGTGTGATCAGCCTGGGAGGCTTAAGATTTTGTGACTAACAGGCATGAGTAAATTGGGGGTGGAGGGAGAGAAAGGTAAGCAAAGCTAAGGAAATATGGAAAAAGATACACATAAAGATACAAACAGGAAAGGTCATAAAAATAGACCAGGAATAGAATGTTGATCCTGAGTCCTTAGGAGTAGGGGACTTTTCTGAGGACACTAGGAACCACTCAGTGACACAGGAATATAAGCAATTACTTTTTTGAATTACAAAAGTATATTAGTTGTAAAGAGTCATCTAAAGAATAGGTAAATAAATTAAAGTAGGAAGTTAAAGTGTCCCTCCATCCTCCTTTACCCACCCCCACTTTCCAGGCCTGGTTCATAAGTGTGGTCACTCACTTTACAGCTAACATATATCTCACTTAATTCTCACAATGACCCTATGAGATGAGAACCATTATTATGCCTTTATTTTTAATAACAGCTTTATTGAGATATGAAGCCCTGGTGACACAGTGGTTAAGAGCTTGGCTGCTAACCAAAAGGTCAGCAGTTCGAATCCACCAGCACTCCTTGGAAACCATCTGGAGCAGTTCTACTCTATCCCATAGGGTCGCTATGAGTTGGTATCTATTCCAAGGCAACAGATTTGGTTTTTTTTTGTTGTTGTTGAGATATAATTCACATACCATACAATTCACCCCTTTAAAGTATACAATGAAATGGCTTTTAATATATTCACAGAGTTGTGCAATGTCACTAAAATCCTTTTTAGAACATGTTCATCACTCCTAAAAGAAATCCCATACCAATTAACCGTCCCTTCTCATTTCCCCCCAACTCTAAAAAAAAAAAAAATTTTTTTTTTTTTTTTCTCCCAGCCCTAGGCAATGACTCATCTACTTTCTGTCTCTATAGATTTCCCTATTTTGGACATTTCATATACATGGAACCATATAACCTGTGGCCTTTTGTGTTTGTTTTTTTTTCACTCAGTATAACGTTTTCAAGGTTTATCCACATTGTAGCATGTATCAGTACTTTATTTCTTTTTATGGCCGAATAATATTTTATTGTATAGGATGTTTTCGGTTCCTGAGAGATAATCTCTAAAGTCTTGAAATTTCTCCAGTGATTGAAGTAGCTTGTTATCTATTAGGGCTTCAGGCAACACCTAACTTACAGGTTGTCTAATGAGGTGACTCAGGTGGGGGCTGGCTGGAAAGATCAATCATGTGATAACAGCCAACTTCAGGGGAGGGGTACACAATTTAATCAATCATACATATGTAATGAGGCCCTAGTAAAGGCTCTGGACATGAGAGCTCCATGGGCTTCTCGGTTGGTGTCAGACATCAATGCACGTGGGAGGGCAGATGGTCTGTTTTTGGGATGTGGAAGCTCTGCATTGGGAATCTTCCAAGACCTGGCCCTGTACTTTTCTTTGTTTGCATCCTTTTGGCTATAATAAAACTGTATCAAAGTATAGCAGTTTCCTGAGTTCTGTGGGTCATTCTAGTGAATTATCTAACCTGCAGGAGTAGTGGGAGCAAGCAGGTCAGAACTGAGGGGGGCCTGCGAGAATAGAGGGAACCCCCAAATTTGTAGTCAGCAGGCCAGAAGTGAGAGGGACCTGGGGATCCCTAAGCTTGTGACTGGCATCTGAAATCGTGGGCAGACTTGGCAGTCTGCAGGACTGTGCCCTTTAACTTGTGAGGTCTGACCTATCTCTGGGTGGTTAGGGTCAGAGGAAGAAGTATTACACATACAGTTGGAAACAGAATAGAACTGAATTGAATAGATTTGAATTCATATTGGAATGGAATTTTTTCAATTTAGTGGATGTCAGAGAAGTGGAATAAATAGATTGCATTGATTATAGATTTGACTGACACCTGACACACCACAATTTATTGATTCATTCATCAGCTGATAAATATTTGGGTTGTTAACACATTTTGGCTATTATGAATAATGCTGCTATGAGCATTAGTGTACAAGTTTTTGTGTGGACATATGTCTTCATTTCTCTTGGCTATATACCTAGGAGTGGAATTGCTGGATTATATGGTAACTCTATGTTTAATCTTTTGAGGAACTGCTAGACTGTTTTCCAAAGCAGCTGTACCATTTTACAGTCCCATCAGCCTTGGGAGGGCTCAATTTTCTTCAATCTGCCTTTTGATATCAGCCATCTTGGTGGTGTGAATAGTCCCTGGGTAGAGCAAATGGTGCTGCACTCAGCTGCTAACCAGAAGGTTGGGGGTTCAAGTAGGTGACTTACTTCTGAAAAATCAGCTATTGAAAACTCTGTGGAGCACAGCTCTACTCTGACATATGTGGAGTGACCGTGAGTCGTAAATGATTCTGCAGAAATTGGTTGGTTTTTAGTGGGTATGAAGTGGTATCTCACTGTGGTTTAGATTTGCATTTCCCTAATGGCTAATGGTGTTGAGCACCTTTTCAATGTGCTTATCATCCATTTTCACATCTTTTTGGTTGTATATTTTCAGATTCTTTGCTCATTTAAGAAATTGGGTTGTCTTCTTTTTTTTTTAATTTAGTTGCAAGTGTCATTTATGCATTCTAGATGCAAGACTCTTATCAGATACGTGATTTGCACATATTTTTCCCATTACAAGGGACATCTTTTCACTTTCTTGATGGTGTCCTCTGAAGCAAAAAATTTTTTAATTTTGCTGAAGTACCATTTATATTTTTTTTCTTTCGTTCCTTGCATTTTTGGTGTCAGGTCTAAGAAACCATTTGCCTAATACAAGTTTTTAAAGATTTATGCTTATGTTTCTTCTAAGAGTTTAAGAGTTTTAGCTCTCACATTTAGGTTTTTGATCCATTTTGACATAATTTTTGTACAGTGAAACCTGTGAGAGCTGGAACCGATGAGATTACCTTGTTTTTCTGGGTTTCACAAGTTTTCTTCCTTTGACGGGGTGCAGTCTTACCACTTTTCTATAGCTCTCTATTAAGAATCCTACCTCATAAATACCCAGAAAGCATTTCTTTTTTTTGGTGGGGGGGCTCATATACTTTATATTTTGGGAGGTAATGCAATATTACATTGTTTTGTTGTTTAAATTTTTCTAGCTTTAATAATTGGGAGCTTTCTCAAGTTGGTTCCTGCATCCCTTTGATATGCCTCACCGTTTTGATGTTTTGAGCACTTCCTTACTTTTTTGCTCTGCAACATGCTCCAAGCTCATCTAGTATTTCTCCTGCCATGGCCCTTGGATCAGCCGAAACTAAGATCTGTGCACTGAGTGTGTTCATTGCTGCTCGGTATTACTGCTTGTAGACCCTATCTGTGGATAGAGATAGGAAATGTATGTAATTATAGTAGCCCATGGACACACACGTCTATAATTATTTCTGTATCAATCCATCTGTATACATATTAAGCTAACCATGAGTTCATGCTCATTTCTCCAACTCTAATTCATACCGTAGGACTCATCCTAGCCTTCCCCTTGCTTATTTATTTTTTTAATTTTTACTATGTTTTAGGTGAAAGTTTACAGAGCGAATTAGTTTCTCATTCAAAATTTATACATGAATTGTTTTTCAACATGGGTTGCAATCTCTGCAATATGTCAGGACTCTCCCCCTTTCTCTTTCCACTCCAAGTTCTCCATGTCCAATCATCCAGTTTTCCTGCCCCTTCCTGCCGTCTTGTCTTTGTTTATGGCCCGGTGTTGCCCATTTGGTCTCATACACTTGACTGAACTAAGAAGTACCTTCCTCACGTGTGTTATTGTTTGTTTTATAGGCCTGTCTAATCTTTGGCTAAAAGGCAGACTTCAGGAGTGGCTTCAGTTCTGAGTTAGCAGAGTGTCCAGGAGCCATAGTCTTGGGGGTTCCTCTGATCACCGCCAGACCAGTAAGTCTGGTCTTTTTGTGAATTTAAATTTTGTCCTATATTTTTCTCCTGCTCTGCCCAGGACCCTCTATTGTGATCCCTAACAGAGCAGTCTGTGGTGTTAGTCAGGCACCATTTAGTTCTTCTAAGCTCAGGCTGGTGGAGGCTATGGTTCATGTGGTCCATTAGTCCTTTGGACTAATATTTTCCTTGTATCTTTGTTTTCTTCTTTCTCCTTTGCTATGAATTTGCTGGGACCAATAGATGTAGCTGAGATGGCTGCTCATAAGCTTTTAAGACCCCAGACACTACTCATCAAAGTAGGATATAGAATATTTTCTTCATGAACTTTGTTATGTTAATTGACCTAGACATCCCCGAGACTGTGGTCCCCAGCCCTCAGCCCCAGTAACTCAGGAAAATGTTCCTTTTTGATTTTACAGGATTGGAAAAGAAACTAAACCATTTTTTACGATCTGCATGTTTATTCGAATTCACTTTCGTAATTCTTGGAACTACAGGCAGTCCCTGGATTACAAACAAGTTCTGTTCCTAAATCTATCTTTAAGTCAGATTTGTACGTAAGCTGGAACAGTTAGGTACAGTTTGTATCTAACATCAGTTAGTCAAATATTTATCTTAGTATATAGTATATCCTATATCTTTCTATGCATAACCAAAAAAACTAAACCCGTTGCTGTCGAGTCGATTCCAACTCATAGGGACCCTATAGGACAGAGTAGAACTGCCCCGCAGGGTTTCCAAGGAGCGGCTGGTGGACTTGAACTGCTGACCTTTTTGTTGGCAGCCAAGCTCTCAACCTCTGTGCCACCAGGGCACATTTGTATTCATAAAAAACACTAAAGAAACACTTCCGGATACACTAAAACATCTTTAACATAATAATACAGTAGTAATAATAATGTTTTGATGTGGATTGCAAAGTAGTGCATGTTTGTTGTTACGAACAGTTGTATGTACCTCGAATTTTTAGTATAATAGACTTTATGGGGTTTGGTTCTTAACTACTGGTTGTACATAAGTCAGATGTTTGTAACCCAGAGACTGCCTGTATTCCTGGCTCTCACGTTTACACTTTTATTCAGATTGCAATACCAATGTTTTTTTCATTCCATCCATGTCCCACAGGTTCCAGCTTTCAGAGAGACTAAGGCTCAGAGAGATTAAATAACTTGCATAGGCGCACCCCCAAAAACCAAATCCATTGCCGTCAAGTCGATTCCAACTCATAGCGACCCTATAGGACAGAGTAGAACTGCCCCACAGAGTTTCCAGGGAGCACCTGGTGGATTTGAACTGCTGACGTTTTGGTTAGTAGCTGTAGCACTTAACCACTATGCCACCAGGGTATTCTGCATAGGTAAGGCCCCTGGAAAATGGCCACACATAGTTCGACCCCAGGTGTTTTCATTCATTTCTAATTAAGATCCTTGTACTTCAGAGTTTCTGAAACTTTCTTGGTCTACCACAAACTCTTTGCTACCAAGAGACCTGATTTCTTCAAAGTTTCATTTGCTGCCTCTACCAGTATTATCCCAATTATGTCATCGTTTGTGAATATCCAAGCTGCTCAAATAGAATGAGGTTGATGTCCCTTTAGCCTCTGAGACCCTCCCCCCGCCCCCAGCCGTAGAAGCAAAGATTCCACTTCCTTCTATGGTGGTTTGATAGTTGGAAAGTTCCTTTCGATAACAGACCACAGCCTCTTGCTGTACAATGGACTGTGAATCTGCACAACTGTTTGGTGTAACCATTTATTATGGAGCCTGGTTTGATGTGGGAGACATCTTGGGTACATGCAAAGCTTTATATGCTCTGCACTGTGATATATGTGCCCTGGGAGAGGCCTGAAGCCCTTGCTCTGATCTTGCCCTGACCTAAAAAGGCACTCGCTTTTTGGACTGTGGTTTCTGATTCTGGGTATATTTCGCTGTCTCAAAGAAGAATGAAATCAGGCAGCATAAACCCCAGTTATAGAAAGTTTTGATGGACTCAACACTCTTGGGATGAGGATGAGGGAGAGCCTTGAATGGAAAAGAGCCCTGCATCTCAAAGAGGCTGAAGTTAGAGACAGCCCACCCAGAATGCCTTGAGAGTTTGGTTGAACCGTTGCTCCCACCTTGACAGCATTGAGTTTGGGCTCCCCCTGTTGGACCCTTTGGAAAATAATTCTTGGAAGAACAGGAAAATTAAGGAAAGAGTGGGGGACAAAAGAAAACATTTATTGAGAGCTTGCTACACATGTATATTAGGCATTTTTATTTAGGCATTTCATTTCATCCTCAGAGTCATCCTGCAAGTTATTGTTTTTTGCCATCAGGTCAATTCCGACTTACAATGACCCCATGTGTGCAGAGTAGAACTGCTCTGGATTTTCAAGGCTGTAACCTTTCAGAGGCAGTTCTCTATGCCTGTCTCCTGAGGTGCCTTTGGTTGGGCTCAAACCACCAACCTTCAGCTATTTGTGCCACCCAGGGACACCTTCCTACACAAGGATTTGAACCCACAGCTTCCCTGACTCCCCAAAGCCCATACATACTCTTTCCAGTACTCTGAGCTGAGGGAGCCAGAAGGAGATGGGGAGCCAGATCACCCCCACCTTCCCTTCAGATTCCATGGGGGTTTATTACTTATTTTGTCAAGACATCTTGGTGTCAGGGATACTCTGGCGTTCCCCCGAACCAGTGATGTGCTGGTGCCAGCTCAGACCGGCTGGTGATTGGGGTTGTTAAATAGTCAGCTGTTTTGCAAGCTGGTTGTTATACCGTTGTAGCTGGAAGTCAGTCATAGTGGGAGTATTTACTCCACAGAAATTGGTGAAAGCTATAAATCAGGGCTTCCTCCCCACCCCCACCACGAAGGTTTCCTAGCACACCATTGCCCTGACCTCTCCTCTGGGGTTCCAAATGCCCCTAACAAAGCACTGGCCATGAGCTCTAGAGCGAGAGCTGAGGACAAGGCCTGCCCCAAGTGGTCATGAACTTTCCGCTGCAGATGAGAAAGGATAGGCATATCGGTTGGAAAATGAGGAAGTGAGAGAGACAAGAGGCTGTAAAAGTTTGGTTATTCACATGTGAACAGAGTACCTATGTTTTTAATCACAGGAATTTTTGGGTAGGGCTTATAGGAAGTCATTAGAGTCCTTTTCTTTCAGAGGGAGGGAAAGGGAGGTCCAACTCATGCAGAAACTAGAAAAGTGCCCTGTATCAGGGGAGGGGAGCATTGCACAGCACAGAGGAGGCGAGACCTAAATATGCTTCTGTGGAAGGAAAGATGATTTTGCATTGTTCTGGAGCCTCAAGGTCCTGGGGCGGGAAGCAGTTTGTGGACCATATTCCTGACCCTGAGACTACACTTGGGATCCCTTTGCCTGCCAGGTGATGATCTTCCCCTGGCAGAGCCTCCAGATTACCCAGGGCTACAGGGTCTGTAAAGAGCCGAGCAACTCTAAGCACCAAGGGAATAAATTTCCAGAGCTGACTCCTGGGCACTTTGGGTCATCTCCATTTGAGGACTGAAGTCAGGGTCCTTCCAGGGCTAGTTTAGATGCTGCAAAGAAACAACCACCTCCCATCATAAAATCCAAGACACATCCTTTGTGGTGGGCAGCGGGAGGGAGGGAGCATTTCTAGGGGAAGAAGAAGCTGGATGCCCAGTCCTGACACGTTGCCAGAGGTTTCCCTGTCCCTGGCCTCTTTATGCTTATTAACGACCATAGCTGAGGCCACTGCCACTACCACTGCAGAGACACCAAACAAATAAGATTTCCCTAAAGGCCTAAAGAGTCCTTAGGTGCAGTGGTTAAGTGCTTGGCTGCTAACTGAAAGGTTGTTGGTTTGAACCTACCAGCCACTTTACAAGAGAAAGATGTGGTAGTCTGCTTCCATAAAGATTACAGCCTTGGAAACCCTATAGGGCAGTTCTACTCTGTGCTATATGGTCGCTAGGAGTTGGAATTGACTTGACAACAATGGGTTTCCCTAAAGGCCTAAGCCACAACCCTTCTGTCAGTTTGTCTACTGTGTCGGCTTGCATGTTGCTTTGATACTAGAAGCTATGCCTCTGGTATTTCAAATACTAGCAGGGTCACCCATGGCAGACAGGTTTTGGTAGAGCTTCTAAATTTACACAAACCAGGAAGAAAAGCCTGGCGATCTACTTCTGAAAATCAGCCAATGGAAACCCTATGAATTACAACACAATATTGTCCGAAATAATGCTGGAAGATCAGCTCCCTACTTGGAAGGCACTCGAAATACACGGTGGCCGAAACAATGGACTCCAGCACGCCAATGTTGGTGAAGATAATGCACGACTGGGTAATATTTTGCTCTCTCGAACATGGGGTGTCCACGAGCCAGAGCTGACCTGAAGGCAACTAACAAACAGCAAAGCCCTAAGGCTAGGAATAGAGAAGGCAAAGAATCGACCAACAGGTAGGTAACAGATAATCTGATTCACATGACACAGCTGATTTATCTTCAGGCCACGGGTAATTGCAAGGGTTGCTTGTTCCTTGCTCCTGGCCTGCTGCCTCTACCTGTAGAGACTCCCTGATGACTGACTGGAGAAGACAGAGAGACAGAGAAGTTCTCCCCTTGCTTGGTCAAAGCTTCCTTTCTGAGTTCTTGGTCCCTGTCTGAGGACTCACCTCATCTGTATCTACCTGATGCCAGAATGTCCATCTGTTTATTCCTTATCCTGCAAAGCCACTGTCTCCAGGCAACCAAATAACTTACATACCATGAGGGATGGAGCGGGGGTGTTGTCCTTTGGTTCCAAGAATTGATAACTCTCTTGAGGTTCAACCTAGGACTAGAGGTTGCGATCAAAGGGACACCCAGGTTGAATGAGTGTGCACAGGAGAAACCTGTAAGACTGACGTGACACTTAGGGATAATTAGCCCCTTCTGCAGGGTACGTTTGCACCTGCTGGTACAGCTCCCAGGCTGAGGCAGGCCCAGGTTGGCACCGTGGACACAGGAAGGTGTGTACGGTGGGGGGGAGGCTGGTATTCAGAGGTGGCAGTATCTCCTAAGGAGAGATTAGCACCCTAGGGCATAGAAACTCAGTCAGCTAAATATTTGCTGGTCACCAACAAGCGTTACCTTCCCTAACCTTTGAGAGAGCCTGTTCCTACCTCTTGGAGAGTTTCTGCCTCTGTTAACAACCATTCATTCAGCAAATATTTACTATTTCTATTAGGTGCTAAGTGCTACCCAAGACACTGGATATGGCAGAGAACGGGACAGCCCATCTTACCCCCATGCAGGTCATGGAAAATGGGAAGAAAGGCATCAAACAAGTGATTAAAGGGTGATGGGTGTAATGAAGGAAAAATGCAGGGCATATAATGACATACCTAATTTCATCTGGGGTGACAAGGAAGGCCTAGTGAAGAAGGTATCATTTAAGACAATACCTGAGAAATTATACCAGTATACCATTGATGTGGAGTCAGTTCTGATATTTGGCAATCCCATGTGGCAGAGTAGAACTGCATTCCATAGGATTTTCAGTGACTGATTTTTTGAAGGTAGATTGCCAGGCCTTTCTTCTGAGGGAGAGGAATCAGCAGGAGTGAAAATAGAAGCTCTATGAGTGCAGGGACCATGTCTGACTTGTCCACTAGTGCCAGTGTCTGGCATGGAGTAAGCACCAATAAGTTTAGCTTCAAAGTATGTCAGAAACTAGCTGAATAAAGGGATTGTGTGTATACGTGTGTGTGTGTGTGTGTGTGTTTGTGGTAGAGTTAACCTCCCTTTAGCTCAGTTTGGTTAACAGCTTTTGTAAAACTGCTGATGCTCTGTCTAACTAATAATAGAGACTATATGAGAGTGATATTAATGAGATGTATGCTGTCATGAATAGAATTGACACATATTTGTGTCAACTTGACTAGGCCATGATTCCCAGTATTGGGTGACTGTCCACTATTTTGTCATCTGATGTGCTTTTCTTCTGTGTTGTAAATCCTTCCTCTATGATGTTAATGAGGCAGGATTACAGGCAGTTATGGTAATGAGGCAGGACTCAATCTACATGTTAATTTGTGTCTTAAGGCAATCTCTTTTGAGATATAAAAGAAGTGGGCAGAGAGACATGGGGACCTCAAACTACCAAGAAAACAGTGCTGGGAGCAGAGTGCCTCGTTTTGTGCATCGTTTGGACCTAGGGTTCCTTCACTGAGAAGCCCCTAGGCCAGGAGAAGATTGATGACAAGGACATTCGCCCAGAGCCAACAGAGAGAAAAAGCCTTCCCTTGAAGCTGGCACCCTGAATTCAGACTTCTAGCCCGCTAGACTGTAAGATAATAAATTTCTGTTCGTTAAAGCCAACCATTTGTGGTATTTCTGTTTATAGCAGCACTAGATGACTAAGACACACACCATTAAAAAAAACACACAAAAAACCCAGTGCCCTTAGTAGAATAAGACTTGGCATGGAATCCTTCCCACTTGGGTTTGAACCCTGATTCTGCCTCTTCCTAGTTAGGAGCACTCAAGTGAGTTACCCGCCTTTCCTGTGCCTCTGTTTTCCATAAAGTCTATCTATTTCGTAGCATTGTGAGGATAAAAGGAATGTATATAAATTGTTCACAATATTATAGTCAGCACTTGGAAACTATTATTATTTAATTACACCAAGCTTATATCCATAAAGGACTTTGACAACTGTAAGAGAAGTAATAAATAAGATAAATCTGAATGTTATCAAACAAGAGTTTAAAAAATATATCAAATAAGAAGGGAGAGGACAGTGTATATGCAGCCTAGATAAAATCTATGCAGAGAAAGTCTTGGAAGGTGAATCAGATCCTTTCCTGTTGGGATGGGGCTCTATGCTTGGCATACTGGCTGCTTTTACCCCCAAGACAATCTTGTTCCAGGAATTTCATAAATGCTCAACCTTCAATATTTGTTTGTTTCAAGTTTTAGATGAGGGATACTGAAATGGCAAAGGGGCGTTGATATGTATTCACCCATTGGCTATGCTTGCAGGAAGAGCAGACCCTTGCTTGACCTTTCCAAAAGGCTCTGGAGATTTTTGTAAATCCCCAAATTGGATGATACATGAATACCTATCCAAGTTTTCTGGGCCTTTCTCAATTACGTTTACATTAGAATCTGGTGCTTCCTGTTTGTGCTCTCTTACCACAAGCTAACTGGTCTGCCTAATTTCAGTTAAGTTTTGTATCTTACTCTGCGAGAAATTTTTGAACGGACAGGAAATGTTTCCTAAAATGGCTTCTCAAATCTCTTTTTAAATATCTAAGTTTACTGTGGGTTAATAGAGCTAAACTACCGTCAGGTCTGGAGTGCCCGGGTGGTGCAAACAGTTAACATGCTGCTAACTGAAAAGTTGCAGTTCGAGTATACCCAGAGGCTCCTCAGAAGAAAGGCCTGGCAATCTACTGCTGAAAAATCAGCCATGAAAACACTGTGGAACACTGTTCTACTCTGACACACATGGGGTCACCATGAGTTGAAATTGACTCAATGGCAAGTGGTTAATAAATAATGGATTAGTCAATGATCAATGGCTGATAATATTACCAACAGAGAGACCAATAGACATTATGCACTTCCTGTTGGAAATTCACAACATTCCCTGGGAAGGAGTGCTGCCAAAAAAAAAAAAAAACCCCAAACAAAAAAAAAAAGCACTGAACCTTCATCTGGTTAGGCTTCTAGATCAAATGACTAATTTACAGGAAATTCAGTGGATAGGGAAATGTGTTACATAACACTTCAGGCCTATAATCGGCAAAATCCAGACTGTGGCAAACTCTACGAGACAAACAACGCAATTTCTTCAACAAATATATTGCAAGGGGTGGAGGGGGGAGAGAATGGGAGTGGCTTTATTCATAATTGCCAAAAATTGGGAGCAACCAAGATGTCCTTTAATATAGGTGAATGAATAAACAAACTGTGGCACATCTATACAATGGTGTATTACTCAGTGATAAAAAGAAATGAGCTATAAACCATGAAAAGACTTGGAAGGACCTTAAATGCGTATTGCTAAGTGGAAGAACCCAGCCTGGAAAAGCTACGTACTGTATGATTCCAACTATATGACATCTGGAAAAGACAAAGCTATAGAGGTGGCGAAAAGATCAATTGGTTGCTGGGGTTCAGAGGAAAGAGGGGAGGGATAAATAGCTGGAGCACAGGGTATATTTAGGACAGTAAAACTATTCTTCTGCATGATACGGTAATGGTGGTACGTGACATTAGGCATTTGTCAAAGCCCGTTAAACTGTACAACACAAAGCCAAGAGTGAGCCCTAATGTAAACGATGGACTTCAGTGAACAATGTGTCAATATTAGTTCCTCAACTGCAACAAATAGACCATATGAATGTTAGAGGTTAATAACAGAAACTGTGTGTAGAGGGGAGAGAGAATGTGTGGGAACTGGGAACTCTATGGAAACCCTGGTAGTGTAGTGGTTAAGTACTATGGCTGCTAGCCAAAAGGCTGGCAGTTCGAATCCACCAGGCGCTCCGTGGAAACTCTATGGGGCAGTTGTACTCTGTCCTATAGGGCTGCTATAAGTCGGAATTGACTAGACGGCAGTAGGTTTTTTTTTTTTTTCCTCTGACTTTATGGCATAACTTTCCTGTAAACCTAAAAATGCTCTAAAAATTAAAATGCATTTCTTTAAAAGAGAAGAAGAATGGGAGAAGGGATCTATATATTAAAAAAGAAACAAGAAAAATATCAACTAATATAATGAAAGGACTTTATTTCAATCCCAAAAAGTAAATTCATAAAAACATATGAGAACTGCCTGCCACAACAAAGTCCAACAACAATGACAATATATATATATAGTTGTTCTCAGCTGCTATTGAGTTGGCTACTGACTCATGGCATATACGATATATATGTATATATAAAATATTTGTTGCCTTTGAGGGGATGTCGGCTCATGCTGACCCTATAGGACAGAGTAGAATTGCCCCATACAGTTTCCAAAGGAGCAGCTGGTGCCTTTGAACTGCTGACCTTTTGATTACAGATGAGCTCTTAACCACTGTGCCACCAGGGCTCCATATATATATATATGTAATATTATACATATAATAATATGTATATATACATAATATGTATACATACATACACACATGCATATACAGTTGGCACTCCAAATCTGTGGATACAGTTGCATTCATGGATTCAACCAACTGCAGATAAAAAATATTGCAGAAAAAAAGAAGTTCCAAAAAGCAAAACTTGAATTTGCCTTGTTTTGAGCAGTAACAACTGTTTACGTAACATTTACATTGTATTAGATATTATAAGTAATTTAGAGATGATTTAAAGCATGAGGGAGGATGAGCATAGGTTATATGCAAATTTTATATAAGGGAATTGAGCATCTGCAGATTTTGGCATCTGTGGGGGGTCCTGGAATCAATTCATACATGCATATGTATATATATATGAATGACATTTGGGGGAATATTAAAAAATATCTGAGGTTCCTGGAATCCAGGTTGTGTTACCACTGGCCTGAACCCAAGAATCACTGCTGTTACAGGTAAAGACCATTTAAGAGTCTGGAGCAATAGGAATGAGACCATCTGCATCCAAGTGGCTCTTTACTTGTCAGGGGAAAAGTCTGAATAGCAAGGCCACCTCTCCCGCTCTTTCCGGTCCTCCCAGCCTCCCCTGGCACCATGCCAACCCACTAAGGAGAGGAATCAGAGGGTAGGGCATTCAACAACCCAGAATGAAGTCCAGGCAGGAGGCTCTTATGGTGGTTCTCATTCTGGCTCTCACCCATCTGGAGCACAGATTTTGGCATCATTCGGGATGCCCCCGACTGAACAAGTTCTGCTTATGTGAAGTGAGTTGATGTTCTTCCTGATCCCAGCGGGGCCTTTGATTTGGAAAAGGAGGTGGTTGGGATGCTTCACCAAATACCACCACTGACTGGGATAACCGCAAACTAGACAATACAGGGCCCCATTTTGAAAAAGGTAGACTCTCTCCCCAGGGCCTGAATGCTCTTAAGTCAGAAGATCTGGGAATTAGCCATGACTGCCACCTACTAAAGAAGCCTTGGTGGCACAATGGTTAAGTGCTCCTCTGCTAGCCAGAATATCAGGGTTTGAACTCACCAGGAGCTCAGTGGGAGAAAGATGTGGCAGTCTGCTCCTGTAAAGATCACAGCCTAGGAAACCCTATGGGGGCAATTCTACTCTGTCCTACGGGGTGGCTATGCGTTGGGATCAACTCGATGGCACACAGCAACAACAACCCTCCAGCTATAGTCTCCCAAACCACTTAAACTTTCTTAGGCTCAGTTGCTCCTGCTAAAAGGAATAATAATATCTTTTCTACCGTAAGACCAGGAGTCAAATTAAATCATCTCTTGCGGTCCTTACTGCTCTGTGTTCTTTAACCTTATTAGATATGATATGGAGAGGACATTTCTTATTTCAGGAGATAAAGGAAGAACTTCAGATAAGCAGTAGGACTCAAGGAAAGGCAAGAAATGGGTGAGTCAGGAAGTGTTGAACACATGAAGCCAAGGGGGCTGAAGCTAGCAGGCAGATAATAATATAAAAATTTAACATTTTTTGAGTTCTTACTACATGCCAGGTGCTGGGCTAGGTCCTTCGCATGCATCATTTAAGTACCCTCAACAGCCTACTAGGAATGCCTCCTACTTCCTTCTCTCAAGGCCAATGTCACGCCCTCTTCTCAGGAACACTCTGGTATCTATTTCCTATTTCAAACACCTGGCAGTTACAGTATAACTGAAGTTTCTTGAGATGTGTAGCAAAGATGCTGGAAGGGCAGTCCGAGCCTAATTTGGGAGGTCTGAGGTCTCTGGAGGGCCAAGGGCCTCGAGAATACAATCAACAAATGTTCTTCCATCTAATCTTTCAGCAGAGGCCTATCTAAAAAAAAAAAAAAAAAAATTTTTTTTTTTTAATCTAAAAGCATGTGTTATCTCTGCAAAAGACGTCCAGGAGGTGCCAAGCTTCTCCAGCCAGACCTTTGTATTTGACATGACCTATGTTTTTTTTTTTTTTATGACCAGTTATTGCTTCCTTCTCAGAGGCTCAGCTGGTCATCCACTGTCTTGGATCCTTTTTCCAAGAAGTTCAGCAAGCAGTGCCTGAACCACATCTCTCAACAACGGCTGTGGAATCTCTTTGTTGTTGTTTTTGTGTGCCATTGAGCAAACTCCAACTCACTGTGACCCTATATAACACAGTAGAACTGCCCCATAGGGTAGTAATCTTTGCCAGAGCAGATTTCCAGGTCTTTTCTCCCGCGGAGCGGCTGATTGGTTCTCTTACAATTTTATAATAAGTGAGTGAGACTGAAAGGGGTGCATTCATTTGCAAAAAAGTCACAATGTGACTGACAAGTACATAGCAATTGTGTTTCTCATCATTTTCTAACAAGTGTCATGCCTGTCAAAGAGTAAAACTGGAGTCTCTGTTAAAATTTAAATGAAAAAAGATTTATTGAAGGTTATTACAGTTGGGCAACAATTTGCAAAATTACAAATGGCTCCAAAGTACAGAAAATATGAAGGGCTTTTATATGGAGAAGCTTAGGGAAACGGTAACCATTAGTCATACATTAGTAACTGGCAGTTTTGTTTTTTTTTTTAAAGACATCCTGCTCTGGAGCTAACCTGTGTAAGCATTTTGCAAAAATGGTTTTATTTATCTTTCAAGGAGAGGGGCAGATTGCACAAAAACATTCTTTTTGAGAGCAGCTTCTGTTCTGTTACTCCCTACTTTTCTCCCTGAGTTAGTGTAGATTAACCTATCACTGTGAGCTTGGCTAGAACGTCTCTTATACTTCAGGTCTGTCAGCACAATATAAAATGGAGTTCAGTCTGTACCCTGGGTAGAAGCCTCTCCTATGCCAAGCACTTAAGTTTTGGGGGCTCTTTCACATGCCTTGAAGATTCCATAGTAACATACTGAGAATGACGGGAAAAGGAGAAGAATTTACATGGGGGGCAAAGATGCAAACTATGTTATGTGTGGTCTGTCTGTCCCCAGTAAAGGAGCAACATTTGAATTATTTTGCCATTAATTCATAAACAAACAAAAATACCATAATTAATAATGATGCTTAACTCTGTAGCTACAACTCTTCATGTCTAGAATTGTTTCAGTGAATCATTGAAGCAATAGTGTGGTGCATGGCTTTATTACTTGCTCATGTCTCCTTGAATGGACGTTTGGTACAGAAAATAGCCAACATGTGGCATTTGCAGATTTAATGTTTTTGGTTGATTCAGTTATCCATGGAAACCGCTGACATGTGAAACCACACAGTTTTGCTGAGGCACAGACATGAATGGTGTTGCCAGGCTGGATATGCCTGAATGGTCAGAGCAGACCACCCAGCTTCGGAGGACTCTCAAAGCACCTTTGTGCTTTTTCTCAGCTGGTGGTCCCAGAGGGAGGAACTTACGGAAAGCAAAAAATTTTTGAACTTAGCTTCTTTGTGAAAATTCCCCCAAAAGGAAAGACATTCGCTAATATTGGTAATAAAAGAAAAAAATATTGGTAATAGACGTAATGAAAATGTGAAGAGTCCTGAGAAAGCGATGGTTTTTAAGAATTATAAACAGGGGTAAATTTAAAACTGGCAGTTTGAACTTGATGATAAAAAACAAAACAAAAAACCACTTCCAACATGCCTCTGGGTAGACTCAAACTTCCAGTCTTCCTATTAGTAACTGTTTGCACCACCCAGAGATTCCATTATTTCATTAAAAACAAACCTGTTTCCGTTGATTGGATTCCGACTCAAAGAGGCCTCATATGAGGGAGTAGAACCGCCCCACGTGGTTTCCAAGGCTGTAATCTTTCACAGAAGCAGACTGCCACATCTTTCTCCTGCAGAGTGGCTGGTGGATTCGAACTGCTGACCTTTTGGTTATTAGCCAAGTGCTTAACCACTGCACCAACAGGACTCTATTTCATCCGGGATTGCAAAATAGCCATGTTAGAATTTTATCATTCCTTTTCCCGTTTAAGGCTGGAGTATTTCTGTAGAAGAAAGTGCCTCATCAACCACGTGATCATGTATGATTCCTATAGAAAAGGCAGAAGAAATGTTTGATATTTTTTCCCCTTTATTACCAGTTTTCAAATTATTGAGTTAGATACATAATAAATACATAAAAAAAGATACATAGAACCCTCTAAAAGTGACCAGTTTTTTTTTTTTTTAATATCACTATGAAGCCAAGGATTTAAACGTGTGATGTACTTCAGCTTGCTGCAGTTATTATTCTTATTAATACTCAAATTTTTCCATCTTTGGCAAGTGGGAGTCTCTTCCTTTTGACATTTTTCTAAGAGGCTTTGATAGCATCTTGACCTTCTGATATGACAAGGTATCTGAGCACATCTTGCATATTTCCTTCCCCAGGCTAGAAATCAAACATTTCTTCAGGGAATCCTGGTTTCTTTTAATGGGAACTGGCAACTAGAGACCACAGTCAGGGTACTAGGGATGGTTGTTCCTACTGGGTTGGTCCTCATTTTTAGGGATTTCTAGTGGAAAGGAAATACAAACATATATATTTCAAGATAAAAATCACCCTTTGTGGTAAGACAGTACACAGTACTGGGGAAGCCAGGACACGTTGTACAAGACAAGGTCGTGGAAGCTCCATAGACACATCCAAACTCCCTGAGGGACTGAATTACTAGGCCGAAGGCTGTGGGGACCATGGTCTCGGGGAAAATCCAGCTCAATTGGCATAACATAGTTTACATAGTTTATAAAGAAAATGTTCTACATTCTACTTTGGTGAATAGCGTCTGGGGTCTCAAAAGCCTGTGAGCGGCCGTCTAAGATGCTCCACTGGTCTCACTCCTTCCAGAGCAAGGGAGAAAGAAGAAAACTAAAGATACAAGGGAAAGATTAGTCCAAAGGACTAATGGACCACGACTACCATGGCCTCCACCAGTCTGAGTTCAGTACAACTAGATGGTGCCTGGCTACCACTACTGACTTCTCTGACAGGGATTATAACAGAGGGTCCTGGACAGAGCTGGAGAAAAATGTGGAGCAAAATTCTAACTCACAAAAACAGGCCAGGCTTACTGGCCTGACAGAGAAAAACTCTGAGAGTATAGCCCCCGGACACCATTTTAGCCCAGTAATGAAGTCGCTCCTGAGGTTCACCCTTTAGCCAAAGATTAGACAGGCCCATAAAACAAAATGAGACTAAAGGGGCACACCAGCCCATGGGCAAGGACTAGAAGGCAGGAGGGGACAGGAAAGCTGATAATAGGGAACCCAAGGTCGAGAAGGGAGAGGGTTGACATGTTGTGGGATTGTTGACCAATGTCATAAAACAATATGTGCACTGTTTAATGAGAAGCTAGTTTGTTCTGTAAACCATCATCAAAAGTACAATAAAAAAAATTATCCTGTGTTCATACTAATATTTCCAATTTAAATATGGGCTCTCAGTGTTTTTATGTAACTTTATATATCTTATATCTCCTTTCTCCCAGCCAAATACCCCAGCTTTCAAATACACCAACATTTGCTTTATCCCTTGCTAATTATACACACTCTTAGAATAGCAGCATCAACATAGTCACCATCAATATGATACTGAAAACCATTTTTTCAGCTCTTTTTTTCCTTAGGTATATATCTCAGTAGGGCTATACAGTCAAATGACTGTGGTTTAAATTTACTTGACATAGTTCTCCTCTCTGGGATTATACTACTAACTTACTGTGTAGTGGGATTCTTTTATTTTGCTTTTGATTTTTTAGGGAATGCTTTTAAATATAATTTTGCTTATAATTATGTAAAATATGCACATGGTTCCAAAGTCAGATCTAAAAAACAATGTATATCAGCAAAGCCTATTTTCTATTCCTATCTCCTCCAACCTGTTTGTTCTTTCCCCCATATGTAACCATTTAAAAAAGATTTTGGCTTATCCTTTATGGAACATATTCTTTTGTATTCTATGATAATGGGCCAAATTTTATCTTTTTATCATATAGTGTCTCAAATTTGACATTACTAGCTCCTCCTACCCCCTCCCTTCAGCTTGCCTTTTTCTGGACCTTTTATCCTTTTCTTGGTTTGACCACAAGTGGACGCGTATCAAAATGAACATCTGTTCAGCTGCCTGCCTGGTTCCATTTTGCTGCCTGTTTTTCTTCCCTGGACTCTTTGTGATTTTTGCACTGTGTTTTTCCAGCAGTCCAAAGGAGTTATGACCTTTAGGGCTTGTGGAAGAGTGGACTAAAGACTTGTCCAGAGAGTGATGCAAGCCTGAGCAAGTCCTGCGGACTAAAGTCAAGAGAGCCCAGTTGGCTTGGGAGTAGGGTAGAGAATCGTTTCCTAGGAGGAGGAAGGTGCTCACTTGTGTGGAGTACTCAGGAGCTCAGTTTTTGTTGATTCATGTTTTCCTTCACCTCCTGCTCTATTGTTGTTCTTGTTAGTTGCTATCGAGTCATCTCCGACTGATGGTGACCTTATGCAAACAGAACAAAATGTTGCCCAGTTCTGTGCCAGCTTCATGATCCTTGGTTTGTTTGAGTCCGTTATTGTGGTTATTGTGTCAGTCCATATCACTGAGAATTTTCCTTGTTTTCATTGACCCTCCACTTTACCAAACACGATGTCCTTTACTAGCGATTGGTCTTTCCTGATGACGTGTCCAAAGTAGGCAAGCTGAAGTCCTGTCATCCTCTCTTCTAAGGAGCATTCTGTTTACATATCTTCTAAGACTGATTTATTTGTTCTTCTGGCAGTCCATGGTCTGTTCAATGTTCCTGCTCTGGGTGATCCCATTTCCACATTAGGAAGTGTAGGAGAAGACTGGTGGCTGGGAGAAGAGAAGAAGTGGGAAGAGGAAAGGAGGAGTGAAATACAGTGAATACAAACTCTCTTCCTCCATGCTCAAGCAGATCCATATCATTCATATCAGCACTGCCAGGCGCTGTGCTAAGTGCTTTACAAGGAGTAAATAATTTAATCTCCACCTGTTAGTTGGCTATGGTTGTTATTCCCAAGGGAGTCCTTGAGAAGTGCAAATGGTTAATGGTTAACATGCTTGTTGCCAACTGAATGGTTGGAGGCTCAAGTCTACCCAGAGGCATCATAGAAGAAGGGCCTGGCAATCTACTTCCAAAAAATCAGCCACCGAAAACCCTATTGAGCACAGATTTACTGTGACACACATGGGGTTGCCATGAGTCAGAACTGACTCAATGACAACTGGTAATTGATTATTCCAGAAGGAAAAACTGGCTAAGAGATAAGGTCATACAACTGGTAAGTAGAATTTGAGCCTCTATGACAACAAATTCCGAGCTCGAAGCCCTAAGCCTGTGGCCTCTAATGAAAGGTTCACAGCACCCTATATTTCTGCTCACTTTTCTACCTGGGACTAACCTCACCCTACTTGTCTGCTCAGATCCACTAAGCTCAGATGTGGTCAGTGGTTGGCACTAGACATTGTAGTCATCACCCTGGGTTGTAATGATCTGTGGCTTCTGAGGGGGCTGTGTCTCATCCATCTTGCCTCCCATTGCCAGCACAGGGCCTGGCATATAAACAAAAAAATCAAACCTGTTGTAATCCAGTCAATTCTGACTCACGACCTAGCACATAAAAAAAAAAAGTGGGCACTTATTACATATGTGTTGGATGATTGAATAAATGAAAAAGAACGAGGAAGAGGAGATGAAAAGGCAAGAGTAGAGTGAGCACAAAATAAGAAGTGCAGATTCGGGGGCAAAACAGTGGGGTCTGAGGGTGCTTGGAAAGTGGTAGAAGGAGCCCATGTTGCCGTTGTTGTTTGTTTAGAAGCACAGAAAAGGGGTTGCTCGTAGGTCAAGGATGGTTTTGATTTTATGGCAATCTGATCACTGAGAGAATGACCTAGATTGTGGTCATTTTCTGCCACTTCCCTCTGTTGGGACAGCGAGGTTGGTTTGGGAAAATGTAATTAAATTAAAAACAAAATCTATGCTCAGTCCAGAAAACCTCTTCACAAAGGTAGAAGAGAGTGGAAACAGCTTTATTATTGAATGACCATTAAACCAGAATGTGAAGTACCACACGCAACCCGCTAAAGAAATTACAAAGACAGAAAGGAATCTAAGCCTTTATCTACCCAAGCAGATGCAACCCATTCCATACATGTTCTCAAGATAAAGGATAAAGTAGTCCTCACATAAGGAGATTTAACACCATTTCTTACATTGAATTCATCTTAAAATTTTCTGGTAATTGGGGTAGCCACCTGAGTTCGTTGATTGTCTTCATCCAAAAGGAAAAATAAACTTTTCATACCTGTAAGACAGGAAATAGTTTTGTGGCTTGTACAACAATGCCCTTAGAAGTTAGACTGCCAGCCTCCCACAGACACTGGGAGACAGGGAAGTTGTCTTTTATGATGATAACATTTCAAAGAGATGGCTCCCAGGTCCTTGAGGAAGAATTTTGGGATTGTAAAACTGATAAGAAGCTTGGTTAGCGTTTTGAAAGGATTTATATACGATCGAAAAGAAGCCGAGCAAAAATTTATAATTACAAGTTTTCTAAAGTAAATGCTCTAAAATAAAGGTGGGGGGGGGTGGGGGATAAGATCTCTTTCCCTTTTTGCACTAGAAAAGATTATATACACATACTGTTTTTTTCTTTTTGGTTTGTATTTACTCTTACATCTCTTATTGGATAAGTTTTGTTTTGTTTTTCTGAACACATCCTCTAATGGATACAAGACTTGAACAGCTGCCCTTCTCTGTAGCTGTTTGTGCATCCCTCCCTCCATCCTTCAGATTTGGGATGTTTCCATTCCATCTTCAAATGTCCTCAACCCTTCTATCAACTGGAAAAAGAAAACAAACAAAAACCTGACTACCTTCTACAAACAAGCTAGTGGGAAGACCCTGTTCAGCTCTTTCAGGTTGCAAAAACCAGAAACACACCCAGGTGACCTCAGGAAATGGGTGTGTTTTGAAAGGATACACAGGTGGGTACAGGAAATAGGAAACGGTCTCTGTAGGCCTCAAGGAGAACTGGAATGCCATTCAGGACCAACAGCCATGGGGCCTGGCAGTGGAGGAAGGTTCTGTCTGCAGTTGAGGCTATAAAAAAAAAAAAATAATAAATAACTCTTCTAAATCCATAGCCGTTTGAAGACCTAAACAGCACAGCAGCCTTATCTCACATCAGCTCCAAACTCTGCTCCACCTTCTCTGATTCTGTCCAGCCTGTCTCTTCTTCTTTATCCAAAACCATGACTTCTACAAGCTGACTGTTTTTCTTTCTTTCATCCTTTTTTTTTTTTTTTGCTTTGGGATGTAGTGGGGTCATGAATTTGGGGGAATATTGCTCTTTTGCAGGAGAAAACACTTCAATATACTCTTTGATTACATGATATTAAGGCAGAGTCTGAAATGAGAGATTAATCAGTCCAAAGATGTCCTATTGCTGAGCACAATGAAGAAGAAGGCACCTTTCTAGGGCAACCCAAAAACCCAGTGCCGTCGAGTCGATTCTGACTCATAGCGACCCTATAGGACAGAGTAGAGCTTGGGTGAAGGGGTGAGAAATGCCCACCCTGGGGTACTGATCATTTTAGGAACAGTCATATCTGATAGGGAATTTTACCTTGTTTCTTGTTCTGGCCTGTAATTCCCCTTGTAATCAACCATGGGCCTACCACTGAAGTTGAGGTGACCCCTAACCCAGTGTCAGTTTCTGAGGGAAGGGAGAGGCTGGAGAGGCTGAACCCCACAGAGAGGTGGTGAGAGGGAGCAGAAGCAAGAGGTGATATGAACCAGGCAAATGGCGGCACTACCCAATGGGTGAGAAATTTGTGGACTTCCCCTTCACAGTGTAGAATCATAGTTCTCTCCATCCCCCAAAAAACCCATTGCCATCAAACCAATTCCGACTCATAGCGACCCTATAGGACAGAAGTAGAATTTGCAAGGAGCACCTGGTGGATTTGAACTGCTGACCTTTTGGTTAGCAGCCATAGCTTTAACCACTACACCACCAGGGCTTCCAGTTCTCTCCACAGTGCCTGTATATTCCTGTCCATTTCCTCTGAAGATTCTAAATCTCCATCCTCACCTATAGCAGCCCTTCCTACCTCCTACCGCTTCAAATCTCCTCCCTTTTTGTGCTTTCTTCTCCATCCTCCTTTTCTTCTTCCTCCCTTCTTTTTTGTAGTGGTTAGGTGCACTGAGTAGATTTCAACTCATATCGACCGCATCCGACAGAGTAGAACTACCCCATAAGGTTTTCTAGGCTGTAGTCTTTGTAGAAGCAGTTTGCCAGGTCTTTCTCCTGCAGAGTTGCTGAGTGGGTTTGAACCACCAACCTTTCTATTAGCAGCTGAGCACTTAATCAATCATTTGTACCACTGGGGATCCTTCTCTCTTCTTTACTCTCTCCCAGTCACTCCTTGTTCAGGTTCTCCAACACTTTGTCTTTCCAGCTATTTTCCCCCCTCCTTTCATCCCACATCTGTGGCCACTTCATGACCATCTCCCTCTCTCCCTTGCCTAATTTTAGACAGCCCCTTGCTTTTTCCCATCCTTTCTTTTCAACAGCCTCTTATCCCATCCATTCAGCATCCTGGAGAGTGCAAACTGATGATCTACTTCCTGGATATCTGGTCCGCAGAACCATGGAATTTGCTAACAGAATTAAATTATTAAATTCGATTCCAACATTAAAAATGGGAGATTTCACATAAAAAATCTGGATTTCCAGCTTTAAAAAAACCAAACTGGCAACAGGGGGTCCAGGAACAATTGATGGTGCTAAGTGGTTTTTGCCCCTAGCGGTTCATTGGTATCCATACTCTGTTTCCTTGACACAGAAGGGAAGGGTCAATTGGCTTTTTTCATTTAGCTTGAGCCGTTTTTTTTTTTTTCCCCTCTACCCACCAAGAAACTTTAGTCCCCCTATGTCGTTCCACAAAAGTAAGAAAACAAAGAGAGGGAGGGCCTTGTTTTTCTTACTCCTGGACTGCTACTTTATTTGCATTTCCTGCTTTGCCTGTGCAGGCATCTGAGTTTGCAACCTTTGCAGGAGACAGATCCTCAGGAGTCCCTCCCCCACTTCTGTCAGACCCTCATTTCTTCCTCATTCTCTCTTAATATCTGCACCCCACCTCTTGTTCACATGAGCATTAGTATGTAATGCATCTCTGTAAGGTTAAGCAACTTCAGGACATTTCTGAAATGGTTTCAATTTTTAACCTCCAGAAAAGATCTGTGAAAAGGAGCCCTGGTGGTACAATGGTTAAGGCTCAGCTGCTAACCGGAGGGTTGGTGGTTTGAACCCACCCACCGGCTCCACTGGAGAAAAATCTGGTGGATTTGCTTCTGTGACGATTACAGCCTAGAAAACCTTATGGGGCAGTTCCGTTCTGTCACATGGGGTCATTAAGAGTCAAAATCACCTTGTTGGCAACTAGCAACAACAACAAATATTAAAGCAGCCACATGAATCCAACTTCTGTAGGATCACTGTGGGATATAATTAGTTAGATTGTGATATATATATGTATGTATATATATAAATATAAAAGAAAAGGTCTGTGAAAAATCAGTATATTTTTGCAACGGTGTTTTGTGTGTGTGTGTGCGCACAGAGGTGAGAGTAGTTACTCTATCAAGGATCTATTACTTGTCTTGCTATTTGTGTCATATGCCAAACAACCTATTCATATGGATAAGATCTGAGAAATGTCATTAGGTTATTTGAGGAATCTTCTCTTAGGATCATTATCAGCTGGGGGATGACATTTAGCTTCTAGTAACAGAAACCTGAAAAACAGTGACATAAACAAATTAGGGTTTTAATTTTTTTTTTTAACTGTAGATGAAGGTTTACAGAACAAACTGGCTTCTCATTAAACAGTACACATTGTTTTGTGACATTGGTTAACAATGTCAACACTCTGCCTTCTCAACCTTGGGTTCTCTATTACCAGCTTTCCTGTCCCCTCCTGCCTTCTAGTCCTTGCCCCCGGGCTGGTGTGCCCCTTTAGTCTCGTTTAGTTTTATGGCCCAGTCTAATCTTTGGCTGAAGGATGAACCCAAGGAATGATTTCATTACTGAGCTAAAAGGGTGTTTGTGGGCCACACTCTCAGGGTTTCTCCAGTCTCTGCCAGGCCAGTAAGTCTGGTCTTTTTTTGTGAGTTAGAATTTTGTGAACTCTGTCTGGGACCCTCTACTGTGATTCCTGTCAAAGCAGTCAGTGGTGGTAGCTGAGCACCATCTAGTTGTGCTGGACTCAGACTGGCGGAGGCTGTGGCAGTTGTGGTCCTTTAGTCCTTTGGACTAATCTTTCTCTTGTGTCTTCAGTTTTCTTCATTCTCCATTGCTCCCGAAGAGCTGAGAGCAGTGGAGTATCTTAGATAGCTGCTCACAGACTTTTAAGTGCCCTAGAGTTTTAATTTTCCTGAGTTTAAAATAAATCTGGAGGTGACCACAGGATTCCTAGTAGCATCAACTTTCCTGTTGCTGTGGCGTTGATTCCTACACATGGCGACTCCATGTGCATCAGGGTAGAACTGTACTCCCTAGGGTTTTCGATGACTGAGTTTTTGGAATTAGATTGTCAGGGCCTTTTATTTCAAGGTGCCTCTGGTTGGACTCAAACCTCCAACTTTTTGGTTAGCAGCCCAGTGCATTAATCGTTGCACCACCCAGAGACCCCTCCTAACAGCATACCAAACCAAAACCGTTGCCATGGAGTCGATTCCAATTCACAGTGACCCTATAAGATAGAGTTGAATTGCCCCATAGAGTTTCCAAGACTGTAAATCTTTAAGGAAGCAGACTGCCACATCTTTCTTCTGTGATGCGGCTGGTAGGTTCAAACCACCGACCTCTGAATTGGCAGCCAAACACTTTAATTACTGCATCAACAGGGCTCCTTTCCTAATACCCCAAACCAAACCCCTTGCCCTTGAGTCAATTCCAATTCATACGGACCCTAAAGGAGAACTGCCTCAGAGGGTTTCCAAGGAGTGGCTGGTGGATTTGAACTGCCGACCTTTTGGATAACAGCATAACATATAATGATAGTATAGCAGGAACCTGGCTCTGTCTAGCCTTCTGAGCCACCACCCTTATGGGTGACTGCCTTACTTGCTAGAATCTCATTCTTCATCTATTTTCGTCCTTAATACTTTTGTAAGTGTTAAAAAAATTTTTTTTTTTTTCCCTGATGCAATAAAAGGGTAAGCAAATTCCCCTCTTCTCTTTTCCTTAGGGCATTTAGAAAACATATAGTTGTAAATTCTTTCTTTGCCTCTGTTGAGAAATCCTCTTGAAAGGCTAGATAAGCTTCTTGCTAGTTTTATAACCCTTAAGGACCTGGTAGCAGTCTCTTTAAGATGTAATCAGTAAGAAAGTCAGCTGCCCTGTCTCTCAGTTTCTGTGGGAGGGAAGAGCCTATCTTGGGCTGATTTCAAATTGTAAAACTACCTCTTGTCATAAAGATATGAAGAATTTATTATTCCTTTGGATGAAGATAACTAACAAACACTGGTGGCTACCACAATAACCAGCTGGATTTAGGATTAACCATGTGTAACAAATGGTGCTGACAAATCTTATTTGAGGTCTAGTTTCCATTTACCTGGAGGACAAGGGCTAGTTATTGTTTACCTATAGAACATGTATGAAATGGGTCGCATCCACTTAGCTGCATAAAAGGGTGAGATTTCTTTCTATCTTTGCAATCTCTTTAGCTAATTGCCAGTGATACATCCCAATCTGGTTTAATGGTTATTCAATAATAAAACTGTTCTCACTCTCTTCTACCTTTGCAGACAGGTTTTCTGGGTTGGTGGCAGATTTTGTTTTTAATCCTATTTCCCCCACACGTACCACATTCTGATGTACTATATATTTATTTGTTTACAATCTACCTCCCTCCACTAGAATGTAAGCTCATTGAGGGCGGGGTTTTTTGTCCGTTTTCTTCATGCTGAATCCCTAGAACTGAAAACAGTGCCTCGCATGTGTTTGTTGAGAAAATGAATGAATGTTTTCAAGATGGCTGCTGGAACTCAGGCCACGTGTTGGGGCTCAGGCAGGAGAAGCGAGAAGGCAAGGGGCTAAAGGGGCCGTGCTGGTCAAGTCAGCCTCGGAAAAGAATTTCAGTGTAAGTCTGTCTCATTTAATGACTTAGGTTGACATCTCGTTGTCCGGAATGGTGTCACACAACCACTCCTACCTGCATGAGAAGTTGAAAAAAAAAATTTTTTTTTAAAAAGCAGAGCACAATACTAACCGAAGTAAAACTAAGGTTTATTAGAAGGAGTCGTGCCTGGGTAACACAAATGGTTAATGTGCTTGGCTGCTCACTGAAAGGTTGGAGATTTGAGGCCACCCAGAGATACCTTAGAAGAAAACCCTGGTAATCTACTTTCAAAAACTCAGCCACTGAAAACCCTCTGGAACGGTTTTACTCTGACACACATGGGGTCACCATGAGTCAGAACCGACTTCACAGCAACTGTTCGGTTTTTTTTTTTTTTTAGAAAGAAGAAGGGAAGAATGGATATAGTATTTCTGCAAGATGGCTGTTGACTGTACTGCCTGAATGCCCGGAGCTCAGAAAGCATGTGTGAAGCTCTTCACCAGGGCCCTCTGCTTTACACTTTATTTACTCTTGTGAGTAACATCAGCTTCTTTGAACTTCACTACACTGAGATTCCTTAATTCTATACTCACTGTTTATTGAGTGGGATTCGAAGATGTAATTACATATAATTCCAGGAACTGTGAGTAGTAAGAACCCCCTTAACCTGCCACTGTTCTATTTTTTAGGCATTACTATTCCCACTGCAACAGTCTTTGGCTTAAGTCCTACCCAACAGGCCCCACACGTTTGTGTGTGTGTGTGTGGACTTGTGCCCACACATCACAAAACAAAGGTGAAGAAGGAGAAAGACTCTCCATGCCCCTTCCTCCAAGCCAATGCTCTGAACTGAAATGCTTTGACGTGCAGAATACAGGAGGGTGTGCACTGAACACCAAAGACAACCCAAGTCACGGGCGGCTTGTACTCCTCCTGTTCTAGCCAAAGCCTCCAGCGAAGGAGGTGAACTGGGCTGAATTCTCGCCTGTGCTCAGCCCCTTGGGCTCACACCCTGGCTTGGGGCACTGGCTGCCTGCCCAGAGGAAGCAGTGGCCTCACTACCGGGATGCAGGGGATGCGGACTGCATCAGGTGACACTGTCAGAGGGGGTGACACCAAAATGACTGTCTGTACAATCTTTTTGCAGTGTTTCAGCTGAAATTTATTATCTTTCATAAAAATATCCCTGTAGTTAGATATAACAAGAACATTTTTCACAAGCCCAGCTCACAGATATCAGTATACTTACAAGGTTAAAATGCTGTGCTAATTTACATTCTGAACATTTTTGCTCTGGTCAGAGCTGTCGTTGTTATCTAATTACAGTGATGCTTTGAATCATGTGGTTTCGTCTGCAGGTTCTACTAAGTACCTGCTGTTGTTTTTGTTGCTGCAACTGGTGTTGTAACCACCACATTGCTGGTGGTGTTTTTGTAGTTGCTGATTTTGTCAATTTTTCTAGTGTTTTAGCTACGATATTGTGGTAATTAGTATTTGTGAACCTATATATCAATAACCTTTTCGAGAATGAAATAGTAATTAAAGGAAAAGAAGGAGTGATATACAGGAATTAACGATTTATGGGTAACAGTACAAAAAACATTGGTACGATTTTGTATGGTCTGTAAGGATTCTGGAGGTCCATGGAGGGGGAGTGACATCATGAGTTACTGCACTGGGTGACACCAACCCTAGTGACGCCACCAAGAGGAAGGGGCCCTTTGTTGCCAAATTTGTGTGTCTGTCGGCTGCTTGTGCCCAGAGGAGGTGTCCTTTCCTATTAATTCACCCTGAGGGAGAGGTTTTTTAAAAAAAAATTTTAAATTCACACAAAACCTCTCTGTAGGTAGCCAGGATGGTGAGACTTCAGCTTGCTTACTTTGGACATGTCGTCAGGAAAGATCAGTTGCTAAAAAAGGACATCATGGTTGGTAAAGTAGAGAGTCAGAAGAAAGGCCTGGCAATCTACTTCTGAAAAATCAGCCATTGAAAACCCTGTAGAGCACAGTTCTACTCTGACACGCATGGGGCCACCATGAGTCAGAATTGACTCAACAGCAACTTGTTTATGTTTTTTGACCCATCTTATTTCAATAATATTATTTTAATAATCTTTCCACCACGACCTCGCCTCTGTAACCTCCCAGGGTATTTCCATAGTCTCAGTATCCGGCCTTTGCTATGAGAACATTTCCTTATTATTCTATTTATTTTGCAATTCTCCAAAGATGTTCTTCCGATAGCCTTTTGCCAGTTGTCATTCCTTTCTCTCTATTCGTTGTGCGTCACCATTATTTCTTGCTTATTTCTGTCTGGTGCTCACTCCCTGAAATCTGATCTGTCCTTTAGGTCTACTTCAGATGCCTTTAAGAAGCCAACCTGGAAAGATACCTTTCTTTTCTCTGGAACCCACAGCACTTAGTTTCTGTGGTTTTTGTGACGGTTAGTAAACTCTGCCTGCTACGTGCTTGTGTCACCTTTTATTCCTTACATTACCCTTTACATTCTTTACGCCAGAAACTGCCCTGTACTTAGCCCTGCCCTTGGCACATTGTATTTGATTGATATGTGTTCATTGACTTCAACTGGAAATTCCAGTCTGGGAAGAGAGGACAGATATACACCCAGCATGATACATTTAAATAAAAACCAAAAAAACCAAACCCACTGCCGTCGAGTCGATTCTGATTCATAGTGACCCTATAAGACAGAGTAGAGCTGCCCCATAGAGTTTCCAAGGAGCACCTAGTGGATTTGAAGTGCCGACCTTTTGGTTAGTAGCCGTAGCTCTTAGCCACTATGCCACGAGGGTTTCCCATTGAAAACAAAGTGGACATATTTTTCCTGGAGAAATGCTTCCTACCTGGGCCTGGATAGGAGCCCTAATGGTGCAGTAGTTAAGAGATCAGGTGCTAACCAAAAGATGGGCAGTTCGAATTTACCAGATGCTCCTTGGAAACCCTATGGGGGCAGTTCTACTCTGTCCTATAGGGTCGCTATGAGTCAGAATCTGCTTGACAGCAGTGGGCTTGGTTTTGGTTTGGGGCCTGGACTGGAAATACAAGGTGTGGCTAAAAACTACCTGCTCACAGAACTCTTTTCTTCAGAAGAAAGCGGAGCTATAAAATAGATCACTACTGCCTCTCATCACCTGTAATAAAGAAATCTGAATAACACTTTCCTGGGGAACCACAGAGTCAGAGGTTTACACCTGATTGAGTAAGGAGTGGGTGTGATCAGGGAAGAAGTGACGAATATTCTGTTGGCCTCAGCGCCCAGCATCAGTGACGCAATTTTCCTCTGCAGAGTCCTTGATATTGTTGAAAGTGCTTTCACACACATGCCCAAGCAGGACAGAGCAAGGCTAGCTCCCTGAAAAAGGAACTTGATGGAATAGGTTCAAAGGGACCCTAAGTTCTTGCACTGAAAAAGGAGTTAGTCTTCTTCAGGATGATGAGCCTGGTGGGAAAGAAGTGGAGCTTCACCGTTCCAATAGCCTTAGTGTGGAGGTATTCAGCAGCCAATTAGATATGAGAATTGGAAGCTTAGAAGAGAGGGTGGGCTTGTGAATAGCTGGTGGTGCAGTGGTTAAGCACTCGCTTGCTAACCAAAAGGTTGGTGGTTTGAACCCACAAAGCTGCTCCCTGGGAGAAAGATGCGGCTTCCGTAAAGACTCACAGCCTTGGAAACCCTATGGGGCAGTTCTGCTCTGTTCCATAGGGTCACTGTGAGCCGAAATTGAACTCCATAGCAATGGATTTTTTTTTTTTTTCGGCTTTAGTCCCTGGGTAAAGGAGCCCTGGTGGTGCAGGGATTAAGCACTCAGCGGCTAACCAAAAGAGCAGAGGTTGAAACCCACCAGACACTCTGTAGGAGAAAGATGCGACAGTCTGCTTCCATAAAGATTACAGCCTTGGAAACCCTATGGGGAGGTTCTACTCTGTCTTATAGAATCACTATGACTCAGAATTGACTCAACAGCAACGGGTTTGGTTTTTTGTGTAAGTCCCTGGGTAGGGCAAATGGTTAAGCGTTTAGCAGTTTGAACTCACCCAGCGGCGCCTCGAAAGAAAGGTCTGACGATCTGCTGCTGAAAGGCCACAGCTGAGAAATCCCTAGGGAGCAAGCAGTTCTACTCTGCAACAGGTGGAGTTGCCATGAGTTGAAATGGATTCAATGGCTGCTGGTTTCTACTGGTAGCATATAAATAAGGTCCCTGGGTGGTGCAAACGGTTAACACATGCCGCTGCTAACCGAAAGGTTGGATGTTCGAGTCCACCTACAGGTGCCTCAGAAGAAATGTCTGGTGATCTACTTCGGAAAAATCAGCTATTGAAAACCTTATGGAGCACAATTCTACTCTACACATGGGGTCACTATGAGTCGGAATCAATTGGATGGCAACTGATTAGCAAATAAATGGAAATTAATCCTGACAGTGGGCAGGATCACCTGGAAGGGTATGGAGGAAGGGAGGGTGTACTAAGGAGAGGTGCTAGGGGTCCCAACACTTAAGTGGTGAATGGAGAATGAGGCCCCTGAAGAGGCCAGGAAGGGATGATTAGAGAGGTTAAGAAGAGGTAGGAGTAAAATTTATGACCGAAGTCAAGGGTGAAGAGACTTCTGAAAAAGAGAGAGAGAGAGAGAGAGAACAGCTCTGATGAATGCAGCAGGGAGGTCCTGAAAGGTAAGAACCAAAAAATGCCCACTGGACTCAGAGTGGGGCAAATGGATGGGATGGATGAAATAAAAGTGGAGATGGAAGGCGGGTGTCAGTGATTCCAGAGAAGAATGAGAAGCAAAGAGAGTGTGGCAGATGCAGAGATACCTTGCCCAGACCCCGCTTCTGGGAAGGACTTGTCAGGGGGTGTAGTCAGCCTCCAGCCTTCAGCCCTCAGCTCCTTCAGGGTCTGCCTCACCTGGGGTTGTGCCCTTTCTCTCGGAAGCTCCATGTGGTGACTGAGCCAGGCGGGGTCAGCCTCTTTCAGCCAGGCTTGGTTTACTCTGAGGGAACAGACTTGCTGCAAGCTCTTGGCAGAGTTGCTAGAAGTTCTGTCAGGACTACATCTCAGTTCAACTTCTCCCTCTGCCCAACACTGCTTCCTTTTCCTTACTTTCACAGGGGTTGATTCCTCATCAACATCTTGCACTCCAAACTCCACACCAGTGGGTACCTGCTTCCAGAGAATCCAGTCTGTGACAGAGAGTGGGGGACACAAGCCTTTTTGAAGAGTTTGGTTGAGAAGAGAAAAAAGAGAGCGTTCCTTATGTAGTGACCAATATACACTAATTGGTGATTTAGGAGATAAGATTGGCGCCATTGTTCCCTGTCCTAAAATGTGACCCAACTGAGGCTGGACTCACAAGGACACATCAGCTGGGCCCTGAGGTATAAAGACAACAGCTAGGACGATCTTGGAAAATATCTTCTAGGGAAACTTTCACATAAATAACTTATAAAACACAGCACAGAAAACCCACATGCTTTTCACTCTTTTTCTGTTAGCATTTAGTGAATAGCAAGATTTGTTGGACCAATGAAGACCCTCCTGACTGTCGTTACTGAAACCTGTACCAATGATTGTTAAGAAAGACAATTCAAAATGCAGGATCACAGTTTTGAAAAGTAGTAAAAATGTTTTTTCTTTAGTGTTTTAATATTAGGGAGAATATATTTTCTAATTTGTTTTAATATAGCTGTATAGGCTATGATTAATCTCTAGTCCTTGGAAAATGGTGCAGGCTCTGTTCAAAATATAGCTGGGCAGCCTGTTCCGCTCTTAAACATAACAAACACCCTAATACCTTACAAGATATTTTCCCTTACTCGAAATAGGCAATTGAGAGCTTGACATGACTAACACCGTAATGATGCTCTAAGGAATCTCTAAACATTTTTTAATTGCACCAGCTGCACTGGTCTCCTCCAAAGGGGTGCAGAGCTATCTCAGCTCCTGTGGCCTTGATGTCTCCTTTCTTTGTTCTCTTGAGAAATGGCCTTCAGCCTGCATACCGACAAGGTTTGCTTTCTTGCTCCCTATCTCAGCCACAGTGGACTTGGCAAAACAGCCCCACTAGCTGAGAGATTCTTAATGAGAGTTTTTCAGCCTGTTATAAATATACTGATTAGAGTCCAAGGTGCCTGACATGTTTATGTTTAGTTTAATAAAGAGTTTTTGTAGTTGTTTTGTGATGTATAAGACCATCTGTGGACTACATGCTCAAAACATTAGGTAACCCTGCTCTTTCCCGTATAAAACCCTCCCATCAACCTGTTAGGGCAGACAGAATTTGGGGGAAATTTAACCCCCTCTGTCTCTTGAATACTGGTATTCAGTAAAGCCTTCTTACTGCTTACCTCCTCCTGTCTCAGTATTGGCCTTGTGGCAGGCGGCTCCAACCCGCAATTTGTGGTAACAGTTTCTAGCCAATCTGTGAAAAGGTGAAGCTTTCCATGCTTTTGTCCATTTGTAACGCAACATAGACTGATGACTCTGTAACATTTCTCAGACTCGGGCAGATGTGGCTATGGCAGCACGCTTGTCCGTTTTCTCCCACTCTTGCTTATTCTGTAATATTTCTTTGAACTCAGGCAGGCATGGCTCTAGCAGCATGCTTGTCCGTTTTCCACTTTTGCCTCTTTGAATATATGCTGAATAAAACCTTTCTTTTTGCTCTACTAAACTTTGTAATGTTTTTACCCTAGAATATGGGAAAATGGGGGTAAATGAAAAGGAAGAAAGAAATAACTCTAAAAAGGACACATCCACACCTTCTGTAACTGCATAGCCCCTGCTCGAGTCCTCTTCGCTGTATAATACGCATTTGTAATTTATATCGTCACCAGATGGTGTCACTGAGTGTGTTAAAAAAGTAAAAGAGGAAAGCTGCTGCCCTTAGGAAAAAAAAAAAAAAATTTTTTTTTTTTTTTTTTAAACTGGATAGTTAATGCTGAAAAATGAAGGACCCCTGGTGGTGCAGTGGTTAAGTGTTTGAGGGCTAACCCACTAGTCGCTCTCGGGGAGAAAGATGTGGCAGTCTGCTTCCATAAAGATTACAGTCTTGGAAATCCTATGGGGCAGTTCTACTCTGTGCTATAGGGCTGCCACGAGTCGGAATTGACTCGTTGGCAACAGGTAATGCTGAAAATGCCCAAGAAAAAGCACATTCCACATGTCTGTACTAAGTGCCAGTTTCTCTGCCCAAACCCAATTTTGTGTGTGCTGTAGTGAGCTACAGGAAACCGAAGTGGGGCCCAGGGGACAGATGTGGTTTTCTGGTCATCAAGGTACAGACAAATCCCTTTTTGAACCTTAAAATTTCAAAGATGGGCCTTCTGGTCCTATCTTAAAAGTCCAGTTGCTATCAAGTCAATTCCCACTCATGGTGACCCCATGTGTGTCAGAGGAGAACTGTGCTCCATAGGATTTTCAATGGCTGAATTTTTGAAAGTAGATCACTACTAGGTCTTTCTTTCGAGGCACCTCTGTGGGGACTTGAACCTCCAATCTTTCAGTGAGCAGCCCAGCAGCATTAACTGTTTGTACCGCCCAGGGACTCTTTCTTTTCCTAATTTGTGCTGGAGTTTTCTTCTCAGCGGCACTGGGGGTTGTGTATAGAGAGCCACCTTGGGGTAAGAATTAGAAGTGGACTTGTCTTTTTTTTTTTTTTTGTCTTTACCTGGTTCTAATTGACTCCATGGCACCGGTAACAACAGCATGTCCCTTCCTTGGCTGTGAACTTCTCACTATTGAGCCACTGAATCTCAGAGTGAATGAAGAGGGTGATAAGGAATTATTACTAATATTAGATTGTTGTTGTTGTTAGGTGCCATGGAGTCGGTTCTGACTCACACTGACCCTGTCTACAGCAGAACAAAACCGCTGCCCCGTCCTGCACCACCCTTGCATCAGTGGACCAAAATCTGCATCACATTTTGTGAGGAGAAGTGCTGACTGGCTTTGGGTAGTCTGAGGACGAGTAGGATTGATCCCTGAGTATTAGTCTGTCCCTTTTGGTTATCTTTGTCTATGATTTGGTGCTTGTGAGGTTTGGGGTCAAAGGTAAGGAGTGTCTGAGAGTCGGTTGTAGGCCTTTGAGGCTGAGGAGGTGGGAGTAGGAGGCACAACAGTGGTTATGCCAAGAGGGAAAGTGAGAAAAGTAAAAAAAAAAAAAATCCAGTGCTTGGTTTGTGCTTCTACACAGTTTTGACCCTGGGTAATTTTAGAGAACTATTTTAATTTTAATTTAGAGAGGAGCCCTGGTAGTGTAGTGGTTAAGCACTCAGCTGCTAACTGAAAAGTTGGAAGTTTAGAACCCACTACTGCTCTTTAGGAGAAAGGTGTGGCAGTCTGCTTCTGTAAAGATCACGGCCTTGGAAACCGTATGGAGCAGTTCTACTCTATAGGGTCTCTATGAATTGGAATCAACTTGACAGCAAGGGATTTGATTCTGGGTTTTGGTATTTTAATTTAAAGGACTGTTTTAAGTTTAAAGGACTATTTCTAATATGGAGCCATGGTGGCACAATGATTAAGAGGCTGGCTGCTAACCAAAAGGTCTGAATCTACCAGCTGCTCCTTGGAAAGCCTATGGGGCAGTTCTACTCTGTCCTGTAGGGTTGCTATGAGTTGAAATTGACTCGGTGGCAACGGTTTTTTTTTTTTTTTATTATTTCTAACATGGAAAATATCCATATTCGTACCCATTCCAAAGAAAGGTGATCTAGCTGAATGTGGAAATTATCGAACAATATCATTAATATCTCATGCTAGCAAAATTTTGCTGAAAACAATTCAAACACGGCTGCAGGCATGCATTGGCAGGGAACTGCCAGAAATTCAAGCTGGTTTCAGAAGAGGATGAGGAATGAAGGGTGTCATTACTGACGTCAGCTGGGTCTTGGCTGAAAGCAAAGAATACCAGAAAGATGTTTACCTTTGTTTTATTGATTATGGAAAGGCATTTGACTGTGTGGATCGTAACAAATTATGAGTAACGTTTCGAAGGATGGGAATTCCAGAACACTTACTTGTGCTCATGATGAACCTGCACATTGATCAAGAGGTGGTCATTTGAACAGAACAACGGGACACTGTGTGGTTTAAAATTGAAAAAGCATGTGGCAATGTTGTATCCTTTTACTTTATTCAGCCTGTATGCTGAGCAGATAATCTGAGAAGCTGGACTATATAAAGAAGAATGCTGCATCAGTATTGAAGGAAGACTCATTAACAGCCTGGAATATGCAGATGACCCAACCTTGCTTGCCGAAAGTAAAGACAGCTTGAAGCACTTACCGATGAAGATCAAAGACTACATCCCTCAGTATAGATTACACCTCAACATAAAGGAAAAAAAAAAATCCTCACAGCTGGGCCAATAAGCAAGATCATGTTAAACAGAGGAAACATTGACGTTATCAAGGATTTTATTTTACTTGGATTAACAATCAATGTCCATGGAAGCAGCAGTCAAGAAATCAAATTATGTATTGCATCAGGCAAATCTACTGCAAAAGACCACTTTAAAATTTTAAAAAGCAATGATGTTATTTTGAGGACTAAGGTGTGCTTGACCCAAGCCATGGTATGCATGCGAAAGCAGGACAATGAAAAAGGAAGGCCAAAGAAGAATTGACACATTTGAATTATGGTGTTAGCAAAGAATATCGAGTATACCATGGACTGCCAGAAGGATAAACAAATCTTTCTTGGAGGAAGCACAGCCAGAATGCTCCTTAGACCCGGGGATGGTGAGGCTTTCTCGCTCTTAGTTTGGACACATTATTAGGAGGGACCAATCCCTGGAGAAGGACATCATGCTTGGTAAAACAGAGGGTCAGTGAAAAGGAGGAAGACCTTCAATGAGATTGATTGACACAGTGGCTGCAACAGTGGGCTCAAATATACCTACTATCCTGAGATTGGCATAGGACCAGACAATGTTTTATTTTGTTATGCGTAAGGTCGCTATGCATCACAGCCAACTCAACGGCACTTATCAACATTTCTAGTATTTGCCTTAGATTGATTGACTCGACAAATATTCCAGGCACTGTGTAGGTGTTGGGAATAAACAGTAAACAAGGCAGAGTTCTGGCCTTCAAGAGCTTTCTCATTTTGGTTTTTAGCACCACAGGGATAAGATGGCAACCCGAGGACAAGCTCTTCGACTGAGGTGCCAGGAAACACCTGAAACTGGAGACACAGCCACAGTGACAGCAGAATTCCTTTAAAACTGTGGATTGTGAAGAACAGATCAAATGGCCAACCTTCCTGATAACATGGGCCCATTTCTTCTGCAAAGGAAAACATTGAGGGTTTGCTGAAGAAAGAATGAAAAAGTAACATAATAAGAATTGCACGGCAAAAATGTAAATTGCTGGCTGGTGATTACCTGCCTCTTGATGTTTTCATAAAATGACTGGTGTAAAAGGCAGAGCAAATATACAATTGTGATCAGCCAGAGATTTCAACCAGCATGACTGAGGTGTCCTAAAGGCAGCACAAACGACAAGGTGAATGTAATTAATGTCACTGAACTTTACACTCAAAAGTGGTTAAAATAGCAAACTTTTAAGCATCAAGAAAACAATAACATTAAAAAAAAATGAAAGTGAGAGGCAGAAGAGAAGAGACGGTCCCAGAAAGAGATGTGATGATGGAATCAAAGCCAGGTTGCTGGCTTTGAAGATGGAGGATTTTGGTGTGTGTCTGCATACAGCCTTCCATCCAAACGCTCAGTGCTTTTCTGATTTTAGGCACGTGTGAAACCTAGAAATAGCTACTGAATGCTTTCTATGTGCCAGTTACTGTTCTAAGAGCTTTACATGTAGCAGCTCAGTTAATCCTGAAGCACCATGTTGTTGTTAGCTGCCGCCAAGTCCGTTCTGACTTACGGCAACCCATGTGTTACAGAGTAGAACTGCTCCATACAGCTTTCTTGGCTATAATACGAACAGAAGCAGATCTCCAGGCCTTTCTTCCACGGAGCCACTTGGTGGGTTTGAACCATGAGGCAGGTACAATTATTAGAATATTTTGTGGAGCAGACAGAGCATGGAAAGTTCAAGTAACTCCTCCAAAGTCATACATGGGAAGTCTAGATTCAGAGCCTGTACCCTTAGCTATGAAACTGCCTGTATTTCTCTATTTGTTTGCCTTTAATTTTTTTTTAAATTAAGTATACATCTTTAAAAAACTTGTTTTTTTTGGTGGTTAAATCAAACACCCCCCCCCCTTTTTTTGGTTCATGTTCTTCTTTTGACCAGCTTAGAACAGTCTTCTCTTTTCAGAGATCAAAAAATACTTGCATGAGGTAAGGATTTACATAATACGTATTTTCTTAAAGAATCAACCATTTCTCCCAAACCATTTATCAAATAGTATTTTTTGTTCCATTGTTTTATGATGGCACCTTTCTGCCTGGTTTTTCTTTCAGAATCGCTTGTTCATTCAATGAACATTACCTGTCCAGTTACCTCTTGGAGGATACTGGAGTCTCTTTCTGGTGGTTCTAGTCTTTTCACTTCCTCTGGCATGAATTCGTCTTCAGGGTGTTGATGTTGCTGGCTGCCTTCCTCAGTGTTAGTGTTGGTGTATTTTGGAATTTTAGTTTCCAGGTTCATATCTGGGTTTTCTTTGTTGTTATTTCCCCCCGCCCCCGGTCTCTGTCTCCCTCTCTCATTCCTCACTCCTGCCTGTCTTCTGGCTGTGCAGTTGCCCTCCCAAGAGTCCCTCCAGAGCTAGGTCTCCCATGGCAGCAGGGCTCCTGCCCTGGAATGACCCTGGGCATGACTCAGATCCTTCACCATGGACAGGGGAGGCTTAGTTAAGTCCAGGTACAGCACTGCGGGACCCACGGACCTCCATAGGCCACAGGCCCAGGCAAAGTCAGTAACAGCTTGCTTCAGTTTTCTTTCTTGAAGATAATGGAAAGGTAGGGAGAAGCCTATTCGTCCATCCCACCACTCACAAAACAAAAAGCAATAAAAACCAAACCCATTGCTGTCCAGTTGACTTTCAACTCACGGTGACCCGAGGTGTTACAGAGTAGAGCTACTCAATAGGATTTTCTTTGATGTAATCTTTATGGAAGCAGATTGCCAGGCCTTTCTTCTGTGGCATCACTGGGTGGGTTCAAACTGCCAACCTTTAGGTTAGCAGTCACGTATAAACTCCCTGTGCCACCCAGGGATGCCACCCAGAGACCTATCCCGGTCCCGGGATTTTTGAGCCGTGAACATGACACTAGTCCCCTACCTCAAGTGGGCAATTTGATTTTTTATCATAACTCCATAGGACTTGAGCTCCCAGCTGCCCTTGACTGTGTAAGTCTCAGAGCCCGACAGGCCACAGCTTTAGCCGTGTTCATCTTTTGCATTTATATCCCGTTTCTGGGTGTATCCACGGGGATAGTCTCCCTAAGCTTAGCCTGGCTTTTTTGTTTTCTGGAATATTTTATCCATCATTGCTGTGTACTGGAACCCCCTGGGCTATCTGTTCTGTCTCACTGATGCATCTGCCTATTTCTGTACAAGCTTTAAGAGATTGTTGTATTTTGTCCTTTGTAGTAGGGAAATGCTCTTACAGTCTTCTCCAACATATTTGAATAGCTTTCTCAAGGCTGGACCAGGTGGGAGGCTCTGCAGCAGTTACCTGACTTGAGAATGGAGAAGTGGTGATCTCCCTCACCCAAGCTGCGGATGCATGAGAGGAGCCCTGGGTGGCATCACTAGGATAAAAAGACACGTCCTTCCTGCTCAGGACTTCCATGCCAACGTTTTAGCATGGGTCTCAAGTCAGGCAATATTCAACCCCAGGGGATATATGAGAGCAAACACCAAAAGCGTGACACGGTTCCTGGTTAGACAGCCAGATGCTTCATATCAGATGAGACCCCCCGCCCAGGTAAAACAGTGGGCACATGACAACCAGGATGTACTCAGGGCATTATTTAGCCATGTCTTTAGGTCAAAAAAAAAAAAAATTTTTTTTTTTTTTTTTAGGTCCAAAAGTCCCTGGCTGGTACAAATGGTTAATGTGCTTGGCTGCTTACTGAAAGGTTGGAGGTTTGAGTCCACCCAGAGGTGCATCAGAAGAAAGGCCTGGTGATCTGCTTCCAAAAAAATCAACCATTGAAAACACTGTGGAGCACAGTTCTACTCTGACATACATGGCATCTCCATGAGTTGGAGTCAACTGGACAGCAACTGGTTTTAGGACTCAATGGGGAAATTGTCCATTGTTCCAAATCCACCCTGGCCTGAGTCAGCTGGGGATTCCCAGGAGCACACGCAGAGCCCCATCTTGTTCCCCCTCTCCTGCTGCACAAGGACGTTTCTCAGGGGCAGAGGCAAGGTGCTCTGAGCTGGCAGCTATGTACAAAGAGGCACCTTCTTTGCAGCATAAATAGAATCATGTGTCCTGCTTGAGTGCTCTGTTGGCTAGGAATTCCAGGACAGTTTGAAGCTGTCTCCACCCTTGCCCAGTTGCCCCAGATACCTCCTGCCATGGCCATGCCTGGGTTCAGGCCCAGTGGGGCTAAGGAGCAAATGTGGGCAGTCTTCCCTAGCACCAGACACACTCGGCTCCCAGCTTGGTCAGACTGTCTTCTTGAGCGCCTGTGTTAAGTAGGTCCCAGCAGCCAGTTCTTCCTGGAACTGGGTGTCATTTTAGGACAGGGAATGGCAGCAGTCATAACTTGGCCCAGCAGTGAGTTTTCCAGCCCTGCCTGAGATAGATTATTTTGCTTGAGCTTGGGCTGCACTGTGATTTACCGTTCCCTGGGGGAAGCTCTGTCAGTGCCACCAGGGGGCGCCCTTTCCAGACCTTGGGAATGTGGATTACCGTTGAGCTTCCAGAGTATTTCAGAGTGTATGCATTTCTGACTTAGTCTTTACACGATTGCAGTATAGAACCATGACTCAATTTTCCTAATTTAATCTATTGCCATGGTTCAGGTTCTATCATGCTTCTAATGTAGTTATGACTGTACTTATGCAATATTGCAGTAACACATTACAATATGGGTTTGGAAAGAAATGAGTGGTAAGGCGTGTCTTTCTTTTCCCAAGGAGTCCCTGGGTGGTACAAATGGTCAACGCACTTGGCTGCTAACTGAACAGTTGGAAGTTCCTGTCCACGCAGAGGCATCTTGGAAGAAGGCCTGGCAACCTTCTTCTGAAAAATCAGTTCTACTTTGATACACATGGTGTCACCATGAGTCAGAATCGACAGCAACTGTTTTTTTTCTCTTCTCAAATGCCCCTCAGTTGGCCTCATCTGGTAACCAAGTTCATGAGGTTGTGTTGTAGCTTTAGAGACTCAGGCAGTGGGAAGAGATGGGTGTGGGAGGTGGATTGAGTGTGCTGGGCTTCTAGTTTTGCCATGCTGCTTTCCAGAAGGCATCTCCACTAGGATGGAGAGAGCTTTGTCAAATTCCCCATCCTGCTCTTGCCCAGTGGCCTTGGGCCACGGGTGGGGCTGCTGTGGTGCACACTTCAAGGACCGCTCAGACACTGCCTGGTGAGGAGAAAGGGCGGCTACATCTAAGGGGAGGGGTCACAGGCGGTGGCCAGGGAGGCTGCTAATCTGCTTCAGGTGTGCAGAATCGGGCACAAGAAGAGGGGAGGGCTGGCAGAGAGGCTGAGTAGGGCGTGGGCAGGCATGGGGGGCCATTCCAGCCTGAACTCTACAAGCACCACCATATTCTTGGTCCCCTGTAAAGAGTAGCAAGCTCCCTGTTGGGGCCAAAATGAGGGAGGGTGATGGTATTAGTCGCAATCAAGTACGTTTGAGGGAATTTCAGGGTCGTGGGGCCTGTTATTTTCTGGTGCAGACTGAAAAAATGCCAAGCTGTTCTAGAAAAAGTACAATGGTTAACATAGTAACACAGCGCTGCCCACGTTGTAGGTAAGAAATGAGAGAAGGGGGATCTAAGTGGGGAGACCATCACCTGCCTGTTAGTTTGCTGCACTGTGGAGGCTATGCCATTGGTATTTCAAATACCAGCAGAGGCAATTATGGTGGACAGGTTTCAGCAGAGCTTCCAGACTAAGACAGACTTGGAAAAAAGGCCTGGCAATCTGCTTCTGAAAATTAGCCAATAAAAACCATATTGATGACACAAAACATTGTCCGATACAGTGCTGGAAGATGAGCTTCTTTGGTTGGAAGTCACTCAGAATACAGAGCAGCCGCAACAATGAATTTGAGATGATCATGAAGATGGTGCAGGACCTGGCGACGTTTCACTCTGTTGTACATGGGGTCAACATGAGTTGGAGCCGACTAGACAGAAACTGACTGACTAATGTGCAGGGTGGGAGATAGAATTCTCCCATGATACCTGTGAGAGGCAGAAGAGAGTTCCTGAGTACCCCTGGGGGTACTTGGAAGGTAGCCCAATTGGCTGCCCACACTATGACATTTGCGAAGGGTGGACAGCTGAGACCAGGGGCCAGGTGGAGGACACAACAGAAATGCAAAGGTCACTGAGAGCTGCGGTGTAGGATGAATCAGCAAGCTGGAGTCAAGGCTCAGACCACACTGAAAGGACATAATCACCAGTATTTCAGTGGATGCTGGGGGGTTGCCTAGTGACAGGGAGGCCTGAGGACCAGGGGATACACAGGGCCTGTGTGTGAATCTGATACCCCCTCCAGTGGCTGCTGTGAGAAAGGTAAACTCCTACACCTAGACAAAACTTGGCAAGGAAAATAGGGGGCAGAGAGAAACACTCAAAGGCAAGGCATTAACCTATGATAGACTATTGTAGACAGAAAAGAGAATGTTTTAAATTGTAAGAGACTGAGATGTTTTTAAATAGCAGACAGCCACAACTCCCCACCCCAGAAGCAGCAGGGATAGGGCTTTAGAACAAGATGGGAAGACTTCTAAAAAGTAAAGCTTCTTTTTTTTTTTTTTTTAGTATCTCAGAGTACTAAAGTTTTGGGGGGTGCTCAGCTGCTAACCTAAAGGTTGGCAGTTCAAACCCACCCAATGGTACCACGGAAGAAAAGGCTTGTTGATCTGCTTCTATAAAGATTGCCACCAAGAAAGCCCTGTGGAGCAGTTCAACTCTGCACACATGAGGGTCTTCAAGAGTTGGAATAGTCCCCACGACGGCTAACAACAACAACCTCAGGGTACAGTGTGTAAACTTTCAACTCCAGTGTAAAGACCTCCTAGCAAATGTTGGGGGCAGGGTCTGAACCTTGATCTCAGTCCCTCAGATACAGGGCCCTGGAAGAGGACGATGGCAATGACAGAGTTGAATTGGCAGTACAGCATGTGAAAAAAATTTATTTTTCTCCATCATCTGTGTTGAGTATCTACTATTGAAGCAGACAGGAAGTGTAGTCATAATTTTGTTGGGGTCTCCCCTAGCCTGTCCCTCCTGTCTTAGTCATCTAGTGCTGCTATAACAGAAATACCACAAGTGGGTGGCTTTAACAAAGGGAAGTTTTTTCTCTCACAGTCCAGTAAACTAGAAGTCCAAATTCATGGCACCAGCTCCAGGGAAAGGGTCTGGAAGAAGGTCCATGTCATCAGCCTTCCCTTGGTCTGGGAGTATCTCAGAGCAGGAACCTCAGGTCCAAAGGACACTCTCTGCTCCTGGCACTGCTTTCTTGGTGGTACAAGGTCCCCATGTCTCTCTGCTCACTTCTCTCTTTCATATCTCAAAAGATATTGGATTAAGACACTATCTAATCTTTTAGATCTCATCAATATAACAGCTGCTAATCCATCTCATTAAATCATAGTGATAAGGTTTACAATACATAGGGAAATCACATCAGATGACAAAATGGTAGACAATCATACAATACTGGGAATCATGACTTAGCTAAGTTGACAGATATTTTTCAGGGACACAGTTCAAACCACGACACATGGGGTCTGGTGACTATCCCACAGGTCTGACCCAGCCTAGGACATTCAGTTGACCCACTGATCTTTAGTCCCAGCTGAAGTGTTCTGCGCTCCCTAAAGGCTTGGGACACTGGGATTTCCCTGCTAAGTTTGAGAACAGGAGTTTCTCCTGTGGTTCTCAAGGCCAAATTCTTAACTTTTTGTTTCCTTTGAAATTCCTGAGCCCTCCTCCTTTGTGGGGGGTGGGGGTGTTTCTGTGTGGGAGAAACCCATTGCTGTCGAGTTGGTTCCGACTCATAGTGACCTTACAGGACAAAGTAAAACTGCTCTATAGGGTTTCCAAGGAGTGGCTGGTAGATTCAAACTGCCAACCTTTTGGTTAGCAGCTGAGCTCTTAACCACTGCACCACCAGGTCTCCTCAATACTCCAAGGACGCCTAAAACTGCACCCCTGCCCCAGTATCTGTGTATTTCCCCTTCTAGTCCTTTGGGCGGCTTTTGCCTTCTTTCACTCCAATGTGCTCGCCTCTCTCCCCCAGCAGAGAGCCCAGCTCAGCAGGGATGTCTGCCAACTTCTTTTGCTTAGCGACACAAAAGCTTCTGGTGGAAGGATGCACAAAGGCTTCCTGGAATGGGGTAGGAAAACGACTACAGCAGGGAGAACAAAAACCACACAGTATCTCAGTAAAGCATCCAGCCATGCTAACCAAGGGGCTCTCGGCTCTGAGGGAAGACACTGAGGGGGCTTCCCAACTCCCACCCAAGGGAAACGATATGCCTGGAAGGGGCCGTATCATGGAGCTGGACGGACCTCTCTGGGCTCTGGGTATCTAAGAGTCTCGAAGCCAAGAATATGACCAAGTATCAGTGTCAAATGCTTAAGAGAGATCTCAAGATGTGTCTTGGTCAAAACCCTTTAGTTCTAAATGTGTAGGGATAATATTTTGAAATATCCGTTGTTTTTTTTTTTTTTTTTTAATCAGTATCTCCTCTTCTGCCTCCTCTCCTGCTCCCCATCCTATACCACTGCTTCAGGGAAAGGAAGAGTTAGTATAAAGCAGAGTAAAAGCCCTTGTGAAAAATGAAAGGGTTCACAGCACATGCCAAATATTTAGGAGAATAGAAGATTAAGAGTCCCCTTACCAAGAAAAAGATTCCTTTGGACTAGAGTGGCAGAGGCAACAAGATAAGGCTGTGGACATTTGTGGGTCCTAGAGAAAGGCATCTGTCAGTTTGTCATACTGTGGGGGCTTGCATGTTGCTTTGATGCTGGAAGCTATGCCACCGGCATTCAATTACCAGCAGTGTCATCCATGGTGGACGAGTTTCAGCTGAGCTTTCAGACTAAGACGGGCTAGGAAGAAGGACCTGGCAGTCTACTTCTGAAAAGAATTAGCCAGGGAAAACCTTATGAATGGCAGCAGAACACTGTCTGATACAGTGCCGAAAGATGAGCCTCCCAGGATGGAAGGCACTCAAAGTACAACTGGGGAAGAGTTGCCTCCTCAAAGTAGAGTCGACCTTAATGACATGGATGGAGTCAAGCTTTTGGGACTTTCAGTTGCTGATGTGGCACAACTCAAAAGGAGAAGAAACAACTGCAAACATCAATTAATAACTGGAATGTGGAATGTATGAAATATGAGTCTAGGAAATTGTCAAAAATGAAATGAAATGCATAAACATTGATATCCTAGGCATTAGTGAGCTGAAATGGACTGGTATTGGCCATTTTGAATCAGACAATCATATGATCTAGTATGCTGGGAAGGACAACTTCAAGAGGAATGGCATTGCATTCATCAAAAAAAAAAAAGAACATTTCAAGATCTATCCTGAAGTACAGTGCTGTTGGTGATAGGATACGGTATTATGAAGACAAGCGCAAAGAGCTGGAGATAGAAAACCAAAAGGAAAGAACACGCCCAGCATTTCTCAAGCTGAAAGAACTGAAGAAAAATTCAAGCCTCAAGTTGTAATAGTGAAGGATTCTACCAGGAAAACGTTAAATGATGCAGGAAGCATCCAAAGAAGATGGAAGGAATACACAGTCACTATACCAAAGAGAATTGGTTGACTTTCAACCATTTCAGGAGGTAGCATAGGATCTGTGCCCTCCTAGTAGGATCTCTGCTCTTGTCTCGTCACTGGGCAGAGAGGGTACTAATCAGGAAGGATACTCTGCTCTTTCCTTCTTGGCATCTTCCTTCAATCAGTCTTCTCTTTGATCATCATTTTATGGCTTCCTGAATTGATCTCATGCATTTTTCAGCTCCTGCAAAAACTGAAATAGACTAGAAGATTTTATATTAATGAGAGTGCTGATAAAATACTAGCCGGGCTCTTGAGTATAAGCATCAGCAGCTGTAAGCCCAGGTGAGCAGTAAGGCCTGTGGGCCACTCACATCAACCAGGAAGACACTGTTAATCAGGTTTGAAGATATGGCCCTCTTGGTGTCTTCTCTAAAGCCACCAAATGTCATAGGTGCTATTGCTGAGGCAAGGTCTCTGCATGGTGCAGCTTAGGTTAGGCTACTAACCTAAAAGTTGGTGGCTTGAACTAGGATGTCAACCCGATTGAGAATAGTTTAGTAGTTGCCAATGTGAATGAGGGCAGCATAAGCATTGCATGGCAACCAAATCAGTGGCCCATTGGATTTCGACCCAAGGAGGAGCCCTGGTGGTGAAGTAGTTTAGAGCTCGGCTGCTAACCAAAAGGATGGCAGTTTGAATCCACCAGCTGCCGGAAGCCCTGTGGAGCAGTTCTACTCTGTCCTGTAGGGTCGCTATGAGTCGGAATTGACTTGACAGCAATGGGTTTGTTTTGGTTTTTAGGAAACAGAGATGCCCTGCTCAATGATAGTGGCTGACCATGCCACTTTGAATGTGTGTCGCTTTCCACAGTCCTGCCAATAAATCCAATCTCCCACATCAGGCTCCTAAAACTTTCAAGATCCATAAGGGAGATTTTGAATATTTTATTGTGTTTTAGGTGAAGGTTTACACAGCAAATTAGATTTTCATCTAACAGTTTATACACACATTGTTCTGTGACACTGGTTATAATCTCTGCAATGTGTCAGCACTCACATTCTTTCGCCCCGCCTGCCAGGTTTCCATCCATCCAGTTTTCCTGCCCCTCCTTGCCTTCCCATCTTTGCTTTTGGGTAAATGCTGATTGTTTGGTCTAGGATAGTTGTTTGTTTAAAGGAGCACATTCCTCTTAGCTGTTGTTTATTTTATAGGTCAATCTATTATTTGCTGAAACGGGACCTCTGGGAGTGACTTCAGTTCCAGGTTAAAAGGGTATTTTAGGGCGATAGGGTCAGGGATTCCTCTAGTCTCTATCAGTCCAATAAATCTGGGTTTGTTTGTTTATTTATGGGTTTGAGTTTTGTTCTACATTTGGTTCCCATCCTAACTGGGACCTTTTATCATTTCCCTGGTCAGAATGGTTCTTCGTGGTAGCTGGGTACCATCTAGTTCTTCTGGTCTCAGGCTAGAAGAGGCTTTAGTTCATGTGGACCATTAGTCCTCTGGACTAATTTATTTCTTGAGTCTTTGGTTTCCTTCACTCTTCTTTGCTCCATTGAGAGAGACCAGTGGTCATATCTTAGATGGCTGCTGGCAAGTTTTTAAGACCTGAGATACTACTCATCAAACTAGGATGTAGAACATTATCTTTATGAACTAAACTATGCCAACTGACCTAGTTTTCCCACAAGATTATAGTCCTGAGCCTTCAGACCTAGTAAATCAATCCCACGAGGTGCTTGAATATGCCCAGGGAGTGTCCCTAACAGTGCCCCCTATGGGCTTTATTGTATATATGAATATATATGCAGCACAAACATGTATACACATATGCCCACAAATATACCTGTATATGTACATGCATGTACTCCCTTGTGCCTTCCCACATCCATATAGCATACATAGCTACCTATGTAATCACTCACATATTTTTTTGCTTATTATTACTGTTGTTGCAAAACTGTATATGTTATAGCATTTAGTATAGTTGTCCTTTATTCTTGCATACCTCTGAGTTCTTTCATTTACTTTGGTCAAGTTGTGCTGACTTCTTCCACATTGTGTATTACCCGTGGAAGGGGACTACTTCTATTAACTGTGGGAGATTTAAGATGGCCACAAATCTTTGCTACTTCTCCCACTGAAAGGTGGGGTCCCCTTGAATCTGGCTGGGCTCTGTGGCTGCTTGATCAACTGTGCCAGTTTCCAGGTCTAGGCTTTAGGTCAATTTCTACTTCCTGTCTCTTGGAACACTCTCTGGGAGTCCTGGACAGCCCTGTAAGAAGGCCAGATCCCCTGAGACTGGATGCTAGAGTGGCCATGTGTAGCATTCTGTTCAACCACCAGTTGAGTCCAGCTGTCCCCACCAAGACACTCAAAGACCAACCCATCTGCCAGCTGAGGCCACCAAGTGACCCCAGTCAACACCACTGGGAAAAGAATTGCCAAGCTGACAGACAAAACCTTGAGATGTAATATAATGGCTGTTGTTTTAAGCCACTAGATTTGGGGGTAGTTGTTACACAGCAATAGGTAAGTGGGACAATTGCATCGTTACCTGAAACAGAGCCTTCCCTCTGTGATGAGCAGCTTCTTGGCTCTATAGGAATACATTTCCATCAACTCATCTTGCAAAATTGTGGCTATAGTATTTGCCAGCTCTCCCTTCCATTAGAATTAATCTGAGCTCCCATGCCTGCTTGGGGCAGGATAATTTATTGTGGAATTATTATTGTTTTATTTTGTTCTTGTTGCTGTATGTATATTCCCCATAGCAAGAAAGTTACTAAGCTTTTTGCTCTTAATCCTGAGTGCCTTTCTTGGGTATGGAGAAGGTGGGTGGGTATTGGCATTTAGATTATGTACAAACATCTACAGAAGTGGGCTGTGGGTGTGTGCTGGGTAGAGGTCGAGATTCTCTGGGATCTGGAAATTTAGTGATTTCCTCTGATGTGTGGTGGAGACCCAGGGCCCTACTTCTGCCCAGTGCACACCCAGGTTGAAAAATTGCTGAAGAATGACCAGAGAGACCTGGCAGGTTTCTCCCAGCCAGGGTCTTGTAGGCCAGGGCCCCCTCCCCGCCCCGGGAGACTCTGTTCTTAGTGACATGGACATCTGTGAGGGACACTGCTGGGCTGGCCCAGGGGATATCACTCCAGGGCTTGACAGCAACCTCTGCAAGCAAAGGGAGCAGCAGAGACAATGGCTACTGTCAGAGATTGAATTATATCCCCCCAAAATATGTGCCAACTTGGTTAGGCCATGTTTCCCAGTATTGTGTGGTTGTCCTCCATTTCGTAATTGATGTAATTTTCCTATGTGTTGTAAACCCTAATCTCTGCCTGTGGTTAATGAGCAAGTTAAAGAGGATTAGGGTGGTATGTAACACTCTTACTCAGGTCTCATTCCTGATCCAATGTAAAGGGAGTTTCCCTGGGGTGTGGCCTGCATCACCTTTTATCTTACAAGAGATAAACGGAAAGAAAAATGAGCAGAGGGTAGGGGGACCTCATACTACCAAGAAAGAAGCACTGGGAGCATCCTTTGGACCCAGGGTCCCTGTACTGAGAAGCTCCTTGACCAGGGGAAGATTGATGACAAGGACCTTCTTCCCGAGCTGACAGAGAGAGAAAGCCTTCCCCTGGAGATGACGCCCTGATTCGGACTCTTAGCCTACTAGATTGTGAGAGAATAAATTTCTCTTTGTTAAAGCCATTCACTTGTGGTATTTCTGTTATAGCAGCACTAGATAACAAAAGACAGCTACCACCAAGTACTAAGGACTTGCCTCGCTCTCAGTTTTTCTGGCACCACATAAGCCCCAGACTTTTTGAGGACCCCAATTATGACTCGGATCAAATTCCCTCCCAATCTGGCAGGTTGAAGCACAGCAGATTACATTTGATTGAGGGAAAATAAGGAATGTGACATGTCTAGCCCATTTCATAACCACAGATGATAATCATAACGTGCTTCTCAAGTCATCCAGAACATTTTATGGCCTTGCTTTTTTGCATTGTTGGATCCTGTGCCCATCAAATTCTTGGCATTTTCTTTGTCATGATTTTCCTGCAATGTCTCTAGGCTAGCTTTTTTTTTTTTTTTTTTTTTTAGGAAAAGAAGAGATTGGAAGCCGCAAAGAGGTTTGCTCAAAGAAATAAAATCCAACTATTTTTGATGCATGTCCTTTGTTTCTTGCTTACTACATATCTGCTGTCTGTATTTTCTTTTTTTGGCATTTGTTGATTTTAATAAATCATCCAGATATGGATTTTTTAAAAAGCTAATCTTTTTAATGGATATTACATTTACTGAGTTCAACAATGAAAATGCTATGTATGAGTCCATGGACGTACCACTCCTACCCCTGCCCCTACCTACCCTAGTTTCCCTCACGTTGCCCCTTTAAGTAATCATTTTTATTAAGAATGTTGTTGTTGTTAGTTGCCATAGAATTGATTCCTACTTGCGGCAACCCCATGTGTTGCAGAGTAGAACTGCTCCATAGGATTTTCAAGGCTGTGATCTTAATGGAAGTAGATTGCCGAACTTTTCTTCCACAGTATTGCTGGGTGGGTTTGAACCGCCAACATTTACATTAGCAATCGAGCACAAACTGTGCCACCTAGGTCCTTCTTTTATCATAATAGTGGCTTATTTATTCTTTCAGTGTTTCTTTATGCAAATAGAAATACTTTCACTTCATCCTTTCTTGCACCAAAAACATATTACATATATTCTACTCCTTGCTTTTTTAATTTTAACTAAATATTCTAGAGATCTTTCTGTATCAGCACATAAAGCTCTTCCTCATGCCTTCTTTCTGGAGCCATTGAAGCCATTGAAGCTGATGACCCCTTGAAATTATTACCCTGAGGAAATCTTTAAACCTTGAACTGAAGCTATCCCCTGAAGTCGCCTTTGAACCAAATGATAGTTTAGCCTAATTAGAAAAGAATGTGTGCGTCAAGCATTATGCTCTTTTAAAGAATTATCTGTATGTGATCAAACTCACAACAGCCAATTGAAAGGATAGATGAAAAGCTTAGGGAGGCAGTGAGTTTGTATTAATGATGGTGAAATAGTTTGGAAAAGGTTGCTGAGAAAGGTGGCACAATCTGAAGAACATAACAATTGTACATGCAGAAATTGTTGAAGTGGTATATGTTTTGTTGCGTGTATTTTTACCAAAAAAAAAAATAAAAGACAAAAATGTGGTCCAAAAAAAAAAAGCTCTTCCCCATGCCTCTTTTCTTTTTGACGGCTGTGTAGTATTCCATTGAGTAGATGTATATGTTTTTAACCAGCCCCTATTGTTGGACACTCGGGCTATTTCTGATCAGTTGTTATTAAAAATAATGCTCTAATGAACAGCTTTATATCCAAGCAAGTTTGTGTGTGGGGTTGGAGTGGAGGGAATCTATAGGATGGATTTGCAGAAGGGTAATTCCTGGGCCAAAGGGTAAATGCATGTATAGTCTTGGTAAGTACTGCAGGTTGTGCTCCATAGGATTGTGCCATTTATACTACTGCCAGAAATGTCTGGGACAGTCTGTTTCCTCTCAGCCTTGCCCACACACTGTGATGTCAAGTTTTTGGATTTTTGCCAAGCAATGACAGACTTATATAAGTTTAACATGGGTGCATTTAGGCTAATTCTCCTTCCCGAACATCTTCAGTCATTTCTTTCATGTCAGATACCTTAATTTAGCTCCCATTTTTCATCACCAGGAAATCCTGGTGGCGTAGTGGTTAAGGGTTCAGCTGCTATCCAAAAGGTCGGCAGTTCAAATCCACCAGGCGCTCCTTGGAGATCCTATGGGGCAGTTCTACTCTGTCCTATAGGGTTGCTGTGAGTCGGAATCAACTTGACGGCAGTGGGTGGTATTTTAGTCATCTAGTGCTGCCATAACAGAAATACCACAAGTGGATGGCTTTGACCAAGAGATATTTATTTTCTCACAGCCTAGTAGGTTACAAGTCCAAATTCAGGGCGTCAGCTCCAGGATAAGGCTTTCTCTCTATGTCGGCTCTGGAGGAAGGTCCTTGTCCTCAATCTTCCCATGGTCGAGGAGCTTCTCGGTGCAGGGACCCTGGGCTGGAAAGACGCGCTCTGCTCCTGGTGCTGCCTTCTTGGTGGTATAAGGTCCCCAACTCTCTGCTTGCTTCCCTTTCCTTTTATCTCTTGAGAGATAGAAGGTGGTGCAGGCCACACCCCAGGGAAAATCCTTTCACATTGGATCAGGGATGTGGCCTGAGCAAGGGTGTTACATCCCACCCTAATCTTCTTTAACCACAGGCAGAGATAATGATTTACAATATATAGGAAAATCACAAAATAGAGGACAACCACACATGGCCTAACCAAGCTGACACATATTTTTGAGGGACACAGTTCAATCCATTACAGGTGTATTTTTTTTTTTTCTGTCAGAGAGGTAGGTCATTTTTTATTTTCTTCACTATGAAAGGATTTTGCCCAGGCTGGTAATTGAGTAACTGTGGCCCAATATTGGCTATTGCGATAAAATCAACAGCTACAGGTGTTGAATTGTTTTAGATGTTGTGACTTCCAACCATGAAAAAATTATTTTGTCATTCTATATATCATTATTCTTCAAGTTTATATATCTTCTAAAAACGTTCTTTTGTGTTTATTTAATATTCCATAAGGCAAATAAAAATTAAAATTATTTTGTTAACAGAAAGCCCAAATCTTCCTGAATAGAAGCTGAAATATTAAAATAAAAACAAAAGACCTCTACTACAACCGTGCCTTCGGCAGCTCATTCCCCAGCAGGCTGTCTGTTGGGCTGTTTAGGATACAAATGACCCAGTATTGTACTAGAGTACTTTTCAGCCATGGCAGGGGCAGTATATAGGGTGCTTTCTCTCTTGTTTTGCCCATTCCTCTAGCTGGTCACAAGGCTTGTTCAACTCTTTTTATAGTTTTATAGAATATATGGAAGTAGCAAGTGGAGGAAACTGCCCACAAATTCCAGCCCACCAATCATGTGTCCCTGGGTGGCACAAGCAGTTAAGAGCTCATGTGCTAACTGAAAACTCCAAGGTTCAAGTCCACCTGGAGATGCCTCAGAAGAAAAGCCTGGAGATCGCTTCTGAAAAGTCAGTCATTGAAAGTTCTACTCTGACACACGTGGGATTGCCCTAAGTCAGAATCAACTTGACAGCAAATGGTTGGTTGGTTTAATCATGCTGTTGAACTGGGAGCCTTATGGGAAGGCTACATGAAACAAGACTGAAAATAAAATTACTTAAGGCCACAAAGTCTGAGGTACAGGGAGGGTGTGGATGCTTCATGGGCACCATGGACCCAGGCTTATATATACATACATATATATATGTTTTTTTTTTTTTATATATATGTATTATATATGTGTGTGTAAATGTGTGTGTGTACTAAGTGCTATGGCTGTTGACCAAGAGGCTGGCAGTTGAAATCCACCAGGCACTCCTTGGAAACTCTATGGGGCAGTTCTACTCTGTCCTGTAGGGTCACTATGAGTCAGAATTGACTTGACAGCAGTGGGTTTCGTTTTTGGTTTTATATATATAAATATATATAGAGAGAGAATTTAGCTTTTTTAGAGCAGTTTTAGGTTTACAGAAGAATTGAGCCAAGAGTTCCCATGTGTCCGCTCTCCCCCGTCCACAGTTTTTCCTATTATTAACATCTTGCAGTGGCGTGGTACATTTGTTATAAATGATGAGCCAATATTGATACATTATCATTAACTAAAGCCTATATCTTATATTGGGACTCACTCTGTGTTGTATAGTTCTATGGGATTTGATAAATGTATAATATCATGCATTACAATATCATACTGAATAGTTTCTCCCTAAAAATCTCCTGTGCTCTGCCTATTTATCCCTCCTATCCTTTTTTTTTTTTTATCCTCCCCATGGAGCCCTTGACAACTGATGATCTTTTTACTGTCTCTTTAGTTTTGCTTTTTTCAGAATGTCATACAATTGGGATCATACAGTATATAGCTTTTTCAGGCAGGCCTCTTTCCCTTAGCATTGAAACTTTCTCCATGTCTTTTTGTGGTTTGATAGGTTATTTCTTTTTATCGCTGAATAATATCCCATTGTATGGATGTACCACAGTCCTTGGGTAGTGCAAACGGTTAAGGCTATTGCCTGCTAACCAGAAGGCTGGAGGTTTGAATCTACCCAGAGGTACCTAGAAGGAAAGGCCCGGTGACCAACTTTTAGAAAAAAAAAATTAGCCATTGAAAACCCTGTGGAACACAGTTCTACACTGACACACATAAGCTCGCCATGAGTTGGAATAGACTTGATGGCAACTTACTTTTTTTTTTTCATAGTTGTATCCTAGTTTGTATATCCATTCATCTACTGAAGAGCATCTTGGTTGCTTCTAATTTTTAAATTATGACTAGAGCTGCTATAAACACTCATGGTCATGTTTTGGTTTGTATCCTATCTTTTTGCCCCATCATCCTTGTGTATTGGCTTCCATATTCAAGGTTGCCCTGTGGTCCAAGGTGACCTCAGGAGCTCCTCTCCATTCCAGTCCATTTGGAGTCCATGATGTTCTCATTGTCAAGGTTCTGAACCTGCTTGGCCACCAGGTTTGGGTGCACAGATATTTATGAGCTCTGGGGGCCTAGGTGCCCAGGTTATAGCTTCCTGAGGTGTCCAGGTAGCCATTCTCTTCTCAGGCCTTGCCAGCTGTATATTTTACCTTTCTATTTTTTTTTTTTTTTTATGCATATGAAGGAGCCCTGATGGTGCAGTGGTTAAATGCTGTGGCTGTTACCCAAAAGGTCGGCAGTTCGAATGTACCAGCAGCTCCTTGGAAATACTGTGGGGCAGTTCTACTCCATCCTATATAGGGTCGCTAGGGCAGTGTTTTTTGTTTGTCTTTTTTAATGCGTATAAAACACTTAAAGAAACGCTGCCAAACCACACAGTGTTTTCATGACCGTCACAAAATAGTGTGTGAGTTTGTTATTACAAACCATTGTATTTAACTCAGATTTTTAATATAATAGGCTTTATGGCAGTCTGTTAAGTATGAGTCATCTGTAAGTAGGATTTTTGTAACCTGGGGACTGCTTATACTCCTAGGGGTGGAGCTGGGGAGGGTCTCAGCCCCGGGAGGGATCCACCTACCTCAGCTCCTTTCCGGTACAATACAGGGGACTCTCTCCCTGTCTCAAAAGCCCCAAGGTACCGGGCTCCTCCAGACACGCCCCACCACACCCTTAATCCTCACTGGGAGCTCCAGTTCCCAGCAAATAAAAGCTTGAAAGAAAACTTGGCAACAAGGAACATGTGAAAGTTCTGCCTTCCCCAGGCCAGGGAGTATAAGCAGTCCCCAGGTTACAAAAATCCTACTTACAGATGACTCATACTTAACAGACTGCCATAAAGCCTATTATATTAAAAATCTGAGTTAAATACAATGGTTTGTAATAACAAACTCACACACTATTTTGTGACGGTCATGAAAACACTGTGTGGTTTGGCAGTGTTTCTTAAGTGTTTCATACGCATTAAAAAAAAACCGTTGCCGAAGTGACCCTATATAGGATGGAGTAGAACTGCCCCACAGTACTTCCAAGGAGCTGCTGGTACATTCGAACTGCCGACCTTTTGGGTAACAGCCACAGCATTTAACCACTGCACCATCAGGGCTCCTTCATAGGCATAGAAAGGTTAATATATATATATATGTATATACACACACACACTAAGACAAACATTTGACTAACTGATGCTAAGCAAGAACAGTTCTGACTTACCTACAAATTCGACTTAAAGACAGGCTTAGGAACGGACCTCGTTCCTAACTCAGGGACTGCCTGTACAAAGTCCTTTCTGGTGGCTTGGAAAGAGTAGGGGTGAGTGGAGGGCTTGGGAGGTGGGGTTAGGTGAGAAAAATACTGAGAAAACAAAACCCAAATTAGTATTGCAATAGCTTATCCTGCCACAGTCTGTCCCTAAGAGCTTTTGTATTCTTCCCTCAAAGAAAATTGCTCCCCCCTCCCCAGGAGTGTTAAGTGTGACAGGTACGTACATTAACCAGGTTCCAGGAAGGCTGTGGGCAGAGGCTGAGCAGTCAGATCAAGGTGAGAAAGCCCGGGGTTGTTCCTGTTAATAAACTGAGGTTGAAGGAGAACAAGAAAGAATAAGTTCTTTCGTAAGAGTCGAGACTGGGAAATCCAGTGGAGGCACCGAGGGAAGACAGAAGGCAGAGTGATGGAGAGTGGGAACAAGGGAGCTCAGTAGGTCAGTCCTAGGAAAAGTCAGCTCTGCAGGTCTTCTTAGCCTGTTTGTGCTATGGGCCTTGGAGCAGGCGCTGTTTGTGCCCTGCCTTTATCCTCCAGACCCGGCCATTCTGGGGGCTCCTGCTGCAAGCATCTGACACTCTCTGCCTGGGGGCTTATCTGCCTGTGGGTATGTTGCTCATAGCTGTGGAATAGTTGGCGCCCAACTCATGGCGATCCCATGTACAATGAGATCAGACTGCTGTGATCCATAGAGCTTTCATAGGCTGAGTTTTGGAGGTAGGTTCACCAGCCCTTCTTCGCAGTCAATCTTAGTCTAGAAGCTCTGCTGAAACCTGCTCCTACCATGTCGTTGCTGTTGTGTGCCGTTGAGTTGATTCCGACCCATGAGGACCTTATGTGACAAAATAGGACTGCCCTATAGGGTTTCCTAGGCTGAAATCTTTACAGAAGGAGTCCTGGTGGTGAAGTGGTTAAGCACTCAGCTGCTGACTGAAAGATCGATGGTTTGAACCTACCAGCCATGGAGGAGAAAGATGTGGCAGTCTGTTTTCATAAAGATTTACAGCCTTGGGAACCCTATGGGGGCAGTTCTGCTCTGTTCTATGGGGTCACTATGAGTCGGGATCAACTTGATGGCCGTGGGTTAATCTTTACAGGAGCAGATAGGCAGACATGTGGTGGCTACGCATGAAGTGCATTGATCAGGAACGGAACCCAGGTCTCCCGCATGGAAAGCAAGAATTCTACCACTGAACGAGCAGGCTAGAAATGCTGGGAACCAGTGCCCTAGGAGCACCCCCAACTGGGATGGGATTTGGTGAATAAATATCCCAGCTCACACGTAGGCAGGATGGCTCTGAGGCATGCTCTATACAGTCTCTTGAGGTTCCCCGGTGGGACTGAGTCTGGTTGCCCCCAATGGTAACCTCATACAGACTTCCATCCTTGCCCTCTCGTGCATCCCTAATTCCCTATTCCCCTCTCAATGCTTCCTGGGATCCCCTCCCAAATAAGCTCCTTGGCATCAAATCTTTGTCTGCTTCTGGAGTAACCCAACCTAAGACAGACCCCTTGGGCGGTATGTGAACACCTCCAGATCTTCAGAATAATGTTTCAAATGTTTAAAATAAAATGCATAGAGTTAAAAGGAAACCAATTACATTGAAAAATAATTCTAAGCATGGGCTACATGGGGGTCTGGGAGTTCCAGGCTGAGAACCGCTGGTAGTGTCTCACCCACCAGGCTCGGTGAGCACATACAGGAGTCCACTGAGGGGGCAACATGGAGGCAAAAAGAGGAGCTCTCAGCTTTAAACCAGAGACCCACAGCGGTAGGTCCTAAGGACACTCTCTATCAAAACCTAATAAGGCCAAAGGAGGGCCCAGAGAGAGAAGGAAGAGACAAACGGATGGGAAAGAAGATGGAAGTAGGACAATTGGAGTGAGAGAAGGAGGCAAAATAAGAAAAATGAGAAAGAGAGGAAGAGTACTGTGAGAAGCAAAAGAGCTGAAGGGAATGGTGAGCACAGGCTTTGAGGCTCCAGTTTTGGGAAGGCTGGTTTTTATGGTGTCTCAGGCCGTGCCCACACAGTTCACCTTCCAAGCCCTAGCTGTTCTTCCAAGTGAGCCTTTTTTCCTACCAGTCTCTTTCCCCTTCTCCCATACATGCTTGGATTGTGCGGAATGCTGCCCACCACCCTGGGGCAGCTGGAGACTGAGAGAACTCCCTCCCTGGAATGTAGAACATCTGGGGTGCTAGAGAGGGAGGGGGCAGAGCCTTTTGGACAGGCTCCATCTGTGAAAGAGAAGGGCAGTGAGGTTGAAAAGGGGACCGTGGGTGTTAGTGAAGGGTCCCTGAGGCACTAGAGTATCTGCATATCTCTGCCCAGATTTGCAGTGGCTGCTTCCCAGAAGACTCAGCACATGGAAGAAGCTGTGCTGAAGCCACAGCCCATCGGCCAGGCTGTGTTCCAGGCCACTGAGACCCTCAGGGCAATACACTCAGAGGTCTGCCCGAGGGCTTCCCATAGACATTCTCCCATTCCTCGACCTCTCAGCTTTGGTTGGGGATGTTGCTTTTTCCCTTGTCCTCCAATGACGGGATTCAGGAGCAACATCTCTGAGCCCAAGAAACCCCAATTTCGCCTCCTACTTCCGTCCCTCATTTTCTAAAGGCCCCATCAGCAATGTCTGGGGTGTGGGTTGGGGGACAGCTCCCCTGGCCCAGCCTTCGATGCTAAGCCCCTCTTATTCCTCTGACAAGAGCTTCTTACAAGCACCTCGATTTTGTGATCTTCCTCAGCTGTTGCTCAAACTGTCCGTTTGTAACTTGAAACCATACATGTTGGTTATGAGGAACATTTGTTGACATCTCTCTCTCTTTCTTTTTTTTAAATAAAAAGATGTTTATCTACTTAAAATTTTTAAATCATGTTTTTCATAGGAAGCTGGTGGTTGATTTTTACCCACCAACCTGGTGATAATTAACTGGCTGTCTATGACATTGCTGATTTAGTTCTAATTAACTCAGCCCAGGATATAAAACTTCAGATTCTCTTACGATGAAGAATATTTAGTTAAAAAAGACGATAGTAAAAGAATTCCTCATTGTAAAAAAAAAAAAAAAAGTTGTTTTACCCATAATACAAGTCAAACCCACTGCTGTCAGTCGATTCTGACTCATGGTGACCCTATAGGACAGAGAAACTCAGAGTTTCTAAGACTGTACATCTTTATGGAAGCACATCTTTTTCACTTGGAGAGCTGGAGGGTTCTAATGGCCAACCTTGTGGTTAGCAGCCAAGCGCTTTAAACACTGTACCACCAGGGCTCCTAAAATATAAGTAAAGGGCTCTAATGAAGTAACTTTAAAATACAAGGCAGAACCCAGGTTCTCCACAGCAGTGTGAGTGTGGCTGGGTGGTAGAGGAGCATGGGGGGCGGGAGAGAGCTGTGGAAAGGCTTGCCTTTTTTTCACTTTGAAGAGAGGTATTTATATGGAGAAAGGGCCTTATATGTCAGGTTAAGAAGTCTGAATTTCTGTATTTTCCTCCACAGCGACAGGAATTTCTGATGATTTGGGGAGGGGGCATTAAGATAACATATGGGTCAGGAGTAATAGACAGGTTGTTGGTGGGCACAGGAGTCCCTGAGAGGTACAAATACAATATGATCGGCTGCTAACTGAAAGGTTAGAGGTTCAAGTCCATCCAGAGGCACCTCGGAAGAAAGGGCTGGGGATCTACTTCTGAAAAATCAGCCATTGAAAACCCTATGGAGCACAGTTCTACCCTGACACATACAGGGTAACCATGAGTTGGATTTGACTCGATGGCAACTGGTTTTAGGTGGATACAAGTTTCAAAACCCCATCAGAGTAAAAGACTCAGATGAGAAGGACTTGTGAGAAAGCCTAGGCCAGCCTGTTCTGCTGATACATCAGACCTAGGGGTCCCAATTAGGTATATTTTTTGCTGCCTTGGAATTAACGCCTGTTTTGAAAATTAGATTAAGAACAACAGCTTTGTTTCTGTCTGATTTTCAACATCTCAAGGATGAGTTGGTGGGCCTGGGAGGGATGGCTGAGGCCACACTGAGCACCAGGCAAATAGAAGAAATGCAGGACGATAGAGTAGCTGATGAAGCCAGATGCCAGTGACAAGGGTGCCTGGTGCCAGCACCCCATCCTCTGCCATCCTGGGGGAGCAGACATTACTCGGCAAGTTTCCGTCAGTAGAGCCCCCTTGAGGTGGAACTCCAGGATATAAACAGTCTTCCCTTCTGCATGTAATGCAGATCAGTAGTGGTAGGGGGTGTGTAGTCATAGCTCAGAAGGTCATGGCTCCTTGAAAGTCCCCATGAAGTTAAATGAGGCCATTAAAACCCCCTTCCAGGAGCTGCTTTGCTGTGACAGGCTAAAATAAAATGGGAAATGTGGTTGAGAAATGATCCATTGCACCACCCTGGCTCAGGGGGTGGGAGACAGTCTCAGCAACATCATTTTGAGCCAAGAAATACGAGAAGCTGGGAGTCAACTAAAGGCATTTTGAGAATCAGCTGAAGGAAAATCTATGAGGCGAGGAAGGAGAAAGGAAATAGCTCAGGCTGTGACCATTGCTGAGAAGTATTGCAGTGCGTGGTGAAAATGACAGGAAGTCCCAGTGATACAAGAACTCTTGGCACAGAGACTGGGGTGGGGTAGGAAGCACTAGGCCAGGCTCAATGGAGCCTTCGAGGCCAGTTTATAGCATAGGTTAAGAGCAGCTTGTCTCCCACGAAACAAAAATAGAAAGCAGAATGTCCTCTCCAGTTCAAAGAATCTAAACAACTTGCATTCAATTCCATGGCAGTGATCAATATTATACAATAGCTACTCCACTTATTCTGCAGAATCCATTCCTTGCCTTCTTCAAGGTGCAGGAAACATCAGGATGATGAACCTCTTGGATGAAACCTCAAAGCTAATGAATTTAGTAACACATACAGGCACACGACCACGCACACAACTGAGGACGTTCTTTTTTTGTGTGTGCTTTAGGTGAAAGTTTACAGCTCAAATTAGTTTCTCATACAAAAATTTATACACACATTGTTATGTGACCCTGGTTGCTATCCCTATAATGTGACAGCACACTCCTCCTTTCCACCACAGATTTCCCGCATCCATTCAGCCACCTCCCATCCCTTTCTGCCTTATCTCACCTCTGGACAGGAGCTGCCCGCTTAGTCTCATGTATCTACTTGTACTAAGAAGCACACTCTTCACAAGTATCATTTTATGTCTTATAGTCCAGTCTAATCTTTGTCTGAAGAGTTGGTGTCAGGACTGGTTTTAGTTCTAGGTTAACAGAGAGTCTGAGGGCCAGGTCTTCTGGGGTTCCTCTAGTCTCAATCAGACCATTAAGTCTGGTCTTTTTACTAGAATTTGAGCTCTGCAGTGCACTTTTCTCCTACTCTGTCAGGGACTCTCTGTTGTGTTCCCTGTCCTGACAGTCATTGGTGGTAGCCAGGTACCATCCAGTTTTTCTGGTCTCAGGCTGATGGAGTCTCTGGTTTATGTGGTCCTTTTTGTCTCTTGGGCTAATACTTTCCTTATGTCTTTGGTATTCTTCATTCTCCTTTGCTCCAGGAGGGTTGGGGCCAATTGACGCATCTTAGATGGCCGCTTGCTAGCTTTTAAGACCCTAGATACCACTCACCAAAGTGGAATGCAGAACATTTTCTTAATAAACTTTGTTATGCCAATTGACCTAGATGTCCCCTGAAACCATAGTCCCCATACCCGTGCCCCTGCTCCTCTGTCCCTTGAAGTCTTTGGTTGTGTTCAGGAAACGTCTTAGCTTTTGGTTAAGTCCAGTTGTGCTGACTTCCCCTGTGTTGTGTGTTGTCCTTCCCTTCACATAAGATAATTCTTGTCTACTATCTAGTTAGTAAATTCCCCTCTCCCTCCCTCCCCACCTTCGTAACCATCAAAGAATGTTTTCTTCTGTGTTTAAACCTTTTTTTTGGTTCTTATAATAGTGGTCTTATACGATATTTGTCCTTTTGTGATTGACTAATTTCACTCAGCATAATGTCTTCCAGATTCAACTAAGTTATGAGATGTTTTGTAGATTCATCATTATTCTTTATCATTGCATAGTATTCCATTGTGTGTATGTACCATAATTTGTTTATCCATTTGTCCATTAATGGGCACCTAGGTTGTTTCCACTTTTTTGATATTGTGAACAGTGTTGCAGTGAACATGGGTGTGCCTATATCTATTCTTGCAATGGCTCTTACTTCTCTAGTATATATTCTAAGGAGTGGGTTTGCTGGATTGTATGGTACTTTTATTTCTAGCTTTTTATGGAAGCGCCAAATCGATTTCCAAAGTGGTTGTACCATTTTACATTCCCATCAGCAGTGTATAAGTGTTCCAGGCTCTTCACAACTTCTTCAACATTTAGTATTTTGTGGTTTTTGGATTAATGCTAGCCCTATTCGGGTGAGATGGTATCTCATTGTAGTTTTGATTTGTATTTCTCTAATGGCTAATGATCGTGTGCATTTGCTCATGTATCTGTTAGCTGCCTGGATGTCTTCTTTGGTGAAGTGCCTGTTCATATCCTTTTCAAGGAAGTTCTTAAAAAAGAAAATCAGAGGAAGTAGAACAATGTATCCTAAAGGCCTAAAAGTTAAATTTATGTAAATCTATTGTTCATATTTTCCAAAATCTGAGTAATCTAGTAAAATCAGAGGGACAAATGCCAGAGCAGAGAATTGATAAACAAGAAACTGAATTGTGAAATTATTTAAGAATGTGTATCAAAAGGCATTGCAATTTGTTTCTCTGGGTAAAACTGTCCTTCCTACTACCGTCTCCCAGTGCAATCTTTATGAAATCCCCCAAATAGAGACACCACATCAAGGCAATGACAAGGAAATGACAGGGATGTAGGTGGACTCAGGGGCACATAGTATAATACTATAAAATAGCAGAGCTGTTGTTGTTAGGTATCAACATGAGTCAGCTCTGACTCAGAGTGACCTTATGTATAATAGGTCTTACGTATACTGGTCAACCTTATGTATACCTTATGTATACTGGTCAACCTTATGTTGACCAGTACCTGCCCCATCCTCACCATTGTTGCTTTGTTTGAGCGCATTATTGCAGCCACTGTGTCAGTCCACCTTGTTGAGTGTCTTCCTCTTTGACATGTCTCTAGGAGCCTACTCCAAGAGCTTAAAGGAGTTCATACTCAAGTACTTATCAAGTATCTCATAAAAGAAATAAGTCACCTTCAGTATTATTGCTATGGAATCATAGGATCCAAGCTTCCAGTTATTGCAGGAATTGAAAAATGCATGTAATAAAGTCCAGGATACTGTGAAGGAGTTGGTATTCCAGAAGAGGTGAGTCACTGAGGAATACATCAAAAACAAAATATGAAAAACCTATCATGATCTACTTACTCTTTGTTATTAGGAATGGAACAAGAAAAAAATCAACCTAAAAAGCATATAATAAACTTGTCTTTAGGAAAACATAGACCCATTTCTTCCCCCCGAATTCTATTCCATGGTTTCATTTTCCATGTTTAAATGCTTCCACATTTACATTCATCTGGAATTGATTTTGAGTATAGAGTGAGAGATAACTCGAATCATTATTACTTTTCAAATGGTTAGCCAATTGAACAAATACCATTTAAGTAATAAAGCATGCTTTTTACACTGGTTTGAAATGCAGGTTTTGCCATATATCTACTTCTTAGATACAGTTAGGTCTGTTCAGAGGCTTTGTATTCTGTTCTGCTGATATATCTGTTCTTCCTCTGGCACCACTTGACTTTAATTATTGGGACTTTCCAATGTATTTTAATGTCTAGTAGGTCAGATACCCCTTCATTATTCTCCTTTTTCAAAATTTGATTGGAAACTTCTCAGAGTAGAAAAATACTCATTATGTTTGGAATTATGTCTATATATAATTTGGAAACCCTGGTGGTGTAGTGGTTAAGCGCTACGGCTGCTAACCAAATGGTCGGCAGTTCAAATCTGTCAGGTGCTCCTTGGAAACTCTATGGGGGCAGTTCTACCCTGTCCTATAGGGTCACTATGAGTCGGAATCAATGCAGTGGCACTGGGTTTGGTTTGGATTTTGGATATGTAAATTGGGGAAACTGATGTATTTAAAATATTAAGGCTTCCCATTAAAAAACTTGGGATATCTGCATTAATGTTTGTCTTAGTCATCTAGTGCTGCTGTAACAGAAATATTACAAGTGGATGGCTTTAACAGAAGTATATTCTCTCACAGTCTAGTAGGCTAGAAGTCCAAATTCAGGGCATCAGCTCCAGGGGAAGGCTTTCTCTGCCGGCTCTGGAGAAAGGTCTTTGTTACCAATTTTCTCCTGGACGAGGAGCTTCTTTCTGCGGGAAGCCCAAGTCCTAAGGATGTGCTCTGCTCCTGGCGCTGCTTTCTTTTTGGTATGAGGTCCCCCTGTGTCTCTGCTTGCTTCTCTCTTTTATATCTCAAAAGAGATTGGCTCAAGACACAATCTAGTCTTCTAGACTGAGTCCTTCCTCATTAGCATAACTGCTGCCTATACCATCTCATTAACATCATAGAGAAAGAATTTACAATACATAGGAAAATCACATCAGATGACAAAATGGCAGACAATCTCACAAGACTGGAAATCATGACCTAGCCAAATTGACACATATTTCTGGGGGACACAATTCAACCCATGACAATGCTTATGGTCCTTCAAAAACTTTTGTGATCTTCTTTCTGTGGACATGAATATTTTTTTTGAGTATGTTTCAAAGTATTTTATATGTTGATATCATGAATGGAATTTTAAAGATTATATTCTCCAGTAGACCGTTGTTAATAAATAGAAAACCTATTGCTCTTATATATTTGGAAATTGTCCACATTTCTGAATTTACTAGTAGTTTTTCAGTTGATATGCTTGGGTTTTCTAGGAAGATAATCAGATATGCAGCTAATGATACTTTGATCTCTCCTTCCTTTCCAATATTTATTTAGACTCTTTAATTTTATGTTATCTTATTGTATTAGATATATGTCCAGAAAAAATGAATAATACTTAATAGTAGCGGTGATAGTGGAAAATTTGTCTTATTCTTGATGTCGTTGCTGTTGTTAATTATATAATGATTTCTCCAGAATTGATTTGTGAGTATTTAGAGGGCTATCCTACTTGGAACTTGGAGGTTCTCTTTGATGCTGAACAAAGAACAGAGGAAAAATGTCTTCCTTCCGAGGGGTTAATTGTAGATTAGGAATACTTTAGTAAGTATTATACTAGTTGTTGACTTGAAATAGATATCCTTTATACGGATGGCTCAGGACCGGGCAGTGTTTCGTTCTGTTGTGCATAGGGTTGCCATGAGTTGGAACCAACTAGACGGCACCTAACAACAACAACGTTATGATAAGTGGGCGTCTTTTTATTCCTAGATTCTAAGAGTTTTTTTTTTTAAATACAGGATTGATTGACATTCATTTCTCAAATATCAATAAGCAAGATGATCATATGATTTATCTCCTTTGATGTACAGATGTGATAAATCTGAATATATTTTAAAATATTCAACTATCCGTATTCCTGATAGATCATGGTCATTCTTTTAATGTTCATTTCATATTAGATTTTTACATTGTGGATTGAGACTCTGGAAATTTTTAAACTTCTTTCATAAACTCTTCATCTGTCCAGTACCCTCCCAGAAAATCTACAATTAACCCTTCAGAAGGAAGGCATTTTTCCTTTGTTCTTTGTTCAGTATCAAAGGGAACCTCCAAGTTCCAAGTAAGATAGTCCTCTAATACCCACAAATCAATTCTGGAGAAATCAGTATATAATAAACAACAACAACGATAACATCTGTTGCTTATTGAGGGTTTACTATGTACAAGGCACTGGACTAAGATAGTATAAGTATTATTTAAGTCTTAAAATCACCCTCAGTTTCTTTCAAATGTGTACTGTAGTGATTAGCAAAGAAAATCTTAAACAATATTCCTTAATAGAGATAATGATGAATTTCTTTTTTTTTTATTATTGTATTTTAGATGAAGGTTTACAGAACAAACTAGCTTTTCATTAAACAGTTAGTACACATATTATTTTGTGACGTTGGTTACCAACCCACGGCATGTCAACACTCTCCCTTCACAATCTTGGGTTCCCTATTACGAGCTACCCTGTCCCATCCTGCCTTCTAGTCCTTGCCCCTGGGCTGGTGTGCCCCTTTAGCCTTGTTTTGTTTTATGGGCCTATCTAATCTTTGGCTGAAGGGTGAACCTCAGGAGTGACTTCATTATTGAGCTAAAGGATGTTCAGCGGCCAGACTCTCAGGGATTCTCCAGTCTCTGTCAGGCCAGTAAGTCTGGTCTGTTTTTGTGAGTTAGAATTTTGTTCTACATTTTCCTCCAGCTCTGTCCAGGATCCTCTACTGTGATCCCGGTCAGAGCAGTCGGTGGTGGTAGCCGGGCACCATCTAGTTGTGCTGGACTCAGTCTGGTGGAGGCTGTGGTACTTGTGGTCCATTAGTCCTTTGGACTAATCTTTCCCTTGTGTCTTTAGTTTTCTTCATTCTTTCTTGCTCCTGAGGTGTAAGACCGTGGAGTATCTTAGGCGGTCCCTTGCAAGCTTTTATGACCCCAGAAGCTACTCACCAAAGTAGAATGTAGAACATTTTCTGTATAAACTATATTATGCCAATTGAGCTAGATGTTCCATGAGATGAAACCATGGTCCCCAGAGCCCTCAGCCCAGTAATTTGGTCCCTCAGGGAGTTTGGAAGTGTCTGTGGAGCTTCCAAGATCTTGCCTTGGGCAAGTTGTGCTGGCTTCCCCAGTGGCAATGGTGAATGTCTTATAGGTGCTTAAAAAATACTATTTATGATGATAATTTTCAAAGATAATGCCAAAGTAGCGAGAAGAGTATAATGACTCTCCATGTACCTATTACAAAGCTTCAATGGCTCAAAATTTTGCCATACTCATTTCATCTACCATACCACTTTCTTTTTTTCTTTCTGGAGATCTTTTAAAACAAATTCCAGATATCATATCATTTTATCATTAGATGCTTAGCATTACACCTAATTCTTATGGAGCTACTGCAAGCTGAGAGCAACAATACCAAAGCACACTTTACTCAGTGTAAGAGATTCTGAAAACAACAACAACAAAAAAAAACCAGTTGCTGACCAGTCGATTCCCACTCATGGTAACACCATGAGTGTCAGGGTAGAACTGTACTCCATAGATGTTCAATGGCTGAGTTTTTGGAAGTGGATCACCAGGCCTGTCTTCTGAGGTGTCTCTGGTTGGACTTGAGCAGCCAACTTTTTGGTTGGCAGCTGGACACATGAGCTGCACCACACAGGGGTGCTCCCTAAGAAATTCTATGAGGGTTTAAAACAACGTGACCCAAATAAACTTTACTGCAAATTTCTGCAATTGCATGATCCACAGAACTGGTGGGACTGCGTATTCTTCAAGCAATCCTCCATGGACTTTGTTTTCCCTCAATTGAGCTTTTGGTAAGAATTTGGGATGGAGGGAGAGGGTGAGAAAATGTTGTTCAAGGTTAGATATTTTGTCAAAAACTTCAAGTGCAAATATTTCTTATTGCTCATGAAGAGTGATCCACTGACCAGAAATCAGATTTTGCATATTTGTAGAAAATTCTATAGCCGAACCAGAACCTATGACACCTGACAGCTGCACCGGGACATAGCGTGAGCTCTTGGCAGGGTTCTCTGAGCTGAACTGTCTCCTCTCAGAGTGGTATCACTTAAAGTGGACAGGCAGAGTGAAAGAAACCAGACAAGCAAGAATGCATACTGTATGATTTAATTTACATAAAATTCTAGGAAATGCAAACTAATCTATGGAGACAGAAAGCAGATCAGTGGTTGCTTGGGAATGGGGGGTGGGAGGAAAGGAAGAAAGGAATTACAAAAGGGCATGAGAAAACTTTTGAGGATCACGGATATGTTCACTATCTTGATTATGGTGGTGGTTCCATGGGTGTGTACATATGACAAAGCTTATCAAAGTGTGTACTTTAAATCTGTGCAGTTTATTGTATGTCATTTGTACCTCAGTGTATCTGTTAAATCAGTCTTGGAGAAAGTACAACCAGAACGCTCCTTAAAAATGAGGATGGTGAGACTGGACATGTCATCAGGAAAGATTCAATAGCTAGAAAAGGACACCATGTTAGGTAAAGCAGAAGGTCAGCAAAAAAGAGGGAAACCCTCAAAGAGGTGGATTGACACAGCAGCTGCAACAATAGGCTCAAACATACCAGCAACTGGAAAGATGGCCCAGGATCGGGCAAGGTTTCCTTCTGTTACATGTAAGGTTGCCGGGAGCCAATGGCAACTAACAGCAACAACATATTCGCTAAAAGGAAAAAAAAAAAAGAATAGCCAAGGGGCAGAGAGTGGTGGAAAGCCTCCAGGTGTCCTTCCAGAAGGCTGGTACCCAAATCTCCAGGCCCAGGTCACGCATTTAACTTGCAATAAGAAGAGACAGGAGTCTGAGAACTGGTGACACTGAGCCCACAAGTTAAGGAAACCACTCCTGGGGTGCACAAACCACTCTTTGTGTGTAGAGTCCCACCAGTCGGCTGGATAAGACGAAGGTAGAGACCTGACCCTTGTTGTCTCAAAAGACTTCCCTGGAGATACAGCCCTTGCCTCCATGCCTTTCCTGGGGTGTTCTTCAGGCAGCCTGATAAAGGTCCCAGCCTTTTAATGCAACAAAACATTTTTTGTGCCCCTAGACCTTGTCATGCTCAGGTGAAGTTGAGAACATGTTATTTGTTTCTGGTCTTCTATCCAAACACAGAGGCTAAAAAGAAAGAGGGAATGAGAATTATCTGGTAACTGTATTCCCAAGAATTATGTTGAATGTATGATAGAACTTAGCTGTCAGGCAGAAAGTTCAGTCAGTCACTATGATCTAGAATTTTGCCTCAGGATTCCAACCTGGACAAGTGAAATTTCAGGAAGGATTGACCGACCTTTATATGATGAGTAGGTCCAAGCTGTAGCCCAGTGCACATGGGCAGAGGGAAGACTGCTCTTACTAGTTCCTACCTGTCCACCTAACAGACTCTCCCAAAGGGTGCTTATTCCATGGTTATGGCCAGGTGTGTCCATTAGTAGAGGGAACAGCTTTACTTATACCACTGGAGTCTGATACCTTCATGCTTTGTATCCCCTCTGGGAAACGTTGGGGATGCTCCAGGGTCCAAGTGGGGAAACACCTAAGCCCAATCCTACCTGCCTTGAGATTTCCCCCATGCCTGAGGGCCTTTTTGCTGCTCTTAGAATTTTTTTTTTTTTTAGAAATGCAGGAGGCCATCCCTTTTGGGGGGATGGTTGAGGTGCCAGTCTGTACATTTGAAGAAAGAGCTCTAGGTCCGCAGGAGTTGACTAGAGTATCTTAGCTGAGACAACTGAAGTTGGAAGAATTGAGAGGGTGGACCCAAGATAAGGCCTGGAGAGAAAGTTGAGCACCAAGCCAGGGAGCCCAAGTTCCGAGGCAAGGCTAGGATAGGAGAGGAGTCCCAGTCAGTATCTACCAGGAATGGGAGCAGATTGGGAACAAAACAAGATATGAGACAGTTGTCTGAGCAGACTCCAAGGGTCTGTGGCTCCTGTTGCTCAACTTTATGGGCCATGGGAGCACCATTCGTGGACACGTCAGGCTGATTTGGAGTTACAGAGGCAGGACGAGCACCACTTAAACTCCTGCTGCAGGGCAATGGCTCCCGAGAGTTGCCAGTGAATGACTCTGATGAGTTCCGGGGCACCCGGGGTGGGGAGCTGCTTTATAAAACCATATTTTGGGGCCACACCCTTCCCATTGGCCCAAATATTTGGAGCTGGCCAAGGTGTTTGATCCTAATGCTTCTTCCATTAAAGGGGCCATGGTGACTCATACTAGTGGTCATCTGGTATTTCCTGGCACCTCCCAGCAGATCATGGTTTCTCAGTCACTAGGAGTTGTTCAGGGCACTGTTACACTTTGCCAGGAAATGGCCATCCTGACCGCACAGCAATTAGATGGTGAGTCCAAAAGTGCTCCCTTTGTGGGACTCATAGTGACCCTATATACAACAAAATGAAATACTGCCCAGTCCTGTGTCACCCTCACAATTGTTGCTACGTTTGAGCCCGATCGTTGCAGCACCTGTGTCAATTCATGTCACTGAGGGTCTTCTTCTTTTTCGCTGACCTTCTACTTTACCAAGCATGATGTCCTTCTCTAGGGACTGGTCCCTCCTGATAACATGGCCAAAGTACTTGAGATGGAGTCTCATCGCCCTCATTTCTAAGGAGCATTCTGGGTGTACTTCTTCCAAGATAGATGCGTTTGTTCTTCTGGCAGTCCATGGTATATTCAATATTCCTCACCACCATGATTCAAAGGTATCAATTCTTCTTCAGTCTTCCCTATTCATTGTCCACCTTTTGCTCACATATGAGGTGACTGAAAATACCATGACTTGGGTCAGGCACACCTTAGTCCTCAAAGTGACGTCTTTGCTTTTTAACACTTTAAAAAAGTCTTTTGCTGCAGATTTGCCCAAGGCAATACGTCATTTGATTTCTTCACTGCTGCTTCCATGGGCGTTGATTGTGGATCCAAGTAATAGCCCTTGCAAATGTCTTAGATTTCCCCTTTTTGTTTTTTCTCCCTATATTGATGTCACTAATCACTGGAGACTTATGGGTTGCTCCTACCCAACACTCCTGACTTAATGGGGTGAGACATATCTGTCCTCTCTCTTATCGGGGTCTCTTTTCTATTTCTGTGAAGAGGTTTCTAATAGCTACATATGGTGATTCTCCTTTTGAATTCTAAGAGTTGCTATGAAATTTAATGGTATGGACCTGTGGGTCTCCACAATTCTAAACTCTGTGTAGGTGCCACCAAACCTCCTGCCCCAGAATCCCATCTGCCTTAATGCCAGAGAGATTCCTGGTGCGGGACCCATGAGTTCTGTACCAGCCTCCTTTTCTTTTCCCATTTTGACTCTGCTACTCCTCCAGCTTCTTAGAAGACAGTTCCAGCCAGCATATAAAATGGCTCATTCTCTGGGCCTGGTACAACCCTGCCAGAAATTATCTTTGGTCCAAAGACTTTGGGATTTTTGGCAATTCATTGTATAACCATTATATTAAGTAAATAAGAATCATGGGGCATGGGGAACAGTTCTTCTCTGGCACATGTGAGGTTGCCATGAGTTGGAGTCAACTCAATGGCAACTGGTTTTAGAAATTAAAAAAAGTATCGTGAGGCGTGTGGTAGACACTGACACCTGCCCACCTAAAACTACCTTCTTCTTCCTGGGAGCATAGGCTGCATTTCTCAGTCTCCCATGCAAATAGGTGTGGTTATGTACCAAGTTCTCTCCAGTGGAATGTGAGCAGAAATGTATATGCCAAATTCTAGGCCTGATCCATTAAGAACCTCCCACATTCACCCTTCTTTCTTTTTCCCTCTTCTGCCTGACTGAGATCTTGACATTAGACCTTAGAAGCCATGAGTTTAAAATGTCAGAGCCACTGTGAGTGTGCCCTACAAAAGCAAACTCCAGGACTGTTACATAAGAAATAACTTATATTAAGTTAAGCACCAAAACTTTAAGGTCTTTTTGTTACTATAGCCTCTCCTATTTCAACTGACAGTCAGATCAAGAAGAAGCAATTTCCTTTTATTTTTGTCTGTTCCTTTAAAGCCATTTTGTGGGACCCATTCTCCCTCTGCCCGTAGATGAAATTTAGGGCAATCCTCATGATCTTTCTGGTCATTTGTAGGCAACCAAAGGTCATCTAATTTCCCAAGTAGTTTAGTGCTTAAATGGTCTTTTCCTAAATGGTCTAGTCTCATATAATGGTAAAAACTTCAAACTTCTTTTAAATGTGAAGCTTCTTACCTTCCTTTGATTGTGCCATTCAGTGAGAAATGAAATGTATGATGATCTTCTCCTTTCCCCCTTCATGCTTTGTGGCAGAAACCGATATTGTCCTCCAATATCTAGTCTCCTTATTAATACGACTCACAATTTTTTACTGGACTTGTAGCCATCCTGAATAATTTCTACTAGATTTCCCAGCATCCTCTGCAGCCTAGGTGTGGCCATGTGAAGAACTTCTGGCCAACAGGCTTTGAGTAAAAATGATATGAGTAACCTTTTGCTATGCCCTCAAAGGGCAGGAAAGTCACCTTTCTTCCCCTTCTCTTTCCATCGGCTGGAAAATGGACCCAGAAGATATGGTGATGGGTCATTTTAAACTTTCTGATTAGGACAGCACTGTAGGGAATGGCAGAACAAGCAACATTGAAGGGCTGGGGTTCCCAACACTATGGAGTCACTATATCCGGTCCAGGATTCCTAATGATGAAGCTATGGCATGAGAAATAGATTGACTCTTGTCTTTTTTTTAAGATACAGATTTTTTTTCCCCCAGCAGCCAAACCAGTGTACTAACAAATGCTTCTATCACTCCTCCCCTTACTTTGCTAACTGTTAGAGAATTAGAATGGTGAGTAGAGAGGCCAAAAGGGACCAGGAAAGGTCTTGTTTGGCTAGAACTGTCGTGAGATGGCATAAAGACTCACTGGGTGGTTAGGCATAGCTGATTCTTCTTTTCACTGGGCGCTTTATGGATTTTTTTGAGACACCTCCTCCCCTGTGCTGAAATTTCTCACCTGTTGATTCCTTGATGTGGGCAAATGCCTTTCCTTTGGCTGGTCAGTCATATTTCTTTCTGCAGCCTCTAAGACTCTGGCAATTTACTCCTCTATTAGGATCATCAAATCCCTTCAAGTGACCCTCTTGGGATCTAAAATAATCTGTTTGGCTCTCTCTTATGCTGGCCTGACATCTGCTCCACAGGAAACATCATGTATCCAGTGTCCTCTGCAATCTGGAAAGGCTGGTTGCCCCATAGCCCAGCAGCCTCTCTTAGCTCCACCGTTAGGACAGCTAGCCAGCATCCTGACTTTTTTTTTTTTTTAAATAATTTTTATTGAGCTTTAAGTGAATGTTTACAAATCAAGTCAGTCTGTCACATATAAGCTTATATACACCTTACTCCATACTCCCACTTACTCTCCCCCTAATGAGTCAGCCCTTCTAGTCTCTCCTTTTGTGACAATTTTGCCAGTTTCTAACCCTCTCTACCCTCCTATCTCCCCTCCAGACAGGAGATGCCAACACAGTCTCAAGTGTCCACCTGATACAAGTAGCTCACTCTTCATCAGCATCTCTCTCCTACCCATTGTCCAGGCATCCTGACTTTTTTGATGTTGTTGTTCTTGAGAATATACACCAACTAATAATTTTTACATGTACAATTCAGTGACATCGATTACATTCTTCCAGTTGTGCATCCATTCTTATCCTCCTTTTCTGACTTATTCCTCCCCAATTAATATAAACTCACTGCCACCTAAGATTCTTATCTATTCTTTTGAGTTGCTATTGTCGGTTTGATCCCATGTAGTTCTTAAAAGAGAATAATGCTCACGGCAGATATTTTTTTACTAGCTAAGCTAAACTATTGTTTTAAGAAGACTTCAGGGGATATTTTTGGCTTAAGGTTTAAAGATTATCTCAGGGCAATAGTTTTAGAGGTTCATTCAGCCTCCATGGCTCCAGAAAGCCTGGATTCCATGAGAATTTGAAATTCTATTCTGCATTTTTCCCCTTCTGTAGAATCTTGATCAAAATGTTGTCTCCTGGCTTTGTGCTTTTTCAGAAATGAGTCAGCCATCAGCTCACCGAGTTCCCCAAACTGTAGGGAATACGTATTAAATAGCCTGAGGGGTACCACTTAAGCCGCTTTCCCTGGATTTGAGCTTAATAAAATTAAAATTTAATGTCCAAGGTTTTGTTATTGGGTCAAGTTCATTGTGCTTGGCTGCTTCTTCTGCTCCGGTGGTTCTTGACTTAAGAATGCCTTTGATTTCCTCAAGAGGCTTAAGAGGCTTCCTCCTTTCTACTCTAGAATAATGTCTTATTTTCATGGGGTCATTTCCAGGCTTAAAATTGTAAAGGTGCTGGCCTCTTCCCTCATTATCCTTCCCCTCTTTTATTTAGGAAGAGGTTCAAATTTTCTAGAAGCTCATTGTCTTGGGTAAAGGCCACTGTTTTTTTTTTTTTTCCCCAGACACCACGCCCCACCCACTTACCTAAGATCTTCTAGGGAATCTCAGAAGACTTCACATCCCCAGAAGCTCTGGGGTGAAGCTGCATTCACATTCTCTTTCTGTTTGTGCTTCTAGTCCACCTCCCCCAAGGCACAGTGCAGCAGGACTCCACCAATGCCACTACCAGCATCACCAACAGATCAGTGGGTGAGTTTTCCTCCTAGTAGTAATCATTAGTCTGTGGTGCAAACTCATAGTATTTCAAGATTGGGTTCCAAAAGTGTAACATGAGTTTTCCCACATCCTGTAGGGATGTGCAAATGGAGTCACCTTAAGTAGTAACCCAAATTTCAGTGTCACTTCTCAACTTCTGCAAAGTCCCCTTCTCTGCCCAAGAATTTCTGGGGGTCTGAGGGAAGCCTCCCACATGCTCCTGAGTCCAGTCCTTCAAGTGTGACTGCTACACCCATTGGGCATCACGCCTTCCTCTCCCTCCAGCCACTGATGCTGGACACCACTGCTTCTGCTGGACACAGTTGCTGTCTCTATCGGAAGGAATTCACCAAACCAGTGCTGCCTCTGCCACCGGCCCTCACTGGCACTGGCTGCCTGGCTCTGCTCTCTCAACTAGGATACTGTACCTCTGTCTCCAGTTTGGAGGCACCAGTTCTACATGGGGGTGGGGGAGGGCCTATGCCCAGTGGGGAAATGCTTCCCTCCTCTTTGTGTTCCACTTCATTTGAGGGCCACCCAAGCTGTGTTCTTCAGAGTCCTGCAGAGCTTTTAGAACTACAGCTTCTGTGCCATTTAGCCTTCTCTTTGCAAGGACTGAGGCATGAATCCTTAGGACCAGACTAGGTAGGAATGGGAACAAACAACATTCACTCGCTCTTTTTTTTAAGTTTTTTTAAATGTTTTTCTTGTGTGCAATTTAGTGACATCAATTACATTAACCTGGTTGTGCAACCGTCATCAATGTCCATTGCCAAATTTTCCATTCACACTAACAGAAGCTCACTGCTTCCTAAACAATGACTCCGCTTTCCCCCTTCCTCCTGCCCCTGGTAACCACTAACAAACTTTGGTCAGTACATGTGCCTATTCTAGATATTTCATATAAATGAGATCACACAATATTTGTCCTTTTATGACTGATTGACTTCACTCGGCGTAATGTTTTCAGGGTGCATCCATGTCATAGCATGTATCAGGACTTCCTTTCTCTTTATGGCTGAGTAATGTTCCATTGTACATATGTATATACCACATTTTGTTTATCTATTCCTCTCTCGATGGGCAATTAGGCTGTTTCCACCTTTTGGCTATTGTGAGTAGTGCTGCCATGAACATTGGTGTACATGTGTTTTTCTATTTAAAAAATATATTTTCCCAACTCATTTTTTGACTTGACAAGTATTTCCTGAATTTCTCCTCTATGCTAGACACTGGGCTAAGCACTAGTGGTACAGTGGTGAACAAAGTAAACACGGTTTCTACACCAAGGTTTCTACACTTCTGGTGCAAGACCGGAAAAAAAAAAAAGAGAGAGAGAGAATTAAATTTTAACATCCAAGACTTTGTTATTGGGTTAAGTTCACTGTGCTTGGCTGCTGCTTCTGCTTGGGTGAGTTCTTGTGTGTGAAGCCTGTCAACTTTCAGGAAAATAGGCTCTGACAGCCTGCCTTACCAAGTGGAGCCCTATTCTTCCCCACCCCACTGCTATGTTGACCTACTGGGGCCTAGTGCAAGAGATTAACCCTTGCTGTGCTAGATGTGTCTAATATTTTTCCAACACTCAATGACAACCAAAGAAAGGAAAAAAAAAAAAAGCACCATCTCTCCTGAAAAGCTTCCCTCATCCCACACATGGTTCTCAAATTCCCGGGAGCAATACTGAGTGGTAAAGAGACTGGCTGGGTGCCTGGGAATACACCTAAAATATAAGAGAAGGCCAGGAGTTTGCTAATCCCGAGGAATTGGGGGACACTGGCGAAGTGGGAAACTCTGAGAGAAAGTGAACGGAAAGAGGGCTTGGGGAGAGGAAGGCTGAAGAAGGAGGTATGGTGAGAAACTAAGGGAGGTCTGGCAGGGACATTCTCTGTTGGCTGAGAGAAACTCCACGCGGAGACGGGCCAAAGGCCAGGGGAGCCGTGCATGGCAGGGACTCTGACTATTTGGATTTGGGCCCTGAAGCCCTTGAGTACCAACCTTCCTTGGGGTTTTCTGTGTGTGAAAAGGCTCCCCAACCCCCAAATGGCACATAAAGATGTGTTCTTGCTTTTGTGAGACTACAGGGTGAGGAAAGGCTCTCAGGGAGAATATCCTGGAAGAGAAACAGTAAGGCTGAGCCCCACCTGCCTCTCATCCTAGCCTCGGTCTTTCCCACTAAAGCCACGAGTGACAGACACACCCAGGAGCCAAAGATGAGGAGTGTATTTTCCAGGGAAACTCAGCTGAGGCTCCAGCTCATCCTGACCATCATCCAAGAGTGAACAACAGCCTGGAATTTTAGCTTCCTGTCCAGGAAAAACCAGATACATGTTATTTATTTTTTAACCATTAAGAGTTCTGATTCCTTTATTTGCCTTATTTTTGATTGGTTCTATGGCTCAGAACACAGAAACTTTCAGTTCCTCCCTCTGTTAAGTATGTATCAATCTGTAAACACACAGTTGAGAAGATGCTAATTAATGGGACTGTGTATTCTGTTAGCAAGTGAGGGGTCCTTTCGTAATTTAAATAATTTTACTCTGTCAGTAGGATATCCTGGAGCTGATGTTATAAAGTCAGTTTAATCATTTAAAAGGCTGATCCCATTATGGGAGGGTAGATCTCTGCAGAGAAGTTTCCTCCCCACCTCCCACCTCCATTCTCCCCTTTTATCGCCCCCACCTCCCATGCAGTGTTTTCACGGAGAACATATGTCATGCCTTGCTTGAGATGGATATCTGCTTAGACTTGTGGAATGCCTCCAGAAGGTGGCTAATACCCTATACCCGGCCACTGGTTGTGGGCAGAGGAGAAGTTTGAATGCCATCATTCAGGGATATGATATGAACTTCAAGCCTCAATTGATGATCACATGGTTGTGTAGTGGTGGGAGACCATTTATCTGATGAACAGAGGGACTCAGGGAGGCAGGTGCCCAGAACAGAAGATGCCCCCATGGGCCACTTTGTCGGTGTATCACTATCATCCTCCAGCTATGGCAGGCCATTATGAAGTCCTCATCAGTGGTTTCCCAAAGAGTCTAGGTGAGAAGTGCACGGGCACACCCCTCCCTTCTAGGTGAATGTGTCATAGATGGAAATATAGTTTATGGCACGATGTCTAAAATTAGGCTAGTAGGAGCCCTAGTGACGTAGTGGTTAAGAGCTTGGCTGCTAACCAAAAGGTCAACAGTTCAAATCCACCAGCCACTCCTTGGAAACTCTAAGGGGCAGTTCTACTCTGTCCTCTAGGGTCACTGTGAGTTAGAATTGACTCGATAGCACCTAACAACAACAGGAGTCTCAGGTTGTCATTTTGGTACCTTGCATAAGTCATGGGAGTCTCTTGGAAGAGATTGAAGGTAGAACTTAGCACGTGTGTGAGCTTCCTTTAATTAAAACATTGTCAGTTCCCCTCCCACCACCGCCTCTGAGCCTTCAGGACCCCCACTTTGTTGGCAGCTCCGAATCCCAAGAAGGCAGTAAGAGTCTGCTGTTTGCACTTGGGTTAGTTCCACCCATGGCTAAAGAGCTGTGAGGTTCATGGTGGAGATCTCCAAGAGATCCAGAAAGTGTGATGGGTTATCCATCCATCTGCTAGTATTTTCATGGTGTGTGCATGACTTAGAACTAGAAGAACATAAAAAATAGCCTTATAATTGCACCCCTGGCTGGAATCTCACTTCCCGTTCATGCCATCCTTTATAGCAATATGCAAATCTGATCATGCCCAGGCTCAAATTTTATTAACACTCTCCAGAGCCTACTGGATAAGTTCCAAACCCTTTGGCATGGCAGGCAAGTCCTTTCAAGAAAGCCTGTCCGATCTCATGAAAGTCTTTTGTAGAAGAAACTTTTGGTGCCCACAAGACAGCCACCCCCTTCTTCCTTGTGGGCAAAAAGTTTACAAAATTTGTTTGTTTATTGTTTCAGTGCCTTCCCTACCATATATTCAGAGAAGTGGTCCCTTCCCTGTCCAGAAAAAAAAAAAGGAAGTATAATTATGATTGGTCTAAGCCAGCCCTGCCACTTCCATTTCTCTTGCCATAATGGGTTCAGGAGTGGGGCTCTAGGCCCAACGAGATGTTAAGGAAAGTCTGCTGGTCGCTTCTGGGAGAGGTGTTTTGCCTCTCTGCGTGGTTGTTGAGGATGTGATGGCTGTAGCTGTGGCAGCCAACCAACGTCTATGGGAATGAATCCGAACACACTGAGGGTGGCAGAGCAGAAAGATGGGAAGAAGTTGGGTCCTTGATGACATCACCCACCCACCAAATTAACCCAGAACCTCCCAGAGCTTTTGTTTAAGCTACTTTTCTGGTACTTGCAGCCATAAGCATTGTGACTGATCAACCTGCTCAATGTCATCTTTTGCAATTCACCTTTTCCTTCCTTCTTCTTGAAACCTGTGAGTAGTCTCTCTCACACCTCCAAGGTCTCGCACATGCAGTTCCATTGCCTGGAATGCTCTCTTCCTGCTTTTCTGCCTAGAAAACTTTGTTCATCCTTCATGTCTTGCTCAGGTGTGACCTCCCCTGTGTGTGTTGGTGTGTATGTGGCCAGGGAGGAGTGGCGAGGGCCTCTTACCACTGGTAGCAGATGAAAGTCTGGGCTCCTTACTTAATCTTCTCGGATACCACCCTGGGAGGAGGTAGCAAGGGGCGCCTTGTTACAGCCAGTGTTGGTGGAAGCCTAGGTTCCTCACTTCAGGGTTGGGGTGAAGCTGAATTCTTTTCATGGTGTTTAGCTAGGATAAACCAAAAACAAACAAACAAACAAGCTGAGTTGATTCCAACTCATAGCGACCCTAGAACAGAATAGAACTGCCTTATAGAGTTTCCAAGGAGTGCCTGGTGGATTCAAAGTGCTGACCTTTTGGTTAGCAGCTGTAGCACTTAACCACCCTGCCACCAGGGTTTTAGCTAGGATAGGGGGGTTCTAAATTCCTTGCACTGAATCTTAAGGGTAAGGGAGATTTCTCTTTAAGTAGGGATTCCATCACTGGAGGTTTCCTTTGCAGCACAAGTTTAGTTCTAGCCCTAGAACTTGAGTAATGTGTGAGCCCTTTTGAAAGGAAAACCGTTCTCCTGGACTTGACTTAAATTGTTTTATAACTTAAATGTGTGCAAAAATAGCTAACTCTAAACTCCTTACACTTCAGTATTTAAACAATTATAAAACCAAAACAAAGTAGCAAATACATACAAACAAAAGTAGAAAGGCAAATAAATGCAAATAACATGAATTTAATATTATTGACAATAATAGTGTTGTTTTTCTGAAATGAAGTTGCTGCTGGCAGCATGAACACATACCTGCTACCCAATGCATGCATGATATTCCACTGTGTGCTCAGTGATGACTCAGTTCTCCCCCTACTTGTGTTTATCTGAATTACTGAGAAATCTTTGTTAGTACAGGTCTCCTGGCCTTCACTTGGTACAGATGCAACTGTTCTTTTCTTGTTAGCCCAAGACAAAGAAGTGCTAACGTGGCCATCAAAAACCAAAAGTACCAAGCCCGTTGCCTTCGAGTCAATTCTGACTCATAATGACCTTATAGGACAGAGGAGAAATGCCCCATAGAGCTCCCAGGGTGTAACTAGTGGATTCAAACTGCTGACATTTTGGTTAGTAGCCACAGTACTTAACCACTACGCCACCAAGGCTCCTGGCCACAAGCAGGTAAACATAAGCACAAATGCAAGCACTCACATCACAGGGCAGGGATCAGTTACATATGATCTAGAACATGCTGTAAGCTTGTATGATACAAAAAATTACCAATGAAATGAAAACATGGAATTTAATAATTTTCACAGGGCATTCCTGGGTCCTCAGGAGCCCAGGGTCTCACTTGAGAAACACCATCCTAGCATATGTCCGAGGTTCCTGGATGGTGCAAACGGTTTGCACTCAGCTACTAACCGAAATGTTGGTGGTTTGAACCCACCCAGCAGCACCGTGGAACAAAGGCCTAGCCAGCTGCTTTCATAAAGATGACAGCCAAGAAAACGCTATGGAGCAGTTCTACAGTGTCATACATGGCGTTGCCATGATCCAGGGACCGACTCAACAATAAATTTTCTGACCTTGGCTTCCAGTGTGACCCTGAGCAAATCATCTGCCGTTTTGGACCTCTGTGCATTCATTTATACACAAACAAGAATGATTTGGGCCAGCAGTATTCTTGGGAGATGAAGGCAGTCACAGGAGTTAAAGATAGTGTCTGATGGTCTTTAGGCACTATAAAGGAAGGGATAAGATTTTATTACAGACGCCTAGAATTAGAAAAATAGCAGTGCCTAAGATGCTTAGTCTAGCTTTGGCTTTGGAGTAGAAAAGACTCTGGTTTGAATTTCAGATCTGTCAATTACTATGTATGTGTCTGTGGGCAAGTTATTTGACTTCTCTAACCCTCAGTTTTTGCCCCTGTTAAGTGGGGATATTTCAAAATGTCACATCACAGAGCTGCTGTGAGAGCCAAATGAGATGAGCCTGGTCAGTGCTGAGAGCAGAGCCAGACACACAGCAGGCTCGGTGATGGGTAGCCAGTCAGTGGGCCTTAACAGGAAGAGGCCAAGGGGCTGCTGAGAGCTCCCTGGACTTTCAGTAAAGAACAACAGAAAAGAGAAAGTGAAGATTCTAAGATTCTGTCTATAAATGACAATAACTCTGGTATATGAATATTGGGATATTTTGCCCTAATCAGCCCCATAACCACTCTAAGCTTACTTCTCCCTCCCCACCTGCCCCTCTGGTGCTCTTCCACACCCATGCTTAATCTCTTTCCCTGGAGGCTTCTAAATTAGTGTTGGTCACCTGTTCAGGGCACGCCCCCCAGTGGACTTCCTGTTCATTGCAGGGACCATGAGGCCCAAAAAAGACTCCAGATGGTTGAGCTCTATGAAAGGTGGGGTTCCAGAGGGAAGCAGGGTTCCAGAGGTTCAGTATCCCCAGTCCTAGCCCCTTCTCCCTTTCCCTCCTTTTTGGATGAGTAAGGTAGAGGAACCTAGGAACGGTCTTGGGTGGCAAGTGGCAACTTGCCACAGATCTAAGGCAAGTTACAACCTCTCTGGGCCTGGTTTCCTTTTTATAAAAAAACCCTGCCCTGCCCAGCTCAGATGACCGGGAGGAGACAATTAAGTGATAGGTGGAAACACTGGGACAATTCCTAGCATGTGGATTGCTTTCCTGTAGGATTGCACCATTTCCTCATGGCTTTCCTGGCTGGTGAAACCCTTGTGGTGTAGTGGTTAAAAGTTATGGCTGCTAACCAAAAGGTTGGCAGTTCAAATCCACGAGGCGCTCTTTGGAAACTCTATGGGGCAGTTCTACTCTGTCCTTTAGGGTCACTATGAGTCAGAATTGACTCGAAGTCACTGGGTTTGGGTTTTCTGGTGTTTTTCCTGGCTGGGGGCTAAGAGTGAAACACCAGGGGGGTGAGGGCAGGATAAAGCTGGGATTAATTCCTTTCACCCTCAGTTTCTCCTCAGTCTAATAATAATAAAAACAAACACTTACTGAGTGCTGATTATGTGCCCAAAACCAAAAAACCAAACCCAGTGCTGTTGAGTTGATTCCGACTCATAGCGACCCTATAGGACAGAGTAGAACTGCCCCATAGAGTTTCCAAGGAGCGCCTGGCAGATTTGAACTGCTGAACCTTTGGTTGGCAGCCATAGCACTTAACCACTATGCCACCAGGTTTTCCGATTATGTGCCAGGCACTGTTTAAAAGCATTTCATCCCACAAGAGTCCTCTGAAGGGTTTTATTGTTGCTGTTAGCTGCTGTTGGAGTCAGCCCCCAACTCATGAGAACCCCATGCACAGCAGAAGGAAACACTACTCGCTTGTGCATCATCCCCATGACCAGTTGCTGAAACCTTTTCGGCATCACAGCAACGCGCAAGTCACCACCGACAGTCAGGCGGTAGCTGTGCATGAGTTGCACTGGCTGGGAATCAAACCCTGGACTCCCACATGGAAGGCAAGAATTCTGCCACTAAACCACAAATAACCTCATACGAAGGATTTTATAGATGAGGAAACAGAAACCCAGAGATTCAAAGCCACCCAGATAGATGACTAGTGGTGGAGCCAGGTGGCTTGGCTTTGGAACCCCACCCCTTAGCCATTGTGGCTCACATTACATCCATCGCAGTGCTGCCAGAAACCACTTTTAAAATATCATAAACCTAATCACTCCATTTCTAAGCTCAAAATGCTAAGGTTCTTCCTCCTGGCCTTCAGAATAAGCCAAACTATAGCACGAGATTCCAAACCTACCTTTCTGGGGTTACCCTCCAGAACAGAACCCCACCTTCCAGTCACAACTGCATTTTCATGTAACCATATTCACTCCTCCCTGCCTTTCCTCTCTCAGCTTCCTCAGCCAGAAATGTCTTTCCCTCACCTCTGCAAAATCTTAGCCTGACTTAAGCCCAGATCAAGCTCCAACTCACCCTTGAGTTCTTCCTTCATCTTGCCTCCTTCTCCATCTGGCTTACCTCTCCTCTGTATTCCCACAGCCCCTTCCAGCTCTGCCTATGGCATGGCTTTATCATGCCTTTTACTAAAAAAAAAAAAAAAAACCAAAACCAAACCCATTGTCCTCAAGTCAATTCTAATACACAGTGACCCTGTGGGACTGTATAACTGCCCCACAGGGTTTCCAGGGAGTAACTGGTAGATTTGAACTGTGACCTTTTAGTTAGCAGCCAAGCTCTTAACCACTGCACCACCAGGGCTCCTGTCTTTTATCACATACATATATGCATCTGACATGCCCTCTAGACTATAAATGCCCGGGGGACAGGGAATGGGTCATATTTCCTAAAGTATCTTTCATAGCTTTTAATGTCAGCATCCTGCCCTGGGCAAACCCATAGTAGTAACTCTGTGTGGAATGAATTGGGAAGTGGAATTCAGAATGACACAGAGGGAGATCATGTTAGCGTCATTTGGATGGTTGCTTCCAACAGATGCGTCTTTACTTTATCTCATATTAGGAGTCTCTGGGTGGTGCAAATGGTTAATGTGCTCCATTCCTAACCAAAAGTTTGGAGATTCAAGTCCACCCAGCGACACCTTGACCATTGAAAGCCCTATGGAGTACAGTTCTACTCTGATGTACATGGGGTCTCCATGAGTTGGAGCCAACTGGAAAGCAACTGGAATATCGTATTATCATCCCCACAGACTCAGGGACAGTATTATTATCTCCATTTTATAGGCAAGGGAACTTGGCGGGGGGGGTGTACGATTCTGCCAAGATCAGCCAGAGGGTGAGTGGCATTTCGATCCTCACCTCTCGGAAGGCAAGACCTTGCTTTCTCCCTTTCCCATTTGGTACTTTGCTTCCTTTCACATGGTGATTAAAGGCACCTTTAATACTCCTCTCCCATTCACCCCCTTCAATCCAAACCAGAGTCACCAGGGCACAAAAGTCCTGGGTGGAGGAAGCGTATTGACAGAGACCCAGAAGGAGTTCTCCCAAGGACCACCACTAGTCATTTTTAATCTGTTTCCTCCCTCAAGTCTCTCGTGCCTCTCTGTTCAGGACTCACTCCTTCAGCAGGGCCAAAGCCCGCCACCGCCTAAAGCTCTCACCACAGCCAGCTAAGGCCGCTTTCTCTCCACTCGGCCCGCTTCATCTCCCTTTGTCTGGGTTGTCTTTGTCTGTCGTCTCCCTTTGGTTCTGTTCGCAGCCTTCTGCCTCCCCTCCCTTTCTCCGCGGCCAGTCTGCTCCCTCCCTCTCTGCGGGGGCCGGGAGGCTTGGCGGAGGGGAGCCGGCTGGGTTGCCATGGTCACGGCGAAGCCAGCCGCAGCTGGCCCGGGCAGCTGCTCCGCGGCCCCGGGGCCCTGGACGCGCGGACAAAGCCCGGCGGCCTCGGCAGCCCCAGGCCTGGAACCCCAAAGGCCCGAGGCCGGGGACAACCGAACCCAAGTGAACCCCGAGCTGGAGGTGAGGGGGAGGAAGCCCAAGCTGAATTGGAAGGGCAGGAGTGGGGACTGCAGCCGGGCCCTCCCCTCGTGGGGTGGGACCAGGTCCTGGCTGGAGGCACAGTGGGTGGGAGGAGGGGAACGGGCTGAAAGCGCGGCCCCAACTGTATTCCCCAACCTCCCCCTCCTCCCCTCCGTGCCAAGAACTGGAAGCTAGTTTGTCCCCAGAGGGAGGGCTGGGGCTCTGTGTCCGGATGCCCAGAAACAAGGTTTGATTCAGTCCTGGGCCTTCTGGTCTGTTGCAGTTGCCCCCTTCCTTTCTCAGCCTCTTTTACATCTCATCTCTCAGCTCCCTAGTTTTAACCTCTGTGCCTCAGTCTCCCTCTTCTTTCCCCATCTCTGTTTCACTCTAACTCCATTTTCTCCCTTTGCCCTTGTTCTTGTCCCCTTCGATCATCTGCTCACTTCTCAGGTCTCCTTGGGTTCCTGTCACCCTCTCTGAGGTTTTTGTCACCCCCCCATCCCCTCTGTGTCTGCTCCAGTTCACTCACTTGGTCCAGCCCTTCTCTCCCCCAACCCCACTCTCCCTCCTTGAGCCCCTCATCTCCCACCTTTGCTGTGTGTGCCCCTGTCATCCTCCCTTTCCTCTCTGACCCCATTTTCCTCAGCCTCAGTCTCCCTCTACCTCTTACCTCCTTCTGGATTTCACCACCATTTTCCCCACCTGGCCATCCGCTTCCCCTCCCTCCTCTGGTCCCTGGTCCCTTCTTTCTCCATCCCCAGGCTATCCACAGCTGAGCTCTTGTATCATCTTTCTTCCAGACTACATCCCTTTTTCTTCCTTGCACTCCTAGGCCTCAGTTTCCCATTTGTACTCAATGCTATCAGTCTGACTCATGCCCAGAGCCTTGTCCAGTCCCCCCACCCCACCAGCCCTTTCTGGCTGTCCCCAGCTGCTGACCCTGCACTTCCCCTCAGGCAGCTGTACCTCAGGGAAGGGGTGTTAGCTAGTGTTGGGGGCCCATCTGGTCCATTCTCCCTTCACTGGGCTCCCTGCGCGGCTGGGTGGTCTGCGGGCTTGAGCGGCTCTCTCTACGTGCCTCTCTGCACATTTTCTCAGCTGTTTCCCCTCCTTTTCTTCCTGGGCAGCCAGAGGCCATTGGCGCGAAGGGGTGGGGAGCCATGGATGGGGGATGGGCAGAGGGTCCTTTGGGGGTTCAGGAGGACATGGGGCTTCTGGGGTTGGGAGTGAAGCAAGAGATGTGAGATGGGTTCCGGGGTCACGGATGGTTGGATGGGCACGCTTGGTAGTTGGCGCTGCTCTGGGAGCCCCTGGGTGGCTGGGATTTCCCTCCCTGGCCCCTGGGAATCTCGGCTCGGCTCGGAGCCCCGCATTCCAGCCCGCTCCAGCCCCCTTTCCGCTGTCACTTGACTCCGCTGGGCCCCAGCCCTGCATACCTCCCACTCCTCCAGTCCTTGGCTGGGGCGAGGTGGGCATCACCAACCAGGAATTTCTCTTGGGGGAGTAAGAAGTGGGGGCAAAGGTTTCGGGACTTTTTGGCTTCTTCCCATCTCCCTAGTGGACCCCTCTGTCTGGCGCGCCATGCCACCTGGCTGGGGCTGTCGAAGGCCTGGGGTGTGGAATGTCCCACTGGGGTGTGAAGGACTCCGCTCCATTCCTGAGGCGTCTGGCGGCCGCTTGGCCTTGCCGGCCTGCCCAGGGCTCCCACAGAGCACAGCTCCAGGAAGGCGGGCCCCGAGTGTCCGCCCAGGTGAGGTTACTTGGGAAGCCTTGGCCACACCCACGGCCTGGCTCCACCCCCGGCCCTGCCTCTCCGGGGCCCAGACTCCCCAGCGGCGGTCTTCCGAGGGGTAAGAGCTCTGGAGGAACCCTGGGGCTTTGGTGGGAGGGGAAGGCAGGAAGAGGGAATTCCCTGAACCACTGTGGGGCTATCTGTTAGCGGGTCCCGTAGCAGTTGGAGCGTTCTTGGGTTTGTGTGTTGCCGGTGGGTTGAAGTTCCTGTCCTTGTGCCTTGGCCTCTCTTGAAGGCCAGCTTCTTCCTGGTAGTGTTTTGCGTGTGTACTTGTCTGGTTGGGACTTCGTGTTTCTTTCTTGGGATTGTTGTCTGGAACTGCACAGAGTGTGATTTTACACCCACTGTGAGGTGCTATGGGGGTGGAGAGCTGCCATGGGGTGAGAGAATATTCCTGTGTTGGTGACATTGTCTAGGTGCTTGGCAGGTGTGCGGGGTATGGGGAGAGGTAGTGGGGGCCCGAAGTAGATCTGAGTGAGGGCAGAACACCTCTCACCACAAGCTTTTCTGTTTCCCCCACCTCACACCATCCTCCACCCCACACCTTTCTCATTTGATTTATTTACCCCGACTCCTTGTGCCCATCTTCCCTAAGACTCTTCCTTCCTTGTTGGCAGTGTTTGGTTTTCTCCTGTGCCTCTCTCCTCTTCCCCACTACCCACCTGGTCCCTGGTTCCCTTTCCAGTCTATCCCCATCACTGAGCAGACCCCCAAGCCCCTGCCAAGGCTGAATCTGGCTGAGTGTGAGGGAGGCTGCCCCTGGGGATTCTTCCGCCTTGAGCAGGGAGCCCAGCATTACTAGGCCTAGGAGTCTGGACTGCAGGGTCACTGAGAGTACCGGGGAGTGCCCAGTGGAGTAGGGGGATGGAACTGGAAGGTGGGGGCAGAGAGTAAGGGCCTAGAAGAGTGGCCTGTTCATTAGGCTCTGGGGCAATCCGAAGTTGGGATATAGAGGACAAAAGGGCCAGAGGGTGCCAGAGAGAAGCAACGATTGTGGTGTGAAAAGAGCAGTTCTAGGGGGCCTGGCTGGACAGGTGAGCCTTGCCCCCTTTCCTGACCCTAATTCTTGCTGCTGGGCCGCACACACCGGGCCTGTGGGAACCTGCTCCTTCCCTGTGCCCTGGCGCTGCTCCCCTTCACCCCCCTTTCCAGGAACTGAGCCAGTCCCCTCACTGGAGGGCCTGGATGTGTCGGAGCACGGAGGCCCGACTGGGGCTGCAACTCAACCCCCGGGGCCCTCAACGTTGTTGGTTCACATTAGTGGGGACCATGGGGGAGGGTTACAATGGAGAGGGATGGGCACGAGGCGGGCGCGGCTGGGCCGCTTGGGAGACAGTGCGGCACCTGTGGGGGCGCAGCGCCAGGGAGGGCACCGCAAGGGGGTTACCTGGGGAGGCCTGGCGCGCGGGGGAGCTTGGGGTGGGCGTGGCTGGGCGGAGAGGAGAGGAGCTCGGGCCCGGAGCTCGGCGCTGGGCGTGGGAGCCGCGGGGACTGCTCCGGCCGGGAGGGGGCGGGGAGGCGGCAAGCCGGGGTGCTCAGCTAGAAGGCGGAGGGAGGGAGCGAGAGAGGGGCGGGAGCGAGGGGGCCAAGGCCTGGGAGGCGGCGCCTGGGCCCGAGCCGCCCCAGCCCTGGCTCCTCTCCCCGGAACAGGCCCCCGACAGCTGCTCGCTGGAGCCGCCTCCCGACTCCAGAGCCCCGCCGGCGCCTCCAGCTCACAGCTCCTGGCTCCTCCGCCTCCCCCTCCCCTCGGCTCCGTCGCCCGCCGAGGAGGCCCCACTCCCGGGTTGGATGCCTGGGTCGGCCGGGTAGAGCGATGAGAGGTAGGGAGAGCGGCAGGGGATCCCTGCCGGGAGTGGGGGGCGCTGGATGACCAAAGGTGGAGGCCTGGGCCCCAGGGGAGGCGCGGCCCAAAGAGTGAGGCAGGATGGAGGACACAGGACGTTCAGGGCTGTGCTTGGTATCCAACTCCCTCCCGCCTGCCCAATGCTCTGGGTTATTGTCTGAAATGGGGGAAGCCCCCTCACCTCTGAGAAAGAAGGTGTTCCAGCATTGTGGAAGGATGCCTTACTCAGCAAGAGGAACCGAACCCCAACCTCGGGGGGTACAGGTGCCCATATGTAGCCCACCTGAATCATCCTCTTCCTCCTTCTGGAGAGCTGGGCCTACTCTCCCACCTGGCCAGTCCCTGGGGACATCTAATAACCCATAAACCTCCACCCAGCCAACTCCCAGTTGGACAGCCTGGCCATAGCCCAGCAGAGAGAGGGACTAACACCCCGACTGCTGGCACCCTCACCTACAGTGACAGAGCCGCTGGTCCTTGCTGATGGTCAGTTCTGCCGTGAGATAACATCACTGCCCAGCGAGTACCACCCTCAGCGTCCCTCAACCCCTACTGCCCCCTCCCTCCCAGCCTTCACATCGCAGGTCCTTGCTGATGAACACTCCTGCACCTCCACCCCCAGCCAGAGTCTGGCTCTCAGACTCACTATTGCCTCAGGGATATAGGTGTGTCTAGAACCAAGTGGTAGTGTGGAGAGAGGTGAAAGCAGAAGGATCTGGGGAAATGGAAAAATGGCTCATTTTCTTATTGCCACTCTTCCCACCTCTGAGTCTACCTGCTCCCCACCCCCTTGACTTCCCTTTGGCTTGGTCACCCATGTGTGTTAGGGGTGGACCCCAGTTCTCTTGGGATCCAGTGTCCAAGGGCGTGAATGTGTGTATCCCACATGGTCTTCTGATCCGTAGGAGCATGGGGTATCTGTCATTCCACATACACAGGTGTCTGCAGGTGACTATTCACTAAGTGATAGCCCTGGACTTTCAGGAATGGATAGTGTGGATGGAGTTCATGTGTGCACGGAAGTCTGTTTGCCCTGTCTGGGAGTTGATGTGTGTAAATGATTTATGTGGCTGTCACATGTCTGTCTCTGAAAGTCTGTGAGGGGTTGTCTGAGACACTGCAAGTTTGTATACCTACGGGTGCTTGGCCTCCTTGGCCTCCCTGGCGCTACATTTAGCCCCAGTGTTTACAGCCAGCTCTGTGAGTGCGTGTGTCTGGCCACGTGTGTGTATATACAGAGCTGCGTGGGTGTTGTTGTCTGGAGAGTGGGGCGGGTAAAGGGGCCTGTGGCAGGGTGTCCCAGCCCCTGGCTTGTAATTGGTTGTAATGGATCAGGGTGGGGTTGGGGCAGGTCTCTGGGCCTGTCCTCTGTGCCTCTGACTGTGCGGTCAAGACTCTTGTGCTTCTGATCGCTGAGAGAGCTAGGGTGTTTGGGGGGTGTTGAAGAACAGGTTGCTGAGATGTCTCTGAGTTTCTGGCTTGGCTCTGTGCCCTGTTTCTGAGCCTGCTCTATTTACCTCTGGCTTTGTGTTTCTTGCTCTGTCTCCGCCTGCCTCTTGTCTTTTGCCTGTTTTTGTATCTCTGCCCGGGGCTCTTCTCGTCTCCGTCTGGCTCCAGTGACTCATCTGGGATAGGCATGAAGGTTACTCAGGGGAACAAGGGCCCTGCTGTTCCCAAGAGAGGTGGGGGTGGAGAGTGGCACCCAGGAATTCAGGGCCAGGCGCCTGGGGCTCCGGCAGCCTGCTATCCTGCACCAGAGGACCCCCAAGGGACCAAGCATGATTCCTTCTGGTTCTAGCTCTCCTTTGATATCAGGTGCCCCCCGTAACTCAGTCATCGCCCTCAGCTGCTGCTTCAGAGCTGTGGGGTCTCAGCTGCCTCCTACATTCCTGCCCTAGAGCATTGTGGGAGCAGCTGGAGAAGGACAAAGGGATGTGGGAGTATCCCCCCACTCCTACCTCCTGGGGTGACCTGGCTTCTCCTGTCTTTAGACCCACCCTCATCTCCAAGGCAACTCAGCCTTTTCCTCAGTGCTGGGCTCTTCCTTCAGAGGCAGTCACCTTCAGAATGTGGGAACTGGGGGGCAGGATGTCTGGGTCTCAGGGAGGGCAGGCAGAGCAGGGAGAGCTGGGGTTGGACCTGATGGCAGGAGTGGGATGAGGTGGGGAGGTGGCATTAGGGGTCCCTGAGGATCCAGGACTTGGAGAACTCAGTGCTGGCCTCTGGGACAGGGCCAGCCAAGATGGCTTTTCCTGGGTTGGGGCAAGGGGAGATACCTGAGTTTGTAAGGGGATGACAGTTGGAATGATTTTAGGTGGAGCAAGCTGCCTGGGCCCTCGTAAGGGCAGAGTGGGGATTCTTGAACTTCAATGGGGACCATCACCTGGAGATGGAGTTAAAATGCAGATTCTGATTTCGCAGGTGTAGGGTGGGCCTGAGATTCAGCATTTCTCACAAGCTGCCAGTGCTGACAGGCTGAAGCTGCTGGCTTAGGGACCACACTGAGCCTAGCAGGGCCAGAAGACAGTGAGGTTGGAAGGCACTGGGTCCCATACTTCTCTTAGAACCCTGGGCTCCTAGGTGGGGAGGGGAGCAGGCTCAGCTGGTCCAGCCTTATCTTTTTTTTTTTCCTATTGTGAAAGTTTACAGCTCAAGTTAATTTCTCATACAAAAATTTATACACATATTGTTGTGTGACCCTAGTAGCAATCCCTATAATGTGACAGCACGCTTCCTCTTTCCACCCCGAGTTTCCTGTGTCCATTCAATCTGCTCCTATCCCTTTCTACCTTCTCATCCTGCCTCCTGACAGGAGCTGCCCTTTTAATCTACTTGAACTAAAACGCACACTCTTCACTAGTATTATTTTATGTTTTATAGTTCAGTCTAATCTTTGTCTGAAAAGTTGGCTTTGGGAATAATTTTAGTTCTGAGTTTACAGGGAGTCTGGGGGCCATGTGTTCTGGGGCTCCTCTAGTCTCAGTTAGATCATTAAGTCTGGTCTTTTTACTAGAGTTTGAGTTCTGCACCACACTTTTCTCCTGCTCCATCAGGGATTCTCTGTTGTGTTCCCTGTCAGGGCGGTCATTTTTTTGCAGCTGGGCACCATCTAGTTCTGGGCTCAGGCTAATAGATTCTCTGGTTTATGTGGCCCATTTTGTCTCTTGTTTCCTTGTGGCTTTGGTGTTCTTCATTCCCCTTTGCTCCAGGTAGGTTAGGACCAGGGGATGCACCTTAGATGGCCGCTTGTAAGCTTTTAAGACCCCAGACGCCACTCACCAAAGTGGGATGCAGAATTTTCATAATAAACTTTGTCATGCCAATTGACCTAGATGTCCCCCGAAACCATGGTCCTCCAGAACCCCCCCCCCGCTACATCTTGAAGTGTTTGGTTGTGCTCACAAAGCTAATTAGGTTTTGGTTTAGTCCTGTTGTGTCTTATCTTATTCTTAATTTTATCATACCCTCAACAAGCAGTTGCCCAGCCTTCCTTGGGATATCTTTGCTTTTAATAAATCTAAAGGACTTTAGATTCTTTTACATATCACATAATTTTATATAAATGCATAAAAGTTACCATATATTATAGCCTTTTAGGAAAATAGTACAACCAGTCCATCCTTTCCCTTTTTGTTTGTTTTCCCCTCTCCCATTCACATTAGCTTATGTTATAGTAGCCTATTAAGTGTTTTCTCTCTGTAGACATGTATACAAACACAGGGGCTTATTATTCTTTGTGTTCGAAAGATGGGATCATTTTATTCGTACTTTTGCATCTTGTATTCAACAGTTGTACAAGAATCTCACCAAGTCAGAGATTTATTGCTAAATTGTTATTTTTTCTAGCTGTGTAATAGTCCATGAACCTGTTTGCAGTGGCTGATTTTTACACCAGTAGATCATTAGGCTTGGCACAAATGGTTAACGTACTCAGCTGCTCACCAACAGGTTGATGGTTCAAGATGAGCCACAGGCACCTTGGAAGAAAGGTCTGGTGATCTACTTCCGAAAAATCAGCCATCAAAAAGTCTGTGGAGTGCAGTTCTACTCCGACATATGTGGGGTCGCCATGAGTTGGGGTTGACTTGATGGCAATGTTTTTTTTTACAGATGTTTTTACCTCCTGGTGCTTCCCCTACCCCCTTGGGTTAGAGCACTAGAAGGGAATGGACATTTTAAATAAATACAGAGATTATTAGATTGCTTTCCAAATAGATGATAACACTCTACGTTTCTGCCATCAACATGGCAGTTCCCTTTTTGTCACTCTTTACCACCTGTATTTTGTCAATCCGATGGGTATAAAATAATCTCACTGTTATTTAATTTGGATTTCCCCTGACTCTAGTGAATTTGAGTATTTAAAAAAAAAAATGTTTATTGGCGAGTTGGCTTTGCTCTTCTAGGAACTTGTCTATTTAAACCCTTTGGCTGTTTCTCTATCAGGTTGTTTATATTTTTCTTTGTCAATTTGTAAGAACCCTTAGTTTATTATAGTTATTAACGCATTTTCAGTCAGCTGAGTTAGAAACATTTTTTTTTTTTGCAGATTTGTTTTTTGTTTGAAGCCCTTGTTTATGGGCTATTTTGCTTTATGGGAGCCCTTTATTGACTGGGGCAATAGGGCTTTAGACAAGTTCTTTCACCGATCTCTGCCCTACTTCCCTCCTGTGTTAAATGTGGATAGTAACAGTATCTACCTTACAAGGTGTCTGGGAAGATTAAATTATGGATTCTATTTAAGGGTCTAGCCCAGTGTCTGGCACAGGGGATGCATTCTAAAAGTGCAGTGGATACTGTTAAATAATTCCACTGTTGTCATCCCCAAAGCAGCCCATCGTGTCTCTATTGCTGTTGGCTGTGACCCATTCTCTGATTGCCCCTTACCTGACCCTACCACCCATTTTGTCCCCTGCAGAGATGCTGGTCCCACCGCCTTAGGCCCCAGGGATCAGGAGCTATGGGGCCTGGGGCCCTCTCATCTCTACTGCTGCTGTTGCACTTGGTGGCAACTGGAGATGCTGACATGAAGGGGCATTTTGACCCTGGTGAGGAGCCTGGGTCTTGGGTCCATGTGGAATGGGGCTTGGGAGGCAGACAGTTGGGGGCCTTGACCCTGCATATGCCTGTGTCCACCCAGCCAAGTGCCGCTATGCCCTGGGCATGCAGGACCGGACCATCCCTGACAGTGACATCTCTGCCTCTAGCTCCTGGTCGGACTCCACTGCTGCCCGCCACAGCAGGTACCTGGCACACCTGGGTTGCACCACAGGGAACTCCTAGGGCCTCTACTTGACCTTCCAGCCCCTCTGCACAAGCCAAAAGACTTTTGAGAGAGCCTATGCCAATGAAATCCCTGCAGTCCTGGGGGCTTTAAATACTAAAGAGGGAGGCCAAGAGAGGGTCAGATATTCCTGTGACCTCCTTCCCCCTTGCAGACTGGAGAGCAGTGATGGGGATGGGGCATGGTGCCCAGCATCGCCAGTGTTTCCCAAGGAGGAAGAGTACCTTCAGGTGGATCTGCGACGGCTGCACCTGGTGGCTCTGGTGGGCACCCAGGGAAGACATGCTGGGGGCCTTGGCAAGGAGTTCTCCCCCAGCTACCGGCTGCGTTACTCCCGGGATGGCCACCGCTGGATGGATTGGAGGGACCGCTGGGGTCAGGAGGTGAGGCTGCAGGGGCAGAACCAAAGGAAGCCTGGCTCTCTTCTCTTCAGCTACACTTTATCCACTGATGACTCTCCAGTTTACACCAGCTCCAGCCCAAGCCTGACCCCCGAGTGCCATGCAGTGTTGCAAACCTGACCACCTTCTTCACCTCTCCACTTAGATGTCTAACAGGATCTCAAACTTATTAACTTCCCAAGCTGAACTTGATTCCCACCCGCCCCAAACCTGCTCCTCCTCCAGAATTTTCCAGCTCAGGAAACAATAACATCTTTGCCCAGTTGCTCAGGCCATAAGCTGATACCCCAACTTCTCTTTTTCTCCCACTTGCAAAGTATCAGCAAGGCCTGTCTATTCTACCACCATGATATTTCCTGAACCCAACTGCTTCTCACCACCTCCACCTCTACAGGCCTAGGCTAGATGATGGCCTAGATGATGGCAGTTGTCTCCAAACTGCTCTCCCTTCTCCTGCCTTTGTCCCTCTGAAGTCCCATCTCCACCTAGGAGCTACAGTGTTGCACCTCGCTCAAACCCCTCCACTGTCAGAACAAGAGCTAAGCTTCTTACAGAATGCTGAGCCCAACCTAGCTCTTGCCCACTGCTCTTCTCCCTCCCTTTGTTCACTTCTCCCTGCCCCCCTGGTATTCCTGCTGTTCCTGGAACATGCCAGGGCTCATTCCCACAGCCTGAGGCATTTTCACTTGCCCTTCTAGTTCCTGGAAGGCTCCTCCCTAGATGGGCACAGGCTCTCCCTCCCTCCATTCAGTTTCCCCTCAGATGTCATCTCAGAGAGCCTCATCTGACCACCCAGCTCCCCCTGCTCTGCCCCCTCCCCTTCCTCTTGTTCTTCACAGCTGCTTCTCCTGCTGGAATCTCAGTCTTGTGAGGGGAGGGACTGTGCCTGATGTTTGCCACGGGGACGTGCCTGGCACAGAGTGGGACTCAGGCCAGTGTCGGTGGGGACATGCCTGGCACAGAGTGGGACTCAGGCCAGTGTCTGTTGAATGAACAGGGGGAATGGGGTAAAAGGGGAGAGGCAAGCCAAAGCAGGGATGTCGAGCCATGAGGGAGGGATTGGATAGAATGAGCAAGGATGAGCAGCTTTGAGACCAATGGATGGAGCCAGGCCAGGAGAGAGGGGAGGGCTGATACTGGAGTGATGAGGGTGCCGTCAGGGATGAGAGGGGTGTCAGAGCCTGGCTGCGCCCTACAGCCCTGTCTGCTCAGTGCCGGTCTCTATGGCTGGTGTGAGCCAGGCCAGGGAGCAGCTGGAGGCTGGGAAGTTAGATTCCACCCTGGAGCCCTTCCCACACATTCACCCTGTTTCCTGGCCCACAGGTGATCTCAGGGAATGAGGACCCTGGGGGAGTAGTGCTGAAGGACCTTGGCCCCCCCATGGTGGCCCGACTGGTTCGCTTCTACCCGCGGGCTGACCGGGTCATGAGCGTCTGCCTGCGGGTGGAGCTGTATGGCTGCCTCTGGAGCGGTGAGTCTCTCAGTCCCCTGAGACTCCTATTCTGGGGATAACAAGATGGGGAGTGGAGAGAAGGGCTTCTGAGATCCTCTTTCTGCTGTTGGGAAGCAGTTGCTCTGCGCGAGGCCACTGGCCAACATGGTCATGTCTTGTCAGAGGGCCCGTGGGGGTGCGAGGAAGGGGCCTGCAGCCTGCCCAGGCCGACACAGGCTGGAGGACAGAGGCCCCGCTCCCCTAACACCTTCCTCCCACTCTGTCCAGATGGACTCCTGTCTTACACGGCCCCTGTGGGGCAGACCATGTACCTCTCCGAGGCTGTGCACCTCAACGATTCCACCTATGATGGACACACTGTTGGCGGGTGAGAGGAATGGACCCTGCGGGACATGGGCCTGGGTGGAAGGAAGTCAGAGTGAGGGTGGGGGAGGTCTGGGCAATGAAATGGACAGGCTGAGGAGAGGGATGGGCTAGGTGGTGCCTAAAGGGACAGAACTAGGAATGGCAGGTAGCAGGCAGGGCCACCACTAGCCCATATGACACTTTTGTGCAAATTAGAAAAAGCAACCCCTTCTCTGAGACATTTACATCTGTGAAATTGCCATACTAGATATTCACATCATAGTCTGAATGGAGCCCCTTAGAGGCACAAAGTACCCTCGATGGTCCTGGGGGTAGGGAAGAGAGGGAGCAGGAGGCTGGGGCAGGAGGTGAAGAGCTGGGCCAGGAGATGGGGCCAGGCCACTCTGTGTGTGTGTGTGTGTGTGTGTGTATGTGTGCGTGTCTGTGTATGTGTGGTGGGCAGGGGCAGAGCACCCTGAAAGGTGACCTCCTGTCCTCTTCCAATCTCCTCTTCCTTGGTCTCCGCCTGACCAGGCTGCAGTACGGAGGTCTGGGCCAACTGGCAGATGGTGTGGTAGGGCTGGATGACTTTAGGAAGAGTCAGGAGCTGCGAGTCTGGCCAGGCTATGACTACGTGGGATGGAGCAATCACAGCTTCCCCAGCGGCTATGTGGAGATGGAGTTTGAGTTTGACAGGCTGAGGGCCTTCCAGGCCATGCAAGTGAGTGAGTTTCTTTCTCAGAAGTGGGCTCCGAGGCCAAGGGGGGTGACCGTGGGCGCTCCTGGTCTTGACCCTGTGTCCCTCCTATCTGCCCCTCAGGTCCACTGCAACAACATGCACACGCTGGGAGCCCGGCTGCCTGGCGGGGTGGAGTGTCGCTTCAAGCGGGGCCCTGCCATGGCCTGGGAGGGGGAGCCCGTGCGCCATGCCCTTGGGGGCAGCCTGGGTGACCCCAGAGCTCGGGCTGTCACGGTGCCCCTGGGGGGCCGTGTAAGCCGCTTTCTGCAGTGCCGTTTCCTCTTTGCGGGGCCTTGGCTACTCTTCAGTGAGATAGCCTTCATCTCTGGTAAGCCCCTGGTAAGCCCCTGGTTACACCCAATCCCTAGCCCCTGGGATTGCTAACTGGTATGATCTCCCCAACCTTGCAGTGCCCCAAACATCCACGCCTGGCACCATCTCTACATATCACCCATCAGACATCCCAACCAGTGATGCCAGAAATAATTTGAGCCCCTCCCTTTCCTGTCCCCCGTATATCTCTGTCTTTCCGTTATGAGCCCCTCACTCATACAGATACTGAGCTAGGATGACAGTACTTGTTGAAATACTGAGACACTTCTGCGCTCAGTTGGGAAATAGCCTCTTCTCCAAGTTTGCTAATACTCAGGACCCTCCCCTGTGCTCCCCCAGGAGCCCTCCACCTCCCCGCAGTTCAGCACTAAGGGGTTAACATCTGGAGCAACAAGGGATCCCTGGGATTTTGTTCCCACCACCAGTTCTCATTGGTTGGTGTCCAACTGGTCAGTTACATATATTGAACATCACCCCAGTCTCATTACTTTACCTACCAACTCAATTCCCAAGGTCTCATGCAAGTATGCCCCACTTTCATCTCTCTACCTGACCCCCTCCTTTCCTCTCCTCTTTTACCTCAGATGTTATAAACGACTCATCTCTGGCTCTGGGAGGCACCTTCCCGCCAGCTCCCTGGTGGCCACCAGGCCCACCTCCCACCAACTTCAGCAGCCTGGGTGAGCAGCCTCTGGGCTTCTTCCAGGTTTTATCTCCGGGACCTGTGGACCTCACTCCACCATTCCTCCCTGGGCCTTCCCTGCTCAGGCTGGGTGGGAAGCCTCCTGTGATTCTGACCCTTCTGCCTTCACCAGAGTTGGATCCCAGGGGCCAGCAGCCCGTGCCCAAGGCTGAGGGGAGCCCGACTGCCATCCTCATCGGCTGCCTGGTAGCCATCATCCTGCTGCTGTTGCTCATCATTGCCCTCATGCTGTGGCGGCTACACTGGCGTAGGCTCCTCAGCAAGGTGGGCGGAACTGGCTGGGGGCTGGGGGGCCAGCCGTGGTCAGGGCAGCCTGATGAGGGCAGGATGTGGGTGTGGACAGTGAGGCCAGTGTTTGCCTGGGCTCCTGTATTAGGTCCAGCACAGAACGCAGGCCACAGTCCAATGAGGCTCACTAAAGGAGGGTTTAGTAAAGAAACCTTGTATGAAGGAGTGGGCAGGGTGCACAGAAATCGCAAGGAATAGTGCAGTACCCAGGGCTAGTCACTGCAGAGCTGTGACCATCCCTGAGTCTGCCAGGGTGAGAGGAGGGGCAGCTACTAGAACCGTGGAGAGGGCACCTTGAGAGGGGCTGTGGGCTGTGATAAGGGATGCAGCTAGCCCAAGTCCACCTCCCAGGGAGCAGCCAGGCGAAAAACTCGCCCGACTTCACTTTCTGCTTTCCGTCCAACTCCTGCTGGGGCTCCTTTCTGGCCAAACTCAACCAGGAGCCTGTTGGGTACAGTGTATACTGATCAGCCTCTTGGGACGGAAGCAGGGTGGAGAAGGGCAAAGAGTGGAGGGAGAGGGGTAAACAGAAGTCTGGCACACCCCAAGTCTACGTCTTCTGGGTGACAGTCCAGTGGTAGCAATACTGTTAAGGTTGATAATTACGGACTGATCAGATTTGGTTTGGAATGCCACTGTGGGACACGAGACAAGTTACTTAAATGCTCTTGAGCCTCGGGTTCTTTACCTGTGAAATGGAGCTAATAGCAGTTGCAACTAGAGGACTATTGGGAGGACTAAAGGAGAGAACATGGGTACAGCACTTAGCACAGTGTCAGGAAGTGTGTGCTAAGCAGTGGCCACAGTTAACATTTCCCATTCCCTGTAACAAGGCTGAGCGTCGGGTGTTAGACGAGGAGCTGACAGTTCATCTCTCTGTCCCGGGGGACACCATCCTCATCAACAACCGCCCAGGCCCTCGAGAGCCACCCCCTTACCAGGAGCCTCGGCCCCGTGGAAATCCGCCCCACTCTGCTCCCAGTGTCCCTAATGGTTCTGGTAAGACCTGTTGTGTTCCAGTCCACCTCTGTCCTCTCTGTCTGCCTGTTTTCTTATTGTATCCTTTTCCTTCTCCTTCTCCATTCCCTTCTTTTCCTGTCCTTCCCAGTTTCAACTCATTTTCCTATTTCTATGCCCCTGGTCACCCTCTATATCACTCCATGTCCCTGCCACATAATTACCCTCAAGAATTTCCCATAATCCTCAACAGTTTCATCTTGTCTCTGGGTCCCATACACAGCACTTTATCGTCTCTATTGTATCTTCTCATTGTGTCTCCCTGGCCCCTCTCCTTTCTCTTAGACTCGCCATGTTTGTTCCATTCATCCATCTACCCATCCGTCCTTTGCCCGTTCGTTCATATATTCATACATTTGTCCATCATCCATCCATCCACTCTTCATTCATATCCATTCGTCCATCCATCTACCCCTCCATCCATTCATCACCCATCCATCCATCATCCGCCCATCTGTACATACATATATTTGGCCATCCATCATCCACCCAACCATCACCTATCCATCCCTCCAACCATTTTCCATACAGCTACCCATCACTCTCCAGGTCCTTGTTGTCCCCATCAGCCCTGGTCTTACCCTATTCTGGATCTCCTTGTCTGTCTAGCCTCGAGTCTCATCCCTTCCCGGTGTCTCCCCCCTCCTTCTCCCGACAGCGTTGCTGCTCTCCAATCCAGCCTACCGCCTCCTTCTGGCCACTTACGCCCGTCCCCCTCGAGGCCCGGGCCCCCCCACACCCGCCTGGGCCAAACCCACCAACACCCAGGGTAAGCCCCTCTACCCCTGGGCTCCACCAGGCTCCCCAGACCCCCATGGGGCAGGGAAAGTCCTCACACCTTGCACTCCCTCCTTTCTTGACTGGAGCCTCTTCTGCTCTCCTGAGCTCCTAAGGGGAAAGCTCTTAATGCCGTTAGCTCTCCTCTGCTGCTTCTTGCTCCTTTTTAAGGCCTTTCCCTTGAGCCTAGGAATAGAAAGCTTACTCGTTCTCAGCTCTTTACACCTCCTCTTTAATCCATCTCTTCAGCTCTCCAGAGCCAGAGAGGAGGTTCCTGTGGTGGCCCAAGGTTCTCTTATAACCCCTCCTTTATTCTCCCCTCTTTCTAGAGATGCAAGGAGGAGGGCCTTTCATTCTGGGTGCTTGCCCCCTCCCCCTGCCTGTCCTCTCTGCAGTCCCAGAGGTGAAGGCTCATGCCCATTCCCTTTCTGTCTGCTCTTCCTCTCCTTGGTGTTGCCTTCTCATTGTTTCCCTCTCTCCAGGGCAAGAGGGGACAGCTCTGCTTCCTCTCCTTCTGTCTGTAGACTCCTTGTTGTTGGGGCTGTGAGGAATTGTTCCCCTCTCTTCCTCTCTGTCTACCCCTGTCTCTGCTTGTCTTTGAGCTCAGTGTGTTGGGACAGGGTGGGTTTGGGTAACCATGGTAGAAAGAGCCAGGCCAAAAGCAGGGAGTAGAAGAGCAAAATGAAGGGGAGGGAGCTGGGAGTGGGACAATGGTTTGGAATGTGGAGGGTGACTGGATAGCAGGGACCATCCTTTTGATGGTGGGAAGAGGAATTCTTTTTCCAGCCGACTTTCCTCATGGTCTTTTGGGCTATGGAAGATCTCTAGAGAATAAGACTTTATGACGTTCTTTGCTCAACCATTTCCATTGCCCTGAAACCACTCTCTGGAACAGCTAACCCTCATCCCATGCCAGCATCTTCTCTCTGGTTTGAGGTTGGTGGGTGGAATACCAGGGAAGATACAGAGTAGACCCAGTCTCTCACTAGCTGGAGACATGAGGCCTCTGGGAGGCTGGGGTGTGGAGAACCGGGGCTCTCAGGGGCTGCTATACTATTCCTGATGCCTCATCCTCTCTTCTTTTCCTTCATACTTCAGCCTGCAGTGGGGACTATATGGAGCCCGAGAAGCCATGTGCCCCGCTTCTGCCCCCTCCTCCCCAGAACAGCGTCCCTCATTATGCCGAGGCTGACATTGTCACCCTGCAGGGTGTAACCGGGGGCAATACCTATGCCGTGCCCGCACTGCCCCCAGGGGCTGTTGGGGATGGGCCCCCCAGAGCGGATTTCCCTCGGTCTCGGCTCCGCTTCAAGGAGAAACTTGGTGAAGGCCAGTTTGGGGAGGTAAGAAGGATCCCTGCCCAGCCATGAATAGTGTCTGACCTGATCTGGGGCTCTGTCACCATGCTCACACATCCCCCTTGGCCAGGCCCTCAGTCATCTGTGACCGTGCTATCCCATTGACCCTATGGCTGCCTAGCAAATGACCTTCTTTTTCCAGGTCCACCTGTGTGAAGTAGAGAGCCCTCAAGATCTGGTCAGTCTTGATTTCCCCCTTAACGTGCGCAAGGGACATCCCTTGCTGGTAGCTGTCAAAATCCTACGGCCAGATGCCACCAAGAATGCCAGGTGAGGAGCAGGGCTGGTGGTCCTGTGAGCAGGAGGAGGGAGATGCAAGTCACCCCCTTGGCCTTTCTCTTCACTTTTTCCTACTTCTCCAGGAATGATTTCCTGAAGGAGGTGAAGATCATGTCACGGCTAAAAGACCCCAACATCATTCGGCTCCTGGGTGTGTGTGTGCAGGACGACCCCCTCTGCATGATTACCGATTACATGGAGAATGGCGACCTGAACCAGTTCCTCAGTGCCCATCAGCTAGAGGACAAGGCAGCTGAGGGGGCCTCAGGGGACGGGGAGGCTGCCCAGGGACCCACCATCAGGTAACCAGCCTACCCGGACTGGGCTTTCCCGATTGCCCCCCAAGGAGGTCTGCTCCGTTGCCCTTGCCCCAGCCTGGAGACAAAAATGGGGCGGTGGGGTAGGGAAGCAGGTAGAGGCTCTAGGGGGTGCCTAGGGTGACGAAGATGCAACCATTTTAATCCAAGAACTTAAGGGACAGAAAGGCTGGGGATTACTATGGTGGGGGTGGTGAAGGGACTAGGACCCTGTCATGAATTTCTCTTCTGCCTTCCCTCACCCTCACTCACTCTGAGTTCAAACTGAGGAGGAGCATAATGAGAGATAGATCCCTAGGGTTAGATGAGCCAAAGAGAAGTTGTATTGGAACCTACCATCTGGCGTCCACAGAGGGGCGGGCAGTGTCCATGGGTATCTTGTCTCCACTCCTGGGCTTGGGGAGTGGGCTCCCCTTCCTCTCCCAGAAGGGAATCTGTAAAGTGGGGAGGAGACAGGGCTGCCCCCACAATGACCCTCTGTTGTCACCTTTCTCAGCTACCCAATGTTGTTGCACGTGGCAGCCCAGATCGCCTCAGGCATGCGCTACCTAGCCACACTCAACTTTGTGCATCGGGACCTGGCCACAAGGAACTGCCTGGTTGGGGAAAATTTCACCATCAAAATCGCTGACTTTGGCATGAGCCGGAACCTCTATGCTGGGGACTATTACCGCGTGCAGGGCCGGGCGGTGCTGCCCATCCGGTGGATGGCCTGGGAGTGCATCCTCATGGTAAGCTGCCCGGAGAGAGGCAGGGTAGGTGGAGGCGGACCCTGGCTTTCTGTAGAGAACACTGGCTGCCCCTCACAGTCTGGAGTCCCTTTCAGTCACTCGCCTTCTCTGGACTGGTGTTCCTTCATCTGTAAAATGGGATCAGCTCATGCTTTGTAAGGTTCCTTCTGACCCAAGGGATTGGAGAAAGCAGGGAGCTATAGTGTGATGGGAAAAGGATCCAGGAGCCAAGAGTGAGGGTGGGGGATGAATTCAGGGTGCACAAAGCAAGAGGGATAAGGGGAGAGGGAGCCACAGATGGAAGGGGTTGGGTGGGGAGATAGAGGGTAGGAATCAGATAAAGGGGGGTGGGGCAGAGGAAGGATGGGTAGAAGAAGGAAGAGGTGGGCCAGGGCCCAGGAGAGAGGACTAAAGCAAGGAAGGTGGAGCCCTAGGGAGAGAAGCGCAGGTTTGTTGGGAAAGGTGGACTGGCTAAGGAGAGAAGATCGTAGGGTGGGGAGGGGTGGGCTGGGGCAAAGGGCTGAGTAGACCTGGAGCTCCCTGTGGGGAGGGGAGGAGGGTCTTCAGGGCCTGATCCCTTCCTTCTCTGCCTTTGTTGCCCTGTCCGTGCACCAGGGGAAGTTCACGACTGCAAGTGATGTGTGGGCTTTTGGGGTGACCCTGTGGGAGGTGCTGATGCTCTGCCGGGCCCAGCCCTTTGGGCAGCTCACCGACGAGCAGGTCATCGAGAATGCGGGAGAATTCTTCCGGGACCAAGGCCGGCAGGTCAGAAGGGAGGGCAGGGGAGGTGGACCAGGGAGCCCGGGAGGGGCAGAGCCCGTCAGCTTGAGGACTAAAGAGCATCTATCCCATGCCTCTCGCCCACCCTGCCACCATGCAGGTGTACCTGTCCCAGCCCCCGGCCTGCCCGCTGGGTGTGTACGAGCTGATGCGGCGGTGCTGGAGCCGGGAACCTGAGCAGCGACCACCCTTTTCCCAGCTGCATCGGTTCCTGGCAGAGGATGCGCTCAACACAGTGTGAATCCCAGCATCCTGCCCCTGCCCTTAGGGAGCAATTAAGGGGAAGCCAGCATCACTAAAGCAAAGAGAGACGACACTCCTGTCCCCTATCCCCCATCACCTCTGAATCCTGTGACTACAGGTGGGCTGGGCCTGCCCAGGGAGCTACGCCCTCCCTGCCCGACGTGCTCTCATGCCCCCTCCCTGTTCCTCCTCCCATCTCCTCTCCTAGAAGCCCCTGCCACCCACCCAGCTGGCCCTGTGGATGGGATCCTCTCTGACCTCTTCCAGCCATCCCTTGGGGGAAGGTGGGGCAAAGATAGGGCAGACACTGGACATGGCCCATTGGGGTACCTGGGCCCCGCTGGACAACACTGGTTTCCGGAGAGATGGCTGTGGCCCCTCAGCCTCTCTTTCCCGTCACACACTGGACAGCACTGGTGAGCATCTGGGGGGTGAGGAGGACAAGAAGGGGAGAGCTGCTCCCTGGTGACCGCTCCTGGAATTGTCTTCAGCTTTGGCTTCTCCCTCTCCTTCCCCTGCAACACTGGACCTGGGGGGGATTGCTGCCCCCAACCCCATCATCCCCACCTCCCTCCTGCTGTTTTGTAGCTAGAACTTCTCTAAGCCTGTATGGTTCTGTGGAATAAATACTGGGATTAGGGGGAAAGAGGGAGCAATGGCCTATGGCCCTGGGTTTGGACATCTCTATCGTAGCTGCCACATTGGTTTTTCTATAATCACTCGGGGTTTGTACATTTTTGGGGGGAGAGACGCAGATTTTTACACTAATATATGGACCTAGCTCAAGGCAATTTTAATCCCCTGCTCTAGGCAGGTAATAATAAAGGTTGAGTTTTCCACAACTGTGAGTTGGGTTTCTTGGGATTTCAGTAAAATCTGCCTCTTGCCCCCACACCAACCCATTTCCTTAGTTTCCTTCTTCTCTCTTCCTCCCCCTCCCATTCTGTCTCTTCTGCCCAAGCATGGAGCACAGAGTTCTGTTTATACACAATCCAGGTCCTGGACTGCGGGACCTCAGGAGAATTGCATGGATGTATGAACCATGTCAAGGAGCCTGGGTAGCACAAGCAGTTTGTGATCAGCTGCTAACTGAAAGGTTGGTGGTTCGAACTCACCCAGCAGCTCCACAGAAAAAAAGGCCTGCTTCGATAAAGATGACAGCCAACAAAACCGTATGGGGCAGTTCTACTCTGTAATATGTGGGATTGCCATGAGTCAGGAGCCAACCCCACTGCAGCTAACAACAGTGACCCATGTCTACTTGGGGAGATCTGCAGGAGGCCCAGTGCCTCCCTCTTCCACACTGTGGTTAAGGAGGTGGACTAGGCCAGGGATTCTTAACCTTTTTTGATGCCCTGGACCCTTTTGGCAATCTGAAGAGGTGTACCGATTCCTCCGCAGAATTATGATCTAAAACCCCCAAAATAAAACACATAGGATTACCAAGAAAACCAACTGAAACAGTTACCAAGATGTTTAAAAATTGTGGTATAACCTATGAGCTTCTTTTTAATACATTTAATAACAAGACCTGGAAGAAGGTGTAATAACTGTTGACATTTCCAGGAAGTAATGAGCAAAAACGCTATTTTAAGATTTCTACAACCATAATTGGATATAAAAATAGCTGTGATGTCTATTAGTGACAAGTCACTACTGCTAATACTACCGGGGGTTTTGCCTACAATTACAATCGAAGGAAATAATAAATTTTCAGTTAGTAAAAATAAAGGTGTAATTTTTCTCCCCTTGTACAAATTTAAGGACCTGGGAGCCCCTGATGAAGAACCCTTGGACTAGGCTGAGTAAGTGTGCAGATTACCCAATAGGTGTACACTCTTGGCTGGAAGCTGGAATCAGGAGCCTAAATTCTCTCAGAAGCCTGCGAGGATGAGCTGAAATTACTAAGAATGCATTGAACAAAGAGTTCAAATTTGGAAAGAAAAACAAAAAACAGTTGCAAGTATTGGACAAGGCAGACCCGGCTCGACAGCCGGTATCATTTGCCACAGAGTCATTGCCGACTCCTGGAGACCCTGTGTGTGTCAGAGCAGAACCCTGCTCTGTAGGGTTTTCAGTGGCTGATCTTTTGGAAGCAGATCGCCAGGTCTTTCTTCTGAGGCACCTCTGGGTTGACATAAACTTCCAACCTTTTGGTCAGCAGTCAAGCATGTGAACTGTGTGCGCCACCCAGGGATTCATGTCAAATAAAGACCCTGGGGCTTTGGTTGATGACATCCTCAAAAGGAGCCAACTGGATAATGAGGACAACCATAAAGATAATTTAATCTTAGGTTGAATTAACAGGCCCTCGGGGAAAACTCTAATAGTCTTGCTGAAACCTACGTAGGTCAGACCATTGTGCACTGTTGTTTAAGAGAGTTTAGAGTTCAGAGGTCAGAACCCAGATTAGTGAGCAATGGAACCCATGACAGTGAACCAATAACTCCCAAATTTACATCTCTAAGCCCAGAACTAAGCTTTACCCAATGCCTTGAGTTGATTCCGATTCATAGCAACCCCACAGGGTCTCCAGGCTGTAAATCTCTACAGAAGCAGACTGCCACATCTTTCTCCCACAGAGCTGCTGGTGGTTTCAAACCTCCGACCTTTCAATTAGTAGTTGATCGCTTTAGCCACTGCGCCACCAGGACTCCTAGAACGAAGCTACAGACCTATACAACTACCTGAAGTTCATCTGCAACTCAGTCTCAGATGTCCAAACCTGCTCCTTCTCCGTGATTTATTTGGCTACACAAACCAGAAGCCTGGGGGGTTGTCCTTGGGACTCCCTTACCTTTATCCTTACCTCTGAAACCCATTCTATCCTGAAGCCCTGCTGATTTTGCCTCCCAAATTTCCCTTTGACTTGTTCATTTCTTTCTATCTCCATCATCGTCCTGGTACACACTACCAAAGCAGAAGTCTCCTAGCTTGTCACCCCAGGTCTGCGCCTGCAACTGTCTGGTTTGTTTTTGGCACTGCAGCCACCAAACCAAAACTCAAACCCACTACCGTCAAGTCGATTCCAACTCATAGTACCCCATAGACAGAAGTGAGCTACCCCACAGGGTCTCCAGGCTGTAAATCGTTACAGAAGCAGACTGCCACATCTTTCTCCCACAGAGTGGCTGGTGGGTTCAAACTGCTGACCTTTTAGTTAGCAGCCAAGCACTTAGACACTGTGCCAGCAGGTCTCCTTACTGCAGCCACAGTGATCTTTCAAACACAAAAATCTGACCCCTATCTTTTATTTCAAACCCTTTAATACCCAAAACCAAACCCAGTGCCATGGAGTCGATTCCGGCTCATAGTGACCCTATAGGACAGAGTAGAACTGCCCCACAGAGTTTCCAAGGAGCGCCTGGCGGATTTGAACTGCCAACCCTTTGATTAGCGGCCGTAGCACTTAACCACTACGCCATCAGGGTTTCCAAACCCTTTAATAGCTTCCACAATCTTCTTTCTGGCCAAGTTAGGCCCCCAAACACCTGTCCAGTGTCCTCTCCCACCCTCTCTATGAGCCACTGGTCTTCAGTTCTTCCATGGGCTAGTCCCTTATGCCACAGGGCCTTTGTAGCATGCTGTTCCCCCATATGGAACACTGTTCCTTGCTGTCTTTGCATTGTTAACTCCTGCTTCTTCTCCAGCAGCCTTCTGTGACCTCCCCAACTAGGTCAAACCCCTCCTGATGCTCTTGGAGCACATGGATCTGTCCTTTGTAGCACTTAAAAACAAACACAAAAAACAACCAGCTGCTTTGGAGTTGATTCTAACTCATGGCAACCACGTCAGAGTAGAACCATGCTCCATAGGGTTTTCAATGGCTGACTTTTCAGCAGTAGATTGCCAGGCCTTTCTTCTGAGGCACCTCTGGGTGGACTTGAACCTCCAACCTTTCAGTTAGCAGCCAAGTGCTTTACCCATTTCCATCACCCTCAGACAGCACTTGTTATAGGTGCAATTTTACATTTTTTTTTTTTTTAAATACCTGCCTCCCCCACTAGACTGTAAGCTTCACAAGGGCAAGTTCCTAGAGCACGGCTCAACAAATATTGCTTGAAAGAACTGTCATCAAACATCTAAAGAGCTAACATAAGAGATTGGATTATTCTGTGCAGTTAGAGAACTAGGATCAATAAGTGAGTTATAGAAAAAAATGATGGTGATAATTTTTACTTAACACCTACTATGTGCCAGGTACCACACTTACTACAGATCATACTACTCACAACAACATATGAAGTAGTTAAAAGCACTCTCATTTCACAGAGAAGAAAACTTCGTTAGGTTAAGCAACGTTCTCAAGGTAGTAGAGCCAGTAAAAGGCTCCTGGCTCTCTGGTCTTTCTCTCCAAGATGGTGTCTGAAGGGAGGAGGGTGTGAGCGCACCATCACAGCTCATTTGCAAGCACAGGCTGGACGACCCTTTGTCAGGAAGCGCTTCCCACAATTTCAGCTCCTAGCCTTCCTTCTTAGGCCCAGCTGGCTCACCAGCTTAATTTTCTTCCTTAAGGCCGGTGCTAAGAACTCAGCCTGTGCTCAGTTCCCGCCACCAGCCGTCCCGCCCTTGTTCACTGCATCCCTCAGAGCAGGGCACCCCAAGAGAACTCTCTGCCATAATGGAAATGTTCTGTAGCTGCACTGTCCAATAAGTAACCAACTAGCCACATATGGCCATGGAGCATTGAAATGGGGCTAGGAGAACTGAGGAATTGAATTTTATTTTTGTTAAATAGCCACAGGTGGCTAGTGGTGACAGCACAGGACAGTGCAGTCTTGGCGTTTTCCCCGCATTGTAGGGCATCGTGACACAGTTCTGCCCAGCTACCCCTTGCTGGGTCCCTCCAAAATGAAGAATATGGCCTCTCAGTTTTTCATGCATAGAGAAGCTTTTTGCAAAGATGGCAGCTCTGTACTATGTGTGCCATTTCTTTTCTCTCTCTGAGGACAGGTCATAGATAGCTCCTCTCTAAGGGTAGCCCAGGAATTTACATTGTCGGGATAACCCATATTTTACCTAACTGGATATTCAGGCTATTTCCATTGTTTTCATCATACATGAACAAATACGCTTCAGTGAATATCTCTGCATGTACATGTTGGAGAGTTTCAGTATGATACATTCCTAGAGGTGGACTTGTTACGTCAAAGGGTAGCCACGTTAAAATTGCTGATAAATCAAAAAAAACAAGCTCATTGCCATGGAGTTGATTCAGACTTATGGTGACCCTATGTGTTACAGAGCAGAACTGCTCCATAGGGTTTTCTTGGCTGTAATGTTCATGGAAGCAGATGGCCAAGCCATTCTTCTGAGGCACTACTGGGTGGGTTCGAACCATCAACCTTTAGAAGTTGAGCTATGAAAAACCATTTGTGCTCAGGGACTAAAAGTGTTGATACCAAAAAAACAAAAAAAGAAAAGCCAAACCCATTGCCATTGAGTTTTTTTTTTTTTTTCAATTTTTATTATGCTTTAAGTGAAAGTTTACAAATCAAGTCAGTCTTTCACATAAAAACTTAAATACACTTTGCTACACACTCCCAATTACTCTCCCTCTAATGAGACAGCCTGCTTTCTCTCTCCACTCTCTCTTTTCCTGTCCTTTTTGCCAGCCTCTAATCTCCTCCACCCTCTCATCTCCCCTCCAGGCATGAGATGCCAACATAGTCTCAAGTGTTCACCAGGTCCAAGAAGCTCACTCCTCACCAGCAGCCCTCTCCAACCCATTGTCCAGTCCAATCCATGTCTAAAGAGTTGGCTTTGGGAATGGTTCCTGTCCTGGGCCAACAGAAGGTCTGGGGGGGCCATGACCACTGGGGTCCTTAAGTCTGGTCTTTTTATGAGAATTTGGGGTCTGCATTCCACTGTTGTCCGGCTCCCTCAGGGGTTCTCTGTTGTGTTCCCTGTCAGGGCAGTCATCGGTTGTAGCCGGGCACCATCTAGTTCTTCTGGTATCAGGATGCAGTCTCTGGTTCATGTGGCCCTTTCTGTCTCCTGGGCTCGTAATTACCGTGTGTCCTTGGTGTTCTTCATTCTCCTTTGATCCAGGTAGGTTGAGACCAATTGATGCATCTTAGATGGCTGTTTGCTAGTGTTTAAGACCCCAGACGCCACTCATGAAAGTGGGATGCAGAATGTTTTCTTAATAGATTTTATTATGCCAGTTGACTTAGATGTCCCCTGAAATCATGGTCCCCAAACCCCTGCCCCTGCTACACTGGCCTTCGAAGCATTCAGTTTATTCAGGAAACTTCTTTGCTTTTGGTTTAGTCCAGTTGTGCTGACCTCCCCTGTATTGTGTGTTGTCTTTCCCTTCACCTAAAGTAGTTCTTATCTACCAACTAGTTAGTGAATACCCCCTCTCACCCTCCCCCCTCTCGTAACCACAAAAGACTGTTTTCTTCTCAGTTTAAACTATTTCTCAAGTTCTTATAATAGTGGTCTTATACAATACTTGTCCTTTTGTAACTAATTTCACTCAGCATAATGCCTTCCAGGTTCCTCCATGTTATGAAATGTTTCACAGATTCCTTACTCTTCTTTATCGATGCGTAGTATTCCATTGTGTGAATATACCATAATTTATTTATCCATTCATCTGTTGATGGACACCTTGGTTGCTCCCATGTTTTTGCTATTGTAAACAGTGCTGCAATAAACATGGGTGTGCATATATCTGTTCTTGTAAAGGCTCTTATCTCTCTAGGATATATTCCGAGGAGTGGGATTGCTGGATCGTATGGTAGTTCTATTTCTAGCTTTTTAAGGAAGCGCCAAATCGATTTCCAAAGTGGTTGTACAATTTTACATTCCCACCAGCAGTATATAAGTGTTCCAGTCTCTCCACAGCCTCTCCAACATTTATTATTTTGTGTTTTTTGGATTAATGCCAGCCTTGTTCGAGTGAGATGAAATCTCATTGTAGTTTTGATCTTCATTTCTCTAATGGCTAATGATCGTGAGCATTTCCTCATGTATGTTAGCTAGCTACCTGAATGTCTTCTACAGTGAAGTGTCTATTCATATCTTTTGCCCATTTTTTAATACAGTTGTCTTTTTGTAGTTGAGTTTTTGCAGTATCATGGAGATTTTAGAGATCAGATGCTGATCGGAAATGTCATAGCTAAAAACTTTTTCCCAGTCTGTAGGTAGTCTTTTTACTCTTTTGGTGAAGTCTTTGGGTGAGCATAGGTGTTTGATTTTTAAAGGAGCTCCCAGTTATCTACTTTTTCTTCTGCATTCTTAATAATGTTTTGTATACTGTTTATGCCATGAATTAGGGCTCCTAATGTTGTCCCTATTTTTCTTCCATGATCTTTATCGTTTTAGGTTTTATATTTAGGTCTTTAAACCATTCTGAGTTAGTTTTTGTGGATGGAGTGAGGTATGGGTCTTGTTTCATTTTTTTGCAGATGGATATCAAGTTATGCCAGCACCATTTGTTAAAAAGACTGTCTTTTCCCCATTTAACTGTTTTGGGGCCTTCGTCAAATATCAGCTGCTCATATGTGGATGGATTTATGTCTGGATTCTCAATTCTGTACCATTGATGTATGTATCTGTTGTACCAGTACCAGGCTGTTTTGACTACTGTGGCGGTATAATAGGTTCTAAAATCAGGTAAAGTAAGGCCTCCCACTTTGTTCTTCTTTTTCAGTAATGCCTTATTTATCCGGGGCCTCTTTCCCTTCCATATGAAATTGGTGATTTGTTTCTCCATCTCATTAAAGAATGTTGTTGGGATTTGGATTGGAATTGCATTAAATGTATAGATCGCTTTTGGTAGATTAAGACATTTTTATAATGTTAAGTCTTCCTATCCATGAGCAAGGTATGTTTTTCCATGTATGTCTCTTTTGGTTTCTTGCAGAAGTGAACTGTAATTTTCTAAGTCTTTTACATCTCTGGTATGATTTATTCCTAAGTACTTTATCTTCTTGGGGGCTACTGTAAATGGCATTGATTTGGTGATTTCCTCTTTAATGTTCTTTTTGTTGGTGTAGAGGAATCCAACTGATGTTTGTATGTTTACCTTGTATCCCAATACTCTGCTGAACTATTAGTTTCAGTAGTTTTCTGGAGGATTCCTTAGGGTTTTCTGTGTATAAGATCATGTCATCTGCAAACAGAGATACTTTTACTTCTTCCTTGCCAATCTGGATGCCCTTTATTTCTTTATCTAGCCTAATTGCTCTGGCTAGGACTTCCAGCACAATGTTGAATAAGAGTGGTGATAAAGGGCATCCTTGTCTGGTTCCTGATCTCAGTGGGAATGCTTTCAGGCTTTCTCCATTTAGGGCAATGTTGGCTGTTGGCTTTGTATAAATGCCCTTTTTTATGTTGAGGAATTTTCCTTCTATTCCTATTTCGCTGAGAGTTTTTATCATGAACGTGTGCTGAACTTTGTTAAATGCCTTTTCTGCATCAATTGATAAAATCATGTGATTCTTGTCTTTTGTTTTATTTATGTGGTGGATTACATTAATTGTTTTTCTAATGTCGAACCATCCCTGCATACCAGGTATGAGTTCCACTTGGCCATGGTGAATTATTTTTTTGATATGTTGTTGAATTCTATTGGCTAGAATTTTGTTGAGGATTTTTGCATCTACATTCATGAAGGATACAGGTCTATAATTTTCTTTTCTTATGGTGTCTTTACCTGGTTTTGGTATCAGGGATATGGTGGCTTCACAGAATGAGTTTGGTAGTATTCTGTCCTTTCCTATGCTCTGAAATACCCTTAGTAGTAGTGGTGTTAACTTTTCTCTGAAAGTTTGGTAGAACTCTGCAGTGAAGCCACCCGGACCAGGACTTTTTTTTTTGTTGGGAGTTTTTTGATTACCTTTTCAATCCCTTCTTTCGTTATGAGTCTATTTAGTTGTTCTACCTCTGTTTGTGTTAGTTTAGGTAGGTAGTGTGTTTCTAGGAATTCGTCCATTTCTTCTAGGTTTTCAAATTTATTAGAGTACAATTTTTCATAGTAATCTGATATGATTCTTTTAATTTCAGTTAGGTCTGTTATAATATTGCCCATCTTATTTCTTATTCGGGTTATTTGCTTCCTCTCCTGTTTTTCTTTTGTCAGTTTGGCCAGTGGTTTATCAATTTTGTTGAGTTTTTCAAAAAAACAGCTTTTGGTCTTAATTCTTTCAGTTGTTTTTCCGTTTTCTATAAAAAAATTTTTTTTTTTAAATTTCATTTAGTTCAGTTCTAATTTTTATTACTTGATTTCTTCTGGTGCCTGTGGGTTCTTTTTGTTGCTCTCTTTCTATTTGTTCAAGTTGTAGGGCTAATTCTTTGATTTTGGCCCTTTCTTCTTTTTGGATGTGTGCATTTATTGATATAAATTGGCCTCTGAGAAACTACTGAAACTAATAGAAGAGTTTGGCAGAGTCTCAGGTTATAAGATAAACATACAAAAATCACTTGGATTCCTCTACATCAACAAAAAGAACATCGAAGAGGAAATAACCAAATCAATACCATTCACAGTAGCCCCCAAGAAGATAAAATACTTAGGAATAAATCTTACCAAGGATGTAAAAGACCTATACAAAGAAAACTACAAAGCTCTACTACAAGAAATTAAAAAGGACATACTTAAGTGGAAAAACATACCTTGCTCATGGATAGGAAGACTTAACATGGTAAAAATGTCTATTCTACCAAAAGCCATCTATACATGCAATGCACTTCCGATCCAAATTCCAATGTCGTTTTTTAAGGTGATAGAGAAACAAATCACCAACTTCATATGGAAGGGAAAGAAGCCTCAGATAAGCAAAGCATTACTGAAAAAGAAGAAGAAAGTGGGAGGCCTCACTCTACCTGATTTCAGAACCTATTATACAGCCACAGTAGTCAAAACAGCCTGGTACTGGTACAACAACAGGCACATAGACCAATGGAACAGAATTGAGAACCCAGATATAAATCCATCCACATATGAGCAGCTGATATTTGACAAAGGCCCAGTGTCAGTTAATTGGGGAAAAGATAGTCTTTTTAACAAATGGTGCTGGCATAACTGGATATCCATTTGCAAAAAAATGAAACAGGACCCATACCTCACACCATGCACACAAACTAACTCCAAGTGGATCAAAGACCTAAACATAAAGACTAAAACGATAAAGATCATGGAAGAAAAAATAGGGACAACCTTAGGAGCCCTTATACAAGGCATAAACAGAATACAAAACATTACCAAAAATGATGAAGAGAAACCAGATAACTGGGAGCTCCTAAAAATCAAACACCTATGCTCATCTCAAGACTTCTCCAAAAGAGTAAAAAGACCACCTACAGACTGGGAAAGAATTTTCAGCTATGACATCTCTGACCAGCGCCTGATCTCTAAAATCTACATGATTCTGTCAAAACTCAACCACAAAAAGACAAACAACCCAATCAAGAAGTGGGCAAAGGATATGAACACACACTTCACTAACGAAGATATTCAGGCAGCTAACAGATACATGAGAAAATGCTCTCGATCATTAGCCATTAGAGAAATGCAAATTAAAACTACGATGAGATTCCATCTCACTCCAACAAGGCTGGCATTAATCCAAAAAACACAAAATAAGAAATGTTGGAGAGGCTGCGGAGAGATTGGAACTCTCATACACTGCTGGTGGGAATGTAAAATTGTACAACCACTTTGGAAATCTATCTGGCGTTATCTTAAACAGTTAGAAATAGAACTACCATACAACCCAGAAATCCCACTCCTCGGAATATACCCTAGAGAAATAAGAGCCTTCACACAAACAGATATATGCACACCCATGTTTATTGCAGCTCTGTTTACAATAGCAAAAACCTGGAAGCAACCAAGGTGTCCATCAACGAATGAATGGGTAAATAAATTGTGGTATATTCAGACAATGGAATACTATGCATCGATAAAGAACAGTGACGAATCTGTGAAACATTTCATAACATGGAGGAACCTGGAAGGCATTATGCTGAGCGAAATTAGTCAGAGGCAAAAGGACAAATATTGTATAAGACCACTATTATAAGATCTTGAGAAATAGTATAAACTGAGAAGAACACATACTTTTGTGGTTACGAGGGGGGAGGGAGGGAGGGTGGGAGAGGGCTTTTTACTGATTAATTAGTAGCTAAGAACTGCTTTAGGTGAAGGGAAGGACAATACTCAATACATGGAAGGTCAGTTCAACTGGACTGGACCAAAAGCAAAGAAGTTTCCGGGATAAACTGAATGCTTCAAAGGTCAGCAGAGCAATGGCGGGGGTTTGGGGACTATGTTTTAAGGGGACTTCTAAGTCAATTGGCAAAATAATTCTAGGATGAAAACATTCTGCATCCCACTTTGAAATGTGGTATCTGGGGTCTTAAATGCTAACAAGCGGCCAACTAAGATGCATCAATTGGTCTCAACCCACCTGGAGCAAAGGAGAATGAAGAACACAAAGGTCACACGATAACTAAGAGCCCAAGAGACAGAAAGGGCCACATGAACCAGAGACCCACATCATCCTGAGACCAGAAGAACTAGTTGGTGCCCGGTCACAATCGATGACTGCCCTGACAGGGAGCACAACAGAGAACCCCTGAGGGAGCAGGAGATCAGTGGGATGCAGACCCCAAATTCTCATAAAAAGACCATACTTAATGGTCTGACTGAGACTAGAGGAATCCCGGCGGTCATGGCCCCCAAACCTTCTGTTGGCACAGGACAGGAACCATTCCCGAAGACAACTCATCAGACACGGAAGGGACTGGACAGTGGGTAGGAGAGAGATGCAGATGAAGAGTGAGCTAATTATATCAGGTGGACACTTGAGACTGTGTTGGCATCTCCTGTCTGGAGGGGGGATGGGAGCTGGCAAAATTGTCATGAAAGGAGAGACTGGAAGGGCTGACTCATTAGGGGGAGAGCAAGTGGGTGTACGGAGTAAGGTGTACATAAACTTATATGTGACAGTCTGACTTGATTTGTAAACGTTCACTTGAAGCTCAATAAAAGTTAATAAAAAAAAAAACTAAAAAAAAAATGGCCTCTGAGCACCGTTTTTGCTGTGTCCCAAAGGTTCTGATAGGAAGTGTTTTCATTCTCATCGTATTCTATGAATTTCTTTATTTCATCCTTAACGTCTTCTATAATCCAGGTTTTTTTTGAGCAGGGTATTGTTCAGTTTCCAAGTGTTTGATTTCTTTTCCCTGCTTTTTCTGTTATTGATTTCCACTTTTATGGCCTTATGGTAAGAGAAGATGCTTTGTAATATTTCAATGTTTTAGATTCTGCTAAGGCTTGCTTTATGACCTAATATGTGGTCTATTCTAGAGAATGTTCCATATGCACTAGAAGAGAAAGTACACTTGGCTGCTGTTGGGTGAAGTGTTCTGTATATGTCTATGAGGTTAAGTTGGTTCATTGTGGCATTTAGATCTTCCGTGTCTTTACAGAGCTTCTTTCTGGATGTCCTGTCCTTCACTGAAAGTGGTGTATTGAAGTCTCCTACTATTATTGTGGAGCTGTCTCACTTTTCAATGCTGATAGTTTATGTATCTTGCAGCCCTGTCATTGGGTGCATAAATATTTAATGTGGTTATATCTTCTTGGTGTATTGTCCCTTTAATCATTATATAGTGCCCTTCCTTATCCTTTCTGATGGATTTAACCTTAAAGTCTATTTTGTCAGAAATTAATATTGCCACTCCTGCTCTTTTTGGATTGTTGTTTGCTTGATATATTTTTTCCATCCTTTGAGTTTTAGTTTGTTTGTTTCTCTAAGTCTAAGGTGTGTCTCTTGTAGGCAGCATATAGACGGATCTTGTTTTTTAATCCATTCTGCCACTCTCTGTCTCTTTATTTGTGCATTTAGTCCATTTACGTTCAGGGTAATTATGGATAGGCATGAATTTAGTGCTATCATTTGGATGTCTTTTTTGTGTGTTGTTGACAGTTTCTTTTTCCCACTTAATTTTATGTGCTGAGTAGATTATATATTGTCCTTTCCTCATATTTGTTTTTGTTGATTTTGTTATTGCTGAGTCTCTATTTTTTCTTGTATTTTATTTTGATGAGTAGGATTGTTTGTCTCCTTTGTGGTAACCTTATTATCTACCCCTGTTTTTCTAAATTTAAACCTAACTTTTATTTCTTTGTATCGCCGTATGTTCCTCTCCATATGGAAGGTGTATGATTACATTTCTTAGTCCCTCTTTTTCTAATGTTGTTTTCTTTTATACAATAACATTGCTCTTACCCTGTTTTGAGCTTTTTTTAAAAAATAATCTTGCTTTGTTTTTTGGATTTCCCTGTCTGGGTTGAATTCTGGTTGCTCTGGCCAGTGTTCTAGTCTTGGGTTGATACCTGATATTATTGATTTTCTAACCAAAGAACTCCCTTTAGTATTCCTTGTAGTTTTGGTTTGGTTTTTACGAATTCCCTAAACTTGTGTTTATCTGGAAATGTCTTAATTTCACCTTCATATTTAAGAGACAGTTTTGCTGGATATATGATTCTTGGCAGGCAATTTTTTTCCTTCAGTTTTTAAAATATGTCATCCCATTGCCTTCTTGCCTGCATGGTTTCTGCTGAGTAGTCCGAGCTTATTCTTACTGACTCTCCTTTGTAGGTGACTTTTCTTTTATCCCTCGCTGCTCTTATAATTCTCTCTTTATCTTTGATTTTGGCAAGTTTGATTATAATCTGTTTTGGTGACTTTCTTTTAAGATCTACCTTATGTGGAGTTCGATGAGCATCTTGGATAGGTATCTTCTCATCTTTCACGATATCAGGGAAGTTTTCTGCCAACAAATCTTCAATAATTCTTCCTGTATTTTCTGTTATCATCCCCTGTTTTGGTACTCCAATCACTCGTAGGTTATTTCTCTTGATAGAGTCCCACATGATTCTTAAGGTTTCTTCATTTTTTTTAATTCTTTTATCTGATTTTTCTTCAAATATATTAGTGGCGAGTGATTCATCTTTGAGTTCAGAAATTCTAGCTTCTATTTGCTCATTTCTGCTCCTCTGACTTTTTATTGAGTTGTCTATTTCTGTAATTTTATTGATAATCTTCTGAATTTCTGATTGCTGCCTGTCTATGGATTTTTCCAGCTCATTAAACTTTTCATTATGTTCCTGAATAATCTTTCTAACTTCTTCAATTGCTTTATCTGTGTGTTCCTGGGCTTGTTCTGCGTGTTGTCACATTTCCTTCCTCATGTCTTGAAGGGTCCTGTATATTAAACTTTTGTATTCTGTCTCTGGTAATTCCAGGAATGCACTTTCATCTAGAAGATCCCCGGATTCTTTGTTTTGAGAGCCTGTTGAGGTGATCATCATCTGTTTCTTTATGTGACTTGATATTGACTGTGGCCTCTGAGCCATCTATAAGTTATTGTATTATTTTATGCCTGTTTAATGTGTTGTAGCTTCTTGCTTTGTTTTGTTTTGGTATAACCCTATGGGTTGCTTGAGTGAGCTAGCTTGATTATTTTCACCTTTTGAGCTCTGACATCTGGTCCCCAGATGGCTAGAGCTGTTATCAGGTATATCAGTCTAGGAGTCCATTCAGTTTTGTTGTATGAATTCAGCTCAGGTTTCCGGGTAGCTGATCATCAAGTATGTGTTACAGGCTCTGTACTACAGACTTAGAGGGGCAGGGGTGATTGGCATATATATCGGTATCTGATTGCAGCAGGGGGTCACGCTCTGAACAAGGTAGGTGGCTGAGAACCGACTCCCGAGTGTCTCTGAGGAAAGCATGTCCCTGTTCCCTAGAGTGTGCAGGTGGGTGGGTTCTGCAGACGGACCATGGGCACCCAAAGTTTTTGATTGTAAGGTCTGGGAGGTACCAGTTATCTTTGGACCCCTGTCGCGGGTGGCTGGGTGACCTGAGTGACCTGAGTGGAGCTACCAGTCCTTAGGTCCCTGATATGGGTAGGTGGGGACCTTGTTTAATAGGCAAAGCAATGTCAAACATCAAACACCCACCTCTTAAACGCACAGCTGAAATGGTCAGAGTCTGCCAACAAGGGCCTATTCTCCCGAAATAGTCCCACACACGTCCATGCAGAAGGGAAAGGTGCTCAAAGTCCACGGATGGTTTATGCCTGGAGAGGAGCTGCTTCTGTCCTGAGGTCCCCGGGTTAGTGGAACTAGCAAATTATCTTTTCTCCCAAATGCAAATTTTTTCCTTCCCCAAGGCTGGGAGGATGGCTCTAGGTGCTGAACAGTGCCTATCTCAGGCCCAGGGAGTTCAGCCTCTGAAGCTGGCTTGGGGGTGGGGGGGCATGGTAAAATATACCCAAGTACTTAGCTTTTGCCAAGAGCACTGTTCTCCTCAGGTTCCGGAGGTGTGAGTGGGCTGTAAGGCTGGCTGCTTCTTCCTGAGGAAACGGTGGCCAAATGCTACTACCAGCCCGCCGCCGCTGCCGCTCCAGGAATGGTGCCTGAGGGCTCCCGGCGATTCAGGTTCGATAACCACTCTCCACTTCTGAATGGTCTCTTCCTCCCCCTGCCCCTCAGTTCGTTTTCTAAGCTTGCCTTTAAAGCTCAGGGCTCCCAGCTTGTCACAAACATACTGGTTTCACTTGTTTTTTCAGGTCTTTGTTGTAAAGAGGGCTCCCCAGAAGTGTCTGTCTATTCCGCCATTTTGGCTCTGCCTCTCGAGTTTTTTTTTGACTCATAGAGACCCCACCGGGCAGAGGAGAACTGACCCACAGAGTTTCCAAGAGGCAGCTGGTGAATTCAAACTGCTGACCTTTTGGTCAGCAGCTGAGCTCTTAACCACTGCGCCCCCAGAGCTCTGAAACTATTGACAGATACTGCCAAATTGCCCTTAAAAAGGCGTATGTCAACCTTTGACAAAAGTGTGTAAGTGAAAAAAATTTGTATGAGTATGCTCGTATATCCTTGTGAACACTGAGTTTGTCAAACCTTGTTTTGTTTTGTTTTTTATTGTTGAGCTAATCTTGTACTTTATGGTTTACTTTGATATTTGGTTTCAATTTACTTTTCCATAATTACTACTGAAATTTAGTTTTTTCATCTGTTTACAAGGCACTTGTATTTTTTCTGTTTATTGTCTGTTCATCTCTTGTGCTTTTCTTTTGTTTTTATTGCTTTGTAAGAGCTTTTTGTATTTTGTCTATTTTATCAAACATTTCTTCCCAGACCGTAATCTGTCTTTTAACTCTAACTTTTGCCATAAAAGAGTTTTGTCAGCTTTGTATCATGTTTTGAGGATTTTAAACGCTGACTGCTAAAGAAACAGACAGGGAATACAAAGCCTAAGAAAGTCTTACCATTTTGGGTCCAGTATCCTTTGCTGCCTCACAAATGTGCTTCAAATTCCAGCTTTTGCACTGTCTAGCTGTCTGATTGTGGGCAAATCTCTCAACCTTGCTGGGCTTCAGTTTTCGTTTGTAAAGATGGAATAATAAAACCTGCCTTATAGGAACTTGGGGGGAAGTGTACTTCTAGTCTGAGGACGTCCCCTCCCCTTTCCCTGCAGTAGATTTGTAAGCCAAATCAGAGCAACTTTTTTTTTTTAATTGTATTTATAACGACCTTCTAACTAAACGAGAGGTGACTGCGTGGTGGAGGTGGAAATTAAGATTTATTGAGTACTTACGTGCCAAGTAAGGTGCAATAGCCAAAAACCGAATCAATTACATAGCCGTGGAGTCAATTCCAACTCATAGCTACCCTGTAAAACAGAATAGAACTGTCCCCACAGGATTTCCAAGGCTGTAAATATTTACGGACGCAGACTGCCCGATCTTTCTACTGCGGAGCAGCTGGTGGGTTCCAACCGCTGACCCTTCGGTTAGCAGCCGAGCGCTTAACCACTGCGCAACAAGGCTCATTGGACCGTGTCAACTCCAAACTCGCGCAAACTTTCGGGAATGTGCTCTGTCCCAACTTCACGGGGAGTAACTAAGCTCAAGGAACCCAGTTCCCACGTCTCTAAGCCTAAGCGCCTCACACCGCGCCGCCTCAGCACGCCTCTGCCCGGAAGCCCTCCGGGCCCATCTACTCCCGGGACCCGCCTCCCGCCTGCCGCCGAAGCCGGTTAGATGCGATGTTAGCACCGTGGGTCGAGAGCGCCGCGGAACGAAAGAGCCCAGCCGGTATCCCCAGCTCTCTAAATTAAAAACCAGCCTCTCTCCTGCCCGCTTTCTCGCGGTGCGTTTCGGGAGTTGTAGTCAGACGCGCTTCGGCCTGCTTCGGGATGGACAAGAACAAGACTCCAATTCCCAGTATGTCCCGCGGCTGGGGAGTGCAGCGCCTATTCTCCTCCCCACTTTTCCACGCCTTCCTTTCTCTTCTAAATCCTCCGCTCTGAGTTCCTGCCTGTGAAGTCCTTCGTCCCTCTTGCCAGTCTTTTTCTCGCATTTTTTTCACCATTCTTTCTCTTATTCCTGGGAGCCAATGCGAGACACCAGTTCCCATTAAGCGACTGCTCGAGACTCGGGGTGCGCGAGGGGTATCGATCCAGAGTGGTGAGGGGCACCCAGGAGGGCGGGGGTGGCGGAGAAATGAGAGAGAAATTGAGAGGAGAGGAGTGGGAGGAAAGTAGGGGAGAAGTTAGGAGCTAGGACTATGTGGGATCACGGTGAATGGGGGGAAACGGTGGCAGGGAGACGTAATTTATTGCCGTTTCCTAGCACAAGTGGGGCTAAGAAATTGCAGATGGGAAGAACTGACAGATTTGGAGCTCATAGTCTGATCTGACCAGGGAGGATGGAAGGGAGGGAGGGGACTGGGTTCAAACTGGCTTCTTAGCCACTGCTCAGCTAAAAGTGAGACAAGCCATTGAAATACAAAATGATTTTTGCAAACATGGGACAATTAACAGAAGTAGGGTGTGAGGAGGCAGGCAAGTAGGGGAGCTTGGTCAGATTTGGGAGAAACAGGAGGAGATAAGTGAGATGGAAAAGGAAACCACAGAAAAGATGGGTTATCGTGGAGGAGGCTGAATCTGATCTCGAATCAGAATGAGAAAGGTGAGGGGTGGTACTGGCATGGTTGGTGGGAGTGCTCTTCTAACAATGCATCCTTCAGGTGATGGAGAGCACCCCTTCAAGGGGCGGACTGAACCGAGTACACCTACAATGCCGGAACCTGCAGGAATTCTTAGGGGGCTTGAGCCCTGGGGTATTGGACCGATTGTATGGGCATCCTGCCACCTGTCTGGCTGTCTTCAGGTGAGGACCCCCTTGAAGGCAGGGACCATGTGGTGGGGGGAAAATGCAATGAAGGCCTCCAGACTTGAATAAGTTATCATGGGTAGAGGCTTAGCAGCCCTGGAGAACTTGGAGATTACTCATAAGGGTGGTAGGCCAAAATAGATGGAGTTTGTGGGGCAGCAGGACTGGTAAAGGTGTGAGGGCTAAGATGGGACATTTGAGAGGCCCTTGATGGCATAGTGCTTAAAAGCTACAGCTGCTAACCAAAAAGTCGGCAGTTCGAATCCACTAGGTGCTCCTTGGAAACCCTGTGGGGCAGTTCTATTCTGTCCTGTTGGGTTGCTGTGAGTTAGAATTTATTTGACAGCAATGGGTTTTTTTTTTTTTTTTTGGTTTTGATGGCATAGGTGCAGCTATAAGGCAGCTTCTGACATTAACATTTGACATCTACTCCTCTGTAGGGAGCTCCCATCTTTGGCTAAGAACTGGGTGATGCGGATGCTTTTTCTGGAACAGCCTTTACCACAAGCTGCTGTAGCCCTGTGGGTGAAGAAGGAATTCAGCAAGTGAGTCTCTACTGCTTTCTCACCAGATACAAATTTCCCAGCAGGTGTATTTCCCAAACTGCTGTTCCTTCGAACACTCCCGGGAAGTATTAATGGTATTAATGGGTATGCCACAAAGCTTGTAATTAAGTTTGGGAACTCTGCATGCTATATTTCCCTCTCGGAGAGCCACGATATGTACTGAGATGCTCTGATAAGCGTTAGAGTAAAGAAATTTAAGACACTGATTTCACTCTGGAACAGTGTTCTAAGGATCTCTGGTTCAGAAAAGGCAGAAATCAAAGCTTTTATGGGCCTACTTCTTTTTGTTCTCCAGACACCCAAGTCACCTCTTTGCTTCTGTTTCAGGGCTCAGGAGGAAAGTACAGGGCTGCTGAGCGGCCTCCGTATCTGGCACACCCAGCTGCTCCCTGGAGGTCTCCAGGGCCTCATCCTCAACCCCATCTTCCGTCAGAACCTCCGCATTGCCCTTCTGGGTGGGTATGTCACCTCCATCTCTTCCTCACCTAGGACAGGGGAAATGATAAACTTCTTGGGGGCTAACTCCCAAGGGGCCTCCCTGTAACCTTGTGGGTGCACCTTTGGGAGCCCCTTTATAAATAAATCAGTTGGACCAGATGTAGCTGGGTGGGGTAGGAAATGTCCCCCACTCATGTTCCATGGGGATAAGGGGGGAAAGGGGGCGGGGGTAGGTGGGGAGCACAGGGCAGGTTCCTTACTCTTGGCCCATTTTGGCCATAGAGGAAAGGCCTGGTCTGATGACACAAGTCAGCTAGGACCAGACAAGCATGCCCGGGACGTTCCCTCCCTGGACAAGTATGCTGAGGAGCGATGGGAGGTGAGGACTTGGGACTGTGTGTGTCTCTGTTCATGCTGCTACTTACCTGTGGCCCTTAGAGGCATCACTCTCTCTGTTCTTTTCCATTTCTTAGGTAGTCCTGCACTTCATGGTGGGCTCCCCCAGTGCAGCTGTCAGCCAGGACTTGGCACAGCTCCTCAGCCAGGCTGGGCTCATGAAGAGGTACAACAGCTCCTGCTTTGCTGTCTCCTTGGGTCCCTGCTAAACTGGGTGTCTCGGGAGGATCAGGATTGGAGGGGTTGGCTGAAAAAAGGAGAGCTGGGTGGAGTAAGGCCAAAGATACCAAAAACAAACCAAAAAAAGTGAGAGGGCAAGTGGGGATGGTGGCCCTTCTCTGTGTATCTCCACCATCGTCCCTGTCTGTGTCCCTAGTGCTGAACCTGGAGAGCCACCCTGCATTACTTCCGCTGGCTTCCAGTTTCTGCTGCTGGATACCCCTGCCCAGCTCTGGTACTTTATGCTGCAGTATCTGCAGACAGCCCAGGTGAGGCCAGGGGCTGCTTGCCAGCCTGCTCTGCTCTTCCCAAGACAACTCCCAATGAGAGACCCCCACCTATAGGCTCTGTTTCCTGATTTTCTCTTTTCTCCTTCTCCTCCCTTTTCTCCCTCCTATCCTTCCTCTTTTTCTCTGCCCCTTCCTCCCTAGAGCCGGGGCATGGACCTAGTGGAGATTCTCTCCTTCCTCTTCCAGCTTAGCTTCTCTACTCTCGGCAAGGTAAGCAGGGGGCTGGAGCTGGGGGCTTGGGTGGGTGGACTGAGGGGGTAGGTTGATGGGAAGGGGAATTCAGGTTATGGAGCAGTAGAGTAAGGAGGTAAGATTGGACAAAGAATGACCAGAGATGGGAAAGGAGGCATGAGCATATGGGATTGGGGGAGAGAGGAGGGGATGTGTTTTGGACCCCAGGTGGCCACCTCTCTTCTCTAGGATTACTCTGTGGAAGGTATGAGTGATTCTCTGTTGAACTTCCTGCAACATCTTCGTGAGTTTGGACTCGTTTTCCAGAGGAAGGTACAAGCACCCAGATGCATGGATCCTAGGGAAGAGCCAGGGTAGAGGCAGTAGCAGGAAGCAGTTGCCAGGACTGCATGTTTGGTCCCTAGGGGAGAGAAGTTGGGGGCCGAGGTTCTGTGCAGGGGGAGGGACCTGAGTTTTAGGCAGGGAGGTGTCAGGCAGTGACACCTGAGGGCCCTCTGTCCTTCCCTTCTGTCCTTCCAGAGGAAATCTCGGCGTTACTACCCCACACGCCTGGCCATCAATCTCTCATCAGGTGTCTCTGGGGCTGGGGGCACTGCGCATCAGCCTGGCTTCATCATAGTGGAAACTAATTACCGACTATATGCCTACACGGGTGAGGACAGACAGAGGGCTGGGAGGGGAGGGTGGGCGAAGAGGGGGGCAGAGAGCAGGAGGGAGTGCTGGTTTATGTTCAGATCTCCCAGGCACCTGCATGTTTACACAGTTCCCTGACGTTCCTTATCACATTTGTAGGAGGGGCTTGAGAGGGTCCGGGTGTGGGTGTCTTCATCCTCTCTTCTTACCACTGGCCAGAGTCGGAACTGCAGATCGCTCTCATTGCCCTCTTCTCTGAGATGCTTTATCGCTTCCCCAACATGGTGGTGGCGCAGGTGACCCGGGAGAGTGTGCAGCAGGCTATCGCCAGTGGCATCACAGCCCAGCAGGTATCCTCACATGGGAAGATGGGCTGCACTTGGGCCGTGGGGTACAAGGTAGTCACGTTACAGAAGGCTAGTACCAGGCCTGTTACAGTAGGTGGAGTTGGGGGTGTGTTTGTGTTTGAGCACCAGGCACAGGAGAAGTCAGTGCTCTAGGTGTCGGAACAGACAGACCTTTAAAAGGAAAAAACGTGGAAGGAGGGAAAACCCTGGATTTGTGTCTCAGCACCACCACTTCCTAGCTGTGTAAACTGGTCCTGTTTGCTTCACTTCTGTAAGCCTCAGTTTCCTCTTCTGGAAAATGGGAATAATGACATTTTCTACATCACAGCGTTGCTGGGAGGATTCAATGAGAGGTAAAGCATTTAGCCCAGAGCCTACCATTCAGTAAATGCTAAAAAAAAATTAGCTGCTGCGACTTTAAAAAAAAGGAAAGCAAAACCAGGCTCTGGAAAGGGCAAAAGCCCTGGAGAAGGGGTAGCAGACATGACCAGTAGGAGCAGCAATTTGGAACAGCTGGACAGGGATGGTGACAGGCACAAGTGTTGAGGGATGTGGTTATGTGTTTTTAAACAGAGTAAGTTGATACTCCAGTGACATTAGGTGATAGCTCAGATGGCTTTCCTGCTCTCTTACTCTATCCCTGATTTTATTGTCTGTTTTCCTAGATCATCCATTTCTTAAGGACAAGGGCCCACCCAGTGATGCTCAAACAGGTATAAAACTAGGTACCAAGATGCTGGAGGCTAGCACCCCCAGGCACCTGGTGATGAGACGATGGAAATGAGAGGAGCATCCAAGTCCGGGGAATGAATGGGGGGCTAGGGTTGTCTGGACAGTCTCCCTGAATCCTTACAGCCACTCTTCACCCCTGCAGACCCCTGTGCTGCCCCCCACCATCACAGACCAGATTCGGCTGTGGGAGCTGGAAAGGGACAGACTCCGGTTCACTGAGGGTGAGTGGGCTCTGGGGCAGAGTCTTGCTAATTGGCCCTAGGAAGGACAGCTCAGCCTTGATGAGCTGAAAGCTTGTCTGTTTTTGTTTACTGCCGGGACTGGGAGAGACAAGTTGGCAAAACACTTATTTTAGGGTGGACAGGTAGCAGTAAATAAAGTGGGAAAAATCAGTGCAAGTTGGATTTAGCTAGGAGAGGGAAAGTGGAATGGATAATTTCTTTGGTTTTGGTAAACGTTAATGAGGTTTTTTTGTGTTTTTTTTTTTTTTTTTTGGTATTATATTGCCTTCCAGGACATGGCTAGATCACACTAGTGTTAACATGAGCCCCCAAGCAGATTGGTTTTGCAATTTTGTTGGAGGGAGGGCAAGCTCGGATCACTGCCCTGAGGCCCCCTCTCATGGGCTAGTACCCCCAAGCCTGAAGATCTTCTTTCTCTCTCTCCCCCACTGCTGCCCGCGGACCCCAGGTGTCCTGTATAACCAGTTCCTGTCCCAGGTGGACTTTGAGCTGTTGCTGGCCCACGCGCGGGAGCTGGGCGTGCTAGTGTTCGAGAACTCGGCCAAGCGGCTCATGGTGGTCACGCCGGCCGGGCACAGCGACGTCAAGCGCTTCTGGAAGCGACAGAAGCACAGCTCCTGAGTGTGCGGGCACCGGGGCGGGGGCGGGGCCAGTCAGCCGCGTCGAGGCGGCCTCAGAACTCAGGTGTTTTTTTATTTACATGTCGGGATTTTCTTGTTTAATAAAGCTGTGGAAGTGAACCCAATGGCCCGGACGCCTCTCCGCGTACTGCCTAACGCGGCGGCCCGCTCTTCGCTCTGGAAGCCGCCGGGGAGGGGGAAGGATAGGGCTGGGATTAGCTGCTGCGCATGCGTTCGGGCGGACCCCGCCTCCCGACAGTGCGCGTGCGGCGGGTCAAGTTCCGGGCTCGGGCTCACGGTGCCGCCGACGCGGGGCGCCCTGGGATAGCGGCGGGACCGGCAGGTGAGCGCGCGCGGAGCGGCCTCGGGGAGTAGGGGCACGACGAGGGCCCGGCAGGGCGGGAAGGCCAGGCTGCGCGGTGACTGGGGCAGTGTGGGCCGCGCCTGGGTGTGCGAAGGTCGCCGTGACCCCGGTGGAGCTCCTCTCTGGTTCCCGGTGTGTCAGAGGTCACCCTCATGTCGCAGATGCATATGTCGAGGGCCAGAGACCCCAACCCTGCACCAGAAGATGCCTGGGCGCGTTGACTGTAGGGTGCTGTTCCTGTCGGCACCGTGCAGTCTAGTCCTCGCCGAGGAAGGGTTGTGAGGGAGGGGACGATGCTTATAATAACAGACCAGGGCTAGCAGGAAGAAGAGAATAGGAATGGGAGGTGTAACTTTAGAAAACGGTGTGGCCCTCTACACCCCCGTATTGTAATGCACTTTCTGTAACAGATCTAGGCCCGTTCTGGGCATTCCTGATGTTTCATTTGCCTCTGGCCTCTTTTCGACCGCCACTTTGGGGGCTGAGGCCATCACGGGGCCTCCCCAGGCCTCGGCCTCTTTCCACCCAGTCAGAGCCCCATGGATCCCCCATCTCCCGGAGGAACCGTGAAGCAAAACAGAAGCGCCTACAGGAAAGGCAGGCTGCACTGGAGGCTGGAATAAGTGGGAAGAACAAGGTTAGAAGGCAGACAGCTTGAGTCTCTGAGGAGACTTGGAGGGAGCTGGGGGAGCACGTGGGGCTGGGATCCAGATGGCTGGGTATACTAGGAATATACCCGCACCTTCTGATCCCTGTCGCCCTACCTCCAGCCACCTGCAGAATCCAGTAAGGCCTGGACTCCTAAGGAGATAGTCCTATATGAAATTCCTACAGAACCCGGTGAAAAGAAAGGTAACCCAGGAACTCGATGGCTTTTTCTGTCACATTTTTGTTGCCCATTTGGTCTGCCGAAATGCAGTATGGGAACAAAGTTCGGTGTTTAGCGGAAATATTCTTTGCTTTCACAGATGTCTCCAGGCCCCTGCCTCCTGCATACAGCCCCCAATATGTTGAGGCTGCCTGGTACCCCTGGTGGGTGCGAGAGGGCTTTTTCAAACCAGAATATAAGGTCAGTACCTGACAGGGAAGGGACCAATGGCCCGTATAGTCAGAAGCTCACAGCCAGTCACATTGCAGACCCTACTCCAAAAAAATGTGGGAGAGCGTGTTTTCGGTCCCTGGCATCTCCAAACCTTTCTTTTGGCTGGTCCCTCTTTTCCCTGTTATTTGCAGGACAGTTTGCTGCAGTACCTTCTGCCATGGAGACACCAAAACCAAAAAAACCCAGCTGCAGCCGAGTCTATTCCGACTCATAGCAGCCCTATAGGACAGAGTAGAACTGCCCCATAGAGTTTCCGAGGAGCACCTGGTGGATTTGAACTGCTGACCTTTTGGTTAGCAGCCATAGCACTTGACCCCTACACCACCAGGGTTTCCTGTGGAGACACCAGAGGGCGCAATTCCCTCAAGTAACCTCTAATCATCTCTTGCCCTTTGACTTCTTTTTCCTAGGCTCAGCTGCCCCAAGCCACAGGGGAGACCTTTTCCATGTGTATCCCACCCCCCAATGTCACTGGCTCTCTGCACATTGGCCACGCACTCACGGTAGCCATACAGGATGCCCTGGTGCGCTGGTGAGAGGGGAATGGGGCTGCTTGAGTTCTTGGAGGGGAAATAGCAAGGTGAGGGGTGGGGCGTGAGGTAGCATGTAAGCCCAGGGCTCATGTGAGGGTATTTCACTGCAGGCACCGGATGCGTGGGGATCAGGTGCTCTGGGTCCCTGGTTCGGATCATGCAGGAATAGCTACACAAGTATGCCATTTGTCAACTTTTCCTTTTCTTGGCGAAAAAGATTTTTTTTTTTCTCAAAGCTACATTATTCTTAGCTTATTTGCTCCTTATCCTATATAGGCTGTGGTGGAGAAACAGCTATGGAAGGAACAGGGCCTGAGGAGGCATGAGCTGAGCCGGGAAGCCTTCCTGAGGGAGGTGTGGAAGTGGAAGGAGGAGTGAGTATGAGGGGCAGGGATAGAGGGGCCGAGATACCAGAGATTTGGGCCCTGGATTCCCAGTCCATTCTTTCCTGACTTATAGCTCGTGGCTCTTCCCACCCCAGCGCTAATTTCTGTTAGGTAATTTCTAGGGCATCTGAGCATTTCGTAGGCTTTTTGATGTTTAATGTATTTATGTGGTATTATATATATGTGTGTATGTACACAGGTCCCTGGGTGGTGCAAAGGATTTGCACTTGACTACTAACCAGAAACCAAAAAAATCTAAACCCCTTGCTGTAGAGTCCTTTCCCACTCATAGAGATCCTATAGGACAGAGTAGAACTACCCCATAGTGTTTCTAAGGAGTAGCTGGTGGATTTGAATTGCTGACCTTTTGGTTAGCAGCTGAGCTCTTAACCACTGTGCCACCAGGGCTCCATATATATGTATGTATGTATTTATAGAACAGAGTTCAACTTGCCGCACATGGGGTTGCCATGAATTAGAATCAATTTCACGGTAACTATAAAAAGAAAATGTAGTTTTGTGGCTATATTGGGTAAAATACTGTAATACTAAATCAAGTTCTGCTTTTCTTTTTTCTTTCAACGTAGCTACTAGGAAATTTAATATTATGTATAGGGTCTCTATGAGTCAGAATCGACTGTGGCAGTGGGTTTTTTTTTTTTTTTTTTTTAAATGTGGCTTGAATCATATCTCTTACTAGATATCGTTGGTCTAGCCTCCCCTGTGAAGCTATGACATTTTGAGGGCAAAGAGTGTGTCTAATTCTCAGCAAATAGTTTTAAGCCTCTACTGTGTTCTGGATGGAGTCCCTGGGTGGTGCAAACAGTTAAAGTGGTCGGCTGCTACCTGAAAGATCAGAGGTTCAAGTCCATCCAGAGGTGCCTTGGAAGAAAGGCCTGGCGATCTACTTCCAAAAAATCAGCCATTGAAAACCCTATGGAACAGTTCTACTTTGACACATAGGGCCCCCGTGAGTTGGAAACAACAGCAACTGGTGACTGGGGGTGTGTGTGTATATGTTGTTTTCTTTTTTTTGTAACTTATTCTATTGCTTAGAGTTTATCACCTCCCTCACTCACACATTTTCACTTTCCATCTGTTGAAATCACCTTCATTTTTCCAATTCTGTTTTCAAATGCCATCTTCTCTATGAAGCTTTCTTACATTTACCACAATTGGCTGCCCCTTCTCCTGTTGCTGTAGAACATTATGCTGTTTTTAATGTCATGTTGTTGTTAGTTACCATGGCATCGATTTTTACTCATAGCAAGCCCAAGGGATCAGAGTAGAACTGCCCCATAAGGTTTTCTGGCTGTGATCTTTATAGGAGCAAATCGTCAGATCTTTCACCTACGGAGCTGCTGGGTAGGTTCAAACTGCCAATCTTTTGATTAGCAGCTGGCCCCATATGGGGTTGTGTGTCTGTCTCCATTTTCCCCCAGCACCGCTGGGGCTTCGCTGGACCTGGTCCATAAGAGGCGCTCAGACTGTGCTTGCTGACGACAGTTGTCTGTGGGCACAGGAAAGGTGGGGAGATCTGTGAGCAGCTCCGCGTGCTGGGGGCCTCCTTGGACTGGGATCGAGAGTGCTTCACCATGGACGCTGTGAGTGTTGATGCCTTGGTTCCTGGGCGGTGGTGGGGCGGGGTGTTTAGAGATCTGTGCAGAGAAACGGGCTGTTGTGTGCATTGGGGGTGTTGTATGCCGTTGAGTCAATTCTGACTCATAGCTACCCTGTATGACAGAATAGAACGGCCCATAGGGTTTTCTAGGCTGTAATCTTTATGGGAGCAGATTGCCAGGTCTTTTTTCCCACAGAGCCGCTAGTGGGTTTGAACTGCTGACCTTTTGGTTAGCAGCTAAGTGTTTAACCATTGTGCCACTAGGTCCCCTTGCACTGGGGGCAGGGGGTGAGAATGCTTGGGTCCTCAGTGGGGTCATAGGCTGAAAAGGGGCTTTCGGGTGTGGACACTCAGGTCATTCTAGGGCTCCTCAGTGGCTGTGACTGAAGCTTTTGTGCGACTCTACAAGGCGGGGCTGTTGTACCGGAACCGGCAGCTTGTCAACTGGTCATGTGCTTTACGATCAGCCATCTCGGATATTGAGGTGAGGCAGAGAAAGAGAAGCAGGTTTGGAGGGCTCTGAGATAAGGTAGGAAAGTCGGTAAGAACTCAGACTCTGGAGCCAGACTGCCTGGGTCCAAATCTCATCCTGCCACCTAAGAGGTGTGACATTTGGTAGATTATTTAGTGTCGTTAGGCCTCAGCTTCCTCAATCTGTAAATTAGGAATGATGGAAGTGCTTGCATCATGGGGTGTTGTGTGGATTAAATAAGGGCGCGTGTAAACTGTGAGCACAGTATCTGGCCATGGTTTAAATGCTCTGTTACTGTAACTATCACTGTAGAAGAAGTAGGTGACGGGAGGTTGGCGGTCCTGCATCTTTTCATGGGCTGCAGGGAGGCCAGGGTGGAAGGCATGGGTGGCAGTGGGAGGCGTGGGTGTGAGCCTTGCAGAAAGGCTGCTCTCAGACACTGCTACCTCTCCCCTTCAAGGTGGAGAGCCGGGCCCTGCCGGGCCACACACAGCTTCAACTGCCTGGCTGCCCTGTCCCGGTTTCTTTCGGCCTCCTTGTTTTCATTGCTTTTCCTGTGGATGGAGAGCCTGGTAAGTGCAGTCCGCAGAAGGGCTATCTATTTCCCCTGTTTTCCTGAGCCCGTGTCAGGCTGATGGGAAATCTGGTGGGAGGGGCACAAGGCACCTTTGTAGTGTGTGCATCACTTTGGGCACATTTCTTGAGTTTTATGGGGGATGTGAGAAACGTGCAAGTGGCTGTTTTCTGGGAGGTTTGTCTAGTTCTCCGGGAGTCTGCTGCCCAGGAAAGAAACAAAAGATCAGTTCTGAATGTTCTGCAGAGTTCAGAGGTGAGAAAGATAGCTGAGGTGGGTTAGTCAGAGGATGTTTTTCATTTGAAGGGCTGGCACTAGCCCTGCAGAGTGCGCAGGATTTGTGATTAGAAGGCTGAGAACCCCCCACTGCCCTCTGGGCACCAAGCAAGGACTTTGTTGTTGTTGTTGGGTGCTGTCGAGTTGATTCCGACTCTTAGTGACTCTGTAAGACAGAGTAGAACTGCCCCATAGGGTTTCCAAGGCTGTAATCTGTATGGAAACAGACTGCCGTATCTTTCTCCTGCAGAGCACCTGGTGGGTTCAAACTGCCGACCTTCTGGTTGCAGCTGAGCGTTTAACCATTGTGCCATCAGGGCTCCTAAGCAAGGACTGTAGTTGCTTTTATTAATCTGCTTCCTCTGTTTCTCCCACTCAAGTCATTGAGAAATTCTTAGCACCAGGCACCCTCTCAAGCCTCTTGTCATTTGCTAACAAGAAAACCCCAGGCTTCTATAGGCCCTGGCCCTCATTTGCTCTAGTTGGTCCTGGGGCCTGTTCAACCTTGACTGCTTTCTGCCCCCTCCTGTTTCTGGTTCTGCTGGCAGAAGCTGTGTCAGGACTGAGCAGTGGGGTGGTGACCAGGTGTAATTGAGCGAATGTTTGTCTTCAGATGCTGAGGTCGTGGTAGGAACCACAAGGCCAGAGACGTTGCCTGGAGATGTGGCTGTGGCCATCCACCCTGATGACTCCCGATACACAGTAATGAACAGGGCACCCCTGCTACCCTGGCCTGCTTTCCCCACACCTTTCTCTTCCCTTCCTTTTAATATGGCGCCTTCTCTCCTGTTTCCACTCCTTTTCGTAAGACATATTCTCTCGTCTCAGGTCTTCAGTGGCTCAGATTCTACTGCCTTCTCTCCCTGTTACACTTTTTCTCTGGCTGGGGGGTAGAAAAACTGGCCCACGGGCCAGATCCGGTGCATCACCTGTGTTTGTATGAGCCACACTCACTTATTTATAGCTGCCACATCAAGCTCTGCTACAGTGGCAGAGTGGCGTAGTTGTGACAGAGACTAAATTTGCTCCTTGCTCCATAAAACCTGAAGTACTTACTCTCTGGCCCTTTAAGAACAAGGTTGCTGACTCCTGCTGTAGTTTTTTGCCTTCTGGTTTTTCATGCTCTTTATGCCCAGGAAGTCTCATGCCCCAGACCAGGCCTTCCCACCGCATGCTTCTGCTCGCCTTGATCCTTCTCCCTTCCCTTCAGCATCTACATGGGCGGCAACTTCGTCACCCCTTGACTGGGCACCTTCTCCCTCTCATCACAGACTCTGCTGTCCAGCCACACGTGGGCACAGGTGAGTGAAGATGGGGATCGGGGGGAGGACAGGGAAAGGAGGAGGAGGAAAGCAGGGTGTCCGAGGGGAAAGGAAGAGGAGAGTTGGTGAGGAGAATACTCATCCAGGGTAGTCTGAATGGGGAGTGGGGAACGAGTGGGAGGTACAGAGAAGAGGGGTGGGGAGGCACGAGTGATGGTGATACATCTGGAAGAGGAAATGTCAAGGGCAAGGTTAAGGGCTCACTGGCGTTCACTCCCCCAGGGGCAGTGAAGGTGACTCCGGCCCATAGCCCTGCTGATGCTGAGATGGGAGCCCGGCATGGCTTGAGCCCCCAGAGTGTCATTGCGGAGGATGGGACCATGACCTTGCTCTGCGGGGACTGGCTGCAGGTGGCCCCAGCTTCAGTGTTCTCTGCCCCTTCCCACTGTCTTATTTTCTAGAGGCCTCTAATCTTCACTCTTGCTGCTTTTTCTCCAGGGTCTTCACCGGTTTGTGGCCCGGGAGAAAATTATGTGTGCGCTGAGGGAGCGGGGGCTGTTCCGGGGCCTTCAAAGCCACCCCATGGTGCTGCGCATCTGCAGGTAGCCCCGTTTTAACCCCTTTGCTTAGAGCCACCCCTGAAAGGGAACGAATGAGGCTGCAGAGTGGTACTGGGATGGCTCTGGACACTTGTACCCGAATACAAGCTCCGGGTCAGTTTTACTCACTGCTGCCCCCTCGGTACCGGGGCCTGGCACACAGTAGGCCCTGAGTCCCTGGGAGAAGGGCTCAGGGCTGCAGGTGTGGTGCGCTCACCCTTGCTCCTTTTCAGCCGATCCGGGGATGTGGTAGAATGCCTGCTGAAGAGCCAGTGGTTTGTCCGCTGCCGGGAAATGGGGGACCAGGCCGCCAAGGTGAGACTGCAATGCTGGGAAGGACCTGGGGATCTGGGGCCGGGGAGCTCCCTGAGAATTGGGATGAAGGAATGAGGAGGCGGAAGGATCTCCTACCTGAAGTTCTCTCTAGTTGTGGTCATTGGGAGGAGACCTGTGTGGATGGAGGTTGGCTTGTATCCTTACTCAAGCCTGGGAAGTTTGCAGGGGGTTTGGGAGGTCCTTTCTAGCTTTAAGTGCACCATGGACCCCCAACTTCTTCTGCCCTGGGGGACTGCAAGTGCAGGAAGGGAAGCACCGTCTAAAGACCCCTTTTCCTCCAGGCTGTGGAGTCCGGGGCCCTGGGGCTCCATCCACCCTACCACCAGAAGAACTGGCAGCACTGGTTTTCCCACATTGGGTAAGGGTGAGGGGTGCTTTCGTGGAAATAGGGATGGGGACACACTGGTTGTGCTGAGAAATGACGGTGTCCTCTTGGCAGGGACTGGTGTATCTCCCGGCAGCTGTGGTGGGGCCATCAGATCCCAGCCTACCTGGTGGTAGAGGAGCAGACAGAGGTTTGTAGGAGGGAGTCACAGAGGGGTCTGTGAGAGGAAAGAGCCTTAGGCTAGGAATCAGGACTTCCAACGCCGGTCCCAGCTCCTTACCTGTCACTGTGCTTCACATCTTAGGTCTTAGTTCTGACAAAAGTTCTCCACATCCGCCTGTGTCTTCATAGTAACCCCCAGAGGGCACCAGCTAGCCTGAGACCCCATGAAAGAACATGAAGACTGAGTGCTGTTTTATACCCATCAGCTGCCATTGTTCTTCACACTCCCTTCACCCCTTCTTTTGCAGAACGTTGGGGAAGACTGTTGGGTAGTCGGGAGGTCAGAGGCTGAGGCCAGACAGGCAGCTGCAGAACTGACAGGGAGGCCAGGGGAAGAGCTAACCCTGGAGAGGGGTGAGTGCCTGGGCTGTGGGAGTGGGTCTGGGACTTTGAGGGGAGCAGATATGAAATGGAGAAGGTAGGGTTGAGAAAGGTGGGAAATGGGGCACAGGACCAGACCCCTGGTCTTTGGGGATGGGGTTAGGGTTGGGCTGGAAGTGTGGGCAGCTGCACTTTGAGGTCCTGGAAACCAGGGTTCTAGTTGTCCTCATTCCCTATTCTGTTTCCCAGACCCTGACGTCCTGGACACATGGTTCTCTTCAGCTCTTTTCCCCTTTTCTGCTCTGGGCTGGCCGCAAGAGGTGAGGTGGGTCGAGAGGGAGAGAGAGTCCGTGAAGGTGGGGTGATGAAGAAAGAGGACACCTGGGTGTCTGGAAAGTCTTGAGAAGAGCTAGAGACCCAGGGATGGGGCCTCTTACTGCCTGTCTCTTCACTAGACTCCTGACCTCACTCGTTTCTACCCCCTGTCACTTTTGGAGACGGGCAGTGACCTCCTGCTGTTCTGGGTGGGCCGCATGGTCATGTTGGGGACCCAGCTGACAGGGCAGCTCCCCTTCAGCAAGGTAACAGCCTTCCAGTGCCCTATCGCAACTTTCCCCAAACCTTGTCCTCCCTGCTTTAACCCCCAGTGCAGTGTTTTCTGTGTTCCTGGTTCCTCTTTCCTGATTCATTTCCTACCCTAATCCCCAAAGTACAGAGACCAGAGATCCCAAAGGACCCCCTCCATGCCCTCAGGTGCTTCTTCACTCCATGGTTCGGGATCGACAGGGCCGGAAGATGAGCAAGTCCCTGGGGAATGTCCTGGACCCACGGGACATCATCAGTGGGGCGGAGCTGCAGGTCTGGATGCCACCCAGCTTAAGGGATCGAAGAGGGCAGTCTGAAGGGGGGGTAACTGGGAGTGCCGGAGGTATGGGGAACAGCGAGTATTGCCTTTGGGGGCAAGGCCTCCGCGCAAGGCCTGTGAACCACTCATCCCTCCCCAGGTGCTGCAGGAGAAGCTGAAGGATGGGAACCTGGACCCTGCAGAGCTGGCGATCGCAGCTGCAGCACAGGTGAGGGGCAGCATCTGCCCCACTGCCAGCCTCTAGCTCACAGCCACCAATTTGTTCCTCAGCCCAGGCTTCTGGCCCTGTAGCCACATAGGTATCTGCCATCCCCTTCTCTGGTTGCAGAGAAAGGACTTCCCTCACGGGATCCCCGAGTGTGGGACAGACGCCTTGAGATTTACACTGTGCTCCCATGGAGCCCTGGGTGAGCCGGGCTAACACTGGGCAGGAGAGGCAATGGGGTGTGGAGAAGGCGGGGTGGGCAGGCGGGGAGCTTCCTGTGCTGCTGTGGCCAATGCACAGACCCCCTTGTTTCCCTCCCCTCCCAGGGGGTGACCTGAACCTGTCTGTCACTGAGGTCCTGAGCTCCCGACATTTTTGCAACAAGATCTGGAATGCCCTGCGCTTTATCCTCAATGTCCTGGGGGAGAAATTCACACCCCAGCCTGCAGAGGAGGTAAGGGAGAAAGAAGAGGTGCCTCCAAGTGGGTGTCAAATGTCTAAAGAAGGCAGTTCTGAAGGAAACATGGGCTGACGGAAAGGAGAGGAGCAGGAAGGGAGCCATCCCTGTCCTGAACCCTCTTCTGCCCACAGCTCTCTCCCTCATCCCCTGTGGATGCCTGGATCCTGAGCCGCCTCGCCCTCACTGCCCGGGAGTGTGAGCGGGGCTTCCGCACCTGCGAGCTCTCGCTTGTCACCCACACGCTGCATCACTTCTGGCTCCACAACCTATGTGACACCTACCTGGTGAGTGAGACAGGGACAAGGCTTGGCATTTCCACACTTGCAGACCTGCTTCTCATTCTCCTTGAATTCAGGTTCCATGGCAGGGAGCTCTGAAGTTAATTTTCCATTTTCCCCTCAGAAAATGAAAGTAGATGAGACAGGAAGTCTCTGTTCCCCTCTTTCCTGGGCCTTGTTTCTGTGGGGCAGCCTGGGCAGAGTTTTGCCTGTCACTTGGGAGAAAGAGGGGACACTTCTGGAAATTAGGCTCAGAGGCAGACAGGGATTCGTGTCCGCCCCTGTGATTGCTGAGTGTGGGCCCTGGACAGGCTGGGGCTGGGAGAGGCCTGGGAAGAAGAATGGAGCAGTCTTCAGGACAGGGCTACTCAGACTTGCTTTCTGTCTCAGAAGCACCTGGAGGGGGCTTTTGACGCACAGATTCCAGGCCCGAGAGCTTCTCGTTCGGCAGGTTGGGGGTGAGGGTGACGAGAGCTTGCATTTCTGATAAGTCGATGCTGATGCTGCTGGCCCGGGACCACACTGAGAACCACTGCCCTAGATCACTATCTGTCAGCCTTGAAAAAACCTGTGTTCTCTTTTGATAAGCAAAATACTCAGTGCTTTTCTTTCTAAACTACACGTCTTTCTAGAAGTTGTGTTTCCCACCTACCTCTGAAAATAATTTTCCTAGACTTCCCCCTTTTCTCACACTCCAGAGTATGTCCTGGGCTCTTAGTGGTGTGTGATGCTGAGTGCCTCTGCCCCTCCTCTTTCCCAGGAACTGCCCTTTACCCACAGCATCCCCACAGGTAGGGAGGACAGAGCTGGCTCCAGGCCATCCTCTGACCCTCTGGCTTCCTCCCCAGGAGGCAGTGAAGCCAGTGGTGGCACGTTCCCCCTGCCCCTCGGGGCCACCTCAGATCCTGTTCTCCTGTGCTGACGTTGGCCTCCGCCTCCTTGCCCCGCTGATGCCCTTCCTGGCCGAGGAGCTCTGGCAGCGGCTGCCCACCAGGCCGGGCTGCCCCCCCGCTCCCAGCATCTGTGTTGCCCCTTACCCCAGTGCCCGCAGCTTGGTGAGCTACACACGGATATGGTTTGTTGGGGATGGGCTGGGAGAGTAGTCTGTTAAAAGGGTTTGCTGACACTGCCTGGTGGTTTAGGGGTTAGGATTTGGTGCTCTCATAGAAGGCTTCGCTGCCATGGTGTCATTTACAATGGTGGTTCATAGTTTACTGTCATGTCTTTGGGAAGGTGCAGGGGTGCTGTTATTACTTTGGAATTTTGGGGGTAGTATCATGTAGCAGTCAAGAGCAGGGCTTCTGTTGGACTGACACTAGTTGTGTGACTGCCTCAGTTTTCCCCATTTTTAAACTGGGGGTAGTAATAGTACGTGTCATGGCTGGGACGAGGGTTAGGTGAGTTAGTAACAACAACAAAAAAAACCCAGACCCATTCCTGTCGAGTCACTTCCAACTCACAGCCAACTCGGTGTGGTTTTAAGCTTTAATAACTTAGGAAGGAAGAATAAATGCTATAAACTCACTTAAAAAAAAAAAAATTTTTTTTTAATTTAAATGTTTAAATTTCTTTTTACGCTTATTTGGTTTTGTGAATTTTGAGTAATACATTTTTAATTTAAATTTATTTTTAGTTGTCTGCCATCTTCAATCAGACTGACAACTACTGATTATCTAAAACCTTTGTAGGTGTCTCTCCATTTTTTAACACGTTTCATTCCTTGAGGTGGTGAATTTTGTTTGGTGGAGAGGACAGATCTCGTTGCCCTAAGAAGATGGAGTGGGTGGGTGGAGGGTGGAGTCCGTTTGTCAGCTCTGGTCCCTGTCCCCAGGAACACTGGCGCCAGCCTGAGCTAGAGCGGTGCTTCTCCCGGGTCCAGGAGGCTGCGCAGGCGCTTCGGGCTCTCCGAGCCACATACCAGCTTACCAAGTCCCGGCCCCGAGGTGAGGCGAGTGCTGGGCACTGGGTCCCTGTGGGAAGAAGGGGCTGGCTGGGAAGAGGGAATAGCCTGATGGGACAGACCCCAGACTTGGGAAGCCCATGGTGGGAAGGAAGAAGGATGTACACTTGACTGGAGTCCCCCTCTTCCCAGTGCTGCTGCAGAGCTCGGAGCAGAGCAAGCAGGGCCTCTTTGAGGCCTTCCTGGAGCCCCTGGGCACCCTGGGCCACTGTGGGGCCGTGGGCCTCCTACCCCCAGGCATGGCAGCTCCCTCCGGCTGGGCCCAGGCTCCACTCAGTGATGGCATTCAGATTTTCATGGAGCTGCAGGTGACCAGAGAAGATTGGAGGGGAGGGAGGGAGGGATTGAGAAGAAATATGGGGAGGTGGGCTCTGTAAAGGTGGGGAGGGGACCTTAGAATAGGGAGGAAGGAGGCATTGGGTAGTCTGCAGAGTCTGACCCTTCTCTCCCTGGTCTTCCTCAGGGATTGGTGGACCCCCAGACCCATCTACCACTGCTGGCAGCCCGAAGACACAAGTTGCAGAAGCAGCTTGAGAGCCTCCTAACTCGGACCCCATCCCAGGGGGAGGCAGAGACGCAGAGGCAGCAAAGGGTGAGGCCAGGAAAGGCTACCCAGGAAGCCCATGGGGCTCCCGAGGGAATGTGGGCTGGGAGGAGGCAGGCCTTGCCCCTAGGTCCTTACCATCTTCTCTCCTTGGCCAGCTTTCTTCCCTCCAAGTGGAGTTGTCGAAACTAGACAAGGCAGCCTCTCACATGCAGCAGCTGATGGAGGAGTCTCAGCTCCGGGAGTGCTGAGCTGTAGCTCTCACTGTCCCTGTCAGTGTTCCTCCCTCCCAGACCTGCCTCTGGGAACAGATTTGTCAGCTGTGGAGGGCTGGGACCTTAGAGACTGCTTGGCTCTCCTTCACGTTGTGAACAAGGAAACAGGCTGGCTTTTTTGGTGACTGTGTGCGCCCTGGAGAGGCTCACGTGCCTGCCTAGCCCCTTGATGTGCAGCGTGAAGTTTAGGAGTGAGGAGATCCAGATAAACTTTAAAATCCAAAACACGCCTGCTTGTGTTCCTTTGTCCTCTTCCCCTAGTGATGATATTTTTACTTCATTTGTTCCCTGAGAGCTTTGTTGAGGAAAAGAGGGGAATGCCTCCTAGCTTCAGGCTCTGGGGTTGCTGTGGGAGAGTCGGTGCTGGGATATGCCTGCCTCTCTGGAGGAAAGGGGAGCTTCCTAGTAATAGGGTGGGGCAGGGACACAGTGATCCCAGTTCTGCCTGCTTCTTGGACTTAGCCACAATGCACTGACTTCTAATAGGCCCTTCCTCTTTCAATTCATGCCAAATGGAAGCTTCCTTGCTTCTTGGCCCTAATCTCCAGGGGTGCTGAGAGGAGCAGGGACTTCCCTTGGGCCTGGGGGTCTGCAGGGTGTGCTAGGGTTGAGTGCCCCCCCAACCTTCTGTGTACCTGAGACCAAGTGCCAGAGACACACTGCCCGAACCCAGACTGAGTTACGCACTCAGATATACAGACACCCACCTTACCCTCCCCAGACACTCTGTCTTATCTCAGTGGAATTCAGAGACCTGACCTTTTCACTCCCAAGTCACATTTTGTCCAGCAGCTCTGAGCAGCTACTGGTTATGGAGGCCTATCATGGGCTGGGTCCTCCGTGTGGTGTCAGGTGTACAGTGCCATTTAATCCTTCCAAGAACCTGATGGGTGCGTGTTAGCTGTTTTGGAGATGCAGTGTATTCAGAAAATGAGAGTCGTTCGTCCAGGGTTTCAGCTGGGATTCAACCCAACAAATTAGGTGCAAGCTCTTCCTGGCTGCTATAACAAACCTAGTGTAAGAATGGCTTAGATAAGATGGACTTTTCTCTTGATGGGTGTAAGCAGTGCAGGGCTCCACAATAATGGGGCACACCCCTTTTAATCTTATTTTTCTGCCATTCCGATAAACTTTCCTACTCTGGATCCAAGACCTGCTCCAGCTCCTGCTGTCATGTCCACACTCACACCTAGATGGAAGAAGGAGAGAATGGTGTGTGAAGTTTCCCTTTTCTTCCTCTCAATTTGATGAATATTTTTTGAGCACCTATGTGCTGGACCCTGTTCTGGACACTTGGATTCATCAGAGAATGAAATAAAGATTTCTCCCCTTGTACTTTCGTTCATAGCAGGGAGGGTCAGAAATAAACAACATGCATAAATAATATGTTTGAAGGTCATAAGTGCTTTGCGGGAGGAGGAAAGAGTAAGGTAAGGAGAATCTGCAGTGTGTGTGTTGGGGCACAGGTAATAGTATTAAGCAGGTGGTCATGGTAGAACTCATTGTAGAGGTGAAATTTAAGCAAAGACTTGCAGGAGGTGCAGAAATTACCCAAGTGGATATCTGGGAGAAGAGTGTTCCAGGGAGAGGGAAGAGCTAGAGCAAGATTAAAGAGGGTGCATTCTGGAATATTAAAAGAGTTGCAAGGAGACCAGTATGGTGGGCAGAGAGTGAAGAGAATAGTGGGAGGTGAAGTCATGGAGGTTAGAGGGCAGGGTGGCGGGCGGAGAAGGTTCAAGGCGGACCATCTAGGGCTGTGCTGTCCAAACTGGTAGCCACTTGGCTATCTAATTAAAATTAAATAAAATTACAAGTTCAGTTCCTTACATTGGCCACATTTCAAGTGGCTTGTGGCTACCATTTTGGTTAGTGCAGGTTATAAAACATGTCTATCGTCATAGACAATTCTTTAGGCAAGCTCTGGTCTAGGACGTTGTAGGTCATTGTAAGGATTATTGTTTTTTCTCTCAGAAATGGAAGCTCCTTTGCTTTCAATGGATTGCCAAGAAGTTGGACACTTCTTTCTACTTGTCTCTCATTGGGCAGGACCTAATCACATGGGTATAGCTACAAGAGAAGCTAGGAAATAATAGACTTCAGTTGGGTAGCCATATGTTCAGCTAAAATTTACGACTATCCAAAAGGAGAAGAATGGCTATTAGGGGTATAACTAGCTGTCTCTGCCACCCTCGAGTCTGGTGAACCCCAAAACATTCTTTTCACTGCACTGCCCTGCCCTGCCCTGCCTTGAGCCTTGGAAGGGTTAGCTGTCTGCTCCTCCAGCCTCTTGGGGATTCAGACATCCAGCCCCACAACTTGTTCAGGGGCCTACACACCTGACCAAAGGGTGTCATCTGCCCACTGGTTCTCGGTAGAGGCAAGCCATAAAATACTGGTCTCCTTGAGTCCCGGCTGCCTTTCCTCCGGGCTAACTATACCAGGACAATTGTATTTTGGGTGTTTCTGGTTTCAGTCTCCCTATCCTCCGCTTGTCTTTGGGGATGCTCTGTAGTGAACCCTTGTCTTCTCCACCTTCCTCCAAAGGAGCCACTTTCTAATTTCATATGGTGGTGATGGAGGGTGGTATGTGGAGAATAGAAAGCAATCATATCCATATGCCCAAATGGTTAAGTCTGGGCTGGCTGCATGCTTGTATTTCAAGAAAGCTGTGAGTAGTCAAGACAATCTTGAGGAGGAGAGTCAGTTAAGTACCTTCTTGGTTCAGAGGAAAGCAGGAAAGGAGAACCCTGAGCCCCCGTGGAGACTAGAAATTACACCTTGGGACCAGGTTTCCATCCTGATAACAAAACCTACCATCCATGCCCACTTGAATATGCCAGGCACTGTGGTATGTGCCCTGGGTGTCTTAGCCATGTAATCCTCCTATGAAGCAAGAGCCATTATTGCCCTTATTTTGTAGGTAAGAAACTGAGGTTCTGAGACAAGAAAAGTTTGCTCAGGTTCAAGCCAGGGCCTATGTGACTGACTACTTGTTCACAAGGTTGCCCAGTACAGGCACTGCTGACACCCCCTTTCCCTACCACTGCAGCCCAGCTGGCTGTCCTCTCACAAGGAGTTATTGAGTTGAACCCCCCATCTCTCACCTGAGCTGCCTCCCACCCCATGTCCCACCCGGATGGACCTGCGTGGATCCCTAGGTCAGGAAACCGTGTCCCAGGGTCTTCTATCCACATCCTTGCCCAGGGTTCCTGAGTCCCCAACCCCAATGCTCAAGCAAAGGGAGATGAAACGAAAATCCTGTTTAAGCCTCAATGTCTTCATCTGTAAAATAGGATGATGATACCTATTACACTACATTTGTCCCTGGGTGGTGCAAAAGGTTAACACGCTTGGCTGCTTACCAAAAGGTTGATGGTTTGAGTCCATCCAGAGGCACCTTGGAAGAAAGCCCTGGCAAAAAACTTCCCAAAAAATCGGTCATTGAAACCTATGGAGCACAGTTCTATTCTGACCATGTGGGGCCACCACGAGTCAGAGTTCATGGCAAATGAAAACAACAACAAAAACACTCCACTACATTCACAACTGCTGTAAGCATTGGAATGGGAAAGCATCATGCCTGTCATAAAGTAGGAATTCAATCGATATTTCTTTTCTATTCCCATGTGTTCTGAAGACCTCAGCTTGAAGTGTGTATGTGCGTCCAGTGTGTGTGTTGCCCCATATAGTTAATTCCCAGATTCCTTCTGGGCCTCTGACACTGGTGTTGAAGGAAAGAGTGTCCATCACAAGCCCCTCTGCGCAACAGCCCTGAGAAGACAGTCAGACTTGGGGTCCAGCTCCCTGTCCTGCCGTCCCCGCGTTCACGGACACGGACACGGAGTTGACTCTCTGAATTCAGCATGTTTACTCCCCCTCTGCAGGGGAGGGCCTGCTGGAAGACAGGGCTAGACACCCCCTGTTAGGAGACAGGGTCAGACAGGGCCAAATGCCCTGGCTAAGAGGGCACAGGGCTAACTGCTGTCAGGCTTTGCAGGTGACACGCTGTGGGGATCCTGCATGATGGAGGGTGATGTTGGTCCCTGGAGGGAGACGGAGGAGGAGGCAGAGCTGGGGAAGAAAAAGGGTTAAAGAGAGAAGTGTAAGATCGCTCCTTATGCACACCCCTGAGACAGCCAGACCCCCAGTGAGTGGCCCAAACAGACTCACAGAAACAAGCTCGCACAGTCCCATTCTTTCCCCACCCAAAGAACTACCTTCTCGAGCAATCCCAGGAAGCTAGAGTCATAGGAGGAATTTCCTGGAAAAGACTCCTTCAGCCTCAGTTGCAAAGTCATACCTGACCCTAGGGACCCAAAAGTACGGCTTAGGACCCAGCAACCTGGGGTGAAGGCAATCCTCCTGCCCCACACTCCCTTGAGAATCCCTCCTCCCGTCCATCCTGAATCCTTGGAGGCTGAGGTCTGGGAGGCCTCCGTCTCTTTCAGCGACCAAGGAGTCCCACTCCTCTTCTCAGGCCTGTTCTTGCCATGAGACCCAGGTGTCCAGCCCTGAAGCCCTCACCTGTTCCCTGTGAGCTGCCCAGGAGGGTCAGGAGGAAGAAGAGAGGCAGCGTAGCCCCCATCATGGCCACCTAACTTCTGGGATGACCGAAGAGATATCTGAAGCCCCAGCTGGCTGTTTCTAAGAGGCCTGCCCTCCTACACCCCATGCAGTCCTTAGTGCAGAGTTTGTGGGGAGACGTGAGGGGGAAGCTGGGTAACTGGATTTTCCAGTTCTCCCAGTATGGCTTCGAGGAGCCAGGAGAGGGTCATTCACTGGGCTCTTGGGAAAAGTAGAGGGTGGGCCTCTTCTTCCTTAATCCTGCACCCTACCTCCTCCCCCATGTCTGGAGGCTCAAGGTGCCTGGGTTCTACAGAGAGGAAAGTTGAGAGGAAGCCAGGATCTGGACGTGTCCCTCCTGCAGGTGTCTGGGCACCACCCAGGCCTGGGCCTCTCGTTGGCCTTTAGGGATTAAATATTAACTGTAATTAATTTCCATTATCCATGCCACCGAAGGGCTCAGGAATGTGAGTCCAAAAGGGAGTGGTTGATTAGCCAAGTTCCTTCCCAAACCCAAGTGTCTTTATCCCCCAGCCACCATGGCTTCGTAGGTGAGAAATCTGGGTAATGCGGAACTTTAACCTTCGAATGTTTTGCTTCAGTTGCTCTAACACATCCTAGATACTCAGGTGGAGGCATGAGTTTCCATCAAACACTCCTTCCACCCCCCGCTTTGGACACACGCAAAAGAGACACCTGCATACTCTCAACCAACACCCTTACACAGAGGCACTAAGAATGGTAAACAGAGGACAGATTTGTAGAGTTTTAGAATGCAAAGCAAGTTGGAGGCCCATCTACTTTACTATCTCTCTTTAAATACTAGAAAAATGAGGCCTAGAGAGGATAAGTAACTTGCTAAGATCACATACCAAGTCAGTAGCAGAGAGATTAGAACCCATCTTTCATTATGGCACACACACAGGGACATGTTCGACGGACTGACACACCAGTCACATAAATCCAGCAGGAATGAAGAGACACTCGTACACTCAAGGGCACAAGTCCTAGGTCTTCCTATCTGCCTCTCTACGTCCATCTCCACACCCCACCCCCCAGAAAGCCAGTGGGACCAAACACAAAGGGATGGGGCAGAGAGAGTGGAGTCTAGGAGAGGAGCCAAAAGCAAGACCAGGGAAATGGAGAGATACAGACACAGTCCACACCGTCAGGTAAAGTGAGACACCCAGAAGCTCCCAGACTCCCACTGCAGAAGAGGAAGACCACAATGGGAGTAATAAAGGGACAAAAAGAGAAGCAGACATGGGAGGTACGAGCAGGAGGTTCAAGCTGGGAACACAGAGATGCATTGTGGCCTCTCCCTTGGGATGGAAATCCTGGTGTTGATGGAGGCCCTGACACACCTGGCCTCAGCCTTTAAAGACCCAGGGAGATGGGCTGGCCGAGGCACTGTGACCAGCACCATGGACATGGAGCTGGTTCTACTGCTGCTGGGCCTGCAGGCCTTGGCTAGTCATGGTAAGCGTTGGAGTCTGAACTTGGGGTCTTGGGGTGAGGATGTGGGCCCTGGACCACAGAGTAAGCCAACGCTTCTAATCTGTAATTTATCTTCTTTTTCCAACAGCTCAGGTGACCTTACCGGGAGTCTCTGAGGGTCTCCCCACTTCCTTTGTGGGTGTCCCCACTGTCTCTGGGGGTCTCCCCACTGTCTCTGCAGGTGTCTCCACTGTCTCTGGGGACATTTCTGGGGGTCTCTCCACTGACTCTGAGGGTGTCCCCCGCATCTCCACAAATCTCCCAACAGTGAGTCTCCCAACAGTCCCTGGGAGCTTTTTAACAGTTTCTTCAACCTCTGGGGTTTTTCCCAGTAGTCCTCAGACTTTAGCTCCAACTATTTCTGGGAGCACTTCAGGAAGCATCTCAACAACATCAGGTGATATTTCTGTTGCTCAAACCATCTCTAAAGAGCCCTTTGCTTGACCCGTAGCTTGGAGTGGGGACGCTTCCTGGTGCTTTGCTAAGCGTGAGTCTGGTAGTTTCCTGGATCATCACCGGAAGCAGCTCCCCTTGCTTTTGTGGTTATACAAGTTGCCTTCTTTCTGCCTTTTCAATGTATCGGCTTTTTTTTTTCCTTGAGGTTAATGCCTTTTGCATCCTGTCAAGGATATTTCTTGTCTACTTCAAGATCATAAAAAAAACTCTTCTTTGTATTTTCTAAAAGCTTTATAATTTTAGCTTTCAAATTTAAGTTCATGATCTATCTCCAATTAATTCCGTATATTTTTTATGGTGTGAGGTAGGGTTCAAGGGCCTTTTTTCTTTTTTTTTTTCCTTACAAATATTCAGCTGCTTCAGAACTATTTATTTAAAAGGTCCTCCCCCTTTCTATGCCATTAAATTGTGAGAAATCAAGGACCATTTATGTGTGGGTCTATTTCTGGACTCTATTCTGTTCCCCCATTTGTCTTTTCTGACTCCAATGTCATAGTGCTCAATGACTGCAGCCAGGGACAGATTAACCAGTAAGTATGGTACGTACTGGTTTATAGTTAGCAAGGTATGCACGGGCTTAATTGTGCTTACTTACTAATCTGTAGTGCACAATTTCACCTGGGTTTTCCCCACATCAAATTAAGCCCGTGCATACCTTGCTTATTGGTAATCTGTTCCCGAGTCAGCAGCTTTCTAGCAAGTCTTGAAATCTAGTAGTGTAAGTCTTCCAACTTTCTTTAAGTTTGCCATGGCTATTCTCAGTCCTTTGATTCTCATAGAATCAGTTTCTACCAAAAATCTGCTGGGAGTTTGACTGAGATTGCATTGGATGTGATTTCTGCTTTTGGTGTCACCTGGGTCTCTTCCAGCCACTATTCCCCTCTGCCCTCCTAGGATATATCTCCTCCACAGCATCCCCTGGAATTGTTTCAACTGTGCCTGGGACTTTTACACCCAATGTTGCTGCCTCAGGAGGGTCCACTCCCATGACTACTGGAGCAGCCACTACATCCCCTGGGCTTGGCGTCTCAACCAGTAAGGCACTCTTGTTTGCACTGGGTCACTTACCAGTCAAATGATGGTCAGACCCATTCTCTCTTATGTCCCACACCTTCTGGAAAGGAGTGCAGGGACTGTCGTTAGTGCCTATCTCCAACTGTGTTTTGAGTATGTCTGAGGATGGCTGTGTATCTTAGAGGGGTCTCAACCAAATCAGCTGCCATTGAGTCAACCCTGACTCATGGCAACCTTATGTGTGTCACAGTAGGAAAGTGCTCCACAGGGTTTTCAATGGCTGATTTTTCGGAAGCAGATAGCCAGGTCTTTCTTCTAAGAGGGCTCTGGGTGGATTTGAACCTCCAACCTTTCAGTTAGCAGCTGAATACATTAACCATTTGTACCACTCAGAGACTCCAGTGCCCTGTTAAGCCTCTGGTCAGACCAACAGACAGATGTCTGCTATCCGACTGCTTCCTCCAAGAGGTTTTCATCTTTCTTCCTCAGAGCCCAATCTGTCTTTCCAGGGCAAGAACCACCCCTCCACAGAGCCTGCCCTCCTTCTCTCCCTGTCTCCCTCCTCCCCTCCTCTCCCCTTCCCTCCCCTTCATTCCTAGCAGGGGAGGCATGGAGAACCTCCCCCCAGGTAGTCCTAGGGCAGGAAATGAGGGGAGGGAAGGCAAGACAACAGGCTGCTCCCCTTAGTGGCCAGAATCAGGGTGTGGTGGTGAAGAGGACTAAGGCTCGGAAAAAGAGAGAGGCCCACCTAGTGACCCTGACAGTTCAGAGACATCAGAGAGCAACAGGGACATGGACAACAGAGCTTGAGATGTGGAGAGTTCAGAAAGGTGGAGCCAGTGAATGTCTGAGGGTCTGGGTTGTCCAGGAAGGGGAGATTCTGCCCTTGACTCAGGCTTGGTGGAAGCCCTTTAAAATCCCTTCTGTTGAGATCCTGCTGCCAAGAGGATAGCGAGAACTCCACCAAGATATGATGTCAGAGTCACAGAGAGAGAGCTGTGCAGCCACAGAGGGCAGTGGGGGGTGGGCAACTGAGGTCCTACCCACCTCGGTCACTGTCCTCTCTGCGCCTCAGGCTAGAAGCCTCAGGAGAAGGGCTCTGTGCCTGACTGGGCCATCGTGTTCACACTCCCTGCTTGGCAGGACTTGTCAGCCTCCTCTATATCATCAAGAAGGTGAGTGATGCTGCGGTCCCAGTGAGTGGATCCCCAAGGCCAGGGGGGCTGAGGACCTGTCACCCCAGCCCTCTGAGAGGAACAGGGGCTTTGGGGAGACAGCAGCTTGCCACACTTAGGGAAGGGGGAGGGAGGAAAGGAAGTGGGTCACCGGAAGGAAACCCCGAACAAAGAGGAATGAGGGTTTGGGGCCACAGAAAGAAAGGCCTGTGTGCGCTGGAGGCTAACCAGCTCATGGAGGCAACAAATTCTGTTCTAGGGGTTGAAAAGCCAGCTCTGTGGAGCCACATTAACCTGGATTTTGAATCCTGGCTCTGCCACTTATAGCTACGTGACCTCGTGAAATTTACTTAACCTCTCTGTGCTTAGGAGTCCTCATTAATAACAACAACAACAATAATAGCTAATATTTAAAAAGTATTTATTATGTGCCAGGTGCTATACATATTTCATCAATGACCCTACGAGGCAGGTAATAAATATTATTAACCCTCATTGTACAAATGAGGTAATTGAGTCCTGGATAAAATGGGAATGATAGTATCCATCTCAAAGGGCTGTTGAGAGGAACAAATGAGCTTATGCATGTAAAGCACTTAATGGTGCTTGGCACATAGTAAGTGCTCAACAAATTATCATTATTATTATTACTCAAAAAGGAGAGCAGAGAGCCTGGATTGTAGAGGGAACCTAGTCCATGGGAAGAGCTGAGGGCTGGGCGGCAGATGCCAGGGTCATTACATTAACTCACCCCATTCATCCCTTATCTAACAGGCTTGCCAGTTCCGGAAGGAGATGAGTGTGGGGTGTGGCTGTGGCTCCTTGGCCCCTTACTGCGGCCACCAAGAGGCCACCTCCCAGCTCTACTCCTTCAAATGACGGGGCAGGATCACGGTAGCCAGGATCCCTCCCCTGTTTGCCTTCCTTCTTCCTCTCCCGAATAGTCTCATTCCAAGACTCACCCTTCCTATTCACCCCAGCTGGGGCCACGGCCTAGCGCTACCGGCTCTCCAGGTCTGTTCCACCAACAGTGTGAGGGGAGATCCACCATGCAGTCATCGAGTGGGAGGCTGCAATGCCGGTTCCAGTCCTGCCGCCAGCTGTGTGGTCTGGGGGAAGGCACCTGACCTCTCTGACTGCAGTTTTCTCATCTGTGCAAGGAAGGACCAGGGCTAAATATTCTCCAGAGGCTTTCCGGCCTTAACGAAGTCTGGGTCTGGGCAGTTGGAACCTCCGTCTCTCACTCATTACTGTGTCCCTGCCCCACAAATGCCAGAGAAGCTCCTTAGCTGAAGACATTTTGCTCCAGCCCACAGGGCAAAAAAAAAGAAAGGGGGAAATGGAAGACTCTTCACATCTCCCTCCATAGGGAGTCCCCTCCCACTGACTCCTGTCCCCCCAAGACCCATCCCCCATTCTCTCCCTTCCGGATAGGTGATGAATCCAGCTCTGCAATGCTCCCTTAGATCACTTTGGGTGGGTGGCGGACACAACTCTTGCTAAATAAAATGGCTCCTCCTTTGCTCATCTCCAGCCTACTTGTACCTGGCCAAGGAGTGGCTCTATTGCCAGGCAGGCATGGGCCAAGTCCGGTCTCTGCCGCTTACCATGGGCAAGTCACTTCCCTGATCCGAGGCTTGTGTGTTCTCATCGGTAAAATGAGGACGGCATTGCCAATCTCACAGGGTCACAGCGAGGCGAGGCACTTAGTACAACCTCAGTACACAGAAATGCTCCAAAATTGGTAGTTAGTAAGTTGTTTTGTGACTGGTCACATGCCTGGCTCTGCTCCCCCCCACCCCCAGCTCAGGCACAACAACCTCTACTTACTTGAAGGTTATCAGCTTGGGCCTCCACCCACCCCCAGGTTCCTTGACAAAAGGAAGGGGTTTGCAGCCTGGGCCCTCTGGAGGGAGTTGAGGTTAAAAGAGAAGGGAGGCAGATGCCCATTCACAAATACCGATTACCCCTTACTCTAAAGCAGGATTTTTCAACCTCGGCACCATTGGTCTGGTTAATGCTTTGTTGGAGAGGGCTGTCCTGCACATTGTAGTACGTTTAGCAGTATCCCTGATCTCTATCCACTAGATGCCAGTAGCACCTCCCCCCGCAACCCAAGACGTGACAATCAAAAATGTCTTCAGACATTGTCAGATGTTCCCTGGGTGGTAAAATCTCCCTACCTGTTGAGAACCATTGCTCTAAAGGCCTGGGCCCTTGAGGAAAGGGGGGAACAGGGTACTAGTAGAGTCCTTGAGGAAGCAGGGGAGGGGACTAATAGAAGAGGGGCTCTCAGTCACTCCTGAGACAAGGTGGAGTTGCAGGGGAGGGTCTGCCCCCGCCTCGGTTTCCCCATCTTTCAGGATGCATTGCCTGGGAGGCTGGGTGTCTAGTTCTGAGTACTCAGTCTTTGGCCTGGCTGTATGAAGCCTCCTTAATTAATCACCCATTACTTACGTTAATGAGCAGTTCACTTCTCTTCCCACCCGTTCCAGCCCTGCCTAAGTTTTGGGCACAAGTCACATCATGTAATGAGAGCAATCCATGTGTTCAGTCCTACCTGGAGCCCCAACTGGCCCGAGGTCCTGCTCCACCCCCTCTGCCTGCCCCCACTTCACCCAGAAAGCTATTAGCCACCCTTGGTTTTCTGTGTGAAGCCCTAGTGGTGGAGTGGTTAAGCATTTGACTGCTAACCCAAAAGGTCAGCAGTTCGAATCTACTTTGGAAACCCTATGGGCCAGTTCTACTCTGTCCTATAGGGTCACTATGAGTTGGAATCGACTGGATGGCAAGGGCTTTTTTCTTGATACAAAAGGAGCGTTGGTAGTGCAATGGTTAAGTGCTTGACTGCTAACTGAAAAGTCGGCCGTTGGAACCCAGTAGCAGTGCTCTGCTTCCATAAGATTACAGCCTAGGAAGCCCTATAGGGCAGTTCTACTCTGTCATATTGGGTAACTATGAGTCGGAATCAACTTCATGGCACCCAGCAACAGCCACCTGGTACAAAAGGCATCTATGATCCAAGCACCTTGGTGCCCGATATAAGAAGTGGGGTTGATCCTCTGGGAGCCCTTTATAATTTGAACAGTCATTCTAAGAACTAACCCCCACCAAATTCAGATCAGCTCAAGATAATTAAGCTTCTTGTCCTTAGAAAGACTCTGAGAGGAGTCTCTGTAACTTTTCACAGCCCCTAAGCTAGGTATATGGAGCCCTGGCTGCGTAGTGGTTAAGAGCTCGGCTGCTAACCAAAAGGTTGACAGTTTGAATCCACGGACCGCTCCTTGGAAACCCTGCAGGGCACTTCTGCTGTGTCCTGTATGGTCAGAATTGACTCAATGGCAACAAGTTTTGTTTGGTTTTTGGTTTGGCTTTCAGCGCATTCAAGCAAGTAAACACTTCTTGATTGCCTACTGTGCGCCCTGTCTCCAGTTCTGGGGAGAGGGCAGTGGTCAAGGCAAGGACCTTGCCCACAGGATGCTTGCTTTCCAGCTGGGGGACCTACAGTGAACATGTAAGTAAGGGGTAAAGAGGGCTGGTGATTTAGGCACCTGGGACCACAGCTGTCTCTCCCCTTAGAAACTCAGGCAGTCTGTCCTCCCTAACTCCAGCCTCAGGTGCTGCCACCTGGAAGCCCTGGGAATGAACCTGGACAGTCACTGAGCTGATGCTTGCTTTGAGCAGGGAATCAGGAGGAAGGGAAGAGGGAGGTGCCAGGCAGATGCTAGAAATGAGATATCTGCATTTCTGAACAGGGGTGGAGGGTAGATGGTGGTAGTGAGGCAAAAAGCTGCTAGGCTGAGGTAGGAGGTGAGGGAGAGGTAGGAAGTAATGACAGGCCTCTGTGTGTCTCCAAATATCTCTGCCGAAGGTCTTGGCCTCAGTCCCTCTGGATGGCATGGGCCTGTCTGCATCTCTGGGGAGGTGTGTGATGTCAGTCCCCAGGTTCTCTCTGTCCATGTCTGTCGCTGCCCCCATCTGTCTCCACATCTCGTATCATCTGGACATCTCTGAACCCCTGTGTCCTCAGCAGTGGCCATATGACGGCTTTCTCCATCTTTGCTCTTTCACCTCATACTCATGGACAGCTCCACCCAGGACAAGAAGAATGACCATGTGTGAGTAAGGGGTGTGGAGAACTCAGCTGACGCAAGAGAGGTGGGAGGGCAAACTCGAAGCCAGAGAGGGATTAGGAGAACTAGAATCTCCTCCCAGAACCCAGGCATCCAATTGTCCTTCACCCCACCCCACCCCCCATGCAGAGATCAGTCGTGCTAAAATCAGGCCATTGCTCTCCATCCTTCTACAGCCCTGATGACCACCCTACCCAGCCCCTCTCCCTCTGCTGGTGTGTCAGCAGTCTATCCCCTCCCAGTTCTTCCTTGCCCCGAGATCCCAGCCCTATGACAGGCACCCAGGTACCTGGCTGCATGATGCAGCGGCTGTGGTCTCCTGTTATCGGGCCACCCTGTGGGGTGGGGCAGCTCCATTTGTTTAAGGTTTAGTCCTGAGGGGCCCCAGCCCCCATGACGTCAAGCCTGGCCCCATATAAGGTGAGAGGACGCCAGGTCCCGGGCCCCAAGCAGCCATCCAGTTCCACCATGGCTCAGCTGGCCCACTGCCTCCGCTCCAGTTCTGCCCTCCAGGGCTGCCTCCTCTTCCTGCTGGCTTCGTGGGAGGCAGGTAAGAACACCCTCAGATGCAGAGAGGTCACCATTACACAACGGAATAGAAGAGAAAAAGGGATTGTTTCTTGGCATTTGTAGGGTTTAAGCCGCAGAAATGAATAGCAGACGAATGTGGGAGTGAGCACAGGGCTGCTACATACCGTTTTCTAGGTTGTTCACTGCTCAGGCTTGCTGGCTGAGGGGCAAGTAGGAGATGAAACCCAGCCTGTGCTTTGCCCCCTGAGACTTGGCCCACAAGGATGCTGTCCACTCCCGCGGAGGGAGGCTTTTTCTAGTTAACATGAAGATGGTATGGGTTCCAGCTGCCCTGGGTGGGCAGGGGTGGGGCCCTGACATTCTCTGGGCACTTGCTTTGTGTAAGGCCCTCAGAGATGTTCACATATTTCGTTTCATTTCATCCCCTCAACACACCCTGAGGTGGTTAATGATATTCCCATTTTAGATTTGAGGAAAGTGAGGCCCAGAGAGGTAAAGAGGCTTGCTCAAAGTCATGCAGTTAGAGGGTGGCAAGCAGGGGTACCACCACTTCACACACCTGCTGCCCTCAGGGATGGAGTAGGTTTCTCTCCTGAGAGCCCTTCTCTCTGTCTGCCCTGCTCTATGCAGGCTTGGTTTCTAGTCCTGGCTCCGATCCATCGAACTTGTCTGGGCCACCATGCTACCTGTAAAAGGGGAAGGATGTGGCCTGGCCAATAATAATAGCTGAGGCTTAGGGAGCACTTACTGTGTGCCAGACACTGTTCTAGGCATTTGCCCGCATATACTTATTTAATCCTCAAGACAACTTTATAAGGCCTGTGTGATTTTGTCCCCATCTTACAGTTGGGGAAACAACCCAGGGCTTTGAGGGGAAAATGAGTACGGAAAAGTTTTATGAGCTAAGTGGACACTATGAGATAAGGTAGGCTGCTGAATTTGTTTACTTAGTTAAGAAACAGTTTTGTGACTGAACCCAGGACACAGAGAAGCCGAGGACCTGGGCAGTTTGGAGGGTGACTCAGAGGAGAGTCTTCACAAGGTAGACACACAACAACGGATTCAGAAGGACTCTTTCCATACTAGGTGGCTGGGGTTGATGATCCTAAGCCCTGGTCTGTCAACCTTCAAAGGTCACAAGTACACCCGTTTTTTTATTTAAGGTGCATAATGCAAGGTTGTGGGCAAGGCTTCTAGAGAGTTCCCATCAGTCTTAAAATAGTCACGTGTTCATCCATTCAACAAATATTTATGAAGTGCCTTTATAGGCCAGCCATAGTTCTGGGCTAGAGACACAGCAATAAACAAAACAAATAAAAATCCTTGCTGTGGTAGAAATTAAACTATTTATTGTACATTAGAAAATGAGGAGTGTTGTAGTAACAAAACAAAAAATCAAAACCAAACCCGTTGCTGTCGAGTTGATTCCGAATCAGCGACCCTATAGGACAGAGTAGAACTGCCCTATAGAGTTTCCAGGGAGCGCCTGGTGGATTCGAACTGCCGAGCTTTTGGTTAGCAGCCATAGCTCTTAACCACTACGCCACCAGGGTTAAAACAGAGCAGGGGAAAACGGCCCAGGAATGCAGTGGTCTGTTGTTTTGAAGAGGGTGGTCAAGGTAGGCCTCAGAGGCAGGAAGAGTAGGAGAGATACTTGGGGCTGCAGAAGGTGGAAGAGTGGGGCTCAGGCTACTGTTACTACCAGAAGTACAGGGCAAGATATGAGATTGTTTGAAAGACTACACTTCAGATTCCACAAACATTTTAGAGTCTTCTTATGCTTACACCTTGTGCAGGAGCTTCCCCTCTGTACTTCCCTTCATCCTCACACTAAGCTGGTGCAGTTGATATCGTTGTTGCTTACAGTTGAGGACATGGAGGTTCCATGCTTTTAAGTGACCCGACCATGAATGCAAAGCTGGTAAGGGGCAGAACCTAGACTCTGACCCCGTCTTCTGATTCCTGGAAGCAAGTGGTATTTGCCACTCTGTGCTGCTGCCTTTATTATTCACTCAGTAAGTGTTTCTTCATCCCTTACCATGTGGGCAGACAATCTGGGTGTAGTGAAAAGCCTGACTTTGCCAGTAATTTTACCTCTCTAAGCCTCTAGTAAGAGCATAACTCTTCCCTCATAGGTTTGTCATGGAGATTAAATAACAAATAGATGAACAGCGTCCTGCAGGAATCTCATAAATGCCAGTGTCCTTCTTTCTCAGGGACCAAGCTAAGTTACAGAGGCCGAGTAGTGTGGTAGTCTTAACCAGTAAGAATCTAGACCCAGGAACCTGGTAGCCTGGATTCAGATTCTGACTAAATCTCTCACTTGCTGGGTATCCTTGGAGAAATTGCTTAACCACTCTGAATCTTGGTTCCTTACTTAGGAAGAATACTAATTTCCACCTCAGATTGTAAAAAGCAAATATATTAGTACATGTCCTCACTCATAGGACCTGCCTGCCTAGTTGTGAGTGCTTGAGAAAGGTTGGGCATTGCTATTGCTGTGGGACTATGTGCTGGGGGAAAGTCACATGTCCTCCCTGAAACTCAAGTCTCTCAGCTGTGAAATAGGACATTGAACTGACAGTCTCTACAGTGCTTTCTGGGTTCCTTGAGGATCAGTCACTACAGAAGAAATTCCAGATAGAGGATGTCTATAAGGCCTGGCCCAGAGAAGGTGCCCAATAAGCCATAGCTATTATTGGTATTAGAGTTCCTTGGGTGGTATAAATGGTTAATGTGCTTGGCATCTTACTGAAAAGTTAGAGGTTCCAGTCTACCCAGAGGCTCCTTAGAAGTAAGGCCTGGCAATCTGCTTCTGAAAAATCAGCCACCGAACACCCTGTGGAGCACATTTCTACTCTGATACACATGAGGTCGCCATGAGTTAGAATCGACTTGATGGCAACTGTTTTTTCATTATTGGTATTACTGTCAAGGGAATTGAGGGTGGAATTGGCAAAGCAGAGTAAGGGCCTGATAATTCAGCCTTCCTATTTCCCTCCTACCTCAATTCCCTTCAGGGACTTGAGCTTTTCTATTACTCTCACTCTCTTCTAGTCCCATTCATATTTCTTTCAAAGACTGAGTTCCCAGCCCTCGACTCTTCCCAGTTGGCAAAGAGGTGGGTGGACTATGGTTTCCTGTGATTGGGAATGGGTCCAGGTCCTGGTCACTGCCTTGAGCTAACAGAGATTGGAAATCTCAGTTATGTAATGACACTATCTCTCTCACTTTTTGACTACCTCCTGACTCTCAATCTCCTGGCCAGATTCCAGAAACCTGTCCTCTGTTCCCATCTGGTTGTTTTCTCACAGGATTAAGGCCCATATCTGTCCATTGATAGGGTGTTTTCCTTCACACCCTGCCCTTAAATACAGTCAGTCCTTCCCAGAATCTAGCCGCCTCTTTCATGCCTGTCAGGACCCCCAAGCAGACAGCTTTTCCTTTCAACAAGTCTAGCGTACTATATCCTCAGCTGCCTTAAAGGTGTGTGAAGAAGGACAATCCAGTAGAGGAACTCCAAGGGCTGAGTCATCTCCTTCACTCCCCTGTATCCAGACCAATTTCACCACCCAAATAGAAGTTTCCCATCTCCCTCCTCCATCCATCCTCTATTCCCCTTGTATCCTTCTCTCACCACCTGTGTCTATTGCTAATCCCTATGAGAAATCCTGTCAGAGGCTTGACTTCAGTCTCTCACACTCTTAAATTTGGGATGGAGCTAGGATGTTACGGAAAGATGAAGATTCTGATATTTATTCCCTTTCCTCTCAGCCCTGCTTTGGAAAGGGGACTCTGTTTCATATGTGTATAAACCCTAAAGGAGCATCTGCTGAGCAAAATGCCAGTCAGTACTTGCTCTCAAAGCCTTACAGTTTGATAGGCATGATGGGGAGTAGGGGCTGACAGGCACACAACTACAATGTCAAGTTGAAGGTAGTAGGAAAAAGTAATGAACGAAGGATTTTTTGAGCACTGAGATGGAGCTAGATCTTATCAGCTTGAAGGGATCAGGAAAGATGCCATGAGGCCATCAGGATCTGAGGCTGAGAACTAAGAGGTAGAGATGGGGAAGAGGGAAGAGATATCTTGCAGAAGGCACAGTCTGAGCAAAAAGTCCAGAGGCTGGAAAGTTCCAAGTGAGAGTGGGGATTAGATACTGCAGTATTATAACAGTCTGAAGAGACCAACTGGGAAGAATAAAGGGGCTGGGGAGTAAGGGACTGCTAGATATAGAGGTAAGCAGGGAGGCATGGAAGAACATGGTGAAAGTTACTTACTTGCCTCTCTCTCTCTACAGGTGCTACCACATTACAGGAACTTCGGAAAACTGGTGAATCCCCAACATCTGATCCTTTATTCTTATTGACTTCCGGTCTTGTTTATAGTCCTACCCCTGACCATACTGCTCCTGATTCTGGACACAGCCCTCCAGGCCTCCCCAAATCTACAGAAACCCATAAACCAAAACACCACTGCAACACCACACACCATTCCCGACCTATTCACAAACCTATAGAAAACCCCAAAATTGCAGATCACAAAAGCTCTACAACTCATCACGAAGTTCCTCCCACTTCTGAACAAAACCCCAGGAATCAGGGAAAAGACCGGAATCGACGCTCTATTGAGTCTTCAGACTCCAGGAACAATCATAATAGATCTTCTGGTGAAAAATATCCAACCCCAACACCCAGGAGGAAAACAACTTGTAGCAAGTCCACCATAACAAAACCAAGAATTACAAGAAACTCAGCAAAAACTTCAGAAAAAACCATCACTACTTTGAATAATAAAAACACCACCTCACACAATACTACAGTTCCTTTAACCAAGTCGGTCAGTTCAGAGACAAACAAAAAACCCACAGCTTCCTCAGGAAACACAAAAGAAACTCAAGATAAAACAACAGTACTCCCAGGAAAGACTACAACAACCACAGGGACATCATACAATGCTACAAAAACAAAAGGAGACTCAAAAACAGCCGAAGATCACACCATAGGTGCTAACAGAACTAAAATCGCCCCAGACACCACCAGATCTCCAGTAGAAAAGACCATGTTGACTCATGCGAAGATCACAACAGCCATAGCAAAGACCAAAGAGCAACCAGACAAGACCATTACAGCCAGTAAGAACAATAGAACCCCAGAAAAGACCACAGAATATCCACAACAGACCATATCCGCCCCTGAGAAGAATGCAAGAACCCCAGTGAAGACCACTGAACAGCCAAAAAAGGACACATCACCTCCTGATAAGACCACAAGAGCCCCAGTAAAGACCACAGGGCGGCTAGAAAAGATCACAGGAGTCCATGTGAAGACCACTAAACAGTCAGACAAGATCACATCAGCCCCTAAGAAGACCACAAGGTGCCTATCAAAACCCACCAAATGGCCAGAAAAGACCACAGTGGCCACCAAGACTGCAAGATATCCAGTTAAGGTCTCAGGAGACAAATCTATTGCTACTACCTCTCCTCATCTAAATAAAACTGAGGTTACCCACCAGGTGCCCACTGGTTCTTTTACATTCACCACATCCACCATGAAATTGAGCTCCATCGTGTCAGAAGCCCCAGGCAATAAGAGCCATTCATACGAGAGTAAAGATGACTCAAAGGGAGAGATGGGGGAGAATGATTCATTCCCTGCTTGGGCCGTAGTCATCGTGGTTCTGTTGGCTGTGATTCTTCTGGCACTCCTCATCCTGATCTTCTTGGTAAGGGACAGGGATGCATCAGGAAAATGAACCAGTGGGATAGGGAGTTGAGATGTTATGGGTCAGAACTAGAATGAATAATGAGTGTAGGAAAAGAAGCATGATGGGGTGATGCTAGTGGGGGATTACTGTTAGTTGTTGTCAAGTCAGCTTTGATCCATGGTGACCTTATGTATAACAGAACAAACTGTTGCCCAGTCCTGTGCCATCTTCATGTTCATTGGTATGTTTGAGTCCATTGTTGTGGCCATTGTGTAGTGCCTTCCAACCTAGGGGGCACATCTTCTAGCGCTATATCCAACAATATTCTATTGTGATCCAGAAGGTTTTCATTGGCTGAGCTTTGGAAGTATATCACCAGGCCTTTCTTCCTAGTCTGTCTTAGTTTGGAAGCTCTGCTGAAACCTGTCCACCATGGATGACCCTGCTGGTATTTGAAATACCAGTGGCATAGCTGCTAGCATCATAGCAACACACAAGCTACAACAGTATGACAAACTGACAGACAAGTGGTGGAATGGGGGGTAGTGATGCTGAAAACTATGGAGAAAGACAATAGATGCTTGGGATAAGAAAAACGGAATTGGGGAAAAGGATGGGGCTGAGAAAAAAAGGGGTAGAGGAGGGAAAATTGGAGGATTAGAGTTAGAGTTTGGGGTATGTGATAAGAGGACAAGAATAAGAACAGGACAGATGAGGAAATTAGAGATGGAGTCTGGGACTCAGTGTGTTTGATCTGGGGTTGGAATAAGGATCAAGGTCTGGATGGAATCTTGGGAAAGGACAGAGCTACAGACCAATGATCAGGGAGAATAGAATCAAAGGGCCTAACACATGGGTGTTGAAGAAAGCAAATGGCATGACAGGTGGTACTCTTTTCTTCTTTCTCTTCAATCACAGGTCTCCTATTTTACTCGAACACACCATGCACTGACCCAGAATACTGAGGACAAAGACCCAGAGGATACCGGAAGCCCTAATTCCTACCCAGTCTACCTGATGGAGCAGCAGGCTCTGGGCAAGGGCCAGATCCCTTTCTCACAATGATCTTTGGGAAGTCATCCACCTCCAGCTCTTCCATGCCCTACCCCTCTCCTAGATGTGGAATTAAATTTATGATTCCTATTTCCTGGACTCCAGGAAGGGCCAAGTGTACTGACAGTTAACAGCATTAACCCTCCATATGCTGTGTTCTTATTGAAACTGGTTGGGGACTGAAGTGACAAGCAAGAAGGATGTGAAGTAGAGAGATAGAGGAGAAGGACAGAATGATACAAGCAAATGTTCTCTAGAGAAGATGATGATCTGAGAATGAAAATGTGTTGATGGACATGTGGGGTAGGAACCAATACAAGACAGTGAGTCCTGGAGGGAGCATGGTTAAGTTCAGGAGCCTTAGAGGGCAATGCCCTGATCTGATTTGGGAATGGGGGTGGTGGGAAGTGGGTAGACTGAGGACTGAGCGCCCTGAGCTTCAAGACTGATCTATATTATTTCCATCCACTATTACTTAGAGTTTGCGTGTAAATAGTCTTGTCTCTGAGTTCCCAGGGACTCCATTCTTCTTCTTTTTAATGAAAAATTAAGGTCCAAGAAGAAAGGAGGCTCTATTTCCTTCTCCGTCCTCTTCATTCCCTGAAGGAGAGAAAATTCCAGAAAAGATAGATGTCTCCCACTCAGATGATTCCTCCTTCTCCCTCCCTATTCCCTTAGCTTTTCTAAATGTCTACAGTGGGGATCCTGTTGATTTGGCTTGCTGCGTTGTGGGTGGGCACTCAGGGAGGAGACTTTGGTTTTGCCCGCAGTCTTATCCACTGATCCCTGACCCAGACCTTTCCTAATGATATTCCCTACTCAATATTTATTTTCCCATCTCTTCCACCAAAAGTCACTTCTCACTTTCTTCTGTAGGATTCAGCTACCTTCTCCTCTACTGCCCCTATATTTATCCTTCCTCCCCACACTTCTACCCCAAATTCTAGACATTTCTTCTGTGTGCTTCCTGAATTTTCTCTCCAACTTATTATAGCCCTTCCATCTATTGGGCAGATAGAGGAAAGAGAAGTTGACAGAGGACAGCTTCCTTCTATCTATTGGTCTTGTTATAATAAAACGTAAACTATTTATAAATTAAGGATATAATTATTATTGGACTATCAAGTGGGAAAAAGTCCTGACTGGTGTTCTTGGCTTCTGACTGTGTAAGAGTAGAACTACTCTAGAGTTTTCAATTGCCGTTTTTCAGAAATAGATCACCAGGCCTTTCTTCCAAGGTGCATCTGGGTGGATTTGTAATCTTTGTGGGTGGAGGAAGATGGTAGGCTGAATTTCTCTTATTCCTAAAATGGCTCACCTTCTGGTTTTAGGTAAGAGCTGGCCCCGTTTCATGTTGGGCTTATTTTCATGGTGACAAAATGAGGAGAGAATATGCCGATTAGTAAACAAATATGAGTTTAAACACCCATTATACCCTCTGTTGAGGATATAAAGAAGTATAAGGCATAGTTCCCGCCTAAGATGCAAACAAAGGAAAATTAAAATTAAATAATCCAGCAGTTGTCACAAGGCACTACTATACAGAATAAAACAACATCCTAATTAATTAAACCCAAAATCAAAAGGTTAAACATTCGGCTGCTGACATGGAGTTGTCATGAGTCAGAATCAATTTGATGGCAACTGGTTTTAACTGGTACCATGTAGCATATTTATGTTAGGACACCAGCCAGGCCTGTGTCAGTCCCAGTTTCCCTCCCAACAGAAGCATGGCCCATGGTCTAGGTAGTGTCAGTGCTCACCCTTACCAGAGAAGGGTGGCATTATCACTGACAAGAAAGGCACTCCAGTTTGCTGCAGACCTTCCAACCTTAGCTCCTTCCGGAATCAAATACCAGGGCACGGGTCACCGATTTGTGGGACGCTGAAAGCCTATCCTGGACAGAAATCCTGACCCAGACATGGGTAATGCCACTGAATTACTTGGACTGGCTGGCAGCCAGGATCCAGCTCTGTACTGGATGGTCTCTAAGGCTGGCGGGCCTCTCTTAATCTCCCCCCAGAGACAAGCTCTGCTAAGGGCAGGATTGAAGGTGGAGGCTAAAAGCCTGGGTCCCAGAGAAGGCGCCTAGGTGCCAGAGGGGCCCCAGACTTAGACAGTGGCGTCACTAATGGGTGCAGGGGTGCAGACCGCATGGGGTGACACTGTCAGAGGGGGTGGCACCAAAATAACTGTCTATAAAATTTTTGTGCAGTGTGAGCTGTGGGCACCGGTGGCCGTGGGCGCTGGCGCCATGGCACAGCTGAGCCAGGTGTTGGTGTAAGAGGAGGCAGCCGACAGGCACGGGGCCAGGGGTTGCCCAGCAGGCTGCCCACCTGCTGGGCTGAGGCCTTAGCACCCGTGGTGCAGGAGCACCTAGAGGCGGCAGCCCCTGGGGGCTGGGCCAGATTCTGTAGGGTCTGGTACACAAGGAGGTCCTTGGGGGGATTGACACCATGAGTTACCACACTGGGTGATATCAACCTTAGTGATGCCACTGGACTTAGGTCCCTGGAGAGTCTTGATGCAGAGGGACCCCTGGATTCTGGAAAGGGCTGGGAGCCCTAGAGAAAAGGAGGAGGATGCCTGGTTTCTGGTCATCTGGTTGGATGGTGACTCAGACGTGGCAGTTTCCAGGACAGGGTGTCACTTGCCCTCAGAAGGATGCCATGACCCGGCTCTCAGCCCCTAACCATTGAAATCCTCCAGCACGGGCCCTAATTAAAGCAAAAACATAACCACTCTGTGGCTTCAGTCCTAAACATCCAATTGGACCGACACCCTGCCTGCTGAGGCACGACGTGGAGTGGTGGGGGTCAAAGGGTGTGTGAGGGGAGGAAGGGAGGTTCTTCACCTGGCAAACGTGAACTATGGGCCCTGGAGGCGATAGCCATGTCTCGCTTCCTAATTTTCTTCCTTCTCTCGCTCCCATCACTCTTTCCCATCTCTCTCTCCAGCTAATGATCGCATTGAAATCAAGGGGGCGGGGGGGCGGAATCCTTTACTAAGTTCCGGAGCTGGCCCCTCGCTAGGGAAAATTAATTGGCTCCTTCTTCGGGCCCCTAGGGAGGCCACCTCCGGAGGAGCTCGCCCAAGGTCCTGAGGGCGGGGTGAGCGCCCGGCGCAGAGCAGAGGGACAAGCCTGGGGCAGGCCGGGCTCACCCTGAGTTGGGGGCGCCGAAGGCTGCTGTCCCTAGGGGACAGGGTGCTGGAGTAGCGAGGTTCCCAGAGCCTGCAGCCTGGCCTCCTTCCCTCGAGGCTCCACTTGGCTGGCGGCTAACTGAATCGGGCTTCTCAGGGAGCAGCGGCCGGCCGGGCCCCACCCGCCCCTGCGGCTCCTACCCGGTCCGCGCCTGCCGCCGAGCGGCCCCAGCTGCGGTCTGGCCACACTATGGTGGTATGGCTCGCTGTCGCGTCTCCTCCCAGCCTCGAATTCTCTGGGCTCGATTTCCTTGCCCAGAGTCAACATTTCCTTTGTCCTGGTGCCCAGAAGGTGTCTGCGCTTCTTTTCATTCCCTACGGATAATAAAACAGTAAGGAGTGTTTGTGTCTTGCCAGCCCTTGCATCCCGCCCATCCTTTAATCCTCCAATCACCCTGTGAGTCCTTTCTTCTTAGGTCTGTTCCACAGATGAGAAGACCCAGCCTCAGAGAAGAGCCTTGTTCAAATGCATACACTCACAGGGGATACAAAAAAAAAAAAAAAACCTATTGCCGTCGAGTCGATTCCGACTCATAGCGACGCTATAGGACAGAGTAGAACTGCCCCATAGAGTTTCCAAGCAGCACCTAGCAGATTTGAACTGCCGACCTTTTTTAGGTTAGCAGCCGTAGCACTTAACCACTACACCACCAGGGTTTCCTCACAGGGGATAGAACTGTTGATTTTCTCCAAACCTCAATTTTACTATGTTCCCTAGCAGAGCCAAGTTCTAGGTTCTCTCCCACGGTATGACCTGGGTGATGGGGGGTTAGGCGGACCACCTAAGGAACACAGTGTGAATGAGGGTTGTGCAAGAATAAGGCCAGCCCCTTCTTCCAGAATCTGGTTTCTCCTTTCAGCCCCTTAGACTTCCAGAGCCCCGTTCTTCTGGCCCAGCGCTCAGTGCCCAGGGCCAAGATCTTTTCTGCCATCCTTCTGTTGCCTTCTGAGACCTATTAACTGACCTCAGAGTCTCAGGTTCTCCATCCTCCCCTCCGGATGCCCAGTCTTCTTGTGCAGCTTACTGTGCCAGCACTTACTGTCCAGCTGCCCAGTGATTTGGGGACTGGTCACCTTCATTTCCCACTCCTTTGCCTCCTACAAAGACCTCTGTCCCAGAAATGAGGTACCTGCTAGAAAGCAGGTTTTTGCTCATCTCTGGCCCGGAGGGTGGGTCCCCTATCCTCTGACAGGTTTGATCCCTTGTTCTCTTCCCTCCCTGTTCCTTCTTTCCTGAATGCTGTGCTGAAGCTGGCTCTCTTCCCACTCCAGGCCCTGGTCTTCCAAGTTGAGAGGCAACTCTCCTCCCTCAGTCCTAAATTGTCAGAGCTTCAGAGACACCCCTCTCTGGAGAGGGAGGGCCCACAAGTTATGGCCTCCCTTGCCTAGTAAAAAGAAATAGCAACTATAAATGCCACAGTGATGGTAGGGAGCAAAGAAATTAAGGCAGGCAGATTGTGGAAGCAACCTGTAGAATCCAGGAGTTCAGCCGTCCCAGCCCCCAGGTTCCCCTACCCTTATTTTCTTCCTCCCAGAAGCCTGGCTCTGGCAAGTTTTAATCTTCCTGTAACTCACGTCGCATCGGGACACCAGGCATCAACTCCCCTTCTTCAGTCTCCATCTCTGCTCTAGGACCGAGGCATTCTAGCTAATGACTTCCCATGTGGATTATTTCAAGATGAGTAGAGCAAAGTTATTTCTTGCCTCCTGCATCCTGGTGCTGCTTCTCTTTGGAATCCTGGGACCTGGTAAGAAAATTATCCATCAATCAGAGGTAAGGATGTGGAGTCACAGAAAGTCAGAGGGAGACAGGGACCCCTATTCCAGGCACTCTGCTTGCATATTCTCATTCTCTTCCTGGAAGCAAAAGTGATGAATTTCTTTTTTGCCCAGTTCTTGGAAGTGGGTACTGACCTCAGCCTCACTGACCACGATTCTGACCCCCACCTTCACCTTGAAGAGCATCCACCTTTTACCCCTCCCTCTAACTACCAGCTATAAGTATGAACACAAATAGCTGCTCTGTTTTATTTCCCTTAGAATGCTGGAATTTACTAGCTGCTTGATAAATGTTTCTGTATCTAACTTGAAAATCCTAGTTTCAATATTATCTCCTTTCAATATTAGTTCAATATCCCTTCAATACTAAATAGTGAATAAACTGAAAATAAATAAATAAAACCTGTTGCCTTCAAATTGATTCCGACTCATAGCAACCCTATAGGACAGAGTAGAACGTCCCATAGGGTTTCCAAGGAGCAGCTGGTGGACTCGAAGTGCCCATCTTTCGGTTAGCAGCCTGAGCTCTTAATCACTGCACCACCAAATATTGAGTTAACTCAATACTGACTGTTAGTATTCATCTTGTTTAAATTGGAGCTAGGCTACAAGTCTAAAGTCAAAGCAAATAAAAATATTCCTTCTAGAAATGCTGCCTAAATTTAAATCCTTGGTCAGCTCTCATAATTCCCTCATAGAAACACATCTGGAGGAAGACCACCAAGATCCCAGGACTATGGGAGCTGTGAGTGAAACTAGCCTGAGGAGAGTGAAAGCTGGGCTCCTATGTTCCTAGCTGAGTCCTTGGGTGGCACAAACAGTTTCTGTGTGTCTACTAACCTAAAGATTTGCAGTATGAACCCACCCAGCAGTGCCGCAGAAGAAAGACCTGGAGATCAGCTTCCATAAAAATTACAGCCAAGAAAACCCTACGGAGCTCAGTTCTACTCTGTAGCACATGGGGTCACCATGAGTTGAAACTGACTCCATGGCAACTGGTTTGGTTTTTTGGTTTGCATTTCCTAGCTCCTTCAGCTGACCTCTCCTTGACCCCTTTGAAACGTTAAGTTTCCCTCCTTAATCTCTAAAACCCAAGTCAGACAACTTATAAAGCCCCTTCACTTCCACTGTAAGATTTATTGTTGTTGTTAAGTGCCGTTGAGTTGGTTCCGACTCATAGTGACCCTATGTACAACAGAACGAAACACTGCCAGGTCCTGTGCCATACTCATGATGGTTGTCATTCTTGAGCCCATTTCTGCAGCCACTGTGTCAGTCCATCTCATTGAGTGTCTTCCTCTTTTTCTCTGACCCTCTACTTCACCAAGCTTGATGTCCTTCTCAAGGGACTGGTCTGTCCTGATAACATTTCCAAAGTGCATGAGACTAGTCTCACTATCCTTGCTTTTAAGGAGTATTCTAGCTGTACTTCTTCCAAGACAGATTTATTCGCTCTTTTTGGCAGTCCATGGTATATTCAATATTCTTGGCCAACACCATAATTAAAGGCATCAATTCTTCAATCTTCCTTATTTATTATCCATCTTTGAAATGCGTATAAGGTGACTGAAAACACCGTAGCTTGGGTCAGGCACATCTTAGTCCTTAACATAACATTTTTTTTTTTTTTAACACTTTAAAGAGGTCTTTTGCAGCAGATTTGCCCAGTGCAACTCATTGTTTGATTTCTTGACTGCTGCTTCCATTGGTGTTGATTGTAGATTCAAGTAAAATGAAGTCCTTGATAACGTCAATCTTTTCTCCATTTACTGTAGGATAGAATGCCATGGAAGTGGCTGGGGAGAGTAAGTGCAGGGTTCACAGAACAGACCTAGGTTGAATATACAGGAGAACTTTTTGTGGTGGGGGCTGTCATGGGCAGACACTACTGTGAAGGCAGCGATGGTCTCAGAGGCTGTGGTGGAAGCTATAGATAGAGGTCTCAAAGTCTGTGGTGGTCTCAGCTGGCATTGTGGTGGCTATAGGGGACACAGAGCTTGAAGTTGTGTCAGAGGTTTCAGTGGACACTCTAATGGTCTCAGAGGCTGTGGTGGCAGACATGGTGATCCCAGAGGCCTTGGTGGAGGCTGTGATGCTCTCAGAGGCTGGTGTGTTCTTAGAGGATGTAGTGAGCAAGGACGTTATTGTGGAGGATGTGACAGTCTCAGAGACTATGGTGGTGGCCACGCTGGATTCAGAGCCTGGGGTATAGACAATCATGGGCCCAGATGCTGTGGTGGAGGGCTCAGAGGCTGTGGTGGATCCAACTGCCATAAGGTTCTTTACAACAGCACTTGTGTCCATCCTGTTGCCTTCCTCCCCCCTGCAGCCCTGTGGGCTCATTCATTTTGAACGGCTTGACTTCAACTATTATTGCTACGGATGGCTTCCCGACTCATCTCTGGCCTGTTCTCGCCCCTGAAATCCAGTCCCATACTTCCAGTTTTTTTACAATAACATCTTCTCTTGGATGTCATGTCATATCGAGCATGGCATTCACTTCTTCATTCAGCAAACATTTTTTGAGCATCTACTGTGTGCTATGGGCTCAAGCATAACAACAATTGTGAGGACAGCACAGGACCAGGCAGTGTTTCGTTCTGTTGTCCATAGGGTTGCTATGAGTTGACTCGATCGCACCTAACAACACCAACAACAACTGTGCACTAGGCCTGGAGATAATCAGGGAACAAAGCAGTGACAGCCCCTGCCTTCATGAAGCTCACAGTCTACCAGGGAAGGCAGATATCACATGAAGAGTTACACATAAATAGAAAAGAGTTACAAGTGTGCAAAAATGCCAGCGGTACACCTCATCTTCCCACCATCAGGTCTACAAGCACATCATCTGCACCCATTCTCTCCCTCCTCCCCACTTAACATGGAAGGAACATCCCCCACCTGAACTATAGTATCATCCCACCCCTCCTGCCTTCTCAGTGGGTTTCTCCTCCCCTCCCACATTTTTTTACTTCTTCCCCTCCAGGGTTCTTCCTATGAGCATTCAGACAAGCTCTGTAACTGTACCCACAAGAATCACCCAGTGGAGAAAATTTAAAAATGTAAGTGACTGGGGGAAAATGCAAAACAAAATTTCAAATTCTCATGGAATCCAGACTATCTGGAGCCATGGAGGCTAGCTGAACCCATGAAACTATTGCACTGAGATAATATTTAAACCTTAAATCAAAAATATCCCCTGAAGTCATCTTAAAATCAAATAATAGTCTGTCAGTTTGTCGTACTGTGAGGGCTTGTGTGTTGCTGTGATGCTGGAAGCTATGCCACCGGTATTCAGACACCAGCAGGGTCACCCATGGAGGACAGGTTTCAGCTGAGCTTCCAGACTAAGGCAGACTAGGAAGAAGGACCCGGCAATCTACTTCTGAAAAGCATTAGCCAGTGAAAACCTTATGAATAGCAGCGGAACACTGTCTGATAATAGTGCTGGAAGATGAGCCCCCCGGGTTGGAAGGCACTCAAAAGATGACTGGGGAAGAGCTGCCTCCTCAAAGTAGAGTCAGCCTTAATGACGTGGATGGAGTAAAGCTTCCGGGAGCTTCATTTGCTGATGTGGCACAACTCAAAATGAGAAGAAACAGCTACAAACATCCATTAATAATCAGAACCTGGAATGTACGAAGTATGAACCTAGGAAAATGGGAAATTGTCAAAAATGAAATGGAACACATAAACATCGATATCCTAGGCATTAGTGAGCTGAAATGGACTGGTACTGGCCATTTTGAATTGGACAATCATATAGTCTACTATGCTGGGAATGACAACTCGAAGAGGAATGGTGTTGCATTCATCGTGAAAAAGAACGTTTCAAAATCTATCCTGAAGTACAACACTGTCAGTGATAGGATAATATCCATACGACTACAAGCAAGACCAGTTAATACGACTGTTATTCAAATTTATGCACCAACCACTAGGGCCAAAGATGAAGAAAGAGAAGATTTTTATCAGCTGCTGCAGTCTGAAATTGATCGAACATGCAATCAAGATGCATTGATAATTACTGGCGATTGGCAAGCGAAAGTTGGAAACAAAGAAGAAGGATCAGTAGTTGGAAAATACAGCCTTGGTGATAGAAACAATGCCGGGGATCGAATGATAGAATTTTGCAAGACCAACGACCTCTTCATTGCAAATACCTTCTTTCACCAACATAAATGGCAACTGTACACATGGACCTCGCCAGATGGAACACACAGAAATCAGATTGACACACTGGCTGCAACAGTGAGCTCAAGCATAACCACGATTGTAAGGATGGCTCAGGACCGGGCAGTGTTTTGTTCTGTTGTGTGTAGGGTTGCTATGAGTCAGAATCGACTCGACGGCACCTAACAACAACAACAACAACAGCATCATGCTCTTTTATAAACTATATGGGATCAAAGTGGCAACAGCAGCTTGAAAGATTAGGTAGGAACCTTAGGGGGCAGTGAGTTTATGTTAATGTGGGAGGAACAACTCAGAAAAGGAGGGTGAGAATGGTTGCACATCTCGGAGAATGTAATGAGTGCCACTGATTTGTATATGTAGAAATGGTTGAATTGGTGTGTGTTTTGCTGTGTATATTCTCAACAACAACAAAATTTTTTTAAAAAAGAAGAAAAACAAGTAAAATGAAAAAAATGCAGGTACCTGGGCCCTGCCCCTCAGGGTTCCTGACTCAGTTAAGTTTGGGGTAGGGGGTAGGACCTGAATTTTAACAAACTCCCCAGGCTTTCCTGGTGCCCTCCATCCACTGGACACACCTTGAAAAGCACCATTCTTCTAGCATCCATCTTAACAACTCCCCGCCCCCCCCCCCACATCTTCCCCTGCTGTGCCCTCTCTCAACTCACCTTCACATCCAAGCTTCTGGAAATAACTTCTCACAAGCACCATCTCCATTTCCTCATTTCGTACTTATTTTGTATGTGTGTTTTCTTTGTTTTACCAGAGTAATCCCTGCAAATCATTTTAAAATCCAGTAGTCCCAACCACAACAATCCAATAGTGCCCAACACCTAACCACAGCGTCACCAGGGCTCCAATAGTCTCATTAAAAATATAAATAAATAAACCCGCTGCTGTCGAGTCGATTCCGACTCACAGCAACCCTATAAGACAGAGTTTCTAAGGAATGCCTGATGGATTCCAACTTCTGACCTTTTGGTTAGCAGCCTTAGCTCTTAACCACTACACCACCAGGGTTTCCAATAGTCCCATAGGCTTATTAAAAAACACCCATCTGGACGCACCTACTCCTTTTCATGTCTGAGTCCTGCTCTCCGAGGCAACAACTTCCAACTATTAACAACTTTCCTGGTATCTGCCTTTACATATTTAAACATCATGCACATATTATAATGCTGTTCATAAACCAATAATCAAACCCATTGCCATCAAGTCAATTCTGACATTGCAACCCCATGGTGGCAGAGTAGAACTGAGCTCCAAAGGGTTTTCTTGGATGTAATCTTTATAGATGCAGGTAGCCAGGCCTTTCTTCTGCAGCATTGCTAGGTGGGTTAAAACTGTCAACTTTTAAGTCGGTAGCCACACAGGAACTGTTTGCACCACCCAGGGACCTCACTTGGCATATTCTTAAGGAATATTTTTGAATGAATGAATGAGAAGTAGGCATGTGAAGAGTGCATATTACAGAGAAACTTAGACTAATCTCCCAGATTCTTCCCTAGTCCATTCCCGCTTCTACTGCTTGGTCTACTTTATACTAAAAAAAAAAAAAAAAGAGGGGGGGAAGAAATCATCCCAAGGACCTTTCTCCCTACCATTTCTTAGTGTCTCTCCACTGAGAGAACCTTAACTAACTATCTAAGTCATCAACCCTGAACTTGACCTTTAAAGAGGCCCTAAAATTCTGGCCTCATCCGAACTTGACATCCTGGTTGCTCACAGTTTGGGCATCAGAACCTGCAGAAAAGTCCCAAAACATGAAAGGGGATTTGCACTTGAGTGTCTTCTGCACAAGGTCCCTGTGTGGTGCAAATGGTTAGCCCTGGGCTAATAACTGAAAGGTTGGAGGTTTGAACCCATCCAGAGATCTGCTTCCTTAAAAATTACAGCCAAGGCGGGGCCAAGATGGCAGACAAGGTGGACGCTACCGCGGATCCCTCTTGCAACAAAGACTCGGAAAAACAAGCTAATCGATCACATACATAACAATCTACCAACTCTGAACAACAAACACAGATTTAGAGACGGAGAATGAACAAATATGGGGAGACAGCGATTGTTTTCAGAGCCAGGAACCAGTGTACCAGTCAGCGGATTTTCTGGAAAAACTAGTTTCCCAGTGATGCCTCGGAGACAGAAGTCCATATCAAACCACATAAAGAAGCAGACCATGACAGCTTCTCCAAGCCCCCAAACAAAAGAATCAAAATCTTTCCCAAATGAAGATACAATCCTGGAATTATCAGATACAGAATATAAAAAACTAATTTACAGAATGCTTAAAGACATCACAAATGAAATTAGGCAAACTGCAGAAAAAGCCAAGGAACACACTGATAAAACTGTTGAAGAACTCAAAAAGATTATTCAAGAACATAGTGGAAAAATTAATAAGTTGCAAGAATCCATAGAGAGACAGCATGTAGAAATCCAAAAGATTAACAATAAAATTAGAGAATTAGACAACGCAATAGGAAGTCAGAGGAGCAGACTCGAGCAATTAGAATGTAGACTGGGACATCTGGAGGACCAGGGAATCAACACCAACATAGCTAAAAAAAAAACAGATAAAAGAATTAAAAAAAATGAAGAAACCCTAAGAATCATGTGGGACTCTATCAAGAAGGATAACTTGAGAGTGATTGGAGTCCCAGAACAGGGAGGGGGGACAGAAAACACAGAGAAAATAGTTGAAGAACTCCTGACACAAAACTTCCCTGACATCATGAAAGACGAAAGGATATCTATCCAAGATGCTCATCGAACCCCATTTAAGATTGATCCAAAAAGAAAAACACCAAGACATATTATCATCAAACTCACCAAAACCAAAGATAAACAGAAAATTTTAAAAGCAGCCAGGGAGAAAAGAAAGGTTTCCTTCAAGGGAGAATCAATAAGAATAAATTCAGACTACTCAGCAGAAACCATGCAGGCAAGAAGGGAATGGGACGACATATACAGAGCACTGAAGGAGAAAAACTGCCAACCAAGGATCATATATCCAGCAAAACTCTCTCTGAAATATGAAGGAGAAATTAAGATATTTACAGATAAACACAAGTTTAGAGAATTTGCAAAAACCAAACCAAAGCTACAAGAAATGCTAAAGGAGATTGTTTGGTCAGATGACCAATAATATCGGGTACCAGCACAATACAAGGTCACAAAACAGAACGTCCTGATATCAACTCAAAAAGGGAAAGCACAAAAACAAACTACTTAAGATTAATTCTAAAAAATAAATAAATAAATAAAATAATACACATAACAGGGAATCATGGAAGTCAATAGGTAAAAGATCACAATAATCAAAAAGAGGGACTAAATACAGGAGGCATTGAACTGCCAGATGGAGAGTGATACAAGGCGATATAGAACGATACAAGTTAGGTTTTTACTTAGAAAAATAGGGGTAAATAATAAGGTAACCACAAAAAGGAATATCAACTCCATAACTCAAGAAAAAAGCCAAGAAAAACGTAACGACTCAACTAACATAAAGTTAAACATTATGAAAATGAGGATCTCACAATCTACTAAGAAAAACGTCTCAGCGCAAAAAAGTATGTGGAAAAATGAAATGGCCAACAACACACATAAAAAGGCATCAAAATGACAGCACTAAAAACTTATTTATCTATAATTACGCTGAATGTAAATGGACTAAATGCACCAATAAAGAGACAGAGAGTCACGGACTGGATAAAGAAACACGATCCATCTATATGCTGCCTACAAGAGACACACCTTAGACTTAGAGACACAAACAAACTAAAACTCAAAGGATGGAAAAAAATATATAAAGCAAACAATAAGCAAAAAAGAAGAGGAGTAGCAATATTAATTTCTGACAAAATAGACTTTAGACTTAAATCCACCACAAAGGATAAAGAAGGACACTATATAATGATAAAAGGGACAATTGATCAGGAAGACGTAACCATATTAAATATTTATGCACCCAATGACAGGGCTGCAAGATACATAAATCAAATTTTAACAGAATTGAAAAGTGAGATAGACACCTCCACATTTATAGTAGGAGACTTCAACACAGCACTTTCGGAGAAGGACAGGACATCCAGTAAGAAGCTCAATAGAGACACGGAAGACCTACTTACAACAATCAACCAACTTGACCTCATTGACTTATACAGATCTCTCCACCCAACTGCTGCAAAATATACTTTTTTTTCTAGTGCACATGGAACATTCTCTAGAATAGACCACGTATTAGGTCATAAAACAAATCTTTGCAGAGTCCAAAACATCGAAATATTACAAAGCATCTTCTCAGACCACAAGGCAATGATACTAGAAATCAATAACAGAAAAACTAGGGAAAAGAAATCAAATACTTGGAAAATGAACAATACCCTCCTGAAAAAAGACTGGGTTATAGAAGACATCAAGGAGGGAATAAGGAAATTCATAGAAAGCAACGAGAATGAAAATACTTCCTATCAAAACCTCTGGGACACAGCAAAAGCAGTGCTCAGAGGCCAATTTATATCGATAAATGCACACATACAAAAAGAAGAAAGAGCCAAAAGCAGAGAACTGTCCCTACAACTTGAACAAATAGAAAGTGAGCAGCAAAAGAACCCATCAGGCACCAGAAGAAAACAAATAATAAAAATTAGAGCTGAACTAAATGAATTAGAGAACAGAAAAACAATTGAAAGAATTAACAAAGCCAAAAGCTGGTTCTTTGAAAAAATTAACAAAATTGATAAACCATTGGCTAGACTTACTAAAGAAATACAGGAAAGGAAACAAATAACCCGAATAAGAAACGAGAAGGACCACATCACAACAGAGCCAAATGAAATTAAAAGAATCATTTCAGATTACTACGAAAAATTGTACTCTAACAAATTTGAAAACCTAGAAGAAATGGATAAATTCTTGGAAAAACACTACCTACCTAAACTAACACATTCAGAAGTAGAACAACTAAATAGACCCATAACAAAAAAAGAGATTGAAACGGTAATCAAAAAACTCCCAACAAAAAAAAGTCCTGGCCCGGACGGCTTCACTGCAGAGTTCTACCAAACCTTCAGAGAAGACTTAACACCACTACTACTGAAGGTATTTCAAAGCATAGAAAAAGACGGAATATTACCCAACTCATTCTATGAAGCTACCATCTCCCTGATACCAAAACCAGGTAAAGACATTACAAAAAAAGAAAATCATAGACCTATATCCCTCATGAACATAGATGCAAAAATCCTCAACAAAATTCTAACCAATAGAATCCAACAACACATCAAAAAAATAATTCACCCTGATCAAGTGGGATTTATACCAGGTATGCAAGGCTGGTTTAATATCAGAAAAACCATTAATGTAATCCATCACATAAATAAAACAAAAGACAAAAACCACATGATCTTATCAATTGATGCAGAAAAGGCATTTGACAAAGTCCAACACCCATTCATGATAAAAACTCTTACCAAAATAGGAATTGAAGGAAAATTCCTCAACATAATAAAGGGCATCTATGCAAAGCCAACAGCCAATATCACTCTAAATGGAGAGAACCTGAAAGCATTTCCCTTGAGAACGGGAACCAGACAAGGATGCCCTTTATCACCACTCTTATTCAACGTCGTACTTGAAGTCCTAGCCAGGGCAATTAGGCTAGACAAAGAAATAAAGGGTATCCGGATTGGCAAGGAGGAAGTAAAGCTATCACTATTTGCAGATGACATGATCGTATACACAGAAAACCCTAAGGAATCCTCCAGAAAACTACTGAAACTAATAGAAGAGTTTGGCAGAGTCTCAGGTTATAAAATAAACATACAAAAATCACTTGGATTCCTCTACATCAATAAAAAGAACACCGAAGAGGAAATCACCAAATCAATACCATTCACAGTAGCCCCCAAGAAGATAAAATACTTAGGAATAAATCTTACCAAGGATGTAAAAGACCTATACAAAGAAAACTACAAAGCTCTACTACAAGAAATTCAAAAGGACATACTTAAGTGGAAAAACATACCTTGCTCATGGATAGGAAGACTTAACATAGTAAAAATGTCTATTCTACCAAAAGCCATCTATACATTTAACGCACTTCCGATCCAAATTCCAATGTCATATTTTAAGGGGATGGAGAAACAAATCACCAATTTCATATGGAAGGGAAAGAAGCCTCGGATAAGCAAAGCATTACTGAAAAAGAAGAAGAAAGTGGGAGGCCTCACTCTACCTGATTTCAGAACCTATTATATAGCCACAGTAGTCAAAACAGCCTGGTACAACAACAGGCACATAGACCAATGGAACAGAATTGAGAATCCAGATATAAATCCATCCATGTATGAGCAGCTGATATTTGACAAAGGCCCAGTGTCAGTTAATTGGGGAAAAGATAGTCTTTTTAACAGATGGTGCTGGCATAACTGGATATCCATTTGCAAAAAAATGAAACAGGACCCATACCTCACACCATGCACAGAAACTAACTCCAAGTGGATCAAAGACCTAAACATAAAGACTAAAACGATAAAGATCATGGAAGAAAAAATAGGGACAAGCCTAGGAGCCCTAATACAGGGCATAAACAGAATACAAAACATTACCAAAAATGATGAAGAGAAACCCGATAACTGGGTGCTCCTAAAAATCAAACACCTATGCTCATCTAAAGACTTCACCAAAAGAGTAAAAAGACAACCTACAGACTGGGAAAGAATTTTCAGCTATGACATCTCCGACCAGCGCCTGATCTCTAAAATCTACATGATTCTGTCAAAACTCAACCACAAAAAGACAAACAACCCAATCAAGAAGTGGGCAAAGGATATGAACACACATTTCACTAAAGAAGATATTCAGGCAGCCAACAGATACATGAGAAAATGCTCCCTATCGTTAGCCATTAGAGAAATGCAAATTAAAACTACGATGAGATTCCATCTCACTCCAACAAGGCTGGCATTAATCCAAAAAACACAAAATAATAAATGTTGGAGAGGCTGCGGAGAGATTGGAACTCTCATACACTGCTGGTGGGAATGTCAAATGGTACAACCACTTTGGAAATCCATCTGGCGTTATCTTAAACAGTTAGAAATAGAACTACCATACAACCCAGAAATCCCACTCCTCGGAATATACCCTAGAGATACAAGAGCCTTCACACAAACAGATATATGCACACCCATGTTTATTGCAGCTCTGTTTACAATAGCAAAAAGCTGGAAGCAACCAAGGTGTCCATCAACGGATGAATGGGTAAATAAATTGTGGTATATTCAGACAATGGAATACTACGCATCGATAAAGAACAGTCATGAATCTCTGAAACATTTCATAACATGGAGGAATCTGGAAGGCATTATGCTGAGCGAAATGAGTCAGAGGCAAAAGGACAAATATTGTATAAGACCACTATTATAAGATCTTGAGAAATAGAAAAAACTGAGAAGAACACATACTTTTGTGGTTACGAAGAGGGGAGGGAAGGAGGGAGGGAGAGGGTTTTTTATTGATCAATCAGTAGATAAGAACTGCTTTGGGTGAAGGGAAAGACAACACTCAATACAAGGAAGGTCAGCCTAATTGGACTGGACTAAAAGCAAAGAGGTTTCTGGGATAAAATGAAAGCTTCAAAGGTCAGCGGAGCAGGGGCGGGGGTCTGGGGAACATGGTTTGAGGGGACTTCTAAGTCAATTGGCAAAATAATTCTATTATGAAAACATTCTGCATCCCACTTTGAAATGTGGCGTCTGGGGTCTTAAATGCTAACAAGCGGCCATCTAAGATGCATCAATTGGTCTCAACCCACCTGGAGCAAAGGAAAATGAAGAACACCAAGGTCACACGACAACTAAGAGCCCAAGAGACAGAAAGGGCCACATGAACCAGAGACCTACATCATCCTGAGACCAGAAGAACTAGTTGGTGCCCGGCCACAATCGATGACTGCCTTGTCAGGGAGCACAACAGAGAACTCCTGAGGGAGCAGGAGATCAGTGGGATGCAGACCCCAAATTCTCATAAAAAGACCATACTTAATGGTCTGACTGCGACTAGAGGAATCCCGGTGGCAATGCTCCCCAGACCTTTTGTTGGCACAGGACAGGAACCATTCCCGAAGACAACTCATCAGACATGAAAGGGACTGGTCACCGGTGGTGGGGGGGGGGCGGGGGGGGAGATGCTGATGAAGAGGGAGCTAATTAAATCAGTTGGACACTTGAGAGTGTGTTGGCAACTCTTGACTGGAGCGGGGATGGGAAGATAGAGAGAGAGGGAAGATGGCAAAATTGACACGAAACGAGAGACTGAAAGGGCTGACTCAATAGGGGGAGAGCAAGTGGGAGAAGGGAGTAAGATGTATGTAAACTTACATGTGACAGACTGATTGGATTTGTAAATGTTCACCTGAAGCTTAATAAAAGTTAATTAAAAAAAAAAAATTACAGCCAAGAAAGTCCCATGGGGCAGTTCTATTCTGTAACACATGGGGTTGCCATGAACGGACTCGATGGCAAAAGTTTGCTTTTTTGGGTCTCTGATTAAGCTGCCCTCCTATTTTATTGTGTCTCCTTGTTACTTCCACCTGACTAAAGGAATCCTTCTGTGGGATTCATTCCAGATTACCTCGATGAGGTTTTTAAACACTACTCTTTCTCCCTTTTTTGAAACCCAACTATCCTTAGTGTTAAAACACAAAATTAGAGATGATCAGAGCTTCTGTTTGTGTCTCCTCCTTAACGTGGTTTAGATTTTAAGATTCACCTAGCCCAATATAGTGCCAAAAAAAAAAAAAAAAAAAGGCATAGGACCCTGATCACAAAGTTCTTTAAGAAAGGAAGAAGTGCAAAACGAATTGGTCAGAGAATTTATGTATTTAGTACAGACACAGAGTTAAATAAGTAATCAGGCCCTTAACAACCACATACTCAAGGGCAGGGTGGGGGAGGGGATGAAGACAAACATGCAACTGTAAACGCTATAACCTATAAAATAAATATTTCCAAATAAAAGGTTAACTGCAATCTAGACATCCGTAGTTCTGCTGACTGGAGGAAACAAGAAAAACAGATATGCACAATGCTCCTAATTAAATATCAATAATGTAAAAGTTGGTGACTGCATAAAAACCGATGTGTTTCAGGAACAACTACAACCCCTGAGCCCACTTTAGCCTCTGAGCCCACCACATCCTCTACCACATTTTTTAGGGATACTATATCATCCAAGACATACTCAGAGAACACCACGGCCTCAAAGCTTCAGAGCCCATTGCAGTCACCAGAATGTTTTCTAAGACTATCACATCTGCCACCACAGGCTCTGACACCACGATTGCCTTTTCCAAGAATTCAGAAATCAATATGACCTCATCCCAGGCCTCTGAGACCAACACATCCTCTTCCATGACTTCTGAGACAACCACAGCCTCAGAGACCACTGCAGAGTCTGTGTCCGCAATGGACTCCATAATAGATCTGAGACCATCTTGCCGTATACCACAGCATCTGTACCCACCAAAGTCTCCACCACAGCCTCTGAGACCATCTTGCTCTCCAGTACAGCCTCTGCACCCATAACAGCCTCCAGCATAGTCTCTGAGATCACCACACCCTCCGTGACAATGCCTGTGCCCACCAGGGCCTCAACAGCACCCTCTGAGAACATCGCGTCCTCTGTGATAACATCTATGTCAACCACATTGCCCACAACATCCTCTCAGATCACCGCATGCTTTACTACAGCCGTCAACACTTCTGAGATCACCATGGTCTCTGTGAAAACTTCTGTGCCCACCGTGGCCTTCAATTCAGGCTTTGAATCTACTGTGGCCTTCACCACAGCCTCTGAAACCTCTAGGTCCTCACAAAAACTTCTGTGTCCACAACCACCTACACCACAGTCTCTGAAACCACTATAGTCTCCCCTGAAGGCTCTGTGACAACTGCAGGGCTTGTGCCCTCCATAGCCACAATGCCTGCCAATACCACCACTGCCTACACCTCAGTCTTTGAAACCACCCCAGCTTTCCAGACTATGTCTATGCCCATCCTATATACAACTACAGCCTCTGAGAACACCATACCCACCACAGCAACATTCGTGCCCACCACAGTCTTCACCATCCCAGGCTCTGAGACCAACAGATCCTCCATTACAGCCTCTGAGGCCACCATGACCTCCTCCACACCCTATGAGACTATCGTAGGCTCTGATATCACTGTAGTCTTGCGTGTAGCTTCTGAAACCATCAGGTCTTCTACAAGAGCACCTGTGTGCATTCAGGCTTCCACCACAGCCTTGGAAAACACTATAGGCTCTGAAACCACCATGGCCACTGAAAACACCACAGCCACTGAGATAACCTTGCTCTCCATCACAGCATTGGTGCCCACCATGGTCTTTACCTCGTCCTCTGCAACCACCAAAAACTCTGAGACCACCCCAGGCGCTAAGACCAACAGATCCTCCATTACAGCCTCTGAGACCACCGAGACGTCTTCCACACCCTATGAGACCATTGAAGGCTCTGAAATCACTACAGTCTCTCCCATAGATTCTGAGACCATCAGATCCTCTATGACAGCACCTGTGTCCATCCTGGCTTCTACCACAGACTCGGAAGACCCTATAGGCTCTGAAACTACCATAGCCACTGAGGTGACTTTGCTCTCCCCTACAGCATTGGTGCCCAACAATGTCTTCACTTCATCCTCTGCAACCACCCAAATCTCTGAGACCACCCCAGGCTCTGAGACCAAAAGATCCTCCATTATAGCCTCTGAGACCACCGAGACCTCTTCCACACCCTATGAGACCATTGAAGTCTCTGAAATCACTACAGTCTCCCCCACAGATACTGAGATCATCAGGTTCTTTACAACAGCATCTGTGTCCACCCTGGCTTCCACCACAGCCTCAGAAAACACTATAGGCTCTGAAACCACCACAGACTCTGAGATCACCTTAGCTTCTACCACAGCCTCTGAGACCACTGAAGAATCAGTGTCCATAGTTGGGTCCACCACAGCCTCTGAGTCCTCCACCACAGCATCCATGCCCATGGTAATCTGTACCCCAGGCTCTGACTCCAGAATGGCCTCCACCATAGTCTCTGAGACTACCACATCCTCCACAATAAGGTCTGTGCTCACCACAGCCTCCACCACAGGATCTAAGAACACAATAGACTCTGAGAGCTCCATAGCCTCCACCGAAGTCTCTGAGATAACCATGTCTGCCACCACAGCCTTTGAAACCATTAAAGTGTCCAGTGAAACTTCTGAGACAACTTCAGAGTCTGTGTCCCCCATAGCCACTGCAATGCCTGCTGAGACCACCACAGCTTCCACCATAGGATCTGAAATCAGCATGGCCTCCAGTACATCCTCTGAGATCACGTCAGAACCTGCTAATACTAAGGTTTCCACCACAGGCTTTAAGACCATCATGCCATTCACAACAGCATCTTTCACCACTACAGCCTCCCCACAGACTCTGAGACTATCAAGTCCTCTGTACTTTCCACAGCCTCCACATCAGCCTCTGATCTCACTACAGATTTGTCCACTTTTTCTTTGCCCATTCCAAACAGTACCACAGATTCTGAGATCCTGTCTCATCCACAGTCTCTAAGAATATCACAGTATCCACTTCAGCATCTGTGCCCTCCATGTTCTCCTCTACAGCTTCTGAGGGTACAATGATGCTTCCACCTCACTTTCTCTACCCACCACAGTCTCTAGTGACACCACAGACTTCACTTGGGCCTCATCACCCATCTTGGCCTCTACCATAGCCTCTGGGGCTGTTGCAGTCTCCACCAGTGTCTCTGAACTCTTCACCACCTCTGACACCACCTTTTGTGTCCACTGAGACGACTGACATTTCTACCCAATCTATCATCAATCCAGTTGTATCAGGTACAAAGTAGTGCATACACAGTGACAACCACCACATTTTCTTTCATTTCTGTTATTTCTCCTCTAGACTTTTTTTTAGACTCTAGTCAGGCCACCACACCAATTAAACATAATTCTATTCCCCCTTCTTGAATCCTATCTATTTCTACTCTGACCTCTTATTCCTTTGTTTAGTGTCTGCCACTTCCGTTTCAGACAGAAATACCTCTTTGCAAATATTACCCTTGACCACAAGTTAATACATTCTATCATATCTGCTTACAGCAAAACCACCTCAGATCTGTTGACAACCATCACAATTTTGTCATATGTTCTCACTACTGTGCCAAATACAGTTAGCCCTATTCAACTCACCACCTGTAACACCACCATGGTGTAGTATTCAGTATATTGATTCCTAGTCCAGGGGTTAGCAAACTACACCTTGTGGGCCAAGTCTGGCCTGTTATCTGTTTTTCGAAGTAAAGTTTTATTGGAACACAGCCATATCCATTCGTTTAATATTGTCTATTTTTTTTTTATAGCTGTTTTCCAGCTACTCTGCATAATTGTGATAGAGATTGTATGGCTGAAAAAGCCCTTTACAGAAAAAATCTGTCTCAACACTTGCTCTAGTCCAAGACCAAAAACAATTTTTTTTTTTTTCAGACTCTGGCACTTGCTTTCAATACCTCTTCACTTGCCATCACTACTTGTGGTGGATCTGATCCTACCTCCTTTCTGATCACACTTCTAGTCTAGTGACTGGCACTATTCTTGTATCAGATTTTTACCACTTCAGATCTAAGCACAACCGTTGGTACCAAAGTCACCACCACAACTGCTGTATTAGAGTCTATCATCTTGACTCTGAGTCTACCCATTCCTATCCCTGTGACCAGCCCCCGCCTTTTGGTTCAGGTTCTTTCACACCTGTTCCAAGCATACTTACCACAATTGTGTTAGATATTACCACCTCTACTCCCAGCCATGGAGCCCTGGTGGCACAGTGGTTAAATGTTAGGCTGCTAGCCAAAAGGTGGGCAGTTCAAATCTACCAGCTGCTCCTTGGAAGCCTTATGGCGCAGCTCTACTCTGTCCTATAGGGTCGCTGTGAGTCAAAATCGACTCCACAGAAATGAGTTTGGTTTGGGTACTCCCAGCCACGGCTACTAATGAACCCATAAGTAAATTCAATTCCGTCATCTCTTCCTGCAGTTCCTCTTTGGCACTCCAGAGACTACAATCATAAGAATCAGGTCTTTCCATTTTTTATCCCAGCCCACCCATTTCTCTTTGAATGACCACTTCTAAAAATGATAGATTTTCCAATTCTGCGTCAGTCATGCTCCCATTTCCTCAGTCTTCAGCTTCCACCATTACCAGAACCACCAGTGGATATATTTTACCTTCTCTTTCCTAAGACACTCACCTCTGTTCTGGGGACTATGGTCACAGGTGAATCACCGAATTGCTTTCTACCATCTCTCCTGCCACCACAAAACCTCTCCTCAAACCACCACCACTATAAAAACAAAAGCAAAAACATGAGTTTAACTCCTGGTGACCCCATGTGTTACAGAGTAGAAACTCACCATAGTGTTTTCTTGGCTGTAATCATTACAGAAGCAGCTCTGGGTGGGTTTGAGTCGTCAACCTTCCAGTTAGTAGTTGACTGCAAAGTCTAACCTTTGTCTGAAGAGTGGGCTTCGGGAATGGTTTTAGTTCTGGGTTAACAGAGCACCCAGGGGCCATGACTTCAGGGATTTCTCCAGTCTCAGTCAGACCATTAATCTGGTCTTTCTATGTGAATTTGAGTTCATTCTACACTTTTCTCCTGCTCTGTCAGGGACTCTCTGTTGTGTTCCCTATCAGGGTGGTCATTGGTGCTAGGTGGCACCAGCTACTTCTGGTCTCAGGCTATCGGAGTCTCTGGATTATGTGGCCCTTTTGTCTCTTGGGCTAATATTTTCCTTGTGTCTTTGGTGTCTTTCATTCTTCTTTTCTCCAAATGGGTTGGGACCTATTGATGTTATCTTAGACGGCCACTCGAAAGCTTTTAAGACCCAGATGCCACTCACCAAAGTGGGATGCAAAACATTTTCTTAATAAATTTTGTTATGCCCATTGACCTGGATGTCCCCTGAAACCATGGTCTCCAGACCTCAGCCCCAGCTCCTCTATCCCTCAAACTGTTTGGTTGTGTTCAGGAAGCTTCTTAGCTTTTGCTTTGGTCCAGTTGTGCTGACTTCCCCTGTATTGTGTGTTGTTCTTCCCTTCACTTAAGGGGATTCTTGTCTACTATCTAGTTAGTGAATTCCCCCTCCTTCCATCCCAACCCTCATAACCATCAAAGAATGTTTCCTTCCATGTGTAAACCTTTTCTTGAGTAGAAGATAGATTATTAATGGGAGTGGAATACATGGGAATCGTGCTGTTAGGATATACAGATTGAGAGAGAGAAAAAAGTTGGGCTGCTAGGGAAAAAAGAGTCACATACACCCTAGCCCAATCAATCTAACACTAGCAGGGACAAACCTGTAGCCTTACGAAGTCAGGTTTGTGGGCTTGCTGCAGCAAGGAAGCCTGCACACCAAAAGAAATAGGAGCATCTCCCCAAACAACAGAAAAAATAGAGTTATAGTATTTGAGGAAGTGTGGATTTTTGGTGAAAATCAAATGAAGCAGAGTTTTGATAGACTCAAGCAAAGTGGGATTGTGTGTAAAGGAGTTAACATCACCTCTCAGGGTTTCTCCAGTCTCTGTCAGACCAGTAAGTCTGGTCTTTTTTTGTGAGTTAGAATTTTATTCCACATTTTTCTCCAGCTCTGTCTGGAACCCTCTGTTGTGACCCCTGTTCATTCCACAAATTTTGAAGACCACTTATAAGAATCAATTACGTAATTTACAATCACTTTACTTGAGTTTCTTAGTTCAGATTCTCTTAACCCTCCCTATGCAGAGAACAGAGACTCACCAGCCATGTGCAATCCACTAAATATTTAAGATAAAAATACAATAATAGTACTCAGCATTTTATTGATCGTTTACTAGGTTTGAGGCCCGGAGCCAAGAATACTTAGAATGCATTGTCTCTCTTTTAATCTGCAACCACTCTTGGGACATGTACTCTTATTACCCCATTTTACCTATGAGGAAGCTGGAGTCAGAGACTTAAATACCTAGCTGAAGATCCCAGGTGAGGCTGTGGCAGACCCGGGGCTCTAATCCAAGTCAGCCTGACATGAGAACCTGTGCTCTTAACCACAGTGTTTTGTTCTGATAGCTCGCCAGTCTTTTTTTTTTTTTCCTGATTGCACTTAAGATGAAGGTTTATAGGACAAACTAGTTTCTCGTTAAACGGTTAGTACACATATTGTTTTCATGACATTGGTTAACAACCCCATGACATATCAACACTCTCCCTGCTCAATCTTGGGTTCTCTATTGCCAGCTTTCCTGTCCACTCCTGTCTTCCAGACCTTGCCCCCGGGCTGGTGTGCCTCTTTAGTCTCGTTTTGTTTTATGGGCCTGTCCAATCTTTGGCTGAGTGGGGAACCTCAGAAGTGACTTCATTACTGAGCTGAAAGGGTGTCTGGGGGGCCATCCTCTCAGGGTTTCTCCAGTCTCTGTCAGGCCAGCAAGTCTGGTCTTTCTTTTTGAGTTAGAATTTTGTTCTACATTTTTCTCCAGCTCTGTCAGGGACCCTCTATGTGATCCTTGTCAGTAGCTCCCCAATCTTTAGCTCTTTATGGGCTCTTGCTTATCTTTTTTAAAAAATCGAAGTATAACTTACAAGAAGTATACAAATCTTAAGTGTACTGCTTAATTTTCAGATACGGACACACACATAATCACTACCCAGTTCAAAATATAGAACATTTCTAACCTCCCTGCCCGTAGTTTCCTTTATGTTCCCTCCTAGTCTACACCTGTCCCATCAAAGGTGATTACTGTTCTGACTTCTATTTTATGGATTTTCATTTGTTTGTAGCTGTTCTACAGGCATGCAACTTTCTTGGTTGATTAACACAATGAAAACCAAAAAAGCCCAAATCAGTTGCCATTCAATTGAGTCCTGCTCATGACAATCCCATGCATGCAGAGCAGAAATGTGCTCCATAGGGTTTTTAAGGCTGTGACCTTTTGGAAGCAGATTGCCATGCCTTTCTCCCTTGGTACTTCTTTAGGCTAATAATTGAGCACTTAATTGTGCCACCCAGGGACTCCAACACAATGAAAGACTCCCTATATCCTGGGAGACTACATCCCTAGGTGCAGGATGTGAATTTCCCTTTTTTTGAAAGCCTAACAGTATATATAGCCTTACCAAGGTACAGAGCAATGACCACAGCATCCATATAGAGAATATGCAAGTATAATAATAGGGAAGCCTGTTTTCTCAGAGAAATAAATAAATGAGAGGAAGAAAAGGAAGAATCAGCACAAATATCATGCATAAAATATAGAAATGAACCAGAAGAGACAAAACAGCACTGAAAAGTGAAAATTTGTGATTTTTGACAATTCAAGAAGGTTTAATGATACAGAAGGAAAGGATTTAACCCTAATAATTTTTTTTTCTCTTTTAGAAAAAAAAAATAGAGGAACTTCTATTTCCTCCTGAGAAACAGAGGCACCTATAGGCCCAATAAAGACGGTGTTGACCACCATCTGAACCTGGACTCAGGCCTGGGCCCTGGAATGTCCCACAGCCTGGGAAATAAACCAGATCATGGAAGGAGACTTGGGATTGAACATAGAAGAACATGTGACTTTGAACAAGAAGTGGAGTGTGGTGTAGGCCATGAACTGAGCCACAGCCATGGAAATGGGTATGGAACGAATCATGGTAAGAGTCACAGACATGAAGGTGGCCATAACGATAGCTATGAAATGGATTACAGAGGAGGCCATGAAGATAGCCAGGAAGGAAAGCAGGACTATGACCAGAGACTGGATAACGAAGGACACTATGGAAAAGAAAATCTTGGAGGAAAGGGGGATCATGGAGGGGAAGAAGGCAGTGATGATAAAGTGGGTTAGGATGGGATTCCAAAAGGGCTCCAGGGTATTGGCCAAAGAGATAGTCATGATCTAGACTTTAAAAAAAGAACCCGAGAAAAGATCATGGAGAGTTTGGCCAAGAGAACATCCAGAAATAACAGAGAGGGGTTCAGGAGCAGACCGGCAGCCTTATCAGGTTTGACATGACCCCAGGTAAAAATATTCCTGGAGCCTAACCACAATTCAGACCTTCTTACAGAGGTCACTGCAACGAACCTCAGAACAGCTTTTCTTTGATCCACCAACGTACAAGTCATGTCCTGTGCCTTTCAGCCTTCAGATTTCTACTGTTTTCCTCAGAATGCAATAGGACCGGTAAGAGGAAGAATGATATTACAGCTTTAAAAAAAAAAAAAAATCTCATAATACAGTTAGTGGCCACACTGCGTGCTTGTTTGCTTATCTGTCTGGGCATCTTTTTCCCCCGCTTTTCTCTTTGCTTTCGAGTGGCAAACATTGTACTAAATGACTTTAAATACACTATCCTTTAATGATCAAAACAATCCTTTGAGAACTTCCACTTCTGGCAATATAGTGGACTGGATACATTAGCTGTTTCTCTCAATGAAAACAAAAATTGCTGGATAAAATATTGAAAAATATCTTTATAGCTGTATCATCTAATTGGAAAGATAGTAATATTTAGATCAACAACTGTGATCAGCCTTTGTGTTGAAGGTATTTGCCAAACCTGGTAAATTTCAGCCTGTCTTCTCACAGCTTCTTAGTGCTTAGGGTCGTTGTTGCTCATTGCAGTCGAGTTGCTTCTTACTCATGGTGACCCCATGTGTGCACAGTAGAACTGTTTTTCTAGTTTTCAAGGCTGTGACCTTTCAGAAGCAGATAGCCTGGCCTGTCTTCTGAGGTGCCACTGTGCGGGTTCAAACCACTAATCTTTCAGCTGGTAGCTGAGCACTTAACTGTTGGGCCACCCAGGGACTCGTGCTTAGGGTAGAGGAGGAGAAGTGCAGGGCCTGCTCAATGGGTGGAATCTGATGGTAGAACCTAAATAAAACTGAGACATAAAAGAGATGCACCTTTAGTATATGGTTAAACTTTAATAAAACTGCCTTGCCCATCATGCACATTGGGCATTGTGAGACAGATGCCTGTCTCAAACTTGACGCTTCTCCCATAGGAACTATTTAAAGGGACTATGATAAAATAAAAAATAAATAAATAAAAACTTAAAGAACTGACTAAAGACCCCAATCCAGAGGTTTAAGAAGCTCAGTGAATCCTAAGCAAGCACAACAAATGAAATTTATACCGAGATATGTCATGGCAACACTACAGAACTCAAGAAAGCACAGTGATCTTAAAAAAGAAAAAGCAGACACAGAAAATATAGATCACCTTCAAAGCAGTAAAAATTGTAAAATGGTATCTGACTTCTCAGTTGCAACACTGGGAGTCAGAAGATAGTAAAATGATAATTTCAATGTACTAAGAGAAAATATCTTCAACCTAAAATTGTAGACCTAGTAAAAATATCTTGCAAGAATGAGAGAAATAAACACATTTCAAAACGAACAGAACCCAAGAGACTTTCCCACCAAGTGATCTTCGTTAAAGCAAATTCTAAAGAATATACTTCAGGCAGAAGACAGGTGGTCTCAGGAGGAGGGTTTGGGATGCAAGAGGAACAGAGAGAAAAACAAGTACATATATGTAGGCAAATACAAACAAACATTGACTGTATAGAACACAATGATGTCTCATGAAGTTGGCAATGTCTAGCAATAAAGATGTGGAAACCTCAAGCCTCAACAATTCTATGCCTGGTTCTATGCTGTGGAGAACCTCTTGCCCATGTTCACTGGGAGACATGTGTAAGGATATTCACAAATAGTGTTTATGAAACAAAAAATCATAAACAACCCAAATGCTCATCAATAGTAGAACGGTTAGATAAGTTATAATATAGCCATATTTTTGGATGCTTTTCAGCAGTAAAAATGAATATGGGTGAATTCAGGAACATAAATAATTTTAGCAAAAATAACAAGTCTCAAAAAATATATTCAGTATGATTTTATTTATTTCTAGATAAAAAGCAGGTGAAACAAAGCTGAGATACAAGTTAAACTTATTAAAAAAATTTTTTTTTTAATTTTTTCATTGTTGTTGAGAATATACACAGCAAACATACACCAATTCAACTGTTTCTACCTGTACAATTTGGTGACATTGGTTACATTTTCAAGTTGTGCAACCCTTCTCACCCTCCTTTTCTGACTTGTTCCTCCTCCATTAACATAAACTCACTGCCCCCTCAGGTTCCTATCTAATCTTTCAAGCTATTGTTGTCACTTTGATCTTATATAGATATTTATTAAAAGAGCATAATGGTCAAGGCAGGCATTTTTTACTAGTTAAGCTAGGCTATTATTTGGTTTTGAGATGATTCCAGGGTATTTTTTTGGATTAAGTTTTAAAGATTATCTAAGGGCAATTACTTTCAAGGGCAATATTTTCAGGGGTTCATCCAGCCTCCATGGCTCCAGAAAGTCTGAGATCCATGAAAATTTGAAGTTCTGTTCTGCATTTTTCCCCTTTTAATCAAGATTCTTCTCTAGAATCTTTGACCAAAATGTTCAGTAATGGTCACTGGGCACCATTCAGTTTTTCTGGTCTCGTGACAAAGGAGGCAGTTGTTCATGGAGACAATTAGCCATAGCCACACATTCCATTCCTTCCTCCTATTCCTAACTTTCCTTCTATCTCTGTTGCTCTAGGCTAAAAGAGACCAATTGTCATGGCTTGGATGGCCTATTGCAAGCTTTTAAAATCCCAGACACTATGTAATGAACCAGGAGGCAGAACTGAAGCACTAAACACTTTGTTAGATCAATTATCTGGAATGTCCTATGAAACCATGACCGTAAACCTCCAAACCAAGGAGCCAAATCCATGAGGTTTTTGGTTGTACATAAGCAGCCTCTGCAGCTACTCTTTTTTGTTGTTGTTGTAAATATATCTATCACACAACTTTTACCAGTTCACCTTTTTACAGGTGTACAACCTATTGGCATCAATTACAATAATCGGTTGTGCATCCTTACCCTTAATCAATGGGATTTTTCCACCACTGTTAACCTCCCCCTTTCCTCCTCACTCCCACCCCTGGTGATCTCTAATAAACTTTGGTCTCTATACATTTGTCTTTTCTTGCCTTTTTATATGAGTGAGATTATACAATATTTGTCCTTTTGTGATCGGATTGTTTTACTCAGCATAACGTCTTCAAGCCCCGTTCATACTGTAGCAGGTATCAAAACTTCGTTTCTTCTACTGGCTGAATAGTAGGTATGTACCACATTTGAGTTGTCCATTCATCTGTAAACTAAGTTTTTTAAAGCAAGAGAATGAGAAATGCAAAATTCAGAATAGTGGTTATATCTGGTGGAGAAGGAAGGAGATGGGACGGTTTGGAGCACATAGGAGATGATAAAGGTGGTGGTAATGTTTTCTTTCTTAAATAGATGGGGAATACACAGGCATTCATTGTGTTGTTATAATTCTTAATACCAGATATATGATTATATCATAAACATTTTTGCTTCCAGGTACTTAATAAAAATTATACTTAAAATACTTATTCCAGCCAAATACTGTTTCTCTCTATTATATAAATGAGGAAACTGAGACTTAGAGAAGTGTTGTGTGAGGACCAGACAACTAGTAAATGGTAGAATCTGGATTAGTATCCAGGACCTCTGCCTCCAAATGATTCTAGAGGGGAAAGAAAGGGTTTCTTTCCAGGAGTGCTGTTGGACTTTCAGCCACATGTCACGATTGCTGGGAGTCCAAAACCCAACCTGTCACTGACCATAGCCTCCCACCTCAGCATCAGGAACTTCCCATCACAGCCACTAGGCAGATACACTTCTAAGCCACTTAGATACACTTCCTCGGTGCATCCAGTTAATTGCTGCCTCTCAGACTCGCTTGTTCCAAGTTTCTTCATGTCCTCAGGCACCTCTTGCCTACAGGTCTTACGTATTATGAATGCTCGTTCACTCAAAGTAACCTACCTGGGCTGTCACCTCTTCCATGAAGCTTGTCGTTATTGATAGAGAAATGGAGACAGCTCACCTTGGTCATTCAAGAGTGTACACTGAAATTCCCATCAATTCCATCCTCATCTTCCCAACTACAAGCTGCCCTCATCATGAACTCCCGAAAGCTCTCTATTCATTTGGGTCTGTTCATTGCTGTGTTGTTAAATGCCATTGAGTCGATTCCAACTCATAGCAACCCTACAGGGCAGAGCTGAACTGCCCCATAGGGTTTCCAAGGATTGGCTGGTGGACTTGAACAGCCAACCTTTTGGTTAGTAGCTGAACTCTTAACCACTGCGCCACCAGGGCTCTGTTCAGTCATGCTCATTTAGCTGATCATGTGTCCTTTCTGCTGACCACATCCAAATGTCTAGACCAGACTTGGATCCCCTAGGGGACTGTAGAAATGGCGTAGGCGTTGTGTCTGACCTCCTCTGACTTCACAAGGCGGAAGGAGAATCAAGATCAACAGCGCAAGGCTGATTTCTATGAGGTGGAGGTCAGACATGCCTCCTTTCTCCACCATCTTTACCAATTCTAACACCAACCATCCCTCCCACAGCACTATCTACTTCACTGCTGGGTTCGATAATTGATTGCAATGGCCACACAGAACTCATAGACAATACTCACAATTATGGGGGTTTATTAGGGAAGTAACAGGTTACAATTCGGGTTCAGGAATGCTCAGGATACAGTTCTTCCATCAGGACAGCCTCTTCCCAGATGCGCTTGCAGGCAGGCCTCTCCCTGGCCCTTGGCTCGGGTGAGTATTACAAAGCTCTTTGCGGATAAGTACCCAAAGGCACCCTACTCTGCCAGCAAGCCTCCTGCCTAAAGGCACTCAACTTTCTCCCGTGTTGGGCCAGGGAGCCCACTGTGCTGTCTCCTGCCAGTGTCTCCTGCTGCTGTTTCTCTGCCACTGCTTCTTGGGGTCTTGTGTTACAATTCTCTGTCTCTGTCTCTCTCCCTCAGTGTTCTGGTTCCTGGAGCTTCTCAGAGTGGGAATCCTGGATCCAAAAGACACAATCTGCTCTTGGCTGTTCTTCAATTGGTAGTAGTGGAATCCGCTCTTTCTCACCTCTGGGATGACTCATTTCAAGCCCAGCAGAAGGGCAAAACTGACCAATCCCATTGATGGGCCACAATTACCCTATTTGCACAGTCCCACTTAATCACTTGGGTGGGAGTTACAAGACCACAGGGAGAAAAGTAACACGAAAGCGATTCATCGTACTTCAGGGACCCATACTATATATATCCCTTCCTCCACGAGACTCGAAGTCTCTCAGGGTGGTGCCTGTGCCTCTTCCTGTGGTACACACTACTGAGAGTTTCTTCATGAAGACCTATCAGAAGGGACATCTGAATGATCCCAGGGTGGAGAAGCTCCTTTGGATCCCTCTGAAAACAAAAAATAGGAGATCTTCTATGGTTGCGGAGCAGAAGGAGGCCCTATACAACCTTTTCACTTGCTATGGTTCTGAAAAAGTTCCAAGTGGCTTGTTTCCTTGTATTCGACACTGTCCTCACACCCTCAGCCCCCACACCCCAGAGATCCCAAAGACAGCTTCATTATTCCCTGGATCTCTCTCCTCCTGTTCATTTAACATGTGTTTAAATGCCTACTGCATACCCAGCAATGGTCCATCTGTCTTCTGCCCATAACTCAGGATCCCAGTTTCCTAGTAACTGGTCTCTTTTGAGTCTCTCCTATTTCTGTTTGCTTCAGAGATGAGGGGTCCTGACCCCCCAGTTCAGTTCAATAGGGCTTCTTCCACGCTAAACCAAGCACACGGAACTTCCTCACCAGAAAATAGTCTTGAGCTAGAATAGGTTTCTGGTCCCATCTCTGCCTCAGAGGGTGGGTCCCCTATACTCTGACAACCTGGATCTCCTTATCCCTTCCTACTTCCTGCTTTAGCCCAGCCCAGTGCCCTGCCTACCATGGTCATGTCATTCTCCTTTCTCATCTTCCTCTTGACCCCTAGTCTATTCCTTCCCAGGCTCAGTATTGTTTTGTCACCTGCTCATAGCTGGCAGAAGCAATGAGTCAAATGCCCAACCCCTCCCCAGCCTGTATGAAGCTATAAAGATCCCTGCACCTCTTCCACAATACAGAAATAGGTACTGAGCACACACCCCTCACCTCAAGCTCAAGGTTCTTCCCAAGAACCCATACTTAGGAGACCCAAGATCCTGGAAACTCCAGCCTTTGTCTCTTCACCCTGAGCTCTCCTTTTTTCAAGAATTCCCCTTTCTTTGCCCTCTAGGTCTTGGCTACATCCGGGATCCAGGAATCTTGTTCTCCACAAAGAGGCAGATCAAGATGAAGAAAGGAAGCATTCCCCCTATATATTGGTTATTATTACATCTCCTACTTTCAAAATCTGGTGAGTGATTTTATTTACAATCTGAGAACATTTGAGGACTTCTGGGAGATGGAAACCACTACTAGGATTTAGCTCTGGTTCTCCTCCATAGAATGAGGATTGTCATTTTACTCTAATCACTTCAGTCTAACAATGTATCTCTCATTCAGGAGGCAATCAGGGCGTAATGGTTAAAACTATGGGCTCTGGCCCTGAATTGTCTAGGTCTGAATCATGACTCCATTTCCTAGTTGTGTACTTTGGATGAGTTGCTTAATCTCTCTGTGCCTCAGTTTCTGCATCTGTAAAATGGTAATATTCTGTGTGATATGATTGAGGATTTAAACATTAAGAATAAAAAGAGTTGGTTGTTTTTAAAATGTCACTGCTGTATTCTACAAACCCAATGTCTCTCCCTAGCCCTGATTCCACATTAGCCAAGTCAGACTCAGACTGAGGACAACAGAATTTAAGAGTCAAAATTGATTCCTACCCTGATTCTAAACCTCTGACGCTCTATTAAACACTTCATGGGCCATTTCTTATTTATTGCACAGCACGAAAGCAATGACTGCTTAAAAAATTCATCACTTTGAACCAAAATTAGCCCTCCTACAATTTTGGCCCGTTTACTCTGGTCTACAACACTTTGCACATCAAATCCACTACCTCTCCCACATGCCACCTGTACTCTTAATCATCTCAGTTTCTTATTTAGTTTTATTCATGAATCTCTCCTTAACCCCAATTGTACTACACTGCAGATTTTTGAAGAACTTCCCCAAATAGAGCTAAACTCTAATCCTAGGTAGTTCACATAAGGCAGGAAAAAAAAAAAAATACACATGCAGAAGGTGAGGTGATAAGCACCCATGCCCCAGTTAGCAGTAAAATGAGCCACAAATGAAATGAGAAAATGCAGGCTCTGGAGAGGCTGAGTGTGTTGGTCCTTCAGGTAGTGAGGAACAGAAAATAAGCACATCCCTAACTCCAGCTGAGCCTCCAAGAAGGTTGAGAATTTTCCCTAAGTCTACAGACTTTGGTTTTCAGTCCTTAATCCTCAGAGGTTTTATGCATTTAAGATACACATAACTTGTTCTTCTGCAGCCTTTGCCATAGTAATCAGGAGTCTCTGGAACTTTAGCGCACATAGAATCACCTGGTCACTTATTAAAGATACAGATACCTTGGCCCCACCTCAAAAACTAATTCATTTAGTCTGTAGTCGTGTACCTAGGAGTCTTTATTTTCAAAAAGCTCCCCAAGTGATTCTGAAGCAGATGTTTTCTGAATAATATTCTGAGAAACATTGTCCAAGAGGAAGGGGACAAATCTTCTTTTAAAATGTATTCATCAATGTGTACTAGCTCCGTCTGGGTCCTACTATTTCATTTTTTACACTTTTTATTTGTGTTGGATCTTGTTTCACAGAATATGGAATAAACTTATCTATGAATGAAACCAGATCATGTAACCCCAGCATTGGGAGGGTGACTTGTTATAGTAGTTAAAAGTGCAGATTCAACAGCATAGATGTTAGTTCCTGTTCCACTACTTACTAGTTGTATAAACTTGGACAAGCATCGTAATATTGCTAAGTCTCAATTTCATCATCTTAGTTTGTGATGATAGTAGTGTCTATGTCCTGTTGCTGTCAAGTCAATTCCGGCTCATAGCGACCCTGTAGGACAGAGTGGAACTGCTCCATAGAGTTTAAAAGGAGCACCTGGTGGATTTGAACTGCTGATCTTTTGGTTAGTAGCCATAGCACTTGAACCACCAGAGTTTCCTCACAGGGCTGTAGTGAGTTGTAAATAGATTTATCTACCTAGTGCAATTAAATAAGCATTGAACACAAAGTATATATGCTCAATGTATATTTGTCAATATTTATGATTATCATCAGGAATAACTTTGAGTGAGACTAGCACACCAGCCAACATAGTGTCCAGTACCACCTCCAGTGGGACCAGCATACCAGCTGACACAGCTTCCAGCTCAACCTCCAGTGGGACTAGCACATCAGCCAACACAGTGTCCAGTACCGCCTCCAGTGGGACCAGCATACCAGCTGACATAGCTTCCAGCTCAACCTCCAGTGGGACCGGCACACCAGCCGACACAGCGTCCAGCACCACCTCTGGTGGGACCAGCACACCAGCCAACACAGAGTCCGGCTCAACCTCCAGTGGGACCGGCACACCAGCCAACACAGAGTTCAGCTCAACCTCCAGTGCGACCGGCACACCAGCTGGCACAGAGTCCAGTACCACCTCCAGTGGGACCAGCACACCAGCCAACACAGAGTCCGGCTCAACCTCCAGTGGGACCGACACATCAGACAACACAGTGTCCAGTACCACCTCCAGTGGGACTAGCACATCAGCCAACACAGAGTCCGGCTCAACCTCCAGTGGGACCAGCACACCAGCCACCACAGAGTCCGGCTCAACCTCCAGTGGGACCGGCACACCAGCCGACACAGCGTCCAGCACCACCTCTGGTGGGACCAGCACACCAGCCAACACAGAGTCCGGCTCAACCTCCAGTGGGACCGGCACACCAGCCAACACAGAGTCCAGCTCAACCTCCAGTGGGACCGGCACACCAGCCGGCACAGAGTCCAGTACCACCTCCAGTGGGACCAGCACACCAGCCAACACAGAGTCCGGCTCAACCTCCAGTGGGACCGGCACACCAGCCAACACAGAGTCCAGCTCAACCTCCAGTGGGACCGGCACACCAGCCAACACAGAGTCCAGCTCAACCTCCGGTGGGACCGGCACACCAGCCGGCACAGAGTCCAGTACCACCTCCAGTGGGACCGGCACACCAGCCAACACAGAGTCCGGCTCAACCTCCAGTGGGACTGGCACATCAGACAACACGGTGTCCAGTACCACCTCCAGTGGGACTAGCACATCAGCCAACACAGAGTCCGGCTCAACCTCCAGTGGGACCGGCACACCAGCCAACACAGAGTCCGGCTCAACCTCCAGTGGGACTGGCACATCAGACAACACGGTGTCCAGTACCACCTCCAGTGGGACTAGCACATCAGCCAACACAGAGTCCGGCTCAACCTCCAGTGGGACCGGCACACCAGCTGGCACAGTGTCCAGCACCACCTCCGGTGGGACCAGCATACCAGCTGACACAGCTTCCGGCTCAACCTCCAGTGGGATTAGCACAACTGCCAACACTGGATTTAGTGGAACCCCCAATGGCTCTGGTACACCTTCTCCAACTGGAACCCACACAACTTCCAATAGTATTAACACAACTGCTGCTACTCCCACTAATGAGATGAAGCCTAGTGGGTCCCTGAAGCCATGGGAAATCTTTCTCATCACGCTGGCCTCAGTTGCAATGGCCGTGGGACTCTTCGGTGGGCTCTTCTTCTGTGTGGTGAGTGCCTAATGTGTAGGAAAGTTCTTGGAGGAAGGAGCAACAGGGACATAAGGAAATAGGATGTGAATAGTAGGTGAGGAAAGAGAGACCAGGAAAAGTTTACAAAAGAGAAATTGCAAGTTAGAAACAGAGGAACCCATCAATGTACAGAAGAAACTATTGACTTGTGAGGAAAGGAATAAAGGCTGGAAGAAGGAGCACTAAATGAGGGAGATGGTTTGGAAGGAGGGCAGATTCCAGATTGAGTCCATGGTGAAGGGTTGGGAGAAAGAAATACAACTTTAAAACTATGTTCACTTCTTTTTCTAGAGAAACTCCCTGTCATTGAGAAATGTCTTCAACACAGCTCTTTACCGCCCCCATGGCCCCAACCTTGGCCCCCCGCCTGGAGGGAATCATGGAGTCCACTACAGGCCTCGGTGGAACCGTAACTTGTTCTGGAGGAGACCAGTACATTCAGAAGCCATGGAGATGAGTGGGAGTTACAATCAGCCTTGAGCAGCCCCTGAAGCCAGAGGGACTCATTCTTTAAGGAGGAAGCCGAACTGGAGGACCAGACCTGAGTTTCCTTCCATTTAATCCCGGGAGCCCCTCCCAGGTTTGTCTGGGTCCCTGACAGCCATGGGAAAAACACTTCCTCCCTCTCTCTTGCTTTTACCAGACACTGGAAAGAGAAGAATATATTGGTCATTTAGCTAAGAAATAAACTCATCCAATACGTATGAGAGTGAGAACCTGTGTGTGCACATGAGTGGGTGTCTCTAGCTTTGAGTTGAATTTCCCAGTCACATGAGAGAACCCCATGCCAGAGTCCACTTTTTACTCAAAATCTCCACAGTAAAATCCAGAGACCTCATTCATGTCTGTCCTCATTTTCTAGTACTTCTTGCCCCAAGCAAGACCTCCATATTCCCGAGACTCATGCAGGATGGCAGAAGAACGGAATTGAGAGACATGAGAAGGGAGAGCAAGTGGCTGGATTCTCTGGGTTGTGGTAGTACATAGAGAGCCCAGACCATGATGAGTTAGAAAAGGTGCAATTATGGGTGCTGTGGGCTATGTTCATCAGACTCATAGTTTCCAGGGCATGCGCATCTGCTCCAGATCTGGGCTACTTAACAAAAGTGCTAGTTGACACGTCTATCTCAGAGTGCTTCCTGTTTTCCCAAGGAAAAGACTGTCTGACCTGCTAAGATCTAACCTTCAAGAGGTGCATGATAAATACCTGGGGTGAAGCCTGAGAATCTTGTAAATCCCCAGCTAGAAGGGCTACATGTATCCCTTTCAACGATCCAGGGGAGGGGGCTATTTAATCCTGAGCTGGTTTGGAAGGTGGACTTACTCCAAATCCACAGGCTGAGAGGGCTCCCACAAGGGACATAGCCCTCAGGAGAGAATTACCATTTGCTGGTGGGTTCAAAGCTGTGGAAACTGATGCACTTTTCGCCACTTACTGATTTCTTAAGTGTCAGCAGACCAAACAGTTGGACCTCATTGATGAGGTCATACCGAGCCATGAGCAGGCAAAAAAAAAAAAAAAACACGAACGAACAAACAATAAACCACTTGACTTAAAGGGACCCAGCAACCAGAAAGAGAAAACTGAATTGAGCACCCTGAAACGGTGTCTCCCACTGGTGTGAACTGTAGAAAGCATAAATGAAAATAAATAGGATCAGGCAAAAAACCAAAAAACCAAACCTAGTGCTGTCGAGTCGATTCCGACTCATAGCGACCCTATAGGACGGAGTAGAACTGCCCCACAGAGTTTCCGAGGAGCGCCTGGTGGATTTGAACTGCCGACCCTTTTGTTAGCAGCTGTAGCACTTAACCACTAAGCCACCAGGGTTTCCAGGATCAGGCAAGGTAGCACAATTAGACCAAAAAAAAAAAAAAAGCTTAAAAGATGTATTCTTCAAATTTAAAATTTTAGGTAATTGAATAGACAAATAATAGACACTTTGGAAGAGGCTGGTCACTGTTAAGAATGCAATTGACTACTCTGGAAGAGCAAGTGGGAGACATGGCTCAATTAGATATAACAATACAGAGATGAATGTCATAAGGAAAATAGATGCTTGGAGGATTGGTCAGGAGGACTAACATGCAAATAATAAGGTTCAAAACGGAGGGAAAAAAAGGAAGAGATGGATGAGAGGAAGCAAAGAAACAATAGAAAAGAAAGATCTGAGTCTGCACATGGAAAGAGTGCCAAGTACAACTCTATAAGTATACTAAAAATCATTGAATTATACACTTTAAACAGGTGAGCTATACACACAGGGTCACCATGAGTCGTAATAGGTGGCACTAGTTTGTTTTTTCATATGGCATATAAATTTTTTTTCAGTTTGTTTTTTCATATGGTATATAAATTATATCTCAATAAAGCTGTTAAAAATATTACTAGACAACTCTTCAAACTTGGAGCTGAACCCACTCCCGGAGATCACCTTTCAGCCAAAAAATAGGCGGGCCTATAAAGTGAACAGTAACACCAGTGAGGAATGAGTTCCTCAGAACATTCAAACATATGAGACTTAAAGCATTTATTTTAAAACAAAGTTCAGAAGGCAGGAAGGGACAGGAAAGCTGAGCGAATGAAAACAGGAAACCCAGGGTGGGAGTAGGGAGAGCTCTGACACATTGAGGGCATTGCAACCAATGTTACAAAAACTCTGCCTATGAATTATTGAATGGGAAACCAATTTGCTCTGTAAACTTTCACCTAACCCACAACAAAACTTTTTAAAAAATTACTCTAAAGCAAAGAGGAAAAGGTAAGGGGGCAGGGAAGCTAGAGTACAGAAAACGGTTCAACCAGAATGAAATGAATGAGAAGGATGCCACATTGTAAGAAAACATAAGCACTATCACTGAATAATTTGTGTAGAAATTGTTAAATGGGAACCTAATTTGCTGTGTAAACTTTCAACTTAAACACAATAAAATATTAAAAAAAATTATCAGACACATTCTGTAAATAAAATTTCTAATTTGCAAAAATAAATAACAAATGAGACAATAAATGATTAGGAATGGGTCCTTTGAGATGGCGGAAGATAGAAAGAGAGGAAACCATGGTGAACAGTTTTGCTTGTAATTTATTCACATGGTTATTCTGTGACTATCTTAATACTTCCAGCAAGTAGAGTGTATCCATGGAGTCTGGAAGCATCATTGCCCAACTTTAGTCATGGAATGTGCCTACTCCTCCAACCTGTTGAAACCTCAACTCATCCAGCACACTTGACCTATGCAAAAAGACCAGGAAGTGGACAGGGGTAAAGGGCTGCCCCATTTAGAATTTGTGCCATTGTGCTGCTGGTTCATCTAGCACAATGATCTTCAGATGCAGTCTGCGCCCCATACTCTTGGAGGTACACAAAGGCTTTCTAAAGGGTATTATGCTGTGTCTTAGTCATCTAGTGCTGCCATAACAGAAGCACCACCAGTGGACGGCTTTAACAAAGAGAAGTTTATTCTCTCAGTCGAGTAGGCTACAAGTCCAAATTCAGGGTGTCATCTCCAGGGGAAGGCTTCCTCTCTCTGTCAGCTCTGGAGGAAGGTCCTTGTCCTCAATCTTCCCATGTTCGGGGAGCTTCTCAGGCACAGGGACCCTGAGCTGAAAGGACGCACTCTGCTCCTGGTGCTGCTTTCTTGGTGGTATGAGGTCTCCAACTCTCTGCTTGCTTCCCTTTCCTTTTATCTCTTGAGAGATAAAAGGTGGTGCAGGCCACACCCCAGGGAAAATCCTTTTACATTGGATCCGGGATGTGGCCTGAACAAGGTTGTTACATCCTAGCCTAATCCTCTTTAAACCCAGGCAGAGATTATGATTTATAACACATAGGAAAATCACAAAATGGAGGACAACCACACGTGGCCTAACCAAGTTGACAAGATTTTTGGGGGGACACAATTCAATTCATGACATGCAGGCATGGATTGTTTTAAAGGAATCAATTTCCAGATCTTCAACTTTCATATATATATTTGCCTAAAACTGATCTGTCTGAGAGGAACTCTGGAGTCAGGACATCAGATCAATTATACTTTTCTAACTCCCCCTTTACAATCACCTACATTTTTTCTCCCTAGCTCCTATATTATTATTATGGTGTATTTCCCTAGCCTGTGGAAAATTTCAGGGTGCCAGATAATGGGACAACTCAGAAATCTCTTCTAATTTAGGCATCGTAATTTTTTTGTTTTATACTCACAGTGGAGCCCTGGTAGCCCAGTAGTTAAAAGCTTGGCTGTTAACCAAAAAATTGACAACTTGAATGCACCAGCCACTCCTTGGAAACCCTACGGGGCAGTTCTACTCTGACCCATAGGGTTGCTATGAGTCAGAATCGACTCGATGGCAACAGGTTTTGGTTAATATACACAATAAGGCTTCATGTTTTTCCTTGCCTTATATAAATTCCTATAAAGGGCAAAATGGAGTGTAAAAGAAAAAAATAGATTGCTTGGCAATTTTAGATGTTACCAATTCAGATATGCCGTAGAGTGGAGTGGGGTAGCAAAAGTAATAAAAATTTCTGTTTCATAATCTCTCCTCTTCCATCCACTGCGAAAGGAGGCATCCCTCCTACGGGGGATCCCATGAGAGTAGAGCAAAGTTAGTTTCAGTAAGAAATAAAGATGGCAGCACCTTATTATAATTAGGTGAAAATCTTATGGCATGTCAACTTGCTTATCTGTCTGTCTGCCTATTTTAGAATATTCAAGATTTGTAAAAAACATTCTGGGAAACAGCAACTTGCTTATAAAGCACACTTTTGAGTTGTCGCTATTTTCTGTAAAGAGAAAGAGCTTGGAGACTACTCTCTCTCGTTCACCAGTTTCTTGGTCTAGGTCACTGTTGTGTCTTTTGCATGATTTCAAAGAAGATGTTAAAAGTTCCACATTCATTTTCAAACTGATTAATGTTGTATCTTAAGATGGAATGACCATAGTCTGTACAGCATGTCAGCTAAGAGCAGAGTGTGGAGCTAGAATTTCTGGCTTTAAGTCCAAGCTTTGCATGACCTTGCACAAATTCTTTAATTCTTCTGGGTCTCAGTTTTCTCCTATGTAAGAATGAGAATGATAACAGTACCCACTTCATGGTGTTGTTATGAAAACCTTAGAATAGCCTTACATTTGTTAAGGACACTATAAATTTTGCTATTATTTTTATATATTCTTGAATATTTATTCAGACTTTTTCATGGGAAAAACATTTTCATTTAACTTTTGTGGTGCAATGGATCACTTGGGTGGCCTTTCTCACCAAGATCTTGTAACTCCCACTCAAGTGGCTGAGTGGGACCATGCTAATAAGTTATATGGAACCCTAATGAGGGGATTGGTCAGTTTTGCCATCCTGCTAGGTTTAAAAGAGAGCCAATTCCAGAGCAAGAGAGGACCTCACCACCACCAAGGAAGAACAGCCAGGAGTGGAGCGTGTCCTTCGGACCCAGGATTCCTGCACTGAGAAGCTCCTGGAACCAGGAGACCGAGAGAGAGAGAGAGAGAGAGAGCTGCAACACTGAAGATAGTGAGAAGCAGTGGCAAAGAAACAGCTGCAAGAGAGACTGGCAGGAGACAGTGCAGTGAACTTCCTGGCCCCATGGAGCAAGGAGGCTTGCTGGAGGCGTAGGGTGTCCCTGGGCACTTGATGGAGCTAGGTTTGCCAACCCACAAAGCTAGAGCTGAGTGCTTTTGAGCCAAGAATTACTGGTGGAGTGGGGTGACTCTGGGCACTTATCGGCAGAGATAAAAGAGCTTTGTAACACTTGCCTGAGTAGGGCAGAGGCAGAGGGGCCTGTGCCTGTGAGCACAGCTGAGAAGAGGCTGTCTGGATAGAAGAACTGTATCCTGAGGGTTCCACAATCTGAATTGTAACTTGTTACTTCCTTAATAAACTTCATAATTGTGAGTATTGTCTGTTAATTCTGTGTACCCATTGCAATGAATTATTGAACCCATCAGAGAAGCAGAGAGTGCCTTGGGAGGACAGTTGATGTCAGAATTGGTAAAGATGGAGAAGAGAAGAGGCATGTCTGATCTCTGCCTCATCAGAATCCGCCTTGGGCTGTTGATCTTGATTCTCCTTATCCCTTGTGAAGTTAGAGGAGGTCAGAAGCAGCCTCCATGCCGTTTTTGTACTTTTCACCAAAAGATAATTGGGGACTGTAAAATTTAACACAGAGTCTTATAGGTCACAAGAAATCATTGAAAAGTTGATAAGCATATCTTTTGGTGTAGAGAAGCATAATAGTGTGATCAATAAAAATCTTTCAAGCAAAAAAATACGGCAATAGAATAATGAAGGGGGAATGAAATGGAGTTGGAAGTTCACAGAGCACAAGGAACAATGTAAAAAGCCCAACTTTTGATGAAGAGCTTACTTATGTGCTATTAAAAAGGATAATGGTGTGTGTGGGGGGGTATCAAGATGCTACAATGTTTACAGTCTATTGGAAACATTTTAAAGGATAGTAGAACTATTTCAGTATCTCAATGCTTATATTTACAATATGGTAGAAATTACATTCTTTGCAATTATTAAATTTATGATAAAATTTTAAATTAAAACATAAACAGATGAGGATGTATATTTTGAAAAAAACTGTATATATATATACAGTTTTTCAAAATTCTTTTGAGAACATATGAGGAAAAAATCTGAAGACTACTACTGCTCAAGCACATATGGACATTTCTACACAAACTGTGGTTCAACATACCTGATGAAGTCTAAGTAATCTCATGAGAGATCTTTACCTTCAAATTCAAGAATGGATACCATCATCAGAGTGGCCAACTTGCAGAAATATGAATCACAGTCATAGATCACATAAGGTTGTATTTCACAGAAAATCTTTTTTTGTTTGTTTTTTGTTTTATTTATCTTCTGATAAACCATATGTCATGTGGGAAGCATCTTTGAGATTCCTTATAATAAAAAGAGCTCTGCTTGAATTTGGGGATAAACTAAAATTAGAAAAAGAAAGCAGATATCTTGTCCCTCCATATTGGACAAGCCAGGACATGGCGAGGTTGAGGGACATGGCAGTGAGAATCTGGAACTCAAGGCATTTCCTAAATAAAACTTTCAGCTCAAGTTGTACAAGGACGAATTTCAAAACTATGCTGTGTATTTAGAAATTGTCTACTTGTACGTAAGTGTTTGGTCCTTGAAATTCCTTACATTGCAATAAACTAATCTCTTGCTCTCTAAAACAAACAAAAGTTCTAAGCTCGGAGCTCCTGCGTGCTATTTCCTTCATAGTTATCAGAACTGACTCTCAAAACAGGTTCAAAAAATGATCTCTGAGCTGTCAGCTTCACTTGGGCAACCTGCTTCTAACTTATTAATTCTCTGGACCTGTCCCTTCTGATGACTATTTCATCTGTTTCTTAAACTCCATGTAGCTGGAGCTCCTGTGGTTTTATATTTAGGCTCTTTCCAACAGTGCCAACTCCAGAATTTCTATATAGGAGGGGGTTGGGAACAGACAATCTGGTTGAAAGGAGATGCCAGAGGACAGATCTGAACCCTTTTGAACATGCCACACTCTTTGTATAATGATTAAGAGCACAGGCTCTGAAGCTGGGCTGCTAGTTCAATTCCTGACCCTACCACTTACTAGTTTTATGAGTTTAGCCAAGTTACTTGACTTTTCCATGACTTAGTTTCCTCATTTGTAAAATGGACACAATAGTAGCACTGTGATGACAACGCAGGTTTCCAGTGACCTGACAGGAGGAGAGAAAGTCCAGGAGAGACCAGCTTGCAGGACTTGAGTACCTTCCCTGCACCACCATTGTTGTTGTTAGGTGCTGTAGAGTTGATTTTCAACTTATAGCAACCTCTATGTGTGGAACTGCCCCATAGGGTTTTCTAAGTTGTAATCTTCACAAGAGCAGATCACTAGGTCTTTCTCTTAAGGATAGCTGGCTGGGTTTGAATTGCCAATCTTTTGTTTAGCGACCAAGCACTTAACCATTGTGGCACCAGGGTTCCTTCACACCACCATTACCCATTGCTGTCGAATCGATTCCAACTCATAGCAACCATATAAGACAGAGTAGGATTGCCCCTTAGGGCTTCCAAGGAGTGGCTAGTGGATTTGAACTGTCAACATTTTGGTTAGAAGCCAAGTTCTTAACCACAGCACCACACATCACCATTAGGAAGCATAAATTCCCCCCTTTCATTCAGAGGACATGCAGGAAAGAATAGATGGAGGGGAGACTCCTTGAAAGGGAAAAAACAGCCCTAAAAGAGAGCATTGAGGCATTGAACTTCACATGGGCCAAATATTTACCTAAAAGAGACCTTCTAATTTTTTTTCTTCTACTTTTAATATTGTGGCTTAAAATATATGCAATAAAATGTGCAAAGTGCGCACATCATGAGTGTTCATCTTGCGGAATTTTAACATATGCACCCAACCATGTACCCACCACCCAGATTAAGATATGCAGCATTCCTACCACCCAGAAGCCTCCCTCCTGCCCTCTACTCAGCAATAACACCCACAGAAGGAGCCACTGTTTTGACTTCAATCATCATCAACTGATTTTTCCTTGTACTTGAACTTCATATAAATGGAACCATACAGTATGCACTCCAAAAGACGCCCTTTTAAAAATAAATGAAATTGAATTATCAGTATTTGACAAGCTTAAATTTGTATCCCCATCCCTTACCACAGCTGTCCCTGCCACTGAACTAAGTCAGATCAGTTATCATGTTACATTTGTTCCTTGCACATTTGAGTTACAAAGTATAAATATGAACCCACTACTAGTTGTGAGGTCTAGAAATAGGGACCCAGGTGAGTTATGACCCTTGGCCCATGCTGAAAGAACTATTGCCAAAGATAAAAACCAAAACCAGTTGCTATTGAGTTGACTCATGGTGACCCTATGTGTGTCAGGGTAGAATCCCACCCTCCACAGGGTTTTCAATGGCTGTGACCTTTCAGACATTGATCTCCAGGCCTTTCTTCTGAGGTACCTCAGAGTGGATTCAAGCCACCAAACTTTTGGTTAGTAGCTGAGCACTTAACTGTCTGAGCCACCCAGGGACTCCTTTGTCAAAAATAGACCCAGGGAAGTGGGACCAAGACAGACAGAGTAGTCAGATGCTTCCTGTGGTTCCTCTTACAACAAAGACCTGAAAAAACAAGTGAATTGATTATATATGACAATCTAGGAGCCCTGAACATCAAAGGCAAAGTTGAGGAACCAGACTGAGCAGCTGGGGGAGGGAGAGACGGTTCAGAAGCAGCTAGGAGTTGCCAGATCTACACCCTGCAGGCTGAATCAGCTGGTGTGTGTGGTGAGGTAAGCATTGGCACTTGGGACATGTTTTCCACACCTGGAGACATGGAGTGGCGAAGAGTCTACTCAAGCCTCTAGAACCAGTGAGAAGTGGCACTCAGTCAGCAAAAGATAAGTACACACACCTAACCTACCATGCAGATTGACCAGCCTATTTGGGCATATCAAAATAAAACAAAACAGAAAGCTAGGACACAGTAAACAAACATAAAATAAATAAATGCAATAACTTATTGGTGGGTGGGAGACAACAGTCAATACCAAATCACATAAAGAGGTAGACCATGATGGCTTCAGCAAGCCACCAAAACAAAGACTCAAAAAACCTTCCAGAGAAAGACTTCTTGTAATTACCAGAGGTAGAATTCAGAAGATTAATATGCAGTGCTCTTCAAGAGATCAGGAAGGAGATCAGGCAAAACAAAGAACAAGCCAAGGAACACGCAGTCAAAGCAATAGAGGGACTTAAGAAGGTTATAGAAAACCATAATGACAAATTTATTAAGCTGCAAGAATCCATAGAGAGACAGCAAACAGAAATCCAAAAGATTAACAATAAAATTTCAGAAATAGACAACTCAATAGAAAGTCACAGGAGCAGAACTGAGGCAATGGAAGTCAGAATTAGTGAGATTGAAGACAAATCACTTGACTCCAACTTATTTGAGGAAAAATCAGATAAAAGAATTAAAAAAAAAAGAAGAAACCCTAAGAATTATGTGGGACTCTAGCAAGAGGAATAACCTGTGAATGACTGGAGTACCAGAATACAAAAAAAACCAAACCCAGTGCTGTTGAGTCGATTCTGACTCATAATGACCATATAGGACAGAATAGAACTGCCCCATAGAGTTTCCAAGGGGTGCCTGGTGGTTTCGAACTGCCGACCTTCTAGTTAGCAGCCATCACACTTAACCAGTACGCCACCAGGGTTTCCGGAGTACCAGAATGGGGGTGGGGGTATAACAGAGAATACAGAGAGAATTGTTGAAGATTTGTTGGCAGAAAACTTCCCTGATATTGTGAAACATGAGAAGATATCTATCCAAGAAGCTCATCCAACCCCACACAAGGTAGATTCCAAAAGAAAGTCAACAAGACACATTATAATCAAACTTGCCAAAACCAAAGATCAAGAGAGAATTTTAAGGGCAGCTAGGGATAAACGAAAAGTCGTCTACAAAGGAGAGACAAAAAGGTAAAGCTCGGACTACTAGCAGAAAACATGCAGGCAAGAAGGCAATGGGATAACATATATAAAGCCTTGAAGGAGAAAACTTGCTAGCCAAGAATTATATATGCAGCAAAACTGTCTCTCAAATATGGTGGTGAAATTAGGGCATTTCCAGATAAACAGACATTTAGGGAATTTGTGAAAAACCAAACTAAATTAAAAGAAATACTAAAGGGGGTCCTCTGGTAAAAAAATCAATAACATCAGATAACAACCCAAGACAAGAACACAGGGCAGAACAACCAGATATCAACGCAGATAGGGAAGTTACAAAAATAAAGCAAAGCTAAAACACCGATAATAGAGAAACAGAGACATCAACATGTAAAAGATGACAACATTAAAACAAAAAAGAGGGACTAAAAAATGCAGTCACAGATCTTTCATATGAAGAGGAAGTCAAGGTGATATAAAGAAATAAAAGATTGGTTTAAACTTAGAAAAATAGAGGTAAATACTAAGGTAGCCACAAAGGAAACTAACAATCCTACACATCAAAATAAAAAATAAGAAATACATAAAGACAGAGCAAATACAAAAACAACAACGATGAAAAGAAAACACATAAACAAAAACGACTCAGCACAGAAAATCGAGTGGAACAAAGAAACTCAGCAGCACAAACACATACATACATATATATATATATATCAAAACAACAGCACTAAACTCACGCCTATCCATAATGAAGCTGAATGTAAATGGACTAAATGAAGCAATAAAGTGACAGAGAGTGGTAGAATGGATTAAAAAAAAAAAAAAACCATGATCTATCTATATGCTGCCTACAGGAGACACGCATTAGACTTAAAGACACAAGCAAAAACTCAAAGGATGAAAAAACTATATCAAGCAAACAGCAATCAAAAAAGAGCAGGAGTAGCAATATTAATCTCTGAAAAAATAGACTTTAAAGTAAAATCCACCTAAAAGGACATCACATAATGATTAAAGGCTCAAAACACCAGGAAGATATAATCATAATAAATATTTACACATCCACTGACAGGGCTCCAAAATATATAAAACAAACTTCGATAGCACTGAAAAGAGAAATAGCTCCACTGTCTTAGTTATCTAGTGCTGCTATAACAGAAATATCACAAGTAGATGGCTTTAACAAAGAGAAATTAATTTCTTCACAGTAAAGTAGGCTAAAAGTCCAAATTAAGGGACTCAGCTCCAGGGGAAGGCTTGTTCTCTCTGTTGGCCTTCTCATCAATCTTCCCCTGGACTAGGAGCTTCTCTGCACAGGGACCCCCGGTCCAAAGGATGCACTCCGCTCCCGGCACTGCTTTCTTGGTGGTATGAGGTCCCCGTCTCTCTGCTCGCTTCTCTCTTTTATATTTCAAGTAGTTGCCTCAAGACACAATCCAATCTTATAGATTGAGTCCTGCCTCAGTAACACAACTTCTGCCCAACCTCCTGCATTAACATCATAAACACAGGATTCACAACATATAGGAAAATCACATGATACTGGCAATCATGGCCCAGCCAAATTGATACACACTTTTTTTTGCAAAATAATTCAATTCTTGACGTCCACAACAATAGTAGGAGACTTCCACATACCACTATCGGTGAAAATCAGAACATCTGGAAAGAAGATCGATAAAGAAATGGAAGATCTAAATGCCACAATCAGCCAACCTGATCTCATAGACATATACAGAACACTCCACCCAACAGCAGCCAAGTATACTTTCTTTTCCAACACATGGAACTTTCTGCAGAAGAGACCACATATTAAGCCATAAAGCAAGCCTGAACAGAAACCAAAACATCAAAATATTACAAAGCATCTTTTCTGATCATAAAGCCATAGAAGTAGAAATCAGTAACAGAAAAAGCAAGGAAAAAAAATCAAACATGGAAACTGAACAACACCTTGCTCAAAAACTACTGGGTTATAGAAAAAATTAAGGATGGAATAAAGAAATTCACAGAATCAAATGAGAATGAACACACATTCTACCAGAACTTTTGGAACACAGCAAAAGCAGTGCTCAGAGGTCAATTTATAGCAATAAGTGCACAAATCCAAAAAGAAGAAAGGGTCAAAATCAAAACATTAACCCTACAGCTCAAATAAATAGAAAGAGGACAGCAAAATAAGCCCTTGGGCACCAGAAGAAAGCAAAAAATAAAAATTAGAGCAGAATTAAATGAAATAGAGAATAGAAAAACAATTGAAAGAGTTAACAAGACCAAAAGCTGATTCTTCGAAAAGGTCAAAAAATCGATAAACCATTGGCCAAACTGACAAAAGAAAAACAGGAGAGGAAGCAAATAACCCATATAAGAAATGAGATGGGCGATTTCACAACAGACCCAACTGAAATTAAAAGAATCATAACAGAATACTATGAAAAATTGCACTCCAACAAATTTGAAAACCTAGGGGAAATGGACAAATTTCTAGAAACGCACTGCTTACCTAAACTAACACAAACAAAGGTAGAAAAACTAAATAAACCTATAACAAAAGGAGAGATTGGAAAGGTAATTAAAAAACTCCCAACAGAAAAAAAGGCTTGGCCCTGATGGTTTCACAGGAGAATTTTACCAAACTTACAAAGAAGAGTTAACACCACTATGACTAAAGGTATTTGAGAGCATAGAAAAGCATGGAACACTGCCAAACCCATTCTATGAAGCTAGGATAATCCTGATACCAAAACCAGGTAAAGACAGCACACAAAAAAGAAAATTACAGACCTATATCCTGCAAAAATCCTCAACAAAATTCTAGCCAATAGAATTCAACTACATATCAAAAAAATAATTCACCATGACCAAGTGGGATTCATACCAGGTATGCAGGGATGGTTCAACATTAGAAAAACAATCAATATAATCCACCACATAAATAAAACAAAAGACAAGAATCACATGATCTTATCAATTGAGGCAGAAAAGGCATTTGACAAAGTCCAACACCCATTCTTGAAAAAAACTTTCAGTAAAAGAGGAATAGAAGGGAAATTCCTCAACATAACAAAGGGCATTTATACAAAGCCAACAGCCAACATCATCCTAAATGAAGAGAGTCTGAAAGCATTCCCCTTGAGAACAGGAATCAGACAAGGATGCCTTTTATCACCACTCTTATTTAACATTGTGCTGGGGATCCTAGCCAGAGCAATTAGGCTAGATAAAGAAACAAAGAGCATCCAAATTGGTAAGGAAGAAGTAAAAGTATCTCTATTTGCAGATGATATGATCTTATACACCGAAAACCCCGAAGAATCACACAAGAAAACTATTGGAACTAATGGAAGATTTCAGTAAGTATCAGGACACAAGATAAACATACAAAAATCAGTTGGATTCCTCTACACCAACAAAGAGAACTTCAAAGAGGAAATTACCAAATTAACACCATTTACAAAAGCCTCTAAGAAGACAAAATACTTAGGAATAAATCTAATAAGAGACAGAAAAGACCTGTACAAAGAAAACTACAAGACACTCCTGCAAGAAACCAAAAGAGACCTACATAAGGGGAAAAACATACCTTGCTCATGGATAGACTCAACATTGTGAAAATGTCAATTCTACCCAAAGCAATCCTGAGATACATTGCAATCCTGATCCATATTCCAATGGCATTTTTTGAGGAGATGCAGAAATAAATCACCAACTTCATATGGGAAGGGAAGAGGCCCCAGATAAGTTAAGCATTACTGAAGAAGAACAAAGTGGAAGGCCTCACACTACCTGATTTTAGAATATATTGGGCCAAGATGGCGGACTAGGCAGACGCTACCTCGGATCCCTCTTACAACAAAGACACGGAAAAACAAGTGAATCGATCACATACATAACAAACTACGAACCCTGAACAACAAACACAGATTTAGAGACGGAGAACGAACTAATACGGGGAAGCAGCGATTGTTTCCAGAGCCTGGAGCCAGCGCACCAGTCAGGTACGGCACGAGCACAGAGAGCTGCTCCACCCCCATGAACTAACCCCGGGAGGGGGACCAGCCGGTTCCGTGGGCGGCGTGGGACGCAGCCGGTAGGAGAAGTCCCCGGGAGGCAGTGACTGGTCTCGGAGCAGGAAGAGCAGTGTCCCAGCCGGGCAACCGTCCCGCCGGGATTTGTACTGGACGCAGGCGGCTTCATTAACATCCGAATAGCCTGAGCCAGAGGGAGAACTCGGATAGGGATCTGACTGCATTTTTTTTTTAGTGGATTTTCTGGAAAAACTAGTTTCCCAGTGATGGCTCGGAGACAACAATCCATATCAAACCACTTAAGGAAGCAGACCATGACAGCTTCTCCAACCCCCCAAACAAAAGAATCAAAATCTTTCCCAAATGAAGATACAATCCTGGAATTATCAGATACAGAATATAAAAAACTAATTTACAGAATGCTTAAAGATATCACAAATGAAATTAGGATAACTGCAGAAAAAGCCAAGGAACACACCGATAAAACTGTTGAAGAACTCAAAAAGATTATTCAAGAACATAGTGGAAAAATTAATAAGTTGCAAGAATCCATAGAGAGACAACATGTAGACATCCAAAAGATTAACAATAAAATTACAGAATTAGACAACGCAATAGGAAGTCAGAGGAGCAGACTCGAGCAATTAGAATGCAGACTGGGACATCTGGAGGACCAGGGAATCAATACCAACATAGCTGAAAAAAAATCAGATAAAAGAATTAAAAAAAATGAAGAAACCCTAAGAATTATGTGGGACTCTATCAAGAAGGATAACCTGCGGGTGACTGGAGTCCCAGAACAGGGAGGGGGGACAGAAAACACAGAGAAAATAGTTGAAGAACTCCTGACACAAAACTTCCCTGACATCATGAAGACGAAAAGATATCTATCCAAGATGCTCATCGAACCCCATTTAAGATTGATCCAAAAAGAAAAACACCAAGACATATTATCATCAAACTCACCAAAACCAAAGATAAACAGAAAATTTTAAAAGCAGCCAGGGAGAAAAGAAAGATTTCCTTCAAGGGAGAATCAATAAGAATAAGTTCAGACTACTCAGCAGAAACCATGCAAGCAAGAAGGGAATGGGACGACATATACAGAACATTGAAGGAGAAAAACTGCCAGCCAAGGATCACATATCCAGCAAAACTCTCTCTGAAATATGAAGGAGAAATTAAGATATTTACAGATAAACACAAGTTTAGAGAATTTGCAAAAACCAAACCAAAGCTACAAGAAATACTGAAGGATATTGTTTGGTCAGAGAACCAATAATATCAGATATCAACACAACACAAGGTCACAAAACAGAACGTCCTGATATCAACTCAAATAGGGAAATCACAAAAACAAACAAATTAAGATTAATTAAAAAAAATACACATAACAGGGAATCATGGAAGTCAATAGGTAAAAGATCACAATAATCAAAAAGAGGGACTAAATACAGGAGGCATTGAACTGCCATATGGAGAGTGATACAAGGCGATATAGAACAATACAAGTTAGGTTTTTACTTAGAAAAATAGGGGTAAATAATAAGGTAACCACAAAAAGGTATAACAACTCTATAACTCAAGATAAAAGCCAAGAAAAACGTAACGACTCAACTAGCATAAAGTCAAACACTATGAAAATGAGGATCTCACAATTTACTAAGAAAAACGCCTCAGCACAAAAAAGTATGTGGAAAAATGAAATTGTCAACAACACACATAAAAAGGCATCAAAATGACAGCACTAAAAACTTATTTATCTATAATTACCCTGAATGTAAATGGACTAAATGCACCAATAAAGAGACAGAGAGTCACAGACTGGATAAAGAAACACGATCCATCTATATGCTGCCTACAAGAGACACACCTTAGACTTAGAGACACAAACAAACTAAAACTCAAAGGATGGAAAAAAGTATATCAAGCAAACAATAAGCAAAAAAGAAGAGGAGTAGCAATATTAATTTCTGACAAAATAGACTTTAGACTTAAATCCACCACAAAGGATAAAGAAGGACACTATATAATGATAAAAGGGACAATTGATCAGGAAGACATAACCATATTAAATATTTATGCACCCAATGACAGGGCTGCAAGATACATAAATCAAATTTTAACAGAATTGAAAAGCGAGATAGATACCTCCACAATTATAGTAGGAGACTTCAACACACCACTTTCGGAGAAGGACAGGACATCCAGTAAGAAGCTCAACAGAGACACGGAAGATCTAATTACAACAATCAACCAACTTGACCTCATTGACTTATACAGAACTCTCCACCCAACTGCTGCAAAATATACTTTTTTTTCCAGCGCACATGGAACATTCTCTAGAATAGACCACATATTAGGTCATAAAACAAACCTTTGCAGAGTCCAAAACATTGAGATATCACAAAGCATCTTCTCAGACCACAAGGCAATAAAACTAGAGATCAATAACAGAAAAACTAGGGAAAAGAAATCAAATACTTGGAAAATGAACAATACCCTCCTGAAAAAAGACTGGGTTATAGAAGACATCAAGGAGGGAATAAGGAAATTCACAGAAAGCAACGAGAATGAAAATACTTCCTGTCAAAACCTCTGGGACACAGCAAAAGCAGTGCTCAGAGGCCAATTTATATCAATAAATGCACACATACAAAAAGAAGAAAGAGCCAAAATCAGAGAACTGTCCCTACAACTTGAACAAATAGAAAGTGAGCAACAAAAGAATCCATCAGGCACCAGAAGAAAACAAATAATAAAAATTAGAGCTGAACTAAATGAATTAGAGAACAGAAAAACAATTGAAAGAATTAACAAAGCCAAAAGCTGGTTCTTTGAAAAAATTAACAAAATTGATAAACCATTGGCTAGACTGACTAAAGAAATACAGGAAAGGAAACAAATAACCCGAATAAGAAACGAGAAGGACCACATCACAACAGAACCAAATGAAATTAAAAGAATCATTTCAGATTATTATGAAAAATTGTACTCTAACAAATTTGAAAACCTAGAAGAAATGGATGAATTCCAGGAAAAACACTACCTACCTAAACTAACACATTCAGAAGTAGAACAACTAAATAGACCCATAACAAAAAAAGAGATTGAAACGGTAATCAAAAAACTCCCAACAAAAAAAAGCCCTGGCCCGGACGGCTTCACTGCAGAGTTCTACCAAACTTTCAGAGAAGAGTTAACACCACTACTTCTGAAGGTATTCCAAAGCATAGAAAATGACGGAATACTACCCAACTCATTCTATGAAGCCACCATCTCCCTGATACCAAAACCAGGTAAAGACATTACAAAAAAAGAAAATTATAGACCTATATCCCTCATGAACATTGATGCAAAAATCCTCAACAAAATTCTAGCCAATAGAATCCAACAACACATCAAAAAAATAATTCACCCTGATCAAGTGGGATTTATACCAGGTATGCAAGGCTGGTTTAATATCAGAAAAACCATTAATGTAATCCATCACATAAATAAAACAAAAGACAAAAACCACATGATCTTATCAATTGATGCAGAAAAGGCATTTGACAAAGTCCAACACCCATTTATGATAAAAACTCTTACCAAAATAGGAATGGAAGGAAAATTCCTCAACATAATAAAGGGCATCTATGCAAAGCCAACAGCCAATATCACTCTAAATGGAGAGAACCTGAAAGCATTTCCCTTGAGAACGGGAACCAGACAAGGATGCCCTTTATCACCGCGCTTATTCAACATCGTGTTGGAAGTCTTAACCAGGGCAATTAGGCTAGACAAAGAAATAAAAGGTATCCGGATTGGCAAGGAAGAAGTAAAGTTATCACTATTTGCAGATGACATGATTCTATACACAGAAAACCCTAAGGAATCCTCCAGAAAACTACTGAAACTAATAGAAGAGTTTGGCAGAGTCTCAGGTTATAAAATAAACATACAAAAATCACTTGGATTCCTCTACATCAACAAAAAGAACACCAAAGAGGAAATAACCAAATCAATACCATTCACAGTAGCCCCCAAGAAGATAAGATACTTAGGAATAAATCTTACCAAGGATGTAAAAGACCTATACAAAGAAAACTACAAAGCTCTACTACAAGAAATTCAAAAGGACATACTTAAGTGGAAAAACATACCTTGCTCATGGATAGGAAGACTTAACATAGTAAAAATGTCTATTCTACCAAAAGCCATCTATACATTTAACGCACTTCCGATCCAAATTCCAATGTCATATTTTAAGGGGATGGAGAAACAAATCACCAATTTCATATGGAAGGGAAAGAAGCCCCGGATAAGCAAAGCACTATTGAAAAAGAAGAAGAAAGTGGGAGGCCTCACTTTACCTGACTTCAGAACCTATTACACAGCCACAGTAGTCAAAACAGCCTGGTACTGGTACAACAACAGGCACATAGACCAATGGAACAGAATTGAGAACCCAGACATAGATCCATCCACGTATGAGCAGCTGATATTTGACAAAGGACCAGTGTCAATTAATTGGGGAAAAGAAAGCCTTTTTAACAAATGGTGCTGGCATAACTGGATATCCATTTGCAAAAAAATGAAACAGGACCCATACCTCACACCATGCACAAAAACTAACTCCAAGTGGATCAAAGACCTAAACATAAAGACTAAAACGATAAAGATCATGGAAGAAAAAATTGGGAGAACCCTAGGCGCCCTAATACAAGGCATAAACAGAATACAAAACATTACCAAAAATGATGAAGAGAAACCCGATAACTGGGAGCTCCTAAAAATCAAACACCTATGCTCATCTAAAGACTTCTCCAAAAGAGTAAAAAGACCACCTACAGACTGGGAAAGAATTTTCAGCTATGACATCTCAGACCAGCGCCTGATCTCTAAAATCTACATAATTCTGTCAAAACTCAACCACAAAAAGACAAACAACCCAATCAAGAAGTGGGCAAAGGATATGAACACACATTTCACTAAGGAAGATATTCAGGCAGCCAACAGATACATGAGAAAATGCTCTCGATCACTAGCATTAGAGAAATGCAAATTAAAACTACGATGAGATTCCATCTCACACCAGCAAGGCTGGCATTAATCCAAAAAACACAAAATAATAAATGTTGGAGAGGCTACGGAGAGATTGGAACTCTCATACACTGCTGGTGGGAATGTCAAATGGTACAACCACTTTGGAAATCCATCTGGCGTTATCTTAAACAGTTAGAAATAGAACTACCATACAACCCAGAAATCCCACTCCTGGGAATATACCCTAGAGATACAAGAGCCTTCACACAAACAGATATATGCACACCCATGTTTATTGCAGCTCTGTTTACAATAGCAAAAAGTTGGAAGCAACCAAGGTGTCCATCAACGGATGAATGGGTAAATCAATTGTGGTATATTCACACAATGGAATACTACGCATCGATAAAGAACAGTGACGAATCTCTGAAACATTTCATAACATGGAGGAACATGGAAGGCATTATGCTGAGTGAAATTAGTCAAAGGCAAAAGGACAAATATTGTATAAGACCACTATTATAAGATCTTGAGAAATAGTAAACCTGAGAAGAACACAAACTTTTGTGGTTACAAGGGGGGAGGGAGGGAGGGTGGGAGAGGGTTTTTTTATTGATTAATCACTAGATAAGAACTGCTTTAGGTGAAGGGAAAGACAACACTCAATACATGGAAGGTCAGCTCAATTGGACTGGACCAAAAGCAGAGAAGTTTCCGGGATAAAATGAATGCTTCAAAGGTCAGCGGAGGAAGCGCGGGGGTCTGGGGAACATGGTTTGCGGGGACTTCTAAGTCAATTGGCAAAATAATTCTATTATGAAATCATTCTGCATCCCACTTTGAAATGTGGCGTCTGGGGTCTTAAATGCTAACAAGCGGCCATCTAAGATGCAGCAATTGGTCTCAACCCGCCTGGAGCAAAGGAAAATGAAGAACACCAAGGTCACACGACAACTAAGAGCCCAAGAGACAGAAAGGGCCACATGAACCAGAGACCTACATCATCCTGAGACCAGAAGAACTAGTTGGTGCCCGGTCACAATCGATGACTGCCCTGACAGGGAGCACAGCAGAGGACCCCTGAGGGAGCAGGAGATCAGTGGGATACAGACCCCAAATTCTCATAAAAAGACCAAACTTAATGGTCTGACTGAGACTAGAGGAATCCCGGCGGCCATGCTCCCCAGACCTTCTGTTGGCACAGGATAGGAACCATCCCCGAAGACAACTCATCAGACATGAAAGGGACTGGTCAGTGGGTGGGAGAGAGACGCTGATGAAGAGTGAGCTAATTATATCAGGTGGACACTTGAGATTGTGTTGGCAGCTCTTGTCTGGAGGGGGGATGGGAGGATAGAGAGAGAGGGAAGCCCGCAAAATTGTCAAGAAAGGAGAGACTGAAAGGGCTGACTCAAGAAGGGGAGAGCAAGTGGGAGTAGGGAGTGAGATGTATGTAAACTTATATGTGACAGACTGATTGGATTTGTAAACGTTCACTTGAAGCTTAATAAAAGTTATTAAAAAAAAAAAAAAGTACAGGCAGAATGCTCCTTAGAAGTGAAGATGGCAAGATTTCATCTCATGCACTTTGGACATGTTATCAGGAGATACCACTCCCTGGAGAAGGACATCATGCTTGGTAAAGTAGAGGGTCAAAGAAAAATGGAAAGACCCTCAAGGAGGTGGATTGACACAGCAGTGCAGCAATGGGCTTAAACATAGCAACAATTGTAAGGATGGTGCAGGACTGGGTAGTGTTTCCTTCCGTTGTTCATAGGGCCACAGGCTCAGGGCTGAGTGCTTGAAGCGTATTATTTCCTTTCATTTTTCTCTGCAATCCTAAGGGATGTTATACCCACTGTCTTAGTTATCTAGTACTGCTATAACAGAAATGCCACAAGTGGATGGCTTTAACAAACAGAAATTTATTTCTCCACAGTAAGGTAGGCTAAAAGTCCAAATTCAGGGCATTAGCTCCAGGGAATGGTTTTCTCTCTGTCTGTCTTTTTGTCAATTTTCCCCTGACTTGCCTTTGTCTTGGAAGTCCAACAACACATAACCTTACCATAGGGCAGAGCAAAGGCCAGAGTATTCACATAAAGAGAACATATTAATATAGTAACAGGGAAGGCTGTTTTCTCCATGAGAGAAATAAAGAGTAAAACAACAAAGGGAGAAATACAGAGACAGAGCACAATAAGGGTGGTAGCAAAGAGGAGAGAAAATAGATTTAGAAAGGGAAAATCTGACAATGGTGAAACAGGCATGTATAGTGGCCAAGGAAGACATAATTTTTATAATATGATTTTTTTCTCTTTTAGATGTACTTTTCCTTCCCTCTGAGAAATAGAGGCACTTATTACCCCCATAACCTTGGCCTCAGTCGGGACCTGGACCCAGGACTGGGCTCTGGAATGTTCCAGAGCCAGGGAAATGAACTGGTTCATGGAAAAGGACTTGGGATTGGACCTGGAGGAGCACATGGTTTTGGACATGAAAAGGGCCATAGTGTGGGCCATGAATTGAGCCACAGTCAAGGAGGTAGTTATGGAATGAATTGTGGTAGGAATCATGGACATGGAGGAGGCCATAACAATAGCTATGAAATGGCTCACAAAGGAAGCCACCAAGGAGGCCATTGTAGGACAAGGGAGCTGTGGCCATAGACTGGATTGGAGAATATTATGGGGAAAGAAAGCTTGGGTGGGAATGGGTCATTGAGAAGAAGAGAATGATCATGGACATGGAGTACAAAAAGTTTCCCAGAGAGTGAGCCAACAGAAATAGTCAAGACCTATGTCAAGAAAAGAGCCAGTGAAGAGATCACAGAGACTTTGACCGACACTGGAAAAGCTGAAGTGGAGAGCAGTTCTAGAGGTGAAACTTTGCCAGAGTAAAAGGTTCCATGGGTTCTGCCCAAATCCTGGACTGTCTTGTAGTGAATCATGGTGATATCCCTAGAAGAGCTTATCTCCTGTCTCCTACCTTCCAAGTCATGGTCAATGTTTCTAATTCCCATATATCCTCAGGATGCTATAAATATTACTGTGACATCTCTAGGAAACAAAAGCACATAATGAATATATTATCAGGACTACATGCTTACTTGTTTTTCTATTTGTTCTTTCTGCTTTCCCTGTGAGTTTTTTTTTAGTGCTTACCATGTACCAAGCACTGTCCTGTTGTTGTTAGGTGCCATCAAGTCAATTCCTACTTATAGTGACCCTACGCACAACTGAATGAAACACTGGCCAGTCTTGCACCAACCTCACAATCATTGCTATGTTTGAACCCATTATTGTAGCCACAGTATCAATCCATCTTGTTAAGGGTCTTCCTCTTTTTTGCTAACTCTCTTCCTTATCAAGCATGATGTCCTTCTCCAAGGACTGGTCCCTCCAGATAATGTGTCTAAAGTATGTGAGACAAGTCTCTCCATCCTTGCTTCTAAGGAGCATTCTGGCTGTACTTCTTCCAAGACAGACTTGTTCGTTCTTCTGGCAGTCCATGGTATATTCACTGTCCTAAAGCCAAACTTGTTGCTATCAAGTCAATTCCAACTCATAGTGACCCTATATGACAGAGTAGAACTGCCCCACATAGTTTCCAAGGAGCGCCTGGTGGATTCAAACTGCTGACCTTCTGGTTAGCAGCCATAGCTCTTAACTACTACACCACCAGGGTTTCCTTCACTGTCCTAAAAAGCCTTTAAAGACGCCACCATCTAATCCCTAAAAGAAAAATAAAACCTAATGAGAAGAACATATTTATGACCTTGAGATCGGCAAAGATATTTTTAAAAGGACACAAAAAGTATGAACTATAAGAGAAAATTTTTGGACTTCGTTAAAGCCCAGAATCAGAATATACCATTAAAGCCAAAGACTGCATGAAGATATTTGCAATCTGACAAAGGACTCATATCCAGAATATAGAAAGAACTACAAATCAATAAGAAAAAAACAGACAATCTAAAAATGGATAGAAGATTTGATATTTAACAAGAGAAGAAATCAAAATGGCCAATAAAGATTTGAAAAGGTGTTCGATATCATTGTTTATCATAGAAATGGAAACTAAAACCACAATGACTGAGTTTCTGTTAAGGGTGATAAAAAAATTCGGGAACAGTTAATGGCGACAGTTGAACACCACGAATGTAATTAACGTCCCTGAACTGTACACGTGCAGATTGTAGGAATGGCAAACATTCTGTTGCTGATAAACAAAAAACCAAACCAAACCTGTTGCTGTCAAGTCGATTCCAAATCAAATGGCCCCACATGATACAGAGTAGAACTGCTCTGTACTTTGGACTTGCCAGTCCCTTTAATCACTTGAGCCAATTCATTAAAACAAATCACTTTCTTATGTTAAAACACACACACACACACACACACACACACACACAACGAGATACCACTTCACACACAAACCATAATAATTAAAATTTAAATGGTTGACAATACCAAGTGTTGAAAATGATGTTGAAAAACAAACTTTCCTACATTCCTGGTGGACGTGTAAATTGATATAATCATTCTGGGAGATGTTTGGCAAAACTTACTAAATTTAAGCATACATTTACCCTATGACCCAGCAATTCCACTCATAAGTATATATATATCCAATAGAGATAAATATTTACATCCATTAAAAGACATGCATCATAGCAGCTTTCTTCGTAATAGTCCCAAACTATAAATTGCTGAAATCCCCACTAACAATAGAATGGGCAAATAAATTGTGATAGATTCACACAGTGGAATGCTACCCGATAGTAAAAGAGAATAAACTACTGAATCATGCAATAGCATTAATGGGTCTCATAGACATATGCTGTGTAAAAGAAGTAAAAAAAAAACAAGAGTACATACTGTATGATTCCATTCACATGAAGTTTAAGAACAGGTTAGATTAATTTATGGTGAAAGAGGTCAGAACTGTGACTGTCTTTGCGGGGGATGCTGACTGGGAGAAGGCAAGAGGGAACCTTCAGGAGGGATGAGAATGTTATATGTTTTGGTGTGGGTGGTGATTAGATGGGCATATGCATATATAAAGGAGCTCTGGTGGCAAAATGGTTAAGAGCTAGGCTGCTAACCGGAAGGTCAGTGGTTCAAACCTACCAGCGGTTCTGCAGGGGAGGGGAGGGAGACCTGGAAATCTGTTCCCATAAATATGACAGCCTATGAAACCCTAGGAGGCAGTTCTACTCTGTCCTATAGCGTTGCTATGAGGGTCCCTATGAGCTGGAATCAACTTGACAGCACAGAACAACATACATATGTAAAACTTTATTGAACTGTGAACATAAAGTTGGCATACATACGTTATTGCATGTATGCCTCAATTAAAGGACATAGAGAAGAGGTGGGTGAGTGAGTTAAGCATGTTAAATTCCACTCCAACATCACTATCAGGAATCCTATCACTTCAGGATGAGTGCTAATAGCTTCCAGGTTCACTGCTACAGAGAGCAGGAGCTACTGTCACCCAGATTCAGGCACATACACCACTCCTCCAAAGCCCAAGGTGTGCCAAGAGACAGGGAAATAACAGACACCACTGCAAAATTCTCGGCGAGGAAGCCCATGCATTCAGCCATTGCTGCTACCAGAGGAAATCTTCAAAGTCTCATGAGAGTTTATCTCATTGGAGGAATGTAAAACGTGTCTGGCACCTGCTGGCAAGGAAGTCTGGAAGATGTAGCTCCCAGGTATAAGGGCCCTGCCATACAGGGGAGAGCATGGAAGGGGCTAAAAGGTACCGAGTGTCAATAAAGAGTTACTGGCACAGATCCACAGCATAGAGAGACTTCAGTGGGGATAGTAGATTAAAACTAGAAAGATAAAACAGACTTCCCATTTAGCCATCTCTGTTAGTTTCCTAAGAGCTGCTGTAACAAAATACCACAAACTAGGTGGCTTGTAAGAACAGACGTTTATTGCCTCACATTTCTGGAGGCTGAAAGTCCAAATTCAGGGTGTCGGCAGGGCTGTGTTTTCTCAGAAGGTTTTAGGGAAAGACTCATTGTTGTCTCTTGCAGCTCTAATAGCCCCAGGTGCTCCCTGGCTTGCAGCTGGTCCCATGGCTGTCTTCCCTTTGTCTCTCTCTTTTATAGTGACATTACTCAGATTGGATGAGAACCCACCCTATTCCAGTATGGAGTCCTGACAGCACAGTGGTTAAGAGCTCAGCTACTAATCAAAAGGTCAGCAGTTTGAATCTACCAGCTGCTCCTTGGAAACCCTATAGGGCAGTTCTACTCTGTCCTATAGGTCGCTATGGGTTGGAATCGACCCAATATGACCTTATGTCAACTTAACTGACACTTATTTCCAAACAAGGTAACATTTACAGATACTAGGGTTTAGGACTTCAACATATCTTTTGTGGGGGGACACAGTTCAATCTACAGTGCTGTCTGTTTTATTCATCTAGTGCTGCTATAACAGAAATACCATGAGAGGATGGCTTTAATAAAGAAAGATTTATTTTCTCACAGTCTAGTAGGCTAGAAGTTCAAATTCCGGGCACCGGCTCCAGGGGAAAATTTCTCTCTCTGTCAACTCTGGAGGAATGTCCTTGTCATCAATCTTCCCCTGGACTAGGAGCTTCTCAGCAAAAGGACCCCAGATCCAAAGGACATGCTCCCCTCCTTATTCTTCATTTCTGGTGGTAGGACCGCCCCCTGTCTCTCTGCTCATTTCTCTCTCTTATATCTCAAAAGAGATTGACTTAAGATACAACCTAAACTTGTAGATTGAGTTCTACCTCATTAACATAACTGCCTCTAATCCTGCCTCATCAACATCATAGAAGTAGGATTTACAACACATAGAAAAATTGCATCACATGACAAAATGGCGGAAAATCACACAATACTGGGAATCATGGCCTAGCCAAATTGGCCCACAATTTTGAGGGACACAATTCAATCCATAACACCATCTTAAAGAGATCTGAATTGGGGGAGGGGAATAAAAAGGAGAGATCTGAATTGGGACATGTTAAGATCAAAAGGCACAGCAGAGAGAGTCTGCTGGAATTCAGGCAATTCCTAAACAGGATTTTTTTTTTTGCGTAAGTTGGACGAAGAAAAATTTCACAATTATTTTCTGTCTCTGTAATTATTCTATTTGTATGTATGTGTTTAGACCTTAAAATATCTGATACTGCTAGCTAAGACACTCCATTAGTCCTACCTCATCTGTAGCAAGGGACAATGGAGAAAGCCAAAGACACAGTGAAAGATTAGTCCAGAGGGGTAATGAACAACTACCACAGCCTCCACCAGACTGAATCCAGCACAACTAGATGGTGCCCAGCTACCACCACCAACTGTTCTGACAGAGATCACAATAGAGGGTCCTGTACAGAGCCTGAGAAAAATGTAGGACAAAATTCTAACTCACAAAAAAAGACCAGACTTACTGGACTGACAGAGACTGGAGAAACCCCAAGATTATGGACCCCAGACACACTTTTAACTCAGTAATTTAGTCACTCGTGGGATTCACCCTTCAGTCAAAGATTAGACAGGCCTAGAAAACAAATGAGACTAAATGGGCACACCAGCCCAAGGGCAAGGATGAGTAGGCAGGAGGTGGCAAGAAAGCTGATAACAGGGAACCCAAAGTCAAGAAGGGGAGAGTGTTGACGTGTCATGGGTTGGCAACCAATGTCATAAGACAATATGTGTATTAATTATTTAATGAGAAACTAATTTCTTCCATAAACCTTCATCTAAAGTACAATTAAAAAAAAAAATCTAAAAAAAAAATTCTGATACTATAACAATGACAAAAACAAAACAAAAGTAGCAGCTGGGGCTGCTTAAGTACAACCAAAAACTTCATCAGATTTGATTCCTTGATTTAAAGGTTTAGGGTCATGGTTTGATGGGACATTCCAGTTAGTTGGCCTAATAATGTGTTTAGTTCTTCTGTTCTACCTCCTAGTTTGTTGTCTAGTAGCCTGGAGTCTTAAAAGCATCCAAGCGGCCATCCAAGGCACAACAATTGGTCTCTACTTGCCTGAAGCAACATAGGAAGAAGAAGGGTCAGGAACAGTGGGAAGATATGGAATATGTATCTACTTCGTGAGCAACTGCCTTCTCTGCCATGAGACTAGAAAAACTGGATGGTGCCCCACTACCATTTACTCAATATTTCAAAAGGTGAAAAATGCAAAACGGAGTTTGAAATTCTTATGGACTCCAGACTTTCTGGAGCCATGGAGGCTGGATGAATCCCTGAAACTATTGCCTTGAGATAATCTTTAAACCTTGAGCCAAAAATATCCCTTGAAGTCTTCTTAAAACCGAACAATAGTTTAGCTTAACTAGTAAAAAATGTCTGCCTTAAGCATTATGCTCCTTGAAGAACTATCTACACGGGATCAAAGTGACAATAGCAACTTGAAAGATAAGATAGGAGCCTCAGGGGGCAGTGAGTTTATGTTAATGGAGGAGGAACAAGTCAGAAAAGAAGGGTGAGAAAGGTTGCACAACTTGAAGAATGTAACCAATGTCACTGAATTATACATGCAGAGACAGTTAAATTGGTGTATGTTTTGCTGTGTGTATTCTCAACAATAACAACAAAATTAAAAAAAAAAAAAGAATAACAGAATACTTTTAAGAGAATTGAAATTCAAACCAGAGGCGGGGCCAAGATGGCTGACTAGGTAGAAGCTACCTCGGATCCCTCTTGCAACAAAGACTCAGAAAAACAAGTGAATTGATCACATACGTGACAATCTACGAACACTGACCATCAAACACAGATCTTAAGAGTTGACCTGAGTGACAGAGACTGAGAACAAACAACCACGGGGAAGCAGCTACTGTTTTCGGAGCCTGGAGCCAGCGTCCCAGTCAGGAAACCTTGGCGCTGGGCTTTGGACTGGGAGCAGGGGAGATGAGCACGGCATCCTGAGATGGCGCAAAAATGGGGTGCAGCCCTAGCCCCCTGAACTGACCTCAGGGGAAGCCCAGCCACTGCACGCAGGCAGCGCAGTGATGCGGCTGGCAGGAGGAGAAGTCACCGGGAGGCAGCGACTGGTTTTGGAGTCGGGAGTGCGGCATCCCAGCCGGGGAACCTTGGCACTGGGCTTTGGACTGGGAGCGGAGGAACTAACCGTGACTTCTGAGACAGCGCAAGCACGGGACATGGCCTGACCCTCGGGGCAATCTCTACCCAGACAGTGCACACAGTTGACGCGCCCCTCGGGAATCTCAGATAAAACAATCATCCCAAGCAAGATAAGTAACTTTGTCTATATTCTGAGGTGCTACTCTCTCCTATTTATCTGAACCCTCCCCTCCCCTTCCCAGGCGGCTTCATTAACACTGGAATTTCCTGAGCCAGAGAGAGAACTGGGCTTTGGTTTTTTTTTCTTTCCTTTCTTTTTTTTTGGTCTTTTCCTAACCCATTCTCCTGGCCTGAGAGAAGCAGCTACAAAAAACCCAGGGACCAAAAATCCTTCCCTAATTGGACTAAAAACACAGAACCAGCTCCAGCCAAGCATATGTGATCCACAGTCTTGGGCTTTCATCCCTACAGGGAATAAGGTGGCTATTATAATGCAAAGACATTTCTGATAGGGATCTGACTGTAATTGTTTTAGCGGATTGCTGGAAAGACAAGTTTCCCAGGTCTGATATCTCTGCATATTCAACAGAGCCCTCACTGACCCACAACAGGGAACTGAGGGCTGAAGCTCCCCCCAGACCACCTAGCCTCTGGCCTTAGGGGTCTAAGGAGGGTGACACCTACCAATCTGTAGAGGTACTTGCATTGGGGGCCTAAGGTACAGCTGCAGAGCACACCCACCAAAGTGCTTTAGGAATAGAGACACATCTACCTCACTGGCACTTGGGGAAGCCTGTCAGCATCCTGCCCCCCCTTGAGTGTGACCCCCTGCTGCTACTAGAATCTGGTGCACACAACTATCACCACTACTTCTCTAGGTGGATAGGTGAGAGTCTGCACCACACACTTGGTGACCCAAAATCAGATTCTACTCAAGGATAGTGAATGGACTCTTAGGCTTATATATCTGGTAACAACCTAAACCAGCTGGTAATAGGACATAAGTGATTCAAGGGCTACAACAATCAAGACAGCTCAATCTAGTAGCCCATCTACGTATATTGCAAGAAAACAAAACAAGATAAGACTCAGTGAGCAAATATAGACTAAATCACTACAATATCTTAGTGATGGCTCGGAGACAGCAGTCGATATCAAACCACATAAAGAAGCAGACCATGATTCCTTCTACAACTCTCCAAACTAAAGAATCAAAATCTTTCCCAAATGAAGATACAATCCTGGAATTGCCAGATGCAGAATATCAAAAACTAATTTACAGAATGCTTCAAGACATCAGGGATGACCTCAGAAATGAAATAAGGCAATCTACAGAAAAAGCCAAGGAACACACTGATAAAACAGTTGAAGAACTCAAAAAGATTATTCAAGAACATACTGGAAAAATTAATAAGTTGCAAGAATCCAAAGAGAGAATTCAGAAATCCAAAAGATTAATGATAAAATTACATAATTAGACAACGTAATAGGAAGTCAGAGGAGCAGACTTGAGCAGTTGGAATACAGAGTGGGAAATCTGGAGGACCAGGGAATTGACACCAATATAGCTGAAAAAAAAAAACAGATAAAAGAATTTAAAAAAATGAAGAAACCCTAAGAATCATGTGGGACTCTATCGAGAAGAATAACTGGCGTGTGATTGGAGTCCCAGAACAGGGAGGGATATCAGAAAACACAGAGAGAATAGTTGAAGATATGTTGGCAGAAAACTTATCTGACATCATGAAAGACAAAAGGATATCTATCCAAGATGCTCATCGAACCCCATTTAAGACTGATCCAAAAAGAAAATCACCAAGACATATTATCATCAAACTTGCCAAAACCAAAGATAAAGAGAAAATTTTAAAAGCAGCCAGGAAGAAAAGAAAGGTCGACTACAAAGGAGAATCAATAAGAATAAGTTCAGACTACTCAGCAGAAACCCTGCAGTCAAGAAGGCAATGGGATGACATATATAGAGCACTGAAGGAGAGAAACTTCCAGCCAAGGATCATATATCCAGCAAAATTCTCTCTAAAATATGAAGGCCAAATTAAAACATTTATAGATAAACACAAGCTTAGAGAATTTGCAAAAACCAAACCAAAGCTACAAGAAATACTAAAGGAAATTGGCCAGAAAACCAATAATATCAGATACCAGCACAACACAAGGTGACAGAGCAGAACATCCTGATATCAACTCAAATAGGGAAATCACAAAACCAAATTAAGATTAATTTTAAAAAGAAAAGAATACTCAAAACAGGGAATCATTGAAATCAATATGTAAAAGATCACAATAATCAAAAAGAGGGACTAAATACAGGTGGCACAGAACTGCCATATGGAGAGGGATACAAGGCGATATAGGACAATACAAGTTAGGCTTTTACTTAGAAAAATAGGGGTAAATATTAAGGTAACCACAAAGAGGTATAACAACTCCATAACTCAAAATAAAAACCAAGAAAAACATAATGACTCAGCAAACATAAAGTCAAATACTATGATAATGAGGAACACACAATTTACAAAGAAAAACGTCTCAGCACAAAAAAGTAAGTGGAAAAATGAAATTGTCAACAACACACATAAAAAGGCATCAAAATGACAGCACTAAACACATAAAAAAAAAATTTATACTTATCTATAATTACGCTGAATGTAAATGGACTAAATGCACCAATAAAGAGACAGAGAGTCTCAGACTGGATAAAGAAACACAATCTGTCTATATGCTGCCTACAAGAGACACACCTTAGACTTAGAGACACAAACAAACTAAAACTCAAAGGATGGAAAAAAAATATACCAAGCAAACAATAAGCAAAAAAAAAAGCAGGAGTAGCAATATTAATTTCTGACAAAATAGATTTAAAGTTAAATCCACCACAAAGGATAAAGAAGGACACTACATAATGATTAAAGGGACAATTGACCAGGAAGATATAACCATATTAAATATTTATGCACCCAATGACAGGGCTGCAAGATACATAAAACAAATTTTAACAGAACTGAAAAGTGAGATAGACACCTCGACAATTATAGTAGGAGACTTCAACACACCACTTTCGGAGAAGGACAGGACATCCAGTAAGAAGCTCAATAGAGACACGGAAGACCTAATTGCTACAATCAACCAAATTGACCTCATTGACTTATACAGAACACCCCACCCAACAGCTGCAAAGTATACTTTTTTTTCTAGCGCACATGGAACACTCTCTAGAATAGACCACATATTAGGTCATAAAACAAACCTTTGCAGAATCCAAAACATCGAAATATTACAAAGTATCTTCTCAGACCATAAGGCCATAAAAGTGGGAATCAATAACAGAAAAATTAGGGAAAAGAAATCAAATGCTTGGAAAGTGAACAATACCCTGTTCAAAAAAGACTGTGTTATAGAAGACATTAAGGAGGGAATAAAGAAATTCATAGAATGCAATGAAAATGAAAACACTTCCTATCAAAACCTGTGGGACACAGCAAAAGCAGTGCTCAGAGGTCAATTTATATCGATAAATGCACACATACAAGAAGAAGAAAGAGCCAAAATCAGAGAACTGTCCTTACAACTTGAACAAATAGAAAGTGAGCAACAAAAGAATCCATCAGGCACCAGAAGAAAACAAATAATAAAAATTAGAGCTGAACTAAATGAATTAGAGAACAGAAAAACAATTGAAAGAATTAACAAAGCCCTTTCTTTTTTTTTTAAAGCTGGTTTTTTGAAAAAATTAACAAAATTGATAAACCATTGGCCAGACTGACTAAAGAAATACAGGAAAAGAAACAAATAACCCAAATAAGAAACGAGATGGGCCACATCACAACAGACCCAACTGAAATTAAAAGAATCATATCAGATTATTATGAAAAATTGTACTCTAACAAATTTGCAAACCTAGAAGAAATGCATGAATTCCTAGAAAAACACTACCTACCTAAACTAACACAATCAGAAGTAGAACAACTAAATAGACCCATAACAAAAAAAGAGATTGAAATGGTAATCAAAAACTCCCAAACAAAAAAAACCCCTGGCCCAGATGGCTTTACTGCAGAGTTCTACCAAACTTTCAGAGAACAGTTAACACCACCACTACTAAAGGTATTTCAAAGCATAGAAGATGACAGAATACTACCTAACTCATTCTATGAAGCCACCATATCCCTGATATCAAAACCAGGTAAAGACATCACAAAAAAAGAAAATCATAGACCTATATCCCTCATGAACATAGATGCAAAAATCCTCAACAAAATCCTAGCCAATAGAATTCAACAACATATCAAAAAAAATAATCCACCATGACCAAGTGGGATTTATACCAGGTATGCAAGCTGGTTTAATATTAGAAAAACCATTAATGTAATCCACCATATAAATAAAACAAAAGACAAAAACCACATGATCTTACCAATTGATGCAGAAGAGGCATTTGACAAAGTCCAACACCCATTTATGATAAAAACTCTAAGCAAAATAGGTATTGAAGGAAAATTCCTCAACATAATAAGGGGCATCTATACAAAGCCAACAGCCAACATCACTCTAAATGGAGAGAGCCTGAAAGCATTTCCCTTGAGAACGGGAACCAGACAAGGATGCCCTTTTTCACAGCTCTTATTCAACATTGTGCTAGAGGTCCTAGCCAGAGCAATTAGGCTAGACAAAGAAATAAAGGACATCCGGATTGGCAAGGAGGAGGTAAAATTATCTCTATTTGCAGATGACATGATCTTATACACAGAAAACCCTAAGGAATCCTCCAGAAAACTACTGAAACTAATAGAAGAGTTTGGCAGAGTCTCAGGTTATAAAATAAACATACAAAAATCACTTGGATTCCTCTACATCAACAAAAAGAACACCGAGGAGGAAATCATCAAATCAATACCATTCACAGTAGCCCCCAAGAAGATAAAATACTTAGGAATAAATCTTACCAAGGATGTAAAAGACCTATACAAAGAAAACTACAAAGTACTACTGCAAGAAACTAAAAAGGACCTACTTAAGTGGAAAAACATACCTTGCTCATGGATAGGAAGACTTAACATAGTAAAAATGTCTATTCTACCAAAAGCCATCTATACATACATTGCACTTCTGATCCAAACTCCAATGCCATTCTTTAATGTGATGGAGAAACAAATCACCAACTTCATATGGGAGGGAAAGAAGCCCCGGAGAAGTAAAGCATTACTGAAAAAGAAGAAGAAAGTGGGAGGCCTCACTCTACCTGATTTTAGAATCTATTATACAACCACAGTAGTCAAAACAGCCTGGTACTGGTACAACAACAGGCACATAGACCAATGGAACAGAATTGAGAACCCAGATATAAATCCATCCACATATGAGCACCTGATATTTGACAAAGGCCCAGTGTCAATTAATTGGGGAAAAGATAGTCTTTTCAACAAATGGTGCTGACATAACTGGATATCCATTTGCAAAAAAATGAAACAGGACCCATACCTCACACCATGCACAGAAACTAACTCCAAGTGGATCAAAGACCTAAACATAAAGATTAAAACGGTAAAGATCATGAAAGAAAAAATAGGGACAACGTTAGAAGCCCTGATACAAGGCATAAACAGAATACAAAATATTACCAAAAATGACGAAGAGAAACCAGATAACCGGGAGCTCCTAAAAATCAAACACCTATGCTCATCTAAAGACTTCACCAAAAGAGTAAAAAGACTACCTACAGATTGGGAAAGAATTTTCAGCTATGACATCTCCAACCAGTGTCTGATCTCTAAAATCTATATGATTCTGTTAAAACTCAACCACAAAAAGACAAACAACCCAACCAAGAAGTGGGCAAAGGATATGAATACGTAAAGAAGATATTCAAGCAGCTAACAGATATATGAGAAGATGCTCTCGATCATTAGCCATTAGAGAAATGCAAATTAAAACTACGATGAGATTCCATCTCACTCCAACAAGGCTGGCATTAATCCAAAAAACACAAAATAAGAAATGTTGGAGAGGCTGCGGAGAGATTGGAACTCTCATACACTGCTGGTGGGAATGTAAAAGGGTACAACCACTTTGGAAATCTATCTGGCGTTTTCTTAAAAAGTTAGCAATAGAACTACCATACAACCCAGAAATCCCACTCCTCGGAATATACCCTAGAGAAATAAGAGCCTTCACACGAACAGATATATGCACACCCATGCTTATTGCAGCTCTGTTTACAATAGCAAAAAGCTGGAAGCAACCAAGGTGTCCATCAAAGGATGAATGGTTGAACAAATTGTGGTATATTCACACAACGGAATACTACACATCGATAAAGAACAGTGACGAATCTGTGAAACATTTCATAACATGGAGGAACATGGAAGGCATTATGCTGAGTGAAATTAGTTAGAGGCAAAAGGACAAACCTTGTGTAAGACCACTATTATAAGATCTTGAGAAACAGTATAAACTGAGAAGAACACATACTTTTGTGGTTACGAGGAGGGGAGGGAGGAAGGGTGGGAGAGGGTTATTTACTCCTTAGTTAGTAGATAAGAACTACTTTAGGTGAAGGGAAGGTCAATACTCAATACACAGAAGGTCACCTCAACTGGACTGGACCAAAAGCAAAGAAGTTTCCGGGATAAACTGAATGTTTCAAAGGTCAGCGGAGCAAGGACGGGGGTTTGGGGACTATGCCTTAAGGGGACTTCTAAGTCAATTGGCAAAATAATACTGTTATGAAAACATTTTGCATCCCACTTTGAAATGTGGCGTCTGGGGTCTTAAATGCTAACAAGTGGCCATCTAAGATACATCAACTGGTCTCAACCCACCTGGATCAAAGGAGAATGAAGAACACCAAGGTCACATGATAACTATGAGCCCAAGAGACAGAAAGGGCCACATGAACCAGAGACTTACATCATCCTGAGACCAGAAGAACTAGATGGTGCCCGGCCACAACCGATGACTGCCCTGACAGGGAGCACAACAGAGAACCCCTGAGGGAGCAGGAAATCAGTGGGATGCAGACCCCAAATTCTCATAAAAAGACCGGACTTAATGGTCTGACTGAGACTAGAGGAATCCTGGTGGTCATGGTCCCCAAACCTTCTGTTGGCCCAGGACGGGAACCATTCCCGAAGACAACTCATCAGACGTGGAAGGGACTGGACAATGGGTTGGAGAGAGATGCTGATGAAGAGTGAGCTACTTGTATCAGTTGGACACTTGAGACTGTGTTGGCATCTCTTGTCTGGAGGGGAGATAGGAGGGTAGAGAGGGTTAGAAACTGGCAAAATTGTCACGAAAGGAGAGACTGGAAGGGCTGACTTATTAGGGTGAGAGTAAGTGGGAGCATGGAGTAAGGTGTATATAAGCTTATATGTGACAGACTGACTTGATTTGTAAATGTTCACTTAAAGCTTAATAAAAATTATTAAAAAAAAAAAAAAGATATGGCTGGGTTGAGGGCCAGAGACCATGTCATGACCAATCATGTTAAGATTAGCCAGTGATCAACCTTCTATTCTTCTCCCTTCTCTTCTCTTTATAAACCTCATTATACTTGGCTTCTTGAAAAAAAAAAAATTCAAACCAGTCTACATTGAGATGGATCACAACATGATGTTAACAATACTCATTTGGAGGTGGCGCCAAGATGGCAGAGTAGTCAGACACTTCCAGTGTTCCCTCTTACAACAAAAACCTGAAGAAAACCAGTGAATTGATTTTATATGAAAATTTAGGAGCCCTGAACATCAAAGGCAAAGTTGAGGAATCGGACTGAGAGGCAGGGGGAAGGAGAGACAGTTCAGACGCAGTGACAAATTGCCAGACCTGACCTGGCAGGAACTGGCACCCCGCATGCCAAATCCACTGGTGCGAGAAGAGTAACACAAGCAGTGGCATTTGGGGTGCATTTTCCACATTGGAAGATACTGAGTGGCGGAGACTCACGCCTCCAGAATCAGTGAAAAGCAGCGCTCTAGACATAAAATAAGTACTTGTGTCTAACTTACCATGTGGACCAAAAAACACCCTTTTGGAAAAAATTCTCCCACTTGATGGACCCCTCCGCACTCTGCACTGGGTCCCAAGCTGGCTTCACTGATGGCCGCTTTCCCTGGGCTGGTAGTAAGACCTGTTGCACACACTGAGCCGCCCCTCTGGCCTTGGAGAAGGAACAAATAAACAAACAGGGAAAAATAATCTTCAGACTCCTCTAAACTGGGAACTCAGGGCAGAAACAACTCCTTTGACTAGGCGCAGGCATAAAAGGTCCATGGACTTTGAATGACTTTCATCCCTGCATAGACCTGTGTGGGACAATTTTGACAGCATAGGCTCTCATTAGCACAACAGGGTATATACCTGAAGTCTAACTTCAACTGTTTTAGCTATATGGTGGAAAGGTAGGCTCGTAATGTTTCACAACACTCTGCCTATTAAGCAGGGTCTAAAAAAAAAAAAATTTTTTTTCACCTACCCACATCAGGAACCTGAGGACTGGTGGCTTCACCCACACCACTTCACCACCCTCGACAAGCATTCAAGGATAAGTTGTGCCTCCCAGTCCTTACACCAACAGCACTGGGTGCCGACGGTCCAGCAGCAAAACCCCATCCACATGGGCATTCTAGGGAACACAGACAAGCTTTCCTTACAGACACTCAGGGGTGGTTGTCAGTCCCCTGCTTTGCTCATTGTGTGACCCCCTGCTGGACCCAGATACCTGTACATACACCAATCACCCCTGCCCATCTAGCACTCTAGGTGAAAGCCTGCACCACACATTTGGTGACTGACTACCTGGACACCTGAGCTGAATCCATACAAGAAAAGTAAATGGACTCCTGGGTTCATATACCTAGTAACGGCTCTAACCACCTGGTGACAGGACGCTAGAGCTTCAAAGGCACCTATAATCAAACTAGCTCACTTGAGCAGACTATTTGGGCATATCAAAACAAAATAAAATCTAGGACACAGTACACAAACATAATAACTTATTGATGGCTTAGAGACAACAGTCAATATCGAATCACATAAAAAGGCAGACCATGATGGCTTCAGCAAGCTCCCAAAACAAAGAATCAAGAAATGTTCTAGATGAAGAGAATTTCCTGGAACTACCAGAGGTAGAATACAAAAGATTAATACACAGAACTCTGCAAGCGATCCAGAAGGAGATCAGGCAAAACACAGAACAAGCCAAGCAGCACACAGAAAAAGGAACTTAGGTAGATTAGTAAAGAGCATAGTGACAAATTCAATAGGTTGCAAGAATCCATAGAGAGACAGGAAACAGAAATTCAGAAGATTAACAATAAAATTTCAGAAAGTCGTAGGAGCAGAATTCACACGATGGAAGTCAGAATACTTGAGACTGAACATAAAGCACTTGACACCAACATATTTAAGGAAAAATCAGATAAAAGAATTTTTAAAAAAGAAGAAACCCTAAGAATTATGTGGAATTCTACCAAGAGAAGTAACATATGAGCGATTAGAGTACCAGAACAGGGAGGGATAACAAAAAGTACAGAGAAACTTGTTGAAGATTTTTTGACAGAAAATTTCCCTGATACAGTGAAAGATGAGAGGATATCTATCCAAGATGCTCATTGAACCCCACACAAGGTAGATCCCAAAAGGAAGTTACCAAGACATATTATGATCAAAACCAAAGATAAAGAGAGGATTTTAAGAATGGCTAGGAATAAACGAGAAGTCATCTACAAACGAGAGTCAATAAGACTAAGCTCAGACTACTCGGTAGAAACCATGCAGGCAAGAAGGCAATGAGATGACATGTATAAAGCCTTGAAGGAAAAAAAATTGCCAGCCAAGTATTATATATCCAGCAAAACTGTCCCTCAAACATGAAGGTGAAATTAGGACATTTCCAGATAAACAGAAGTTTAAGGAATTTGCAAAAACCAAACCAAAAGTACAAGAAATACTAAAGGGTGTTCTTCTTTTAGAAAATCAATAACACCTGTTAACAAACCAAGACTAGAACACAGGACAGAGCAACCAGCTATCAACCCAGATAGGGAAATCACAAAAATAAATCAAAGGGAAACAGAGACATCATTAAGTAAAAGATGACAACATTAAAATAAAAAAGAGGGATTAAGAAATGTAGTCATATGGAAAGGAAGTCAAGGTGATATAAAGAAATAAAAATGTGGTTTAAACTTAGAAAAATAGGGGTAAATGTTAAAGTAACCACTAAAGGAAACTGACAATCCAACATATCAAAATAAAAAAACAACAAAAACATAAAAAAAACCAACCAAACCAAACCCAGTACCGTTGAGTTGATTCCAACTCATAGTGACCCTATAGGACAGAGTAGAACTACCCCATAGCGTTTCCAAGGAGCACCTGGTGAATTCAAACTGCCGACCCTTTGGTTAGCAGGTGTAGCACTTAACCACTATGCCAACAAAAACATAAAGACTCACCAAATACAAAAGCAACAAAAATGAAAAAGAGGAAAACACAACATAAGAAAACTAAGCACAGAAAATTAAATGAAAAAAAGAAACTGTCAATAACACACAAGAAAAGACATCAAAATGACAGCACTAAACTCATACCTAACAATAATTACACTGAATGTAAATGGACTAAATGCACCAATAAAGAGAGAGTGGCAGACTGGATAAAAAAACATGATCTGTCTATATGCTGCCTACAAGAGACACAACTTAGACTTAAAGACACAAACTAAAACTCAAAGTATAGAAAAAAATATATATCAGCAAAACAACAAAAAAGAGCAGGAGTAGCAATATCAGTTTCCGACAAAATAGGCTTTAAAATAAAATCCACCACAAAGGATAAGGAAGGACATTATACAATGATTACAGGGTCAATATACCAGGAAACCCTGGTGGTGTAGTGGTTAAGTGCTACAGCTGCTAACCAAAGGATGAAGTTCAAATTCACCAGGTACCCCTTGAAAACTCTATGGGGGCACTTCTACTCTGTCCCATAGGGTTGCTATGAGTCGAAAATGACTTGATGGCAAAGTTGTTTTTTTTTTAATAACAGGAGGATATAACCAAAATAAATATTTATGCACCTAATGACAGGGCTCCAAAATACATAAAACAAACTCTAACAGCATTGAAAAGAAAGATAGGCAGCTCGACAATAATAGTGGGAGACTTCAACACAGCACTTTCAGTGAAGGACAGAACATCCAGAAAGAAACTCAATAAAAAAATGGAAGATCTAAATGCCACATTCAGCCAACTCGACCTCATAGACATATACAGAACAATCCACCCAACAGCAGCAAAGTATACTTTCTTTTCCAATGGACATGGAACATTCTCCAGAGTAGAACACAAATTGGGTCATAAAGCAAGCCTTAAAAGAATCCAGAACATCAAAACACTACAAAGCATCTTTTCTGACCATAAAGCCATAAAAGTAGAAATCAACAGAAAAAGCAAGGAAAAAAAAAAACAAACACATAGAAACTGAATAACACCTTACTCAAAAACTACTGGGTTATAGAAGAAATTAAGGATGGAAAAGAGAAATTCACTGGGCCAAATGAGAATGAAAACACATCCTACCAGAGCTTTTGGAACTTAACAAAAGCAGTGCTCAGAGGTCAATTCATAGCAATAAATGCACACATCCAAAAAGATGAAAGGGCCAAAATCGAAACATTAACCTTACAAATCAAACAAATACAGAGCAGCAAAATAAGCCCTCCTGCACCAGAAGAAAGCAAATAATAAAAATTAGAGCAGAATTAAATGAAACAGAGAACAGAAAAACAATTTAAAGAGTTAACAAGACCAAAAGCTTATTCTTGGAAAAGATCAACAAAATTGATAAACCATTGGCCAAAATGATAAAAGAAAAACAGGAGAGGAAGCAAATAACCCAAATAAGAATTGAGATGGGCAATATCACAACAGACCTAACTGATAGTAAAATAATCATAACAGAATATTATGAAAAGTTATACTCTAACAAATTTGAAAACCTAGAGGAAATAGACAAATTTCTAGAAACATGCTAACTAAACTAACACGGGCAGAAGTAGAACAACTAAATAAACCTGTAACAAAAGAACAGATTGAAAAGGTAATTTAAAAACTGCTCCCCGCTCCCTCCGAAAAAAAAAGCCCTGGCCCTGACGGCTTCACTGCAGAGTGCTATCAAACTTTCAGAGAAGAGTTAACACCACTACTGCAAAAGGTATTTCATAGCATAGAAAAGGATGGAATACTCCCAAATTCATTCTATGAAGCCAGCATATCCCTGATACCAAAACCAGATAAAGACACCACAAAAAAAAAGAAAATTACAGACTAATATCCCTCATGAACTTAGACACAAAAATCCTCAACAAAATTCTAGCCAATAGAATTCAACAATATATCAAAAAATAATTCACCATGATCAAGCAGGATTCATACCAGGTATGCAGGGATGGGTCAGCATTAGAAAAACAGTCAATGTAATCCATCACATAAATAAAACAAAAGACAAGAAACACGCGACCTTATCAATTGATGCACAAAAGGCATTTGACAAAGTCTAGCACCCATTCATGATGAAAACTCCCAGCAAAATAGGAATAGAATGGAAATTCCTCAACACAAGAAAGGGTATTTAGACAGGCAAAAGCCAACATCATCCTAAATGAAGAAAGTCTGAAAGCATTCCCCTTGAGAATGGAAACCAGACAAGGATGCCCTTTATCACCACTCTTATTCAACATTGTGTTGGAAGTCCTACCCAGAGCAATTAGAATAGAAAGATAAATAAAGGGCACCCAAACTGGTAAGGAAGCAGTAAAAGTATCTCTATTTGCAGATGATATGATCTTATACACAGAAAACCCTAAAGAATGCACAAGAAAACTACAGGAACTAGTACAAGAGGTCAGCAAAGTATCAGGATACAAGATAAGCACAAAAAATCAATTGGACTCCTCTACACAAACAAAGACAACATCAGAGAGGAAATCACCAAATCAATACCCTTTACGGTAGCCCTCAAGAAGATAAAATACTTAGGATTAAATCTAACCAGAGACCTAAAAGACCTACACAAAGAACACTAGAAGACACTACTGCAAGAAACCAAAAGAGACCTACATAAGAGGAAAAACATACCTTGCTCATGGACAGGAAGACTCAACATTGTGAAAATGTCTCCTCTACCCAAAAGGATCTATAGATACAATGCAATTCTGATCCAAATTCCGATGGCATTTTTTAATGAGATGGAGAAACAAATCACCAACTTCATATGGAAAGGAAAAGAGGCCGGGGATAAGTTAAAAAAAAAAAAAAAAGTATTACTGAAAAAGAAAAACAAAGTGGGAGGCATCACTCTACCTGATTTAGAACTGATTATCCCTCCACAGTAGTCAAAACAGCCTGGTAATGGTACAACAACAGATACATAGACCAATGGAACAGAATTGAGAATCCAGACATAAATTCATCCACCTAGGAGCAGCTGATATTTAACAAAGGCCCAAAGCCCCTTAAATGGGGAAAAGACAGTCTAACTAACTCAAAATGGATCAAAGACCTAAATATAAAATCTAAAATGATAAAAATCATGGAAGAAAAAATAGGGACAATGTTAGGAGCCCTCATACATAGCATAAACAGTATACAAAACATTACTAACAATGCATAAACATCAAATAACAGGGATCTCCTAAAAATTAAGCACTTATGCTCATCCAAAGGCTTCATCAAACAGTAAAAAGACAACACACAGAGTAGGAAAAGAAGTTTGGCTATTACAAATCAGACAAAGGTCTAATCTCTAAAATGTACAAGAAAATCCAATCCCTCTACAACAAAAAGACAAACAATCCAACTGAAAAATGGGCAAAGGAAATGAACAGACACTTCACCAAAGACATTCAAGCAGCCAACAGACAGCATGAGAAAATAGTCACAATCTCTAGCCATCAGAGAAATGCAAATTGAAACCAAAAGGAGATACTATCTCACTCCAGTGTTACTGACTCGAATCAATAAAACAAGAAATAACAAATGTTGGAAAGGCTGCGGGGGAGATTGGAACTCTTATGCACTGCTAGGGGGGATGCAAAATGATACAACCATTTTGGGAAATGATACAGCATTTCTTTAGAAAGCTAGAAATAGAAATACCATATGATCCAGCAATCCCACTCCTAGGAATATATCCTAGAGAAATAAGAGTTGTCACATGAATAGATATATGTACACCCATGTTCATTGCACTATTGTTCACAATAGCAAAAAGATGGAATCAACCTAGGTGCCCATCAACAGATGAATGGATAAACAAACTGTACATACACAATGGAGTATTACACAACTATAAAGAACAACCATAAATCTGTGAAGCATCACATAACACGGATGCATCTGGAGGACATTATGCTGAGTGAAATAAGTCAATCACAAAAGGACAAATATTGTATGAGACCACTACTGTAAAAACCCATAAAAAGGCTTATATACAAAAACCATCTTTGATGGTTACTGGGGAGGGGATGGAAAAGAGACAATAGATAAGTGATAACTTTGGAGAAGGGTAAGACAGTGCACAATACTGGGAAAGGCAGCATAGCCTGTACATGTCTATGGTAGCTCCATAGACACATTCAAACTCCCTGAAGGACTGAAATGCTGGGCTGAGGCTGGGGACCATGGTTTCAGGGAACATCTACCTCAACTGGCATAACAGAATTTATAAAGAATGTGTTCTCCATTCTACTTTGGTGAGTAGTGTCTGGGGTCTTAAAAGCCTGTGAGTGGCCATCTAGGATACCCCAAGCCTCTCACCCCTCAGGAGCAAGGAAAAATGATGAAAACTAAGGACACAAGGGAAAGATTAGTCCAAAGGACTAATGGACCACATCTACCATGGCCTCCACCAGACTGAGTCCAGTACAACTAGATGGTGTCTGGCAACCAACACTGACTGCTCTGACAGGGATCATGATAGAGGGTCAAGGACAGAGCTGGAGAAAAAACGTAGAATAAAATTCCAACTCAAAGAGAAAGACCAGATTTGCTGGCCTGACACAGACTGGAGAAACTCTGAGAGTATGGCCCCCAGACACCCTTTCATCTCAGTAACGAGGCCACTCCTGAGGTTCACTCTTCATCCAAAGATTCAAAAAGCCCATGGAACAAAACAAGACTAAAGGGTTGCACCACCCCTGACACAGGGACTGGAAGGTAGGAGGGAACAGGAAAGCTGGTTATAGGGAATCCAGGACTAAGAAGGGAGAGTGTTGACATGTCATGGGGTTGTTAACCAATGTCATACAACAATGTGTATACTAAAGTGTTTGATGAGAAACTAGTTTGTTCTGTAAACCTTCATCTAAAGTTCAATAAAAATAAATAAATATTTATGCACCCAATGGCAGAGCTGCAAAATATATAAAACAAACTCTAACAGCATTGAGAAGCAAAACACACAGCTCCACAATTATAGTAGGAGACTTCAACACAACACTTTTGGTGAAGGACAGAACATCCAGAAAGAAGCTCAATAAAGACACGGAAGATCTAAATGCCATGATCGACCAACTTGACCTCATACGTATATACAGAACACTCCACCCAATAGCAGCCAAGTATACTTTCTTTTCCAACGCACGTGGAACATTCTCTAGAATAGATCTCACATGTTAGGTCATAAAGCAAGCCTTAACAGAACCCAAAACATTGAAATATTACAAGGCATCTTCTCCAACCATAAAGCCATAAAAGTAGAAATCAATAACACAAAAAGCAGGGAGAAGAAATCAAACACTTGGAAACTGAACAACACCCTGCTCAAAAGTGACTGGGTTATAGAAGAAATTAAGGATGGACTAAAGAAATCATAGAATCCAATGAGAATGAAAACATTTTCCATCAGAACCTTTGGGACACAGCTAAAGCAGTGCTCAGAGGTCAATTTATAGCAATAAATGCACACATACAAAAAGAAGAAAGGGCCAGAATCAAAGAAATATCTCTACAACTTGAACAAATAGAAAGAGAGCAACAAAAGAAACCCCCAGGTACCAGAAGAAAGCAAATAATAAAAATTAGAACTGAATTAAATGAAATAGAGAACAGAAAAACAATTGAAAGAGTTAACAAGACCAAAAGCTGGTTCCTTGAAAACATTAATGAAATTGGTAAACCGCTGGCCAAATAGACAAAAGAAAAACAGAAGTGGAAGCAAATAACCTGAATAAGAAATGAGATGGGCGATATTACAACAGACCCAACTGAAATTAAAAGAATCATATCAGAATACTATGAAAAATTGTACTCTGACAAACTAGAAACCTAGAAGAAATGGATAAATTTCTAGAAACATACTACCTACCTAAACTAACACAATCAGAGGTAGAACAACTAAATAAACCCATAACAAAAGAGGAGATTGAAAAGTAATTTAAAAACTCCCAACAAAAAAAAGCCCTGGCCCTGATGGCTTCACTGGAAGATTCTAACAAACTTACTGAGAAGAGTTAACACCACTACTACTAAAGGCATTTCAGAGCATAGAAAAGGATGGAATACTCCCCAAATTATTCTATGAACCCAGCATAACCCTGATACCAAAACCAGGTAAAGACACCACAAAAAAAGAAAATTACAGAGGAGGGGCCAAGAAGGTGGAATAGCCAGATGCTTCTGGCAATCCCTGTTACAACAAAGACCTGAAAAACCAAGGGAAACAATTATATTTATGACAAGCTAGGAGCCCTGAACATCAAAGGCAAAGTTAGAAAACGGACTGAGCGGCAAGGAAAGAGAGAGGCTGTTTAGAAGCAGAGAGGTGTTGCCGGACCTGAATCGCTGGGATCCCTCAGGCACCATTCCCGGAAGCGGCTACAGCAGGCCAGTAGTAGCAATTGGCCACAGTTTCCTCAGGGAGGAGTAGCCAGCTGCACAGCCTACTCACACCTCCAGAAAAAAAGAAGAACAGCATTCTCAGCAAAAGCTAAGTACGTGTGTATATTTTACCATGCCCCCTCCTGCTCCCAAGCCAGATTTAGTGGCTATTGATTTCCCTGGGCCTGAGATAAGGCCATTTGAGTACGCTGAGCCATGCTCCCAGACTTGGAGAAAGAATAAATTCACAACAGGGGGAAAAGATAATTTGCCAGCTCCACTAACCTGGGGAGCTCAGGACAGAAGTAGCTCCTGTCCAGGCATAAATGGTCCGTGGACTTTGAACAACTTCCCCCCCACGTGGACCTGTGTGGGCCTATTTCAGGAGAATAGGCCCTTGCTGGCAGACTGCGACTGTTTAAGCTGTGCAGTGGAGAGGTGGGTGTTTGATATTTGACACAGCTTTGCCTATTAAACAGGGTCCTCACCTACCCACAGGAGGGTCCTAAAGATTGGTGGCTCCACTCAGGTCACCCAGCCACCCACAACAGGGGTCCAAGGATAACTGGCACCTCCCAGTCCTTACAACCAAAAGTATTCAGTGCCTATGGTCCATCTGCAGAACCCGCCCATCTGTACACCCTAGGGAACAGGGACATGCTTTCCTCAGACACACTCAGGGGACAATTCTCAACCCCTGCCTTGTTCAGAGCATGATCCCCTGCTACAAGCAGATACTGGTACCTACACCAAACATCCCTGCCCCTCTAAGACTGTAGAACAGAGTCTGTACCACACACTTGGTGACCACCTACCTAGACACCTGAGTTGAATCCGCACAAGAAAAGTAAATGGGCTCATAAGCTCATATACCTGATAACAGCTCTAGCCATCTGGTGACAGAACATCAGAGCCCCAAAGGTAAAAATAATCAAGCTAGCCCACTCAAGGACCCATTTGGGCATATCAAAACAAAACAAAGCAAGAAACTAGGATACAGTAAGCAAACATAAAATAAACTAATACAATAACTTATAGATGGCTCAGAGACAACAGTCAATATCAAACCACATAAAGAAACAGACCATGATTGCTTCAACAAGCTCTTAAAACAGAGAATCAAAAGATCTTCTGGATGAAGATGCATTCCTAGAATTACTGGATGCAGAATTCAAAAGATTAATATACAGAACTCTTCAAGACATAAGGAAGAAGATCAGGCAATATGCAGAACAAGCAAAGGAACACACAGATAAAACAGTTGAAGAAATTAAAAAGGTTCTTCAAGAACATAATGAAAAATCTATTAAGCTGCAAGAATCCATAGAGAGACAGCAATCAGAAATTCAGAAGATTAACAATAAAATTACAGAAGTAGACAACTCAATAGAAAGTCAGGGGAGCAGAATCAAGCAAGTGGAAGGCAGAATTGGTGACCTTGAAGATAAAACACTTGACACCAATATATGTGAAGAAAAACCAGATAAAATAATTTTAAAAAATGAAGAAACCTTAAGAATCATGTGGGACTCTATCAAAATAAATAACCTACAAGTGATTGGGGTACCAGAACAGTGAGGGATAACAGAAAATACAGAGAGAATTGTTGAAGATTTGTTGGCAGAAAACTTCCCTGATATCGTGAAAGATGAGAATATCAATACAAGATGTTCATCGAACTCCACATAAGGTAGATTTTAAAAGAAAGTCACCAAGGCATATTATAATCAAACTTGCCAAAACCAAAGTTAAAGAGAGAATTTTAAGAGCAGCTAGGGATAAATGAAAAATCACCTACAAAGGACAATCAATAAGAATAAGCTCGAACTACTCGGCAGAAACCACGCAGGCAAGAAGGCAATGGGATGACTTATATAAAGCATTGAAGGAAAAAAACTGCCAACCAAGAATCATTTATCCAACAAAACTGTCTCTCAAATATGAAGGTAAAATTAGGATATTTCCAGATAAACAGAAGTTTAGGGATTTTTTAAAAACCAAACCAAAACTACAAAAAATACTAAAGGGAGTTCTTTGGTTAGAAAATCAATAATATCAGATATCAACCCAAGACTAGAACACTGGACAGAGCAATCAAAGGTTGACCCAGACAGGGAAATCATAAAAATAAATCAAGATAAAAAAACGCTCAAAACAGGGAAACAGCAATGTCATTATGTAAAAGAAGACCACGTTAAAATAATAAAGAGGGACTAAGAAATGTAGTCATAGATCTTTCATATGGAGAGGAAGATAAGGACATATAAAGAAATAAAAGTTAGGTTTAAATTTAGAAAAATAGGGGTAAATATTAAGGTAACCACAAAGGAGACTAACTATCCTACTCATCAAAATAAAATACAAGAAAAAATAGAGACTCAGCAGAAACAAAATGAACAACAACGAATATGAGGAAAAGACAATATATAAAGATAAACTACTCAGCACAAAAAATTAAATGGGAAAAAGAAACTGTCAACAACACACCAAAAAAAAGACATCAAAATGATAGCACTAAACTCATACCTATCCATAATTACGCTGAATATTAATGGACTAAATGCACAAATAAAGAGACAGAGAGTGGCAGAATGGATTAAAAAAACACAATCTGTCTATATGCTGGCTGCAAGAGACACACCTTAGACTTAGGGACACAAACAAACTAAAACTCAACAGATGGAAAAAAATATATCAAGCAAACAACAATCAAAAATGAGCAGGAGGGACAATATTAATTTCTGACAAAATAGATTTTAAAATTAAATCCACCACAAAGTATAAAGAAGGACACTATATAATAATTAAAGGGACAATATACCAGGAGGATATAACCATTTTAAATACTTATGCACCCAATGACAGGGCTGCAAGATACATAAAACAAACTCTATCAGCATTGAAAAGTGAGATAGACAGCTCCACAATAATAGTAGGAGACTTCAACATACCACTTTTGGTGCAGGACAGGACATCCAGGAAGAATCTCAACAAAGACACGGAAGATCTAAATGCCACAATCAACTAACTTGACCTTATAGACATATACAGTATACTTACTTTTCTAGTGTACATGGAACATTCTCTAGAATAGACCACATATTAGGTCATAAAGCAAGCCTTTAGCAGAATCCAAAACATCGGAGTATTACAAAGCATCTTCTCTGACCACAGGCCATAAAAGTAGAAATCAGTAACAGAAAAAGCAGGGAAAAGAAATCAAACACTTGGAAACTGAACTATACCCTGTTAAAAAAGACTGGGTTATAGAAGACATTAAGGAGGGAATAAAGAAACACATAGAATCTAATGAGAATGAAAACATTTCCTATCAAAACCTTTGGGACACGGCTAAAGCAGTGCTCAGAGGCCAATTTGTATCAATAAATGCACACATACAAAAAGAAGAAAAGCCCAAAATCAAAGAATTATCCCTGCAAATTGAATAAACAGAGAGCAACAAAAGAAACCTTCAGACACTAGAATAAAGGAAATGATAACAATTAGAGCAGAACTAAATGAAATAGAAAACAGAAAAACAATTGAAAGAAATAACAAAACCAAAACGTGGTTCTTTGAAAAAATTAACAAAATTGATAAACCATTGGACAAGCTGACAAAAGAAAAACAGGAGAGAAAGCAAATAACCCGAATAAGAAATGAGATGGGCAATATTACAACAGACCCAACTGAAATTAAAAGAACTGTGTCAGGCTACTATGAAAAATTGTACTCTACCAAATTTAAAAATCTAGAAGAAATGGATGAATTCCTAGAAACACACTACCTACCTAAACTAACACAAACAGAGGTAGAACAAATAAATAGACCCATAACAAAAGAAGAGATTGAAAAGGTAATCAAAAAACCCCCAATGAAAAAAGCTCTGGCCCAGAGGGCTTCACTGCAGAGTTCTACCAAACTTTCAGAGAAGAATTAACACCACTACTACTAAAGGTACTTCAGAGCATAGAAAAGGACGGAATACTCCCAAATTAATTCCAGGAAGCCAGCATATCCCTGATACCAAAACCAGGTAAAGACACCACACAAAAAAGAAAATTACAGACCTATATCCCTCAGGAACTTAGATGGAAAAATCCTCAACAAATTTCTACCCAACAGAATTCAACAACATATCAAAAAAATAATTCACCATGACCAAGTGGGATTCATACCAGGTATGCAGGGATGGTTCAACATTAGAAAAACACTCACTGTAATCCATCATATAAATAAAACAAAAGACAAGAACCACATGGTTTTATCAATCGACACAGAAAAGGCATTTGACAAAGTTCAACACCCATTCAGGATAAAAACTCTCAGCAAAATAGGAATAGAAGGAAAATTCCTCAATATAATAAAGGACATTTATACAAAGCCAACAGCCAACATCATCATAAATGGAGAGAGCCTGAAAGCATTCCCCTTGAGATCAGGAACCAGACAAGGATGCCCTTTATCACCACTTTTATTCGACATTGTGATGTAAGTCCTAGCCAGAGCAATTAGGATAGATAAAGAAATAAAGGGCATCCAGATTGGTAAGAAAGAAGCAAAAGTATCTCTATTTGCAGATGACATGGTCTTAAACACAGAAAACCCTAAAGAGTCCTCAAGAAAACTACTGAAAGTAGTAGAAGAGTTCAGCAGAGTTTCAGGATACAAGATAAATATACAAAAATCAACACTGGAGGTCGCGGTGAATCTTGGTCATTACAGCACCCCAAAGACCAGGTGGCACCAGTCACTCCTCAGCTGAAACCAGTGCAGGGGCCCACTGACCTGATGAGAGATAGTCCAGGAAAGACTATGAAGCCCTAAAAGGCAACTCGTGGGACCACAGCCCCTTCCTCATCACTCCCTCCCCACCACCCCAGGGAGGCATAAACACCCTCTTCCTTTGAAGAAGAGTAACGGCCCTGAGAGGGGGTTTGAACCTCGTATGGGCAGGATATTACCCAAAGAGGAGTGTTTTAAAACTGGAATAACTGAGTTCACTTTAATTAGTAAGTTTAGGTCCTTCTCCCCACCTCTTACCTCATCATACCTTTCATTCACTGAGAATGGGGCTCCCAAGTCAGATGATATCAGTTACATCAAATAATGTTATTATTATCATCATTATTTACTTCTAGTTTGTGCCATGTAAATTTTGACTGCTTTGATTTATGTAGGGCTTGGACCTTTCCTCGCTGCTCAAAAAGCCTCAACCAAGAGTATGGCTAGGGAAACCAGTAGTTCCTTCAGCAGCAGGAAGTGAAAAATTCACCCAGTGTCCTACTGGTGTCTTGGTAAATGTTTAACAACCAGCTTTCCAGGGGAGGAAGAGGGAAATCTATAAGTAGCGTTTGCTGATTTCCGTTTTGTAGGTATTTCTGGCATGCTGTTTCAAGCTCCTGACGTGATGTCACTGCAAAGGATTTGTGAAGAGATGGTAGTAGCAAACCAGTATATAGTAGTTTTATAGTAAAAAAAAATTAAGAAGTGGTGAGTTTTGATTATTTATCACATTGTTTTTAATATAATTTATTTAATTGCAAATTTTATAAACTTTTAACAATTGCTGTTACAAATTTCCTAAATATTTAACCATCAGCTCTTGCAATCCAGTGTGAAGGGGTTCCAGCACTCACTGCCACCTACCCTACCCTTGGAGGGGAAAGGATCACCCTCAGAGCCATGTGCTGCCTGGACACTTTAGAAACCGATATTCTGAGGAAAATGATGCCAGGGTGGAGCATTTTCGTGCCTTCCAAAGCCCCAGCTTTCATGGAACAGGGACCCATTCACCTTTAGACCATTAACCTCCCATTCTTCTCTCCCTCTTTCCTCCTGCTCTAGAAATGAGACACACCTGAGAAAAATGGGTTTCTGCTCATCTCTGGCTCAGAAGATGGGTCTCCTCAAATCTGATAATTTTGCTGTCCTTTTGTTTTGCTCCCTGTTTCCCCTCCCTGGAGCCTGTGCTCTGTGATGGGGCCGACCCTCCACTTTCTCCCCCCACCACTCTCCGTACTCTCCAAGCAAAAAGGTACCCCCCCACCTCTCTCAGTTCTGAAGAACCTCATTGCCCATCCCAGAGATGCTCCAGTGGGGGCTGTGCTCTGAACAGTGGTGCTTATGCCTATTTCCTTGGTAGATGATTCTTGGGTGAAGGAAGTGGTCCCTCTTCTGGGGATAGGGGTACCTGAGGAGATCAGAGTGGATATACCTGTCCCAGATGTGGTTGTACCTTGGGCAGAATTGCTAATGTCCACTCAAGTGGGGATGGTGTCTAGATCAGTCAAGGTTGTTTCTATTCTAGTGTTGGTCCTAGTTGAGATGTGCAGTGCAATGGATGGCTTTTGTGTGGCCTTCCTCACCATGGCCTTGTAATTCCCGCCCAGGTGATTGGGTGGGAGTGTGAAGATAGGGTATTTGTGGCTCACCAAAGGGATTGGTCAGTTTTTGCTAGCTTAACTTGAACCATTCCAGCAACAGGAAAGAGAGATCCCACCACCACCAAGGAAAAACAGCCAGGAGCAGAGAGCACGTCCTTTGGACCTGAGATCCCTGCGCTGAGAAGCTCATGGACCAGGAGACAGAGAGAGCTGTAACACTGAAGGTGGCAGAGAAGCGGAGGCAGGAAAGACTGGCAGGAGATGGCCCAGAGGGCTTCCCAGCCCACAGAGTAAGAAGGCTGAGTGTCTTTGGGCAGGAGCCTTGTGGGTGGAGTAGGGTGCCTCTAGGTACTTATCGTCAGAGCTTAAAGAGTTTTGTTAACACTTGCCCAAGCAGGGCAGAGGCCAAGGGCCAGAGAGGCACGCCTGTGAGTAGGGCTGGGAAGAGGCTGTCCTGATGGAAGAACTGTATCCTGACAGTTCCTGAACCTGAATTACAACCTGTTATTTCTCTAATAAACCTCATAATTGTGGGTATTGTCTATGAGCTCTGTGTGGCCATTGTAATGAGTTATCAAACCCAGCAAAGAAGTAGAGAGTGCCATGGGAGGGGCAGTTTGTGTCAGATTTGGTAAAGTCGGAAGAGAGAGGAGGCATGCCTGACCTCCGCCTCGTAGGACTCAGCTTCAGGCTGTTGATCTTGATTCTCCTTCCCCCTTGTGAAGTTAGAGGAGGTCAGACACTGCCCACATGCCATTTTTACAAGAGAAAAGTTCTGGATTTATTCCATCATTGATAATAATCTAGTTAGAAGTGTTTGTGTGTGTTCCAATGGAGATTGTATCCCTAGCAGAAAATACCATTCCTGATTAAGTGGTGGTTCATCCTTGGGCAGAGATTCCTGCTCCAATAATGCTGGTGCCTGGGGAAGGGTAGATGTACCTGATCCAGTGATGTTTGTGCCTGTTTCCATGGTAGTTATCACTGGGGCAAGAGTGCTTACATCCTGAGCCAGGGTGGGTATACCTGGTCCTGTGGTCCCTGTGCCTTCAGCAGAAGTTCTTAGTCCCAGTTCAATAGAAGCTGTGTATCTTGATCAGATGTGGATGTGTCTGTTCTAGTAGAAATTGTGCTTTAGGCAGAGGCAGATATGCCAAATGTAGTGATTGTTGTGTCTTGGGAAGAGGTGGTCTTGCTTGTTCCGGTGGGGACTGTGCATTTGGTAGGGGTCATTGTCCCTATTACTTTAGTGGTTGACCTTTCAGCAAAAGTTGTGTTGGTGATACCTGGGGTTATGGGTATGCCTGGAACAAAAAACAAAACAAAACAAAAACCAATTACCTGGAGTCAATTCCAATTCTTAGCAATCCCATGTGTTCCTGAGTAGAACTGTACTCCATGAGGTTTTCATGTCTGTGAACTTTAAGAAGCAGATCACCAGGCCTTTCTTCTAAAGTACCTCTAGGTGGATTTGAACTGCCAACCTTTCTGTTAATAGTCAAGTGCTTAAATGTTTTTGCCACTCAGGGAATCCTGTGGCTGGAGCACAGGTACTTAAAGCAACTCTACTGCAGGTCTTGGTAATGATAAGGATGGTAAATTCTGTCCTAGGATTGGTGGTGATTGAAATAAAAGACGTTGTGCCCCCATTCCACTCCAACATCTCGTTTTCTATGTTAGTCCATTCTCTTTCAGCTTCTAGAACTCACATTCACTGTTCTTTTTATGTATCTTGGAGTATAAGCTCCAAAAAACACAAAAATGTCTATTTTTTTTACAGGGTACAGTATCCAGCACATACTAGACAATCAATATCTGTGGAATGAACCCCCAGCTATATTTTGCTTGTCAGTTCCCTTCTATCAGGCATCACACACCATGAATATTCTTTTACCCACAGAATCCAAATGGTCTGAAGTGGTTCCTTCTCTAGGAAGCCCTGCCAGATTTATGAAGGGGATAAACCAAAACCAAACTCACTGCTGTTGAGTCGATTCCAACCCATAGCAACCCTATACAATTAAAACTCCCGTAGAGTCTATTCCCAACTTCCTGTCACAATATAGCCTCAAGACTAACTGTGGATGAAGGAACTCCCAAGTCCCTTACCCATTACAATCTGTTCTTTATGCTTGGTCAGCTGTCATTATATCATTTCTGCTGGCCTTATTCAGCGTCTAAACAAGATTGGACTGTAAGCCCTCTGCTCCCCAGTAGCTGGGAGTGGCCCAAGGGTAGTGTCTTAGTCATCTAGTGCTGCTATAACAGGAAGTGGGTGGCTTTAACAAACAGAAATTTATTTTCTCACAGTCTAGTAGGCTAGAAGTCCAAATTCAGGATGCCAGCTCCAGGGGAAGTCTTCCTTTCTCTGTAGACTCTGGAGAAAGGTCCTTGTCATCAATCTTCCCCTGGTCTAGTAGCTTCTCAGCACAGGGACCCTGGGCCCAAAGGACATGCTCTGCTCTTGGCACTACTTTCTTGGTGGTGTGAGGACACTCTGTCTCTCTGCTCGCTTCTGTCTTTTATATCTCAACAGAGATTGACTCAAGACACTATCTAATCTTACAGATTGAGTCCTGCCTCATTAACATAACTGCCTCTAATCCTCCCTCTTTAACATCATAGAAGTAGGATTTACAACACATATGAAAATCACATCAGATGACAAAGTGGTGGACAATCACACAATACTGGGAATCATTGCCTAGCCAAGCAGACACACATTCTTGGGGACAGAATTCAATACATAGCAGGTAGATACAACCTTAATCATTCAGCTTGTCTAGCACACAGCACTGACGAGAAGAACCAGCCGAAGTTCCCCAGGTAGAGAAACTCCTATGAACTCTTCAGAAGACAAAAGAGGTGCACCCCGATCGAGGAGGGTCAGAAGCAAGAACTCGCCTCCCTAGTTGTAATTGCTTTCTGTAGATCCCATCCAGTGCATATGCTGGTGAAATCTAGTAGCATCAGACCTCGTCGACATTCAGGAGGAAGGATGAGAATCAAGGTCAGCACAAAGTTGATTCCTATGAGGTGGAGGTTAGACATACCTCTACTCTTCAACTTTTTCACCATTTCTGATACCAACCACCACCACCCCCATGCCTCTCTAGTTCTTCGCTAGGTTCATTAATTTGTTGCAATGACCACACAGAACTCACAGGCCATATTCATAATTATGTGGCTTGTTAGGAAAGAAACAGGCTATAATCTGGGATCAGGATCAACTTGGAAGTAACAGGATACAACTCAGGAGACAGGAGACAGTTCTTCAATCAGGACAGCTTCCAACCAAGACAGCTCTCAGCTTCTTCTTGTCCATGCCCACTGCCAACAGGCCCTTCTCTTGGCCATGCCCACTGCTGCCTGGCCTTCGCTCAGCCTCTGTCCTGCTCAGGCAAGTGTTACAGCTCTTTACCTCCACAGACAAGAGCCCAGAGGCACCCTACTCCACCAGCAAGCCTCCTACTTGAAGGTGTTCAGCTCTCTCTCGTTCAGTAGGTCTGCAAGTGTACTGCAGCTGCCTTGCAAAGTTCTCCTGGTTTCCTCTGCTAGCACTGCTTGTCACCATTTCTTGGCCCCTGAGCTCTGCTGTTGTTGCCACAGTTTCTCATTTCTCACCATCTCCAGTGTTATAGTTCTCTCTCTCCTATGTCTAGGAGGCTGTCAGCACAGGGATCCTGGGTCCAAAGAACGTGCTCCATTTTAGGCTCTTCTTCTTGATGGTAATGAAGTCCCTGGAACCTCTGTGGGATTAGTCCTTATAAGCCTAGCAGGATGGCAAAAACGACCAATCCATGATCTGGATCACGAGTTGGTCAATTCGATTGAGTGGTTTTATGCACCCTATTTGCATAGTATACTGACCAATTCCTGCAAGATGTATAAAATAGACCCATCACAGGGCAGGTTGTATCCCAGCCAATTACTTTAGGCAGAATTATAAACTCAAGGCCAGAAAAAAAAAAGCCATGTATAAAAACCCATAGCACTGCAGCTGGTGAATGTTCAACAATGATTTTCTGTGGTGCAAATACTCCCACCATGGCCATTTTCCAGTTACCAAGGTGACATCACTGAATGCGGAGCTGGAAGAGATGCACAGCACACATATTTCCACCAGACAGATGCAATAGATATACATAACTTCATAAGCATAGATAACAGTAAAACAAAGCAAAGTAAGTCTGAAATGATGAGTTTTGAATATTTGTTGCTTTTACTTATTTATTTTTCAACTTTTAAAAAATATAATTTAGTTCATTGTAAATTTGTATAGTTTAATTTTTAAATTAAAATGATGGCTGTGTTTCAAAAAAAATCCTGAAAATTTAACAATGGGCTCCAGCACATCACTGCTCTCATCTCAACAGACGCCACTCTCTCACCCCCAGATTCCATGCCCCAGAAGCCCAGAGTCTATCTTCCCTATCTTTGGGTCTCTCTTCCCCCATTCATTCAAGATGTGTTTTTGAGTGCCTACCACACACTTAGCAATGCTCAGAGGTCCAGTTCTCAATTCCTGTTCACCTAAAACCTCACTTTGTCCTACCCCATAAATTCTGTTCACTGGCGCTTCATTCTCACACCCCTACTCTGGCCCTGCTATCTCAGGCACTCAGAACTTCTTGTGCAGGAAACAAGATCTCGAGCTGGAACCAGTTCTCAAGCCTCATCTCCCTGCCTCAGAGGGTGGGTCCCTTCACTTTGACAGCCTCGATTCCCTTGAACTGCCCTATTTCCTGCTCCTCCCCCAGGCACTGCTAATGGGACCATGCCATTCTCCAACCTCCCATACCTCTTCGCCCCGAGCCCCTCCTCTCTAAACTCAAGTTTTCTGTCTTCTGATTATAATTGGAAGAACCACAGACTATATGCCCAGACCCTCCCCAGCCCACATGATGCTATAAAGGCCTTTTTGAAAGAGAAAGAAAGAGACAATATTCTGTGGAGGGAGCCTAAGGGACCAGGCATCCAGCCTTCCCATCTGAAGCCCCAGTCCCTCCTGACAGGTGCTTTTCTTCAGGTTGAGAATTCATTCTTTAGAGACCCAATTCCCAGGACTCCAGCCCTCAGATCTCCACCTTGAGACTCTCCTCTCTCAAGAACCTCATCTTTTTTCTTTCCCTTCTAGGCCTTGATCACACCTGGCACTCCGGCATACTCTCTTTTAGCCCCAAGCAGGCAGATTATCTTGAGATGAAAAGAACAACAATTCCCCTTGCATGGTGGTTGTTGCTTCACCTTCTTCTACTTTTAGGAAATGGTGAGTGATCTTGTTGAAAAGGAGATAAGATAATCTTGGAGCCCTTGGGAGTTTGGGATAAATGTTGACAACTCCTGGGACGCACATTCTGTCCTCTTAGCTCCCATTCCCACCAAAGAGGTGAGGATCATTATTTCACTTTTTTCTCTTCAATCCAACCCAGCATCTGCCCTCTATTCTGCTCCCAGTAGCAACTCCTCCGTTCACAAGCCTGACCCATATTCTCTATAATAAATCAATCCCAAACAATTTTAGGTTGTCTGACCATCCACTGTAGGTGGAAATTCATTTCTAAAATCTCTAGCAAGAGTCACTCAGTCTCCATAATTAAATATGTCATGAGTCATGCTGTTCCACACTCACATAGTTTGAAATCCATCTAGAATTTGCCCTTCCATGGCTTTGACTCATCTGTTTTGTGCCCCTGAACAACTCAGAACAAATCTCTTCACTGTCCACAAGCCAACTTTTCATCTCAATTTCTCACTTAGTTTCTTGACTCTGACCATACCCCTAATCTTAGACATCAACATGAGTTTTATGGATTATTCCCCCAAATCTAAATTTTCAATCGTTATGTGAATCCAGATAATACCAGGAAAAGAACACAACTAGAAGGTAAAGGGCACGGCCAATGAAGTGAGCACTTCCAGTTCTGCATCCATTTGTTGAAACATCTCAATTGATATTCCATCAATTCCTGGAGCCTTGGTTTTTTTCCAATACCTTCAGTGTAGCTTGAACTTCTTCCTTCAGTACCATCGGTTCCTGATCGTATGCTACCTCTTGAAATGGTTGAAGTACTAATTCATATGTAGCACTTAGCACAAGGCCTGGCACATAGTGAGCTCTCAGTAAATTATAGCTATTTACTATTATTATTCGTTGTTGTTGTGGAACCAAACAAAATTTCTTAAGGAAGGAACCAGCCGTTCTTTCTTAATTGGCTGTAACTTCCAATGGTAATACCACAATCCTCTCCCTTGAAAAAATCACATCTTCCAATGGAACCACCACAACCTTCTCTCCTGCACCAACCACACCATCCAGTGGGAATAATACAACAGTATCAGCCCAGTCTCCAATGGAACAACCACAACAGCTACATCCTCCAATGCCACCAGCACAAGTACTCTTCTAGTGAATGAGAACAAATGTAAGGGATGCCTGAGGCCATAGGAAATCACCCTAATCACCATGGCCTTGGTTGCAATGGCTGTGATTGTCTTCACTGGGCTCCTCTTCCATCTTGTGAGTGCCTGACGTGTAGAGAACCTTTTCCTGAGGAAGGGAGTGCAGGAAAGAAAGGAAGACAATGGTGGACAGAGGGCAGGTTCATCTTGCAGATGGTGAGGAATGAGAAATCAGGAGAGGATTACAAAACAAGACATGGAAACAGGTTAGAACCATCAAAACAGGGGTCAGAAAGGCCCATACATATTCAAAGGAAATTGATAAGTAGGAGAAAGGAGTGAGGAAGGGGAGTGCTTGCCTGGGGTCTGGCTGGGATGGGAGGGCAGTGGAAGAGGGGGACATAACTCTGAAACTATTTCTTTTTTTATTTTCTAGAGAAACTCTCTATGCCCAAGTAATCTCTTCAACACAAATCTTTACTGCCCCATGACCCCAATCGTCATTCATGTTTTCAAGAGAATTATGGAGTCCAAAGTGGGTCAAAGAACACTGTAACTGATTCCAGAACAGACCAACTTCCCCCAACAGCCATGGAGCTAAACAGGAAACACAGTGGCCTAGAGCATCCCTGTAGACAGAAGCATCTCCATTCTCAAGGTCAGGGAGGGAACAAACCTGAAGCACCAGGAGCCAGAGTTTCCCTCCATTCACCCGTAGCTCTGCTTCAGCCTCGGACAGTCCTCCCTCCCTTTTGGTTTTCCCAGGACAGAAAAAAGAGGGTACAGCTGTGATTGTATTATTAACAGATGTATCTAACTATGTGGAAGCCAGACTCTGTGGATGTGTACTTTACAAATCCACCAGGTGCTCCTTGGAAACCCTAACGGGAAGTTTTACCGTGTCCTATAGGGTCACTGGTGGCGTAGTGGTTAAGTGCTACGGCTGCTAACCAAGAGGTTGACAGTTCAAATCCGCCAGGCGCTCCTTGGAAACTCTATGGGGCAGTTCTACTCTGTCCTCTAGGGTTGCTATGAGTCGGAATTGACTCGACAGCAGTGGATTTGGTTTTTATAGGGTCACCATAAGTCAGAAGCGACTTGATGGCAATGGGTTTTAGATTTTTATCTGAGCTGTTGGGGAGCCCTGGTGGCGCAGTGGTTAAGAGCTCGGCTGCTAACCAAAAAGTTGGCAGTTTGAATCCATCAGCTGCTCCTTGGAAACCCTATGGCAGTTCTACTCTGTCTTATAGGGTTGCTGTGAGTTGGAATGGACTCGACAGCAATGGGTTTGGGTTTTTGATTAATACCTGAGCTCTGGTGTGCAACAGTGAAGCACTCAGCTGCTAACCAAAAGATTGTGGTTTGAACCCACCCAGTGGCAGTTCTACTCTGTCACATGGGGTCACCATGAGTCAAAACCAACTCGACAGCACATAACAACACCACCACTTGAATGGGAGTTCCTGGGCAGTATAAATGGTTAACGTGCTCAATTGCTAACCAAAAGACTGACAATTCTAGTCCACCCAGCAATGCTTAATTCTGGTGACCTAATTCTGAAAAATCAGCCATTGAAAACCCTATGGAGCACAGTTCTACTCTGACACACGTGGACTTACCATGAATCCGAGTTGACTCGATGGCAACAAGTTTTTTTAGTACCTGAAAGACTCCTCTTCCCTGTGTACTCTCTCGGTTCTCATATGCCTTGAGTGAAATCCAGAGACCTTATCTGTCCCCATTTTTTTCCCCACTCTGCCCCCATTCCCTGAGACCTCTGAGATAGTGGAAGAAAAAAGTCAGGAAAGGTCGGGAGAGGCAGGTCCTGAACTTGACAGATTGCTTGCAAAATGGAAAGCAGTCTCTGAGCTTAGAACTTGAAGAGATGGGAAATGTGCCTGTGTGTGTTGTGGGGCAGAGAAGGGCTGGCTAGTGGGGCTACAACCCTCAGGCGTGGCCACATTCCCTGAACATCTTCTCTGGGCTGGGGCTCTTCACCAGGACAAGTGTGCGTTGCCATCTTTCTCTCCTATGGGCTCCCTGCCTCAAGTCTTCCCAGTTTTGCAAGGGCAGCTCCTGAATGCCAGGCCTCAGGACAGCGACACAAAGTCTACATATCAGCACCACAGCTCCTCTGAAGGCCTTGGCCTCGTCTGGGTCAACTTGCTCCTCACACTCACGCTCACATTCCACTGGCTCTTGCTGCCTACTGAATCATTTGCCTTTGTTCTACCATGTTAACTCTGCTAAGTCCCTTCAGCTTCTGTGGTTCTCACAGCCTGAAAGGCGGCAGTTTTCCAGAGCTTTCTTAACAGGACCACAACTATTTCGCAACATACATATTATTAATAATAATATGAAGAGGTTATAGTCAAAAGAGTAATATTTAAGATATATTGTTATAAATATATTTTTCTCACGTCCCTTACCCTCTCTCTTCTCATGACTGTGCCCCCTCCCAAGTCTCCAGCTGCAGTAGTAGAGAACTGAACCAGAAACAAATTGATATATTTTTCTTACGGATATAGTTTATTAAGAATTTATTTTCCTTAACATGTTGTTGTTAGGTGCCGTCATGAATTGAATTATGTCCCCCCAAAAATGTGTGTATCAGCTGGGCTAGGCCATAATTCCTGGTATTGTGCGATTTTCCTATATGTTGTAAATCCTGCCTCTATGCTGTTAATGAGGGAGGATGGGAGGCAGTTGTGTTAGTGAGGCAGGACTCAAACTATAAGATTGGATTGTGTCTTGAGGCAACCTCTTAAGATGTAAAACAGAGAAGCGAGCAGAGAGACCGGGGACCTCATACGGCCAAGAAAGCAGCACCAGGAGCAGACCACGTCCTTTGGACCTGGGATCCCTGCGCCTGAGAAGCTCCTCGACCAGAGGAGAACTGATAACAAGGAATCTTCCTCTACAGCCGACAAAGAGAAAGCCTTCCTCTGGAGCTGACACCCTGAATTTGGGCTTTAACCTACTAGACTGTGAGACAATAAATTTCTCTTTGTTAAAGCCATCCACTTGTGGTATTTCTGTTATAGCAGCACTTGATGACTAAGACAGATACCTTTAGGTGAATTGTCGATTCACAGCAACCTCGTGTGACAGAGCAGAACTGCCCCATAGGGTTTTCTAGCCTGTAGTCTTTACAGGAGCAGATCGCTAGGTCTTTCTCCCTCAGAGTCTCTGGGTGGATTTGAACCACCAACTTTCAGTTAGCAGCCAAGTGCTAAACCATTGTAACACCAGAGCTACATTTCCTTAATACAGTCACTGTTGATAAAATACAAGACACTTTAATAAAATGAAAAGACAAACAGACTGGAAGAAAATATTTGCAAAGCGCATGTTTGATAATTATATTTAGAATACATAAAGAAGTCTCAGCACTCAATGATTGACTGATGTCCTGTTAAAAGTGATGAAAAACTTTGGAAATGCATAGTGGTGATGGTTGCACAACATAGTGAACGTAATTAATGTCACTGAATAGTCCCTGTAAAAAGAATTCAAATGGCAACTGCTTTGTTATATATATTTCACTATAATAAAATTTTATTAAAAAAAAAAAAGCTCAGTGATAAGAAAATAACCAACCTACTAAAAAATAGTCTGTCAGTAGAGGCTTGCAGGTTACGATGCTGAATAAGCTTCAGTGGAGCTTCCAGACTAAGATGGACTAGGAAGTAAGGCCTAGAGATCTATCTACTTCCGAAAATCAGCCCAAGAAAACCACATGGATGGAACACAACCATCCGATCTGCAACTGATCAGGGAAACAGTGCTGGACTGGGCAGCGTTTCGTTCTGGTGTTCACGGGACCGTCATGAGTTGAGGGCCAATTCCACGGGAGCTAACAACAACAACAACTACTATTACTCTTTTTGTAACTCTTCTATAAGTCTAAAACTATCTCAAAAAAAAGAGAAGTTTTAACTTTTAGAATAAAACCAAAACCCTCATAGACCCTTACAGGAAAAAGGGTGAATTTTACTATCTGAAAAGTATACCCCCTGACTTAAAAAAAAATACTGCCCTTAATAGAGTCTTTTAAAACATATTTGCTTATGTTAATACTAAATACATATAAATATTTTAAAAATACATTTAAATAATATTCTTGAAAATTTTTAATGCATTTAAATAAAATTAGCAATTGAAAGAGTCAATTAAATTTGGTAACCTGGCCAGTCATTAAATTGACTTTCAGAGAATTAGCTGCCATCGAAGAGGGGAAATATAATCCTGACCCTCTTGGCATTTCTGAGCCCTGGTGGCACAGTGGTTAAGTGCTCAGCTGCTAGCTAAGAGTCTGGCGGTTCAAAGCCACCAGCCACTCCGTGGGAGAAAGATGTGCCAGTCTTCTTCTGTAAAGATTTACAGCCTTGGAAACCCTAGAGGGCAGTTCGTCTCTGTCCCATAGGGTCGCTATGAGTCAAGTTTGTTTTCGGTTTTTCTTTCAGTTAGTAGGACACTGGGAAAGAGAGAGTCCCCACAGATGGCGAGAAATTTCTTTGAATGAAAACAGAAACCAACTGTGATTTTCTAGGCACTGTTGACTGAGGCAGGGATGGCGGTTGGAGAAGGAAGGACCAGGGGCATTCTCTTCAGATTGAGTGTGACTTTTAAGTGAACTAATTTTGTTCAGTAATCGAGAAAAGCTTGTTGGGGTGAGGGCACTCAAGTAGTAAGGAAAAAAAAAAAAAAGCAGGGCTGCTGTAGAGTCATTTCTAACTCAGGGCAACCCCATGTGTGTCAGAATAAACTGTGTGCTGTAATCTTTCAGAAGTAGATCACCAGGCCTTTTTTCCAAAGCACCTCCGGATAGACTCAAACCCCTAAACTTTGGTAGACAAGTGCTTAGCCACTTACACCACCCAGGGACTCTCCAAGCGGTTAAAGCAAAGTGGTAACTCTGTGGGCTGGAGATAAGCCAATGAAAAGGGTTTGGGTGGATGACTGAGAGAAGTTGGCAGTTTTAAAGAGAGGGAGATTGGGTGTTTGTGCCCCACTTATGAATGGTTCTCCCTTTCTTACAAGGACCAAGATGCTCTACATTCTCTGACACCTCCCTGTCCCCTCACCATGTGTCACCTCCACCACAGGCCTGGCATATACCCTCCCTGGACACCTCCACCTGTGGAAAAGGAAGTCCAAGCCCCTTCTCTGGCAACAAGATATCTGTGTAGGGAATGGTTTTTACCAGAAAGTGATGCCAGCCACGCTGACAAGCTTGATTCCCTGTCACTGTGCACTCTGGGCTCCCCTCCTTACACCTGCGGCGTCTCTCTCCTGCCCTGCCCTGGCACTCTTCTCTATCAGATCCTCTTGCCTGACTGACAGAGAGCAATGGAGCGGGCTGCTCCTCCCTATAAGAAGGAAGACCCAGGAGTCCTGGATTTCCTCAGCCAGCAGCAGATATAAACCCCACAGCCAGTGTGGATGAGGGAGAAGGAAAGAAAAATAGGAGAGAGGAAAGTAGGAGGAAAAGCATCTTGGCTTCCAGTCCATGTGGATTCTCTTAAGATGAAAAGAAGAAAATACTCTGGCACCCCCCCTCCTCCTGTTCCTGCTGCTTCTGCTCAGGTGTTCGGAGCTGGGTGAGTATCTGAATTTTGGTAAAATTTCCAGGGCCTGGGAGAGATGAGGGTCAGGATCCCTGGAGAAGAAATCTCTTGGGATTCAGCAGAGCTAGTCTTGAGCAAAAGCATGGCATAGGCAAGTGAACCTTGGGAAGCTCTGGACCCTGCTTTCTGACCCCCAACTCTCTACCACAGGGAAGCAGCGTCCCTGGAGTCTTGCTCCTTCTCCTTTTCACATCTCTTTTGAAGGAAATGCTTTTGATTATTTACACTTTGTTTAAGTTTCTGTCTTTCAACTCTCCATGAAAAATGAAAAAGATCCCTGGGTGGCGCAAAAGGTTTGTGCTCATCTACTAACTTAAAGGTTGGTGGTCCCAACCCACCCAGTGGTACCAGGGAAGAAAGGCATGGCAATCCATAAAGATTAAGCCAAGAAAACTTTAGGGAGCCATTCTCCTTTGTAGCACATGGGGTGGCCATGAGTCAAAATCAACTCCACAGCAACGGGTTTTTTTTTTTTTTTTTTTTTAAATGAAAGATCCCTATTAAAGGGATTTGGGGCATCGGCAACAGGTAGGGAAGGATTGTTTTGGGTACAGGGGTCAAAAACTCCAAAATATGCCATGTAGGCTGCCTTTATGCCTAAGAATATATACCTCCAGTTCTCATGCTCTGCCAGCGGTAGTGGTGATTTGAGGGAGGAGGAATTCATCTCTTCCTTCTACTTATACCCAACTCAGTGCTGCTGTCAACCCCAATGAGACCATACCCACAACCCCTGATGACTTCTCCTCTAATCCTACCCCCAAACCAAATGAACCTTACTTGCCCCCACTTTTGCCCCAGACCTGACCCTCGAGCTCTCTCGTTCTAAATCTTACCAAGCCAGGACCTGAATTTAACCTCTAATATGAATCACAGCTCTCGTGTCATCTGTTTGCCAGAGCCCCAGGCATGATTGGATGAGAGGAGATACACACAAAGATGGAATCAGAACACCTAAGCTGCTGAAAGACCAACTCAGGAGAAAATAAGATTGTGAGTCAGGTTTATTGGTTCATGGAAAGAGACCAGGACTTGACAGAGAGAATCAAAGGCTGGGTGAGCAGACCTCCAGAGGACATGGCCTGGCTCAAGACAACCCATATTATAGTGTAAGAGGATTCCATGTGAAATAAGTTTTATCAGAATTAAATCCAAAATACCAAATGATCCTTAACTCAAATAAACCCAACCACATTATCCAGGGAGATGTTTTGTTTGGACGGGAAGGATGATTACGACAATTTTAAGCAGAGCAGATGAGGATAGGCCAACAATGATCTACTTTAAAAGACCTTACTTTTTTTGAGTAGGAGCCAGCCAAAATAGTACCACTAAGAACCCAGAAACCAGTCTTAAAAATCAGAGGCCACTAAGGACTCTACCCCTGCAGACCTGGGGACCATGGAGGACTCTACCACCGCAGATCCAGGGACCACAGGGAACAGTACCGCTGCCAACCTGGAGACCACTGAGTACTCTACCACTGCAGACCCGGAGACCACAGAAGATTATACCACTGAAAATCCAGACACTAGTCCTGAAGGAACTGTCCCTGGGGATCCAGTAACAACAGTGAAACCCCCTGGGCTCCTGAAACCCATGAGAATCATCCTCATTTCCCTGGTTGTAACGGTGGTCACTGTTGTACTCTTTGTTGGACTTGGTTTTCTAGTGGTGAGTATTTGGCTTAGGAATGTGAGGGATGTTATGAGAATGAAAGCATCTGAGGAGGATGAGGTGGGCATGAGGAGTTGAGGTAAAAAAAAAAAAAAACCAAACCCACTGCCGTCGAGTTGATGTCGACTCATAGCGACTCTATAGGACAGAGTAGAACCGCCCCATAGAGTTTCCAAGGAGCGCCTGGCGGATTTGAAGTGCCGACGTCTTAGTTAGCAGCCATAACACTTAACCACTACGCCACCAGGGTTTCCTTGAGGTAAAAAGGCGTGAGGAATTCACAGGAGTGAGGAAAGCTACACAGAGAAACTTTGAAAAACAGAGGTGAAGAAAAAGAAAAGGAGCAACTAGCATAGCAACAAGATGAGGGGAGACTTGGGGGAGACAGGGAGATAGAAGAGACGGAGAGAGTAGAGAGAAGAGGAAAGCGGAAGAGAGTACAGAAAGACATAAGGCAGGCAGAAAGAGAACCATAAATACTCTAAGACCTGGTGAGAGCCAGAGCAAGACTGGAAATTTCCGTAAGAAGAGAAGGAATTAGGGGGTTAGAGAAGAGACAAATTGGATGGTCTACTCTTGTCAGAAATTATGTATTTTTGTTCATACCCATTCTGGAGTTCTGCCAAAGATTTTAACCACCAAGATTGGGTAGACTTTTTGAACGTGAATATACTGGAGAGAGAGAGTTCATAACCATTCTCAAAGGAGAGCTCTGGTATTTTTCTGTCAGGACACCATTGATTCTACCAGAGGAGATAGGATTCCATGCCAGCCCTGTGGCTTCCTCTTGCTGACTTTTGGTCTAAAACGCAAGCCTCCAACTTCTGACCTGTTGCTCAATGGGGAAGGGCTGGACATTTTTGGCCATCCTTACCTCAGGATTTAAGGGCGTTTGAGATTTTTAACAAGTGGCAGCTTACATGACTAGCCAGCTCATTTGGTCATTAAAGCCTCATTAATTCTTGTCAGTCTTTGATGCCATTGTGCACTGACCTTTGCCCCAAGAGTTCAACTGGAAATTTTGCATCAATTTGTAAGTGTAAGTAAAGCTGGAATTAATTACTTATACAATTGAGGTGTTCTAGTTCAATTCCACCAAAATTACATCATGAAACTAAGGCATTCAACTAAGGCATTCTGAAAGATGGTTGACAAGAGGAAAATTGGAATGAAAGCCTCCATATACATTTGACTTAGGCATGAGTCATACTCAATATTCACAATTCCGGGAGAACCTTCTTGGCTGCACTGTTATTGCAAACACATGGATTATGTCATGTGGACGTAATTAAAAACCAGACAATCTTGCTCTAGGTGGGTGGATACTCTCCTCCCTCTATTCCAGGCCTCTAAGGGCTGGCATAGAATGGCCACAAGCAATGGTAACTTTTTAATCTCTTGGAGAGACTAAAAACCAGAAATGGTTCAAAAGGCTATGGGTACAGGAAGTGAGAAGAACATTTGTGTTCCTAAATTTGCCAAATGACTTTAAACCAAAAAAGTTTAAAAAATAAGAATTATCTATATCTCTACCTCCCCCCAATTCTTATTTATGGATATGTGGTTTTTTCCTTACATGACTTCAACATTTTAGAAATTATATATCTCTAATAGTAAGTGTGACTTCCTGGGTGGTACAAATGGTTAAGCGCTCAGCAACTAACCAAAAGGTTGGCAGTTTGAATCCACCTAGAGGCACCTCAGAGCCCTGATGGTGTAGCGGTTAAAAGCTCGGCTGCTAACCAAAAAAAGTCAGCACTTCAAAGCCACCAGCCACTCCTCGGAAATCCGATGGGGCAGTTCTACTCTGTTCTATAGGGTCGCTATGAGTCAGAACCGACTCAATGGCACCTAACAACAACAACAGAGGCACTTTAGGAGCCCTGGTGGCACAGTGGTTAAGAACTCGCCTGCTAACCGAAAGGTCAGCAGTTGGAATCCATCAGCTGCTCCATGGGAGAAAGACGGGGCAGTCAGCTGTCATAAAGATTTACAGCCTTGGAAACCCTTTGGGGCAGCTCTACTTTGTCCTAGAGTCACTATGAGTTGAAATCAGCTTGATGGCTTTGGGGTTTAGGCTTTTTGTTTGTTTGTCTAGAGATACCTTGGGGAGAAAGGCTTCCAAAAGGTCACAGCCATGAAAACCCTATGGAGTGCAGTTCTACTCTTAAACACATGGGGTCGCCATGAGTCAGAATTGTCTCAACAACAACTGGTATGGTATTGTGGTAAGTGTCATGAGCTGAAAGGAAATGTTGATATAAGAAGGGTTGATAGAGGTAACCATTCTCAAAGGGGAGCTCTGATATTTTTCTGTCAGGGCACCATTGATTCTACCAGAGGAGATAGGATTCCATGCCAGTTCTGTGGCTTCCTCTTGCTGACTTTTGGTCTAAAACCTGAGCCTCCAGCTTCTGACGTGCTGCTCAGTGGGGAAGGGCTGGACATGTTTGCAGACGAGCCAGACAAGTTTTGATAAATTACAAATGTTAAGAGAGGAATGGAGTCTTAAAACCAAACCACTCTCCTCCTCCCCAGAAAATTTGTTTCCAGTCTCCACTAAATCCATCCACCAGGGTTATTTATCATCCCCATGCCAGAGAATGGAGCGCACCATAAAGACCCCAGCAGTGATTACAGTTGTTTCTAAAGCAAACTAGACCTCATCAACCTCTGCATAATCATGAACTTTCTACTTCCCTCTCCAAGTCTGGAGCCCTGGGACTCCAGATGAGGAAGGCAGCTGACCCTGGAATAAGCATGTCAGTGACATTCAGAAGGATGCCATTCCTGGGGCTCTGTGCATTCTCCTAATTCTGTTTGGCCTTGGTTACTTCCTCAGGAAAATTGCCTTGAACTATCTACTAGGTTTGGTCATGAAAACTTTTCGGGGGAGATATACACAATTCAGATATAAGGGACGTTCATTAAGTCTGATCTAAGAAACAAAGCATTTGTATTAGAATGTTCCTCTGTGTGTCTCTGGGTTAAATTTTTAAATTCATTCATTTAACAAAATAGTTGTTAAGTGCCTAACCTGGGCCAGATACTCTATACCTTCCTGTTTGTCCACCTCAGTCTATCTGTGAGCTGAAGGATAAGAATTTCTGGTCTCTCAAGAGTACACACCAAAGCCCTCCAAATACTCAGGCCAAAGGATGGCATCTACAGGACGTAGCCAACTGGTCACTCAACAATTATCTGCTGAGCACCTACTGTGGGACAGGCCACCATAGCAAATAGCTGAGTCTCGTCTTCATCATGATATGAATGAGGGACACAAAGTCCTGACCTGACCTCTGACTGGGGGGACATGTCTGCCTCTGTGAGTCATAGAAGCAGTATTTCTTTCATTGGAAAGACCTATAAATGATGGTTAAGATGGCTGAGACCACGGACAAGGTCAAGGTATTGACCATAATGGCTCTGTGAGGAGTTTAGGACAAAAAGTAAAGTAGCAAAAATAGTTGACTATTGTTTGCCCACCCTGCCACAATTATCTGCATTATCACCATTATTTAATACTTATAGTATTATGATATAGATTCAGAAACACAGAATAATAAATTAAAATCTTAGAACCCAGCTTAAGTCTATTTTTTCAAAATTCATAGACCACCTGTTATCATGCGGGCATTGTGTCTTCGAGTTGGATAAAAAGTTCCTGCCCTCAAATTGCTTATCAGATAGTGCTCAAGACAGACAGGTGCACTGATAATTTTTATATGATATGGCAAGCAATATGATTGGTCCATCACTGCACTAGGGAACTCAGGAGCTAGAAAGACTCGGATTTGTCACCAGTTGGCTGGCTGCCCTCAGAGCAAGTCCCTTAGCCTCCCAGGACCTCTTCCCCAATCTTTAAAACGTAAGAATGGGATTAAATAAGTATTAAGCCAATATTCCTCAAAATTAAGTGATACATCCTGATTTGGTGTCTTCCGAGGTGCCTGTGATAGGCTCGAACCACCAACCATTTGACCTCAAGCACGTAATCCTTTGTGCCACCCAGGGATTCCCTGTTCTATGGTTGTTTGGTGCTGTTGAGTTGGATCCAACTCATAGCAAACCTTATGTATAACAGAACGAAACACTGCCCAGTACCTGTGCCATCCTCACAATCGTCGTTATGTTTGAGCCCATTGATGAAGCCACTGTGTCAATCCATCTCATTGAGAGTCTTCCCTTTTTTTTGCTGACCCTCTACTTTGCTAAGCATGATGTCCTTCTCCAGGGACTGGTCCCTTCTGATAACATGTTCAAAGTATGTGAGAAAAGTCTCACCATACTCTCTTCTAAGGAGCTTTCTGGCTGTACTTCTTCCAAGACAGGTTTGTTCATTCTTCTGGCTGCCCATGGTATATTCAATATTCTTCACCAACACCATAATTCAAATGCTTCAATTCTTCTTCAGTCCCCCTTTTTCATTGTTCAGCTTTATCATGCATAATGACTCCCTAGAAGTTCAAATTTGAGGCACCAGCTCTAGGGGAAGTTTTTCTGTGCTGTCTCTGGGAAAAGGTCTTTGTCCCTTTTTTCAGCTTCTGTTCCTGGGCTCCTTGGCTATCTTCACGTGGAGTGGCATTTTCCCCCATTTGTGCTTCCTTGCTTCCTGTGCCTAATCTGCCCTTTTATATCTCAAACATGATTGGCTTAAGGTACACCCTACACTGATGTAGCTCATTAACATAACAAAGAAACTCCTATTCCCAAATGGGGTTATATTCACAGATATAAATCTATTACCGTAGAGACTATTTTGACTCACAGTGACCCTACAGGACAGAGTTGAACTGCCGCATAGGGTTTCCAAGGAGCAACTGGTGGATTCAAACTGCTGACCTTTTGATTAGCAGCCATAGCTCTTAACCACTTTGCCACCAGGGCTCCGTCCACAGGTATAGGGGTTAGTATTCCAACACATTTTTTTTTTTTTTTGTACTTTAGATGAACTTTTACAGAACAAACTAGTTTCTCATCAAACAGTTAGTACACACATTGTTCTATGACATTGGTTAACAACCCCATGACATGTCAACACTTTCCGTTGTCAATCCTGGGTTCCCTATTACCAGCTTTCCTGTTCCTTCCTGCCTTCCAGTCCCTGCCCCAGGGCTTGTGTGCCCCTTTAGTCTTGTTTTGTTCCATGGGCTTGTTCAAACTTTGGCTGAAGGGTGAACCTCAGAAGTGGCCTCATTACTGAGCTGGAAAGGTGCCTGGGGGCCATACTCTCAGGGTTTCTCCAGTCTTTGTCAGGCCAAGTCTGGTCTTTCTTTTTGAGTTAGAATTTTGTTATACATTTTTCTCTTGCTCTGTCCAGGACTCTCTAATGTGAATGTGATGCCTGTCAGAGCAGTCAGTGGTGGTAGCCGGGCATCATCTAGTTGTACTGGACTCAGTCTGATGGAGGCCATGGTAGATGTGGTCCATTAGTCCTTTGGACTAATCTTTCCCTTCTATCTTTAGTTTTCTTCATTCTCCCTTGCTCCTGAAGGAATGAGACCAGTGGAGTATTCTAGATGGCCACTCGCAGGCTTTTAAGACCCCAGACACTACTCACCAAAGTAGAATGTGGAACATATTCTCTATAAACTGTTGTGCCAATTGAGCTAGATGTTCCCTGAGGCCATGGTCCCCACAGCCCTCAGCCCAGCAATTCCGTCCCTCAGGGAGTTTGGATGTGACTACGGAGCTACCATGACCTTGCCTGGTGCAGGGTGTGCAGGCTTCCCCATTATTGTGTACTGTCTTACCCTTCACAAAAGTTTCCACTTGTCTATTGTCTATTTAGTGTTTTTCCATCCCCATCCCTCCTCTCCCTCATAATCATCAAAGATTGTTTCCTTTTGTTATGTAAACGTTTTTATGAGTTTTTACGGTAGTGGTCTCACGTAATATTTGTCCTTTTGTGATTGACTTATTTCACTCAGCATAATGCCCTCCAGATTCATCCATGTTATGAGATGCTTCACAGATTCATCGTTGTTCTTCATCCTTGCATAATACACCACTGTGTGTATGTACCACAGTTTGTTTATCCATTCATCTGTTGATTGGCATCTAGGTTGTTTCCATTTTTTGCCATTGTGAACAATGCTGCAATGGACATGAGTGTGCATATGTCTGTTCGTGTGATGACTCTTACTTCTCTAGGATATATTCCTAGGAGTTGGATTGCTGGATTATATGGTATTTCTATTTCTAGCTTTCTGAGGAAGCGCCATATCATTTTCCAAAACCGTTGTATCATTTTGTATCCCCACCAGCAGTGCATAAGAGTTCCGATCTCCCCGCAGCCTCTCCAACATTTGTTATTTCCTGTTTTATTGATTTATGCCAGTAATGCCAGGGTGAGATGGTATCTCACTGTGATTTCGATTTGCATTTCTCTAACGGCTAGAGATAATGAGCATTTCCTCATGTATCTGTTGGCCACTTGAATGTCTTTTTTGATGGATCCAACACATATTTTGAGGGGACACAGTTCAATCCTTAATACAACTTTTTAAAGGAAAAATCTGGAAAACTGCCAGTTTTGGCTTAAAGTATTTTTATTATCTTACCTAAACATGTATAAAGAGAAAGTGAACGTAAACTGATATGCGTACAGCTCTTATGTTCCAATAAAATTAGGAAAAACAGCAGTAATTTAATATGATGCATAATATTCTTTTGTTGAAGCTAAATCTTTGCTCCCAACATTAAAATGGTACCGACTCCTGTGGCATTAGTTAAGCAAATCCTCTTCGCCACATGGTGTCTCTGTTCCTTCATGGCTTTTTCCTGTACAAACTACCACAAGACCATCAGTCTCAGTGAGTTGTGAGGCTATTTGGCCTTCACTTAATGCAAATACCTCAACTGAGTTTTAAGAAATTGTTCAATGGGAACCTAAACTGCTGTATAAACCTTCACCAAAAACACAATATTATTTAAAGGGGGAAAAAAAAAAACTGACTACAGGTCGTCTCTAACTTACAAGGTATTCTGGTTACTATGAATCGCATGAACTTTTTTTTTTTTTGTTTCTTGTATATCTTATGGCTATGAGTCGGAATGGACTCGAGGGCACTGGGTTTTGGTTGTGGGATCTTATGGTTAGTAATATGTAAATATGTACCACATACAAGGCTGCAGCTCATAAGTTGCTGATGTTGTCATTCTCAGATGTTCAAAGATCAGATGTATAAAGATACCGATAATAAAAGGCAATAATAATGAAAACAACAACAACAAAAAAGGTATTTAACTTCCATCAGAACCAACTTACAATGGAGTCATCAGAATGGAGCTCCATCATAAATTAGGGACTACCTGTTTTGTACCCATAGATAATTCTTCAAAAGAGCCTGATGCTTAAGGCAAAATGGTTTTTACTAGTTTATCTGGACCATTGTTTGACGTAAAGGTGACTTTTAGAAACCAGTTTCTTCAAGGCCCTAAGTTCAAAAGGGCATTAAGGACAATGGCCTGGGTGAGTTACCCAACCTCCATGAAAGCCAAAAATCTGGGTTCTAGGAGAAGTAAACTCCATTCCTCAGTGTTGATTTTATATTGGTCATCAGTAGGATCAAGAAAATGTATATATTGTGGGAATTTTAAAGATTATCATCTAAAGAAAATACGTGTGGCAGAAACAGCTAGTTCTCAAAGTCCATTCTCCGCTTCATTCATAGTTGGAGACCCCAAGTGTTGTTAGGGTTGCAATGTGCCCAGCTGAAATGACTCAAATCCTGGTGTCCTTCACAGCAAAGTATGAGAGTGAGATACAGTTCTGGTCAAAGAAATGTAGGCAAAAGTCTCTGGGGAGGGTATCCATTATGGAATGAAAAAGAAGAAGCTCACAAGGAACAAGCTGTTTACTCCTTTACCCTTTGTTCTTCTTCACACCTGGGATATAGGTATGAGACCAGGGATGTAGCGACCCACACTGGGACCATGAGGTGACAAACAGGAGGGGCAAGACCTTGACAATGACAGTGGTGCAGAGGAAAGAAACTGTTGCCATCGAGTCAATTGGAACTCATAGTGACCCTATAGGACAGAGTAGAACTGTCCCATAGGGTTTCCAAGGAGTGGCTGGCAAACTTGAACTGCCCGTCTTTTGATTAGCAACCAAGCCCTCAACCACTTTGCCACCAGGTCTCCCTGATAGCATTACTGAGCTGTTATACCAGCCCTGGGCTGCTGCTCCCAGACCTTTTGCAAATGAGACAATCACTGTTTAGATGATCTGAAGCTCAGTTAGGTGAGCTTCTATAATTATATCCTTTTAAAATTCTGATAGAGAACATGTGGACTACCAAGAATAAAACCCTAGCCCCCATTTTGGGAAACACTGTGGTAGGTCCTTTCTAGTGCTAAGGGTTTAACAACGTGTTACCTATGCATAGTGGGGAGTGGAAGAATAACAATAAAGTAGCAACTCCCTGCCCATAGAAGTAACAGGTGGCAAAGAGAGAGTTTCGTGATTTGAGATACTACGGTAAGAATATCAGTTTATTACAAGCGGCCATCTAAGATACAGTTATTAGTCTCTACTTGTCCAGAACAAAAAAGAAAGAAGGAAACCAAAAACTCAGAGACGAAAGTAGTCTAGAGGACTAATAGTCTACACAAACCATGGCCCTCATCTACCCTGAGACCAGAAGAACTAGATGGTACCTGGCTACCACTATTGACCGTTCCGATCAAGGCCACAATAGATGGATTCTTATAGAATGGGAGAAAGATGTGCAACAGAACTCAAATACTCAGAAAGTTCAGGCTCACTGGACCAGTGGAGACTAAAGGCCACCCTGAGACTATAGCTCTGAGATACGCTCTAAACCTTAAGCTGAAATTATTTCTTGAGGTCACCTTTTAGCTAAATAACAGATTGGCTCACGAAATACAGCATATCACCTGGGAATAATGAAATACTTTAAAAATCATCTATAGGAGACCAAACGGTCAAAAATGACTCTAAAGCAAAGATGAGAAGGTAAGGGGGCAGAGAAACTAAAATACTGGAAATGGTACAACCAGAAGGGAACGAATGAGAGTGATAGCAAAAAAAAATGTAACCAGTATCACTGAATGGTTTGTGTAGAAATTGTTAAATGGCAACCTAGTTTGCTGTGTAAACTTTCACCTTAAATACAATAAAATATTATTTTTAAAAAAAGAACATCAGTTTATCGCAAGAAAGGAGAATGACAGGGAGGAGTCTCTCAGCATAAAACCATGTGCTGTGGAGTTAATTCTGACTTATGGCGAACCCACGTCTATCAGAGGAGAACTGTGCTCCCTAGGGTTTTCAATAGCTAATTTTTCAGGATTAGATTGCCAGGCCTTTCTCCTGAGGTACCTCTGGGTGAACTCAAATCTCCCTCCTTTCATTTAGCAGCCTAGCACGTCAACCATTTGCACCACCCAGGAACTCCCCCAGTCAACACACAGTCAGGAAAAGTCAGGTCTGTCTCCATAAAATCCTCCCCCTGCATTTCGGGCTGGGACTGTGGGCTGGGTATTCACCAAACGGCACTGGCGAGCAGAAGGAACCCCAGAGCTGGCCTTCGCCTTCACAAGGGCAGCGCCTTTGCAGTTTCAGCCCATGCCTGGTTTGTGCATAGCAATAGGCATCTCTAGAGCTTCTAGCTGAGGAACCCTGTGTAGTTGAATTTCTGCACCCCTTGGACAGCGTAAGCAATTGCAGAGGCCGTGAAATCTCTGCAAACAGCAGTGCTCGTGTGACTCTCAGCCTAGAAATGTTAGCATGAGAGGAATATCAAAAGTGTTTATCTTCTTCTAATCAAATTAATTTCTGCTCCTGTTGGACTACAGGAAAATTCGATCTCAGTCCTTTTCGCTGCTTTCCAAACGTCCCAGGGTCACATATAACATTGAGGCATAATGGATACCTTTAAAGTCAATACAACTAGCCTGTACAAATTACTCCCAAAATACCCATGTTCCTCTGAGCCAGCAGTTCTGCTAAAGGCATAGGGTCTTTGCTGAGTCAGTCTGCCTCGACTCATAATGCAGCCTTCTTCTCCGGGATGTGGCCACCTCTGTGGGGCGCTGCTGGGCAGTAGGGCATGGTTCCTGCATTTGAGGACCCACAGAGAGAAGCACAGGCATCTGGTCTCTGGACAGCCATTGAAGTTAGACAAGGGAAAGGAGAAGATGCTGCAGAAACACCCGAAAGAAAATAATGAAGCCCTTGACCTACAAGATTTGGTAGTTGATCCCCAGACCACATTATGTGCATACTCGTATGACACTTGTAATTTTTGAAATTTATTACACATATCAATGAGTGCCGTGTCTTCAGTGAATGCATACAGTTCGATCCATCGCGTGAGTTCAGCCCCACTCAGCTAGTCCTCCTTTTCTGTTTATCAAGCCCAGTGTTGAAGGACTTCTTTCAGTATTGTTAAGGAGCGGTAGGTACCAAATCCAAGTGAACCCAATTGATATATGTGCCCAGATTGAGGAGACCAGGTAAGCACACCCCTTAGAGAGTTGTGCCTGAACAGGATTTATCCTTTTGGGGGCGTGTCACCCCACTGGAAAATGTCTGTAAATGCACGTTCTGGTCTTCTCTCCTGTTTTCACAAATGAAAATGTTTGGTGAAGCTGTCCATCAGTAGTGATTCAATACTCTCCCTTCATAAGGCATTCTTTGATACCTTAGTCAGCACATACTTATTTTCACATCTAGCCATGACCTTTTACTGTGAGTCTCGTTTTTTTGTTTTTGTTTTTGGTTTAGTATGTGTCAAGCTGGAGTCAGTTCCTGGGTGGTGCAAACTGTTAACATTATCACTGCTGACTGAAAGGTTAATCGTTCAAGTCCACCCAGAGGCACCTCAGAAGAAAAGTCTGGTGATCTATTTTCAAAAAATTAGCCATTGAAAGCCCTATGGAGCACAGCTCTACTGTGACACACATGGGGTCGCTATGAGTTAAAATCCATTCAGTGGCAACTGGTTATGTGCCAGGTATTCTTCTGGGAGTGAAGAGCCAGGCTAACAGAAGGAAATGACACAGTCCTTGCCCTCAAGGACAAGAAAACCAACAATTACAGTGTAGTGTACTGACTGCTTTAATAGAGATATGTATTGGGGTGGGGCTCAAAGGAGGGGCCTCACTCAGCCAGTGGAGATCCTGGAAACTTCCCAAAGGAGGGTTAATTGATACGAGACATAATATATTTGTGGGCACTCAATGTTGTTTTTACATCCGTGGTCTCATTTTATCCTCATGACAGTTCTGTGAAGTAAGAAACCATCCCATCATAGAGATGCAAAGGCTGAGGCTCAGAGAAGTTCAATAAATTGCCTCTGAATCACATTAATGGTAAGTGACAGAGGGGGACTCGGGGGGGGGAGTTAAACTCAGCTGTTCTGGCTCGAGAACCATTTACTTTTTATCTCACTGGAGCTGAATCTCAAATGTTGAACAACTGCTCAGCACCCTCCTCATAAAAATCCTATTTATCCTGCAGTCTTCTCTCTTCAGGTTTGAAATGACAAGCCCTTGAATCTTTCCTTTCGTCTGTTTGGGTTCTGAGCCAAGCAAGTGAAACCAGATGCAGTCCTCATTTTGAGGGAGTCTGAAAATGAGTCGCAGACACATAAACACAGTGGGGAGAACCATATGGAATATGTCGTCAGTTTTGACATGAATGGCATTTATTTGACTTTACTAGTGAGTTCTGCTTTTTAAAATATTTACAACATATCAGACCTCACATTGAAAAGAATTTGGAGACTGGACACAGGCAGAGGCACTCTATTTTTAGCCCAAGACCCCAATCAGAGTTTTAAGGCAACAGACCTGAATCGAGTTGGCTTTGAGATATTTAGATTTTCTCCACTCAGGAGAGTTTTTCAGCTTCTGTGCTCTATACGCGAGGAGAGCTGGCATGTGGACACTCATTTATTCATCCATCAGGTCTTTACTAGGCTCTAAGGATACAACGGAGAGCCTTATAAACAGCTTCTACCTTCAGGACAATGCCATGGGTTAAGCGCTCGACTACTAGCCAACAGGTTTGGAGGTTTGAACCCACCTAGAGGTGTTTTTTTTTTTTTAGAGGTGCTTCAGAAGAAAGGCCTATCTGCTTCCAAGATGGTCACAGCCTCGAAAACCTGTGGAGCTCGGTTCTACTCTGCACACATGGGGTCGCCATATGTCGGAGCTGGCTCAACAGCAAATGGTTAGTTAGCATCTTGGAGGCAGAGTCCCTGGGAGGTGCAAATAGTTAACAACTTAGCTGCTAACCGAAGGGTTGGAGATTTGAGTCCACCTAGAATTGCCTTGAAGAAAGGCCTGTTGATATGCTTCACAAAGCACAGTTCCACTCTGATACACATGAGGTTGCCATGAGTCAGAAAGGACTCAAAGGCAAACTGGTAAACTTGTAACCTTCAAGGCACCTGGTAGAAGCTAATAGATGTTGACTGGTCACATAGATGCCCACGTTATTGAAATGCCTCAATGTTCCACACCCTCCTCGGGGACCTTAGAAATATTCATGGCATGTTCACCAGTGAATAATTATCATCAACAATGTAAGAAGATGGCAGCAAGCAACATGAGCTACAGCTGCACCTCTGAGCAGAGGAATTTTCTAGACCCATTCCTTCTGGTTTTGATTAGTATTCACTGCTTGTGGCTTGTGCTTAGCTGCTTGCAGTTAATACCCAATGTGTGAATGGAGCTGAAGTATAATGCAGTATTGATACTGGATCACAGAGGCTGCAACTATTTTAAAAAGCAGAATTTACTAATAAAGTCAAAAAAATACCACAAATGTCAAAATTTATGAAAATTAGTTTTTAGAAAAATCAGAACTTGGTAAAATTGTTAAATTGACATAAATGAAAATTTGATTTAAATATATATTCAGCATGTGAAAAGAGATAATGGTGAGGGAAATGCAATGACTGTCAAAACTGCAAAGAAACTGGAAACTGTGTCCATGGCAACAAACAGCCTGGTCAAAACGAGGCTTCCAAACTGCTGGCATCTCCCCGATGAAATAGCATGGTATGTCCTCTAGTGGCAATGACTGGTACAGGCCCACTGCGAGATGAGCAAAAAACCAAACCCAGTGCAGTTGAGTCGATTCGGACTCAGCGACTCTATAGGACAGAGTAGCACTGCCCCATGGAGTTTCCAAGGACCGCCCGGCGGATTCGAACTGCTAACCCTTTGGTTAGCAGCAGTAGCACTGCAGCTTCATGGAAGTTGATTGCAAACTTTTGTGGCCTCAGGTGAAGTTGGCTTGCATTACTTCCCAGAGTATCAAACCCCAGCTCCCTCCTTGTCTTGCACTTTCTGGGTACTGAGGCACAGCATATGTCCACAAAACACTACCATATTTCATTGAATCTAAGACTCCATTTGCTGGAAGACATTTGCATGCACCACTAAAAAAAGAAAATCAGTCAATTAAACTAGGACATGCCATTGATTTTAAGATGCATCCCATTTGAGAGATGTCAAATGTGGAAATAATTACCAGTCTTATGATCTATAAAATACAAGTGACTTTTGGTAATCCATTTAACATTTCTGGATCTCTGTTTCCTCATGTATAAAGTAGATAGCTAATTCATTTATACAATCATTCTACTCATATTTATTAAGTGCCAACTCAGGGACAGGCACTGACTTTAGCACTGAAGATACAATGGTGAGACCGTGGCTTGCTTTTATGGGGTTTTTGTGCTAGTGGCTGTTGGATTTCTGATGATCTTTGCCAAGCTAACATTTGGTGAGTTATAATTCTATGACTCTGGATGAGTTAGAGTGAAAATAGAATGCCATATTTAAGAAGTCAGAAAACCTGGGTTATCCTCTAGTTCTGGAGCCCGTGGGAAGTTCAAACAGTTAACATGCTTGGCTGCTAACGAAAAGGTTAGGGGTTTGAGTCCAACCAGAAGTGCCTCAGAAGAAAAGCCTTGCAATCTACTTCTGAAAAGTCAGCCACTGAAAACCCGTGGAGCATTGTTCTACTCTGGCATACATGGGCAATTGGTTTTAATATAGCTCTGCCTCTAAGAGTGTTTAATGTCTCCGAGTCTTAGTTTATCCATTTATTAAATGGAGATACCATCGGCTGTCCTGCCTATTAACGAAAAAACCAAACCAGTTGCCATCGAGTCAGTTCTGACTCAGCGATCCTAAAATAGGACAGAGTAGAAGAACTGGGTACGGTTCCCAAGGAGTAGGTGGTGAATTCAAACTGCCAACCTTTTGGTTAGCAGCCAAGCTCTTAACCACTGCACCACCAGGGTTCCATCCTGCCTATATCACGGTAAAATCAAGAACTAGCTACATTTTTCTCATAGCACAGTCCTTCAAACCACATGCAGCGACAGTCAAAATGGAAAAGCCTCTGTAGAAATGGTGTCCATGGAAACAAATGGTTCTATATTTCCTGCCGATGGATGTATCTCAGGAGTTTTACTTGTCACTTTCAGGTGTTAGCATCATTTTATGTATTTAAATGTCTAAGTCAGAGTGATATCAAATCTTTGGTTCTATTGCCCAGTATCAAACTTCTCCCTCCCCACTGGACAGCCTGCTGTAGGCTGTTGTCTGACTCTTGCCTGGCAAGTCTAAAGGGAGGAGAAAGGCTGATTACCTGTCCTGATGGTATGAATGTAGGAAAGAAGGGTGGGTTAGAGACCTGTATTCCTGAATTTTTCAGGACAAAGGCTGTTCAAGTGTTTCTGATGGACTAGATGTGGACCACGCTAGAAAGAGAGCCAGCATGGGCCTAAGTTAATCTTGCCCTATATGGCCACCTAGAGGTGTGAAAAGACCTCAGCAGAGAGAAGCTGAAGTTATTGTTGCATTCCTAGGGGCTGTGGAAGGAGTAAAACTCCCTGGGTGATGCAAACAGTTTGCACTTAACTACTAACCTAAAGGTTGGTGGTTCAAACGCACCCAGCGTCACCTCAGAAGAAAGTCCTGATGATCCGCTTCCATTAAGATTATAGCCAAGAAAACCCTGTGGAGCAATCCTACTCTGAATACGTGAGATCGCCATCAGTCAGAATCAACTCAGTGGCAACAGGTTTGATTTTTTTGGTTTTGTGCACGTGTACATGGAAGGAGAAAATGACGGAAGGAGTGCTTCATTTGGAAAAGAGAACTGCAGATAAGGGGTCTCTAGCAACAGCCATGGTGGTGGTGATAGTGTCTCAGAGGAATCCATGGAGGAACCCAAGGAGAATCAGCTTTAAGCACCTACCAAAGAGTGCAAAGCCCTCTTACGACTACGCCAAGCAAGAAAGAACTCTCCTGATGAACAGATAAACAAAGTATGGTACATACACACAATGGAATACTATGCAGTGATAAAGAACAATGATGAACCCACAAAACATCTCACAACATGGATGAATCTGGAGGGTATTATGAAATAAGATAGTCACAAAAGGACAAATAATGTATGAAACCACTATTATAAGGACTCAAGAAGAGGTTTACACACAGAAAAAGGCATTCTTTGATGGTTACAAGGGTGGGGAGGGAGGGGGAGGTGAAATCACTAACTAGATAGTAGGGAAGTGTCAACTTGGGTGAAGGGAAGGACAACACACAATACAGGGAAAGTCACCACAACTGGGCCAAAGCAAAAGTATAGAACTTTCCTAGACACATTCAAGCACTTTGAGGGACTGAGTAGCTGGGGCTGGGAGCTGGGGAACATAGTCTTGGGGGACATCTAGGTCAACTGGCATTACAGTTATAAAGAAAATGCTCTACAATCCACTTTGGTGAGTAGCACCTGGGGTCTTAAAAGCTTGTGAGTGGCCATCTAAGATGCATTTTAGATGTATCCCACCCGGAGCAAAGGAGAATGAAGAAAAACAAAGACACAAGGAAAATACTAGCCCAAAGAACTAAACGATCACTTAAACCAGAGACTCCACCAGCCTGCGACCAAAAGAACTAGATGGTGCCCAGCTGCCACCAATGACCGCCCTGACAGGAAATACAACAGAGTACCAGACAGAGCAGAAGAAAAATGTAGAACAGAATTCAAATTCACATAATAATACCAGACTTAATGGTCTGACAGAAACTGGAAACTATGGCCCCCAGACACTCTGTTAACCCAGAGCTGAAACCATTCCCAAAGCCCACTTTTCAGACAAAGATTAGACAGACCTATAAAACAAACCCCCACATGTCTGTCAGTTTGTTCTACTGTGGGGGCTTGCGTGTTGCTGTGATGCTGGAAGCTATGCCACCAATATTGAAATACAGTCGGGTCACCCATGGCAGACAGGTTTGCTGAAAATCATTCAAAAGCAGCTGCAGCAGTGTATTGACAGGGAAATGCCAGAAATTCAGGCTGGATTCAGAAGAGGACTTGGAACCAGGGATATCATTGTTGATGTCGGATGGATCCTGGCTGAAAGCAGAGAATACCAGAAGGATGTTTACCTGTGTTTTATTGAATTTGCAAAGGCATTCAACTGTGTGGATCGTAACAAACTATGGATAACATTGCGAAGAATGGGAATTTCAGAACACTTAATTGTGCTCATGAGGAATCTGTACATAGATCAAGAGGCAGTTGTTCAGACAGAACAAGGAGATGCTGAGTGGTTTAAAGTCAAGAAAGGTGTGCGTCAGGGTTGTTTTCTTTCACGATACCTATTCAATCTGTATGCTGAGCAAATAATCCTAGGAACCGGACTATATGAAGAAGAACGGGGCATCAGGATTGGAGGAAGACTCATTAACAACCTGTGTTATGCAGATGACACAACCTTGCTTGCTGAAAATGAAGAGGACTTGAAGCGCATATTGATGAAGATCAAAGATCACGGCCTTCAGTATGGATTACACCTCAACATAAAGAAAACAAAAATCCTCACAACTGGACCATTAAGCACCATCATGATAAATGGGAAAAAGATTGAAGTTGCCAAAGATTTCCTTTTACTTGGATCCACAATCAACACCCATGGAAGCAGCAGTCCGGAAAACAAAAGACGCATTGCATTGGGTAAATCTCTGCAAAAGACCTCTTTAAAGTGTTAAAAAGTAAAGATGTCACCTTGAAGACCAAGGTGCACCTGACCTAAGCCATGGTATTTTCAATCGCATCATATGCACGCGCAAGCCGGACAATGAATAAGGAAGACCGAAGAAGAATTGACTCCTTTGAATTGTGGGTTTGGTTTTTTGGTGAACCTTGACTTGTAGACGATTCTCACATGGCATTTGTCTACCCCTGTGTGTGTCTTTCTGTCTATTCTGGTCTTTTTATAACTCAGAAGTGATTAGGTTTAGGATCCACCCTACACTGGCATCTGCTCATTAACATAATAAAAGAAAAACCCTCTTTCCAAGCATGATCACACCCACAGATACAAGGGCTAGGAATTCAACACGTGTTTTTCAGGGACACAATTTAATCCACAACAGCCCCAATACTGTACAACCCCTCCCCGCCCAATAAAAGAAGTAACCTAGCCATAAAGAGATTAGAGAGAAATGTGTCAAAATGTAAGAAAAAAAAAAATGGAGCTATAACGTAAGGTTTAATATTCTCTAATTTACTTTCTGAAGGAGCCCTGGTGGCATAAAGGTTAAGCATTCAGCTGCTAACCGAAAGGTCAGCGGTTTGAACCCACCAGCCACTCCAAGGGAGGAAGATGTGGCAGGCTGCTTCTGTAAAGATTATAGCCTTGGAAACACCATGGAGCAGTTCTATTTGTCCTGTAGGGTCACTATGACAATGGCAAGTACTTTTTAAGAAAGTACTTTCTAAAATAATTTCCTGTGTTTTCCAAAATGGATGTGATGATAACAATTTGCCTTTATGATGAAAAATGGTTTGTAAAGTATTTTTTAAAAACAGCGTCCCTGGGGCAGCCCTAGTGTCTCCGGCCCTGGGTGCTTTTCCTGGGGTTCTCAGTTCCCCTTTTTATAGTTCTCGTAGCTCTGCTCACCATTTGTCATCTGTCATTATGTATATGTTTGTATGGATTACGGAAACCCTGGTGGTGTAGTGGTTAAGTGTTACGGCTGCTAACCAAAGGGTCAGCAGTTCAAATCCGCCAGGCACTCCTTGGAAACTCTATGGGGCAGTTCTACTCTGTCCTATAGGGTTCCTATGAGTCGGAATTGACTTGACAGCACGGGGTTTGGTTTGGTTTGGTTTTTGTTATGGATTGAATTGTGCCCCCCAAAATATGTGTTGTAAATCCTAACCCCAAAACCTGTAGCTATAATCTCATTTGGGAATGAGTTTTCTTTGTTATATTAAAAGGTCATATCAGTGTAGAGTGTGTTTTAAGCCAATCACCTTTGAGATAGAAAAAGAGTAGATTAGGCACAGAGAAGCAAGCATAGATGGGGGATGCCATACCACTTGAAGATGACCAAGGAGCCAAGTAACAGAAGTTGAAAAGAGACAAGGACTTTCCCCAGAGCCAACAGAGAAAGAAAGCCTTCTGCTAGAGCAAGTGCCCTGAATTTGGACTTCTGGCTTCCTAAACTGTGAGAAAATACATTTCTGTTTGTTAAAGCCACCCCCTTGTGGTATTTCTGTTATAGCAGCACTAGATAACTAAGACAATGTTCAAACTATATCTTCCTCTTCTAAATGTCAAACTCTTAGAGGCCAGCAGCCATGTCTCATCCCTTTTTAACTCTCCCACAAGCACGGAAATCTCATTTCTTAATAAGTAATTGTCGAGTTTAATTGCATTAAGAACTTCAGGTGTTACTGCCTGTAGGAGACAATCTTCAAAGGAATTTTGTTGTTATTTGCCTTTGAGTTGATTTCAACTCATAGAGACCACTTTTAGTGACCTGATAAGACAGAGTAGAATGGCCCCATAGGGTTTTCTAGGCTGTAATCTTTGTGCATAGGAGCCCTGGTGATGAAGTGGTTAAGCTCTAGGCTGCTAACAGAAAGATCGGTGGTTCAAACCCACCAGCCGTTCCCAGGAGAAAGACCTGGCTTATCTGCTCCTGTAAAGATTACAGCCTAGAAAACCCTACGGGGTCACTCTACTCTGTCACACGGGGTCACTATGAGTCGAAATTGACTTGATGACACATAACAACAATCTTTATTTGAGCACCACGTCTTTCTCCCTCAGAGCTGCTGGGTGGGTTCGTACCCGCCAACCTTTCAGTTAGTCGGTGTACTTAACAGTTGTGCCACCAGGGCTCATTAAAGGAATTTTAGGAACTGGGATTTTAGGAAATGATGCAAGGAAGATGTAGAGGCGGTGGGAGACCACCTAAGGGCATTAATTTCAGCTCTAAGTTATATGCTGATTTCTAAGGAGCATGCTCCGAAGAAGAGTTTAGCTGAGTGGAGGGAGCTTGTGCTCCAGTTTCTTTGAAAAAAATAAACTCAGTAAGATTTTCTAACATTTGTTAGAATTGCCAAAAAAAATGATCAGTGCTTTATTTTATTTGTTCAAATATTTTCTGCAATTCCTTTGAGTTTTAATTTTTGCTCATACTTTAGAATCTTTTTGTTGCTTACTTAATGCAATGTTAGTATATCTGCTTTTCTTATTTCTGAAAGTTCCCATAAATGGATAGAATTTCTACAAACTAAATCCATCTTGCTTTGATCTTCAATATAAGTTTGGAAATAATTTTCCAAAGGTGAAAAATGCTGCTCTCCTTAAACTAAAAATATTCCCTGAAGTCTTTTTAAAACCAAACAATAGTTTAGCTTAAAAGAGCATTGTGCTCTTTTAAGATTCATATATATAGGATCAAACTGACAGTAGCAACTTCAAAAGATTAGATAGGAACCTTAGCGGGCAGAGAGTTTATGTTAATGGAGGACAAACAACTCAGAAAAAGACGATGAGAATGGTTGTACAAGTCCAAGAATATAATCAGTGTCACTGAATTGTACATGTAGAAGGTGTTGAACTGGTGTATGTTCTACTGTGTATATTCTCAACAACAAAAATAAAATAAATTATTTTTTCAAATGCTGCTCTCAAGACAATTAAAAGATACACACATCAAAAATAGAAGGGACAAAGTCAAAACATTAGCTACACAACTCAAACAAACAGAAAGAAAACAGCAAAAGAAGCCCACAGCCACCAGAAGAAAAGAAATAATAAAGATCAGAGCAGAAATAAATGAAATAGAGAACAGAAAAACAGTAGAAAGGATCAACAAAACCAAAAATTGGTTCTCTGAAAGGATCAGCAAAATTGACAAACCACTGGCCAAATTCACAAAAGAAAAACAGGAGAGGATGCAAATAACCCAAAGAAGAAATAACATGGGAGACATTACAACAGACCCAACTGAAATAAAAAGGATCATAACAGAGAATTACGAAAAACTACACTCCAACAAATTTGAAAACCTAGAGGAAGTGGACAAATTCCTAGAAAAACACTACCTACCCAAACTATCACAAGATGATGTTAAAAATCTGAACAGATGCATAACAAGAGACTAAAAAGGTAATTAAAAAAAAAAAAAAAACTCCCCCCCCCAAAAAGCCCTGGCCCAGATGGCTTCACTGGAGAATTCCACCAAACATTCAGAGAAGAGCTTACACCAGTACTACTTAAACTATTTTAGAACATAGAAAAGGAAGGGATACTTCCTAATTCATTCTGACATAGTCAGTATAACCCTGATACCAAAACCAGACAAAGACACCACAAAAAAAAAGAAAATTACAGACCAATATCTCTCATGAACATAGATGAAAAATTCTCAACAAAATTCTAGCCAGTAGAATTCAGCATCATATCAAAAAAGAATACACCATCACCAAGTAGGATTCATACCAGTATGCAAGGATGGTTCGATATTAGAAAATCAATCAATATAATCCACCACACAAATACAATAAAAGAATCACATGATCATCTCAGTCGATGTAGAAAAGGCATTTGACAAAGTACAACACCCATTCCTGATAAAAACTCTCAATAAAATAGGTACAGAAGGGAAGTTCCTCAACATAATAAAGGGCATCCATACAAAACCAACAGCCAACATCATTTTTACTTAAAATAAATAAATAAATAAAGAGAGGCTAAAAACATTTCCCTTGAGAACAGGAACAAGAAAAGGATACCCTTTATCACCACTGCTGTTTAACTTTGTGCTGGAAGTGCTAGCTAGAGCAATAAGGCAAGACAAAGAAATAAAGGGCATCCAAATTGGTAATGAAGAAGTAAAACTGTCCCTGCTTGCAGATGACATGGTACTATACATAGAAAACCCAAAAGACTCCACAAGAAAACTACTGGAACTAATAGAAAGATTCAGCAGAGTTGCAGGATACGAGATAAACATACAAAAATCAGCTGGATTCCTATACACCAATAAAGACCACGACAAAAAGGAAATCAGGAAAACAATACCATTTATAATAGCCCCTAAAAAAATACAATACTTAGGAGTAAATCTAACCAGGGATGTAAAAGACCTATACAAAGAAAACTACAAAACACTACTGCAAGAAACTGAAGGAGATTTACATAAATGGAAAAACATACCATGCTCATGGATAGGTAGACTCAACATTGTGAAAATGTCAATTCTACCCAAAGCAATTTACAAATACAATACAATCCCAATCCAAATACCAACAACACTCTTTAAAAAGATGGAAAAAATAGTCATTAACTTTATGTGGAAAGCAAAGAGGCCCTGGATATGTAAAGCACTATTAAAGAAGAAGAATAAAGTATGAGGACTCACACTACCTGACCTCAGAACCTACTACATAGCTACAGTTGTCAAAACATCCTGGTACTGATACAACAACAGATACAATGACCAGTGGAAATGAATTGAGAGCCCAGATATAAATCCTTCTACCTACAGTCACCTAATCTTTGACAAGGGCCCAAAGTCCACCAAATGGGGAAAAGACAGCCTTTTTAACAAATGGTGCTGGCAAACTAGATGTCCATCTGCAAAAAAATGAAACAGGACCCATACCTTACACTATATACAAAAACTAATCCAAAATGGATCAAAGACCTGAATATAAAACCAAAAATTATAAAGATCATAGAAGAAAAAATAGAATCAATGCTAGAGTCCCAAATACATGGCATTAACAGAATACAGACCATAACTAACAACACAAACTCCAGAAGACAAGCTAGATAACTGGGATCTTCTAAAAATTAAACACACTCATCAAAAGACTTCACCAAAAGAGTAAAAAGAGAACCTAAAAAACCAAAAACCAAACCCAAAAGAGAACCTACAGACTGGAAAAAAAATTTCAGCTATGACAAATTTGACAAAGGTCTAATCTCTAAAATCTTCAGGAAAATCCAACACCTCTACAAAAAAAAAGACAAATAATCCAATTAAAAAATGGGCAAGAGAAATGAACAGACACTTCACCAAAGAAGACATTCAAGCAGCTAACAGACACATGAGAAAATTCTTGCAATCAACAGCCATTAGAAAATTGCAAATCAAAACCACAATGAGATACCATTTCACCCCGACATTACATGCATGAATCAAAAAAACAGTAAACAACAAATGTTGGAAAGGCTGCGGGGAGATTGGAATTCTTATGCACTGCTGGTGGGAATGCAAAATGATACAATCATTTTGGAAAACAATATGGTGCATTCTTAGAATGCTAGAAATACAAATACCATATGATCCAGCAATCCCACTCCTAGAGAAATAAGAGCACACACATGAATGGATATATGCACACCCATGTTCACTGCAGCATTGTTCACAATAGCAAAAAGATGGAAACAACCTAAATGCCCATCAACAGATGAATGGATGAACAAACTATGGTACACACACAATGGAGTGCTATGCAATAATAAAGAACAATGGTGCATCTGTGAAGCATCTCACAACATGGATGAATCTGAGGGCATTATGCTGAGTGAAATAAGTCAATCACAAATTGACAAATATTGTATGAGACCACTACTATAGAAACTCATGAAAAGGTTTACACACAAAAAGAAACAATTTTTGATGGTTACGGGGGAGGGGAGGGATAGGGATGGAAAAACACTACATAGACAATAGATAAGTGGTAACTTTGGTCAAGGGTAAGACAGTACACAATTCTAGGTAAGCCAGCATATCTTATTCAGGGCAAAGTCATGGAACCTCCATAGACACTTCAAAACTCCCTGGGGGACCAAATTAGTGGGCTGAGGGCTCTGGGGACCATGGTCTCAAACAGCATCTAGCTCAATTGGCATAACATAGTTTATAAAGAATATGTTCTACATTCTACTTTGGTGAGTAGTGTCTGGGGTCTTAAAAGCCTGTGAGTGGCCATCTAGGATGCTCCACTGGTCTCACTCCTTCAGGAGCAAGGAAGAACAAAGAAGACTAAAGACACAAGGGAAAGATTAGTCCAAAGGTCTAATGGACCACATCTACCATGGCCTCCACCAGACTGAGTCCAGTACAACTAGATGGTGTCTGGCTACCACCACTGACTTCTCTGACAGGGATCACAATAGACGGTCCCAGACAGAGCTGGAGAAAAATGTAGAACAAAATTCTATCTCAAAAAGAAAGACCAGGCTTACTGGCCTGACAGAGATTGGAGAAACCCCAAGAGTTTGGCCACTGAACAAAAATGAGACTAAAGGGGCACGCCAACCCAGGGGCAAGGACTGAAAGGCAGGAGGGGACAAGGAAGCTGGTAATAGGGAACCGAAGGTCAAGAACGGAAAGTGTTGAGATGTCGTGGGGTTGTTAACCAATGTCCCAAAACCATATTGCACTGTTTAATGAGAAGCCAGTTTGTTCTGTAAACCTTCATCTAAAGTACAATTTTTAAAAAAAGACTTAATTAAAAACACTTTAAAATGATGTTAGCTGCTTGATATTAAATATTTAAAGTATGAGATGACATTAACTGTAATACTATATTGTGACAAAGAACCTAAACTTTGCCAAACATATAAGAAACTAATTTTTAAAATAATACCTATGGGAGAAAATAAAAATGTCCCAGGTATTGTCTGGCCCTTTAAACTTGGTGATGGCTCTACTTGTTTCTTAAGGAGCTTCTCTTCTCTGGGGATCTCAGATGCTTGAGATTCTAAGGAACTTTAAAGGCCACTTTCTCCAAACTTCCGTGGAAACAAGAATATTTTTCATTGCTTCCCAGGTAATGGTTTTCCAGTCTTTGCCAGAAGACCTCTAGTGATAGAATGTAGAGCCAGGGAGTGAGGAAAGAAAAATATCTAGGAACCTGGAAGTCTGGCTGATCAAAGAGGAAAGAAATTCAGAATCTGGGAAAGCAAGGGCATCTGAATATCAGGAAACTATAAAACTGGGTTTTGTAGTTTGAGAGAGCATCTGTGATGAGAGAAATCATGGAAATGTGGCCTAAACGGGTAGTGCTGATGGGAGGGCACTAGCAGAGGTTACAAGGAGGGAGCCTTCACAAATGCTCCACAGCACAACTCTCAAGTTTCTAGAAAAATCTATGAATAACTGAAGTTGTTTTTCCTGATGACTCTGTCAGCTTGCTTAATCATCCCATCTTTTCAAGGAAAGAAAGAAAAGTCAAGAAAAAATTCACTGTTCTCCAACTGCCTGTGTTTTTTTTTCCCCCTTCTCCCTTTTCTCTTTTACAATTTGATTTTGTCTCTGCATGTCAGTCATCGGAGTGACCTGGCTATTCTCCTCTCTGTCCACTTTTTTTCCTACTGCCAATTGACTTTCTGTACAATTCTTCCTCTGCTTCCTAACTTTTGAACTTTACTTCCTCATTCCAAATTGAGGCCTTTCCAGCCTTACTCCTCATCATCTCCATCATCGTCAATGTTATCACCATCACATGAGGATTACTGCCATTACCATCACTGTTACCACTATCATCATCATCACCACCATCACCATCGTAATCATCACCATCATCATCACCACCATCATCATAATCACCACCATCACCATCATCACCATCACCATCATCACCATCACCATCATCATCACCACCATCACCGTCTTGACCACCAGACCACCATCATCATCATCACCACCATCACCATCATCACCATCATCACATCAGGATTACTGCCATTATTACCACCGTTACATCTCCATGATGATCATCACCGTCACCAACATCACCATCACTACCATTTAGTGTCTGGTTTGTGATAAGCAAGAAAATACTTTATCTAACCCTAAAAACAATACTTTCAAGTAGATAGTACGATCCACTTTGAAGAAACTGAGGCACAAAATGGTCAAATAATTTCTTTAGAGTTACACATTTAGTAAGTTACAAAACCAAGATTTAAAGTTAGGTCTGTTTGGTTCCAAAGCTCAAACTTATCAACTAAACTTAAAAGTCTCTTCCTACTACCAGCCACTTCTTTGTATTTCTATTTCTTAATTCAAATTCCTAATAGAAAGAATCTGGCTGGTTCTGCTCAACATTTAGCACCATGCCACACCACTGGTCAAGGCTAGCCTACGGATCAGCTGGACCAATCAGCTATGACGAGAGTGCAGGCACACCTGGTCCAGATACCTCCAGCTGCCCAGGCCTGTACTCTCAGCAGGGGCTGTGTGTAGACAGGCCCTGTGATTGACGTGGCCAGCACACGTGTACATGTCTAATTCCCCTGAGAGTTTGTTGAAGAGAAGAACAATTTTTAATGCACATTTATTTAAACTTCCTCCCTTTCCACAGATTATTTGGCATGGCTTATGACAAAAATACATGCAATGAAATGATTAAATAAATACACATGAAAGTCTAAAAGAATACCAAGGAAAGGAGATATTTCCAGGCTTAGGAACCACGATACTGACGTGACTGAGAAAGTTATGTTTTAGGCTTCTGGCAACCAGAGTAAAAAGGGGAACATGAGCAGTCTATAGTCTTAGGCACAAACAGAAGCAAACAGAACTTTTCTTGACAGTAAATTCTAAAATAAATTGCTCATATGGTGTCTCTAGTAAGGGTTATAATAATAAAGCTAAGGTAATGTAAAGGTGAAAATCCTCATTAAAGTTTCTGTAGTAAATTCAATAACTGATGTCATGTGACTGTTCCCTAGAGCAAACTTAGACAAACAGAAAGGCAGAGCATTAAAACACAATGCAACAGAAGAGACTCCAGGAAAGACTAAACAAAAGTAGTACAAGGTTATAGTTGTCTTTGACCCAGAAACAGGGCTTAGAGAACTAAGAGGTGAGACGGTTGCGTTTCCCTTATGCAGTCTTCTGTAATATATGTTTTCTATCTGCTGGGCTATTGATAGGAGCCACACACCAGAAATCCTGGCTTATACTCTCGTTATGGAACGTTAGAACTTACATCTTCTGTGGCTGACTAATGTTGGTCACTGTTTCTTCAGAGCTCAGTTGGGCAGGGTGAGGCCCACGTCACTCCATGAAAGCTGAGGCATTATCCTGTGCTCCCCCGGACATAAGGCCACCAGCCTCTGCACAGGGGTGTTCTGCAGAAGCCCGTATGGTGACACCAGGATGTCCTCCCGAAAACAGTGTTGGGACTGCTCTGACACATGAACAAGAATTAGTCACCAGCCACCTCATATCACTACAACCAGCCAGACTTGTTCCCTAGCCTCGTGTTGCTTACCACACAGCTAAAATCATTATTTTGGAAAGAGAAAAAAATCGAAGCAGGTACTACCAGTCACCTGTATCAGCCACGGAAAAACTTCAGAAGTTATTCAATGCATCTTCCAAGAATAGCAACTGATTTCCCACAGAACCCTGCAAAATGTACGTAATTATCCGTACTTAGGGGTCGCTATGAGCCAGAATTGACTTGATGGCAATAAGTTTTTTTTTATTTGACATATGAAGGTCACTAGGTGTGCAAACGGTTTACTAAACCTAAATGTTGGTAGTTCAAACCCACCAAGTGGTACCACAGAACAAAGGCCTGGAGATCTGCTTCTGTTAAGTTTACAGCCAAGAAAACCCTATGGAACAGTTCTACTCTGTAACACATGGGGTCACTATGAGGTGGAATTGACTTGATAGCAATGAATTTTGGATGCTTTTTATTTGTTTAAATAGATGAAATCAACCATAGAAAGTGTTTGCAAAAGACAATTACTTTAATTTTCTATAAAAATTAATAGGTGGGGTTATCTGAACAGTATTTAGTTATCAGAACCAACCATCTCTAAAAATTTCTCCTGGTTAAAAGTTAATAAAACTGCATCATCAAGCCCACCTACATTCTATGGCAATGCCATGCATCTAGTTTATTTTAAAAGCATTTTTAAATTTCAAGCCATGGTTTTAAAAAGGAACTGGAGATGTTTCAAAAAGGAAGTGATTTGTTTCTTGTGAGGGTGTGGTGAGACAAGCATTTGCATTCAGTACTAGTAGGGGATACAAGCTCTTTGGAAATATTCTGATAATAAGTATCAAAAGCACTCTTTATGCACAAGGACACTTACTGTAGCATTCCTTATAATAGTGAAAGTGAAAACAGTTCACAAAGCCAGCAAGACGGCATATCGTATGATGTTATATTAGGCGACAATTTAAAATTAGTTTATAAAGAATTTTCACATAATTTATGACGAATTTTTCAGGATAAGAAATTTTTATCTTGTTTAAAGGTAAGAATTTTTAAAGGTAAACAATTGTTGATAGGTGTCATCAAGTTGGTTCCAATTGATATAGCAACCCTCTGTACAACAGAATGAAACGCTGCCCCGTCCTGTGCCTGCCTCACAATCGTTGCTGTTTGAACCCATTGTTGCAGTCACTGTGTCAATCCATCTCCGTGAGGGTCTTCCTCTAGTTTACCAAGCACGACGTCTTTCTCCAGGGACTGGCCCCTCCTGATAACATATCCGAAGTATGTAAGATGTGGCCTGACCATCCTTACTTCTAAAGAGCATTCTGGCTGTACTTTTCCAAGACAGATTTATTTGTTCTTCTGGCAGTCCACGGGATATTGAACATTCTTCTTCGACACCATAATTCAAAGGCATCAATTCTTCTTCGGTCTTCCTTAGTCATTGTCCAGCTCTCACATACATATGAGGCGATTGAAAATACCGTGGCTTGGGTCAGGTGCACTTCAGTCCTCAAGTGCCATCTTTGCTTTTTAACACTAAAGAGGTCTTTTGCAGCAGATTTGCCCAATGCAATGCATTGTTCGATTTCTTGTCTACTGAAAAAAACTAGAAGGAAAAATACCAAAATATTAACAATATTTATCTCTATATATTGAGATTAGAGGTTATCTTTATTTTCTTACTTACACTATATATATTTTCTCCCATAAGATTCCAAGCCCAATAAATATTATTTTTTTAATGGAAGAGGAGAAATTACTGAGTAGCAGAGAGCCTGTTTTACAGTTCTTTGGATTGCACCCAAGTGGTCTTCCTGCAGTCCTTGTTTTCGGCAGCAATATAAAGATGCAGTATTTGATGGGCATCAGGAGCAGGGAATATAAACTAGTCCATTTATTTTGGCTCTGCTTTGCTCTCTATCATTAGGAAGAAGCCAACAAAACTAAAATGAAAGCTGTAAACGCTCCTGTGTTATTCCTGGGAGATCTCTCCGTAAAATGATATGTCCATCAGCGGTCCTGGCTGCATCATTGACAAAGGAAAGGATCTTGCAGAATAGGCATTGAGTCATACATGGAAGCAGAGGCCCAAGTGCCACCTGGGGGAGGAGCAAGCCAGAGAAAATGGAGGGAAAATCAAAAGAATCACCTCATGGCTTTGGCTTCTACCTGGTGCCTGTCAATCCATGCCAGCGTCTGCCACGTTCACACAGAACACTCGACTGGTCTTCTGGTTTAATATGACTGATTGAACACACACATTTGTCTCTGTTCCTACCAGAAAGCCTATCATATGCAGTAAATTAAATTAAAAACAAAAACCTCAAACTCCTTGCCATCAAGTCGATTCCAACTCATAGCAACCCCGTGTGACAAAGTAGAACTGCTCCATAGGATTTTCCTGGCTGCAATCTTTGTGGAAACAGATCACCAGGACTTTCTCCTGCAGGACCACTGGGTGGATTCAAACCGCCAACCTTTAGGTTACTAAGTCAAGTGTGAACCGTTTGTGCCACCAAAGGCAAGAACCTACAGGGACAAAAAACAACGGTAGGTAATACAATCTAAATAAGTAAATGATTGAATGAATAAATAAATCAAGATTTGGACAACAAATGGGCAAATGTCTTATCAGATAAGAGAAAGCTAAGGGTGAGATGCGAGTGGGAGAACCTGAGAAGCAGGCTGATCTCACACAGCAGGACCCCAGGTGTACTAAGGAATTGAGATCCCAAATACCTCTGAAAGTGATGATGTACAAGGGCCTGAAAACAGAAGTTGAAAGTCTGCATATGAAGCCATTGGAGGTGCAGATCCTCTAACTCACCTCACATGTCAGAGTGACTCCCCATATTCCACCCTAATGGGTGGTTTACTCACAGGAGAGGTGGAACATGCCTCTAGAGCAAGGGTGGATTATCCCATAAGCAGGTGCTTTGCAACACATCGAAAACATGTGAAGTCGTTCACCACAGATTCGTAAGTAAGCACAAGTAAACCTGTGCTTACCTTGTTTACTGGGTACTCAGTCCCCGTCAGGGATTGTAAATTTGAAAAGAGGCTTTGGTTCTGTAGGAGGGTGTTACGGGGCTGGGAGAGAGACAGATGCCAGCCATACCTAGCAGCAGAATCTTGATGTGGTGAAAAAATGTGAAACCATTCACTATAGCAAGTAAACACAAGTAAATTTACCTCGCCTATTGGGTAATCTGATACTGAGAAGGATGAAGTAAAAGTCTGCACACAAAAACAGTCTACTTCTCCCAGTCAGTTCTGAACGCTTTGGCAGTCAGACTTGCACCAGGAAGAATAATGGTGAAATCCCCTCCGGAGTTGCCTAGACCAAGAAAAAGCCCTAGAGCAGAGACAACAAAAATAAGAGAGTTGTATTGGCTACTAAGCTATTGCCACTTAGCTTCAAACCCACTCTCCTGCGCTCTGCTTTGCCAGCTGGCCCCTCGTAGGCTCTGAGGCGGACTGCAAGGCTAGAGGAAGAAGGACTTGCTCATTTATGTTTGCTCCCGAGGTCTGTCAGCATCCCCAGAGTAAAGATTCTTCAGCCCAGCAAGAACAGTCGAGTCCGCTACCAGGGGTTAGTCCCAAATTGCTGTCTTTCCACACTCCTGTCACCGGCCTTATCACACCACCTCAGAGATAGCAGCACCCCAGCTAGGGCCTCCTCAGAGCTCTGAGTTCCAGCTCCCCAGAGCCCTTTCCCCAAGATTCTATTTAATAACCCCAACCTCTTCCCTTGGTTTGCTTTAGGGACAGTACCTGCTTCCTGCACTTTCTACCTCTGTGGCATCTCAGTGCACCCTCCACAACCACTCCACCTTTTGCCTTTTCGGACCTCAACATGTGGTCAACAATCCCTTATATAAAATTTTCTCTACTTAAAAAAATTGGTGTTTTTTCTTTCACCTAACTGGATCCTGACTGTTACAAGGTCTTCTGGAGAAACAGCCCGGCCCAATCACACTGTAGTGAGGCCCTCATTTGGAAAAAAACAGCTCCACTCACATGCTCATGGAGTTTCCAGCCAGCTCGAAATATAAGCCAAGCGTTACTTCTATCAGTCAAGGTTCAACCAGGAGACAGAAGCCCAGCCCTAATTTGAGCCAAGCAAGTTGAATATAAAGAATTACTGACTGTAACAGGGAGTAACTATAAAGGTGTAAGGAGAACTCTAACGAATACCCTGGGGCTCAGAGAGAGTACTCAATCTTCCAAGGATAAACTTGGAATGGCATTCCCCCACCCCCAGGCAGAATTGAGGCGTAAATAGAGAAAGTGTGGCTGAGCCCACGGGATGGCAGATAAATTCACTGGGATGCCCCAGCCACAGTTTGACCACAGTCCTGAGCAAGCAAAAAATATTCCTGTAGGGTGCGGGGGCTGACAGGAAAGTGCACCGAGGGAGTCGGAGTATCAGGAGCCCACTCACTGCATGTGAGGCCGGGACGCGGTCGCTAAGAGACTGCATGATCTAGAAAAGCGGCTGGCACGGAGCCCACTAGACGTCCCCACCTAGGCGGTGCAGCAGAAGCGAGAATCAGACACCGCAGCTCACTGAAACCAAGAGAAACCTCTTGCTCCTGCAGTGTTCCTCCGGCGCCCTCTACTGATGCGTAATATTGTGCTCCTTGCACAGAAGTGCTTCTTGTTGTTGTGTGCCCTCTAGTGGACTTGGACAGAGTAGACCTGCCCTTTAGAGCTTCCAAGGCGGTAATCTTTATGAAAGTAAATTGCCACTTCTTTCTCCCGCAGAGCGGCTGGTGGATTCCAATCGACCACCTTTCGGTTAGCAGCCTAGCACTTAACCACAGGGCTTCTTGTAGCAATGATTACAACTCCAGTATCACAGAGCAAGTAACAGATTGACAGGTGAGACTCAATACATTGATAACCAGCACAGTCACTATTTGATGAAATTTACTAACATGAAAGATGAGGATTGAAAAACAAGAAATAAGAAACTCAGAAAAAATAGAGACAATGCAAAAATGATAATAATAAAACTTCTTCAAAACCCACTACAATTAATATCTTTGCAGAAATAAGAAAAGATATTGCATTCATGAAAAAAAGAACGAGAGATTATTAAAAATAAACTGTAGGATTTAAAAGAAACATTGTTAATTAAAATATGATTTTAAAAGCAAAAAATTCAATAGAAGTGTGGGAATGTAAAGTTGGAAAAATGTCCTAAAAAGAAGGAGCAAAAATAAACAGAATTACATGAAATGTAGAAAATACACGAAAATTAGATGATTAATCTGAAAGAATAAGACGATTCCTAGAAAAAACAGAACAGAGGGAAGAAATTACAAAAAAAAATAAAAATTCCCAGAACTGAGAGACATAAGATTTCAAATTGAGAGGGACCATTAAGTGTCTGGGTCCCTAGTGGTGCAGTGGTTGAGAGCTAGACTGCTAACCAAAAGGTCAGCAGTTCAAATCCACCAGCCACTCCTTGGAAACCCTATGGAGCAGTTCTGCTCTGTCCTACAGGGCTGCTATGAGTTGGAATCAACTCGACAGCAAGGGGGTTTATTAAATGTCAGGCAAAACGAATGAATGCATATCATCATGAATTTTAAAAACACTGGGGACAAAGAGAAAAATCCTAAAATATTTTATAGAAAAAAAAAGGCCACATAAAAAGGATCAAAACTCATGGTATAGGGCTTTTCAACTGCAGAAACCCAGAAGATAATGGAGCAATTCTTTCAAAATTTAGACTGAAGCTTTGCTATTTAGAATTTCATACTCAGTAAAATTGTTAATCAGATGTAACAATAGAATAAAGACACTTTTAAAGTCTCAAATTTTTTTTCTCCCTTTTCTCCTTCCTCAGAGACTTACTGGAGGATGTGATCCACCAAAGTGAGGGATTAGATAAAGAAAGGTAAAGACATGGGATCCTACAAAGACAGGTGAAGGGGAACCTCAGCATGGTGCTGACAGGACTTCCAGGATGCAGCTCTGCAGGAGCCCTAGGGAGCACGAGTTCCAGATTGAAACAGGAGTTTGAGACCATCATCTTGGGAATAAACAGAGCTCCTTTACCTGACTCCAGTAGGGATGTTTGAACTGCTGACCTTTTGGTTAGCAGCCTAACAGTTTTAAAAAAAAAAGTTCCGCCACTCATGCAGACCGACTCTTCTCTTTAAAAGTAGCATCGGAAATATTCCTACATTCTTGAAAATCTACAAATGTGTAATGGGGACACCTCTCATGAATGTATAAACCTTTCTGTTTTTCCTTCCAATGTATTGTAGATTGTCTTCATTTATCCCTTTGCCTGGTATCTTGAGATTGAGCACAGCACAGTCTACACTTCTTTGTAAACATTTCTAGCAGTCAGTCAAGTAAATTTCAGGGTCCTCCATCCTCCACCATCCCATCTGCAGCTCTCCTCTCTGATTTCTCCTGTCTCCACAAAAAGCCAGCACTTCCTTAACCCTGTGATAGTGAAGTTGCTGTGGTCACAAACAAGCTTGTGCCCCTGGGGCCCAGTGAGATCCAATATGTTGTCTCTCTCTCCCAGTCTTGGCCTGTGCCCAAAAGAAAGGCAGCTGCTCTTGGGGTTTGAGACCCTCAAGTGTGTCATCCCTCACATACCCTCCTCAATTTCATCTTCCAAACTGTGTCTGATATTGGTTGATATAACCAAGATGATATAACCAACATCCTAAATTCTAAAACCTCCATCAACCACCTATTAGCTGTAGTGGCCTTGCCTTGTTCCTGAGGGACATATGCATGGCAGACACTCCAGGCAAAATCATTCTTTAAGACTGGTGCCGTGAGAATTACTCATTACCCCCCGCTGGTGAAGGTCACCTCACCCTTCCTCTGTAGCCCCAAGGGAAAGGACTCATAGGACGCCTGCCATGGCCTGCTGAGACAGGCTAGGACGCACCCTTGCCTCTTGTCTAGGCAAAAAAGGGGACTCGTGGATTCCACGTGTTCGCTATCCCAATTCGGTAAGTTAGGAAACCACAATAGTTCGGAGCCAAAACCTCAGGAATAAAGACAGCTCCTTTACATGGAATGTCCTCAATTTTTTTTAATGAGGACATATATTTTTTTTAATCTCCTCTTTCTCCTCCTTCAAATATACATAATATAGACATATATATATTTAATTGTGGTGAAAACATATGTAACAAAACATATGCCAGCTCAACAATTTCTACATGTACAATTCAGTGACATTGATTACCTTCTTCAAATTGTGCAACCAGTTTCGTGATCCTTTCCCAAATCATTCCACCGCCATTAACATAAACTCAACGCCCCCTAAGCAAAAACTCCTCTTCCCCTCCTCCCATCCCTGGTAATCATTAATAAATCTTTGGTTTTTTGCAAAAGGACAAATATTGTACGAGACAGCTTGGGAGCAAGGGAGGTATAAGGGAGCACACCCACCTGCAGATGCAGGTTTGGAGGTGGAAATTTCTAATTACATGACTGTAGGTGCTCCTCATATACTAATATAGACATTAGAGCACACAGGTGGCACAGTCAGGGAAACCACTTAGACATAACTAAACATCACAGGTTGAAGTTTCCAGGCTCGAAGGCAAAGAACCACAGACGCGGGGGACATCTATGTCAATTGGCACAACATAGTTCTCAAAGGCAATGTTCTGCATCCTACTTTCATGAGTAGCATCTGGGGTCTTAAAAGCTTGCGAGCACAGTGATCACAATAGAGGGTCCCAGACAGAGTGGGAGAAAAATTCAAATTCACACACACACGCAAAAGACCAGGCTTGCTGGTCTGACAGAGACTAGAGAAACCCCAGGAGTATGGCCTCTGAATGCCTTTTTAACTCAGTACTGAAGGCACTCCTGAGGTTTGTCTTTCAGCCAAAGATTAGAAAATTCTATAGGGCCAACAATAACACACATGAGGGACTTGCTTCATAGTTCAGTCATGTATACAAGACTAATGGGCACTCCAACCCAAAAGCAAAGACAAGAAGGCAGCAAGGGGCAGGGAAACTGAAGGAATGGAAACAGGAAACCTGGGGTGGAGGAGACCGTTGACATATAGTGGGGTTGGCAACAAAAGCCACAAAACAATCTGTGTATTAACTAATGAGAAACTAATTTACTCTCTAAACTTTCACCTAAATCATGATTAAAAAAAAGAAAACTCAGAACTAAACCCACTGCCATCAAGTCAATTCCGACTCATAGTGACCCTACAGGACACAGTAGAACTGCCCCATCAAGTTTCCAAGGAGTGGCTGGTGGATTCGAACTGCCAACCTTTTGGTTTACAGCCATAACTCTTAAACACTGCACCACCAGGGCCCTGTCCGGAGCAAAGGACAGTGAAAAAAACAAAGATTCAAGGGAGCAATTAGTCCAAAGGACTAATGGACCATGCGAACCACAGCATACATGACCCCACGACCAGAAGAACTAGGTGGTGCTCAGCTTCCACTACCAACCGCTCTGACTGAGGTTACAACAGAGGGTTCTGGACAGAGCGGGAGAAGTATAGAGCAAAAAATCAAATTCACAAAAAAGACCAGATTTATTGGTCTGACAGAGAATGGAGAAACCCCTGAGACTATGGTCCTAAAACACCCTTCTGAACTTGAACTGAAGCAGTTCCCAGAGATCACCTTCGTGCCAAACGATAGACAAGCCCATAAAATAAACAATAATACCAGAGAGAAAGGTGCTCTTTAGAACAATCAATTGTAAGAGATTAAAAGGGCAATATTTGCCCAAAAGCAAAGATGAGAAGGCAGGAAAGGATAGAAAATCCGGACTAAAGGAAACGGGGAACCCAGAGTGGAAACAGGGAGAGTGCTGACACATTGTGGGGAATGAAGACAAGGCCATGAAACACTTTATGTACAAACTTTTGAATGGGAATCTAATTTGTTCTGTAAACTTTCACCGCATGCACAATAGAAAAGAAAAGAAAGAAATACAAAAACTAATCTTTGTTTTTTATACACTTCCTTGTTTGACGTAAGTGAGATCACACAGTATTTTCACTCAGCATGATTTTTCAAGGTTCATCCATGTTGTGGCATGCATCAGGATTCCCACTGTGTGTTCTGAAATTAAGTATATACTCACAAGGAGTTTGCAAAAATAGTACAGAGATGTCCCACCCATCAGCTTCCCCCAACGGCAACACCTTAGGATATATCACATTATCACAACCCAAGAATAACACATATTTTTCTCAGTGATGGAGTTGCAGTTGGTCGATTTGGTACTTAAGACCCTAGAAATCTCTTTCCATCTATCATGACTAACAAAATAGGTCCAGACTTTTGTAGGACTGCTCTTTGAGGAGGAAGCTGACAAAGCTTTGCACCCACGCAAGCCAGTTCTTTGTGGTACAAATGTTTTTCTGATCTAGTCTATTTGCAAAGGGCCAAGAGTCACTGCAGTGGCAATAAATTGAGATGTTCCTGGCAACAGCATGGTACAGAGTGGAGCTGATGGATGCTAAAGGATAATCCAGGGACATAGCAGGGAGGAGAGCTAAGGACCAGCACAGTCGGTTATTGCAGAAGGTATTTGGATAGTTTATAAGGATATTTCCCACCTAAATGGGTTTCCTAATGAAATCAAATTTAGGTGATGGAAAACATCATTAAAATAGAGAAAACATCGGTATATTCTAGGCACCCTGAGAGTAATTTACTTATTTTTCTTGGATGAAATCGCTTCTACAGAGATACACTATTCTCTTTTAGGAAGATGAGCATAAAAGCATAGGAACTCAATTGTAGGTATTAAAACATAGATTTCTGGCTGCTTGTAAAAGAAACACAAACAACAGTGGGTTATATCCAATAGAAATTTCTTTCTCTCACCAAAACTATCCTTAGAGCCAGGCAAGTGAGGACCATGTCCTGGGCTTCTTGATTCAGAGCCCTTGGCTAGTCCTCCACCCTGTGAGTCAAGAGCTCTGAGAGGCAAAGGGGACATACTTACCCAAAGAGCTTCCATCTCTTCTTCTAAACTACACTCTAGGGACTTAACCAGTTGCGGTCAAGTGTATTTCAATTCATGGTGACCCCGTGTCATGGATTGAATTGTGTTCCCCCACAATACCTGTCAACTTGGCTAGGTCATGATTTCCTTGTATGATTGTCTCCCATTTTATCATCTGATTTCCTTATGTGCTGTAAATCCTATCACTATGATGTAATAAAATGGATTAGTGACAGTTACATTGATGAGATCTACAAGATTAGATGGTGTCTTAAACCAATCTCTTTTGAGATATAAAAGACAGAAGTGAGCAGAGAGATATAGGGACCTCATACCACCAAGAAAGCAGTGCAGGGAGCAGAGCGCTTCCTTTGGACCTGAGGTTCCTGCACCAAGATGCTCCCAGACCAAGGCAAGACTGATGACAAGGACCTTCCTCCAGAGCCAACAGAGAGAGAAAGCCTTCCCCTGGAGCTGGTGCCCTGAATTCGGATTTCTAGCCTACTGGACTGTGAGGGAATAAACTTCTCTTAGTTAAAGCCATCCACTTGTGGTATTTCTGTTACAGCAGCACTAGGTGACTAAGACACCCATGTGTGTCAGAGTAGAACTGCTCCAGAGGATTTTCAATGACTGATTCTTTAGATGTAGATCCCCATTCTCCTGAGACGCCTCTGAGTGGACTTGAGCCTCCAGCCTTTTGGTTAGCAGCCGAGAGTGTTAACTGTTTGACCAACCCAGGGACTCCTCTAGGTGCTTGGGATCCCTGAATTCCCTACACAGATGGTCCCAAGCCTGCTTCCAAGACTTGTGAGCCTCTTCCTGGGCCCACCCTCCCAAAGGGGGACCTGCTGCTGCTGTGCGCACTCCTGAGTCCCAGGTGACCAAAGGATGACTGTTTTGGGAAACTATGTGGGGCTGGAGGTTGGAGGGAACTTGGATTTGCAGGGAAAAGAAGCAGGGCAGACTGCAGGTAGGGCCCAGCAGCTGACCTCCGCACAGCTGCCACATTCTGCTGGGGGAACTCTGAGGAGCCCCAGAGTTCTAAATTCAAGTCTGCCTGTCTTAACTAGGTAGATAGAGGGCTCATATTTTCTTAGTGTAAGTTTGAAAATTTTCATGAGGAAATATGTTTTAGAATTGCCCCAGCAGTTCATATGTGTTAATAATAAAGGTAACATTTTTGTTGGCCTTAGTGGAAGAAAACATGGAGAGTGGAGGTGTGTTGGGCTTTGGAGCTCCTAAACTAAGGGTCAAGTCATCAGAGTCAAAGGAGTCCTGGTGGTTCAGTGCTTAAGTACTGTGCTGCTAACCAAAAGGTTGGTGGTTCGAACCTACCAGTCGTTCTGTGGGAGAAAGGATGTGGCAATCTGCTTTCGTAAAGCTTACAGCCTTGGAAACTCTATACGGCAGTTCTACTCTGTCCTACAGGGTCGCTGTGAGTCAGGATCTACTCCATGGACAAAGGGCTTGGTTTTTGGTGTTTGAGTCAGGCTGTTAGCGCCGCAGAGAATGAGAGCTAGCTCTTTAAATGGCTCTACAGCGCCATCTAGAGGAAAAGCCTCGCAAATTCTCTTGATTAGGATAATGTTATATTAGGGAGATATTAGTTAATATTATGACCGTGCTTCCCACCACCTAATAATAAAAAAACGAATAAGTTTTTTTAAGAATCAATAATTTTAAAAATAAAAATTAAGACGCTAAAATTAATGAAAATAAACACACAAACATAAAAATAAGCACCAAAAGACTTAAAAAATTAAAATAAGAGAAAACCATATTATATAACTATGATGTAATGCAAAACTTAAAAGAATAGCATAGACATAAGGAAGAAGCAAAGCACAACAAAACCACAAAAGACACAGTAAAAATAAATGACAAAATATTAAAATAACCTAGAAAATCCAAAATAATACAAACAAATAAAAACTCTTCATTTGGGGGAGGAGGAAAGGTTAAAATGTTTTAACTTTAGTAATTGAAGTTAAAATTGCTCCTGTTCAAAAATGATGAAATGAATAGTTGTTAGACACTGTGAAGTCAGTTTCAATTCACAGCATCCCCATGTGACAGAGTAGAACTGCCCCGTAGGATTTCCAAGGATCAGTTGGTGGATTCCAACTGCCAAACTTTTGGTTAGCAGCCATAGATAGCTCTTAATCACTGAGCCACCAGGGCTCCTCTTTAGGATAGGGCAACTGCAAGCACGGTACAACCTACTCTTATTTCTCCAATGTTGGGTGTGCTATGCGGGGCCCTGAGCAGGGCTCCCCTTGAGCTGCTCCCTCCTTTGTAATATGGAGGAGCCTCACATCCCTCTAAGAACCTGTCACAGAAAAGACAAAGTCCTAGTCCAGGAGCCCTGGGCCAGGATCAGCTAAGACACCTGAAGTGCTGAGGGTGGGAGTGGAAAGAAAAAAAGGAGAATAAAAAGAGCAAAAGAGAAGGAAGAAGAGGCAAAGGAGAGAAAGGAGAAGGGAATGGCGGAGGAATGGAGGAGAAAGTGGAAAGAGAAGAAGGAAAGGCGGGAGAAATGCCGACTAAGGACAAGAAGGAAGGACACTGTGGAGAGAAAAAGTGAACCCCAATGGCCAGCTCCCAGCCAACTCCTTGGGCAGCTGCCAGTCCTTTCCCGTCTTAAGATCTCTGGCTCAGCCCCACATGTCTTACCTAGAAGATGGACAGAAAACAAACAAACAAAAACCTTCCTTTGTAGAAGCAGCAGCAGCTGCTCTTTGTCACTTCTTGGGCTTTGGAGACTGAAATTTATTTGGGGGAAAAAGTTTGGGAGGTAGCTGGAACTCGGAAAGTCTACTTTGTGCCTGTGCTCAACCCCCAAGCCCTGTTAGCATCTAGCGTTAACTTTTTGTAATTCAGTGCTGCCTTTACTCTGCCTGGGAAGGTCACCTTGCCTTCCCCAAGCCCTCCTGATTTATCATGGAATCATCCACTTAGGGCTGCCCTATTGGCCCTGCCCAGCCCCCACACTGAGTACTCCTCACCCACAAGCCTGTGCATAGTGAGGAGGGAGTAGAGGGGGCAGGTCTCCAAGCAGGGGGCACTGCCTTAATAGGTCTAATAGTCCATCCCCAGAATTATTGTCCTGAAAAGGAAATGAGATAATGGATCTAAAGTGAGGCAGAAGTGAAAGGTGAATGTTATTTGTTGCTGTTTCCCCTGAAGGAGAAATCCGAGTTGCCCCAGGGGGATTTTCAGTTTGGAAACCCTGGCGGCATAGTGGTTAAGTCCTACAGCTGCTAACTAAAAGGTCAGCAGTTCAAATCCACCAGGTGCTCCTTGGAAATTCTACAGGACAGTTCTATCCTGCCCTATAGGGTCACTATGAGTCAGAATTGACTCGATGGCATTGGGTTTGATTTTTGTTTTTGTGTTTTCTTCGTCTCTCACTTGCAGTCCTACTCGGTAACACATGGAGTCACCATAAGTTGGAATCGGCTCCATGGCAAGGGGTTTGGTTTTGCTTTGGGGTCTCTCATATGGAACCCCTGGGTGATACAAACTGTTAACCAAAATGTTGGAGGTTCGAGTCCACGCAAAGGCACCTTGGAAGAAAGGCCTGGAGATCAACTTCCAGAAAATCAGCCACTGAAAACCTCAAGGACCGCAGTTCTACTCTGGCACACCTGGGGCAGATTTGATGGCAACTGGTTTTTTGTTGGGTTGGGTTTTTTTATTGTTTGTTTTTTGGTATCTCTCTATTTAAGTAGAGGAAACCCTGGTGGTGTAGTGGTTAAGTGCTACGGCTGCTAACCAAAAGGTCAGCAGTTCGAATCCGCCAGGCGCTCCTTGGAAACTCTATGGGGCAGTTCCACCCTGTCCTATAGGGTCGCTATGAGTCAGAATCGACTCGACGGCAGCAGGATTCAAGTAGAAGAAATTAGAGGATGGGGGAAATCCAGTCCTTCAATCTCAAAGAGTATAGGTAGAAAGTTGGGTTGTCATGGTGGAAAAGGGATGATAGGGGATGAATTTAAGTGTCATTGTGAGCAGACTCGTAGGGAAAAGAAGCTATGACAAGTGACCTGGGGCTGAACAGTGACTTTAGGAGCAGAATAGGAAGGAGGAGGAAGTGGAGCCCTGGCTGGTACTTTTAAAACTCTGGGGCTCACATATATTCAATCATTCATTCAATAATATTTGCTATTACACCCCCAATTTTGTCTCTGTTTCCTGCTTACCCAAACCAAACCAAACCCATTGACGTCGCGACACACCAAAAACCCAGTGCTGTTGAGTCGATTACAACTCATAGCAACCCTATAGGACAGAGTAGAACTGCCCTCACATACTTTCCAAAGAGCACCTGGTGGATTTGAACTGGCAGCCCTTTGGTTAGCAGCTGTAGCTTTTAACCGCTACACCACCAGAGTTTCCTATGAAGCAACAAAGTAATGGTAATATCACCACCTCCCCTTCCTCAGCCTGCCCTCTAGTGGAAATCTGTGGTAGGACTGGAGTCGAGTTTTTCCCATTTCCTCTCTTTAAAATGTTGGGTAAGGACACCTACCTCACAGAAATGTAGTGAGGATGATTAATAATTATAGCCTTGGCAGTAATAGGAATGGCAATAGTCATAGCAGCTGTGCTAAATTATTTACATGAATCACTTCCTTTAATCCATATAAGGAGGGAGGTGAAATTATAATCCTCATTTTCCAAATGAAGAAACTAAGACTCAGGGAGCTTTTCTAACCTTCCCAAGGTCAACAGCTACTACTGCCAGAAACAAATGTCTTCATACCACAAACTGGCCAGCACTGTGAGTCTCTCCTTAGTGCTGGCTCCTTTCCCTAGTCTTCTGGAAAGCAGCCTTTGACGTCTATTTCAAATGGATTTACCTTGTATAAAGTGGAGCAAGGGAGTGGCTACACTGTGTGTCTTGCACCATGTAGCTTCTTCCGAGCTCTGAAACCATCTCCCCATTCCCAGGGAAGAAACTAGGACAAATTGGATCACCAGTTACAGGATCGCTCCACTCCAGAGACCCGAGCACTCTTATCCACTCTCATCCAGCGTGCCCACTTCCTAGTAGCTAGATACCTAGAGGGGAAAGCCAACTGGTAATCAAAACACCGCTTAGTGACCAAGGAGTCAGAGTCAGCTCAAGACCAGACCCGTTGCAGTCAAGTCACCTCCGACTCATAGCAACTGTGCAGGACAGAGTAGAACTGCCCCAAGGAGCAGCTGGTGCATTTGAGGTGGCAACCTTTTCACTGGCAGTTGAGCTCTTAATCACTGCTCCACCATGGCTCCAATTAGGGTCAGGAGAAGTGGACTTTTGGGGGACATTTCATCCAGGTCATGGTGAAACACTTCCTGCAATAAAACATTGCATTAGTGTATACCAGCCTTGTTTTAAACATAATCTAAAACAGTTTAAGGAGTCCTTGGGTGGCACAAACAGTTAAGCACTCAGCTGCTAACAGAGAGGTTAGAATTTAAGTCTAACCAGAGGCACTTTGCAAGAAAAGGCCTAGCAATCTATTTCTGAAAAATCAGCCATTGAAACCCTGATGGAGCGCAGTGCTTCTCTGATACACATGGGGTCGCCATGAGTAGGAGTTGATGGCAACTGTTTTAAGATAGTTTAAATATAATACCAGATAATAAAAAATTACAACTAGAGCAAATGAAGGGTTAGAAAAATCATATAAATAGAAGGAAGGGAGAGAGGGAGGAAAGAAAGATTAGATAAAATTAAGAGTGAGTTTAGGATAAATGTCATGGTGGGGGGCACAAATTTGAACTAAGCTCCCCAGAAGCCAATTCAAAGAGGGAAACACAATTATTACATAGCTCCTAATGACCATAAAGTAAAATGAGACTAGAGTTTCCAGAGAAGCCCATATGTTTCTTTTCCTGAGACCTGGAAGGAGTTCTCCTCTGGTTCCCATTGATTGGAAATGGTGTGATAAAGTGAACATCTCAATCACACCACACCCTTACCATCAATACAGGTTTCATAGGATTCATTCATTTCTTCCCTTGTCAGGCAGAATCCATCAGAGCAATGCACCGTGCACCATGCCCGTCGGTCTGGCTTCACACAGAGAAAGATTCTACCGCAATCACGAAATAGGCGTACACATACTCCTCCATCAAACTGACACTAAGAAGTCCCTCCCTCCACCTGTCTTTGGTATATAGAGCGCGCATAACTGTGAGTTCAATGCTGTTATACGCTTAACATTGTAGCCATTGGGGCTGCTGATTAAGAGCACATTACAGCAGAATACTCATGGCTAGAACATGCCTGTCTCCCCACGGGGAGGGATGATTAAACAGCTCATGATTCTTTTCTCTGGTCCCCATTTCTTAGATTCCATAAAGCCCACCCCCTTCTGCAGCACATTCTTCCTTCCGATGGGGCCCAGTACCATGGATTGGATTTTTGCTCCGTTAGTTACAGTCTAGGAGTCCCTGGATAGCACAAATGGTTAAGCTTTCTACTACTAACCAAAAGGCTGGCGGTTCGATCCCACCCAGAGATGCCTCTGAAGAAAGACCTGGCGATCTGCTTCTGAAAGGTCACAGCCTTGAAAACCCTATAGAGCAGTTCTACTGTGCACACATGGATTTGTCATGAGTGGGAGCCAACTTGGAGGCAGCTAACAATGACAACAGTTATGGTCTCCATCCAGGCATGCTTCTCTGGGGTTACCCTTTGACTGGATTTATTTACTCCTGAATTTCCTTAGCACCGTCTGTGATTCCTTCCACAGATGGCGCCTCTCATTCACTGCATACAGATTCTCTACAGCTTTTCCGTGGGTGATTAACTTCCATCTAACTTCTCAAGAAGTCCTTTACTAGCTGTGTGACTTTAGGCAAGTTACTTAACCTCTTTGAGCTATCTTTTCATCTTTTATAATGTTGATAATGCCTACCTCGAAGAGCTGTTTGGAATTAGAGTAGCTGTAATAATAGTAACAGCAGCAAAAGTTGATTGAGTTCTTATTGTGCCAGGCACTGTGCTGAGCATTTAACATGTAAATATTTGGTTGAGTCATCTCAACAACCCTATCTCATGGAGGAATCTGATTATCCCCACTTTTGCAGATCAGGAAACTGAGGCTTAGAGAGTTTAGCGCCTCGCCCATTAGCTGCAGTAGTTACAACTATAATTATTCAATGTCACGAGAAAGGCACCAAGTACATGGGAGTTCAATGGAGGAGCCAGGAAAGGCTTCTTGAACAATGAGTCATTTGCAGATGGATGGCCATGTTTGTTTTGTTTCTTTTTTTTTATAGTAAACTTAGAACTGTATATGCTCCTGGAAAAAAAAAAAATTCAAACAATTTGAATTGTAAACTATGTACAGAGTAAAAAGTTGAAAAACCCTCCAAAGCTTTCCCCTGCTAAAAATCCAAACACATTGCCCTCCAGTCAATTCTGACTCATAGTGACCCCGTAGGACAGAGTAGAACTGCCCCATAGGGTATCCAAGGCTGTAATCTTTGGAAGCAGACTGCCACATCTTTCTCCCGTGGAGCTGCTGGTGAGTTAGAACCAACAACCTTTCAGTTAGCAGCCGAGACCATAACCACTTAATCACGAGAGCTCCCTTTCCACACTAGCTGAATACAATTCTTGACAGACCTTTGTCCATCATCTGTATTGTTTTATTTTTGGGGGGGGGGGGGAGGTATCAATTTTTTCTTTTCTGATTTTCACTAAAAAGATTGCTTTTTGTCTTGTTGTTTCAGCCCCTCCACTAGTTTAAAACATGGACCTTCAAGTTCTAGTCTAATTTGTGGTTACCCTTTGATTTTTTATCCATTGTGTATTTCTTTTTTAAAAGCATTTTTCTTTATTTTTATTGTGGTAAAATATATACAACAAATTTGCCATTCTAACTATTTTTAGGTACAGACCTGCAGCTGCATAGCATCTGTTCAAGCAACATCTGACGGCATATACCTGCATGGTTGGGTGCGCGGCCTCCCAAGGATGCCCACGGCCTGACTTGGCAGTGAGCCAGCCCTGCCATGCCCCCTCTCACCTGCCACTGGGAGGAGTGGGAGCCCAATCCTGCTCCAGAGAGCCCAAGGTCACCAAGACCATTCCCTGGTTGCCCCAGCTGGCACCCAGAGACTCCTTGCCATGAATGACCTTCACCGGCTCCTGGGGTGGGTGGAACCCCACCTGGGACCCCACCCAGCACTCACCTGAGGCAAACACAGCAGGAGTTCTCTAGGCCATGGGCCACACAGTAGCCCCCAGGCTGGTGCGTCACTTGGACCCAGGTGTTCCAACAATGTCCAAATCACAGAAGGTCCTATTTCAGAGAACCTACCATGGATGTTAAGTGATGCATGACTGTATACGGTTCAGTAACCAATGTTCTGCAACCATCATACCCTTTGATTTTTAACAAAGCTATTTTTTATTTAACATCAAAGATTAATCAGTCTTCCCCTTGAATCAAGCTTCTTTCACTTCTTTCTTCCTCCTATTTCCCCCACCCAGGTTTTGTTCAAATCTCCTGGAATTGGAATTTCTGGTGAATGAACAAAATATTTAATAGGTGGGGGAAGAAAAGGTAGGTGGGAAACAGGAGCAAGGGTGCAAAGCAGCCAGCCAAGAGCTCAAGGAGTGGGCACAGTGGTTGGACTGGGCAGGGGGCCTGGTGCATTCATTCATTCATCCATTCATTTATTGGCTCTGCAAACACTCGCTGACTACCAACAGTGGTGCCTGCCCTCGTAGAGAGCAGGGCCCAGTGTGAGGAGTAAAAGCAAACCAAACCCGTTGCTGTAGTCAATTCCAACTCATGGAGATCCCAAGAGTTAGAAGAGAATTGCTCCATAGGGTTTTCTTGGCTGTAATCCTAATGGAAGCAGATCACCAGGCCTTTTCTTCCACAAAACCACTGGGTGTGTTTGACCTGCCAACATTTAGGATAATTGTTGCCGTCAGCTGCCTAGCTGTCGTCAAGTTGACCCCAACATCAAGTTGACCCCACGTGTTACAGAGTAGAACTGAGCTCCATAGGGTTTTCTTGGCTGTAATCTTTACAGAAGCAGATTGCCAGGCCTGTATTCTGTGGCACTTCTGGGTGAGTTTGAACCACCAACCTTCAGGTTAGCAGTCGATCTCAAACCATTTGTGCCACTCGAGGACCTTTTGGGGTGAGGAGTAGAGGGAGCCAGAGTTGACCACACATGAATGACCTTCATTGGAAGCTCCAGGCTCTGCAACCAGCAACATACCTGAGCAGGGAGTGATCTGATGGGAGCTGTCGTTTAGAATGGACCAAGCCTGTAGGTATGAGACCAATTAGGAGACTGTTGTAATCATCCGGGTGGGAGGCCTCGAGAATTCCCACTTGAGAAAGAAAGACATAAACAGGAAACACATTTAACAATTAAACAAAACACCTCCCTTGCACATCAAGCACTCTGAGCCAGGCCCCACAGAACTGTCAGAGCAGTCATTTTCTCCCCTGGGTACCTGCCCCACGGAGTCAACCTTGGCAACTGCGAAGCCAGCTAGATTTGCTGTCAGGGTTCATAACGGCCCTTTTCTGCACCATTTCTCACCTGTTTCAAGCTCCCAGATCATCAAACTCTATCCCTTCAGTAATCCACACTTCCAAAAAAAAAAAAAAAAACCCAAACACACTGCTGTTGAGTTGATTCTGACTCACAGCTACCCTATAGGACAGAGTAGAACTGCTCCATAGGGTTTCCAAGGCTGTAATCTTTACAGAAGCTGACTGCTACATCTTTCTCCGGCAGGTTCTAATGGTTGACCTTTAGGTTAGCAGCTAAGCACTTAACCACTGTACCACCAGGGCTCTTTCATCCACACTTAATTCCCTCCAATCCCTTCGCTCAAGCAGAGAAATCATTGGAAAAGGCAGGTAAAAAAACAAACCAAACCCACTGTCGTCAAGTTTATTCCAACTCATAGCAACACTATAGGACAGAGTAGAACTGCCCAATAGAGTTTCCAAGGGGCACCTGGCAGATTCTAATTGCCATCTTCTTGGTTAGCAGCCGTAGCACTTAACCACTATGCCACCAGGGTTTCCAAAAGGCAGATATGATCCCGTTAATTTCCTGATTAAAATCCTGAGTTCCCATGGTTCTTCAGATAAGGATAAAAACCAAAATCCTTAAGAGAACCGACATAGGCCCTCCCCTCAGCCTCTCTCTGCTGCCCTCTGGCTTCCTTCAGATCTGGAATGCTCCAGGCTGTGCCCTTCAGGCACTTCACGAAGGTGCTCCTTCTCCCCCAAAGGCGCCTGGCCACCACCACCATCCCTCGCCCCCACTTCTCACACACACAAGTCCTTCCATAGCGCATCACTATTTTAAATTAAATATTCTTTGTGGAAACACTTGACAATGTCTATGAGGGCAGTGGTGGTTCGGTGGTAGAATTCTTTCCTTCCATTCTTGCCTTCCATGTGGGAGACCCAGGTCTGATTACCAGTCAATGCCCTTCACGCACAGCCACCATCCAACCGTCAGTGCAGGCTTAACAATTTCCTAGTTGCTATATTTTTTTTATTTATGATACTGAACAAGGTCTCCAGGTGGTGTAAATGGTTTGCACTAACCACAGTTTGAGCCTACCCAGCAGCACCCCAAAAGAAAGGCCTGATGATCTGCTTCCATAAGACCCACAGCCAAGAAAAAGAAAACCCTGTGGAGCTCAGTTCTACTCTCAGAATCAAGTCAACAGCAACAGGATAGCGAACAGGTTTCAGCGAACTCGTAGACTAAGACAGACACAAAAGATGGTTGTGACATAAAAGAATGAAATTTTTATGATAGTAATTAAAAGGAAACTGTTCCCTTTGTTTCTTCCATTAATTATGTGTCTCTTTACAAAGCAGGGATAAGTGCTTACTTGCATCTATGTAAGCAGAGAAAAACAAAGGGAATGGTACAAAGTCAAGTAGCCCCACTCTAGGCAGGAACTTTAGCAGAAATAAGATTTGACAAGAGCTGATGTCAGGCAATAATGAAAGAGAAGACAATTTCAATAGTAGGTGTCAAGGCAATAAATTAACCAAAAAGATCACTAAAATGGAGAGCTAATCAAGTCAACTCCATTCCTCATCGCCAAGAGGATTAAATCCAGATTGCCCGCTGTTATGGATTGAATTGTGCTCCCCCCACAAAAATATATATATGTGTGTGTGTGTTATAAATCCTAATGCCTACATCTGTGGTTATAATCTCATTTAGGAATATGTTTTCTTTGTTAATGAGGCAGTATTAGCATAGGGTATGTGTTAAATCAATCTCTTTTGAGATATAAAAGAGCAGTCGAAGCAAAAAAGCACAGCTGGGGTAAGATAGATGCCATGTTACATGAGATCTCCAAGGAACCAAGAAACAGAAGCTGAAAAGAGGCAACGATCTTCCCCTAGAGACAACAGAGAGAGAAAGCCTTCCTCTGGAACTGGCTCCATGAATTTGGACTTCCAGTCTCCCAAACTGTGAGAAAATAAATTTCTGTTTGTTAAAGCCACTCACTTGTAGTATTTCTGTCTTAGCAGCACTAGGTAATTAAGGCACCCACTATTTATAATAAAATACAAATAAGGAATGCATAAGTTTTCATAGTGCTAATAGGTCAACTCAGTATATCATAATGAGAGAAAAATGGATTATGTAATACTGGTCAAGAAAGGTTTTTAAGGTATGTTACATTAGGGGGAGAAAATAGGTTGAAAAATTCCAAAATCTAAATATGAAAGGTGTGCATCTTAAATAATTTTATTCCACAATGTGACACCAATTCACACTCACTGGGATAACTATAGTAAAAAAGGCAGACAGTAACAATCTTGGCAGATACAGAGAAACCACAGCCACTTTGGAAGAGTTTGGCAACTCCTCAAAAGGATAAACGCAGAATTACCAAAATGACCCAGCAATTTCACTCCTAGGTATACACTCAGGAAAAATGAAATACATGTCCACACAAGAACTTGTGCATGAATATTTATAACAGCCAAAAAGTGGAAACGACCCCAAATGTCCATCGGCTGTTGAATGGATCAGTGAAATGTAGCCTATCCATACAATTTCACTTTCAGCAAGTAAGGTTGTGTCAGGTGCATAAGGAAGATTTTTAATGGCTGCAACAATGGGCTCAAGCATAACAATGATTGTGAAGAAACAGCAGGACCAGGTAGTGTTTCGTTCTGTTGTACATAGGGTCACTATGAGTCGGAACAGACTGGAAGGCACCTAACAACACTAACAACAGCATCCATACAATGGAATATTATTCGACAGTGAAAAGGAATAAAATACTGATACATGTTATGCCATGGATGAACTTTGAAGACATTAGGCTAAGTGACAGAAGCCAGTCACAAATTACTTCCTATATAGGATTCTATTCATATGAAATGTCCATCATAGGCATATTGGTGATTACCTAGGGCTGTAGTTGGGGAGGAAGGGGGAATGACTGCTAATGAGTATGGAATTCTTCTGGAGTGATGAAAGTGTTCTAGAATTGATTGTAGTGTTGTTACCCAACCCTGTGAATGTACTAAAAAGCAACCTGAATTGTACGCTTTCAATGGTTGGATTGAATAGTATGTAAATTATATCTCAAGAAAGCTGTTTGTTTGTTTGTTTGTTTGAAAGCTTTTTTTCTTTTAAAGTTAACTAAACCCACTGCTGTCGAGTCGATTCCGACTCATAGCGACACTATAGGACAGAGTGGAACTGCCCCATAGGGTTTCCAAGGAGCACCTGGTGGATTTGAACTGTGGACCTCTTGGTTAGCAGTAGTAGCACTTAACCACTATGCCTCCAGGGTTTCATTAAAGTTAACTAGTGAAGTTTAATTAGAAGCAGCAGCAGCAGCTCAGGCTGAGGACTCGAAGCTCGAAAGTGAATCACCATGAATTGTGTAACCAGGCCTCATGTCCGACTGAGACTCAATGGTCAAAACGCAGAACGTGCAATGTTGCTTGGTCTGAGATGATATTTGGTTTCCTTTGGATATACAAGGATTACTGAAATCTCAGAATGTTATAAAAATAAAAAATATGGATATTCTACCAAGAATGGAAGAAGAAGAAGGAAGAGAATGAATAAACAAATTTAAATCCATCATACTAATTGCTGGAGAAAGACATCATGCTTGGGAAAATACAGGGTCAGTGAAAAAAAGGGAGACCGTCCATGAGATGGACTGACACAGTGGCTGCAACAATGGGATCAAACATAGCAACAACTGTGAGGATGGTGTAGAACCAGGCAACATTTCATTCTGTTATATATAAGGTTGCCTAGTCCTGCACCATCTTTGTGATTGTTGGTGTGTTTGAATGCACTATCGTGGCAATTGCATCAGTCTCTCTCATGGAGGGCTTCCCTGATTTTCACTGAACCTACTTTACCAAACATGATGTCGTTTTCTAGTGACTGGTCTTTCCTGATGACATGTACAAAGTAAGTGAGTCTAAGTCTCTCCATCCTTGCGTCTAAGGAACATTCTGGTTGTATTTCTTGCTTTCTGGAAATGAAGACGACTTGAAGCACTTATTGATAAAGGTTAAAGATTACAGTCTTTACCTCTGGTGTCTTAAACGCTAGCAATTGGCCATCTAAGATGCATCAATTGGTCTCAACCCACCTGGACCAAAGGAGAATGAAGAACACCAAGGACACAAGGCGATTACGAGCCTAAGAGACAGAAAGGACTGCATAAACCAGAGACTACATCAGCCTGAGACCAGAAGAACTAGATGGTGCCCAGTTACAACCGATGACTGCCCTGACAGGGAACACAACAGAGAACTCCTGAGGGAGCAGGAGAGCAGTGGGATTAATGCAGACCCCAAATTCTCATAAAAAGACCAGACTTAGTGGTCTGAATGAGACTAGAAGGACCCCAGTGGTCATGGCCCCCAGACCTTCTGTTGGCCTAGGACAGGAACCATTCCCAAAGCCAACTCTTCAGACATGGATTGGACTGGACAATGGGATGGAGAGGGATGGTGGTGAGGAGTTAGCTTCTTGGATCAGGTGGACACTTGAGACTGTGTTGCCATCTCCTGTCTGGAGGGGAGACGAGAGGGTAGAGAGGGTTAGAAGCTGGCGAAATGGACACGAAAAGGGAGAGTGGAGGGAGGGAGTCGGCTGTCTCATTAGGGGGAGAGCAATTGAGAGTATGTAGCAAGGTGTATGTAAGTTTTTGTGTGAGAGACTGGCTTGATTCATAAACTTCCACTTAAAGCACAATAACAATTAAAAAAAAAAAAAGATTAAGGCCTTTAGTATGGACTACACCTGAATGTGAAGAAAGTGGAAATCCTCACAACCAAACTGATAAACAACGTCATGATAAATGGAGAAGAAATTGAAGTTGTCAATGATTTCATTTTTTTTTTTAATAACATTTTATTATGTTCCTGGTGAAAGTTTACATAGCAAATTAGGTTCCCATTTGACAACTTCTACACAAATTTTTCAGTGACATTAGTTACATTTTTCACAATGTGTCAATATCCTCTTTAATTGTGTTCTGGCTGTTCCATTTCTGGTACTCTAGTTTCCCTGCTCCCTTATTGTCTCATCTTTGCTTTGGAGTAATTACTGAACTTTTGGCTTCATATAGCTGTTTTTTTAATGGAACACTGTACTCGCGAGTAATATTGTTTATTTTGTGTGCCAATCTGTTATTTCACTAAAAGATGACCTCAGGGGATAGTTTTGGTAGAAGGTAATGATTTCATACTAGTTGTACCAACGGTCAACATCCACAAAAGCAGCAGTCGAGTATTTAGATCTAAACCAAACCCGTTGCCATCAAGTCAATTCCGACTCATAGCAACCCGATAGGACAGGGTAGAACTGCCCCATAGTTTCCAAGGAGCGCCTGGTGGATTCGAACTACTGACCTTTTGGTTAGCAGCCATAGCACTCAACCACTATGCCACCAGGTTTTCCAAGTATCTAGATAGAGGAACGTTAATTGTTTAAAGCTTTAATGTTCATTATTTTATAAATTCATCAGAGTAACAAATTTAGGTTGAGTGCACTAATACAGCAGATTAAGGTGCCCTGGTGGCGCAGCGGTTAAAGCGTTTGGCTCCTAACCGAAAGGTTGGCAGTTCAAACCCACCAGCTGCTCTGCAGGAAAAAGATATGCTTTCAGTCTACTTCTGAAAAGATTTACATCCTTGGAAACCCTGTGGGGCAGTTATACTCTGTCCTATAGGGTCGTTATGAGTCGGAATGGACTCAGGGGCAGCGGGTTGGTTTGGTAATACAGCAATTAGTTTTATCTTTCTAGGCTCACCACCTTTATCTCTGTTCATCACTAACTGGGGTAGTTGCTCTGAATTCATCATGTTGGCATATCACAGTGAACAGAACTTGAAGCAATGGGATACAGGAGAGGTGAGTTTTGATGCGGTGAGGCCAGAGGGAAAGTCCAGCTCATGGAACCAGGTCAGACCTCAGCCAGAGTGAATAGTAGTAGACGGCCCTGGGTAGCCAGCAAGCAGTTTGAGACCTACTAGCATAGGAAAAGGACACTGAGAAAGTAAACAATTTCCACTCCATCAGTCATGACTACAATCATGAGGCCAAGAAGAATTTAAAAAAAAAAAAAAAAAAACCCATTGCCATCGAGTCGATTTTGACTCATAGTGACCCTATAGGACAGAGTAGAACCCCCCCCCCCATATGATTTCTAAGGAGCACCTGGCAGACTTGAACTGCTGACATTTTGGTTAGCAGCCATAGCTGTTAACCACTATGCCACCAGGGTTTCCAAAAGGACTCAATGGTCTCATAATTATCTTACAACTTTTCCCTACCATCCTCCCACATTGGAACTTGTCTAGCTGGACGTCATCTGAGACCAAAATTATTTGCACATCAGCCCATCCCACTCTTTTAGAACAAAAAATGACTGTAGCACTAGCTTTTCCTGCTACTTTGGGATAAGCCATATACATCCTGTTGGTCTATATGGGGCCAGTAACAACTCCTAGAACAGCCATGAGAGTGTTCCTACCCCAGTGTTATGGACTGTGTGTGACAAAAAAGTGTGTCAACTCAGCTAGTCCATGACTCCCAGTATTGCATAAATGTCCACCTTTTTGTCATCTGATGTGATTTTCCTATGTGTTGTAAATCCTACCTCTACGATGTTAAGGAGGTAGGATTAGTGGCAGTTATGTTAATGAGGCAGGACACTATCTACAAGATTAGGTTGTATCTTAAGTTAATCTCTTTTGAGATATAAAAAAGAGAAGCAAGTAGAGAGGCATGGGAATCTCATACCACCAAGAAAGTAGTGCCAGAAACAGAGCACATCCTTTGGATCTTGTATCCCTGTGCTGAGAAGCTCCTAGACCAGTGGAAGATTAATGACAATGACCTTCCTCCGAGCTGACAGAGAGAGAAAGCCTTCCCCTGGAGCTGGTGTCCTGAATTTGAACTTCTAGCCTACTAGACTGTGAGAGAATAAAATTCTATTTGTTAAAGCCATCCACTGGTGGTATTTCTGTTATAGCAGCCCTAGATAACTAAGACACCCGACCACAGCTAGGTCTCTGAGACTTGAAGCTCCCACTATCCTCCTACTATCTGGCCCCTGGACTCTACAGGCTCTGTGACCAGGGATGAAACTAAAAACCCTGGTTTGTGACTGATCTTCCTTCTTGAGGGATTGTGTGTGCTCACTCTCACATGTGAGAGTATGAGTAAGTAAAGCTGAGAGTCTCCTAAGTTGTGCTCACGAGGCTCCTGCCAGTCAAAAGGTGAATGCCCACCTAGGAGACATGAGGAAGACAATAGGGATATCCTTCCAACTGAATAATAAGAGCCCAAAAGGTAGGCATCTGGTCTAGAGAAAGAGATAAAATGAGAACCAGACTGCTGGCCTTCAGGTGACATAGAAAGATGGGAGAAAATTGACTTGTCGGAGGAAGGACTCCAAGTGGTGATAGAGCTGGGGAGCCTGGGCTGGGAGAATCTTTCACTTGCTCTGCGGGGTATGCCCACCCAGGCTTGCAGTTTCCAACATTACCATAGCCAAGCTTCACCTCTTACCAGCTATATGGACTTGGGCAAATTACTTAATCTTGCTGAGCCTCAGTTTCTTCTTCTGTAAAATGGAAATAAGAGAAACTGCACCCCGGATATGTGAGGATTAATTGAAATAACCCCGTAGCTCATGGTAAATATATAAGAACCCATACCCGTTGCCGTCGAGTCGATTCCAACTCACAGCTACCCTAGAGGACAGAGCAGAACTGCCCCCATGGCATTTCCAAGGGATAGCTGGTGGATTCAAACTGCAGACCTAATATATAATAAAGGAAGCTATTATTGTTATTACCCAAGGGTGTACATGTAAGTGAAAAACATCTGACTGAGTGAACACAGTTTCTTGGTGGAATCAAGTATTTAAATGAGAAGCCAACTTGCCCCTCTTGATCCTAGAATCATTCTTTTGTAACTAATTCTTGGGGGAAGTGTCACATCAATCTTAGCAGTCAACTGTGCAGCCAACTTCACCAGACCAGCCACCTGCTGTGGGGCTAAGAACTACCCTGCCATTTGGTCCCACTAGGAAGGCCTCATTGGGACAGTTTATTGCATTATAATCAATCCCTACAAATACTGAAAGTTTTTCAGTCTCTAAAGCACTTTACCATTATACTAACTGTATGTTACCATTTTAACTACCTTGTGAGGTAGGCTGGACATCTGCCTTCATCCCATTTTATAGATGAGAAAACTAAGGCTCACCTAAGCTGACAGAGCAGGTAAAGCAGAGCAGTGCAGGCACACAGAAGGGGAACCTGGGTCTTCTAACTTCTAGACAAGTGCTTTTTTCACTGTAGAACCTCACCTCCCAGGAAAGGAGAGATGGCTCCTACTACTCCAGCTGCCACTTCCACCACTACTAAAAACATACAAATTAGCACACCAGCATCTACCCCTACTGCAAACCTTGTTGTTGTTTTCAGTTGCCCTCCAGCTGGTTCTGCCTCATGGCGACCCTGTGTACAACAGATCCAAACATTACCCGGCCCCATGCCATCCTTGTTATCACCAGCATGCTTGAGTTCATTGCTGCTTTCCAACCTTGAAGGCTCATCTTCCAGTACTACATTGCACAATACTCTGCTGTGATCCATAGGGTTTTCATTGGCTGATTTTCAGAAGTACATGGCCAGGCATTTCTTCCTAGCCTGTCTTAGTCTGGAAACTCCGCTGAAACCTGTCCACCATGAGTGACCCTGCAGGTATTGGAAATACTGGTGGCATATCTTCCAGTATCACAGCAGCATATAAGCCACCACATAACAAACTGACAGATGGCTGCAAATCTTAAAACTTTTATTATATCACAGATTTCTGACCACTTTCCTATTTTTAGCAACAACTGACCTTGAGCCGAAGACCAGTCTGACAAGGCTGACCACAGCTACCCCAGGACCCTCCACTGTTGTAGCCTCAGCACCTGCCAGCCATTGACACTACGGGACAAATTTTATTCCCTTGGCTCAGAGTTACCTCTGTGCAATCCTTGGATCACTTCCATCTTTGGGCTTCAGCATTTCCCCTTTACAATGGGCCCAGCAGTGCCTGCCCAGTAAAATTGTTGTGAACCTTAGCTGGAAAGATGTGTGTGAAAGCACCTCACCCAAAGTCGTGCACGTAGTAGGTGCCCAGGAAAATTTAGTTGGTTTGGGTTTGTTTGTTTGAATTGCATACTGTACTTGAACACTCCCTGAACAGAAAATGAGAAAAATTAGGTCTGAGTCACTGACTTTGTCACTTATTAGCCGTGTAAACTTCTGTTAGCTGTTTAATCTCTCTGCACTTCAGTTTTCTCATCCGTCAAAAGATGAAGGAGATCTTATGATACCTTCCTCACAGATTGTTGTTGTGTGCCCATCAAACTGATTTTTGACTCAACATGACAGAGTAGAACTGCCTCATAGAGTTTTCTAGGCTACAATCTCTATGGCCAGATCTTTCTCCCACAGAGTTACTGGGTGGGTTCGAACCACTAACCTTTCAGTTAGCAGCCAAGAACTTAACCATTGTGCCACCAGGGCTCTTTACCTCACAATGAGAGTTAAATGAAGCAATGCACACAGCATTTTATGAGCTGAAAGGGGCTTCGCGAGGTTTGTAAGGAAATGTCAGTGAGGCCCAGGAAAGGCCATAACAAAGGTCTGCATCAGTATTAGACTGAGTGTAGCCACATGGCTCAGGAATAAGTTGGAAGAAGAGAGAAAACCGTGAGGCTCAGCGAGCCAGAGAGAGCATTCATCCATCCGTTCAGTGATTACTGAGTGCCTACCATGGCCCAGGAAGCCCTGGTGGTGCAGTGGTTAAGAGCTTGGCTGCTAACCAAAAGGTCAGCAGTTCAAATCCACCAGCCACTCCTTGGAAACTCTATAGGGTAGTTCTACTCTGTCCTACAGGGTCGCTATGAGTTGGAATTGACCCAACGGCAATGGGCTACCATGGCCCAGACACTGTTCTCAGCAAACAAAATAAGACAAAGTCCCTGTCCTCATGGGCCTTACACTCTAGCAGGTGTGGGGAAGAGAGGAGGGGAGTGCTGACACAGACTTTAATAGTGAAAATAGGAGTAACTATTGAGAGGAACCACTGCTCGTCTGTCAATTTGTTGTGCTATTGTGGCTTGTGTGTTGTTGCTATGACACTGGAAGCCATGTCACTGGTATTTCAAATACCAGCAGGGTTACCCATGATGGACAGGTTTCAGTGGAGCTTCTAGACTAAGACAGACTAGGAAGAAAGTTTTGGCAATACTTCTGAATATTAGTCAGTGAAAACTATATGATCACAATAGAACATTGTCTGGTGTAGTGATGAAAGATGAGCCCCCTAGGTTGGGAAGCACTTAAAATACAGAGTGGGCACAACAACGGACTTGAGCATACCAACAATTGTGAAGATGGCCCAGGACAGGGCAACGTCTGGTTCTGTTGTACCTGGGGTCACCGTGAATCAGAGCAGACTAGATGGCAACTAACAACAATAGAGAGGGGGGCAACCAGAAAGAGGGGCAGAAGAGGGATGAGCCAACCAGTCTGAGAGAATGAACTCGGGCTTGTGACAGAGACAGGCACTGTCAACAGGCCAGCCGGCCTTAACCACCAGAAGAAACCAAGCAAACCAAGGAAGCCCAAGGTGGGAAAAGAATCGAGTAAAGAGGCTGAGGGGATAAAGGAGGGAGTGTGGTGGTGATAAAGGTGGGCTGGTGGGGAAGGCACCCCAAGAGGGAATTCTCCATGCAGGGTGGGGATCCTGGCAGACACTGGGAGAGGAGAATGTTCTGAAAACACTTCTGGTGCTGGTATATTATCTTCCCCCTGCCTTCCTTCCCTCCAACAGGCCCAATTCCTAGGACCTGGGGTATTCCACAGGCTGTGAGGAGGGTGCACACACCTGGACCCCTAGGGTAAAGTGTACGGTTGGGGAAGAGAATACAGACCTCCTCCAGAGGAGTGACCTGGAAGCCTCACCATCTCCATCCAGCTCCTGCCAACTCCATCCGCACTTTCTTAGAGTGACCCTCCCCTCCCTCCAACTCCTGTAAGGGATCCTGGGAATTGCAAAGGGAGGGCATGGAGACCACAGTGTGACTAAGGCAAGAGAAAGTGTCATCGCTTGGGAATAAAAGCATCAAATGCCACTGCAGGTGGGATTCTTGGCTCCAAAGTTTTTCTCTCCCTCTCCCCTCTCACTTTCTTTTCTTCCTTTATCAAGGCCCACTATTTATTCAATAAATGTTCAAAGACTGCGGCTCTTTGGGGCACAATGTGCTAACTGATGTGTGTAAGGGAGAAGACCCACTTCCAAGAACTTCCCAGAGCTGAAAAGCTAAGCATCAACAATACAGCTTTCTCTGACTCCCTGTGTCTCTGGGAATTGAAGGGTGTTCAAAGAGTGTCCAGTCCCTTCCTGGCCCTGGAATTAACTCCCTGGACTCAGCCCTCTTTCTGCCACAGGTGCCACCTCAATTAGTCCTGCCTCCCCTCCTCCCTTCTTCAGGTTCCAGGACAATTCCAGAGTTGGCTCTCCCACTCCACCAGAGTGAGACAATGAGGCTCCACCCTCAAACACCTGGGCCTTAATCTTTTGCAAAGAATGCGGGGGACGGGAGGAGAGCATCTGGAGGGGACCAAAGAGGGACTGAACATGGCAAGAAAGGATAAAACCCACTTCAGTTTATGGCCAGAAAAAAAGACACTGAGAGAAGCCGATTCCATAACCACTTGTGTTTTATTGTTGATCTGTGCAGAGGGGCAGGGGAGGCAGTGAGAAGTCGGGGTAACGCTGGGAGACGGGCTGATAGAATCTTAATGAGGTTCATACTGCAAGGGCAGGGGGCAGGACTCCCTTCTGTGACTTCCAGTTTAGGGTTCCCCTCCCCACCCCATCACACTCCTAACCCCACTGTGACCGAGGATCTTGAGAATTGGGGAAGCCAGCTGGAATATTCCAAGAAGAGCCAGGAGGGCGGAGAATTCTGGGAGGGAGTTGAGTATTGCTCCCTGGGGGTAGACGAATATTCCCCCAGGTAGCCCCCGGATACCGATTGATATTCCCCCAGCTGCCTCCTGGATATTGATTACTATTCCCCCAGCTGCCACCTGGATACCTATTGATATTCCCCCAGCTAGAACCTGGGAATTGATTGTTGATTCCCCAGCTTCCTGCATGGGATGGTGGCATGGGCTTTGTCCCCCAGCCAGTTCCAGGACGTCCACCTCCCCAGGACACACAAGGATTCAGGGTCCCCCAGGGGTGACTAGGCAGCAGTGACTGACGGATTCTGTTGATGAGAGCGCAGAGTGGGCGTAGGACAGGGATTTCCCCCTGGGTTCCCAGTGGACTAGGATGGGGTGGCCGTCTAAGCTCAGGGTCCTGGTGGAGGAGGGAAGCATCAGGGGGGACACCTGCAAAGTGTGCAGAAGAACCTTCAGGCAAAAGGCCACTGCCCAGAGGGAGGGCAACAGCACTAGCAAGGTAGGATAGTCCTTCTGGCAACAAGTCCCCGGGATGGTCCTCAACCGCAGCAGCCATCACAGGCCAAGGACCCTCAGGGGGCCAGGAGTCCACAGAGGGCAGCCCCTCCGGTGGCAGCCACTTCTGCACCCCAGAACCTCGTGCGGCCTGGGAGCCATCATACAGAGACATCCTCGGCTTCAGAGGACTCCTTGCTAAGCCATTAGACCCAGCATCTGGCTTGGGCTTCGGATGTTCAGAGTCAGAGGACCTGGCCAAGGAAGGTTGTCCAAGCAGAGGTAAGTTGGTCCCCAAGTCCAGGGGGACTTTCTCCTCCACTGCATTGATGCTTCGGGCAAAGAGACCTGAGGGAAAGGGAAGATAAAGCAACCAAGGGACTCTCATATTTGGTCCCAATGCCCTCCCTTCTCAGATTCCCTGGTTTCCATCCTTTCCTACTCTATCTCTTCCTTCCCTCAGGGACCCAAGTGTGCATCCCTCCTGCTTTTATCCCTGCCCTTAATTCCAACTTCCCTGGGAGCCCCAGTACCCTTCTGCCCAAGGGTCAGGTACAGCCTCCATACCTTGGAGATGAAGACAGAATAATAGCAGGCCCAACAGAGCCCAGCTCCCAGCCATGCGGCCCTGCATCGTGCTCAGCTCTAGAATCTCCCTCAGCCCCAGGACTGCCAGACCTTTATCCTGCTCATGGGGTGGGGGACTGCAGAAACAGGCTGGGCCAGTGGTTTGAAGACAATAAATCCCCACATTCCACCCTCCTTCCTAATTCTATCTGTGCCAACAGGTGCCACTTGAATGTCCCAGAGGAAGCTGGGTGTCTCCCCACCCTGGCACCTTTCCTTGAACTCTGGGCCCCTTCCTGATCCAGGTGTCCTGGCTCAAAACTCATCACAGGTTGCCAGCCCTGCCCTTCCCTGATTCCCTATACCAAGTACAGGAAGACCATCACCCTTGGGGTCCCAATCACTTCAATCCATCTTCTTATTCTTAGCAATAGAAACACCCAATTCTCTTCTCTCTCCTTGGACTCCAGGTCTTCATCCCCTAGGACCTCTTTCTTAAGCATCCTCATATCTCCTTCACCTTGATCCCAATAAGTGAACTCCTGCATCTAGAGAAATAGACCTGGTTCCCATTCTTAAGAGATGATGGTGTTATCGGTTTCCTATTGCTGCTGTGAAGCCCTGGTGGTGCAATTGTTACGAGCTCAGCTGCTAACCAAAAGGTCAGCAGTTCGAATCTACCAGACGCTCCTTGGAAAACCTATGGTCCGGTTCTACTCTGTCCTATAGGGTCGTTATGACATAACAACAACAACAATGCTACTGTAAAAAATTACCACAACTTAATGGCTTGAAACAACAAAAGTTTGTGATCTTACGTTTCTGGAGGTCAGAAGTCCAAAACGAGTCTCACTGGGTCAAAATCAAGGTATCGTGAGGACTTCATTCCTCTCTGAAAGCTCTAGAAGAGAATCCATTTCTGTGCCTTTTCCAGCTTCTAAAGACCACTTGCTTGGGCTCATAGCCCCTCCCTCCATCTTCAAAGCGAGGAACAGCAGGCCAAGTTCTCACACTGTATCACTCTGACCTCCTTTCTCTTCTGCACTTACTGTAGACCCTTATGATCACATTGGATCCATCCGGATGATCCCAGATAATCTCCCTACTCTAAAGTCAGTTAATTATCAAACTCCATCTGCAACCTTAATTTCCCTTTGCCATGTAACCTAATATATTCACAGGTTCCAGGGGTTAGGATGTGGACATCTTCGCGGGGAGCATCATTCTGCCTATTACAGATGGTCAGTTGTGTCCACAGAGCTTAAGAGATCTAGAAAGAGAGCAGATGTTTCCAACTAACAGTAAAAAAAAAAAAAAAAAAAAAAAAAACCGTAAAGGAGGGCATTTAAATGCTGCTTTTGAATGGCCATGAGTTGATATTTGTTGAAGCTGGGTGAGGGAAGCATAGGGTTTCATTGACTATTCTGTCTACTTTAAATATGTTTGAAACTCCTCCTGATAAAAAGTTTTGAAATGCCCTTGTTCTCTCCATTGCTTCTGGGAGGTCCCAAGACAGCATGTGCGGTTGCCTGAGGTCTAAACATCAGCTGTTAGCAGATTTTACTGCTCCACCCCCATCTATACCCCCTGCTGGCTAGCTATGGGAGGAGAGAAGAGTTCCTCTCCAGACTGGCCAGTGAGTGGAGGGCAGTGGCCTTTTTGAGCGAAATCCACCATTTTTGCAAAAGATTTTAACCTTACCACACCCAGGACTAGAGGAAGCCCCACATCAGAGGTTGTCTCCCTCCTTGCTATTGCAGTCCATGAGCCTCTGATTCCTTTGACTCTTTTGGTGGCTGCCAGATGCTGGACCAAGGGAAACTCAATCATGATGACAGAAACTAGACTCTTTTGGAGTCCTGCTCTGTCCTCAGACAACCCTGCAGAGTGGCTGAGCTGCCCCAGGACATTTCTGATCAATGTAATATGTTTCTGCTGGTTCAGGACTTGGACTTTCAACAGTCCTGAATTTGAGAACAAAGGGCAATGAATGGTTTGGTGGTAAAATTCTCACCTTCCATGAGGGTGACCCAGGTTTGATTCCCAGCTAATACACCTTATGCATAGCCACCACCCAACTCTTAGGGAGGCTTGGGTGTTGCTGTGATACTGAACAGATTTCAGCAGAGCTCCCAGACTAGGACAGACTAGGAGGAAAGGGCTGGTGATCTACCACCAAAAGTCAGCCAGGGAAAACTCTACGGATCACAGTGGTCCAATCTGTAACTGATAACAGGGATGTTATAGGGCAGTGCTTTGTTCCATTGTTCATGGGGTTGTCATGTATCAAGAGCCAGCCAGCACTATCCCAAAAGGAGGGAATGGTTTACATCCTAAAGGAGAGATGAATTCCTTTGCAGCCAAGTATAGATTCTTAGAGGTGGCTTGTGCTTGGAGTGAGGCCCTTCCTAGAGGTACAAGCACAGCCCACTCTCCCGTCCTTGGGATATGAGGACTTCTTCAGTCTCAGAATCTCCCCCACCAGTCTCCAGGATGTAAGTCAGATGGCCCTCAAACCACCCTCTCCATGTTCTCTCTCCCTTCTCCCATGTAGACCACCTCCCTTTTTCCACTCTAGTGCTCTGCCCTCTCATACCCAAGAGCAGAGCTATGTTGCCCACAGCTCTCACTCTGGAACCACAGCAGAGGCAGCAGAAATGTGGAGGTGGAGAGGACTCTGTCAGCCTCTGTTGTCCGTGAGCCAGTGGCCACCCTGCTGAGACCTTATTATATAGGCCAGTGACTCACCATGTTTGGCTGCACTCCCTGTCATGTTCCTCTCCTCTCTTCCTTTTATTCTCTCCACCCTCAGCTCCCAGAACAACACCCTCCCAGGCTCCTACTCAGTCACTAGGAATCTGGTCTGGGTTGTTGTGTCCCAGACCTTGCCAAGGTTCCAGGTATCCCAGAAACCCAAGAAATCGACACTCAGAACTCCCAGAGAGGATGGCGTCTAGAAGGTGAGACAAACTAATGGTAGAGAAGAAGGAACCTGGGTGGAGAGAGGGAGAAAATAATTAGGGGTCTATCTAGGGGGCAGGAAGGACCTCAGGGTGAAGGAGGAGTGGAGAGAGAACGTATTTCCTGGAGCAATGAGAGAGGAGAGAAGTGGGAGAAAGAGTGTGGGTAATCGGGCAGCCTCTGCATTCGGTTCAACAAATATTTATTGTTCTCCTTTGTGGGAGGAGTCTGTGAAGAAATACTGAGCCAGCATATAATGAAAACGGGGGACATAGGGACTACTGGAAGCAAAGAGGAGTACCACCCACGTCCTAAGAGGAGACCCAGGACTCCAAGAAGGCAAAAAGCCTGCATCTAGCTCACGCAGTTTATTAAGCCATCTGTCCAGGATCCAGAGAGCACAAGGAGCCTTCACTGGTCTCCAAGGACACTCTGGTGTCTCCCTCACACAGGCAGCATCTGAGCACTGAGTGAAGTGGCAACCAGGAAAGGGGCTGAGATGGAGACATTTTGAGGCAAGGCGGGAGAGATATTGGGAACCGTGATTTCCAAGGTTAGGGTGAGCTCTATGATGGAGGAGGGTACATGGAATTGAAAGTGTGATATACCAGAAAGTTTGATATCAAGTTGGTTGACTAAATGGCAAAGATTCCACCCTCTTAAGCCCCAGGTGAGTGAGAAGTGGCCACTGTTTTCAGATAACAGTTTGGATGTTTCTTTATTTGGCAAAGGGGGAGTGGATGGGGGACTTGTTGTCCAGGCATAGAAATCCCCACCTTTTGGGAACATTTTGGGGAGTTTCCCAGTCAAGAACCTGAATGGGTGGGGTTAGCAACGGACTGTACCATCTCAAAGAAATGGCAGAACAAATTTAGGAGGTGGTAATCTGGCAGAGAAGACATTGCTGTGGAATGGGAATCTAAGCAGCAGGAGGGAATGAGAATAGGATTTGGAGTCTACCGTTTTGGAGAGATGAAGAAAGAAGAGGCGATGAGGGAGAGTCTGCCACATTGCAGTAATGGGGGAGGTAGAGCATCTCTCTGGGAAGGGAGGAGGAAAACCGAATGAACCCCATGCCTGGGCCCCTGGACTTTTCCCACTTGGAAGATAGTGTGCCATATGTGTGTACCCGCACATGCACATATGCAAAAGCTGACTTATGAACCCTCAGATAACTCTCCCTGGGGGAGGAAAACTTCAGGGTCAGTGAGCTGGGGCCCCAGAGGTTTCACATGGGCCAGGATGTCCCGGATGGAGCGGCAAGGGATCTTTCCAGAGGTGCTGGAGCCACAGGGCTTGGCACCAGTTGAGGGATCAGGTTTGGGGGAGCCTTCAGGACCCCCACTCAATGCCAAGGTGGAGACAGAAATGCAAGGTTGACCAGAAGAGCTGGACTTGCTGCCACAGGGCTGAAGGATGGTTTTGCCACTGGATTGGGAGCTGGAGCTGCCACTGAAGGGGCCAGTGCTTGGTGGGGAGCAGGGCCCCTGGGAAACACTGCCACAGGGATGGAAGGATGAACTGGAGCTGCTGGAACTGCTGTGGACTCCAGAACCGGAGAGGGAGCAGGGCCCCTTGGAGCCTGTGGAGCCAGTCCGACAAGGCTGGACCCCACCAGAGCCCACAGGCTGGAACACAACAACCGAGGAAGTTCCAGACTGGTGGATGTTGGAACTAGAAGAGCTGTGGCTGGGGATTATTGGGTTGCTGGAGAAGTATTTGCCCTCAGAGATGGGGGGCCCAGCTGCAAAGGAGGGGACTCCTGGGGAGCCTTTGACAGGATTCTCCTTGGTGAAGTAGCCTACAGGGTAGATCTTACCCCCACTGTAGGTCATGCCTGGGACCAAATAATTGTTAGAGGACCCACCTACTACCTCATAACCACCGTTGAACTTGTCTACCACAGAGGTGATAGGGGGACAGGGCTTGCCAGGAAGACCACCATTGCTACAGGGAGCACCTTGAACTGTACTGGGGCCACCAGAGCCATGCTGCTCCACCACCACTACCACAGGCTTCTGACCCCCTGACACGGTGTGGGAGCTGGAGATGTAGGGGCCGAAATGTGAGATAACAGGGCCCCCACTGCAGGGAGAGTCAGGGACATCAGAACTACAGGGGTGCAGGTTAGAGCTGACACTTTGGCCACCACTGCCGGACACCCCAGAGTTCTGGGAACCAGGAAAGCTTGACCCTCCTCCAGTCAGAGAAGGGCTTGGTATGTCTCGGAAAGAACCATTGCTGGTGGGTAGAGCTGAGGCAGACCCTGATTGGGGGCTGATGCTTCCTGACTGGGAGGAGCTGGATGAACCTTGTAGAGCAGAGCCAGATGTGAAGACGTAGCCAGGCGGGGAATGCTCTGTTCCTGGCTTAAATGCTGAAGATCCTGAAGAACCACCCTGGGAGACACTGTATCCGCTGGACCCACTACTGGAGACACTGGAACCACTGGAGCCACCACTGGGGCCACCACTGGAACCACCACTGGAACCACCGCTGGAGCCACCACTGAGGCCACCACTGGAACTGGAAATGGAACTGCTGGAGCTCCTGGAGCCTCTGTGGCTACTGGAACCATCCTTCCCAGTGAGACAGGGGTCATTGGGGGAGGTGATACGGGTGTGGTCCTTGCAGGGGTCTGAGAAGGTCCCGATGCTCTTAGCCAAGGTCCCTGGGGAGGAAAGTAGTGGTTAGTAAGGTCCAGAGAGCCTGGCTTTCTCCCTCACCTCTGAGCCCACTCCAGTACCTGCTACTCTGATTTCTCCCAAGAGGAGCTCAGGGAGGTTTTGCAGTGGAAAAGGAGGGAGAACTGACTGTTGAGTCTCTGAAGGCTGTTGAGATGGCAAAATTAAGACAGTTACATGGCTTTGGGGAGGCAGGGAGGCCAAAGACATACCAGAAAAAAAGAAAATGGAACCCAGAAGTGGGAGGCCTTGAAGAAGTAAACTGAAGACAAGAGGGAATGGAGAAGTGACAGGAACCAAGGAGTCTAAAAGAAAGGACCCCAAATAGGCAGAGTGAGGGAGACCGAGACTCTGAGAGGTGGGGGGCTAGGTCCCAAGGGGCCAAGTGGAAGGAGAAGGCAAAAGACAAAACCATGGGGGGCTGAGGAGGGAAGAAAAAACATAAAAGAAATGCTGGGAAAAGAAAAACCAGGTAGCAAAGGGGCTGAAATAAGGGACAGGGTACCAGAGGGCTAAGATTCAGTCACCAGCTTGCTATGAGAGTCCAGGCCTGGGTGAAGGGTAGAAATTCCATTTCCTGTACCAGCACTGGCCATGCCAGTAAAGCTGGGTGGGGGCCAGGATGTGAGGGCACCCATCTGTTGCTTCAGAGCCTACTGATACCAGTGTGACAGGACACCGCACCCAGAGGCACCCCTGCGCTCACTGGCCCAGCCCAGGGACAGCAGGAGGGAACCCTCTTCTGGGGCTGGTGGCCGTTATCATCTTCCCTCCTTCCCCTCCCAGGCCCACATCTGGCTTCTCTTGACTTACTTCGCTTGGGGATGGGCAACCACTTCTTGCCTTAACTGACTCTTTGCCCCCACCAACCTCCAGGCTCAACTCATCCCCCATCCTTCTTCCTCTCTTCTTCCTTTCACTTGAGTTTCCTCTGCTCACTCCAACCCCTCAGGTCCCAAGTGGTGTGGGCAGAGCTGTGACATTGGGCAAGTTACTAAACCTCTCTGAGCTTTAGTTTATACGTCCAGAGAGCCTGGGTCTGCCCAGCTTTCTCACAGCACCACTGTAAGGACTGTGAGAGAATCTACATGGAAGATGCTTTAGAAAACATAAAGAATTATGATTTCTTATTGCCTGTCATCCTGGAACCCCCACCAGCAACCAGATCTTCATAATCTGTGATGCCCACATTCTCTCCTCAAAAAGAATTCCTCTGCATATCCCTCCATGCCAAATCCCTACTCTACCCACAGCTACCTTCATTCCACTGCACTAATTCAATAAGCATTTCTTCTCTCCTCCTCTTCCCCCTCCCCTCCACCCCACACCACAAACCCTACTCTCCACCCACCCAGACCATGGGGAAGGTCACAGAAATTCCCCAAGGGCCATATATCCAGTGGTCAATAGCACAGGCCCTGGAGTCACCCAGCCTGAGTTTGAACCCTGGCTTGCCTACTTTTTCTAACTTTGTGATCTTCAGCCAGTGTCCTAACCTCTCCGAGCCTCGGTGTTCCCATTTGTAAAATGGGAATAATGAATCTTTGGCAGTTATTGTAATGATCAGAAGGGCTAACGTGTTTAAAGTGCTTAGAGTAGTGTCTAGCACATAAAAAAAAAGGGGGGGCTCTATAAATGGTAGCAATTATTTTTACTACTAATTATCCACTCCTCATCTTCTGGCTCTCTAATAACAATAATAATAACAATGACAGCACAGCAACCCACATTTATATAACCCTTTAGAATTTCCAAAGCACATGTCACTTACATTATTTGAGACTCACAGAGAGGCTATGGCTTGGTGTTATTATTAAGCCTGTTTTAGAATTTCAGAATCTGACACTCTGCAAATTTAAGTAACTCTCCTGAGATGAAAAGGTTGTGAAGCCCGAAGCCCAGGGCTCACACATCAGATGCCAGAGCACCTGCTTTCTCTTTTCTTGCCGTCCTGCTCCAGGCTCTCCCCTCGTGAACTGTGGTCTCTCTCCAGCACTGTATCCCCTCAGTCTTCCCTGACCCAGTGTGAGCATACTGCCTGTCTTTCCCGCTCCCTCTGCTCCCAGGGCCCCAGCCTCCTACCTGGCAGAAGCAGAGCGGCCAGCAACAATGCTATCATCCCGTGCCCTCCCACACGCCCCGTCCGGGGTGCCCTCGAGAAGCCCATCTCCACCGTACAGCTGACTGACAGCAGCTGGTGGACACGCGGTCCTTTATGCCAGGGCTGGACATTCTCGGGACAGGAGTCACTGTGGGCAGGGGAGGGGAGGCGGAGCGGCGGGTGCCCAGGGGAACTTGGCGTGGCAGGGAGGAGCCGAATTAATCAGTGGGGAGCATCTGCCAACTCAGCAACAGCGGTGGCTGCAGTGTGGGGTGCCCATGGCCACAGGGCCGAGCAGTTGCTGCCACCTGACTGGCCTGCCCCTAGCTCCTCATTCGTGCATTGCCCAATATGGCACCTGCCTCCACGGCCGCCCACTCTCAGGCGGCCACTCTCACCATAGGACCCAGTCACCCTGCTGCTTCACTCTCCTCCCTCCCGGTGTTGGCCTGTCCTCCTACTCTCTGTCCTCCCCCAACTTCTGCCTCCCCATCCTTCCTCCACTCCCAACTCTCCATCCTCCTCCTACTCCTGACTCCCCATCCTCCCTCCACACCTGACTCCTCATCCTCCCTCTATTCCTGACTCCATGCCCTCCCCATCCCCAATTCCCCATGCTCCCTCCACTCCCAACTCCACATCCTCCCATCCTCCCTCCATTCCTGACTCCCCATTCTCTCCGTACTCTGAATCCCCATCCATCCACCCTCCCTCCACTCACGATTCTCTGTCCTCCCTCCTCCCCTGACTCTATGCCTTCCCACCTCTCCCAAGTTCCCATTCTTCCCCCACTCTGACTCCCTGACCTCCTCCCACACACAGACAGGGACATTTCAGCTTTCCCCTCAAGACCCAGGTAACTGTTCCAGCCCACCCCACGCCAGGTTTGCAACCCCATCGGGGTTTCCACCACAGCCCCTGGTTGTACACTTTTCCTTGGGATCCTGTCACTCAGCCTGGGCTTTCCATCTCCAGACCTGAGGATCTGCCCCCTCCCCCAGCCTCCACATGTTATCACTGCCCAAGTACTGTGCCTGCCACACACCTTTTATGTGCTCCAACAGTAAATGAACATTTTTCTCTCTGAAACTAGGCATCCACATTCCAGCAACCAGCTCCCTCACCTCTCTCCCTTCTGGGGGACTCCAGGGACAGCTAGGGGGTGCTGGCTGTCAGGGCCTCAGCCTGGGGAGAGGCCTGGGCTGGAGACCCCGTCATAGTTGGGCCTCAGTTACTCACAGGCCACTCACAGCCCTTCCCCCACGGCTGGTGCCCCTGAGCAAGAGGCTAATAAGGCTAATTGGGAAGGTGGTGGCCCTACAGCCAATTAGCAGGCTCCCTGGCCTGGATGAGTGAACAGGAAGCAGCCAGCTCACTTTTGGGTAGGATAAGAGAGGGCCAGCTTTGGGTTCCCGAAGAATGAGAGATAAAGCCAGGATTGGAGGCCTGGAGCCCAGGACCTGTGAAGAGGTCTGGTTTCTCCTCTGACACATTCCCCTCCCTCCTGCTTTACCTCTGGCCCCACCCTGGCCAGTTAATTGCTCACTAGTGTTGCCAAGAGTGTCAGTATCGGAGGGAGAGGCCCAGAGCCCAGCCAAGTTGCTCTCTCCCCTGGCCCAGACCCACCCCAGATAGCATCCTGGAGGAACCCCCGCTCATCTCACCCCTTTCCCATTTGCACAATGTCCCCAGTGTTCTCGAAAGGGCAGCTCCATCCCTAGCATTGTCCAATAGAGCTTTCTTCAATGATGCAAATGTCCTATACCTTCACTGTCCAATATGGTAGCCACTAGCTACATGTGGCTATTGGGCACTTGAAATGGGGCTAGTATAACCGAGGAACTGAACTTTTTATTTTATTTAATTTAAATGTAAATAGTCACGTGCAGCCAAGGGCTACCATCTAGTATAGCCCTTGACTATCTGCCAGCGCTCAGAATGGAGGTGGGAAGGAAGAGCTGTGTGAGAAGAGACAGAAAGTGGTAGTATCCCCTAAGGAAGGTTGATACAGTGACTTTGGGTCCAGGATGACTTGGGTTCAAGTTCCAGCTAGCTACCTGGCTTTGGGCAACTTTCTGAACTTTAATTTCTTCATCTGTAAAATGGGTATGTCTTCAATCATGCCTGCCTTGTAGGGTTTTTGCGAAGGGCCAGTGAGAAATGATCAGAAAGATGAACTGGAGTGAGGGGTGTAGCCCTCCTATCACAGGTTCTCAGCAAATGCTGCCCCCCAGTTGACCCCGTCTGCCTCCACCCACTTTGGGAAAGCAAGTAGGATGCAGTTTTTGCCCTACAGCTCCAGAATCTTATGCTCTCTCCTGGGAATCTGGCCCAGCTGACTCTAGAAGAATCTCCTTGGCTCCCTTCCTGCCCCCAGATAGAACAACAGCCACAAACCTGTGGACAGGGATGCTATTTAACACGGTGTTGTTGTTCTTTCTGAATGTCAGTGGTGCCCCTCCCTGCCTCAGGTCTGTTCCCTGCCAGACTCTTAGGCACTGACTAACTCTGTCCCAAGTCCCATCCCATCCATCCCATCCCATCTCATCCATCCTACATCCCATCCCATTCTTTCCAGGGACTTGGGAGAAGCAGGGAGGGAGCTCTGTGAGCTGGGAGGGGAGTGGCAGAGAGGTGAGAGAGCCCAGGAGCCTATTCCCAAGTGTGGATAGAGAGAAGACAGAGGCACAGCAGGTCCTGTGGGCTATTCTTTTCCAACACAAACTTCCCTGACAAGCCAGAGGTGGCAAAGTTTGTCTTGTTTTCTTCCCCACATTCCTCTCAGGTACTGTCAGACGGCCAGGGCTGAGGAGGCACAGTCTCTCTCTGCCTCCTGCCAAACTTCCAGCCTCCTACACAACACTCGTGTTCGGCCACATTCCTTCCTCTTGCTACTCTCCTCCTGGCCACTCTGTCCCTTCCTGTCCCGCCCTCTCCTCTCCACCCTGCCATCCTGGACCCCCAGTAAGCTCCCCATGTCTGGGCCCCACTGAGCTCATCTTTCATTTCTTGCTGAGATTCTATCTGCTCCCCTGTATTGTACTTTCTGTGTCCCATGGTCCTCACCAGTAACCTTTTCCTCAGCTCAAGCAGTGAAAACCTGAAGCTAATGAGGTCAAGGAGGGATAGGGGGGAAAGGGACATTGACCGATGCCTAGCACAGGCCAAATTCACCTTCTGGAAAACTCTCCTGCTTGATGATGCCCATGGTAGCACAGGTGGGTGTGCTGCATCCCACAGCCTCAGAATCTACCCCAGCCCCAGCCAGCGAGTGCCCTGTGCAATGAATGGAGTGGACACAAAAGTGTGGATGGCACAGGGCAGCCCGGCTCCACCAGAGAAAACCAAGCTCAAAGCAAGAGGCTTCTATAGGCAGGGGACTGGGGGCTCCTCCCTTTTATGTATGAGGCAGGCAGATCACTACCCACTCTACACCACTGCCTTCTACACCAAGCACTGAGTTATCGTGTTCATGATCCTGTGTTTGCAAGTTGCAATGATGAGGAAAAAGAATTTGTCTTTGGCCTCCAGGAGCTGCAGTCCAGCTACATAGAGAGAAGGCTAGAAGCCTCTGGTCACTTGGCTTCCAGGAGGTCGCAGGATTTTTGCTGGGCCGGAGGAATGAGGAGAAGAGCAGAGAGCAGGAATCTCAGACTCAGGACCCTGGGAGGGCTTAGAAATGGTGGCTGGCTTGGGTTGGCATGAGAAGCCTATATGCAGAAGAACAGTGAGGTGGAGGAATGGAGAAATTTTAGTTGATCTCTAACACCAGGCTAGAGTCCCTGGGTGGTGCAGGTAGTTAACGTGCTTGGCTGCTAACAGAAAATGTTGGAGGGTCAAGTCCACCTAGAAATGCCTTGGAAGAAAGATCGGGTGATCTACTTCCCAAAAATCAGCCACTGAAAATCTTTGGAGCACAGTTCTACTCTGACCGTCATGGAGTTGCCATAAGTCAGAATCAACTCAAGAGCAACTGGATAACATCAGGCTAAAGGAACTTGGATTTTATAGGGAATGAGTAGATGTGGGAACTGAAGGATTTTGAATAGGGAAACAGCTGATTCTGAAAGAGTCAGCTATTCAAAATTAATTACTATTTAAATTAATTTGAATGCAAATACTCACATGCTGCTAGGGCCTACCACCTACTCCAGCCCTTGACGACATGTGTTTTCTGTATAATCCACACAACCACCTTTCAGGGAAAAGTACTTTTTCTTCCTTTCCGCAGATGAGGAAACTGAGTTTGCATTGTTTGCCCCAAACCAGTACACTAGTGAGCAGAACAGTTTGGAAAAGAAACCCAAGCCTGTTAGACTAAAAAGCCCAGGTGGGTCGCATTAGCTCTGTGCAGCTGACATCGTGCTATAAATTAATGACAGTGGCTCATGGACAAACCTTAAACTCTGTAAGAACATGTGGGAAATTCCTTGCATGTGTGCATCTTTCTGGAGAGAGGGTCCCCCCTTTCATTAATGTCTCAAAAGTTAAGAAGCCCTAAGTGAGAGAGTCCACAGCACAATCTGTGTCTCTCACTTACCCACGGACTCAGTGGCCTCTTCAGCCCCAAAAGTCAGGGCAGAAATTCTGGAACAAGTTTTGCATGTAGGGGTCCTTGGTAGACTCAGGGCTTAGGCGTGGGAGAAGGGGGAAACATGCAAGTGACAAAAGATAAGAAGAACCTTGAAAACACTATGCTGAGTGGAACAAGTCAGTCACAAAAAGACTAATATTGTATGACCCCTGGTGGCATAGTGGTTAAGCACTCTGCTGCTAACTGAAAGGTTGGCGGTTCAAACCCACTAGCTGCCCCATGGAAGAAGGATGTGACAGTCCCCTTCCATAAAGATTACAGCCTAGGAAACCCTTTGGGGAAGTTCTACCCTGTCCTATAGGGTCGCTATGCGTCGGGATGGACTCAATGGCAGTGGGTTTGGCTTTTTGGCTTGGTGGGGTGGTGGGAAGGAGGGGAAAGGGAAGACGCAATGCTTAGGAAACACTGAGCTTCTGTTACGGGTGATGGAAAAATTCAAGAATGGTAAACGGTGATGGTTGAATAACATAATGGACATAATTGATGTCATTGAACTATACATGTGAAGATTGTAGAAATGGCAAATGTTTTGTTACCAAAAATTTACCACAATAATAATAACAATTTAAAAAAAAAAAGATAGGAAGAGGAAAGGACTGAAAGAGGAGCTTGTTTTGTGGTGGGAGAGGTGGAGGGAGGCCACTCAAAGCTCCCCCGGGGCTCCAGCACCTGTGGCTCTTCCCCTTCTCCACACCTCTCTGTGCCCTGCTCTAGTTGAAGGCATTTTCCTCTCCTCCTCTCTTTCCCCATCACACCCACTCTTCCCGTGATGGACTCACGTCTCTAGCAACAACACCCTCCTCTCCCTGCTGTGGGAAGCTGACGCTCCTGGTCCACTCCCAGGAGGGTAAGTCTCTGGGTTGTTTTTCCTGTAGTAGGGATGGGTGGACGTGAGTCATTCACACTCTTCACCTTGTCTCTCTTGTGACCAAAACATAGAAGGAGAGGGTACATTCTTATGTGGAGGTCCTACCCTATCTGTGCTGGGATGGACCCTCTTTAGCTCAGGGATTCCGAAGTGATTTGCTAAACGTTCTCTAAACCAAAACCAAACCTGTTGCCATTGAGTCAGTTCTGACTTGTGGCAACCCCATATGTGACAGAGTAGGACTGTTCTGTAGGGTTTTGTTGGCTGTAATTATTACAGAAGCAGACAGCCAGGTCTTTCTTCCAAAGCATCAACAGGTGATTTTGAACTGCCAACCTTTAGGTTAATAGAAGAGCAGGAACCTTTTGAGTCACCCAGTTTTATTCTCTACCTCTGGGCCTACTTCTTGGGATGTCCCACCCACATCTGTGGAGTCTTCCCTGTGATAGACGATCAATGGTAGAACCCATGTTCTTCCTGGCCCAACCCCTTCGCCCTCTTCTCAGATAGACTCCGTATGTAGCACATAATCTATGCAGCCCCCATAGGGGTTCAAAACACAACAGAAACTATTTCTCACTGGATTGTGAGCTCCATGACAGAGCAAAGCGCATGTCTGTTCACAGAACTCCAAGCACGTAGCCATGGTAGGCACTAGATGATTTTTTGGAATAAAAGTATGAAAGTGTCCAGGCCACACTTCCCCTTTTTACCTTACTCTGGGACACATCTCCCTGGCCCCAGCCCCTGCCTCCCTACAGCCACACTACCAGGTAGCAAGCCTGGTGTAGTTCTGGGGGGAGTAGTCTGATGACCAAGGACTTGCCTCCAGGAGCACCCCATCCAGGGGGAGGGGAGCAGTCACATGGCGCCTGCTGACCCAGAGCCACTCACCGACTCCCCGTGCTGCCCTTGGGCCTCACCTGGCCTGTCCTCATTCCTCACAGATGACTGCCTCCCCTGAACCACTCCACTGCATTATCCCTTTTCTCTGAGGGATACAACAGCCTCCCTTAGCAAATAACAAGCTCACAGGGCCCTGATAAAGAAGGACTGGGAATTCCCCCTGACGTTGACGGGGAGTGGCAAAGCTAAACCCAAACCCGTTGCCATGGAGTCGATTCCAACTCATAGCGATCCTGTAGGACAGAGTACAACTGCTCCATGGAGTTTCCAAGGAGCGCCTGGTGGATTTGAACTGCCGACCTTTAGGTTAGCAGCGTTAGCACTTAACCACTATGCCACCAGAGTTTCCGTGGCAATGCTGCGTGCCTTAAAAATCCTCTAGGTGATTCTTTTGGGTGCCCCCACACCAGCGTAGCGTTGCCCTAGCTGAGAATCACTGTTCTGGGGAGCTATCTCCATCCCATCCCTCTCCCTCACGATAGACACAATGGTATGGTCTATACTCAGCTTGAAGGTCCTTGGGTGGTGCAAACAGATAAGTGCTCAACTCCTGGCCAAAAGGTTGGCGATTCGAACCCACCCAGAGGAACCTCAGAAGAAAGGCCTGGCCATCTGCTTCCAAAAGGTCACAGCCTTAAAAACCCTGTGGAGCAGTTCTGCTTTGCACACATGGGGTCGCCATGAGTCGGAACCTCAGCTCAACCCTTCCTTCCTTCTCCACTTGGCTCCCTGGGACCCCACTTTCTCCTCTAGAAGTGACCTCCTGGAACGTGGCCTCTTCTTGCACCCCGTCCCCACCCTCTTGGCAGCTCACTGGCACCTCTAAAGGACACAGGAGTGAGGACTGGAGTCAGAGCATTGAATCCAGAAAGAGGATGACTTCAGCAGGAGGGGTCTTGCTCACCCCGCATTTGCCTGAGGTCCCCACCCATCCTGCTTGCCCTAAAGCAGCAGGGAGTCAGCCCAGTAGTAGTCAATCTCCCTGGGCCAAGACTCCATCGCTCTGCTTAAGTCACGTCTGCTTTGGCCACCACCCCTCCTTCATCTTGTGAGGAGGTGAACACAGGCTGTGATTAGCTCCCAGGGTAACAATACTATTTCCCCCTTCCTTCTCTGTACCGTGAGGGAGTGCTAGGGAAACCAGGACTCTTGTCTGCTCATCATGCGTACCTATAAACAGTCCCACTGTGCTGTTAATGCTTTTTACTGTTATTGGTAATCCAGAATTAGAGACCCATCAAGCTCTCTCCCCCATCCGGTGACCATGCAGAAGAGGGTGAGAGGGAGGGCCAGGGCATGGTCTGAATGTGCTCTCTCTGGACGTGTTGTGCTCTCAGGAGAGGCTGACAGACTTGTAGCAGGAGGGTGGTCTAGGCCAGGCGACGCCTTTGGCGCTGTCTGGAATGGGAGCTGCATGGTCCGTGTCCTCTCCTGACTCTGGGTTGTCTGCATCTCTCTGGCCTGAGAGCTCCCCAAAAGCAGCAGCTTCTCCTACTCGCCAGTGTTTCCCAGGGCCCCGAGGCCTCAGCTGGCCCACAGAAGGTGATCATAAACACAGAATGCTATTGGAAAGGCTAGCACCTTGTGTCCAGCTCGGTTCACCTGGACCCCGGGACTAGGACATCTCTACTGGAACAGGCACCGGCCCACTGTAACATTTAGCTCATTGCAAACATTTGCAGGCACAGGGCTTTTTTGATTCTCTCAGTGACTCTAGGAGACAAAGAAAAAAAAAAAAAAAACCGTGGCCGTTGAGTCAATTCCAACTCATAGTGACCCTATAGGACAGAGTAGAACTGTACCATAGAGTTTCCAAGGAGCGCCTGGTGGATTCGAACTGCCAAACTTTTGGTTAGCAGACATAGCTCTCAGCCACTATGTCACCAGGGTTTCTACCCTAGGAGACAGGAATCATTATTTCTCCTTTGAAGGTGCAGACACAAGTTCAGGGAGTTAAGGGTGATGTTTACAACTAAAAACAAAACCCCAAAACAGTTGCTTTTGAGTAGACGCTAGCTCATGGCAACCCCATGTGTGTCACAGTAGAACTGCACTCTGTGGTGTTTCCAATGGCTGTGATCCTTCAAAAGCTGATTGCCAGGTCTTTCTTTCGAGGTGCCTCTAACTGCCACTCTTTCAGTTAGTAGCCGAATGCTTAAGTGTTTGTGCCACCCAGAGACTTCCTGCTTGCTGGGGGTAACTGGGCATTTCACCCTGGAGTCCCGACTGTAGTCTACACACTGCACCAAGCTGTTTGCCCTTTTCTCCTGGGATATTTGTTCCCTCATTTCATTCAGTTCTTGCCCACCTGTCAGCTCCTCAGAGGCCTTCTCCGACTCTGTTTAAAATTGCATCCCCACTCCCACACACATGCACCATCACCCTTTTTTTCCCTCCCCTGCCTCATTTTTCTTCACAGCACTTACCACTACGTGACATCTTATCACACACAGCACGTTTGCCGCTGTCTGCTGTTCACTGCCCCCACTAGAAGCAAGCCCATTGAGGGCAGGACTTTGTGTCTTTGACTGTCCGTGTCATCCACAGCTCTAGAGCGCTGCCTGGCTTGTGGAAGGAACTCAATAAATAATGAGAGAAAGAACGAATGTGTGGGCTGACGGCCCAGGGGCCTGTCTTGCTGCACCTCACATGCCAGGATCCTCTTAGAGGGGTTCACCTTGGTAACTATATTGGCGCCAGTGCCACCTAATGGAGGTGGGGTGGGAGTGGGGGGCGCACGACGTCAGGTGAGGCAGAGAGACAGAGCAAGGACTCTGAGGAAAACGCCTCAGAAGAGTCCCTAGGCTGCCCTCTTGTGGCAGAGCCTGGAACACCCACACATGGGGAGCTTGGTCCCCTCACATTGTGAAATTAAGAGATTATATCAGAGAAATCCCCTAAAGTAGCATCCTAGGGTTACACAGACAGCAAAATGGCAGAGTGCGAATAAGAACCCAGGTTACAATCTGCTGCCCTCACCGGTGTACTATCCTGTCTGCCTCCATCACAGGAGTTGAGATTATGCTGCAAAAGGGCAGGCTATAGGGTGATTGATTACTGACTTTGAGTATATTAAAAAAAAAAAAAAAAAAATGAGTTTATGTCAAGTCGATTCCAACTCATGGTGGCCTCATGTGTGTCAGAGTAGAACTGGGCTCCATAGGGTTTTTGGTTTGTTTTTTTCTTTTCATTTTTCAAATAGGGTTTCAATGGCTGGTTTTTCAAAAGTAGATTACCAGGCCTTTCTTCCAAGGTGCCTCTGGGTGAACTCAAACCTCCAACCTTCTGTTTAGCAGCCGAGCACTTCAACAACTTGCACCACCCAGCAACTCCTTGAGAGGGGAAAAAACCTTAGAAAGTGGGTTTGGTTTAATTCAATAAGTTTTTTGAGCCAGTGCCAGGCACCTGATGAAGCTTAGTGACATAAAATGTACAGTGAGAGAGCTTAAGTTTATACCAAAGGACGTCCCCGGTCAAATGAGTTTGAAATGCAAAATTGGCAGAGGAGTTGGATCCTCCCTCCCTAGCTCCTACCTCAGGGTGTGCTTCTCTCTAACTTTTATCACATTTTATTGCCATGATTTACATGTTTGTTTCCTCCTAGACACAAAGCTCCTGGAGGGCAGGGAGGACTGAAACTGCTTCCTGGGGTTGTCACCATCACCTCTTACAAACACACAGTGGATGCTCAATAAAAGTGTGTCGTGTGTGGAAATGGATGGATGAATGAGTAGTTTGGAGTCTCCCTGCCTGGAGATCTTCAAAGAAGAGAAGACAACCGTCTTTTCTGTCTGATCCAAAAACACTGTTCACCTGCCCAAGGGCCAAGGGCTAAGCCTGATGCTCTCTCAAGGTAACTTGCAGCTTTGTTGAGTTGGTTTCTAGAATTAAATTATACCATGATACTAGCTCTAGGCTCTTCGCTTTCATTGGCCAAGCATTCGTTGACAACTTGCCATATCTGAGTTTCTGAGCTGTTGTGCCCATATATCTGTGATCCTATTCTATTATTTAGTTCTATGACTCCATGTTAACATAAGACATCATGCTGTCCCAGCCTTATTCACTCCTAGGTGAGGTCAGCCAAGGCAGATGGGGAGAAACCCAGCATTGTCTAATAGGAATGGATAAGAGTTCCCCTATGTTAATATTCCATACCATCCAGTCCCACTCCGTCTCTTCCCCAGCTAATAAGCACAGCATATTTAACTGTTGATACCCACTGGCGGCATAGTGGTTAAATGTTACAGCTGCTAACCAAAGGGTTGGCAGTTTGAATCTGCCAGGCGCTTCTTGGAAACTCTGTGGGTCAGTTCTACTTTGTCCTATAGGGTTGCCATGAGTTTGAATCGACTCAACAGCACTGGGTTTTTTTTTTTGTTTTTTTTTTGAACCCACTGGCTATTAATAGGTATCAAAATCTCCAATTACATCATGCCTCCCCCTTTCTCTCTCCCACTCATCCACCTGTTGAGTTGTACTGGGAAGAACTGGTTGGGAGCCAGGCAGACCTGTATCTAGTCTTGACATTGGCACTTGTGGTATGTCTTGGACAGATGAGTTACCTTTCTCAGCTGTAGTTTTCTCAGCTGTGAAAGGGGGCTACTAATCGTTTTATTAAACACCTTCTGGGCCAGGTACTCAGAGAGAAGTAAAGGATAGAAACACAGACGAGGCACAGTCCCTGCTGTGGGGAAATAAATGAAAACCATCCAAGCGAGAATGAGCAAAGGCGATTTATTCGACCATCATCACTTGTGTCTGGTAGAGACTGCAAGGCAGGGAGAAGAGTGGGAAAGCTGTATAGTGGAGAAAAGGGAAAGCTGATTGGAGGCTGTTGGCATAGGGAATCTGCAGTGAGACTAACTAGAAGTAGGGCATCCGATATTATTGGTTGTTGTTAGCTGCCTTCAGGTTGGGCCCCTGACTCATGGTGATCCCATGCACAAAGGAACAAAATGCTACCTGGTCTGCACTATCCCCACAATTGCTTATGGATTGGACTATTTTGATTCATAGGGTTTTCACTGGCTGATTTTTCAGAAGTAGATCTCCATGCCTTTCTTCCTAGCCCATCTTAGTCTGGAAGCCCCACTGAAACATGTTCAGCGTCACAGCAACACACAGGCCTCCACAACAGACAGGTGGTAGCTATGCTTGAAGTGCACTGGCTGAAATTGAACCCAGGTCTCCCACATGGAAGGTGAGAATTCTACCACTGAACCTAGTTGCCTTTCTCCAGTCAGTCCTGAATTGAAAGTGAGGGCAAATATTAGGGAAGTGGGCAGTGATTAATCAAGTCCTAGCCCTTTGGGGCTGGTTGTTACAGAGGTTGTTGTTTAGCTTTCTGAACTGGTTGCTGAGGATAGTGGTTTGGCTTCCTATGCAGGTGCTGCAAGTTGTGGGTGAGAGTTCTATTTTTATATATGGTCTGGCCATTGTTTGTGTATTGAGTCTCTCCTTGCCCTCAAGAAGCATAAGCTTTACAAGGCAAAAACACATGGAAAGCAACCCAATGTTGTAGAGGCTAAATAAGATGGCAGGATACAAAGAGACCTAGCTCATTGCCTGCATTCTCAGGGACTCCATTCCTTTCCCTCATTTTCTCTCTCATCTGAGATTTGTTTTTTCTCTTTTCCTTTCCCAGCTAGCACCTTCTCACTGGCTTGGGAGGTTGCTGAGGGTCATCCCATCCCTCCCTGCCACAGCACACCCAGACACATGTGTGTCCCCAGCCCCTGGGCCCAATTCTGACAGAGGAGAAAGATGTGTTGGATACGAGCTCCTGTGCCTGGCACCCAGACCTTCCCAAATTTGCTCTCCAACTACCTGTCCAACAGAGTCTCCATCTTCTCCAGGTTATAAACCCTTCACTCCAGCCATTTCAGGAGTCCCTAGGTGGCACACATGGTTAAGCACTTGACTACAGGTAGTCCCCGACTTATGACATATTTGAGTTACTACAAACTGCACTTATGACCACCCATTTTGTTTATCTTATTATTAGTAATACGTACTACATTCTACGTAGCACAGCATTTGCTAATGTTATCATTCTCATCCCAACCTCTAAAGACAAATGAAGACCCAATTTATAAAGATACTGATAAGAAAAGGGAATAGTAATGAAAACTAAAAAAAAGATAATATGACTTAAGTCAGAATTGACTTAGGACGGAGTCATCAGAATGGAACCCCATGGTAAGTGTCATGGATTGAATTGTGTCCTCCCAAAATATCCGTCAACTTAGCTGGGACATGAATCCCAGCATTATGTGATTGTCTACCATTTTATCTCTGATGTGATTTCCCTATATGTTGTAAATCCTGTCACTATGATGTAATAAGATGGATTAGCGGCAGTTATATTGATGAGGTCTACAAGACTAGGTAGTGTCTTAAGCTACTCTCTTTTGAGATATAAAAGAGAGAAGAGAGCAGAGAGATATGGGGACCTCATACCACCAAGAAAGCAGTGCAGGGAGCAGAGCACGTCCTTTGGACCTGAGGTCCCTGTGCTGAGATGCTCCCAGACCAAGGGAAGACTGATGCATCACAAGGACCTTCCTCCAGAGCCCACAGAGAGAGAAAGCCTCCTCCTGGAGCTGGCACCCTGAATTTGGACTTCTAGCCTACTGGACTGTGAGGGAATAAACTTCTCTTTGTTAAATCCAACCACTTGTGGTATTTCTGTTACAGCAGCACTAGGTGACTAAGACAGTAAGTCAGGGACTACCTGTACTAGCCAAAAGGTTGGTGGTGTTTCAACACACCCAGAGTTTTCTCAGAAGACAGGCCTGGCCATCTGCTTCCAAAAGGTCACAGGCCTTGAAAACACTATGGAACAGTTCTACTCTGCATACTTGGGGTCACTAAGAGTCAAAGTGGAACTGAAGGCAAAAAACAACAACGACCAGGCATTTCAATCTACTTTCTGTGTCCAAACTCATCATTCATTAATGAAATCAGCCATTCATAAAACATGCATTAAGTGTCAATTAAGACCCAGGCGCTGGGAAAAAAAAAAAAGAGTAGCTGCTGAGGCTGCTTATGTACCACCAAAAACCTCATGGAATACTGTTTCTCAGTTTGGAGGTTTAGGGTCATGGTTTCTTGGGACATCCCAGTTAACTGACTGTCTTAGGCTGGGTCCTCCAGAAAAGCAAAACCAATGAGGCATCTACATATACATATATAGAAAATATATAGAGAGATTCATTTCAAGGAAATGGCACACAGAAAGTCCCAAGTCTGTGGATCAGGCTGGCGACATCTGACTCACATACCTGCAGGGGCTGGTGAACCCAAGATCAGCAGGTTAGACAACAGGCCTCTGGCTCACAGGCTGTGAAGGCTGACAAATCCCAAGACTGGGAGGTAAGCTGCTAGCTCAAGTCCCAAGAACCAGAGGTCAGATGAACAGGAACAGGAGCCAACTGCAGAACCTAGAGAGAGCAAAACCCCCAAGCCTTGCCAGAAAGTCTACCTATATTGGATGCAGGCTACTCCTCCAAGGAAACTCTTTTTCAATTGATTGGCTACTCATAGCAAATCCCCATCATGGAGGTGATCATATTACATCAGATCTCATCATGGAGGAGATGACATCATTACATGACTGCCAAACTACATCATAACTGCCAAGCCACTGAGAATCATGGCCCAGCCAAGTTGATACAGAACCTTAACTATCACACTGGCCTAATAACATGTTTAGTGATTCTATTCTACCTCAGTGCACTGGTTTTTTTTTTTTTTTATTCTACCTCCTAGTTCCTGGTATAGTGCCTGGAGTCTTAAAAGCTTGCAGGCAGCCATCCAAGGCACAACAATTGGTCTCTATTCACCTGGAGCAAAAGAGGAAGAAGGACCATCAGGAACAGGAGGAGGATATGGAATGTGTTGGTAATTGCCTCGATGAACAATTGCCTCCTCTGCCATGAGACCAGAAGAACTGGATGGTGCCCAGCTACCATAATTGAACATTTTTGATCGAAGTTTCTATAGAAGAATCCTGATCAAAAGGGATAAAATGCAGACCAGAATTTCAAATTCTCATGGACTCCAGACTTCCAGGAGCCATGAAGGTTGGATGAAGTCCTGAAACTATTACCCTAAGATAATCTTTAACCTTAGAAATATCCCCTGAAGCCTTCTTAAAACCAAACAATAGTTTAGCCTAACTAGTAAAAAAAAAAATGAAGAAAACCCTGGTGGCATAGTGTTAAGTGCTATGGCTGCTAACCAAAATGTCGGTAGTTGAATCCACCAAGCACTCCTTAGAAACTCTATGGGGCAGTTCTGCTCTGTCCTATAGGGTCGCTACGAGTTGGAATCAATTCAACAGCAGTGGGTAGTAAAAAATGTCTGTCTTGAGCATTATTCTCTTTCAAGAACTATCTAACCCATTGCCTTGGAGTCAAAGTAGAACTGCCCTGTAGGGTTTTCAAGTAGCAGCTGGTGGATTCGAACTGCCAAACTTTCTTTGGTTGGCAGCCAAGCTGTTAACCACTGTGCCGCCAGAGCTCCAAGATCCATCTTTATGGGATCAAACTGACAACAGTAACTTGAATTTATGTTAATGGAGGAAGAACAACTCAGGAAAGGAGGGTGAGAATAGGTGCACAACTTGGAGAATGTAATCAATGTCACTAAATGGTACATGTACAAACTGTAGAATTGGTGTATGTTTTGCGGTGTATATTCTCAACAACAGCAACAAATAAATAAAAATTTAATTTAAAAAATACCAGCAACTAGGGTCACACAACAAGGGGTGTATACATTTTTCTATAAGAAATTAGCCTGAGCTGTAAACTTTTGCCTAAAACACAGTAAAAAATACCCATGCACTGTATTCTGTGTCAGGTAGCAAAAATGAATAAAGAGGTGGAATAACGTAGTGGTTAAAATCGTAGACCTTGGAGTAGGGCAGACCTGAGTTGAAAGCCCAGCTCTGCCATTTGTCCTCTGAATGACCTTGTATGAGTCACTGCCTCTGTTTCTGTCTTCTGCACAGCGGGGCTAACGATAGGGTTGTTGTGTAAATTAAGTGAGAGCTTAATCCGTAGAGCATTTGGCATGCTCAGTAAAAAGTAGCTGTAATAGAGGGGGAAGGGAGAAAGATGAATAGATGGCCCACAGAGCATTTTCAGGACAGTGAAACTATTCCGTATTATATTGTAATGGTAGACACACGACATTACGCATTTGTCAAAACCCATAGAACTGCACAACATAAAGAGTGAAACCTAATGTAAACTGTAAACAAACAAAAAAAGGTAGTTGCCATGGAAAGTATGAGTGGGGCGTACAAGTGGGCAGGGAAATGCAGAAGTGGGACCTGGATGTGAAGGAGGCCAAGCAAAGGTGAGGAACCACGCAAAGTTTCATAGAGGGCAACCGAGGGTCAGAGGGGACTGGAGCATTTATACCCCCATTTTGGCAGTCAAAAGTCCCTAGGTGGCGCAGCTTGCGCTTGGCTACTAAACGAAAGGATAGCAGTTCCAACCCACCCAGCTGAGCCTAGGAGCAAAGTCCTCTTCGTCTGGTTCTGTAAAGATTAAAAAAAAAAAGATTACCAGTTGCTAAAACAAACAAACAAAACAAAACAAAACAACAGCCAACAAAACTCTGTGGAGCCGTTCTACTCTGTACCACACGGGGGTAGCCATGAGTCAAAATCGAAGCCACTGCAATGAGTTTGGGTGTCTTGGTTGTCAGCCATGGCTTCAGGGCTGGGGGAGGAGGACAAAAATTTCCAAGGGCTTCCAGCACTCCCAGCACCAGGAAAAGGTACCTGCAGCCAGAGGCACACTGTAGGGACCGAAGAGCACTGGGAGTCAGTGTGCACAAAATAGTCAAGGATGGAGAAGAAACGTGCAAAACACAGTCTCTGCCCCGAGAGGCTCACAGCCTAGGAGGGGAAGGCGGAGGTGAGTACATCACTGAGGTCGGAGTTTTGTGCTAGACACAACCGCACCACAGACTGGGGGACGCGGGAAGGGGCGGGGGAGGAAAGTCTTTCACTGAAGAGAAATACAGAAGTCGGTCACTCCAGGCAAGAGGGGACAGGGCAGCACGCACAAAGGCAGAGGCCTGATGTCTGATGTCACCCGATGCGCACAGGAGCAAGGTTGGGTCTTGAGGGGACCAGCGAGCACCCGGGGTGCAAGAGCCTTGGGGGCTGGGTGGAAGGCAGGCAGTTTCTGATGCTGCGCGTTCGCGCAAAGCTCCTGGGCCGCCTCTTCCTGGACTGTCCTGCTACACGTTCTGCCCTTACCTCCCGGCCCTGCTCCAGCCTCCTCCTCCTAGAAGCCTCCCCGGACTATTCCAGCTCACTGTGACTTTTCCGGCTCTGAACTCATGGCGTTTACTGCCAAGACTATTTTGGGGCTTACTCACGTAGTTAATTATATTCATCTTTACTGTCTGTGACACTGATATTTAATTTTTGCATGTAAGTCCACCTGGTCTCCACCAGCTTAATTGTAAGTTCTCTGAGAGTGGAAACTGTATATTTTTTATTCTTTATATTCCCTCACCACAACTGGCATTGGTGGGTATATGAAGGGTATAAGGTAATGTATGAACAAACAGGTGAATCTAGTCTACTTAGAAGAAGAAGAAGAAAAAAAAGTTGCCATGCTGTCGTTTCCGACTCATAGCAACCTTGAAAACCAAAAACCCCTTTCCCGTCGAGTTGATTTCTACTCATAGCGACACCATAGGACAGAGTAGAACTGCCCCATAGGGTTTCCAAGGAGTGGCTGGTGGATTCCAACTGCCGACCTTTTGGTTAGCAGCGGAACGCCTAATCACAGCGCCACCAGGGCTCCCACAGCAGCCTTACCAAGACCCAAACCTGTTGCGGTTGAGCGGATTCCGACTCATAGCGACCCTATAGGACGAAATAGAACTGCTCCATAGGGTTTCCAAGGAGTGGCTGGTGGATTCAAACTGCTGACCTTCTGGTTAGCAGTCGTAGCTCTTAACCACTACACCACCAGGGTTTCCATAGCAACCTTACCCAACTCTTACCCAACCCACTGCGGTCCAGTGGATTCCTACTCACAGCGACTCTACGGCAACCCCCCCAAAACCAAAAAACCAAACCCGTTGCCGTCCAATCGATTCCGACTCATAGTGACCCTATAGGACAGGGTAGAACTGCCTCACAGAGTTTCCAAGGACCGCCTGGCGGATTTGAACTGCCGCCCTTAAGGTTAGTAGGGTAGCACTTAACCACTACGCCACCAGGGTGAAAACCTTAAAAAACACCCGGTGCCTTAAAAAAGGCCTATTAAATTCTACTGCCGGAGGTAGTGGTAGAATTCCCGCCTTCCATGCAGGAGTCCCAGAATTGATTCCTGGCAAACTGCCATCACTTGTCTGTCGGGGAGGTTTGCGTGTTGCTTTGGTAAATAGATGTCAGTGGAGCTTCTGGACTAATACAGACTAGGAAGAAAGGCCTGGCAATTTACTTTAAAAAAAACCAGCCAGTGAAAACCCTATGGAATTGGTGTATATTCTGTGTATATTCTCAACAACAACAAAAAATAAATTATACATTAAAAAAAACAAAAAACAACCCTATGGCTCACAATACTCTGAGCCCATTGGGCATGGGGTTGCCATGAGTCCACCAAGTTAATGGCAGCTAACAACAACCACAACAAATTCTACTAGACTTACTCCTACAATTCTTTTGTGTTCTAAAATTATGTCTAAACCCTAAATTTAATTTTGTTTCAGTCTCACCGCTTACAGGTTTTAATGGGAATTCCTACGTCAGCAAACAGAGCCCTAAGGGGTGAATTTTAAGGTCATCCACCCTCAATTTCTTTTAGTCTCTCTTCAATCCAGCCCTGATAGCCACTCAATTGATTCGGCTATCGGGACCTATGGGCTTTTAACTTTACTGCTCAAATACCATCCCCCCTCCCTGCCCCGTAAGGAATTTTGAAAAACTCTCTACCCCTTATACATTTTTAAGTCAACATCTAACATTTTTAATCATAAGTTTAAATAGTTGCAAAGTGTGTAATTTCCAGGGAGTTGTAAATATTTACATATTAAGACAAAAGTCACTGCACTATGAAATTTTGTATCCATTAATATACCCTTTAAGAAGTCAGCAAGCCCTTTAACCAGTCAGAAAGTTTGCCTTGTTTTTTTTTTTTTTCTTCCTTTTCCATTCCACTTTCCCTACAGAATTATAAAACTCAAGAAATATAATTCAATACTTGGAAGTCTTTTACTACCTATCTCTGTAACAACAATATGTATATAAATTCAAATGTATTTCCTCTTACCACAGACTCTAAGTACTAACAGCAGTTGCTCTGCACTGAATTTATAATTACAGGTAGTCCCCGACCCATGATAGGGTTCCATTCCAACTACTAAAAAACTCCATTGTAAATCAGTTCTGACGTAACTCTAATACCTCATTTTTTTTTAAGTTTTCATTATTATTGCCTTTTATTATCAATATCTTTATAAATCTTTATTTGTATTTCGAGGTTGGAAACATTACATCAGAGAATGATAACATCAACAAATTACATGCCACAACATTGTATATAGTACATATTACTAATGATAAGATGTACACACACAAAAAAGAAAAACTGGACAGTTGTTAAGTGTAGTTTGTCATAACTCAGGTGTCATAAGTCAGGGACTACCTGTATAATTCTGAAAAGATACAATTGATCAACACTACAAATATTGATGACTGTGTCGCAGTGGTTAAAGTGCACAGCTGCTAACTGAAAAGTTCTCGGTTCAAACCCACCAGAGACTCTGCAGGAGAAAGATACGGCAGTCTGCTCCTATAAAGATTAAAAAAATAAAAAAATAAAGATTACAGCCTTGGAAACCATATGGGGCAGTTCTACTCTGTCCTAGAGGGTCACTATGAGTCAGAATCAACCCAGTGGCAATGGGTTTGGTTTTTCTTTTTTTTTGGTTAAATATAAGATGTAAACTTTTATTGAAAATGCATCTTACTGATCAAAAGGGAGAAAATGCAGAACAGAATTCAAATTCTCAGAGAATCCAGATTTTCTGGAGCCATGGAGGCTGGACACCCCCAAAACTATTGTCCTGAGATAACCTTTAAACCTTAAACCAAACATATCCCCTGACCAGACTTGCTGGCCTGACAGAGACTGGAGAAACCCTGAGAGTGTGGCCCCTGGACACCGTTTCAGCTCAGTAATGAAGTCACTCCTGAGGTTACCCTTCAGCCAAAGACTGGACAGGCCCATAAAACAAAGTGAGGCTAAAGTGGCACACCAGCCCTGGGGCAAGGACTAGAAGGCAGGAGGGGATAAGAAAGCTGTTAATAGGGAACCCAAAGCTGAGAAGGGAGAGTGTTGAAATGTCATGGGGTTGTTAACCAGTCTCATAAAACATGTGCACTGACTGTTTAATGAGAAACTAGTTTGTTCTGTAAACCTTCATCTAAAGTACAATTTTAAAATATATACATATGTATATGGAAACCCTGGTGGAGTAGTGGTTAAGTGCTACGGCTGCTAACCAAAGGGTTGGCAGTTCAAATTCACCAGGCGCTCCTTGGAAACTCTACGAGGCAGTTCTACTCTGTCCTATAGGGTCGCTATGAGTCGGAATTGACTCGACGGCACTGGGTTTGGTTTTGGGTACATATATCTCCCCTGAAGTCTTAAAACCAAACAATTGTTTAGCTTAATTAGTAAAGAATGTCTGCTTGAGCATTATGCTTTTTTAAGATCTATCTGTATGCAATCAAATTGACAACAGCCAACTTGAAAGATTAGATAGGAACCTTAGGGGGCAGTGAGTTTATGTCAGTAGGGGAGGAACAACTCAGAAAAGGAGGGTGAGAATGGTTGTACACCTTGAAAAATGTAATCAAAGTCACTGTATTGTACATGCAGAAATTGTTGAATTGGTATGTGTTTTGCTGTGTATATTCTCAACAACAAAAAATAAAATATTTTTTTAAAAAGAAAGAAAATGCATCCCTTAATGAGCTGGAAAGGTTGATACTTGTAATTGACCTGTTTGGTAGTCCCAGGAAGAGCAGCCTGGATCCAAGAAAAGGGTCAGGGAGAAATATGAATGTCTTTGTAACTCTGATAGTTATATTTCCAACCCTCCTGCTGAGCCCCACATCCTTATACATTATGGACAACACAGAAACTCAAATTACTTCCAAATTTCATTAAGTTAATACTGTGAGAAGGGTATCTGAATATTCAAAGACCTAAAATCATTAACAGGAAACCCTGGTGGTATCGTGGTTAAGGGCTATGGCTGCTAAAAGGTCAGCAATTTGAACCCATGGGGCACTCCTTGCAAACCCTATGGGGCAGTTCTACTCTGTCCTGTAGGGTCACTATGAGTTGGAATTGACTCAATGGCAACAAGTTTGGTTTTTGTTTTTTAATCATTGACAAAGCAGCAGCCTAGATCAAAATTAAGAGTATATTGTTTTTATTTTTCCATTTCAAGAAAGTTTGTACTGTCATTGCCTGCTGATAGTTCCAGCTGTGGCCACCAGGTGACAGCAGAGAACACAGTGTCGCCAGCCCTGTTCCCAGGGAAGCGGGAGAGGAGGTGGGAAGGAGGTCGGAGAAGCAGAGGGAGGGGAGAGGCCTGGATGTAAGGCAGAGGTGCATGCTTAGGCTGTCAGAGGAAAAAGGAGGGCAAATGTGAGAATATCAAAAGGGTATAGAAAATACTGAGAACAACACCTCAGGGTTCAGAATAAAATTGAGGGGACGAGAAAAGGAATTGAGGAGTTAGGCTAAACTGGGGAGACTTTCATGGGAATTCAAAGGGTAGGGGTGGGCTTGGGTGCACTCTGCCTGGAGAATTGGGTGCTCACCCAGCGAGGGTGCCTGGAAGCAGGAGCTCTCTGCCTGGCTATCTGTACTCCTGCCGGGGCAGGTCAAGGTCTGGCTCCTCCTGAGACCCGTGGTCCATCTCAGGGGAAGGCGGCCAGGGGTTTTCTGGAGGCTGGGGTCCTGCCGGCCAGGGATCATCAGGCCGGGGAGGTTGAGGCAGATCTGTTGTAGGGGGCTTGGGGGGCCAGACTCCAGTTTCAGGCAGGTCTCTCCAGGGACGATTGGGGCCTGGAGGTGGAGGGTCCTCAAAGATAGGGGGCACCCCTGGCCAGGGGTCACCGGGGATTGGGGGGCCCTGAGGCCATGCTGGGGAGCCCTCTTCCTCGTGGGCCTCTTTGGGTGAGGGAGTGGGGTGGTCCCCGCTGCCTGAGATGCCTGTAGAGGAGAGAGGTAAGAGGTATGTAAGGGCCAGATCCCCCTCACTACAATTCGAGGGACATAGGCTCTCTGGGATGAGCCACAGCCCCAGGGAAACATATCCCACAAACTACCCTCAAAGGTAACTCTCAAAGAGCTCTCTCACATTTACAAAATGTTGAAGTGATCTTAAAATGACGTGAAAATCCCATATTGATCTGAGCTATTGACTTGACCAACTTTAAACTGACGCCTCAAATAAGCTCCATCCACCCTTGGCTGGGACAGCCAACTGGCATGGACCCTAAGCTGGTCTGCAGGCTCAAAGTGGTCTACACCTTGGCCCCATGTGACACCCAGATCTCACTTCCACAATGACCTCCACCCACCTTAGTTCAGACCCCAGGTCTGATGAGATACTCGCCTGCACACCAAATTCTAATCTAAATCTCCACACAGAGCTACCCCTGAACCCGCCAAAACACACCTTCCAGCATCATCTGATTGTGAACTCTAACCCTCATGCGAATTCCCAGAATCTCCTTCACTGCTCTGCATCCCATTCGCCCCTTTCCTTCTTAGCGGGCAACCTGGCCTCACCTGGACCATCCCCCATCACCCCCAAATTACACTCAAAGACTCTATTCCTAGCTCACCTTGGGAGCACAGGCAAAGGACCAGGATCCCCAGTAGTTTCCAGCTGAGTACCATGGCTGTCTCCTGACCCCCAAAGTAGGGGGTGTGAGCTGTCTGGGTGTCTGGGAACCCAAGAGGCTTTATAGGCAAGGAGGCAGAGGAGGAAGCTAATCTCTGGGGAGGAGCCAGCCCAGTGACTCAAGGACTCTCATCAGAACCTAACTGGTCGGACTTGTTTGGAAGGTCATGACTAATATATAGCCTCTGACGATAGTGGCACCTCTCATTTTAGTACTCCAGCCCATGGCCCAGCCGCCTGGCTCTCCCAATCAGTGACCCAGGGATCACCTTACCCTTGTTTTCATGCCCCCTCTATCCACACCCTGCAGCTATCAGTACCCATCTTTTACCCCCATAATCACAGAGACGTCCACCTTTCATCCCTCATGGCAGTTGGAAGCCAAAGAATGGGAGCCAACCACGCGTGGGCAAGCAGTCTAATTACAGGGCTAGCAGGCAGGACGCGCTGGCCAGGGGCCTTTGAACCCCTAGATGCAGCTAGGGTACCTCAGCCAGTGCAGGAGCCTCCCCAGCCGCCTCCACTGTGAACACTCCAGGTGGGCTTAGTTCTTCCCTGGAACATGGCCCCTCATGACCTAGGCATGCGGCTCTCCAGGAAGCCTTCTTCAGGCATGGCTCTCCAGGATCTGTCTTCTTCAGGCTTGCTGAGTTCAGGAGGCCTCCCAAGCAGGTGCATGCGAGGAATTCCATCCAGGAGTTTCCTGGGGTCATTACAGATGAGGAAGGAAACATGATGACATCCCGATTCCTGCTCCCCACCCAGAGTAGATCAGTCACAGCCCCAAGGCTCAGGAAACTGCCTCAGCCTCTCCCTCCTCCCTCAGGACTCCTCTCTGCCCCCTGCCCCACTCCCCTGTTCCTTAGCTCCAACCTTCTCTGCCCACCTCCTCCCTCCCCTCAGCTTTGCCTCTCTGGATCTCAGCTTACTTGTTTAAGCCTGAGTTTCCCCCCTGGCATTTTTCCTCATGAACATCTCTGCCTATAGGTCTAATACGCCTCTCGGAAGTCCAAAACTCAATTCCTCTCTAAGTTGTCTCCCATCTGGTCTGCTCCACGACAATGAAGGATACCCACCCTGTGGTTCAAGTTGAAAACCTTCATTCCTCTTCTCATCTCCCCTCCTTCACCCCTACCCAACCCACCTGCAAAGCGCATCTGCGCCACACCCGAAACCCAGCCACTTCCTGCCCATTTCCCCTGAGCCTGAGCCACCGCCATCTCTCTTAAACCTGTTGCCATTCAGTCAGTTCTGACTCATGGCCGTCCTATGTGTTACAGAGTAGAACTGCTCCATAGGGTTTTCTTGGCTATAATCTTTATGGAAGCAGGTAGCCAGGACTTTCTTCCACAGCACCGTGTGGGTTCGAATCACCAACCTTTAGGTTACTAGTCTAGCACAAACCGTTTGTGGCATGCTATACTCCCTTAATACCCTCATTGTGTCTCCTTGTTCAGTTCCATCACATTACTGTATTTTCACAGCACTTAACTGTTGTTTGAAGTGAAACTGCTTGTTCACATATCAAAAAAAAAACCCAAGCCCACTGATTCTGATGCAGCTGCTCCATCGGTTTTCTTGCCCGTAATCTTTATGGAAGCTTTTCTTCTGTGGTGCTGTTCAGCGGGTTCACACCACCAACCATTACGTTAGGAGTCAAGCACGAACCGTCTGCACCGCCTGGAGACCCTGTTTATTCACTTAGATGCTCGTATACCATTGTCTCTCCCCACTAGGCTGTAAGGCCATGGGAGCAGGGACCCATGGACGTCAATCCCACCCCTGCACCCCCAGCCAGCACACCACCTGGTTAAAGAACGCATACTTTCTCTTTCCCGCTCCTGGCATTCATCAATTTTCAGAGGTAACGTTTTAGAACAAAAGACGAGAACAAAGAAAACCTGGAGCCTCCCAAAAAGCTTCCACAGCAGCCTCGGAAAGGGGTTTTGAAAAGGAGTCGTCTAGGGAAAAAAACTGTATGGGGGACTTCTCCACTCCCAGATATGACAATTCCAAACAACGGCTCTTTCTGTCATCATCTTTATTGAGCACAGGAGTCGTCACAGGTACTGGGTGGTGGCCAGGTAGGGAAGAGGGCTGGCTGCCACCCCACTTCTCCAGATCCTGCCTGGTCCTCCCCTTCAATGGTGGACAGGCGCAGGAGAGTTCTGGTTGTCTCCTTGACACAGACCTTCCTCTTTGGCAATGGCCTCAGTCAGGCCCTGCAGGTCATCGAGCAGGGCAGAGAGGGACCCTGGGGAAGAAGACGCCAAGGGATAGGAACAGGACAAGAGCAGATTCCTGCAGCGACTGTGCAGAAGGTTCAGGGCTGGCACAGAGTATGAGGGTCATGAGGGAGAAGGTTCCTTGGGCTGTGGTGACTGTGGATAAAGGAGGCCATGGGCCTCCATGGATCACAGAAAATACTGTTCACGCACCCAAGAGTGTCTGGAGCAGAGATTCCTACGGGCCCCTCATTTGTCCCTTCATGCCTGAGCTCTTACCTTTTACGGGGTCCCTGGAGGAGGGTGCCACTGCTGGAGATGAAGATTCCAGGGGAGCTGAAGGTGCTGAAGATCCTGGAGGCCTGGGACTAGACTCCACAGATTTCCCCTTGTCCAGCAAGGATGGAAGGACTGCCAGGAGCCGCTGCTGCTTGTAACGGGAGAGGAGACCCTCCTGCCGCAAGGTGGCCTGGGAAGGAGAGGGTTAAACGCCACCTAGCCCTGTGGGAGCCTCCCCTTCCTCTCTGTACACCCTTGCCCACCAACCAGCCCACAATGGGCCCTGGTCTCCTGGTCTCCTGTCTCCTACTAGCATGAGGTTCTTGTCTCTCTCCAGCTCCTGCAGGCGCCGGGTCAGCCGCAGCCCCTCCTCCCTGCGGGCCTCGTCCTGCAGCTGCCTGAGCTCCTGGTTCCGCTCCTTTTCCCGGGCAGCTTTGCGCTGGATCTGGCGCAGGGAGACCACTATGGGGAAGCCAGGGCACAGAGGGGTCAGGGTGGGTCAGCCCAGACTGGAATGACTGGCAGGAACGCTGGGTCACCAGCTCTGTGACTCAGGGAAGTCACTTACATTCTGAAGCCATCTGTGTCTCTTCTATACAGTGGGAGAGTGGGCTGGTGCTCAGGGAGGCTATGAATCTCTGGACCCAAAGCACCTTCCCTATCCCCAAACCACCCCAGAGCCCCTTAGGGGAAGACTGAATATGGACTGGATATTAGATTTGGGGCAATTTGTTTTCCTTTTCTTAAAATGTGATAAGGTAATGAGGTTATACAGGAGAATTTCCTATTCGTGGGCAATGCAGCTGAAGGGTTGTGATTTTACAACTATAAAAGGTTCAGAAAAATGAATATATAAATGTGTATGTGGATAGATAGAGATCAAATGTGGCAAAAGGTTAATTGCTGTCTAGAGGTCTGATAAGTCTCTCAGAAGTAATGTGCCCAAAATAGAACTTAATTCCTCCCCAAGTTGTCCCCCACTAGGTGTTCCCAACTGCATCTAGTTAGAGAAGGTATATGGATACTCAGCACAGTACTCTTTCAACTTGTCCAGGTGTTTGAAATTTTTCTTAATAGAAATTTGAGGGGTTAACTATTGGTGTATGTTTTGCCGTGTATATTCTCAACAAAACAACAACAAAAAGTAAATAAATCAGACATATACAGACACATGGAAACCCTGGTGGCATACTGGTTAAGTGCTACAGCTGCTAACCAAAATGTTGGCAATTCAAATGCAGCAGGTGCTCTTTGGAAACTATGGGGCCGTTCTACTCTGTCCCATAGGGTTGCTATGAGTCAGAATCAACTTGATGGCAATGGGTATATACATATACCTTCATGTACATAAAAGAAGGAAACCTTGGTGGTATAGTGGTTAAGAGCTACGGCTGCTGACCGAAAGGTTGGCAGTTCGAACCCACCAGGCACTCCCTGGAAACTCTATGGGGCAGTTCTACTCTGTCCTATAGGGTCACGATGAGCTGGAATTGACTTGACAGCAGTGGGTTTGGTTTGGTTGGTTTTTATATAAGGAAAACTGAGGGGTAATCTTTGGTGTTAGTCAGGACGGTGTTTGCCTGTGCAGCAGGGTCATGGCTGGTGGGGCATAGGGGGCTCTGGTGCTGGTCAGGTTCTGCTTCTTGATCTAGGTGTTAGAGACGTAGGTGTGTTCACCACATGAAAATTCATTTATATCCTTTCCTTGTGCACTTCGTTACTTGTATATAACTATGATATCTTTTTTAAAAAGTCTGGGGGAAGAAATAAGCTCCTGTCTCAGTACTTCCTTTTTCCTAGAAGGCCCACATCTACTCTAGCAAATCTCACCGGCCTTGGCATGCTCCCTCCGAGCTTCGTTCAGTCTCCTCTCTGTTTCCGACAGCTGTTCCCGAAGCCGAGTTTCCACCTCAGCTACCTTCTCTTGCAGAGCTGGGGTGAAGGTACAGATGTGGTGTGACAAGAGGAACCATGGCTCATGGCTCCCACCTCCTCCCTACCCTCCATATGTCCCCCTGCCCCTCCGCCACACCTTGCCCGTAGAGCTCCTGCTGCTGCGTCAGCTCTCGCCGCAGGCTGACAGCCTCCTCTGTGCTCTCCTGTTGGCCTTGGCGAGCCGCCTCCAGCTGCAGCCCCACACTAGCCAGGGACTCCTGGGTTTGTTGCAGCTCCTGCTCCAGCTGCTGGGCCACCTCGCTGAGCTGCTGCCGCTCCGCCTCCCCTGGAGGAGGTGGCACTCAGCAACAGCCTCCTCCCCAGGCCGACCCATCAGTGCCCAGGCCTCTCCACACCCAGACCCCAGATGTTCCTCCTCCTCCTCCATCCCCACCAAACCTGATGCTGGCCCCTGGAGACTCAGGGGCCCGTGTACCTTGCTCCCGGGCCCGGCCCACCTCCTGCTGGATGAGGTGGGCACTCAGTTGCAGCTCTGCATCCAGACGGTTCCGCTCTTCCCGCAGCTGTTGCAACTCAAGACTCACATCTGTGGCTGGTGGGGGTGGGGGTGGGGGGCAACTGAGACAGGAAGAGGCAAAATCAGGGGAGCTCACACCCAGCACCGATCCCTACATCCCTGACCCTCCTCAGTCCTCACTGCTTTGGTACCCAACAACCGACACCCCAAAGCCCACTCTTCCCCCACAGATCCAGGCCCCAAACTTCACCTCTCCTGGCGCAGCTGAGCAAGAGCCACTTTCCGAGCCACTAGACCTGCGTGGAAGAAAGACAGAGAACAACAGAGAAATGAGTTTTCAGAGGAAAAAAGTGGAGATGGGGGATGGATATGAGATCAGAATGAACTGGGCCAGGAAGAAGAGTGTCAGATCTGGTAGGGGCAGAAGGTGTCTTGCAGTGGCCCTACCCACCCTGAATGGTGTGGACCTTGCGGGCAGCATAGCTGAGTCGGTTGCTGAGGCTGGGTAGCCGGGTGACAGCCTGTTCCACCTTGGCCACGGTATTCTGGAGCCAGATCTGAGAGCTGAAGAAGGCACAGGTCATTGACTCTTCAACCCTTACTGCATTCACGAACGGACTTGTACAGATAACCCACTCTATCCTGAGCTGTCATAGAAGAGAGGACAGCTGGGCAGGGGAAATAGGAGTAGGAAAGAGAAGCTAGAGTCAATGGCAAGGCCAGGCCTGTAATGCACATGCCCTCGCTTGTTGGCCCTTAGCCTGTCCTAGCCCCTTTGCAGACAAAAGGGAAGAAGAGAACCTGAGCACTGAGACTCTGTAGTGACTGTTACATAAAATTGACCCTGCTACACCATTTTTAAAACACTGTAGGGTATGTCAGAAGAAATGGTGTACACTACACAAATCATACATAGTTAAAAAGTTGGGTTTTTTCCAGCAGGTGCCAGTTGTAAAGAATGCGTAAGAATGACACCTAGAGACAGGTCAACACAATTAGACTAAACCAAAAGCAAAGAAGTGTCCTGAATAAACTGAATGCTTCGGAGACCAGTGTAGCAGGGGCAGGGGTTTGGGGCCCATGGTTTCAGGGGACATCTAAGTCAACTGGCATAATAAAATCTATTAAGAAAACATTCTGCATCCCACTTTGGAGAGTGGCGTCTGGGGTCTTAAACGCTAGCAAGCGGCCATCTAATATGCATCAATTGGTCTCAACCCACCTGGAGCAAGGAAGAATGAAGAACACCAAAGACGCAAGGTAATTATGAGCCTAAGAGACAGAAAGGACCGCATAAACCAGAGACTACATCAGCCTGAGACCAGAAGAACTAGATGGTGCCTGGCTACAACTGATGACTGCCCTGACAGGGAACAAAACAGAGAACCCCTGAGGAATCAGGAGAGCAGTGGAATGCAGACCCAAAATTCTCGTAAAAAGACCAGACTTAATGGTCAGGCTAGGACTAGAAGGACCCTGGAGGCCATGGTCCCCAAACCTTCTGTTAGCCCAAGACAGGAACCATTCCCAAAGCCAACTCTTCAGACAGGGATTGGACTGGAATATGGGATGGAAAATGATACTGGTGAAGATGGAGGTTCTTGGATCAAGTAGACATATGAGACTATGTTGGCATCTCCTGTCTGGAGGGGAGATGAGAGGGCAGAGGGGGCAGAAGCTGCCCAAATGGACACAAGGAGAGAGAGTGGAGGGAAGGACTGTGCTGTCTCATTAGGGGAGAAAAATTAGGAGTATATAGCAAGGTGTATGTAAATGTTTGTATGAGAGACTGACCTGATTTGTAAACTTTAACTTAAAGCACAATAAAAATTAATTAAAAAAAAAAAAAAAGAATGACACCTGGAGCAAAGGAGAATGAAGAATACCAAAGACACAAGGTAAATATGAGCCCAGGAGATAAAAAAGGGCACATAAACCACAGACTACATCAGCTTGAGATCAGAAGATGGTACCTGGCTACCACTGATGACTGTCCTAACAGGGAACTCAACAGAGAATCCCTGATGGAGCAGGAGAACAGTGGGATGGAGACCTCAAATTCTTGTAAAAAGACCAGACTTAATGGTCTGAGACTGGAGGGAACGCTGAGGTCATGGCCCCCGGTCCCTCTGCTGGCCCAAGACTGGAACCATCCCCAAAGCCAACTCTTCAGACAGGGATTGGGCTGGACTATAAGACAGAAAATGATACTGATGAGGAGTGGAACTTCTTGGCTCAAGTAGACACATGAGACCCCGTGGGCAGCTCCTATCTGGAAGTGAGATGAGAAGGCAGAGGGGGACAGGAGCTAGTTGAATAGACGTGGGGAATACAGGGTGGAGAGGTAGAGTATGCGGTCACACTAGTGGGAGAGCAGCTAGGGTTATATAGCAAGTGTGTGTAAGTTTTTGTATGAGAGACTGACTTGGTTTATAAACTCTCACTTAAAGCACCATAAAAAAAAAAAAAAAGAATGAATGAACTAGGGGCCAAAATGCAAAGCCAAAAATGAAGCAGCTACATATAGTTAGTAATTTTTAGTTTGAACTGTAACTAAATATCGTGGTTTCATACGTATTATTTTATATTGTACTTCTTTCGTTAAATTGATGATTTGGACTTATAAGGAAAACTCTATAGTTTTTAATGTCACAGAAATGAGACTATTCTCAAAAGCAATATACTAACTAAAGTGAATGCTTGTATACATTAAGATGGCCTTAAACCTTTTCCTCTGTTGCCTTAGCTGTCAAATCATTAAAACTTCAAAGCAGAGGATTATGGTCAGCAGGCCAGACTGAGAGAAACACTGATGCATTTTGTGAGCAGGTACTAACGCTGTCAGGGCTCAGTACTGTATGTTTATGCTATAATAGCAGTGCAATATTAGACACCAGCTAGCTGGTACCGCTGCTCCCTGTAACGCCAAAGAGAAAACCAGGATTTGATTAAGTGCACATATTTAAGTTACCCCTTGTCCTCTGCTTGGATGCAATGCCATGCAGATTTACATGGCTGCTACTTGTACTTAGTTTGCATTACTTTAATCAACACCTTGAACAGAGAGCCAAACATTTCCCTTTTCAGCTGACCAGCAATGGCTCTTTAACTTCAGTAGGGGGAGAAAAAAGACCTTTTGGGTGAAAATTGGTAATAACTGGCACTTAAGATCAGAAAATAATTCTTTGTACTTAGGTCTTAAAGTGCTGTCTACCTAAAGCTTTGATAGACAGTAATACTTTACTACTATTATTATTCAGTTTTTATAACATTGTTACATTTAATAAAACTTGTCTGTTTAATCTCAAAAAAAAAATTCAGTTCCTCCTAAGAAAACACAGCTATCCCTGATACCCAAATCTATGGTAAGCTTCTCACTTGGGTCCTAGCAATCAGTGTCTTTAATAACGGTCCTACAGTCAAAACCAATTATTAGCTTCATGGGATCATATCTTATCTGGCCCCATACCATAACACAGTAATGTGTTCAGTACAAACAACGCTACTGGGGCTAAAACAGCACATAGCACAGAGCTGTCTAATCTGCAGCAGATTTAGACTTGTCATTTGCAGGCCCCTGATGGGTCTGGAGGTTCTGGAAGTCCCCTGGCACTGTGTTTCACATTTGGAGTGTATGAACTGATGACTGCCCACTAGGTTTTCTGAGGGCCTCTGCGCCACAGAGGCATTAAACGACTGCTTATCTTTTCATGCAACATGCTGAGCTTATTCCTCACAACCTGGTTTTTGATCACAATCATGTATCAAAAACAAAGTTATCCTCTCCAACAAGCCCAGGAGTGTAGATTCTCTGATACCAATGGAGGGCAGGTCCCTGAGCTTTTTGGACTGACTGTGCCAGATGTGGGACCGGCACCAGCTCAAGAGAGTGAGAGGCCTATGCAGGCCACAGGTCCCCAGGGAAAAGGGACCAAGGGATGTCTGGGGACAGGGCTGGGACTTCCTCTGGACAGTCCAAGTCTGTGCCAATAAATAAAAAGACGAATCACAAAGGCCTCAAAGTTGTGCCCCAAACAGCACAGCAAAGAGCACTGATACCTGAAAATTATTTAAGTAGGGTGCTTCCAACACCTACTGTGGCTCTTACTAAAACAGTTTTTTGACTTCTAAATGTTAGACAATGGCTCAGGTACCTCAGTGTCCAAAGCTGAGGGAAAGTTATTACCCGTTTTTCCGTTGAGGTTTTCCTCAAGGTGATAAAGGTTCCATAACAAGAGTCAGTAATGGAACAACTAGGAAGTTGGTATGAGAGACACTGCTTGCAATTGACTAACAAAAAAACTGACATACATTTTAGATAAAATCTATAGTAAGGAATTAGGTGTAGAGTTTTAAAATAGATAGGTTTTTTTTTTCCCCAACTAAACAGATCACACCTGTAAATTTTTAGAGAGCGAGAGAAAAAAAGAAAAAGGAAAAAAAGTAGAGAGGAAGGGAGGGAAAGGGGAGAGGGGAAAAAGAGAGGAAGGTAGAAGGAAAAAAAGGTTGAAAGAAAGGCAGAAAGACCGATCAAGTACCCACGCCCCCATCCCGGAACTCCTAAAGCTGGAGCTCCTCCCAGGTGCTCTAGAAACCCCAGCTGTTTGCAGACTCAACTGCCTGAGGAAGCATTACCTCACCCCTAGACAGAACACGCACGGTCACGGTGGTTCATAGCAACTGCTCGCGGTGTCAGTGTAGAAGGGGCTGCCCCAGGAAACACAAACCCAGGGACTTTTATAGCGCTGAATGCCTCCAGCCCTGTATCCTTCACATCCGCCAGCTTTCCAGCCCCTCCTGCCTGAGGCCCTCAGATGCACAGTGCTCTGGAAGCTGAGAAGCAGAAACAACCCCACCCTAAGCCTCCTTCCCAGGTACCTGCACACAGAATTGGCCACTAGCTTAAGCTGCTCCTCCACCAAGGCTGTCTGCTGCTGCTGCTGGCGCCGGGCCTCCAGAGCACGGCTCAGCTCCCCCTGCAGGGCCTGGAAAGGATGCGGGTCAGGACAATGTACCCGCCCCCAGACCCACCCCGCCCCCTGCAGACCTGCCCGGTAGCCTCTGGCCGTCTCAGACCCTGACCTTGGCACCGACCCGCTCCACCTCCAGCTCTGCGGCCTTGTCCTGCAGGGAGCGCTGCAGGATGGCCTGCTCCTGGCTCTGCGATGCAACTCTCTCCTCTAGCTCGGCCACCTGGGGAGAAGAGGAGGCTGGGACCCGCCCCTTCTAAAGCCCAAAGCTGCAGTGGGAGGGGCACAGGGGATGAAGGGGCCGGGGCAGGGCTTGCTGAAAGAATGCCATGCAGGGAGACAAGAAACTTGAGTTCCTGATAGTGGGGCCAGTTCTATGTTCTATGTGCCCACACCTTGAGGAACTGCCCCATGATCCCCCCAACAAAGACCCACCACCTCTGACCATGTCACCCACGTCCTCAGAGAGGCCTTGCCTGACCATCCCACCTATGGCTGCTGCCACCCCACAGTCTTTCTCTGTCAAATTATCTTTCATATTTTCCTTTATAGCACAAACAATTGCTTGACATCATTGAATTGCTTACTTATTGTGTGGCTCCCTCTAGAATGTAAGCTCCATGAGAGCAGGTACTTGGCCTGTCTGTGCTCGGGGCTGTATCCTCAGCATGTGGTAATCACTCAATAAATTTTTGTTGACTAAATGAAGGAAGACCTTCCCATTATGTAAGAAGCAAGGGGTTCGCAGGAGCAGGGGAGGGAATCATGGGGGGGAAAAGTCAAGTCACCTGTCTCTTCAGCTGCTCCGCGTACTCTCTGTGGCCCAGTTCCTGGGCCTTCAGCTGCACCATGAGGGCAAACACCTTCTCCCGCCAACAGGTCAGCAATGACTGGAACTTCTTGGAGAGCTCAGGCTCCAGGGAATCTGAAGGCTGAATCTGTGGTGAGAAGAACGAGGACAGGATGTGGGCTCCCGGGGGAGGAGAAGAAGGATGGGGCAGCCTTTGTTTTTTCTGTCCCACCCTGGGCAACAGAAGCCATAGCAAGGAGTTCAGGAAAGACCTGGTCAGTTCTACAGCACACCTACCCGTCTCACACAAAGGGACTGAGGCTGGGGACAGAAGATACAGGACCCAGATGTGGAAAAAGGGCCCCTACCTTCCTGGCTAGCTCCTCCTCCTGTAGGGTCAGGATGTAGGTGAGGCTCTGCACCCGTACCTGGAGCAGCTCAGCAGTGCTGTGCAGGGTGTCCCGGTCCTCCTGCAAGCACTGTGGGCAGAAGGAGAGCCGCCTGTAGGGCCTCCATGCTTGCCCTCACTGGGCCTGGTCTCCCCAGCAGCCGGTCTCCATGCCCTCCCCACTCCCAGGGGCCACCTCTACCTCAAGACCTGGTCACTGAGCCCTCACATCCCACCCAGACCCCTCCAACACACACACACACACACACACACACACAGATGAGACCCCAGCACTCTCCCTCACCTGCATGGTTTCCAGAAGCTCCTGACGCTCCTGCGCCCAAGCCTGGCTGCGGACCTCTTGAGGGACTTGTTCCCCAACATACTTTCTTAGATTCTCAACCAGGGTCACCTGAGCCTCCAAGTCTTCTTTGGTCTTGCTGGGGTTGAGGCGGGAACCGGGAGACCATCAATGGGGTGTTCTGGAGATCCACCACACCTACCAACTGCTGACCCCCTCCGGGGCAGCCCACCCCCATCCCACTTACCTCAGCTGCTTCTGCAGCAGCTCAGTCTCCCTCTGGGACGTGGCCAGCTCCTTGGCTTCCTCTGCCCGCCTGGCTTCCAGGTTATTCAAAGACTTCTCCAAGCCCTCAGCCTTGCTGGTCAAACTGGAAAGAGCCTCCTGGTGAGCCACCGTTAAGCAGGAGAGCTATAGAGAGAAAACAAGGCTCAGCTGGGCCAGCTAACTCCCACTTCTGTGCCTTCCCCACCTCCCCCTGCTTTGGCTCTGTCCCTTCACTCTCACTCTGTGACCTTAGACAGCACCCCAACAAACCACCCAACTGTGTGCAGCAAGATGGAGACTGCCCTTGGCACCTCCCTCTTCCCTGTTGCTCAAACTCAATCCATCACAATTCCTGTCTGCTCTTCCCTCCAAGCCAAATTTCATTTTTCTCTATCTCCACTGCCACCAACCTGAGTTGGTGAGGCCCTGCCCTCACGGATGAACTTACGGTCTAGTGGGGGAGACACACACTAAACACTTGATGTACTCATAGTCAGTTGCACCCTCATCTCTTGCCTGCATGACTGTAACAATCTTCGAACAAGTTTTTAAACACCTTCAATGGCTTGCCACTCCAAGGTCATAAAGGGATTCAGCCATGTTTTCTTCTAGTACCTTTATGGTTTCATTGTTTAACATGTCAATTTGTTCAGTTGGCCTTCCCTAGCACCCCCAACTAGACTAAGGTTCCCTTGCCCTTCTCCTTCATGGCACTGCTCCCAATTGCAATTAATTAATCGTGAATACATCAAGTGTTTAGTGTGTGTCTCCCCCACTGGACTGTACACTCACCCATGAGGGCAGGGCCGCAGGCTCATTTATACCTCACTGATTCCCCAGCTCCTATCTCAGGGTGGCAAAGAGGAAGCATTGGTAAGTGGTGACTGGAGAATCTCCCTCTCCCAGCAGGCCCCCACACCCACCTCCTCACTCTCCCTCCTCTGCATTGCTCCCAGATGAACTAGGTCCTGAAGTGAAGTAGGAAGGCAAAACTATAAAAGTCCTAGAAAGGGAAGGAGGAAGGCGTCAAGTGGAGGGAGGGCACCTGAGTCCTGGGAAAAGAGTGGAATCTAATAAGGCCAAAACGCCCAAGTTCTCCTTCTTTCCAGGTCACCTGCTTTTTCTCCTTCTCCAAAGATCTCACCACTTCACTGCTCACAGGTACCCTTTCTGTGGTACCTTTGCTCTTTGTTGGGAAGCTACTACCCAGTTCACCCTGTTGTGATGCTGAGCCCTTCTCACCCCAACATTCACCTGCTCTTGGTGCAGCCTCTGAACTTCCTCCAGCTCCCGCTGGGTCCCCTCTTCCAGGTTCTTCCGGATGACCTCAGCCCCAGCCAGGGCAGCCCGCAGGCCCTCGGCTTCAGCTCGGCCTGCCTTCTCTGCCCGCGCCAGAGCCTCCAGCTCCATGGCCTGGGATTCTAGCCTTATCTTCTGTTGCAGTGAGGTCTCCCGCAGGAGCCGGATCTCCTCCTCAAACTGCCGCAATTCTTGCAGCTGCCGAGAGATCAACTCAGCCTGCTGGGTCAGGGCCTGAGACCCCTCCAGGGACCTTCAAAGACAGGTTCACATAGGTGAGATGTGTTTCTGGTACTGGGAGGTTGGACACAGATACTCGGGCCTCTCTGCTCCCACCCAGGGTCATAGGAGACAGGAAGAGGCAAAAGATTCCTCTGCTCCCATTGGGGTAGGCAGGGGCATGAAGATGGGCCACGGGGCCTCTGCAGAGAGGCATGAGGAATACTACACAGGGATCTCTATATTTACATCACCATCACCATTCATTGAGGCCCTGCACATATCAGGTCCACTGTCTGGGCTTATAAGAAGCCCTGGTGGTGCAGTGGTTAAGCACTCGGCTGCCAACCTAAAGGTTGGCAGGTCAAACCCACCAGCCACTCCATGGGGGAAAGATGTGGCAGTCTGTCTCCATAAGGATTACAGTCTTGGAAACCCTATGGGGCAGTTCTGCTCTGGCCTATAGGGTCACTATGAGTTGGAATTGACTCGATGGCAGTGGGTTTGGTCTGGGCTCACAGGACCTAAGGGCTAGTTGAGGTCATGAGACATACACCTAGAGAGAGCCATATATATATATTAAACATCAAATGCACACAAGGGTCGCAGTAGAAGAGGAAAGCAAGAGGTGTGGGAAACAGTGTGAATAGGGTATGCCATTAGGAAACACATTCTGAGTGGAGAGGTTGGAAGAACACTCAGAGACTTCTGAATTCTGATGTAAGGGCAAGGAAAAGTTCGAAGGAGGAGCAAAGGTATAGCACTCATGAGCTTCTAGTACCAGTACAGTAAGGCCAGGGGTTAGTTAAACGCACCTAGTGAGTGCTCAGTATATTACATGAGGAGTCAAAGGGGACAGTACATCAATAAATTACATAGACCCTACCTTTGGGGAGTATATAGTCTACTGGTGTCGTGTAAAGTTTAAACTAACTCATAACAAGGCTCTTGCGATAGCTTCCTCATTGAAGCCCAAAACCAAAAGATTTTTCAGAAGAAAATTAACTGGGCAAAGGTCTGCCACTTGGCAGCCAAGCTAGCATTAGAGGGTCTCCGTCCCCAGTCCAGGGGTCCCTCTTCTTCATTATGGTCCTTCCTCTTTGGTGGGGTCCAAGGTAGACTCATGTGTGTAAGCCCACTCTAGAGCAAAATGGCAGAATGACATTCCAGTCTATTTGGGGAAAACACACATGAAAGGTCAAAAAGTTTTACAGACAGCACATCAACAAATAGCATGGCAGCTCTAAAGCCATGTCCTCTGTAAATGCTTTCTTCAGCTACACCATCAGAATGACTCCATACCACCACAGTTGTTAGGTGTTGTCAGTCGATTCTGACTAATAGCGACCCAATGTGACAGAGCAGAACTACCCTATACGGTTTCCTAGGCTGTAAATCTTTACAGAAGCAGATCGCCAGTCTTTCTCCCTCAGAGCCACCGGGTGGGTCGGAACTGCCATTCACTTAGCAGCCAAGTGCTCAACCGCTGCACCACCAGGGCTCCTTCACCACCACAGTACCAAGTCTATACTCCTGGTCTGCACATCTTCATGCTTATTAGGATCACCTGTTGACCAATCTGTCTCCTTCCCCAGGATTTTCCATTCCTTAATATCAGGATCTCTCATTCATTTTTGTTATCCTCATCCCTAGCCTTATTATTTATGTGTTGTAGGCACCCAATAGTTGTTTATACAAACATGAACAAATTATGGAACCTAGAGCTGAAACAGGGTAAGGAATCTGTTTTGATGGACGGTCAAAGGCAAGCAAGCCTGAGAAAACGACAATGATGGATCCCTACCTGACTCTCCGCCCTGGCTCTTGCCCATCACCAGAAGCATCCCGTTCCCACATTGGCACTTGAGGTCTCAAGTTGTCTAGCCGCCTCTCTGAGACATCTTGATGGGCTGGGGATTGGACCAAGGGAATGTCTGCAACCCAGGTGGGAGCCATTCTTGGCAGAGTTGGAAGGGACCGAGCTTGGAAGTGGGATGGGGGAATTAGCCCAGTGGAACCTGAGGAATCACAAGGGCACAGATGGTCAGTTTCCCAGGGAGAGGCAATCACCAGTCCCCTGCCTAGTCCCACTGACCTGAAGGTCGCAACGTCTCCACATTATTTGAAAGCTCTAGATTCTGTCTCCAGCCATCCATGTTCCCCTGGACAATTGGAGAAAAAAGGACACTCCAATTCAATTTTCAGTCCTACTTCCAAAAAGAAAGCCCCTACACTAACAAAGTCATCCTTCCTAAATAGCAGCCAGGTCCACCCCACTCTCACCTACTCCTATTTCCTGAAAGGAGGAGCTGCAAATTCACTTGGTTGTCCCAACCAAGATCCTGACAGAACTCTGGCAATAACCCCAGAGATGGAGGAAATTTACTGAGAGACAGCCTGAGGAGGGATGCACTTAGGTTCTACTCATAATTTTAGGGTTCTCGACAGTGCTTTTACCCTCTTCCTTAAGCTTCTATAGTCCCTGCTGGTCCTGCGCATCGAAGTTATGGATTCCAAGGGCTGCGAGCCCAATCTCCAGAGTTCTCTCCATGGCTCAGCAAGGCCTTGGGGAAGCCCATCCAGGCACCACCAAGCCATGACTCCTGGGTCCTTCCCTGTAAAAGCCCCTGCCCAAGGCCTGGCCCCAGGTGAACGTGGCCACATGTGGGGCAAAACGCCTCCCCGGGATCCCTGGGAATACAGCCAGCAAGATCCCTAGGCAGAAGGCCGTCTTTCTGCCATCTCATCCAAATCCTCCCTGCAACCTTCCTCTCAATTTCTTTCTACTATGCCCTCAGCTTTCATTCCTGTTGCCCACTCTCCCCTCTCCAAAGTCCTGGAGCATACAGTTAGCTCTTCAAGATCTTTTTCCCACCATCCCACCCCAATTTATCTATTTTTGACTTAATCGGGGACCTACTCCTGTCCCTCCCTACCTCCTAATCTGTTTTTACCCTGAAGGAATTATCCTGGCTCTTCACTCTCACCTCCCAACTCATCAGTGTACTTTCGCCCCCTGCACTCCAGCCGATGCTCGGTTCTCAACCCCGCTCTCCCCAGACACCCGCTTCCCCTGAGCCTTCACCCTCAGGGCGCTAAGGCTGTTCTGACCACCTCATCTAGCCCCTGTACCTCTTGTTTCCTATGGACCCCCTAAGCCCACCCCCGCACCCCTTTCAGCCCCTTCCCGCCCCCAACCGACTCTTCTCGAACGCCCCTTACCCAGCGCGAGAACACCCCCTCTGCCTTAGGCCACACCCCCTACGCCCAGCTCCGGGGCCTTGGACTCCGCCCCTGAGTGCGCCTGCGCAGAGCGGGCCGGTTTGTGGGCCGCTCCAAAGCCAGATTTCACCCCGGAAGGAGGGGCGAAGTGTACGCAGGCGCAGTAGCGTCTAAAACTGGGTCCAATTACAGTGTTTGAGTATCTCCGCGCCCTGGTGGCTCCTCCCAACTCCGGGAACCCGGGAAAACTTGTGAACCAATCAGAAAAGGTGAAAGGCGGGAGTGCAGGGATACCAGTGCGCTGCCCAATGGGATGAAGCGAGGACAAGAGAGCTGCCCAATCAAAGGCATCAGGGGGCGGGCCCCCTCTGCGCGAACTGGAGACCCGGGAATTCCGAAGGAGGGGTCGCGTCAGCCCGCGCACAGAGGCCCGGCCCCTCCTGGCTTGGGCACCCTCGCTGTCAAACATCTGCGGGAGCGCGGGTCCGGGCCAAGGAGCCCGAGGGGTCCTGGGGCCTCCGCACAGACCGACACTGTCTGGAAAGGAGACCACTCCGAGATGTCACTGCGTGGGTAGATCCGAAACCGGGCTGGGACCCGGAGGGAAAGGGCTGAATTAGTCTTGCGTGATTGCGGGGAGCTCCATCCGCTGTTTTCATCCCACCCAGGGAAACTGGGAAGCAGGGGTTTAGATCTGCTTTGGTGAAGAACTTGGGGGACTTCTCGGGGGGTGACAGTGGATTCGCTTCCCACAGGGTTCCAAACTAAATAGTTCCGAGTGAGGATTAACCAGAAAAGCGGGATGCGGGCGAGCAGAAGGGGTACTCCATTTGGCTAAGCAGGTTTGACAGGAAGCTGCTTTTTTCAAATTACACTGAGGTGATGCGCTCTATTGCACAGAAGCAAGCCCCCACTCCCTCCAGTTGGCATTTGCCCAAAAGCTGCCTAAGGTATCATTGCTTTGCACAGATTGGAGACGTTCCGATTATTTTGCGGCCTGAGGATCCGGCTCAACTGAGGTGCCATAGGGCGTGTTCCTGTTTTGTCACTGCACCAAGGACCTTCCCCGAATTTTCCAGTTGCAAAGCTGCTGGACTGCCAATTTTGCTTTGCATGCCTAGGCTCCTTGTCCCCTGAAATTCCCCTACTCAGGGAGTGTGCTCCAGGTTGAGTATCACACTCGGAAGAGAACTTGGACCAGCCATACACGACCCAGGACCGGCATAAAGTGATGGATTCCTGAAGTGGAAGGCGTGGTGCAAAGAAGCACCGCCCATGCTGCCTTGCTTCCAGCTGCTGCGCATAGGAGGCAGCGATCTCTACACCTTCCACCCTCCCACCGGGGCTGGCTGCACCTATCGCTTGGGCCGCAGGGCCGACCTGTGTGATGTGGCTCTGCGGCCCCAGCGGGAGCCCGGCCTCATCTCCGGGGTGCATGCCGAGCTCCACGCTGAGCGCAAGGGTGATGACTGGAGGGTCAGTCTGGAGGACCACAGCAGCCAAGGTGAGCAGTGAGCAGGGCGGCATTGCCCCTGAAGGGTTGCAGATCCAGGCTTTTGACTAAGGGGCTCCATGGGGGCTCTGCCTGCCTCCAAAATCCTTGTCTGGTTGGATAGAGCTGTGGTCCAGATCATTTTCCCCCCAAAGGGGTGGTGTCAGAAGCTGTCTGTAGGGGGCTGGGAAGTAGATCCGGTGCCTGGGACATCATCAGGGGGTATGTCTGTGGCCATTGGGGGCCAGACTCAGACTGGACCGTTTCCAGGTTTGTTGAGGCACCTGTTTCCATCTTAAGTAGTTGCATTAAATCACAATTTAATAATGGGAGTGTATCTTTTTCTCCCTGACTCAAAGGTAGTTATAGTCTCAGCCTCAGAAGGCCCGGGTTCACGCCCCAGTTCTGCCACTGGCTCCTGGTGAAACCTCAGGCCTGTCACGTCACCTCTCTGGGTCTTAGTTTCCTCTTAGATAAAACTAAATAGTAAGGCTTAGTGGGTCTGCTTTGGTAGGTGTAAGGATTAGATAATTATTGTAGCTAACACTCATTTAAGACTTCCTGTTTGAACCAGACACTGTTTTAAGTGCATTGAGTGTAGGGGGGCATTAATATCCCCATTTTACAGATGGGGAAAATAAGGCACAAAGAGGTTAAGAAACTTGTCCAAGAGCACAGAGTTGGTAAGTGGTGGAGCCAAGATTTGAACCCAAACAGCCTGGCTCCAGAGCTATGCTGAGATAATAACTGTACTTTGAATTGGAGCTGGGTGAGAGAGCTTCCACTGAGATGGAGGCATGGACCTCAGAGAGAGGAAAGGAATCAGCGTGGAGAGCACAATAAAAAAAAACTTGTTCCCAGCTCACAAGCTGCTTACTATCTGGTGTCACCACCTGAGGGGCTTAAAATATGAGGGAGGGAAGAAGGACAACAGCATGTCATATTCCTCCTGATGGGCCCCAGAAAATCGAACAGGTCTAAATTTCTCCACTCCTGACTCTGGTCCTTTCTTTTTTGTCACTGTCTGTATCTGTCTGGTGCCCCACCATCAACAGGGACCTTAGTCAATAATGTCCGACTCCCAAAGGGTCACAGGCTGGAGCTGAGTGATGGTGACCTCCTAACCTTTGGCCCTGAAGGGACCCCAGGAACCAGCCCCTCCGAGTTCTACTTCATGTTCCAACAAGTTCGAGTCAAACCTCAGGACTTTGCGGCCATTACCATCCCACTGTCTCAGGGAGAAGCAGGGTCCGGGGGTGGTTTCCAGCCGATGCTGCCCTCTCAGGGGGCTCCACAGCGGCCCCTCAGCACCCTCTCCCTTGCCCCAAAGGCTACACTGATCCTCAACTCCATCGGCAGCCTCAGCAAACTCCAGCCCCAGCCTCTCACCTTCTCCCGGGGTGGGGGTGGGCCCCAGAGCCTACCCCTTCCCACTCCCCCTGGGGAAGTGGGGACCACCCCTTCTGCCCGAACCCCAGCCCCCAGAAACCGGAGGAAATCAGCTCACCGAGTGTTGGCAGAACTGGACGATGATGAGAAAGGGCCTGAGAGCCCCCCGCCAGTCCTCATGGAGCCCAGGAAGAAACTGCGAGGAGAGAAAACCCCACCGACACCCATCGGGTAAGTGGAGAGGCCTTCCGATCATGTCTGCCTTCCAGCAATATTTCACTGCTTTCTAATTCTGTTTCAGAACCCCAGGCCCTGAAGAGGCCTTCTGCTTGGGGGTGGGGATGGGAGGTAGTGGGCAGAGGTGGAATTGATGTTGGAATGGCAAGACCTGGGCTAGCTCTGCTGACAGAAACAATATATATACAGGACACAGCAAGAGTTAGGTGGGATGGGGGCAGTGGTTTTAAAATAGATCAGCACAGAATTCCTACTTTTACATTCAGACATCTTCAACCCCACTCTTCTAGTGCCTAAGGATGGGACATTTCCAGGCTCACCCCACACATTTTCAGGGACTGTTTCTAGATCCACCCTACAGATTTTGAGGACCGTTTACAGGCTCACATTACAGATGTCTTACCAAGAGTTTATCTAGATTCACACTACAAGCCTCCAAGGAGTTTCCAGGTTCACCCTGCAGTTACCCAGATTTCGAGGCTTCTCCTACAGTTTTCCAGTGACCCTCGTTTTTGTGTCTTCCCCTCAACTTCCTAGAAACCGTCGTGGGCGTCCTCGGAAGCACCCAGTGAGCGCCCCCATGGCCCCCCCTGCAGTTGGGGGCGGGGAACCCTGTGCAGCTCCCCGCTGCTGCCTGCCCCAAGAAGAGACAGTGGCCTGGGTTCAGTGTGATGGTTGTGACACCTGGTTCCATGTGGCCTGTGTTGGCTGCAGCATCCAGGCAGCCAGGGAGGCAGACTTCCGATGCCCAGGATGCGGTGTTGGCATCTAGGCCTAAGGCCCAACAGAGAGGACAGAGCTGGGGCCTCCAGGCCAGGGGCATTAACAGCAAGGTGCACATGGATCCTAAGAGATGCCCCCTTCTTCCCTTCCCTCCCCAGGAGGGAATGATGCCAGGGAAGAGCCCATTGCCATGGATACTGAATTCAGGGACTGGAGCAGGCGCTCATGGCCAAAGGTGACAGAAGAGATGTTTCCTGCCAAAGATACTGCCTCCAAGAAGTTGTAGCCAGTGGATTGCAAATTCCCATTGACAGGTGGTAGAGCTTGTTGCCACGGACACCAGAAAGTCTGGGACCACAGCATCCATCAATTGCAAAGGCCATGCCTGGGAAGATATCATAAGCCCCAGTATTGGACAAGTGGGTTTCTTGGTGTCCTTTGATGGTATCACCTAGAGGATTCCGGGAAAACCTAGGACCTGGCCCCCAAATTGCCCTATACTGTGGCTAGTCCTACCCCTGGCCATGATCATCATAACCTAACTTTTGAGATCTTTTGGACTTTCTGCTTCTATTTCCAAATAAAAAAACAAGCAATTTCATTCATGTCTGGCTCTTTTAAACCACTGCCATTAAAATAAGGTAGTTGGGATTTGGTTAATTTCATGAGGACGGCAAAACTTTTACTGCCTTCACCAGCACCACCAGGAAAACAGAAAGCCTAGTGCACAAACTAAATGCTGACCTGCTTTAGTGTAGATCAACCACCTCCTAACTCACATACAGTCCTTGTGATTTTCTTTGGTGTGCCTCACACCAAGACAAGAGCTTGTCACAGTTTTTTAGTTTCCTTTACAAAACAAAAACTTTACATGTAGTTGATTCCAACTCATGGCAACCTGTGTTAGAGTATAACTCCTCTGTAGGGTTTTCTTGGCTGTACTCTTTATGCTAGTAGATTGCCAGGCCTTTCTTCTGTGGTGCTGCTGGGTAGGTTCAGATCACCAACCTTTGGGCTAGTAGAGCAAAAACACTTTGTACCACCCAGGGACCTATAGTTCCTATTAAGGAAACCTTGATTATTTTGCAACCTGCACGTCTTTCTCCCTACTTCTGTCTCTGCTTAGACTTAACAACCCAAGGTTTTCACTGAGGAGTCAGCTCCAGGAAAAGGGCACCCAATAGCTAGTGACAAAGTCAGACCTTAACACTAAGGTTTAGGCAAGTCACTGACAGGACAGGCAAAAACTAAGTGGAAACCAAATGAACCCTTGTATCAAGAAAGCACAAAGTGGAGTTTCTGGTTGGGTTGATCAGCAGAAATGACCACCTAGACCTGGTATCTTAGTACCGTACAAAGCCACTGAGGACCTAGGTACAAAGACAAAAAAAAAGCCAGTTCCTAATAGGCAATGAGGATACATGGTGACTGTATCTGTTCAACTCATTCTCCTAAGAACCCGTGTCACAGGCTCCCAAAAACCAGCTTATGCCTAGAAGGTTCTCTAGCAATAAACTTGGGTTGTAAGTGGGTTCTAATCCTAACTTTCCCTCTGTGACCTTGAGCAGTTTGAATGGCACTTTGGTTTCCAGGTCTATTTGCATATGAAAACAGCTAATATTTAGCATTGGGTATCCCCATGCCCTGGAGCCCTAGTGGCACATTGATTAAGAGCATGCAGTGATTAAGAGCCCGGTGGCTGCTGACCTTTGGCTGTTAACCAAAAGATCGTCAATTTGAATCCACCAGCTGCTCCTTGGAAACTCTATGGGGTAGTTCTACTCTGTTCTATGGGTCGCTATGAGTTAGAATAGACTTGATGGCAACAAGTTTGAGTTTTTTTGTTTGTTTGTTTTTATCCCCATGTCCACACTCTCTTCAGCAACCAAAGTATAATAAACCAAAGACAGAAGTATCTAATATCTACTGTGACCCAGGTTTATTTAAGAACAAAGTGATGAGTGATGTGGGGATTAAAATCAAGAGCATCATTGAACTTTACCTTCCCTCCAATCAGTTATACCCCCAAATCTCCTGCCCCCACTGTTTGTGCTCCCAATTCCTCCCTTCCTTAGTGAAGAACTTAACCCCAAAAGCCCTGGTATAATGTCCAGGGTCCTATTTCCCCAGCTTCCCCCCTTTCCTCTGTCCCCCCATTCCTGGGAAGGAGGACAGGCACCTCAGTTTGAATGCATGGGAGAGCCCAAAGAGGTGACCTGGACAGAGGGGAAGGCTTCCCCCTCAGAGAAAGGAACTGAGGAGTACAGAGTAGTGAAGTGAGGGCCCCCATAGCCTGGGGTACCAAAATGGGGCCCTGGTGCCAGAGGAAAAGACACTGGTCCCCCTGGAAAAGGAGACCCAGCAGCTTCAAAATCCTCTCGCTGGGAGTAGTCACCGCTTGATCGTTTGCCCTTCTGGCGCCGGTTACAGAACCACACTCGGACCACCTGGTGGTGGACAGAGGGGAGAGTGACATTAGATCATGATCTCCAGGAGGGTGGGCCTGGCTTTTTGCTTGGTCATTATATCTAAAGCCAACAGGGTGGTTGAAGGGCAGGAGCCAGAGCTAGGGAAGAAAGGGTGAGTGGGGACAAGTAGGATGTGGAGCCGACAGGGGTGGGGCACTCACGTCTTTCTCAAGCCCCAGCTGCTGGGCAATGTGGCCTATCTGCTGCAGCGAGGGTTTTGGGCACTGCAGGAACAGGTTCTCCAGGCTGCCTCTCACTCGGTTCTCAATGCTAGTCCGCTTTCTCTTTCGGGCCTGCTGCAGGAGGTTCTCCGTTTTGCATATCTGGGCAGGTAGAGAGGAGAGGGGGTGACAAGGGAGGTGAGAGGACCAGCCTCGGACCATGAGCAACAGCATCAATGGGCCAGTGACTGGAGGGCTAAGGAGGCACTGACTGGATGAGTCAGCAGAGCCAAGAAGCATGACAAGGAAGCATCTAGAAGGGTGGGTTTAGACCAATGGCTGCAGACCTTCTCCCAGCAGGACTGAAGAATTTACACCCCATTCCACTGAGAACTGCTGCCTCGATAAAGGGAGAGCTGCAAGCAAGGAATGGAAACTCTGCAAATGGGACTGAGAGGGCAGGTCCCCGTGTATCCCTCCTGCCCTTACCTCCTGGAGGTTTTCATTGTTGTCCGCTTCCTCCACCCACTTCTGTAGCAGGGGCCGCAGCTTACACATGTTCTTGAAACTGAGCTGCAGAGCCTCAAAACGGCAGATGGTCGTTTGGCTAAACACCTTCCCTGGGGGAAGCCAATTGAAAAAGGCAAGATGAGGCAGCATCTAGAGTCCTGAAGACTCTGAAACCCAGGCTTCAACCTTCTTTTGGTCCTCACAAGATGTCCCACACTAGGGTCCCACCACTCTAAGCCCAAGTATCTTCTCCCACCTCCTCTCCCTTCATGGTTGGAGGTAAAACCCTGCTCCTGAAACACCCCGCTGTCTGGATCCCTTGAGGGAAGGAAAAGCCCAAGTTCAGGGATGTTCGGGGGTGGGGGGTGGCCCCTGTAGAACATGCGGAGCTGACTCACCAAAGAGAACCCCTAGGGTGAGCCCCACATCGGCCTGGGTATACCCCAGAGTGATCCTCTTTTGTTTTAAGAGTTTAGCAAATTGTTCAAGGTCTTTCTGTCGAGTTTTGATGTCCTGGGACTGCAGTTTAAAAAAGAAAAAAGCAGAGGACTCATAAGAATATAAACACACAAGTTACCTACCTCTCCTCCCCATTTTCCTTCACCATACTTTTTGACTACGGCCCCAAAGAATGGATCTGTGGAAGTATCTCTGCCTCCCAGACTGCCCACCTATCATCTACAAGTATCATTGCTCTCCAGTACTGCTCACTGATTCATGTATGACAAAAAACAGAAAAAAAACCCATTGCCTTTAAGTTGATTCCCACTCATAGTGACTCTACAGGACAGAATAGAACTGCCCCATAGTTTCCAAGGAGTGCCTGATGGATTCAAACTGCTGACCTTTTTGGTTAGCAGACATAGCTCTTAACCACTACACCACCAGGGTTTAGGGACCCCTCTTCCTCCAGAAATCTGCACATCCAAGTACCCACAGGGGAGCAGACAGGCCTTAGTCTCAGAAACAACACCTGTCAGGTTATAGAGTTCCTGCCTGTCAGCTCACTTAACACAAAGGCCTTTTGACTCAAGTATTGCCCCGATAAAGGAAGTTGAGAACAAAGAACACCATTCCTCTGATAAAACCAAAAACCAAACCTACTGCCAATATATTCTCCCAAGCTTGCTTTTGGAGGTCCCACAAACTATGCCCCAGGCACATATATACACTGCAAAAAGTAATAGGTGTCAGCACAGGTAGGAATAAAGTGCTTTGTATACATCTGGTGCTCAATTAAAAAAATATTTATATCTGATTGTCCCATATTTTTTCTGTATTCTTTTGCAATATAGGAGCATCCTCACCGATTCATTCATTTAGCAGATTTATTGACCACCTTCTATATGCCAGCTGCTACATAAAGTAGACAAATAATTACCCACTATGTCAGGATGTCAGAAACACTATGGAAAAAAGTAAAGCAGGGTAGGGAGTTATGGAAGAAAGTGACCAATTTTAAATAGGATGGCCAGGGGAGGGGATATTTGAGCAAAGCGTTATCTGGAGAATATTTTAGACAGAGAAAGGCCCTGAGGTAGGACTATACCTGGTGTGTTTGGAGGTGTCAAGGCCAGCACGGCTGGAGCAAGACAAGTAGAAAGCAGAGAAGGTAGGAGCTGATGAGGTCCAAGAGATGAATAGGGCAAAGCCTGTAGGCACTGCAGTACCTTTGGTATTACTCAGTGACATGGGGACCCACTGAAAGGCTTTGAAGAGTGAAATGATAGCCTCCTACATTTTAAATTGATCATTCAGTTGATATATTGGCAATACATTGTAAGGAGGGGCATGGGTGGAGCTAGGGAGACTACGGTAATCAGGCAGGGATGATGGCGGCTGGGAGAAGTAATTGATTCAGGATGTATTTCAGAGCTAAAGACAGCAGTGCTTCCGAAGGATTGGAAAGTAATATAGGATGACTGGTTCGGGCCTTGAGCAACTCTGATGTGGCGGTGAAGTTCAGGAAGCCATTTGGTTAAAGATGGGAAATGTAGTAGTCATCCACGTATAAATGGCATTTAAAGCCTTGAGGGTAGATGAGAGGAAAGAAGGGTAGAGAAAGCAGAGTTTGGAGGACTGAGCCCCAGGGCACTCCAAGGAGACAGTAGAAGCAGCTACTAAGAAACCAAGTCTATGTGTGGCCCTGGAGGCCTTAAGGGAAGTATTTCAAGAGTGATCAACCATATTAAATTCAAATAAGTTTTCATTTCCATTCTTAGTGCCTGATCAACTCAATCCTATAAAGGCCCTCAAGCTCTCCCCTTCTCAGCTTCTCCAAATCCTATTTTAGGGTTATGTAATAAGCTATACCCCAGTTCAATTCCTTGCTTCACTACTTAGCCACTAAGACCCGTGAAATAAGCTAATAATACCTCCCTAGGAGATTTTGTGAAGCTTAATGAGATAATGATGTATAAACTGGGTACACAGCCAGGCACTTAGGAAGTGGCCCACAATTGGCAGCCATTATTATTCAAGGCTCAGCAGTCACCTCCTGCAAAGAGTCTGGGGCTACTACGTCGCGGCTGAAACCACTCTCACACCTCCTTCTGCGGGGCCTAAAAGCTTAGTACTTGATCTCTAATTGCTTACACTTGTCTCTGGAAGCCTGGAAGACACATCTTTAATAGCCCCACCAGGGCTGAACATGTAAAGTCTTCAATCCCTCAGCAAACCCTATATTTAGGAATGGCCTGTAGATGACATCTTCCACCACCTTTTTCTTTCTTATTCCCAACTTACGAAATTAAGGCTAAATTGATTAAAATCAAGTATTTTCAGCTGTTTACAAGGAGCTGCCAGGGTGTGCACTTTGCATAATGATGTCTCACTCTCCTCCAAGGCAGAGGTAGTTTTGTTTGATTCCGACTCACAGCGACCCTATAGGACAAAGTAGAGCTGCCCCATAAGGTTTCTTAGGCTGTAATCTTTACCGGAGCAGATCGCCAGGTCTTTTCACCCTCGGAGCTGCTGGTGGGTTCAAACCGCAGATCTTTCCGTTAGCAGCTGAACTCTTAACCACCACACCACCAGGGCTCCTCAGCAGAGATAAAACCAAACCCAGGGCCATTGAGTCAACGCCGACTCGTTGCGACCCTAGAGGACAGCGTAAAACTGCCCCAAAGAGTTTCCAAGGAGTGCCTGGTGGATTTGAACTGCCGACCTTTTGGTTAGCAGCCATAGCACTTAACCACTACACCACCAGGGTTTTCATAAGGGACCCTAAATTTGACATGGGGTAAACAAAACTCAGCAGTCCAGAAAGGCCAAACAAGAGCTATCAGAAACCAGTCACACCCTAGACCTTCAGGAACAATTAGTCTAGGATAAGAACGTTGGTTTTTATCCTCAGGCTACACTTAACCCTAAGGCCACAGATCCTGGGACTGATAAGATCAAATTTTCAAGAAGGGTTAAGGGTGGGGAAAATGAGCTCAAACCCCAACCACCGCCCAGGGCTGGACTAGTAATGAGCGGTCAGGCCTAGGAAATGTTAAGAGGCCTTATTGTCAAGGGCCCGCTCCGGAGCTAGGCCCAGTCTGTGCTCGCTTCCGACTTCCCTAGGCCGCCGCGGGCCTCGCTTGCGGTTATCTCTCCGAATTCCGGTTTCTACTCCCCACCTTGACCATGCCTCTCTGGACTGCCCAAAGCAGCCACACATCGCTCTGCCTGGGGTGGTCTGCTCCTGCCTGCTCCCCTCTTGGGTTCTAGGCCTAGGCAGCTGTAGGCGACAGCCTCCTGCTCCTGTTGCCGCCCCTGCCAGCCCCAGCTACTTCTCCCCTTTGCAGATCACTCGCCTCCTCGAAGTTCTCATCCATCTTCTCCTTCTCCAGCTTCACGGCACCAGGGGGGCCAGTGCAGGGCTCGGGAGAGGCTCCCTCGGAGTTGCTCTCAACCCCGGCCCCTGGGTCGCCCTCGGGTTGAGGGGTCTCCGGGCCGCCTTGGGGCAGCCCCACGCCAACCTGAGGTCCACAGTAGGCCATGCCCCCACAGAACTCGTACGGCGGAGGGCACGGGGGAATGCCCCACATCTCAGCGCCCGGCCCAACCCCCGGCCCGATACCTGGCCCACCTGGGGAGCCTTGGAAGCTCAGCCAGGTGCGAGGGTCAGCCCAGCTCGGCTCCGGCCCTTCGCCCCCACCGCCCGGTGGGGGCGAGAAGGCAAAGTCGGCAGCCAGGTGTCCCGCCATGGGGTAGGAAGGCGCCCCAAGCCGGGGGCCTGGTGAAAGGAGGGATCTCTGAGGGACTGCTCAAAATCTCTCTCCCTCCCCAATCCCACCCACCAGCCTTGACCTCTGGCCCCGCCCCCTGGATGGGTGGGGGAGAGGGCGGTGGGGGTGGGAGAAACTGAGGCGAAGGGTGTTTGCCTGTTGCAGTGGTGTTTGTGGAACAGAAACAAGGAGGTTGCACTGGGCGCACCTCCAGATTCCAGGGCCCTCGGTGCAGGTCCTACATAGGGACGTTCACTTCGGACTCTCAGCAGACTAGCCTGGCCATGCACACATCAGGCCTGAGATCTCTTTGACACTCCACTTCTTCATAAACCCTGGTGCCTGACCCTCTTCACACTCCTGGCACCATCCCTTACTGAAGCCCAGCCACCGCCTCAGCTCCATAAACATTTACTGAACCTGGATGTGCCAAGTACTGTTGGGATTACCTTCCTTTTATTAATAGCCACAGATATGCTCACCAGCTGCCCGCTGGCAGAGATTACCCAATAAGCAAGGTACACACAGGCTTACCTGTGTTTATTTACTAATCTGTAGTGCACAGTTTCATATGAATTTACCACATCTTGGAAATCCATGTGAAACTATGCTACAGATTAGTAAATAAACACAGTTAAGCCCATGAGTACCTTGCTTACTGTAAGATGGTGCAGTACTGTGCTTAACTGGTTAATTTCCCCTGTGGGCCCCATGCCCCCAACTAGAAACCCAGGCGTTTCCACCTACCTTACTTGCCAGAGCCAGGTACCCCACAGCTTCAAATCCCTGGCACCTATTTGCCCAGCCTGCTAAACTCCAACCCCATCAATAGGAGCAGATTGACACACCTCTGATTCTCCGCCAAGGGCCCTACTTCATCCCCCACCTCCAATCCCCAGTCTTCAGATCCCAGAGTCTCTTCACCTACAAACTCTGGGACGGATCCCCACTTCTCCTTCTTAGGACAAGAATTTGGGCTGACTGGGTCTGAGTTTTCCAATCTTGCTCCTGACAGAGGGACCAGACACTCCCTCACACAGGACCCCCCATGGTGGGACCCGCACATCAGGGTCCTTGCCGCCTGTCTTCAAGTACCCAAGGATCTAATACTGTAGGCCCTGTTCTCCCTCCCCCACTTCCCTATACCAGGCCTCCAGCCCTAGGCCCTGGGTGGGGAAAGTCAAGGTGGGAGGGGGAAAGAGAAAATATCTGACTTCAGGTTCAAAGCGGCCTGGGAGGGACGGGGGAAGGGGGCAGGACAATGGCCTAGGCTGGACAATCCCAGTCCCCAGAGGGGGCAGCTCTAACCCTAAACAAGTGCTCAACCCTTGAATGGGCCTGGATGGCTCCCCTGGGGACAGCTTCCTGCTCCCCCCCAACCCTCCAGCCCTCCAGCCCCAACCCCCTCACACAGAATCCTCCTCAGAGTGGCTAAAAGGAGCTCCAGCAACCCCCCCTCCCCAGTCCCCCTCAAAGACTGCACCTCCTCAGACAGGCTCCAAGGGCCCCCACCGGGACCCAGGTATCCCGCTCCCCCTTTCTCTGGAGGACTTAGGCGTCTGGCCTTGCCACCCACCCCACTCCCGCGCCCAGGCCACAGGATGAACTTTGTTTTGGGGGGCTGACAGAAGAGGTGCTGAGGAGATAGGGAGCAATTTGTGGTGGGGATGTGGGAAGCCTGTCCTAAGCTCTCCCTCAGGGTCTATTTTTTTGGGACCTGGCCTAGTGTTCTGAGGGCTCAAACTGCTGGCCTAGTTGGTGCTTGACGCAGTTCGCAAAAGAATAGCCCTCCCTGTGCCTGCCTGCTAGGGATGATGTTTGTCTGTCTGCTCCTAAAACCTGCCCTAAGTGGAGGCCCTGGGGTGAATTAGGGGCTCTGGGAAGATACCGGACCGGAGCTCCCCACAGCTTGGAAGATGGAAGCTTCAGCCTGGAGATGCTAACCTCTGCCTGGTTTAAGGCATCTCTTCATTTCCACTCCAGGCTCGGCCCTTTCTAGGGTTGTTTGCTGGGGTCAAGTGGCTCCGTGTCTGCTTCCTAGGGGGCTGGGTGTCCCAGTGGGACCCTTCTGACTGTGGTCAAGGAGTCTGCTGTCTTCATCTGGCTGGTATCAGTAAGTCCTTTGAGTCTGTTTTTTTCCTCTGAGTCTGTACCAAACTGTCCGTGTTCACATGCAAGTCTGTATATACTTTTAGGGCAACTAACTATATGCATGTGTTTCAATACTTTTCACAGGTGTAGGAACATCTAGAAGGGCTGGAGTTGTGTTCACCTCTAAAGTCATTCTCTGCCCAAAAAGCAGGTAGATTAAGGGGCCTGGTGGGAGTGGAGAGACTTGGAACAGGAGGGGCCCTCCCCAGCCAGCTCCTCACTCCACAGGACAGAGCCATCACAGCACTTTTGTCATGCACCTATCTGCTGTCTGCCAAGAAAACGGCCTCCCTGAAGAGGGGGAGGGGCGGGCTCAGGACTTGGCTAAAATCCTAATAAAGCTGCCTCTCAACTCATCACCCTCTAGGCTTTTGAAAACCCTTCACTCCAGCTGCCCCTGTCTTCCCAGAGACTCACCTTCCCAACTTTCCCATTCAAAACCTCCCTCTTCTTTTTCAGATTACAATATGTAGTTTCTCTAAGTGGTATGTTTCTGGCTTGGGCAAGAGGCTCATTCTAGAGGGAGAGCCAGAGGAGGGGTGGGTTCCTGAGTCCTTAGCTGCTTGTGGCCAGATATTCGAGCTAGGTCAGCCTAGCGCAAGCCTGGAGAGTAACCTGGAACCTTAAAGGTCAGCTAAACTTGTCTGGAGGCCTAGCCAGCTCTTCCTGGGGGGGTTAAGGCCCACAGGAGGCTGAGACAGACTCTCCTCCCCCACCCACCTGCCTGTTAGCCCTAAAGGGTAGATGGCTTCACTTCTGCCAAGGTCCCCTCTCCCCAGAGTCTGCCCAGTCTGTCTTGGGCCGGGAGGAGACTGGAAACAAGGCTGAGTCATCAGACCTGGCTCCTTGATTCTCTTGAGTCCTGGAGAGTCATTGAGAAACCTCAAGTCCAAGAACTCTCCACATACGTCTTTATTCCAACAATGTCAAGGTGCTGCACAGACAAATATAAGTGTTCGGAGCCCTGGTGGCACAGCAGTTAAGAGCTATGACTGCTAAACAAAAAGTTAGTAGCTCTAATCCACCAGGCACTCCTTGGAAACCCTATGAGGCAGTTCTACTCTGTCCTATAAGGTCACTATGTGTCGGAACCAACTCTACGGCGATGGGGTTTTTTGGCTTGGTTGTAAAACACTGCCGGCAGGCCCAGGGAGGGCAGATGAGGCCCACCTCTCCCCCAGGTGTGGCTGGCCAGCCTCACTGTAAGAAGTAACGGTGGTCTTGCTGCTGTCAGCCCAGCCATCCCCCTCTGGGGTGGGGGTGTTGCTTGTTTAGGCAAACCAGTTGGAAGGGCTTAGGTGGGGACCAATGGAGATGTTCTCTAGACCACTGTCTTAATTTTATCTAGTGCTGTTATAATAGAAATCCCACAAGTGGGTGGCTATAACAAACAAATTGATTTTCTGACAGTTTAGAAGCCTAAAAGTCCGAATTCAGGGCACTGTCTCTAGGGGGGAAACCCTGGTGGTGTAGTGGTTAAGTGTTACGGCTGCTAACCAAAGGGACAGCAGTTCGAATCCTCCAGGCGCTCCTTGGAAACTCTATGGGGCAGTTCTACTCTGTCCTATAGGGTCGCTATGAGTCAGAATCGACTTGTTGGCACTGGGGTTTTGGGGGTTTGGCTCTAGGGGAAGGCATTCTCTGCCAACTCTGAGGGAAGTTTCTTCAACTTCTATTTCCTGGTTCCTCGGAGAACTCTGTGAGGCTTGGCATCTCTCTTCCCCTGTCTCTGCTTCTTTAATCTCTTTCATATCTCAGAAGAGATTGACTCAAGATATACCCTACACTAATCCTGCCTCATTAACATAACAAGGACAACCCATTCCCAAAATGGGACTACAACCATAGGCAGAGAGGTTAGGATTTACAACATGTATTTCAGGGTGGGAAACCCTAGTGGCATAGTGGTTAAGTGCCACAGCTGCTAACCAAAGGGTCAGCAGTTCAAATCCACCAGGGGCTCCTTGAAAACTCTATGGGGCAGTTCTATCCTGTCCTATAGGGTTGCTATGAGTCGGAATCGACTCAACAGTACTGGGTTTATTTTAGGGTGACACAATTCAATCCATAATATTCCACCCTTTTTTTTTTTTTTGGCCTGGAAGATTCATGTCCTTGTCACATGTAGTACACATTCACCCTATCATATCATCCCAAAAGCCTTAAATCAACTCCAAGTCCAAAATCTTCTGAATCCTCTAAATCAAATATGGGTAAGACTTTATTAGGCATATTCCATCCTGGGGCAAAATTCCTCTTCATCTGTGAACATGTGAAATCTAAAATACAAGTTTTCTGCTTCCAAAGTATACTGGTAGAACAGGCATAAGGTAGACATTTCCATTACAAATGGGAGAAATTGGAGAAGAAAAAGAGATCACAGACACCAAACTAAATCTAAAACCCAGCAGAACAAATTACATTAATGCTCTAGGTTTGAAAATAATCCTCTCTTTTTTTTTCTCTGAGACCTTCTGGGCAATGCTCTCCCCCCACCCCCTCACCCCCACCCCCCCCACCCCACCCCCCCAACCAGACTCTGAGTGTTGGCCACGCCCTCTAGAGTTTGGGTGGAGACTCCTCCCTCCAAAGCTTCAGCTCTGTCTTTCTGGCCCTCTGGGACTGTAACTCTACTCTCTGGGCTTTAGGCAGACCCATTTTAGTCCATCTGAGTGGCAACCAGACCCCCTCTGTACCATCTATTGCCCCTTGGGCATGACAGCCCTGCCCCATCAGTTTGGGGCAATGGCTCCATGCCCCTGGCACACTTTAACTACAGCCCCACATGCCAGAACGTAGTTGGCAAAGATCCAACTCTTTGAAACCTAGGAGGCTGTGGCCTCACCCTTTGAGATCCAGGAAACCATGGTCCCACTCTCTGAAACCAAGAAGGCCCTGCTTCCACTGCTCCTTCCAACAGTTCAGCTGACCTGCAAGCTGCTCCAGGAATGGTCCTTTTCTTTCCTTGGAGGACAACAGTTGTAGCTCCTTTGGACTGTTTCCTGCCTGTAGAATTCCAAGAGGCAGACAGCATTCTTTCCTTTCCTTCTCTTTCTGTCCCCTTCAGTCTAAGCTAATGGATGTTCTGCTGTGGTAGTTGGTTAGATCCATCAGTCACCGGCTTACTCTCTTTAACAAAAGATCGCGTAGCCATGTCGTTGGTGAACATTCTAGGACACATGTCCCTACTATATACAACAGAATTTTCCGATGTCTAAGTTCTCTTTTTATTTTGCACAGTTCATTTTAAGTCAATTCCTTTCCTCTCCCATTTTGCTATAAGCAGCAAGAAGAAACTGAATGGCCCCTTTAAGATCTTGTTTAGAAATCTCATCAGCCAGATATCCAAGTTCATCACTTACAAGTTCTATCTTCTACCAAACATTTGAGGAAAATTCGGACAAGTTCTTTGCCACAGCATAAAAAGCATCTCCCTTCCTTCATTGTCCAATCACATGTCATCTTTTTCTTTTGAAAGCCTCTGCAAAGCACATTTAATGTTCACATTTCTAACAACATTCTGCTGCTGGTGCCATATGTATTCTCTAAGAGAGACTTTCTCTGTAGCTTACCTTACTTCCTTCTGAGCTGTCACCAGAATTGCCTTTGATGTCCATAATTCTATCCACAGTCTTCTCAAGGCAATCTAGCCTTTTTTTTTTTTTTTTTTTTCTCTCATAGTTTAGGGGGCTAGAACTCCAAATTTGAAGTGTAAGCTCTAGGGGAAAACTTTCTTTGTCAGCACTGGAGGAAGGTCCTCAACTCTTCTAAGCTTCTGTTCCTGGGCAATCTCCTTGTGGCTTGGCATCTCTCTTCCTCCATCTCTGGTTGTTTATCCTCTTTCATATCTCGGAAGAGATTGACTCAAGATACACCCTACACTAATCCTACCTTCTTAACATAACAAGGACAACTCCTTTCCAAAACCACAGGTTATGGTTTTCATGCTTGGGAGTTTACAAGAAACACACTCCGTATTTTTGGGGTATACAATACAATCCATAACAACCAGAGTAGGAAACCACTTATTTTGAATCCTGGATTTTGTCAATCTGACGACAAAAGAAAGTGAAGGAAAGGATGGTTGACAAAAGAAGGATTCAGGCCTTGCCCACCTTGGGAGATTACCTCTCTCCACTTCAATTTACACATATTCCACTGCTCATGGAGACTGACCCCACTCTTCTCAACAATTGACCCTCTGACATCCCCACCAGGCCTGCATCCTAATATAGTCTTTCCCCAGACCCAGACACTCTTACCTCTGATAGAGGAGTCAGATCTTTGTTGTAGTCTGTAGGAAGACGAAATGGTAGGGGGTGAAGGTGGTCAAGCTGGGGAAAGTAGTCAGGAATAAGCTAAGAGTTGGTAGACCAGGGTTCTAGGCTCTGACTCTGGCTCTGACTTCTCCAGCTAATGGTACCTCCCCTTCCTGTGCCTCAGAACTGGACTCAATGAATTCTAAATCCAAATCAGCCATAAATTTATGTCCCCATTATCAAGTGCCCTCCCATCTACTTACTTGACATGGGTCTATAGATTTCTCCCTGCATACCTATGAAGAGAAATTGAGATTGGAGGAGTGGGAGGGGAGACACTCAGTGAGATGTTGGCAGAGGCCTTCCTAGCACCCCACCTCCAAGCAGACTTCCTGGGAAATCTGAAGGCTTTCCCTGCAATGTTGATCAAGATATGATGAGGAGTTTGGGAGCCCAGTTTTAATTTGGTTTTCATGCTTGGGAGTTTACAAGAAACACAATCCAGGAGAAGCAGAAGGTAAAACTTCTCACAGAAAAAGAGAGTATGAGTGTGTGTATGTGTGTGTATTTTGGGAGGACGCAACCCAGGCCAAAGGCTACAGAGGGCACAGAGACTCCAATCTACTTCCTCCCCTATTCATATTCTCTCCCTTGCTCCTTTTCTCTAAAATGCTTCTCTGGGGCCTCAGCCTCCCAGAGAGAGATACCAGGTGATTCTTAAGGTCACCTCCAGCTCTAAAATTCTTAGAATTCCTGTTACCCTGAACTTCTTCCACTGCATCTGGAGGCAGGTGCCTACAACTCCCACAATTCCCGCTGCAGAAGCCAGGACCCCACAGAAGATCCAGGCTGGTGGGTGCATAAAACCCACCGAAGTGTGGGCCACTGACAGAACAGCCCCAGGGCTGGACTCTCACCCTTTCCCCTTTTCCAGGGCCACCCTGGCTGCTCCTCTGAGGTTCTACAGAGACACAGCACTGACCTGGTGCACCTCCAGGTGGGAGAGCCTCTGCTTACCTCAAAGGGGATCTCAGTGGACTGCTGGCTTTGAATGGTCCCACTCCCTGGGGTCAGATGGCCTGAGGCCCCAAGGACTTGGGGTTCAGGGGAAGCTCATCCCTCAACTAGGTTAGCTGGGCTACTGGAGAATAGATGCCAAGGCCCCACCATGTTGGGATGGGCTCCCTTCCAGGTGCTTCGTAAAGGGTCACATGCAAGCCCATGGTGGTGAGGAGCACTCTAGTGTGACAGAGTGGGGTGGTGGCAAAGGAGACCTAGAGACTTTGCTGGAACAGGGGACTCTCTGCATCTGGTCTTGCCAAACTGCCATACATCCTCCACACGAGGCCAGGGCTAATACCAGGCACCTTTCACCCTGCATTCCAGGATGACTGTCAGACACGTTGCCCTGTGTGCCTTTGGGTGTGCACCCTGGGTCAGAACATGAACACCAAGCAGAGACAGGGCTGACAGAGCATGTGTGAAAGAAGGAAAGCAAAATGACCAGGCTGGTAAGGGCGGGAGAGTGGTCATACAAGGACAGAGGGAATGAAATGAGTTTTCTGAGGCTAGCTGAGGAGGCTGCTTTCCATCCCTCCCCCAGGGCCTGTGGCCCCTCCACTTTCCCTCCAATGATCAATCAGCAGCTGTCACATCTTTCAGAGGCTGTGCCCCCACCCCAGCTTCCAGTTACTTCCAGAGAGGGTAGATGCTGCTTAGGTTGGGAAGGATTGCTCCTTTCCCTCCTCCCCATTTGCATTTCTGCTTTTGTTGGAGTTGAAAGATTTAAGTGTGCTGAGAAGGATGTCCTGGCCATCATAGTTGTATTGCCAGTGTCCCCAGCTGCTCTGTTCCCCAGCGACTCACAGACCACCATGGTCTGGATGGTGTATGACCCTGAAATACCAAAGCCCAGAACTCCGAAGTCACAGGAAAGCAAATCAGTGGCCCTTTCCACCTCTACACGCACCACCTCCCAAAACACCTGGAATTCCATTCTCAGCCTGATAAACGTTTCACTCACCAAGACCTATCTTCTCTGTCATGCACTTGTCTAGTGAAGTCATGCTGCAGCCTACCCTTCATCCCCTGCAGCAGCTAGTGGCTCTTGCCTGTGTTCCCAGCATGCCATGTGTGTACAGATACCACACGGTATCCTCCTTAGTTACAGTCTCCACCACACTGAGCCCTCCTGGAAGGCAAGAACCAGGCCCTGTGCTCGGCACAGCATAATGTTTTAATGTCAGATCTAAATGCCTCCTACTGGCTTTATACCCATGGCAAATGTTACTGAGCCTCCCTAAGCCTAGCTTAGGCTACGAAAGAGAAAAGAAGTCACAGCACAGAGAATGGGTTGTTGAGAGAAAAAGAAATGATGGGAAAGGGTTATCTCTCATAGATATCTTGCCTGGGAGAAGATCTCACAAGTTTCCCATGAGAAGGTGAGGCAACATGATTATTTTTTAGGGCACAAAAGGAGGGGATAAGGGAAGGCAAGTTGGTAATGGATATGGGAACTCTTATCTCCTTGCAGGACCACATTCAGGCTCAGTGTCTGAAACAGCAATGACTCTCAATCTCTAAAGCCAACTCTATCCCTTCCCTGTACTTCCCATCCATAGAATTCAACCACCTGGTGGGCATCTTGACTTGATGTGCACAATATCTCAAATACAACACATTTCAATCAGAGCATATCCTCCTTCCCCCTACTATGGAACAACATCCTATATTCCTAGTGGGTAGCTCCACCATCCCATATAGCCAGTTTCTCTCTCAGAACTGGGTTGTGATGTGGGAAATGACTGTGATGCCATGGTTGCCTCCTGGTGGAATACCAGGAAGCTATCCCAGAGGTGGTGGGACAGAAGGGCTCACAGACCAAATTAAGATGTTGGATCACATGGTTTGTTAAATATATTTAAAACACATAGCAGGAGCAGGGAAAAAGTGACAGGATATGTTAACACACTTAGAATATGGTGCAATCTTGGTGGAAGAATCCACAACCTGAATTCTTGGTTAGGAAGATCCTGCTGTCCTGTCTCTCTCTGGTGCATCAGGCTTCCCAAATGATGCAGTTATGGGGTCCTGAGCTGAGTCTGGAGCAAGAAGGCCCAACAGACAGAAGGTGCCTGGAGCCAAAACATACACTTGCTCAATAGCAGGGTGGAGGAGGGTATAGCCTGGTCACAGCTGTAACCCGCCAATTAGCCTGATGAGCAGCCATGAGTTTTTCTCAGACAGAACATGGGTCACCACAGATGCCAGCAATGGATGGTCCAATTAAGACTTCATGAATATGGAGGGCTTTATATGCCTCATATATTTAGAGCATCCTGAATGTGTAGTACCTAGTTGTTCTTCTACTCCTTTCTATCTCTGTTCACACAAATATGTTCTACTCATCCATGTCTAGCAGGTCTCACAGATTACTAATTTATCTATGCTAACACTTCTTCTGACTTCCATCCATCCCATTTGTTCTCTTGTTTCCATAGCCGAACTGAACATATTCTAACAATCAGCTACTGTGCCTTCCGTGGGTGTTTACCCAGGGTGCTGCCTCTTTCAATGCCCCCAGATTCAAACACCACAAAGTCCTGCCCATTTTTTACTTCCTATTTCTCAAACTTGAATATTCCTGTCTACTCCCACTAAACCACCCCTAGTTCACATTATGGCATGACTTGCTTGGATTATAGCCGAGGACTTTGTAACTGGTCTCCCTGCCTCCAGTCTTAAGTATTTTAAATCTGTCCTCTTTAATATAATCAAAGTGTTCTAACTTGAAGCATCTCTCTTACTGCATACCACCCTGTTCTGCCTTCAAGGATTCCCTTTTGTCCTCAGGATAACTTCCAAGTTCCTTAGTAGGCTAAACAAGGCCCCACAGAGGCTGATGTCTCCACCCTCCATTCCCACCATTCCCTGCCTTCTTGTGACCCTCTTGGAACAGGAGCATCTCTACTCCTGGTGGTGGTTAAGTGCAACGGATGCTATCCAAAAGGCCAGCAGTTCGAATCTACCAGGCGTTCATTGGAAACTCTATGGGGCAGTTCTACTCTGTCCTATAGAGTCGCTATGAGTTCAAATCGACTCGACAGTAGTGGTTTTGGTTTTTTTTTTTGTTACTCCTAGTGCTTCTTCATGTCTCCCAGGCCTTATTGAGACTGCCTACTGTGGAGGGAAGGCCCCTGCCTCCTTTCTATTCCGTACACCAGATACCCCAAGTCCTTGTGCCTCACCTCAAACCATCTATCTCACTGCTGTACCTGTTTCTTTCAGAGATGATCTCTGACTCTTCAGAAAATTGTGGGCTAATTTGTCACACACACACCCAGCCTACACACTTAACTACAGCTTTACTTCCTTACTTTTTCCTATGATTTCAGAGGCAGACATCCTTTTTCCTATTCAAAGCTAATCCCTCTTGCTTCCCTCTGATCCTTAGTTATTCCCCCTCAGGAAAGGATAGAGAAAGTTGCAAATGGCTAGTTTATCTGCTAAAACGAAGGTTGCAGGTTTGAGTCCACCCAGAGGAACCACAGAAGAAAGGCCTGGCAACTACTTTTAAAAATAGCCATTGATAACCCCATGAAGCACTGTTCTACTCTGACATACATGGGATCACCACGAGTCAGAATTGACTCACAGCAGGTGGTTTATTGCTTATCCAGCAGAGAAATCCTTTTCGGAATACCAGCTCCTGAGAGAGGTGGGAGGGCTGCTGATATAGTGCATTGCTCCCAAGATTGCCAGAGCCTGAGAATCAATCCAGGTTGCTTGCTTTCCAGGCCTCCGCTCTTGACATCCTGACTCAGGTATTTGAAATGAGTCCAGGAGTGTGTATTTTTAACATGCACCTCAGATTATACTTCTGAGACATACTACTTTGGACAATGTTTTAACTTCTTCTCTTTTATTGTGCACTAGGTGAAAGTTTACAGCTCAAGTTAATTTCTCATTCAAAAATTTATAGGTATTTCAGAGCATAGAAAAGGATGGAATACTCTCAAACTCATTTTATGAAGCCAGCATAACCCTGATACCAAAACCAGGTAAAGATACCACAAAAAAAGAAAATTACAGACTGATATCCCCCATGAACTTACACACAAAAATCCTCAACAAAATTCTAGCCAATAGAATTCAACAACATATCAAAAAATAATTCACCATGACCAAGTGGGATTCATACCAGGTATGCAGGGATGGTCCAACATTAGAAAAACGATCAATGTAATCTACCACATAAATAAAACAAAAGACAAGAATCACATGATCTTATCAATTGATGCAGAAAAGGCATTTGACAAAGTCCAACACCCACTCACAATAAAAACCCTAGGAAAATAGAAATAGAAGGAAAATTCCTAAACATTATACAGGGCATTTATACAAAACCAACAGCCAACATCATCCTAAATGGACAGAGACTGAAAGCATTCTCCCTGAGAACGGGAACCAGACAAGGATGCCCTTCATCACCGCTCTTACTCAATATTGTGCTGGAGGTCCTAGCCAGAGCTATTAGGCTAGATAAAGAAGTAAAGGGCATCCAAATTGGCAAAGGAGAGGTAAAGGTATCTGTTTGCAGATGACGTGATCTTACACACAGAAAAATCTAAAGAATCCTCAAGAAAACTGATAAAACTAATAGAAGAGTTTAGCAGAGTATCAGGATACAAGATAAACATACATAAATCAGTTGGATTCCTCTACACTGGCAAAAGGAACATCGAAGAGGAAATCACCAAATCAATACCATTTATGGCAGCTCCCAAGAAGACAAAATACTTAGGAATAAATCTTACCAGAGACGTAAAAGACCTATACAAAGAAAACTACAAGACACTACTGCAAGAAACCAAAAGAGACCTACGTAAGTGGAAAAACATACCTTGCTAATGAGTAGGAAGACTCAACATTGTAAAAATGTCCATTCTACTAAAAGCAATCTACACATACAATGCAATCCCGCCATACCACTGACTTTTTTTAGTGAGATGGATTCATATGGAAGGGAAAGAGGCCCCGGATAAGTAAAGCATTACTGAAAAAGAAGAACAAAGTGGGAAGCCTCACACTACCTGATTTTAGAATCTATTATACCACCACAGTAGTCAAAACAGCCTGATACTGGTACAACAACAGTTACATAGACCAATGGAATACAATTGAGAATCCAGGCATAAATCCATCCACATATGAGCAGCTGGTATTTGACAAAGGCCCAAAGTCAGTTAAATGGGAAAACAACAGTCCCTCCAACAAATGCTGCTGGCAAAACTGGATATTCATCTACAAAAAATTGAAACAAGACCCATACCTCACACCATGCACAAAAACAAACTCAAAATGGATCAAAGACCTAAATGTAAAATCTAAAATGATAAAAATCATGGAAGAAAAAATAGGGACAATGCTAGGAGTCCTAATACATGACATAAACAGTACACAAAACATTACTAACATTGTGCAAACACCAGAAGAGAAATTAGATAACTGTGAGCTCCTAAAAGCCAAACACCTGTTTATCCAAAGACTTCACCAAAAGAGTAAAAAGATTACCTACAAATTGGGAAAATTTTTTTAACTATGACAGTTCAGATCAGTGTCCGATCGTGAAAATCCACATGATACTACAAATACTAACCAAAAAAAGACGAATAACCCAATTAAAAAATGGGCAAAGGGTATGAACAGATATTTTACCAAAGAAAACATTCAGGTAGCTAACAGATACATGAGGAAATGCTCACAACCATTAGCTATCAGAGAAATGCAAATCAAAACTGCAATGAGATTCCATCTCACCCCAAAAAGGTTGGCATTAATTCAAAAAACACCGAAAAAAATAAATGTTGGAGATGTTGTGGAGACACTGGAACACTCATACAGTGCTTGTGGGAATGTAAAATGGTAGAGCCACTTTGGAGATCAATTTGGCTCTTCCTTAAAGAGTTAGAAATAAAACTACCATACAAACCCAGCGCTCTTGAGTCGATTCCGACTCATAGCGACCCTATAGGACAGAGTGGAACTGCCCCATAGAGTTTCCAAGGAATGCCTGGCAGATTCGAACTGCCGGCCCTTTGGTTAGCAGCCAGAGCACTTAACAACTACATCACCAGGGTTTCCAAAACTACCATATGACACAGCAATTCCACTCCTTAGAATATACCCTAAGGAAATAAGAGCCTTCATATGAACAGATATATGCACACCCATGTTCATTGCAGCACTGTTTACCATAGCAAAAAGTTAGAAGCAACAAAGGTGTCCATCAGCGGATGAGTGGATAAATGAATACTGGTATATTCACATAATGGAATACTACGCAATGATTAAGAACAACGAGGAATCTGTGAAACATTACATTACATGGAGGAATCTGGAAGACATTATGCTGAGTGAAATTAGTCAATTGTAAAAGGACAAATATTGTATAAGACCACTATTACAAGAACTCCAGATAAAGTTTAAACACACAAGAAAATATTCTTTGATGGTTACAAGGGTGGGGAGGGCGGGAGAGGGATATCCACTATCTAGGTAGTAGAAAAAAGTTTTTTTAGGTGAAGGGAAGATCAACACATACCCCAGGGATAGTCAGTACAACTGCACTAAACCAAAAGCAATGAAATATCCTCAATACAACAAAAAGCTTCGAAGGCAAGAGTAGCAGGGAAGGGGTCTGGGGACCATGGTTTCAGGGGACATCTAGATCAATTGGCATAACCAAATGTATTAAGAAAAAGTTCTGCATTCCACTTTGGTGAGATGCATCTGGGGTCTCAAACACTAGCAAGCGGCCATCTAAGATGCATCAGTTGGTCTCAACCCACCTGGAGCAAAGCAGAATGAAGAACACCAAAGACACAAGGTAAATATGAGCCCAAGAGACAGAAAGAGCCACATAAACCAGAGACTTCATCAGCCTGAGGCCCAAAGAACTCGATGGTGCCCAGCTAGCACCGATCACTGCCCTGACAAGGAACACAACAAAGAATCCCTGATGAAGCAGAAGAGTGGGATGCAGATCTTAAATTCTCATAAAAAGACCAGGTTTAATGGTCTCACTGAGGCCGGAGGGACCCTGATGGTCATGGTCCCTGGACCCTTTGATAGCCCAAGATTGGAACCATTCCTGAAACCAACTCTACAGACAGGGTTGGCCTAGACTGTAAGAAAGGCAATGATGCTGGTGAGGAGTAAACTTCGTGGCTCAAGTAGACACATGAGACTATGCGGGTGTCTCTTGCCGGTGGCGAGATGAGAAGGAAGAGGGATAAAGGAGCTGGCTGAATGGACACAGGGAATACAGGATAGAGAGGAGGAATGTGCTGTCTCATTAATGGGAGGGCAGCTGGGAGTACACAGCGGGGTGTGTATGGCTTTTTGTATGAAGGACTGACTTGATTTGTAAATATTCAACTAAAACACACATACACACACACAAATTTATGTACGTATTGTCTTATGACATTGGTTGCAATTCCCACAATGTGACAGCACAGTCCGCATTCCTACCCTGGGTTCCCTGTGTCCGTTCGACCAGTTCCTGTCCCTTCCTGCGTTCTCATCCTGCTTTTGGACAGGAACTGCCCATTTGGTATTGTATATTTGATGGAACTAAGTAGCACATTCCTCAAATGTATTATTGTTTGTTTTGTAGGCCTGTCTAATCTTTGTCTGAAGTGTGGCATTGGGAGTGGTTTCTGTTCTGGGCATAACAGAGTGTCAGGGGCTATGACTTCAGGGGTTCCTCCAGTCTCTGTCAGACCACTAAGTCTGGTCTTTTTATGTGAATTTGAGTTCCATTCTGCCTTTTTCACCTGCTCTGTTTGGGATTCTCTGTTGTATTTCCTGTCAGGGTGGTCACTGGGTTTAGTAAGGCACTATCAAGTTCTTCTAATCTCAGGCTGGTGGAGTCTCTGGTTCATTCGGTCCTTTAGTCCTTTGTGCTAGTATTTTCATTGTGTCTTTGGTTTTCTTCATTCTCCTTTACTCCAGGTGGGATGGGACCAATGGATGTATCTTAGAAGGCTGCTCCTAAGCTTTTAAGACCACAGACGCTACTCACCAAAGTGGGATGTAGAACATTTTCTTTATAAACTATGTTATGCCAGTTGACCTAGATGTTCCCTGAAACTATGGTCGTCAGACCCCAGCCCCAGCTACTCTGGCCCTCAAAATGTTTCGGTGTGTCTAAGAAGCTTCTTTGCTTTTGCTTTGGTCCAGTTGCTGTTTGTTTTAACTTCTGAGCCTCACTTTCCTTGTGTATAAAATGTGGAAATAATACTTATCTCAGAAGATAAGAGGTAATACCCGAAGAGCTCCAAGTAAGTATTTTAAAACATATTTAAAAAAAAAAAAAACATAGCTTTTTAGGCCCGCTCCTTCTCTTCCCAAACAAGCTCCTAGAATGAATTAGCCTTCTTTTTTACTACTGTCTTAGCCCCCACTCTTTTTTCATTGCTGTTGTTTGATCTTTTATTGTGGTGAACTTACGCCAGGAAAGATTTGCTGTTTCCACCAGTCTTAAGTGTACGACTCAGTACCATTAGTCAAAACCCCACTCCCTTCTTAATTAAGAAACATTTTACTTGATTGATTTCTTTCTGATAAAAAGTTCCAGGGCCTGTCACAGAATTGTATCACAAAGAACCTGATAGCCCTCCAATACCCCTCCTCCCCAAGATAACCACTCTTGTCAGCTCAGTGAATGGTCTTCTAGCTTATTTTATTTATTTAAACAATTTTTATTGTGCTTTAAGTGAAAGTTTATAAATGAAGTCAGCCTCTCACATATAAACTTATTTACACCTTACTACATTTTTTTTTTTACATACTCCCAATTACTCTCCCCCTGTTTTTTTTTTTTTTAATGAGTCAGCCTGCTCCTCCTTCCACTCTCTCTTTTCCTGACGTTTTGACAGTTTCTAACCCACTCTACCCTCCCATCTCCCCTCCAGACAGGAGGTGCCAACATAGTCGCAAGGATGCAAGTAGCTCACTCCTCATCAGCATCTCTCTCCACCCCACTGTCCAGTCCAATCCATGTCTGATGCGTTGGCTTCGGGAATGGTTCCTGCCCTGGGCCAACAGAAGGTTTGGGGACCTTGACCACCGGGGTCCTTCTAGTCTCAGTCAGACCATTAAGTCTGGTCTTTTTATGAGAATTTGCGGTTTGCATCCCACTGTTCTCCTGCTCCCTCAGGGATTCTCTGTTGTGTTTGCTGTAAGGGCCAGCTTATTTTTAATGAATATAGTAACCTGCTTTTAAAAACAAAAATGAGATCCTACTGTTGTGCAGCTTTTTTTTTCTTCACTTAGTAAATAAAAAAATATATGTCTCCTTCAGATCTTTAAAAAATAATAATAATAATAAATAAATTTTTTTTTTTTTTTTCAGATCTTAGTTTTCCTGGCATCCTCAGCATGACACTGGGCTGGCAAGGTCACCAGCCACTTCCTAATTGCCAGTCCACCAACTCTTTTCAGTCCTTATTTGATCTGGCTTCTCAGCAGCCTGTGACCCTGGATTTCTCTTCCTCTTGTTGTTTTCCTCCTTGGAAGCTCTGTGGCTCTTCTCCTCAGCCTCCTTGACTGGCTCCAGTGCCTGAGCAGTGACTATAGAGTTTCCTGAGTCACTTCTTCAGCCCTACCCTCTGCTCATTCAACAAGCATTTCCTGGAGAAACCCAACTACCTCTAAGAAAAACCCACTGCCTCCCAGTCCATTCCGACTTACTGTACACTTCTTCAAAGCTCCCCTCTCCCATTTCCCCAGCAGTTCCCATCTCTCCTCCACATAGATGTTCAAGTAATCTTTCCCAAACACAAATCCCATCATTTTACTGCCCTGCCTGAGATCCTGCAATAAGACCCTACCCACTGCCTTTAAAAACAGTCAGTTTCTTGGCCTGGCTCATATGGTAATTGCAACTTGCCTAAGATTTGGAGCCAGAAAAGACCTGGATTGACATTCCTTGCTCACCAAGACACAAGAACCTTTCTCATTTGTAACCCAGAAAATAAGACCTACCATGAAGGGGGCGGAAGCCCTGGGGGGGTAGTGGTTAAGAGCTAAGGCTGCTAACCAAAAGATTGGCAGTTCAAATCCACCAGACGCTCCTTGGAAATTCTGTGGAGAAGTTCTACTCTGTCCTATAAGATTGCTATGAGTTAGAATCAATTCCATGGCAGTGGGTTATGGGTTATGAAGGGGTACGACTGAAACTCAACAATTTAATGTCAGTAAATGCCCAGAAAGCAATGACAGAGGTAGATGCTGTAACAATCAATATGCTCTCATTCAGCCTGTGGGACCCCCACTCCCAAGGACCCTGGATGGCACAAATGATTTGTTCTTGACTGCTAACCTAGAGGTTGGCAGTTCAAACCCACCCTGAGGTACTGCTGAAGAAAGGCCTGGTGATCTGCTTCCTTTGACATCACAGCCAAGGAAACCCTATGGAGTATTTCTCCTCTGTAATGGGGTTGCTGTGAGTCGAGATCAAGTTTATGGCAACTAACAATAAGCCCCCCTCCCAGTTACTTTTTGAGATCTACCTGTGGTTCCCAGAAAACCACTCCCCACTCTGGTTGTTTTTGTTGCCTGGAGTGCCCTTTCTTCCTCAGGCCTGTCTACCTAAGAGGCTGCTTTTCTTCCAACAGTGCATTTGGTTTGTTTCCAGTTCAACACTGTAAATAAAGCTGCAGTAAACATCCATAAATGTTCATAGCCTGAAGTTCTTATTTCTTTGGAGACATTTCTCACCAAGGATTGCTAGCTCAGGGAGTGGTGGATATTTTCATATTACACTCACAAACAATGGCATATTTTGTATCCCCAACAGTAAAACAGAAGAATGATGGTTTCACTGTATCTTTATCATCCCTAAATGTTATGGCCAATCAGTTGAGTGACCTTTCTTAGTCTTGCAGGCCATTTGGATTTATAATTCAAGTTTTAATGAGGTCGAAGTGCCAAACTATCTGTTCGTCAGATTAATGTAGCAGCTCCCTTATTAATGTAGCAAAGAGAGTCCTTAGGTACAAACTGTTAAGAGCTAGGCTAATAACTGAAAGTTTGGTGGTTTAAATCCACCCAGAGGCACCTTGGAAGAGAGGCCTGGCAATCAACAGCCAAAAAATCTGCCATAGAAAACCTTACAGAGCATCATTCTACTTCAACACACATGGCGTCACTATGAGTCAGAATTAACTTCACAGCAACTGGTTTGTTTTTTGGCATTAATTCAGCAAAGGCCAGTGTTGGCTTCATTTCTCAACAAGTCTGGCTCTGAGGCTGACTGGCCATGTAATTCATGTTGAACACCATGGGAAGGATGTCAAGAGCTGTGAGAAGTCTGGGAGAAGGCTCCACCTAGGAGACATCCAGTAGCGCAGTGAGTGTCCTGGGCCAAGGCCCTTGGGAACTGGTCTTTACCCTGCCTGTCTTCCTCATTCTGGAACGATCTGGTCAACTTGCAGGAAAGCTGAAAGGAATTAAATCAGAAAGGCATTATTTACATGTGCCCATACTTGAATTCCAATAAAGACAGTTCTGGCACCCGCCATATCCTATGCATCAGCTCTATCCAGGCCCCCTTGGCAGAATTATCCCTGTCTTCCCCTCACTGACATAATAGGACAGAATAGAACTGCCCCATAGAGTTTCCAAGGAGCGCCTGGTGGATTCAAATTGCCAACCTCTTGGTTAGCACCCATAGCACTTAACCACTACCCCACCAGGGTTTCCATAATTTAACATAGAAGGGTTAAACTGAGCAATCTACTCAAGTGTCTGTGTTCTGCTCTTGACAGGAAACTCCTTGAGGGTAGGGGCTATTTTACTCATTTTCTTATTCCCAGAGGCAGCACAGTTCTTGGCACCTAATAGCGAAACAGTTAAGTGAATGAGCTGGTATGGGGGAAGGATAAATGAGAGAAAATGCAGAGGCTCCAGGAAGGACAGAGTGGAAGAAGGGGAAGACAATTTCTTCTGCCTTCCTTCCATATTCTTCATGCTGTTATGGGGTAGGGAAGGGAGGTGTTGGATGTATCAGAGGAGACCATTCCAGTCCTTTGAAGACAGCTTGTGGGGATGGGGAGAGAAGAGGCTGCTTTTCTAATACTTTCACAAATGGTTAAGCCCTTGACTACCAGCTGAAAGGTTGGTGGTTTGAACCCACCCAGAAGAGCCTTGGAAAACAGGACTGGCAATCTGCTCCCAAAAGGTCACACAGTCTTCAAAACCCTGTGAAGCCAGCCAGAAATATTTCATAAGCTCTTCTCTAGCACCAAGCATACTTTCATAGCACATAAGAATGAGAGATGTAAATTCTGAGATGTATCATGGTCAGGACTGCTCCATTTTATGGTAAATTCCTGAAATTAAAAAGACACCTGAAAATACAAGGTTATGGTCTAAAAAAGAAGCCAGAAAAAAATTGAGAAGTCCATTGTACTCTTATTTACTTAACCTATCCCTTATTGATGGATTTTAGTTCGTTTCCAGTTTTTGCCTTTACAATGTTGCAGTAGTTGTCTTCATACAACTGTCTTGCCCTCAATTATTCCATTTTTAAGTTGATCTTTTTAAATTGAAGTAAATTTCCCTGTAATAAGATGAACAGATCTTTAGTGTACCAATCAATGACTTTTGACGAGTGCATACATTCATTTCACCTACATCCCTATAACACACAGAACATTTCCATTGCCCTAGAAAGTTCCTTCTGCCCCCTTCCATTCATGCTCCCCTCCCCTGCCAAGCAACCACTGTTCTGAGGATTATCAGCATAGCTTAGTTTCACCTGTTTTAAAATTTTGTATAAACGCACTCACACAGTATGGCCTCCTTTGTGTATGGCTTTTCGCCTTTGGCATAACATCTACGTGATTCAGCAATTTTGTTACATGTGTTGGCAATATGTTAATTTTCATTGCAAAGTAGTATTTCATTACATAATTGGGTAGCAATTTTTGGACATTTTGGGTGTATTCCCACTTTTGTTATTATTACAAATAAAGCAAGTCTCAGCATTTTTTTTCGTACATGGTTTTTATGGACCTATATATTCACTTCTCTCGAGTAATACCTAAGAGATGCAAAGCTAGTCATAGCTACTTATTTAATTTTCTAAAACTATACAAAACTGAGCTCCAAATTGGTAGTTCCATTTTACACCGGGCCAACCTTTAGAGTTTTTAATCTGTTTAATTTTCGCCATTCTAAACAGTGTGCAGAGGCTCCTCATTGTGCTTCTACTTTGATTTTTCCGAAATGACCAGTAAGGGGCACCTTTTCACACGTGTATTTGCCATTCATATATCTATCTGTCCTATATAAAGAGCCTGTTGAAGTCCTTCATTCTTGTTTTTGGGTTGTTGTGGGTTATCTTTTTTTTTTTTTATTACTGAGTTGTTTATACATTTTGTACAGGAGTTGTTTGTCAGGTACAGGCATTGCAAATATTCTAACAAAGAACTTAGGAAAAAAAACCCTCCGGAGGGCAAAAACTACTGATTTTTCATGCACTATGGAGAATACTGCTTCAGATTGGGAGGTCCAGGCTCCAGGAACCTCACATTATTCATCTTTGTATTCAGAAACCAGGGCAAAGTACTTAATTTCTCTGAGGGGCCCAGGGGCTGCTGGAAGAATTCCTGCCTCAACTTGTATAACCTACTTGAGAAGATTTCTCTGAAGATTGTGTAAAGAGCTAAATAAATGTTAATTCTCTTTCTCTAAGCTTTGGACCTAAAGAAGAATGCTCAGAATTCAACCCTATCTCCTCGTTTGCCTGCCCCACCCCCAGTGTTTGACACCTAGGCCTGTTGGCCCCTGCCTCCACAGTTTCTCATCCTTCTTTCACAGTCTATCCCCTCCATTCTGGTTTCAACTCACATTCCTCCAGGAAAACTCTTCTTGTCAAGGTCACAAACATCCTTAGTGTTACCTTATCAAGTGGAGATGTGTGTCCTCACCTTTCCTTGCCTCTCGGCAGCTTTCTCTACATTGGACAACTCCACCCTCTTGTTTTCATTTATGTATTTATTCTTGCTTAATTCCTTGTGAATTTACTTCACAACTTTTATTATGAAGTAGTTTTAGCAGAAAGAAAAGAATACAGAATTATAAGAAATCCCTGTGAAGCCACCGCCAGCTTTGTCAATTGGTAACATTTTTGCTATATGTAATGTATAAAACAAATACTATAAATATACAAGCAGTCCTTACGTTGCATGGTTCTGATATTCATGTGTTTCAGTTAACACAGTGCTGTGCAAAACCAGGATTGCCCCGGTGTGTGTATACCTTGAATTTGGTGTATATCTCTATATTTTTACCAAGTAATTTTAACCCCTTGTTTTTGCATGTCTTTAAACTTTGTATACCTGGGCTCTTGCTGAATGTATCATTCACTGTATGTAAGGTGAATCCATGTTTATACATATAGTTGATTTGTTTTCATTGCTGGATACTATTCAATGGTATGAATATGCTACAATTTATCTCATCCCCTCTGTATTGCCCTTCAGGTTGTTTCTAGTTTTTTTTTTAATTGCAGACATTGCTGAAGTGAACTTTTTGGGACATCTCTCCTTGGTCCTGTGGGCAAGCTCCTCTATGATACATATCTAGGAGTGAAACTACTGAGTATATGTGGAGCCCTGGTGGTGCAGTGGCTAAGAGCTCGGCTGCTAACCACAAGGTCAGCAGTTTGAATGCAGCAGCAGCTCCTTGGAAATTCTGTGGGGCAGTCCTACTCTGTCCTACAGGGTGACTAAGAGTTGGAATTGACTGGATGGCAAGGGGTTTGGTTTTTGGGTTTTATGCATGGGTTACCTTTCACTTTATTACATAATATCAAATTGTTCTCCAAAGTGTTTATATTAATTCATACACTTTGCTTTCCTAAGGCTCCCCCCTCCCCATTTTTTAAGCTTCTGTGACGTTATACAGTTCTCCTTTTGTCTCTCCATACTGTCTGCTTCTTCTCAGCCTCCTTCACGGGTTACTTTTGCTCTTAATTTTGAAGAGCTGGAAAGATTTACCTAGATGGCTTGTGGCTTGCTCTTCTCTCTAAGGTCTGTCTTCCTAAAAATTGCTCCAGTTTAATCCAGCCCCAGGATTTTAAATACGATATGTACACAGATGGCTCCCAAATATGTCTATCTGTGTATTTTTATAATTTAAAAAATAACTAACAAGAGAGGTACTCGCACATTGCAGATGGGAATGCAAATTAGGAATATTTCCGGGCAGGGCAGTTAGGCAACATTTGCTTCAATTAAAAATGTATATACCCAGCAGTTCCAGTTCTAGGAATGTGTCCAGAAACATATTTGTATACCTGCGAAATGAATGTATTTGAAATCATAGATTGCAGCATTGTTTATAAAAGCAGAAACCAACAAACGAACTAGAAATAATTGAAATGTCTATTAGTAGGGCACTGGCCAAAAAGCATAGCTATAAAATGGAATATCACCAAAAGCTAAAAAAAAGGTATAGGACTCTCTTGAGGTTCCCTCACTCCTTCATTCATGAAACAATATGCTGCTAAGGGGAAAAAGTGAGGTGTAGAAAAGCATCTGTTGCCTGCTAAAATTTGTGTGAAAAGAGGAAAATAATATAAACAAATACCTTTATGTTTGCTTACATATGTGTAAAAGGAATTGGTCTTTGGAAGATAAGCAAGAAACTAATATTGGTGGCCTCTCAGGGGTAGGACTGGGGTGAGAGAGACTTTTTACCTTTTTGATTATTTTGAATTTAGAACCAAGTCAAAACATAAAAGATAATTCTAAGAGAGACAAAAACAAAACAAAACAACCCTCAAAATGACAAATCTAAACAACAAAACCAAACAAATACCCTGATAGAAGTAATTCATTTGTCTTAAGCTAAAAGAGGGGGGAAAAAATCCCAAACTCCTTGCTGTCAAGTCAATTCTGACTCATGAAGATCCTGTGTGTTAGAGACAGCTGAGCTCCACAGGGTTTTCCAGGCTGTATATTTATGGAAGCAGGTCACCAGGAAGGGAAGGCAACTCTCCAGGCCTTTCTTCTGTGGCACCAATGGGTGGGTTTGAATCAGCAACCTTTAAGTTAGTAGTCAAGCGGAAACCATTTGTTCTACCCAGGGACCTGATCAAATTGCCTGAAAATTACGTCACTCTTTAGACACGGATGTTCACTACCATTGAGCTCAGTATGTTGTTTTCTTTTCAGTTGTATTACCTTTCTTTACGTATCTGTCTTCATTGTTTAAATGGGAATATCAGGGCATGATTCCTTAAAAGGCGCAATTTGTTTGGAGAAGGAAATATGAAATCTTGATGTAAGTGGGAAAGCCGCTAGGTGGTAAGACACCATACTGTAGCCTTCGCTAAGCTCAGAGCGCCCTCTAGTGTCTGTGTGGGGTCAAGGATGGGCTATTCGGAAAAGAAGAAAACACTTCAGTAGTTCTAGTCTCAGGAGCCCTGGTGGTGCAACGCTTAAGGGCTCTCCTGATAACTCACTTTTCTCCGTGGGAGAAAAATCCTGGGGCAGTTCTACTCTGTCCTATAGGGTCACTATGACTCAGAATTGGCTCGACAGCAACAGATAAATATTTGTCACACACACAAATATTTGTCATCTTCACATTTTTAACACATGCAATTCAGTGATTTTAATTACATGTATCATGTGGTGCGACCATCACCACTATCTACTTCCAAATTTTTCCATCACAGTTACCAAAAGTTCGATGCCCCTGAAGGCACAGCTCCATCTTTCCCCCTCTCTGCTGCCCCTGGTGACCACTAACAAGCTTTGTTCTCTATACACTTACCTCCATCAGATATTCTACATGTGATTTTCTTCACTCAGCAGAATGTTTTCAATGTCCATTCATGTTGTAGCACGTATCAGGACTTCATTTGTCTTTATGGCTCATGAAACTCTCTCTGGCCAGGTTTCTCAGTCAGCTTAGTCCGAACCCTGGCCAGGCCCAGGTAATGAAATTCAGGTCCTGGATACTGAGCAATTCTTACCTGTGTCAGTGCTCTCCCGAATCTCTACCTGTTGGGCCCCTAGTCACACCTGAAACCTCACCTGATGTCATGGATTGAATTGTCCCCCCCTCCCAAATATGTGTCCACATGGTTAGGCCATAATCCCCAGCACTGTGTGGTTGGTTGTCCTTCATTTTGTGATTTTCCTATGTGTTATAAATCATAATCTCATAAAGGGGGTGGTTGTAACACCCTTGCTCAGGTCACATCCCTGATCCAATATAAAGGGAGTTTCCCTGGGGTGTGGCCTGCACCACCTTTTATCTTAGAAAGGATAGCAGGAAAGGGAAGCAAGCAGAGAGTTGGGAACCTAGTACCACTAAGTAAGAAGAACCAGGAGCAGAGCGTGTCCTTTGGACCCAGGGTTCCTGAGCAGAGAAGCTCCTAGTCCAGGGGAAGAATGAGGAGAAAGACTTTCCTCCAGAGGTGACGGAGAGAGAAAGCCTTCCCCTCGAGCTGGTGCCCTGAATTTGGACTTGTAGCCTACTAGACTGTGAGAGCAGAAATTTCTCTTTGTTAAAGCCGTCCACTTGTGGCATTTCTGTTATAGCAGCACTAGATGGCTAAGACACTGAAATGCTGTCTTTTATGAAGTTTCTGTGATTTATTGGTCAGAGTAAATGGTCTAGGTCTTTGTTCACAAAGCATGTATGTACATGTCATACTATTTGATAATTTCCTTACCAATCTGTGCCAAGCTCAAAGGCAAAGAGGCTTGATTTCTCTCACAAACTCTCCTAAAGACAATGTCCAGTATATGTTTGTTTTGTTGTATGCCATCTGACTCCTAGGGACCCTATAGGACAGAGTAGTACTGCTAGATAGGGCTTCCTAGGCTGTAATCTTTTTTAAAATATTTTTTATTGTGTTTTAAGTGAAACTTTAAAAATCAATTCAGTCTCTCACACAAAAACCCATATACACCTTGCTACACACTCCCAGTTATTCTCCCCCTAATTGAGACAGCCTGCTCTCTCCCTCCACTCTCTCTTTTCCAGTCCTTTTCGCCAGCTTCTAACCCCCTCCACCCTCTCATCTCCCCTCCAGGCAGGAGATGCCAACATAGTCTCAAGTGTCCACCTGATCCAAGAAGATTACTCCTTACCAGCATCCCTCTCCAACCCATTGTCCAGTCCAATCCATGTCTTAAGAGTTGGCTTCGGGAATGGTTCCTGTCCTGGGCTAAGAGAAGGTCTGGGGGCCATGACCACCGGGGTCGTTCCAGTCTCAGTCAGACCATTAAGTCTGGTCTTATGAGAATTTGGGGTCTGCATCCCACTGTTCTCCTGTTCCCTTCGGGGTTCTTTGTTGTGTTCCCTGTCAGGGCAGTCATAGGTTGTAGCCGGGCACCATCTAGTTCTTCTGGTGTCAGGATGCAGTCTCTGGTTCATGTGGCTGTTTTTGTCTCTTGGGCTCGTAATCACCTTGTGTCATTGGTGCTCTTTATTCTCCTTTGATCCAGGTGGGTTGAGACCAATTGATGCATCTTAGATGGCTGCTTGCTAGCGTTTAAGTCCCCAGACGCCACTCTTCAAGGTGGTATGCAGAATGTTTTCTTAATAGATTTTATTATGCCAATTGACTTAGATGTCCCCTGAAACTGTGGTCCCCAGACCCCTGCCCCTGCTACGCTGGTCTAGGCTGTAATCTTTATGGGAGCCGGTCATCATGTCTTTTCTCCCATGGAGCTGCTGGTGGGTTCCAACCCCCAGCCTTTCAGGTAGTATACCAGCACTTAACCACTGTGCCACCAGGGACTCCTTGTCCAGCACATAGTAGGTGTTCAATAAATGTTTTGCCTGAGATGGCATAGCAGAGAGGAAATAGGAATGGGTAACCACAAACTAACAGTGGCTGGGAGGACATTTTCCAAATCCCTTTGTTGGGTCACAGACATACTGACTTTGGCTTTTGGAGTTGCCTCATATGTCTTCGTTCTCCTCTCATGAGGCATTCCTACCCCCTCCCCCCAGAGCCCACATGGTAAAATGCTTCCTGTCAGGACCCTCTTCCAGATCAGCTGAGTCCAAGCTCCAAAATGACTTTTTGCCTTAAATCCATATGCTCAGCTACAACTCTGAGGCCACTTTCAATGGCTATTAGGAGGTTATCTGTTTGGGATGATTCACTGGGAGTGACAGTGTTTGGTTTAAGGGTTAGGGGAGTCCTTTTTGCATTTCTAAAAAGAGCAAATTCTCCAATAAATATAGAGTTTTGGTATGTGCAGGGGCAGGGTCTTCAGGAGAAAAAGTAAAGATAGTCCCAGGAGCACCAGGTCCTGCACTGAGTGGCTGACTGGCCCACCCATCTGCACCCACAGCCGAAGGAAGGAGCAGGAGTCACACCTGACTGGGTCCACCCTTCAAGTGTGTTCCATTGGATGTAGACATCAGCTGATGTGAAGCTTCCTGGGGTCTGACCTTGACATTGCCCTTCCTGCCGTTGTGGAGACTTGACAGTGTGGCTCATGCCCAGGTGGGCTTCACAGGAGGCTGAGTGTCCTTTAAGTGACAAGGCCAATATTTCTGGTGAACTCAGGGCAAGCATGTAGATTCACAGGGACTCAATTCCTAAGCTGTGTAAAGGGAAGATTCTATTCCCCCCTCTAAGGCATGTTGATTGTATATCTATGTATGGAGTGCCAGTGGTGTAGTGGTCAGGAGCTCGGCTGCTATCCAAAAGGTCAGCAGTTCGAATCTAGTCACTGCTTGGAAACCCTGTGGTTTCTACTCTGTCTTATAGGGTCGCTCTGAGTTGGAATGGACTGGTCCGCAAGGACTCGACTCCCTCTTTCTCTCACTAATCTATAAATTGATGATATTCTTAGCACTGCCTTTATCCTTCAGCCAAATCCTACAACACAAGGATGGATCAGGGATTGTGGAGAAGTGAATTTCTTCCCTTGGAAAGAGAGCTCCTTCCTGAAACCCGGAATTCGCCCTAGAGGGTCAGGTCTGCTTGTTCTTGTCAGGCACTTGAGCGTCTGCCAAGTAAAATCCGGTTTTAGAATCAGAAAGTAACACGCAGCTCGCCCCCACCACCGCTTCCGCCCGTAAGCGCCGTTTCTCTGTTCGTTTATCAATCAACAATTTTTATTCTCTTCAGGCCAATGTGAGGTGACGGTGAACTTCAGTCCTCTTGGTAACTACGTGTATCCGGGCAGAGGAGAAAAGCGCGCGCAGCCAAGAGGCAGGCAAAGCCCCACGACAAGCCCTGGCAGTTTGCAGTTTCTGTTTTCTTTCTGGACCCAGCGGTGGCGACTAAAGTCTGTGTGGAGCCCGGCGTCCCGCGCCCCTACGCCCGTGAGTCCAGGAACAAAGGTGAGAGTGGAGGGAGAACAAGGAGTTTATGGGACAGAGCAGAGGGGGCGCAGGCAGGTTGGGGGAGGGCTGCCGACCGAGGTCAATGTCGGAGGGTTGGTGGGGGAGGGGCAGCCCGCCTGAATCCTGCATCCAAGCCCGGAACCGAGCCTTCAAAGAAAGGGGTACTTGGCTGTATGTCTCCTTGCAATCATCTGTAAATGCCTTGGAACAAATTAGTTCATTACTATTATTAAAGCATTGAAAGTGTGGGGAGGGGCGAGCTGAGGGAGCTTGCTGGAGAGCCACCCCTAGGAAGTCCCTTAAAAAAAAAAATCCCTTAGAGGGGTCCTTATCCCGGAGGACAGGGCTCAGGACCAGCTGTCAGGGTGGCTGGGTTCCATCTCCCTCTCTGCCCCTCACCACCCTGTGACCTCTGGCAGTTAAAACAATCTGAGAATGAATTTTTCTCATCTGTCAAATAAGGACAGGACCCTCAGTCCTTGCTTTACTAAAAAAATCGTGGTGGTCAAGTTAAATACTTAATACATGCAAATGTAAAAATCTAGAGAATGGTTTTAAGTTTGTGAGGCATGACTTACTTCCATGCACAGGGAAAGTGTAGGCTAGGGGCTTTGGGGGAATGTTTAGGAACGTCAGGCAGAGTTCCACTTCAGTAAAGCATGTGTTGTGCATCTCCTGTGTGCAAGGCCTTGTGGTGGGCTTTGCAGAGGAATCAGAGATGACACGGACACACTTCTTAATCCTGGGGGGTAGTTCATTGTCCAGTGGGGGAATTACAAGATGGGGTGTAAGGCAGGGCCCAATTGATGCCATCAGGGAGGTTCACACCATGGGCTAGATAAGTGGTCCTAAATCTTGCTTGCACACTGGAATCACTCCAGAGCTTTCAAAGATAGTAAGGCCTGGGTCCAAAGAAAGGGATTCTCATTCAGTAGATTTTGGCCATAGCCTGGGCATAAAGATTCAAAAAGTCCCCAGGTGGTTTTAATAAATAGCCACTTTTGAGGACCACTAGCTAGATGTTCCAAAGACCAAGAGAGGTGTGTGGGGATGAGGCGAAGCTTTCAGGTTGACATTATTGTTATTGTTACTCTTACATAATTCACAAACTGTAAAATTCTCATTTAAAAATTCCCCTTTGAAGTGTACAATTCACTGGTTTTTAGTGTATTCACCAGGTTGTGCAACCATCACCACTATGCAATTAGAATGATCTTTAAGGATGTAGAAAGGTCTGATGATGGGCCACAAGGCAGAGGTGAGTAAGACTGCTGCAGCAGTGGTTTCCCGGTGGACAGGGTAAGATTGGAGGAGCCCATTTCTGACAGCAAATTAGGGGAGATGTCACCAGGGAAATTGGCTGTGATGCCAGGTAGCAGGTTGGCGCTGCTGTGCTGGGCTTTCCAAGGTAGGACAGAGGCGCTATGTGTTGAATTTAGCAGATGGGGACCCGTAGATGGCTTTGGAATGCTGGGGTTTTATCTGGTGCAGGCATGGTTTTCAGGAGTCTGTGCAGTATTTATTGTAGGCTGAAATGAGATGAAAGCCTGGACTTGGGTGGTGGTAGAGGGTTTGGAAAAGGGGTGGAGGAGCTGCCTTTGAGTACATGAGAGGCAAGAGAAAGGGAGAGTCAGAGGGGATCTAGGATGGTGATGCTGATGAAAGCAATAGGGGTGGGAGAAGCTTGTGTTGTGGGATAGATCCAAGGTTTCCTTGTAGACCTGTTGGGATTGAGGGCATTGGGCCTTGGAGACACAGATAACCCTAAGGAGGATTGGTGAATCTCCAGACGGTTGGTGTTGGCGTGGACCATGAGGAGTCACCTCGCTGGTCTTGTAATCACCCAGGGGCTGCCTAGGGAGGCGGCCCTGGGCCAGCACAGACACTTCCGGGATGTGGCCAGAAGCAGGAAGCCTGGTGAATCTGAGACGCTGAGAGGAGTAGGGTATTATGGTGGCAGTAACGTCTCAGGGAATTGGAGTCTGATTTAATTGTGGAAGGTGCTTCTGAGAGGCAGGGGTGGCTGAAATGGGAAACAGGGGGTCAGTGGTGACATTGACAGTAAGGTTGTGAGCAGTTCAGGGAGGGCGTGTTGAATAATCAGGGGGTTGCCTGGTGTTGAAATTTATCCTGGAAGACAAGGGAGAGCGAGGCAGCAGCATGGGGTGGCCTGGGTAACGTAGCTTGCTTGGGAAGACTAGGGCTGCTTCATAAGACGGTGTTGCCATTAGGCGAGAGTGGCGGTGATCTGGTCGTGCTTCTGGGATTAGAGGCGGAGGCGTTCCTTGTTTGTGCCCGTCACGGTGGTAATAGGCTCACTTGAACTTCCTATTGGGTATTACAAGTGTAGCTCCGCCCTGTGAACTCAGGATTGGTTGAAAGTCGGCGGGTTGGCTTTTGGGGCTCCGGCAGGTATTGAAGACCAAGTGTACCCGGCCGGTGGCAGCACTTTGAGCTGAGCTTCTTCTGGGATCTTGGCGGCCTTGACCGTGATGGGCTCGTGCTGCGTCTTTCCGGTCCTATTCTGGGCTGCCGGTCTTGCACTCCTGGGCCCTACCTCTGGCGAGTGGGGTTCCTTGCGGTCCTCGGCCAAGCTTCAGGAGGTCTTCGGTGAGGGTCACGTAAGCGTCGATCCGGCCCCAGCCGGTCTCTGGTGGGGTGTCTGTGGTGGAGTCGGGGCTGTAAAGGCCGGTTGTCATCTTACCGGGCCCGGCGTTTCCAAATCTTTTCGGTGCTCTTCGGGTCTCGCATCCACCTTCCTTCCTCTCACCCTGCCTTTTCTGAATCCTGGCTGTATCTGCTTCCCCTACAGGGTGTCTGGGCGCTCTTGCCGTCTCGCTTCTTCAGACAGCCCAGTCTTCTGCGGCCCCCGGGGTCCCGGCCGCCTCTTGGGTTGCTGGTTTGAATGACAGGCAAGGCTCTTGGCTGAGGCTCAGAAACCACTTTCCACCCTGTGTGAGGGGCTTGTCAGGCCCCAGGCGTATCCCGCACCTACTACCGCCACGGCCCCCCCCCGCCCCCCGCAAGGTTCGTGGTTGAGTCAGCCTTAAAAGCAGTGCTTTGGTCATCTAGTGCTGCCGTAACAGAAATGCCAGAAGTGGATGGCTTTAACAAAGAGAAATTTCTTCTCTCACAGTCTAATAGATTAGAAGTCCCTGTTCAGGGCGTCAGCTCAGGGAAAGGCTTTCTCTCTGTGTGGGCTCTGGAGGAAGGTCCTTGTCCTCAGTCTTCCCATGGTCGAGGAGCTTCTCAGGCTCAGGGACCTCAGGTCCAAAGGACAGGCTCTTCTCTGGATGCTTCTTTCTTGGTGGTATGAGGTCTCCATCTCTCAGCTTGCTTTCCTTTCCTTTATCTGTTGAGAGATAAAAGGTGGTGCAGGCCACACACCAGGGAAACTCCCTTTATCTTGGATCAGGGAGGTGGCTTGGGTAAGAGCGGTATTACAATCCCAGTATAATCCTCTTCTTTTTTTTTTAACTTCCTTTTTATTAATTGTGCTTTAAGTGAAAGTTTACAAACCAAGTCAGTCTCCCATACAAAAACTTTTTCTTTTTTCCTGTTCAATTACATGGTATTTATTTATTTGTAACTTCTGTTGTGCTGTAAGTGAATGTTTACAAATTAAGTCAGACTCTCATACAAAAGTTATATACATCTTGCTATATGCTCCTAATTGTTTTCCCCCCAAAGAGCCAGCTCCCTCCCTCCTTCCACTCTCTCTTTTCAAGTCCATTTGATAAGCCCCTGACCACTTCTGCCCTCTCCTCTCCCCTTCAGACAGGAGGTGCCAACATAGTCTCATGTGTCTACTTGATCCAAGAAGCTCATTCCTCACCAGTATCATTTTCTATCCCATAGTCCAGCCCAATCCCTGTCTGAAAGTTGGCTTTGGGACTGGTACGTGCCTTGGGCTAACAGAAGGCCTGGGAACCATGACTTCCAGGGTCCTTCTAGTCTCAGTTAGACATTAAGTCTGGTCTTTTTACTAGAATTTGGGGTCCACATCCCACTGCTGTCCTGTTCCCTCAGGGATTCTCCGTTGTGTTCACTGTCAGGGCAGTCATCATTTGTAGCTGGGCACCGTCTAGTTCTTCTGGTCTCACACTAATATAGTCTCCGGTTTATGTGGCTCTTTTTGTCTCTTGGGCTCATAATTACCTTGTGTCTTTGGTGTTTGTCATTCTCCTTTTCTCCAGGTGGATTGAGACCAATTAATGCATCTTAGATAGCTGCTTGCTAGCATTTAAGACACAAGATGCCACTCTCCAAAGTGGGACACACAGTGTTTTCTTAATAGATTCTATTATGCCAATTGACTTAGATGTCCCCTGAAACCATGGTCTCCAAACCCCAGCCCCTGCTATGATGGCCTTCGAAGCATTCAGTTTATTCAGGAAACTGCTTTTTGTTTAGTCCAGTTATGCTGACCTCTCCTGTATTGTGTGTTGTCTTTCCCTTCACCTAAGTGTTCTTATCTAATATCTAATTAGTGAAAGCCACTGTCCTTCCCTCTCTCCCTCCGTTCCTCCCTCCCGGCTCTTGTAACAATCAAAGAAAATATTCTTCTCTGTTTAAACTGTTTCTCAAGTTCATATAATAGTGACCTCATACAATATTTGTCCTTTTGCAACTAATTTCACTCAGCATAATGCCTTCCAGATTCCTCTGTTATGAAATGTTTCATGGATTCATCACTGTTCTTTATTGATGCATAGTATTCCATTGTGTGAATATACCATGATTTATCCATTCATCCATCGATGGGCACCTTGGTTGCTTCCATCATTTTGCTGTTGTAAACACTGCTGCAGTGAACATGGGTGTACATATATCTGTTCACGTAAAGCCTCTTATTTCTCTAGGACATATTCAAAGGAGTGGGATTGCTGGATCGTATGGTAGTTCTATTTCTAGTTTTTTTAAGGAAGCACCAAATCGATTTCCAAAAAGATTGTACCATTTTACATTCCCACCAGCAGTGTATAAGTGTTCCAGTCTCTCCACAACCTCTCCAACATTTATTATTTTGTGTTTTTTGGGTTAATGCCAGCCTTGTTGGAGTGACATGGAATCTCACTGTAGTTTTGGTTTGCATTTCTCTAACGGTGAAGTGCTATGGCTGCTAACCAAAGGGTCATCAGTTCAAATCTGCCAGGCGCTCCTTGAAAACTCTATGGGGCAGTTCTGCTCTGTCCTGTAGGGATGCTATGAGTCGGAATCGACTCGTGGGCGCTGTTTTTTTTTAATGGCTAATGATCGTGAGCATTGCCTCATGTATCTGTTAGCTACCTGAAGGTCTTCTTTAGTGAAGTGCCTGCTCATATCCTTTGCTCGTGTTTTAGTTGGGTTATTTGTCTTTTTGTAGTTTTGTTTTTGCAGCATCTTGTAGATTTTTGAGATCAGACGCCAATCAGAAATGTCATAACTAAAAACTTTTTCCCAGTCTGTAGGTAATCTTACTCTTTTGGTGGTCTTTGGATAAGCATAGGTGTTTGATTTTTAGGAGCTCGCAGTTATCTAGTTTCTTTTCTGCATTCTTAGTAATGTTTTGTATACTGTTTACGACATGTATTAGGACTCCTAACATTGTCCCTATTTTTTCTTCCATGATCTTTATCATTTTAGTCTTTATGTTTAGGTCTTTGATCCACTTGGAGTTAGTTTTTGTGCTTGGAGTGAGGTATGGGTCTTGTTTCATTTTTTTGCAGATGGATATCCAGTTATGCCAGCACCATTTGTTAAAAAGACTGTCTTTTCCCCATTTAACTGTTTTGGGGCCTTCATCAAATATCAGCTGCTCATATGTGGATGAATTTATGTCTGGATTCTCAGTTCTGTTCCACTAGTCTGTGTGTCTTTTGTTGTACCAGTACCAGGCTGTTTTGACTACTGTGGCTGTATAATAGGTTCTAAAATCAGGGAGAGTGAGGCCTCCCACTTTGTTCTTCTTTTTCAATAATGCTTTACTTATCTGGGGCCTCTTTCCCTTCCATATGAAGCTGGTGATTTCCCTCTCCATCTCATTAAAAACTGTTGTTGGAATTTGGTTCAGAATTGCGTTGTATGTATAGATGGCTTTCGGTAAAATAGACGTTTTTACAATGTTATGTCTTCCTATCCGTGAGCAAAGTATGTTTTTCCACTTATGTAGGTCTCTTTTGGTTTCTTGCAGTAGTGTCTTGTAGTTTTCTTTGTACAGGTCTTTAATGTCTCTGATAAGATTTATTCCTAAGCATTTTGTCTTCTTAGGAGCGACTGTAAGTTGTATTGATTTGGTGATTTCCTCTTCAATGTTCTTTTTGTTAGTGTAGAGGAATCCAACTGATTTTTGTATGTTTATCTTGTATCCTGAAATTCTGCTGAACTCATCTATTACTTTCAGTAGTTTTCTTGAGGATTCTTTAGGGTTGTCTGTATAAGATCACGTCATCTGCCAACAGAGATACCTTTGCTTCTTCTTTGCCAATTTGGATGCCCTTTATTTCTTTATCTAGCCTGGTAGCTCTGGCTAGGACCTCCAGCAAATGTTGAACAAGAGTGGTGATAAAGGGCATCCTTGTCTGGTTCCCGATCTCAGTGGGAATGCTTTCAGGCTCTCTCCATTTAGGGTGATGTTGGCAGTTGGCTTTGTATAAATGCCCTTTATTATGTTGAGGAATTTTCCTTCTATTCCTATTTTGCTGAGAGTTTTTATCATGAATGGGTGTTGAACTTTGTTAAACGTCATTTCTGCAACAATTGATAAAATCATGTGATTCTTGTCTTTTGTTTTATTTATGTGATGGATTATGTTGATTGTTTTTGTAATGTTGAACCATCCCTGCATACCTGGTATGAATCCCACTTGGTCATGGTGAATTATTTTTTTGATATGTTGTTGAATTCTATTGGCTAGAATTTTGTTGAGGATTTTTACATCTAAGTTCATGAGGGATCCCAGTCCCAGTGCCGTTGAGTCGATTCCGACTCTTAGCCACCAGGGTTTCCATCATGAGGGATATAGGTCTATAATTATCTTTTCTTGTGGTGTCTCTAACTGGTTTTGGTATCAGGGACATGGTGGCTTCATAGAATGAGTTTGCGAGTATTCTGTCCTTTTCTATGCTCTGAAATACCTTTAGTAGTTATGGTGTTAACTCTTCTCTAAAAGTTTGGTAGGACTCTGCAGTGAAGCCTTCAGGGCCAGGGCTTTTTTTGAGGGGGGGAATTTTTTAAAATTACCTTTTCAATCTCTTCTTTTGTTACGGGTCTATTTAGTTGTTATACCTCTGCTTGTGTTAGTTTAGGTAGGTAGTGTGTTTCTAGGAATTCATCCAATTCTTCTAGGTTTTCAAATTTGTTCCAGTATAATTTTTCATAGTAATCTGGTATGATTCTTTTAATTTCAGTTGGGTCTGTTGTAATATCGCCCATCTCATTTCTTATTCGGTTTATTTGCATCCTTTCCTGTTTTTCTTTTGTCATTTTGGCCAATGGTTTATCAATTTTGTTGATTTTTTTCAAAGAACCAGCTTTTGATCTTGTTAATTCTTTCAATTGTTTTTCTGTTTTCTATTTCATTCAGTTCTGTTCTAATTTTTATCATTTGCTTTCTTCTGGTGCCTGAGGGTTTCTTTTGTTGCTCTCTTTCTATTTGTTCAAGTTGTAGGGATAATTCTTTGATTTTGGCCCTTTCTTCTGTTTGTATGTGTGCATTTGTTGATATAAATTGGCCTCTGAGCACCGCTTTTGCTGTGTCCCAAAGGTTCTGATAGGAAGTGTGTTCATTCTTATTGGATTCTATGATTTTTTTCCTTCCATCCTTAATGTCCTCTATAATCCAGTCTTTTTTGAGCAGGGTATTGTTCAGTTTCCAAGTTTTTGATTTCTTTTCTCTGCTTTTTCTGTTATTGATTTCCACTTTTATGGCCTTATGGTCAGAGAAGATGCTTTGTAATATTTCAGTGTTTTGGATTCTGCTAAGGCTTGCTTTATGGTGTAATATGTGGTCTATTCTAGGGAATGTTCCACGTGCACTAGAAAAGAAAGTACACTTGTTTGCTGTTGGGTGGAGTGTTCTGTATATGTCTATGAGGTCAAGTTGGTTGATTGTGGCATTTAGATCTTCCGTGTTTTATTAAGCTTCTTTCTGGATGTCCTGTCCTTCACTGAAAATGGTGTGTTGAAGTCTTCCCCTATTATTGTGGAGCTGCCTATCTCACTTTTCAATGCTGATAGTTTGTTTTATGTATCTTACAGCCCTGTCATTGGGTGCATAAATATTTAATATGGTTATATTTTCTTGGCATATTGTCCCTTTAATCATTATATAGTGTCCTTCTTTATCCTTTATGATGAATAAAGTCTATTTTGTCAGAAACTAATATTGCCACTCCTGCTCTTTTTTCGATTGCTGTTTGTTTGATATATTTTTTTTCCATCCTTTGAGTTTTAGTTTGTTCGTGTCTCTAAGTCTAAGGTGTGTCTTTTGTAGGCAGCATATAGACGGATCTTGTTTTTTAATCCATTCTGCCAGTCTGTCTCTTTATTGGTGCATTTAGTCCAGTTGCATTTAGGGAAATTATGGATAGGTGTGAATTTAGTGGTATCATTTTGATGTCTTTTTTTGTGTGTTGTTGACAGTTTCTTTTTCCCACTTAATTTTATGTGCTGAGTTGATTTTCTTTATATATTGTCCTTTCCTCGTATTTGTTGTTGTTGATTTTGTTTCTGCTGAGTCTCTATTTTTCCCCCGTATTTTATTTTGATGAATAGGATAGTTTGTCTCCTTCATGGTTACCTTATTATTTACCCCTATTTTTCTAAATTTGAAACTAACTTTTATTTCTTTGTATCACCGTATCTTCCTCTCCATATGGAAGGTGTATGATTACATTTCTTAGTCCCTCTTTATTATTTTAATGTTGTCTTCTTTTATATAATGACATTGCTGTTACCCTGTTTTGAGCCTTTTTTTTTTTTTTTTAATATCTTGCTTTGTTTTTTTGGATTTCCCTGTCTGAGTTGACTTCTGGTTGCTCTGCCCAGTGTCCCAGCCTTGGGTTGATACCTGATATTATTGATTTTCTAACCAGAGAACTCCCTTTAGTATTTTGTTTGTAGTTTTGGTTTGGTTTTTACAAATTCCCTAAACTCATGTTTATCTGGAAATGTCTTAATTTCACCTTCATATTTAAGAGACAGTTTTGGTGGATATATGATTCTTGGCAGGCAGTTTTTCTCCTTCAGTGTTTTAAATATGTCACCCCATTGCCTTCTTGCCAGCATGGTTTCTGCCAAGTAGTCCAAGCTTATTTTTATTGGGTCTCCTTTGTCGGTGACTTTTCGTTTATCCCTCGCTGCTCTTAGAATTCTCTCTTTATCTTTGGTTTGGGAAAGTTTGATTCTAATATGCTTGGTGACTTTCTTTTAACATCTACCTTATGTGGAGTTCAATGAGCATCTTGGATAGATATCTTCTCATCTTTCATGATATCAGGAAAGTTTTCTGCCAACAAATCTTCAACAATTTTCTCTGTATTTTCTGTTATCCCTCCCTGTTCTGGTACTCCAGTCACTCATAGGTTATTTCTCTTGATAGAGTCCCACATGATTCTTAAGGTTTCTTTGTTTTTTTAAATTCTTTTATCTGATTTTTCTTCAAACATATTAGTGCCAAGTGATTTGTCTTCAAGTTCAGAAATTCTGGCTTCCACTTGCTCAGTTTTGCTCCTCTGACTTCCTATTGAGTTGTCTACATCTGTAATTTTATTGTTAATTTTTTGATTTTCTGATTGCTGTCTGTCTATGGATTTTCCCAGGTAATTAAATTTTTTGTTATGTTCCTGAATAATCTTTCTAATTTCTTCACTTGCTTTGTCTGTGTGTTTCTTAGCTTGTTCTGCATATTGCCTCTTTTCCTTCCTGATGTCTTGAAAGGTTCTGTATATTAATCTTTTGTATTCTGCCTCTGGTAATTCCAGGAAGGCACTTTCATCTAGAAGATCCCTGGATTCTTTGTTTCGAGAGCTTGTTGAGGTGACCGTGGTCTGTTTCTTTATGTGACTTGACATTGACTGTTGTCTCCGAGCCATCTATAAGTTATTGTATTAGTTTATGCTTGCTTACTGTGTTGTAGCTTCTTGCTTTGTTTTGTTTTGGTATGCCCAGATGTGTTGCTTGAGTGAGCTACCTTGATTATTTTTGCCTTTGCAGCTCTGACGTCTTGTCCCCAGATGGCTAGAGCTGTTATCAGGTATATCAGTCTAGGAGTCCATTCAGTTTTCTTGTATGAATTCAGCTCAGGTTTCCAAGTAGCTGATCATCAAGTGTGATGTAGAGGTTCTGTCCTACAGTCTTAGAGGAGGAGGGGTGATTGGTGTAGGTACCCGTATCTGGTTGCAGCAGGGGGTCACACCCTGAACAAGGCAGGGGGCTGAGAATTGTCCCCCACATGTCTCCGAGGAAAGCATGTCCCTGTTCCCTAGAGCATACAGGTGGGTGAGTTTTGCTGATGGACTGTAGGCACCCAGTGTTTTTGGTTGTAAGAACTGGGAGGTACCAGTTATCCTTGGACCCCTGTTGCGGGTGGCTGGGTGACCTGAGTGGAGCTACCAGTTCTTAGGCCCCTGATGTGGGTAGGTGAGGACCCTGTTTAACAGGCAAAGCAACGTCAAACATCAAACACCTGACTCTCCACCACACAGCTAAAACGGCTGGAGTCTGCCAACAAGGGCCTATTCTTCTGAAATAGGCCCACACAGGTCCATGCAGAAGGGAAAGGTGCTCAAAGTCCATGGAACGTTTATGCCTGGGCAGGAGCCGCTTCTGTCCTGAGCTCCCCTGGTTAGTGGAGCTGGCAAATTATCTTTTCCCCCAATTGTAAATTTTTTTCCTTCTCCAAGACTGGGAGGATGGCTCTAGGTGCTCAACAGTGCCTATCTCAGGCCCAAGGAATTCAGCCGCTGAAGCTGGCTTGCAGGTGGGGGGGCATGGTAAAATATACTTAAGTACTTAGCTTTTGCCGAGAGTGCCGTTATTCTCTGCTTCCGGAGGTGTGAGTGGGCTGTGTGGCTGGCTGTTTCTCCCTGAGGAAACTGTGGCCAAATGCTGGTACCAGCCTGCTGCGCCTGCTCTGGGAATGGTGCCTGGGTGCTCCCCACTCCTCTCCACTACTGAACCGTCTCTTCCTCCCCCTGCCACTCTGTTCCTGTTCTAAGCTTTCCTTTGATGCTCAGGGCTCCTAGCTTGTCATAAATATACTCATTTCACTTGTTTTTTCGGGTCTTTGTTGTAAAGAGGGCTTGCCGGAAGCATCTGTCTTTTCCACCATCTTGGTTCTGCCTCCCATCTCATTTCTTATTCAGGTTTTTTTGCTTCCTCTCCTGATTTTCTTTTGTCAGTTTGGCCAATGGTTTATCAATTTTGTTAATTTTTTTAAAGAACAGGCTTTTGGTTTTGTTAACGCAGTTGTTTTTCTGTTCTGTATTTCATTTAACTGGTCTAATTTTTATTATTTGCTTTCTTCTGGTGCCTGAAGGTTTATTTTGTTGCTCTCTATTTGTTCAAGTTGTAGGGATAGTTCTTTGATTTTGGCCCTTTCTTCTTTTTGGATCTGTGCATTTATTGCTGTAAATTGACCTCTGAGCACTGCTATCTCTGTGTCCCAAAGGTTCTGATAGGAAGTGTTTTCATTCTCACTGGATTCTATGAATTTCTTTATTCCAGCCTTGATGTCTTCTATAATGCAGTCATTTTTGAGCAGGGTGTTGTTCAGTTTCCAAGTGTTTGATTTCTTTTCCCTGCTTTTTCTGTTGATTTCCACTTTTATGGCCTTATGGTCTGAGAAGATGCTTTGTAATATTTCAGTGTTTTGGATTCTGCTAAGGCTTGCTTTCTGACGGAATACGTGGTCTATTCTAGAGAATGGTCCATGTGCGTTGGGAAAGAAAATATTCTTGGCTGCTGTTGGGTGGAGCGTTCTGTATATGTCTATGAGTTCAAGTTGTTTGATCATGGCATTTATATCTTCTGTGTCTTTAGCGAGCTTCTTTCTGGATGTTCTGTCTTTCACCGAAAGTGGTGTGTTGAAGTCTGCTACTGTTATCGTGGAACTGTGTATCTCACTTTTCAATGCTGAGAGAGTTTGTTTTATGTATCTTACAGCCCTGTCATTGGGTGCATAAATATTTAATATGGTTATGTCTTCCTGGCATATTGTCCCTTTAATCATTATATAGTGTCCTTCCTTATCCTTTGTGGTGGATTTAACTATAAAGTCTATTTTGTAGAGATTAATATTGCCACTCCTGCTTTTTTTTGATTGTTGTTTGCTTAATATATTGTTTTCCACCCTTTGAGTTTTAGTTTGTTCTTGTCTCTAAGTCTAAGGTGTGCCTCTTGTAGGCAGCAAATAGACGATTCATATTTTTTTATCCATTCTGTCTCTCTTGTCTCTTTATTGGTGCATTTAGTCCATTTACATTCAGCGTAATTATGGATAGATATGAGTTTAGTGCTGTCATTTTGATGTCTTTTTTTTGTGTGTTGTTGATAGTTTCTTTTTCCCACTTAATTTTTTGTGCTGAGTAGTTTATCTTTATATATTGTCTTTTCCCCTTACTCGTTGTAGTTGATTTTGTATCTCCTGAGTCTCTTTTTCTTGTATTCATTTTGATGAGTAGGATTGTTAGTCTCCTTTGTGGGGACTTTAATATTTACCCTTATTTTTCTAAATTTAAACCTAACTGTTATTTCTTTATATTGCCTTGTCTTCCTCTCCATTTGAAAGATCTATGACTACATTCCTTAGTCCTTTTGTATTGTTTTATTGTGTCTTCTTTTACATAATGACTGCTGCTTCCCTGTTTTGAGCTTTTTTTTTTTTAATCTTGATTTATTTTTGTAATTTTGCTATCTAGGTTGATATCTATTTGCTCCGTCCAGTGTTCTAATCTTGAGTTGACATCTGATGTTATTGATTTTCTAACCAGAGAACTCCCGTTCATATTTCTTGTAATTTTGATTTGGTTTTTATGAATTTGCTAAACTTATATTTGTCTGGAAATGTCCTGATTTTGCCTTCATATTTGAGAGGCAGTTTTGCTGGATATATGATTCTTGGCTGGCAGTTTTTTTCCTTCCATGCTTTATGTAACTTCTCCCACTGCCTTCTTGCCTGCATGGTTTCTGCTGAGTAGTCCAAGCTTATTCTTATTGGGTCTCCTTTGTCGGTGACTTTTCGTTTATCCCTAGCTCCTCTTTAAATTCTCTCTTTATCTTTGGTTTTGGCAAGTTTGATTATAATATGTCTTGGCGACTTTCTTTTAACATCTACCTTATGTGGAGTTCGATGAACATCTTGGATAGATATCTTCTCATCTTTCACGATATCAGGGAAGTTTTCTGCCAACAAATCTTCAACAATTCTCTCTGCATTTTCTGTTATCCCTCCCTGTTTTGGTACTCCAGTCACTCATAGGTTATTTCTCTTGATAGAGTCCCACATGATTCTTAAGGTTTCTTCATTTTTTAAAATTCTTTTATCTGATTTTTCTTTAAATATATTGGTTTCAAGTGCTTTATCTTCAGTCTCACCAATTTTGCCTTCCACTTGCTCAATTCTGCTCTTCTGACTTTCTATTGAGTTGTCTAATTCTGTAATTTTATTGTTAATCTTCTGAATTTCTGATTGCTGTCTCTCTATGGATTCCTGCAGCTTATTAAATTTTTCATTATGTTCTCGAATAACCTTTTTAATTTTTTCACCTGCTTTATCTGTGTGTTCCTTGGTCTGTTCTGTGTATTGCCTGATCTCTTTCCTGATGTCTTGAAGAGTTCTGTATATTAATCTTTTGTATTCTGCCTCTGGTAATTCCAGGAAGGGACCTTCATCCAGAATATCCCTCGATTCTTTGTTTTGAGAGCTTGTTGAAGCGATCATGGTCTCCTTTATGTGATTTGATATTGACTGTTGTCTCCATTCCATCTACACATTAGTTTATTTTATGTTTGCTCACTATATCCTAGCTTCTGCCTTTGTTTTGTTTTGATATGCTCAAACAAGTTGCTTGAGTGACCTTGCTTATTTTCATCTTTGAAACTCCAAAGTCCTGTTTACCAGATGGGTAGAGCTCTTACCACGTATATGAGCCTAGGAGTCTATACCCTTTTCTTGTATGGGTCCAACTCAGGTGTCCAGGTAGTTGGTCATCAATAGTGTGGTACAGGCTGTATCCTACAGTGTTATAGGGTCAGGGGTGATTGGTGTGGGTACCGGTATCTGGTTGCAGCATGGGGTCATGCTCTGAACAAGGCAGGGGGCTGACAACTGTCCCCCGAGTGTGAGGAAAGCACGTCCTGTTCCCTAGAGTGCACCATTGGATGGGTTTGGCAGATGGACCTTGGGCACCCAAGGCTTTTGGTTGTAAGGACTCTGAGGTACCAGTTATCCTTGGACCCCTGTCGTGGGTGGCCAGGTGACCTGAGTGGAGTTACCAGTCCGTAGTCCCCTGATATGTGTAGGTGAGGACCCTGTTTATTTGGGAAAGCAGTGTCGAACATCGAGCACCGACTTGTCCACAGCACAGCTGAAACGGTTGCAGTATGCCAACAAGCACATATTCTCCTGAATTAGGTCCACACAGGTCCATGCAGAGGGAGAGATATTGAAAGTCTACCCTCTTTCCCCGCTCCAGTGCCTGTGTCTAATCCTGGCCCTCCCTACCACAGGCTTTGGCCCAGTGCAGCTGTTCCCCAAGCCTTCATCCAAATCTATTCTTTATGGCCTCCTCTTTTCACCCCTGAGGTGTTGGATCCCCTTCCTTCCTGGTGTCTCTGCACCTCTCTCCTCCACCCTGGGACATTGCCACCTGTCTAGGCCATCACCAAGTTCACATCTCTCACAACCTCCCTCCTATGGGACCTTTGCCATCACCCCACATGCCCCCTGACATAGGCTGTCATCTTCTCTCCTGATCTCACTGTAACTCAAGTTCATCCCTGCCCCATGCCCCCCACCAGTCTTTGACCCTCACCACCATCTCCCTGTTCCTCTTACCCTCCTATCTCCCCCTCTCCCCCAGACCCCACACTGTTCTTGGTCCAAGTGCCCAGTTCCTTGGCCCTTCACCCTATACTTTTGGTTCCCTGACCCCAGCTGGCTGTCTCTGCCTCGTAGCACTGACCTAAATCCTTGTTTTTCCCTCTTAGCTGGCTCTGGTCTTTCCCCATAGGGAGTCTTCTCCCAGTACTGCCCATTCACCTGTGATGGTTTTCTAACCCTAACTTTCTTGTGGGTGTGACCAGTTCCCTACAAAAGTCCGTGGGCACACATCTGTACCACATCCATTACTAGGGAGCCAGGACTGCAGAAGTGTCTATTAAATGTTTAATGTGCAGTTATTTCTAGGAAATGTTTCACCTGCGGCTTCCTCCTTCTCCAGGACACTACAGTCTTCTTTATCAAATCAAGGTGATCTCCCAGGATGGATTTATCGAACCAGGATTCCTGGCTGAGGGATATTTAAATGGAAAGCCCTACCTGCACTATGATCATAAGAAAGATAGGGCAGAGCCCCGGGGGCCATGGGCAGAAGCCCACCTGGGAGCTGAGACCTGGGACGCAGAGAACAAGGACTTGACAGACATGGGAAAGAAACTAAGAATGACTCTGTCAGACATCATGAAGCTGCAGGATCAGAAAGGAGGTAAGAGTGGGGAGGAGGCAGGGGAGTGTGAGGACTGTTCCTCCAAGATTTGGGAAAGAGAGGTGGAGCTCTGTCTCTTTCCACTGGATTTAGTTGATATTTGGGTGACAGGAATGGGGAGGGGGATCTGTGGAATTCAGCAAGGATATGAGTTGTCTCTCAGGAAAAAAATGTAGGGGAAAGGGAGGGCCCTCTAGAGTAGAGTTTTTCATCTTGGGTGGTGGAGGTGGAGAGATCCAGGGATGGAGAAGTCACTGCTGGGTGGGGGCAGGCTTGCATTCCTTTCAGGAGATGCTGCACTGTGAGACCCAGGAAGACTATAGCTCCATGGGCATCTGGGATTACTGCTACGATGGGGAGCCATTCCTTTCCTATGACCCGGGGACCCAGAGATGGATGGCTCCCCTGTCCTCAACCCAGACCTTGGCCCTGGAAATCAAGAAGACGTGGGATACAGATGGGGATAAACACAAATATTACCATCACCATGTGCAGGGAGATATTTGCAAAAGACTGTGGAGCTACTCAACCTCTGGCAGAAACTTCATGGAGAGGACAGGTACTGACACTGGGGAAGGACCTTCATTTCCCCTGTCCTTTGGAGCCCCCTCACTTTGCATTACCTGAGAGAAACCTGTCCTGTCCCATGGGACCCGTATATGTCCTGTTGGCACATTGTATTCTGAGTTGCCTATCCTGTTAAAGCCACTGGGTAAAGATGCACAGGTGGGTGGGGGAATGACCTGTCCAGTGTCAACATTCAGGAAAGCAGGGGGCCCTCAGAAAGAAAACTGAACCTGGGAAGGTGAATGTTAGGCTGTGGCCCTACCCCATCTGACTCTCAGCCTACCTCAGCCTGGAGAGTTCTCTCTTAGCCCCCATGACCCAGGAGCCCCCTAACCACCTCCCCTCTGCAGCATCAAACATGTGGCTCCAGAGAGTGAGGCTATAACCCAGGGCCCCATTCTCCTATCAGTCTAGGGAATTGGGGGTTGTATGGTCCCAGACTTGGGAGCAGCATGGAGTCTGAGAGCTGGTGGGTAAATATGGCTTCAGAACAAAGTAGGAAAGGTGGAGAGGACCAGACTTGTTCTGTCTCCCTTAGACTTGGAGACAGGGCTTGGCCACGTACCTCACTGGTTCTGCCCTCTCCCCTCCCAGTGCCCCCAGCAGTGAATGTGACCCTCAGTAAGGTCGTGAAAGGCAACGTCACCCTGATGTGCAGGGCTGCTGGCTTCTATCCTTGGAAAATCACACTGACCTGGCTTCAGGATAAGGAACCCCTGAGCACGGACTCCCAGAACCATGGGTGTATCCTGCCAGATGGAAATGGGACCTATGAGACCTGGGTGTCCACAAGGCTCCCCCAAGGAGAGGAGCAGAGGTACAGCTGCTACGTGGAACACAGTGGGAAGAACTTTACACAGTCTGTGAGCAATGGTGAGCAGGGGCAATCCTGGAGGGCGCTGTGACTTGGTAGTCATGGCCAGGGTGGAGGGAAAGATTAGAAGGCCGATGAGTCTGGGGGGCTCAATGGATAATAAGGTTCTTTTTCAGGTGGGTCCTCAGTACAAGCGAGTGTAATAGCAATCGTTTTTGCTGCTGCTATTGTTTTTGCTTTTGTCCTTTGACGGTAGAAGAAGAAGAAATCCCCAGATATGGAAAGCCCAGGTGAGGTAACTGCAGCGTGAGTGAGAGTGTGAGGGGCTGTGCTGGGAAATGGGGTTCCTTCATGTCTCCCTCTGCACCGATAGTGGGAGAGAAGACACACCTTCTCCCTCTCCCCAGAGAGTAAGAGGAGATGAAATTTGGGGTATTTGGGAGCTGCATCCTCATCAACACCACTTAGTCTTGCCTGTAGCCAAGACCAGGCCAGGGTTCTTCAGTGACCAGCCTGGGCTTCTTGCTACTTGGGTGAGTGGTGCCACATGAGGGTCCTGGGCTCCCCTCTGTGCTCTCCCCTTTCTCCATCTCTCAGGCTCCCAGGTCTGGTCCAGATGGGATGTGAGGGGAATCATGGCCTGATTGACAAGGCCCTGGATGATTGTGGAATCAGAGGGAACAAATAGTACAAGAGTTTATGATCTGTTGGGATGGGGGTTGTTATCTCTCCCAGGAATATGGATGCGATGTGATGACTCTAGTCCCTGTCTGCCTCCCTCCTTCCAAGTGTCTACAGTCCTCATGAGTAAACAAGAAAAAGACCCATCAGCCAAACCAGGGTCACTGCAAGATCCCTGAGCTTCCTGCTTGAAGTCCCCTGGGGAGCCCCCACTTAGCAGATATTTGGGCCTTGAGCACAGGTGGGCATCTCCTATGCATTTGGCAGCTCCTCAGATCCCTCCTGCAGACCTGAGTCCTGCGTTTGGTTTCCTCTGGCCAACTCCTGGCCTGTGCATCTTTCAAGTCCCCATCACACGCCCATGCTCATGTTCCTGGTGATTCTTTGTGGATAACAGAGAGAGGACATGAGGAGATGAGCCCAACCGCTTGGAACGAGACACCAGCCCATCCTCAGGGGAGCTGTGGTCCCTGGTTTTGTCCTGCCTCTGCGGGTTTCCTGTCCCTCCATCTGGAAGACAGTACACAGGGACTGTTTATGGGGGCATTTGTTCTGTGCTCTGTGGCTCCCCTTGTCCTCCCTGAACCAGTTCCCCTCTCTTGTGATAGTCACTGTCCTGTAAATGTGGAGTAAGGGATGGCCAAAATGGTTTCCCAGATAATCAGATTACTTGAGGAGAGAGGAAGAGAGAAAACAGGAAGTTTTTTTTTCAGCCAAGAGCAAATGCCATTCACAAAGGTGTGAGAGGGTGAGGTGTCTAGGTGATGTGGTCTTTCTGCTGTGTTCGCCTCTTCTGCATGACAAATGGGAGGGCAGTGACACTGATTTCTTCTCCTTAATTCTAATTTCATTACAGTTTGCCCCTCTGTCCTGGGCAACCTAAGATAGTGAGTCCCCTCCCCCACTGCAAAGACATCCATCCCTGTTGCACTGGGTGGGGGCAGTGCAGGCCTGTTGTTGCCCCTGCTCTCGCCTGCAGCTGTGGTTTCTTGAGGAGCAGAAAGCATTACCTCCATATCAATGGGACATTGGTAGGGAAAAGGATGTGACAGGTATGTGGTAATTTCTCAAAATTCCGGCTTTAGATTTTTTTTTTATTATGCTTTAAGTGAAACTTTTCAATTCAAGTCAGTTTCTCATTCAAAAACTTTACACACATTCTTATGTGACCCTAGTTGCTTTCCCTACAATGTGACAGCATATTCCTCCTCCCCACCTTATATTTCCTGTGTCCATTCAACCAGCTCTTGCCCCCTCTGCCTTCTCATCGGGCCTCCAGACAGGAACTGCCCACATAGTCTCATGTGTCTACTTGAGCTAAGAAGCACACTCCTTGCCAGTATCATTTTATGTCTCATATTCCAGTCTAATCTTTGTCTGAAGAGTCTGCTTTGGGAATGGTTTTAGTGTTGAGCTAACAGAGAGTCTGAGGGCCATGACCTCTGGGGTCCCTCCAGTCTCAGTCAGATACCATTTAAGTCTGGTCTTTTTACTAGAATTTGAGTTCTGCACCCCACTTTTCTCCTGCTTCATCTGGGATTCTCTTTTGTGTTCCCTGTCAGGGCAGTCATTGGTGATAGCTGGGCACCATCTAGTTCTTCCAGTCTTAGGCTGATGGAGTCTCTGATTTCTGTGGCCCTTTCTGTTTTAGGGCTCATATTTTCCTTGCGTCTTTGGTGTTCTTCATTCTCCTTTGCTCCAGGTGAGTTGGGACCAATTGATGGATCTTAGATGGCTGCTTGCTAGCATCACCAAAACGGGATGCACAATGTTTTCTTAATACACTTCATTATGCCAGTTGACCTAGACATCTCCTGAAGCCATGGTCCCCAGACCTCCACCTCTGCTACTCCATCCCTCGAAGTGTTTGGTTATATTCAGGAAACTTCTTAACTTTTGGATTTGTCCAGTTGTGCTGACTTCCCCTGTATTGTGTGCCCTTCACCTAAAATAACTCTTGTCTCCTGTCTAATTAGTGAATACCCCTCTCCCTCCCTCCTCACCCTTGTAACTGTCAAAGAATGTTTTCTTCTGTGTTTAAACCTTTTCTTGAGTTCTTATAATAGTGGTCTCATACAATATTTATCTTTTGTGACTGACTGTTTTCACTCAGCAAAATGCTTTCCAGATTCCTCCACGTTACGAGGTGTTTTTCACAGATTTGTCGTTGTTCTTTATCGTTGCGTAGTATTCCATTGTGTGACTATCCCATAATTTGTTTATCCATTCATCTGTTGATGGGCACCTTGGTTGTTACCATCTTTTTGCTATTGTAAACAGTGCTGCAGTGAACATGGGTATTCATGTGTGGGCTCTTATCCCTCTAGGATATATTCCAAGGAGTGGGATTGCCAGATTGCATGGTAGTTCTATTTCTAGCCTTTTAAGGAAGCGCCAAATCGATTTCCAAAGTGGTTGTACCATTTTACATTCCCACCAGCACTGTAAAAGTGTTCCAGTTTCTCCAACATTTATTATTTTGTGTTTTTTTGATTAGTGCTAGCCTTGTTGGGGTGAGATGGTATCTCATTGCAGTTTTGATTTGCATTTCTCTAATGGCTAATGATCACGAGCATTTCTTCAGGTATCAGTTAGCTGACTGAAAGTCTTTTTGGGTGAAGTGCCTGTTCATATCCTTTGCCCATTTTTCCATTGGGTTATTTGTCTTTTTGTTGTTTAGGGATTATACCGTGATTAGACTTGTAGCCAAAAATTTTTTCCCTACATGTACATCGCCCTGTAGGCAGCATGTAGAGGGATCGTGTTTTTTTTTTTTTTAAATCCATTCTGCCACTCTCTGTCTCTTTATTGGTGCATTTAGTCCATTTACATTCAGCATAATTATTGATAGGTGTGAGTTCAGTGCTGTCATTTTGAGGTCTTTTTTTTGTGTTGTTGACAGTCTCTTTTATCCATTTGTACTCTTTTGGTGAAGTCTTTTGATGAGCATAAGTATTTGAATTTTAGGAGCACCCAATTTTTTTTTTTTCCCAGTGCATTGTTATTGTGCATTGTTAGTTAATGTTTTGTATACTGTTTATGGCAATATTAGGGCTCCTAGCATTATCCATATTTTTTCCTCCATGATCTTTATCATTTTAGATTTTATATTTGGGTCTCTGACCCATTTAGAGTTAGTTTTTGTACGTGGTGTGAGGTTTGAGTCTTGTTTCATTTTTTTTGAAGATGGGTATCCAGTTATATCAGCAACATTTGTTAAAGAAACTGTCTTTTCCGCAATTAACTGACATTGGGCCCTTGTCAAGTATCAGCTGCTCATATGTGGATGGATTGATGTCTGGATTCTCAATTCTGTTCCTTTGGTCTATGTATCTGATGTTGTTCCAGTACCAGGGTGTTTTGACTACTCCGGCGGTATAACAGGTTCTGAAAACAGGTAGTGTGAGGCCTCTCACTTTGTTCTTTTTCAGTAATGCTTTACTTATTGGGGCCTCTTCCCTTTCCATATGAAGTTGGTGATTTGTTTCTCTATGTCATTAAAAAATACCACTGATTCGAATCGGGATTGCATTGTATCTATAGATCGCTTTGGGTATAACAGAGATTTTCACAATGTTGAGCAAGGTATGTTTTTCCACTTAAGTAGGTCTCTTTTGGTTTTTTGTAGTAGTGTCTTGTAGTTTTCTTTGCATAGGTCTTTTAGGTCTCTGGTTAGATTTATTTCTACGTATTTTATCTTCTTGGGGGCTATTGTAAATGATATTGATTTGGTGATTTCCTCTTTGAGGTTCTCTTTGTTGGTGTGGAGGAATCCAACTGATTTTTGTATGTTTATCTTGTATCCTGATACTCTACTGAACTCTTCTATTAGTTCCAGTAGTTTTCTTGAGGATGCTTTAGGGTTTTCTGTGTATAAGATCGTGTCATCTGCAAACAGAGATACCTTTACTTCTTCTTTGCCAATTTGGATACCCTCTATTTCTTTATCTAGCCTAATAGCTCTGGCTAGGACCTCCAGCACAATGTTGAATAAGAGTGGTGATAAAGGGCATCCTTGTCTGATTCTTGTTCTGAAGGGGAATGCTTTCAGTCTCTCTCCATTTAGGATGATGTTGGCTTTGTGTAAATGCCCTTTATAATGTTTAGGAATTTTCCTTCTGTGCCTATTTTGCTGAGAGTTTTTATCATGAATGGGTGTTGGACTTTGTCTAATGCCTTTTCTGCATCAATTGATAAGATCATATGGTTCTTGTCTTTTGTTTTATTTATGTGATGGATTGCATTGATTGTTTTCCTAATGTTGAACCATCTCTGCATACCTGGTATGAATCCCACTTGGTCGTGGTGAATTATTTTTTTGATATGTTGTTGAATTCTATTGGCTAGGATTTTGTTGAGGATTTTTTTCTAAGTTTATGAGGAATATTGGTCTATAATTTTCTTTTTTTGTGGTATGTTTACCTCGTTTTGGTATCAGGGTTATGCTGGCTTCATAGAATGAGTTTGGGAGTATTCCATCCTTTTCTATGCTCTGAAATACCTTTAGTAGTAGTGGTGTTAACTCTTCTCTGGTAGAATGTGGTAGAATTCTCTAGTGAAGCCTTCAGGGCCAGGGCTTTTTTTTGTTGGGAGTTTTTAAATTACCTTTTCAATCTCATCTTTTGTTGTGGGTTTATTTAGTTGTTCTACCTCTGTTTGTGTTAGTTTAGGTAGGTAGTGTGTTTCTAGAAATTTGTCCATTTCCTCTAGGTTTTCAAATTTGTTGGAGTACAATTTTTCATAGTATTCTGTTATGATTCTTTTATTTTTAGTTTGATCTGTTGTGATATCACCCATCTCATTTCTTATTTGGGTTATTTGTGTCCTCTTCTGTTTTTCTTTTGTCAGTTTTGTTGATCTTTTCAAAGAACTTGCTTTTGGCCTTCTTAACTCTTAAAGTTGTTTTTCTTTTCTCTGTATCTTTTAATTCTTCTCTGATTTTTATTATTTGCTTTCTTTTGGTGCCCAAGGTCTTTTTATGCTGCTCCCTTTCTATTTTTTTCAGTTGTAAGGATAATTCTTTGATTTTGGCCCTTTCTTCTTTTTGCATGCGTGCTTTTATTGCTATAAATTGATCTCTGAGCACTGCTTTTGCTGTCTCAAAGGTTCTGATAGGAAGTGTTTTCATTCTGATTGGATTCTTTATTCTGTCCTTAATTTCCTCCATATCTGAGTAGTTTTTGAGCAAGGTTTTGTTCAGTTTCCATGTGTTTTATTTTTTTTCCTTGCTTTTCTGTTACTGATTTCTACTTTTATGGCTTTATGGTCAGAAAAGATGATTTGTAATATTTCTATGTTTTAAATTCTGTTAAGGCCTGCTTTATGGGCTAGTATGTGGTCTATCCTGGAGGATGTTTCGTGTGCATTGGAAAAGAAAGTATACTTGGCTGCTGTTGGGTGGAGTGCTCTGTATATGTCTATGAGGTCAAATTGGTTGATTGTGGCATTTAGATCTTCCATGTCTTTATTGAGCTTCTTTCTGGATGTTCTGTCCTTCTCCAAAAGTGGTGTGTGAAGTCTTCTACTATTATTTTGGAGCTGCCTATCTCTCTCTTCAGTGGTGTTAGAGTTTGTTTCATGTATTTCGGAGCCCTGTCATTGGGTGCATATATATTTATTATGGTTATATTCTCCTGGCATATTGTTCCTTTAATCATTATATAGCGTTCTTCTTTATCCTTTGTGGTGGATTTTACTTTAAAGTCTATTTTGTCAGAAAGTAATATTGCCACTCCTGCTCTTTTTTGATTGTTGTTTGCTTGATATATTTTTGCATCCTTTGCGTTTTAGTTTGTGTCTTTAAGTCTAAGGTGTATCTCTTGTAGGCGGCATGTAGAGGGATTTTTTTTTTTAACCCATTCTGCCATTCTCTGTCTATTTATGGGTTCATTTAGTCCATTTACATTCAGCATAATTATTGATAGGTGTGAGTTTAGTGCTGTCATTTTGATGTCTTTTTTTGTGTTGTTGACTGTTTCTTTCATCCACTTAATTTTCTGTGCTGAGTTATTTTTTTCTTATATATTTCCTTTCCTCTTTTTCACTGTTGTTTCTTTTGTATTTGCAGAGTCTTTTTGTTTTTCTCATTTTTTATTTTGGTGTGTACAATTGTTAGTTTCCTTTGTGGTTGCCTTAATATTTACCCCTATTTTTCTATGTTCAAACCAATCTTTTATGTCTTTATATCACCTCGACTTCCTCTTCACAAGAAAGATCTATGACTACATTTTTTAGTCCCTCATTTTTGTTTTAATGTCATCTTTTACATAATGACATCTCTGTTTTCCTGTTTTGAGCATTTTACCTTTGATTTAATTTTGTGATTTTCTTATCTGGATTGATATCTGGTTGGTCTGTCCTGTGCTCTAGTCTTGGGATGTTACCTGATGTTATTGATTTTCTAACTGGAGGACTCCCTTTAGTATGTTTTGGAATTTCGGTTTGGTTTTTGCAAAATCTCTAAACTATTGTTTATCTGAAATGTCCTAATTTTGCCTTCGTATTTAAGGGACAGTTTTGCTGGATGTATAATTCTTTTTAGGCTATTTTTTCCCTTTAAAGCTTTGTATATTTCATCCATTCCTTTCTTGCTCGCACAGTTTCTGCTGAGTAGTCTGAGCTTAGTCTTACCGATTCTACTTTGTAGGTGACTTTTTGTTTATCGCTAGCAGCTCTTAAAATTCTCTTTGTCCTTGGTTTTGGCAAGTTTGATTATAATATGTCTTGGTGACTTTCTTTTTGAATCTGCCCTGTGTGGGGTTTGACGAACATCTTGGGTAGATATTTTCTTATCTTTCATGCTATCAGGGAAGTTTTCTGCCAACAAAGTATCAACGATTCTCACTGTATTTTCTGTTATACTCCCTGTTCTGGTACTCTAATCACTCGTAGGTTATTCCTCTTGATAGAGTCTCACATAATTCTTAGAGTTTCTTCATACTGAAAAATTCTTTTATCTGATTTTTCTCAAATATGTTGGTGTCAAATGCTTTATCTTCCATCTCAGTAATTCTGACCTCCATTTCTTCAATTCTGCTCCCATTCTACTGAGTTGTCTAATTCTGAAATTTTATTGTTAGTATTCTGGATTTCTGTTTGCTGTCTCTATATGGATTCTTGTAGCCTATTAAATTTGTCATTATGTTCTTCTTTGATCTTCGTAAGTTCCTTTAATGCTTCGTCTATGTGTTCCTTGGCTTGTTCTGCCTTTTACCTGATCTCCTCGATTTCTTGAAGAATTTTGTATGTTAATCTTTTGTTTTTCCCTCTGGTAATTCCAGGAAGTTCTCTTCACCTGGAAGGTTTCTTGATTATTTTTTGGAAGCTTGCTGAAGCCATCATGGTCTGCCTCTTTATGTGATTTGATACTGACTATTGTCTCCGAGCCAGTAATAAGTTATTAATTTTTTTATTTTATGTTTGCTTACTATGTCCTAGCATCTTGTTTTGTTTTGATATGCCCAAATAAGCTACTCGAGTAAACTAGTTTGATTACTGACGCCTTTGAAGCTTTAACGCCCCATCACCAGCTGGTTAGAGTTGTTACTAGGCATATGAACCCAGGAGTTCCTTCACTTTTTGTGTATGGATTCAGCTCAGGTGTCCAGATCACCAAGTGTGTGGTGCAGGCTCTTACCTACAGTCTTAGACGAATAGGGTTGATTGGTGTAGGCACAGGTATCTCACTGCAGTAGGGGGTTACATGTTGAGCAAGGTAGGGGGTTGCCAACTGCCCCTGAGTGTCTGTGAGAAAAATGTGTCCCTGTTCCCTAGAGCACATAGGAGGGTGGGTTTTATAGCTGGACTATGGGCACCCAATGCTGTTGGCTGTAATGACTGGGAGGCACCATTTACCTTGTACTCCTGTTGTGGGTGGCTAGGTGGCATGGGTGGAGCCCCCAGTCCTCAGGCTCCTAATGTGGGTAGGTGAGGACCCTGCTTAATAGGTAGAGTGATGTCAAATGCCACAAACCTGCCTCTCCAGCATATAGCTGAAACAATTGAAGTTAGACTTCAGGTACATACCCTGTCCTACTGTGCTAATGAGGTCCTACACTGTTGAAATGGGCTCACAGAGGTCTATGCAGGGGTGAAAGGCACTCAAAATCCATGGACCCGTTATGCCTGTACCTAGGTGAAGAAGCTGCTTCTGCCCTGAATTCTCAGATTAGGGGAGCTGGCAGATTATTTTTTCCCTGTTTGTTAATTTGTTTCTTCTCCAATGCTGGGAGAATGACTTAGGGTACCTGATAGGCTTTACTTCTGGTCCAGCAAAGTGGCTATCACTGAAACAGGCTCGGGACCTGGTACAGAGTGGGAAAGGATCAGGTAAATGTGAGAGGGTTTTTTCCCAAAGGTGTGTGTTTTGATCTGCATGGTAGATTAGACACACGTACTTAAATTTTGCTGATTGAGTCCCGCCTTTCACTGACTATGGAGGCGATGAGTGGACTTTCTGCTGCTTGGTCTCTCCTGATGTGTAAAATGTGTCCTGAACACCACTGCTCATGTCACAGCCCTCGCACAGTGGATCCAGTCTGCAGGGCACCAGTTCCTGCTGGGTCTGGTCTGGCAGCTCCTCACTGCTTTTGAATCTTCTCTCCCTCCCCCTGCCACTCAGCCTGACTCCTCAACTTTGCTCTTGATATTCAGGGGTCCCAGACTGTCGTATGTAATCAGTTCACTTGGTTTTTATGGGGGGTGTTTGTTGTAAGAGGGACCATGAGATGTCTGACTACTCCACTATCTTGGCCCTGGCACCTGCTTTAAGTTTTGATGTCCAGTAACAAGTTTTATGAACTCACTGGGTGATCTTAATAGGATTTCCTACAGTACAGATCTTTAGCACATTTGAAATTGAGTAGAAATTCATGTGTGGAGATCCCTGTCTAGGAGGTTTCCATGTGAGAGATGGCAGTCCCAGGGTGCAGAGGGTGGGGCAGAAATAGGCTCAGGCTGACGTGTCTCAAGAAGGCCCATCTTCCTCATTGAGGAGAAGGTCCACTGTGGGCAATGACCTGTACAGATCCTTGGAAAGAACAGGGCTAGGAAGGCCTGTCCACTTCAGCTGAGCAGCTGACTTGGGGTGTGGCTGTGTTTCCTGTGGCTGAGTGAAATGGTCAACAGCAAGGAAGGCCTGAGTGTAGCTTGAGAGCTTTGTGGGTACAGAGGGTCAGGGGAGTCTCTGCCAACAGAGGGTTCTCTGAGTCAGGGCAGATACAGACCCTGTGGCATCCATGTTTTCCTAGATGGGCCACTGGTCACTCTAAATTTTCCATCTAGGAGCTCCTGGCTCAGGGGGTGGCAAGAGCAGGGGATGGAGAGGTGCTGAGCTGCAGGTGGAGGTCAGTGACTGTACTTGAGCACAAAGGTGGAGCAGGGCCAGGCACTCTTGTATATGAGCTTTTCAGGTGAGGAGGGTGGGACAGTTAATGTAGAGAAGGAACTGTGCATGACCCACGTGACCAGGCCTTGAAGAACAAGGAGTTGGGGCCTTTTTGGGGGTAGGCTACTCACTCTGTTGGGGGATGGGTTGGGGTGTGAGGAGTAGTCTTGCATCTTGTCCTTTTGTTCTGTCATTGTTGCACTCCCTAGGTAACAAGCAGGAATAATTGACAATGTTGCTGGAATGATGAAAGGGGACTAGCAAGGGCTGGGAAAAGAGGTGAAAGGGAGAAGAAAATGGAGTGTTAGCTTCCCTGAGTACAAGGCGGAGTCTATTTTAGGCAAGTCTGAGGATGGAGAATCTCTGAGGGATTGTAAACCAACGTTTTGCAAGAATTGAACTCTCACTGCTGTCCATCTGTCTTTTTAAATTCATTAATTTTTGGCGAAAAGATACGCAAAAAAACCCACCCCCATCCCACAGATTCTAGACATAATGATCAGTGACGTTGGTTAGATTCTTCACATTGTGTCAACATTTCTGGTTTTTCTGTTCCAGTTGTTTCACTTCCATTTACTTAATCTCCCTGCCCCTCTGCCTTCTCATCTATGCTTTACAATAGTTGTTGACCCTCTGGTCTATATGCAGGTAAATTTTTTGTTTTTTTAAAGAAATGCAATATTCAAGGGTGAACTGTTACTTAGTTTAAAGGTGACTTCAGAGGATAGTTTCAATTCAAGGTTTGAGAACTCAGTCTCAGGGCCATAGTCTCAGGGGCTCCCCCAGCTTCAGTAGATCCTCACTGGTTTCTCTTGATGGTTTTCCCTTTGCCCTTTGTCCACAGAGCATGAGCAGCTACAAGACTCGCACCGACACCAGAAGGCAACAGGAGACCAAAATGGCACTATGGAGCTGGGCTCTCATCCTCTGCTGTCAGATTCTGAGTTAGTTGGTTCAACTGGGGGACCAAAGAGTCTGCAGCCAAGCACCCTGGATTCAACCCCTTGCTAGCACTTCCCCATTTAGGAACTTAAGTTTCCTGATCTGTGAAAAAGGAAAAATGAAGCACTGACACTAATAAATTGTCTGGCCTATGGACAGTTTATTCTTAAGAACAGACTACTGTAAAGCCTGTTGTATTAAATTTTTAAGTTACTGTATTATTATTATTATTTTCATGTATTATTATTATTGCATATTATATTTAAGATATTTTGGTGTATTTGGAAATGTTTCTTAAGTGTTTTATATAAATAGCAAGGTAAAATATATACTATATTTTTGACTGAGAATGCTAAATAAGAACCATATGTGCCTGTTTTGACTCACCTACAAATTCGAGGTAAAGACAAACTCAGGAACAGATCTCATTTATAACCCAGGGACTGCCTGTATTTCCTCGTGTAATCCCGAGGATTAAAAGTGTGAGGTGTTTACAACCAGTCCCTGTTAGTTATCATTATTTTTGTCATTGTTATCATAAATTAGCTTTGTCCATAGTCTTTTTTCTGTTACACCTCTTTCTGAGCAGCCTGTTCCCAGCTGCTCTGAACCCTGAGGACCCTCACTCCCTATCATAATTGCGCATTATCATTTGTACTGTGTCTATATGATTTTATGTTATCAATATTTAAATGTTCTTTAAATATACATATCCAGCTCTGTGTTTGATTTCTTGTATCCGGGAGGGCACAGAGCATGGGATTTGGGGAGAAGAACTGTGTCTCAATTCTTTGACCCAGCACTGAGAAACCCTCTTCTCTTTGACTGACAGAATCACTGCAAAGCAAAAAGCATTGGGATAGGATGGAATGGGATGCTCTGGGGCCAAAACTGGGGAGCTGACCCTGTGTGGGGAGGAAGCAGCCTGAAGAGTTGGAGCCCTCATGTGATAGAGCAGAGGTGATGTGTGATATCAGGAGAGGGAGGTATCCCGATTATGAAAAATAGAGTCACTCTGTTTCTGGCGTGAAGTGACTAAAAATGACTGGAAAGGTGTAAGCTGAGTTAGTGAAAGAATAAATGAACCCAGAACGTGGGTGAGCAAATCAATCATCATGACCTCTCGCTCCACCAACGCAGAGTGATTTGGGCAGGGGAGGTGGAGGTGAGGTGTTCCCCCTCCAATTACTCTGTCCTTCCTGACCCCAGGTCTGGGACACAAAAAAGGGTGAGGTTCTTCTTGGCCAGGGCAACCTTAGCCCCATCCAGGTAAGGAAATGGGGCAGAGTCTGAGAGGGGCCCCTCCTAAGCCAGCTCTAGTCAGAGGAGGGAACCAGGAGTCGACGTCAGGGAGGATGTCATTCACACATTGTGCAGGCGTGCTAATTCACTGAAGAGTTCTTGCATTTAGTCAAACCTCAAGTGTCATTGGTTGCACTCAATCATCATTAAGCACAGCACTTTCATACTCATTCAGTGTTTTTATTTTAATCAAAGTTATAGTGGCCCATATTTTAAAGAGTCAAATATCTGTGTAAGATTTCTCACAAAAAATAGTTCTCTTGGCCGTGTCTCGGTTTCTGCCTTCCTAGAGGCAGCTGCTTTGAATGCTTTTAGCTGATTCTTTTGACTTTTACTTCCATATCTCTAAATACCAGGTCTTTACTACTGCTTCTGTATTGTTCAGTTCTACCCATTGTCCATTGCATCGCAAAGTAGCAGGTGTAAAAGTTAATAGTTACTGTTCTTTTTCACTCTACCCATTCCTGTGTCTTCCCAACATATGTATATCGTTAGTATATTTCCTTTTTCATGACAAATGCCATCTTACGTTAACTCTACTTCTCACTTTCTGCAAATCTTGTTGTCCTCTTTAAGGTTAATACTTGTTATTCTTTTTGCTTGATTATTTCCAATGTAGCTCTCACTAATTCAACCTTGTTATTTTTTTCTCTCTGTGTGACTCTTTCTATAAATTAGGGTACTGTCTTTGGCTGGGTTCTCTAGAGGAGCAAGACCAGTGAAGCACACACATACATATATATCTACATATATACGTATATAGAGAGAGAGACGGAGAGATTTAATTCAAGAAAATGGCTCATGCAGTTGAAGAGGTTGGCAAGTCCCAAATCCATGGGTCAGGCATCAGGCTGAAAGCTTCTCCTGACTCATGTGGTTGTAGGGGCTGGTGAACCCAAAATATGCAGGTTAGACAGTAGGTTGTTTGCTTACTGGGCTGCAGGAGCTGGTGAATACCAAAATGTACAGGTCAAATGGCAGGCTACTGGTTCAAAGGATTTCCAGAGCTGATGAATCCCACAATTTGCAGATCAGATGGGAGCCTGATGGCTCCTGTCTCAAGAACCAGAGATGAGAGAATGACAAGTTGGATGGAGGATCCAGAGAGAGTGACCTTTGCTAGATCATCCATATACTGTATATTGGATATCAGCCACACCGCCAAGGAAACACCCTTTTCAACTGGTTGGCTACTCATATCAGAAAATAGGGGACTGACTACATCAGATCACAAAATGGAGGATGATTACACCATTACATAGCTGCCAAACCACTGAGAATCATGGCCCAGCAAAGTTGACACACAACCTTAACCATCACAGCTACTTTGAATATTCTACCAGTTTTACCTCCTTGGAAATATCCCTCCTGGGCCCTCTGATGTGCTCCCCCCTGCACTGGAGACTTCTGCACCTGGAGCAGACCCACTATCCTAGGATGTCCTTCCACCACCTCCCAGGAGAGTGCTTTTATGTTATGATTCACCTGGCATCCTACTAAATTGTAGACTGTTTCAAAATGTTAGGAGTAGGGCCTATGAGCCTACCTTTCCAACCAGTTTCAGGTGATATTGATGCTGCTGGTCTGCAGGTTTTGCAAGCATCTCTCTTGTCTGTCTTCTGTTGTGTGTCCAATTGTCTGTACCATATGTCTTTCTCTTCTTTTACATCTTTTCAGATTTTGGTGGAATTAATATTTTGGTAGCTTATTTTTAAAAAAATATTTTATTTATTTTTGGTGACAATATACACAACCAAACATACATCCATTCACAATTTCTACATGACAAGCTCAATAACATTGGTTACATACTTCATGTTGTGTCACCATTCATAAATCTCTACCCACATTGTTTCATCAGCATTACTTTAGGCTCCCTGCCCCTTAAAGCTCTCATCTGTGCTTTAGATTAACTGCTGTCAGTTTACACTCATCTAGATAATTCTTCATAAAAGTCCTATGCCAGAAGTAAACTTTCTTGTTGTTTACTATAATGATGGCTTCATGGGATAGTTTTAGTTCAAGGTTTAAAGGTTATTTCCAGGCATTAGATTTAGGAGTTCCCCCAGTCTCAATGAACCCGCTAAGTCAGGTTTCCATATGAGGTTGAAGTTCTATTCCACATTTTCCCTCCTTTTGGTCAGGATCCATTTATTGAGTCCTTAATCAAAATATTCGGTAATGGTAGCTGAACACCATCCATTTCTTCTGGTCTCATGGTAATGAGTGAATAAGAAAGACTATAGAAGAATTGACGCCTTTGAATAGTGGTGTTGGTGAAGCATATTGGATATACCATGGACTGCCAGAAGAATGAACAAATCTGTCTTGGAAGAAGTACAACCAGAATGCTCCTTAGAAGCAAAGATGGCGAGACTATGTCTCACATATTTTGGACATGTTATCAGGAGGGATCAGTCCCTGGAGAAGGACATCGTACTTGGTAAAGTAGATGGTCTTCGAAAAAGAGGAAGAACCTCAACAAGATGGGTTAATACAGTGGCTACAACAATGGGCTCGAGCAAGCAATGATTGTAACCATGCAGTTATTGGTTCTGTTATACATCGGGTTGCTATGAGTTGGAACCGACTTGACGGCACCCAACAGCAGCAACAGCAACACAGTAAGGAAGGTAGTAGTTTATGGAGGCAATTAAACTTGCAGTCCTTTTCCTTCTCCAAATCCTGAGTCTCCTTCCTCTGCTGCTCCAGATGAATAGAGACCAATTGTCTCTTGTGTGGCCACTCTCAAGCTTTTAAGACTTCTGGTAGCTTCTTGGGATAATATACGTATGTTATATTTGCATGTTTCAAGATGTCTATCATAGTTGTTCTGCTTGATTAATAGCTTGGCTGAGTACACAATTCTATGCCTGAAATTATTTTCCCTTGGAATTTTGCTTGTTATGTTTATTTCTTCCCTTGAGGAAAAGCAGATGACTCAGGCATTTACAGTGTAAAAATATCATTTCAGGGCTGCTCACAGTTTTGGGGGAGTAGTTGAGATTCGTTGTTATTGTATTTGTTGCTTTAAAAACTGACATTTCAAGGAGGGAGAAAACTTCACATTCAGAGAATACAGGTGAGGAGCAACCTGGGCACCCAGAAATGAAATGGTAGGACTCAGATTTTCCAAGGTAAGGACTACTTTTTTTCTTCTTAATATATCCTTCTTTCCTTCCCACCAGCCCAGTTATAAGCCAGGTTAGGGCGTGGGGCTCTTGGTGGATTGATTTGGTGCAATGTTCTTTTTCTGTGGAGAAGGATAGAGCAGCAGTTAGGTGTCAGGCATGACTTCAATTCTCATCATCCTGGAAAACTGAACTAACAAGGTTTCGGAAGACTCTGGTCTTCGTCTCTTCTTCCCCTAAATTGGTTTGTAATTCAGACCCTTACTTCATTCTCTTGGCTTCATTTTAATCATCTTTGCATGAGAATCAATGATTCCTGTTTGAACTACATCACAGGATTTAAGACCAGAGGGAATGGAGGAAAGGTTAAGGTTGTGGAGTTCACCCCAAGCCCACATTTGCAGATGATTTCTACTTGCCTACCCTCCCTGTGGAAACCCTGGTGGCATCGTCGTTGAGTGCTACGGCTCCTAACCAAACGGTTGGCAGTTTGAATCCGCCAGGCGCTCCTTGGAAACTCTATGGGGCAGTTCTACTCTGTCCTATAGGGTTGCTATGAGTCGGAATCGACTCGAGGGCACTGGGTTTGTTTTTTTGTGTGTGTTTACCCTCTCTGCAAGCCTAGCTAAGCCCCTTGTATCCTTGCCTTAAGTTCTCAGTGGGGAGCCTTTGTAGTTTGGCTCCTGCCTGGACGTGCAGTGAAGGAGGAGAGAGCAAGTCAGAGATTCTCCACCCCCGCCTCTTGTGACTGCATCATGTTGTGCCTGAAATTCTTTCACAATACACTTTCCCAGACATTTTTGTACAGCCGATGTCTGTGCCTATTTTTTTTGGAAGACCCATCATGGAGTGGGGGTGATTTGCATCCCCAATGATACTCTGTGAAATAATTTTTCTTTTCATGGAAAACAGGTGAGATTGACAGACTGTGACTCCTATCTTTTTCCCTTTAAGCAATGTATCTATCACTATGTCTACCTTTACTTAGAACATTTGTACCAGCAAAAAATTAGCAAGATTAATGTCATGAACTCCAAGTTATTGTTACCCAAGTCAACAATTATCAACATTCATCTCATTACATATCTGTTCTCACCTTATTTGCCTGACTCTTTCCCAGCACATGACAGGCATCATTCAACAGGTCTTTGTGGCCCATCCGTGAGATAAACTCCACAACTGTAAAGGAAAGAAGGACATGTAACACCTATAAATTGTTAGCTAAAACCTCTTTTGTTATAAATCATGTTTGCTTGCTTGTGATGAATTTCTAAATATTAGAGAGCAGTTTGTCTTTCATCGTGCCAAAATATTGCTATTGTTGTTTTTAGCTGCTGTCGAATAAGCCCCTGATTCATGGCAACCCCAAGCACGATGGGAAGACTTCAGATTGCATCAGTTTTTCATATAGTTTTTATTAGCTAATTTTCAAAAGTTGATTGCCAGGACATTTCTCCTAGTCTATCTTAGTCAGGAAGCTTCAGCATCATAGCAACATGAAACCCTCCATGAGAATGTCTTAGTTGGATTACACCCCCTTACTCTGCCCTGAATTGATAAAGTAATGGAAACATTCCCCCTCAGTCTAGGTCTTGTTTAGATAGTTGAGGAAGATCACCTCCAAGAACAGAAGAGGAAATCTATTGGATCTTTGTTTGACACTGCATTTAATGGTGAATAAAGTGATCATGTGGGATGTGAGGAAGAGGGTAAAGGGGGGTTAACGGTGATGGAAAAATAGCATTGATTAAGGGTAGGGTTGCACGGCCGATTGTTGTAATTGCTGTCCATAAGTTGTACACCTGTAAAAAGTCAAATTGGCAAAAGTTGTGTGATAGGCGTATTTACAAAATAATAATAATAATAATAGCTGCTGAAGCTGCTTACTAGTATGTACAACCAAACGCCTCATGGGATTTTGTTTTTTGGTTTGGAGATTTTAGGGTCATGGTTTCATGGAACATCCCAGTTAATTGGCCTTACAACGTGTTTAGTGCTTCTGTTCTACTTCCCAGTTTGTTGTGTAGTGCCCGGGGACTTAAAAACTTGCAAGCACCCACTCAGGGCACAGAATTGGCCTCTATTCACCAGGGTATGGAATGCTTGGGTAATTGCCTCAACGAACAACTACCTGCTTTGCCATGAGATCAGAAGAACTGAATGGTGCCCAGCTACCATTGCTAAACACATTGATCAAAGATTCCATAAAAGAATCCAGGTCCAAAGGGGGACATGTAGAACAGAATTTCAAATTCTTATGGACTCTTAAACTTTCTGGAGCCATGAACCCCTGAAACTATTGCCTTGAGATAATCTTTAAACCTTAAACCAAAAATATACCCTGAAGTCATCTTAAAACTGAATAATAGTTCAGCTTAACTAGTAAAAATGCATGCCTTGAACATCATGCTCTTTTAGAACTATATATGGAATCAAATGGACAATGGCAACTCAAAAAATTAGGTAGGAACTTTAGGGGTCAGTGAGTTTATGTGAATGAGGGAGGAACAACTCACAAAAAGAGGTTGAGAATGGTTGCACAACTAGAACAATGTAGTCAATGTCACTACATTATACATGTAGAAAGGAATTGGTAGATATTTTGCTGCGTATATGAACAACAACAACAACAAAATAAATAAATAAAATTTAGGAAAATAAAAGTCATTGTATAACTTGTGTCTAGTTGTGGTGTCTCTCAGTATCCTGTAATTTCATTGTAACTGTACTTATCAAAAGAATCACAGAAAGGGCCTGCCCAGAAAGGAAAGTTGTGATGGTTAAGATTGTGTGTCAACTTGGCTGAGCCATGATTCTCAGTGTTTATATGTAATCATCCTCATGATTGAATCTGCTGTGCGTAGCCAATCAGTTGAGAGGGAGTTTCCATTGGGGGTGTGGCCTGCATCCGAATAAAAGCAGACCTCCCTTTTTTGCTTACTCTGAATCCTGTGCTGCTTCCAGTTTGTCTGACCTCCAGGTCTTGGGACTTGAGCTATCAGCTTATCTGCAGATCTTGGAATTCGAGGATCTTCACAGCCTGAGAGCGGGAGCCCCACTCTCTGACATGCCAGTCTTGGGTTTGCCAGCCCCTGTGGCTATGTGAATTGAGAGAAGCCTCTATCCTGATAAATGGACTTGGAACGTTTCAGCCTCTGCAATTGTGTAAGCCGTTTCCTTGATATAAATCTCTCTCTATGTATATTTATACACTTTACTGGCTTTGATTCCCTAGAGAATCCAGCCTAAGACAATAAAGTCATCCCAAAAATTGTAGCCCTGTGACACCAGAGCCCTCACTGCTGTTTTCATTTATTTATTTTTTAAATTTTATGGTGCTTTGGGTGAAAGTTTACAGCTCAAGTTAATTTCTCATTCAAAAATTTATACACATATTGTTTTGTGACATTGGTTCTAATCCCCTCAATGTGACAGCGTGCTCCCCCTTTTGACCCCAGGTTACTTGTGTCCATTCGTCCAGTTCCTATCTCCTCCTGTCTTCTTGTCTTACTTTCGGGCAGGAGTTGCCCCTTTGGTCTCATACATTTGCTTGGGCTAAGAAGCAAGTTTCTTACGTGTGTTATTTTTGGTTTTATAGGCCTGTCTAATCTTTGTCTGGAGCCCTGGTGGTACAGTGGTTAAGAGCTACAGCTGCTAACTTAAAGCTTGGCAGTTCAAGTCCACCAGTCACTTCTTGGAAACCCTATGGGGCAGTTCTACTCTGTTCTATAGAGTCTTTATGAGTTGGAGCTGACTCAACAACACATAACAACAACAACAAACAATCTTTCTCTAAACAGTGACCTTTGGGAGTGGTTTCAGTTCTGAGTTAGCGGAGTGTCTGGGGGCCATAGTCTCAGGGGTTCCTCCAATCTCTGTCAGACCAGTAAGTCTGGTCTTTTTTTTTGTGAATTTGAATTTTTTTCTACATTTTTCTCCCACTTTGTCCGAGACTCTCTGTTGTGATTCTTGTCAGAGGGGTAGGTGGCGATAGCTGGGCACCATCTAGTTCTTCTGGGCTCAGGCTGGTGGAGGCTCTGATTTTATGTGGTTGTGCCCTTTCTTGAATAATTCTGGTTGCTCCCCACTTTACTCAATTGATTGTCCTGACCCAAAAGACAAGGCATATCTGCAGCTGTTCCCACACTTAGGGAAGAAGACCTCAATTGTGTAAATACATTGTGTAAGTTTCTTACTATATTATTCTACATTATTCATTAAAATTTGTATTTTGACTTCATTTTATTATCTGCACAATAAACCTGGAGTTAGTGCACCTGGAAATCTCATCACCTCTTCTGCAAGCAGGCCCTGCCCAGTGAGTTGAACAGAAGACTGTCCTTGCTTAGAGTTGAAGATGGAAGGAGAGCCAGAGGGGTGGGGCAGGAGATTTTTTTCTTGGTAACTAGAGGATTAGTATTATTATCTCTCTCTCCACCATGAAACTCATCTTGGAGCAGGAACTGTGCAGTATCACCCCCTTGTGGTTGGTGGTCTTCCTTTCCCCATTTCTAAAAAAAACAAAAAAACAAAAAAACATTTCTAACACATCTTGAAATCAGCCTGTGATTCCTATGTCCCTGGGGGATTTCTTTATGCAACAGTAGGTCTGGCTCACCTTTCCTATAAAGCAGAAAAGGCCTGAGTTGTGACTATGCTGGAGGAGGGACAGTGTCATCTCCATCTCTGGAGAGACCACCACCATGTTTAGGCAAAAGGTTTAGCCTCACTAGCCACACAGAGGAAGTCCTGAGACACGACAGGGCCTGAAGGAGGGGCGAAGACTTGCCCCCTCAACACTAATGGCACAAAAGCATGGAGGTGTTCGAGGTGGTGATGAGGAGAAGGAGACTTCCCCCTCAGCTGTGTATTTATTCAGGCTCATTCAGGCCTCAAGGAATAGGACATGAACATCTTCTCAGGTGACTAGGCTGGATGCACCCCAGAATGCAGTAGTCTCCAAGAGGTCCTTAGGTTACAATTACTTGATGATTCTTACAGCTGCAAGAGGCAGGTGTGTAGAAAGCTTCGTGGTAAAACAGAAACCATTGCACATTGCTTATTTAATTTTCTTTTTCACTAGCCTTTTTATGTAAACCACAGATGTTGTGGCTGTTGGATACTGTGGAGTTGGTTCCAACTCATGGCAAACTTATGCATAACAGAACAAAATGTTGTTCGGTCCTGTGCCATCCTCACAGTCCATTGTTGCAGCCACTGCATCAATCCACCTCTTGGAGGGTCTTTCTCTTTTTCTCTGACCCTCTACTTTACCAAGCATGATGTCCTTCTCCACGGACTAGTCCCTCTTGCTAACATGTCCATAGTACCTGAGACAAAGTCTTGCTATCCTCACTTCTAAGGAGCATTCTGGCCGTACTTCTTCCACGACAAGATTTGTTCATTCTTCTGGCAGTCCGTGGTGTCATAGATTGGGTTCTCTAGTGAAGCAAAACTAGTGTATGTGTGTGTGTGTGTGTGTGTGTGTAGAGAGAGATTTATCTCCAGGAAATGGCTCACATGGTTGTAGAGGCTGGCAAGTCCCAAGTACATAGGTCAGGCATAGGCTGACTCATGTAGCTGTAGGGACTGATGAACCCAAGGTCCACAGGTCAGAAGGCAGGCTGCTGGCCCAGGTCCCAAGAACTGGAGGTCAGATGCTGATGAGCTGAATGCAGGATCCAGAACAGAGTGAAAGCCAGTGAGCTTTGCGAAAAAAGTCCACATATCTGAATGCAGGCCACACCTTCAAGGAAACTCCCTTTCAACAGATTGGCTACTCATAACAGATCTCATCATTGAGGTGATTACATCATTAAACAATTGCCAAACTACACTGTAAGTGTCAAATCACTGAGAATCATGGCCCAGCCAAGTTGACACACAATCTTAACCATTACACTTCGTATATTCAGTATTCTTTCTCAGCACCATAAATCAAATACATCAATTCCTCTTCAGTTTTCCATTTTCATTGTCCAGCTTTCCTATACATATGAGGCAATTGAAAATACCATGGCTTGGGTCAGGTGCACCTTAGCCATCAAAGTGACATTTTTGCTTTTTAACATTTCAAAGAGGTCTTTTGCAGCAGATTTGTCTGATGCAAAACATTGATTGATTTCTTAACTGCTGCTTCCATGGGCATTGATTTTTGAATCTAGTGAAATGGAATCTTGACAACTTCAGTATTAAAAAATAACACAAATACCAATATAGATAGGCTCCCTAAAAAAAAGCTATCTGTGCCCTTAATAAAAGACAAACACCCATTAACTACCAAAAAGAACATCTTTTCAAGAAGCCCTCTTCATTTGTCTCATCTTCATCATAACCTTTTCTCTCCCTCAAATCAAAATACTTCCTTACTTTTATGAATATCAGTTCTTTGCTCAGTTTTATATTTTCATCATTCAAAAGTATAGTTCAGTTTTACCTTTTAAAAAACATGTGATTTGTTCTCTTTTATTCTACAGATTTCTTCTTTATCTCTTTTTTTCTCCCGAAATTTATGTGTCTTGTAAAAGTTCCCATAGTTTGAATTTTGTAGACTCAATCTCTCAGGTGTAGTTTAATATGTCTCTCTAACTTCTCCACCACGAAGGAAGAAGCAGCAAAAGAAGATGGAAAGAATACGCACAGTCACTGTACCAAAAATAATTGGTTGACATTCAACTATTTCAGGAGGTAGCATATGATGAAGAACTGATGGTACTGAAGGAAGAGGTCCAAGCTGCACCTAAGGCATTGGTGAAAAACAAGACTCCACGAACTGATGGAATATCAATCAAGATATTCAGCAAAGAGATGCAGTGACGTGCAACCAGAGATATGCTGATGTCAGATGGGTCATGGCTGAAAGTAATGAATATCAGAAAGATATTTACCTGTGTTTTATTGACTATGCACAGGCATTCGACTGTGTGAATCACAACAAATTATGGATAACATTGACAAGAATGGGAATTCCAGAACACTTAATTGTGCTCCTGAGGAACCTGTACGTAGACCAAGAGGTAGTCGTTTGAATAGAATAAGGGGGTACTGCATGGTTTAAAGTTAAGAAAGATGTGCATTAAGGTTGTACTCTTTGCTGGACTGTAAAAAGAAGAACATGGCATCAGGATTGGAGGAAGACTCATTAACAACCTGTGATATGCAGATGACATAACCTTGCTTGCTGAAAGTGAAGAGGACTTGAAGCACTGATGAAGATCAAACACCACAGCCTTCAGCATGTATTACACTTCAACATAACGAAAACAAAAATCCTCACAACTGGACCGATAAGCTACATCATGAAAAATGGAGAAAAGTTTGAAGTTGTCAGAGATTTCATTTTACTTGGATCCACAATCAACCCCCATGGAAGCAGCAGTCAAGAAATCAAAAGACGCATTGCATTGGGCAAATCTGCTCTAAAAGACCTCATTAAAGTGTTAAAAAACAAAGATATCACTTTAAGGACTAAGGTGCACCTGACTCCAGCCATGGCATTTTCAATCTTCTCATATGCATGTGAAAGTTGGGCAATGAATAATGAAGACTGAAGAATTGATGCCTTTGAATTATGGTGTTGGTGAACAATATTGAATATACCATGGATTGCCAAAAGAATGAACAAATCTGTCTTGGAAGAAGTACTGCCAGAATGCTCATCAGAAGCAAGTATGGCAAAACTTCATCTCATATACTTTGGACATGTTATCGGGAGAGATCAGCCCCGGGAGAAGGACATCATGCTTGGTAATGTAGAGGGCCAGGGAAAAAGAGGAAGAGCCTTAATGAGATGGATTGAGACAGTGGCTGCAACAATGGGCTCAAGCATAACAATGATTGTGAGGATGGTGCAGGACAGGGCAGTGTTTCATTCTGTTATACATAAGGTTGTCATGAGTCGGAACAACAACAACTCCAACTTCTATATTTTGTGTATATTGGTATGTGGATATAGAGTCTTGATCATATTCACATTTGGTTTTTTTTTTTTGCAAGAGTACTTCATCTGTTGTGTTGCATTCTTTTATCAAGAAGTATTTAATTTTTTAAATTGTATTTTAGATGAAGTTTTACAGAGCAAATTTCTCATTCAACAATTAATACATATATTATTTTGTGACATTGGTTGCCAACCCCACAACATGTCAACACTCACCTCTTCTCAAACTTGGATTCCCCGTTACCAGCTTTCCTGCCCCCTCCTGCCTTTTCATCCTTGCCCCCTGAGGTGGTGTGCCCATTTAGTCTCATTTTGTTTTATGGGCCTATCTATTCTTTGGCTGAAGGGTGAACTTCAGGAGTGACTTTAGTACCGAGTTAAAAGGGTGTCCATGGGCCTTTCTCTTGGGATAGCTCCAGTCTCTGTCAGACCAGTAAGTCTGATCTTTTTTTGTGAGTTAGAATTTTGTTCTATGTTTTTCTCCAGCTGTGTTCAGTGCCCTCTATTGTGACCTCTGTCAGAGCAGTCGGTGTTAGTAGCTGGGCACCATCTAGTTGTGCTGGACTCAGTCTGGTGGAGGCTCTGGTAGTAGTGGTCCATTAGTCCTTTGGACTAATCTTTCCCTTGTGTCTGATTTTCTTCATTCTCCCTTGCTTCAGACGGGGTGGAACCAGTGGAGTATCTTAGATGGCACTCACAAGCATTTAAAACCTTGGACGCTACTCACTGAAGTAGAATGTAGAACGTTTTCTTTATAAACTGTTATGCCAATTGAACTAGATGTCCCCCCAGTGTTTTTTTTTTTTCCTTTTTCGTATGTGTGATGTTAAATTGTCATTAATTTTTAAATGGCTAAATCTGTTATTTCATTAGAGGATGTAGAAAAGCAATATTCTCAGCCTCTTGTTCCTTCCTCATTTACTAGCTGAAAATGTCAGGTGGGTCATGGACAGCAGGGGCATGAAGGTCAACAGGGAGCCCTTTCAGTGTCCTAGTGTAAAGGCCATGGTTCTAGGATAGAAGCTGCAGAGGTGTGAGAAATTAGTGGATTTAGTGTTCATACATTTTTAAGACGGTGTTAGCAGTAATTCACTGGAGAACCACACATTTATTTACTTACCTTTATTCCACTGTTGTTTGGAGGTGGATTACTGCATCAGATTCAATGTAATAAATATGTATCATTAAAAATCAACACCAAAGTAAATACAAAATTTAAAACACTCACACTAGCATAAAGCTAGAATATTACTGTGTGTTACGGATTGAATTGTGCCCCCCCAAAATGTGTATCAACTTGGCTAGGCTATGATTTCCAGTATTGTGTGATTGTCTACCATTTTGTCATTTGATATGATTTTCTTATGTGTTGTAAATCCTACCTCTATAATGTTAATGAAGTGGGATTAGCAGCAATTATGGTAGCAAGGCAGGACTCAATCTACAAAATTAGGTTGTGTCTTAAATCAGAGAGACAAGAGGACCTCATACTACCAAGAAAGAGGCACCTGGAGCATAGCGCATCCTTTGGACCCAAGGTCTCTGCGCTAAGAAGCTCCTTGACCAGGGAAAGATTGATGACAAGGAATTTCCTCCAGAGCCAGCGGCGAGAGAAAGCCTTCCTTTGGAGCTAATACCCTGAATTTGGACTTATAGCCTACTAGACTGTTAGAGAATAAACTTCTGTTTGTTGAAACCACCCACTTGTGATATTTCTGTTATAGCAGCACCAGATGAGTAAGACACTGGGGAAGCTGGAATGTCAGAAACACTTGCTAAAATGAAGTATTTGCTATTTACCTAGCCACAAATGTTGTTGGCTCACAATATCTACTATGCTTAATGCATAAGAGAGCCTCAGGGCAGGCCCCTATGGCCAGTCCCTTGTCTCTTGCTTTAGAAACGCTTTAAGATTCCTCACTTAGACAGAGTCAAATCAAAGTAACTGCAAGATGATCAAAGATGAAATCACCATAAACCTCAGGAATCCAAAGAGATTCTGCATTTCTCCCTAGAAATGGCCTCCCTGTGCACTGCTGAAGGGAGACGATCCTTTCTGGGGGCCCCCAGGTGTTGGCGTTATTGGAATGTAGCCCTAAATATAGTTGTACTTTTTTTTTAATACAGACGCCACCAAGCCTTACAGCGAAATTCAGTAATATAACCTGAGCTAGGATTTTTTTTGAAAGTTAGTTCTATTTGAGGCATTGCATGGGACTTAAACATGTGGTATAAAGACTTTGCAATAATGGTATTACTTTTTAAAAAAAAACAATAGTTTATTGTGTTTAAGGTGAAAGTTTACACAGCAAATCAAGTTCCCATTTAACGGTTTCTACACAAATTATTCAGTGATATTGGTTACATTTTTTGCAATGTCTCATCAATCTCATTCAATTCGTTCTGATTGTATCATTTTCAGTACCCTAGTTTCCCTGCCCTCTTCTCATCTTTGCTTTATAGTAATTTTTGGTCACTTGGTCTTCTATAGATGAATTTTTAAAGAAGCTCATTACTCATGGGTGATAGTCCTTTCTTTTATGAACCAATCTGTTATTTAGCTAAGAAGTAACTTCAACAGATAATTTCATTTTAAAGTTTAAAGAGAATCTCAGGGGAATAGTTTCGGGGAGTCCTCTAGTCTCAACCAGTCCAGGAAGTCTGGACTTTTCAAGAATTTGAGTTCTGCTCCACATTTTTTTCCTGTCGTATCAGGATCCATCTATTGTGGCCCTGACCAGAACGATCACTAGTGGTAGCCAGGACCATCTAGTTCTTCTGGTCCCAGGGTAGGCGAGGGTGTGGTTCATGTAGACTATTAGTCCTGTAGACTACTGTCTTCTCTATTGTTTGGCTTCCTTCTTTCTCTCTTGTTCTGGACAAGTAGACCCCAGTAGTTGTATCTTAGATGGTCACTTGCAAGCTTTTAAGACCCCAGAAACTATGCTTTATGAACTATATTATGCCAATTAACTGAGTTGTTCCAGGAGATTATGGTCCTAAGTCTTCAAACCCAGAAAACCAGTCTCCTGAGGCATTTAGCTATGTCTAAGAACTATCTGTAACTGTGCCCCCTATGTGGTTTATTATATATGTGGATATACATGCATGCACACACATACTTGTATGTACATATGCCTATGGATGCATCTATCTGTGGCCACATATGTACCCACACATTCATACCCTTACACATATATGCCTATATACCTATTAGTGTAACCACACACATATTTTTTGGTTGTTGTTGGTGTTGTTGCAAAATTATATATGTCATATCCTTTACCAAAAACATCCTTTTCTCTTGTGCACTTCTTAGTGACACCATTTACCTTGGTCAAGCTGTGTGCACTTCAGCCACATTCGATGCTACCTTTCCCATCATCAGAAATAATAAATGTCTACTATCTCGAGAGTGCTTCTACCTCTCTCCCCACCCATTCCTGGTAATCACCAATGAGTGCTGGTCTCTGTATTTATATCTATTCTTGTCTTCTTATAAAAGTGCAATCATGCAATAGTTGTCCTTTTATCATTGACTTATTTTACTCAGCACCATGTACCTTAGAAGCAAGGATGGCAAGACTTTTTCTCGTGTAATTTGGACATGCTATCAGGAGGAATCAGTCCATGGAGAAGGACATCATGGTTGGTAAGGTACAGGGTCAGTGAAAAAGAGGAAGGCCCTCAACAAGATGGATTGACTCAGTGTCTGCAACAATGGCTCAAACACAGCAATGATTGTGAGGATGTCAGGACTGGGCAGTGTTTCATTCTGTTGTACATAGAGTCACTATGGATGGGAACCAACCTGACGTGACCTAACAACAACAATAGCTAATAATCACAAGCATCTTTTCATGTGTTTGTTAGGTACATGAATATCCTCTTTGGTGAAGTTTCTGTTCATGTTCTTTGTCGATTTTTAAATCAGATTGTTTGTGCTTTTGTTGTTGAGTTGTTGAAGTTTTCTATGTATTTTAGAGATTAGATCCCTATTGGATAGGTGGTTCCAGAAGAATTTTTTTCCAGTCTGTAGGTTGTCTTTTTTACTCTTTTGATAAAGTCTTTTGATGAACCTAAGTATTTCATTTATAGGAGGTCCCAGTTATCTGATTTATCTTCTGTTGTTCATGCATTTGTAGTTGTGTTTGATAATCTATTTCTGAAAAAAAACTAGGTCCTATAGTTTTGTCCCTGTGTTTGTTATCTTCCAGGAATTTTATGATTTTAACTTTAACATTGAGGTCTTTGATCCATTGTGAGTTCACGTTTGTGTATAGTGTGAGGTATGAATCCTGTTTCATTTTTCTGCAGATGGATATCCAGTTTTGCTAGCATTTTTTGTTAAAGAGACTCTTTCTTCCCCATTGAATGGACTTTTACTCCTTGTCGAAAATCAGCTGGCTACAGATGGATGGGAAAACCTGGTGATGTAGTGGTTAAGAGCTACGGCTGCTAACCAAAGAGTCTGCAGTTCAAATCCACCAGGCGTTCCTTGGAAACCCTGTGGGGCAGCTCTACTGTGTCCTATAGGGTTGCTATGAGTCGAAATCAACTTGACAGCAACTAGTTTGGTTTTTGGTTTATAGATGAATGGGTTTATTTCTGAGTTCTCAATTCTATTCCATTGGTCTCTATGTCTGTCATTGAACCAGTACCAGACCATTTTGATCATTGTGGCTGTATAGTATGTTCTGAGATTGGGAACTGTGAGGCCTCTTTTTTTGTTCTTCATCAATATTGCTTTGGTTATTTGGGGCCTCTTTCCATATAACATTGGTGATTAGTTTTTCCATTTCAGTAAAAAATGTTGGAATTTGGATTGGGATTGTACTATATCTATAGATGGCTTTGGGTTGTTGTTATTAGGTGCCGTTGAGTTGGTTTCATCTCATAACGACCCTATTTACAACAGAATAAAACATTACCTGGTCCCACGCCATCCTCACAATCATTGTTATGCTTGAGGGCATTGTAGCCACTGTGTCAATCCATCTCGTTGAAGGTCTTCCTCTTTTTCAAAGACCTTCTACTTTACCAAGCATGATGTCCTTCTCCAGGGACTGACCCCTCCTGATAATATGTCCAAAGTATGTTAGACATAATCTTGCCATCCTTGCTTCTAAGGAACACTCTGGCGGTACCTCTTTCAAGATATATTTATTTGCTCTTTTGGCAGTCAATGGTATATTCAATATTCTACACCAACACCACAGTTCAAATGCATCAATTCTTCTTTGGTTTTCCTTAGTCCAGCTTTCACATGGAAATGATGTGATTGAAAACACCATGGCTTGGGTCAGGTGCACCTTAGTCTTCAAGGTGACACATTCCCTTCTCAACACTTTAAACAGAACTTTTTTTAAAAAAATTTTTATTGTGCTCTAAGTGAAAGTTTACAAATCAAGTCAGTCTCTCATACAAAAATTTATATACACCTTGCTATATACTCCTAATTGTTCTCCCCGTAATGAGACAGCACACTCCTTCCCTCCGCTCTCTCTTTTCCTGTCCATTCACCCAGCTTCTTGCCCCTCTGCCTTCTCATCTCCCCTTCAGACAGGAGATGCCAACACAGTCTCATGTGTCTACTTGATCCAAGAAACTCACTCTTCACCAGTATAATTTTCTATCCCGTTGTCCAGTCCAATCCCTGTCTGAAGAGTTGGCTTTGGGAATGGTTCCTGTCTTGGGCTAACAGAAGGTCTGGGGACCATGACCTCTGTGGTCCTTCTAGTCTCAGTCAGACCATTAAGTCTGGTCTTTTTACGAGAATTTGGGGTCTGCATCCCACTGCTCTCCTGCTCCCTCAGGGGTTCTCTGTTTTGTTCCTTGTCAGGGCAGTCATTGGTTGTAGCTGGGCACTATCTAGTTCTTCTGGTCTCAGGCTGATGTAGTCTCTGGTGTATGTGGCCCTGTCTGTCTCTTGGGTTCATAATTACCTTCTGCCTTTGGTGCTCTTCATTCCCCTTTGTTCCAGGTGGGTTGAGACCAATTGATGCATCTTCGATGGCCGCTTGCTAGTGTTTAAGACCCCAGACACCACTCTCCAAAGTGGCATGCAGAATGTTTTAATAGATTCTATTACGCCAATTGACTCAGATGTCCCCCGAAACCATGGTCCCTAGACCCCTGCCCCTGCTACGCTGGCCTTCGAAGCATTCAGGAAACTGCTTTTGGTTTAGTCCAGCTGTGATGACCTTTCTTGTATTGTGTGTTGTCTTTCCCTTCACCTAAAATAGTTCTTATCTACTATCTAATTAGTGAAAACACTTCTCCCTTCCTGGTTCCCTCCCCCTTCTCGTAACCATCAAAGAATGTTTTCTTCTCTGTTTAAGCTATTTCTTGCGTTCTTATAATTGTGGTCTTATACAATATTTGTCCTTTTGCACCTGACTAATTTCATTCAGCATAATGCCTTCCAGATTCCTCCATGTTATGAAATGACTCATGGTTTCATCATTGTTCTTTATAGATGCGGAGTATTCCATTGTGTGAATATGCTATTATTTACCCATTCATCTGTTGATGGGCACCTTGGTTGGTTCCATCTTTTTGCTATTGTAAACAGTGCTCCAGTGAACATGGGTATGCATATATTTGTTCATTTAAAGGCTTTTATTTCTCTAGGATATATTCCAAGGAGTGGGATTGCTGGATCATATCGTGGTTCCATCCTAGCTTTTTAAGGAAGCGCCAAATCGATTTCCAAAGTGGTAGTACCATTTTACAGTCCCACCAGCAGTGTTTAAGTGTCCCAGTCTCTCCACAACCTCTCCAACATTTATTATTTTGTGTTTTTTGGATTAATGCCAACTTTGTTGGAGTGAGATGGAATCTCATTGTAGTTTTGATTCACATTTCTCTAATGGCTAATGATTGTTAGCATTTACTCATGTATCTGTTAGCTACCTGAAGGTCTTCTTTAGTGAAGTGTCTGTTCATATTTTTTGCCCATTTTTTAATTGGGTTATTTGTCTTTTTGTAGTTGAGTTTTTGCAGATTTTAGAGATAGGGCACTGATCAGAAATATCATAGCCAAAAATTTTTCCCAGTCTGTAGGTAACCTTTTTACTCTTTTTGTGAAGTCTTTGGATGAGCATAGGTGTTTGATTTTTAGGAGCTCCCAGTTATCTAGTTTCTCTTCTGCATTGTTAGTAATGTTTTGTATACTGTTTATGCCATAAGTTAGGGCTCCTACAGTTGTCCCTGTTTTTTCTTCCATGATCTTTATCATTTTAGATTTTATATTTAGGTCTTTGATCCATTTTGAGCTCGTTTTGTGCATGGTGTGAGGTATGGGTCTTGGTTCACTTTTTTGCAGATGGATATCCAGTTATGCCAGCACTGTTTGTTAAAAAGACTGTCTTTTCCCCATTTAACTGTTTTGGGGCCTTTGTCAAATATCAGCTGCTCATATGTGGATAGATTTACGTCTGGGTTCCATTGGTCTATGTGTCTTTTGTTGTACCAGTACCAGGCTGTTTTGACTACCGTGGCAGTATAATAGGTTCTAAAATCAGGTAGAGTGAGGCCTCCCACTTTGGTCTTCTTTTTCAGTAATGCTTTATTTATCTGTGGACTCTTTCCCTTCTATATGAAGTTTATGATTTGTTTCTCCATCTCATTAAAAAATGTCATTGGAATTTGGATCAGAATTGCATTGTATCTATAGATCACTTTTGGTAGAATAGACATTTTTACAATGTTAAATCTTCCTATCTTTGAGCAAGGTATGTTTTTCCACTTACGTAGGTCTCTTTTGGTTTCTTGCAGTAGTGTCTTGTAGTTTTTTTTTGTATAGGTCTTTTACATCTCTGGTAGGATTTATTCCTAAGTATTTTATCTTCTTGGGGGCTACTGTAAATGGTATTGGTTTAGTGATTTCCTCTTCAATGTTCGTTTTGTTGGTGTGGAGGAATCCAACTGATTTTTGTATGTTTTTCTTGTATCCTGATACTCTGCTGATTAAAGAGATCTTTTGCAGCAGATTTGCTCAATGCAATGCATCTTTTGATTTCTTGACTGCTGCTTCCATGGGTGTTGATTCTGGATCCAAGTCAAATGAAATCCTTGACAACATCAATCTTTTCTCCATTTATCATGACTTTGTTTATTGGTCCAGTTGTGAGGATTTTTGTTTTCTTAAAAAAAGAATTAGTGTACTTTAGATGAAAGTTTACAGAGCAAACAAGTTTCTCATTAAACAATTAACACTCATATTATTTTGTGACATTGGTTGCCAACCCCACAACATGTCAATACTCCCTCCTTCTTGACCTTGGGTTTGCATTACCAGCTTTCCACCCCCCTCTTGCCTCCTTGACCTTGCCCTGGGCTGGTATGTGCATTTTGTCTCCTTTTTTTTTTTTTTTATGGGCCTGTAGGGTGAAGGGTGAACCTCAGGAGTGACTTCATTACTGAGCAATAGTGGTATCCAGGGGCCATACTCTCGGGGTTTCTCCAGGCTTTGCCAGAGTAGTAAGTCTGGTCTTTTTTCTTTTTTTGTGAGTTAGAATTTCGTTCTACATTTTTCCCCAGCTCTGTCCTGAACCCTTTATTGTGATCCCTATCAGAGCAGTTGGTGGTGGTATTTTGGCACCACCTAGTTGTCCTGGACTCAGTCTTGTGGAGGCTGTGGTAGTTATGGCCCATTAATCCTTTAAACTAATCTTTCCCCTTTTTCTTTTTCTTTTTTTTTTTTCTCCCTTGCTGCAGACGGGGAGAGACCATTGGTGTATCTTAGATGGCTGCTCACAGGCTTTTAAGACCTCTGATGCCACTCACCAAAGTAGGATGTAGAACATTTTCTTTATAAAACTATGTTACGCCAATTGATCTAGATGTTCCCCGAGACCCAGTAATTTGGATGTGTCTATGGAGCTTCAGTGACCTTGTCTTGGACAAGTTGTGCTGGCTTCTCCAGTATTACGTACTGTCTTACCTTTCACCAAAGTTACCACTTATGTATTGTCTATTTAGTGTTTTTCCCTCCCACTTTTCTCCTCTCTTTATGGGGTGGGTTGAGCTTCTTGGATAGTTGTCATGGATTGAATTATGTCCTCCCAAAAATGTGTGTATCAATTTGGCTGGGGCATGATTCCCAGTATTTTATGGTTGTCCTCCATTTTGTGATTATAGTTTTGGGTTAAGGAGAATTAGGGTGGCATTGTAAGATCCTTACTAAGGTCACATCACCTATCCAATCTAAAGGAAGTTTCCCTGGGGTGTGGCCTACAGCACATTTTATCTCTCAAGAGATAAAAGTAAGAAGGAAGTGAGCAGAGGGGGGGACTTCATACCACCAAAAAAGCAGTGCTGGAAGTAGAGCACATCCTTTGGACCTGGAATCCTTGCATGGACAAGCTCCTAGTCCGGGGGAAGATTGAGGTGAAGGCTGACAAAGAGAAAGCTTTCCCCTGGAGCTGACACCCTGAATTTGGGCTTTTAGCCTACTTTATTGTGAAGAAATAAATTTCTTTTTGCTAAAGCCATCCACTTGTGGTATTTCTGTTATAGCAGCACTAGAAGACTAAGACAGTTGACTTTTCATCTTTCGTGAGACTAGGGAAGTTTTCTGTTAGCATATCTTCAATGATCCTCTCTGTGTTTTCTGTTTTCTAGCTCTGTTATGGAACTCCGATCACAGGTGAATTTTTGCTTTTGATTGTATCCTGCATCGTTTTCAGGGTTTCTTCATCTTACTTTGTTCTTTTCTCTGATTTTTCCTCAAACAAAGTGGTATCCAAGGATTTGTATTCAATTTCGCCGATTCTGTCTTCCATTGTTTCAAATTTGTTCCTAAAACCTATTACACTGTCCGTTTCTGATATCTTGTTTATCTTTCGGATTTCTAATTGCCGTTTTTGTATGATTTCTCATTGTTTATTTATTTTGAAATTTTGTTCCTATATTATTTTTCTGATTTCTTCCATTATTTGTCTGTCTTTTCCATGATTTTATCTATTTTTCCCTTATCTTTGTCTGAATTTTTCTTCATCTGTTGGAGAATCCTGAATATTAGAGTTCTGAATACCCTATCAGGGAGTTCCAGTGCCTTTTCTTCTAGCAGAAGGCCATCTGGTGTTTTATTTTGGTCGCTTTCTGGTGTCATTATCTCCTGTTTTTTTTTTTTTTAATATACGTTTTGAGATTGCCTGCTGTCTCTGGGGCATTAAGGAATTATTTTCCTTGTTTATTGATTATAGATTTGATTGTTTTGTCCTGCTTTTTTGTTTTATTTGTTTATGTCTGGGCAAGCGGGCTGTGTGTTTTGTTGCTTGCTTTCCTGTGGGTATGATTCTTCTTACCACCTTGTCTGCATGGGTAGGGCCAGTCACTCAACTATGGTGCAGCAGGGCAGGCTTAGCAGTGGTGAAGAGGTGGGGAAGTGTAGTTTGTAGTACGAAATGGGGGTGATGGGGCAGGACTGGGTGGCAGTGCAGGGTGGGATTTTGGCATCACATTGGTACCACTCAGGGGCCTGGGACTTAGCACATGGTGCAGATAATAAACAGGAGGGAAAGGAGAGGATGTGATGTGAAGAGCTAAGTGGGTGGGTGAAACAAGAGAAAGAAGAAACAAAGGCAAAAAAAAAAAAAAGAAAGAAGGCAAAAAATGAAGTAAAAAATAATAAAAAGAAAAAAGTAAATAAAACGGCGGTGCAGTAGGATTTGGCAGGTGGGGCAGATCTGGTGAAGCAGTGTGCTGGTGGCACTTTAGCCTTTCCGTGTGGCAGGTGATCCAAGATGTCCTGCCATAAGGCTTTCCCCCACAGAACTTTGCCCATTATTGTCTGCTCCTTATGCCATGGGCCTATTCACATAGTTAGCCCACAGACTACCGCCGAGCTGTTCGACACAGGGTTAAGGGCCAGGGGTCATGGGTGATTACCATTCATGCAGCCTTTAATTCAGTCCATTGGCTGCTTTGCCTATTGCCAGTTTCAAACCAAATGGTATCAGGGGAGGCTTGCACAGCCACTGCCATCTACAGTGGTGGCATACCTTGGCTACAGCCATCTGTGTACCAGGTGTCTGCTGGCAGCAGGTCTCCCTCTCTCTTGGGTGGGGGGGGCAGCTCTAGTAGAACACTAGCCTGTGCTGGGGGGTCATCTTGATTCGTCACTAGGCCAAGTACAGCCTGTAACCTTGGGACAATGGACTGGTAGAAAGGGCACTGTGCAGTTGCAGGTTTGTGTACCATTTGATCAGCGTAGTTGTCTGGGTGATAGCTGATGATGGCTTGGAAAACAGCCCATTGACCCATCCATTTATGGGCAAAGCTGTGCAAAGAGTGACAGTTTCTGCCCCTGGTAACAGCTCTACCTGGTGGGCAGCATCATAGGTAGCTAACAATTGCATCTCTATGAGACTGTATCAATTTTCTGCCCCCCTCCACAGTTGAGACCAAAAACCTGGGAGGACCTTAGTTCCACCCTGATCTTGCCACAAGGCCCAGCCAAAGCTGACCTCAGTGCTGCTCACACCTAAGCGGAAGGGTAACCCTTCCTGTATTGTACCCAGCCCTTTCACTTGTGCAACCAACACCTTTGATTTCTCAGAACCTTTATTTATTGTGCTTTAAGTGAGAGTTTACTACCACAAGTGAAAGTTTACAAATCAAGTCAGTTTCTCATACAAAAACTTACGTACACCTTGCTATGTACTCCTAGCTGCTCTTCCTCTAATGAGACAGCACATTCCTCCTCTCCACCCTGTATTCTTTGTGTCCATTCAACCAGCTTCTGTCCCTTCTGCCTTCTCATCTCCCCTTTCCAGACAGGAGCTACCCGCATAGTCTCATGTGTCTACTTGAGCCAAGAAGCTCACTCCTCACCAGTATCATTTTCTGTCTTATGTAGTCCAATCCAATCCCTGTCTGAAGAGTTGGCTTCAGGAATGGTTCCAGTCCTGGGTTAACAGAGGCTCTGGGGACCATGACCCCTGGGGTTCCTCTAGTCTCAGTAAGGCCATTAAGTCTGATCTTTTTACAAGAATTCGAGATCTGCATCCCAGCATTCTCCTGCTCCCTCAGGGGATCCTTTTTTGTTCCTTGTCAAGGCAGTCATCGGTGGTAGCCAGGTACCATCTAGTTCTTCTGGTATCAAGTTGATGGGATCTCTGGTTTATGTGGTCCTTTTTTTTGTGTGTGTGTGTCTCTTGGGCTCATCTCTACCTTATGTCTTTGGTGTTCTTCGTTCTTTCGGGTTCTTCATTGGTGTAGTACCAATACCAGGTGGGTTGAGATCAATTGATGTATCTAACATGGCTGCTTGCTAGTGTAGAAGACCTCATATGCCACTCGCCAAAGTGGGATGAAGAATGTTTTCTTCACATATTTTGTTATGCCAATTGACGTAGATGTCCCCTGAAACCATGGCTTCCAGACCCCAGTCCCTGCAACTCTGGCCTTCAAAGCATTAGGTTGTATTTAGGAAACTTCTTTCCTTTTGGTTTAGTCCAGTTGCACTGACCTCTCCTGTTTTGTGTGTTGCCTTTCCCTTCACCTAAAAATAGTTCTTGTCTACGGTGTAATTAGTGAATACCCCTCTCCCCCCGACCCTTGTAACCATCATATAATATTTTCTTCTGTGTTTAAAATTTTTCTTGATTTCTTATAATTGTGGTCTTATATAATATTTGTCCTTTTGCCACTGACTAATTGCACGCAGCATAATGCCTTCCAGATTCCTCCAAGTTATGAGATGTTTCATGGATTCATCATTGTTCTTAATCATTGTGTAGCATTCCATTATGTGAATATACCATAATTTTTTTAGCCATTCATCGGTTGATGGGCACATTGGTTGCTTCCATCTTTTTGCTATTGTGAACAGTGCTGCAGTGAACATGGTTGTGCATATATCTGTTCTTGTGAAGGTTTTTGTTTCTCCAGGATATATTCCAAGGAGTGGGGTTGCTGGATCGTATGGTAATTCTCTTTCTAGCTTTTTAAGGAAGCACCAAATCGATTTCCAAAGTGGTTGTGCCATTTTTACATTCCCACTAGCAGTGTATAAGTGTTTTAGTCTCTTCACAACCTCTCTAACATTTATTATTTTGTGTCTTTTTGATTAATGCTAGCCTTGTTGGAGTGAGATGGTATCTTATCGTAGTTTTGATTTGCATTTCTCTAATGGCTAATGATCATGAGCATTTCCTCATGTATCTATTAGCTGCCTGAATGTCTTCTTTGGTGAAATGTCTGTTCATATCCTTTCCCCATTTTTAAATTGAGTTATTTGTCTTTTTGTGGTTGAGTTTTTGCAGTATCATGTAGATTTTAGAGATCAGACACTGATCAGATCTGTCATAGCCAGTTTTTTTCCCCCCAGTCTGTAGGTAAAAAGATTACTCTTTTGGTGAAGTCTTTGAATAAGCATAAATGTTTTGATTTTTGTAAGCTCCCAGGTATCTAGTTTCTCTTCTGGTGATTGTGCATTGTTAGTAATATTTTGTATACTGTTTATGCCATGTGTTAGCATTGTCCCTAATTTTTTCTTCCATTATCTTTATTGTTTTAGATTTTATATTTGGGTCTTTGATCCATTTTGAGTTAGTTTTTTGTGCATGGTGTGAGGTATGGGTCTTGTTTCATTGTTTTGCAGATGGATATCTGGTTATGCCAGCACCATTTGTTAGATTGTCTTTTCCCCATTTAACAGATTTTGGAGCTTTGTCAAATATCAGCTACTCATATGTGGATAGATTTATGTCTGGATTCTCAATTCTGTTCCATTGGTCTATGTATCTGTTGTACCAGTACCAGGCTGTTCTGACTACTATGGCAGTATAACATGTTCTAAAATCAGTAGTGTGAGGCCTCCCACTTTGTTTTTCTTTTTCAGTAATGCTTTATTTATCTGGGGACTCTTTCCCTTCGATATGAAGTTGGTGATTTGTTTCTCCATCTCGTTAAAAAATGTCACTGGTATTTGGATTGGGATTGCATTGTATCTATATATCCCTTTGGGTAGAATAGACATTTTCACAATGTTGATTCTTCCTATCCATGAGCAAAATGTGTTTTTCCACTTATGTAGGTCTCTTTTGGTTTCTTGCAATAGCGTCTTGTAGTTTTCTTTGTATAGGTCTTTTACATCTCTGGTTAGATTTTTTCCTAAGTATATTATCTTCTTGGGGGCTGTTGTCAATGATATTGATTTGGTGGTTTCTTCTTCAACGTTCTCTTTGTTGGTGTAGAGGGATCCAATTGATTTTTGTATGTTTACTTGTATCCTGATATTCTGCAGAAATCTTCTATTAGTTCCAGTAGTTTTCTTAAGGATTCTTTAGGGTTTTCTGTGTACAAGATCATGTCATCTGCAAATGGAGATACCTTTACTTCTTCTTTGCCAATTTGGATGCCCTTTATTTCTTTATCTAGTCTAATTGCTCTTGCTAGAACCTCCAGCACAATGTTGATTAAGAGTGGTGATAAAGGGCATCCTTGTCTGATTCCTGTTCTCAAGGGGAATGCTTTTGGATTCTCTCCATTTGGGATAATGTTGGCTGTTGGCTTTGTGTAAATGCCATTTATTGTGTTGAGGAATTTTCTTCCTATTCCTATTTTGCTGAGAGTTTTTATCATGAATGGGTCTTGGGCTTTGTCTAATGCCTTTTCTGCATCAATCGATAAGATCATGTGGTTCTTACCTTTTGTTTTATTTATATGATGGATTACATTGATTGTTTTTCTAATGTTGAACCATCCCTGCATACCTGATATGTATCCCACTCGGTCATGGTGAATAACTTTTTTGATATGTTGTTGAATCCTACTGGCTAGAATTTTGTTGAGAATTTTTGCATTTAAGTTCATGAGGGATATAGGTCCATAATTTTCTTTTTTTTGTGGTGTCTTTACCTGATTTTGGTATCAGGGTTATGCTCGCTTCATAGAATGAGTTTGGGAGTATTCCACCCTTTTTGATTTCTCAAAATCTTGCTGTTGTTTGCTACTCCAATCCCAAGAAAGCACCTTTTTTTACCAGTTGGTAGAGTGGTCTCAAACACTGGGCCAAGTGGGGAATGAATACTCTCCAATAATCCAAAAGACCCATGAAAGCCTGCACTTCCTTTGGAATCCTAGGTGTGGGGTAAGCTTGTGTCTTATCACCTATGACTTCAGGCAACAGACGGGTCTTACCCAACTAGATGAGCCCTAGGAATTTTACTGATGTTCCTGGCTCCTGCACCTTGTGGAGATTCACAATTCACCTTTTCCCCTGTAGGTGATGATTAGGGCATCTAGATGCTTCCTTAACAGAGAAACATCTTCAGCAGTTAACGTGGTGTCAGCAATGTAATGAAACCAATGATCAGCAACAGGGAAGGCAGGAAGAGTCGGATCTCTAGCATCATATCATGGCAAATAGTGGGACTATGTAGATATCCTTGGGGTAGTACTTGGAATGTGCACTGCTGCCCCTGCCAGGTGAAGAGAAACAGGTCCTGGGTGGACAGGGCTACAGGGATGCTAAAGAAAGTATTGGCCAGATTTAACACAGCATGATACACGCCTAGGTCTCTACTAAGGATTTCTAAAGAAGGAGTTATGTTTGAGACTGCATGTATAGGAGGGAACACTTTGTGTAATTCCCTGTAGTCCATGGTCATATGCCAGGACCCATCTGATTTCTTCACAGGCCACACAGGGCTATTAAAAGCACTGTGGGCTTCCCAGATGATACATCTTCTGGGCAACTTGTATTGTTTGATGTCTTTCATGATGGGGGCAGGGTCACTGGTTCCCATTCTACATTTTCCCTCATGACTGCTTTTACAACCTTCACTCACAGTCAGAATTTTCCCACAGACATGGTCAAAGTCAGTCCCATGAGGACATCCACCCCTTGAATTTATTCTCGTATTGGGAAAATATAACCTTGATATGCTTTAGGGGGAGTACGTCCTACTTGCAGGGTCAGGAGTACCTGGTGTATGTGGATGGATTTTCTGCCATACCCATCAGTTGCCAAGGGGGGGTGGTCCTTGAAACCTCTTGGATTTTCCAAAGATTAGGGTGCAGTCTGCACCAGTATGAACAAGAGCTAGCACTCACTACTCATTTGTTCTTGACTAATTTTTTGTGACATCTGCATGGGGCCTCTAGTCTCCCTGGAGAGCCCTGACCTGTGGGTGACCTCAGCCCCATCCCTAGTCCCTGGGCATGGGTAGGTCCACCCAGTGGCAAAGGGTACTTCCTTGAGAGGGGCAGTAGGACCCAGAGGACAATACAGTTGCTCTGGCTTCAGATTTTTCCAAACGCTAATCAAAAGCTTACTTGGTTGCTTACCTCTTTTGTCCACTGCCATTTTGGCAGCCATTAAGTCCACCCACATCTGCCTTCAGGTAATTTACAAGGGGCCCTTGCATGGTCGTCTGGCAGGTTCCTTGGTCTTTCATTTCTTTTCTCCCAAAGCTAGCACCCGTTTCTCTCTAGTCTTCTTGTTTTCACCCAAATCAGCTATGGCTTGTCCCACCTGGTGCAACGTCTGACACACTAAGGGACTGACAGTAGCCACCAGCATGTCATACCAGGAGGATAGAGTTGCTTGCAGGACTCTTGCTTTCATTCCTGCAATAAAAATTCATTGTCTGGCCCCTGGGAGTGTGTGGCACAAATGGTGTGATGCATACTTAACTCCTGAATTAACTGCTTTAACTCTTCTACCGAAGACCATTTCTCAACCCCCTCATTCAGTCATACTTTTCTGCAACACAAGATGAGCCAATCTGTGAGGGTGTGTATGCTCTCTGTATTCCAAGCTGCATGTAAACACTGCCAGAGGGTGGAATGGGTGGTTATACTGCTCATTTTCTTTGCAGCAGCTCCATTTAAATAGGCACCATCTTCCCCAAGGAAATCCTGGTGGCATTGGGGTTAAGAGCCATGGCTGCTAACCAAAAAGTCAGCAGTTCGAATTCACCAGGTGCTCCTTGAAAACCCAATGGGGCAGTTCTACTCTGTCCTATAGGATTGCTATGACGACTCGATGGCAACCGGTTTGGTTTTTGGTTCTATCTCTCCTGATATCCCACAGATGTAGTACCAAGCCGCAATGGTTTCCTTCCCTTTCTTCTAGAATTTCCCACACAACTCAGTCAGCTCATTGAGGGTGTATTCCTGAATTGTCAATGGAACTGGCTGTCGGGATTTCACCGGGTTCCTAAGTAACTTTCATCTTATGAGTAAAGTGCAGCTGTACCTGGAGGGGCCGCCCTGCACTGCCAGACCCCTTCCCCACTATCACTTCCACATTCGATTCACTACTTGATCCACTTTCCCATGGATTCCACTTTTTCCCATCCTAGTCACCTCTTGGAAACCCTGGTGGCGTAGTGGTTAAGAGCTATGGCTGCTAACCAAAAGTTGGCAGTTTGAATCCACCAGGTGCTCCTTGGAACCCTATGGGGGCAGTTCTACTCTGTCCTATAGGGTTGCTATGAGTTGAAATCAACTCAACTGCAACTGTTTTTTTTTTTTTTTTTGGTTTAGTCACCTCTCATTAACACTGCTCTAATCCTTGCCCTTGGCACTTTCCTTCCTCCTGCATTTACAAACCTGCAGGAGAGCATCTCTAGTTGCTTGTCCTGCTCTCGGACGTGGCTATTTAATTGCCACACAAGACGGGTGCATATATCTTTCTAATTGTAACTCTTCCTGTGCGGCTCTTATACATGCTTAGCAGCTAGCTAGGCATTGGTGGCCAGCTGAACTGCCCAGAGCAGTGGCCATCCCGCAGCTGCTACTGCTCTCCTAGCTTCCTTTCACACTTATGAAATCATGAATCTCTCCACAACTGTGGTATGCTACTTGGTGTTTTCAGGGTGTTCCCATGCTCATGCCGCAGTTGGCACACCTCAAGCATATGGGCCAGACTTCCCCATATGGAGGTCACTGGCCAACCTGGGACTTCTCCCTTGGATGCCTCAGTTCCACTTGTCATTTCTTCAGTCTCCTTGCTGGCTCATCACTTGTCCAGGCGTGGACCAGTAACTTCCAATTTGCCTCCAAAATTGGAGGATGCTGAGAGACCAAAGAGTCAAGCAACTTTAGTATGGTAGTGAAAGTGTTTTATTAGAGAGACTTAAGAAGAAGGCAGTCCCTGGTGGCTGAAGGACCAAAGCAGATGTCCACTCTCCACAATGGGAGGGCAGAGGTTTTATAGTGGTCAAGGACAATAGTGACTCCAAGCCAGGGATGTTACATATGACTGCCTCAGCAAAGTCACATAACAGGGGCTTGGAAAACAGCAGTAAACTAACAGAAACAGCAGCAAACTAATGGAAAGCATGAGGGCAGCCACGTTCAGACTCACGAAGCCTTTTTTCTGCTTCAGAAAGTCAGACCTGGTCTGTGAAACCCATGAGGCCCTCTCCTGGTGGCTAAGGTCTCTGCACGCTCTGTCATGCCCTGACCAGGGCATCTGGACACCTTGGCCCCTCCCTTAGGTGCCTTCTTCATCTACATGTTATTTCTTCAGGGTTCTCTCCACCACTACCTTCGTACCTACTTATGGAAAAGCACATCCTCATTGCCCTGCATCCTGTCCTTCTGCCACTGCCACTAGGTGGAGCAGGAGAGATCATTGCCCAAGTACATCGTGTTATGTTGTAGAGTCACTGCCGTTGCTCAAATATTCTTGAAATTTCTTTTGATCAGAAAATCAGTCTCATTCTTCAGATTTGCTCCAGAGCCTTTGACTTTTGCAAAGCAAATCGATGCAAAAGGACAAGGTTTACCCCCCATTTTGTACAGCACCCAAGGATGATATCACAAAACTTGGGTTTAAAACTTGGTTGGACTATAAATGTGACAGTCTTGTGTGGGTGCACATAACTTGTTTTTCTCTCTATGATACATGTGCCTTTTGTATTTGGTACATATATCTCTACTCCATTAAATACACCTCATTAAACAGCATTTTAAGAAAAAAATCAATGCTATGGAAATGTGAAGAATTATCTTAAAGGACAAAATTTCTGAAGGTGAGTTATAATTAATATTTTGTATTTTAAAAATCCATAACTTATTGAGTTTGGGGCTTAATTTTACAATATTTTAAAACCAAAATATTTTTTCCTTGACTCCCCCTGCCCGATATAAACCCAAGTTTATACTAAAAAATAAAATTCCAACATTTCAGAGATAGTGAAACTGTCCAAGTTACCCCACTCCCTGGAGATAACACTGTCAAAACTTTGGAAAGTAATCTTTCATATTTTTCCCATATCGAAAATATATTTTATGTAAGTGCTGTTTGTGGCATTATAATTCGATATGTTCTTAGCCTTTTAAAAAAGTTGGAAAGTATGTCAAATACATCTCTTTTTTTAGCAATCTATTTAAATATTTACTTCTTTCTTTTTCACCTCAAACTGTTTTCTACTTTTATTTATGTTTACGATATAATTTTTAAATAATTAGGAATGTGTAAGGGGTGAAGCAGAGGAAGATTTACGGTGAAGACAAATAAGCTTAAACTTTAGGGGTCCTCACTTACATGGGCCCCTTCCAAGGCCTGAGGGCCCCAGCAACGTAAACACATCTTTTTTTTTTTATAGCAATACATTATAATCTAGCTTCTTTTGTTGACCACATAGAATTTCATCTCATGGCTTTTCTTTTTGTGATGATGGAAATGTTCTGTACCCTCATGTGGTAGTGGTGACATGGGTATGAACAATTGTCAAAACCAAATGAGCTGTACATTTAAAATAGATGTCTTTTCTTGTATGAAAATTCTGCCACAATAAGATTGGTTTTAAGTACCATTCTCTCTCACATTGGTACTTCATTCATTTTTTTTTTTTTTTAATCTTGTTCAGCCTTATATACTTTCAGGTTGAAGGTCATGATGTCTGTAACTTACTAACAAATGGTTTAGCAATAACAGTAATAGCCATATATTTACATAGTCAGAGAGAGATCAAACAGCTGTGGTAAAATGTTAATAAATTATGCAACTAGGAAAAGAGTTTAAAAAGTTAGAAATAAAAAAATTGCATCTTTGCTTTCTGTATGAGTGTTAGCATTTTCTTCAATCATGAATATAGGTAGAAAACCGTAGTAGTAGTAGCCTTATCTCTGACTTTGCAACTACCAACATCACAGATGTGTTCACATCTCATTGCATTGTTGCAGGGAGCTCAATACACATTATTTATACTGATCCCTGCTGTGCAGCTGTGGAAGTTGTTAGGCCTGCTCCCAGAAAGAAGCACATACGTTATTGCATTTTAGTATTTTCAATGACGTATTGTATTTTGATGAGAATCACATCCAAGATCCAAACTATTGTTATTTTTTATTAATAATATCATAATGTAACTCTGATTTTAAATAAGAAAGTGTAAGAAGGCTTGATACACAAAGAATTTTCATAAATACTTGCTGTGCTTAGCACTGTTCAGCCTTGTACTCTTGAAACAAACAGAAATAATTTGAGATACAATATTTGGTATTTTCAAAAGGCTTTGGAGCTGTACACATGGAAAAAAACTTTGTTGCACTTCCTTATGTTTGTTTTATGCTTTAAATAGCTTTTGTTTTAAATACAATACAGGGGAGAAAGCTGTAACATGCTCTGCAGTAGGGAGTCTCTAAGGGTCCAAAACATGCCTTGGGGCCTTAAGTGGATTGCTGTGTCCCATGCGGGACACTGGAAAGGGAGGGGCTTGGAAGACCCCACCCAGGCCTGCATCATCTGCCTTTTCCCACTTTTCTCTTTTCTTCCTTTTTTCATTTATCCTTTTTCTCCTTCTTTCTTCCTCTCCTCTTCCTTTCTTGAACACCTTCCCCCATCTTCCCCTCCCACCATTCTCTCCTTTGTATTCCTTCCCATGTGTATTCCAGCTTCATGGCCATCACACATGACTGGGCTTGCCTCTGACAAGGCCAGGGAGAGACATCAGAGAGGCTCGCAGAGGTGCTAGCCAGTAGACTATGTAAGCATAAAACGCTATTGATGTTTTGTGCTGTCTAGTGGATTCTGACTCACAGGGACCCTATATGTCAGAGTAGAACTGCCTCATGGAGTTTTCCTAGGCTGATTAATGCCTACTATTATCACACTGTGTCAGTGAAATCCCTTCAGTCTTTGATGGAAATCACACTCAGGGTCTAAATTAGGATTCTCACTGATGGTGGACTATTCACGGGATCTTAGTTGTTACTCTTTGACCAGGCTGGCCAAGTCCCAGTTGCAATCAGGATGGCCCAGAGGTGGCACTGTCTCTTCTGGGGCGATGCGAGGATGCAGGAGGTGTTTTTCATGTCTCAGAATCCAGGGTGGGAACAAAGACACAAGGAAAATATAAACCCAAAGGACTAAAGCCCAAAGGACCACATGAACCACAGTCTCAACTAGCCTGAGCCCAGAAGAACTTGATGGTGCCTGGCTATCACCACCAACCGCCCTGACAAGGATCACAACAGAGAGTTCCAGACAGGGTAGGGGAAAAGTGTAGAACAAAATTCAAATTTATGAGAAAATATCAAACTTATTGGTCTGACAGAGACTGGAGGAACCCCCAGAACTATGGCCCCCAGACACTCTGCTAACTTAGAACTGAAACCACTCCCGAAGCCCACTTTTCAGACAAAGGCTAGACAGGCCTATAAAACAAACAATGACACACATGAGGAACATAATTCTTAGTTCAATAAAATATATGAGACCAAATGGGCAACTCATGCCCCAAAGGAAGACGAGAAGGCAGGAAAGGACAGGAACTGAATGGACACAGGGAACCTGGGATGGAGAGGTAGAGAGTGCTGTCATATTGTGATGATTGCAACCAATGTCACAAAACAATATGTACATAATTTTTTCTATTGAGATACTAACTTGAGCTGCAAACTTTCACTTAAAGCACAATAAAATTAAAAAAAAAATGAGGCATAATTTTCCTGCCAACGCACTGAAATAAGGGATCAAAATAGAAATTATAAGATAGTTTATAGTACAGTTTATGGGTGGCTATAATACCAAATAGTGATCAGCTGCTAACTGAAGGTTGGCAGTTCAAACCCACTGGCTGATCCTCTGGAGAAAGATGTGGGAGAAAGATGTGTCAGTTGGCTTCCATAAAGATTGCAGCCTCAGAAACCCTATGGGGCAGCCCTTCTGTTTTACAGGGTCACTATGTGTTGGAATGGACTCCATGGCAGTGGGTTTATATTACCAAATAAACAGCTCTGAAGAGGGGAGAAAATAATTGACAAGTTTACTCTAAATTTAACATATAGCATTTAAAGTCTCTAGAATAAAGATGATAATTAACTGGGGGAAAAATAATAATCCAGGGTGGGGCCCCTGGAGATAGCCTGTTGGGAGCAGCATTTTCTTACTCAACCACCTAGGAATCAACTAGGGTGCTGTATTTTAAAGCAGACACACTTCAGAGTTCCCTCCGGCTCAGTGCAGCCTGTTTGAACAGAAACGGAGACAGCTGTTAAGGCAAAGTGAAAGGGTTTATTTAGTTGGCCAAGTAAAGGAGCATGTGAGGATTCCAGCCACCAAGGCAGCTTCCCGAAACTGAGTGGGGGTTAGCTTTTATGAGGTCACCACAGTGATTTAGGAAATAATATTGGAGTCATTATTCCCTGTCCTTGAGCATAGATAATGTGACCCAGCTGGAGCTGGGTTCACAAGGGCTCACGAGGACTCACAATGACACATCAACTGGGCCCTGAAGTATAAAGACGATACATAAAATGGTTTTGGAAAATATCTTTTAGGGAACCTTTCACACAAGGCAGAACCCAAAAGACATTCCACTCTTACCTTTTTCTATTAACATTTAGTGAATAGAAATTTGTGGGACCAATGAAGACCCTCCTGACTGTTATTACTGAAACCCGTACCAGCGATTGCTGAGAAGAACAATTCAAAATGTAAGATCACAGTTTCTAGCCAATCTGTGAAAAGGTGAAGCTTTCAGTGGTTTTGCCCATTTTATTGTGTTAATATATACTGATGACTCTGTAATATCCTTTGGACTCGAACAAACATGGCTGTGGCAGTGTGCTTGTCCGTTTTCCCATTCTTGCTTATTCTGTAGTATGCTCTGGACTCAGGCAGCTGTTAGCTCTAGCAGCCTGCTTGTCCACTTCTCAGCTTCTGTCTTTCTGAATATATGCTGAATAAAACTTCCTTTTTGCTTTACTAAACTTTGTGATGTTTTTCCCCTGCAACATTTAATGGTGTAGCCATCAAGAATATCTTTTTTATGAATCCAGTCGAACTTGAGAAGACCTGGACTGTGGAGGAGATGCTGGCAAAAAGAGATCCTATCTTCTGGACCCAAGTGTTCCCACTGCATATCCCTTCAACACCGATAGGGTGAGTGTCCTCAGAAAAGGAGCCTTTGCTTATTCTTTTTTGTTCTCTTTCTCATGTTTTCTTAAGATTTGTTAAGCATATTTGTTTGAAAAACCATTTGGTTGATTAAGGAAAGTCTTTCTTAGATTTTCCCTTGATTTTTTGGTTAAGAGTGACATTTAGTAACTCTTTTATTGAACTGCAGTTTAGGTCCGGATTCGGGTGTTTGAAACATTAAAGAGGTAATTTGATTTTCAAAGAGCTCTGGATCACCATGAGCCCCAAAGTTTGGGCCTTTTTGTGACTCAGGAAATCTGGAAAATAGTGCTCTGTTTGGCTAGATTTGCAGGGGGAGGTGTTAGCTCCTGGCATGTGTTATGAAATTTAAGGGAGAGTGGTTTTTCCATACCTTTTTTATAATATAGTTTCTTAATGAAAAATCACAATGTTAAAACTAAAATCATCGGCAGCTTTAAAGTACTTTCCAGTTGGAAGAACTAGCATATTTAAGGACTAGGTCTCTAGAGAGCAGAATGAATTAAAATAGAAAAGGTCCAAAAGCTTGAACCTTAGAGGTAATATCTTTGATAAATGAGTGTGTATTTCCCCCGTACTACTGAGACACTGGGTTGGGGTTCATATTTAAAACTGCTATAAACTGAGTGTACTAGAAGTAATTTGAAATTTCAGTGGCCATTTTGGGAAAATGAGCTTTCATTTGTGTTGTCTTTTCCTCTTTGGGAAATTTGTTTGATGCTCAGGTTTTGTCAAAAGTTCTAATATTCTCCATCTGAAGCTCTGGCAAGTTAATAAGTTTTGTCTAGAACCTGTTTTTTCAGTTGAATTGAGTCGATCTTACCCAAAATTGCTACATACAATTTTAGAAACTAGGGTCCCCATATCCTTGTTTTGTGTGGTATTGTTCGGTGAGTTCATGTGATCTTTCTGTCTCCTTTTGCTTTGAGAGCTTGCTTCTGGCCTAGAGCGTTGTGTCTAAGTTTCTGTCTTGTATCAGGTTAGAGGCTATGGCTAAGAATTTTTTTTTTTTTTTTTTTTAAGGCTGTCTTAGAACCTCAGTTCTTTCCTCATGCAGAAGAACTGCTTCTTGTGTCCATTTTATGACTCAGGCTTTTAGTAGCTACTTGGAGAAACTTTGATATAAATTGGTCTATTTGAAAAGTACACCAAGATCTTTATGTTCTGTATGTCAGTCTTAGAAGCAAAAACTTTCTAAGTAACGTAAGCTAGATATTATATGAAATGTGTTTTATTTAAAGAAAAGGGATAGTTTTGGCTTAAAGTAAAAGTACCAGTTCCAGAACAGCAAAAGAGAAAGAAATTACTTCTCTTTTGCCTTTCGAAATGTCTAGGTGGATTTAAATGAATTAGAGCGACCTAATCTTGTCATCTACCACGAGTTAAAAGGTAGGTAGGGTGGGGCAAGATCAGACATTCTCGCCCCCAGCCCTAGTCTCCAAGGTTGTTCAGCTCCAGGGAAGATTTTAAAAGACCCTTTCCAACAAAAGATAAAAAGACAAAAGATAAAAAAAAATTGCTGCTGCACACCCCTGTTCATTGCAGCACTGTTTACAATAGCAAAAAGATGGAAGCATCCAAGGTGCCTATCAATGGATGAATAGATAAATTATGGTATATTCGCACAATGGAATATGACACTTCGATAAAGAACAATGGTGAATCCGTGAAACATTTCATAACATGGAGGAATCTGGAAGACATTATGCTGAGTGAAATTAGTCAGTTGCAAAAGGACAAATAATGTATGAGACCAGTATTATAAGAACTAGAAAAATAGTTTAAACACAGAAGAAAATATTATTTGATGGTTATGAGAGTAGGGAGGGAGGGAGGGAGAGGGATTTTCACTAATTAGTAGATAGGAGCTATTTTAGGTGAAGGGAAAGACAACGAACAATATAGGAGAGGTCAACACAACTGGACTTAACCAAAGCAAAGCAGCTGCCTGAATAAACTGAACACTTCAAAAGCCAGCGTAGCAGGGGCAGGGGTTTGGGGACCATGGTTTCAGGGGACATCTAAGTCAACTGGCATAATAAACTCTATTAAGAAAACCTGTGCATCCCGCTTTGGAGAGTGGCGTCTGGGGTCTTAAATGCCAGCAAGCAGCCATCTAAGATGCATCAATTGGTCTCAACCCACCTGTAGCAAAGGAGGATGAAGAATACCAAAACACAAGGTAATTATGAGCCCAAGAGACAGAAAAAAGAGACAGAAAGGGCCACATAAATCAGAGACTACATCAGCCTGAGACTAGAAGAACTAGGTGGTGCCCGGCTGTGACCAATCGCCAATCTGACACAAAAGTCCTTGCCTTTTTACCAAGTAAGAATACACCCAAAAGACAAACTTTATCTTCAGCAAGCTTTATTTTGCTTGAGTCAAGCAAAAGGAATCAGCTGGGGTCTAAGCCTCTCCAAAAGGCTAGGGCTTATATGGGTTCAGTGGAGACAACAGAGTAATGAATATTTAGTGGACTTCTTTCAAGAGGCAGGTACTTCTCAGAATGGTGGTGCATGTTAATTAGGTAGTGCGCGCATCTGGAATCCAAGATGGAACCCACCGATATTCAAGATGGAGTCCTCTCGGCAGCCCTCGGCATCACTTATGGGATATAGCACAAGTGCACTGATCTTTGGCACTACATCACCATCTTCAGAGGGCTAAGGAAGGTTAAACAGCAGTCATGCTTTGTTCTTCTGCCCATGGAGGAGCCTGTAAAGGGGGAAGGGACTAGAAGAACACTAAAAAGGAGATAATGCATAAACCCAACAAAAACAAAAATTTACAATGCATAGGTTGTTTCAACCTTATGTTGACAGGGTGTGGTTCCCGTTTACTCAACTTCTAGATGGTAATCTTTTAAGAGCCCTTTTGTTCCACCAGTACAGTTAACCCAATCTGACTCATGGCTACAACTGATGACTGCCCTGACAGGGAACACAACAGAGAACCCCTGAGGGAGCAGGAGAGCAGTGGGATGCAGACCCCAAATTCTTATAAAAAGACCAGAATTAATGGTCTGACTGAGACTAGAAGGACCACAGAGGTCATGGTCCCCAGACCTTCTGTTAGCCCAAGACAGGAACCATTCCCAAAGTCAACTCTTTAGACAGGGATTGGACTGGACTATAGGATAGAAAATGATACTGTTGAGGAGTGAGCTTCCTGAATCAAAGAGACACATGAGACTATGTGGGCATCTCCTGTCTGGAGGGGAGATGAGAGGGCAGAGGGGGTTAGAAGCTGGCTGAATGGACACGAAAAGAGAGAGTGGAGGGAAACAGTGTACTGTCTCATTAGGGGGAGAGCAACTAGGAGTATATAGCTAGGCGTATATAAATTTTTGTATGAGAGACTGACTTGATTTGTAAACTTTCACTTAAAGCACAATAAAAATTTTAAAAAATGCTGCTTGCTATAGCTATCAGAAATTAGGTGAATCCCAATCATAAAAGAACTATAAACAAGTTTTCTGTATTGTAAGGGAACTCCAAAAAATAGAAATCACAATGAGACACACCTGAAATGGCCTGGAAGAATGTTTCCAACAGTAGCCAGACACTTAAGGTTATTTCCATATCAATGAATTAATCAATTAAACAGAGGCTTTGTGATTTCCAAAGCCAGCTGATAAAATTAGATTGGGAAAATATGAGAAATAGTAAAAGTCAAACAAAAACTTGGAATATTTAAAGAAATCTGATTTCAATTAGTTATGTTTTATGGTATACAGGCTTAAAATAATTTCTAACACCTTTTAGGTAACTTATTGATGTTAAATTGAGTTAATAGATATTTGTCATAATGTAAGCTTATATACTTTTGTTTTTTATACCACAAGAGAAAGGATATGTATATGTATATTTGGGTCAGCTAAAAAAATAAAAAAATAAGTGAGTTCATTTTTTCCTTTTTAAAAAGGTATGCAGCAAAGACAACATTTAAGAGGTTTATTGAAAGAAGAAATTTATTTAATGTGGTCAAAAGTTTTATCTGTCTGACAGAAGTTTAATGGTTTAATTTATGAGATTTTTTAGGAGCTTTTAATGTTAAATAGCTTATAAAACAAAGAATTAGGTTTTCTGCTGTTAAAATAACAAAATTTTCTTTGATTACTGAGTTGAAGAATTAATCTACTTTTTGTGTAATCTGCCTCAAAGACAAAGGTTTGGCCTTTCGTTAGATAAGATTCCTGAATCGGAAACCAAGCCACATGGCTTTAGGAAAAAAAAGCTAAGGTTTTCATTTTAAATAAGTATTGTTTCACAGTAACTTATGATAAACTCCTGACAAGTTTGGAACTTCATGGAGAGCCACAAAATTTTTATAAAGGAAAATCGTTAAAAAGGGTTATTTAACATGTTATAAATTACATGAAATGTGTTGTTAAAATCAAGAGAAGTGCCTGATTCTTTCTTTTTGGGTTAAAATTTATGTTAGTATTTTCTCTTGTGTTTTTTGCCTAATATTAGACAGCAAACACATAACATTAAGTCATAATTTTATTATTATTTCTTCATTGTTAACTTGGTTGAAACTTCATTTTTTTGAATCTAGCATCTCAAAGCCAAGAGTATGACTGAAGAATTAAAATTATTTACCTGTGAACTTATTTTTTATTACTATTCAGGTATTTAGAGACTTGATAATGTTGGTATATTCTTAGTATATCCCGACTATATGGTGTTATTATTATATCTCAAGATTATTATGTATTGTATCTGAAGCTCTTTAAAAATATGGTTAATGGTTATATTTAGAAATATTTCTGTCTAAAGTTTTTTTAAACTGATTTTATTTGACCTTTATGTCAAGCTTGTATTTAATTTCTATCAGACCTTTCACTATTAAGAGTGTTATATTTATGAATTAATCATGGCCATATTAAGTTTTGTCATCTGCAGATAAGTTTTTATTTTGCTGATTGTCCGAAAACATTTGACCAGAATATCTCCACAAAAAGATAGACTATATTGCATTTGCAAAAAAGGCTGTGACTAGGCTCAGTCAAGGTTTCCAGAACTCTTATGCAGAAGCTGATTGCTTCACAGACTGCGATCGATCCAGAATTACATGGAACAGAAATTAACTACATAAGACAGAGTAAACAAAACAATATTATGGGTCTTGTGTGAGAATACTAATGATGTTTTAAGGTCTTTCTTTCTGGAAATAAGAAATGCTTTAAGGTCCTACTTTCTGGATATAAGAAACCGTTTTCCTCTTTTCTCCTAAATTATCTAACTAAAGCGTTTAGTTATTTTAACATTTGAATTAGAAGTTCCTGTTGGTAAACTTAGCAAAGCTGTAAATATCATAACCAAAGAAGTGTCTGTGTAGGTGGAACAAAGACAGCTGTCAAAAGATTACCATTTAGAAGCTGAGAAAACAAAAATCACACCCTGTCAACATGAGATAAGGTTGAAACAACCCATGAATTACTATCTCCCTCTTAGTGTTTTTCTAGTCCCTTCCCCTTTTACAGGCTCCACATGCACAAAAGAACGAAGTGTGACCACTGTGTAAGCTTCCCTTAGCCCACAGAAAATGGTGATGCAGTGCCGAAATCAGTGTGCCTGTACTATATCCCATAATAAGTGATGCCAAGGGCTGCTGAGAGGACTTCATCTTGTATTCCAGATTCACAGGCAACCTAATTAGTACGTACTGCCATTCTGAGAAGTACCCACCCCCTGAAAGAAACCCACTAAATATTATTACTCTACTGTCCCCACGAAACCCACATAAGCCCTAGCCTTGCTTCCCTTTTTGCATCAGTCTTTTGGAGAGGCATAAGCCCCCACTGACTCCTTTTACTTGTCATAAGTAAAATAAACCTATTAGAGCTGAATCCAAAATTGTCTTCTCTGTGTATCCTTACAATAGAAAGACAAGGACCGTTGAGTCCAGAGGGCCTCTCTTCCCTCGTCAGTAACACTACAATTTTACAAAATGGAATAGCCTTAAATTTCCTATTAGTTCTCTCATGGAATTCTTTGTGCCTTAATAAATGTTGCTGTGTTTATATTAATACAAAATCTTAGGTTTTGAAGAATGTAGTTGCTGCTGAGGCACATGAAAAACTGTTATGCTTATGCATAAACAAACATCTCATGAGGTTTGTTTCCTTGGTTCAAAGACCTTAGGGTCATGGTTTCATTGGTTATATCAGATAATTGGCCTAATATTATTGTTAATGTTTCTGTTCTACCTCCTAATTTACTGTATGTACCTGGTTTTTTTTTTTTTTTTTTTTAACCTGGGATCTTAAAAAACAGATAGTTCCCAATTACCATTTTTTAAGCATTTTTGATCAAAGATTTTATAACAAGATCATGATCCAAAGGAGGGAACCATGAGGGAGTTGTATGTAATTCTCCTGGAATCCAGATTTCTGGCTTTCATGGATATTGGGGCAACCTACATGGGCCATTGCTTTTGGGTGTCTACCCTTTTTTTTTTTTAATTTTTATTGTGCTTTAAGTGAAAGTTTACAAATCAGGTCAGTCTCTCATACAAAAATTTATATACACCTTGCTATATACTCCTAATTGCTCTCCCCCTAATGAGACGGTACACTCCTTCTCTCTACTCTCTATTTTCGTGTCCATTTGGCCAGCTTCTGACCCCCCTCTGCCTTCTCATCTCCCCTCCAGACAGGAGATGCCCACATAGTCTCACGTGTCTACTTGATCCAAGAAACTCACTCCTCCACAGTATCATTTTCTATCCCATAGTCCAGTCCAATCCCTGTCTGAAGAGTTGGCTTTGGGGATGGTTCTCGTCTTAGGCTAACAGAAGATCTGGGGACCATGACCTCTGTGGTCCTTCTAGTCTCAGTCAGACCATTAAGTCTGGTCTTTTTATGAGAATCTGAGGTCTGCATCCCACTGCTCTCCTGCTCCTTCAGGAGTTCCCTGTTGTGTTCCCTGTCAGGGTAGTCATTGGTTGTAGCCAGGCACCATGTAGTTCTTCTGGTCTCAGCCTGTTGTCTCTGGTTTATGCGGCCCTTTCTGTCTCTTGGGCTCGTAATTACCTTGTGTCTTTGGTGTTCTTCATTCTCCCTTGCTCCAGGTGGGTTGAGACCAAGTTGTCTGTCCTTTTGAACCTCAAGCTTTGAGAAAAAAAACAAAACTGATTCCTGAAGGCACTTTGAGCCAAACAATAATCCAGATAAATTGCTCTGGGCATTGTGCTATTTTTTTTTTTTTTTAAGAAATTCAGTCTATTTTGAGAAACAGACTCCAAAGATCAGTAATCAAACTCTCACCCTCTTGGTATACAGAAAATTACATAACTTAAAGAAACCAGGTTCTCGGAGGAGATCAACCTCACGGCTCAGACTCCATTTTGTCTTAGATTCTACTTCTGCTTCTGAGATAGTGACCCATGACTGTTAATAGGTAAACCAAGGAAGGACAGCTTGCCCTCAGGGAGAACACTTAGTCTGTTTTAGGCAGACTAATTGGAGGCCTCCAACAGGAGAAATCCATCCTGTATTATCTTGCTAATCATGTATTCTTTAATGGAAACTTTTTTGTCACACGTAAATTTTTCTGTACCTTCTGTTTTCTCCAGACAAATTTTGTGTGATTAGGGGCAGAGCCAAGATGGCGGACTAGGCAGACGCTACCTCGGATCCCTCTTACAACAAAGACACAGAAAAACAAGTGAATCGATCACATACATAACAATCTACCAACCCTGAACAACAAACACAGATTTAGAGACGGAGAACGAACTAATACGGGGAAGCAGCGATTGTTTCCAGAGCCTGGAGCCAGCGTACCAGTCAGGTACGGCACAAGCACAGAGAGCGGCTCCACCCCCCTGAACTAACCCCGGGAGGGGGACCAGCCGGTTCCACGGGCGGCGTGGGACGCAGCCGGTAGGAGAAGTCCCCGGGAGGCAGTGACTGGTCTTGGAGCAGAAAGAGCAGCATCCGAGCCGGGGAACCGTCCCGCAGGGATTTGGACTGGACGCAGGTACGCCATAAACACGGAGAGTTGCTCCACCCCCCTGAACTAACCCCGGGAAGGGGACCAGCCGGGTCGCGTGGGCGGCGTGGGACGCAGCCGGTAGGAGAAGTCCCTGGGAGGCAGTGACCGGTATTGGAGCAGGGAGAACAGCGTCCCAGCCGGGACACTTGGTCACGGCACAAGCACGGGGACCTGCTCCACCCATCTGAACTAACCCTGGGAGGAGGCCCAACTGGTTCTCGGGGGCGGCAGGGCCACGCGGCTGGAGGGACGAGAAGTCCTCGGGAGGCAGCGACTGATTTTGGAGTCGAGAGTGCACCGTCCCAGTAGGGGAGCCTTGACGCTGGGTGTGGGGCTGGAAGCGGAGGATCTGACCTTGACTCCAGCGGGCCAGACCCCCCGGGGGCAATCTCCACACAGCCAGCACACATAGGGGAGGCGCCCGCAGGAATCTCAGATATAATAGTCATTACAAGCAAGACAAGCAACTCTGGCTATATTCTGAGATGCTACTCTCCTATCTCTCTGTTACCTCCCCCACCCTCCCCAGGCAGCTTCATTAACATCCGAATAGCCTGAGCCAGATGGAGAACTCTGATAGGGATCTGACTGCATTTTTTTTTTTTAGTGGATTTTCTGGAAAAACTAGTTTCCCTGTGATGGCTCGGAGACAACAATCCATATCAAACCACTTAAAGAAGCAGACCATGACAGCTTCTCCAACCCCCCAAACAAAAGAATCAAAATCTTTCCCAAATGCAGATACAATCTTGGAATTATCAGATACAGAATATAAAAAACTAATTTACAGAATGCTTAATGATATCACAAATGAAATTAGGATAACTGCAGAAAAAGCCAAGGAACACACTGATAAAACTGTTGAAGAACTCAAAAAGATTATTCAAGAACATACTGGAAAAATTAATAAGTTGCAAGAATCCATAGAGAGACAACATGTAGAAATCCAAAAGATTAACAATAAAATAACAGAATTAGACAACGCACTAGGAAGTCAGAGGAGCAGACTCGAGCAATTAGAATGCAGACTGGGACATCTGGAGGACCAGGGAATCGACACCAACATAGCTGAAAAAAAATCAGATAAAAGAATTAAAAAAAATGAAGAAACCCTAAGAATTATGTGGGACTCTATCAAGAAGGATAACCTGCGGGTGACTGGAGTCCCAGAACAGGGAGGGGGGACAGAAAACACAGAGAAAATAGTTGAAGAACTCCTGACACAAAACTTCCCTGACATCATGAAAGACGAAAGGATATCTATCCAAGATGCTCATCGAACCCCATTTAAGATTGATCCAAAAAGAAAAACACCAAGACATATTATCATCAAACTCACCAAAACCAAAGATAAACAGAAAATTTTAAAAGCAGCCAGGGAGAAAAGAAAGGTTTCCTTCAAGGGAGAATCAATAAGAATATGTTCTGACTACTCAGCAGAAACCATGCAGGCAAGAAGGGAATGGGACGACATATACAGAGCACTGAAGGAGAAAAACTGCCAGCCAAGGATCATATATCCAGCAAAACTCTCTCTGAAATATGAAGGCGAAATTAAGATATTTACAGACAAACACAAGTTTAGAGAATTTGCAAAAACCAAACCAAAGCTACAAGAAATACTAAAGGATATTGTTTGGTCAGAGAACCAATAATATCAGATATCAGCACAACACAAGGTCACAAAACAGAATGTCCTGATATCAACTCAAATAGGGAAATCACAAAAACAAACAAATTAAGATTAATTAAAAAAAAAATACACATAACAGGGAATCATGGAAGTCAATAGGTAAAAGGTCACAATAATCAAAAAGAGGGACTAAATACAGGAGGCATTGAACTGCCATATGGAGAGTGATACAAGGCGATATAGAACAATACAAGTTAGGTTTTTACTTAGAAAAATAGGGGTAAATAATAAGGTAACCACAAAAAGGTATAACAACTCTATAACTCAAGATAAAAACCAAGAAAAACGTTAACAACTCAACTATCATAAAGTCAAGCACGATGAAAATGAGGATCTCACAATTTACTAAGAAAAACGCCTCAGCACAAAAAAGTATGTGGAAAAATGAAATTGTCAAGAACACACATAAAAAGGCATCAAAATGACAGCACTAAAAACTTATTTATCTATAATTACCCTGAATGTAAATGGACTAAATGCACCAATAAAGAGACAGAGAGTCACAGACTGGATAAAGAAACACGATCCATCTATATGCTGCCTACAAGAGACACACCTTAGACTTAGAGACACAAACAAACTAAAACTCAAAGGATGGAAAAAAGTATATCAAGCAAACAATAAGCAAAAAAGAAGAGGAGTAGCAATATTAATTTCTGACAAAATAGACTTTAGACTTAAATCCACCACAAAGGATAAAGAAGGACACTATATAATGATAAAAGGGGACAATTGATCAGGAAGACATAATCATATTAAATATTTATGCACCCAATGACAGGGCTGCAAGATACATAAATCAAATTTTAACAGAATTGAAAAGCGAGATAGATACCTCCACAATTATAGTAGGAGACTTCAACACACCACTTTCGGAGAAGGACAGGACATCCAGTAAGAAGCTCAACAGAGACACGGAAGATCTAATCACAACAATCAACCAACTTGACCTCATTGACTTATACAGAACTCTCCACCCAACTGCTGCAAAATATACTTTTTTTTCTAGCGCACATGGAACATTCTCTAGAATAGACCACATATTAGGTCATAAAACAAACCTTTGCAGAGTCCAAAACATCGAAATATTACAAAGCATCTTCTCAGACCACAAGGCAATAAAACTAGAGATCAATAACAGAAAAACTAGGGAAAAGAAATCAAATACTTGGAAAATGAACAACACCCTTCTGAAAAAAGACTGGGTTATAGAAGACATTAAGGAGGGAATAAGGAAATTCATAGAAAGCAACGAGAATGAAAATACTTCCTATCAAAACCTCTGGGACACAGCAAAAGCAGTGCTCAGAGGCCAATTTATATCAATAAATGCACACATACAAAAAGAAGAAAGAGCCAAAATCAGAGAACTGTCCCTACAACTTAAACAAATAGAAACTGAGCAACAAAAGAATCCATCAGGCACCAGAAGAAAACAAATAATAAAAATTAGAGCTGAAGTAAATGAATTAGAGAATAGAAAGACAATTGAAAGAATTAACAAAGCCAAAAGCTGGTTCTTTGAAAAAATTAACAAAATTGATAAACCATTGGCTAGACTGACTAAAGAAATACAGGAAAGGAAACAAATAACCCGAATAAGAAATGAGAAGGACCACATCACAACAGAACCAAATGAAATTAAAAGAATCATTTCAGATTATTATGAAAAATTGTACCCTAACAAATTTGCAAACCTAGAAGAAATGGATGAATTCCTGGAAAAACACTACCTACCTAAACTAACACATTCAGAAGTAGAACAACTAAATAGACCCATAACAAAAAAAGAGATTGAAACGGTAATCAAAAAACTCCCCCCAAAAAAAGCCCTGGCCCGGACGGCTTCACTGCACAGTTCTACCAAACTTTCAGAGAAGAGTTAACACCACTACTACTAAAGGTATTCCAAAGCATAGAAAATGACGGAATACTACCCAACTCATTCTATGAAGCCACCATCTCCCTGATACCAAAGCCAGGTAAAGACATTACAAAAAAAGAAAATTATAGACCTATATCCCTCATGAACATTGATGCAAAAATCCTCAACAAAATTCTAGCCAATAGAATCCAACAACACATCAAAAAAATAATTCACCCTGATCAAATGGGATTTATACCAGGTATGCAAGGCTGGTTTAATATCAGAAAAACCATTAATGTAATCCATCACATAAATAAAACAAAAGACAAAAACCACATGATCTTATCAATCGATGCAGAAAAGGCATTTGACAAAGTCCAACACCCATTTATGATAAAAACTCTTACCAAAATAGGAATTGAAGGAAAATTCCTCAACATAATAAAGGGCATCTATGCAAAGCCAACAGCCAATATCACTCTAAATGGAGAGAACCTGAAAGCATTTCCCTTGAGAACGGGAACCAGACAAGGATGCCCTTTATCACCGCTCTTATTCAACATCGTGTTGGAAGTCTTAGCCAGGGCAATTAGGCTAGACAAAGAAATAAAAGGTATCCGGATTGGCAAGGAAGAAGTAAAGTTATCACTATTTGCAGATGACATGATTCTATACACAGAAAACCCTAAGGAATCCTGCAGAAAACTACTGAAACTAATAGAAGAGTTTGGCAGAGTCTCAGGTTATAAAATAAACATACAAAAATCACTTGGATTCCTCTACATCAACAAAAAGAACACCGAAGAGGAAATCACCAAATCAATACCATTCACAGTAGCCCCCAAGAAGATAAGATACTTAGGAATAAATCTTACCAAGGATGTAAAAGACCTATACAAAGAAAACTACAAAGCTCTACTACAAGAAATTAAAAAGGACATACTTAAGTGGAAAAACATACCCTGCTCATGGATAGGAAGACTTAACATAGTAAAAATGTCTATTCTACCAAAAGCCATCTATACATTTAACGCACTTCCGATCCAAATTCCAATGTCATATTTTAAGGGGATAGAGAAACAAATCACCAATTTCATATGGAAGGGAAAGAAGCCCCGGATAAGCAAAGCACTACTGAAAAAGAAGAAGAAAGTGGGAGGCCTCACCTTACCTGACTTCAGAACCTATTATACAGCCACAGTAGTCAAAACAGCCTGGTATTGGTACAACAACAGACACATAGACCAATGGAACAGAATTGAGAACCCAGACATAGATCCAGCCACGTATGAGCAGCTGATATTTGACAAAGGACCAGTGTCAATTAACTGGGGAAAAGATAGCCTTTTTAACAAATGGTGCTGGCATAACTGGATATCCCTTTGCAAAAAAATGAAACAGGACCCATACCTCACACCATGCACAAAAACTAACTCCAAGTGGGTCAAAGACCTAAACATAAAGACTAAAACGATAAAGACCATGGAAGAAAAAATTGGGACAACCCTAGGAGCCCTAATACAAGGCATAAACAGAATACAAAACATTACCAAAAATGATGAAGAGAAACCTGATAACTGGGAGCTCCTAAAAATCAAACACCTATGCTCATCTAAAGACTTCTCCAAAAGAGTAAAAAGACCACCTACAGACGGGGAAAGAATTTTCAGCTATGACATTTCCGACCAGCGCCTGATCTCTAAAATCTACATGATTCTGTCAAAACTCAACCACAAAAAGACAAACAACCCAATCAAGAAGTGGGCAAAGGATATGAACACACATTTCACTAAAGAAGATATTCAGGCAGCCAACAGATACATGAGAAAATGCTCCCTATCGTTAGCCATTAGAGAAATGCAAATTAAAACTACGATGAGATTCCATCTCACACCAGCAAGGCTGGCATTAATCCAAAAAACACAAAATAATAAATGTTGGAGAGGCTGCGGAGAGATTGGAACTCTCATACACTGCTGGTGGGAATGTAAAATGGTACAACCACTTTGGAAATCTATCTGGCGTTATCTTAAACAGTTAGAAATAGAACTACCATACAACCCAGAAATCCCACTCCTAGGAATATACCCTAGAGATACAAGAACCTTCATACAAACAGATACATGCACACCCATGTTTATTGCAGCTCTGTTTACCATAGCAAAAAGTTGGAAGCAACCAAGGTGTCCATCAGCGGATGAATGGGTAAATAAATTGTGGTATATTCACACAATGGAATACTACGCATCGATAAAGAACAGTGACGAATCTTTGAAACATTTCATAACATGGAGGAACCTGGAAGGCATTATGCTGAGCGAAATGAGTCAGAGGCAAAAGGACAAATATTGTATAAGACCACTATTATAAGATCTTGAGAAATAGTAAACCTGAGAAGAACACATACTTTTGTGGTTACGAGGGGGGGAGGGAGGGAGGGTGGGAGAGGGTTTTTTATTGATTAATCTGTAGATAAGAACTGCTTTAGGTGAAAGGAAAGACAACACTCAATACATGGAAGGTCAGCTCAATTGGACTGGACCAAAAGCAAAGAAGTTTCCGGGATAAAATGAATGCTTCAAAGGTCAGCGGAGCAAGTGCGGGGGTCTGGGGAACATGGTTTGCGAGGACTTCTAAGTCAATTGGCAAAATAATTCTATTATGAAAACATTCTGCATCCCACTTTGAAATGTGGTGTCTGGGGTCTTAAATGCTAACAAGCGGCCATCTAAGATGCATCAATTGGTCTCAACCCACCTGGAGCAAAGGAGAATGAAGAACACCAAGGCCACACGACAAGTAAGAGCCCAAGAGACAGAAAGGGCCACATGAACCAGAGACCTACATCATCCTGAGACCAGAAGAACTAGTTGGTGCCCGGCCACAATCGATGACTGCCCTGACAGGGAGCACAGCAGAGGACCCCTGAGGGAGCAGGAGATCAGTGGGATACAGACCCCAAATTCTCATAAAAAGACCAAACTTAATGGTCTGACGGAGACTGGAGGAATCCCGGCGGCCATGCTCCCCAGACCTTCAGTTGACACAGGACAGGAACCATCCCCAAAGACAACTCATCAGAAATGAAAGGGACTGGTCAGCGGGTGGGAGAGAGACGCTGATGAAGAGTGAGCTAATTATATCAGGTGGACACTTGAGATTGTGTTGGCAACTCTTGTCTGGAGGGGGGATGGGAGGATAGAGAGAGAGGGAAGCCGGCAAAATTGTCAAGAAAGGAGAGACTGAAAGGGCTGACTCAAGAGGGGGAGAGCAAGTGGGAGTAGGGAGTGAGATGTATGTAAACTTATATGTGACAGACTGATTGGATTTGTAAACGTTCACTTGAAGCTTAATAAAAGTAGTAAAAAAAACCCAAAAAACAAAAACAAAAAAAATTTTGTGTGATTATGAATATATGTTTTTTGTGTGGTAGATTCAACTAAACTAATTTAAATGATCTCTTTCCAACTGATAATGAATTTACATGGGCGATCTCTTGTTTAGATTGCTCACGAATACACTGGCAATACACTTTGGAAACCTTAGGATTACCTTTAGACATTCATAGTAATGTTGCTAGTAAATACCGGAAATGTAATGGTAATTTGTTACACATTTTAAAATGAAAGTCAGAAGAAAACTCATTGGTCCAACACTCAGGGTATGGTTGGTAATTTAATTCCTACTTATGGTATATTTGAATTGGAGAAATCTTTAAGAAACCTATCAGTTACTGTGGGACAAATAGCAGATGAAACTGCTAGTGGGATGAAAACACAACAGTGATCTCTGACCTCATAAGCCAAGGTGACATGAGATAACAAAATAGCCTTAGATTTTTTATTTATTGGTCCAAGAAAAGTAGTCTGTCCTGCAGCAAATACCTCTTGTTGCATTTAGATAAATAACACAGGAGAAGAACAAGATATACATGGAATTGGATAGGAAGCTACTTGGTTACACACTGTAACACCCTTACAAACACCAGATTTATTTGGTTGGTTACTGTCAGGAATAAGTACATGGGTTAGATCACTACTACTTAGTTTATATCCTGATAGTATTAGGCATAATATTTATCCTCTACTGTCTTACACACCTAACATGCAAAAGAAAGTGTGGGGCTAAAATGTTGATGTACATTGAGGCTGCTCACTTTGGCAATGTTGTTGTTGAGAACATAACTCTTAAGATCCTGGTGAAGAACCAGATGGTATCTGGTGAAAAACCAGCCCTGTGAGTTTAAAGAACCTATGGTTGCCATCTAGGAGCTCGACTAAGTCCAGGTATTGATCATCCATGTGTTATCTCTAATCTCCCATCAAAAGGAAGGAATGATTTAGGAAATTATATTGGAGTCATTATTCCCTGTCCTTGAGTATAGAGAATGTGACCCAGCTGGAGCTGGGCTTACAATGGCTCACAAGGACATATCAACTGGGCCCTGAGGTATAAAGATAACAGAATAATCTTGAAAAGTATCTTTTAGGGAACCTTTCACATAAGGCAGAACATAAAAGACTTTCCTCTCTTATCTTCTTCTATTAACATTAGAAAAAAAAATTAGTGAATAGAAATTTGTGGGACCAATGAAGACCCTTCTGACTGTTGTTACTGAAACCTGGACCAATGATTGTTGAGAGGGACAATTCAAAATGTAAGATCATAGCTTCTAGCCAATCTGTGAAAAGGTGAAGCTTTCAATGGTTTTGCCCATCTTGTTGTGTTAATATATACTGATGACTGTAATATTCTTTGGACTAGGACAGACATGGCTGTGGCAGTGTGCTTGTCCGTTTTCCCATTCTTGCTTATTCTGTAATATTCTCTGGACTTGGGCAGACATTAGCTCTGGCAGCACCGGGCGTGTCCACTTCTCAACTTCTGTCTTTTTGAATATATGCAGAATAAGTTTCTTTTTGCTTTACTAAACTTTGTGATGTCTTTTCCCCTACAACAATAGTAAGCAGAATCAAGAAGTTATACATATTCATGATTTTTGCTGATTATTCATTGCGGGGCAGGGCTAGGAATTGGCATGGAAGCGACTGTCACATTTCTTTTCTGAAGTGCGCTTGGCTTCCGCAGATGACGTAAGTCCGGTGATTTTTCGTTCTTTGGCATAAGTCTTTTGGGTTCTTGACATGAGTTTTCTGATTTATCTGCGCATGTCTGGTGGTCTGGTGCTGGTTTTTCTTGGAACTTGATGACTTTTGGCTGCCGAATTACACTGAAGTTAAAACAGTGTAAATAAGAAGTGGTTAGACACTGATCTGAAGCCCCGATACAGCCTGCTTTTATTGTGAGGGCAGGAGTGCGGTTTAGCAACCACCTTACATGCATTTCTCATCCAGCAAAATCCGGGCTTTTATCCGGTTTGAGGACCAGAAAGTAAAAAGCAGCTAGCCCTCTGCCCCCATAAACACCGTTATTCTGATCGGATGTCAATAAACACTTTTTTTTTAGGCCAGAGTGGTGTGGTGTTACACTTGTGCGCTCCCAGTGAGTTGTCTCAGCAGAGGAGACACAGCGGCGCCCTGGGTTAGGTAAACCCCCGCGATGAGTGGTTTCGGTTTTCTTTCCCGACCCAGCCGTGGTGACTAAAGTCTGTGCGGAGCCGGGGGTCCTGCGCAACTATGATCGTGAGTCCTAGGGCCAAAGGCGAGAGTGGAGGGAGAACAAGGAGTTTATGGGACAGAGCAGAGGCGGCTGGAGGCTGGCGGGGAGGGGCTTTCTACCGCGGTAGACTTTGAAGTTTGATGAGGAACCTGCTGCGCAGCCGGATTCCTCCCCAACCCGAAAGACCCGCGTTCAAAAGCAAGGGGCAACTTGGCGCTATTTCTCGTTAAAATTGTCTTTAATGCCTTGGAACAAGCCTAGTTTATTATTATTACTAAACTATTGAAAGTGTGGGGAGGGGCGAGCTGAGCAAGTTTGCGGAACAGCCACCTCTAGGAAGTCCCCCGAGAAGGGTCGTCATCATGGAGGACAGGGCTCTGGACCAGCTGTCAGGGTGGCTGGGTTCCATCTCCCTCTCTGCCCCTTACTACCCTGGGACTTCCAACAATTAAAATAATCTCTGTGAGAATGATTTTTTCTTATCCTTAAAATGACACAGTCAGGACCTTCATCCCTGCTGTCCAAACCTAAGGGGTTGGCCCAGCACTAAACCTAGGAACTCCGGTTCATAGATTTTGGCTGTGACTGGGCATAAGGATATGAAAAGCCCTCACGTGGTTCTAATAAACAGGCACATTTGAGGACCACTGACTAGATGTTCCAACCAGGAGGGGTGTGTGGAGATAAGACAAAACTTTCAGGGGAAGGGAGCTTTAGGTTGACAATATTATTATTAAGATGTAATTCACACACTACAAGATTCCGCTTTATAAAATCCTACACAAAAGAGTACAAATCAATGGTTTTTAGTATATTCACAGGGTGTGCAACCATCACCACTATCTAATCAGGATGATCATTAAAGGTATGGAGATGTTTGATGATGGGTCTCAAGGCAGAGGTGAGGGTATTCCATGGCAGGGAGACTACTTCAGCAGTGGCATCCTGGTGGGACAGGGTAAGACTGGGGGAGTCCATTTTGACAGCAACTAGGGGTGATGCCAGACAGCAGATTCATGCAGCTGTGCTGGGCTTTGGGTGGTAGAGTAAGGTATTATGTGTTAAATTCAGGAGATGGGAAGCTGTGGTGGTTTTGTGGCCTTGAGGTTTTATCTGGGTGCAGGGATGGAGTTTAGGAAGCCTGGGCAGTATTCTAGGCCGAAGGAACACGAACACCTGGACTTGGGTGGTGCCAGTGGGATTGGAAAAGGGGTGGAGCTGCTTACTGTCAGTACATGAGAGATAAGAGAGAGGGGGGAGTCAGAGGGGACCCAGGATCGTGATGCTGATAAGAGCAATCGGGGAGGGAGAGATTGGGGTGGTGGGAGAGGGTTAGGGTTTCTCTGTAGACCTGTTGGGTTTGAGGGCAGTGGTACCTGGAGACACAGATGTCCTGAAACAGAAGTCTACAGAGATATTGGTATTGCCATGGACCATGAGGAGTCACCTCATTGGGCTTGTGACCACCAGGGCTGAAAAGCACAGCCACCCTGGGTGAACACAGACACTTACAGGATGTGACCAGAAGCAGAAACCCTGGATGAAAGTGAAACTCATTGGGAGGAGAAGGAGGGGATTATAGTGGCTGAAACTTCTAAGGGAGTTTGGAGTGTGACTGATTCAACTGTGGAAGGTGCTTCTGAGAGGCAGAGTGGCTGAAATCTGCAAATAGGGGTCGGTGGGGACGTGGCCAGTCAGGCTGTGCGTGGTCGTGGGTGCGTGTGTTGGGAGAATGACGACGCGGTTTATCTCTGGAAATTAGTCCTGAATGATAAAGCAAGCACCAGGCAGCCATGTGGTGGTGTGTGGTGGCCAGGTATTACGAGTCTGGGAAGACCCAAGCTGCTCCGCAGGCGGGAAGTTGCCTTTGCAAGGAGTGTGGTGGTGACCTGGATGGACTTCTGGGATTTGGGCTGAAGCGCTCAGCTGCTCAGCGTTGTCCCTGCACCGTTTGGCTTAGCACCCCAGCGAGTCTAACCTACCTGGGGAGACGGCCCACAGGCTCTTCTCACCTCTGGTTCTTTTTTTTTTTTTTTTTTCTTCTAAATTTAACAAAGTCCTCCCTATTAGTTCCTAGAGCTGCTGTAACCCAAAACCCAAACCAAACCCACTGTCTTGGAGTTGATTCCGACTCATAGTGACTCTATAGGACAGAGTAGAATTGCCCCATAGGGTTTCCAAGGCTGTAGTCTTTGCAGAAGCTGACTACCACATCTTTCTCCCACAGAATGGCTGGTGGGTTTGAACCGCCTACCTTTCAGTTACCAGCCAAACACTTTAACCATCGCGCCACCAGGGCTCCTGCTGCTGTAACAAGTACTACAAATTAGATGGCTTATAAGAACAGACATTTTTGGTCTCACAGTTCTGTTGTTGCTGTTGCTGGGTGCCATCAAGTCGATTCGAACTCATAGCGAGTTCATATGACACAATAGAACTGCCCCCTAGGGCTTTCTTAGCTGTAATCTTTACAGATGCCGAATGCCCGGTCTTTCTCCTGCGGAGCCGCTGGGTGGGTTCAAACCATCAATCTTTTTGGTTAGCAACCGAACTCTTAACCGTTATATCGCTTCTGCTTCCTTACTGCATCTGACTTTGTTTTGCATCTGGTGTACAGTTCCGAGTTCTTGGCCTCCCCCCCCCCCCTTGATTAAGCTTACCAACAGAACTTCTATTCCAAATCCACAAGCGTAGTCCCGCCCTTCCGAGCTGTAACCACCTTGAGGGCCGGAAACTTTACTGACCACTTTCGCCAGCGGGTGCCCGCGCGCAGAGCTCGGCCTCTGTTGAAGCCCACGGCGGATTTGGCCGTGATGGGGTGCTGCGTCCTGCCGGTCCTTTTCAGGGCGGTCTTCTCGCACCGCTGGGAATACACGGGTTTGTCTTGACTTTTGTTTTGCTCTTTGTCCCCAGATCAAGTGTGGCTACATGACCCGGACTGACACCAGAGGGCGCCAAAAGACCACAGTGGCGCCTGGCAGTTCTGCTTTCAGTTTCTGTTGTCAGCTTCTGAGTGCACTGGTTATTAACCTGCCGGGGCCTAGACTTTTCTTTTTTGGGGAACATTTTATTGTGCTTTAGGTGAAAGTTTAGATAGCAAATAGTTTCTCCATCAGTATTTCATACACAAATTTTTCCGTGACATTGGTTGCAATCCCCACAATGTGTCAGCATTCTCCCCATTTCCTCCCCCAGTTCCTGTTACCATTTGTGAGGTTTCCCTGCCCTCTCTGCCTTTTCATCTTTGCTTTTGGTTAAACGCTGCACTTTCGGTCTCATGGAGTTGATTATTCTAAGGAGCACATTCCTCACCGGTGTTATTGTTTATTTTATAGGCCAGGCTGAGAGGTGGCCTACAGGAATGTCTTAGAAGGTTGTCTTACGGCGGGTGTCTGGAGATTCCTCCTAGGGGCAGATTAACCAGTAAGCAAGATATGCACCAGTTTATATTAAGCAAGGTGCACAGAAGCTTACTTGTGTTTACTTGCTAACAAAGGTGTGCTGAAAATTTTTACAACAGATTAGTAAGGACACACAAGTAAGCCCGTGTATACCTTACTTATTGAGTAATCTGGCCCTGGCTCCTCCAGTGTCTACCAGACCAGTAAGTCTGGTCTTTTTTCTTTCTTTTTTATGAATTTGAGTTTTGTTCTGCATTTTTCACCCATTCCAACTGAAACCTTCTATTGTGATTGAGGTTAGAGTGGTGGGTAGTGGTGGTAGCTGGGCACCATCTAATTTTTCTGGTCTCACATTAGAGGAGGCTGTGGTTAATGTGGGCTATTAGTCCCTTGGACTAATTGCTTCCTTAAGTCTTCAGTTTTCTTTCTTCTCCTTTGCTCCAGGGAGGAAGAGAGCAATAGTTGCATCATTGATGGCCACTCACAAGCTTTTAAGACCCCGGATGTTATTCACCAGACTAGGATACAGAACACTGTCTTTATGAACTGGGTTATGCCAATTGACCTCGATGATCCCCCAGACTATGGTCTTTACTCTTCAAGCCAGTTAGCTCAGCCTCACGAGGTGTTTGTTTATGTCTAAGAAGTTTCCATAACCGTGCCCCCTAAGTGCTCTATTATATATATGAATATATATGGTGCACTTACAAATATATATGCAGAAATATCCACAGCCATATCTGCATAAGCACACTGGTGTGTTTCCCTACGACTTCCCATACCTGTTTGACATTCATATCTATGTATCCTCTCGTAAATTATTGTTTGTTATCACTGTTGTTGCAGAATTGTATATGCTATAGTATTTCCTGTACGTGAACACTTTATTTCTTTGTATGTCTCTGTCTTCCTTTATCTTAGTCCCATTGTGCTGATTTCCCCTATATTGTATATTGTCTTTCCCTTTACGAATATTAACATGTATTTTTTTTTTTACTATCCAGTTAGTGATTCTCCCTCCCTTTCTTTCCTATCCCTGGTAATCATCAAAGAATGTTTCTCTTTGTGTTTAAACTTTTTCTTTACCTTTTATAACAGTAGTCTCATATAATATTAGCTCTTTTGTGATTGGCTTATTTCACTCAGCATAATGTTTTCCAGATTCACCCATGTGGTGAGATGTTTCGAGAATTCATCATTGTTCTTTATCATTGCGTAGTATTCCATTGCGTATATGTACTACAATTTGTTTATCTATTCGTACCTTGATGGGTACTTAGGTTGTTTCCATCTTTTTGCTATTATGAAGAATACTGCAATGAACATGTTGTTGCTCTTGTTGTTAGGTGCTGTCGAGTCGATTCTGACTCATAGAGACCCTACGCACAACAGACAAAACACTGCCCAGTCCTGTGCCATCCTCACAATCATTGTTATGCTTGAGCCCGTCATTGCAGCCACAGTTTCAGTCCATTTTTTTTGAGTCTTCCTCTTTTTGCTGACCCTCTACTTTACCAAGCATGGTGTCCTTCTCCAGGGACTGGTCCCTCCTGATAACGTGTCCAAAATACGTGAGATGAAGTCTTAGCATCCCCATTCCTGAGGAGTATTCCAGTTGCACTCATTCCAAGACAGATTTGTTCGTTCTTCTGGTAGTGTGTGGTATAGTTAATATTCTTTGCCAACACCATAATTCAAAGTCCTCAATTCTTCTTTGGTCTTCCTTATTCATTGTCCAGCTTTCACATGTATATTACCAAATACCAAACCCAACCCACTGCCATCAAGTTGATTTTAACTCACAGTGACCCTATAGGACAGAGTAGAACCGCCAGATAGGGTTTCCAAGGAGCACCTGCTAGATTGGAACAGCAAGCCTTTTGGTTAGCAGCAGTAACTCTTAACCACTACTCCACCAGGGTTTCCACATGTATATTAGATGATTGAAAACCCCATAACTTGAGTCAGGCACACCTTAGTCCTCAAAGTGACATCTTTGCTTTTTATCATTTTAAAGAGGTCTTTTGCAGCACATTTGTCCAATGCAATATGTTGTTTGATTTCTTGGCTCCTGTTTTCATGGGTGTTGATTGTGGATCCAAATAAAATGAAGTCTTTGACAACTTCAGTATTTTCTCTGTTTATCATGATGCTGTTTATTTGTCTAGTTGTGAAGATTTTTGTTTTATGTTTAAGGTGCAATCCATACTGAAGACTGTAGTCTTTGATCTTTGTCAATAAGTGCTTCAAGTCCTCTTTCAGCAAACAAGGTTGTGTCATCTGCATATCTTAGGTTGTTAATGAGCCTTCCTCCAGTCTTGATGGTGCGTTCTTCTTCATATAGTCCAGTTTTTCAGATTATTTGCTGAGCATAAACCAAAAAAACCAAACCTAGTGCCGTCAAGTCGATTCCAACTCATAGCGACCCTATGGGACAGAGTAGAACTGCCCCGTAGAGTTTCCAAGGAGCACCTGGATTTGAACTGCTGACCCTTTGGTTAGCAGCCATAGCACTTAACCACTACGCCACCAGGGTTTCCTTGCTGAGCATACAGATCGAATAAGTGTGATGAAAGGATACAACCCTGCTGCACACCTTTCCTGACTTTAAACCACGCAGTGTCCCCTTGTTCTGTTCGAAGGACTGCCTCTTGGTCTGTACACAGGTTCCTCATGACCCCAATTAAGTGTTCTGGGATTCCCAATGAACATGGGTGTGTGTATGTCTATTTGCGTGACAGCTCTTATTTCTCTAGGATATGTACCTAGGAATGGGATTGCTGGATCACATGGTATTTCTATTTCTAGCTTTTTAAGGAAACACCAGATCATTTTCCATAGCAGTTGTACTGTTTTACATTCCCACCAGCAGTGTATAAGTGTTCCAGTCTCCCCAGAGCCTTGCCAGCATTTATTGTTTTCTGCTTTTTTTTTTTTTGATCAGTGCCATTGTTGCAGGGTGAAATGATATCTCATAGTAGTTTTGATTTGCATCCGTCTAATGGCTAATGGGAGCCCTGGTGGTGCAGTGGTTAAGAATTCTAACCACTGGGTAGGCAAGAACTGGTTGGCAGTTCAAATCCACCAGCTGCTCCTTGGAAGCCCTATGGGGCACTTCTACTCTGTCCTATAGGTTTGCTATGAGTTGGAATGAACTTGACGGCAACAGGTTCTGTTTATTTTGGTTAATGGCTAATGGGAGCCCTGGTGGCCCAGTGGAAACTCTGTTGGCATAGTGGTTAAGAGCTATGGCTGCTAACCAAAAGGTCAGCAGTTTGAATCACCAGGCGCTCTTTGGAAACCCTATGGGGAAGTTCCACTCTGTTCTACAAGGTCCTATAGGGTTGCTATGAGTCGGAATTGACTCAACAGCAACAGGTTTGGCTTTTTTTTGGTTAATGGCTAATGGGAGCCCTGATGGCACAGTGGTTAAAAGTTCTAACCACTAGGTCAGCAACAAATAGTTGGCAGTTCGAATCCACCAGCCACTCCTTGGAAACCCTATGGGGCACTTCTACTCTGTCCTATAGGTTCACTAAGAGTCGAAATTGACTCAACAGCAACTGGTTTGGTTTTTTTTTTGGCTTAGTGGCCAGTGAAGGAGCCCTGGTGTTGCAATGGTTAAGTACTCGGCAGCTAATCCACAAGTTGGTGGTTTGAACCCACCAGACACTTCATGGGAAAAAGGTATGGCAGTCTGCTTCCGTAAAGATTTACAGCCTTGGAAACCCTATGGGGCAGTTCTACTCTGGCCTATAGGGTTGCTATGAGTCAGAATCTACTGGACGGCAACAGATTTGGTTAGGTTTTTAATGGCTTATGATTGCCAGCATCTCTTCATGTGTTTGTTAGCCACCTGAATGTCCTCTTTGGTGAAGTGTCTGTTCATGTTCTTTGCCCATTTTTTAATTGGATTGTTTGTCTTTGATGCTGAGGTGTTGAAGTTTTCTGTAGATTTAAGAGATTACACACTTGCCGGATATGTCACTACCACATTTTTTCCCCCAGTCTGTAGGTTCTCTTTTTACTCTTTTAGATAAGTCTTTTGATGGGCATAGGTATTTAATTTTTAGGAGGTCCGAGTTATCTCGTTTATCTTCTGCAGTTTGTGCATTTTTAAGTTACGTTTCATAGTCTATTTATGCCATAAATAGGGTCCCTAGATTTGTCTCTATGTTTTCTTCCATAAACTTTATTATTTTAGGTTTTACATTTAGGTCCTTGATCTATTTTGAGTTAATTTTTGGGTATAGTGTGAGATATGGATCCTGTTTCCTTTTTCTACAAGTGGAAATCCAGTTTTGCCAGCACCATTTGTTAAAGAGACTGTATCTTTCCCATTTAATGGACATTGGCCCTTTGTCGAGGATCAACTCTCCCTACTTGGATGGATTTACTTCTGGGTTTTCAGTTCTGTTCCATTGGTGTACATGCCTGTCATTGTACCAGTACCGGTCTGTTTTGACAACCCTGGCTGAATAGTAGGCTCTGAGATAAGTAAATGTGAAGCCTCCTACTTTGTTCTTCTTCTTTGATAGTTCTTTATTTATCTGAGCAGTTCTTTCCTTTCCATATAAAGTTGGTGATTAGTTTTTCCATTTCATTAAAGAATGTTGTTGGAATTTGGATCAGAGTTGCATTATATCTATAGATTGCTTTGGGTAGTATTGACATTTCCGTAATGTAAAGTCTTCCTATCTATGAGCATGGCGTGTTTTTCCATTTATGTAGGTCTCTTTTGGTTTCTTGCAGTCGTGTTTCGCATTTTACATTGTATAAGTCTTTTACATCCCTGGTTAGACTTGTTGTTGTTGTTAGGTGCTGTCAAGTCGATTCTGACTCAGTGACCTATGTACAACAAAACAAAACACTGCCTGGTCCTGCACCATCCTCACAATCGTTGCTATGTTTAAGCCCATCATTGCAGTCACTGTGTTAATCCACCTCGTTGAGGGTCTTCCTCTTTTTTGCTGAGCCTCTACTTTACCAAACATGATGTTCTTCTCCAGGGACTGTTATTGTTAGGTGCTGTCGAGTTGGTTCTGACTCATAGCGATCCTATGTGCAACAGAACAAAACACTGCCCAGTCCTGCGCCATTCTCATGACAGTTGTTACGCTTGAGCCCATTGTTGCAGCCACTGTCTCAATCTATCTTGTTGAGGGTTTTCTCTTTTTCACTGACCCTCTACTTTACCAAGCATGATGTCCTTCTCCAGGGGCTGATCCCCCCTGCTTCAATTCCTCTTCACTTTCAGCAAGTACGGTTGTGTCATCTGCATATCACAGGTTGTTAAGGAGTCTTCCTACAATCCTGATGCTGCTTTCTTCTTCATATAGTCCAGCTTCTGGGATTATTTGCTGAGCATACAGATTGAATAAGTTTGGTGAGAGGATACAATCCTGACACACATTTTAAACTGCTGATTTTAAACCACACAGTACCATCTTGTTCTGTCGGTCTATGTACAGGTTCTGTATGAGCACAATCAAGCGTTCTGAAATTCTCATTCTTTGCAAAGTAATCCATAATTTGTTATGATTCACACAGTTCAATGCTTTTGCATAGTCAGTAAGACACAGGTAATCATCTTTCTGGTATTCTCTGATTTCAGCCAAGACGCATTTGACATCAGCAAGGATATCCTTTGTTCCACATCTTCTTCTGAATTTGGCTTGAATTTCTGGTGGTTGGTTCCCTGTCAATGTATTGTTGCAACCGTCCTTTAATTATCTTCAGCAAAACTTTACTTGTTGTGATATTAATGATATTGTTTGATAATTTCTGAAATACATTGGATCACCTTTCTTTGGGATGGGCACAAATATGGATCTTTTCCATTCGGTTGACCAGGTAGCTGTCTTCCAAATTTCTTGGCATAGATGAGTGCTTCCAGCATTTCATGTGTTTGTTGAAACATCTCAATTGGTATTCCATCAATTCCTGGAGCCTTGTTATTCTCCAGTACCTTCGGTGCAGCTTGGACTTCTTCCTTCAGTACCATCAGTTCTTGATCATATGCTACCTCCTGAAATGGTTGAATGTCAACCAATTCTTCTTGGTACAGTGGCTCTGTATATTTCTTCCACCTACCTTTGATGCTTCCTGCATCATTCAATATCTTGCCCATAGAATCCTTCAATATTACAACTTGAGGCTTGAAACTTCTCTTCAGTTCTTTCAGCTTGAGAAATAATGAGTGTGTTCTTCCCTTTTGGTTTTCTAACTCCAGGTGTTTCCATATTTTGTTATAATAGTTTACTTTGTCATCTCGAACTGCCCTTTCAAATCTGTTCAAAGCAACCTGAGAGTTTCCAAGGAGCAGCTGGTGGATTAGAACTGCTGACCTTTTGGTTAACAGCTGAGCTCTTAACCACCGTGCCTCCAGGGCTCTGATGGACAAGTGGTGGCTAGTTATATTCATTCCTAACTATTTTATCTTTTGGGGTGCTATGGTAAATGGTATTGTTTTCCTGATTTCCTTTTAGGAGTTCTCTTAATTTGTGTAGAGGAATCCAACTGATTATTGTATGTTCATCTTGTAATCTGCCACTATGCTTAATGCTTCTATTAGTTCCAGTAGTTTCCTTATGGAATCTCTGGGATTTTCTATGTGTGGGATCATATCATCTGTGAATAGGTATAGTTTTACTTCTTTCTTACCAGTGCAAATGCCTCTTATTTCCCTTTCTTGCCTTATTGCTCTAGCTAGGACTTCCAGTACAATACTGAATAAGAGTAGTGATAAAGGGCATCCTCATCTTGTTCCCATTGTAAAAGGGAATGCTTTCAGTCTCTCTCCACTGAGAATAATGATGGATGTTGGTTTTGTATCTGTACCTGTAATTATGTTCAGGAATTTCTGTTCTATTCCTATTTGTGAAGGCAAATCTGTATCCAGAGTAAGTGTTTATTTCAGTAAGAATAAAACTCTGCCCTTTTTAAGATGGAAGTGGTCCAATGTAATCAACCTGCCACTAGGTTGCTGGCTGATCACCTCAAGGAATGTTGCCATAGCAGGGAGTAAGTGTTGGTTTCTGCTGCTGGCATATTGGGAACTCATCAGTGGCTGTAGCCAAATCGGCCTTGGTGAGTGGAAGTCCACAGTGCTAAACCCATGCATAACCTCCATCTCTGTCACCATGGCCACTTTGTTTATGGGCCCACTGAACAATAAGGGGAGTGGCTGGGGAAAGATGACTGGCTTCCACAGAACGCGTCATCCTATCCACTTAATTGTTAAAATCCTCCTCTGCCAAGATCACCCTTTGGTGAGCATTCACATGAGACACAAATATCTTCACTTCTTTGGCCCATTCAGAGAGGTCTATGCACATGTCTCTTCCTCATACCTCCTTGTCACCAATTTTCCAGTCATGTTCCTCCCAAGTCCCTGACCATCCAGCCAAACCATTGGCCACAGCCCACGAATCAGTATACAATCACATATTTGGCCATTTCTCCTTCCAAGCAACATGAATAACAAGGTGCACCGCTAGAAGTTCTGTCCATTGGGAGGGTTTTTTTTCACCACTGACCTTCAGGGAGGTCCCAGAAAGGGGCTTTAGTGTTGCCACTGTCGACTTTAGAGTGGTGCCTGCATATCATGAAGAACCATCTGTAATCCATGCTCAAGTTTTGTCTTCTGAAGTCAACAGATCATAAGGAACTCCCCATGAGGCCGTAGGTGCAGATTGGGAGATGGAAGGTAATGTGGCAGGAGTGGAGATTTTGGGCATTTAAGCTACTTCCTCATGCAACTTACTTGTGCCTTCTGGCCCTTCTTGGGCCTGATCTCACATATACCACTTCCATTTAATGATGGAGTGATGCTGTGCACATCTGACTTTATGGCTTTGTGGGTCAGACAACACCCAATTCATGATGGGCTCCTTTGGCTGTGTGGTGACTTGGTGTTCCATGGTTAAGTGTTCAGTCTCTATTAAGGCCCAGTAACAAGCCAAAAGCTATTTCTCAAAAGGAGAGTAGTTTTTGTTACCAAACCCGGGAAGCTGGGTCCTTGTCCAGCACACTCAGACTTGCCAATCATCTGGACACCAGTCTTTGAGAAAGAGAAAGTAAATTTATTGCAATGTGCAGAGCAAGGAGCTTGCAAGAAGTGTCTCAGATCTGACTCCCTGAGCTACAGGGAGGCAGGGCTTACATGTGATTTGGACAGTATTAGCATACCGGGAGGGAAAATTCTAGAAGGCAGCCAGGAAACAGGAGGTGATGTGGTTCTTGTTGGACATTTCCTTTGGAATAGGGTCAGGTGATTATTTTTCTTCGGATTCATTCCTCCTGTTGCTTCGTCCTCTGTTGAAGTCAATTAGCAATCACAGCTGGCCCTTCTGCACATGCAGGGTGGGCCAAATCTGATTTGGGCTAGTTTAAGGACTCAAGGAAATTTACTGGCATGCTTAGGATCAGGTTACATTCACTGGAGAGGATGGCAGGGCTTTGCTCCAAAATCTTAAGGGTCTGCATTGTGATTCACCAATAGGGGCCTGCCAAAGACTGCAGACAGCATCTCTGTCTGCCACTGACACTTTAGGCACCATTGGATCAGTCAGATCATATGGCACAAGTGGCATAGTGGCTTGCATAGCAGCCGGAGCCTGTTGCAGAGCCTTCTCTTGCTCTGGGCCCCACTCAAATTTAGCAGCTTTTTGAGTCACTTGATAAATAGGACAGAGTAGCACAAGTGAGGCATGTGTTGCCTCCAAAATCCAAAGAGGCCCACCAGGCCTTGTGCTTCTTTTTAGCTGTGGGAAGAACCAATGCAATAACTTATCTTTCACTTTGGAATGAATATCTTGATATGCCCCATGCCCCTAGAAATTTCACTGAGGTGGAATTGTCAGGTTAATTTCCCAACCGGTTAGCATGCAAATGTTTTATCAATAATTCCAGAGTTATTGACACTTCTTCCTTACTACGTTCAATCAGCATGGGGTCATCAGTGTAATGCACCAGTGTGACGTCTTGTGGGAGGAGAAGGTGATCAATGTCCCTGTGGACTAAATTATGACATAGGTTTCGAGAGTTCACATACCTTGAGGTAGGACGGTGAAGGTGCATTGCTGGCCTTGCCAGCTGAAGGCAAACTGCTTCTGGTGGTCTTTCAAAACAGGTTTGTAGAAAAGGCAGTAGCTATATCAATAGCTGCATACCAGGCACCAGGAGATGTATTAATTTGCTCAAGCAGTGAAACCACACCTGGAACGGCAGTCGCAGTTGGAATCACCACCTGGTTAAGTTTTCGATAATCCACTATCATTCTCCAAGGTCCATCTGTTTTTTGCAAAGGCCAAATAGGCTAGTTGAATGTGGATGTAGTGGGAGTCACCACCCCTGCATCCTTCAAGTCCTTGATAGTGGCAGTAATCTCTTACGTCACCCTAGGAATATGATGTTGCTTTTGGTTTACTATTTTCTTGGGTAGGAGCATGCCTACCTAGGAATGGATTCCACTTGGCTACCATAATAGCCCTAACTCCACTTGTCAGGGACCCAATTTGGGGGCTCTGCCAGTTACTGAGCATATCTATTCCAATTATGCATTTTGGAACTGGGGAAGTCACTACAGGATAGGTTTGGGAACCCACTGGACCCACTGTGAAACAGACCTGAGGTAAAACAAAAAAACCAAAAAAGGAAACCCTGGTGGTGTAGTGGTTAAGAACTATAGCTGCTAACCAAAAAGACAGGCCTGAGGTAAGACTCCATTAATAATCTGACCTCCATACATCCCCACTATGACTGGTGGGCAACAGTGATGTTTTGGGTCTCCTAGAATTGGTGTCAATTCAGAGCCAGTATCCAGTAGTCTCCCAAAAGTCTGATTATTTCCTTTTCCCCAATGAACTGTCACTCATAAAAGGCTGTAGATCCCTTTGGGAAAGGCTGGGAGAATGATGAACAGTTTCACATTTTTGGCAGTGTAGTGGGTTCCTTCCTGTAGGGGACCCGGCCTCCTGTTCATTCAAGGGGTTGTGGGTCTGTAATCTCACTCAAGTCTGGGAACTGACTGAGAGGCCATGACTCTCTATTCTGGTGATTTGAATTAGATTATAGTTCATTTGATGTAGAATTCTTTGGCTTGTACAGATTAAGTAAATATTCAGTAGGTTTCCCATCTATTTCACTCCTAGGGACACCATGACTAAGTAGCCAAAACCATAAGTCCACATGAGTCAGACTGTTCTGATTACTGCTTTGACTTCGTTGCCCATTACTGTAACCACTCCAACCTTGTCTTTGTTGATTGAGTGTTACCACTTGGCCCCTACCACCACAGGGTCCAATCAGTGCCATTGCAGTTAGGTGTCTTAATTCAGCTAAGGCAGCTCCTGTTGTCAAATTTGACTTACATAATATAGAATCAAAGCAGTCTTCAAGGAGGCTGCAGCTCCCTTCACAAATTTGTTCCTCACTGTTGTGGTAAAAGTTGTATCCTCTGGGCAGTCCATGTGTGAGTCTGTGGATCTAACATGATAAATCCACTCTAGCATGTCAATTTCCCTAAACATTTGGATATCTCTACAGTAAACCAAGGCAGATCTGGTACTTCAACTTGATTTTATGTAGGCCACCAAGTAATCCATGCTTCAGCAACCCAACCAAATAAGCTATTAGTTAGACCCTTTCCTAACCTCTCGAGCTGAAACACTGAATGAAGAATCTGTACCTGGTGGGCCCATATCAATAAACTCAGACTGATCCATCGTTATGTTCCTTGCACCATTATTCCACACCCTTAATAGGCATTCCTACACATATTCCCCAGCTTTCTGTTTGTTCATATCTGATTCTTTATTCTGGTCACTTGCTGGAGCCATCTTGTCCTGCTCTTTTTTTTAAAATATGTTTTTATATTGTCTACTGTCTCCGAGACATTAATATATTATTTTGTTTATTGATTAGTTGTATGTTCATTTGTTTTTCCCTGTTTCTTTGTTTTGTTTTGATACGTCAGGGCTGGCAGGCTGAGCGTGCTTTGCTGCTAGCTCTTTTGGGGGCACAATAGCTAGCAGCACCTTATCCAGGTGGACAGGGCAGCAGCAAGGCGGGATAAGCCTGCTTCGTTGTACATCAGTTTGGTGAGATAGTCGAGGGCAGATTGGGCAGGTGCTGTCTGCCTCCTGATGTTGGTCTAGCAGTGTGGGAACATTCACAGCCACTTGCCAGATGGGGGGGTGGTGTCAGACTGGGAGTGGTATGGGTTCACTTCCCACTGTTCAGCAGCTGGTTGAGTGGCAGGATGGGAGGGGTGGTGCAGGCCCAGTGCTGCAGAAGACCTGAGTGCCAGGGGCCATTTAGCCTTGACAGCACAGTTGCGGCCTATGGGAAGGGGAAGAGGTGGTGTACGGGGCTAGGTGGGTGGAAGAAAGAAAAGGGAGGAAGGAAAAAAAAAAAAGGTTGGCAAGGCAGGAGCTGGTAGATGAGGACTGGTGGACCCAGGGGCTGGGGGAAGGGAGCGGAGGTGGTGTATGGGGCTAAATGGAAAGGAGAAAGAAAAAATAAAAATGGTGGCATGGCAGAAGCAGGCAGTTGAGGGTAAGGTAGGCCCAGGGTGGCAGTGGGCTGGTGGTTCTCTAGCCATGGCAGCTTGGCAGGGGGTGGCAGTAAGTGGGGAGAGGTGGTGTACAGGGCTAGGTGGGAAGAAAAAGAAAAGGAAGAAAGAGAAAATAATGGGTGGTGCAGTGGGGGCCAGCAGTGGGACCAGGGCAGCCTCAGGGTTTGTGGGAAGGGAGGGAAAGGAGTGAATGGGGCTAGGTGGGAGGAAAAGGGGGAGAAAAAAAAAAAAGCAAAAAATAAGGCGTTGCAGGAGGTGGTGGGGGCTTGTATTGTGGACCCTGGCAATAGGAGCTTTTGGGATTGGGGGCATAGATGTTCTTTCTTCTACTTCCAGAAGGGTGAAGTGTGGGAAATCGTGTTTTGCTAGTTACCAGGTGCTCTGTCTCCTGCTGGGAGCTCCATGAAGTTGTCTTCCGTACTCCCTGTCTGGGGTCATTTTTGACTATGTTTCAAGATGGCTATGCTGTGCCCTGTTAGTTGGCAGGGGACCTCCACTCTGTATTGCTCCTCATTCTTTGTTTTCCATCAGTTTCTTTTTTCATTCAGTGCTTGATCTAGTTCTTTATCCTTTCATTTGATGATCAGGTTTCCAATATTGATATTTACGTCTATTTTACTTAGTTTTTCAAGTCTTTGCTGCAGAGGGATGGTGTGGTATGTCTGTCTAGGGCTCTATGTTGGCTTTGCCACTTCAATGGCTATTTCTTGTTCTATGATTGGATATCATTGTATATAATTTTGTTCTTATTTCATAATTTTAATGTATCTTTGGTATAATTATGGGAAAACATTTATGTATCAGTGAGTTAGTTTTTAGTTACCATAAGAAGTTTTTATTTGCACATAGACAAAACTTCCATCAATTTATCAATTTTCTGGCAACCAATGCCACAAAACAATTTGTGTATTAACTGTTTAATGAGAAGCTAATTTGCTTTGTAAACTTTTACCTAAAAAAAATTCATCACTCTTCTTTATGGTTTTTCATCTTGGGTCATGCTTAGAGAATCTTTCACTTCACAATCATACACAATTTCATGTATATTTTCACCTAGATACAGACAATAGGGAAAGAGAGATCTGAGAGTCAAGAAAAAAATTGTTTGAATTTTGGAGAAAGGGGAGCAATAATAGGTAAAGAATTCTAAGGTGGTGCAATTGTAAGCTTTGCATCTCTTGTTTCATAATTTTAAAAACATAACTGTAATACCTACAGGACATATGTGTGGTATCAATAGACACTTTCCCATGAATAAGTGAAGACTTAGTCCCTCCTAAGAGTAAAAAAAAAAAAAAGCACTAAGAGTCTCAATGAAAGACAAACGAGGATTGACACTGATGAGTAGTTTTGAACATTTATAATCTTGAGGTGATAAATCATGTTTTGGTTAATGTCTGCACAGGCTAGTTGTTAAATATCTATTCATTAAACTTTTATGGGCACTCTGTATTTTAAGGATATGTCTAAGACCCACACAGACAAGTCCATGGCTTTTGAATAAGACAATTGTAATATACTTCAATCTATAAATCACACACTATCTTTTGGGGGAGAGATTGAAAATTCAGAACACTTTAGATATGCACTGTCAAATAGGGTAGCTACTAGCCAGGCATGCTACTTAAATTAATAAAGTAAAGCAAAAAATTCAACAGCTCATTCGCATTAGCCATATTTCAAGTGGTCGGTAGCCACACTTGGCTAGTGGCTACTGTATTGGACAGCATAGGTATACAATTCTTTCTTTACAGAAAGTTTGATGGACAACAGCACTCTTGATGGTTTATGGTTAGCATTCTTTACTATCACGTACTTGCAGGAAAAAAAAAAAACAAACCCAACTTCACTTATAGATGTACTGATTGAAACGTTAGAAATTATTAACTTTATTAAATCACCATTGTCAAACCCACATCTTTTAATATCCTATGTGATGAAGTGGGAAGTGTATATGAAGCACTCCTTCTACATGCCAAAGTATGATGTTTGTCTCAAGGAAAATAATTTGTCTGAGCTGAACTAGCCTCTTTTTAATGAAATACCATTTTTACTTGAAAGAAAGAATGACAGAGGAACTATCTTGGATATTTGGCACTTTCTCAAAAATGAACAACTAGTAAGCCTGTCACTTAAAGGAAACCAACTGACAGTATAGTTGCCAATGATAAAATATAACCTCAAGAGGTTAGAACATTGGAAAACTTGTATCCAATACAAGTTTGACAGCCTTCCAAAACATACAAACTTCTCTGCTGGGATCAGTGGTTAATACTAATGAATGTGACTTGTTTTTGGTATTTTGTGATGAAATGTGTCAACATTGGAAAATATGCATACTCAATGAACTAGTGAATCACTTTAAAAAAACAACCCATACCTAAGTACAAGATTCATTCAATGTGTAAGGCGGACCTATGGGTTTTAGTGAACAGAATATGAAATATTCAATAATAAGTTTTCCGATTGCAACTAACCTTTAAGAAACTACCACTTCTGTAGCTTTAGAGAAGTATCAAAGATGAACATTCACAATTTCTTGGAAAGGCTATTAAAAATACATCTTCCATTTCCAGCTTCATATTGTATGATGCTGGAGTTTTTTGTATACACCTCAACTAAAATAATAGATTGAATGCGGAAGCAGATATGAAAACCCAGAAATCTTCTATTGACACAGATAAGAAAGAGATGTGCAAAAATGTAAAATGATCCACTCTTCTCACTGCATTGGTTTATTCTGGAAAATATTTATTTTTCATGAAAATATATTATCTCTGTTAATGTTTAATGGGTTATTAATATTATTTTAAATGAATCAAAATTTTTAATTCTGTTTCAAATTCTCATATGGTTAATATCGGTAGATACAACCCACATAAACAAAATCTCTTTGGGTTCGTCATTAATTTGTAAGACTGAATAGAGCCTTTTAGGCACAATGGTTAAGCTCTTGGCTGCTAACCCAAAGGTTGGTGGTTGGAACCCACCAGCTGCTCAACAGAAAAAAAGACCTGGCAATCTGCTCCTTTAAAGATTACAGCCTAGGATACCTTATGGGGCAGTTCTACTCTGTCGTATAGAAAAAAGCCAAACCAAACCCGTTGCTGTCAAGTTGATTCTGACTCATAGTGACTCTATAGGACAGAGTAGAAATGCCCCCATAGGGTTTCCAAGGAGTGGCTGGTGGATTTGAACTGCTGACCTTTTGGTTAGCAGCTGAGGTCTTAACCACTGGCCACCAGGGACCCATATGTTGTTGTTGTTGTTATTAGGTGCTGTCGAGTCGGTTCCGACTCATAGCGACACTATGCACAACAGAATGAAACACTGCCCGGTCCTGCGCCATCCTTACAATCATTGTCATGCTTGAGCTCGTTGTTGCAGCCACTGTGTCAATCCACCTCGTTGAGGGTCTTCCTCTTTTCCGCTGACCCTGTACTCTGCCAAGCATGATGTCCTTCTCCAGGGACTGATCCCTCCTGACAACATGTCCAAAATATGTAAGACGCAGTCTCGCCATCCTTGCCTCTAAGAAGCATTCTGGCCGCACTTCGTCCAAGGCAGATTTGTTCATTCTTTTGGCAGTCCATGCTATATTCAATATTCTTCGCCAACAGCACAATTCAAAGGCGTCAACTCTTCTTCGGTCTTCCTTATTCATTGTCCAGCTTTCACATGCATATGATGTGTTTGAAAATACCATGGCTTGGGTCAGGCACACCTTAGTCTTCAAGGTGACATCTTTGCTCTTCAATACTTTGAAGAGGTCCTTTGCAGCAGATTTGCCCAATGCAATGCGTCTTTTGATTTCTTGACTGCTGCTTCCATGGCTGTTGATTGTGGATCCAAGTAAAATGAAACCCTTGACAACTTCAGTCTTTTCTCCGTTTATCATGATGTTGCTCATTGGTCCATTTGTGAAGATTTTTGTTTTCTTTATGTTGAGGTGTAATCCATACTAAAGGCTGTGGTCTTTGATCTTCATTAGTAAGTGCTTCAAGTCCTCTTCACTTTCAGCAAGCAAGATTGTGTCATCTGCATAACACAGGTTGTTAACGAGTCTTCCTCTGATCCTGATGCCCCGTTCTTCTTCTTCATTCAAAAATGGCTGCAGCAGTATACCAACAGGGAACTGCCAGAAATTCAGGCTGGATTCAGAAGAGGATGTGGAACCAGGGATATCATTGCTGATATCAGATGGATTCTGGCTGAAAGCAGAGAATGCCAGAAGGATGTTTACCTGTGTTTTATTGACTATGCAAAGGCATTCGGCTGTGTGGATCATAACAAACTATGGATAACACCACGAAGAATGGGAATTCCCGAACACTTAATTGTGCTCATGAGGAACCTTTACATAGATCAAGAGGCAGTTATTCAGACAGAACAAGGGGATACTGATTGGTTTAAAGTCAGGAAAGGTGTGTGTCAGGGTGCATTCTTTCACCATACCTATTTAATCTGTATGCTGAACAAATAATCCGAGAAGCTGGACTATATGAGGAAGAACGGGGCATCAGGGACCCATATAGGGCTCCTTGAATCCACTCCAGGCCACACAACAACGACATAGAGATTCTGAAACTAACAAGAACCTCTGATTTAAGCCGGCCCTGGCCCAGGATTCAAGGAGACTGTAGCAAAGAAGGCTCCCTGCAGGAGGAGAGAGGTCAGGGTAAAGTCCCAGACCCCAGGCAGGGCTCCCAGGCCATGATGGCAGTGTCAGGGGTGGGAAAGCCTACCATTGAGTATTCCCTGTCTTCCTGGAGTTTCACTTCTCCCTAGTTACAAACCTGTGTCAGCTCCTACTGCCTGGAATCACCTGATGAGGTCCCACTTCTCACTCATTGGGTCTCTGATTTCTGAAGAAGCCAATCACCTTCACAGTGGTTTCCAGTTATAAGGTCCACTGGACCAGCAGGACTAAGATACTTCCTAGGTGCAAGGGTGGATGTGGGAGGAGGGGTGAGGGGATGGGACATGGAGGGGGGTGAGGACCGGGTGACACTGTCAGAGGGGTGACACCAAAACCAGTGTCTATGTTCATGCAGTGTTTCAGCAGAAACTTATTATTTTTTATAAAAATATCAGTGTAGTTAATTATAACCACAAACACATTTTTAGTAAGCCATCTTACATGTATCCCTATCCCTACAGAGTTAAAGCTCTGTGATAATTTACTTTTTGAACTTTATGATAACCCTGGTGCCATAGTGGTTAAGTGCTACAGCTGCTAACCAAAAGGTCGGCAGCTTGAATCCACCAGGCACTCCTTGGAAACCCTATGGGGCAGCTCTACTCTGTTCTATGAGTCAGAATTGACTCCATTGCAATGATTTTTAAAAAGTAGTTACTGATTTTGTCCAATTTTCTAGTGTTTTAGCTACAATATTGTTGTAATTAGTATTTGAACGTTTATCAATAAGTTTTTTGAGCATGAAGTAGTAATTAAAGGAAAAGAAGGAGTGATATATGGGATTTAGGATTTACAAGTAACATTAGTACAAAAAACATTACTAAAGATTCTGTATAGTCTGGTATGGAAGGAGATCCATGGGAGAGGTGACACCACAAGTTAGCACATTGGTGACACCAACCCTATTGATGCCACTGTCCCTAGATCCTCAGTACACCCCGGACCCTCCTCGTGTTGCTCTCGGGGGCACTGTTCCTCACCCAGACCAAGGCGGGTGAGTACGGGGTGGGAAAGGGAACAGCCTCTGGGGAGGGAGGAGAGAGGGGTACGCTGGATGGGGACGCAGGACCCTCAGGGCAGCCGCATCACCTCCGCCACCATGCTGACCTCCCTCCCCCGCATCCTGACCCTCCCCGCCTCACGCCCCTTCTCCCTCCCCTACATCCCGGCCCTACTTCCCCAGCCGCCCCTTCTCCGTCCATGAGCCCCTCGCCCCTCTGCCCCCATCGATCCTGGACCCGGAAGCCGCGCGGGGAGGGGTCTGTAGTCTCAGCCTCTCCCCGCCCCCAGGCTCCCACTCCCTGAGGTATTTTCACACCGCCGTGTCCCGGCCCGGCCGCGGGGAGCCCCGCTTCATCGAAGTCGGCTATGTGGACGACACGCAGTTCGTGCGATTCGACAGCGACGCCGCGAATCCGAGGATGGAGCCGCGGGCGCGGTGGGTGGAGCGGGAGGGGCCGGAGCATTGGGACCAGGAGACACGGATCGCCAAGGACAACGCACAGAACTACCGAGTGAACCTGCGGACCCTGCGCGGCTACTACAACCAGAGCGACGCCGGTGAGTGACGCCAGGTCCAGGTGGCAGGTCACCAGTCCCCTCGCCCCCAAGAACGGGTTGCCCAGTCTTTAGGTCTGAACTTCAACCCGCCCGGCCGCGGAGATTTGCTCGGGCTTTTTCAATTTAGAACCAAATGGACTCTGACCAATCACCGCCCGTCGGGACCGCAGGGGCGGGGCTGAGAGCGGGGCGGGGCTGACCGCGGGGGCGGGGCTGACCGCGGGGGCGGGGCCAGGGTCTCACACCATTCAGGTGATGTTCGGCTGCGAAGTGGGGTCAGATGGTCGCCTTCTCCGCTGGTACAATCAGCATGCCTATGATGGCGCCGATTACATCGCCCTGAATGAGGACCTGCAATCCTGGACAGCGGCGGACACGGCCGCTCAGATTACGCAGCGCAAGTGGGAGGAGACCGGTGTGGCGGACCACATCAGGGCCTACGTGGAGGGCAGGTGCCTGGAGTGGCTCCGCAGATACCTGGAAAACGGGAAGGAGACGCTGCGGCGAGCAGGTACGACGGGCCGCGGGACGCCTCCCTGAACTCCCCTTGAGCTGGGATTGTGTCCACCCTGCTGGCCTCTCAAACGGAGGGGAGGAAAATGGAATAGACGCCAGAATACCCCCTCCCATTAGTGTGGAGAGTGAGGAGTTAGCCCAGATTTCCAGATCCTGTACCAGGGAGTGACTTGCCCAGAGGAGCCCTCCTCTCTCTCAGAGACAGCTAAGAGATTCACTCTCTCTGGGGATAGTAGAGGAGATGATTCCTGACTGATCAGCAGTTCCCTTTGATCCTGGAATGGACGTTGGGAACCATCAAGGACTTTCTCAAGCCTTGTTCTCTGCGCCACATCCAGTGAGTTTGGAAGTCTGATTCCAGCGTGTCTGAGTTTTTCCACCTCCATCCACGTCAAAACTAGAAATCCCTGTTCTCCCTCTCAGACATCTGGAGTCTGCTACTCTGGGCTGCCTCTCCTGATTCTAGAACTTCCCAAGGAATAGGAGATTGTCCCAGATCCCTGGTCCAGGCTGATGTCTGGGCTTTGCACCCACCTCCCCAATTGTCCTGTCTGTTCTCAGAGCAGTCACATGAGCCCTGCTCAAGTATCTCATGGGAGGTAATGCAGAGTTCCTGAATTGTCTGACCTTTTCCCTCAGTGCCCCCAAGGATGCACATGACCCACCACCACATTTCTGACCATGAGGCCACACTGAAGTGCTGGTCCCTGGGCTTCTACCCAGCGGAGAGCACCCTGACCTGGCAGCGGGATGGGGAGGACCAGACCCAGGACATAGAGCTTGTGGAGACCAGGCCTTCGGGGGATGGGACCTTCCAGAAGTGGGTGGTGGTGGTGATGCCCTCTGGAGAGGAGCACAGATACACGTGCAATGTGCAGCATGAGGGGCTGCTGGAGCCCTTCACCCTGAGATGGGGTAAGGAAGGAGATGAGGGGGGAGCCTCTTAGGGAAGGAAGGAGCCCTTCTGGAGACCTCCAAGGAATCAGGGTTCCTCACTGCCCTTCTCTTTACAGAAACATCTTCCCAGCCCACTAGCCTCGTCATGAGCATTGTTGCTGGCCTGGTTCCTGTAGCTGTGGTTGTTGAAAATGTGATCTGAAGTTCTCAAGTAGAGATGGGGATGGGTATGAGTTTTCTTGTTCCACTGGGGGGGTTTCAAGTCCTAGGTAGGAACTTGTCCATCTCTGCCTCGTTATGTGAGGTGCCATCCACACACACGCTAACCTGGTCTGGGTTCCTGTGTGCTAACAATTACTCTTTTGTAAAGTGCATGTAAGAATGAAGGTCAAATCTTTCAGCTTAATTGTTCCGGTGATGGAGACCTGATTCCCAATAGTCGCAGGTCACAGGGGAATGTTCCTGGTGAGGACAGATTTCCAGGAGGGTGGTTGGTCAAGTCCCTGCACATCTTTCCTTGTGTTTCTTTATCTTGTCCTGGGTTTGTGGTCACAGTTCTGGAAACTTCTGTGGGGTCCAAGACTAGCCAGCTCCTCTAGGACCCCATGGTCCTGCTTTCTCCCCAATCTCTCACAGAATGCCTTCTTCCTACAGATGGAAGAAAAGGGACCTATGCTAAAACTGCAAGTAAGTATGGAGGAAGGGAGGCTGACCCTGAGACCCTTGGGATAGTATAGACGGGAGGCTATGGGGGAGCCCCTTTACCCTATAATTCACGTTCTTCTCTAGTCTTATCTCCTGTGAACTCAGACCAGATTCTGTTTTTGTGCTTCTCTAGGGTTCTTATGTGTCTCTGTAACGTGTCCCTTCTAAAGGTGAGACCCTGGAGGGCCTGACATAGGGGAGGAATTGGGGCAGAGGGGCACGACTCAGTTATGGGGATTCTTTGGATCTGGACATTTTGAGAATGTGGTGGGCTGTTCAGAGCAACGTTTACAGTGACTAACCTGAATTTGTTCATGATTACTTTCTTCTGTAGCGTGAGACCGCTGCCTTGTATGGGACTGAGTGATACAAGATTTATTCACACCCTGCTTTATGATTCAAGAACCCCGGACTTCTCTTCCTGCAACTGTTTTTTTTTTTTTTTAAAGTTAACAAGAAATGTAATTTAATAATATTAAAAATAAAACATAGAGTAAAATATACTAATAAAAGTCAATACAAAAAGACACAAGGGCAGCTGCAGCTTCATCTAGACAAGGCTGATGCATTCAGGTCCCGGCCTCCACTTGAGTCAAGTCCAGAATCTAAACTTATTTTTATACTGTCTTCTCTTCCATGTATACTGCCCAGAATCTCGATATTCTTGGTTGTGGTTCTTTCCGTTTCAGGGAGAATGCTGCTCTCCTTCTCCTCCCCCGATTCCGAGAAGTAAGCTTCCAAGTGGACCAGGGCAGTGATGATGATGGTGTGGCCTTGAATGTCTTCTTCACTGCTACTGGAGTCATATCTCCTGTCTGCCCCCCAATTATTTATTTACTCTCGAGGCCACCTTGGCATTAGTTGGGGCATTATCTGCCCTGTCATTGGGGAACATCTTTAATGTGTCATCCTGGGGAGCATGTGTGTGAATTCTTTGAGACAGGCAGCTGTCCATGCTCACATAGGCATCCATCCAACAGTGCAACAGTGGGAGTGTTCATGATGCTGGGAAAGCATAGGTAGAATGCTGAAGCCTCTAGGCCAGCTGGACAAGAAAGGTGCAACAAAGGCGGTGGACACCACACTAGTAACTAAAGCTACTGTCAGTTCTTGTTTGTAATTGTCCCTAAAGTTTGCAGCTTATAGGCGTTGAGCATTTCAGGGCATGTGGTGATAATGGCATCAAGCACACTAAAATACCTCCCTGATCTGTATCTGCTTTGAACTGAGTGCTGAGAAGTGACCCCAGCAGAAACAGGTTGACTGGTGGTCCCACACGGTGCCTCACAGCCTGTGAGCTGACCAGCAGCCTTTGGGTTTCCTGTGTGCATTTCATACTAGCAGCAATGCCAAAAGCTGGTAGAAAACACCAATGGCTCCCCTGGTGTGTGGGAGCATCATATATAATGAAGGGCAGCGTTTGTGGTCTCCTTGGGCTCAGGTATTTGCAGGCACACATATGGATGCCGGAGCTCCCTTGCACAGTGACTAATGAACGGCGGCTGAGAGATGACCGCAGCTCAGTAGTTCTGGGCATCAGCACTGGGGTCAGGCCTGAGTACACATTTTGGTTTTTCCACTTAGGAGCTCGAGAGCTTGGGCCTGTCATGTCTGCACCTCAGTTTCGCCATCTGAGAAGCGAGATAGTAATTAAGCCTTGAGGTACAGCTGTGGTGAAGGTTGAATCAGTTAATATACGTAATGTGCAGTTTTTTTTTTTTTTTTTGCTTTGCAAACCTTTTATTCCTTTGTTTAGTTGTGATCTTCTTTTCTGAATATCCATCGATTTCCTTTGCCTATTTTTCTTTTGTGTAGTTTTCTTTTTTTTAATTTTTATTGTGCTTTAAGTGAGTTTACAAATCAATATACAAAAATTTATATACACCTTGCTATATACTCCTAGTTGCTCTCCCCCTAGTGAGACAGTACACTCCTTCTCTCTACCCTCTATTTCTGTGTCCATTCAGCCAGCTTCTGTCCCCTACTGCTTTCTCATCTCCCTTCCAGACAGGAGCTGCCCACATATTCTCATGTGTCTAGTTGATCCAAGAAGCTCACTCCTCACCAGTATCATTTTCTATCCTATTGTCCAGTCCAATCCCTGTCTGAAGAGTTGGCTTTGGGAATGGTTCCTGTCTTAGGCTAACAGAAGGTCTGGGGACCATGACCTCCAGGGTCCTTCTAGTCTCAGTCAGACCTTTAAGCCTGGTCTTTTTATGAGAATTTGAGGTCTGCATCCCACTGCTCTTCTGCTCCCTCAGGGGTTCTCTGTTGTGTTTCCTGTCAGGGCAGCCATCAGTTGTAGCTGGGCACCATCTAGTTCTTCTGGTCTCTGCAACTGGTGTTTGAATTTACCTGCTTTCCTATCAGCATAATGTGAGGATGTGGTGGGACTAACCCACCCCTGCCCACCAGGACCCCCTCTTCACACTGACTTGTGTCCCTCCTCTGATTGATGTTCTCCATTCCAGCAGAGGTGGGGCTAGAACATCTCCATCCCTGATGTAACTTCCCGTTGCTCTGAGCTGCAATTTCTTCCGTCTACTGAAAATAAGAATCGTAGAATGAATTTTGTTACAATCATGTGCAGCATAACACCCATATGTCTGTGGCCCCCTAAGGCTATAATGGAGTTCAGAAATCCAGATCAGAGAATGGAATGTAGCAGACGTAATTGGATGTAGCAAATGCAATAGCTTTCTGCATGGAACATGTGTATCTCATGTCTCTTGAATACAAAGTAATTGCACTTTCAGGCGCACCATGGTATCAAAACCAAAAACCAAACCCAGTGCCGTGGAGTCGATTCCAACTCATAGCGACCCTACAGGACAGAGTAGAACTGCCCTATAGAGTTTCCAAGGAGTGCCTGGCGGATTCAAATTGCTGACCCTTTGGTTAGCAGCTGTAGCACTTAACCACTATGCCACCAGGGTTTTCTACCATGGTATAGTACATATATAATCTATAATTTTTTTTCCTGATGGTCATAATAAATGTCTGTTACTGGCTTATGTATGTACTGTACTTTCTATCATTATTTTGATATAAACTCTCCCTACTTACAAATAAAAAATATATGCTTCTACTCATAGGCAGCAGTGTCCAATCTCTTGTATCACGTGTCTCGTGAGAGTTGTAGTGCTATCTCTCTTGTTTAATTCTCTTTAGAAAATATTAGTGTGAAGTGCATAATGGCTCTCAAACTCAGCAAAACCAGCGCTAGTGACAGCAGCAGCAAGAACCAAAGGAGAAGTATTGATTTAGAAGTGTGTCTTAGACTGGGTTGTCTAGAGGAGCAAAACCAATGAAGCATGTATATTTGTGTGTGTGTGTATACACACAGAGAGATGTATTTCCTGGAAATGACTCATGCACTTGTGGAGGCTGGCAAGTCCCAAATTCATGGGTCAGGCATCAGGCTGGAGGCTTCTCCTGACTCACTGGTTGCAGGGGCTGGCAAATCCAAAATCAGCAGGTCAGGTGGCAGGCTGGTGGTTCAGGTCCAAAGAAAGGGAGGTCAGAGAATGATGAGTCAGATTCTGGATCGAGAGAGGGCGAGATTTGCCAGAACATTCATATATATTGGATGCAGGCCACACCCCAAGGAAATTCCCTTTTCAACTGATTGGCTGCTCAACAGATTACGTCATGGATGGTGATTACGTCTTACCTATTGAACCACTGAGAATCATGGCCTAGCCAAGTTGGCACATAATCTTAACCATCACAAAATGAAACAAAAGTTTATTAAACAACACAGAGGTGGAAAATCAGTGAATGCTGTTGCTCGTGGTTTAGGCATGCTGCACTCGACAATCATGATGATCCTTAAAAACAAAAATTCTCTGAGCTGTTAAAGGATCTGCCCCACTGAAAGCTACTTTGTTGTTTTTGTTGTTGTTAGGTGCCGTCAAGTCAGTTCTGACCCATAGCGACCCTATGTACCACAGAAAGAAACACTGCCCGGTCCTGCGCTATCCTTACAATTGTTGTTATACTTGAGTCCATTGTTCCAGACACTGTGTCAATCCTCTTTTCCACTGACCCTGTACTATACCAAGCATGACGTCCTTGTCCAGGGACTGATCCCTCCTGACAACATGTCTAAAGTATGTAAGACACAGTCTCACCATTCTTGCTTTTTAAGGAGCGTTCTGGTTGTACTTCTTCCAAGACAGATTTGTTCATTCTTTTGGCAGTCCATGGTATATTCAATATTCTTCATCAACACCACAATTCAAAGGCTCCGAGTCTAATGAAAATTCAAGTGGGACCTATATCAGATATGGGAAATTCCTGATGATGTGGATTAATCAAGTATTGTCTCAATTATCTAGTGCTGCTATAATAGAAATACCATAAGTGGGTGGATTTAACAAACAGAAACTTATTTTCTTACAGTTTAGAAGGCTAGAAGGCCGAATTCAGAGCACCAGGTTTAGGGGAAGACTTTTTCTCTCTGTAAGCTCTGGAGGAATGTTCTTGTCTCTTCAGCTTCTGCTTCCTGATTCTTTTATATCTCAAAAGAGATTGACTCAAGATATATCCTATACCAATCCTGCCTCATTAACATAACAAGGACAACACATTCTCATAATGGGATTTTAACCATGGGCATAGAGGCTAGTGTTTACATGTATTTTGGGGGGACACAATTCAATCCATAACACTCGATCTTTGGCCCCCCCAAAATTTAATTCCTTGCCACATGCAAAATACATTCACCCCATCACATCATTCCAAAAGCCTTAAATCAACTCCAAGTTCAAAATCTCATCTCCTGAATCATCTATATCAAATATGGGTGAGACTTCATCCCATCCTGGGACAAAATTTCTTTTCGTCAGTGAACCTGTGAAATCTAGATTACAAATTATGTGTTTACAAAGTGGAGCCCTGGTTGCTCAGTGTTTAAGAACTATGGTTACTAACCAAAAGACTGGCAGTTTGAATCCACCAGCCAGTCCTTGGAAATCCTATGGGGCAGTTCTACTCTGTCCTATAGGGTCACTGTGAGTTGGAATTGACTTGATGGCAGTGGGTTATTTTGGGTTTCCAAAGTACAGTGGTAGAACAGGCACAAGGTAGACATTTCCATTACTAATGGGAGAAATTGGAGGAAAAGAAGGAATAATGGGCACCAAGCAAGTTCAAAACCCAGCAGAACAATTTACATTAGCTCTTAAGCTTTGAAAATAATCCTCTGTTCTCTGGGCAATGACCCCACCCTCCATATTCTGGGTGTTGGTCATGCCCTCTGGATTCTGGGTGGAGGCACTTCTGCCCAGGGATTCAGCTGTGCCTTCCAGGCCTCTGGTATGGCAACTTGGCTCCCTCAGGTTTAGACGTTCCATTCTCCTAGTCCATCTGCGTGGCTACCTTATCCCCTTGGCCCCAGCAATTCTCGTTCTTCTGCCTCTAAGCATGACAGCCCTGCTCCCTCAGCTTGGGGCAGTTGCTCCATCCCCTGGCACACCTTAGGCAGATTCACACTCCAGAACCAAGTTGATGAATACCTGACTCTTTGAGACCTAGGAGGCAGTGGTCCTGCCTTTTGAGATCCAGGAGACGGTAGCCCAACCCTTTGAAACCAAGAAAGCCCTGGTTCCACTGCTCCTTCCAATAGTTCTGGTCATCTCTGAGCTGCTTCAGGGATGGTCCTTTTCTTGTCTTGGGGGACAACAGATACAGCTCCTTTGGCCTGTTTCCTGCCTGTAGAACTCTAAGGGGCAGACAGTGTTCTTTCCTTTGGTTCTTTTTCTGTCCCCTTCAGTCTTTTTTTTTTTTTTTCAGTCTAAGCCGATGTTTTTTTTTGTTGCAGTAGTTGGTTAGACCCATCAGTCACAGGCTTTATCTCTTTAACAAAAGATTGTATAGCCAGGTCCTTGTTGAACATTCTAGGACACATGTCCTTAGTTTGTACAACAGAATCTTCCAAATCTTTAAGTTCTGTTTTTATTTTGCACAGTTCATTTTTTTAAAAATAATTTTTATTGTGCTTTAAGTGAAAGTTTACAAATCAAGTCAGTCTCTCACACAAAAACTTATATACACCTTGCTCCATACTCCCAATTACTCTCCCCCTAATGAGACAGCCCACTCTCTCCCTCCACTCTCTCTTTTCATCTCCATTTTGCCAGCTTCTAACCCCCTCTACCCTCTCATCTCTCCTCCAGGCAGGAGATGCCAATATAGTCTCAAGTGTCCACCTGATTCAAGAAGCTCACTCCTCACCAGCATCCCTCTCTAACCCATTGTCCAGTGCAATCCATGTCTGAAGAGTTGGCTTCAGGAATGGTTCCTGTCCTGGGGCAACAGAAGGTCTGGGGGCCATGACCACCGAGGTCCTTCTAGTCTCAGTCAGGCCATTAAGTCTGGTCTTTTTATAAGAATTTGGGGTCTGCATCCCACTGCTCTCCTGCTCCCTCAGGGGTTCTCTGTTGTGTTCCCTGTCAGGGCAGTCATTGGTTGTAGCCAGGCACCATCTAGTTCTACTGGTCTCAGGATGATGTAGTCTCTGGTTAATGCGGCCCTTTCTGTCTCTTGGGCTCGTAATCACCTTGTGTCCTTGGTGTTCTTCATTCTCCTTTGATCCAGGTGGGTTGAGACCAATTGATGCATCTTAGATGGCCGCTTGCTAGTGTTTAAGACCCCAGACACCACTCTTCAAAGTGGGATGCATAATGTTTTCTTAATAGATTTTATTATGCCAATGTACTTAGATGTCCCCTGAAACCATGGTCCCCAAACCCCTGCCCCTGCTACACTGGCCTTCGAAGCATTCAGTTTATTGAGGAAACTTCTTTGTTTTTGGTTTAGTCCAGCTGTGCTGACCTCCGCTGTATTGTGTGTTGTCTTCCCTTCACCTAAAGTAGTTCTTACCTACTATCTAATTAGTGAATACCCCTCTCGCACCCTCCCTTCCTCCCCCCTCTTGTAACCACAAAAGAATGTTTTCTTCTCAGTTTAAACTATTTCTCAAGTTCTTATAGTAGTGGTCTTATACAATATTTGTCTTTTTGCAACTAATTTCATTCAGCTTAATGCCTTCCAGGTTCCTCCATGTTATGAAATATTTCACAGATTCCTCACTGTTCTTTATCGATGTGTAGTATTCCATTGTGTGAATATACCATAATTTATCCATTCATCCATTGATGGGCACCTTGGTTGCTTCCATCTTTTTGCTATTGCAAACAGTGCTGCAATAAACATGGGTGTGCATATATCTGTTCGTGTAAAGGCTCTTATTTCTCTAGGATATATTCCGAGGAGTGGGATTGCTGGATTGTATCGTACTTCTATTTCTAGCTTTTTAAGGAAGTGCCAAATCGATTTCCAAAGTGGTTATACCATTTGACATTCCCACCAGCAGTGTAGAAGTGTTCCAATCTCTCCACAGCCCCTCCAACATTTATTATTTTGTGTTTTTTGGACTAAAGCCAGCCTTGTTGGAGTGAGATGAAATCTCATTGCAGTTTTGATCTGCATTTCTCTAATGGCTAATGATTGTGAACATTTCTTCACGTATCTGTTAGCTACCTGAATGTCTTTAGTGAAGTGTCTATTCATATCTTTTGCCCATTTTTTAATTGGATTATTTGTCTTTTTGCAGTTGAGTTTTTGCAGTATCATGTAGATTTTAGAGATCAGGTGCTGATCGGAAATGTCATAGCTAAAAACTTTTTCCCAGTCTGTAGGTAATCTTCTTACTCTTTTTGTGAAGTCTTTGGATGAGCATAGGTGTTTGATTTTTAGGATCTCCCAGTTATCTAGTTTTTCTTCTGCATTCTTAATAATGTTTTGTATACTGTTTATGCCATGTATTAGGGCTCCTAACGTTGTCCCTATTTTTTCTTCCATGATCTTTATCGTTTTAGACTTTATATTTAGGTCTTTGATTCATTTTGAGCTAGTTTTTGTGCATGGAGTGAGATATGGGTCTTCTTACATTTTTTGCAGATGGATATCCAGTTATGCCAGCACCATTTGTTAAAAAGACTGTCTTTTCCCCATTTAACTGTTTTGGGCTGACGGCAGTGGGTGGTGTGTGTTGGTGTGGGGCCTTTCTCAAATATCAACTGCTCATATGTGGATGGATTCTCAATTCTGTTCCATTGGTCTATATATCTTTTGTTGTACAAATACTAGGCTGTTTTGACTACTGTGATGGTACAATAGGTCCTAAAATCAGGTAAAGTAAGGCTTCCCATTTTGTTCTTATTTTTCAGAAATGCCTTATTTATCTGGGGCCTCTTTCCCTTCCATATGAAGTTGGTGATTTTTTTCTCCATCTCATTAAAGATTATCATTGGGATTTGGATCGGAATTGCATTAAATGTATAGATCACTTTTGGTAGAATAGACATTTTTATAATGTTAATTCTTTCTATCCATGAACAAGGTATGTTTTTCTACTTATGTAAGTCTCTTTTGGTTTCTTGTAGAACTGTACTGTAGTTGTCTTTGTATAAGCCTTTTACATCTCTGGTAAGATTTATTCCTCAGTATTTTATCTTCTTGGGGGCTACTATAAATGGCACTGATTTGGTGATTTCCTCTTCGATGTTCTTTTTGTTGGTGTAGAGGAATCCAACTGATTTTTGTATGTTTATCTTGTATCCCGATACTCTGCTGAACTCTTCTATTAGTTTCAGGAGTTTTCTTGAGGATTCCTTAGGGTTTTCTATGTATAAGATCATGTCATCTGCAAATAGAGATTCTTTTACTTCTTCCTTGCCAATCTGGATGCTCTTTATTTGATTATGTAGCCTAATTGCTCTGGCTAGGACCTCCAACACAATGCTGAATAAGAGCGGTGATAAATGGGGTCCTTGTCTGGTTCCCGATCTCAATGGGAATGCTTTCAGGCTCTCTCCATTTAGGGTGATGTTGGCTGTTGGCTTTGTATAAATGCCCCTTATTGTGTTGAGGAATTTTCCTTCTATTCCTATTTTGATGAGAGTTTTTATCGTGAATGGGTGTTGAGCTTTGTCAAATGCCTCTTCTGCATCAGTTGATAAAATCATGTGATTCTTGTCTATTGTTTTATTTATGTGGTAGATTACATTAATTGTTTTTCTAATGTTAAACCATCCCTGCATGCCTTGTATGAATCCCACTTGGTCATGGTGAATTATTTTTTTGATACGTTGTTGAATTCTATTGGCTAGAACTTTGTCAAGGATTTTTGCATCTACATTCGTGAGGGATACAGGTTTATAATTTTCTTTTCTTGTGGTGTCTTTACCTGGTTTTGGTATAGGGGATATGGTGGCTTCATAGAATGAGTTTGATAGTATTTCATCCTTTTCTATGTTCTGAAATAACCTTTAGTAAGTAGTGGTGTTAACTCTTCTCTGAAAGTTTGGTAGAACTCTGCAGTGAAGCCATCCAGACCAGGGCTTTTTTTTGTTGGGAGTTTTTTGATCATCTTTTCAATGTCTTCTTTTGTTATGGGTCTATTTAGTTGTTCTACCTCTGTTTGTGTTAGTTTAGGTAGGTAGTGTGTTTCTAGGAATTCATCCATTTCTTCTACGTTTTCAAATTTGTTAGAGTACACTTTTTCATAGTAATCTGATATGATTCTTTTAATTTCAGTTGGGCCTGTTGTAATATCGCCCATCTCGTTTCTTATTCATGTTGTTTGCTTCTTCTTCTGTTTTTGTTTTGTCAGTTGGGCCAGTAGTTTATCAATTTTGTTGTTTTTTCAAAAAAAAGGTTTTGGTCTTGTTAATGTTTTCAATTGTTTTTCTGTTTTCTATTTCATTTAGTTCAGCTCTAATTTTTATTATTTGTTTTTTTCTGGTGCCTGGAGGCTTCTTTTCTTGCTCTCTTTCTATTTGTTCAAGTTGTAGGGATAGTTCTTTGATTTTGGCCATTTCTTTTTTTTGGATGTGGGCATTTGTTGATATAAATTGGCCTCTGAGCACCGCTTTTGCTGTGTCCCAAAGGTTCTGATAGAAAGTGTTTTCATTCTCATTGGGTGCTATGAATTTCTTTATCTCATCCTTATATGTCTTCTATAATCCAGTCTTTTTTGAGCAGGGTATTGTTCAGTTTCCAAGTTTTTGATTTCATTTCCCTGCTTTTCCTGTTATTGATTTCCACTTTTATGGCCTTATGGTCAGAGAAGGTGCTTTGTAATATTTCAATGTTTTGGATTCTGCTGAGGCTTGCTTTATGGTGTAATATGTGGTCTATTCTAGAGAATGTTCCATGTTCACTAGAAAAGAAATTGTACTTGAGCTGTTGGGTGGAGCGTTCTGTATATGTCTACGAGGTCAATTTGGTAGACTGTAGCATTTAGATCTTCTGTGCCTTTATTGAGCTTCTTACTGGATTTCGTGTCCTTCACTGAAAGTGGTGTGTTGAAGTCTTCTACTATTATTGTGGAGCTGTCTATCTCACTTTTCAATGCTGATAGAGTTTGTTGTTTGTATCTTGCAGCCCTGTCATTGGGTGCATAAATATCTAAAATGATTATATCTTCTTGGTGTATTGTCCCTTTAATCATTATATAGTGTGCTTCCTTATCCTTTCTGACGGGTTTAACTTTAAAGTCTATTTTGTCAGAAATAAATATTGCACTCTTGCTTTTTTTTGATTGCTGTTTGCTTGATACATTTTTTCCATCCTTTGAGTTTTAGTTTTTTTGTGTCTATAGGTCTAAGGTGTGTCTCTTGTAGGCAGCATATAGATGGATCTTGTTTTTTAATCCATCTGCCACTCTGTCTCTTTATTGGTGCATTTAGTCCATTTATATTCAGGGATAGGTATGAATTTAGTGCTATCATTTTGATGTCTTTTTTTTTTGTGTTGTTGACAGTTTCTTTTTCCCATTTAATTTGACGTGCTGAGTAGGTTATCTTTATATATTGTCCCTTCCTCATATTTGTTGTTGTTGATTTTGTTTCTGCTGGGTCTCTATTTTTTTCTTGTATTTTATTTTGATGAGTAGGATAGTTTGCCTCCTTTGTGGTTACCTCATTACTTACCCCTATTTTTCTAAATTTAAACCTAACTTTTATTTCTTTGTATCGCCATATCTTCCTCTCCATATTGAAGATGTATGATTACATTTCTTAGTCCTTCTTTATTATTTTAATGTTGTCTTCTTTTATATAATAACTTCGATGTTACCCTGTGTTGGGCTTTTCTTTTTTTTTAAATTACCTTGCTTTGTTTTTTTGGATTTCCCTGTGTGGGCTGACTTCTGGTTGCTCTGCCCAGTGTTCTAGTCTTGGGTTGATACCTGATATTATAGATTTTCTAACCAAAGAACTCTCTTTAGTATTTCTTGTAGATTTGGTTTGGTTTTTATGAATTCCCTAAACTTCTGTTTATCTGGAAATGTCTTAATTTCACCTTCATATTTAAGAGACAGTTTTGATGGATATATGATTCTTGGCAGGCAATTTTTCTCTTTCAATTTTTTAAATATGTCATCCCATTGCCTTCTTGCCTGCATGGTTTCTGCTGAGTAATCTGAGCTTATTCTTATTGGCTCTCCTTTGTAGGTGACTTTTCTTTTATCCCTCGCTGCTCTTAGAATTCTCTCTTTAACTTTGGTTTTGGAAAGTTTGATTCTAATATGTCTTGGTGGCTTTCTTTTAACATCTACCTTATGTGGAATTTGATAAGCATTTTGGATAGATATCTTCTCATCTTTCACAATATCAGGGAAGCTTTCTGCCAACAAATCTTCAACAATTCTGTCTGCATTTTCTGTTATCCCTCCCTGTTCTTGTAGTCCAATCACTTGTAGGTTATTTCTCTTGATAGAGTCCCGCATAATTCTTAAGTTTTCTTCATTTTTTAAAAATTCTTTTATCTGATTTTTCTTCCAATATGTTAGTGCCCAGTGATTTATCTTCAAGTTCAGAAATTCTAGCTTCTAATTGCTCAATTCTGCTCCTCTGACTTTCTACTGAGTTGTCTGCTTCTGTAATTTCATTGTTAATCTTCTGAATTTCTGATTGCTGTCTGTCTATGGATTTTTCCAGCTTATTAAGCTTTTCATTATGTTCTTGAAAAATCTTTCTAATTTCTTCAATTGCTTTACCTGTGTGTTCCTTGGCTTGTTCTGTGTATTGCCTCATTTCCTTACTGATGTCTTGAAGGGTTCTGTATATTAAACTTTTGTATTCTGGCTCTGGTAATTTCAGGAATGCACTTTCATCTAGAAGATCCTTGGATTCTTTGTTTTGAGAGCTTGTTGAGGTGATCATGGGCTGTTTCTTTATGTGACTTGATATTGACTGTTGTCTCCAAGCCATCTATAAGTTATTGTATTAGTTTATGCTTGCTTACTGTGTGGCAGCTTCTTTCTTTGTTTTGTTTTGGTATACCCCTGTGGGTTGCTTGAGTTAGCTAGCTTGGTTATTTTTACCTTTGGGGCTCTGACGTCCTGTCCCAGCTGTCTAGAGCTGTTATCAGGTATATCATTCTAGGAGTCCATTCAGTTTTCTTGTATTAATTCAGCTCAGGTTTCCAGGTAGCTGATCATCAAGTGTGTTGTACAGTCTCTGTCCTACAGTCTTAAAGGGGCAGGAGTGATTGGTGTATATGCCGGTATCTGATTTCAGCAAGGGGTCATGGTCTCAACAAGGCAGGAGGCTCGAATGGATCCCTGAGTGTCTCTGAGGAATGCGTTTCCCTGTTCCCTACAGCACGCAGGTGGGTGGTTTCTGCAGATGGACCTTGGGCACCCAGAGTTTTTGCTTGTAGGGACTGGGAGGTACCAGTTATCTTTGGACCCCTCTTGCGGGTGGCTGAGTGAACTGAGTGGAGCTACCAGTCCTTAGGTCCCTGACGTGGGTAGGTGAGGACCTTGTTTAATAGGCAAAGCAATGTCAAACATCAAACACCCACCTCTCAACCACACAGCTGAAACGTTTGGAGTCTGCCAAGAAGGGTCTATTCTCCCAAAATAGGCCCATACAGGTCCATGCAGAAGGGAAAGGTGCTCAAAGTCAGTGGACGGTTTATTCCTGGACAGGAGCTGCTTCTGTCCTGAGCCTCCCTAGTTGTGGAGCTAGCAGATTATCTTTTCCCTGAATTGCAAATTTTTTCCTTCCCCAAGGCTGAGAGGATGGCTCTAGGTGCTCAACAGTGCCTGTCTCAGGCCCAGGGAATTCAGCTGCTGAAGCTGGCTTTCGGGTGGGGGGGGGCACGGTAAAATATAGGGAAGTACTTAGCTTTTGCTGAGAGTGCTGCTCTTCTCAGGTTCCAGAGGTGTGAATAGGCTGTGTGTCTGGCTGCTTCTCCCTGAGGAAATTGTGGCCGAACACTAGTACCAGCCCGCTGCCATGGCTCCGGGAATGGTGCCTGAGGGTTTCCTGTGATTCAGGTCTGGTAACTCCTCTCTGCTTCTGAACAGTCTCTTCCTCCCCCTCCCCTCACTTCTTTTTCTAAGCTTACCTTTGAAGCTCAGGGCTCCTAGCTTGTCACAAATATACTTGTTTCACTTGTTTTTTCGGGTCTTTGTTGTAAAGAGGGCTCACTGGAAGAACCTGTCTATACCGCCATCTTGGCTCCGTCTCCTGCACAGTTCATTTTTAAGTCCATCTCTTTCCTCTTGCATTTTCCTGTAAGTTTCAAGAAGAACCACTTGGTCCCTTTAAGATCTTGCTTAGAAATTTCATCAACCAGATATCCAAGTTCATCAGTTAGAATTTCTACCTTCCACCAAACATTTGAACATAATTCAGACAAATTCCTTCCACTGCATAAAAAGCATCATCCTCCATTGTCCAAGCACATGTTCATCATTTTCTTTTAAAGCCTCACCAGAAGCACAGTTAACATCCACATTTCTAGAAACACGTTTCTAGTGCCACATGTATTTTCTAAGATGATACAGACTTTCTCTATAACTCTCCTCACTTTATTCTGAGCCCTCACCAGAATTGCCTTTGAGGTCCATAATTCTACTAATGGTCTCTTCAAGGAAATTAAGGCTTTTTAAAAGTTTTCTCACAGTTTAGGAAGTTAAATGTCTGAAGTCAGGGTGTTGGCTCTAGGGGAAAGCTTTGTCTCTCTGTTGGGTCTGGAGGAGAGTTCTTGTCTCTTCTTAGCTTCTGCTCCATGTGACGAAGTATCTCTCTTCCCCCTTGTCTGCTTGCTCGCTTGCTTGTTTGATCTCTTTTATATCTCAAAAGAGATAGACTCAAGACACACACTACACTAATCCTGCCTCATTAACATAACCAGGATAACCCACTCCCAAAATGGGACTATAACCACAGGCATAGAGGTTAACATCTACAACACATATTTTGGGGGAACACAATTCAATCCATTACAACCAGGGTACGAAACCACTTGTTTTGACTCCTGGGTTCTGCCAATGTGAAGGCAGAAGAAAGGCAAGGAAAAGAGGGCTGAGAAAAAGGACTCAGGTCTTGCTCACCTTGGAAATTACTTTCCTCCACTTCAACTTATACATATCCCACTGCTCATGGAGAAAGACGCTGCTTTTCTCAACAATTGACACTCTGACCTCCCCACTAGGCTTTCATTCCAAAATCTTTTCCCAGACCCAGACACTCTTACCTCAGACAGAGGGGTGAGCTCTTGGTTGTAGTCTGCAGGGAGATGGAGAGGTTAGGGGGTGGTGAAGCTGGGAGAAGCAGTTAGGAATCAAATAAGAATTGGTAGACCAGAGCTCTAGGCTCTGGCTCTTGGCCTGACTTCCCCAGCTAATGATACCTCCCCTTTCTGTGCCTCGGTTTCCTCATCTATAAAAAGGAAATGGACTGAATGAATTCTAAATTCCTTTCCAAATCAGCCATAAAATTACAGCCCCATTTGTATGTGCCCTCCTGTCTACTTCCTTGATATGGGAATATAGATTTCTCTTTGCATACCTGTGAAGAGAAATTTGGATTGGAGGAGTGGGAGGGGAGGCACTTAGTGAGATGTTGGCACAGGCCTTCCCTGCACCCCACTTCCAAGTAGTCTTCCTGAGAAATTGAAGTTTTCCCCCTCAATTTTGATCAAGATATGTTGAGGAGAGTCTTAGTTATCTAGGCGTGGTATGACAAAAATACCATAAGTGGCTGGTTTTAAAAACGAGAAATTCATTTGTCACAGTCTAGGGGGCCAGAAGTCTGAATTCAGGGTGCCAGCCCTAGGGGAAGGCTTTTTCTCTGTTGGCTCTGGAGAAAGGTCCTTGTCATCAATCTTCCTTTGGTCTAGAAGCTTCTCCACTCAGGAACTCTGGGTCCAAGGCGTGTGCTCTGCTCCAGGTTCTGCTTTCTGGGTGATATGAGCTCTCCACGTCTCTCTGATCATTTCTCTCTCTTATATCTTAAAAGTGATTGGCTTAAGACGTAAACTAATCTTGTAGCTTGAGTCCTGCCTCATTAACATATGTGTCACTGGTCCCATGTCATTAACATCTTAGAGCTAGGATTTGCAACACAAAGGAAAATCACACAATAGTGGGAATCATGGCCTAGTCAAATTGATGCACATATTTTTTGGGGACACAATTCAATGCATGACAAGGAGTTTGGGAGCCCAGTTTTGATTTAGTTTTCAGTGCATGGGAGTGTTATCAAATCAAGAAAAATGCCAAATTTTCCCCAAGTTAAAATTTATATGTGTTATATGCTTAATACTAGACAGCAAACATACAACATTGTCATAATTTTATTATTTCAGTTGCTCACTTAGTTACAACTTTATTTATTTGTTAATCTAATGTCATCAAAGCCAATGATTTGACTGGGAAATTCATATTGTTTACATAGGAAGCGTTTTTTACTGCTATTCAGATATTTAGAGACTTGATAATCTTGGTATATTCTTGGTATATCCTGACTATATGATAGTGTGTCTCAAGATTACTATTCACTATATCTGAAGCTCTTTGAAAATAAGGCTAATCATTATATTTGGAGATATATTTGTCTAAAGTTTTCAAAATTTATTTAAATGACCTTTTAAATTAATTTCTATTAATTCACTTTCAAGAGTGTTTTTCTAAATTAATCATTACCATATTAAGTTTTGTCATCTGCAGATAAGTTTTTACTTTGCTAATGCGCTGAAAATGTTTGACCAAAATAACTCAACAAAAAGATGGACTATATTGGACTCACTAAAAAGACTGATTAGACTGAATAATGATTTCCATAACTCTTACATAGAAGCTGACAGGTTCATGGACTGCAGCTGATCCAGTATAATATGGAACCAAAATTAGCTATATGGGACTGAGTAAATGAAAAAAAAAATTTAAATTGAACTCATAGATATGGTTTGTGCCTCTAATCCATTGAACCTGACACTGTCACTGCTTCCCCTCCCCCTTTTGAGGCCCAGCAGAGCATCTCTCTCTAAAGCATGGTGAAGTGAGGGAAAACATTGCAGAAGGCAAGTTACTTCTTTGTTAGCCACATGAGGCCACCCCAGCCTGAAATGGAGAACTCCACTATGTGAAGGTAAAGGGAGAACACTCAGTGGTGCTTGGTCACAATTGTAGTGTGGTGTCCCAAGTCTTAAATGCTTGATAATTCAAGCAGCCCCTAGAGTAAGCAATAGTAGCAATCATGTCCATGTGAGAGAAACTACTTGATTCGTCATGGATCAAAAGATGCTCTAGGAAATCTTTGGTCAAAAGGAGGGAAATGTCTCAGGAAAAGACAACTTTCAGTGAAGTCAGTGAGACAGATGCATAATATGCTGACCATGCTATCTAATTTTAGTCTGGATTTCTAGACTAACAGTTTTTCCTAGGTGGTCAAAACCAGATGTGAAACTATATGCCCCAAAGGACCTTAGACAAGTGACCATCTGCACCCCTCAAAATACAGGTACTCAGGAAGAGTGCTGTCTGGGTGCTGTTGCCAACAAGATATGTTTGCAAAATAGACCAAGAAAATACATTTAACTGTTTTGTGATCATGATTTAAGCATCCTGTGAAACTATCTGTAATCACTAAGTATGCTATCAATAATCAGTAACTAATCAGAGTGTGATTATAACAATAGTCATTGATTTTCCTGTAATACCCTCCCTCTGGTTTGGTTCCTCTTTCTACCCCATAAAAATATATAATGAAACTGCCCTGGGACTACCTGGTTGCATTTTCAATGGGCTACATAGATCCTCAATTGAAATTGTTTTAAATCCTTAATAAACCTCCCTGTTTTGACTTGAAACACATTCAAGTATTTTTCTACAACATTGGTTAATTGTCTTTTTAATTATTGAGTTGGTTTATACATTCTGTGTAAGAGTTTTTTGTCAGATACAGCTACTGCAAAAATTCTAACAAGGAATTTGAAAAAATCCTCTGGAGGGCAAAACATACTGATTTTTCACACATTATGGAGAATAATGCTTCATATTGGGAGGTGCAGGCTCCAGGAACCTCACATAATTCATCTTTGTATTCAGAAACCAGGGCTAAGTGCTTAATTTCTCTGAGGGGGCCAGGGGCTGCTGGAGGAATTCCTGCTCAACTTGTAAAACCTACCTGAGAAGAGTTCTCTGAAGATTGTGTAAAGACCTCCCAAACCCAAACCTAAATAAAGGTTAATTCTCTTTCCCTAAGCTTGAATGCTCAGAATTCAACCCTATCTCCTGGTTGGCCTACCCCAACCCCAGTGTTTGACACCTAGGTCTGTTGGCCCCTGCCTCCACAGTTCCTTATCCTTTTTTCACATTCTATCCCCTCCATTCTGGCTTCAACTCAGATTCCTCCAGGAAAACTTGTCAAGGTCACGAACATCCAGAGTGTTGCCATATGTAATGGAGACGTTTTGTGATCTCATCTTTCTTTGCCTCTCAGCAGCTTTCCCTGCATTGAACAACTCCATCTTTTTATTTATTTTGCTTAATTTCTGTGAATTTACTTCACAACTTATATTATGAAGTAGTTCTAGCAGAAAGAAAAGAATAAAGATTGTAAGAAATATTTGTGAAGCCACCTCCAGCTTTGTCAGTAACTAATATTTGTAATATTATTTGTTATAAGTAATATATAAAGCAAATAATATAAATATATACAAGCAGTCCTTACATTGCATGGTTCTGATATTCATGTGTTTCATTTAATATGGTACTGTGCCAAGCCAGGACTGCCTGTGGTGAGTGCGTATCTTGAATTTGATGTATACCTCTATCTTTTTACTACTATTTTTTTTAACCTCTTTGTTTTTCATGTCTTTACACTTTGTATAAATGGATTCTTGCTGAATGTATCATTCTGCAGCTTGCTTTTTCAGTTAACGTTATATATGAGATGAATCCATGTTTATACATATAGCTCATTTGTTTTCATTCCAGAATACTATTCCACGGTATGAATGTGCTACAAGTTATCTTATCCCCTCTTCTTTGACCTTCAGGTTGTTTCTAGTTTTTTTCTATTACAGATATTTCTGTAGTGAACATTTTAGGTTTGGCCTCCTTGGTCCTGGGTGCAAATTCCTCTAGGATATGTATCTAGGAGTGGAATTACTGGTAACATGTGTGGATATCTTTAGCTTTCCTACACGATATCAGATTGTTCTCCAAAGTGGTTGTATTAATTTATACTCCTGCCCTTCTTAAAATACTGCCCCCGCCCCAAGCTTCTGTGATGTTATGCAGTTCTTGTTTTCTCTGCCACACTGGCTGCTGCTTCTCAGTCTCCTTTGTGATTGCTTTTGCTCTAAATTTTGAAGAGCTGGAGAGCTTTACCTTGGTAACTTGTGACTTGCTCTTCTCTCCATGATCTTTCTAATTTTAAATACCGTCTATACACAGATGGATCTCAAATATGTATATCTACACATTTTTATAATTTAAAAAATAACTGCACCTGGGTTGTCATTACTGTTCCACATTGGTCAATGTGTCTGTCGTTGTACCAGTACCAGGCTGTTTTGACTTCTGAGATCAAGTAGTGCAAGTCCTCCTACTTTATTCTTCTTCTTCAGTAGTGCTTTACTTATTTGGGGCCTCTTTACTTTCCATATAAAGTTAATGGTTTGATTTTCCATCTCCTCAAAGAATGTTGTTGGTATTTGGGTCTGGATTGCATTATATTTGTAGATTGCTTTGGGTAGAATTGACATTTTCACAACATTAAGTCTACCTATCCATGAATATGGTATGTTTTTCCATTTATGTAGGCCTCTTGGTTTCTTGCAGTAGTGTTTTGTAGTTTTCTTTGTATAGGTCTTTTACATCCCTGGTTAGATTTATTCCTATGTATTTTATTTTTTTTAGGGGCTATTATAAATTGTATTGTTTTCCTGGTTTCCTTTTTGTAGTTCTTTTTATTGGTATACAGGAATTCAACTGACTTTTGTGTGTTTATCTGGTCTCCTGTTACTCTGCTGAATCTTTCTATTCTTTCCAGTAGTTTTCTCATACAGTCTCTTGGGTTTTCTATATATAGTATCATATCATCCACAAATACGGGGAATTTTATTTCTTACTTACCAATTTGGATGCCCTTTATTTCTTTTTCTTGCCTTATTGCTCTAGCTAGGACTTCCAGCACAATGTTAAATAAGAGTGGCGATAAAGGGCATTCTTGTCTTGCTCCTGTTTTCAAGGGGAATGTTTTCAGCCTCTCTCCATTAAGAATGATGTTGGTTGTTGATTTTGAATAGATTCCCTTTCTTATGTTGAGACATTTTCCTTCTAAACATATTTTATTAAGAGTTTTTATCAGGAATGGGTGTTGGACTTTGTCAAATGCCTTTTCTGCTTCAACTGAGATTATCATGTGATTCTTTTATTTATGTGATAGATTACATTGATTGATTTTCTAATGTCGAACCATCCTTGCATACCTGGTATGAATCCCACTTGACCATGGTGGTATATTATTTTTTTGATAAGATGCTGAATTCTACTGGCTAGAATTTTGTTGAGAATTTTTCATTTATATTCATGAGAAATATTGGTCTGTAAGTTTGGCTGTTAACCAAAAGGTCAGCAGTTTGAATCCACCAGCTGCTCCTTGGAAACCCTATGGGGCAGTTCTACTTTGTTCTATAGGGTGTCTATGAACTGGAATCGACTTGACAGAAATGGGTTTGGTTTGGTTTTGGTATCAGCGTTATGCTGACTTCATAGAATGAGTTTGAAAATATCCCTTCCATTTCTATGTTCTGAAATATTTGAGTAGTACTGGTGTAAGCCCTTCTTGGAATATTTGGTAGAATTCTCCCTTGAAGCCATCTAGGCCAGGGTTTTTTTGTTGTTGTTGTTGGGAGGTTTTTTTTTTATTACCTTTTCAATTTTTTCTCTTGTTATGGGTCTGTTCAGATTCTCAACTTCAGTTTACGTTAGTTTGGGTAGGTAGTGTGTTTCTAGAAATTTGTCCATTTGCTCTAGGTTTTCATTTTTTTTTGGAGTGTAGTTTTTCATAGTACTCTGTTATGATCCTTTTTATTTCAGTTGTTTCTACTGTAAAGTCCCCAATTTCATTTCTCCTTTGGGGTATTTGCATCCTATCCTGTTTTTCTTTTGTCACTTTGGCCAATGCTTTTTTAAGTTTGTTGAGCCTTTCGAAGAACCAACTTTTGGTTTTGTTAGTTCTTTCTATTGTTCTTCTTTTCTCTATTTCATTTATTTCTGTGCAATCTTTATTATTTCCTTTTCTCTAGTGGCTGTGGGCTTCTTTTGCTGTTCTCTTTCTACTTGTTCGAGTTGTGTAGCTAATGTTTCGATTTTGTTGCTTTCTCATTTTTTTTTTCCTTTACATTATCTTTATTTCATCATAATTCTTGAAAACTGTATTGCCTGGGTTCACAATTGGTAGTTATTTTCTTTAAGCACACTGAAAGTGTTATTCTACTATGTTTTGGCTTTCATTATTACCATTGAGAAGCTAGCTGTCTAAATGCCATTCCTTTGTAGGTAAAAACATCTTTTAGTGAGTGGAATCAGACTGCCTGCATTTGAAATTCAGCTCGGTGGTTTACGAGCTGTGTGATATTAACTCTTAATCCATTGCCATCGAGTGAATTTCAACTCATAGTGACCCTATAGGACAGAGTAGAACTGTCCCATATGGTTTCCAGGAAGCACCTGGTGGAATCAAACTGCCAACTTTTGGTTAGCAGCTGTAGCTCTTACCCGCTATACCATCAGGGTTTCCATGTGATATTGGACAAGTTAATTAATCTCCCTATGCCTCAATTTCCTCTTCTGTAAAATGGAGACAATAATAGTACCAGTATCTACCTATAGGTTTATTGTGAGGATTAAAATAACTAATATGTGAAACATTCAGAACAGTAGTAGCACATTTTAAATGCTGTTAAAGTGTTAGCTATTATTATTTTTTTTATTTCCTTGCTTTCAAGATCTTGTTATCACTTATGTTCAGGAATTTTACTATGATGTATCTAAAAATGTGGATTAATTTTTATTTGCCTTGTTTGGAATTCACTGAGCTCTTTGAATCTGTGAATTGGTATCTTTTATTGCCTTAGTTATCTAGTGCTGCCATAACAGAAATACCACAAGTGGATAGCTTTAACAAAGAGAAATTTATTTTCTCAGAGTAAAGTAGGCTAAAAGTAAAAATTCAAGGTGTCAGCTCCAGGGGAAGGCTTTCTGTCTCTGTCAGCTCTGGAAGAAGGTCCTTGTCCTCAATCTTCCCATGGTCAAGGAGCTTGGCATGTGCAGGGACTCTGGGTCCAAAGGACACTCTCTGCTCTTGGTGCTGCTTTCTTGGTAGTATGAGGTCCCCAACTCTCTGCTTCTTTCCTTTCCTGAGAGATAAAAGGTGGTGCAGGCTACACCCTGGGGAAACTCCATTTACACTGAAACAGGGAGGTGGCATGGGTAAGCGTGGTGTTACAATCCTACCTAATCCTCTTAACATAAAATTACAATCACAAAATGGAGAACAACCACACAATACTGGGAATCATGGCCTACCCAAGCTGACACATATTTTTTGGGGGACACAATTCAATCCATGATATTTACCAATTCTGGAAAATTTTTAGTCATCCTCTTTAAAAAATTCTTTTTTTTAAGCTAAAAAAATTTTTTATTCGGCTTTAAGTGAAAGTTTACAAATCAGCTAAGTCTCTCATACAAAAATCCATACACACCTTGCTATGTACTCCTGGTTGCTCTCCCCTTAATGAGACAGCACACTCCTTCTCTCCACCCTATATTTCCCTGTCCATTCAGCCAGCTTCTGTCCCCCTCTGCCTTCTCATCTCCCCTCCAGACAGGAGCTGCACACATAGTCTCATGTGTCTACTTGATCTAAGAAGCTCACTTCTCACCAGTACCATTTTCTATCTTACAGTCCACTCCAATCCCTGTTTGAAGAGTTGGCTTTGGGAATAGTTCCACTCTTGGGCTAACAGAAGATCTGGTGACTATGACATCCAGGGTCCTTCTAGTCTCAGTCAGATCATTAAGTCCAGTCTTTTTAAAAGAGTTTGAGGTCTGCATCCCACTGCACTCCTGCTTCATCAGGGATTCTCTGTTTTGTTCCCTGTCAGGGCAGTCATCGGTTGATGCCAGGCTCCATCTAGTTCTTCTGGTCTCAGGCTGTTGTAGTCTCTGATTTATCTGGCCCTTTCTGTCTTTTGGGTTCATAATTACCTTGTGACTTTGCTGTTCTTCATTCTCCTTTGCTTCAGGTGGGTTGAGACCAACTGATGCATCTTAGATAGACCCTTGCTAACCCCTAAGGCCCCGGAAGCCACTCACCAAAGTGGGATGCAGAATGTTTTCTTAATATATTTTACTATGCCAATTGAACCAGATGTCCCCTGAAACCATGGTCTCCAGGCCCCCATCCTTGCTACTCTGGCCTTCAAATTGTTTGATTTATTCAGGAAACTTCTTTGCTTTTGGTTTAGTCCAGTTGTGCTGACCTCTCCTGTATTGTGTGTTGTCTTTTCCTTCACCTAAAATAGTTCTTGTCTACTACGTAACTACTGAATACCCCTCTCCCCCCCTCCCTCCACACCCTCGTAAACGTCAAAGAATATTTCCTCTGTGTTTAAAGTATTTCTTGAGTTATTTTAATAGTGGTCTCATACAATATTTGTCTTCTGGCAACTGACTAATTTCACTCAGCATGATGCCTTCCAGATTCCTCCATGTTATGAAACGTTTCACAGACTCAACATTGTTCTTTATCAAGGCATAGTATTCCATTGTGTGAATATACCATAATTTATTTACCATCCCTTGATGGTCACCTTGGTTTCTTCCATCTTTTTGCTATTGTAAACAGTACTGCAATGACCTTGGGTCTGCATATATGTGTTTGTGTAAAGGCTTTTATTTCTCTAGGATATATTCCATGGAGTGGGATTACTGGATCATATGGTAGTTTAATTTCTGGCTTTTTAAGGAATCATCATACAGATTGCCAAAGTGGTTGTACCATTTTACATTCCCAACAGCAGTGTATAAGTGTTCCAGTCTCTCCACAATCTCTCCAACATTTATTATTTTGGATTAATGCCAGCCTTGTTGGAGTGAGATGGAATCTCATTGTAGTTTTAATGGCTAATGATCACGAGCATTTCCTCATGTATCTGTTAGCTGTCTGAATATCTTCCTTGGTGACGTGTCTGTTCATATCCTTTGCCCGTTTTGTAATTGTGTTATTTGTCTTTTTGTTGTTGAGTTTTTGCAGTATCATGTAGATTTTAGAGATCAGGGGCTAATCGGAAATGTCATAGCAAAACCTTTTTCCCAGTCTGCTGTAGGTAGTCTTTTTTACTCTTTTGGTGAAGTCTTTGGATGAGCATAGGTGTTTGATTTTTAGGAGCTCCCAGTTATCTAGCTTCTCTTCTGCATTGTTAGTAATGTTTTTTATACTCTTTATGCCATGTATTAGAACTCCTAGCATTGTCCCTATTTTGTCTTCCATGATCTTTATTGTTTTAGATTTAGGTCTTTGACTCATTTTCAGTTAGTTTTTGTGCATGGTGTGAGGTAGGGGTCTTGTTTCATTTTTTTGCAGATGGATATCCAGTCATGCCAGCACCATTTGTTAAATGGAACGTCTTTATCCTATTTAACTGACTTTGGGCCTTTGTCAAATATCACCTACTCATATGTGGGTGGATTTATGTCTGGATTCTCAATTCTGTTCCATTGGTCTGTGTATCTGTTGTTCTACCAGTACCAGGCCATTTTGACTACTGTGGTGGTACAATAGGCTCTAAAATTAGGTAGTGTGAGGCCTCCCACTCTGTTCTTTTTCAGTAATGCTTTACTTATCCGGGGCCTCTTTCTTTTCCATATGAAGTTGGTGATTTGTTTCTCCATCTCATTAAAAAATGTCATTGGAATTTGGATCAGAATTGCATTGTATCTATAGATCGCTTTTGGTAGAATAGACATTTTACAATATTGAGTCTTTCTATCCATGAGCAAGGTATGATTGTCTACTTATGTAGGTCTCTTTCGGTTTCTTGCAGTAGTGTCTTGTAGTTTTCTTTGTATAGGTCTTTTACGTCTCTGGTTAGATTTATTCCTAAGTATTTTATCTTCTCGGGGGCTATTGTAAATGATGTTGATTTGGTGGTTTCCTCTTTGACGTTCTCTTTGGTATAGAGGAATCCTACTGATTTTTGTATGTTTATCTTGTATCCTGATTCTCTGCTGAACTCTTCTAATAGTTTCAGTAGTTTTCTTGAGGATTCTTTAGGGTTTTCTGTGTATAAGATCATGTCATCTGCAAATAGAGATACTTTTACTTCTTCCTTGCCAATCTGGATCCTCTTTATTTCTTTATCTAGTCTAATTGCTTTGGCTAGGACCTCCAGCACAATGTTGAATAAGAGTAGTGGTAAAGGGCATCCTTGTCTGGTTCCCGGTCTCAAAGGGAATGCTTTCACTCTCCACTTAGGATGATGTTGACTGTTGGCTTTGTATAAATGCCCTTTATTGTGTTGAGCATTTCCCTTCTATTCCTAATTTGCTGAGAGTTTTTATCACGAATAGGTGTTGGACTTTCTCAAATGCCTTTTCTGCATCAATTGATAAGATCATGTGGTTCTTGTCTTTTGTGTTATTTATATGATGGATTACATTGATTGTTTTTCTGATGTTGAACCATCCCTGCATATCCAGTATGAATCTGATGTGGTAATGGTGAATTATTTTTTTGATATGTTGTTGAATTCTATTGGCTAGAATTTTGTTGACGGTTTTTGCATCTAAGTTCATGAGGGATACAGGCCCGTAATTTTCTTTTCTTGTGATGTCTTTACCTGGTTTTGGTATCAGGGATATGCTGGCTTCATAGAATGAGTTTGGGAGTACTCCATCCTTTTCTATGCTCTGAAATACTTTTAGTTGTAGTGGTGTTATCCCTTCTCTGAAAGTTTGGTAGAACTCGCCAATGAAGCCAGGCCAGGGCTTTTTTTTGTTGGGAGTGTTTTAATTGCCTTTTCAATCTCTTCTTTTGTTATGGGTTTATTTATTTGTTCTACCTCTATTTGTGTTAGTTTAGGTAGGCAGTGTGTTTCTAGAAATTCATCCATTTCTTCTAGGTTTTCTAATTTGTTAGAGTACAATTTTTTGTAGTAAACTGATATGATTCTTTTAATTTCATTTGTCTGTTGTGGTATCGCCCATCTCATTTCTTATTTGGGTTATTTGCTTCCTCTCCTGTTTTTCTTTTGTCAGTTTGGCAAAGGGCTTATCAATTTTTTAAATTTTTTCAAAGAACCAGCTTTTGGTCTTGTTAACTCTTTCAGTTGTTTTTCTGTTCTCTCTTTTAATTCTGCTCTAATTTTTATTATTTGCTTTCTTCTGGTGCCTGAAGGCTTCTTTTCTTGCTCTCTATTTGTTCAAGTTGTAGGGATAATTCTTTGATTTTGGCCCTCTCTTCTTTTTGTATGTGTGCATTTATTGCTATTAATTGACCTTTGAGCACTGCTTTTGCTGTGTCCCATAGGTTCTGATAGGAAGGATTTCATTCTCATTGGATTCTATGAATTGGTTTATTCTATCCTTAATGTCTTCTATGACCCAGTCATTTTTGAGCAGGGTATTATTCAGTTTCCAAGTGTTTGATTTCTTTTCCCTAGTTTTTCTGTTATTGATCTCTGGTTTTATTGCCTTGTGGTCTGAGAAGATGCTTTGTAATATTTCGATGTTTTGGATTCTGCTAAGGCTTGCTGTATGACCTAATACATGGTCTGCTCTAGAGAATGTTTCATGCACTTTAGAAAAGAAAGAATACTTGGCTGTTGTTGGGTGGAGTGTTCTGTATTATGTCTATGAGGTCAATTTGGTTGATTGTGGCATTTAGATCTTCCATGTCTTTATTGAGCTTCTTTCTGGATGTTCTGTCCTTCACCGAAAGTGGTATGTTGAAGTCTCCTACTGTTAATGTGGAGGTCTTTATCTCACTTTTCAAAGCCTTTAGAGTTTGTTTTATGTATCTTGCAGCCCTGTCACTGGGTGCATAAATATTTAATATGGTTATATCCTCCTGTTGTCTCTTTAATCATTATATAGTGTGGTTTGTGGTGGATTTAACTTTAAAGTCTATTTTGTTAGAAATTAATATTGCCACTACTGCTCTTTTTTGATTATTTTTGCTTGATACATATGTTTTTTCATCCTTCGAGTTTCAGTTTGTTTGTGTCTCTAAGTCTATGGTGTGTAGGCAGCTTGTAAGAGTTTTTTTTTTTTTGTCCATTCTACCACTCTCTGTCTCTTTATTGGTGCATTTAGGCCACTTACATTCAGCATAATCATGGATAGGTATGAGTTTAGCGCTGTCATTTTAATGTCTTTTTGTCTGTGTTGTTGAATTTCTTTTTTCCACTTTATTTTTTGTGCTGAGGCGTTTATCTTTATATATTGTCTTTTCCTCTTATTCGTGGTTGATTTTGTGTTTGCTGAGTCTTTACGCTTTTCTTGTTTTTTATTTTGATATGTAGGATTGTGAATCTCCTTTGTGGGTTACCTTATTTACCCCTATTTTTCTAAGTTGAAACCTAACTTTTATTTCTTTATATTGTCTTGACTTCCTCTCCATATGAAGGATCTATGACTACATTTTTCAGTCCCTCTTTATTGTTTTAATATTGTCATCTTTTACATAATGACATTGCTTTTTCCCTGTTTTGAGCATTTTCTTAAATCTTAATTTATTTTTGTAATTTCCCTATCTGGGTTGATATCTTGATGCTGTGTCCTGTGTTCTAGTCTTGTGTTGATATCTAATATTATCGATTTTGTAACCAGAGAACTCCCTTTAGTATTTTCTGTAGTTTTGATTTATTTTTACAAATTCCCTAAACTTCTGTTTATCTGGAAATGTCCTAATTTTGCCTTCATTTTTGAGAGACAGTTTTGCTGGATATATGATTCTTGGCTGGCAATTTTTTTTTCTTTAGCGCTGTACATAAGTCATCCCATTGACTTCTTGCTTGCATGGTTTCTGCTGAGTAGTCCAGGCGCTCCTTGGAAACTCTATGGGGCAGTTCTACTCTGTCCTATATATATGGTCACTATGAGTTGGAGTCGACTCGACAGCAGTGGGTTTTTTTTAGTCCAAGCTTATTCTTATTGACCCTTCTTTGTAGGTGACTTTTCTTTTATCCCTAACCAAAAAACAAACCTGTTGCCATCAAGTTGCTTCAGACTCATAGCAACCCTATAGGACAGGGAAGAACTGCCCCACAGACTTTACAAGGAATACCTGGTGGATTTGAACTGCTGACTCTTTGGTTAGCAGCTTTAGCACTTAACCACTACACCACCAGGGTTATCATAAGGTCACTCCAGGGGATCATGCCTGAGGGGTACCAGTTCCCACTGGGTCAGGTCTGACAACTCCTTACTGCTTCTGAACCGTCTCTCCCTCCCCCTGCCGCTCAGTTGGATTTTCTAACTTTGCCTTTGATGTTCAGGGCTCCTAGCTTGTAATATATATAATCGTTCACATGTTTTTTTCTGGTCTGTGTTGTAAGAGCAATCACTGGAAGTGTCTGACTACTCTGCCATCTTGGCTCTGCTTCCCAATTTCTTCTTTTTTGATGTGTGCATCTACTGATATAAATTGACCTCTGAGCTCTGCCTTTGCTGTGTTCCAAAGATTTTGGTATGATGTATTTTCATTCTCCTTTGATTCTAGGAATTTTTTGATTCCATCTCTGATTTCTTCTATTACCTGGTGGATTTTAAGCAGGGTGTTATTCAGTTTCCATGTACTTTTTTTTTTTCCTTGCTGTTCCTGTTCTTAATTTCTACTTTGATGGCAATGTGGAGAGAAGATGCTTTGTGTTATCTTAATGTTTTGGATTTTGTTGAGGGTTGCTGTGTGGCCCAAGATGTGGTCTATTCTGGAGAATGTTCCATGTGTGTTGGAAAAGAATGTGTATTTTGCAGCTATTGGGTGGAGTGCTCTATATACAGTAGTTCAAGTTGGCTGATTGTGCTTTTTAGCTCTTCTGTATCTTTGTTGAGTTTCTTTCTAGATGTTCTGTCCTTAACGAGAGTGGTGTGTTGAAGTCTCCTACTATTATTGTGGAACTGTCAATTTCTCTTTTCAGTGTCGTTAGAGTTTTTTTTTTTTTAATGTATTTCAAAGCCCTGTCATTGGGTGTATAGATGTTTTTTATGGTTAAGTCTTCATGGTGGATTGTCCCTTTAATTATTTTGTAGTGCCCTTCTTTGTCTTTTATGGTGGATTTTGTTTTAAAGTCTATTTTATCTGAGATTAGTATTGCTACTCCTGCTCTTTTTTGGTAGTTATTTGCTTGATGTATTTTTTAATAAATTTACATCTTTGTTTCTAACATGTGTCTCTTATAGACAGTATATTTATGGATCCTGTTTTTTTTTTAAATCTATTCTGTCACTCTCTGTCTCTTTATGGGTGCATTTAGGCCATTTCCATTCAGTGGAAGTATTGATGGGTGTGATTTTATTGCTGTCATTTTGTAGTGCTTTTTTTGTGGTGCTAACATTTTCTTTGTTCCTCTTACTCTTCTGTGCTGAGTTCCTTCTGTTTGTGGATTTCTTTCATTTTTGTAAATTTTGTTTTTATTGAGACTTTATGTTTTTCTTCTCCATTTTGATGAGTAGGTTTTTTAACTTTCTTTGTGGTTGTCTTGAAATTTACCCTTATCTTCCTAGGTATGAACCAGTCTATTTTAACTTGGTATTGCATTGTCTTCTTCTCCATCAGAAAGCGCTATACCTATTCTGTGTATTCCCTCTTTAACTGTTCTTATGTTGTTGTCATTTACAGATTAACCTCTCTGGTTCCCTGTTGTAATTCTTTTGATTTCAGATAGTTCTTGAGAGTTTATTTCCTACATTGGTATCTGGCTGGTAAGATCTTGCATCTTAGATTCAGGTGTGGTTTCATGTTCTTTGTTCTCAGACCAAAGGAATCCCTTTAAGAATTCTTGTAAGTTTGGTTTGGTTTTTTACATATTCCTTTAATTTCTGCTTATCTGGAAACATCCTAATTTCAGTATCATATTTGAACAAGAGTTTTGCAGGATATATTATTCTTGGTTGGCAATTTTTTTCTTTCAAGGGTTTATATATGTCATCCTGTTGCCTTGTTGCCTGCATGGTTTCTGCCAAATAATCAGAGCTTAGACTTATCGTTTCTCCTCTGTATGTGACTTTTTATTTTTCTCAAGATGCTCTCTGGAGTTTGTCTTTGACTTTAGCTAGTGTGATTATGATATGCCTTGGTGTTTTTCTTTTGGGGTCTGTCCTATATGGGGTTCGTTGAGCTTCTTGGATGGTCAGCTTTTCATCATTCATGATCTTAGGGAAGTTTCCTGTCAGCAGTTCTTGAGTGATCCTCCCTGTGTTTTCCGTTTTCTCTCCCTGTTCTGGAACTCCGATACTTGAGCATTTTTGCTTTTGATTGTATCCCACATAATTCTCAGGGTTTCCTTATTTGTCTTCATTCTTTTTTGATTTTTCCTCAAACAGAGTTGTATTCAAGTGTTTGTCTTCAATTTCACTGATCCTGTCTTCCATCATTTTAAACCTGCTCCTCAGCCCTTCTATGACACTATTTCTGAAATCTTGTTGTTTATCTTCTGGATTTCTAATTCTTGTTTCTGTATGATTTCTAGTTGTGAATTTATTTGGGCATTTTGTTCCTGTATTCTTCCATTTTTTTTGTCTGTATTTTCCATGAATTTGTCTGCCTTTTCCATAAATTTGTCCATTTTTCCTCATTTTTGTCTGCTTTTTGCTTCAACTGTTGGATAGCTCTGAGTATTAGAGGTTTGAATTCCCTGTCAGGTAGTTCTAGTGCCTTTTCTTTGCTGGAAAGTCACCTGGTGTTTTATTATGGATGCCTACTGGAACCATCATGTCCTTTTTTTTTTTTTAAATATGTTTTGATATTTTGCGCAGTCTTTGGTACATTCAGTAGTTATTTTCTTTGTTTCTTGATTGTAGATTTGTTTGTTTCATACTGCTTTTATGTTTTATTTTGTTGTGTCTAAGCAGGCAGGCTGTGTGTTGTTTGTTATTTGCTTATCTGTAGTTGTGATACTTTTCACATCCTTATCCAATAGGCAGGGCCAGTCACTCAGTTATGGTGCAGCAGGGTAGGTTCAGCTGATGAGAAAGGCTGAGATTGGTTGTTTGTGGCATGCACTGGGTCCAACAGGATGGGCCAGGAATAAGTGCCAGGCAGGTTCCTGTAAGCCGTGCCTGTGCTGCTCGGCATTGTGATGTTTAGCACATGGTGCAGGTAGGCAGGATAGAGGGGGGAGATTGTGATGTGTGGAGCTAATATGGGTATGTGAAAGAGGTGAGAGAAACAGTATCAAAACAAACAAACAGAGGGGGAAAAAGAGAGTGCTAAGCGAGCTTGCCATTGGAGTGGAGAGATGAGAAACTGACAAACTGAGAAAAGTAAAAAAAGAAAGAAAGAAAAGAAAAAGGGAAAAAAGTAACTAGACAAAAATTTGGAAAAGAAAAAAAAGTAAAGTCCCCAGGGGTCCCACTGGTGTGGCCATGAAGATTGGGGAAATGGCTCCCAGGCTTCACAGTGTAGCCTGGCAAGGGAGGGTATAAATGTCACACAGCATCAGGTATTCAGGAGACAGGAAAAGAAGGTAAGTATAGACAGATGAGAACTGAGAAATGAAGAAAGACAGAAAGGGAGAAAGAGAGGAAAAAAGAAAAGAAAGAAAAATGATATGCCTCCAGGTGTCCCACCTATGTAGATTGAGGGAGTGCCTCCTAAGCCATGCAGTGCAGCGCAGCTAGAAGGGGCTCCCAGGTGCACAAAAAGAAAGAAAAAGAACAGACAAAACAGAACAAAGCAAAACAAAACAAGCAAAAAAAAAAAAAAAAAAGCCCAGGAGATCCCACCAGTGTGATGTCACAGGCTGGGGGAATGGTTTCCCAGTCGAGCACGGCTTCACAGCCTTTCGATAAGAAGCAAAGGTGGCACATGCAGCCAGGTGTTCTAGAGAAAGGAGGGGAAGGTGGTGGGAGGCACGAAGAAACCAAAAGAAACAGAAAGAAGCAACAACAACTCAGGGACCCGGTCAGCGTGGGCAGGGCGAATCCAAGTGGCCTGGACCAGAGGTAGTTGCCCCCCAACCAAGAGACTGTGGCTGTCCGGAAGCAGAGGAGGCTGAAGGGGTGGGGAAAAAGGGTGGGGGTTAGGAAAGTGTATATTTTTTGTTATCAGGTGCTCTGTCTCCTGCTGGGGAACTTCGTGAAGCTGCTTTTCAGTACTCCCTGTCCACTGATCTGTGATGTGGGTGGGGCAAATCAAGCAGCACGGATGCTGCACTTCCCAGCCTGCCAATCCACCACAGCCAGACAGGAAGCTCGGAGGTAGAGCAGGGGGGAGAGGATGGGGGGGTGGGAAAGTTTGTGTCCCTGGTTACCGGGTGCTCTGTCTCCTTCTGGGAGCTCTGTGAAGCTGCTTTCCCTTGCTCCCTGTCTGCCAGTCCCCAAAAGGAGTCCAAGATGGTGAACCCGTGCTGCGTTAGCTGATAGGGCACTTCCGCATGTATCTCTCCTCAGTTTCTTATTCCTTTTGGTGTTTGGCTGAGTTCTTTATCTCTTCATTTGACACTTCGGGTTCTAGGAATGATGTTTATCACTGTTTTCCTTAGTTTTTTGGGTGTTTGGTATGGAGGGACAATGTGGTGCTTCTGTCTCTGGTGCTGTGTTTGCAGGAAGTTCACTCAAAGATTCTTGAAACTTCTTTTGATCAGAAAATTGGTCACATTCTTCAAATTTGCTTCAGAGCCTTTGACTTTCGCAAAGCAAATTAATACAAAAGAGATAAAATTTGCCCCCATTTTGTCCAACACCCAAGGATAATATCACACAACTTGGGTTTCAAACTTGGTTGGAGTATAAATGTGACAAACTCTTTGGCTGCACACAACTTGTGTTTCTATGATTCATTCACCTTCTGTAAACATTTAGTACATCTCTCTCTATTCCACTAAAACATCCCTTTAAAAAGCACTTTAAGAAAGAATCAATGCTTTGTTAATGTGAAGGATTATCTTTTCTGAGGTTGAGTTGTAATAAACATTGTGTTTTTGACATCCATAACTTTTCAATTTGGGGCTTAGTTTTCAAATATTTTAAAACTAAAATATTCTTTCCCTGACCTTCCTTCCAATATAAACCCAAGTTTATACTAAAAGATAAAATTCCAACATTTCAGAGAAAGTGAAAGTCTGCAAGTTACCTTGCTCCCTGGAGGTATCACTGTCGATAGGTTTTTCCCCCATTGAAAATATATTTTTAGTAAGTGGTATCATAATTCAGTATGTTCTTAGCCTTTTAAAAACCTGGAAAGTCTGTAAAGCACATATATATTTTTTAAAGCAATCTATTTAACCATTCTTTCATTTTCTTCTCAAACTTTTTATTGTCCACTTTTGTTTTAAGGTATAATTTTTAAATAGTTATGAATTTGTAAGGGATGAAGCAGAGGAAGATTTACTGTGAAGCTAATGAAGCTTAAACTTTAGGGCTCCTCACCTACATGGGCACCTTCCAAGGCCTGTCCAGGGCCCCAGAAATGTAAGCACATCTGTTTTGTAGCAATACATTATAATCTAGCTTCTTTTTTTGGCTGCATAGACATTTATTGCATGGCTTTTCTTTTTGGGATGATGGAAATGTTCTATATGTGGTGACATAAAGAGGGTATGTACAATTGCTAAAACTGAATGAGCTGTACGTTTAAAATAGATGTCTTTTCTTATGTGAAAATTATGCCACAATAAGGTTGGTTTTTAAAGTACTATTCTCTTTGACTTTTTTTTGTTGTTGTTCTTGTTCTTAGGAGCTATGCCCTTCAATACCTTCAGGTTAAAGGTCATGATGTCTGTAACTTAGGAAAAACAGGAATAGCCATATATTTACATATTCAGAGAGAGATCAAACAGCTGTGGTAAAATGTTAGTAAATGATGAAACTAGGAAAAGCATTTAAAAATTAGAAATAAAAAAATTGCATCTTTGCTTTCTGTCTGGACATTGGCATTTTCTTCAATTGTGATTATAGGTAGAACACCACAGTAGTATTAGCCTTATCTCTGACTTTGCAATCACTAACAATACAGGTGTGTTCACGTCTCATTCTCATTGCATTGTCGCAGTGAGCTCAACACATTATTTATACACATCCATGCTATGCAGCTGTGGGAGCTGTTAGGCTTGCTCCCAGCCCTTGTTATCTGACATGTTAAGAAAGAAGTAAGTTATTGTATTTTAGTATTCTCAATGATTTATTGTATTTTGATGAGAATTACATCCAAGATCCAAACTCTGTTGTTATTTTTATTGTTAATATCATAATTTAACTCTGATTTTAAATAAGAAAGTGTAAGAAGGCTTGACACATAAAGTATTTTCATAAATATTTGCTATTCTTAGTGCTATTCAACCTTGCACTCTTGAAACAAACAGAAATAATTTTTTTTATTTTTAGTTTCTTTTTTTAATTTTTTTTGTTCTTTAAGTGAAAGTTTACAAATCAAGTCAGTCTCTCATACAAAAATTTATATATACCTTGTTATATATTCCTAGTTGCTCTCAATGAGACAGCACACTCCTTCTCTCCACCCTATATTTCCGTGTCCATTCAATCAGCTCCTGTCCCCCTCTGCCTTCTCATCCCCCCTCCAGACAGGAGCTGCACACATAGTCTCATGTGTCTGCTTGAGCCAAGAAGCTCACTCCTCACCAGTATCAATTTCTATCCTATAGTCCAGACCAATCCTTGTCAGAGGAGTTGGTTTTGGGAATGGTTCCTGTCTTAGGCTAACAGAAGGTCTGGGGACCATGACAACCAGGGTCCTTCTAGTCTCAGCCAGACCATTAAGTCTGATCTTTATATGAGAATTAGAGGTCTGCATCCCACTGCTCTTCCGATCCCTCAGGGGTTCTCTGTTGTGTTCCCTGTCAGGGCAGTCATCAGTTGTAGGTGGGTACCACCTAGTTCTTCTGGTCTCAGGCTGATGTAGTCTCTGGTTTATGTGTTTATGTTTAAGTGGCCCTTTCTGTCTCTTGGGCTTGTAATTACCTTACAAACAGAAATACTATGAAATACAATATTTGGTATTCTCAAAAGGCTTTGGAGTTGTAATAATGGAAACAAACTTTGTCGCACTTCCTACTTGTTTTTTGCTTAAAATAGTTTTTGTTTTAAATATAATAAAGGGGAGAAAGCTGTAGTCTGTTCTGCAGTAAGGGGGTCTCTAAGGGTTTAAAACATGCCCTGGAGACTTAAGTGGGTCACTGTGTCCTGGGAGGGACACTGGAGAAAGGGTGGTCTGCAGACCCCTCCCAGCCTGCATTTGCTACCATTTCCCACTTTTCTTCTCTCTTCCTTCCTTTTTTTATTTTTTCTTTTATCCTTTTTCTCCCTCTTCCTTCCTCTCCTCTCCCTTTCACGAACACCTTCCCTCATCTTCCCCTTTTCCATTTTCTCCTTTGTATTTCCTCCCCACTGTACCCTCACACGTGACTGGGCTCACCTCAGACCAGGCCAGGGAGAGACATTGGAGAGGCTCAGAGAGGTGTCAGCCAGGGGACTTTGTAACCATAAAGTGCTATTGTTGTTTTGTGCCCTCTAGTGGATTCCGACTCATAGCGACCCTATATGACAGAATAGAGTTGCCCCAGGGGTTTCCTAGGCAGTAAGGCCACTACTATCAAACCGTGTCAGCGAAAGTCTTTCAGTCTCTGATGGAAATCACTCAGGGAGGAAATTAGGATTCTCACTGATGGTGGACTGTTCACAGGATCTTAGTTGTAGCTCTTTGACCGGGCTGGCCAAGTCCCCGTTTCAAACAGGACGGCCCAGAGGCGGCACTGTCTCTTCTGGGGTGATGCGAGGGTACAGGAGGTGTTTCTGGGTCTCTCAGAGTGCAGGGTGGGGCCCAGGGGAGAAAGCAGGTTGGGAGCAGCATTTTCCTACTCACGTGCCTGGGAATCAACCGGGGTGCTAGGTTTTAAATCAAACATAATTCGGATAGGACCCCAGGAACCAGAAATCCCCCGGAACTGGCAAGATCTGCATTTTCTCACCCTCAAAACCCAGGCACATTCGGTTTGAGGACTAGAAAGTAAAAAGGAGCTTGTCCTCTGCCCCCAAAAGCGCAGTTATTCTGTTCGGATCGTCAGTCAAAAGTTTTTATTTTCTTTTGGCCAGAGTGTGGTGATGGTGGACTTCAGTCCTCCCAGTGACTTCCATCCCAGCAAAGGAGAAAAAGAGCAGTCTGGGAGACTGACACAGCTGTGTCCTGGGTTACACAAGCCCTGGTGATGAATGGTTTGTTTTCTTTCTGGACCCAATGGTGGTGACTAAAGTCTGTGGGGAGCTCGGCTTCCTGTGCCCCGTGGCTGAACATAAGGATATGAAAAGTCCTCAAGTGGTTCTAATAAACAGGCACTTTTGAGGACCATTGACCAGATGTTCCAACCAGGAGGGGTGTGTGGGGATAAGGCAAAACTTTCAGGGGAAGGCAGCTTTAGGATGACAATATTATTAAGATGTAATTCGTAAGCTACACCATTCCCCTTTATAAAATCCCATGTGAAAGTGTACAATTCAGTGGTTTTTAGTATATTCACAAGGTGTGCAGCCATCACCACTATCTAATCAGGATGATCATTAAGAGTATACAGATGTCTGACGATGGGTCTCAAGACAGAAGTGAGGGCATTCCATGGCAGGAGACTACTTGAGCAGTGGCATCCTGGTGGGACAAGGTAAGACTGGGGGAATCCATTTTGACAGGAAACTAGGGATGATGTCATCAGAGAAATGGTGGGTGATGCCAGATAGCAGGTTGATGCAGCTGTGCTGGGCTTTGGGTGGTAGAATAAGGTATTATGTGTTAAATTCAGGAGACAGGAAGCTGTAGTGGTTTTGTGGCCTCAAGGTTTTATGTGGGTGTGGGAATGGAGTTTAGGAAGCCTGGGCAGTATTCTAAGCTGAAGGAACATGAACGCCTGGACTTGGGTGGTGCCAGTGGGATTGGAAAAGGGGTGGAGGAGCTCACTCTGAGTACATGAGAGACAGGAGAGAGCTAGGAGTTAGAAGGGATTCAGGATGGTGATGCTGATAAGGGCGTGATGATGGGAGGGAGAGACTGGTGTGCTGGGACAGGCAGGGTTTCTCTGAAGACCTGCTGGGTTTGAGGGCAGTGGTTTCTGGACACACAGATGTCCTGAAGAGGGACTGGAAGAGGGACAGGAGCCTGCAGAGAGGTTTGTGTTTTCGTGGACATTGAGTCACATCATTGGGCTTATGATCACCAGGGGCTGAAGAGGCAGGCCACCCTGGGTGAGCGCAGACATTTACAGGATGTGACCCGAAGCAAGAAAACTGGCTGGATCTGAGAATCACTGGAAGGAGAAGGAGGGGATTATAGTGGCTGACATATCTAAGGGAGTTTGGAGTATGACTTACTCAACTGTGGAAGGTGCTTCTGAAAGGCAGGGGTGGCTGAAATCTGCAAATTGGTGGTTGGTGGTGACGTCGTCAGTCAGGCTATGCCTGGTTGAGGGTGGGTGTGTTGGGAGAATGTCAATGCAGTTGCCTCTCTCCAAGTTAGTCCTGGATGATAAAGCAAGAGTGAGGCTTGTGGGGTGGAGTTTGGGGAGACCAGCGGTACTCTGCAGGTGGGGAGTCACCTTTTCTGGGAAGGTGGCGGTGACCTGGATGCACTTCTGGGATTGGGCCAGAACCCTAAACTGCTCAGTGCTGTCCTTGCACCATTTAGCTTCTAAAACTCTGGTGGTATAGTGGTTAAGAGCTACAGCTGCTAACCAAGAGGTCGGCAGTTCGAATTCACCAGGCGTTCCTTGGAAACTCTATGGGGCAGTTTTACTCTGTCCTATAGGGTCGTTATGAGTCGGAATCGACTCTATGGTGGTGGGTTTGGTTTTTGGTTTTGAGTCCCCACAGATCTAACCTACCTGGAGAGTCTGAAACTGCAGGGTCTTCTCGCCTCTGGTTCTTTTCTTTTTTGTTGTTGTTCTTTCTTTCTAAATTTAAGAGAGTCCCTGAGTAAGTTCCTAGGGCTGCTGCACTAAAGTACCTTAAGTTGGGTGGCTTATAAGAACAGACATTTATTGTCTCATAGTTCTACTGTTGTTGCTGTTGTTGGGTGCCATCAAGTCGACTTCAACTCACAGCGAGTCCGTATGACAGACTACAACTCCCACACAGGGTCTTCTTGGCTGTAATCTTTACCGAAGCAGAACGCCGGTCCTCCTCCTGCGGAGCCACTGGGTGGGTTCAAACCAGCGACCTTTTTGTTAGCAGCCGAGGGCTTAACATTGCGCCACAAGGGTCCCACCGCCTCCGGTACCTTACTGCATCTGACTTTGTTCTGCACCCTGCTGCACGTTTCCGAGTTCTTGGCCCCTCCCCTTGATTAGGTTTACTTGGTAGAACTTTCAATTCTGAATCCACAAGTGTAGTCCCACCCCCTCCTGGGCGTGGGGGGAAGCTCACCCACTGCTTTTAACCGCCGTTCCAGCTCGCGGAAGTGGGCCTCTGCTGGGGCCTGCGGCTGACTTGGCTGTGATGCAGGTGGGCTGCCACCCCCGGGCCCTTTTCGGGGCTGCCCTTTTCCCACCCATGGGTACTGCAGCTGATGAGTGGGGTTTCTTGAGGTCCTCAGTCGAGCTCCGGGAGGGTTTCATTGAGAGTCACGGCAGCGTCTCTCCCGTCCCAGCGGATCTCTGGTGCGGTGACTGTGGGCTGGGATGGGGCTGCAAGCAGCCAGTTAGCGCACCGCGTTCGGTTTTTCTGAATCTTTTGGCCCTCCTTGGGGTCTCGCATCCACCTCCCCGCCTCTCTGCTCCCTCCCCCCATCTGTTCTGGTGTCCTGGCTACACCTGCTCTCTCATCCTGGCCGCTGCCATGCCTTCGTGCCCTCTTCCTTTTCGGGCGACCCAATCTGATGCCCCTGGGGCCCTGACCACCTCCTGGTTTGCCCCTTTGAATGATATGTGCGGCTCTTGGCTGTCTGAGGCTCAGGAGACCACTTTCTACTCTGTGCGTGATGGCATCTCCGGCCGCAGTCACACAGCACCCCGCTCAGGTCAGATGCACTGATGAAACTCCGGTCAGACACCTTTCCTCTTCTCGCTTTAGCTAACAAGAAGGATCCAAGCGCCACTCGTGGGTTTCTCAGTACCCGGGGTCGGGGGCCAACCTTTGATGAGGGACCACAAGCTCATGTGGGGACCCCAGGTCTGAACCACTCTTCCCCCTGCTGTGAGAACAACAGGCTGCTCCTGACTCTTAGATGAGGCACTTTAGACTCTGAAGGCTTCAAGGGCCAAGAGATTCTTTTGGAGACTTCTGTGGTGTGTACCCTCACCTCTACCTCTCCCCTGGCCTCCTGTTCTTCTGGACCCTCTCCCCTCTTGATTCTCCCCCACTCCCCACTCTGATTTTCTCCTATGTCTGTGTCCCCAGCATCTCTCTCCACCCCCGTTTCTTGTACCCCCTGCCCTCCCCTCTCCTTGCTGTCTCCTCCTTTCTTCAGTTCTCTGATCCATTTCTAGTGTCCTCACTCTCATCTCCTCCCTCTCCTACTGCAGGTTCCTCCCCCTCCTCTTCTGTGGGCCATTTCTCCCCTCTTTCTTTCACTGTAACTTTCTGGTGGTGTCCTTTGCCCAGCTGGATCCCTCCATCCCCACCCACTTGAAGCCTCACCCCAGGGAGCCCTGAGCTAACAATCATTGGGCCTCAAGAACAGTGTGCAGCCCCTAGTCTGAGCCTCCCCATTCCTGGCATTTTCACCCTCCTTGTCACTATGAGTTAGAATCAACTCGATGGCAATGGGTTTGGTTTTTTGGTTCTTCACCTGTTCAGGTATCTGCTCATGGCCTTCTGCCACCATGGGACTTGGTCTGGAGCCACCTTTTCCCCATGCCTTCATCCCAAACCTAACCCTTTGTGGCCTCCTCTCTCCAGCCCACAGATGTGGACCCCCTCCCTACCTAATCTCTCTGCACATCTCCTCGCATGGGACCTTGCCACCTTCTTAGGCACTCACCAAGTTCACATCTCTCACAAGCCCACTCCCATGGGACCCTTGTAATCACCACCCCACTCCACATTGGCCTTCACCCCAGAGCACCCCTCCTCACTTGATCTCACCCCAACCCAAGTTCCACCAGTGCCATCCCTGCCCCATGTGTCCCTCCCCAATCCTGGGCCTTCACCACCATCTTCCCTGTTCCTCTCACCCTCCTGCCTCCCTCTCTTCCCCAGACCCCACAGTGCTCTTGGTCCAGCTGCCCAGCTCCTTGGCTGTCACCCTCCCTCTTTCTTCTCTGACCCCAGCAGCTCCCACAATGGGCTTTCTCCACCCTTCTCCTGTGATGGGATGGTTTTTTAACCCTGTCATCTTTTGTGTGTGCCCTAACCTTCTTCCACTAACACTGGCACAGCCCTATACCTCTTCCACCACGCAGCTTGTGCATTTTGCCCACCTGCCTTGGGCATTGAAGTTCTCTCTTTTCAGGCCAGTGCTCTTACCCCTCTTTTGTACCTCATACTCCCCTTGAGCACACTGCTCAACACTTTGAGACCTCTGACACCCCCCAGGGTCACTGTTGATCCATCCAGCATGCTATCTGGGGCCTCACCATTCCTTCTTCCACTTGGGTCAAGGCCCCAACTTTATTCCCCTAGGCATACTGATCCCAGCCCTGATTCAAGGGTACTAACCCTGTGACACATGGGGCTACAACCCAGGCCACCTCCTACCTTGCTGCCACACCCTTCCTTGCCCCCCACTTGTCCTTGTTGAGCCTTCACCAGAGGCAATAGGCCCTAGCTGTCCTTCTAACCTTAACCCCCATTTGCACCCCAGCACTGCAGGCCATGGATCCGCCAGGCCCTGGGCCCTTCACTGCCACTCTGTCTCCTTTGGCAGGACCTTCCTCCCACCTCTGGCTTTCACTCCTGTCCCAGAGATCTCACCCAGGTATTCCTATACCCTTAGGTAGCCCGGGCCTCCCTCCCCTGGCACCTGTCCTATATGTTTGTCTATCTTCATTCCCCCTTCTTCCATTCCCTAACTCCCCTCCCCTTCCTTCCTCTTAGTTCTCTTCCCTATTCCCTTTGCATTTGAAATCTTTGTTCATGTCTCTTTGTACGTGTCTATTTTTGCATCTTTAGGAAGTCAGAATAACAGAACCTTCTATTGAATCTGACAGCTAGTGGGCTAATGTGGCTTCAGGCCAGAGCAGAAAACGTGCAGAGGACCAGCTCTGTTCTGTCTCTCTTAGACTTGGAGGCAGGGCTTGGTACGTGACTCACTGGTTCTGTCCTCTCCCTTCCCAGGGCCCTCCGCAGTGAAAGTGACCCGCACGAGGTCATGGAGGGCATCAAGGATCCTAGAGGTGTCCTATCTGATGGAAATGGGACCTATGAGACACAGTTGTCCACAAGACTTCCTCAGTGAGAGGAGCAGAGGTACAACTGCCATGTGGAACACAGCGGGAAGAACAGTACACACTCTGTGACCTGTGGTGAGCACGAGTGATCCTGGAGGGAGCCCTGACCCTGGTAGTCAGGGGTTAGGGTGGAGGAGAGGATATAAGACTTGTGGATGGAGGTGGCCCAGTGGATAATAAAAGTTCTTTTTATTTCTAGGAAGAAGTTTCATCTATGGTTTCCTCCTTCCCAGAACTCCACACTCTTCGCGATGACATCATGGTGGTCTCCAAGGATGGATCTGTGCAACCGTGAATCCTAGCTGTGGGGCATTTGGATGAAAAGTCTTTCCTGCACTATGACAGTGAGACAGGTAAGACAGAGACCAGGGGGGCATGGGCAGAAGCTCACCTGGGAGCTGAGACTTGGGACACAGAGACCATGAACTTGACAGACATGGGGATGGAGTTCAGAACAATTTTGGCAGAAATCATGGCCTTTCCTGGCCAGCAAGAAGGTGAGAATGAAGAGGGGGACTTTTCCTGGAGGATTTGGGGCAGAGAAGTGGGGACTTGTCTCTTTCCATTGGATTTAGTTGGGGATGTGGGTGACAGGGATGGGAGTCTATGGAATTCAACTGGGAGGTGTATTGTCTCTCAGCCACCTCCAGGGAGAGAAGGAGGGGAGCAAAGAGAGGCCCTCTGAGCTGGAGTCTCTCGCCATGGGTGGGTAAGGCAGAGTGGCCCAGGGGATGGAGAAGTGACTGCTGGGTGGGGGCAGGCTTGCATTCCCTCCAGCAGGTGATGGGCTATGAGATCCAGGAAGATGACAAGGCAGGGGCTTCTGGGGTTTCTTCCATGACGGGGAGACCTTCCTCTTCTGTCACCCGGAGATCCAGACATGGACGGTGCCCCTGTCCTTGGCCCACACCTTGGGTACGGAAATCAAGAATATCTAGGATGAAGATAGGGACAAAAGCAACGATTATGGTCCCTGTGTGCAGGGAGATATTTGTGGAAAATTACAGAAATATCTAAAATCCTGGATGAGCTTCAAGGAGCAAACAGGTACTGATGCAGGGGCAGGGCCTTCATCTTCCCTGCTGTGCTCTGGGTTCTCCTCACTCTGCATTACCTGAGGGAAACCATCAGTGTCTTATGGGATCCTTACATGTCTTGTTGGCACATTGTGTTCCGAGTTGCTCATCCTCTTAAAGCCACTGGGTAAAGACGCACAGATGGGTGGGGAATGACCTGTCCAGTGTCAACATAAAGGAAAGCAGAGGGCCCTTAGACAGAAAACTGAACTTGGGAAAGTGAGAGTTAGTCAAGAGACATTGCCTTTTGTCCATGGGGGTCTCAGAGCCTTGGGGCTACTCCCATCTGGCTCCCAGCCTAGCTCGGCCTGGAGAGTTCCCCCTAGCTCTCATGACCCAGGAGACCCCCTAGTCATTTTCCCTCCCCAACATCAACTTGTGGATCCCGAGAGTGAGGCTACAAACTGAGGCCCCATCCTGCTGCCAAACTAAGTAATTGGGGTTCCATGGTCCCAAATAGACTTGTGAGCAGTATGAAGCATGAGCGTTGATGGGTGAATGTGGCTTCAGGCCAGAGCAGAAAACATGGAGAGGACCAGTGCTGTTCTATCTTCTTTAGACTTGGAGGCAGGGCTTGGCCATGTGCCTCACTGGTTCTGCCCTCTCCCCTCCCAGTGCCCCCAGCAGTGAATGTGACTCACCGCAAGGCCATGGAGGACAACGAGGAGCCTGGGGATGTCCTATCTGGTGTGAATGGGGCCTACATGACCAGGGTGTCCACAAGACTCCCTTGAGAAGAGGAGCAGAGGGACAGCTGCTATGTGGTACACAGCAGGAAGAAGAGTACACACCCTGTGACCTGTGGTGAACATGGGTGGTCCCAGAAGAGGCTGCAACTTGGTAATCAAGGACCAGGGTGGAGGAAAGGATAGAAGGCTTGTGGGCCTGGGGGGCCAGTGGGTAATGAGGTTCTTTTTCAGGATGGACCTTGGTACAAGACAGTTTATGGCCGATCATTCCTGGTATTGTTGCTGCTGTCATTATTAGTGTTATTAATGTTGTCCTTTGATGCTGCAAGAGGAGGAGGCGAGCCAGAAGCAGAAGACCCAGGTGAGAAAACTGTGTAGTGTGAGTTGGGGATGGGAAGGGCCCTGCCAGGAAGTGGGGTTCCCTTACATCTCCTGCTGTACAGATAGGGGTGGAGAGGACACGCCTTCTCACTCTCACTAGAGTGTAACAGGAGATGAAAGCTGGGGTATTTGGGAGGGGAAGTGGGAACCACAGGTTCATCAACATCCCTCAGCGCTGCCCAAAGCCAGGGTGAGGCCAGGGTTCCCTAATGTCCAGCCTGGGCCTCTTGCTACCTGGTTTGGGGGGGCAGGTGGGGAGCCGGGGCTTCCCTCTGTGCTCCCACCTTTCTCTCTCCATCTCCCAGGCTCCCAGGCATAGCCCAGACAGGATGTATGGTGAAGCCTGAGCTGATCGACAAGACCTTGGATGATTATGGAATCAGAGGGAACAAATAGTGCAAGAGTTTATGATCTGGTGAGGTGGGAGTCGTTATTTCTTACAGGAATATGGATGAAATGTGATGACTCTAGTCCATGTCTGCCTCTCCCTCCAAGTGTCTCCAGTCCTCATGAGGAAACAAGAAAAAGACCCCTGAGCCTCCTGCCTGAAGCTCCCTGGGGAGCCCCCACTTAGAGCAGACATTTGAGCCTTGAGCACAGGTGGGCGTCTTCTGTGCATTTGGTAGCTCCTCAGATCCCTCCTGCAGACCTGAGTCCTGTGTTTGGTTTTCTCTGTCCAACTCCTGTCCTGTGCTCTTTTCAAGTCCCCATCACACGTCTTCATGTTCTTGCTGCTTTCTCGTGGATGATGTGGAGAGGACATGAGTGATGAACCCTACTGTTTGGGAAGAGGAACCAGCCCATCCTCAGGGGAGCTATGGTGTTTGGTGTTGTCCTGTCTCTGAGGGTTTCCTGTCCATCCGTCTGGGTGACAGTCCGCAGTGTCTCTTTACTAGGTCATTTGGCCTGAGCTCTCTCCTCCTTGAGCCAGTTCTGCTCTCTTGTGATGGTCACTGTCCTGTAAATGTGGAATAAGGGATGGCCAAAATGCTTTCCCCGATAATCAGATTGCTTGAGGAGAAAGAAAGAGAGAAAACAGAAAGTTTATCTTACTGCAAAAAAGCAAATGTGATTCATGAAGCCATGAGAGGGTGGGGTGTCTTTCTGCTGCTTCTACCGCTTCTGTGTGACCAGTGGGAGGGAGACAGCAGCACTGACTTCTCCTTGAACGCAATTTCATCACAGTTTGTTCCTTGTTCCTGGGCAATCTTGGACAGTGAGTCTCCTCCCTCACTGCAAAGGGATCCATCCATGTTGTACCAGGTGGTGGCAGTGCAGGCCCGTTGTTGCCCCTGCTCTCAACTGCAGTGTGGGTTCCTTGTGGGGCAGAAAGTATTGCCTCCATGTAAGTGGGGGCATTTGTCAGGAAAAAAGTGTGACAAGCATGTGCTAATTTCTCAAAAGTCCTGCATTAAATTTTGATATCCAATAATGGTTTTATGAATATAGCATTTCCTCTAGTACTGATCTTCCAACATTTTAAAGGAAGCAGGAATTTACATGTGGAGAGCCCTTGCAGCGAGACCCCAGGCTTAGAGGGTGGGGAGACACAGCCTCAGGCTGAGGGGTCTCAAGAATTCCCCTCTTCTGCATTGAGAAGGTCCCCTGTGGGCAGTGGCCTGGTCAGATCCCTGTGAGGAACAGGGACAGGGAGGCCTGGCCATTTCAGCCAAGCAGCTGGACTTGGGGTGTGGCTGTGTTTCCTATGGCCGTGTGAAATGGTCAATAGCAAGAAGACCTCAGTGCAGCTTGAGAGCCTGGCAGGTGCAGGGGAAGGTGGGGTCTCTGCAAGCAAGGGGTGCCCCTGGGTCAGGGCAGTTACAGACCCTGTGTTGGCCACATTTTTCTTGATGAATCTTCTGGTCACCTGAGCCTCCTGATGGGCCCTCCTGCTAGGAGCTGCTGGCTCAGAGAGTGGCAGGGGTAGGAGGTAGAGAGGTGCTGAGCTGCAGGTGGTGGTCGGTGCCTGTATTTGAGCAGGGTCAGTGAAGCAGGGATGGGCACTTGTGTGTATGAGCTTCTGCAGGTGAAGAGAGTGGAGAATTAAAGGAGAGAATGAATTGCGTTTGTAACCCGTGCCAAGGCCTCAAAGAACAAGGAGTTGGGGCCTTGTTCACTCTGTCAGGGGGTGAGTGGGGCTTGAGAGGAGGGAGGGCACTGGGTTTCCATGTCTTGATCTTGTCTTTTTGTCTTGCCACCTTTTCACTTCTAGGTGACAAGCAGGGACAAGTGACAGTGTTGCTGTCATGATGGGAGGAAACTAGTAAAGGCTGGAAAAGTGGGGTGAGAGGCATAAGAAAGTGGAGCGTCTCTTTCCTGAGGACAAGGCAGAATCCATTTTTGGAGAGAGCAAGAAGAAGTTCTGAGCGATTAGAAACTGTTCTGTAACAGTTGAACACTCACTGATTTCTCTTGATGGTTTTCCATTTGCCCTTTGTCTCCAGAGCAAGTGGAGTTACAACACATGGATGGATACCAGAAGGTGCCAGTAGACCAAATGGTGTTGGGCAGCTGGGCTCTCAGTCTCTGCTGTCAGCTCCTGAGTGTGCTGATTCACCTGTGGATGCATAGGCTTTTTTTTTTTTTTTTAATTTTTATTGTGATTTAAGTGAAAGTTTACAAATCAAGTCAGAGTCTCATACAGAAATTTATAAACACCTTGCTATATACTCCTAATTGCTCTCCCCTTATTTTTTATTGAGACAGCACACTCCTTCCCTCCACTCTCACTTTTCATGTCCATTCAGCCAGCTTCTGACGCCCTCTACCCTCTCATCTTCCCTTCAGACAGAAGGTGCCAACATAGTCTCATGTGTCTACTTGATCCAAGAAGCTCATTCCTCACCAGTATCACTTTCTATCCCATAGTCCAGTCCAATCCCTGTCTGAAGAGTTGGCTTCAGGAATGGTTCCTGTCTTAGGCTAACAGAAGGTCTGTAGACCATGACCTCTGGGGTCATTCCAGCCTCAGTCAGACCATTAAGTCTGGTCTTTTGATGAGAATTTGGGGTCTGCATCCCACTGCTCTCCCACTTCCTCAGGGGCTCTCTGTTGTGTTCCCTGTCAGGGCAGTCATCAATTGTAGCTGGGCACCATCTAGTTCTTCTGGTCTCAGGCTGATGTAGTCTCTGGTTTATGTAGCCCTTTCTGTCTCTTGGTCTCATAATTACCTTGAGTCTTTGGTGTTTTCCATTCTCCTTTTGGATGCATAGACTTTTGTAATTATTATCATAAATTGTTGTTGTTAGTTGCTATCAAGTCAGTACTGACTCATGATGACCCCATGTGTGGAAAGTAGAACTGCTGCATGGTTTTTTTTGTTTTTTTTTATGTATAATTTAAAAATTCAACAATTTTGGGCCCTTGGGGCACAGTGGCTAAAGCACTCAGCTATTAACTGGAAGGTCGGAGGTTTGAACCCACCAACTGCTCTGCAGGAGAAAGATATGGCAGTCTGTTTCTTTAACAATTTACAGCCTCAGAAACTCTATGGAGCAGTTGTACTCTATCTTATAGTGTCGCTGTGAATCAGAATCAACTCAGTGCTAGTGGCTTGGGCTTGGGCTCTTACCCTCCTTTTCTGAGTTTTTCTTCCTTCCTTGACATGAACTCATTGCCCTCTGAGTTTCCTATTTAATCTTTCAAATTGCTGTTGTCAATTTGATCCCATATAGATAGTTCTTAAAAGAGATCAGTGCTCAAGGTAGACACTCTTTACTAGTTAAGTCAAGCTATTGTTTGTTTTTTAGAAGACTGGAGGAGATATTTTTTTGTTTAAGGTTTAAAGATTATCTCAGGGCAATAGTTTCAGGGATCATCCAGCCTCTATGGCTCCAGAAATCTGGATTCCATGAGATTTTAAATCCTGTTCTGCATTTTCTCCCTTTTGATCCGGATTCTGTTAGAGAATCTTTGTTCAAAATATTCAGTAATAGTAGCTGGGCACCATCCAGTCCTCTGGTCTCATAGCAGAGGAGGCAGTTGTTCATGGAGGCAAGTAGCCACACATTCCAGTTTTCCTCCTATTCTTAATTCTCGTTCTTCCTCTGGTGCTGCAAACAATGGAGACCAATTGTTTTACTTTGGGTGGCCGTTTGCAACCTTTTAAGACCCTAGGCACAATACCCGAACTAGGAGATTGAACAGAAGCACAAACACAATATTAGGCGAGTTAACTGAGATGTCCAATGAAACCATGACTCTAAACCTCCGGAACAAGACACCAAATCCCATGATATGTATTATGGATTGAATCGTGTCCCCCCAAAATATGTGTCTACTTGGCTAGGCCATGATTCCCAGTATTGTGTGGTTGTTCTCCATTTTGTGATCTGATGTAATTACCTATGTGTTGTAAATACTAACCTCTATGATATTAATGGAGCCCTGCTGGTGTAGTGTTTAAGAGCTTGTCTGTTAACCAAAAGGTTGGCAGTTTGAATCCACCAGCTGCTCCTTGGAAACTCTAGGGGGCAGTTCTACTCTGTCTTATAGGGGCTCTATGAGCTGGAATCAGCTTGATTGGCAATGGGTTTGGCTTTTTGTTTTTGGCTTATGATGTTAGTGAGGGAGGATTAGAGGCAGTTATGTTAATGAAGCTGGACACAATTTACAGGATTAGGTTGTATTTTGAATCAATCACTTTTGAGATGTAAAATAGAGAAGTGAGCTGAGAGGAGAGGCACCTCATTACTACCAAGCAAGAAGAGCCATGAGCAGAGCGTGTCCTTCCACCTTCCTGGGATGTCCTTCCCCCACCCCCTGGGAGAGTGCTTTTATGTTATGGAGTCACCTGGGATCCTACTAAATTGTAGACTGAAAATGTCGGGAGTGGGGCCTGTGAGCCTACTTTTCCAACCAGTTTCAGGCAATGCTGAAGCTTGCTGGTCTGAGGATCACACTTGGAGTAGCAAGCATCTCTCCTTGTCTCTCTCCTGTGTTGTGTCTAGTTGTCTGTGTCCTATGTCTTTCTCTTCTTTTACACCCTTTCAGATTTTTGGCAGAATTAATATTTTGGTAGCTTATTTATATTGTATTTATTTTTGGTGGCAATATATATAATGAAACGTGTCCATTCAGAATTCATACGTGACCAGCTCAATGACATTGGTTACATACTTCACATTGTGTCACCATTCTTAAATCTCTACCCACATTTTTTTCTTCACCATTACTTTAGGCTGTCTGCCCCTTAAAGCTTTCATCTGTGCTTTAGATTGACTGTTGTCAGGTTACACTCATCTAGATAATTCTTTATAAGAGCGCTAGCTAGAAGCAAACATTCTTTATTAATAGGTCTAAATAAAATGTTGTTTAGTATAATGATGGCTTCATGGGATAGTTTCAGTTCAAGGTTTAAAGGTTATTTTTAGGCATTAGTGTCATGGATTGAAATGTGTCCTCGAAAAATATGTGGCAGCTTGGTTAGGCCATGATTCCCAGTATTGTGTGGTCGTCCTCCATTTTGTGATTGTAATTTTATGTTAAAGAAGATTAGGGTGGGATTGTAACACCCTTACTAAGGTCACATTCCTGATCTAATGTAAAGGGAGTTTCTCTGGGGCGTGGCCTACACCACCTTTTATCTTACAAGAGATAAAAGGAAAGGGAAGCTAGCAGAGAGTTGGGGACCTCATACCACCAAGAAAAAAGCACCAGGAGCAGAGCACATCCTTTGCACCCAGGGTCCCTGTGTAGAGAAGCTCCTAGTCCGGGGGAAGATTGATGAGAAGGGCAACAAAGAGAGAAACCCTTCCCCTGGAGCTGATTCCCTGAATTTGGACTTTTAGCCTACTTTACTGTGAGGAAATAAACTTTTCTTTGTTAAAGCCATCCACGAGTGTGATTTGGGGATTTGCCCAGTCTCAATGAATCCACTGAGTCAGGTTTCCATATGAGTCTGAAGTTCTGTTCCATGCTTTCCCTCCTTTTGATTAGGATCAATCTATTGGGTCCTTGATCAATATGTTCAGTAAAGGTAACTGGGCACCATCCATTTCTTCTGGTCTCATGGTAATGAAGGTAGCAGTTTATGGAGGCAATTAACCCTGCAGCCTATTTCCTTCTCCAAATTCTGGGTCTCCTTGCTCTGCTGTTCCAGATGAATAGAGACCAAATTGTTGTATCTTGTGTGGCCCCTCTCAAGCTTTTAAGACTTCTTGTGGTAGTATATATATACAAGGTATGTTTGCATGCTTCAAAAATGTCTATAATAATTGTTCTGCTTGATTAATAGCTTGGCTGAGTACAGAATTCTATGCCTGAAATTATTTTCCCTCAGAATTTTGCTTCATATGTTTATTTCTTCCCTTGAGAAAACACAGGGCTCAGGCATTTACAATGTAAAAGTTTCATTTCAGGGCTGCCCACAGTTTTGGGAAATAGTAGAGATTTATACTACTGTTACTGTACTTGTTGCTGTGACAATTGGCATTTGGAGGAAGACAACAACTTCACATTCAGAGAGTATAGGTGAGGAGCAACCTGGACACCTGGAAATGAGAAGATAGGACTCTGAGATATTCCAAGGTAAGGGACTGTATTTTTTTTTTTTTTTTTTTTTATGTATCCTTCCCTTCTTCCTTCCACCAGCCCAGTTACAAGTGTGGTTAGGGCATTGGGCTCTTGGTTCATTGATTTTGTGAAATTTTTTTTTCCCCCATGGAGAAGGATAGAACAGCAGCTGGGTGTCAGGTGTGACTCCAATTCTTGTCAGCCTAGAAAACTGAACTGACAAGATTTAGGGGTCCCTGACCTTGGTCTCCTCCTCCTTTAACTTAGTTTGTGATTCAGAGCCTTACTCCATTCACTTGGGCCTCAATTTTAATCAGCCTTACATCAGGCTCAATGTTTCCTGCCTGACCTGTATCACAGGAATTGAGACCAGAAGGAATGGAGGAAAGGTTAAGGTTGTGATATTCACCCTAAGCCCACTTTTGCAGATGATTGCCTTGCCTACCCTCCCCACAAGCCTAGCTAAGCCCCTGTGTCCCTGCCTTAAGTTCTCAGTGGGGAACCCTTGCAGTTAGCTTCTGCTAGGATGTGTGGTGAAGGAGGAGAGAGCAAGTTAGATTCTCTACCCTCAACCCTTAAGACCCCATAGTATTGTCTGAAGTTTTTTCACAACACGCTTTCCCAGAAATTCTTGTACAGCCAATGTCTGTGCCTGTATTTTTGGAAGACCCATCATGGAGTGAGGGTGATCTATATCCCTGATGACACTCTGAAATCATTTTTCTTCTCACGGAAACCAGGTGAGATTGACAGAACATGACTTGTGTCTTTTTCCCTCTAAGCTATATATCTATTTCTATGTCTTTCTATCTTAGAATATTTTTACCAGCAACAAAATCAGCAAGATTAATATCATGAGTTATTGTTACCCAAGTCAACAATCATGAACATTTATCTCACTATATATCTCTTCCAACCTTATTTGCTTGGCTCTTTTCCAGCACGTGGGAGGCATCATTAAGCAGGTATGTTAAGGTCTTTGTGGCCTATCCATGAGAATATCCACATCTGTAAAGGCAAAGAAGAACATGTAACACCTGTAAATTTTTAGCTAAATGCTCTTTTGTTACAAATCACGCTTGCTTGCTTGTGATGAATTTCTAAAACTTAGAGAGCAGTTTTTTTTTTTTTTTGTCGTGCTTAGGTATTACTATTGTTGCTAGCTGAGGTCAGGTAGGACCCTGATTCACAGCAACCCCATGCACAACAGAAAGATTGTGGATTGCATCATTGTGATTCATGTAGTTTTCATCCACTGATTTTTGAAACCGTATCGCCAGGACACTTCTAGCTCATCTTACTCTGGAAGTTTCATTATCATAGCAACACAAAGCCTCCTTGAGACTATCTTAATTGGATGTCACTATTGGCCCCCATTCTCTGCCTTGAACTGATAAAGTCATGGAAACATCCCCTCTCCTCAGTTCTCCAAGACTCAGCTGCAAGTCTTCACAACATCTGGTACATCCACCCAGTTGCCAGTTGGGCCAGTCTATGTCTTGTTTAGATAGTTGAGCAATGCCACCTCCAAGAAAAGTAGGGAAATATATTGGATCACTATTTGACCCTGCATTTAATGGTGAATAAAGTGATTGAGTGGGGCAGGAGGATGTGGGAAAAGGTATCTTAATGGTGAAGAAAAAATTGCATTGATTAAGGGTAGGGTTGCACAGCCAATTATTGTAATTGCTGTCAATAAGTTGTGCACCTTTAAAAAGTTAAATTGGCAGAAATTGTGTGATAGATATATTTACAGCAACAACAAAGAGAGTAGCAGCTGAGGGGACTAATTGGTAAGTATAAGCAAACACCCCATGGGATTTGGCTCTTTGTTTGGAGGTTTTAGGGTCATGGTTTCATGGGACATTCCAGTTAATTGGCCTAATAATGTGTTTAGTGCTTCCGTTCTACCTAGTTAATTGTGAAGTGCCTGGGGTATTGAAAGCTTGCAAGCGGCCATTCACACCACAACAGGTGGTCTCTATTCACCTGGAGCAACAGAGGAAGAAGGAGAATCAGGAATAGGAGGAGGATATGGAATGTGTGGCTAATTACCTCCATGAACAACTGCCTTCTTTGCCATGTGACCAGAAGAACTGGATGGTGCCCAGCTACCACTGCTGAACATCTTGATCAAAGATTCCATCAAAGAGCCCTGATCTAAAGGGGGGAAATTTAGAATGAAATTTTAAATTCTCACTGTGGACTTTGTGGAAACTCTGGTGGCTTAGTGGTTAAGTACTACGGCTGCCAACCAAAGGGTCGGCAGTTCAAATCCGTCAGGCGCTCCTTGGAAACTCTATGGGGCAGTTCTACTCTGTCCTATAGGGTCGCTATGAGTCGGAATCGACTCAACAGCACTGGGTTTGGTTTAGTTTTTTTTGTAGACTTTCTGGAGTCTTGGAGGGGCGATGGACCCCTGAAACTATTGCTCTGATATAATCTTTAAACCTTAAACTGAAATATAACCCAACACTCACTGCCGTCGAGTCGATATCTGACTCATAGCGACCCTATAGGACAGAGTAGAACTGCCCCATAGAGTTTCCAAGTTTAACTTAACTAGTGAAAAATGGATGCCTTGAGCATTATGCCTTTTAAGAACTATACATGGAATCAGACTGACAACAGCAACTAGAAAGATTAAATAGGAACCTAAGGGGCAGTGAGTTTATGTTAATGGGGGAGAAACAACTCAGAAAAGGAGGGTGGGAATGGCTGCACAACTCGGAGAATGCAATCAATGTCACTGAATGGTACCTGTAGAAACTGTTGAATTGGTGTATGTTTTGCTTTGTATATTCTCAGCAACAACAACAAAACAATTAAAATTTAGAAGAAAAAAAAAAGTGATCATGTAACACCAAGACACCATTCTTGGTGTCTCAGTGTCCTGCACTTTGAGTGCAACTGTCATTACAAAAAGAATCAAAGAATAGACGTGCCCAGAGTTGAGAGTAATCCCTCAGTATGGTAGGCCTGGGACACCAAGTCCCTCACCCCTGTAGCTCTTCACCCTTGTGCCCTTCTTGTGTGATTCTGGTTCCTTCCTAGTTTATTCTACCCAAGTGTCCTGACCCAACAGAAAAGGCATATCTGCAGCTGTGCTCACACTTTGAGAAGGAAACTTCAATGGTGTAAATACCTTGTGAACATTTGCTAAGTATGGGTTACTTTATTTTTCTATATTATTCATTAGAATTTTTATTTCATTTTACTGTCTGCACAATAAACCCTGACCTAGTGAACCTGGAGATCTCATCACTTTTTCTGTTCAAGCAGACCCTGACTAGTGAGGTGAGGAGAAGACAGTCCTTTTTTACAGTTGAGAGTGGAGGGAGAACCAGATAGGCAAGGACAGGGGGATTTTTACTTGGAATCTAGTAGTATCTCTCTCCCCACCACCAAATTCAGCCCTTTTACTCCATTTCCTGGGAATGGGAGTGGTGCAGCATTGACCCCCTGTGGTTGGTGGTCTTTCTTTACCCAATTCTTACACAACCTTGAGATCAACTGACCTTCTTATGTCCTTGTGAATTTCTTTATGAGACACGAGGTCTGGCTCCATTTTCCTGTAAAGTAGAAAAGGCCTGAGACGCAGCTATGTTGGCTAAGGAATGGTGTCATCTCTACCTCTGGAGAGACCATTACCATGTTCAGGGGAAGGGCCAACCCTCACTTATACTGAGAGGAAGGTCTGAGATATGATAAGATATGCTTGAGTGATGAGGACCTGCCGCCTCAACACTAATGGCACAAGAGCATGGAGATGCAGGTAAGACTTCTCCCTCAGCTGTGTGTTAGGTCATCTAGACCTCAAGGAATAGACCATGAACATTTCCTCAGGTGCCTGAGACATACCTAGAATGAGATAGTCCTGCCATGGGGTCTTAGGCTACAATTACTCTGGTGGATTTTAGGGCTCTAAGAGGAGGGTGTGTAGGAGGCTTTGTGTAAAACAGAAACCATAGCCCATTACTTATTTGATTTTACAGTAGCTTTTTCATTGTAAAAAAAAAAACAGATCCCCTCCCTCCCCCCGAAAAAAGAACCTAACAAAAACACTGTGTCTTTAACAAAAGGCAAACACACCTGTTGTCTTAGTTATCTAGTGCTGCTGTAACAGAAATACAGGTGGGTGGCTTTAACAAACATAAATTTTTTTTTCTGTTAGTTTAGAAGGATAGAAGTTTGAATTCAGGGCGCTGGCTCCAGGGGAAGGCATTCTGTCTCTGTCAGCTCTAGGGGAAAGTCCTTGTCTCTTTTCAGCTTCTATTCCTTGGCTCCTTGGTGATCTTCATGTGGCATGGCATCTATCTTCCCCTATCTCTGTTTACTTCTCTGTCCTAATCTGCACTTTTTATGTCAAAGGTGGTTGGCTAAAAACACGTTCTACACTGATAGGGCCTGTGAACATAACAAAGAAAACCCATTTTGAAACTGGATTATAATCACAGGAATAGGAGTTAGGATTTACAATACATATTCTGGGGGGACCCAATTCAATCCATAACACCTGTTAACCACCGAAAAGATGGAACTTTTGTTTCCAGAAGTCCTCACATTTGCCACATCTCAATCATAACATTTTCCCTCCCTCAAATAAAAGGATTTCCTGTCTTTTATGATAACCACTTCTTTGCTCTATCTTATACTTTCATTATTCAAAGTTGTAGTTTCGTTCACCTTTAAAAATGTATCTTTTGTTCCCTTTTATTCTTCCTTTATCTCTTTTCTTCTCCTGAAATTTAAGTGCCCTGTAGTTTCCCATAGATTTGATTTTGCCGATTCAATCCCCAAAGTGTGGTTTAATCTGTCTCTCTAACCTCTGTATTTCCTATAGATTCATAGTTGAGTATAGAGGCTTGATCATATTCAGGTTGAATTAATTAATTTATTTTTGACAAGGGTACTTCATTTGTGGTTTTATGTTCTTCCACCAAGAAATACTTCATTTCTGGTTCTCTCTTTTTCCTTTTGTTTTTGGAGGGGGACTGTTTACTGTCACTGCTTTTTAATGGCTAAATCCACTAATTCATTACGGGTTACAAAAGAGTGTTATTCTCAGTCTCTCATTCCTTCTTCATTTATTAGCTAAAAAAAACTTCTATAATAAGAGATTTATTTTAATTCTACTACTTGGTACAATTTTTTTTTTTTTTAATGAGAAACAACCCAACCAAGTGTCCTGCAGTGTTTGGGTACAGAAAGCATTTTACTACTCAATAGAGAAATCTGATTAGATGAGTTGTCTCCATCCACTGTCGGGCCCCTCAAAACAGTGCACTCGGGATGGCCCTGGCTCAGATCCACCACTGACTGCTCTGGTAGGGATCACAATAGAGAACACAGCTGGTAAAAAGTGTAGAACAAACTTCAAATTCACACACAAAAAAGACCAGACTTACTGGTCTGACAGAGACTGAAAAAGCCCCTGAGATTATGGTTCCTGGACACCCTTTTAACTAAAAACTGAAGATTAGTCCAAAGGACTAATTAGTCCAAAGGATTAAAAGACTGAGTCCAGTACAACTAGATGGTGCCCAACTACCACCACTGAATGCTCTGACAGGGATCACAAGAGAGGGTCCCAGGCAAAGCTAGAGATAAATGTAGAACAAAATTCTAACTCATAAAAAAAGACCAGACTTATTGGCCTGACTGAGACCGGAGAAATCCCAAGAGTATGGCCCCTGGACACCCTTTTAGCCCAGTAATGAAGTGAATCCTGAAGTTCACCCTCCATCCAATAAGGGAGAGGAGGGCTGACTGTAGGTGAATAGATTTATGCCTGGGTTCTCAATTTTGTTTCATTGGCCTATTTGTCATTGTACCAGCACCAGGCTGTTCTGACTACTGTGGCTGTACAGTAGATTCTAACATCAGGTAGTGTGAGGCCTCCTACTTTGTTCTTCGTTTTCAATAACGCTTTACTTATTGGGAGCCTCTTTCCTTTCTATATGAAGTTAGTGAGAAGTTTTTCCATCATGTTAAAGAATGCTGCTGGTATTTGGACGGGGATTGCATTTTATCTGTAGATGGCTTTGGGTTGAATTGATATTTCACAATGTTGAGTCTTCCTATCCATGAGTGCGGTATGGTTTTCCATTTATGTAGATCTCTTTTGGTTTCTTGCAGTAGTGTTTTGTAGTTTTCTAATGCATAGGTCTTGTACGTCCCTGGTTACATTTACTCCTAAGTATTTCATTTTTTAGGGGCGATTATAAATGGTATTGTTTTCTTGACTTCCTTTTTGAAGTTCTCTTTGTTGGTGTATAGGAATCCAACTGATTTTTGTGTGTTGATTTTGTATTCTGCTATTCTGCTGAATCTAGTAGTTATAGTAGTTTTCTTGTGCAATCTTTGGGGTTCTCTATGTATAATATCATATTATCTAAAAACAGGGATAGTTTTACTTCTTCCTTTCCAATTAAAAAAAAAGAAAAACTTGTTGCCTTCAAGTCGATTCCGACTCATAGCAACCCATAGGACACAGTAGAACTGCCGCACAGGGTTTCCAAGGAGCAGCCAGTGGATTTGAACTGCCCACCTTTTCGTTGGCAGTTGATCTCTTAACCACTATGCCACTATCCGATTTGGATGCCCTTTCTTTTTCTTGCCTTATTGCACTAGGTAGAACTTCAAGCACACTGGTAGACAGGAGTGGCATTAAAGGGCATCCTTGTCTTTTCCTCTTCTCAGGGGGAATGCTTTCAACCTTTTTCCATTGAGAATGATGTCAGCAGTTGGCTTTGTATAGATGTTGGTTATTATGTTGAGGAATTTCCCTTTTATTCCTATTTTGCTGAGAGTTTTTATCAGGAATGGGTATTGGACTTTATCAAATGCCATTCTTCATTGATTGATATGATCATGTGATTCTTTTCTTTCATTTTATTTATGTGATGGATTACAGTAATTGATTTCTAATGTTGAAGCATTCTTGCATACCTGGTTCGAATCCCACTTGGCCATAGTGTATTATTTAGGCACTGAGTTCTTGATAGACACCCTGCCAGTATAAGCAGAATTACCATCTGTGTACTTAGATATCTGTCTATCCAATGGTTCCTTCTACCATTTCTGCCTAGGAGCTAAGGTGCTTGTCTTTTCCTGAACAATGTGGGATGATTTTATTTTGAAATTCAGAAAAAGGAGATCCAGGCCAAGGAGCCAGTATGAGAAAAAGCCCATACCACAGAAACACATGACATATTTGGAGAAAGGTGGGTGTTTAGGGGACGTTCAAAATGACTACCACCCTCCAAAATCACATCAACCAACACCAGATCTGAGCTCCTACCACATATCAGGCACTGGTCTTTGTGGTTTGTGTACTATAACTCCAAGCATCTTCATCAGGGCCCCGTGGGATCAGTATAGCTTGTGAAGCACAGAAACGTAGAGGAACTTACCCACAGTCACCAACCATTAATTAGGGGAACATGGAATCTGAATGTGCATGTTCTTTATTCTGAAGCCCAGAGCAGTGGAACAGATTCTGCAAAGGTTGTTTGGACACAAATTGGGATTTAAAAAAAGTCATTTTTAAGTAATGATTTAAATGATAGTCAACATCTGTGTAAAAATTACTAGCGTTAAACTTGCCATAATGGAATTCATAATTTATTTTCAAAAATGTTTCCATATGCTCAAATATCAATAGGAAATTAACACAACTCCACTAGAAAAACAAGCAAAGCATATTAACACCAAATTCACAGAATCAAGAAATAAGTATTACCAATTAATGATGAAAATAACCAACTTCACTAACTAGAGTGATAGTATATAATTTGCCGACCCAGATACCAATATGTAGATTTTTATTACATCCCTACATACACTATTGAAAATCTGGAAGCGATAAAAATGTCACTTACCAAGGATTTAGTTACATGCCTTAGAGCATATATTCAGCCATAAAATGAAATACTATGTGATTTTAAAGAAAAGTTGACATAAATCTATATACTTTTAATTGGCAAGCTATCCATGTGGTAGTGTTATATAAAAAAGATGTATAATTTATATGATATGGTTTATATGACTCTATTTTAATGCAAATACCTTTGGAAGTATATAAACACTAAAATAGTTATTGGTAAGTGGAGGGTTGGATTAAGCAAGAGGAAACCAAAAAACAAAACCTGTTGCCGTCTGGTCTATTCCAACTCATGGTGACCCCATGTGTTACAGAGAACAGTTTGAAACGGTTTTCTTGGCTGTAATCTTTATGGAAGCAGCTTGCCAGGCTTTTCTTCCATGGAGCCACCAGACACAGTCTAATTTCCATTTTTATGTTGTGACTAAGAGTTTCGGGTATCTACACCACACCTATTAACAGTTTCCTCCATGTTATTCAGGGTCCCTGCGTCCAGCCCTGTATGATGCATGATGCTTGCACTCAGAGAGTCATGACTATCTGGTTCCTCACATTCCCACCTGCCCTGAAGGGGAGCTGGGACACTGACACCTGAGCAGCTGTGTGAATGACTGTCAGGGCAGGGACTAGGAATGAAAATCCAAATGGGCCCATTAGAGGAGGAGAGTGTAAAACGATGTTTTGAGTGGTGCTGGGCCCTAGAAAGGCTCCACTCGCAGCAAAGTGAAGAAAGAACTTCTTTGCCCAGGGAACAAGGAAGCGTGTCTCTGCCCATGTCTGTAGGTGAAGAAGGTGTAGCCTGTAAATCCTGAATCTCCCTCACGCTTCTCCAAAGTTACCTGAGGCCATTTGCCAAGGAGATGTGCCCTAGGGAAAAAGATTAATAACATATCCCAGATATGAGATACTGAAGAATGAAAACACTACCATGGCCCCAGTGTGGTCTAAGCAATAGCAGATTGACACCACTTGGGAACACAGAACTACTATCTGACCCAGCAATCCCAATCCTGGGTACACACCCAGACGAATGAAGGCAGTCACACAAACAGAAACCTGTACCCCAATGTCCATTGCAGCACATTTCACAATTGCCAAAAGGTGGAAACAACTGAAATGTCCCTTACGAGATGAATGGATAAACAAAATGTGGTATACACCCACAATGGACTATTACACAGCCATAAAGAGGAATGAAGTCCTGATGCATGCCACAACATGGATGAACATTGACAACATCCTGCTGAGTGAAATACATCAATCCCCAAATGACAAATACTGTGTTATCTCACTTAAACATGAAATAAGCAAATATATAGAAACCAAAGATTATCACTGGTTACCAGGGATGGGAAGGAGGGGGAAGGGGGAGTTTTTGCTTATGGGGCAGTGAGTTAATGGTGATAAAATGATTTGGAAAAGGATATCGCAAGAATGGTTACACAACTTGAAGAATGTAATCAATGTCAGTGAACTGTATAGGTAGAAATTGTTGAGTTGGTGTAAGTTTTATGTATATTATCACCATAAGAAAATAATGTTTAACCCAGACATCTCCGCAAAGTAGACAACCACGAGGGGTGGCTCAGGAGAGGCTGGATCAATCTTGTGGGCACTAGAAATGCTCTGTCTCTGACCTGGAAACTGCTTCCGTGGTGTGTCCAATCTATGGGAACTCCGCCTGCTGCATTATGATACCTGCATTTTTCATATGAACCAAATACTTCAATAAACAACAATGAACAAAACAACTTGGAAGCTTGTTAGAAAAACAATCTCAGGCCCTTTTCCACCCTCTGGAATCAGGATCTGCATTTTAAGAAGCTCCAGGGGGGTCACGGTGCCCATCACAGTCTGAGAAGAGCTGCCCTGAAAGCCTGGAAGAGCAAATAGGCTGCTTCACTCTCCCTGACTCACACCTATGGCACCAGGGAGTGCCTGAGGCCAGTAGTTGTCACACTTTATCATAAAGGTCACCAAAGAGCTTGTTAGAGCACAGAATCCTGGACTCCACCTCTAGACAGTCTGGTTGGGCATGGGGCAATGGCAAAAATGTGCATTTCTGCTAATTTTCCAGATGCCATAATGCTGCAGGTCAGTGAGTCTCACTTGGAGGACAGCTGGCCTGAACCAAAGGAAAGGGAGCGAGTGGAAGCCTGACTCCCAGAAGGATCTGGAAGTGATGCCTACCAGGCACATCCATGGCTGCCCACAACACTTGGGCCAGGTGATTTGATTGATGGTGTCAGTCAGCCTTTGCCCAGGACCACAAGGCTTACTTGCTGAGTCCATGCACGAAGTGGCCATGGGGTGTCAGGGATACAGAGGTGACAACCTGACAAGGTTTGTATCTCACCTATTGCCTTTGAGTTGATTTCAACTTATAGCCACCCTACAAGACAGAGTAGAACTGTCTGCATTTGGTTTTGAAGCCCGTAATCTTTATGGAAGCCCAGTGTCACATCTTTCTCCCATGGAGCAACTGGTGGATTTGAATAACCGGTTTTTTAGTTAACAGCTGAGCCTTTAACCACTGCTCCACCAGAGCTATTTATGTGTCAAGGTACATGTATGTGTAGTCCCTGACTTACAATGGAGTTCTGTTCCTAGGACTCCATTGTAAGTCAGTTCTGACGTAAATCAGATACTTCATTTTTTAGAATAATTTTCATTATTATTGCCTTTTATTATTAGTATTTTTATAAATCTGATTTATTTGTCTTTGGGGATTGGAAACATTACATATACACTTACAGATATATTTAAATATATACATCATAAAACATTACATATGTCCATAAAAAGCAGATGACATTGGCTTACAACTCCACTTGCAGAAGCTCCTGTGTCATCTGTATTACCCCGGGAATGGAGATGGCATTTCTAGTCAGAAAATTACTAAGAGTTTCTGTAACTTTGTATGTAGTACATTTTACTAATGATAAGAAGTAAAAAAAAAAAAAAAAAGGCAGTCACAAGTGGGGTTTGTCGTAACTCAAAAACATTGAAAATTGGGGACTACCTGTATTTCAATGATAGAGACACACAATATATAAACACGTTTATTATAATGTTAATGGTAACTGTCTTGGAGAAAACTATGCCAGGCTAGAAGATTGGTGGTGGAGCAGATGGCAGCAGTGATATTTCAGACCGGGTGGTTAGGGAAGGTCTTTCTGAGGATTTGACCTGTGGATATTTGAGCAGAGGCCAGCATAGGTGGGGAGGAGATATGTGAATACCTGGGGAGGGGAGGTGTACTGGGGAGAGTCAGCAGGCACAGATGCCCTGAGACAGGACTGACCATGTCAAGAGACCAGAGCTCATAGAGGTGAGAGAGCTAGGCTGAGAGTGGTGGGTGAGGCCAGAGTAGTCAGAGGGGCTTGTAGAAAATGGTGGGGTTGCAATTTCATTGTGCCTAAGAAGGGAACTCCCTGTGTGATGCAATGGGTTAAGGTGTTGGGCTGCTAACCAAAGAGTTGGTAGTTCGAGTCCACCCAGAGGCACCTAGGAAGAAAGATATAGGGATGTACTTCTGAAAAATCAGCAATTGAGAACCCTATGGAGTACGGTTCTACTCTGACACATAAGGGGTTGCCATGAGTTAGAGTTGACTCAATGGCAACAGATTACTGGAAGAGGAACACACTGGAGTGCTATGTGATTTTTAGTGTTGGGGATATGTTGTAATTCACATAGAAAAAGATCATGTCCGTCGTGCGGGTCACGGACAGCAGGGCACGAGGGTCAACAGGGAGTGGAGCTGGAAGGCCCAGCCAGTGTCCTGGTGTAGAGGCCATGGTTCTAGGACAGAAGCAGTAGTGGTGTGAGTAGTGAGCGGATTTAGTGTTCATGTATTTTTAAGACAGTGCTAGCAGTAATCCAGGAGCACTGGTGGCATAGTGGTTAAGCACTCAGCTACTAATGGAAAGTTCAGCAGTTGGAACCCACAAGCTGCTCTACGGGAGAAAGATGTGGCAGTTAGCTTCCATAAAGATGACAGTTTTGGAAACCATATGGGACAGTTCTACACTGTCCTACTCCAAGATGGCGAAGTAGTCAGATGCTTCTGGTGATCCCTCTTACAACAAAGACCCCCCCCAAAAAGTGAAATGATTGTATATATGACAAACTAGGAGCCCTGAACATCAAAGGCAATGTTAGGAAATCTGACTGAGCGGCAGGGGAGGGAGATGCGGTTCAGAAGTGGCGAGGAGTTGCCAGGCCTGACACAGAGGAAACCGTTGCCACTCAGGCACATCCTCCTGGAGTGACCGTGGCAGGGCTGGCTGCAGCATTGGGGTTCAGTTTCCTCACAGAGAGACAGTGAGTTGCACAATCTACTCACACGTCCGGAACAAGAGAAGAACAGTGCTCTTGGCAAAAGCTAAGTACTTGCATTTATTTTACGATGTCCCCAGCCCCCAAGCCTGCTTCAGTGGCTGTAGATTCCCCTGGGCCAGATATAGCTCCTGCTGTACTCTCAGAGCCATTCTCCTGGCCTTGAAAAAGAAATAAATTAACAATTGGGGGAAAAGATAATCTGCCAGTTCCACTAAGCTGGGGAGCTCAGGACAGAAGTGGCTCCTGTCCAGGCACAAACGGTCCGTGGACTTTGAATACTTTTACCCCTGTATGGACCTGAGTGGGCCCATTTCAGGAGATTAGGCCCTCATTGGCAGACTGCAACGGTGTGTGTGCTCAATAACTGACTTCAACTGTTTCAGCTGTGTGGTGGAAAGGTGGGTTTTTGATGTTTGACACTGCTTCACCTATTAAACAGGGTCCTTACCTACTCACATCAGGGGCCTGAGGACTGGCGGCTCCACCAAAGTCACCTAGCCAACCACAACAGAGGTCAAGGATAAGTAGCGCCTCCCAGTCCTTACAACCAAAAGCATTTGGTGCCCATAGTCGAGCTGCAGAACCCACCCACCTGTGCGCCCTAGGGAACAGAAATGTGCTTTCTTCACAGACACTCGGGATGGTTGTCAGCCCCCTGCTTTGTTTAGAACGTGACCCCCTGCTGCTACCAGTTACCTGTGTGGGCGCCAGTCACCCCTGCCTCTCTAAGATTGTAGGACAAAGCGTGTACCACACATTTGATAACCAACTACCTGGACACGTGAGGTGAATCCATACAAGAAAAGTGAATGGATTCCTAGGCTCATATCCCTGGTAACAACTTTAGCCATCTGGTGACAGGATGTTAGAGCTTTAAAGGCGTAAATAATCAAGCTAACTCGCTCAAGCACCCTACCTGGGCATATCAAAACAAAACAAAGCAAGTAGCTAGGATACAGTAAACAAAATAATACAATAACTTATAGATGGCTTGGAGACAACAGTCAATATAAAATCACATAAAGAAGCAGACCATGAATGCTTCATCAAGCTCTCAAAACAAATAGTGAAGGAATCTTCTGGATGAAGATGTTTTCCTGGAATTACCAGGTGTAGAATACAAAAGATTAATAAACGGAACCTTCAAGACATTATGAAGGGAATCAGGCAAAACACAGAACAAGCCAATGAACACACAGATAAAGCAGTTAAGAAATTTAAAAGGTTATTCAAGAAAACAATGAAAAATTTAATAGACTGCAAGAAACCATAGAGAGACAGCAATCAGAAATTCAGAATTAGGCATCTCAAAAGAAAGAGGAGCAGGACTGAGGAACTGGAAGGCAGATATAGTGAGTATGAAGATAAAACACTTGGCACCAATATATTCGATAAAAAGTCAAAAGAATTTAAAAAAAATGAAGAAAGCCTAAGAATCATGTGGGACACTGTCAAAAGAAATAAGCTATGAGTGATTGGAGTACTAGAACAGGGAGGGAAAATAGAAAATACAGAGAGAATTGTTGAAGATTTGTTGGCAGAAAACTTCCCTGATATCATGAAACATGAGAAAATATTTACCCAAGATGCTCATCAAACACCACATAAGGTAGATCTCAAAAGAAAGTCACCAAGACATATTATAATCAAACTTGCCAAAAGCGAAGATAAAGAGAGGATTTTAATAGCAGCTAGGGATAAATGAAAAATCAACTACAAAGGAGAGTCAATAAGAATAAGTTTGGACTACTTGGCAGAAAACATGCAGGAAAGAAGGCATTGGGATGACTTATATAAAGTGTTGAAGGAAAAAAAACTGCCAGCCAAGAATCATATATCTAATAAAATTGTCTCGCAAACATGAAGGCTAAATTAGGACATTTCCAGATAAACAGAAGTTTAGGGAATTTGTAAAAACCAAGCCAAAACTACAAGAAATACTAAGGGGAGTTCTCTGGTTACAAAATCACTAATATCAGATATCAACCCAAGACTAGACCACAGGACAGAGCAAGCAGATATCAATCCAGAAAGGGAAATCACAAAAACAAATCAAGATAAAAAACACTGAAAACAGGGAACCAGTGATGTCATTATGTAAAAGATGACAATATTAAATGAATAAAGAGGGACTAAAAAATGTATTTATAGATCTTTCATATGGAGAGGAAGTCAAGGTGATATAAAGAAATAAAAGTTCGATTTAAACTTAGAAAAATAAGGGTAAATATTGAGGTAACCACAAAGGAGAGTCACAATCCTACACATCAAAATAAAATAAATAAAAACATAAAGACTCAGCAAAAACAAAATCAACAACAAGAAATAAGAGGAAAGACAATATATAAAGATAAACTACTCAGCACAAAAAATTAAGTAGAAAAAAGAAACTCAACAACACACAAAGACATCAAAATGACAGCACTAAACTCATACCTATCCATAATTACACTGAATGTAAATGGACTAGATGCAGCAATGAAGAGACAGAGAGTGGCAGAATGGATAAAAATACACGATCCGCCTATATTCTGTCTACAAGAGACATACCTTAGATTTAAAGACACACACCCAAAAAAATCAAAGGATAAAAAAAAAATCAAGCAAACAATAATCAAAAAAGAGCAGGAGTGGCAATATTAATTCCTGTCAAAATAGACTTTAAAGTTAAATCCACCACAAAGGATAAGGAAGGACACTATATAATTATTAAAGGGACAATATACCAGGAGGATATAACCATATTAAATATTTATGCACCTAACGGCAGGGCTTCAAGATACATAAAACAAACTCTATCAGCATTGAAAAGTGAGATAGACAGCTCCACGATAACAGTAGGAGACTTCAACATACCACTTTTGGTGAAAGACAGAACATCCAGAAAGAAGGTCAACAAAGATGCAGAAGATCTAAATGTCACAATCAACCAAATCGACCTCATAGACATATACAGAGCACCCCACAAAACAGCAGCCGAGTATACTTTCTTTTCCAGTGCACATGGAACATTTTCCAGAATAGACCACATATTAGGTCATAAAGCAAGCCTTAACAGAATCCAAAACATTGAAATATTACAAAGCATCTTCTCTGACCAGAAGGCCATAAAGTAGAAATGAATAACAAAAAAAGCAGGGAAAAAAGATCAAACACTTGGAAACTGAGCAATACCCTGCTCAAAAATGTGTGGGTTATAGAAGACACTAAGGATGAAATAAAGAAATTCCTAGAATCCAATAAGAATGAAAACACTTGCTATCAGAACCTTTGGGACACAGCAAAAGCGGTGCTCAGAGGCCAATTTTTAGCAATAAATGCACACATCCAAAAAGAAGAAAGGGCCAAAATTGAAGAATTATCCCTACAACTTGAACAAATAGAAAGAGAGCAACGAAAGAAACCCTCAGGCACCAGAAGAAAGCAAATAATAAAAATTATTAAATGAAATAGAGAACAGAAAAATAATTGAAGGAGTTATCAAGACCAAAAGCTGGTTCTTTGAAAAAAATCAACAAAATTGATAAACCATTGGCCAAACAGACAAAGGAAAACAGGAGAGGAAGCAAAAAACCCAAATAAGAAATGAGATGGTTGATATTACAACAGACTCAACTGAAATTAAGAGTTATATCAGACTACTATGAAAAATTGCACTCCAACAAACTTGAAAACCTAGAAGAAATGGATGAATTTCTAGAAACACACTAACTAGTTAACCTAACACAAACAGAGGTAGAACAACTAAATAAACCCATAAAGAAAGAAGAGATTGAAAAGGTAATTAAAAAACTCCCAACAACAACAACAACAAAAAAGCCCTGGCCCGGACGGCTTCACTGCATCGTTCTACCGAACTTTCAGAGAAGAGTTAACACCACTACTACTAAAGGTATTTCAGAGCATAGAAAAGGACGGTACATTCCCAAACTCATTCTATGAAATCAGCATATATCTGATACCAAAATTAGGTAAAGACACCACAAAAAAAGAAAATTATAGACCTATATCCCTTTATCCCTCATGAACTTAGATGCAAAAATCCTCAACAAAATTCTAGCCAACAGAATTCAACAATATATCAAAAAAAATAACACACCATTACCACGTTGGATTCGTACCAGATATGCAGGGATGGTTCAACATCAGAAAAACAATCAATGTCATCCATCATATAAATAACACAAAAGACAAGAACCACATGATCTTATCAATTGATGTAGAAAAGGCATCTGACAAAGTCCAACACTTATTCATGATAAAAACTCTCAGCAAATTAGGAATAGAAGGAAAATTTCTCAACATAATAAAGGGCATTTATACAAAGCCAACAGCCAACATCATCCTAAATGGAGAGAGTCTGAAAGCATTCCCCCTGAGGATAGGAAACAGACAAGGATGCCCTTTATCACCACTCATATTCAACATTGTGTTGGAGGTCCTAGCAAGAGCAATTAGGCTAGATAAAGAAATAAAGAGCATCCACATTGGCAAGGAAGAAGTAAAAGTATCTCTATTTGCAGATGACATGATCTAATACACAGAAAATCCTAAAGAATCCTCTAGAAAACTAATGAAACTAATAAGAGTTCAGCAGAGAATCAGGATACAAGATAAACATACAAAAATCAGTTGAATTCCTCTACACCAACAAAGAGAACGTTGAAGAGGAAATTACCAAATCAATGCCATTTACGGTAGCCCCAAGAAGATAAAATACTTAGGAATAAGTCTTACCAGAGACATAAAAGACCTGTACAAAGAAAACTACAAGACACTACTGCAAGAAACCAAAAGAGACCTACATAAGTGGAAAAACATTCCTTGCTCATGGATAGGAAGACTCAACATTGTAAAAATGTCTATACTACCAAAAGTGATCTATAGATACAATGCAATTCCGATCCAAATTCCAATGACATTTTTTAATGAGATGAAGAAACAAATCACCAACTTCATAAGGAAGGGAAAGAGGCCCTGGATAAATAAAGCATAACTGAAAAAGAAGAACAAAGTGGGAGGCCTCACACCACCTGATTTGAGAACCTATTATGCCGCGACTTTGGCCAAAACAGCCTGATACTGGTACTATAACAGACACATAGACCAATGGGACAGAATTGAGAATCCAGACATAAATCCAACCACATATGAGCAGCCGATATTTGACAAAGTCCCAAAGTCAGTTAAACCGGGAAAAGACAGTCTTTTTAACAAATGCTGCTGTCATAACTGAATATCCATCTGCAAAAAAATGAAACAAGACCCATACCTCACACCATGCACAAAAAAGAACTCAAAATGGATCAAAGACCTAAATATAAAGTCTAAAATGATAAAGATCACAGAAGAAAAAATAGGGACAACATTAGGAGCCCTAATACATAGCATGAACAGTAAACAAAATATTATAAACAACGCAGAAACACCACAAAAGAAACCTAGAAATAGAAGTACCATATGATCTGACAGTCCCGCTCCTTGGAATACATCCTGGAGAAATAAGAGCCTTTATAGGAACAGATATAAGACAGAAAATGATACTGGTGAGGAGCGAGCTTCTTGGCTCAAGTAGACACATGAGGCTATGTGGGCAGCTCCTGCCTGCAGGGGAGATGAGAAGGCGGAGAGGGACAGAAGCTGGCTAAATGGACACAGGGAATACACGGTGGAGAGAAGGAATGTGCTGTTTCATTAGGGGGAGAGCAACTAGGAGTATATAGCAAGGTATATATAAATTTTTGTATGAGAGACTGACTTGATTTGTAAATTTTCACTTAAAGCACAATAAAAAAAAAAGATATGAAATTGACTGGATAGAAGCCTTTTTTTTTTTTTTTTTTAGAAGTAGTTCAATGGAGAACCACACATTTATTTACCTTAAATCACCGTTGTTTGGAGGTGGCTTACTATACAAGTGCATTATAATAAATACACTCTAATTATTTAAAAATCAACACCAAAGAAAACAGAAAATTTAAATATTAACACTGAGGTAAAACCAGAACAGTACTGGACAAGCTGGCATATCTGAAACATTTGCTGTAAAGCTTTTACTATTTACCTAGCCATCCGGATCTTCAGCCCTTTAAGGGACCTCAGTCCCCGCAGAGGAGAAAAGAGCTGGGCAGCCCTGGAGCCCAGCCATGCCACCCTGGGTTATACAAGCAGGGGCGCTGGCTGGTTTGGGGTTTCTTTCTGGACCCAGCTGGGGTGACTAAACTCGGTGCAGAGCCTGGCGTCCCGTGCCCCTATGCTCGCGAGTCAGGGGTCAGAGGGCGAGAGTGCAGGAAGAACAAGAAGTTTATGGGACAGAGTAGAGGGGGCTGGAGGCAGGCAGGGAGAGGGCTTCTTACAGCCCTTGACCTTGGAGTTTGGTGGGAGAGGGGAAGCCTAGGCAGGTTCTATCCCGAAATGGAGAACCCAAGCTTTCAGAGAAAGGGAGATTAGGCTCCATCTTTTTTTTTTTTTCCTCATTGCAATCATATGTAAATGCTTTGGGACAAACCTAGCTTATTATAATCATTATTGTTAAAGTATTGAAAGTATGTGGAGGGGTGAGCTGCTTGAGAGTTTGCTGCAGCCACTGTGCCTAGGAAATCCCTGAGAAGGGCAGAGGTGCTAAGGTGGGGGATAGGGGGTAGCAATGGTAGAGGACTGTATTTGTCCTGGGGGAGCAAATCCAAGGGGGTGCCAGATGAGACTGTCCAGCAATTCACCACTTGGTGGTGGGGGGAATCACACCGCCCTACCCTTTTGGAGAGGCCTGCAGAGAATTGCATCCCTTCCTCCCACCCTGTCCCCTGTCCCCCCAAGTCCATGAATCACCCTCTCTCCCACCCTTCAGGAAGACAAGGCAGGCAGGGGCTGGGAGTGGTTGCTCTTGAGAGCTGGTTACCTTCCACAGGAATCTGGAGAAGGGTAGTCATCATGGAGAACAGGGCTCAGGACCAGTTGTCAGAGGTGCTGGGTTCCATCTCCCTCTCTGCCCCTCACTATATTGTGTCCTCTAGCAATTAAAACAGTCTCTGGGATAATGAGTTTTTCTTATCTGTAGGAGGACAGACAGGACCCTCCATCCCGATTGTCCAGCAAGTAATTGGCCTAGGTCCAAACCAAGGGATTCTGATTCAGAAGATTTTGGCTGTAGCTTGGGCTTAAGGATATGAAAAGTCCTCAGGTGGTTCTAATAATCAACCACCATTGAGGACCACCGGTTAGATGTTCCAAACACCAGGACATGTGTGCGGGGATAAGGCAGAGCTTTAAGTAGAAGGCAGCTTTAGGATGACATATTGCCTTAGGCTGGGTTCCATAGAGAAGTAAAGCATATAAATATACATATATAGATTTATACCAAGGAAATGGTTAACATGGTTGTAGAGGCTGAAATGTCAGGGTAAGATTAAGGGAGTCAATTTTGACAGCCAACTAGGAGAAATGAGGGCTAATGCCAGAGGGCAAGTTGGTGCAGCTGTACTGGGCTTCCCATGGTGGAGTAGAGGCTTATGTGTTAAATTTAGCAGAGGGGGAGCTGTAGATGGCTTTTGGGCATCGAGGTTCATCTGGGTGCAGGCATGGTGTTTAGGAGCCTGTGCAGTATTCTAGGCTGAAGAGAGCTGAAAACCTGTTCTAGAGTGGGGACAGTGGGGTTGGAAATGTGGCGGAAGAGCTGCATTTGAGTACATGAGAGGCAGGAGAGAGGGGGGAGTCTGATCCTGTTGAGAGCAATAAGGGAGGGAGAGGCTGGCATGGAAGGGAGGCAGAGTTTCTCTGTAGGTCTGTTGGGTTTGAGGGCAGTGGTCCCCAGAGATGCAGATGTCCTGAAGGTCGACTGGAAACGGAAGCCTGCAGAGAGGTTGGTGTTGGAGTGGACCATGAGGAGTCACCTCACTGGGCTTGTGGTCGCCATGGGCTGCATAGCAAGGTGGCCCTGTTCCAGCGCAGACACCTCTAGGATGTGGCCTGAAGCAAGGCATCGTGGCTGGACCTGGGAGTCATTGGGAGAAGAAGGAGAGGATTATAGTGACTGAAATGTCTAAGGGAGTTTAGAGTGTTACTGAGTCAACTGTGGAAGGTGCTTCTGTAGACAGAGGTGGCTGAAATCTGAAAATAGGGGTCAGTGGTGATGTGGTCACTCAGGCTGTGCATGGCGGAGGTTGGGTATGTTGGGAGGATGACTATGCAGTGGTTTCTGCCGACGTTTGTTCTGGATAGAGGAGCAAGCATGAGGCATCCAGGTGGATGGCCAGGTGAAAAGAGCTTGGGGAGACCAGTGCTGCTCTGCAGGTGGGGAGTTGCCTTTTTTGGGAAGGAAGGGGCTGATTACCTAAGCAAGGTAATCATGTGCTGAGGGCATCAACAAGATAGGGCCACCAGTTGTCCAAAGCAAAGACCCACAGATACCAGGCAGACAAGACACAAGGAAAAGTGAGCGCTGTGGTGAAATTGTCAGGGCACTAAATGAAATTGATAGCAGCTCCAGTGCGTGAGAATGGGCAGACCTAAAAAGAAATTCACACAGGGCCTTGAGGGTGCCCACAAAAAAAACATGCAATGTTTTTTAAGCTATGAGTCCCCTACCACTTTACCACCTTTGTTGACATCTGTCTCCTACAGTCACCTCCCATGTAATTGAAACTCCTTATCTCATTGGGTCTTTTAGGAGTATACTCTTTCTTTCTAATAGACAAGAGTTGAGGGTGGGCTGTCTAGTCTAATTCTTGCTACATTTACCCAATATGTAGCTGGATCCAAATGAGTGGTTACTGGGCAGGGCAGATTATATTAATAGCCAGGTCTCTGATTTATTTTGAGAGAATGGCCTTCTATGTCCAAGTCAGCTAATCCAGTAACTCCAGCCAGCAGGGCCAGCAATGCTCCGTGACATGATCTAAACACCAGGGTACGCTCTTGCTCCTGTCCTGGTAAATAACCAAGAGGAGCTCCAGTCAATTTTTCATTGTGGGAGATAACAGAATTTTACACTCATTGTCGAAACAACTAAGTCCACTGAGTCATTTTCTTCTTCGAGGAATATTCTTTTTCGAGAAAATGTGGTATATAGTAAAAATCTTAGTCTCTCACATCCACTAAAAATGTTATAACCCAGTTCATTTCATTCCACTAAAATGGCATATGCCACTTTTGTGTTTTGTTAATATCATAGTCACATTAAAAAATTACACCACAGATAGTATACAGAGAAGGGGGTGCCACTAATTTTCAGTGTTTAGGGCCCTCACATGCCTTAATCCCACCCTGGGGGAGGGTGGCATGAACTAAATATGCTTCTGGGATTTGAGTCAGAGCAGGCAGCTGCTTAGGGCTATCTGTGCACCCTTTGGCTGAGAGCCGGTGGGAAAACCCCCAGCATTCCCCTCAGGGACTCTGTCACCTGCTGGTTTCCTAGTTTTGAGCCTCCCCTTGGTGACTGGCTCACCAGTACAACTTTCCTTTGGGGCTTCGTAAGTGCAGCCCTGCCCATCCCTTTCCAGGGAACTTTTCTGTACTTTATTCACAGGTCGGCGGGGACCTTCACTGGCCACTTTTACCTGCGGGCTGCAGGCACACGGAGCTCAGCTTCTGCTCTGGCCCCTGGAGGCCCTGATGGTGATGTGGGTGGCCCGCGTCCTGCCTGTCCTTTTCAGAGCTGCCTTTCTCACACCCCTGGGCACTGCCACTGGTGAGTGGGACTCGTTGCGATCTTGGGTCAAACTTCGGCAGAGTGTATCATTGGGCGTTACTGGGTGTTGCTCCGGCCCCAGTGGGTCTCTGGTGGGGTGACTGGGGGCGTGGATGAGGCTGCAAACTGCCCATTGTCACAGCGCACTCGGCTTTTCCAAATCTTTTCTGTGCTCTTGCTCCCCTCCTTCCCCTGCCCCCACATGGCTTTTCTGAGTCCTGGCCGCATCTGCTCCCCCTCCAGGATCTGCCTGCCTTCTTGTCAGTCCACTGGCTTTTCAGACTGCCCAGTCATCTGAGGCTCCTGGGGTTTCGGCCACCTCCTGGGTTGCTACTTTGATTGACAGGCAAGTCCCTTGGCTGTGTCAGGCTCAGGAGACCACTTCCCACCCTGTGTGAGGAGGTACTCTCAGGCTCCAGGCGCACCCACACCTACCACCGGAACCACCAGGCCCCTTCCTCCCTTTGCTGCCTGGATGAGTCAGCAGCTTAGCTCCCTGCCCACTTCCCTCCTCTGGGAACAAGAAGGATCCCAGCGCAACTTCACTAATAGGTGTCTCAGTACCTGGAGGGAGCAGGGGAGGCTTCTTTCCAATAACCAGGAGCTCATATAGGGGCCTCAGGCGAACCACCCTCCCTCCTACTGTGTGGAAAGACTGTCACACTGAGGGAGGTTTGAATCTGAAGGCTTCAGTGGTCAGGGGATTCTTTTAGAGACTTCTCTGCTCTGGACTCTCACCTCTCCCCTGATCTCCTGTTCCTGGGGGTCCTCTCCCCTCTTGATTCTCCCCTACCACTCTAAGATCAGCTCTGATTTTCTTGTACGCTGATGTCTCCACACCAGCATTTCTCCTGACCCCCACCCTTATTTCTTGTACCCCCTGACCCTACCCTCTCCTTACCATCTCCTTCTTTGTTCAGTTCTCTGATCTATTTCTAGTTTGTCCTCACTCTCATCTCCTCCCTCTCCTACTGCAGGCCCTTCCTCTCTTTTGAGCCATTTCCTAAGAGACCATCTAAGTCCCCTTTCATCTTTCTGTTGCCTTTTGTTTTTTGAACATTTCATTGTGTTTTGGATGAAACTTTACATAGCACATTATTTTTGCATTCAACAATTTATACACAAATTTTTCCGTGACATTGTTGCTATGCTCACAGTGTGTCAGCACCCTTCCCATTTCCACCCCGCCTTCCGCTCCACTTTTCATGCCTCTCCTTGCCTTCTTATCTCTGCTTTTGGGCAAATGTTGCCCGTTTGGTCTCCTGTAGTTGGTTGTTCTAAGGAGAACATTCCTCACTGGTGTTATTGTTTATTTTATAGGCCTATCTATTATTTGGCTAAAAGGGGACCTCCAGGAGTGGCTTCAGCTTCAGGTTAAAAGGGTATCTTAGGGCAATAGTTTCAGGGGTTCCTCCAGTCTCATCAGTCCAGGAAGTCTGGTCTTTTTTATGAATTTGAGCTTTGTCCCACATTTTTCTTCCATTCTAACTGGGACCTTCTGTTGTGTCCCTGGTCAGAGTGTCATTAGTGGTTGTTGTTGTTAGGTGCCGTTGAGTCGTTGAGCTCACTGTTGCAGCCACTGTGTCAGTCTACCTTGTTGAGGGTCTTCCTCTTTTCCGCTGACCCTATACTCTGCCAAGCACGATGTCCTTCTCCAGGGACTGATCCCTTCTGACAACATGTCCAAGGTATGTAAGGCACAGTCTCCCCATCCTTGCCTCTAAGGAGCATTCTGGCTACACTTCTTCCAAGACAGATTTGTTCGTTCTTTTGGCAGTCCATGGTATATTCAATATTCTTTGGCAACGCCACAATTCAAAGACATCAATTCTTCTTTGGTTTTCCTTATTCATTGTCCAGCTTTCACGTGCATATGATGCGATTGAAAATACCGTGGGCCAGGGGCACCTTAGTCTTCAAGGTGACATCTTTGCTCTTCAACACTTTAAAGAGGTCCTTTGCAGCAGATTTACCCAATGCAACACGTGTTTTGATTTCTTGACTGCTGCTTCCATGGCTGCTGATTGTGGATCCAAGTAAAATGAAATCCTTGACAACTTCAATATTTCCTCTGTTTATCATGATGTTACTCATTGGTCCAGTTGTGAGGATTTTTGTTTTCTTTATGTTGAGGTGCAATCCATACTGAAGGCTGTGATCTTTGATCTTCATTAGTAAGTGCTTCAAGTCCTCTTCACTTTCAGGAAGCAAGGTTGTGTCATCTGCATAATGCAGGTTGTTAATGAGTCTTCCTCCAATCCTGATACCCCGTTCTTCTTCATATGGTCCAGCTTCTCATATTATTTGCTCAGCATACAGACTGAATAGGTATGGTGAAAGAACACAATCCTGATACACACCTTTCCTGACTTTAAACCAATCAGTATCTGAAGAAAATCAGAGCAAGTCCACGGGAGCCAAAATATGACCTTGAGTATATCCCACCTGAATTTAGAGACCATCTCAAGAATAGATTTGACGCATTGAACACTAGTGACCAACGACCAGACGAGTTGTGGAATGACATCAAGGACATCATAGGTGAAGAAAGCAAGAGGTCATTGAAAAGACAGGAAAGAAAGAAAAAGCCAAGGTGGATGTCAGAGGAGACTCTGAAACTTGCTCTCGAATGTCGAGCAGCTAAAGGAAAAGGAAGAATTGATGAAGTAAAAGAACTGAACAGAAGATTTCAAAGTGCGTATCGAGAAGACAAAGTAAAGTATTATAATGACACGTGCAACGAGATGGAGATGGAAAACCAAAAGGGAAGAACACGCTTGGTATTTCTCAAGCTGAAAGAAATGAAGAAAAAATTCAAACCTTGGGTTGCAATAGTGAAGGATTCCATGGGGAAAATATTAAACAACACAGGAAGAATCAAAAGAAGATGGAAGAAATACACAGAGTCATTATACTAAAAAGAATTCGTCGATGTTCAACCATTTCAAGAGGTGGCATATGATCAGGAACCGATGGTACTGAAGGAAGAAGTCCAAGCTGCTCTGAAGACATTGGCAAAAAACAAGCCTCCAGGAACTGATGGATGGAATATCAATCGAGATGTTTAAACAAACAGATGCAGCGCTGGAGGTGCTCACTCGTCTATGCCAAGAAATATGGAAGACAGCTTCCTGGCCAACTGACTGGAAGAGATCCATATTTATGCCTATTCTCAAGAAAGGTGATCCAACCGAATGTGGAAATTATAGAACAATATCATTAATATCACACTCAAGCAAAATTTTGGTGAAGATCATTCAAAAACAGCTGCAGCAGTCTATCTACAGGGAACTGCCAGAAATTCAGGTCGGCTTCAGAAGAGGACATGGAACCAGGGATATCATTGCTGATGTCAGGTGGATCCTGGCTGAAAGCAGAGAATACCAGAAGGATGTTTACCTGTGTTTTATTGACTATGCAAATGCATTTGACTGTGTGGATCATAACAAACTATGGATAAAAAAAAAAAGATAACATTGCGAAAAATGGGAATTTCAGAACCCTTAATTGTGCTCATGAGGAACCTTTACATAGATTAATTGTCATTAGTGGTAGCTGAGCACTGTCTAGTTCTTCTGGTCTCAGGCTAGAGGAGACTCTGTTTTGTGTGTGCTGTTAGGCCTGTGGACTGATTGCTTCCTTGAGTCTTTGGTTTCCTTTGCTCTTCTTTGCTCCTGAGGAGAAGAAACCAATAGTTGTATCTTGGATGGCTGCTCGCAAGCTTTTAAGACCCCAGATGCTACTCACCAAACTAGGATATAAAACATTATCTTTATGGACCTTGTTATGCCAATTGACCTAACTGTCTCCTGAGACTATGGTCCTTAGCCTTCAAACCCAGTAACTCAGTCCCACAAGGTGTTCGGATATGTCTAAGAAATTTCCATAAGTGTGCTCTAGTATATATATGAATATATATGTAGCACACACAAATATGTACATACAAATAGCTACAACTACACCTATATATGCACAGCATGTACCCCCATATGCCCTCCCACACTTATATAGCATTCATATCTACCTATGTAACCACTTACAAATTTTTTATTGCTATTCCTGTTGTCGCAGAATTGTACACGTTATAGCATTTACCATAGTTTTCCTTTATTCTTGCATACCTCTCAGTGTCTTTGTTTACTTTGGTCACATTGTGCTGACATCCCCCATATGGTGTATTGCCTTTCTTTTCACCAGAATTAACACTTGTCTACTATCTAGTAGGAAACCCTGGTGGCTTAGTGGTTAAGTGCTATGGCTGCTAACCAAAGGGTGGGCAGTTCGAATCTGCCAGGCGCTCCTTGGAAACTCTTTGGGGCAGTTCTACTCTGTCCTACAGGGTCGCTATGAGTCGGAATTGACTTGATGGCACTGGGTTTGGTTTACTATCTAGTAAGTGATTCCCCCCTCTTTCCCTCCTATTACTGGTAACCTCCGAAGAATGTTGCTTTATGTGTGAATCTCTTCTTGACTCTTTATAATAGTGGTTCATACAATATTTGTCCTTTTGTGATTGACTTCTTTCACTCAGCATAATGTCTTCCAGATCCATCCATGTTATCAGATATTTTACAGGCCCATCACTATTCTTTACGGCGGTGTAGTATTACATTGTGTGTACATACTGTAGTTCATTTATCCATTCATCCACTAGGTTTCCATCTTTATGAATAATGCTGCAAAGAACATGGGTGTACATATGTCTATTTATATCACTGCTCTTATTTCTCTATGTTATATACTTAGGAGTGGGATTGTTGGATCATGTGGTATTACTATTTCTAGCTTTTTGAGGGAGTGCCATACCAATTTCCATAATGGTTGTACTACTTTACAGTCCCACCAACAGTGTATGACTTCTGATCTCCCCACAGCTTCGCTAGTATTTGTTATTTCCTTTTTTTTTTTGATCAGTACCATTCTTGTAGGGGTTAGAAGGTATTTCAATGTAGTTTTGATTTGCATCTCTTTTAATGGCTATTGATCACAAGCATGTCTTCATGTGTTTGTTAGCCACCTGAAAGTCTGCTTTGGTGAAGTGTCCGTTCATGTCCTTTGCCCATTTTTTGATTGGATTGTTTGTCTTTTCGTTGCCAAGGTGTTGACGTTTTCTGTAACTTTTAGAGATTAGACCCTTTCAGCTATGTCATTGCCAAATTTTTTTTCCACTCTGTAGGTTCCCTTTTTACTCTTTTGGTAACTTCTTTTGTTGGGTGTAAGTATTTAATTTTTAGGAGGTCCCAGTTATTTAGTTTATCTTCTGCTGTTTCTGCATTTTCATATATTCGATAGTGTATTTATGCCATGGATTAGGACCCCTAGTTTTGTCCTTATGTTAACTTCCAGGAACTTTATAGTTTTATGTTTTTAGGTCTTTGATCCATTTAGTGTTTGCTTTTGTGTGTGGGGTGAGATATGGATCCTGTTTCATTTTTCTGCAAGTGGATGTCCAGTTTTGCCTGCACCGTTTGTTATAGAGACCATCTCTTCCATATTGAATGGAATTCAACCCTTTGTCAAAGATCAGCTGTCCATATGGATTTAATTCTGGGTTCTAATTCTGTTCCATTGATCTATGTATCTGCCATTATACAGTGCCAGGCTGCTTTCACCTCTGTAGATTTTTAGTAAGGTCTGAGATCAGGAAGTGTGACGTCTCCTACTTTACTTTGTCCTTCTTCTTCAATAACGATTTAGCTATTTCAGGCCTCTTTCCTTTCCATATAAAGTTAGAGATTAGTTTTTCCATTTCATTAAAGAATGTTATTGGGATTCGGATCAGGATTGTATTATATCTATAGATTATTTTGGGTGGTATGGTGGTTAAGATTGTGCATCAACTTGGCTGGGCCATGATTCTCAGTGTTTTGACAGTTGTATAAGGTGAACTTCCAGTACAATATTGAGTAACTGTGGTGTTAATGGGCATCCTTGGCTCATTCTTGTTTTCAAGGAGAATGTTTTCAATCTCTCTCTATTGAGAATAATGTTGGCAGTTGGTTTTATCTATATGCCCTTAATTATGATGAGGAGTTTAGCTTCAATTGCTATTTTGTTGAGAATTTTTATCAGGAAAAGGTGCTAGATTTTTATCAAATGCCTTTTCTGCATTGATTGAGATGATCAGGTGATTCTTGTCCTTTGATTTATTTATGTGGTAAATTATGTTGATTGATTTTCTAATGTCTAACCACCTTTGCATCCCTGGTATGAATTCCACCTGATCGTGATGTATTATTTTTTTGATATCCTGTAGAATTCTGCGTTGTGTTAAAATTTCCTACTATTATTGCAGAACTATCTATTTCTCTTATCAAGTCTCTTAGAGTTTGTTTTATGTATTTTGGTGTTCTATCATTGGGTGCATAAATATTTATTATGGTTATGTCCTCTTGGTTAATTGATTTCTTGATCAGTATATAATGCCCTTCTTTGTCTCTTATAATGGAGTTTGACTTAAAGTCTAGTTTATCAGAGATTAATATTGTCACTCATGCTCTTTTTTAGATACTATTTGCTAGATATAGTTTTTCCATTCTTTGATTTTTAAACTTTTTATGTCTTTGTGTCTAAGTCACATATTGATACGTCATTTTTTAAAATATATTGTACCATTCTGTATCTCTTGACTGTTGCATTTAAACCATTTACAAGCAGTGTGATTATCAGTAGATATGGATTTACTGCTGCCATTTTGTTATTTATTTATTTATTTATTTTTGTGGTGTTAACACTTTCTTTGTTCTGGTTAATTTTCTGTGCTGAAATTCTTTTTATTTATGGATTTTCTTTTCATATCCTTCATTGTTGTTGATTTCTTCTTTATTTTGGTGAGTAGATTTATTAATTTTCTTTGTGGTTACTCTGAAGTTTACCTTTATCTTCCTTAATTTTGAACATTCTGTTATACCTTTTTTTATTTTTATTTTTGTTGTGCTTTAAGTGGAAGTTTACGAATCAAGTCAGTCTGTCATACAAAATCTTATACACACCTTGCTATGTATTTCTAGTTGCTCTCCCCTTAATTAGACAGTGCACTCCTCCTCTCCACCCTGTATTGTCATGTCCATTCAGCCAGATTCAGTCCCCCTTTGTCTTCTCATCTCCCCTCCAGACAGGAGCTACCCACATAGTCTCATGTGTCTATTTAAGCCAAGAAGCTCACTTCTCACCAGTACCATTTTCCAGTCTATGTTTTTTAATAATTTTTATTGTGCTTTAAGTGAATGTTTACAAATCAAGTTCGTCTCTCACATAAAAACTTATATACACCTTACTACACGCTCCTAATTACTCCCCCCCCCAAAGAAACAGCCCGCTCCCTCCTTCCAGTCTATCTTTTCGTGACCATTTTGCCAGCTTCTAACCCCCTCTACCCTCCCATCTTCCCTCCAGACAGGATATACCAAAATAGACTTAAGTACCCACCTGATGCAAGTAGCTCACTCCTCATCAGCATCCCTCTCCAACCCATTGTCCAGTCCAGTCCATGTCTAACGAGTTGGCTTTGGGAATGGTTCCTGTCCTGGGCTAACAGAAGGTTTGGGGACCATGACCTCTGGGGTCTTTCTAGTCTCAGTCAGACCATAAAGTCTGGTCTTTTTCTGAGAATTTGGGGTCTGCATCCCACTGTTCTCCTGCTCCCACAGGAGTTCTCTGTTGTGTTCCCTGTCAGGGCAGTCATCGGTTGTGGCTGGGCACCATCTAGTTCTTCTGGTCTCAGAATGATGTAGTCTCTGGTTCATGTGGCCATTTCTGTCTCTTGGGCTCATAATTACCTTGTGTCCTTGGTGTTCTTCATTCTCCTTTGATCCAGGTGGGTTGAGACTCATTGATACATCTTAGATGGCCGCTTGCTAGCGTTTAAGACCCCAGATGCCACTCTTCAAAGTGGGATGCAGAATATTTTCTTTATAGGTTTTATTTTGCCAATTGACTTAGATGTCCCCTGAAACCATGGTCCCCGAACCCCAGCCCCTGCTTTGCTAACCTTCGAAGCATTCAGTTTATTCAGGAAACTTCTTTGCTTTTGGTTTAGCCCAGTTGTGCTGACCTCCGCTGTATTGAGTGTTGTCTTTCCCCTCACCTAAAGTAGCTCTTATCTGCTATCTAATTAGTAAATACCCCGTCTTACCCTCCTTCCCTCCCCCCTCTCGTAACCACAAAAGAGTGTTTTCTTCTCAGTTTAAACTATTTCTCAAGTTCTTATAATAGTGGTCTTATACAATATTTGTCCTTTTGCAACTGACTAATTTCACTCAGCATAATGCCTTCCAGGTTCCTCCATGTTATGAAATTTTTCACAGATTCCTCACTGTTCTTTATCGATGCGTAGTATTCCATTGTGTGAATATACCATAATTTATTTATCCATTCATTTGCTGATGGGCACCTTGGTTGCTTTCGTCTTTTTGCTATTGTAAACAGTGCTGCAATAAACATTGGTGTCAGTCTGTTATGTCTTGATATCACCTTGACTTCCTTTCCATGTAGAAGTTCTATAACTACAGCATTTATTCCCCGTTTTTGTTTTGAGGTTGTCTTTATTTACAGACTGACATCTCTGGTTTCCTGTTTTCAGTTTTCCTGATTTATTTTATTTTATTTTTTAAATAATTTTTATTGTGCTTTAAGTGAATGTTTACGAATCAAGTCAGTCTCTCACATATAAACTTATATACACCTTGCTACATACTCCCATTTACTCTCCCGCAATGAGTCAGCCTGCTCCCTCCTTCCCGTCTCTCCTTTTGTGACCATTTTGCCAGTTTCTAACCCCCTCCACCCTCCCATCTCCCCTCCAGACAGGAGATGCCAACATAGACTCAAGTGCCCACCTGATGCAAGTAGCTCACTCCTCATCAGCATCCCTCTCCAACCCACTGTCCAGTCCAATCCATGTCTGACGTGTTGGCTTTGGGAATGGTTCCTGTCCTGGGCCAACAGAAGGTTTGGGGATCCTGACCACTGGGGTCCTTCTAGTCTCGGTCAGACCATTAAGTCTGGTCTTTTTCTGAGAATTTGGGGTCTGCATCCCACTGTTCTCCTGCTCCCTCAGGGGTTCTCTGTTGTGTTCCCTGTCAGGGCAGTCATCGGTTGTGGCTGGGCACCATCTAGTTCTTCTGGTCTCAGGATGATGTAGTCTCTGGTTCATGTGGCCTTTTCTGTCTCTTGGGCTCATAATTACCTTGTGTCCTTGGTGTTCTTCATTCTCCTTTGATCCAGGTGGGTTGAGACCAGTTGGTGCATCTTAGATGGCCGCTTGCTAGCATTTAAGACCCCAGGCTCCACTCTTCAAAGTGGGATGCAGAATGTTTTCTTAATAGATTTTATTATGCCAATTGACTTAGATGTCCCCTGAAACCATGGTCCCCAAACCCCAGCTCCTGCTTTGCTGACCTTTGAAGCATTCAGTTTATTCAGGAAACTTCTTTGCTTTTGGTTTAGTCCAGTTGTGCTGACCTCCACTGTATTGAGTGTTGTCCTTCCCTTCACCTAAAGTAGTTCTTATCTACTGTCTAATCAGTAAATACCCCTGTCCCACCCTTCCCCCTCTCATAACCACAAAAGAGTGTTTTCTTCTCAGTTTAAACTATTTCTCAAGTTCTTATAATAGTGGTCTTATACAATATTTGTCCTTTTGCAAATGACTAATTTCACTCAGCATAATGCCTTCCAGGTTCCTCCATGTTATGAAATGTTTCACAGATTCCTCACTGTTCTTTATCGATGCATAGTATTCCATTTTGTGAATATACCACAATTTATTTATCCATTCTTCTGTTGATGGACACCTTGGTTGCTTCCAGCTTTTTGCTATTGTAAACAGTGCTGCAGTAAACATGGGTGTGCATATATCTGTTCGTGTAAAGGGCCTTATTTCTCTAGGATATATTCCGAGGAGTGGGATAGCTGGGTTGTATGGTAGCTCTATTTCTAGCTTTTTAAGGAAGCACCAAATTGTTTTCCATAGTGGTTGTACCATTTAACATTCCCACCAGCAGTGTAGAAGTGTTCCAATCTCTCCACAGCCTCTCCAACATTTATCATTTTGTGTTTTTTGGGTTAATGCCAGCCTTGTTGGAGTGAGATGGAATCTCATTGCAGTTTTTTTTTTCTTTTATTTTTGTATTGTGCTTTAAGTGAAAGTTTACAAATCAAGTCAGTGTCCCATAGAAAAACTTATATACACCTTGCTATGTACTACTGGTTGCTCTCCCGCTAATGAGACAGCACATTCCTCCTCTCCACCCTGTATTCCCCGTATCCATTCAGTCAGCTGCTGTCCTCCTATGCCTTCTCATCTCACCTCCAGACAGGAACTGCCACATAGTCTCATGAGTCTACTTGAGCCAAGAAACTTATTTCTCACCAGTATCATTTTCTGTCCTATATTCCAGTCTAATCCCTGTCTGAAGAGTTAGATTTGAGAATGGTTCCAGTCTTGGGCAAACAGAAGGACCTGGGACCATGAACTCTGAGGTCCTTCTAGTTTCAGTCAGACCATTAAGCTTTGCTTTTTTATGAGAATTTGAGGTCTGCATCCCACGGCTCTCCTGCTCCCTCAGGGGTTCTCTTTTTTTTTTTTTTAATTAACTTTTATTAAGCTTTAAGTGAACATTTATAAATCAAGTCAAACTGTCACATATAAGTTTATATACACCTTACTCCATAGTCCCTCTTGCTCTCCCCCTAATGAGTCAGCCCTTCCAGTCTCTCCTTTCGTGACAATTTTGCCAGCTTCCAACTCTCTCTATCCTCCCATCCCCCCTCCAGACAGGAGATGCCAACACAGTCTCAAGTGTCCACCTGATACAAATAGCTCACTCTTCATCAGCATCTCTCTCCTACCCACTGTCCAGTCCCTTTCATGTCTGATGAGTTGTCTTCGGGAATGGTTCCTGTCCTGGGCCAACAGAAGGTTTGGGGACCATGACCGCCAGGATTCCTCTAGTCTCAGTCAGACCATTAAGTATGGTCTTTTTGTGAGAATTTGGCTTCTGCATCCCACTGATCTCCTGCTCCCTTAGGGGTTCTCTGTTGTGCTCCCTGTCAGGGCAGTCATCTATTGTGGCCGGGCACCAACTAGTTCTTCTGGTCTCAGGATGATGTAGGTCTCTGGTTCATGTGGCGCTTTCTGTCTCTTGGGCTTTTAGTTATCGTGTGACCTTGGTGTTGTTCATTCTCCTTTGCTCCAGGTGGGTTGAGACCAATTGATGCATCTTAGTTGGCCGCTTGTTAGCATTTAAGACCCCAGACGCCACATTTCAAAGTGGGATGCAGAATGTTTTCATACTAGAATTATTTTGCCAATTGATTTAGAAGTCCCCTTAAACCATGGTCCCCAAACCCCTGCCTTTGCTCCGCTGACCTTTGAAGCATTCAGTTTATTCCGGAAACTTGTTTGCTTTTGGTCCAGTCCAGTTGAGCTGACCTTCCATGTATTGAGTGTTGTCCTTCCCTTCACCTAAAGCAGTTCTTATCTACTAACTAATCAGTAAAAAAAACCCTCTCCCACCCTCCCTCCCTCCCCCCCTCATAACCACAAAAGTACGTGCTCTTCTCAGTTTATACTATTTCTCAAGATCTTGTAATAGTGGTCTTATACAATATTTGTCCTTTTGCCTCTGATTAATTTTGCTCAGCATAATGCCTTCCAGGTTCCTCCATGTTATGAAATGTGTCACAGATTCCTCACTGTTCTTTATTGATGTGTAGTCTTCCATTGTGTGAATATACCACAATTTATTTACCCATTCATCCGTTGATGGACACCTTGGTTGCTTCCAGCTTTTTGCTATTTTAAACAGAGCTGCAATAAACATGGGTGTGCATATATCTGTTTGTGTGAAGGCTCTTATTTCTCTAGGGTATATTCCGAGGAGTGGGATTTCTGGGTTGTATGTTAGTTCTATTTCTAACTGTTTAAGATAATGCCAGATAGATTTCCAAAGTGGTTGTACCATTTTACATTCCCACCAGCAGTGTATAAGAGTTCCAATCTCTCCGCAGCCTCTCCAACATTTATTATTTTGTGTTTTTTGGATTAAATTTTTTGTTGTTGTTGTTGGAGTGAGATGGAATCTCATCGTACTTTTAATTTGCGTTTCTCTAATGGCTAATGATCGAGAGCATTTTCTCATGTATCTGTTAGCTGCCTGAATATCTTCTTTAGTGAAGTGCGTGTTCATATCCTTTGCCCACTTCTTGATTGGGTTGTTTGTCTTTTTGTGGTTGAGTTTTGACAGAATCGTATAGATTTTAGAGATCAGGCGCTGGTCGGAGATGTCATAGCTGAAAATTCTTTCCCAGTCTGTAGGTGGTCTTTTTACTCTTTTGGTGAAGTCTTTAGATGAGCATGGGTGTTTGATTTTTAGGAGCTCCCAGTTATTGGGTTTCTCTTCGTCATTTTTGGTAATGTTTTGTATTCTGTTTCTGCCTTGTATTAGGGCTCCTAACGTTGTCCCTATTTTTTCTTCCATGATCTTTATCATTTTAGTCTTTATGTTTAGCTCTTTGATCCACTTGGAGTTAGTTTTTGTGCATGGTGTGAGGTATGGGTCCTGTTTCATTTTTTTGCAAATGGATATCCAGTTATGCCAGCACCATTTGTTGAAAAGACTATCTTTTCCCCAATTAACTGACACTGGGCCTTTGTCAAATATCAGCTGCTCATAAGTGGATGGATTTATATCTGGGTTCTCAATTCTGTTCCATTGGCCTATGTGTCTATTATTGTACCAGTACCAGGCTGTTTTGATTACTGTGGCTGTAAAATAGGTTCTGAAATCAGATAGAGTGAGGCCTCCCACTTTCTTCTTCTTTTTCAGTAATGCTTTGCTTATCCGAGGCTTCTTTCCCTTCCATATGAAGGTGGTGATTTGTTTCTCTATCACATTAAAAAATGACATTGGAATTTGGATCGGAAGTGCATTGTATGTATAGATGGCTTTTGGTAGAATAGACATTTTTACTGTATTAAGTCTTCCTATCCATGAGCAAGGTATGTTTTTCCACGTAAGTATGTCCTTTTTAATTTCTTGTAGTAGAGCTTTGTAGTTTTCTTTGTATAAGTCTTTTACATCCTTGGTAAGATTTATTCCTAAGTATTTTTTCTTCTTGGGCGCTACCGTGAATGGTATTGATTTGGTGATTTCCTCTTCAATGTTCTTTTTGTTGATGTAGAGGAATCCAACTGATTTTTGTATGTTTTTCTTGTAACCTGAAACTCTGCTGAACTCTTCTACTAGTTTCAGTAGTTTTCTTGAGGATTCCTTGGGGTTTTCTGCATATAAGATCATGTCATCTGCAAATAGAGATAATTTTACTTCTTCCTTGCCAATGTGGATGCCCTTTATTTCTTTGTCTAGCCTAATTCTTCTGGCTAGGACTTCCAGCACAATGCTGAATAAAAGAGGTGATAAAGGGCATCCTTGACTGGTTCCTGTTCTCAAGGGAAATGCTTTCAGGCCCTCTCCATTTAGGATGATGTTGGCTGTTGGCTTTGTATAGATGCCCTTTGTTGTTGAGGAATTGTCTTTGTATTACTATTTTCCTGAGAGTTTTTGTCATGAAAGGGTGTTGGACTTGTCAAATGTCTTGTCTGTATCAATTGATAAGATCATGTGATTTTTGTCTTTTATTTATATGGTGGATTACATTAATTGTTTTTCTAATATTGAACCATCCCTGCATACCTGGTATGAATTCCACTTGGGCATTGTGGATTATTTTTTTGACATTTTGTTGAATTCTATTGGCTAGAATCTTGTTGAGGATTTTTGCATCTATGTTCATGAGGGATATAGGTCTGTAATTTTCTCTTTTTTTTGTGTTGTCTTACCTGGTTTTGGTATCAGGGATATGCTGGCTTCATAGAATGAGTTAGGTAGTATTCCATCCTTTTTATTGCCTTGAAATACCTTTAGTTGTAGTGGTGTTAACTCTTCTCTGAAAGTTTGGTAGAACTCTGCAGTGAAGCCTTCCGGGCCAGCGCTTTTTTTCGTTGGGAGTTTTTTGATTACCTTTTCAATCTCTTTTTTTGTTATGGGTCTATTTAGCTGTTCTACTTCTGATTGTGTTAGTTTGGGTAGGTAGTGTATTTCTAGGAATTCATCCATTTCTTCTAGGTTTGCAAATTTGTTACAGTACAATATTTCCTAGTAAACTGATATGATTCTTTTAATTTCAGTTGGGTTTGTTGTGATATGGCCCACCTGATTTCTTATTCGGTTATTCGTTTCCTTTCCTGTATTTCTTTAGTCAGTCTGGCCAATTGTTCGTCAGTTTTGTTTATTTTTTCAAAGAACCAGCTTTTGGCTTTTTTTTATTCTTTCATTTGTTTTTCTGTTCTCTAATTCATTTAATTCTGCTCTAATTTTTATTATTTGTTTTCTTCTGTTGCCTGATGGATTCTTTTGCTGCTCACTTTCTATTTGTTCAAGTTGTAGGGATAGTTGTCCGATTTTGGCTCTTTCTTCTTTATATATGTGTGCATTTATTGATATAAATTGACCCCTGAGCACTGCTTTTGCTGTGTCCCAGAGGTTTTGATAGGAAGTATTTTCATTCTCTTTGCATTCTCTGAATTCTTTATTCCGTCCTTAATGTCTTCTATAACCCAGTCTTTTTTGAGCAGGGTATTGTTCAGTTTCCAAGTATTTGATTTCTTTTCCCTGATTTTTCTGTTATTGATTTTTACTTTTATGGCCTTATGGTCTGAGAAGATGCTTTGTAATATTTTGATGTTTTGGATTCTGCTCTGGTTTGTTTTTTGACCTAATATGTGATCTATTCTAGAGAATGTTCCATGTGCACTAGAAAAAAAAGTATACTTTGCAGCTGTTTGGTGGAGTGTTCTGTATAAGTCTATGAGGTCAAGTTGGTTGATTGTAGCAATTAGATCTTCTGTGTCTCTATTGAGCTTCTTACTGGAAGTCCTATCCTCCGATAGTGGTGTGTTGAAGTCTCCTACTATAATTGTTGAGCTGTCTATCTCTCTTTTCAATTCTGTTAAAGTTTTTTTTATGTATCTTGCAGCCCTTTCATTGGGTGCATAAATATTTAATATGGTTATATCTTCCTTGTAAATTGTAGCTTTAGTCATTATGTAGAGTCCTTCTTTATCCTTTGTGGTGGATTTAACTTTAAAGTCTATTTTGTCAGATATTAACATTGCCACTCCTGCTCTTTTTTGATTGTTATTTGCATGATATATTTTTTTCCATCCTTTGAGTTTTAGTTTGTGTCTCTAAGTCTAAGGGTTGTCTCTTGTAGGCAGCATATACACAGATTGCGTTTTTTTTATCAAGTCTGAGACTCTCTGTCTCTTTATTGGTGTATTTAGTCCATTTACATTCAGCATAATTATAGATAGGTATGAGTTTAGTGCTGTCATTTTGATGCCTTTTTATGTGTGTTGTTGACAATTTCATTTTTCCACTTACTTTTTTGTGCTGAGAAGCTTTTCTTTGTAAATTGTGTGTTCCTCATTTTCATAGTAGTTGAATTTATTTTTGCTGAGTCATTATGTTTACCTTGGTTTTTACTTTGAAGTATGGAATTGTTAGACCTCTTTGTGGTTACCTTAATATTTACCCCTGTTTTTCTAAGTAAAAACCTAACTTGTATCTTCCTATATCGCCTTGTTTTCCTCTCCATATGGAAGATCTATGCCTCCTGTGTTTAGTCCTTCTTTTTTGATTATTGTAATCTTCAACATAATTGCTTCAATTAGTCCCTATTTTGACAATTTTTTTCTTTTTTAAATTAATCTTATTTTGTTTTTGTGATTTCCCTATTTGAGTTGATATCAGGATGTTCTGTTCTGTGACCTTGTGTTGTGCTGGTATCTGATATTATTGATTTTCTGACCAAACAATTTCCTTTAGTGATTCTTGTAGCTTTGGTTTTTTTTTTTTTTTTTTTGCAAATTCTCTAAGCTTATGTTTATCTGTAAATCTCTTAATTTCACCTTCATATTTGAGAGAGAGTTTTGCTGGATATATGATTCTTGGCCTGCAGTTTTTCTCCTTCAGTGCTCTATTTATGTCATCCCATTGCCTTCTTGACTGCATGGTTTCTGCTGAGTAGTCTGAACTTTTTCTTATTGATTCTCCTTTGTAGGTGACTTTTCTTTTATCCCTGGCTGCTTTTAAAATTTTCTCTTTATTTTTGGTTTGGCAAGTTTGATGATAATATGTCTTGGTGATTTTCTTTTGGGATCTATCTTGTGTGGTGTTCGATGAGCATCTTGAGTAGATATCCTTTCATCTTTCACCATGCCAGGAAAGTTTTCTGCCAAAAGATCTTCAGCTATTCTCTCTGTATTTTCTGTTGTCCCTCCCTGTTCTGGAACTCCAAGCACACGCAAGTTATCCTTCTTGATAGAGTCCCACATGATTCTTAGGGTTTCTTCATTTTTTTAAATTCTTTTTCTGATTTTTTTTCAGCTATGTTGGTGTTAATTCCCTGGTCCTCCAGATTTCCCACTCTGCATTCTAATTGCTCAAGTCTGCTCCTCTGACTTCCTATTGCGTTGTCTAATTCTGTAATTTTATTGTTAATCTTTTGGATTTCTGCATGCTGTCTCTCTATGGATTCTTGCAACTTATTAATTTTTCCACTATGTTCTTGAATAATCTTTTTGAGTTCTTCAACAGTTTTATCAGTGTGTTCCTTGGCTTTTTCTGCAGTTTGCCTTATTTCATTTCTGAGGTCATCCCTGATGTCTTGAAGCATTCTGTAAATTAGTTTTTTATATTCTGTATCTGATAATTCCAGGATTGTATCTTCGTTTGGGAAAGATTTTGATTCTTTTGTTTGGGGGGTTGTAGAAGCTGCCATGGTCTGCTTCTTTATGTGGTTTGATATCGACTGCTGTCTCCGAGCCATCGCTAAGATATAAATTTTTTTTTTTTTTTTAGTAGTGGTTTATTCTGTAATTGCTCACTAAGTCTTATCTTGTTTTGTTTTCTTTCGATATACATGGATGGGCTACTAGATTGTGCTGTCTTGTTTGTTGTAGCCCTTGACTTACTTATGACCTATTATCAGCTGGTTTGGGCTGTTGCCAGATATATATGCCTGAGTCTATTGACTATTCTTGAGTAGAATCTGATTTGGGGTCATCAAGTGTGTGCTGCACCCTAACACCTATCCACCTCGAGAAGTAGTGGTGATAGTTGTGTGCACCAGATTCTATTAGCAGCTGGGGTTCACTCTCCAGGGGGGGCAGGATGCTGACAGGCTTCCCCCAAGTGTCAGTGAGGTAGGTGTGTCTCTATTCCTGTAGCACCTTGGTAGGAGGGCACTACAGCTGTACCTTAGGCCCCCAATGCAAGTACCTCTACCGATTAGTAGGTGTCACCCTCCTTAGACCCCTAAGGCAAGAGGCTAGGTGGTCTGGGGGGAGCTTCAGCCCTCAGTTCCCTGTTGTGGGTCAGTGAGTGTTCTGTTGAATAAGCAGAGATATCAGACCTGGGAAACTTGTTTTTCCAGAATATCCGCTAAAAAAAAAAATGCAGTCAGATCGGTATCAAAACTGCCTTTGGATTATAACTGCCACCTTGTTCCCTGTAAGGATGAAAGTCCGAGATTTGGATCATATATGCTTGGCTGTAGCTGTTTCTGTGTTTTTAGTCCAATTAGGGGTGGATTTTTGGTCCCTGGGTTTTTTGTGGTTGCTTCTCTCAGGCCAGAAGAATGGGTTAGGAAAAGACCAAAAAAAAAAAAAAAAAAAAGGGAAAAGCAAAGCCTCCGCGGAGCTGGAGCTGGAGCCGTTCTCCCTCTGGCTCAGGAAATTCCAATGTTAATGAAGCCGCCTGGGAAGGGTGGGGGAGGGTTCAGAAAAACAGGAGAGTAGCACCCCGGAATATAGCCAAAGTTGCTTATCTTGCTTGGAATGACTGTTTTATCTGAGATTCCTGAGGGGCATGTCGCCTATGTGTGCTGGCTGTGTGGAGATTGCCCCTGAGGGTCTGGCCTGTTGAGGCCACAGTCAGATCCTCCGCTGCCAATCCAAAGCCCAGCATCAAGGTTCCCCTGCTGGGATGCTGCACTCCTGGCTCCAAAATCAGTTGCGCCTCCGGGGACTTCTCGTCCCGCCAGCCGCGTCGTCGCGCCACCTCCGCGGATCGGCTGGTCCCCCTCCCGGGGTCAGTTCAGGGGGGTAGGGCTGCACCCCTAGTTTGCGCCGTCACAAGATTTTGTGTTCAGCTCCCCTGGGCCCAGACCTAAGCCCCGCGCCAAGGTTACCTGACTGGGACGCTGGCTCCAGGCTCCGAAAACAGTTGCTGCTTCCCCGTATTTGTTCGTTCTCCATCTCTAAATCTGTGTTTGTTGTTCAGGGTTCGTAGATTGTTATGTATGTGATCGGTTCACTTGTTTTTCCAAGTCTTTGTTGCAAGAGGGATCCGAGGTAGCGTCTACCTAGTCCGCCATCTTGGCCCCACCTCCCCAGTTGTGGTAATTCTATTATAGCAGTGCTGAGTAACTAAAACACATGGTGGAGTAGACAATGGCTTGGAAATATAAGAGGAGTTGGGCTCCATTTCCCTCTCTGCCCCTCACTAGCCCCGTTGCCTTGTGACCTTAGCATCTAAACATCATCTCTCTGAATATTAGTATTCTCATCTGTAATATGGAGGCAAGATTCACCCTTTTTCTGTGCTGAATAAATTATGAAGGCCAGCTTGAAGAATGTGAAGATAAAATCTAAGAAATTGTTTAGCACTTTCTGAAAGAAGTTTTAATTTCATCCATTGAGGAAAAACATGGGTTTAGGAATTTGGGGCCATGGTCAGTAGAGACAAGGAAGTTTAAAATTCACATTCTATGTGCTAAGCTTTGTATTCAGTTTTGCAGGGTGAAGAAGATGAGATGAACACAGGGAATGGTTTGCTATCTAGTAAGCAAGTATAAGATGAGATACAAGGTGGGGCACAAATATTTTATATAACTGGAACCATCAAACATGTTCAGGTAAAGGACTACCTCAGTGGTCTCAAAATTTACTGCACATTGAAATTGCCAGGGGTGCTTTGAAATAAATACTAATGCCTGGAACGCTTACCACATTCTGACTCAATACCTGGACATACATGCTTAAAAAAAACCCTCAGGAGATTCTTCTAATGTGTAGCTAAATTTGAGGACCATTTGGCTAGTGTTCCAATGAGCAAGAGAAGTGTGGGGATAAGGCAGAGTTTTATCTAGAAGGTGGACTTTAGAATGAACTTGGAGCATGTGGAAAGGCAGGGGTGAATGTATTCTAGAGGTTTTACTGCAACCTAGGAGACACATCACCAGAGAAAGGGGGAGAAATGCTAGACAGCAGGCTGGGGCCTGATGATAGAGTGGAGGTGTTAGGTGTTAAATTCAGTAGACGGGGTGGCGACAGGGTAGCCATGGAGAGCTTTTCAGCACTGCTGCTAGAAGTAAAGTGTTTAGGAAGTCTTTGCGATATTCTAGAGAGAAAACCAAGGAGGTCTGGACCAGGTTAATTGACTGTGGGATTGGAAAGGAGGTGGAGAAACAGAAGACAGAGGGGGAAGGCAGAGAGGACCCAGGCTGGTGATGCTATGAAGAGAAACAGGGGTGGAGGGGAGGCTGGCCAGGTGGGTGATTTGAGAAATTCACTGTAGACAGGTTGGACTTGAGTGGTGAATGGACTGAGAGGTGGAGATATTCCAGAGGCAGAGTTGTCTCAGATGAGGGTTGAAATTGGGAGTTTGGAGAAAGGCTGGTGTTGGAGACAGACACTGGTGAGCTGCCCTGGGAGACTGCTGACTCTTCAGATGTGGTCAGAAAAAGAGGACCTGGTAGGATCTGTGAGTCTTTTGGAGAAGTAGGAGATTATAGTGACTGAAAAGTGTAAGAATATACGTTTAATTTGTGGCAAGCATATATATAACAAAATCTTGTGTAAGAGCCTGTCCAATCTCAATGATTCAAGTGCGTGGCTTCCTCCTGTGAGGCATGGGTAGGCAAATCTGGAATCACAGGTGGGTGTGCCTGGGGAATAACAATTTGATCGTGTCTCGTGGGCGGGGCCCTCATTAGCATGGCCGAGCTGGGGCTGCAGGTGCTATTTAATCTTCCTCAGTGGGCAGTGGACTGTGGCTGTGGCTGCGGGAGGGAGTGCAGCAGTTTGGTGCTATGAGACTATATGGAGTCTTGATATTCCTGGCAAGAGCTGCCCTTTTGTCACCCTGACCACCGCCGCTGGCAAGTGGGAACCATCGTACTGTTTGCACAGCTGGGCTCGGGACGCCTTCTGGGAGTTCGAAAGGGTTTTGGTGAGAATCTCCCTGGATCCTGACCCAGGAGAGGCCTGTTGAGTCAGTGATGGGGTGGGACATGTCCATCACCACTCGTGTTCTTCTTCTGATCGCTGAACGGACACGCTGCAAACTCCTGGAAGCAGATCTCACCCCTTCCTCGCCATCGTAATGTTAGGGGAGAATAGCCTCTGTTCTTGTCTTTGATGTGGGAAAGAATTCAAACACTGAGGCAAAAAGTGTCAAGAAAGCAAGGGGTTTAATTAGCTAACAGAGGGTTAATAGCAAAAGTACACTTGACCAGAGAGCATCAAGCGGGCTGCTCAGAGGGAGAGTCTGAGAGCCCCGATAGTCGTTTTCTTAGGGTTTTATACCCTTTTTCTCTTCTCTCTCCCTGTTAACATTTAACAGCCAAGTCAGGCATCCCGTAGAGACTATTTCCTGGGCTTATTGATAATTACCAAGTTTAGGAGCCCTATCAAGTTAGAGGCCCCCATAGGGACCATTTCCTTGGCTGAACATTTAACTACATAGGAACCATCTTACTGAGGAATGTCACCACCCCGTCTCTTCCTCCTCCCAAGTGCAAACTCTCCCCCTCCCTCTTACATCTTTTCCCCCTCAAGTGCCATTCTCCCAAATCTTTGGGGTTGTTGAAGGGGGTTGGTCTGTCTTCTGTAGCTACTTCTTGCTGTCATTAAGGTGTAGAGCTGCCCCTAAGAGAGGTACTTGTTCTCTAACGGAGGGGGTTAGCTTGACTTCGGAGCCGAAGATGGAAGCGAGGATGGAAGCAGAGAGGATGGAAGCGTTGGGCAGCTTGATCCAAAGGGCTTTCAGGACTTGCATTATTTGATGATGTCTGAATTACAGCTATTAGCACCTGAAAGTTTACTGACCTGGAGGATACAAAACGAGTTAGTGTTTTAAAGAGGCAGGGCCCAAATAGTGAAAGAAGAATCAAAGACATTAAAGGGCCAAAGAATAGTGTTTTCTTGGGGACCTTGGTTGACAGTGGCCAGTTTACTGAAATTGGTAGATTTTATTCCGTAGGCTTTCATTTCGTCAACCAGGCACACTAACATGGTCTCTCTCCCATCTGCCTCCTTGGGCATTATAATCCCATCCCAGGTCTATGCCTGGGACTGTGGCGGTGCCCATGGAGTAGGCCTGTTGGTTTTGTATATATAACCCATCTGCAAATCGTCTGACTGCCTCGGTGAGATTTAATCTTTCCCCCTGGGTGAGCGTTTGGTTACAGATTATCATTATGTCTGTCCAACTCAAATCAAAGGTGAGTGTTAAGTTCTTAAATTTTTCTATATAGTTGTTAGGGTCGTCAGAGAAACTTCCTAGCTCTGTTTTTGCTTTCCTAAGTCCTGCATTAAAAAGGGAACCTGTAGCCTGACTGGTCCATGAGGGCCAGCCACTTCTTGAAGGGGGCACAGGTAGGGTGGTGAAGGTGCTGTGGGTGAGGAATTGAAGTAGGGAGGAGTAGGAAGACCAAACATTTCTTTGGTATTTAAGGGTGTGGTTGTAGGGTTGGTGTTGTTTTGTGGGTTAGTAGGGTTTGGGTTTTTTTTTTTTAGGGTTTGGGTCTAAGGTGCCTGTTGTTTGGTTCTGGCCAGATTTCTCTATTTATATTGAGAATTTATATTGAGGCCATGCGGTGTTATAAAAGAAGACTAATCTCTTTTTCTTCAGGGTTTGAGGGTCAAACCTGTCTCAATTTTTTTTTTTTTTTTGAGGGTACATCCCAGGGGCGAGGCTGGTGGTACTGAGTTTTGGTTTCCCATCTGAAAAGGGACAGAGTGAGTCATAGGGGGTAGGACATCTCCTGTGCTCCCTATGTTAAATTGCTGCCCAGAGAAGGCATCCCTTGTCAGGCCTGGTCTTCTAGAATTAACTAATCTTACTGTGTAGCCTGCACCTGAAGTTTCTTGCCTAGAAACTTCTTACTGTCTCTGTCCTTATTTATGTTGGGCTTCCAGAATTAACTAGTGTTACTGTGTAACCCGTCCTGAAGTTTCTTGTCTAGAAAGTTCTTACTGCGTGGGGCTTTCAGAATTAACTAATCTTACCTTGTAGCCCTTCCTGAAGTTTCTTGCCTAGAAACTTCCTACTGACCCTGTCAGCCATTTAAGGATGGGGGTCCTTTTGTGCCTCTTCTCTGGGAAGTCTTCATTTCACTGGCAAATTTTACTATCCATTGAGGCTGATGCCTTGATTGCCTCACCCCCTGGCCCACCGTATAATCTTGTGGGTCCCTTGGAATTGGGCGTAGGAGATGATTTAGCATTTGTGAAAGTCCCTCTTCTGTCCATACCCAAGGGGGGATAATCTTATTATTTTCTGGGCCTCTCCCTTCCTTTTCTCTGTAGAACCAACAAACCGGCTCCTCATGTCTGCCCCTGTCTGTATACTTTACGAATTGTTTCTGCACACAGAAAGAGGGAATCAGGGCATGGAAGGCTGTCATAAAGTAGGCTCCTGCAGCCCACTTCTTTGTATACTCTCAGACATTCAGATTCTTTGTAAGCAGGGTAACAGATGTAACTTTAGTTAGCCTAATGAATGACTTTAAGATTCTTGATTCAATGAGGCAGACCAGTGTGTCCATATTCATTCTTTTATAACATGAAAGCAGGAGAAGCTGATCAAGGAAAGGCCGCGTGTGTTTAGCTTCACAATGGCAGTATAAACAGGAAAGGGAGAGAGGTCCTTCACTGGAACAATTAGCCTATCACAAATACAGCACTGATCTCTTTGGCAAAGCATACATGGAGGAGATAGATGTAAGTATGTTAGCCAGAAGTTGAATGGGGCTGAGAGGTCCAAAAAGTAGTTGGGTGACTGACCTCTTAAAGAGACTCACTGATTTGGCATGACTATTGCTAAGGTTACCAGGGGTCAGGTATTCTGGGCTGAAAATATGCCGTTTTGTGTTTTATACCCTTTTTCTCTTATCTCTCCTTGTTAACATTTAACAGCCAAGTCAGGGACCCTGATAGAGACTATTTCCTGAGCTTATCATTTAATTACCAAATTTAGGGACCCTATCAAGTTTTTTTTTTTTTTTTTATCAAGTTAGGGACCCCTATAGGGACCATTTCCCATCTTATTGAGGAATGTCACCACCCCCGTTTCTTCCTCCTCCCAAGTGTAAGCTCTCCCCCTCCCTCTTACACTAACACTAACCTTAACTGGCACAGCCTCTCCCCACCAGCCTCGCTCTTTGCCCCCGCTGCTCAGCCTCCTCCCCACCACTCCTCTTGTTTCTCTACTCTCAGGTGCTGGTCCATCTTCTCCCTGCCTGGTCTTGTGTCCTGTGCTGATGCTTGTCTCTACCCCTCCCGTGCTGCCTCACCCCCAAAACCCTAGTCATTTGGTTCCTTGAGCCATCCATTCCCAGAGTGCCCTTGTCCCCAACTCCATCCTTGGGCTATGCCCTGCATCCCAGATCATTGCACTCACCACTCTGAGGGCCCTGCCACAAGATGAGCCAGTGCCCAGTGTCACCTCTTTACCTCGAACTTTCTTCCAGCTGTATTCATCTTGCTGTGCCATTTGTATACCCCCCTGACCCATGGGCCCTCACTACCCCAAGTTCTGGAGCTGACACTTAACTGGCCTTAGGATCATTGCCCAGCGGCTCAACTCCACAGTAGCTAACACCACCACCACCACGTAAACTTAACTCTTTTGAGCTTCTACTCCAGCTTCCCTCCCAGCTTCCCCTGGCTCCACTACCTCCCACCTCTCCCAGTGCTCTTCCCTGTCCCCAGGAAGAACCCCCTCCCTGCTCCACAGGTCTTTGCTGCCTGCTCCCTTGTCTCCTGCAGGCCAACCTTCACCCTTGACCCTTGTCTGTGGCCTGAGCAGGAGACTTCTACCTTTCCTGGCCCCTGTGCTACATCCATTCTCCATCTACCTCCTTTCCTCAATTCCCCTCCCATTCTGTCATTTCCTATCTTCCTTTCATTTGAAATCTTCCTTTTTGTCCCTTGTATATATCCCCCTCCTGCATTATCAGGAACATCAGGACACTAGAACTTTCGTGTCAAACCTTTGAGATTTCGTCCTTTTCTGTAAGACTGTGTATGTGTTCTCCTCCTCCTACAGGATCCCACAGTCTTCGTTATGACCTCATGGTGGACTCCCAGGATGGACAGTGAAACCATGATTCCTCCCTGAGGGGCATTTGGGTGGAAAGCCCTTCCCGTACTATGACAGTGTGACTGACAGGGCAGAGCCCTGGGGGCCCATGGACAGAAGCCCACCTGGGAGTTGAGTCCTGGGACATAGAGACCAAGTATTTGACAGATACAGGGATGGAGCTCAGAATCATCTGGTAGAACTGTGATAAGGTGAGAGTGGGAGGGGACAACAGGGTATAAGAGCTTTGACACAGGGGCAGAGAGGCGGAGACCTGTCTCTTTCCACTGGATTGAATTATGGATGCAGGTGACAGGGATGGGGTCTGTGGAATTCAGCAAGGAGGTGAGCCTTTTCTCAGCCAGCACCAGGGAAGAGATGGTGGGAGGGCCTCTCTTGGCTGGAGTTTCTCACTATGGGTGTGGGAGGCAGAGGGACCAGGGGATGGAGAAGTGATTGCTGGGTTGGAGCAGGCTTGCATTCCCTCCAGGAGATGCTGAACAATGAGATCCAGGAAGACAACAGCACCAGGGTCTTCTGGGATTTCCTGCTTTGATGGGGAGCCCTTCCTCTCCTGTCATCCAGAGACCTAGAGATGGACAGTGCTGGCTCAGACCTTGGCTATGAAAATCAAGATCTGAGATGCAAATAGGTATAAAAGCAAGGATTACCAGGCTGTGTGCAGAGCTATCATGAATCCTGGACACACTACATGGAGAAAATAGGTACTGACCCTGGGCAGGGTCTTCATCTCCTCCTGCTCTGGGCCCCCTGGATTACCTGAGGGAAACCCTCCCTATCCTTTGGGATACGTATGGTTTCTGTTGGCATATGGTGTTCTGAGTTGTCACTGGGTAAAGACACACAGGTTGGTGGGGGAATGCACTCTCTGGTGTCAACATCTAGGGAAGCAGGGGACCCTTGGCCAGAAAACTGAACCTGGAAAGGTTGGTGTTAGGCAGGAGAGGCTGCCCTTTGTCCTTGGGGGCCTCAGAGCTGTGAGCCTGCCCCCATCTGGCTCCCAGCCTGCTTCAACCTAAAGAGTTACCTCTTAGTCCCTGTCTTAGTCATCTAGTGCTGCCACAACAGAAATACCACAAGTGGATGGTTTTAACAAAGAGAAGTTTGTTTTCTCACAGTAAAGTAGGCTAAAAGTCCAAATTCAGGGTGTCAGCTCCAGGGGAAGGCTTTCTTTCTCTGTTGGCCCTGGAGGAAGTTCTTTCTCATCAATCTTCCCCTGGACTAGGAGCTCCTCTGTGTAGGAACCCTGGGTCTAAAAGGCACACTCTGCTCCCAGTGCTTCCTTCTTGGTGGTATGAGGTCCCCAACTCTCTGCTTTCTTCCCTTTCCTTTTATCTCTTGGGAGAGAAAAGGTTGTACAGGCTACGCCCCAGGGAAACTACCTTTACCTTGGATCAGGGAGGTGACCTGAGTGAGGGTGATGTTATAGTCCCACCCTAATGCTCTTAACATAAAATTACAATCACAAAATGGAGGACAACCGCACAATATTGGGAATCATGGCCTAACCAAGTTGATATACACATTTTTGGGGGAACGTAATTCAACCCATGACAATCCCCATGACCCAGAAGCCCCCTTAACCACTTCCCCTCTCCAGCATCAACATGTGGATCCAGAGAATGAGGCTATGACCCAAGGCCCCATTCTTCTGCCGGTCTAAGAATTGGGGTCCTATGTTCCAAACAGACTTGTGAGCAGCATGCAGTCTGAGCGCTGGTGGGGGAATGCGGCTTCAGCCAAGAGCAGGAAAAGTAGAAAGGACCAGTGCTGTTCTGTCTACCTTCAATGGGGAGGCAGAGCATGGCCATGTGCCTCCAAGGTTCTGCTCTTTCTTCTCCCAGTGCCCTGGAAGTGAATGTGACTTGCAGCAAGGCTGTGGAGGGCAATGTCACCCTGATATGCTGGGCTTCTGTCCCTGGAAAATATCACTGACCTGGTTTTGGGGTTGGAAGCCCCTTAGCTGAGACTTTTAGGAGTATGGATGTATCCTGCCTGATGGGCATGGATGTACCAGACTTGGGTGTCCACAAGGATTCCCCAAGTAGAGAAGCAGAGGTTCTGCTGCCACGTGGAACCCAGAGGGAAGAAAGTACACACACTGTTATCTCTGGTAAGCAGGGGCCATCCTGGAGTGGGCCCTGACTTTGGTAGCCAGGGGCCAGGGTGGTAGAAATGATAGAAGGCTGTGGGTCTGGGGGACCTGGTAGATATTAAGGTTCTTTTTCAAGAGTGGGACTGGTGCAAGAGAGTTCATGGCTTATCATTCCTGGTGTTCTTGTTGCTGCTGTCATTATTTTTGTCCTTTGATGCTGCAAAAGGCAGCGGGAAACATCAGGTGTGGAAAGCCCAGGTGAGAAAACTTTGCCACTTGAGTGGGGGTGGGGGTGGGGGTGGGTTCAGCCCGGAAAGTGGGGATCCTTCTTATTTCCCCTTGCACAGATAGGAGTGGAGAGGACATGCCTTCTTCTTGCTCACTGGAGTGTAACAAGATATGGAAGCTAGAGTATTCAATAGAATTCAATAGAATACCAGAGAGCAGATATACACCAACCATTTGAGGGGATCAGCCCATTCTCAGTGGGGCTGTGGTCACTGTTTTTATCTTGCTGCTAAGCTCTTTTCCCGTCCAGCCCCTCCTTTGCACAGAACATAGAGACCATTTACAGAGGGTCATTTGGTCCCTGTTCTTGTGCCCTTACCTTGCCTTTCCTGAGCCAATTCTCATTTCTTATGGTGGTCAGTGCCAAGTGAATTTAGAGTAAGGAATAGCAGAAAATGACTTTTGCTCTACAATCTAATTGCTTTAAAGAAGAGGAAAAGAGAAAATAGGAATATTTGTTCTTCAATAAAAAATAACAATGATGCTGTGACACATAGGTGGAGGTTGGGGGCTGCACACTGTGGTGTCTTCTAAAAAGCAAAAACAGGCAGAGACACACACATATAGAGGGAAGAGACCAGATGCGGAACCAACCACCTACAAACCAAGGAATGCCAAGGAACACCTGGGGCTACTTCCAAGGAGGGACTTTACCCTAGAACTGATGCTCTGATTTGGATTTCTAGCCTCCAAAACTGTAAAACAATAGATATCTGTTCTTTAAAGCCACCCATTTGTGTTATTTTTGTGACTGCAGCACTAGGTAACTAAGACAATATTCAATTGTCTTCACATAATTTGTTAAAAAGACTGTTCTTTTCTCACTGAATTACCTAGGCAACTTTGTCAAAAATCACTTGACCATAAATGTAAGAGTTTATTTTTAGAATTTCATTTTTGTTGTATTTATCTACATGCCTATCCTTACACCACTAGCACACCATCTCGATTATACTAAGGTCCAACTTTGCTTTTTTTTCAAATTTGTGTTGGCTATTCTGTGTCCTTTGCATTTCCATATAAATTTCAGGATTATTTTTACAAAATTGCCTTCTGGGATTTTAATAGGGATTGCACTGAATCTATAGATCAATGTGGGGAGAATTGCCATCTTAGCAACACTGAGCTTCCCAATCCATGTCTCTCCATTTACTTAGACCTTTAATTTCTCTCAGCAATGTTTTGAACTTTTCAATGTACAAGTCTTGCACTTTTCCTAAATTTATTCCTGTTTAAGTTATTTTTATGCTATTGTGTAATAAAAATTTTGGATTGTTTGTTGCTGATATATAGAAATGAGATTAATTTTTTATATAGATTTTGTATACTGTGACTTTGGTGAGCTCTTTTATTTGTTCTCACAGGTTTTCAGTCTGGATTGATTCTTGATTGATTTACCTTCCTTATTCCACTGGCTAGAACCTCTAGTACAATGTTAAATAGAAGTGGTAAGAGAGGACACCCTTGCTTTAAACCTGATCTTAAGGGGAAAAGCATTCAATCTTTCATCAGTATGATTTTAGCTGTAGGCTTCTAATAGATGCCCTTTATATCAGATTGAGGAAGTTCCCCTCTATTCCTAATTTGTTGAAAGTTGTTATCATGAATGGTTGTTAGAATTTTGTCAAATGCTTTTTCTGCACCTATCAAAATAATTATGTGTTTATCCTCTATTAATATGGTTTATTTAATTGATTCTCAAATATTAAAATAACCTTGTATTCCTGGGATAGATTCCAACTGGTCATGGGGTATGTATAATACTTTTTATATGCTTCTGTATTTGGTTCACTAATATTTTGTTAAGGATGTTTGTGGTTATGTTGATTAGTAATATTAGCTTGTAGTTTTCTTTTCTTCTGGTGTCTTCGTCTGGCTTTGGTGTTAGGGAAATGCTAGTCCTATAGGATGAACTGGAAGTCTTCCCTTCGTCCCTATTGTCTGAAATATTTAAATGATTGCATTTAAACATTTGATAGAATTCACTAGTGAGGTTATCTGGGCCTGGGCATTTTTTTTGTGGGAAGATTTTAAATTACTAAATTAATTTCTTTACTTTGTTATAGGTCTATTCAGATTGTCTGTTCTTGATTCAGTTTTGGTAATTTATGTCTTTCTAGAATTTGTCCATTTCTTCTATGTTATCCAATTTTTTGGCATAAAGTTGTCTATTTTATTCCCTTATGGTCCTTTTTAATTTCTGTAGGGTTGTTAGGGATAGTCCCAGTTTTATTTATGATATGGTAATTTGTGTGTTCTTTCTTTTGCTCAGTTAGTCTAGCTAAAAGTTTGTGTTTTCAAAGAACAGACTTTTGGCTCTATTGATTTTTCTCTATTGTTTATCTGTTTTCTATTTCATTGATTTCCACTCTAATCTTTATTTTTTCCTTCTTCTGCTTGCTTTGTGTCTAGTTTGCTCTTCTATATCTAGTTGTTTTTTTAAAGTGAAAACTTAGTGGTTGATTTGACACCTTATTTTCTAATACAGGAGTTTAAAACCATCAACTTTTCTTCAATCACTACTTTAGCTTTATCCCATATTTGTGTGTGTGTGTGTGTGTTTTAGATGAAGGTTTACAGAGCAAATCGCTTTTCCATGAAACAATACACATGCTATTTTGACATTGGTTGCCACCCCTGTGACATGTCAACGCTCTCCCTTTCTTGACCTTGGGTTCCCATTTTCCATTCATCTAGCTTTCCTGTCCCTTCCTGCCTTGCCCCTGGGCTGTTGTGCCCAGTTGAGCTACATGTATTATTGTTTGTTCTAAGTCCCTGTCTAATCTTTGGCTGAAGGGTGAACCTCAGGAGTGACCTCAGTACTGAGTTAAAAGGGTATCTGGAGGACATACTTTTGGGATTTCTCCAGTCTCTGTCTCCAGTCTCCAGTTAGGCCCTTTTTGTTAGTTTGAATTTTGTTCTACATTTTTCTCCAGCTCTGTCTGAGACCCTCTATTGTGATCCCTGTCAAAGCAGTCCATGGTGGTAGCCAGGCACCATCTAGTTGTGCTGGACTCCACGGTGCAGGCTATGGTAGTTGTGGTCCATTAGTCCTTTGGACTTATCTTTCCCTTGTGTCTTTGGTTTTCTTCATTCTCCTTTGCTCCAGATGGGGTGGTACCAGTGGAGTTTTAAGACCCCAGATGCTACTTAGCAAAGTAGGATGTAGAACATTTTCTTTATAAACTATGTTATGCCAATTGAGCTAGATGTCCCCTGGGATTTAACCTATAAATTTTGGATGTGTTGTGTTTCCATTTTAATTTAGTTCAAAATATTTTCTAATTTCTGTTTTGATTTCTTCTGTGATTCATAGGCTATCACAGACCTGTAACTCCAAATATTTGGAGATTTCCCAAATTTATTTCAGTGGTTGATTTCTAAATTAATTCCCTTGTAGTTGGAGAAGATACTTTGAATATTGTCAATCCTTTTAAATTTACTGAGACTTATTTTATGGCTTAGCACATGATCTATCATGGAGAATGTTTGATATGTACTTGAAAAGAATGTATTTTGCTCTTGTTGAGTGGAGTTTTCTATAAATGTCATCTAGGTCAAGGTTGTTGATAGTATTGTTCAAAGTCCTCTGTATGCTGTCTAATTTGCTGTAGAGTTGTTCTATTACTGAGAGTGAGGTATGAAAGTCTCCAACTACTATCACTGAATTGTCTATTTCTTCTTTAAATTCTGTCAATTTTTCTTCATGTATTTTAGAGCTGTTTTGTTAGGTGTCTATGCTTATGTAATTGCTTTATCTTTCTGATGAATTGGCCCTTTTATAAGTAGAAAGTGTTTCTCTTTGTTTCTAATAATATTACTTGTCTTAACATCTGACATTTATTTCTTGTTTTATTTTGTCTGATATTAGTATAACCACTCCAGCTCTTACAGTTACTGTTTACATGCTGTATATTTTTCCATCCTTTTTCTTTCAACCTATTTGAATCTGAAGTGTGTCTCTTGTAGGTAGCATATGGTGGGATATATGTTTTTAAATCCAGCCTGACCACTCTGCCTTTCAGTTGGAGTGTTTAGTCCATTCACATTTAATATAACTGATAGTTGGATTTCTGTTTGTAATTTTGCTATTTGTTTTCTATATGTCTCAGATTTTTTTTGTTTCTTTATTTCTCCTTTATTGTCTTCTTTTGTGTGTTGTTTTTTAAATGCATGATTTTAATTCCTTTGCTTTTTTTTTTCCAGTGGTTGCTCTAGAGATTATGATTATAATATACATCTTAATTTATGACAATCTACTGCAGATGAGGAAACCCTGGTGGCATAGTGGTTAAGTGCTACAGCTGCTAACCAAAAGGTCAATTGAAGTCTACCAGGTGCTCCTTGGAAACTCTGTGGGGCAGTTCTACTCTGTCCTATGGGGTCACTATGAGTTGGAATTGACTCAACAGCAACGGGTATTACAGATGAATACTAACTTAATTCCAGTGGAATATAACAGCTTAGCTCCAAAATAGCTCCATTTCTTCCCCATTTCTTTGTGTTATTAATATTACACACACACATCTATGTAAAAACACCTTATTATTATTATTTTATGTGATCTTATGAATTTGTAAAGAAGAGGAAAAAAGAAAGATATATATCTATCCAGTCTTTTATATTTACTTACACATTTACTTCTCCTGGTGTCCTTTATTTCTTCGCGTGGATTTGAGTTACCTTCTGGTGTTATTTCCTTTCAGTCTGAAGGAGTTCCATCAGGCAATTCAGCTAGCAACAAATTCTCTCAGTCTTTGTCTTAGAATGTTTTTATTTCACTTTCATTTTTGAAAAATACTTTTGCTAGATATAGAATCCCTGACTGACAGTATTTTTTCTTAAAAAAAAAAAAATTGGTGTCAAGTTGAATTCTACCTCATAGAGATCCTATAGGACAGAGTAGAACTGCCCATTAGTGTTTCCAAAGCTGTAAATCTTTATGGAAGCAGATCACTATATCTTTCTCATGCACAGCGGCTGGTGGGTTTGAACTGCTGACCTTTTAGTTAGGAGCTGAGCCCTTAACCACTGTACCACCAGGGATCCTTTTTTCTTTTAGTGCTTCAAATGTGTGATTACACTGCTTTCTGGCCTACATTGTTTCTGATTAGAAGTCATCCATTAATAATATTGTTGTTCCGCTATATGTGATGAGTTTATTACTGTTATTTTACTTTCATATTTTGGTCTTACTGCCTTCCCAATGTTCTCTTTGTCTTTCAACAATTTGACTATGATGTCTCTATGTATAAATTCTTTTTTGTTTATCCTACTTGGAGTTCATTGAGCTTCTTGGATCTGTAATTTTTTCATCAAATTTGGAAAGAATTTGGCCATTATTTCTTCAAATACTTTTTCTACCCCTTTCTTTCTCCCCTCTCCTTCTGGAGCCCATTACATGCATATTGACATGCTTGATATTATCCCACAAGTTTCTTAGAGTCCATATTCATTCTTTTTTCTCTCTGCTTGTCATGGATTGAATTGTGTCCCCCAGAAATATGTGTCAATTTGGCTAGGCCATGATTCCCACTATTGTGTGATTGTCCACCATTTTGCCATATGATGTGATTTTCCTATGTGTTGTAAACCCTACCTCTGTGATGTTAATGAGGCAGAATTAGAGGCAGTTATGTTAATGAGGCAGGACTCGGTCTAAAAGATTAGGTTGTGTCTTAAGCCAATGTCTTTTGAGATATAAAAGAGAGAAGTGAGCAGAGAGACATAAGGACTTCTTACCACCAAGAAAGCAGCACCTGGAGCAGAGCTCATCCTTTAGACCTGGAGTCCCTGCACCTGAGAACCTCCTAGACCAGGGGAAGATTGATGACAAGGACCTTCCTCCAGAGCCAACAGAGAAAGAAAGCCTTCCCCTGAACCTGGCACCCTGAATTTGGACTTCTAGACTACTAGACTGTGAGAGAATGAATTTCTCTTTGTTAAGCCAACCACTTGTGGTATTTCTGGTATAGCAGCACTAGCTGACTAAGATAATATATTTTCTCTTTATCTGTATTCCCCACCTCTACAAGATGTTCTTCAATATCAGATTTTGGTTTTAAGTGAGGTTTCTTTTGTTATTTATTGCTTTTACTAAAACTTTAATTAAGAAATCTTCTGAAAAATTATTTTTCAGACTTTTATTCTCAGATTGCTTTTTTTTTCATGGTAGGCTGGTTTTGTTTATTCCAATAGGTATTTTTGAATTTCACCTAGAATATGTATTATTTTTTTTCTTCTTTTGAGTGAAAATTTTCCAGGTGGTTGGGGAGAAGGGCATTTTATACAGAAGATTTGCTCCTATAAAATCATGATTGTGAAGGAATAGGAACCCTGGATTCTCAAGTAGAAGCTTTAAAATATTTATGCCTAGACATCACATTCAGAGGTTCTATTTAAGTAGTCTAGGGTGGATTGAACACCAGTATTCTTTTTTTTTTTTTTTCCAGTATTCTTCTTGAGGCTTGTCAGATGATTTTAAAGTTTAGTCATCCTTAAGAATTTCTGCTGTAGGGAGATCTTAGATGATTTCCCCTATTTCTGCATCTACTCTTTATTATATAACATACAAACTGGATCAGTCCTCTGTATCTTATCTTTTTTCTTATGATTTCTCGTTCTTTTGTGATTTTATTCTACATTTGTGGTGTCTTCAAGTTGGACTTCAAAGTCAGTAACATGATTTTAGAATGCAATTCACTCTGTTACTCATTTCTATTAAAATATCATTTCATTTCAGCAATGCCTTTTATTTTTAAAGGCCAGTGGTAACTGGGTTTTCTTATTAGTTTTACCAAGTGAGGCTGGAAATCTTGGTTTCTCCCTGGACAAGCATTAGATTCCCTCTCATGTGTACCAGAGGGGAGGTCAGCTCTGCCTAAAGACAGGAACCTGCTGTTAGACCATGTGGGCAGCTGCAGGCTTTGTTGGCTTCTGGTGGCCTGGCAGTGGGGAAAGAAAGGCTCAGGCAAGGTAGAGATTGTCTTGGTCCAGCAGAGTGAGCTGCCCAAAGCAAGAGGTTGACATCCACCTTGAGCCCAGATCAGGAGAGCAGTGTCTCTATATAAACCCTTAGATGGGCCACTCCTTCTGGCTTTCCGTGCAGAAAGTACCTGTTATATCAATAAAATTACTTCAGCAGAGATTGTCCAGAGAAAAGCAGTCAGGGAATGTGCTCATTTCTCATAATCCCTGTTTTGTATTTTGAAGTGAATAAAAATGTTTTCTAATTTTACTTGGATACTCATCATATACTTTCCTGTATTGCAGATCTTGTAATGAAATTTAATTAGAAAAGGAAGTTACATTTGAAAATGCCACCTAGGAGGGTTCCAGGTGGTAATGGCAATCCTGAGGTGCAGGAGGTGGCAGACACAGCCTCAGGCTGAGGAATCTCAGTGAGGCTTCTATTCAATCTTGAGATGAAGATCCCTATGGGCTGTGAGGGCAGAAGCCTAATAAAGAATTAACTTTGACTATTAAGAATCAGGACAAAGCTGGTTCCTAGGAGGTGAAGGTCAAATACATCCTCACTTTCCAACTTCTTTATTTTGGACACCAGCCATCTCTCCACGGCACTCTCTCTCTCTACTGGATTTGAAAGTGTGTTGCAAGATCTCAAGAGCTCATGGAAACACCATATCTGCACATTTATTATAACGGAGTAGGATATAAATGAAGAAGAGTATAGGGCGAGGTGTGGGAGGGGCCCCAGCTCAGAGCTTCTGTATTCCCAGGGAGCATGCTTACCCTCCGGAGAACAGATGATCGTGCTCTTCAGTCAGGATATTTTAAACCAGAAAATGCTCTACGATATCTGTATCTTTGCTAGGAGCCTCTGCCAAGACATCAGCACACCAAAACTTTCAAGGGACAGTAGGTTCAGCCACTGTACTTGTCTAGTATGTGCCTACCCTCAATCCACTCATTTACAATTACAGCTTCTACAATTATAATTTTCATAATTGTAATTACGTCTGTGACAATCATTCCTGATTCCATTCTTCACAGCTGAATCACAGTCATATCATCATCCTCCCCGCCCTTTCTCCCCCAGATCCACCAGGAGAAAAGAAATATATCCAGTGGGGATTCTCCCTTGTGTCTCTTCATTTGGGCGTAAGTACAAACTCATGAAGACATGTGAGCCTGTCCCTCATGCCATTAATCGTCCTGTATTTTAGATAGCCAGTGTTTTAATTCCCCATCCCTACCCAACCAGTATGCAGAGGAGAAAATCATGTCTGTTAGTTCAAAGAATATTTTGTTCCAGTTAGAACTCTGAGCATCTGCATCAATAAGCAAAGCCCAGACCAAGGCAACGAGGGCAAGCCACCATTTTGCAGCAAGTCTTGTTGCCTACGCTAATTTGTCACTTCAAACATCTCTCTCTTCCCATACCTCACTCCATGCACAAAAACGAGCTCAAAACGCATCAAAGACCTAAATATAAAATCTAAAGCAATAAAGATCATGGAAGAAAAATTAGGGACAACGTTAGGAGCCCTAATACATGGCATAAACAGTGTAGAAAACATTATAAAGAATACAGAAGAAAAACTAGATAACTGGGAGCTCCTAAAAAATCAAACACCTATACTCATCCAAATACTTCACCAAAAGTGTAAAAAGACTACCTACAGACCGGGAGAAAGTTTTTAGCTATGACATTTCTGATCAGCACCTGATCTCTAAAATCTACATGATACTGTGAAAACTCAACTGCAAAAAGACAAATAACACAATTAAAAAATGGGCAAAAGATATGAATAGACACTTCACTAAAGAAGACATTCAGGTAGCTAACAGATATATGAGGAAATGTTCACGATCAGTAGCAATTAGAGAAATATGCAGATCAAAACTACATGAGATTTCATCTCACTCCAATCACTCCAATAGGCTGGCACTAATCCAAAAAACACAAAATAATAAATGTTGGAGAGGCTGTGGAGAGATTGGAACACTTCTACACTGCTGGTGGGAATGTCAAATGGTATAACCACTTTCGAAATTGATTTGGTGCTTCATTAGAAAGCTAGAAATAGAACTACCATACAGTCTAGCAATCCCACTCCTTGGAATATACCCTAGAGAAATAAGAGCCTTTACATGAACAGATATATGCACACCCATGTTTACTGCAGCACTGCTTACAATAGGAAAAAGATGGAAGCAACCAAGGTGTCCATCAATGGATGAATGGATAAATAAATTATGGTATATTCACACAATGGAATACTATACATCAGTAAAGAACAGTGAGGACTCTGTGAAACATTTCATAACATGGAGGAACCTGGAAGGCTTTATGCTGACTGAAATTAGTCAGTTGCAAAAGGACAAATGTTATATAAGACCACTATTATAAGAACTGGAGAAATAGTTTAAACTGAGAAGAAAACATTCTTTTGTGGTTATAAGGGGGGGGGAGGGGAGGGAGGGAGGGTGGGAGAAGTACATTCACTAATTAGATAGTAGATAGGAACTACTTTAGGTGAAGGGAAAGACAACACAATACGGGGAGGTCAGCGCAATTGGACTAAACCAAAAGCAAAGAAGTTTCCTGAGTAAACTGAATGCTTCGAAGGCCAGTGTAGCAGGGGCAGGGGTCCGGGGACCATGGTTTTGGGGGACATCTAAGTCAATCGGCATAATAAAATCTATTAAGAAAACATTCTGTACCCCACTTTGAAGAGTGGCATCTAGGGTCTTAAACGCTGGCAAGCAGCCATCTAAGATGCATCAATGTGTCTCAACCCACCTGGATCAAAGGAGAATGAAGTACACCAAGGAGACAAGGTGACTATGAGCCCAAGAGACAGAAAGGGCCACAGGAACCAGCAACTACATCATCCAGAGACCAGAAGAACTAGGTGGTGCCCAGCTACAACCTATGACTGTCCTGACAGGGAACACAACAGAGAACCCCTGAGGGAGCAGGAGAGCAGTGGGATGTAGACTTCAAATTCTCATAAGACTAGACTTAATGGTCTGACTGAAACTAGAAGGACCCGGTGGTCATGGCCCCCAGACCTTCTGTTGGCCCAGGACAGGAACCATTCCTGAAGCCAACTCTTCAGACATAGATTGGACTGGACAATGGGTTGGAGAGGGATGCTGGTGAGGAGTGAGCTTCTTGGATCGGGTGGACACTTGAGACTAAGTTGGCATCTTCTGCCTGGAGGGGAGATGAGAGGGTGGAGGGGGGTTAGAAGCTGGGGAAATGGACACGAAAAGAGAGAGTGGAGGGAGAGAATGGGCTGTCTCATTAGGTGGAGAGTAATTGGGGGTGTGTAGCAAGGTAAAAAAAAAAAAAAAAACTAGTCGAGGTGTATATGGGTTTATGTGTGAGAGACTGACTTAATTTGTAAACTTGCACTTAAAGCAGAATAAAAATTATATGTATATATAAAAAAAACTCTCTTATGCCTAGCTACCTGAGGCCAGGTAATCTCATCCCGAGCCACCCAGGGCTAGATCAACGAGTGCAAGAGGAACATGTCCTGATCCAGCCCATCCCTATATTTCTGCACCTCCTCTAGTTCCACCCAGGTGGTTCTCTCAAGCGAGTATACGATGCTATCTATTTGCCGACTCCCATTAACTGCTAGTCCTGGAAGTGGGTTCTTCTGATGGGCACTAACATGTCTTACTCCAGTGCACCCATCATATTCCATAGGGCTGGGCCTCATTCGGGCATCCGTTTACTGTTCATTCAGCTAGCAGCTCTTCAGTCAATCGAGCCTTCAATCATTGTGGTACTCTCAATCAAAGTCCAATATAATTGTCTCTCAAATGCAAATCTCTTGATCTCACGGGCTTTTGGTAAAAGCCCCATGTATTTTTTCCCCTTTTAGGATATCTAGTAAAAGCTGGCTTAAAGGCAGTTGTGCATGCCTTTTGAAATATTCCCCGGTCAGATACAGTATCCATTTTCTTTCATGTAACAGTTTTACTAAACCTTTTTAAACATTCAGGTCTCATAAATTTCACGTTACCCCTTTCATTTGAGCTACTACTGATAACAGCAACCAAGGAATTGTACAAGCCCAGTGTTAACACCAGATGGTGCCAACTCCCAAAAGAAAAAAAAAAATGCAAACCCATTGTGGTCAAGTAGATTTCCACTCACAGTGACCCTATAGGACAAGGTAGAATGCTCTGTAGGGTTTCCAAGGAGCACCCGGTGGATTCAAACTGCTGACCATTTGTTTAGCAACCATAGCTCTTAATCACTATGCCACAAAGTTTTCTAGTGTCAGCTCAGGTCTTGTCAATAACCAGGAAAAATTAAGAAATCCTTAGGAGCAGTCAGTAACTTGGGAAAGCCCTTAAATTGTTTTTCTAAAAACTAAGGGCAAAAGGCCACACGAGTAAACTCATCATACCCCAGGTGCTGGTCTGGCTTGAAAGAACCAAGAACAAAGGCCACATAAGGCAATTCCACAATTTTTACCTAAATTGAATCCCTGGTAGAAAAAGGGGCAGGAAGGCCTTGAAATCTTCAACCAAGCAGCAGGAGTTTGGGGAAAGGCTGTGTTTGCAGTGGCAGAGTGGATCATTAAGGGGCAAGGAAGGCCGAAGTGCAGCTTGAGAGCCTGGGCTGGTGCAGGGGAAGGTGAACAGGGGGTGCTCCAGGATCAGGTCCCATACAGACATTGTGGAAGCCAAGTTTTTCTAGAACCGGGTCCACTTCTCACCTGAGCCTCCTGGATGGGCTTTCCTTTGTTGTTGTTGTTAGGTGCCATCTGGTTCCGACTCATAGCAACCTTATGCACAACAGAATGAAACACTGCCTGGTCCTGCGCCATCCATACAATCATTGTTATGCTTGAGCCCATTGTTCCAGCCACTGTGTCAATCCACCTTGTTGAGGGTCTTCCCCTTTTCCGCTGACCCTGTACCCTGCCAAGCATGATGTCCTTCTCCAGGGACTGATCCCTCCTGACAACATGTCCAAAGTATGTAAGACACAGTCTCACCATCCTTGCCTCTAAGGAGGATTCTGGCCGCACTTCTTCCAAGACCGGTTTGTTCATTCTTTTTTTTTAAATTTATTATTTTTTTAAAAAATAATTTTTATTGTGCTTTAAGTGCAAGTTTACAAATCAAGTCAGTCTCTCACACAGAAACCCATATACACCTTGCTACACACTCCCAATTACTCTCCCCCTAATGAGACAGTCTGCTTTCTCCTTCTGCTCTCTCTTTCCTGTCCTTTTCGCCAGCTTCTAACCCCCTCCACCCTCTCATCTCCCCTCCAGGCAAGAGATGCCAACTTAGTCTCAAGTGTCCACCTGATCCAAGAAGCTCACTCCTCACCAGCATCCCTCTCCAACCCATTGTCCAGTCCAATCCATGTCTGAAGAGTTGGCTTCAGGAATGGTTCCTGTCCTGGGCCAACAGAAGGTGTGGGGGCCATGACCACTGGGGTCCTTCCAGTCTTAGTTAGACCATTAAGTCTAGTCTTATGAGAATTTGGAGTCTACATCCCACTGCTCTCCTGCTCCCTCAGGGGTTCTCTGTTGTGTTCCCTGTCAGGGAAGTCATCGGTTGTAGGCAGGCACCACCTAGTTCTTCTGGTCTCAGAATGGTGTAGTCGCTGGTTCTTGCGGCCCTTTCTGTCTCTTAGGCTCGTAATCACCTTGTGTCCTCGTCATTCTCCTTTGATCCAGGTAGGTTGAGACCAACTGATGCATCTTAGATGGCTGCTTGCTAGCATTTAAGACCCCAGACGCCACTCTTCAAAGTGGGATGCAGAATGTTTTGTTAATAGATTTTATTATACCAATTGACTTAGATGTCCCCTGAAACCATGGTCCCCAGACCCCTGCCCCTGCTACACTGGCCTTCGAAGCATTCAGTTTGTTCAGGAAACTTCTTTGCTTTTGGTTTAGTCCGGTTGTGCTGACCTCCCTGTATTGTGTTCTGTGTTTCCCGTCACTTAAAGTAATTCTTATCTACTATCTAATTAGTGAATACCCCTCTCCCATCCTCCCTCCCTCCCCCTTCTCGTAACCACAAAAGAATGTTTTCTTGTCAGTTTAAACTATTTCTAAAGTTCTTATAGTAGTGGTCTTATACAATATTTGTCCTTTTGCAACTAACTAATTTCAGTCAGCATAAAGCCTTCCAGGTTCCTCCATGTTATGAAATGTTTCACAGATTCGTCACTGTTCTTTATCGATGCGTAGTATTCCATTGTGTGAATATAGCATAATGTATTGATCCATTCATCCTTCGATGGGCACCTTGGTTGCTTCCATCTTTTTGCTATTGTAAACAGTGCTGCAATGAACATGGGTGTGCATATATCTGTTCATGTAAAGGTTCTTATTTCTCTAGGATATATTCCAAGGAGTGGGATTGCTGGATCCTATAGTAGTTCCATTTCTAACTTTTTAAGGAAGTGCCAAATCGATTTCCAAAGTGGGTGTACCATTTGACATTCCCACCAGCAGTATAGAAGTGTTCCAATCTCTCCACAGCCTCTCCAACATTTATTATTTTGTGTTTTTTGGATTAATGCCAGCCTTGTTGGAGTGACAGGGAATCTCACTGTAGTTTTGATCTGCATTTCTCTAATGGCTACTGATCGTGAACATTTCCTCGTATACCTGTTAGCTACCTGAATGTCTTCTTTAGTGAAGTATCTATTCATATCTTTTGCCCATTTTTTAATTGCATTATTTGTCTTTTTGCAGTTGAGTTTTTACAGTATCATGTAGATTTTAGAGATCAGGTGCTGATCGGAAATGTATTAGCTAAAAACTTTTTCCCAGTCTGTAGGTAGTCTTTTTACTCTTTTGGTGAAGTCTTTGGGTGAGCAAAAGTATTTGATTTTTAGGAGCTCCCAGTTATCTAGTTTTTCTTCTATGTTCCTCACAATGTTTTCTATACTGTTTATACCATGCATTAGGGCTCCTAATATTGTCCCTATTTTTTCTTCCATGATCTTTACTGTTTTAGATTTTATATTTAGGTCTTTGATCCATTTTGATTTAGCTTTTGTGCATGGAGTGAGGTATGGGTCTTGTTTCATTTTTTTTGCAGATGGTTATCCAGTTATGCCAGCACCATTTGTTAAAAAGACTGTCTTTACCCCATTTAACTGTTTTTGGGCCTTTCTCAAGCATCAACTGCTCATATGTGGATGGATTTATGTCTGGATTCTCAATTCAGTTCCATTGGTCCATGTATCTGTTGTACCAGTACAAGGCTTTTTTGACTACTGTTGCAGTATAATAGGTTCTAAAATCAGGTAAAGTAAGGACTCCCACTTTGTTCTTCTTTTTCAGTAATGCCATATTTATCCGGGGCCTCGTTCTCTTCCATATGAAATTGGTGATTTGTTTCTCCATATCATTAAAGAATGTCCTCGAGATTTGGATCAGAATTGCATTAAATGTATAGATCGCTTTTGGTAGAATAGACATTTTTATAATGTTAAGTCTTCCTATCCGTGAGCAAGGTATGTTCTTTCACTTTTGTAAGTCTCTTTTGGTTTCTTGCAGAAATGTACTGTAATTTTCTTTGTATAAGTCTTTTACATATCTGGTAAGATTTATTCGTAAGTATTTTATCTTCTTGTGGGTACTGTAAATGGCATTGATTTGGTGATTTCCTCTTCAATGTTCTTTTTGTTGGTGTAGAGGAATCCAACTGATTTTTGTATGTTTATCTTGTATCCTGATACTCTGCTGAACTCTTCTATTAGTTTCAGTAGTTTTTGTGAGGATTCTTTAGGGTTTTCTGTGTATAAGATCGTGTCATCTGCAAATAGAGTTACTTTTACTTCTTCCTTGCCATTCTGAATGCCCTTTATTTCTTTATCTAGCCTAATTGCTCTGGCTCGGACTTCCAGCACAATGTTGAATAAGAGTGGTGATAAAGGGCATCCTTGTCTGGTCCCCGATCTTAGTGGGAATGTTTTCAGGCTTTCTCTATTTGTATAAATGCCCTTTATTATGTTCAGAAATTTTCCTTCTATTCCTATTTTGCTGAGAGTTTTTATTATGAATGAGTGTTGAACTTTGTCAAATGCCTTTTCTGCATCAACTGATAAAATCATGTGATTCTTGTCTTTTGTTTTATTTATGTGGTAGATTACGTTAATTGTTTTTCTAATGTTGAACCATCCCTGTGTACCTGGTATGAATCCCACTTGGTCATGGTGAATTATTTTTTTGATATGTTGTTGAATTCTACTGGCTAGAATTTTGTTGAGGATTTTTGCTTCTACGTTCATGAGGAATATAGGTCTATAATTTTCTTTTCTTGTGGTGTCTTTACCTGGTTTTGGTATCAGGGATATGGTGGCTTCATAGCATGAGTTAGGTACTATTCCATGCTTTTCTATGCTCTGAAATACCTTTAGTAGTAGTGGTGTTAACTCTTGTCTGAAAGTTTGGTAGAACTCTGCAGTGAAGCCACCCGGACCAGGGCTTATTTTTCTTGGGAGTTTTTTGATTACCTTTTCAATCTCTTCTTTTGTTACGGGTCTGTTTTAGTTGTTCTACCTCCGTTTGTGTTAGTTTAGGTGGGTAGTGTGTTTCTAGGAATTCATCCAGTTCTTCTAGGTTTTCAAATTTGTTTGAGTATAGTTTTTCATAGTAAACTGATATGATTCTTTTAATTTCAGTTGGGTCTGTTGTAATATCGCCTATCTCATTTCTTATTCGGGTTATTTGCTTTGTCTCCTGTTTTTCTTTTGTCAGTTTGGCCAATGGTTTATCAATTTTGTTGAGTTTTTAAAAAAACCAGCTTTATGTCTTGTTAATTCTTTGAATCGTTTTTCTGTTTTCTATTTCATTTAGTTCAGCTCTAATTTTTATTATTTGTTTTCTTCTGGTGCCTGAGGGTTTCTTTTGTTGCTCTTTTTCTATTTGTTCAAGTTGTAGCGATAATTCTTTGATTTTGACCCTTTCTTCTTTTAGTATGTGTGCACTTATTGATATAAATTGGCGTCTGAGCACCGCTTTTGCTGTGTCCCAAAGGTTCTGATAGGAAGTGTTTTCATTCTTATTGGATTCTATGAATTTCTTTATTCCATCCTTAATGTTTTCTATAATCCAGTCTTTTTTGATCAGGGTATTGTTTGGTTTCCAAGTGTTTGATTTCTTTTCCCTGCTTTTCCGGTTAATGATTTCCACTTTTATGGCCTTATGGTCAGAGAAGATGCTTTGTAATATTTCAGTATTTTGGATTCTGCTAAGGCTTGCTTTATGACTTCATACATGTTCTATTCTAGAGAATGTTCCATGTGCACTAGAAAAGAAAGCATAGTTGGTTGCTGTTGGGTGGAGTGTTCTGTACATATATATGAGGTCAATTTGGTTGATTGTGGCATTTAGATCTTCCGTGTCTTTATTGAGGTTGTTTTTGGATGTCCTGTCCTTCACTGAAAGTGGTGTGTTGAAGCCTCCTACTATTATTGTGGAGCTGTCTATCTCAGTTTTCAATGCTGTTAGAGTTTGTTTTATGTATCTTGCTGCCCTGTCATTGGGTGCATAAATATTTAATATGGTTATATCTTCTTGGTGTATTGTCCCTTTAATCATTATATAGTGCCCTTCCTTATCCTTTCTGATGGATTTAACTTTAAAGTCTATTTTGTCAGAAACTAATATTTCCACTTCTGCTCTTTTTTGATTGTCTTTTGCTTGATATATTTTTTTTCCATCTTTCGAGTTTTAGTTTGTTTGTGTCTCTAAGTCTAAGGTGTTTCTCTTGTAGGCAGCATATAGACAACTCTTGGTTTTAATCCATTCTGCCACTCTCTGTCTCTTTATTGGTGCATTTAGTCCATTTACATTCAGGGTAATTATGGATAGGTGTGAATTTAGTGCTATCATTTTGATGTCTTTTTTTGCGTGTGTTGACAGCTTCTTTTTCCCACTTGATTTTATGTGCTGAGTAGATTTTCTTCATATATTGTTCTTTCCTAATATTTGTTGTTGTTGATTTTGTTTCTGCTGAGTCTGTATTTTTCCTTTGTATTTTATTTTGATGAGTAGGATAGTTTGTCTCCTTTGTGGTTACCTTATTATTTTTCTAAATTTATAACTAACTTTTATTTCTTTGTTCACCATATGTTCCTCTCCATATGGAAGGTGTATGATTACATTTCTTAGTCCCTTTTTATTATTTTAATGTTGTCTTCTTTTATATAATAACATCTCCATTACCCTGTATTAGGCTTTTTTTTTTTTTTTTAATCTTGCCCTTTTTTGTTTCAGATTTCCCTGTCTGTGTTGGCTTCTGGTTGCTCTGCCCAGTGTTCAAGTCTTGGGTTGATATGTGCTATTATTGATTTTCTAACCAAAGAACTCCCCTTAGTATTTCTTGTAGTTTTGGTTTGGTTTTTATGAATTCCCTCAACTTGTGTTTATCTGGAAATGTCTTAATTTCACCTTCATATTTAAGAGACAGTTTTGCTGGATATATGATTCTTGGCAGGCAATTTTTTCCCTTTGATTTTTTAAATATGTCATCCCATTGCCTTCTTGCCTGCATGGTTTCTGCTGAGTAGTTCGAGCTTATTCTTATTGGCTCTCCCTTGTAGGTGACTTTTCTTTTATCCCTCGCTGCTCTTATAACTGTCTCTTTATCTTTGGTTTGGCAAGCTTGATTCTAATATGTCTTGGTGACTTTCTTTTAAGATCTACCTTATGTGGAGCTCGACGAGCATCTTGGATAGATATCTTCTCATCTTTCAGGATATCAGGGAAGTTTTCTGCCAACAAATCCTCAACAATTTTCTCTGTATTTTCTGTTATCCCTCCCTGTTCTGGTACTCCAATCACTCGTAGGTTATTTCTCTTGATAGAGTGCCACATGATTCTTAAGAGTTCTTCATTTTTTTTAAATTCTTTTATCTGATTTTTCTTCAAATCTGTTAGTGTCAAGTGATTTATCTTCGAGTTCAGAAATTCTAGCTTCTACTTGCTCAGTTCTGCTCCTCTGACTTTCTATTGAGTTACCTAATTCTGTAATTTTATTGTTAATCTTCTGAATTTCTGATTGCTGTCTATGGATTTTTCCAGCTTATTAAGTTTTTCATTATAGTCCTGAATAATCTTTCTGATTTCTTCAGTTGCTTTATCTGTGTGTTCCTTGGCTTGTTCTGCATATTGCCTCATTTCTTTCCTGATGTCATGAAGGGTTCTGTATATTAAACTTTTGTATCCTGGCTCTGGTAATTCCAGGAATGCACTTTCATCTAAAAGATCCCTGGATTCTTTGTTTTGAGAGCCTGTTGAGGTGATCATGGTCTATTTCCTTATGTGACTTGATATTGAGTGTTGTCTCCGAGCCATCTATAAGTTACTGTATTAGTTTATGCTTGCTTACTGTGTCATAGCCACTTGCTTTGTTTTGTTTTGGTATACCCCTATGGGTTGCTTGAGTGAGCTAGTTTGATTGTTTTCGCCTTTGGAGCTCTGGTGTCCTGTCCCAGCTGGATAGAGCTGTTACCAGGTATATCAGTGTAGGAGTCCATTCAGTTTTCTTGTATGAATTCAGCTCAGGTTTCCAGGTAGCTGATATCAAGTGTGTGGTACAGGCTCTGTCCTATAGTCTTAGAGGGGCAGGGGTGATTGGCGTATATTCCCGTAACTGATTGCAGCAGGGGGTAATGCTCTGAACAAGGCAGGGCGCTGAGAACCGACCCCCAAGTGTCTCTGAGGAAAACGCATCTCTGTTCCCTAGAGTGTGCTGGTGGGTGGGCTCCGCAGAGGGACCATGGGCATCCAAAGTTTTTGCTTTAAGGACTGGGAGGTACCAGTTATCCCTGGGCCCCTGTCATGGGTGTCTGGGTGACCCAAGTAGAGCCACTAGTCCTTAGGTCCCTGTTGCATGTAGGTGAGGACGTTGTTTGATAGGCAAAGCAAAGTCAAACGTCAAACACCCACCTGTCCACCGCACCGCTGAAATGGTTGGAGTTTGCCTATTTCGGGAGAATAGGCCCACAGAGGTCCATGCAGAAGGGAAAGGTGCTCAGAGTCCACGGATGGTTTATGTCTGGACAGGAGCTGCTTCTGTCATGAGCTCCCCCAGTTAATGGAGCTAGCAAATTATCTTTTCACCCCAGTTGCAAATTTTTTCCTTCCCCAAGGCAGGGAGGACGGCTCCAGGTGCTCCCCAGGGTCTATCTCAGGCCTAGGGATTCAGCTGCTAAAGCTGGGCTGGGAGAATGGGGTGGGCATGGTAAAATATACGCAAGTACTTAGCTTTTGCCCAGAGTGCCCTTCTCCTCAGGTTCCGGAGGTGTGAGTGGGCTGTGTGGGTGGCTGCTTCTCCCTGAGGAATCTGCAGCCGAACTCTAGGACCAGCCTGCCATTGTTGCTACTGCTGCCACAGTCACTCCGGGAATGGTGCCTGAGGGCTTCCCATGATTCAGGTCTGGTAACTCCTCTCCGCTTCTGAAAGGTCTCTTCCTTCCCCTGCCCCTCAGTTTGTTGTCTAAGCTTGCCTTTGATGCTCAGGGCTCCCAGCTTGTCACAAATATACTGGTTACACTTGTTTTTCGGCTCTTTGTGGTAAAGAGGGCTCCACGGAAGTATCTGTCTGTTCCGCCATCTTGGCTCCGTCCACCAGATTTCTTGTTCTTTTGGTAGTTCATGGTGTATTCAATAGTCTTCGCCAACACCACAATTCAAAGGCTTCAAGTCTTCTTTGGTCTTCCTTATTCATTGTCCAGCTTTCACATGCATATGATGTGATTGAAAATGCCATGGCTTGGATCAGGTGAGCCTTAGCCTTCAGGGTAACATCTTTGCTCTTCGACACTTTGAAGAGGTCCTTTGCAGCAGATTTGCCCAATGCAATGCGTCTTTTGATTTCTTGACTGCTGCTTCCATGGTTATTGATTGTGGATCCAAGTAAAATGAAATCCTTGACAACTTCAGTCTTTTCTCCGTTTATCATGATGTTGCTCATTGGTCCAATTGTGAGGATTTTTGTTTTCTTTATGTTGAGGCGTAATCCATACTGAAGGCTGTGGTCTTTGATCTTCATTAGTAAGTGCTTCAAGTCCTCTTCACTTTCAGCAAGCAAGGTTGTGTCATCTGCATAACGCAGGTTGTTAATGAGTCTTCCTCCAATCCTGATGCCCCGTTCTTCTTTATATAGTTCAGCTTCTTGGATTATTTGTTCAGCATACAAATTAAATAGGTATGGTGAAGGAATACAACCCTGGCGCACACGTTTCCTGATTTTAAACCAATCAGCATCCCCTTGTTCTGTCTGAAAAACTGCCTCTTGATCTATGTAAAGGGTCCTCATGAGCACAATTCAGTGTTCTGGAATTCCCGTTCTTCGCAATGTTCTCCATAGTTTGTTATGATCCACACAGTCAAATGCATTTGCATAGTCAATAAAACACAGGTAAACATCCTTCTGGTATTCTCTGCTTTCAGCCAGGATCCACCTGACATCAGCAATGATATCCCTGGCTCCACATCCTCTTCTGAAACCAGCCTGAATTTCTGGCAGTTCCCTGTCGATATATTCCTGCAGCTGTTTTTGAATGATCTTCACCAAAATTTTGCTTGCATGTGATATTAATGATATTGTTCTATAATTTCCACATTCGGTTGGATCACCTTTCTTGGGAATAGGCATAAATATGGATCTCTTCCAGTCAGTTGGCCAGGAAGATGTCTTCCATATTTCTTGGCATAGATGAGTGAGCACCTCCAGTGCTGCATCTGTTTGTTTAAACATCTCAGTTGATATTCCATCAGTTCCTGGAGCCTTATTTTTCGCCAATGCCTTCAAAGCAGCTTGGACTGCTTCCTTCAGTACCATCAGTTACTGATCACATGCTACCTCTTGAAATGGTTGAACATTGACTAATTCTTTTTTGTATAATGACTCTGTGTATTCCTTCCATCTTCTTTCAATGCTTCCTGCGTCATTTAATATTTTCCCCATTGAATCCTTCACTATTGCAACTCGAGGCTTAAATTTTTTCTTCAGTTCTTTCAGCTTGAGAAATACCAAGCGTGTTCTTCCCTTTTGGTTTTCCATCTCCAACTCTTTGCACATGTAATTATAATGCTTTACTTTCTCTTCTCAAGCTGCCTTTTGAAATCTTCTGTTCAGTTCTTTTACTTCATCAATTCTTCCTTTTCCTTTAGCTGCTCAACATTCGAGAGCAAGTTTCAGAGTCTCCTCTGACATCCACCTTGGCCTTTTCTTTCTTTCCTGTCTTTTCAATGACCTCTTCCTTTCTTTATGTATGATGTCCTTGATGTCATTCCACAACTCGTCTGGTCGTTGGTCACTAATGTTCAGTGCATCAAATCTATTCTTGAGATGGTCTCTAAATTCAGGTGGAATATACTCGAGGTCATATTTTGGCTCTCAAGTTTCAGCTTGAACTTGCATATGAGCAATTGATGGTCTGTTCCACAGTCAGCCCCTGGCCTTGTTCTGACTGATAATATTGAGCTTTTCCATCATCTCTTTCCACAGACGTAGTCAATTTGATTTCTGCATGTTCCATCTGGCGAGGTCCATGTGTATAGAGAAAGAAGGTATTTGCAATGAAGAAGTTGTTGGTCTTGCAAAATTCTATCATTCGATCTCCAGCATTGTTTCTATCACCCAGGCCATATTTTCCAACTACTGATTCTTCTTCTTTGTTTCCAACTTTCGCATTCCAGGCTTTCCTTTAGCAGCTGCTAACTCAGGAGCTGTAGCGGTTAAGAGGTATGTCTGCTAGCCAAAAGTTCGGCAGTTTGAATCCACCAGGCACTCCTTGGAAACTCTAAGGAGCAGTGCCACTCTGTCCTATAGGGTCACTATGTGTTGGAATCGACTCAATGACAACGGTTTTTTTTTTTTAACTTAGGAGCTGAGGGCTAGGGGAAAAGACTGAGTGGCAGGTTGAGGCCAGTGAGGACCCCTGAGCAGGATCTGTGGAGCAGGGACTGGCACAGGTGTGTATTTGTTTCTCCAGGATAAGAGAGTCTTACACTTTTGAGAGAAAGAACTGTGTTTTTGACCCACTGCTAGGGTGAAAGAACAAGGAGTTGGGGACCTTTCTTCGCCAAGCACATCCCATTCTTTAAAGGCTCTTGGCCCTACTGTCACAGGACAGAACACTGTATTTTTTCTACCCCTGTATTCCTTCCTTTAGTACTGAGGCTCTGATACTTCCTAGCATTGCTTAGATGGTGAGGGCAGGAGCACGTGACAAGGTTCAGAGGTTGCTAGGAGGAGATTATTCTGAGTTTGTGTGGCTACAAACCCAGCGCCAACACCAGATGGTGCCAACAGAACATAATAGCACGTGAAGCTGAGATTTCAGTCTCGGTGGTCAGGCCTGAGTCCACTGGTTCTGTTGGGGAAGAATAGCATCTATAGCCAGATGGCGTGGACTCAAGTCCCTGCTCTGCTCTTGCTGGCAATTTCCCTCTTGGTGCCTCAGTTTTCCCACCTGTGAAATGGGGAGGAAATTAGGGCACTTACCTCTAGAGCAGGTTTCTCAGCCTTGGCACTATTGACATTTTAGGCCGGATAGTTCCTTGTCGTGGGTGGGGGGGCGTTCTGCACATTGCGGGACGTTTAGCAGCATCCCTGGCCTCTACCCACTATATAGCAGTAGGGTTCTCCAGTTGTCACAAGCAAAAATGTCCCCAAACATTTCGAATGTCCCTGGGGTTGAAATTACACCTGATTAAGAACGGCACCAAGAGGCTCACTGGGTTGGGTATTGCTGGGAGTCTAAAGGCAGTACTGAGTCAGACATTTTTATACCCTGAAGCTTGAAAGCATCTTTTGCTTTGGTCAAAATAAGGGTCCCCCCCCCATATATTTTGTCTTTAGATACTCTATCTTTTAAATACTGGTGGAGAAGTTTTTGAGAGTTACGGTGAACTACGGCTGCTAACCAAAAGGTCGGCAGTTCAAATCCACCAGCTGTTCCTAAGTTAACTTTTGAGTTTTTTCATTCCTTCTTAGGTATATTCTGAAATGTATGAAATTCAGTTCTTATAATTAGTGTAATTTGAATTGGACGATGCATGCTATTACCCCTAGTGGAGTTCTGATTCCTTTAAGGCAGGGAATGTGTGTTCTCTATTCTGCTATCTGGATGATCTAATTCAATTTCTTTACTTTAATTCTCTGAGCATATTGCTCCTCATCTATGAAATGTGAATATGAATAATACTATACTTGCATTGTCTTTGTTCCTGGGTGGCTTATTGCTTCATTCAATAAATATTTATTGTGCACCCTCTACATGTCAAGTACATGGCATTATACTGTTTCAGGGATCAGATCAAATCAAATGAGAAATTATTTCAAAACTTTGTAAACTTTCTATATGTACTCTATGCCTAAGAAGATTCACTGAGACAGTGAAAAATGAAGGAAAGCTGACAGCGTCCTGGAATTCTACAGACAGGAAATGGACTAATGGAATGACTTGGTGGCAAACATCTAATGTCCTCCAGGAAAAGGAACTTTTCCTGAGAAAAGTTCAGAGACAGGCAGAACTGTTGGAGGGCCCTGTGAGCAGGGTTGAGATTGTATCTCATTGTACTTTTGAGAGCTCTGGATGCATAGTGGTTAATGAGAGCTCTGGTCACATAGTGGTTAAGAGCTATAGCTGCTAACCAAAAGATCAGCAGTTCAAATCCACCAGTCGCTCTTTGGAGACCCTGTGGGGCAGCTCTACTCTGTTTTACATGGTTCCTTGAGTCAGAAACGACTCGGCAGCACCTAAAAACAAAAGTAGTTAATGACAGAGAGTATCTTTTCATGTGTTTGTTGGACCCTTAAATGCCCTCCTTGGTGAAGTGTCTGCTTTGTGACTTTTGCCCATTTTCTAAATGAGTTATTTGTCTTTTTGCTGTTGAGTTGTAGAGTTTTACATGTATTTTGGAAATTAGATCCTTATTGGATATGTTGTTTCCAAAGATTTTTTTCTCCAGTTTGTAGGTTGTGTTTTTACTCTTTCGATAAAATCTTTCAATGAGAGTAATTTTTGTGAGGTCCTAGTTAACCATTTTCTCTTCTGTTGTTTGTGTATTTGCAGTTGTGTTTGGTAATCTATCTTTAAAAAAAAATTAGGTTCCATAGTTTTCACTCTATGAACTTTATAATTCTAGCTTTAACATTTAGATGTTTGGTCCATTTGAGTTAGTTTTTGTGTATGATGTGAGGTATGGGTCCTGTTTCATTTTCCTGCTTGCGGAAATCCACTTTTGCCAGTCCCATTTGTTAAAGGGACTGTTTCTTCGCCCTTGAATGGACTTTGACCCCTTGTAGAAAATCAGTCATCCATACGCACTCTCTTTTTAGTTAACGAATCAGACTCTGCTTTTGCTGCTTACAACCAAATAATCCAACCAATTACTTTATGAAGTGCACAACCGTGTGGAGGAAGTGGATTGTGATATACATAGAGGTATTTGGACCATTTTTGTTTTTAAAAAATAAAAAAAAGATTGGCTATTGGAGAAAAACACGTTTCTTCCTACTCGGTAAAATTTTTAATGTCAGATGGAACTTGTAGGATTGTGAAGGGGCTTTCCAAATAAAAGGATAAGAAATGAGCATATGTGACCCTTATGAACTTCACAGCATGTGAGTGAGAGCAAACACATGATTTGTCTGTCATTGTTTTTAATTGCCATCAAGTCAGCTCCAACTCATGGAAATCTTATGTATAATAGAATGAAATGTTGCCCAGTCCTGTGCCATCCTCAGGACTGTTGGTATGTTTGAACGCATTTTTGCAACTATTGTGTCAACCCATCCCATTGAGGGTTTCCTATGTTTTCACTCACCCTTTCCCAAATATGTCCTTTTCTAGCCATTGGTCTTTCCTGATGACACACCTGAAGTAAGCTAGATGAAGTTTTATCATCTTTGCTTCTAAGTAGTATTCTGCTTAAATTTCTTCTAAGACTAATTTGTTCATTCTTCTTGCAGTCCAGGGTATATTCAGTATTCTTCTTTGTCTTCCTTTTTCCTTGTCCAGCTTTCACATGCATATGAGGTGATTGAAAAGATCATGGCTTGGGTCAGGTACACCTTAAATATCAAACTGATATCTTTGCCTTTTAAAACTTTAAAGAGATCTTTTGCAGCAGATTTGCCCAATGCAATATGTCACTTGATTTCTTGACTGCCGCTTCTGTGGTTGTTAACTGTTGATCCAAGTAGGATGAAATCCTTGACAACTTCAATTTCCTCTCCATTTATCATGATGTTGTTTATCGGTCCAGTTGTGAGGATTTCCATTTTCTTTATGTTCAGGTGTAATCCATACTGAAGGTCTTTGACCTTTATCAGTAAGTATTTCAAGTCATCTTCGTTTTCAGCAAACATGTTTGTGTCATCTGCTTGTCACAGGTTCTTAATGAGTCTTCAATTTTGGTGCCTCATTCTTCTTCTTCTTTTTTTTTTTTTTTCATTCTTCTTCTTATAGTCTGGCTTGTCATATTATTTGTGAAGGGGCTTTCCTTTAATTGAATAATTAAGATGAAAGGATAAAATCTTGCCTCATACCTTTTCCAATTTTGAACCACACAGTATCCCCTTGTTCTGTTTGAACAACTGCTTCTTTTTTTGTGTGTGTTTTATAGATTTTATTGCTATTCTTGAGATTATATTTAAAGAGCAATCTTTGATGTATATATTAATTTTGATTCGTAGAAGCTGGTCTAAGATATGACTTGTGAAAATCAGACCAGAGTCACTGAATTTATTCTTCTTGGTTTTTCTCGTTTTCCTCTTTGTTTAGTTACTGGCCATTTGTATAGTCACTTTGTTAGGCAACTTTCTTACCACAGTTACTAGCATGGATTCTGCTCTTCAAACTCCCATGTACTTCTTTCTTCAAAATTTATCACTTCTTGAAGTTTGTTTCACCTTGGTCATGGTGCCTAAGATGCTGGTAGACCTAAAGTTCCCAAGAAAAATCATCTCTTTGTAGGCTGTGGTATCCAGATGTATTTCTTCTTCTTTGGCAGCTCTGAATGTTTCCTCCTCTCTATGATGGCTTACAATCACTTGTGGCTACCTGTTACCCTCTCCATTACGCAGTCATAATGAACAAGACCTTGTGCTTGTGGATGTCCACAAGCTCTTGGATGTCTGGTGTTCTGATCTCTATGCTATAGACACCTGGGATTCTTTCTGTGAACCAAATGCCGTAGACTACTTTTTTTGTGCTGACCTCCCACAATTGAAACTAATCCCTGAGGACACAACCATGTATGAAATGCAAGCACTGGTCTCCACATTACTATTTATGTTTCCCTTCTCCCTCATTTTGGTTTTCTACACCTGCATTATGATAACCATCCTGAGAATGCTTTCTAGTAGTCGCCACCAGAAGACACCCTCCGCTTGTTCACCTCACCTCATTGTAGTGTCCCTCTTCTATGGAACTGCTAATCTGACCTACCTATGGCCTGAATCCAACCAGTCATCTGGGAACAAGAAGCTAGTGTCATTGTCCTACTCTGCCATGACCCCTATGCTAAACCCTATCATCTACAACCTGAGGAACAATGACGTCAAGGGGGCAGTCAAGGGGACATTCACTTGGAGAGTCTTGCAGAAGTTAGATATGCTTTGAGTCCCCGTATGTAGAGTGTTTACAAAAAAAGAGGGGCAACCAAACTCACTAAAGCTTAGGGTGAGGGAGTAGAAGATCTGTTCTTATTTCATCCGTGTAACTTACAGTAATGGGTATAGATCAGTGTATCAGCCACGGTTCTAGCAAAAAACAGATGTTGCTGTCAAATTGAGATGATTGAGAAAGATTTTAGAAGGAGATATTTACAAATTGTGGTCAGGATTAGGGAATTACCACATAGTTATACAAGAGAAATTCCATGCCTCTTTGCCCAAAGTGGCAAGATGGAGTATTAACTGGAACCTAGGGAATTTTACAGGTTAAAAAAAAAAAAAAAGCCAATCAACAGGATCTGTGTCTTTTAGTAGAGGAAGGCATCTTCACAAGCCTTATTCTGCTCTGACCCTGTCAAATCTACTGCCGGTACCTATTCTTGACCAAATGAAGTATGAGACAGAGGGAAGAATGCCTGTTGATGTAGTACATAAAGGACAGCCATCTGGAGCACAGAATAGGATAAAAAAGGGTAAAGGATAGAAACTGAAATACCAACTATAAACCACTACATATTCTGTAGTGAATTTGCTACAAAGATGAATCATGTAATATGTTTTTTCTTTTTTAAAAAAATTTTTATTGTACTTTAAGTGAAAGTTTACAAATCAAGTCAGTCCCTCATACAAAACGTTATATACACCTTGGTATATACTCCTAATTGCTCTTCCCCTAATGAAACAACACACTCCTTCCCTCCACTCTCTATTTTCATGTCCATTCGGCCCTGAACAACTGCTTCTTGCTCCATCTACAGGTTCCACACGAGCACAAATAAGTGTTCTGGAATTCCCATTGTTTTAATATTATCCATAATTTGTTGTGGCCCACACAGTTGAATGCCCTTGCATAGTAGATAAAACACAGGTTAACATCTTTCTGATATTCTCTGCTTTAGGCCAAGATCCATCAGACATTAGCAATAATATCTCATTCCACATTCTCTTCTGAATCTGGCTTGAAATTCTGACAACTGCCTGTGTAAGTATGGTCACAGTTGTTTTTGAATTATCATCAGCAAAATTTTACTAGCATGCGATATTAATGATACTGATTTGCCTAGTAACATAAAATTATATTTAAAAAGACATGAAATAAGAAAAGCAGGTTAGATCAGGCCATGACTTTTTTTTTTGAAAGAAATTGAGAGAAGGAAATAGATTCCTTTTAGCAGTAGACTAATTCCCTCAGGCTGTGAGCTGTCACGAACTAGTAGAATCTGAGGGAAGCATTCCTAGTTACCACCTTTATACTTGTCTCTAGATTTATGCTTTGATACAAAGCCCAGAACTTGAAGGTTGAGATCATCTAGTCCAGAGTGTAAATCTGAAACAACATCCCTTTTAAGTGGGTGTGTGGTCTGTGTGTGGATGTTGTAGACCTCATCACATTTCATTTTGGGTATTTCACATAGGAAGCTCTTAATCATGGTTATCTATAGCCGTTTCCTCTTTCATCTACCTAGACATGACTCATAAGCCCACATAGAATAAGCCTAATAGCTCAAAATTCTCTCCTAATTTCTTCTTATAATAGAAGACGTGTATCCTGCCTTTTGTCCCCCTCACAGAATCCGTATAATCTCATCACCCTGATTGTTCTCCTTTGTCTACTCTCCGGGTCACAAACGCGTAGTCGGGCATCATGTGTCTGTCCTGTTATAGAATGCATCATCTGGGGTTCTTTGCCCTGTGGTTTCCAGTTGGGTTTGACAAGAGGAAACACAGCATATGGATCATTGTATGGAAGGAGAAAGAATTCAAGGCATTCCCTACCACCACTTCCTCCCTTTTCCTCCAGCGCTGTTCTACTGTAATGGCTTCATTCCTCTACCTACAGTGCATGCTGGGCAGTGCTTCTCCAAAGGGTGTAGCTTTGCTGGATTCTTGAAACTCCCTTTTGCTGTCTCTTCAGACTAGAGATGGTAATAGCATCCAGCTGTTCCTAGTTCTAGGAAGCTTGACCATCCATTGCTGTTACCTGCTTACCCCTCTGAAAGTACTTCAGTAATTAAATGCTTTTCAGTGACCACTTTGATTGTGCCATCTGTTCTCTGCCAGGACTCTACCTTATATGGAGTCCTAATAGGTAATTTACTCATGTTGGAGAATTGACACATTGCTTCTCTATGCTCATGCCAACATTTGGTTTACTATATTACATGGGAATTGGGAAGTGTACTGGTAACAGAGATGGAAGAAAGGCAAAGGCAGCAATAGGCTGGCAATTAATGTGTGAAGTTCAGAGGGACACCCATGTGTAGAGGCTTCCCTGGGTGTCTTGGGGAGATCAATGAAAAGGATGACAAACTCGCTGTCAGAGGGAGAGCACAGCCAGAGCAGAATGATTACTGTTGTCTCCCAAAATAACAGAGATGAATTCCAAAAGGAAGGAATATAACCTAGAAGCAAAAAGCAAACATGTCCAGAGGTGGGGGCAGGATTGAGGCATGCCATTCTCTGCTCTTGATCTCCAGTGTTTGGAGATTGGTGCAGCTTGTGGGATGTCTGAGGCCCTATGACCTGGTGCGACAGTGGTCTCCCTAGAGAACAAGTACAAAGTACAACACAAGGAAGGAATGCAGACAAGTATCCAAGAGTGGCCGGGTGAAAGCTGAAGCTTTCTTGAGCACAGAGTGAGGACACACACTATTCCACCACCTTCTCTCCTCCACCTGCCCTTCTCATCCCCACCTGCTACTTACCTGAAGCAAATATGCACAATCTAAAAGATATTCTAATCTCATCTTTTTTTTCTAATTTATAATCTTTCACTCATCATATTAACCATTTATCGCATCCTCAATGAAAGGGTATGAGAAAAATTAGTAAAACAATGAGTTCCTCTTTAGGGCAAGTAAATGATAAGGCTGGACTGGGAGTAAGACATTTTAGCCCTTTCATCCCCAGGAAAGGAGGGTTGCTACCCTGGCCTAGGGTATTGGATACTATGTGGAAGGGCTTCTGAGCACCTGGGGTGATAGACCCTCCTCCTTACATCTCCTTACATCTTCCTTCGTGTTATATAGCAGAAGACAGACCTCATCACAGAGAAGCTCAAGGAAGAGAAGTCAGGGTCCAGAGAGAAATGAAGTAGAAGTGAGAACCACTGAAGTCTTGTTAGTCCCACACAGAGCAGCTCTCTCATCCTGTGAGAGAAAATGTTAATGACCAGATTCAGATGCTCTGGGCGTTTTGAAGTTAAAAGGTTCACCTTTGACTTGATAAGATCCTCTATAGCATAAGGCTGTTCCCCACTGCCTCAGTTCTTGTCATATTTCAGAAGCCATGAGCAACACATCCGTGTCTAGGGCCCAGTCACTGCCTGGGGAATGACAATAAAGGATCCGAGCAGAGCCTAGGAGAAGATGATACTTAAGGCAGGACGGTGAGATGCACGAAGTGAAAGACATTGGCACCCATCATCTCTATTTCAGGGTTATACAGCTGGCCCATCCACCCAGCCTCCCCTTCCATACTAGTACATGCAGAGTACACCCCTCAAGTAGTTCTCATGCCATGTTGGGTCAATGAGTTTCTTGAATAACCGATTAATATTGTTACCCAGTTGAGATTGAGGAGGCTTAGCCCCAGAAACCAGAGCAGTGTCAGGAAAAAATGGAAGAAAAGAACAGTACCGGGTCCACGCATTTACTCTCCTGGAAGTCAGTTTGCAGCTTTCTGTTCGGTGTGAGTGGGCACCCGGTGTCCCTAACCAGAATGTTGCCTCTCTGCTGTTCTCATCAGTAACTGGGGCTTAACTTCTTTCTTCCTGCCAGTGTGCACAACTGGGAGGCTGTATCAACATATACCTGTTACCCATTAACCTATCGCTATCGATTTGATTCCAAGTCACAGTGACCTTATAAGACAGAGTAGAACTGCCCCATAGAGTCTCCAAGGAGCGCCCTGTGGATTCAAACTGCTGACCTTTTGGTTAGCAGCCATAGCTCTTAACCACTACACCACCAGGGTTTCCATATACATATTAATTACACTTCATTAATCCTTTACGAGTACTTTGTTTAATGACATATTCTTTCTTGTCAGGAAAGAGAATAGCAGAAGGGTGACATTTTCCATACAGGTAATTTAGTTGACATGAGAACCAGTTCCTGGTGCCCTGGGTGGCGTATTAGCAGCACTCAGGCAACTTTCCAATTCTGCTGTTTAGGATCCTCATGGAGGTTCAGGGGAACCATGGAGCCCAGAGGTGTTAACAAGTGTGAGGGTCCCTGGTGAAAGACAGTGTACCCTGGATAACGGTGCTCAGGGTAGGCGATGACAGTGACTGAGCAGGCCTCCAGCCTCTGGTTTCGGCCTTCAGTCTGCATTTTCTCAGGCTTCCTGGCTACCAAGCTCCTGGATCCCAGCAATCCCCTCTGTTACCCTTAACTTCTCACGGCTGGGTGCAAAGGCTGCTAGACCAGGAGCGATCTGTCTGCTAGTCTGTCTGTCTGCCAAGTCCTGTCCAGGATTTTTGGCCTGTGTGGGTCACCATCTCTGGGCACAGAGTAACAATGGGAAGGAATAGGGCAAATCATCCCTGTGCAGTAGGACTCCTACAGGTCGGACAAAGGAAGGCCAATCCCAGCGCCTTCCATACCTGAGACCTTCCTCTTGCGCATCACAGCCCCAAGGATCAGAGCGGCAAGGAGAACTCGTGATTCCCACAGTGATTGGGGTGAGCTGGGAAGCTGCTTCTAAGAAGAGGATGGAAGCGGTCCTGAGCCCTCAGGCCAAAGCCTGACCCTGCCACGGGCACCCAGAACAGCTCCAGTTATGCCAGTTCTGCTAAGAGGTTTCCACTCCTACATCCCCCTCTTTAGCCCACTTAAGTGTAAGGGGCCTAGGAAGCCCCTCGTACTGCACAAAGCACGTGTATCTCTGCTCCTCTCCAGAGGGCACCACCATGGCTGCCCACCTCTGGATGGTCCCTTGCCCTGCAGGCCTGGTCTGCACAAGCTCTGTGTCTTGGGTCTGGTCCACCCCATCCTGCTGCCGGGTCATGGTGATCTCTGCCATGTAGAAGCCCAGGGCCCAACACCTCAGGGTAATGTTCCCATCAGGGCCTGGGTGATGGGTCACATATGCTGATGGCTGATCTGAAGAAGGTCAGACATCTCCGTAACATTTAAACACATAGAGGAGGCATACGGTTTTTGCAGGGTAAGGAAAATAAGCCAGCAACCCAGACAGCAACCTGCTATCTAGGGGTCAGCAATTGTCAGACTTAAAATTTGGGTTCTAGGATAGTCTTTCTTGTTAACTATTAATTCTCTCCTTTTTCAAATGTGCCTCATCTGCTGTTATTTTTCAGATTTGCAATTTCTGTTTGGTTTCTTTTCTAGCTCTCTCTCAGGTTTTTTAACTTCCAGTTCTCTGATCAGGTTTTCAAGAATGTCATTTCTTTGAACAAAAACACAAAGTAGCTTCACAATCAGGGAACTGTTTCTGGGACGACTTCCATCACTGTTATCTCTGTTGTTTCTGCTTCATGGTGTCTTATCTCCTCAGTGTGAACACAGATATCTTTGATTGTGCACTGCATCTTTTTACAAATAATAAAAATAACAAAAAAAAGATAGAATTAATTTTAGCCTAAGATGATGATTTTTTTTATCTCCAGAAATTTTCTGTACATACGTGTCTGTTACACCTGATAGGTTTCCGATTCAGGACTGCTTCATTCCAAACTGGAAGGTGGAATCCAAATCAGATCACCAAGAGGAAACGTGCACTATGATAAAATTTTGTGGGAGTTGTTTACAGCAGGTCAAAACTACCTGTGGAAGCAGCATTTTTGAGTCCCTGCTTAAAGTGGAGTGGTTCACCAGAGTCCCTACCTTCATGTCCTCTGGCATCCACCTCTGTTTCCACTCAGCACCAGAAGGCAGCCAAGAGCTTCTTATATCTGCAGGTTCAGCAAATGCCTTCAGGGAAGAAGGGGCCCTAGTGCCCTAGATTCCTGAGCTCACCTTCCTGGGCTGTGTTCTCACCTGGGGCCATCTCCAAGCTGGAGAAGTTCCCTCCTGCCTTCCCAAGGGCACTGAGCCTCAGGGCTCCCTGTCACAACCTCTTACATCATGCCTGTCTCTTGGGGCACTTCACTGTGAGGCATGCAGAGTTGAGGAGAGGGATGAGAAACCCCTGGGAGGATGGGGATGGGTGGTGGAGAGAGAAACCAAAATGAAATGAGGACTCTGGAGACAACCCCCCCCACCTGTCTTTTTCCCCACTTGCTTTGGCCACCCCACCCCCCCAGTCAAGGGGTTGAGGCCCTTCTTAAGGGCTTGCTCAGCACCCACGAGGCCAGACCTTTGGCTCCTCCCTCCCCAGCATCAGTTTATCCTGATTCTTTACTCACCTGCCAGATCTCAGTCAAGGTCAGGACCCACTAGACCAGCAGGAGGAGAGCTCCAGGAAGCATGATCTGGCTTCTCTTGGAGTCCAGAAATGATTCTGGACTATTATTCTGTTTTATTGAGACAATTCCCCCACTATCTCTGATTGGCAAACCCAATGGAAACCAGAGAGGGTATGGTGTCACTCGTTCTGGGCAGGATAACAAAAGCAAGTAATGAGAGGTGGGCACTAGGAAAGGAATGTGCTACAGAGTTCTCAGGAGAGACCTAGCCTCACAGTTGGTCCCTTGGCTGAGTTTGTCTTGCCCACCCTGCCATCTGTGTCACAGCTGGAGATGTTTATATCCAAGTGGAGAGTTTCTGATATTCCTTGATCCTTTAACCAAGAAACAGTTGTTGTCCCCCTCTCCCCGTGAGTCCTGGACCCTGCTTTCAGAGTGAACCGCTATGCTCATTTTTTCTCCTTCTTTTCCTAGAATCTCTCTTCCTGAGCTAGACTTGCAGGTCCCAGCTCTCCTATTCTGGAATAGTGCAATGGTTATGAACATGGGGTATGAGGCCAAATGCCTGGATGCTCCACCACTACTTGTGGTGTGACTTTTGGTGGGTAACTGAACCTCTCATTCCTTTTCCAGTGTGTGTCAAAGAGAAGAAAGGCAGTGACCCCCCATAGAAATATTGTGAAGATGAAGTTTCAGTAGCTTCAGGGTAACTCTGCTTCAGGCTGTAAACCTGACCGAGGAGATTCCAGGAAGTGTATCCAGCTGAATCAAGAGCTGAAGGAGCAATGACTGCCACAGAGGATCCCTGTCTGGGCTGGTGACTTAGAATTGTTTGACACCTGTGTCTCCAGTGTTGTCCCTCAGAGTCAGTCAGATGGGCAAACTCTCATTCAATACTCTCATTCCTTCAGTGGATTATAAAACCCTTCTACAATCTGATGAGAGCCTTCCCAATGCCTGCCTCCAGCTAAAGTACCTGCAATCCCATAAAATTTTGCATGCAGCTTTTAGGGAGTTTGGGGAACCCTGGAGGCCAAGGATTTATGGTGTCTGTCCACACTTTCTTTCAGAGTGAAAAAGAAATTCATGGAAACAGCATCTCTTCACGTGTCTCCTGCCTGTCCCCTCCCCTCTCAATGTCAAACGTATTTCCTGCTATTGATCATAATACAGTTTTAAATCCCCACTCTGTCCCTTCTGAGGTTGGGCTCCAGCACTTACCCACAGGGAACCAATGGAAGAAAGAATGCATTCATTTGAGAAGAGGAAAAGGAGGAGTTAAAGGTGTCTTTTCCCTGTGGTTGTCACTGTGGAGTAGTGGTTAAGAGCTATGACTGCTAACTAAAAGGTTGGCAGTTGGAACCCACCAGCACTCCTTGGAAGCCCTATGGGGCAGTTCTACTCTGTCCTTTACGGTTGCTATGAGTTGGAATACATGGCAAGGTTTTTAAAAGTTTTTATTGGAACTTTGATTGAAATTATAAGGGGTATTTATTGATTCTTCAGGATATGCAATGCCCTTCTGGGTCTTAGGTTATCTTGGTGCTTGTTTTTTAAACTCTGAGCTGTGGAAATTTTAAATATACATTAAAGTAGAGAGAAAAATACAGTGAATCTCCATGCACTCTTCACTCAGCTGTCAATCTTGGTTTATCTATATTCTCAACCATCAGCCCAGCTGAATTATGTAGATGTAAATCTGAGACAGTACATTATTATTTTTTAAACAATTTTTATTGTGCTTTAAGTGAAAGTTAACAAATCAAGTCAGTCTCCAACACAAAAACCCTATATACCTTGCTACACACTCCCAATTACTCTCCCTGTAATGAGACAGCCCTCTCTGTCCCTCCACTCTCTCTTTTTGTGTCCATTTCACCAGCTTCTAACCCCCTCCACCCTCTCATCTCCCCTCCAGGCAGGGGATGCCAACATAGTCTCAAGTGTCCACCTGATCCAAGAAGCTCACTGCTCACCAGCATCCCTCTCCAACCCATTGTCCAGTCCAATTCATGTCTGAAGAGTTGGCTTCGGGAATGGTTCTTGTCCTGGGGCAACAGAAGGTCTGGGGCCCATGACCACCAGGGTCCTTCTAGTCTCAGTCAGACCATTAAGTCTGGCCTTATGAGTATTTGGGGTCTGCATTCCCACTGCTCTCCTCCTCCCTCAGGGATTCTCTCTTGTGTTCCCTGTCAGGGCTGTCTTCGGTTGTAGCCGGGCACCATCTAGTTCTTATGGTCTCAGGATGATGTAATCTCTGGTTCATGTGGCCCTTTCTGTGAGACATTATATTGTTTTACCTGTTGGTAATTTTTTTAAAAAAGATGCCAGCATTTAGCTTCTTTGAGAGGAAGAGCAAGAGAGACAGGAGAATGATGAAAATGACAAAACATATTTTCAAATACAACTAAAATATATATTTGTGAGAATTCTGTGTGTGTATATATATATATATATATGGAAAACCCGATGGCGTAGTGGTTAGGAGCTACAGCTGCTAAGCAAAAGGTCAGCAGTTTGAGTCTACCATGTGCTCCTTGAAAACTCTATGGGACAGTTCAACTCTGTTCTACAGGGTTGCTATGAGTCAGAATTGACTGGATGGCAACTGGTTTGGTTTCTTTTGGTTTATGTATACATTCCATATAAATATACCTACTAACATTGCAAAGAATGGGAATTGCAGAACACTTAATTGTGCTCAAGAGGAGGGGATACTGATTGGCTTAAAGTCAGGGAAGGTGTGTATCAGGGTTGTATTCTTTCACCATACCTATTCAATTTGTATCCCGAACAAATAATAAGAGAAGCTGGACTATATGAAGAAGAACGGGGCATCAGGATTGGAGGAAGACTCATTAACAACCTGTGTGATGCAGATGACACAACCTTCCTTGCTGAAAGTGAAGAGGACTTGAAGACTTACTGATGATGATCAAAGACCACAGCCTTCAGTATGGATTGCACCTCAACATAAAGAAAACAAAATTCCTCACAACTGGACCAATGAGCAACATCATGATAAACAGAGAAAAGGTTGAGGTTGTCAAGGATTTCATTTTACTTCAATCCAGAATCAACAGCCATGGAAGCAGCAGTCAAGAAATCAAAAGATGGATTGCATTGGGTAAATCTGCTGCAAACGACCTCTTTAAAGTGTTGAAGAGCAAAGATGTCACCTTGAAGACTAAGGTGCACCTGACCCAAGCCATGGTATTTTCAATTGCATCATATGTACATGAAAGCTGGACAGTGAATAAGGAAGACTGAAGAAGAATTGACACCTTTAAATTGTGGTGTTGGAGAAGAATACTGAATATATCATGGACTGTCAAAAGAACAAAAAAATCTGTCTTAAAAGAAGTACAGGAGGCGAGGCCAAGATGGCTGACTAGGTAGAAGCTACCTCGGATCCCTCTTGCAACAAAGACTTGGAAAAACAAGTAAATCGATCACATACATGACAATCTATGAACCCTGACCATCAAACACAGATCTAAAGAGTTGGCCCGAGTGACAGAGACTCAGCCAGCTCAAGCAGGCTGCACACTGACTCCGCTAACGAGAGAACGAGCAACCACAGGGAAGGAGCGACTGTTTTCGGAGCCTGGAGCCAGCGTCGCAGTCAGAAAACCTTGACGCTGGGCTTTGGACTGGGCACAGGGGATCACGGCATCCTGAGATGGCACAAACATGGGACGCAGCCCTAGTCCCCAGAAGTGACCTCGGGGGAAGCCCAGACAGTGCACACAGGCAGCGCAGTGATGCGGCTGACAGGAGGAGAAGTCAACGGGACGCAGTGACTGATTTTGGAGCCTGGAGTGCAGTGTCCCAGCCAGGGAACCTTGGCGATAGGCTTTGGACTGGGAACGGAGGAACTGACTTCGGCTTCTGAGACAGCACAAGCACAGGACGTGGGCTTTACCCTCGGGGGCAATCTTGACCGAGACAGTGCACACAGGCTACACACCCCTGGGGAGACTCAGATAAAACAGTCATCATCAAGCAAGATAAGTAACTTTGTCTGTATTCCTGGGTGCTACTCTCTCCTATCTATCTGATCCCTCCCCTCCCCTTCCAAGGCTGCCTCATTAACATTGGAATTTCCTGGGCCACAGAGTGAAGTGCTCTGTGTTTTTTTTTGTCTTTTCTTAACCCATTCTCCTGGCCTGAGAGAAGCAGCTTCAAAAAACCCAGGGACCAAAAATTCTTCCCTGACTTCCTGAAATTGGACTAAAAATACAGAACCTGCTCCAGCCAAGCATATGAGATCCACTGTCTTGGGCTTTCATCTCTACAGGGAACAAGGTGGCTATTATAATGCAAAGGCAATTCTGATAGTGATCTGACAGTAATTGTTTTATCGGATTACTGGAAAGACAAGTTTCCCAGGTCTGATATCTCTACCCATTAAACAGAGCCCTCACTGACCCACAACAGGGAACTGAGGGCTGAAGCTCCACCCAAACCACCTAATCTCCTGCCATAGGGGTCTGAGGATAGTGACACCTACCAGTCTGTAGAGGTACATGCATTGGGTGCCTAAGGTACAGCTGCAGAGCCCACCCACCAAAGTGCTTTAGGAATAGAGACACACCTACCTCACTGGCACTTGGGAGAAGCCTGTCAGCATCCTGCCGCCCCTGGAGTGTGACCCCCCGCTGCTCCTAGAATCTGGTGCACACATCTATCACCACTACTTCTCTAAGTGAATAGGTGACAGTCTACACCACACACTTGGTGACCCAAAATCAGATTCTACTCAAGAATAGTGAATAGACTCTTATGCTGATATATCTGGTAACAACCCAAACCAGCTGGTAATAGGACATAAGTGAATCAAGACAGCGCAATCTAGTAGCCCATCTACATATATTGAAAGAAAACAAAACAAAATAAGACTCAGTGAGCAAATGTAAAATAAATCATTACAATACCTTATAGATGGCTCGGAGACAGCAGTCGATATCAAACCACATAAAGAAGCAGACCATGATTGCTTCTACAACTCCCCAAATTAAAGAATCAAAATCTTTCCCAATGAAGATACAATCCTGGAATTGCCAGATACAGAATATAAAAAACTAATTTACAGAATGCTTCAAGACATCAGGGATGACCTCAAAAATGAAATAAGGGAATCTACAGAAAAAGCCAAGGAACACACTGATAAAGCAGTTGAAGAAATCAAAAAGATTTCTCAAGAACATAGTGGAAAAATTAATAAGTTGCAAGAATCCACAGAGAGACAGCATTCAGAAAACCAAAAGATTTACAGTAAAATTACAGAATTAGAGGAGCAGAATCGAGCAATTGGAAGGCAGAGTGGGGGAGTAAGAGGATACAGCAATTGACACCAATATAGTTGAAGAAAAATCAGATAAAAGAATTAAAAAAAATGAAGAAACCCTAAGAATCATGTGGGACTCTATCAAGAAGAATAACTTGTGTATGATTGGAGTTCCAAAATAGGAATGGATAACAGAAAATACAGAGAGAATAGTTGAAGATCTGTTGGCAGAAAACTTCCCTGACGTCATGAAAGACAAAAGGATATCTATCCAAGATGCTCATTGAACCCCATATAAGACTGACCCCAAAAGAAAATCACCGAGACATATTATCATCAAACTTGCCAAAACCAGAGATAAAGAGAAAATTTTAAAAGCAGCCAGGGATAAAAGAAGGACCTCCTACAAAGGAGAATCAATAAGAAGAAGTTCAGACTACTCAGCAGAAACCATGCAGTCAAGAAGGCAGTGGGATGACATATATAGAGCACTGAAGGAGAAAAACTGCCAGCCAAGGATCACATATCCAGCAAAACTCTCTCTCAAATATGAAGGTGAAATTAAAACATTTACAAGTAAACACAAGCTTAGAGAATTTGCAAAAACCAAACCAAAGCTAAGAGAAATAGTAAAGGAAATTGTTTGGTCAGAAAATCAATAATATCAGATACCAACACAACACAAGGTCACAGAACAGAACATCCGGATATCAACTCAAATAGGGAAATCACAAAACCAAATTAAGATTAATTTTAATAAGAAAAAAATGCTCAAAACAGGGAATCATTGAAGTCATTATGTAAAAGATCACAATAATCAAAAAGAGGGACTAAATACAGGAGGCATAGAACTGTCACATGGAGAGGAAAACAAGGTGATATAGGACGATACAAGTTAGGTTTTTACTTAGAAAAATAGGGGTAAATATTAAGGTAACCATGAAGAGGTCTAACAATTCCATAACTCAAAATAAAAACCAAGAAAAACATAACGACTGAGCAAACATAAATTCGACTACTATGAAAATGAGGAACACACAATTTAGAAAGACAAACATCTCAGCACAAAAAAGTAAGTGGAAAAATGAAATTGTCAACACCACACACAAAAAGGTATCAAAATGACAGCACTAAACACATACTTATCTATATATGACGCTGAATGTAAATGGACTAAATGCACCAGTAAAGAGACAGAGAGTGTCAGACCGGATAAAGAAACATGATCTGTCTATATGGTATCTACAAGAGACACACCTTAGACTTAGAGACACAAACAAACTAAAACTCAAAGGTTGGAAAAAAAATATATCAAGCAAACAAGAATAAAAAAAAAGCAGAAGTAGCAATATTAATTTCTGACAAAATAGACTTTAAAGTTAAATCCACCACAAAGGGTAAAGAAGGACACTACATAATGATTAAAGGGATAATTGACTGGGAAGATATAACCAAATTAAATATTTATGCACCCAATGACAGCGCTGCAAGATACATAAAACAAACTTTTACAGAACTGAAAAGTGAGATAGATACCTCCAAAATTATAGTAGGAGACTTCAACACACCACTATCAGAGAAGGATAGGACTTCCAGTAAGAAGCTCAATAGAGACATGGAAGACCTAATTGCTACAATCAACCAACTTGACCTCATAAACTTATACAGAACGCTTCACCCAACAGCTGGAAAGTATACTTTTTTTTCTTGTGCACATGGAACATTCTCTAGAATAGATCACGTATTAGGTCATAAAAAAAACCTTTGCAGAATCAAAAACATCGAAATATTACAAAGCATCTTCTCGGACCACAAGGCCATAAAAGTGGAAATCAATAGCAGAAAAATCAAGGAAAAGAAATCAAATACTTGGAAACTGAACAATATCCTGCTCAAAAAAGACTGGGTTATAGAAGACATTAAGGAGGGAATAAAGAAATTCATAGAATGCAATGAGAATGAAAACACTTCCTATCAAAACCTCTGGGACACAGCAAAAGCAGTGCTCAGAGGTCAATTTATATCGATAAATGCACACATACATAAAGAAGAAAGAGCCAAAATCAGAGAACTGTCCCTGCAACTTGAACAAACAGAAAGCGAGCAACAAAAGAATCCATCAGGCACTAGAAAAAAACAAATAGTAAAACTTAGAGCTGAACAAAATGAATTAGAGAACAGAAAAAAAATTGAAAGAATTAACAAAGCCAAAAGCTGGTTCTTTGAAAAAGTTAACAAAATTGATAAACCATTGGCCAGACTGACTAAAGAAATATAGGAAAGGAAACAAATGACCCAAATAAGAAATGAGATGGGCCATATCACAACAGACCCAACTGAAATTAAAAGAATCATATCAGATTATTATGAAAAATTGTGCTAACAAATTTGCAAACCTAGAAGAAATGGATGAATTCCTAGAAAAACACTACCTACCTAAACTAACACAATCAGAAGTAGAACAACTAAATAGACCCATAACAAAAAAAGAGATTGAAAAGGTAATCAAAAAACTCCCAACAAAAAAAAGCCCTGGCCCGGATGGCTTCACTGCAGAGTTCTACCAAACTTTCAGAGAAGAGTTAACACCACTACTACTAAAGGTATTTAAACCATAGAAAATGATGGAATACTACCTAACTCATTCTATGAAGCCACCATATCCCTGATACCAAAACCAGGCAAAGACACCACCAAGAAAGAAAATTACAGACCTATATCTCTTATGAACATAGTTGCAAAAATCCTCAACAAAATTCTAGCCAATAGAATTGAACAACATATTAAAAAAAAATCCACCATGATTAAGTGGGATTTATACTAGGTTGGGTTATTTTATGCAAGGTTGGTTTAATATTAGAAAAACCATTAACGTAATCCAGCATATAAATAACACAAAAGACAAAAACCACATGATCTTATCAATCGATGCAGAAAGGACATTTGACAAAGTCCAACACCCATTCATGATTAAAACTCTCAGCAAAATAGGAATTGAAGGAAAATTCCTCAACATAATAAAGGGCACCTAGGGTTTTTTTTTTTTTTTTTCATATAAAGCCAACAGCCAACATCATTCTAAACGGAGAGAGCCTGAAAGCATTTCCCTTGAGAATGGGAACCAGGCAAAGATGCCCTTTATCACCGCTCTTATTCAGCATTGTGCTAGAGGCCCTAGCCAGAGCAATTAGGCTAGACAAAGAAATAAAGTGCATCCGAATTTGCAAGGAAGAAGTCAAATTATCTCTATTTGCAGATGACACAATCCTATATACAGAAAACCGTAAAAAATCCTCCAGAAAACTACTGAAACTTATAGAAGAGTTTGGCAGAGTCTCAGGTTACAAGTTAAACATACAAAAATCATTTGGATTCCTCTACATCAACAAAAAGAACATCGAAGAAGAAATCACCAAATCAATACCATTCACAGTAGCCCCCAAGAAGATAAAATACTTAGGAATAAATCTTACCAAAGATGTAAAAGACCTATACAAAGAAAACTACAAAGCACTAATACAAGAAATTCAAAAGGACATACTTAAGTGGAAAAACATACCTTGCTCATGGATAGGAAGACTTAACATAGTCAAAATGTCTGTTGTACCAAAAGCCATCTATACGTACAATGCACTTCCAATCCAAATTCCAATGACATATTTAATGTGATGGAGAAACAAATCACCAACTTTATATGGAAGGGAAAGAAGCCCCGGATAAGTGAAGCATTCCTAAAAAAGAAGAAGAAAGTAGGAGGCCTCACTCTACCTGATTTTAGAACCTATTATACAGCCACAGTAGTCAAAACAGCCTGGTACCGGTACAAAAACAGGCACATAGGACAATGGAACAGAATTGAGAACCCAGATATAAATCCATCCACATATGAGCAGCTGATATTTGACAAAGGCCCAGTGTCAGTTAACTGGGGAAAAGATAGTCTTTTTAACAAATGGTGCTGGCATAACTGGATATTCATTTGGTGAAAAATGAAACAGGACCCATACCTCACACTATGCACAAAAACTAACTCCAAGTGGATCAAAGAGCTAAACATAAAGACTAAAATGATAAAGATCATGGAAGAAAAAATAGGGACAACGTTAGGAGCCCTAATACAAGGCAGAAACAGAATACAAAGCATTACTAAAAATGACGAAGAGAAACCAGATAACTGGGAGCTCCTAAAAATCAAACACCTATGCTCATCTAAGGACTTCACCAAAAGAGTAAAAAGACCACCTACAGACTGGGAAAGAATTTTCAGCTATGACATCTCCGACCAGCACCTGATCTCTAAAATCTATATGATTCTGTTAAAACTCAACCACAAAAAGACAAACAACCCAATCAAAAAGTGGGCAAAGGATATGAACACACACTTCACTAAAGAAGATATTCAGGCAGCGAACAGATACGTGAGAAAATGCTCTCGATCATTAGCCATTAGAGAAATGGAAATTAAAACTATGATGAGATTCCATCTCACTCCAACAAGGCTGGCATTAATCCAAAAAACACAAAATAATAAATGTTGGAGAGGCTGCGGAGAGATTGGAACTCTTATACACTGCTGGTGGGAATGTAAAATGGTACAACCACTTTGGAAATCTATCTGGTGTTTTCTTAAAAAGTTAGAAATAGAACTACCATAAAAAACAAAAAACTACACAACCCAGAAATCCCACTCCTCGGAATATACCCTAGAGAAATAAGAGCCTTTACACAAACAGATATATGCACACCTATGTTTACTGTAGGACTGTTTACAATAGCAAAAAGCTGGAAGCAACCAAGGTGTATACCAACGGATGAATGGTTAAATAAATTATGGTACATTCACACAATGGAATACTACGCATCAATAAAGAACAGTGATGAATCTGTGAAACATTTCATAACATGGAGGAACCTGGAAGGCATTATGCTGAGTGAAATTAGACAGATGGAAAAGGACAAATATTGTATAAGACCACTCTTATAAGATCTTGAGAAATAGTATAAATTGAGAAGAAAACATTCTTTTGTGGTTATGAGAAGGGGGAGGGAGGGAGGGTGGGAGAGGGTTATTTACTGATTAGTTAGTAGATAAGAACTAGTTTAGGTGAAGGGAAGGTCATCTCAACTGGACTGGACCAAAAGCAAAGAAGTTTCCGGGATAAAGTGAGTGCTTCGACCTTCGGCGGAGCAAGGGCGGGGGTTTGGGGACTATGGTTTAAGGGGACTTCTAAGTCAATTGGCAAAATAAATTCTATTATGAAAACATTCTGCATCCCACTTTGAAGTGTGGTGTCTGGGGTCTTAAATGCCAACAAGCGGCTATCTAAGATGCATCAATTGGTCTTAAACCACCTGGATCAAAGGAGAATGAACACCAAGGTCACATGATAACTATGAGCCCAAGAGACAGAAAGGGCCACATGAACTAGAGACTTACTTCATCCTGAGACCAGAAGAACTAGATGGTGCCCGGCCACAACCGATGACTGCCCTGACAGGGAGCACAACAGAGAACCCCCGAGGGAGCAGGAGAACAGTGGGATGCAGACCCCAAATTCTCATAAAAAGACCAGACTTAATGGTCTGAGTGAGACTAGAAGAATCCTGGCGGTCATGGTCCCCAAACCTTCTGTTTGCCCAGGACAGGAACCATTCCCGAAGACAACTCATCAGACATGGAAGGGACTGGACAATGGTTTGGAGAGAGATGCTGATGAAGAGTTAGCTACTTGTATCAGGTGGACACCTGAGACTGTGTTGGCATCTCCTGTCTGGCGGGGAGATGGGAGGGTAGAGAGGGTTAGAAGCTGGGAAAATGGCCATGAAAGGAGAGACTGGAAGGAGGGAGCGGTCTGACTCATTAGGGGGAGAGTAAATGGGAATAGGTAGTAAGGTGTGTATAAGCTTATATGTGACAGACTGGCTTGATTTGTAAACTTTCACTTAAAGCACAATAAAAATTATTTAAAAAAAAACCGAAATACAGCCAGAAAGCTCCTTAGAGGCAAGGATGGTGAGACTGCGTCTTACATACTTTGGACATGTTGTCAAGAGGGATCAGTCCCTGGAGAGGGACATGATGCTTGGCAGAGCACAGGGTCGGCGGATAAGAGGAAGACCCTCAGAAAGGTAGATTGACACAGTGCCTGCAACAATGAGCTCAAGCATAACAAGTGTTGTGAGGATGGCTCAGGACTGGGTGGTGTTCCATTCTGTTATGCATAGGATCCCTATGAGTTGGAACCGACTCGACAGCACCTAACAACAACATATATATACTGAATAATTGGTATCTCTGAACCAAACCCAAAACTGAACCCATTGCTGTCAAGTCCTGTGGTGTGACGGATGGTTTTTGTGTGGCCTTTCTCACCATGGTCTTGTAACCCCTACCCAAGTGCAAATAGGGTAATTGTGGCCAAGGAGATTGGTTTGAAATGACCCATCCCAAGGGAGGAAAGAGAGGATCTCACCACCAACAAGGAAGTAGTGCCAAGAGCAGAGTGCCTCCTTTGGACCCAGGATCCCTGTGCTGAGAAGCTCCTGGAATCAGAAGACAGAGGAGAGAAAGCTATAACATTGAAGATGTTGAGTAGTGGTGGCAGAGAAACAGTGACAGCAGAGATGGCCAGGAGATCGTGCTTTGGGCTTCTTGGCCCCAGTGAGCAAGAAAGCTGAGTGGTTTCGGCCAGGAGGGTTGCTGGAAGAGTAGGAAGCCTTCAGGTACTTGGTGGAGCTAGGTTTGCTAACCCACAGTGCTAGGACTGAGCACCTTCGGGCTAAGGTTTACTGGCAGCGTGGGGTGCCTCTGGACACTTATTACACTAAAAGAGCTTTGTTAACACTTGCCCAAGCAGGGCAGAGGCCAAGAGCCAGAGAGGCGTGCCCGTGAGCACAGCTGAGATGGAAGAACTGTATCCTGAGCATTCCTGAACCTGAATTGTAACCTCTTACATCTCTGATAAACCCCATAATCATGAGTATTATCTGTGAGCTCTTTGTGGCCATTGCAATGAATTATTGGACACAGCAGAGAAGCAAAGAGTGCCGGGGAAGGGATTGGTGGGGTCAGAATTTGTAAAGATGGCAGAGAAAGGAGGCATGCCTAACCTCCGCGTCAAAGGAACCAGAATTGGGCTATAGATCTCGATTCTCCTTCCCCTTTGTGAAGTTAGAGGAAGTCAGACATGCCAGTTGTACAAGTCCATCCTGACACAAGGTGACTCCGTGTGTTACACAGTAGGACTGCTCCTTAGGGTTTTCTTGGCTGTGATCTTTTATGGAAGCAGATCGCCAGGACTTTCTTCCTAGGCATCTCTGGGTGGATCCAAAGAACCAACCTTTAGGTTAGCAGTTGAGCGCAAACTGCTGGTACCACCTAGGGACCTTCAGCACCTCTTAGACACTTAATAAAAGAAAGTTCAAAGCTGAGAAGCCAACAGGAAGCATATCCTTTCTAAAATTTCTTTTGGCTTGTTTTCAGGGCAGCATCTCTGAATTGTAACACTGGACATTTCTATTCCCCCATTGCAAAGGGACTCCTGAGGTCAAATGAAAAAAAAAATTGTCACTCCTGTTAATTTGTACTTGTGAGGTCCCTACCCACTTCATGGGCCTCCCTTTGGATTAGGTAGAATAGAGAAAAAACCGGGGCAAGAAAATGACACCTGGATCGTTGCCTTCAAGAAATTTTCCCTAGGACAGACAGACCAAGAGCATTAGAGCAACAAATGGGAGCAGGTCGATCAGGGAGGGTTTGATCTTGCGTTTGCATTCTCACCTTTCCCCTTTGCCATCCATAAACCAAATAAAGAAACCCGTTGCCACAGAGCTGATTCTGACTCACAGTGAGCACATAGGTCAGAGCAGAACTTCCCCCTAGGGTTTCCAAGGAACTGCTGGTAGATTTGAACTGCTGACCTTTTGTTTAGCAGCCAAGCTCTTAACCACTGTGCCAGCAGGGCTCCTAGCCAGGCCCAAACTTCAGCATGATGGATACTACACAATGTCAGGATACAATTCTATCCCCACGGTATAGCCTCCTGGAGAATGCTCATGAGGTATTCTGAGAACTTCTCTAAAAAGTGGTCTACTTGCACCAATTACCCTGGTTATCCCACAGAAGAAGATTTATTATAATAGACCCATTATGGTAGAGAAAAGTGCAAAGTGTTTTTATTCATTGGGATATTTTTCAAATCGTGGAAGTTTCACTTAACAATAAGTGGACACCGACGACCACACTCTCTCACTTTTGTTCCAAGCCGTTTTGAGACAGATTCCCACTTCTGCATTAGGCCAGTCTTCGTGTGCAGCAATTTTAGTCTAATGGCTTCTGTACTGGGTGGTGGGTGGCTGGTTTTTATTTTCCTTTTCAGAGACGTGGAGTATCTTTCTTCTTAACTGATTTTCCAGACGTCAGGGCTTCTTTAGGGGGAAGCTGCTTAAGGAGGGTTCTGGGTGGACAAGTCCTTGAGGATTTGCTTAGGTGTCCCCAGACACTGTGCTGACTGCCTCCTGAAGGTCCTAAAAAGGCCTCTTATGCTGCCGTGTAACTAGAGGTGGTGACAGATCCTCCCAGCCCCATCACACAGCTTTCACATGAAATCTGGGATCAGAAAGGTCTCTTAGTGTTTCTTCAAGGACCTCACATTTGGCTTTGTTTCCTCTTTTTTCTATATTTGAATTTGGACAAGTTTCCTCTGCAATTTGCTCTCTGGAAGGGTATACAGTGAAAATCCAGGTCATTTTCAGATTCTGAATGGGATTGGAAAGTCCAATTGTCTAGTTGCCTGGGGTGGGCACAGGGGGACTGGGTACCCAAAAGGATTTGAAGTGTTTTTAGGAGAATCTTCCCCTTCCAGTAGGGCAGAAGTAACTTCTATAAGGAGTCAAACAGTCTATGGACATCTCTGGGATGGAGGGAGTAGAGCTATGTATCTTTTTGATGTGGGTCCTGAGGGGAGTGTTTGAGACCGTGTGTTTGCCAGTAGATAGTTCACTGAGCAAGTGTTTCTACTTGCAGTAATGTCAAGGGAATTGAAACCATTTTGCAACCAACGAAGCACAGATGAGAAGATGAAAACAGGAACTTCTGGAGAAATCCTTGTTTGTAGGTTTCTCTTAAACTTTGTACTTGAGATTGTATAGCAGTATCTTCTTGAAACAACTTCCACGTAAGAAAGTCATTGAGAGGGCATTTAGCAAGTTGTCACAGGGCAAATATTGAAAAATTAGTGCTTGACCGGTACCTGAAAGGCCTGGCCCTCTGCCAGAGGCCCCAAAATCACTGCTGTAGCCTAAGTTGGCAGGAAGAGTCAGATGGAACTGCCATGTACTGTCTCTGGTGGAAATTACTGATACCACAGGGATAGCAGGCCAGCCAGACTCTTTCCAGGATGGAAGATTGTTAGTATTAAGCTTGGAGCCTTCATCATTACAAGAGGTTCCTGGTGCCTGGAGAGTCACTCATCTCTGTCTCCAAGGCAACTACGACCTACAATCTGTACAGCTGACGTTCTTACCCTCTTTGGGTCTTGTCATCTCTATCCCAGACTGTACACAGGCAACGGGTGCAGTAGGTGTCCCCACAGCTGCTGAAAGGAACCCTGGTGACATCTGTCCTCTTGACACCAGGATTCTGCCCTTCCCGGTGTGAAGAGGCTTCCAAAGACCCATGTGACTTTAGGAATATCTACATCTCAGTAATGGTGCTGTGGTCTTCCAGGCTACCTGGTCCCTTCCTGGCCTCCTGAGGGGTGGTGGAAAGAGGTATTTTCAACAACCAGTTCATTCAAGAAAAACGCTTACTGGCTCACCCATCTGTGTTCCTAATGCAGGAGTGGTGGGTGATTGGGGTGGAGTAGCACCCGGGTCCTGTGTTGCAGCTAATTGCATTTGTCACTGATGACCATAGAGGAAATCACTAAGACCTTAGGATGAAAAGTATGAATACTTGTGTACAAGCTACAGTTTTGAGCCTTAACCCTAGGTCACACAGAAGAAAGAGCTCCACTGCCCCTTCTTTAGGAACTGTTTGTGCAGATGGGCTGGCTGGACTTCTCAACAGTTCTAACTTGAAGTTGGGCACTTTACATGCAAATGGTTCTGATGACCCATGTGGCTGGTTACATCACTGACTGCCCCGGGAGCTCAGAGCCACAGCCAGGCTGTCCCTCAGAGAAGGCGCAGTGTTTGGCACCATCAAAGCAGGGTGGGAAAAATTCTCAGTCCAGGAAGAAGCACCACTGTTGCTGGTTACTTGCTTACCCAGTAAGAACTGGATGAACCTTAGACCAGATTCTGTCTCTACACTTTTCTATAATAAATACAACTGCACGTCCCTGCAGGTGGTCTGAAGTCCCACACTACTCAGTTTGGCTGTCTTCACCTGTACTTGCCCTGACATTTCTTTAGAGGTAGGATGGGTTATACTCTTTTTACCCCCTCCCCAAATAATGACACATTAAATGAAGAAATTTCCTCTTCAGAGCCCTGCAATGCCTACTCCCCGAGCCCCAGCCCTCCTCACTTTAGGTCCTACTGCTGACAGGGGTTTTTTCACAGGGAGAAGTCAGAAAGCTCCACAGAACGGGGGCAATCTGATAGTCCCACAGTCCATGACACATGCAAAGTTACTGAGGCAGAAGAGTGTAAATGATGTATTGGCCAAGACTCGCTTGAACTGAGTTGCCATATTACCTCTTCACTTGTTCATAAAGCAGCCTTGACGTGTCTCGCTAGGAATTCGATGGACACAGATCCTGATGAGGAAGGGGCTTCAATCAAATGCACTCTTTTCACATTTTGTTGAAATAAACCTCCACATTTGGAGAAGAGTCACTGTTTGTCATTTCAGCACATGCCCAGCCACCTCATCTACTCCATTTTCGGGAAGGGGGTGAAGGACGCAGTGGCGGAGGGAGCCCCATCATGCCCCTGCTACATGTTCCTATGCTTTGTCTCTTGAACTCACATAGGAATGAGCTGGGGAAGGTGGTAAAAAGCTGGCCTGGCCAGCCCTGACTTAGTGGTTAAATCAAGGTAAAGATGCTGCAAGGCTCTCAGTACTCTGGAACTCCACGACTGAGAGTGAACCCTTACGTTACATTTTTTTCTGGGAATGGGTTTAGGGCAGAGGTGAGAAAGGCCACAAGGAAGAAGGAAGTTGGCCCACTGGGAGCATGTGCTGAGCAGGAAAACTACCTGAAAGAAAGTCTTGGAAGCCCCAAGTCCATTCTCTCAGAAGTCTCCTTCCCAGCAGGCAACAAGTTGAGAAGGTTCTAACACGCTCAGTAATTAACACTGGGACCAAATGGCAGATACTGAAGATTTTATGAAAAGGTTTCAGGTTGTCTTCACCATTAACTAGCTACTTAATACTTCTTGAAGTCTAACTTTGGACACAGAAGGGCACTAGGGGAGGGGACTTACACGGTTGTGTGCCTTTAACCCTCTACCTCAGGTTCTCTGAAAAGGATCTCTCTATGAACCACCATGGCAGAGGCTGGAACAAACACCAATGTCTAAACATCTAGAAAGAAAGGTGCAGGCCACAAGGAAGCAGTAGGGGCTTACTGGCTTTTGCTGATTGTTGAAACTTAGTTCTACGTGTCCAACTCCCTCTTTGGAATATGTGGTAAAGCAAAGGATGGCTTTTCTAAAATGAAATAAAATGTTGTGTTATTAAAAAGAAAACATTAGTGCTTGATTCAAAGATAGTTATGATTCCAGGATGATCGTGTCTCCCAGATGGCAAGAGTGAGGTGGGCCAGGGACTTTTCTCAAGGATCAAAGAGAAAAGCATCAGGGAGATAAGCACTGGGAGGTTATCTCACAATCAGGTACAGTGAAGAGCCTGGTGTTGATGGATCACAAGTGTCTATTCCTATTCAGATTTCAGTGATCAGAACCAGGTACAGAATGTGGCCAACACTGAGGAATCAATTATCTAAGCAAAAGAGGGCAGGTGTAAGTGGACAGGGAAAACCCTGTGATTTCTGCCTTGGAATAAATTTAAAATGTTGATATGCTTACCTTGTAAACAGGCAGATAGGCAGGTAGGTGGATCAATGGATGGGTGAATGGATGGATGGACAGGTATGAATTTTCCATATGTGTCTCTCTCTACCTCTGTCTATGTCCGTCTGTACTTTGTCTCTATATTTCTGTCAATATCTGCCATTGTCCCCTCATAACCATACCTCTGCTTTCATAAGTAACATCTTTTATCTCATTTTAGAGGATCTTGACTGTAAATTTTATTACTGGCCACACAACAACAAAAAAAAAAAAAGAAGGAAAGAAATCTGTGCAAACCAGGATAGGAGAATCAAACTCTTCTGACTTGGAGCAGAGGGAAGGTGCATGGAGCTGAGGTCTGCAGGGGAGAGCAGGGCTGTGTTTCACTTGCAGAGCTGAGCCTGCTGAAAGCAAACAGAGTGTGGGAAGAGTGCCCAGACATTGTGCCCTGGTGGATTTGAAGGGAGGGCTACTCCTCCAGATCCCTCTCTGTGTGTCCTTCGATCTTTGTTCTCTAGGTCCAAGTTGTTGGTATGAAAAGGATTTGAGAATTTCCAGTCTTTCAATCAATCTCTTTTCATTGGTCTTTCTGCATTTTCAAAACACAGCCAGAGATACAAGTTGGTAGTTTCGATGGAAATGAAATTGTAGATAATTCTTGTGAAACTTGCTACAATAGTTGAACTCTCTGTAAATGCCAGAGTTACATTTTTGGTCACACGTCAAAGTCAGGTGTGGCCAACTCGGAGTTAAGTTAGACCTTGAGCTCTCTCATTCTGGGTGGATTCTATGTGAAACATATTTCCAGTGAGAATATTAGAGCCAGAATTTATTGCTCCACTATTGCTCCTATTTTTCAGAACAAGAAAGGCTAGCTTGATATCTGTGAAGTCCAGGCCTGTCTGGAAGGCACCTTCATTTTCCCATGAATGTCCAGCTTCCTGGTCAGCCACATCTACCTCACTCAAACCGCAGTACAGAAAGAACCCTCCTGTGCTGCTCACTCAGAATCAGAGAGAGCAGAGTAGCGGTGCCCCTGGGTGGCCACAGGGCTGAGGCTAGACTATCCAAGCTCCTCTTTTACCCCTCAATTGGGATATCGTCAGGGTCTCCCTCTGCTCCCAGGATACTGCACACAGTTCTGGATGTAAGGGTTGCCTTGGTCACGGGTCAGGCTCAGGTCCAGTTCAGCTTTCCAAAATCCACATTGATATTGACATTTCCTTTCACCACTGGGTGACTCTGGACTTTGGCCCCAACACAAAGCGAGAACTCCAGGCCATAACAGGTGAGATTCAGGCCTGGCGTTAGTCTATCCCAAAAGCTTTGGTACCCCAGACCTAGTCCCTCAGCCTCCTGGGATGGGACCTTGAACTCCTGGACCCTGTCCCTTGTTCCTGCTGCTGTTTTTGGGAGTGGAGGCTGCTCATCCCAGGAATCAGCTCTGTCTCCATCTCCCGAGGTCCAGGAAGGAGGGAGACCCCAGAGAGGTGAAAGGAAAAGAAATGGAACATGAGGGTGTTAGGGGGGAGGAGAGAGGAAGGAGCCAGGGAGGAGAAGGAAGTGGGAAGGGTTACAAGTTCTGTGTCTAGGTATGTTTAGGGACAGGCACAGGGAATTTGGAATCAGTGGCAACTGGTTTGTTTTTTTTGTTTGCTTGTTTAGGGAAAGAACTAAGGACAGGTGTTAAGACACTCAGCCCTGGGTATTCCAGGGTCCCACTCCTGGGAAAGGACGTCACCGCTATGTCCGAGTCCACCCCTGAGCACCCTGCGGTTACAGCCCTCGGCTACCTGGAAGGCCAACTGTTCGTTGCCTATGACCGCAAGAGCTACAGCGCCAGGCCCAGGGGCTCTCAGCCCGCAGGCAGGGAACTGTTTCCTCTGCTGGCCGCCAAGGAGGCGGCGTTCTTGGAAGGTCGCTCAGAGGAAGTAGTTTGGGGTCTGAAGACCATCATGGGCTACAATGAGCTCAGCGGTGAGTCTGGCCCAGGTGTCTGGCCCTAATTCCCCTGGATCCCAAGGGCAGGCCCTTCGTCTGTCCCCAGTTTCCCGTTTCTTCCTTTCTACCTCCTGGGCTCCGAGGGCTGCCCTGCACCCTCTCCACTCTCTGAGCGCTTATGGCCCAGGCGTCCTGCCTCTTTCTATCTCCTCTGGCAATCCAAGCCTCCAGAACTTCAGTCTAGACCCCCTTCGGTCTCGCTCCCTGCCACCCCCAACCCTGCACTTGTGGTCCCTGCAGCTTGGTCCCAAATATCATTTCTTCCCTGACAACTAATCCAGGGGTTTGGGGGTTTCGGGCCAGGGGAGGCCGCCCAAGGACTCCACAAACTGCAGCTGAGCCACGACTGCGAGCTGCGCAGCACTGGGAGGTTCTGGCGCTATGGCTACGACGAGGACGACTTCACAGCTTATGACCAACCACCTGGGCCTGGGGCGTGATGCTCCCCGAGCCCGAGAGCCCGGGAGGAGGCAGCTAGTGGTCGGGCGCCGCCTGTCTGCAGTGCGCAGGTGGCTGTACCGAGTGAGACATAGCGCTGCGGGCCCTACTGGCTGCGGGCCTTGGGGGCCAGGCACCAGTCGGTAAGGAACCCACAAGCACACAAAGAAACATCATTCCCGAATCAGACAGTGAGAAAGACTCCCACGCCCAACCCTCCCAGTCCCAGATCCGTGTCTTGACATGTTCAGGTCTCCGGTTTCAGTTGATAATGTGATAAATTAGAAAGCATTAGTACTTGTTAAAAACGAAAAAACAAAACAAACCCGTTGCCATGGAGTCCATTCTGACTCATAGTGACCCCAGAGGACAGAGTAGAACTGCCCCATAGAGTTTCCAAGGAACGCCTGGCGGATTCGAACTGCCAAGCTTTCGGTCAGCAGCGGTAGCTCTTAACCATGACACCACCACGGTTTCCATTACATTATATTAAAAAAAAAAAAAAACCAAACCCACTGCCCTTGAGTCGATTCTGATTAAACTCTGGTGGCGTAGTGGTTAAGTGCTACGGCAGCTAACCAAGAGGTTGGCAGTTCGAATCCGCGAAGCGCTCCTTGGAAACTACTGGGCAATTCTACTCTGTCCTATAGGGTTGCTTTCAGTATGAGTGATGAGTTACATGACATAGAGTGGGGAAAATAGAACGACGAAGGTAGGCGTAGGGGAACGGGTGGTAATTTGAAGTAAGGCGATCAGGTAGGTGACATTTAGCAATGTCTTGAAGAAGGTCAGGGGCTGGGCCATGCAGTTAGCTGGGGGAAGAGCTCCCAGGGATCACCCTTTGCGAATGCCTAAGGCTCCCCACGGGGGCAAGCACTGACGCTGCAGCGGAAATGGAGGCTGGTGGACCGACGCAAAGGAGCCCGGGTGGCGCAGAGATAAAGCGGTTAACTGCTAACTGAAAGGTGGGCGATTCAGGCCACCAGCGGTCTGCTTCATAAAGATTTACAGCCTTGGAAGCCCTATGGGGTCATTATGAGTTGCATTTAACTCCACGGCAGTGGGCTTGATTGGTTTGATTTTGGACGACTTCCTGCAGGTTGTGGGGACCTGGATTTCTGTGTTCCCTGACCACATTACTGCCTGGGGTTTCTTAAAAACTGTAGGATTGAAAGATGAGGAAGGGGCTGGTGAGTGGAGGAGGCTCGGAGGGAAGTACCTGAGGTGGAGTCCCACTCCCACCCTGTCTCTGTACTGTTTCTTGGATCTAGTGGCCCCCAGTGTCGTGGTGACCCAGCGGAAGGACCCTGAGGGCAATCACACCCTGTGAAAGAGAGCATTCGGTTTCTCACCTGCCAACATCACGCTGACCTGGCTGCGAGACTGGAAGGAGCTGATCCCGGACTCAGGACTCGGGGGAATCCGACCTGGGGGGAATGAGACCTACCAGGGCTGGGCAGCTGTGGGGGTCCTCCTGGGAGAGAAGCTGAGATATACCTGCCTGGTGGAGTACCTGGGTCTGAGGGGGCCCCTCAGTGTGACTTGGGGTGAGGTGTTGTCAGACGACCAGGAATGAGTGGGGGGGGGGGTGAATCTCATCCAAACCCTGCCCATATTTTCCACCCTTCTACTCAAGCCCCTCCCTTCTTTCCTAAATGGAGACCCTGGAAATGTTCGCAGTGGTCCTATGATCACTCACATCTCAGCCCTCACTGGGAAGTCCTCCTCACTGCAACCCCCTTCAATCCTCTGGACCTTCTGTCACAGCCCCAGGCTCTGACCTCTCTCTCTTCTACCTTCCAGGGAGTAATGATGGCTCACTTCCCACTGATAAGCCAGCTCTAGGTGAGTCTGAGATCTAGCTGAAGCTTAGAGAAGGGAAACATTCATGGCGAAGGGTTGGAGAGGGAGAAAACGCACAGCCAGAGAAGAAGCTGAAGGGTTGAGGGAGGTGACGAAGAAAGATATTCCCACATCATCATTTCTCTCTCACGATCTGTTGTTATAGGTTGAATTCTGTCCCCAGAAATATGTGTTTTAACAAAGTTCTCATCAATTTTATTGTTGAAGTGAGCAGACCCAATGTACACCAACATTTTAGCCTGAGGCCTTCTTTTGCCTTTTAGGTGTGTAAGACAATAGGATAAACTTTTATTATGCCTAATACTATCAGGATGTAGACTAAGAATATTGCTTGTAGTAGTACAAATAAATCTGGCGTTTGTAAGGGTGTTACAGTGTGTAACCAAGTAGCTTGTTATCCAATGTTATGTATATCCTGTTCTATTTCTCCTGGGTTATTTATCTAAATGTAACAAGAGGTATTTGTTACAGCACATATTACACTTTCTTGGACCAATAAATAAAAATCTAAGGCTATTTTGTTATCTCATGTCACCTTGGCTTAAATAAGTAGAGAACACTGTTGTGTTTCTATTTCACTAGCAACATGTCTATTATTTGTTCCATAGCGATTGATAAATTTCTTAAGAAGATTTCTCCAATTCCAATATACCATGAGTAGGAATTAAATTTACCAACCATGCCTTGAGTGTTGGACCAAAGGGTAAAAAATTAACATGACCTTTCTAGTATTTACTACGAATATCTAAAGATAATCTTAAAGTTCTCAAAGTGTATTCATTGCCCGGAATAGCTAGGAATCTAAATGAGAGATTGTCTATGCAAATTCTCTATTAGTTGGAAAGGGATCATCTAAATTTGTTTTGTTGGATCTACCACACAAAAACGTATTATTTATAAGGCACACGAAGTTTGTCTAGAGAAAACAGAAGGCATAGAAAAATTTATATATGACAAACTAGTTTCCATTAAAGAATACATGATTAGCAAGATAATACAGGATGGATTTTCCTGTTAGAGGTCTCTAGTTAATCTGTCTAAAACATATTAAGTGTTTTCCCTGAGGGCAAGCTGTCTCTCATTGGTTTACCTATTAAGTCATGGCTCAGTTTCTCAAAAGCAGAAGTGGAATTTAAGACAAAATGGAGTCTGAGTCATGAGGTTGATCTCTGAGAACCTGACTTCTTTAAGTTACAAAATTTTCTATATAGCAAGAGGGTAAGAGTTTGATACAAGCATTAGACAGGTATTTCATACAACATTGTCTTGAAAACTGATTAAACCTTAAATAGAACTCTATTTACTGATCTTTGGAGTCAGTTTCTCAAAACAGGCTGAATTCTTCAACAACGACAACAATAAAAAGCTTAATGTCTGGAGCAAAATGGTCTTATTAGTTTATCTGGACAATTGTTTGAATACAAGTGGCTTTAGGAATCAGTTTTTTTCTCAAAGCTCAAGGTTTAAAAGGACACCCAAAGGTGATGGCCTATGTAGGTTGTCTCAACTTCTATGAAAGTCAGAAATCTGGATTTTTGGAAAATTATATATAGTCTTTCATGGTTCCCTCTTTGGATCAGGATCTTGTAATAGAATCTTTGATTAAAAATGTTCAATAAATGGTAATTGGGCACTATTTGGTTTTTAAGATCTCAGGCACCATTCAGTAAGTCAGGAGGTAGAATAGAAACACTAACACTAGGACAATTGTCTGAAATAATCAATGAAACCATGACTCTAAGATCTTTGAACCAAGGAAACAAATCTCATGAGGTGTTTGTTTACACATAAGTAGCATCAGTAGCTGTTTTTCATGTGTCTCAGTAACAAATACATTCTCTCAAACCTAAGATTGTGTATTGATATACACACAGCAACATTTATCTATGAAGTAACAAACTATTCTTTGAGAGAACTAAAAGAAAATCTAATGTTATTCTAATTTGTAAAATCATAGCCCAAATTTTAGACACTTTTCTGGTTATGATATTTACAACTTTGCTAAGTTTACCAAAAGGAACTTTTAATTCAAGAGTTAAAATAATTAAACCCATTAGTTAGAGAATTTAGGAGAAAAGAGGAAAATGGTTTCTTATACCCAGAATGTAGGACCTCAAAGCATTATTTCCAGAAAGAAAGACTTTAAAATATCAGAAATATTTTTACATAAAACGCATAGTATCATTTTGTTTACTCAGTCTTATGCAGTTAACTTCTGTTGCAAGTGATTCCGGATCAACTGCAGTCTGCAAAACCATCAACTTCTGTATCCTGGAAACCTTGATCGAGTGTAGTCACAGTCTTTTTGCAAGTTCAATACAGTCCATATTTTTTGTTGAGCTATTCTGGTCCAATGTTCTCAGAAAATTAGCAAAGTGAAAATTTACCTGTAGATGACAAAACTCATTATGGCCATGATTAATTTGTAAACATAACTCTTAATAGTCAAAGACCTGATAGAAATTAATCATAAGCATAATGTAAAGGCCAAGTAAAATCATTTAAAAACAATTTAGATAAAAATATTTTTAAATACACCCACTAACTATATTTTTAAAGAACTTCAGACATAACACATAATAATCTTGAGACATAAAACCATATAGTCAGTATATACTAAGAACATACCAAGATTATCAAGTCTCTACCTGAATAGTAATAAAAAAAAAATAACTTCGTAAGTAAGAGATTTGAATTCTCTAGTAAAACTATTGGCTTTGATGATGTTAGATTAAAAAAATAAAGTTTGAACTAAGCAATTAAGAAATAATAATAAAATTATGACATAATATTATGCATCTGTTGTCTAATATTAGGCAAAAACATAAGAGGAAATACTAACATATAAATTTTAACCCAAAGAGAAAGAATCAGCACTTCTCTTGATTTTAACAACAGGCTTCACATATTTTATAACATGTTAAATAAACCTTTTTAAAACTTTTATAAAAATTTTGTGGCTTTCCATGAAGTCTCAAACTTATCAAGAGTATAAGTTACCATGAAACAACACTTAAGGTATGTAACCAAAGATCTCAAAATAAAAACCTTAGCTTTTTTTTCTTCTCAAAGCCGTGTGGGTTGGTTTCTGACTCAGGAATCTTATTCTAATGAGACCGAACTTTTGTTTTAGAGGCAGACTACATTAATAAATTAACTCTTTAACTCAGAAATCAAAGAAAATTTTGTTATTTTAACAGTGAGAAACCTTATTCTTTTTTTTATATAGTATAAAAGCTCTTAAAAATCTCATAAATTAAACCATTAAACTTCACTCAGACTGATAAAACTTTTGACCATATCAAATAAATTTCTTTTTAATAAACTTCTTAAAAGTTGTCTTTGTTGTATATCTCTTATAGTACATCCCTTTCAATGGTAAAAATGAACTCACTTATGAGCTGACCCAAATATACACACACATATATCCTTTCTCTTGTGGTATAAAAAGCAAAAGTATGTACGCTTAAATTATGTCAAATATCTATTAACTCAATTCAACATCAATAAGTTACCTAAAGGTCTTAGAAATTATTTTAAGCTTGTATACCATAAAACATAACAAATTGAAATAAAATTGCTTCAAATATTACAAGTTTTCATTTAACTTTTACTATTTTTCCTATTTTTTCTCCCAATCTAAATTTAGCCCTTAAAGATTTCATCAACTGGCTTTGGAAATCACAAAGTCAGTTTAACTGACCAATTCATTGATATGGATATAACCTTTAAGTCTCTGACCAGGGTTGGAAACATTTTTCTAGGCCATTTTAGGTGTGTCATTATGATTTTTATTTGACCTTGGTGCCTGAGGGCTGGGGGCTGAGGAGGCCTGATTTTGTCCTGCCCTACCTACCTCGGAAGCCCTGTTGGCATAGTGGTCAAGTGCTATGGCTGCTAACCAAATGGTCAGCAGTTCGAATCCACCAGGCGCTCCTTGGAAACTGCATGGGACAGTTCCACTCTGTCCCTTAGGGTGGCTATGAGTTGGAATCTACTCGACAGCACTGGGTTTGGCTTTTTGGTTTCTACCTACCTTTTAAATCCAAGTAGAAGAAAAGATTAGGTCATTCTGATTCATTTACATATGTTTAAATTGACAGAGGTATTTTGAAAGGCTATCTACCCAGTAAATACCAAAGCTCTTTAGCAATTTTGTAAATGAATCCATCAATTCTTAGCTAGGGAGACTGGGGCCTGGAGAGAATAATCTCAATTCACTTACATATGTTTAAGTGCACCTAGGCATTTTGAAAGGCAAAAGATAACAATTTCTTTCTCTTTATCTCAGAGTAAACTTGGCAGGTCAGTTCTATTAGCCAAGGGATTTTTAACCCTATACTTCTTTCAGTTTTTGGAGCTTTTCTTTTAGCCTAATAGGAATTTATTTGTCTCATGCACTGCAGCCAAGAGTTTTCTCAGCTCTGGGAGATAACCTCTTTTTAAAATTTTAACACTCTGCCTGGAGTGTTCTCTGTATTGTGATTCAAATCCCAGTCTAGACTGAAAATCTGTTCTCACCATGTATCTCTCTTTCTCTTTTTTTTTAAGAAAACAAAAACAAAAACTTTAAGGCCACGGAGGGACTCTCAAGCTTATTTTCTCAGGCTATTCTCAAACTGAGACATATCTACAACCCACAGATAGGGTTGGTAATTCCTGGGATTACAGTCTTCTCAGGGGTGAACACAAAAAACCACCCTTTTCTACGTGGAAAAGAAAGAGAGAGGAAATAAAATAAAGAAAGAGGAGAGCAAAAAGAGCAGAGTGGATACTAAGATGAGAAAGAGGAGAAGAGTGTTCCAAAAAATCGCAGAGGGACTTCAACCCCCCAAGTCACCAATGGGGAGAGGGCCCCTTAATTAGGCGAGAGAGGGTCCAGTGGGCCACAACCCCTATTTCCCTCGTTGTTATGGTGTCTGGTCTTAGGACTGTGCTTGGCCACCCTCTTCTTGCCTAATTTCCTGAGACCAGTGGAACAACCTGGTTGAGCACGCTTACCTGAAGTTAGAGGCCTCTCCCATCCAGTTTCTGTTCCCGAGCTGAGGTGGGGACCCGGTGGGCTTTGTCCCAAGCCAGAACTGTGGTAGCTGCCCAAGACTACTTACCGATCAAATGAGATCAGGGCATGCCTTAAGGGGTATCAGGGGTCCGGATACTCACTGCCTGGGTTTCACAGTCAGCAGTCTCCTGTGGAAGTTGCCAGAATTTGTAACCAAACACCACTAGGGTTCTTGTCCTGTCTTATTAAAAAAAAAAATTATCCTATCGAAATAAGATGGACACTGATTGCAACGGAAACAGAAAGTGCTAAGTTTATTGTCTGCACATACAAGGAGCACCTGGGGTCTAGTGACCATAAGGCCACGTGCTTGATGACTACGGGGGCTAGGGAAGTTTTTGTTTCCAATGGCATCAGGGGGTTGGGTTTGGTACCGGGAACTTTCTGCCTTTAGCCCTCCCATGCCTATATTTGGGGGTCGGGGGGTCAGCTGAAGAATGGGATTTCAATCTGTAAAAAAAACAAGGTGTAATTAGGGCTAGTTAGTGGACAGGGCCACTACCTACCGTGACTTCCTGCTCAAAACAAGCTTGTGGTTAGCAAGACAAAGGGGGGGAAGGGGTGTGGATTGGGGTTTTCAATATGGGTGAGCAGCCTGTTTCACTTGGACCCCTGTTGCGGGTGGCTGGGTGACCTGAGTGGAGCCACCAGTCCTTAGGCCCCTGATGTGGGTAGGTGAGGACCCTGTATAATAGGCAAAGTGGTGTCAAATATCAAACACCCACCTCTCCACTGCACAGATCAAACAGTTGTAGTCTGCCAACAAGAGCCTATTCTCCTGAAATAGGCCCACACAGGTCCATGCAGGGGGAAAGGTATTCAAAGTCCATGGACCATTTATGCCTGGACAGGAGCTGCTTCTGTCCTGAGCTCCCCAGGTTAGTGGAGCTGTCAAATTATCTTTTCTCCCAGGTGCAGAATTATTCCTTCTCCAAGGCCGGGAGGATGGCTCCAGGTGCTCAACAGGGCCTATCACAGGCCCAAAGAAATCAACAGCCACAGAAGCTGGCTTGGGGGAGGGGTTGCGGTAAAATATACGCAAGTACTAGCTGTTACAAAGAGCACCATTCCTCTCTGGTTCCAGAAGTGTGAGTCGACTGGCTGCTTCTCCCTGAGGAAACTGTGGTCAAACACTGTTATCAGCCTACAGCGGTTGCTCCCGGGAATGGCACCTGAGGGTTCCCAGTGATTCAGGTCCTGCATCTCCTCTCCGCTTCTGAACCGACTCTCCCACCCCTGGCACTCACTTCACTTTCTAAGTCTGCCTTTGATGTTCAGGGCTCCTAAAAAAAAAAAAAAAACAAAAAAACTCCTAGCTTGTCATAAATATAATGGTTTCACTTGTTTTTTCAGGTTTTTGTTGTAAGAGGGTTCACAGGAAACGTCTGGCTATTCTGCCATCTTGGTCCCACCTCGTCGGAAATTATCAATGCCAAAAGAAGGGGAGAGGAAGCAAGGGAGTAGAGCAGCACATGGAGTACTGGCACAGGAGACACCTGTGGTGAAGGGTTTGAAGAGGGTACCCAGGCACTGGGCCATGTGAGTGAGGGACAGGTACCTGTGCCACTCTGGGTGGACTAGCCCTGGTCCCAGATTCCCCTCACAGATATGTCTGAGCTCAGCCCCAAGCAGCCTGCAGTCATGGCCTCAGTTGTGCCTTTATTGCCTACAACAAGGAGGGCTGCCATAGTAGACCAAGTGGCCCTGGAGGACCATGAAGAAGACATGGGGACTGTATACCATCCTGGACACAAGGATCTCAGCAGTAAGACGTGTTCCAGGTGATCTACTACCCATCTCCCAGGATCCCAGGGCTGCCCCTGTCCCTCGCCAGCTCCCACCCGCAGATTCTGGGATCCTTCCTCTTTCTCCTTTAGATTCCAGCACCGGGATCTGGATGCCCTCAGACCCTGCTCTCTGCTACCCAACCCCAGAGCATAAGAACTCTACAGTTCCGACCTCAAATCTCAGTTTTGGTGGTTGACCTAGGGGCTTGGAGGTCATAGGCAGGGGAGGCTCCACAGGTCATCACATGCTGGTGCTGAGCCAAGGCTTTGACCTGGGCAACAGGTGGAGGTTCTGGTACTAGGGCTCTGGCTCCTATGAAAGGACTTCCCTATTGACCACCCCGCCACCTGGCTGACCATCCATATACTCCTGGGGCACAGTATGCACCACAGACAGCAGGTGTACATGGCACTGCCTGTCTACTATGTGGGTGAGGCTGGACCAGGGCAGGGTGGCACCGAGGGGCCTGCTGGTTGTCGGTGGGGCTCAGGGACACAGCGTAATTAGTGAGACATTGTAGATGAAACCTCTGCTGGTGCAAATACACACAATTACACACCAGGGCTAAGTAACTCCTCCCCACCCCCAATTTAAAATTGCCAGATTAGCAGCAATTAAAAAATCAAGACACCCTACACCCTTCCAACAACACAGTATCCTTCCTTAAAGCCGTGGAAGTTCCTACCATCTGTGTGTGTCTTTAGGCTGTGAACACAGGTCAGAGAAGCCCTCACCTCACAGCAGGCTGCTCTAAGCCATTAGTTAAAATGCGATTCTATGGACTAGGCCTTGTTCACCTGTGAGAAGTGAAGAAAGGGGTGTATTCTGGGGAAGTTCAAGGTCTGTCAGTAGCTTTTTCGTTTCCTACTGGATTTCTGGGCTGAAATCTAGGAGTTCATTGATGCATGTTTCTTCTCTTCCTCTCAGAAATCAAAAGTCACAAGAGTGTAGATTCAGAAATTTCAAATTTATCTTAAAAGAAACTAGTCAGGGTTTCAACTCCAGCCATGGCAGATTGGACTGTTTCAGACCAACCCCCCCTCCAGGACAACTACAAAAGCTGATCAAGAGGTAAGAACATCCACTTGAAGGCACAGGAATTGCCAGGGCAGTGAGGACTTGGTAGAGACAGATTTAGACAGAAGAAATCCCAGGAGTGTGGGCCCAGTATTGGTAATATTCTCTCTTTCAAAGCACTTGTCAAGTTGAGTGGTAGCTGAGAGCCTGAGAAGCTGAGTAAGCCTTTTGGCAGATGCTACAGGAAGAGAGAGAAAAACTGAACTGTAGAATGCTACACAGAAATATAAATGAATGAATGAACTATCACTATGCACATACACATGGATGAATCCCAGCCAAAAAAAAAAAAAAAGTGAGCAAAAAAAGTCAGACACAGAAGAGCAGATATCAGATGATTCCATCAAACCAATTGATGAATTAAACCAAATCTGTTGCCATCAAGTCGATTCTGACCATATAGAACAGAGTAGAACTGCCCCATAGGGATTCCAAGGAGTGGCTGGTGGATTTGAACTGCAGATATTTTAGTAGCAGCCAAGCTTTTAACCACTGTGCCACCAGGGCTCTGTACTGGGCACAGGACCCAGGAGCTGCTTGCTTAACAAACCCAACCGCTGAGGCTGATACACATCTACGTTGAGAATTCCTGGTCTACATGCTTGCTACTAGAAGACTGGCAGCATCAACGTCAACCTTGTTACAAATACAGAGTCACATGCTCTCTCCAGACTTTCTGAATATTAACGAAATTTCCGGGTGATTCCTCTGCACACTACAGTTTAGCCTCCCTGATCTGTGTGCTTTTTTTTTTTTTATTTTTTTATAATTTTTATTTTGCTTTAACTTTACAAATCAGGTCAGTCTCTTACACAAAAACTATATATACCTTGCTACACACTCCCAATTACTCTCCCCCTAACGAGACAGCCTCCTCCCTCCCTCCACTCTCTCCTTTCGTGTCCATTTCGCCAGCTTCTAACCCCCTCCACCCTCTTATCTCCCTTTTGGGCAGGAGACGCCAACATAGTGTCAAGTGTCCACCTGAAAAAAGAAGCTCACTCCTCACCAGCATCCGTCTCCAACCCATTGTTCACTCCAATCCATGTCTGAACAGTTAGCTTTGGGAATGGTTCCTGTCCTGGGCCAACAGAAGGTCTGGGGGCCATGACCACCGGGGTCCTTCTAGTCTCAGTCAGAACATTAAGTCTGGTCTTTTTACGAGAATTTGGAGTCTGCATCCCACTGTTCTCCTGCTCCCTCAGGGGTTCTCTGTTGTGTTCCCTGTCAGGGCAGTCATCCGTTGTAGCTGGGCACCATCTAGTTCTTCTGGTCTCAGGATGATATAGTCTCTGGTTTATGTGGCCCTTTCTGTCTCTTGGGCTCGTAATTACCTTGTGTCCTTGGTGTTCTTCATTCTCCTGATCCAGGCAAGTTGAGACTCATTGATGCATTTTAGATGGCCACTCGGTAGCGTTTAAGACCCCAGACACCACTCTTCAAAGTGGGATGCAGAATGTTTTCTTAATAGATTTTATTATGCCAATTGACTTACATTTCCCTGAAACCATAGTCCCCAAACCCCTGCCCCTGTTATACTGGCCTTCGAAGCATTCAGTTTATTCAGGAAACTTCTTTGCTTTTGGCTTAGTCCAGTGGTGCTGACCTCCCCTGTATTGTGTGTTGTCTTTCCCTTCACTTAAAGTAGTTCTTAACTACTATCTAATTAGTGAATACCCCTCTCCCATCCTCCCTTCCTCCCCCCTCTCGTAACCACCAAAGAATGTTTTCTTCTCAGTTTAAACTATTTCTCAAGTTCTGTAATAGTGGTCTTTACAATATTTGTCCTTTTGCAACCGACTAATTTCACTCAGCATAATGCCTTCCAGGTTCCTCCGTGTTATGAAATGTTTCACAGATTCATCACTGGTCTTTATTGATGTATAGTATTCTTTTGTGTGAATGTACCATAATTTATTTATCCAGTCATTTGTTGATGGGCACCTTGGTTGCTTCCATCTTTTGGTATTGTAAACAGAGCTGCAATAAACATGGGTGTGCATATATCTGTTTGTGTAAAGGTCTTATTTCTCCAGATTTATCCTGAGGAGTGGGATTGCTGGATCTTATAGTAGTTCTATTTCTAGCTTTTTAAGAAAATGCCAAATTGATTTTCAGAGTGGTTGTACCATTTGACATTCCCGCCAGCAGTGTAGAAGTGTTCCAATCTCTCCACAGCCTCTCCAACATTTACTATTTTCTATTTTTTTGGATTAATGCCAGCCTTGTTGGAGTAAGATGAAATCTCATTGTAGTTTTGATCTGCATTTCTCTAATGGCTAATGATCGTGAGCATTTCCTCATGTATCTATTAGCTACCTGAATGTCTTCTTTAGTGAAGTGTCTGTTTATATCTTTTGTCCATTTTTAAATTGGGTTATTGGTCTTTATGTAGTTGAGTTTTTGCAGTATCACGTAGATTTTAGAGATCAGGTGCTGATCGGAAATGTATTAGCTAAAAATTTTTTCATACTCTGTAGATAGTGTTTTTACTCTTTTGGTGAAGTCTTTGGATGAGCATAGGTGTTTGATTTTTAGCAGCTCCCAGTTATCTAGTTTTTCTTCTGCATTGTTAATAATATTTTGTATACTGTTTATGCTGTGTATTAGGGCTCCTAATGTTGTCCCTATTTTTTCTTCCATGATCTTTATCGTTTTAGATTTTATATTTAGGTCTTTGACCCATTTTGAGCTCGTTTTTGTGCATGGAGTGAGGTATGGGTCTTGTTTCATTTTTTTGCAGATGGATATCCAGTTATGCCAGTACCTTTTGTTAAAAAGACTATCTTTTTCCCCATTTATCTGTTTTGGGGCCTTTGTCAAATATCAGCTGCTCATATGTGGATGTATTTATGTCTGGATTCTCAATTCTGTTCCATTCGTCTATGTATCTTTTGCTGTACCAGTACCAGGCTGTTTTGACTACTGTGGCGGTATAATAGGTTCTAAAATCAGGTAGAGCAAGGCCTTCCATTTTGTTCTTCTTCTTCAGTAATGCTTTACTTTTCTGGGGTCTCTTTTCCTTCCATATGAAGTTGGTGATTTCCTTCTCCATCTCATTAAAGAATGTCGTTGGAATTTGGATCAGAATTGCATTAAATGTACAGATCGCTTTTGGTAGAATAGACATTTTTATAATGTTAAATCTTCCTATCCATGATGAAGGTATGTTTCTCCACTTATGTAGATCTCTTTTAGTTTCTTGCAGAAGTGTACTGTAGTTTTCTTTGTATAAGTCTTTTACATCTCTCATAAGATTTATTCCTAAGTATTTTATCTTCTTGGAGGCTACCGTAAATCGTATTGATTTGGTGATTTCCTCTTGATGTTCTTTTTGTTGGTGTAGAGGAACCCAAGTGATTTTTGTATGTTTATCTTGTATTCCGATACTCTGCTGAACTCTTCTACTAGTTTCAGTAGTTTTCTGGAGGATTCCTTAGGGTTTTCTGTGTATAAGATCATGTTGTCTGCAAATGGAGATAATTTTACTTCTTCCTTGCCAATTTGGATGCCCTTTATTTCTTTGTCTAGCCTAATTGCTCTGGCTAAGATTTCTAGCACAATGTTGAATAAGAGTGGTGATAAAGGGCATCCTTGTCTGCTTCCTGATCTCAAACGAAATTCTTTCAGGCTCTCTCCATTTAGAATGATGTTGGCTGTTGACTTTGAATAAATGGCCTTTATTATGTTGAGGGATTTTCCATCTAGTCCTATTTTGTTGAGAGTTTTTATCATGAATGGGTGTTGAAGTTTATCAAATGCCTTTTCTGCATCAATTGATAAAATCATGTGATTCTTGTGTCTTGTTTTATATATGTGACGGATTATGTTAATTGTTTTTCTAATGTTGAACCTCCCTGCATACCTAGTATGAATTCCACTTGGTCGTGGTGAATTATTTTTTGGCATTTTGTTGAATTCTATTGGCTACAATTTTGTTGAGGATTTTGCATTTGAGTTCATGAGGGATATAGGTGTGTAATTTTCTTTTTTTGTAGTGTCTTTCTTTGGTTTTTGTATCAGGGACATGCTGGCTTCATAGAATGAGTTTGGGAGTATTCTGTCCTTTTCTAAGCTCTGGAATACATTTAGTAGTAGTGGTGTTAACTCTTCTCTGTAACTTTGGTAGGACTCTGCAGCAAAGCTGTCTGAGCTAGGGCTGGTTTTTTTTTTTTTTTTTTTTTACCTTTCCAATCTCTTCTTTTGTTATGGGTCTATTTAGTTGTTCTACCTTTGTTTGTGTTAGTTTGGGTAGGTATGTGTTTCTAGGAAATCATCCGTTTCTTCTAGGTTTTCAAATTTGTTATAGTACAATTTTTCAAAGTAATCTCATATGATTCTTTTAATTTCAGTTGGGTCTGCTGTAATATCGCCCATTTCATTTCTTATTTGGGTTATTTGCTTCCTCTCTTGTTTTTCTTTTGTCAGTTTGGCCAACAGTTTATCAATTTTGTTGACTTTTTTCAAAGAACCAGCTTTTGGTCTTGCTAATTCTTTCAGTTGTTTTCCTGTGTTGTATTTCATTTAGTTCTGCTCTAATTTTTATTGTTTGTTTTCTTCTGGTGCCTGAGGGTTTCTTTTGTTGCTCTCTTTCTATTTGTTCAAATTGTAGGGATAGTTCTTTGATTCTGGCCCTTTTTTCTTTTTGGATGTGTGCATTTATTGATATAAATTGGCCTCTGAGTACCGCTTTTGCTGTGACCCAAAGGTTCTGATAGGAAGTGTTTTCGTTCTCATTGGATTCTATGAATTTCTTTATTCCATCCTTAATGTCTTCTGTAATTCAGTCTTTTTTGTGCAGGATTTTGTTCGGTTTCCAAGTATTTGATTTCTTTTCCCAGCTTTTCCTGTTATTGATTTCCACTTTTATGGCCTTAAGGTCAGAGAAGGTGCTTTGTAATATTTGAATGTTTTGTATTCTGCTAAGGCTTCCTTTATGACCTAATACGTGGTCTCTTCTAGAGAATGTTCCATGTGCCCTAGAAAAGAAAGTATATGTGGTTGCTGTTGGGTGGAGTGTTCTGTATATGTCTACGAGGTCAAGTTGGTTGATTGTGGCATTTAGACCTTCCGTGTCTTTATTGAGCTTGTTTCTGGATGTCCTGTCCTTCACTGAAAGTGGTGTGTTGAAGTCTCCTACTGTTATTGTGGAGGTGTCCATCTCACTTTTCAATGCTGATAGAGTTTGTTTTATGTATCTTGCAGCCCTATCGTTGGGTGCATAAATATTTAATATGGTTATATCTTCTTTGTGTATTGTCCCTTTAATCATTATATAGTGTCCTTCCTTATCCTTTCTGATGGATTTAACTTTAAAGTCTATTTTGTCAGAAACTAATATTTCCACTTCTGCTCTTTTTTGATTGTTGTTTGCTTGATATATTTTTTTTCCATCTTTTGAGTTTTAGTTTGTTTGTGTCTCTAAGCCTAAGGTGTTTCTCTTGTAGGCAGCATATAGACGGCTCTTGGTTTTAATCCATTCTGCCACTCTCTGTCTCTTTATTGGTGTAATTAGTCCAATTTACATTCAGGGTAATTATGGATAGGTGTGAATTTAGTGCTATCATTTTGATGTCTTTTTTTGTGTGTTGACAGCTTCTTTTTCCCACTTGATTTTATGTGCTGAGTAGATTTTCTTTATATATTGTCCTTTCCTCATATTCGTTGTTGTTGATTTTGTTTCTGCTGAGTCTGTGTTTTTCCTTTGTATTTTATTTTGATGAGTAGGATAGTTTGTCTCCTTTGTGGTTACCTTATTATTTACCCTTATTTTTCTAAATTTATAACTAACTTTCATTTCTTTGTATCGCCATATCTTCCTCTCCATATGGAAGGTGTATGACTACAATTTCATAGTCCCTCTTTATTATTTTAATGTTGTCTTTTTTTATATAATAACATCGCTGTTACCCTGTGTTGGGCTTTTTTTTTTTAATCTTGCTTTTTTTTTTTTGTATTTCCCTGTCTGGGTTGATTTCTGGTTGCTCTGCTCAGTGTTCTAGTTTTGTGTTGATACCTGATATTATTAATTTTCTAACCAAAGAAATTTCTTTAGTATTTCTTGTAGTTTTGGTTTGGTTTTTACAAATTCCCTCAACTTGTGTTTATCCGGAAATGTCTTAATTTCACCTTCATATTTAAGAGACAGTTTTGCTGGATATATGATTCTTGGCAGGCAATTTTTTTCCTTCAATTTTTAAAATCTGTCATCGCATTGCCTTCTTGCCTGCATGGTTTCTGCCGAGTAGTTTGAGCTTAATTCTTATTGGCTTTCCCTTGTAGGTGACTTTTATTTTATCCCTTGCTGCTCTTATAATTGTCGCTTCATCTTTGGTTTGGGAAGCTTGATTTTAATATGTCTTGATGACTTTCTTTTAAGATCTACCTTATGTGGAGTTCGGTGAGCATCTTGGATAGATATCTTCTCATCTTTCAGGATATCAGGGAAGTTTTCTGCCAACAAATCCTCAACAATTTTCTCTGTATTTTCTGTTATCCCTCCCTGTTCTGGTACTCCAATCACTCGTAGGTTATTTCTCTTGATAGAGTCCCACATGATTCTTAAGGTTTCTTAATTTTTTCTAAAAATTCTTTTACCTGATTTTTCTTCAAATCTGTTAGTGTCAAGTGATTTATCTTCGAGTTCAGAAATTCTAGCTTCTACTTGCTCAATTCTGCTCCTCTTTCTATTGAGTTATCTAATTCTGTAATTTTATTGTTAATCTTCTGAATTTCTGATTGCTGTCTGTCTATGGAGTTTTTCAGCTTATTAAACTTTTCATTTTATTCCTGAATAATCTTTCTAATTTCTTCAGTGGCTTTATCTGTGTGTTCCTTGGCTTGGCTCCTCTCCCATGTGAAAAGTCTCTTCCTCCCCCATCCCTCAGTTCGTTTTCTAAGCTTGCCTTTAAAGCTCAGGGCTCCTAGCTTGTCACAAATATACTCGTTTCACTTGTTTTTGGGTCATTGTTGTAAAGAGGGCTCACCAGAAGCGACGGTCTATTCTGCCATCTCGCTTGTCTCAATCTGTGTGCTTTATAGACACAGTACCCGAACTCTCCAGTCTGCTTTTTGAGTGTGGTCTTATCAGACTGCTTAGCAATGGACAGTCCAGGGTTCAGTCTTTGTTCCTTTCTCTTCTGTAGGTATTCACTCCCTTGGTGAGTTCATCCATACTCGAAGCTTCAAATATAATTCATATTATATTTAATTTCCCAAATCTATCTTTCCGACCCAGGCTTTTCCCTTAAGTCTAGGCTCATATATCCAGCTGACTACTCAAAAAACTTACATTTCTAATAGACATCTCAGATATAACATTTCTGAAACTGCATGCTTGTGATGCCCCTGTCTCAAATATACTTCTTCCAGAGACTTCCCCATCTCTACTGACATCAGCTCGATCTTCCTATTTACACAGACCAAAAAAGTTGGTGTTCTCCTTGGTTCCTCTCTCTCATACTGCAAATTTTGTCCATTAGGAAATCCTATAACACCCAACTCCAAAATATATGCAGAATCCAATCACTTCCCACTATTTTCATTGCTCACACCCAGGCAAAGCAACCAACATCTCTAGCTGGAATGCAACACATGCTTCTCAGGTTTCCTACTGCCTTGCTTACCTGTTGTGTCTTGATTCTATTCTCAGCACAGAAGCCAGAGAGACCATTTCAAAAGAGGAGTCATGCCATATCTCTCTTTGGCTCAAAACTGTCTTGTAACTCCCCATCTCACTCAGTAGAAGTCAGAAGCCTTCCTTACACCCTCAGGCCCTACAGAATCTGGCAGCACTTCTAACCTCATCTCAATGACTCAGCTGCAGCTACACTGGGCTCCTCCCCGCTCCCAGAACACAGACACAGCCCTGTTCTGGTGTGTCTACACTTGATGTCACCCCGCCTGGAAAGATTATGCCAGATAATCATCATGGCTACTTCATTCATGTTCTTCAAATCTTTCCTCAAAGGTCACATTCTCAACAAACTCATGCCAGCCACCTGAGTTACAACAGCCATCTTCCCTCTTCCCACATTCCCCCACTCTGAGTCATCTTCCCATAGCACTTACCACTTTCTAATCTAAACACTTGTTTTATTTCTATGTTTCAAAGTAGTGGGTTTCTTTAAAGGTTTTTTCTGTCCTTGGGTTTGTAATTCTCTCAAAATGATTTTTGGGCCACAGTCTGCCAAATGATTGTTCTCTTTGTGCCTTGCAGTGATTGGTCTCTTTGCTAAAACCACATAAGTGGCTTGCAATTATTGTCTGTTTTGCTATCTGCATAAACAGCTTGCAATCAACTCAATAGGACTGGGTGGTTTACATCTACCCAGTAGGATTGGCTGGATTGGTAGGTGTCTTAGACTGAGTTCTCTCTATATATATTGAGAGTGACTTATATCAAGGAAACGGCTCATGAGGGTGTAGAAGCTGTAACATTTCAAGTCCATGGGTCAAGAAAAAGGCTTTTCCTGATTCACATAGCCACAGGGCCTGGCAAACACAAGATCTGCAGGCTGGAGAGCAGAGTTGTTGCTCACAGCCTGTGAAGATTGTGAAATCAACAAGATTGGCAGGCAGGGCCACAGGTAAACTGCTAGCTCAAGGCCAAAGAACCAGAGGTCAGACAAAAAGGAGCCAGCTTCAGGATCCAGAATGAGACCGAGAACCCCTGCCTGAACGTCCACCCACACTCCATGCAGGCCACACTGCCAAGGAAATTTCCCCTCAACTGATTGGCTACTCACAGTAGATGCCACCATGTGGGTGATCACATATCAGCTCTCAACAGGGAAGTGCTCACAACATTATATGACTGCCAAAACACTGAGAATCATGGCCCAGCCAAGTTGACACACATCACAGTAGGCATATGGAAAGCCATACTTTGAAATTAACAAGCAGTTTGTGTATAAAAGTAGGTAGTTTCACAGAAGTTTGTGGGCGGTCTCCTGATCAACAAGAGTTTAAAAAAGAGTGTGTCCTTGGGACCTGGGGTCCTTTACCTGAGAATCTCCTAGACACCTCCCAAAAGGAGTTATAATATGGGTAAAGGGCTAGAACACTGAGCTGATAACACTGAAGATGGAGAGGAAAAAACGGCCAAGCCAGTGGCAGAGAGACATAGAAGGAGTCCAGGGCAGAGCGGGTGGCAAAGGTCTTGCAGGTGCCCAGTAGCAGAGAGAGCAGTCAGAATTGGCCTACTGAGCAGATGGGGGCTGAGCTGGCTTGCCTTTGGCAGTGGCAGACTACCTGGTTGTGCTGAAAACGGTAACTCTAAGGCCAAGAAGTTGCCCTCAGAGGCTTGGGCATGCACTGTTCAGATTGTTGTTGGTAGATGATGTTGGGTCGATTTTCGATTCATAGTAACCCCATGTGACAGAGGAGAACTACCACCATAAGTTTTTTTTAGGCTGTAATCTTTACAGAAGCAGATCTTCGGGTCTTTTTCCCACAGAGCCTCGGAGTGGGTGCAAACCACCAACCTTTCAGTTGGCAGTCAATTACTTAACCGTTGAACCATCAGTGCTCCTTCACTGTACAGGTGTTACCTGCGAACAGTTTCGAATTAAGAGCTGTTGTAATGTTAGCTTAAGCCTGGTGCTGGCTCAGAGTTCTCCCCAAAGATGCTGGTTGAGAGTTAGACCAATAGCACCGGGGTCCAGTCCCAGCCAAGGAAAGCCACAGAGAGACAGTGCAGAGAAAGACAGAGAACAAACACAGTTATGCTGCACCTGACCTGAGCTGGCGACACACTTGCTTAGAGAAATACAGAGCTGGTAACACCTGATTCGCAGTATGACCACCCAGTCACACAAAAATGGACATGGGTAATTTGGGACGAGTAAATGGGCCCCCCTTTTAGACCTAAGCGTGTTCCTCTCCTACGATGCTAAATTGGGTACTCGTGGGGATAGAAGGGACCGGTTCAGTTCAAGTATGTTCCTATCATTTTTGGTTTGTTTTGTATAGATAGTAATGACAACTTTTGATTGCCAACAATTTGTAAAGTGTCTTTGTGTGTACGGCCCAATCAGATTGGACAACTGATTCCTTATACTAACAGTCTCATGATTGCTTAGAATTTAGAATACATTCTGGGTGTATGCAAACGGGTATGCGCACACGTAGGGCACAGGCCTGGTCCACACTCAGCTCCTCCACAGCATCCTCCTGTCCCCACTTGCGACAGAATCAGCATAGCAAAGAAGCAAATTCTGGAAGGCTCTCAGATCTTCCATTTATTTCCTCTCTCAAATTTTGAGTATTCCTCACCTTGAATTAACCCATCATCTGCACCTCTTGCCAAGAAATAGAAAAAAATTCATATCCAGATTCTAATTTCAATAGGGAAGCGAGAAGCTGCAACTCAGAGCAACACAAAGTTATGATAGGGATGGAGAAGTTCTAGCCTTTCCTTTGCTGGAACAGGAATGCTGATCAGGGAAAGGACACAAGTCAGTGTGGGGAGGGAGTCCTACTGAGCAGGGGTGGGCTAGTCTCCCCACATCCTCACATTACGCTGACAGGAACACAGATATATTCAGCCACCAGTTGCAGGAAGATAAGTCAGGGTTTCTTGAAGTCACAAAGTGAGATGTGAACACATCTTGTATCACTCAGTCCCACGCAAGGCAGGAGTCTCACGCTACAGAAGAAAAGAATCATTAACAAAACAGGTGAGTGACTCTAAATATTGATACGATGAACGACTCATCACAAGCTCAAAATGTCCAAGTCCCCATAACCCAGTCATTTCCTCCCTACCCCAACCCCTCCCAAACATCAGGCCCTCCAGAACTACACCTTTAGAATCTGTGAGAGGCACATCAGAGCCCTGGGCACTGTTACCACCTGGGGAAGAACAAAAACAGGATCTGGTCAGAGCCCACAGGAGGAGATGAGACTAAAGAAAGAATTATGTGGTGGTGCGGAGGGGCTAATGGGCTTCTGTCTACAATGTCCTAAGGGTCTGAACATAGTTCCTTTTTTTCCACCTGTCCAGGGAGGAGGTAGAGCCATAAGTTCTAGAGGAACCAGCTAGTCCTGGACCCCAGGGAAGTTTCCAGAACTGTGATTGTACACCCAGGACAGGGTCCAGAAACAAGGGTAAAGATGTGTGGGAACTGGACAAACCACCCTTCTGCAGGTCTGTCCTCAGCAGAGACCTTTCCCTCTGACCTATAACTGCTGAGAATCAGCTCCCATCACCAGAATTGTCAAGGTGAGAGGTTTCCACTTCATGTTTACACGTGCTTTACATAAGAATAACTGTTAACACCCAGGGTCCCAGATTGGGTAGGTGTGGGTATGTGGATGGTGTCTTCTATAGTGAGGCAGGACAGAAACAAACTCTTACCTGGGGTTTGAAAGCCACCAGTGGGATAAGAAAACTCAGACCCCAGCCCCTCCCCTACCTGAGCTCTTCTTTATCCAGATCACAACGCCAGTGACCACAGCTCCTAGGATAGCCAGGCCAGCAAAAATTCCCAGGATGGAAGTGGTGGGATGAGGAGGCACTTCTAGGAAGGGAAGGAAAGGCAAGGGAAGGAAGGGGAAGGGAAGGTGCCCTGACCTCTAGGTCTCAGCCCTGACCCTGCTGGAGGTGCCCCCTTAGAAGAGGCTTTGCCCTTGTCCCCTACTTACTCCATCTCAGGGTGAGGGGCTCAGGCAGCCCCTCGTGCTGCACACGGCACACATATCTCTGCTCCTTTCCAGAGGGTACTACCAGGGCGGCCCACTTCTGGAAGGTCCCGTCCCCCGCAGGCCTGGTCTCCACAAGCTCTGTGTCCTGGGTCTGGTCCTCTCCATCTCGCTGCCAGGTCAGTGTGATCTCCGCAGGGTAGAAGCCCAGGGCCCAGCACCTCAGTGTGACCTCACGGTCAGAGATGGGGTGGTGGGTCACATAAGCCTTTGGGGGATCTGAGTGGAAGGGTCAGAAAACTTAGGAACTTTCCATTGCCTCCATGGACCGCTTGAGCAGGGCTCACGTGACCATCCCGAGAATGAACAGGACAACTGGAGTGGGGAGATGGAGAGCAAAACCCAAACCCTAGTCTGCACCCAGGGGTGTAGAATAATCTCCTACTCCTTGGAAAGTTCTAGATTTGGGTGAGCTTAGGATAGTAGGCTCTGTGTCTTGAGGGGAAGAACAGGTGCTTCTGGTCCTGACCAGATAGACTCAGAAAAGCTGGAAGCAGACCTTCAAAGAGGTTGAATGTGGGGCGGAGAACAAGGCCTGAGAGAGAAAGTCCCCTGTAGTTCCCAAGGCCACTGACAGGCTCGATGGGAACTGCCAATCAGTTATTCCAAGAACCATCTCTCCCTCCATCCCCAGAGACTGGAGCCCTTAATTATCCCTAAGACCCTTCCTTAGCAGCCCTCTGGACAAGCCACTCTCTGGTGCAGGACCTGGAAACTCGGGTGGAATCGGGTCTCTCCCGACCCATTGGACGTGGGTATTCTGGCGCTGATGCCATTTTTCTCTCCTCCTTGTGTGACACCAGCTGGGGGAACAGTCCCAGGCTGAGAGGAAATCAGGGAGGCACCCCGTGGCCCCCCTTACCTGCTCGCAGCAGCGTCTCCTTCCCTTTCTCCAGGTATCTATGCAGCCACTCCAAACAGTCCTCCTCCAGGAAGGCTCTGACAATCTCCGCCTCGCCGGCCTCCTCCCACTCCCGCCGGGTGATCTGAGCCGCGGCGTCCGCCGCCGTCCAGGAGCGCAGGTCCTCGTTCAGGGCAATGTAATCGGTGCCATCGTAGGCCATCTGACGGTACCCGCGGAGGAAGCGCCCGTCCGACCTCACCTCGCAGGCAGACAGCGCCTGGATGGTATGAGAACCTGGCCGACCCCGTGGTCGGCCCAGCCAACTTAGCGGTTTCGGCCTAAAATGAAAACTCGAGCGAATCCCGGCGGCTCTTCCGGGTCGAGGGGCTGGGCGGGTCCGAAGGCCTCAGTGTGAAGTTGGGACCCGGATAATCGGGGCGACCGGTCTGTGGGGGCGAGGGGACCCGTGAGCTGCAACCCGGGCCCGGCGTCACTCACCGGAGGCGCTCTGGTTGTAGTAGCCGCGCAGGGTCCACAGGTCCACTCGCAAATCCTGTGCGACGCCCTTGGCTCTGCGCGTCAGCTCTTCCAAGTGCTCCTGCTCCTCCTGCTCCATCCACCACGTCCGCGGCTCCGCTCTGGGATTCGCGGCGTCGCTGTCAAAGCGTCCCAATTGCGTGTCGTCCACGTAGCCGACGGCGATGACGCGGGGCTCCCCGCCGCCGGGCCGGGACACGGCGGTGAAGAAATGGCTCAGGGAGTGGGAGCCTGGGGGCGGGAGCGGCTGAGACCACCGACCCTCTCCCTATGCGGCGCCCGGGTCCGGGATCCATGGGGGCTGGGGTGGGGGAGGAGCGGGAAGGGAGGGTGGGCGGACAAGGGGCGGTGGGAGGAGCAGGGCCAGGACACAGGGGTGGGAGAGGCTGGGGCCGGGGCGGGGGAAGGGGCCCTGGGAGGGCGTGGTGGTGAGGCAGCTTCCCCGGTGGTCCTGAGCTCCCGCTGGGCGGTCCCCTCTCTCCTCTTCTCTCCACAGAGGCCCTTTCCTTCCCAACCCCACGCTCACCCGCCTGGGTCTGGGTCAGGGCCAGGGACCCCGAGAGCAAGAAGAGGAGGATCTGGGACGCCATCACCATGATCACTAGAGTCTGGGGAGGCTGATTTCCAGTGGGCCCCTGGGGACCTTATAATCCCTAACTGAGGAGACACTGATTGGCTCCTGCAGAAACCAGACACTCAATGGGAGTGAGAACTGCTGTCGCGTCAGCTGTGGCTGGGCAGGAGGAACTGACATAGGTTGTGAGAGGGAGAAGTGAAACTCTGGGGAGACCAGGCATGGGAATCCCCAGTGCTTGGCTTTCTCACTCCAGTCGCCGCCCTCGGGGCCTGAGAGCCATGCCTGGGCACTAGGAGTTTGTCCTGACCCCTGTCCTCAGGTATGGGGCACTCTTTGTCACACTGGCTCCCTGAGTCCTACCCTGGGCTGTCAGAGGAAACCTGGGACAGAACCCCAGGCTGGGGCCAGCCCTATTCTTCTTCTTCCATCCTTGGAATGCCTTTCGCTGAACTGGACTCTCCACCTTCCACCTCTTGTTTCTCCCTGGCCACCCCTGGACTTCTGGAGAATAAAATTCACCCCCAAAGAATTTGATGCCAGAGAGTGAGCTCACCTTAGGAATGAAGGTAGAAGAACAGGGGCCTCCTCTTTAAACCTAGACGAGGTTGTGTCTGAAGACACCGGAGAGATATTCCCATAGAGACAAGTTTCCTTTTTATTAACAGCAGTGGCTAGCTCAACTCTGATAACCCCGAACCATCAGGAATTTAACCTGTAAGAGAAGGGATTTTGTCCATTCATGTATAAATGTGTCTGAAAGGCTCTGCAGTCAGGCTCACAAAGTTTTGAAGTTTGACTTTCCCAAACAATGTATCTATGACTCCTGGGTTAGTGTATATTAAAATTATCTTCATTCCATAGCTCTGAGTTTGTCTGAGTCCCACACCTATCTTCAGTACAAAGCAGCTCATAAAAGCACAATTTGTTACTGTATATTTTAACCAGAAGAGTGTAGGAACTTTAACCTCTTCAAAGCTGCAAGTATTCAACAGTCAAAATGCCTTCACCAGGGCACAGGCATTGACTGTGTTTATGAATTATTAACTTCTAAAGGATATAACAGAAAGGTTGGCACTCGGAGCCCACTCAGGGTCCCGGGGGGAAGAAGAGGCCTGTTGATCTATTTCCCTTAAGATTTCAGCCAAGAAAACCCTATGGAGCAGTTCTACTCTGTAACACGTGGGCTTTGGCATGGGTCAGTCCAAGACAACAAAAAGGGATGTCCATATTTTATTGGGACACTTGATATTGTTATTTTCTTTAACCTGGTTAACATGAAGAGGCAATTCATTTTTAGGTAGCCTCAAAGAATGTATTAAAGATCAAATGGAGAGAATACCCAGCTAGATCCTCAGGTATATATAATGTATTAATTAAAAATCTATAACACAACGTACTTAAGTTTGATAATGCCACTGCTTAGAATTCTTCGGCATCTTTTCTTGTCTCCTGCTTCTCCAGGCCTTTTCGCTGTCTCTCTCATACCTCAGGCCTTCTTCTCCCCGTTGGTCTCTACCACCCTCTCTCTTTTGTTTTTTGTCCCTTTTTTTTTCAATTGAACTTTTGATGTAGGTTTATAGAACAAACTAGCTTCTCATTAAATAGCTAGTACACATATTGTTGCATGACATTGGTTCACAACCCCACGACATGTCAACACTCTCCCTTCTCAACCTTGGGTTCCCTATGACCAGCTCTCCTGTCCCCTCCTGCCTTCTAGTCTTTGCCCCTGGGCTGATGTGTCCCTTAGTCTTTCTTTGTTTTATGGGCCTGTCTAATCTTTGGCTGAAGAGTTAACCTCACGAGTGACTTCATTACTGAGCTAAAAGGGTGTCCAGAGGCCAAAGTCTCAGGGTTCCTCTAATATATATAGACAAAGTCTCATCATCCTTGCTTCTAAAGAGCATTCTTGCTGTACTTCTTTCAAGACAGATTTGTTCATTCTTTTGCCAGTCCATGGTACATTCAATATTCTTTGCCAGCACCACAACTTGAAGGAGTCAATTCTTCTTTGGACTTCTTCACTGTCCAGCTTTCACCTGCATACGATGCGTTTGAAAAATACCATTGCACCTTAGTCCTCAAAGTGACATCTTTGGTTTTTAATACTTTAAAGAGGTCTTTTGCAGCAGATTTGCCCAAAGTAACTCATCATTTGATTTCTTGACTGCTGCTTCCATGGCTGTTGATTGTAGATTCAAGTCAAATGAAATCCTTGATGACTTCAATCTTTATCCTGATGTGCCTGTACATAGTAGGCATTTTTATTGAATGAATGACAAATATGATTGTAGAAAAATTTACTTGCATCACATAAAAATCAAAATGAAAAATATTAAATAAATTAGGAAAGATTTTATTTTATGCAACTAGTGTGCATGACAGTTGATAACTTCATTCAGTGGAGAAGGTGCTGTGTGCTTATCCGTGGCAGAGTTGAGCCTGTGTATTAGTTTTCTACTGCTGCAGAACAAAATACCACAAACTTAGTGGCTTAAAACACCACCCATTTATTTCTTCACAGGTCTGTAGGTCAGCTGTCCAGGCATGGTGCAGATGGATTCTTCAGACCAGGGTTTCAAAAACTTATGCTCTCATCTGGAGCTGGGATTTTCCTCCAAGCTCATACAGAGCTGTTGGCAGAAATCCGTTTCTTGCAGTTGTAGTGCTGAGGTTCTTATTTCCTTCTTGGATGTCAGCGAGGAGGTCCTTCCAATCGCAGTGGCCACCAGCTTTCCTTGCAATGTGACTCCCACCATCTTTAAGCTCATCGTCCAAAGCCTCCTCACATTGACCCCCTCTCACACTTTGAATCTCTTTGATCAGGAAGAGCCCAGTCCTTTTAAGGGCTCACCTGATTGCATACTCTCCCTGTCTAAGGCTGACTGATTTGGACCTTAATTACGTCTGCAAAACCTCTTCACAGCAGCACCTACGTTAATGTCTCAATAACTGGAAGAAGGTGAGCCCATATTTTTACAAAGATAATGTTCTGTGTATGTTTGCCAATGGCATCCCCCCACCATTCACTACAAACTATTTACTTGAACTTCCATTTCCAATTGTAACCAAATAAAACACAAAAGGAAGAACCAGGCCATGCTAAGCAGATTACAAGATGGCCTCCAATAATCACCCTCTGATTACTGTATTTTTCTACTCATTCTCTGTTTGTTTGCTGACCGTGCCCTCCACACCACCCCTCCCAGGTATTTTCATAAATGCACTACTGGAAACCCTGGTTGCACAGTAGTTAAGACCTCAAGTGCTAACCAAAAGGTCGGCAGTTTGAATCCACCAGGCGCTTCTCAGAAACTCTATGGGGCAGTTCTACTCTGACCTATAGGGTCGTATGAGTTGGAATTGACTCGTTGGCAGTGGCTTTGGTTTTTTATAGGAAAATACCTGATGGGTGGGAGTGCAGTTGGCAAACAGACATATAGCAGGCTTATGAAAATACCTGGGGAGGGGGTGCGGAGGGCACAGTTGGCAAGCAAACCGAGAATGCACAGAACAATAATCAGAGGGTGGTTATTGGAGGCCATCTTGTAACCTACTTAGCATGGCCTGGTTCTTCCTTTTGTGTTTTATTTGATTCCAATTGGAAATTGAATTTCAAGTAAACAGTTTGTAGTGAATGGTAATAAAATACTATCTGTCTATGGATCACTTTTATATGGCTTTTCTCACCATGATCTTGTAACTCCCACCAAATGATTGGGTGGCACTATGCTAATAAGGTGATTGTGGCCCACCAAGGGAGTTAGAAATTTTGCTAATAATGCAAATGAGGTGCATGGCACTTCTGTGGGTGTGGGACCATGCAAATAAGGTGTATGGAGCATATAGAGGGGATTGGTCAGTTTTGCCACCTTGCAAAGCTTCAAATGAGCCATCCCAGAGGCAGAAAGAGGGAACCTCACTACCACTAAGAAAGAAGAGCTGAGAACAGCTCATGTCCTTTGGACCCAGGATGCCTACACTGACTGCTAGACCCAGGAGACAGAGAGCTACAACACCAGAGATTGCACAAGACAGCAAGAAGTGGTGGGAAGCATAACAGAGAACCAGCAGCAGCAGAACCAGGGGACCAGCAGGAGACAGCACAGCGGGGTTCCCGGCCCTCAAAGCAAGAAAGCCGAATGCTTACAGGCTGTCCAAGTGGGGTGCCTCCAAACACTTGTTGGCAGAGCTAGTCTCGCCAACCCACGAAGCTAGAGAGCTCAGCGCCTTCGAGCCAAGGCTTACTGGTGAAGTGGGGTGCCTCTGGGCATTTATCAGTGGAACTAAAGAGTTTTCTAACACTTGCCGGAGCACGGCAGAGGCTGGCCAGCCCAAGAGGCCCAAGGGGCCGAGGGCCAGGGAGAGGCCTGCCTGTGGGCACAACCAAGAAGCTGTCCAGACTGAAGAACTGTATCCTGAGTCTTTCCTGATCCTGAATTGTAACCTGTTACTTGCCTAATAAACCCCCAAATCATGAGTATTGTCTGTAAGTCCTGTGTGGCCATTGCAATTATTGAGCCCAGCAGAGAAGTAGAGAGTGCCGTGGGACAGACGGCTGGTATCAGAATTGGTTAAAAAAGGTTGGAGAGAGGAGGTATGTCTGACTTTTGCCTTATTGGAATCAGCCTTGGGCTTTTGTTGCTGACGGTAATTCTCCTCTCTCCCATGAAGTTAGAGGACCTCGGATGCCATAGTGCCATTTATATACCCTACTTAGTCATGAACTTAATCTAAAGTCAAATAATGATACATTTAAAATCTTATAATAAGTGTAATGCAAACAGAAATGAAAGTACAGTAATTTACTCCCTTGGGTACTGCGTTAGCTATCTACTGCCACATAAGAAGTTACCCTGAACGCAGCTAAACACAACAAACATTTATCATCTCTCACAGTTTCCAAAGATCACGAATCTGGGCATGTTTTACCCAAGTGCTAGATGCTCAAGGGCCTCTCAAGCTGTCGTTTAGGTCTGCATCATCTGAAGGCTTGACTGGGGCTGGGGCATCCACATTGTGATATGGTGCATTTATATGGCTGTTGGGAGAAGCCTCAGTCGCTCCATGGCTGGTCCCATTAAGCCCCAGTTCTTAGCCACTGTGACCTTTCCATGGGACTGCTTATGATATAGCAGCTGGCTTCCTTCAGAGCAAGTGATCTGAGATAGGGACTAAGATGGAAATCAGTATGGTATCTCCTATACTCAGTCACACACCATCAGGTTGGCCTTACTCTATTTGTTAGAAATGATTAAGTTTGTTCTACACTTAAGAGGAATGAATTAAGCTCCACCTTTGGAAGGAAAGAGTATCAAAGAATTTACTTACATGTTAAAACCAAAATTATAATTAAGTATTGTTTCAGGATTTTGTAAATCAAACGCTTCTTTTGCCCAATTCTTATTTTTTAATGCTTCAACACTTCTCTTTTGGAAAGTAATGATTAAAAGTTTGAAACAGACAAGGGAGATACCCAAATATCTCTCATTTTTCTTGCAAATGCCTTTATTAATAATATCTTCTTAATTAAATCGCAATGATGTTGAGAACATGGAGTAGCTAGAACAAATAATTCCAAGACTTGGATGCCGTAATAATAATGACCCCCCGCCTTTCTGTACTTTAGGTGAAAGTTTACAGCACAAATTAGCTTCTCATTGAAGAATTTATACATACATCGTTTTATGACGCTGGCTGCAATCCACACGTTGTGTCAGCACTCTCCCCCTTTCCATCCCAGGTTCGCTGTCTCCGTTGGTCCAGTTTTCCTGTACCTTCCTGCCTTCTTGTCTTGCTTTTGGTCAGGATTTGCCCATTTGGTTTTGTATACTGGATTGAACTAAGAAGCATGTTCCTCATGCATGTTATTGTTTGTTTTCTAGGCCTGTCTAATCTTTGGCTGAAAAGTGAGCTTCAGGAGTGGTTTCAGTTTTGGGTTAGCGGGGTTTCCGGGGGCCAGAGTATCAGGAGTCCTTCCAGTCTCTGTCAGGCCAGTAAGCCTGGTCTTTTTGTGTGAGTTTGCATTTTTTTTCTACATTTTTCTCTCACTCTGTCTGAAACCCTGTATTATGATCACTTTCAGAGCAGTTGATGGTGGTAGCTGGGCACCATCTAGCTCTTCTGGGCTCAGGCTGGTTGAAGCTGTGGTTCATGTGGTCCTTTAGTCCTTTGGGCTAATATTCTCCTTGTGCCTTTGGTTTTCTTCATTCTCCTTTGCTGCAGACAGGATGAGACCAATAGATGTATCTTAGACAGCAGCTCACAGGTTTTTAAGACCCCAGTTGCTCCTCACCAAAGTAGGATGCAGAATATTTTCTTTATGAACTAGGTTATGCCAATTGACCTAGATGTCTCCCAAGACCATGGGCCCCAGCCCTCAGCCCCGATAGCTTGATCCCTCAAGGTGTTTGGGTATGTCTAGGAAGCTTTTACGACTTTCTCTTGGTCAAGTTGTGCTGACTCCCCGTGTATTGTTTTGTCTTTCCCTTCACCAAAGTTGACACTTGTCTACTATCTAGTTAGTGATATTCCCCCTCTACCCCTCCTCCCTATTAATCATCAAAGATTGTTTTTTTCTGTTTAAACCTTTTCTTGAGTTTTCGTAATAGTGGTTTTATACAGTATTTGTCCTTGTATGATTAACTTATTTCACTCAGCATAATGCCCCCCATATTCATCCATGTTGTGAGATGTTTGGTGGATTCATCATTGTACTTTATGATTGCCTAGTATTCCATTGTGTGTATGTATCATAATTTGTTTATCCATTCATCTGTTGATGAGAACTTAGGTTGTTTCCATTTTTTTGCTATTGTGAATAATGCTGCAATGAACGTGGGCATGCATATGTCTATTCGTTTGACAGCTCTTATTTCTCTAGGATATATTTTAGGTTGGGATTGATGGAACCTATGGTATTTCTATTTCTAGCTTTTCAAGGAGGTGCCATATCACTTTCCATAGTGGTTGTACCATTTTATATTCCGACCAGCAGTGCATAAGAGTTCCAATCTCCCCCAAAACCTCTCCAACATTTTTTTATTTTCATTAGTGCCAGTATTGTTGGGGTGAGATGGTATCTCATTGTAGTTTTGATTTCCATTTCTCTAATGACTAATGATCATGAGCATTTCCCCATGTGTCTGTTAGGTGCCTGAATGTCTTCTTTGGTGAAGTGTCTGTTTATATCCTTTGCCCATTTTTAAATCAGATTATTCGTCTTTTTGTTGTTGAGGTGTTGAAGTATTTTGTAGATTTTAGAGATTAGACCCTTGCCGGATATCTCAGAGCCAAAATGTTTTCCGTGTCTGTAGGTTCTCTTTTGACTGTTTTGGTGAAGTCTTTTGATAAGCATAAGTGTTTACTTTTTAGGAGTTCCCAGTTAACAAGTTTATCTTCTGGTTTTTGTGCATTATTAGTTATGGTTTGTATTATATTTATGCCATGTATTAGGGCCCCTAACATTGCCCCTATTTTTTCTTCTATGATCCTTATCTATTTAGATTTTGTATTTAGGTCTTTGTTCCATTCTGTGTTAGTTTTTGTGTATGGTGTGATGTATGGGTCCTGTTTCATTTTCTTTCTTTTTTTTTAATTGAACTTTAGATGAACAAACTAGTTTCTCATCACACGGTTAGTACACACATTGTTGTATGGCATTGGTTAACAACCCCACAGCATGTCCATACTTCCCTTTCTTAACCCTGGGTTCCCTATTACCAGCTTTCCTGTTCCCTCCTGCCCTCCAGTCCCCGCCTCAGGGCTGGTACACCCCTTCAGTCTTGCTTTGTTCCATGGGCCTGTTCAATCCTTGGCTGAAAGGTGAACCTCAAGAGTGACCTCATTGCTGAGCTGAAAGGGTGACCAGGGGCCATACTCTCTGGGTTTCTCCAGTCTTTGTCAGGCCAGCAAGTCTGGTCTTTCTTTTTGAGTTAGAATTTTGTTCTACATTTTTCTTCAGCTCTGTCTGGGACCCTCTATTGTGATCCCTTTCAGAGCAGTTGGTGGTGATGGCTGGGTACCATCTAGTTGTACCAGACTCAGTCTGGTGAAGGCCATGGTAGATATGGTCCATTAGTGCTCTGGACTAATCTTTCCCATGTTTCTTTAGTTTTCTTCATTCTTCCTTGCTCCTGAAGGGGTGAGACCAGTGGAATATCCTAGACGGCCACTCATAAGCTTTTAAGATGCCAGACACTATTCAACATAGTAGAATGGAGAACGTTTTCTTTATACACTCTGTTATGGTAATTAAGCTAGATGTTCCCTGAGACCATGGTCCTCACAATCCTCACCAAACACAACTCACCAGAGTAGAATGTAGAACATTTTCTTATACACTCTGTTATGCCATTTGAGCTAGATGTTATCTCAGACTGTGGTTCCCACAGCCCTCAGCCCAGCAACTCGGTCCCTTAGGAAGTTTGGATATGTCTATGAAGCTTCCATGACTTTGCCTTGTACAAGTTGTTCTGGCTTCCCCAGTATTGTATACTGTCTTACCCTTCACTATTGTATCTATTGCCTATTTAGTGTTTTTCCATCCCTACCCCTCCCCTCCCTCAAAACCATCAAAGATTGTTTCTTTTTGTGTGTAAACCTTTTCATGAGTTTTTATAGTAATGGCCTCATACAATATTTCTCCTTTTGTGATTGGGTTATTTCACTCAGTGTAATGCCCTCCATATTCACCTATGTTGTGAGATATTTTGCAGATTGTTATTTATAGGTATGTAGTACTCCATTGTGTATATGTACCATAGTTTGTTTATCCTTTCGTCTGTTGATGAGCACATTGGTTGTTTCCATCTTTTTGCTATTGTGAATAATACTGCAGTGAACATGGGTGTGCACATGTGTATTTGTGTGATGGCGGTTATTTCTCTAGGATATATTCCTAGGAATGGGATTGATGATCGTATGATAATCTATTTCTAGCTTCTTAAGGAAGCACCATATTGTTTTCCGTAGACTATTCCGTAGACTATTCCACATTTTCACCAAGAGTGCATAAACATTCCAATCTCCTCGCAACCTCTCCAATACTTACTATTTTCTTTTTTATGATCGGTGCCAGTAATGTCAGGGTGAGATGATATCTCAGTGTAGTTTTGATGTGCACTTCTCTAATGTCGAATAATCACCAGCATTTCCTCATGTGTCTTTTAGCTGCCTGAATGACTTCTTTGTTGAAGTGTCTTTTAATATCCTTAGCCTATTTTTTAATTGGATTTTCTTTTTGTTGTTGAGATGTTGCAGTATTTTACAGATTTAAGAGATTAGACACTTGTCGGATATGTCGTAGCCAAAATTTTTTTCCTAGTCTGTGGGTTCTCCTTTTACTCTTTTGGTGAAGTTTTTTGATGAGCAATGATGTTTAATTTTTAGGATCTCCCAGTAATTCAGTTTATCTTCTGGTGCTAGTGCACTGTTAGTTATGGTTTTAATCCAATTTACACTATATATTAAGGCCCCTAGATCGTCTCTATTTTTTCTTCCATAATCTTTATACTTTTAGGCTTTCTATATAAGTCTTTGATCCATTTTGAATTAGTTTTTGTGTATGGTGAGGGCTGGGTCCTCTTTAATTTTTTACAGACGGACTTTGAGTTTTGCCAGCACCAGTTGTACAAAGAGATTGTCTTTTCCACATTTAATGGGCTTTGGGCCTTTTTCAAAGATCTGCTGACCATAGGTGGTTGGATTTACACCTGGGTTCTCAATTCTGTTTCATTGATCTATGTGTCTGTCATTGTACCAGCACCAGGCTGTTCTGACTACCATGGCTGCATAATAGATTCTAACATCAGGTAGTGTGAGGCCTCCTACTTTGTTCTTTTTCAATAATGCTTTACTTATTGGGAGCCTCTTTCCTTTCTGGATGAAGTTAGTGAGTAGTTTTTCCATCACGTTAAAGAATGCTGCTGGTATTTGGATTGAGATTGCATTTTATCTGTAGGTGGCTTTGGGTTGAATTGACATTTCACAATGTTGAGTCTTCCTATCCATGAGCATGGTATGTTATTCCATTTTTGTAGGTCTCTTTTGGTTTCTTACAGTAGTGTTTTGTACTTTTCTAATGTATAGGTTTGTACATCCCTGGGGCAATTACAATTCACATTGTTTTTTTTCTTTTTTTGTTTTCTTGACTTTCTTTTTGAAGTTCTGTTTGTTGGTGTATAGGAATCCAACTGATTTTTGTATGTTGATCTTGTATCCTGCTATTCTGCTGAATCTTTCTATTAGTTCTAGTAGTTTTCTTGTGGAATCTTTGGGGTTTCCTATGTATAATATCATATTATCTGCAAACAGGGCTAGTTTTACTTCTTCCTTTCCAATTAAAAAAACAAAGCTCTTTGCCTTGAGGTCGATTCTGACTCATAGTGACCCATGGGACACAGTAGAACTGCCCCATAGGGTTTCCAAGGAGCATTCGGTAGATTTGAACTGCCCACCATTTGTTTAGAATCGAGCTCTTAACCACTGTGCCACTGTCCAATTTGTATGCCGTTTCTTTTTCTTGCGTTATTGCACTAGCCAGAACTTCCAGTACGCTGTTAAACAGGAGTGGCAATAATGGGCATCTTGTCTTTTCCTGTTCTCAGGGAGAACACTTTCAACATCTTTCCATTGGGAACGATGTTAGCAGTTGGCTTTGTCTAGAAGTCAGTTATTATGTTGGGGACTTTCCCTTTTATTCCTATTTTGCTGAGAGTTTTTATCAGGAATGGGTGTTGGATTTTATCAAATGCCATTCTTTGTTGATTGAGATGATCATGTGATTCTTTTCCTTCACTTTATTTATGTGATGGATTACATTGATTGATTTTCTAATGTCAAAACATTCTTGCATACCTAGTTTGAATCCCACTTGGTCGTGGTGTGTTATTTAGGCACTGAATTCTTGATAGACACCCTGCCAGTATAAGGAGAATTACCATCTGTACACTTAGATGTGTGTCTATCCTAATGGTTCCTTTACCTTTTCTGCCTAGGAGCTAAGGTGCTTGTCTTTCTCTGAACAATGTGGGATGATTTTATTTTGAAATTCAGAAAAAGGAGATCTAGGCCAAGGAAAAAGCCCAAATCACAAAAATGCATGACATGTTTGGAGAAAGGTGGGTGTTTAGGGGACGTTCAAAATCACTCCCACCCTCCAAAGCCACATCAACCAACACCAGATCTGAGCTCTTACCACATATCAGGCACTGGTCTTCCCAGTTTGTGTACTGTAACTCCAAGCATCATCATCAGGGCCCCATGGGATCGGTATAGCTTGTGAAGCACAGAAACATAGAGGAACTTACCCACAGCCACCAACCATTAATTAGGGGAACATGGAATCTGAAAGTGCATGTTCTTTATTCTAAAGCCCAAAGCAGTGGAACAGATTGTGCAAAGGTTGTTTGCACACAAATTAAGATTTAAAAAAAGTCATTTTTAACTAAAGGTTTAAATGATAGTCAACATGTGCATAAAAATTATTAGGGCTAAAGTTGCCATAATGGAATTCATAATTTATATTCAAAAAATGTTTCTATGTCCTCGAAAAACAAAACAAAACAACCTACTGCCGTCGAGTCAATTCTGACTCATAGCGACCATATAGGGCAGAGTAGAACTGCTCCATAGAGTTTCCAAGGAGTGCCTGGTGGATTTGAACTGCTGACCTTTTGGTTAGCAGCCATAGCACTTAACCACTATGCCACCAGGTTTTCCTATATGCTCAAATATCAATAGGAAATTAATGAAACTCCACTAGAAAAACAAGCAAAGCATATTAACACCAAATTCACAAAATCAAGAAAGAAATATTTCCAATTAATTCTGAAAATAACCAACTTCACTAGAGTGATGGTGTATCATTTTCCAGCCCAGATACCAATATATAGATTTTTATTACATCCCTACATAAACTAGTGAAATCCCAGAAGTGATATAAATGTCACTCACCAAGGATTTAGTTATATGCGTTGGAGCATATATTTAGCCATAAAATGAAATACTATGTGATTTTAAAGAAAAGATGACATAAATCTATATGCTTGTAAGTGGCAAGCTACCCATGTGGTAGTGTTGTATAAAAAAGATGTATAATTTCTATGATACGGTTTATATGAATATATTTTAATGTAAATACCTTAAAAAGTATACAAACACTAGAAGAATAGTTACTGGCAAGTGGAGGGTTGAATTAAGTAAGAGGAAACTAAAAAAACAAAACCTGTTGCCATCCAGTCTATTCTGACTCATGGTGACCCCATGTGTTACAGAGAACAGTCTGAAAGGGTTTTCTTGGCTGTAATCTTTACAGAAGCAGCTTGCCAGGCTTTTCTTCCCTGGAGCCACCAGACACAGTCTAATTTCCATTTTTATATCATGACTGAGAGTTTCTGGTGTCCACACCATACCTATTAACAGTTTCTTCCTTGTCATTCAGGGTCCCTCTGTCCAGCCATGTATGACGCATGATGCTTGCACTGAGAGAGTCACAACAATCTGGTTCCGCACATTCCCACCTGCCCTGAAGGGGAGCTGGGACACTGACACTAGAACAGCTGTGTGGATGACTGTCAGGACAGGGGCTAGGAATCAAAACCCAAAGAAGCCCATGAGAGGAGGAGATTATAAAATGATGCCTTGAGTGGTGCTGGACCCTGGAAAGGCTCCACTCACAGCAAAGAGAAGAGAGAACATCTTTGCCCAGGGAAAAAGGAAGCATGCCTCTGCCCATGTCTCTAGGAGAAGAAGGTGTAGCCTGAAAATCCTGAATCTCCCTCACACTTCTCCAAAGTTACCTGAGGCCATTTGCAAAGGAGGTATGCCCTGGAAGAAAAGATTAATAAGATATTCCGGGTATGAGATACTAAAGAATGAAAACACTACCATGGCCCCAGTGTGGTCTAAGCAATAGCAGATTGACACCACCTGGGAAGACAGAACTACTATCTGACCCAGCAATCCCAATCCTGGTTACATACCCAGAAGAATGAAGGCAGTCACACAAACAGGAACGTGTACACCAATGTCCATTGCAGCACATTTCACAATTGCCAAAAAGTGGAAACAACTGAAATGTCCCTTGTGAGATGAATGGATAAACAAAATGTGGTATATACTCAGAATGGAATACTACATAGCCATAAAGACAAATTAAGTCCTGATGCATGTCACAGCATGGATGAACATTGAAAACATCCTGCTGAGTGAAATACATCAGTCCCAAAACTAATACTGTAGAATCTCACTTAAACATGAAATAAAAAATTATATAGAAACCAAAGATTACCAGTGGTTAGAAAGGATGGGAGGGAGGGGGGAAGGGGAGTTTTTGCTTAAGGGGCAGTGAGTTTATGTTAATGGTGATAAAATGATTTAGAAGAGGGTATTGCGAGAATGGTTACACAACATGAAGAATGTAATGAATGTCACTGAAGTGTATAGGTAGAAATTGTTGAGCTGGTGTAAGTTTTATATATATAATCACCACAAGAAATAATGTTTAACTGAGACATCCCCGCAAAGTAGGCAACTACTAGGGGTGGCTCAGGAGAGGCTGGATCAGTCTCTTGGGCACTAGAAATTCTCTGTCTCTAACCTCGGAGCTGCTTCCACGGTGTGTCCAGTGTATAGGAATTCCACCTGCTGCATTATGATCCTTGCATTTTTCATATGAACCAAATACTTCAATAAACAACAATGAACAAAACCACTTGGAAGCTTGTTAGAAAAACAATCTCAGGCCCTTTTCCACACCTCTGGAGTCAGGATCTGCATTTTAACAAGCTCCCAGGGGGTCATGGTGCCCATCACAGTCTGAGAAGCGCTGCCCTGAAGGCCTGGAAGCACAAATAAGCTGATTCACTCTCCCTGACTCACACCTATGGGCTCCGGGAAGTGCCTGAGACCAGTAGTTTTCACACCTTAGCATAAAGGTCACCAAAGAGCTTGTTAGAGCACAGAGTCTTGGACTCCACCTCTAGATAGTCTGGTTGGGCATGAGGCAATGCCAAAAATGTGCCTTTCTGCTAATTTCCCAGGTGCTATAATGCTGCAGGTCAGTGGGTCTCACTTGGAGGACTGCTGGCCTGAGCCAATCAAAGGAGAGGGAATGAGTAGAGGCCTGACTCCCAGAAGGATTGGAAGTGATGTCTACAGGGCACATCCATGGCTGCCCATAACAGTTGGGCAAGATGATTTGATTGATGGTGTCAATCTCCCTTGTTCTAGGACCACAGGGCTTACTTGTTGAGTCCATGCACAAAGTGGCCTTGGGGTGTCAGGGATATAGAGGTGACAACCTGAGAAGGTTTGTGTCTCACCTATTACCTTCGAATTGATATCAACCTATAGTGACCCTATAAGACAGAGTAGAACTGTCCCCATCTGGTTTCCAAGGCTGTAATCTTTATGGAAGCCCGCTGCCACATCTTTCTGCCATGGAGCAGCTGGTGGGTTTGAACAACCAATTTTTTAGTTAACAGCCAAGCATTGAACCACTGCTCCACCAGGGCTATTTATGTGTCAAGGAACATGTACAGGTAGTCCCTGACTTATGATGGAGTTCCGTTCCTAGGACTCCATTGTAAGTCAGTTCTGACGTAAATCGAATACTTTATTTTTTAAAATAATTTTCATTATTCTTTTCTTTTATTAGTAGTATTCTTATAAATCCAATTTATTTGTTTTTTGGTGTTAGAAACATTACATATACACACATATATTTTAATATATACATCATAAAATGTTACACATGTCTATAAAAAGCAGACAGCACTGGCATACAACCCCACTTATAGGTGTTCCTGTATCATCTGTATTATCCCTGGGAATGGAGATGGCGTTTCTAGTCAGAAAATTAGTAAGAGTTTCTGTACGGTCTCTTCATACACTGTAAGTATATGTAGTGCATATTACCAAGAATAAAAAGAACAAAAAGAGAAATAAATAAAGTCGGTCATAAGCGCAGTTTGTCATAACTTGAAAACATTGAAAATTGGGGACTACCTCTATTTCAATGATAGAGACAGACAATATATAAATGTATTTATTATAATATTAACAATAACTGCCATGGAGAAAACTAGGCCAGGCTAGAAGATTGGTGGTGAAGGGGATGGCAGCAGCGATATTTCAGACAGGGTGGTTGGGGAAGGTCTTTCTGAAGATTTGACCTGTGGATAGTTGAGCAGAGGCCTACATAGCTGGGGAGGAGATAAGTGAATACCTGGGGAAGGGAGGTGTACTGGGGAGGGTCAGCAGGCACAGATTCCTTGAGACAGGACTGACCATGTCAAGAAGCCAGAGTTCATAGAGGTGAGAGATCTAGGCTGAGAGTGGTGGGTGAGGTCAGAGTAGTCACAGGGGCCACATCATGAGGGGCTTGTAGGAAATGAGGCTGTGATTTCATTGTGCCTGAGAAGGGAAGTCCCTGTGTTGTGCAATGGGTTAAGGTCCACCCAGAGGCACCTAGGAAGAAAGATATAGTGATGTACTTCCAAAAAATCAGCCATGGAGAAACCTATGGAGTACAGTTTTACTCTGACACATAAGGGGTTGCCATGAGTCAGAGTTGACTCAACGGCAACAGATTACTGGACGAGGAAGACACCAGTGCTGTGTGAGTTTCAGTGTTGGGGATATGTTGTAATTCACTTAGAAAAAGATCATGTCTGTTGTGTGAGTCATGGACAGCAGGGCATGAGGGTTGACAGGGGGTGGAGCTGGAAGGCCCCTCCAGTGTCCTGGTGTAGAGGCCATGGTTCTAGGAGAGAAGCTGGAGTAATGTGAGTACTGAAAGGATGTAATGCTCATGTATTTTTAAGACAGTGTTAGCAGTGATTCAGGAGCACTGGTCGTATAGTGGTTAAGCACTCAGCTACTAATGGAAAGACCAGCAGTTGGAACCCACAAGCTGCTCTATGGAAGAAAGATGCAGCAGTTAGCTTCCATAAAGATTAGCTTTGGAAACCATATGCGACAGTTCTACTCCGTCTTACTTAAGATGGCAAAGTAATCAGATGCTTCTGGTGATCCCTCTTACAACAAAGACCCAAAAAACAAATGAAATGATTATATATATCTGAGAAGCTAGGAGCCCTGAACATCAAAGGCAACATTAGGAAATCTGTCTTAGTGGCAGGGGGAGGGAGAGGTGGCTCAGAAACAGTGAGGAATTGCCAGACCTAACACGGAGGAAACCAGTGCCACACAGGCACATTCTCCTGGAATGACTGTGGCAGGGCTGGCTGTAGCACTGGGGTGTGGTTTCCTCAGGGAGAGAGAGCAAGCCGCACAGTCTACTCACACACCCAGAACAAGTGAAGAGCAGAGCTCTTGGCAAAAGCGAAGTACTTGCATTTATTTTACCATGCCCCAGCCCCAAAGCCTGCTTCAGTGGTTGCAGATTCCCCTGCGCCAAGGAGAGGTTTTGCTGCACTTCCAGAGCCATTCTCCTGCCTTGAAAAAGGAATAAATTAACAATTGGGGGAAAAGATACTCTGCCAGCTCCACTAAGCTGGGGAGCTCAGGACAGAAGTGGCTCCTGTCCAGGCACAAATGGTTCATGGACTTTGAATACTTTTATCCCACTATGGACCTGAGTGGAGCCATTTTAGGAGATTAGGCCCTTGTTGGTAGACTGCAATGCTGTGTGTACTTGAGAACTGACTTCAACTGTTTCAGCTGTGTGGTGGAGAGGTGGGTTTTTGAAGTTTGACACTGCTTTGCATATTAAACAGGGTCCTCAGCTACTCACATCAGGGGCCTGAGGTCTGACGGCTCCACCAACGTCACCTAGGTACCCCCAACAGGGGTCCAAGAATAAATATTGCCTCCCAGTCCTTACAACCAAAACCATTTGGTGCCCATGGTCCGGCTGCAGAACCCACTCACCTGCACACTCTAGGGAATGGGAACATGCTTTCTTCACAGACACTCATGATGGTTGTCAGCCCCCTGCTTTTTCAGAACCTGACCCCCTGAAGCAACCAGATATCTGTGCCTACACCAATCACCCTGCCTCTCTAAGATTGTAGGACAGAGTCTGTACCACACACTTGATAACCATCTACCTGGACTCCTGAGCTGAATCCATACAAGAAACATGAATGGATTCCTAAGCTCATATACCTGGTAATAGCTCTAGCCATCTGGTGACAGGACATTAGTGCTTCAAAGGCACAAATAGTCAAACTAGCTCACTCAAGCAGCCTACTTGAACATATTGAAACAGAAGAAAGCTAGAAGCTAAGATATAGTAAACAAACATAAAATGATACAATAGCTTATAGATGGCTTGGAGACAACAGTCAATATCAAATCACACAAAGAACCAGACCATGATCACTTCAACAAGCTCTCAAAACAAACAGTTAAGGAATCTTCTGGATGAAGATGTTTTCCTGGAATTACCAGATGTAATACAAAGAACTTTTCAAGACATTGGGAACGAGTTAAGGAAAACACTGAACAAGCCAATGAACACACAGATAAAGCAGTTAAGATTTTAAAAAGTTTATTTAAGAACATAAGGGAAAATCTAATAGGCTCCGAGAATCCATAGAGAGGCACCAATCAGAAATTCAGAAGATGAACAGTAAAATTACAGAATTAGACAACTCAATAGAAATTCAGAGGAGCAGAATTGAGGAACTGAAAGGTAGAGATAATGAGTATGAAGATAAAACACTTGGCACCAATATATTCAAATAAAAGTCAGATAAAAGAATTAAAAAAAAATGAAGAAAGCCTAAGAATCATGTGGTACTCTGTCAAAAGAAATAAACTGTGAGTGATTGGAGTACCAGAACCGGGAGGGATAACAGAAAATACAGAGAGAATTGTTGAAGGTTTGTTGGCAGAAAAGTTCTGTGATACCGTGAAAGATGAGACGATATCTACCCAAGATGCTCATTGAAGCCCACAAAAGGTAGATCTCAAAAGAAAGTCACCAAGACATATTATAATCAAATTTGCCAAAACAAAATGTACAGAGGGGATTTTAATAGTGGCTAGAGTGAAATGAAAAATCACCTACAAAGGAGAGTCAATAAGAATAAGTTTGGACTATTTGGCAGAAACCACCCAGGTAAGAAGGCAATGGGATAATTTATATAAAGTGTTGAAGGAAAACCATTGCCAGCCAAGAATCATATATCCAGCAAAACTGTCCCTCAAATATGAAGGCAAAATTAGGACATTTCCAGATAAACAGAAGTTTAGGGAATTTGTAAAAACCAAACCAAAACTGCAAGAAATACTAAGGGGAGTTCTCTGGTTACAATATCAATAATATCAGATATCAACCCAAGACTAGACCACAGGACAGAGCAAGCAGATATCAATCCAGATAGGGAAATCGCAAAAATAAATCAAGATAAAAAGCACTGAAAACAAGGAAACAGTGATGTCATTATGTAAAAGATGATAACATTAAGTCAATAAAAAGGGACTAAAAAATGTAGTTATAGATCTTTCATATGGAGAGGAAGTCAAGGTGATATGAAGAAATAAAAGTTAAATTTAAACATAGAAAAATAAGGGCAAATATTTAGGTAACCACAAAGGATATTCACAATCCTACACATCAAAATAAAATAAAGAAAAACATACTCATCAAAACCAAAATCAAGAACAAAAAATAAGAAGAAAGGAGAATATACAGAGATAAACTACTCAGCACAAAAAAAAATTAAGTGGAAAAAACAATCTCAACCACCCACAAAGACATCAAAATGACAGCACTAAATGCATTAACCTATCCATAATTACGCTAAATGTAAATGGATTAATGCACCAATAAACAGACAGAGAATGGCAAGGTGGTTAAAACAAACACAATCTGCATATATGCTGCCTACAAGAGACACACCTAAGACTTAAAGACACAAACAAAAACTCAAAGGATGAAAAAAAATATATATGTCAAGCAAACAATAATAAAAAAAAAGTAGAAGTGGTAACATTAATTCCCGACAAAACAGACTTTTAAGTTAAATCCACCACAAAGGATAAGGAAGCACACTACATAATGATTAAAGGGACAATATAGCAGGAGGATATAACCATATTAAATACTTACGCACCCAATGGCAGGGCTTCAAGATACATAAAACAAACTCCAACAGCATTGAACAGTGACATGGACAGCTCCATGATAACAATAGGAGACTTCAACATACCATTTCCAGTGAAAGGCAGAACATCCAGAAAGAAGCTCAATAACGACACAGAAGATCTAAATGCCACAATCATCCAAATTGCCCTGGTAGACATATAGAGAACACCCCACAAAACAGCAGCCAAGTGTACTTTCTTTTCCAAAGCACATGGAACATTCTCTAGAACAGGCCACATATTAGGTGATAAAGCAAGACTTTTCAGAATCCAAAACATTGAAATATTACAAAGCATCTTCTCTGACCACAAAAAAAAAAAAAACCAAACCCAGTGCCATCAAGTCGATTCTGACTCATAGCGACCCTATAAGACAGAGTAGAACTGCCTGATAGGGTTTCCAAGGAGCGCCTGGCAGATTCAGACTGCTGAGCTCTTGGTTTGCAGCCCTAACACTTAACCATTATGCCATCAGGGTTTCCTCTCTGACCATAAGGACATAAAAGTAGAATCAATAACAGGAAAAGCAGGGAAAAGAAATCAAACACTTGGTAACTGAACAAAACCCTGCTCAAAAAAAAAAACAACTGGGTTATAGAAAATGCTAAGGATGGAATAAAGAAATTCCTAGAATCCAATGAGAATGAAAACAGTTTCTATCAGAACATTTGGGACATAGCTAAAGCAGTGCTAAGAGGTCAATTAATAGCAATAAATGCACATGTACACAAGAAGAAAGGTACAAAATCAAAGAATTATCCCTACAACTTGAACAAATAGAAGAAGAACAACAAAAGAAACTCATAGGCACCAGAAGAAAGCAAATAATAAAAATTAGAGCAGAATTAAATGAAAGAGAACAGAAAAACAATTGAAGGAGTTAACAAGACCAAAGGCTGGTTCTTTAAAAAAATCAACAAAATTGATAAACCATTGGCTAAACCAACAAAACAGAAACAGCAGAGGAAGCAAATAACCCAAATAAGAAATGAGAGGGGTGATATTATAACAGACCCAACTGAAAATTAAAAGAATTATATCAAACTACTATGAAAAATTGTACACTAACAAATTTGAAAACCTAGAGGAAATGGATGAATTTCTAGAAACACACTTACTTGTTAAACTAACACGAACAGAGGTAGAACAACTAAATAAATCCATAAAGAAAGAAGAGATTGAAAAGGTAATTTAAAAACTCCCAACAACAGCAACAAAAAAAGCCCTGGCCCAGACAGATTCACAGAAGAGTTCTACCAAAATCTCAGAGAAAAGTTAACATCAGTACTACTAAAGGTATTTCAGAGCATAGAAAAGGATGGAATATTCCCAGACTCATTCTATGAAGCCGGCATATCCCTGATATCAAAACCAGGTAAAGACACCACACAAAAAAAGAAAATTATACACCTATATCCCTCGTGAATTCAGATGCAAAAAACCTCAACAAAATTCTAGCCAACAGAATTCCACAATATATCAAAAAAATAATTCACCATGACCACATCAGATTCATATCAGATGTGCAGGGATGGTTCAACATCAGAAAAACGATCAATGTAATCCATCATGTAAATAACACAAAAGACAAGAACCACATGATCTTATTAACTGTTGCAGAAAAGGCATCTGACAAAGTCCAACACTAATTCATGATAAAAACTTTCAGCAAATTAGGAATAGGAGGGAAATTCCTCAGCAAAATAAAGGGCATTTATACAAAGTCAACAGACAACATCATCCTAAATGGAGAGAGTCTGAAAGCATTCCCCTTGAGAACAGGGACCAGACAAGGATGCCCTTTATCACCACTCATATTCAACATTGTGTTGGAGGTCCTACAAGAGCAATTAGGCTTGTTAAAGAAATAGAGGGCATCCAGACTGGCAAGGAAGAAGTAAAAGTATCTCTATTTGCAGATGACATGATCTTATACACAGAAAATCCTAAAGAATCCTCAAGAAAACTAATGAAACTAATAAAAGAGTTCAGCAGAGGATCACGATACAAGATAAATACACAAAAATCAGAGGAATTCCTCTACACCAACCAAGAGATCATTGAAGAGGAAATCACCAAATCAATACCATTTACAGTAGCCCCAAGAAGATAAAATACTTAGGAATAAATCTTACCTGAGATATAAAAGACCTATACAAAGAAAACTACAAGACACTACTGCAAGAAACCAAAAGAGACCTACATAAGTGGAAAAACATTCCTTGCTCATGGATAGGAAGACTCAATATTGTAAAAATGTCTATACTACCAAAAGTGATCTATAGATACAATGCAATTCCAATCCAAATTCCAACAACATTTTTTAATGAGATGAAGGAACTAATCACCAACTTCATATGGAAGGGAAAGAGGTTCCACATATATAAAGCATAACTGAAAAAGAAGAACAAAGTGGGAGGCCCCAGACTACCTGATTTGAGAACCTATTTATACAACCACAGTAGTCAAAACAGCCTGGTACTGGTACCAAAACAGACACGTAGACCAGTGAAATAGAATTGAGAACCCAGACATAAATTCAACCACATATGAGCAGCTGATATATGACAAAGCCCCAAGGTCAGTTCAATTGGGTAAAGAAAGTCTTTTTAACAAATGGTGCTGGCCTAACTGGATGTCCATCTGCAAAAAAATGAAACAAGACCCATACCTCACACCATGCACAAAAACAAGCTCAAAATGGATCAAAGACCTAAATATAAAATCTAAAAAGATAAAGATCATGGAAGAAAAAATAGGGGCAACATTAGGAGCCCTAATACATAGCATAAACAGTATACAAAACATTATAAACAATGCAGAAACACCAGAAGAGAAACTAGAACTAGAAGTACCATACGATCCAGCAATCCCGCTCCTTGGAATACATCCTACAGAAATAAGCGTTTACACAAAAAGATATAAAATAGAAAATGATACTGGTGAGGAGCGAGCTTCTTGGCTCAAGTAGATACATGAGGCTTTGTGGGCAGCTTCTGGCAGGAGGGGAGATGAGAAGGCGGAGAGGGACAGAAGCTGGCTAAATGGACACAGGGAATACAGGGTGGAGAGAAGGAGTGTGCTGTCTCATTAGGGGGAGAGCAACTAGGAGTACATAGCAAGGTGTATATAAATTTTTGTATGAGAGACTGACTTGATTTGTAAACTTTCACTTAAAGCACAGTAAAAAAAAATTATTTTTAAAGGATTTGAAATTGGATGGCAGCCAGTTTTTTTTTCTTCTTTTTTAAAGCAGTAATTCAATGGAGAACCACACATTTATTTATTTACCTTAAGTCACTGTTGTTTGGAGGTGACTTATTATACCAGTCCATTATAATAAATATAGAAGAATTATTTAAAAATCAACACCAAGGAAAATAGAAAATTTAAATATTAACACTAGGGTAAAACCAGAACCCTACTGGACAAGTTGGAATATCTGAAACATTTACTATAAATAATATTTACCTAGCTTTTCAGATCTTCAGTCCTTCAAGGGAGCTCAGTCCCTGCAGAGCAGAAAAGAGCTGGGCAGCCCTGGAGCCCAGCCATGCCACCCTGGGTTATACAAGCAGGGGCGCTGGCTGGTTTTGGGTTTCTTTCTGGACCCAGCTGGGGTGACTAAACTCAGTGCAGAGCCTGGCATCCCACTCCCCTATGCTCATGAGTCAGGGGTCAGATGGTGAGAGTGGAAGGAGAAAAAGAAGTTTACGGGACAGAGTGGAGGGGGCTGGAGGCAGGCAGGGAGAGGGCTTCTTACTGCGGTGGAGCTTGGAGTTTGGTGGGAGAGGGGAAGCCTGGCCAGATTGTGTCCCTGAGCCCAGAATCCGAGCCTTCAGAGAAAGGGAGATTTGGCTCCATCTCTCGTTGCAATCATATCTAAATTCTTTCGGACAAACGCAGCTCATTATTATTATTATTGTTAAAGTATTGAAAGTGTGCGGAGGAGTGAGCTGCTTGAGAGTTTGCTGCAGCCCCAGTGCCTAGGAAATCCCTGAGAAGGGCAGAGGTGCTGTGGTGGGGGGAAGGGGCTGGCAGGGGCAGAGGGGTGCATTTGCCCTGGGGGTGCAGATCTGAGGGGGTGCCAGATGAGACTGTGGAGCAAATCACCACTTGGTGGTGGGAGGAATCACCCCCCCCTGCCCTTTCGGAAAGGCCTACAGAGAATTGCATCCCTTCCTCCCACTGTCCCTGTCCCCTGCACCCCCTGGTCAACCAATCACCCTCTCCTCCACCCTTCTGGAAGACAAGGTGGGCAGGGGCTGGGAGCGGTTGCTCTTTGGAGCTGGTTATGCTCCACAGGACTCTGGGGAAGGGTAGTCATCATGGAGGACAGGGCTCAGGACTAGCTGTTAGAGGTGCTGGGTACCACCTCCCTCTCTGCCCCTCACTATCCTGTGTCCTCTGGCAATCCAAACAGTCTCTGGGATAATGAGTTTTTCTTATCTGTAAAATGGGGATAGACAGGACCCTCTATCCCTATTGTCCAGCAAGTGATAGGCCTAGGTCCAAACCAAGGGATTGTGATTCAGAAGATTTTGGCTGTAGCCTTTGCTTAAGGGTATGAAAAGCCCCCAGATGGTTCTAATAAACAACCACCATTGAGGACCACTGGGTAGACGTTCCAAACACCAGGAGATGTGTATGGGGATAAGGCAGAGCTTTCAGTAGAAAAAAAAAAAAAAAAGGAAGGCAGCCTTAAAAAAAAAAAAAGAAGTCAGCCTTAGGATGACTTATTGTCTTAGGCTGGGTAATGTAGAGAAGTAAAGTGTATAAATGTACTTATATATAAAAAAAAATAGAGAGAGATTTATATCAAGGAAATGGCTCACATGGTTGTAGAGGCTGAAATGTCCCATGTCTGGGGGTCAAAATAGAGGATTCTCCTGAGTTGTGTAGCCACAGGGGTGAGGAACCCAAGATGGGCATGTCAGAGAGCAGGACTCTTGCTGACAGGCTGCAAAAATCAATGAATCTCAATATCGGCAGGCAAGACTGCAGGTAAGCCTCTAGCTCAAGTCCTAAGAACCTGAGGTTAAATGAACAGGAGCCAGCTGCGGGATCCAGCAGAAGCAAAAAGCCCCCAAGCCTTGCCAGAATGTCTGCTTATATTCAATTCAGGCCACACACCCAAGGAAACTGCCTCTCAACTGATTGGCTACTTACAGCAGATGCTATCATGGGGGTGATCACATATCAAATCTCAACAGAAAAGTGATCACAACATTGTATGACTGCCAAAACACTGAGAATCAGGGCTTAGCCAAGTTTACGCACAATCTTAACCATCACGCGTATTAAGATACAATTGACAAATGATAAAATTTATCTTTTATAAAATCACACTTTACACTGTACAATTCAATGCTTTTTTAGTATATTCGTAGGGCCTGCACCCATCAACACTCTCTAATCAGGACAATCTTTGAGGATACGGGGAGGTCTGATGATGGGTCAGAAGGCAGAGGTGAGGATATTCCACAAGTGGAAGACTGCTTGAGCAGTGGTATCCTGGTGGGTCAGGGTGAAATTGAGAGAGTCAATTTTGACAGCAGTCTAGGAGAAATGAGGAGTGATGCCAGAGGACAAGTTGGTGCTTCCCAAGGTGGAGCAGAAGCTTATAGGTTAAATTTAGCAGATGGGGAGCTATAGATGGCTTTTGGAGATTAAATTTACCAGATGGGGAGCTGTAGATGGCTTTTGGGCATTGAGGTTTCACTGGGTACAGGCATGGTGTTTAGGAGCCTGTGCAGTATTCTAGGCTGAAGCGAGATGAAAGCCTGTCCTATAATGGGGGCAGTGGGATTGGAAACATAGTGGAGGAGCTGCATTTGAGCATATGGGAGGCAGGAGAGAAGGGGTTTCAGAAGGGACCAAGGATGGTGATCCTGCTGAGAGCAATAGGGGAGGGAGAGGCTGGCATGGAAGGGAGGCAGAGTTTCTCTGTAGGCTTGTTGGGTTTGAGGGCAGTGGTCCCTGGAGACGCAGATGTCCTGAAGGCAGACTGGAAACAGAGCCTGCAGAGAGGCTGGTGTTGGAGTGGACCATGAGGAGTCACCTCACTGGGCTTGTGATCGCCATGGGCTGCATAGCAAGGTGGCCCTGTTCCAGCGCAGACACTTCTAGGATGTGGCCTGAAGCAAGGCATCCTGGCTGGACCTGGGAGTCATTGGGAGAAGAAGGAGAGGATTATAATGACTGAAATGTCTAAGGGAGTTTAGGGTGTTACTGAGTCAACTGTGGAAGGTGCTTCTGTAGGCAGAGGTGGCTGAAATCTGAAAATAGGGGTCAGGGGTGACGTGGCCAGTCAGGCTGTGCATGGCGGAGGTTGGATGTGTCGGGAGAATGACTGTGCAGTGGTCTCTGTTGAAGTTTGTTCTCGATAGGAGAGCAAACATGAGGCATCCAGGTGGGGTGGCCAGGTAAAAAGAGCCTGGGGACACCAGTGCTGCTCTGTAGGCGGGGAGTTGCCTTTTCCAGGAAGTCAGGGACTGATAACCTAATAAGCAAGGTAAGCACATGCTTGGGGTATCAACAAAATAGGGGCACCAGTTGTCCAAAGCAAAGACCCACAGATGCCAGGCAGACAAGACACAAGGAAAAGTGAGTGTCACGGTGGTACTGGCACGGCACTAAATGAAACTGATAGCAGCTCCAGTGCGTGAGAATGGGCGGACCTAAAAAGAAATTCACACAGGGCCTTGAGGGTGCCCACATGCAAAGTTGTTTAAGGTATGAGGTCCCCACCACTTCACCACCTTTGTTGACATCTGTCTCCTACAGTCCCCTCCCAGGTAATTGAAACTCCTTATCTGATTGGGTCTTTTAGGAGTATACTCTTTCTTTCTAATAGACAAGAGGTGGTGGCGGGCTGTCTAGTCTAACTCTTGCTACATTTACCCAATATGTAGCTGGATCCAAATGAGTGGTTACTGGGCTGGGCAGATTATATTAATAGCCAGGTCTCTGATTTATTTTGAGACAATGACCTTGTGTGTCCAAGTCAGCTAATCCAGTAACTCCAGCCAGCAGGGCCAGCAATGCTCTGTGACATGATCTAAACACCAGGGTATGCTCTTGCTCCTGTCCTGGTAAACAACCAAGAGGAGCTCCAGTCAATTTTTCATTGTGGGAGATAATAGAATTTTACACTGATTGTTGAAACAACCAAGTCCACTGAGTCATTTCTTCTTGAGGAATATTGTTTTGGAGAAAATGTGGTATACAGTAAAAATCTTTTAGTCTCTCACATCCACTAAAAATGTTATAATCCAGTTCATTTCATTCCACTAAAATGGCATATGCCACTCTTGTGTTTAATTGTTAATATCATAAATATATATATATATATATATATATATCATAGTCACGTTAAAAAACTACATCACAGGTAGTAAACAGAGGAGGAGGGACCACTGATTTTCAGTGTTTAGGGCCCTCACATGCTTTAATCCCGCCCTGGGGGAGAGTGGCATGAACTAAATATGCTTCTGGGATTTGAGTCAGAGCAGGCAGCTTCTCAGCTCTGTCTGTGCACCCTTTGGCTGAGCGCCCCGGTGGGAAAAACCCCAGCATTCTTTTCTCAGGGACTCTGTCACCTGCTGGTTTCCTAGTTTTGAGCCTCCCCTTGGTGACTGGCTCGCCAAAACAACTTTCCTTTGGGATTAGGTAAGTGCAGCCCTGGCCACCCCTTTCCAGAGAACTTTTCTGTACTTTATTCACCAGGCGGCGGGGACCTTCACTGGCCACTTTTACCGGCGGGCTGCAGGTGCAAGGAGCTCGGCTTCTGCTCTGGCCCCTGGAGGCCTTGATGGTGATGTCCGTGGCCCGCGTCCTGCCTGTCCTTTTCGGGGTTGCCCTTCTCATGCCCCTGGGCACTGCCACTGGTGAGTGGGACTCGTTGTGATCTCGGGTCAAACTTCGGGAGAGTATATCATTGGGCGTTACCGGGGTGTTACTCCGGCCCCAGCGGGTCTCTTGAGGGGTGACTGTGGGCGTGACGAGGCTGCAAGGCGCCCGTTGTCACAGCGCACTCGGCTTTTCCAAATCTTTTCTGTGCTCTTCGGGGTCTGGCATCCAGTGCCCTTCGCTCCCCCACCCCCTCACGGCTTTTCTGAGTCCTGGCTGCACCTGCTAACCCTGCAGGATCTGCCTGCCTTCTTGTCTGTCAGCTGGATTTTCAGACAGCCCAGTCATCTGAGGCTCCTGGGGATTCAGCCACCTCTTGGGTTGCTCTTAGACTGACAGGCAAGACCCTTGGCTGTGTCAGGCTCAGGAGACCACTTTCCACCCTGTGTGAGGAGGCACTCTCAGGCCCCAGGGACACCCTGCACCTACCACCACCACCACCATGCCCCCTCCCCTTTTTGCTGCCTGGATGAGTAAGCAGCTTAGCTCCCTGCCCACTTCTCTCCTCTGGGAACAAGAAGGATCCCAGGGCAACTTCACTGATGGGTGTCTCAGTACCTGGAGGGAGCAGGGGAGGCTTCTTTCCAACAACCAGGAGCCTATATGGGGACCCCAGGCCAGAACCACCCTCCCTCCTGCTGTGTGGAAAGCCTGTCACACTGAGGGAGGTTAGAATCTGAAGGCTTCAGGGGTCAGGGGATTCTTTTAGAGACTTCTCTGCTCTGGACTCTCACCTCTTCCCTGGCCTCCTGTTCCTGGGGGTCCTCTCCCCTCTTGATTCTCCCCTACCACCCTAAGATCAGCTCTGATTTTCTCATATGCTGGTGTCTCCAACCAGCATTTCTCCTCACCTCTGTCCCCAGTTCTTGTAGCCCCCTGCCCTCCCCTGTCCTTGTTGTCTCCGCCTTTCTTCAGTTCTCTTATCTATTTGTAGTTTGTCCTCACTCTCACCTCCTCCCCCTCCTACACAGGCCCTTCCCCTCTTTTGGGCCATTTCCTACAAGACCATCTAAGTTCCCTTTGGTTTTTCACCCTTTTTTATTTGAAAACTTGTTTGTGTTTTGGTGAAACTTTAAACAGTACATTTGTTTCGCATTCAGCAATTTATACACAAATTGTTCCGTGACATTATTGCTATGCTCAGAGTTTGTCAGCACTCTCCCCATTTCCACCCTGCCTTCCCCGCCTCTTTCCATGCCTCTCCTTGCCTTCTCATCTTTGCTTTTTTGCAAACGTTACCTGTTTGGTCTCTTATAGTTGATTGTTCTAAGGAGCACATCCTCACTGGTGTTATTGTTTATTTTATAGGCCAATCTATTATTTGGCTAAAAGGGGACCTCCAGGAGTGGCTTCAGTTCCAGGGTGAAAGGATATCTTAGGGCAGTAGTCTAAGGGGTTCCTCTAGCCTCATCAGTCCAGTAAGTCTAGTTAGTCTTTTTTTTGAATTTGAGCTTTGTTCAACATTTTTCTTCCAGTCTAACTGGGACCTTCTGTTGTGTCCCTGGTCAGAGTGTCATTAGTGGTAGCCGGGCACTATCTAGTTCTTCTGGTCTCAGGCTAGAGGAAGCTGTGGTTTGTGTGTGCCATTAGGTCTGTGGACTGATTGTTTCCTTGAGTCTTTGGTTTCCTTTGCTCGCCTTTGCTCCTGAGGAGAAGAAACCAATAGTAGTATCTTAGATGGCTGCTGGCAAGCTTTGAAGACCCCAGATGCTACTCACCAAACTAGGTTATAGAACATTATCTTTATGGACATGGTTATGCCAATTGACCTAGATGTCCCCTGAGACTACGGTCCTTAGCCTTCAAGCCCAGCAACTCAGTGCCAGGATTTCCGTTAAGTGTGCTCTAGCATACGTATGAATATATATGGAGCACATACAAATATGTACATACGAATAGCCACAACGACACCTATATATGTACAAGCATGTACCCCCATATGCCCTCCCACACTTATATAGCATTTATGTCTACTTTTTTTTATGTACCCACTTACAAATTTTTGATTGCTATTCCTATTGTTGCAGAATTATACATATTATAGCATTTACCGTAGTTTTCCTTTATTCTTGCATACCCCTCAGTGTCTTCATTTACTTTGGTCACATTGTGCTGACATCCCCCATATTGTGTATTGCCTTTCTTTTCACCAGAATTGACACTTGTCTACTATCTAGTAAGTGATTCCCTCTCCCTTTCCCACCAAAGAATGTTGCCTTATGTGTGAATCTCTTCTTGACTTTTTATAATAGTGGTTCATACAATATTTGTCCTTTTGTGATTGACTTCTTTTACTCAGCATAATGTCCACCAGATTCATCCATGTTATCATACATTTTACAGACCCATTACTATTCTTTATGGTGCTGTAGTATTGCATTCTGTGTACATAACGTAGGTTGTTTATCCATTCATCCACTGAGAGACACTTAGGTTTCCATCTTTATGAATAATGCTGCAATGAACATGGGTGTGCATACGTCTATTTAGATCACTGCTCTTATTTCTCTATGTTTTTATATACTTAGGAGTGGGATTGCTGGATCATGTGGTATTACTATGTCTAGCTTTTTGAGGAAGTGCCATACCAATTTCCATAATGGTTGTACTACTTTACAGTCTCACCATCAGTGTATGAGTTCCAATCTCCCCACAACCTTGCTAGTAATTCTTTTTTTTGACCAGTACCATTTTTGCAGGGGTTAGGTGGTATTTCAATGTAGTTTTGATTTGCATCTCAAAGGCTAATGATCACAAGCCTGTCTTCGTGTGTTCGTTAGCCACCTGAATGTGTGCTTTGGTGAAATGTCTGTTCATGTCCTTTGCCCATTTTTTGATTGGATCCTTTGTCTTTTTGTTGCCAAGATGTTGAAGTTTTCTATACCTTTTAGAGATTAGACCCTTTTCAGCTATGTCATTGCCAAAATTTTTTCCCACTCTGTAGCTTCCCTTTTTACTCTTTTGGTAATGTCTTTTGTTGGGCATAAGTATTTCATTTTTAGGAGGTCCCAGTTATTTAGTTTATCTTCTGTTGTTTCTGCATTTTCATATATTTGATAGTGTATTTATGCCATGGATTAGGACCCCTAGTTTTGTCTTTCTGTTAACTTCCAGGAACTTTATAGTTTTATGTTTAACATATAGGTCTTTGATCCATTTCGAGTTTGTTTTTGTATATGGGGTGAGATATGGATCCTGTTTCATTTTTCTGGAAGTGGATGTCCAGTTTCACCTGCACCGTTTGTTATAGAGTCCATCTCTTCCATATTGAATGGAATTCAACCCTTTGTCAAAGATCAACTGTCCATATGGATTTAATTCTGGGTTCTAATCCTGTTCCATTGATCTATATGTCTGTCGTTGTACCAGTGCCAGGCTGTTTTGACCTCTGTAGACTTTCAGTGAGGTGTGAGATCAGGAAGTGTGAGGTCTCCTACTTTGTTCTTCTTCAGTAGTAATGATTTAGCTATTTCAGGTCTCTTTCCTTTCCATATAAAGTTGGAGATTAGTTTTTCCGTTTCATTAAAGAATTTTATTGGGATTCGGTTCAGGAGTGCATTATATCTATAGATGGTTTTGGGTGGTATTAAGGTTAAGATTGTGTATCAACTTGGCTGGGCCATGATTCTCAGTGTTTTCGCAGTTGTATAATGTTGTGATCACTTCCCTGTTGAAATTTGTTATGTGGTCACCCCCATGATGGAATCTGCTGAGTGGTACTGGAGAGGGCGGGACCTGTGGTGGCTCACTGTCCCTTCAGCCTTCATCTTTCCACCCTCTGCAGCCTACTTCCTTCCTGCTTGCCTTGCCAAGGTTTTTGGCTTGTTCTAGATCCAGCAGCTACCTCTTGTCTGACCTCTGGTTCTTGAGACTTAAGCTACCAGCTTACCTATTGATCTCAGGATTCATCAACCTTCACAGCCTGCAAGGAAGGGTCCTGCCCCACAATGTGCGGATCTTGGGTTTGCCAGCCCCTTCAGCTTCGTGAATCAGGGGAAACCTTGCAGTCTTGCCTGCCGATCTTGGAATTCGTCAAACTTCACAGCTTGTGAGTGGGTTCGCTGCTCTCCAACCTGCCGATCTTGGGTTCACCAGCTTCTGTGGCAGCATGAATTGGAAGAGGCCTCTATCCTGATCCACAGACTTGGGACTTGGGACATTCCGGCCTCTACAATTGCATGAGGTGTTTCCTTGATATAAATATCTCACTCTCTCTCTCTTTATATGTTTTCCTTCTCTAGATAACCCAGCCTAAAACAGGTGCTATTGACCTTTTCACAGTGTTAAGTCTTCTAATCCATAAGCATGATGTTTTTCCATTTCTGTGGGTCTCTTTTGGTTTCTTGCAGTAATTTTTTTTGTGTGTGTCGGTTTCCTTGTGGAAGTCTTTTAGGCCCCTGGTTGGATTTATTCCTAGGTAATTTATCCTCTTGGGGCTAGTGTATATAGTCTTATTTTCTTGATTTCTTTTTCAGAATCCTTCTTGTTAGTATAGAGGAATCCAACTGATTTTTATATGTTGATCTTGTACCCTGTACTTTGCTGAATGCTTCTGTTAGTCCCAATAACTTTCTTGTGGAATCTCTGGGATTTTCTATGTAAAGGATCATGTCATCTGCTAATAGGGACAGTTTTGCTTCTTCCTTACCAATTTGGATGCCCTTTATTTCCCTTTCTTGCCTTATTGTTCTGGCTAGGACTTCCACACAATATTGAGTAAGAGCGGTGTTAATGGGCATCCTTGTCTCATTCTTGTTCTCAAGGGGAATGTTTTCAATCTCTCTCTACTGAGAATAATGTTGGTAGTTGGTTTTGTCTATATGCCCTTAATTATGGTGAGGAATTTCCCTTCAATTGCTATTTTGTTGAGAGTTTTTATCAGGAATAGGTACTAGATTTTATGAAATGCCTTTTCTGCATTGATTGAGGTGATCAGGTGATTCTTGTCCTTTGATTTATTTATGTGGTAAATTATGTTGATTGATTTTCTAATGTCTAACCATCTTTGCATCCGGGTATGAATTCCACCTGATGGTGATGTATTATTTTGTTGATATCCTGTAGAATTCTGTGGTGTGTTAAAATCTCCTATTATTATTGTAGAACTATCTATTTCTCTTATCAATTCTCTTAGAGTTTGTTTTATGTATTTTGGTGTTCTAGCACTCCTTGGAAACTCTATGGGGCCGTTCTCTGCTGTCCTATAGGGTCGCTATGAGTTGGAATCAACTTGACAGCACTGGGCTACTGGGGTTATCACTGGGTGAGTAAACATTGATCATGGTTATGTCCTCTTGGTTAATTAGTCTTTTAATCAGCATATAATGCCCTTCATTGTCTCTTATAATGGATTTTGACTTAAAGTCTATTTTGTCAGAGATTAGTATTGCCCCTCCTGCTTTGTTCTGGACACTATTTACTAGATATATTTTTTCCATCCTTTCATTTTTAAACCTTTTATGTGTTTGTGTCTAAGGCGTGTCTCTCACAGGCAACATATTGATAGGTCTTGTTTTTTAATACATTCTGCCATTCTCTCTCTTGACTGTTACATTGAAACCGTTTACATGCAGTGTGATTATCAATAGGTGTGCATTTACTGCTGCCATTTTGTTATTTTATTTATGTATTTATTTTTGTGGTGTTAACAGTTTCTTTGTTTTGCTCAGTTTTCTGTGCTGAGTTCTTTTTATTTATGAGTTTTCTTTTCGTATCCTTCATTGCTGTTGATTTCTTTGATTTTCTTCTTTATTTTGGTGAGTAGATTTATTAATTTTCTTTGTGGTTACTCTGAAATTTACCTTTATCTTCCTAAATTTTAAACAGTCTGTTATATCTTTTTTTATTTTTATTTTTGTCAGCTTTAAGTGAAAGTTTACAAATCAAGTCAGTCTTGCATACAAAATCTTATACACACTTGCTATGTACTTCTAGTTGCTCTCCCCTTAATTAGACAGCACACTCCTCTCTCCACCATATATTCCCATGTCCATTCAGCCGGCTTCTGTCCTCCTCTAGCTTCTTATCTCCCCTCCAGACAGGAGCTGCCCACATAGTCTCATGTGCCCATTTGAGCCAAGAAGCTCAGTCCTCACCAGTATTCTTTTCCAGTCTGTTATATCTTCATATCATCTTGACTTCCTCTCACACGGAAGCTCTATAACTACACCATTTATTTCCCCTTTTTGTTTTGAAGTTGTCATTATTTACAGATTGACATCTCTGACTTCCTATTTTCAGTTTTCCAGAATTATTTTACTTTTGACAATTCTTTATCTAGATTGGTATCTGGGTGATACTGTCATGTGTGCTGATCTTAGGTTGTTGTTTGATGTTATTGGTTTTCTGTCTGAGGGACTGACTTTTATATGGCTTTTAAGTTATGTCTGGTTTGTATAAATTCCCTTAATTTCTGTTTATCTGGAAATGTCTTAGTTTCACCGTCATATATGAAAGACCATGTATTTGCTGGATATATGATTCCTGGTTGCCAATTCTTTTATTTCAGGGTTTTATATATGTTGTTTCACTGTCTTCTTGTCTGCATGGTTTCTGCTGAGAAATCAGTGCTTGGTCTTTTTGGTGTCGCTTCATAGGTGATATTTCATTTTCCATGAGCTGCTCTCAGAGTTCTTTTTTTGTCTTTGGTTTTGGGAAGTTTGATTATGATATGTCTCGGTGACTTTCTTTTGGAATCTATCCTGTATGGGGTTCATTGAACTTCTTGGATGAAACCTTTTTCGTCTTTCATGATATTAGGGAAGTTTTCTGTCCATAAATCTTCAAAAATTCTGTCTGTGCTTTTTCTTCTCCTCCTCTTCTGGAATTTCAATTACATGTAAATTCTTCCTCTTGACAGTGTCCCACATAACTGTTAGGCTTTCTTCATTCTTTTTTTTCCGATTCTTAACCAGATTAGTATTGAGGAATTTGTCCTCTTTTCACTGATTCTTTCTTCCATTGATTCAATTCTACTTCTATGTCCTTCCATTGCGTTATCTATTTCTGATATTTTATTGTTAAACTTCCAGATTTCTAGTTTTCATATAGTTTCTAATTATCTATTTATCTTGTCATATTGTTTTCCTTAATTCATCTAGGGTTTCGTCTGTGCTTTCCTTGATCTCTTCGAGGATCCTATATATAAATCTTTTGAATTCCTTATCAGGTAGCCCCATTACCATTTCTTCCTCAGGAAGATTTACTGCCCTTTATTTTGCTCATTTATTTGAGCTGTCTTACCCTGTTTTTTTAATATGATTTGGTATATCAAGGCTGGCCTGGTGGGAGCACTTGCCATCTATCTGCAGGTGGGCGGGGCAGTGGTGGTCATAGCAAGTTCAGTGCTTTTTACCAGGTGTGTTGGGTGGTTGATGGTAGGCTGGGCAGATGAAGGATGCTGCTTGTCATCAGTCCAGTGGCAAGGGAGTGTGTGACGGCATTCGTTAGGTGGGTGGGGTAGATATGGTGGGTGACTGAAAAAATGGGAGTGTTCTCTGCCACTCCTCATGAGGGTGAGGTGGAGGTGGGGTGTGGTGGTGACTGGGAGCATTGGGCGCTCTCTGACACTCACAGGGTTTGTGTGGGGGGTGGCAGGTTTGGCAGGTGGGGGGTGTGGTGTGTAATTGGGAGCAGAGGGCACTCTGTGCCACTCACCTTGTGTGCAGGGCAATGCTAGTGGGCTGTGGTAGTCTACCAGGAGTGCAGAGCACTCACTGCTGCTTGCCAATTGGGCAGAGTAATGGGAGGTGTTATGGTGGGCTACTGGGAGGATGTTGTGGTCTCTGCCACTTGCTGGGTGGGTGGGGTGTGGGGTAGTGAGTGTAGGAAGGGGCAGGAACGTGGGACACTCACTGCTGATCTCGAGGACTCACCCTGACTTCCTGATGGTACCTTTCGCCCAGCTGGTCTTCCCTTCATCCCCACTCACTTAAGCCCTCACCGTGGTGAGCCCAGAGGTAAGAATCATTGGGCCTTAAGAGCAGCATGCAGCACCTGATCCGTAGACCTCTCTGCAGTTCTCAATATTCCACACCCTATTCCCCTCTCCAATGCGTGCCTGCACCTGGCGCTTCCCACCACCTGCTTTGGTCCAGTGCACCTGTTCCCCAAGCCTTCATCCCAAACCTAATACTTCTTGGCCTCCTCTCTTAACCCGTAAGGTATTGAACCCCCTTCCTCGCTGGTCTCTCTGTGCCTCTACCCTCACTCCAGGACCCTGCAACCTGTCTAGGCCCTAACCTGGTTCTCATCTCTCATAAGCTCTCTCCACTGGGGACCTTGCAATAACCACTCTCCACAAACTGACCCTCCTCTCCTCTCTTGATTTCACTGTAACCCAAGGTCATCTCTGCCCCATGGCCCTCGCCAATCCTGGGCCATCACCACCATCTCCCTGTTCCTCTTAGTCTCCTACCTCCCCAGCTCCCTGAGACCCCACACTGTTCTTGGTCTAAGTGCCCGGCTCCTTGACATTTAACCTCCCCCTTTGCTTCCCTGACCACAGAGGGATCTCTTTGGCTCACATAACTGACCTAAATTCTTGATTTTTCCACTGGACTTGTTCTGGCCTTTCACCATAATGACACCCAATGAATTATAAGGTTTTTTAGGTGGGACCTCAGTACAAGACAGTGCATGGCCAATCATTCTTGATATACTTGTTGCTGCTATTGTTATTATTCGTATTATTACTGCTCTTGTCCTTCACTGGTGCAAGAAGAAGGAAACACCAGATGAGGAAAGCCCAGGTGAGACAATTGTGCAGCCAGCGTGAGTGGGGGTGGGAGGGACTCTGCCAGGAAGTGGGGTTCTCTCGTGTCTCCCTCTGCACGAATAGTGGGGGAGAAGACATACCTTCTCCCTTTCGCCAGAAAATAACAGGAGATGAAATTTTTGGTAATTGGGAGGGGAATTGGAGCTGCATGCCCATCAACACCACTTAGTCCTGCCCATGGCCAAGACCAGGCGAGTGTTCGCAAGTAACTAGCCTGGGTTTCTTGCTACCTGGTGAGGTATACCAAGTGAGGGGCTCAGGCTCCCCTCTGTGCTCTCCTCTTTCTCTCTCCATCTCTCAGGCTCCTAGGGCTGGTCTACATGTGTTGTGTGGAGAATCATGGGCTGATTGACAAGACCCTGGATGATTATGGAGTTAGAGGGAACAAATAGTACAAGAGTTTATGAACTGGTAAGATGGGGGGTGGTTATCTCTCACAGGAATATGGCTGAGTTGTGGTAACTCTAGTCCCTGTCTCCCTCTTTCCATCCAAGTATCTCCAGTCCTCATGAGGAAACCAAGAAAAAAACCCATGAGCCAAGCTCACTGGTTGGGCCCTGGGCCTCCTGCCTAAAGCCCCCCAGGGAACCCCTACTTAGAGCAGACATGTGGGCCTTGAGCAGAAGTGGGCATCTTCTGTGCATCTGGCAGCTCCTCAGACCACTCCTGCAGACCTGAGTCCTGCATTTGGTTTCCTCTGGCCAACTCCTGACCTGTGGTCTTTTCAAGTCACCTTCACATATGTTCATGTCCCTGGTTCTTCCTTGTGGATTACATTGAGAGGACATGAGCAGGTGTCCCCTAATATTTGTGAAGAAGGACAAGCTAATCCTCAGGGGAGCTGTGGTCCGTGTTTTTGTCGTGCCTCTGAGGGTTTCTTGTCCATGCTTCCAGGGTAAAGTCCACAGGGTCTGTTTACTGGGGCATTTGGTCTGTGCTCTGTGGCCTCCCCTGGTCTACACTGAGCCAGTTCCCCTCTCTCATGGTGGTCACTGTCCTGTAAATGTGCGGTAAGGGATGACCAAAGTGTTTTCCCCAATAGTCAGATTGTTTAAGTAGAGAGGAAAAGAGAAAACAGAAAAGTTTTGTTCTTTAACCAATAGCAAATGTGATTCCTGAGGCCAGGAGAGGGTGAGGCATCCAGGGGATGCGGGCTTTCTGCTGTGTGCATCTCTTCTGTGTGACCAGGGAGGGGTGCGGTGGCAATGATTTCTTCCCTTTAAATCTAATTTCATCACAGTTTGCCCTCAGTGCTGGACAGCCTAGAACAGTGAGTTCCCTCCCCCTCTGCAAAGTGATCCATCCCCATTGCACCCAGTGGGGGCAGTACAGGCCTATTGTTGCCTCTGCTCTCACCTGCAGCTTTGGTTCACTGGGGGACTGAGAGGGGTGCCTCCATATCAATGAGGCATTTATCAGGAAAATGTAGGACAGGCATGTAGTAATTTCTCAAAATTCCTGCTTTAAATTTTGATGTCCAATAACAGTTTTTATGAATTCAGCAGATAATCTTAGTAGAATTTTTCCCAGTAGTGATCTTTAACACATTTGAAATGAAGCAGGAATTCACATGCGGAGATCCCTGTCTAGGCGGTTTCCTCATAGGAGGTGGTAGCTCTTGTCAGTGGGACCCCAGGGTGCAGAGGGTGAGCAGAAACAGGCTTAGGCTGATGGGTCCCAAGAAAAAGAAGGTCCCCTGTGGGCAGTGGAGTGGTCAGATTCCGCTGAGGAACAGGGGTGTGAAGGTCTTCTTGCCTCAGTGAAGCAGCTCACTTGGGGTCCAGCGTTTTTTTCAGTGGCCTGGTGAAATGGGATCAACAGCAAGGAAGGCCTGAATGTGGTTTCAGAGCCTGGCAGGTGTAGAGGGTCAGGAGAAGGTGGGTTCTCTGCCAAGAGGGGGTGCCCGAGTCAGGGCAGATGCAGATCCTATGGCAACCAAGTTTCCCTAGATGGGCCACTGGTCACCCTGAACTTTCTAGCTAGGAACTGCTGGCTCAGGGGGTGGCAGGGGTAGGGAGTTGGAGAGGTGGTGAGCTGCAGGTGGAGGTCAGTGCCCGTACTTAAGCAGCAAGTGAGCAGAGCTGGGCACTCTTGTGTATGAGCTTTTCAAGTGAGGAGGATGGAGAATTATTGGAGAGATGAAACTGTGTTTGTGATCCTCGACCAGGTCTTAAAGAATAAGGCTTTGATCCTCCTTTTGCGGAGGCCACTCGCTCTGTTGCGGGAAGGGTTGGGGCTTGACAGAAGGACCAGTCCTGGACTCATCCTTTTTTCCTGTTAACTCTTTCACTCCCTAGGTGACAAGCAAGGATAAATGACAAGGTTGTTGGGAGTGATTGGAGGAGACTCGCAAGGGCTGAGAAAGTGGGTTGAGAGGGAAAAGAAAAATGGGAGTCTTTTCTTCCCTGAGAACAAGGTGGAATCTATTTTAGGAAGATTGAGGAGGGGGAATCTCTGAGAGATTAGAAACCAACTGTTTGCAACAATTGAACACTCATGGTGTCCCTTTTATTTTAAATTAATTTTTTTTTTGAAATTATACACCACCTTCACCCCACAGATTCTAGTCATAATGATCAGTGACTTGGGTTGCATTCTTCACATTGTGTCAATATTCTTGCTGTTTCTGTTCTAGTTACTTCACTTCTATTTATTTAATCTCCCTGCCCCTCAAACTTCCCATCTATGCTTTAAAATAGCTATTGACCCTCTGGTCTTATACAGATAACTTTTTTTTTTTAAAAAAAAAACACATAGTACTCAAGGGTGACAATCTTCACTCTTTGGGCTAAGTGTTACTTAGTTTAAAGGTGACTTCTACGGCTAGTTGCCGTTCAAGGTTTGAGGAGCAATTCAGGGCCTTAGTCTCAGAGACTTTCCTGCTTAAGTAGGTCCTCACTGATTTCTCTTGATGGCTTTCATCTACCGTTTGTCTACAGAACATGAGCAGCTACAAGATCTGCACCTACGCCAGAAGGCGAGGGGAGACCACAATGGCACTGTGCGACTGAAGTCTCAGTCTCCGCTGTCAGCCCCTGAGTGCGTTGGTTCAAGTTGGGGAGCATGGAGTCTTCAGCCTGGTACCTTGGGTTCTACTCCTAGCATTTTCCCACTAGGGATCTCAGTTTCCTCATCTGTAAAATGGAAAAGTAAAGCACTTATTTCCTTGTGTAGTTGGGAATATAAAAAGCGTGAGTTGCTTGTAGCTGCTCCATGTTAGTTATCATTATTTCTGTCATTGTTAGCATAAATTAGCTTTGTACATATTTTCAATTTCCATTATGGCTCCTTCTCTATAAGAATCCTACCTCATAAAAACCCAGAAAGTATCTCTTTTCAATTTTATAGGACTAGAAAATAAATGAAACCATTTTTTAATAATTTGCATGTTTATTCCAATTATGTACAGATATTTGCATATGGAGCCCTGGTGGCTTAGTGGTTACCAGCATGGCTGCTAACCAAAAGGTCAGCAGTTTTAATCCACCAGCTGTTCCATGAAAACCCTATGGGGCAGTTTCACTCTGTCCTGTAGTGTTGACATGAGTTAGAATCAATTCAAAAGCAACAGTTTTTTTTTTTTTTTTGTACATGCATATACTGTTCAAACAAAGATATGGGTAAAATTGTCTTTTTAATAAAAACAACTATGGTCAACTGTTTGGTTTTGATAAAATTATTGAAGTAAATTTTCTAAGTTTGCAGAAAAAATGTAAAGAATAGACACAGAGAACAGCAGTGATGTCAATATGCCCCCACACACGGTAAGAATTCAAAAGGAAGTTGAAGACTGAGCCTGAATCTCTGACTCTTGTCTCTTGTACTTCTTGGAACTATTTCTGGCTTTTGCATCTGCACTTGTATTCGGGGTGCAATATCAACCATTTTCTGATTCTGTCCATGTCTCCCAAGTTCTAGCTTTCGGAGAGTATTTATTAAAAAAAGTTCTGGCTTTCAGAGAATATTTATTAGGCTGGAGTAATTGTTTTAGTGGAAAATATTTGACTTTTCCTTCTCTAGAAGGTTTCTGCCTGTCAAAGAATGGACCAGTAACTTGAAATTTGCCTCCAAAATTGGAGGGTGCGGAGAGACTGGAGAATGAGGTAGGCAACCCCAGTGTGGCAGTGAAGGAGTTTATTAGGGAGTTTTATTACGCAGTGCAGGGTGGCAGCAAGACCAAAACAGATCTCCACATTCCACAGTGGGAGGGCAGAGGTTTTATAGTTGTCAAGGGCAATAGTGGCTACAAGCCTGGGAGTTCCACAAGACTACCTCAGCAAGATCACATAACGGGGCTTGGAAACAGAAGCAAACTAACAAAAAAAGCAGTGAACTAACATAAATCCGAGGGCAGCCAAGTTCAGCCTTTCAAGCCCTGTTTTCCCCTTCCCCACCTAATGGAGGTTCCAGCTTTTGCCAGTTTTGTTGTATTTTCTATTGTCTCATAAGCTCGAGAAAGCTGGACAATAAATAAGGAAGACCAAACAATAACTGATGCATATGAATTATGGTGTTGGTGAAGAATGTTGAATATACTATGGACTGCCAAAAGGAGGTGAAAAATCTGTCCTGGAAGAAGTATAGCCAGAATGCTTCTTAGCAACAAGGATGGCAAGACTTTCTCTCATGTGCTTTGGACATGTTATCAGGAGGGACCAGTCCCTGGAGAAGGACATAATGCTTGGTAAAGTAGGGTCAGCAAAGAAAAAGGAAGACCCTCAACCAGATGGATTGACACTGTGGCTGCGATGATGGACTTGAGCATAACAAGGATTGTTGGAGGATGGTGCAGGACCGGGCAGTGTTTCATTCTGTTGCACATGGTGTCACTTTGAGTTGGAGTTGACTCTACAGCACCTACAACATCAACATTTCTTTTCTTTATGTCTGATATCTTTTTTGTTTTTGAATTCCTCCAACACTGTCTTTTGTGTTTAATTGATTTTTTCTACTGTACAATTTTGATCCCCTCTACATAAAATGGGAGGATATGGTTGTTCTAGACGAAAGGTGACTAAAAGAGACACAATGAAATGCAATATGAGAATCTTTTATGAAACCACGCTGGAAAAAAATAGCTGTAAACACCTTCCAGGAAAAAATTGGGGTATTCGAATATGCAAAGGGCTTTACATAATATCCTGGAATATTATGTAAATCATTGTTGATTTTTGTAGGTGTAGTAATGATATTGTGAGGATGTAGATCCTTATTCTTACGAGATGGACGAATGTTTTGGAGGTCAATTGTTATGAGGCCTGCAAATTACGTTAGAATGTTTTGGTTGAAAATCTTAATCTCTCTTCATCCTCTCTGTCTAGATACACATATAGGAATGACCTGTCAGTCAGTCTATCTAGATACACACACATAGATACAGACATCTATTTATATCATTAAAAAAGATTAGGCAAATATGGCAAAATTTTAATAACTATTGAATCTCGTTGTAATATTCTTTCTGCTTTTTTGCACATTTGTAGATTTTGATAAGTTGGAGAAAGAGAGAGAGAGAATGGATGCTGAATCTGAAGATCCTAGGTGATGTGTCCCATTGGGAAAGCCACCTAATCTTTCTGTATCGTGGGCAAATTTCTTGCCTACAAAATAAAGATACAAGAAAAACTTTTCTTTCTTAGTGTAGCAGTTCTCAAAGTGTGGCCTGTGGACCCCAGGAATTCTTGAATCCCTTTCAGAAGGTCCAGGAGAGAAACTTGGTTTGACAATATTATTTGCCAGTTTCACTGCACAGTATTGACTTTTCCATTGATGGTGCACATGCCAGGTAGATAAAGCACTTGCCACCTTTGTTGTCTTCATCATCTTGTGCTTGGAGTTGATTCCAATGCATGGCGACTCCATGTGTTACAGAATAGTACTGCTCCATTGGGTTTTCATGGCTGTAATCTTTATGAGAGCTGATCACCAGGCCTTTTCTCCCACAGAGCCACTGGGTAGGTTTGAATGGCCAATCTTTCTGTTACCAGCCAAGGGCAAACCATTTGCAACACTCAGGGACCTAGCCACGCACCTGAGCAGGAATCAAAACAGTAGCACCAAACTGTACTAGTAGTCTAAGTAGTCTTTAGCACCACCATTCACTAGCAAGAAAAAAAAAAAGCCAGTTTCACTTAAGAACATCTTTGATGAAGCCATAAAAATTATTAATTTCATTAAATTTAAATCCGTGAGTACATGTGTTTTTAATATTCTTTTTTTTACTCCTTTTTTATTGTGCTTTAAGTGGAAGTTCAGAATTCAAGTCAGTTTCTCATCTAAAAACATATACACACATTGTTATATGACCCTAGTTGCTCTCCCTATAATGCGACAGCACACTCCTTCTCTCCACCCTGTATTTTCCATGTCCTTTCAACCAACTCCTGTGCCCCTCTGCATTCTCATCTCGCCTCCAGACCATAGCTGCCTACATAGTCTCGTGTGTCTACTTGAGCTAAGAAGCACACTCCTCACTAGTATCATTTTATGTCTTATAGTCCAGTCTAATCATTGTCTGAAGAGTTGTCTTTGGGAATGGATTTAGTCTTGGGCTAACAGAGAGTCTGGGGGCCATGACCTCTGGGGTCCCTACGGTCTCAGTCAGACCATTAAGTCTAGTCTTTTTAGTAGAATTTGAGGTCTGCATCCCACTTTTCTCCTGCTCCATCAGCGATTCTCTGTTGTGTTTCCTGTCAGGGCAGTCATTGATGATAGCTGGGCACCATCTAGTTCTTCCATTCTCAGGCTGATGGAGTCCCTGGTTTATGTGACCCTTTCTATCACTTGGGTTCATATTTTCCCTTGTGTCTTTGGTGTTCTTCACTCTCCTTTGTTCCAGGTGGGTTGAAACCAATTGATGCAGCTTAGATGGACCTCTTTAAAGTGCTGAAAATCAAGGATGACACTTTGAAGACTAAGGTGTGCCTGACCCAAGCTATGGTATTTTCAGTCACATCATATGCATGCGAAAACTGTACAAAGAATAAGGAAGACCGAAGGAGAATTGAGTCCTTTGAATTGTGGTGTTGGCGAAGAATATTGAGTATATCATGGACTGCCAAAAAAACCAAACAAATCTGTGTTGGAAGAAGTACACAGAATGTTTCTTAGAAGCAAGGATGGTGAGACTGCACCTTACATACTTTGGACATGTTGTCAGGAGGGATCAGTCCCTAGAGACGGACATCATGCTTGGTAAAGTAAAGGGTCAGCGGAAAAGAAGAAGACCTGCGAGGAGGTAGATTGACACAGTCGCTGCAACAATGGGCTGAAGCATAGCAACGATTGTAAGGATGGCGTGGACTGGACAGTGTTTTGCTCTGTTGTGCATAGGGTCGCTCCGAGTTGGAAGCGACAACGATTATACTTTGCAAATCCAGAATTTTCATTGAGCTCTTCTTTATAACTTTTTTTTTTGTTGTTGAGACTCTGTTGAGTCATTGCTTTTATCTCTTTCTTTTTTCGTGTATGGTTTATTTTTAGTTCTTTGAGCATGTTTTTAATATCTGCTTTAAAGTCTTCATCTGACAAGGCCAACACATGGTCCCCTTCAGAGAAGGTTTCTATGAGCTCCTTTATTTCCTGCGTATGGTTCACAGTTTTCTGGGTTTGCTTGTTTTTATGTGTTTTATTGAAAATTACACATTTTACATAAAATACTGTAGCAACTCTGCCTTCTGATTCTCTCCCAGGGTTGTTGCTGTCACCTTATTTATTTATTTGCTAATTTGCCTGCAGTAGACCTGTGGGATAGGTTTCCCCACAGACTGTGGTCACTGTGTCTTTGCTGAGTTTTTTTTTTTTTTTTCTTGGCTTAATTTTTAAGCCTGGCCTCCTAGAGGTGCCCCTGTGTCTCCATAGCTTAGTTTTCAGCCAATGATTCTTCAGAGATTGTGCTCAAACACCTTGAATCAGTAAGACTTCCGCCCTCTTGTTCCATATTTGCATGTATGGACGGTGGAACGTTCAAAGGTCAGCCATTTTTAAAGTCTCTAGTTTTTTTTGTTTTTTTTTTTTTACAACAGGTTCTTTCATGTCTCCTGTGTGCATGCATGCAGAGTCACAGTCAGCCAGGCTTTTGTGGACAGCTTGGGCCTTTTCCATTTTCTCTTATGTGGATGTGTAGAGAGTACACCAAGGACTCCTATTGCTGCTTAATTTCTTGGATCCCCCTATTTCTGGCTAGTCTGCCAGTTTGTTGATTGTCCCAACCAGGATCATAAAACCGGGCTAGGTGACCTGCTGATCTTCCCATTTCACTTGCCACTGAGATTGCTAAAGTTACTGGCAATGCTGTTTGGAGTGGGATTTTTCTGTGCTCTGCTCTTAGTCCTCTCTGGCAACAAATCTGCTGGTTTATATGGTTTGCTTGTCCTTATTAAAATTTTCAAGCCTAAGAAAGAATGTCACAGACTCCTACTGTTCTTGTATGACTTTTAGTAGCTTTTTATGAATAATCGATTCTTGATTTTGTATATGTCTTTGGTCAGTTTTCAGACCCTTGACATGGTTGTTTTTGAGAAATTTGTCGAGTTTTATTATTGGTTTTTGAGTTGAAAATTTGCCAAGATACTCCACGTACTGAAAGTCCCACCCCACGTGTATTAGTTTCTTGTGGCTGAGGTAACAAGTTAGCACACACTTGGTGGCTTAAACAGCACACATTTATTCTTTTACAGTTCTGGAGCCCAGAAGTCCAAAATCAGATGTGCTATGCCAAAAACAGGGTGACAGCAGGACCTTATTCACTCCGGAGCCTCTAGGGGAGAATTCATTCCTTGCCTATTCCAGCTACTGGTTGCTACCAGCAGTCCTTGGCTTGTGGACACATCACTTCAATCTCTGCTTCTGTGGTCACGTTGTCTTTCGGTCTGTGTCAAATCTCCCTCTGGTTTCCTTTTATAAGGTTACCTGTGATTGCATTTAGGGCTCATATGGGTAGTCCAGAATGATCTGTGCATCTCAGCATCCTTAATCATATCTGCAAAATGTCTTTTGCCATGTAAGGTAAGATTCACATGTTCCAAGGATTAGGACCTGGATATCTTGAGGGCCATTATTAAGTTTACCACACCATTTCTTTCCTTTTAAATAATTTTTTCACAGTTAATGTATGTCATGGATTGAATTATGTCCCCCCAAAATATCTGTCAACTTGGCTAGGCTATGATTCCCACTATTGTGTGATTATCCAACATTTTGTCATCTGATGTGATTTTCCTGTGTGTTATAAATCCTACCTCTATGATGTTAATAAGATGGGATTAGCAGCAGTTATATTAATGAAGCAGGACTCAATCTACAAGATGAGGTTGTGTCTTAAGCCAATCTTTTTTGAGATATAAAACAGAGAACTGAGGAGAGAGACATGAGAACCTCATACCACCAAGAAAGCAGCACCTGGAGAAGAGCTCACCCTTTAGACCCAGTGTCCCTGTGCCTGAGAATCTCCTAGTCCAGGGGAAGATTGATGACAAGGACTTCCTCCAGAGCCAACAGAGAAAGAAAGCCTTCCTCTGGAGATGGCACCCCAATTTGGACTTCTAGCCTACTAGACTGTGAGAGAATAAATTTCTTTTTGTTAAAGCCAACCACTTGTAGTATTTCTGGCACAGAACCACTAGCTGACTAAGGCAATATAGTTTCTTTTTTTCTGTATTCTGCACCTCTACAAGATGTTCTTCAATATCAGATTCTGATTTTAAGTGAGGTTTGTTTTGTTATTTATCGCTCTTACTAAAACTTTATTTAAGAAATCTTTTGAAAAATTATTTTTAAGACTTTTATTCTCAGATTGCTCCTTTTGTCATGGCAGGCTAGTTTTGTTCATTCCAATAGGTGGTTTTGAATTTCACCTAGAATATGCATTAAGTTAGTTTTTTTTCTTTTTTTGAGTGAAAGTTCTCCAGGTAGTTGGGGAGAGGGGCATTTTAGACAGAGGGTTGGCTAGTGTAAAATCATGATCATGAAGGAATAGGAACCCTGGATTCACAAGTAGAAGCTTTAAAATATTTATGTCTTGACATTACACCCAGAGGTTCTGATTTAAGTAGTCTAGGGTGGATTGAATGCCAGTATTCTTCTTGAACTTGTCAGGTGATACTAATGTTTAGTCATCCTTGAGAATCCCTGCAAGAGGGAGATCTTCGATGATTTCCTTTATTTCTGTATCCACTCTTTATTAGATACCATATATACTGGATCAGTCCTCTGTATCTTATCTTTTTTCTCATTCCTTTGTGATTTTATTCTACATTTGTGGTGTCCTCAAGTTGGAGTTCAAAATCAATCACATGATTTTAGAATACAATTTGCCTTGTTTCTCATTTCTATGAAAATATCATTTTGTGTCAGCAATGGCTTTTATTTTTAGAGGCCAGTGGTAACTGGGTTTTCTTATTAGTTTTACCAAGTCAGGCTGGAGATCTTGATTTCTCCCGGGCAAGCATTAGATTCCCTCTCACGTGTACCAGAGGGAGGGTCAGCTCTGCCTAAAGGGAAGAACCTGCTGTTAGACCATGTAGGCAGCTGCAGGTTTGTTGGCTTCTGGTGGCCTGACAGTGGGGAAGGAAAGGCCCAGGCAAAGTAAATAGTGTCCTGGTCCAGCAGAGTGAGCTGCCCAAAGCAAGAGGTCGACATCCACCTTGAGCCCAGAGCAGGGGAGCAGTGCAGGTCTGCTGTTGCTCTTCCCCTCACTTACAGTGTCTCTCTATAAACCCTTAGATGGGCTGCTCTTTCCGGTTTTCTGCGCAGAAAGTACCTGTTACGTCAATAAAATCACTTCAGCAGGGATTGTCCCGAGAGAAGTAGTCAGGGAATGTGCTCATATCTCATAATTCCTGTTTTGAATTTTGAAGTGAATAAAAATGATTTCTAATTTTGCTTGGATACTCATCATATACTTTCCTGTATTGCAGATCTTTGAATGACATTTAATTAGAAAAGGAAGTTAGATTTGAACATGCCACCTAGGAGGGTTCCAGGTGGTAATGGCAATCCTGAGGTGCAGGAGGTGGCAGACACAACCTCAGGCTGAGGAATCTCAGTAAGGCTTCTATTCAGTGTTGATATGAAGATCCCTATGGGCTGCGAGGGCAGAAGCCTAATAAATAACTAACTTTGACTATTAAGAATCAGGACAAAGCTGGTTCCTAGGAGGTGAAGGTCAAAATCCTCACTTTCCAACTTCTTTATTTTGGACACCAGCCATCCCTCCATGGCACTCTCTCTCTCTACTGGGTTTGAAAGTGTGTTGCAAGATCTCAAGAGCTCATGGAAACTCCATATCTGCACCAACAAATTTAATATAATGGAGTAGGATATAAGTGAAGAAACGTTCTGGGCGAGGTCTGGGAGGGGCCTCAGCTCAGAGCTTCTGTATTCCCAGGGTGCACGCTCACCCTCCGGAGAACAGATGATCATGCTCATCAGTTAGGATATTTTTAACCAGAAAATGCCCTATGATATCTCTATCTTTGCTCTGAGCCTCTGCCAAGACATCAGCACACCAAAATTTTCAAGGGACAGAAGGTTCAGCCACTGTACTTGTTTAGTATGTGCTTATGCTCAATCCACTCATTTACAACTACAGCTTCTATAATTACCATTTTCATAATTGCAATTATGTATGTGACAATCATTCCTGATTCCATTCTTCACAGCTGAATCACAGTCATATCAGCATCCTCCCCACCCTTTCTTCCCCAGAACAACCAGGAGAAAAGAAATACATCCAATGGGGATTCTCCCTTGTTCCTTTTCATTTGGGAGTGAGTACAAACTCATGAAGACAGGGAGCCAGTCCCTCATGCCTTTAATCTTCCCCTATTTTAGATAGCCAATGTTTTAATTGCCCATCCCTACCAAATCAGTATGCTGAGGAGAAAACCATGTGTCTTAGTCTGAAGAATATTCTGTTCCAGTTAGAACTCAGAGCATCTGCATCGATAAGCAAAGTCTAGACCACGGCAAGCCACCGAATTGCAGGAAATCTTGTTGCCTACACCGGTTTGTCATGCCAAAAATCTCTCTCTTATCCCTAGCTACCTGCGGCTAGGTCATCTCATCCCTAGCGACCCAGGGCTAGGTCATCTCATCCCTAGCCACCCAGAGCTAGATCAACGAGTGCAAGAGGAACATGCCCCAATCCGGCCCATCTCTGTATTGCTGCATCTCCCCTACTTCCACCCAAGTGGTTCTCTCAAGTGAGTATACGATGCTATCTATTTGCCGACTCCCATTAACTGCTAGTCCCGGAAGCGGGTTCTTCTGATGGGCACTAACATGTCCTACTCCAATGCCCCCGTCATATTCCATAGGGCTGGGCCTCAGTTGGGCATTGTTTACTGTTCATTCAGCTAGCAGCTCTTCAGTCAATCAACCCTTCAATCATTGTGGTACTCTCAATCAAAGTCCAATATAATTGTCTGTCAAATGAAAATCTCTTGATCTCATGGGCTTTTGGTATAAGCCCCACGCATTATTTCCCCTTTTAGGATACCTTTCAAAATGTTACCCAGTCAGATACAGTATCCATTTTCTTCCACGTAACAGTCTTATTAAACATTTTTGAACATTCAGGTCTCATAAATTTCACTTTACCCCTTTCATTTCAGCTACTACTGATAACAGCAACCAAAGAATTGTACAAGTCCAGTGTTAACACCAGATGGTGCCACCACAAAAAAAGATTGCAAACCCATTGTACTCAAGTCAATTCCCACTCACTGTGACCCTATAGGACAGGGCAGATCTGCTGCATAGGGTTTCCTAGGAGTGCCTGGGGGATTCAAACTGCTGATCTTTTTTTAGCAGCCATAGCTCTTAATCACTATGCTGCAAGAATTTCTGTCACCAACTTGGATCTTGTCAATTACAAGGAAAAATTAAGAAATCCTTAGGAGCAGTCAGTAACTTGGGAAAGCCCTTAAATTGTTTTTCTAAAAACTAAGGGCAAAAGGCCACACGAGTAAACTCATCATACCCCAGGTGCTGGTCTGGCTTGAAAGAACCAAGAACAAAGGCCACATAAGGCAAATCTACACCTTTTACCTAAATTGAATCCCTTGTAGGAAAAGAGGAAGGAGACCTTGAAATCCTCAACCAAGCAGCAGGACTTTGGGGAAAGGCTGTGTTTGCAGTGGCAGAGTGGATCATTAAGGGGCAAGGAAGGCCGAAGTGCAGCTTGAGAGCCTGGTCTGGCGCAGGGGCTCAGGGGAAGGTGAACAGGAAATGCTCCAGGATCAGGTCACATACAGACGCTTTGGAAAGCCAGGTTTTTCTAGACTGGGTCAGCTTCTTGGAAACTCTGGTGGCGTAGTGGTTAAGTGCTATGGCTGCTAAACAAAGGGTTGGCAGTTCAAATCCACCAGGAACTCCTTGGAAACTCCATGGGACAGTTCTACTCTGTCTTATGAGTCGGAATCAACTTGACAGCACTGGGTTTGGTTTTTGTGGGCTTGGGTCCAATTGTCTCCTGAGCCTCCTGGATGGGCTTTCCATTAGCAGCTGCTACCTCAGGAGCTTAGTGGTCAAGAGGTACATCTGCTAGCCAAAAGTTCGGCAGTTTGAATCCACCAGGCGCTCCTTGGAAACTCTACGGAGTAGTGCCACTCTGTCCTATAGGGTCACTATGAATGGGAATCAACTCAATGACAATGTTTTTTTTTTTTTTTTAACTTCGGAGCTGGGGGCTAGGGGAGAAGACTGAGCTGCAGATTGAGGCCAGCGACTATCCCTGAGCAGGGCCTGTGGAGCAGGGACTGGCACTGGTGTGTATTCGTTTCTCCAGGATATGAGAGTCTTACAATTATGAAAGAGAAAGAACTGTGTTTTTGACCCACTGCTAGGCTGAAAGAACAAGGAGTTGTGGACCTTTCTTCACCAAGCGCTTCCCGTTCTTTAAAGGCACATGGCCTTACTGTCACAGAAGGAGAGAACATTGTATTTATTCTCCTCCTGGATTTCTCCCTTCAGTACTGAGTCTTTGCTACTTCCTAGCATTGCTTAGATGGTGAGGGCAGGAGGATGTGACAGGGTTCAGGGGGTGCTAGGAGGAGACTATCTCGAGTATGTGTGGCTACAAACCCAAGGCCAACACCAGGTGGTGCCAACAGAACATAATAGCACGTGCAGCTGAGATTTCAGTCTCAGTGGTCAGCTTCTGGGGAAGAAAAGCATCTATAGCCAGATGGCCTGGACTCAACTCCCTGCTCTGCTCTTGCTGGCAGTTTCCCTCTTGGTGCCTCAATTTTCTCATCTGTGAAATGGTGAAGACATTAGGGCACTTACCTCTAGAGCAGGTTTCTCAGCCTTGCCACTATTGACATTTTGGGCTGGATAGTTCCCTTTCGTGGGGGGCTGTTCTGTACATTGTGTGATGTTTAGCATCATCCCTGGCCTCTACCCACTATAAATCAGTAGCACTCCCCAGTTGTCACAAGTAAGAATGTCCCCAGACGTTTGAGATATCCCCTGGGGTTGAAATTACACCTGATTAAGAACGGCGCCGAGAGGCTCACTTGCTTGACTCTTGCTGAGAGTCTAAAGGCAGTACTGAGTCAGACATTTTTATACCTTGATGCTTGAAAACATCTTTTGCTTTAGTCCAAATAAAGGTTTTTATCTCTTTTTTTCCACATATATTTTGTCTTTAGATACTCTGTCTTCTAAATACTGGTGGTGAAGTTGTTAAGGGTTACGGTTAACTACAGCTGCTAACCAAAAGGCAGGCAGTTTAAATCCACCAGCTGCTCCTAACTTAACTTTTGAACTTCTTCATTCCTTCTTAGGTATACCCTGAAATGTATCAAATTCAGTTCTTATAATTAGCATATTTTGAATTGGATGATACATGCTATTACCCTTAGTAGAGTTCTGATTCCTTTAAGGCAGGGAATGTGTGTTCTCTATTCTGCTATCTGGATGATCTAATTCAATTTCTTTACTTTAACTCTCTGAGCACATTGCTCCTCATCTATAAAATGTGAATATGAATAATACTGTACTTGCATTGTATTTGTTCCTGGCAGCTTATTACTTCATTCAATAAATATTTATTGTGTACCCACTACAAGTCAAGTACATGGTATTATACTATTTCAGGGATGAGATCAAATCAAATGAGAAATTATGTCAAAACTTAGTACGCTGTCTATATGTACTCTATGCCTAAGGAGATTCACGGAGACAGTACAAAATGAAGGAAAGCTGACAGCCTCCTGGAATTCTACAGACAGGCAACGGGCTAATGGAGTGACTTGGTGGCAAACATCTATTGTCCTCCAAGAAAAGGAACTATTCCCAAGAAAAGTTCAGAGATCACCAGAACTGTTGGAGAGATCTGTAAGCAGTGGTGAGATTGTATCTCATTGTACTTTTGATTTGCATCTCTCTAATGGTTGATGAGAACTCTGGTGGCATAGTGGTTAAGAGCTATAGCTGCTAACCAAAGGGTCAGTAGTTCAAATCCACCATCTGCTCCTTGGAAACCCTGTGGGGCAGCTCTACTCTGGCCTATATGGCCGCTGCGAGTCAGAAACAGCTCAGGAGCACCTAAAACAACAGTGGTTAATGACAGAGAGTATCTTTGCATGTGTTTGTTGGCTCCTTAAATGCCCTCCTTGGAGAAGTGTCTGCTTTGTGCCTTTTGCCCATTTTTTAATTGAGTTGTCTTTTTGGTGTTGAGTTGTAGAGTTCTACATGTATTTTGGAAATTAGATCCTTATTGGATATGTTCTTCCCAAAGGTTTTTTCCCTAGTCTGTAGGTTGTCTTTTTACTCTTTCAGTAAAGCCTTTTGATGAGCATGTTTAATTTTTGTGAAGTTCCAGTTAAACATTTTCTCTTCTGTTGTTTGTGTATTTGCAGCTATGTTTGGTAATCTATCTTTAAAAAAAAATAGGTTCCATAGTTTTGACTCTATGACCTTTATAATTGTAGCTTTAAAATTTAGGTCTTTGATCCATTTAAGTTAGTTTTTGTGTATGGTGTGAGGTATGGGTCCTGTTTCATTTTCCTGCATGTGGAAATCCAGTTTTGCCAGTCCCATTTGTTAAAGAGACTGTTTCTTCGCCATTGGATGGACTTTGACCCCTTGTAGAAAATCAGTTGTCCATACACATTCTCTGTTTAGTTAAATAATCAGAGTCCGCTTTTGTTGCTTACAACCAAATAACCCGACCAATTACTTTATGAAGTGCACAACCGTGTGGAGGAAGTGGATTGAGATGTACATAGAGGTGATTGGACAATTTTTATTTTTAAAAAACACAAAAACTGATTGCCTATTGAAGAAAAGCACATGTTTGTTACCTACTCAGCATAATTTTTAATGTCAGATGGAACTTGTAGGATTGTGAAGGGGCTTTCCAAATAAAAACTTGACGGATGAGCATATGTGACCCTTATGAACTTCACAGCATGGGAGTGAGAGCAAACACATGATTTGCCTGTTATTGTTGTTAGTTGCCATCCAGTCAGCTCCAACTCATGGAAACCTTATATATAATGGAATGAAACGTTGCCCAGTCCTGTGCCATCCTCAGGATTGCTGGCATGATTGAACCCATTTTTGCAACTATTGTGTCAACCCATCCCATTGGATGTTTGCTTTGTTTTCACTGGCCCTTTCCCAAATATGATGTCCTTTTCTAGGCATTGGTCTTTCCTGATGACTTGTCCAAAGTAAGCTCGACAAAGTTTCACCATCCTTGCTTCTAAGGACTATTCTGCTTATATTTCTTCTAAGACTAATTTGTTCTTTCTTCTTGCAGTCCAGGGTATATTCAGTATTCTTTGTCTTCCTTTTTCCTTGTCCAGCTTTCACATGCGTATGAGGTGATTGAAAGGATCATGGCTTGAGTTAGGTACACCTTAAACATCAAACTGACATCTTTGTTTTTTAAAACTTTAAAGAGAGCTTTTGAAGCAGATTTGTCTAATGCAATATGTCACTTGATTTCTTGACTGCTGCTTCCATGGACGTTGACTGTTGATCCAAGTAGGATGAAATCCCTGACAACTTCAATTTCTTCTCCATCTATCATGTTGTTGTTTATCAATCTGGCTGTGAGGATTTTCATTTTCCTTATATTCAGGTGTAATCCATACTGAAGGTCTTTGACCTTTATCAGTAAGTATTTCAAGTCATCTTCATTTTCAGCAAGCATGTTTGTGTCATCTGCGTATCACCGGTTGTTAATGAGTCTTCAATTTTGGTGCCATATTCTTCTTCTTATAGTCTGGCTTGTCGTATTATTTGTGAAGGGGCTTTCCCTTAATTGAATAATTAAGATCAAAGGAGAAAATCTTGCCTCATATCTTTTCCAGTTTTGAACCACACAGTATCTATCCCCTTGTTCTGTTTGAACAATCGCTTCTTTTTTTCTGTGTGTGTTTCATAGATTTTATTGCTATTCTTGAGATTATATTTAAAGAGCAATCTTTGACATCCATATTAAGTTTGATTCTTAGAAGCTGCTCTAAGATATGACTTGTGACAATCAGACCAGAGTCTCTGAATTTATTCTTCTTGGTTTTCCTCATTTTCCTCTTTGTTTAGCTCCTGGCCATCTGTATAGTCACTTTGTTAGACAACTTTCTTATCACAGTTACTAGCATGGATTCTGCTCTTCAGACTCCCATGTACTTCTTTCTTCAAATTTTATCACTTCTTGAAGTTTGTTTCACCTTGGTCATGATGCCTAAGATGTTGGTAGATCTAATGTTCCCAAGAAAAATCATCTCTTTGTAGGCTGTGGTACCCAGATGTACTTCTTCTTCTTTGGCAGCTCAGAATATTTCCTCCTCTCTATGTTGGCTTACAATCACTTGTGGCTACCTGTTACCATCTCCATTACACAGTCAGAATGAACAGGACCTAGTGCTTGCGGATGTGCCTAGGCTCTTGGACGTCTGGTGTTCCAATCTCTATGCTATAGATAGACACCTGGGATTCTTTCTGTGAACCGAATGCCATAGACCACTTTTTTTGTGCTGATCTCCCAGAATTGAAACTAATCACTGAGGACACAACCATATATGAAATGCAAGCACTGGTCTCCACATTACTATTTATGTTTCCCTTCTCCCTCATTTTGTTTTTCTACTCCTGCATTATGATAAACATCCTGAGAATGCTTTCTGCTACTGGCCACCAGAAGGCACTCTCCACTTGTTCACCTCACCTCATTGTAGTGTCCCTCTTCTTTGGAACTGCTAATCTGACCTACCTATGGCCTTAATCTGACCAGTCACCTGAGAACAAGAAGCTAGTGTCATTGTCCTACACTGTCATCACCCCTGTGCTAAACCCCATCATCTACAACCTGAGGAACAATGACCTCAAGGGGGCAATCAAGAGGACATTCACTTGCAGAGTCTTGCAGAAGTTAGATATGCTTTGAGTCCCTGTATGTAGAGTGTTTACAAAAAAAGAGGGGCAACTGAACTCACTAACAAAAGCTTAGGGTGAGGGAGTAGAAGATCTGTTTTTATTTCATCAGTGTCACTTACTGTGATGGGTATAGATCAGTGTATCGGCCACGGTTCTAGCAAAAAACAGATGGTACTGTCAAATTGAGATGATTGAGAGAGACTTTTGAAGGAGATATTTACAAATTGTGGGCAGGATCAGGTAATTACCACATAGTTTACACAAGAGAAATTCCATGCCTGTTTCCCCAAAGTGGCAGGAAGGAGTATTAACTGGAACCTAGGGAATTTTATAGGTTAAAAAAAAAAAAAAAAAAGCCAGTCAACAGGAGCTGTGTCTTTTCGTAGAGGAAGACATCTGCACAAGCCTTATCCTGCTCTGACCCTCTCAAATCTACTGCCGGTACCTATTCTTCAGCAAACCAAGTATGAGACAGAGGGCAAGACTGCCTGTTGATGTAGCACGTGAAGGACAGCCTTCTGGAGCACAGTACAGGATGCAGAAGTGTAAAGAATAGTTAATGAAATACGAACCATAAAACACTTACATTCTTCAGTCAATTTGCTACAAAGATGAATCATGTAATATGTTTTTTTCCTTTTTTTAATTTTTTTGTGCTTTAAGTGAAAGTTTACAAATCAAGTCAGTCTCTCATACAAAAACTTATATATACCTTGCTATATACTCCTAATTGCTCTTCCCCTAATGAGACAGCACACTCCTTCCCTCCACTCTCTATTTTCATGTCCATTTGGCCCTCAACAACTGCTTCTTGTTCCATCAACAGGCTCCACATGAGTACAAATAAGTGTTCTGGAACTCCCATTGTTTTAATGTTATCCATAATTTGTTATGACCCACACAGTTGAATGTCTTTGCATAGTAGATAAAAGACAGGTTAATATCTTTCTGATATTCTCTGCTTTAGGCCAAGATCCATCAGACATTAGCAATAATATCTCATTCCACATTATCTTGTGAATCTGGCTTGAAATCCGGACAACTCCCTGTCTACGTATGGTCACAGTCATTTTTGAATTATCGCCAGCAAAATTTTACTAGCATGTGATATTAATGATACTGATTTACCTAGTAACATAAAATTATATTTAAAAAGACATGAAATAGGAAAAGCAGGTTAGCTCAGGCCATGACTTTTTTTTTTTTTTGAAAGAAATCAAGGGAAGCAAACAGATTCCTTTCAGCAGTAGACTAATTCCCTCAGGCCGTGAGCCATCACGAGCTAGTAGAATCTGAGGGAAGGATTCCTAGTTACCACCTTTATACTTGTCTCTAGCTTTATGCTTTGATACAAAGCCCAGGACTTGAAGGTTGAGATCATCTAGTCCAGAGTGTAAATCTGAAACAACACCCCTTTTAAGTGGGTGTGCGGCCTGTGTGTGGATGTTGTAGACCTCATCACATTTCATTTTGGGTATTTCACATAGGAAGCTCTTAATCGTGGTTATCTATAGCCATTTCCTCTTTCATCTGCCTAGACATGACTCATAAGGCCACACAGAATAAGCTTAAGAGCTCAAAATTTTCTCCTAATTTCTTCTTATAATAGAAGATATGTATCCTGTCTTTAGTGCTCCTCACAGAATCCGTAAAATCTCATCGTCCTGATTGTTCTCCGTTGTCTGCTCTCCAGGTCACAAACGCGTAGTGGGGCATCATGTGTCTGTCCTGTTATAGAATGCATCATCTGGGGTTCTTTGCCCTGTGGTTTCCAGTTGGGTTTGACAAGAGGAAACACAGCATATGGATCATTGTGTGGAAGGAGAAAGAACTCAAGGCATTCCCTACCACCACTCCCTCCCTTTTCCTCCAGCGCTGTGCTACTGTAATGGCTTCATTCCTCTACCTACAGTGCATGCTGGGCAGCACTTCTCCAAAGGGTGTAGCTTTGCTGGATTCTCGAAACTCCCTTCTGCTGTGTCTTCAGATTAGAGATGGTAATAGCCTCCAGCTGTTCCTAGTTCCAGGAAGCTTGACCATCTATTGTTGTTACCTGCCTACACCTCTGTAAGTACTCTAGTTGTTACATGCTTTTCAGTGACCACTTTGATTGTGCCATCTATTCCCTGCCAGAACTCTACCTGATGTAGAGTCCTCAAAGGTCATTTATTCATGTTGCAGAATTGACACATTGTTTCTCTATGCTCATGCCAACATTTGGTTTACCATACTACATGTGAAGTGTACTGGTAACAGAGATGGAAGAAAGGCAAAGGCAGCAATAGTCTGGCAATTAATACGTGAAGTTCAGAGGGACTCCCATGTGTAGAGGCTTCCCTGGGTGTCTTGGGGAGATCTACAAAAAGGATGACAAGCCCACTGTCAGAGGGAGGGCACAGTCAGAGCGGAAAGGTTACTGTTGTCACCCAAAATAACAGAGATGAAATCCATAAGGAAGGTATATAACCTAGAAGCAAAAAGCAAACATGTCCAGAGGTGGTGGCAGGATTGAGATGTGCCATTCTCAGCCCTTGATCTCCAGTGTTTGGAGATTGTTGCAGCTTGTGGGATGTCTGAGGCCCTATGACCTGGTGCGACAGTGGTCCTCCTAGAGAACAAGTACAAAGTACAGCACAAGGAAGGAATGTAGACAAGTATCCAAGAGTGGCCAGGTCAAAGCTGAAGCTTTCTTGAGCACAGAGTGAGGACACACACTATTCCACCACTTTCTCTCCTCCACCTGCCCTTCTCATCCCCACCTGCTACTCACCTCAAGCAAATATGCACATTCTAAAAGATATTCTAATCTCATCTTTTTTTTCTAATTTATAATCTTTCACTCATCATATTAACCATTTACTGCATCCTCAATGAAAGTGTATGAGAAAAATTACTAAAACAATGAGTTCCTCTTAAGGGCAAGTAAATGATAAGGCTGGACTGGGAGTAAGACATTTTAGCCCTTTCATCCCCAGGAAAGGAAGGTTGCTACACTGGCCCAGGGTATTGGATACCATGTGGAAGGGCTTCTGAGCACCTGGGGTGAGAGACCCTCCTCCTTACATCTTCCTTTGTGTTATATAGCAGAAGACAGACCTCATCACAGAGAAGCTCAAGGAAGAGAAGTCAGGGTCCAGAGAGAAATGAAGTAGAAGTGAGAACCACTGAAGTCTTGTTAGTCCCACACCGAGCAGCTCTCTCATCCTGTGAGAGAAAATGTTAATGACCAGATTCAGATGCTCTGGGCATTTTGAAGTTAAAAGGTTCACCTTTGACTTGATAAGATCCTCTATAGCATAAAGCTGTTCCCCACTGCCTCAGTTCTTGTCATATTTCAGAAGCCATGAGCAACACATCCGTGTCTAGGGCCCAGTCACTGCCTGGGGAATGACAATAGAGGATCTCAGCAGAGCCTACAGGAGAAGATGATACTTAAGACAGGATGGTGAGATGCACGAAGTGAACGACATTGGCATCCATCCTCTCTATTTCAGGTTTATAGAGATGGCCCATCCACCCAGCCTCCCCTTCCATATTAGTACGTGCAAAGTACACCCCTCAAATAGTTCTCATGCCATGTTGGGGGCAATGAGTTTCTGGAATAACTGATTAATACTGTTGCCCAGTTGAGATTCAGGAGGCTTAGCCCCAGAAACCAGAGCAGTGTCAGGAAAAAATAGAAGAAAACAACAGTACCAGGTCCATGCATTTACTCTGCTGGAAGTCAGTTTGCCGCTCTCTTCGATGTGAGTGAGCACCCGGTGTCCCTAACCTGAATGTTGCCTCTCTGCTGTTCTCATCAGTAACTGGGACTTAACTTCTTTCTTCCTGCCAGTGTGCACAACTGGGAGGCTGTATCAACATATACCTGTTACCCATTAACCCATCGCTATCGATTTGATTCCAAGTCACAGTGACCTTATAGGACAGAGTAGAACTGCTCCATAGGGTCTCCAAGGAGCACCTTGTGGATTCAAACTGCTGACCTTTTGGTTAGCAGCCATAGCTCTTAACCACTACACCACCAGGGTTTCCATATACATATTAGTTACACTTCATTAATCCTTTACCAGTACTTCGTTTAATGACATATTCTATCTTGTCAGGAAAGAGAATAGCGGAAGGATGACATTTTCCATACGGGTCATTTAAGTGACATGAGAATCAGTTTCTGGTGCCCTGGGTGCCCTATCAGCGGCACTCAGGCAACTTTCCAGTTCTGCTGTTTAGGATCCTCATGGAAGTTCAGGGGAAACATGGAGCCCAGAGGTGTTAACAAGTGTGAGGGTCCCTGGTGAAATACGGTGTACCCTGGATAACGGTGCTCAGGGGAGGCGATGACAGTGACCGACCAGGCCTCCAGCCTCCAGTCTCGGCCTTCAGCCTGCACTTTCGTAAGCTTCCTGGCTACCAAGCTCCTGGATCCCAGCAACCCCCTCTGTTACCCTTAACTTCTCACAGCTCGGTGCAAAAGGCCGCTAGACCAGGCAGCGATCTGTCTGCTAGTCTGTCTGTCTGCCAAGTCCTGTCCAGGATTTTTGGCTTGTGTGCATCATCATCTCTGGCCACGCAGTAACAATCGGAAGGAATAGGGCAAATCATCGTTTGCAGTAGGATCCCTACAGGTCAGACAAAGAAGGCCATTCCCAGCGCCTTCCATACCTGAGACCTTTCTCTTGCCCATCACAGCCCCAAGGATCAGAGTGGCAAGGAGAACTCGTGATTCCCACAATGATTGGGGTGAGCTGGGAAGCTGGTTCTAAGAAGAGGATGCAAGGGGTTCTGAACCCTCAGGCCAAAGCCTGACCCTGCAACAGGCACCCAGAACAGCTCCAGTTATGCCAGTTCTGCTAAGAGGTTTCCACTCCTACATCCCCCTCTTTAGTGCACTTAAGTGTAAGCGGCCTAGGAAGCCCCTTGTACTGCACAAAGCATGTGTATCTCTGCTCCTCTCCAGAGGGCACCACCATGGCTGCCCACCTCTGGATGGTCCCTTCCCGTGCATGCCTGATCTCCACAAGCTCTGTGTCTTGGGTCTGGTCCTCCCCATCCTGCTGCCGGGTAATGGTGATCTCTGCCAGGTAGAAGCCCAGGGCCCAGCTCCTCAGGGTAATGTTCCCATCAGGGCCTGGGTGACGGGTCACATATGCTGATGGGGGACCTGAAGAAGATCAGGTGTCTCCGTAACATTTAAGCACGTAGAGGAGACTTACAGTTTTTGCAGGGTAAGGAAAATAAGACAGAAACCCAGACACCAGCCTGCTATCTAGGGGTCAGCAATTCTCAGACCTAAAATTTGAGTTCTAGGATAGCCTTTGTTGTTAACCATTAACTCTCTCCTTTTTCAAATGTGCCTCATCTGCTGTTATTTTTCAGGTTTGTAATTTCTGTTTGGTTTCTTTTCTAGCTCTCTCTCAGGTTTTTCAACTTCCAGTTCTCTGATCAGATTTTCAAGAATGTCATTTCATTAAACAAAAAGACAAAGGAGTTTCACAATCAGGGAAGTGCTTCTGGAAGGACTTCCATCACTGTTATCTCTGCTGTTTCTACTTCCTGGTGTCTTATCTCCTCAATGTGAACACAGGTATCTTTGATTGTGTACTGCATCTTTTTACAAATAATAATAATAATAAAAAAAGAAAAAATTAATTTTATCCTAAGATGATGATTTTTTTTTTTTATCTCCAGAAAGTTTTCCGTACATTTGTGTCTGTTATAACTGTTAGATTTCTTATTCAGGAGTGCTTCAATCCAAACTGGAAGTTAGAATCCAAATCAGATCACCAAGAGAAAACGTGCACTCTGATAAAATTCTGTGGGAGTTGTTTACAGCAGGTCAAAACTACCTGTGGAAGCAGCATTTCTGAGTCCCTGTGGAAGCAGCATTTCTGAGTCCCTGCTTAAAGTGGGATGGTCCACCAGAGTCTCTACCTTCATGTCCTCTGGCTTTCACCTTTGTTTCCACTCAGCACCAGAAGACAGCCAAGAGCTTCTTATATCTTCAGGTTCAGCAAATGCCTTCAGGGAAGAAGGGGCCCTAGTGTCCAAGATTCCTGAGCTCACTTTCCTAGGCTGTGTTCTCACCTGGGCCTGTCTCCATGCTGGAGAAGTTCCCTCCTGCCTTCCCATGGGCACTGAGCCTCGGGGCTCCCTGTCACATCCTCTTACATCATGCCTGTCTCTTGGGGAACTTCACTGTGAGGCATGCAGAGTTGAGGAGAGAGATGAGAAACACCCCGGAAGAATGGGGATGGGTGGTGGAGAGAGAAACCAAAATGAAACGAGGATTCTGGAGGCAACACCCCCATCACCAGTCCTTTTCCCCACTCACTTTGGCCACCCCCCCTAAATCAACGGGTTGAGGCCCTTCTTAAGGGCTTGCTCAGCGCCCACCAGGCCAGTCCTTTTGCTCCTCCCTCCCCAGCATCAGTTCATCCTGATTCTTTACTCACCTGCCAGATCTCAGTCAAGGTCAGGACCCACTAGACCAGCAGGAGGAGAGCTCCAGGAAGCATGATCTGGCTTCTCTTGGAGTCCAGAAATGATTCTGGACTATTATTCTGTTTTATTGAGACAATTCCCCCACTATCTCTGATTGGTATACCCAGTGGAAACCAGAGAGGGTATGGTGTCACTCGTTCTGGGCAGGATAACAAAAGCAAGTAATGAGAGGTGGGCACTAGGAAAGGAATGTGCTACAGAATTCTCAGGAGAGAGCTAGCCTCACAGATGGTCCCTTGGCTGAGTTTGTCTTGCCCACCTAGCCATCTGTGTCACAGCTGGAGATGTTCATATCCAAGTGGAAACTTTCTGATATTCCTTGATCCTTTAACCAAGAAACAGTTGTTGTCCCCCTCTCCCCGTGAGTCCTGGGCCCTACTTTCAGAGTGAACAACTATGCTCATTTTTCTCCTTCTCTTCCTAGAATCTCTCTTCCTGAGCTAGACTTGCAGGTCCCAGCTCTCCTATTCTGGAATAGTGCAGTGACTATGAACATGGGGTATGAGGCCAAATGCCTGGGTGCTCCACCACTACCTGTGGTGTGACTTTTGGTGGGTAACTGAACCTCTCATTCATTTTCCAGTACTTGTCAAGGAGAAGAAAGGCAGTCACCCCTCCCCCCCCCCCCTTAGAAGTATTGTGAGGATGAAGTCTCAGTAGCTTCAGGGTAACTCTTTCTCAGGCTGTGAACATGAGTGGGAAGATTTCAGGAAGTGTATCCAGCTGAAGCAAGAGCTGAAGGAGCAATGACTGCCACAGGGGATCCCTGTCTGGCTGGTGACTTAGAATTGTTTGACACCTGTGTCTCCAGTGTTGTCCCTCAGAGTCAGTCAGATGGGCAAACTCTCATTCAGTACTCTTATTCCTTCAGTGGATTATAAAACCCTTGTACAATCTGATGAGAGACTTCTCAAAACCTGCCTCCAGCTGAAGTAACTGCAATCCCATAAAATTTTGCATGCAGCTTTTAGGGAGTTTGGGGAACCCAAGGATCTATGGTGTCTGTCCACACTTTCTCTCAGAATGAAAAAGAAATTCATGGAAACAGCATCTCTTCAAGTGTCTCCTGCCTGTGCCCTCCCCTCTCAATGTCAAACCTATCCTGGTATTGATCATAAAACAGTTTTAAATGCCCACTCTGCCCCTTCAGAGATTGGGCTCCAGCACTTACCCACCGGGAACCAATGAAAGAAAAAATGCATTCATTTGAGAAGAGAAAAAGGAGGCGTTAAAGGCGTCTGGTCTCTGTGGTTTTCACTATGGAGCAGTGGTTAAGAGCTATGACTGCTAACTAAAAGGTTGGCAGTTGGTATCCACCAGCACTCCTTGGAAGCCCTATGGGGTGGTTCTACTCTGTCCTTTACGGTCGCTATGAGTTGGAATACATGGCAAGGTTTTTAAAAGTTTTTTGGCAGTTTGATTAGAAATTATATGGGGTATTTCTTGATTCTTTAGGATATGCGATGCCCTTCTGGGTCTTAGGCTTTCTTGGTGCTTGTTTTTTAAACTCTGAGCTGTGGAAATTTTAAATATACATGAAAGTAGAGAGAAGAATACAATGAATCTCCATGCACTCTTTACTCAGCTGTCAGTCTTGGTTTATCTATATTCTCAACCGTAAGCCAAGCTGAATTATGTTGAAGTAAATCTGAGACAGTATATTATTACTATTTTTAAAATAATTTTTATTGTGCTTTAAGCGAAAGTTTACAAATCAAGTCAGTCTCTAACACAAAAACCCATATACACCTTGCTACACACTCCCAATTACTCTCCCCATAATGAGACAGCCTGCTCTGTCCCTCCACTCTCTCTTTTCGTGTCCATTTTGCCAGCTTCTAACCCCCTCTACCCTCTCATCTCCCCTCCAGACAGGAGATGCCAACATAGTCTCAAGTGTCCACCTGATCCAAGAAACTCACTCCTCACCAGCATCCCTCTCCAACCCATTGTCCAGTCCAATCCATGTTTGAAAAGTTGACTTCGGGAATGGTTCCTGTCCTGGGCCAACAGATGGTCTGGGGCCATGACCACCGGGGTCCTCCTAGTCTCAGTCAGAACATTAAGTCTGGTCTTATGAGTATTTGGGGTCTGCATTCCCACTGCTCTCCTGCTGCCTCAGGGATTCTCTCTTGTGTTGCCTGTCAGGGCTGTCTTCAGTTGTAGCTGGGCCCCATCTAGTTCTTATGGTCTCAGGATGATGTAGTCTCTGGTTCATGTGGCCCTTTCTGTGAGACATTATATTATTTTACCTGTTGGTAATTTTTTAAAAAGATGACAGCATTTAGCTTCTTTGAGAGGAAGAGCAAGAGAGACAGATGGGAGAATGATGAAACTGACAAAACGTATTTTCAAATACAATTAAAATATATATTTGTGAGAACTCTGTACATATATATATATACATATATATATATATATATATGGAAAACCTGATGGCATAATGGTTAGGAGCTATAGCTGCTAACCAAAAAGTCAGCAGTTCGAATCTACCGTGTGCTCCTTGGAAACTCTATGGGGCAGTTCAACTCTGTTCTACAGGGTTGCTACGAGTCAGAGTCGACTGGATGGCAACTGGTTTGGTTTTTTTTGGTTTACATATATATTCTACATACATATACATACTAACATTGCAAAGAATGGGAATTGCAGAACACTTAATTCTGCTCATGAGGAGGGGATACTGATTGGTTTAAAGTCAGGAAAGTTGTGTATCAGGGTTGTATTCTTTCACCATATCTATTCAATTTGTATCCCGAACAAATAATAAGAGAAGCCGGACTATATGAAGAAGAACGGGGCATCAGGATTGGAGGAAGACTCATTAACAACCTGTGTGATGCAGATGACACAGCCTTCCTTGCTGAAAGTGAAGAGGACTTGAAGACTTACTAATGATGATCAAAGACCACAGCCTTCAGTATGGATTGCACCTCAACATAAAGAAAACAAAATTCCTCACAACTGGACCAATAAGCAACATCATGATGAATGGAGAAAAGGTTGAAGTTGTCAAGGATTTCATTTCACTTGAATCCAGAATCAACAGCCATGGAAGCAGGAGTCAAGAAAGCAAAAGATGCATTGCATTGGGTAAATCTGCTGCAAAGGACCTCTTTAAAGTGTTGAAGAGCAAAGATGTCACCTTGAAGACTAAGGTGTGCCTGACCCAAGCCATGGTATTTTCAATTGCATCATATGCACGTGAAGGTTGGACAGTGAATAAGGAAGACTGAAGAAGAATTGATGCCTTTGAACTGTGTGTTGGAGAATAATATTGAATATACCGTGGGCTGCCAAAAGAATGAAAAAATCTGTCTTAAAAGAAGAACAGGAGGCGAGGCCAAGATGGCTGACTAGGCAGAAGCTACCTCGGGTCCCTCTTGCAACAAAGACTCGGAAAAACAAGTGAATCAATCACACACCTGACAATCTACGAACCCTGACCATCAAACACAGATCTAAAGAGTTGACCTGAGTGACAGAGACTCAGCCAGAGCAAGCAGGCTGCACACTGACGCCGCTAAGAAGAGAACGAGCAACCATGGGGAAGCAGCAACTGTTTTCGGAGCCTGGAGCCAGCGTCCCAGGCAGAAAACTTTGGTGCCGGGCTTTGGACTGGGTGCAGCGGAGCTGAGCATGGTATCATGAGATGGCACAAACAAGGGATGCAGCCCTAGCCCCCAGAAGTGACCTCGGGGGAAGCCCAGCCAGTGCACACAGGCAGCGCAGTGACACGGCTGACACAAGGAGAAGTCACTGTGAGGCAGGGACTGGTTTTGGAGCCTGGAGTGTGGCATCCCAGCTGGGGAACCTTGGTGCTGGCCTTTGGACTGGGAGCAGAGGAGCTGACCACGGCTTCTGAGACAGCACAAGCACAGGATGCGGGCCAGACCCTCGGAGGCACTCTCGACCCAGCCAGCGCACACAGGCTACATACCCCTGGGGAATCTCAGATAAAACAGTCATCACCAAGCAAGATAAGTAACTTTCTCTATATTCCTGGGTGCTACTCTCTGCTATCTATCTGATCCCTCCCCTCCCCTTCCCAGGTGGCTTCATCAACGTTGGAATTTCCTGCGCCAGAGAGTGAAGTGCTCTGCGGTTTTTTGTTTTTTGTCTTTTCTTAACCCATTCTCCTGGCCTGAGAGAAGCAGCTACAAAAAACCCAGGGACCAAAAATCCTTCCCTGACTTCCTGAAATTGGACTAAGAATACAGAACCAGCTCCAGCCAAGCATATGAGATCCATTGTCTTGGACTTTCATCCCTACAGGGAACAAGGTGGCTGTTATAAAGCAAAGGCAATTCTGATAGTGATCTGACAGTAATTGCTTTATCGGATTACTGGAAAGATAAGTTTCCCAGGTCTGATATCTCCACGTATTAAACAGAGTGCTCACTGACCCACAACAGGGAACTGAGAGCTGAAGCTCCACCCAAACCACCTAGCCTCCTGCCATAGGGGCCTGAGGATACTGACAACTACCAGTCTGTAGAGGTACATGCATTGGGTGCTGAAGGTACAGCTGCAGAGCCCACCCACCAAAGTGCTTTAGGAATAGAGACACACCTACCTCACTGGCACTTGGGAGAAGCCTGTCAGCATCCTGCCCCCCCCCAGAGTGTGACCCCTTGCTGCTACTAGAATCTGGTGCACACAACTATCACCACTACTCCTCTAAGTGAATAGGTGACAGTCTGCACCACACACTTGGTGACACAAAATCAGGTTCTACTCAAGTATAGTGAATGGACTCTTAGGCTTATATATTTGGTAACAGCCCATACCAGCTGGTAGTAGGACATAAGTGATTCAAAGGCTACAACAATCAAGACAGCACAATCTAATAGCCCATCTACGTATACTGAAAGAAAACAAAACAAGGTAAGACTCAGTGAGCAAATATAAAATAAATCATTACAATATCTTATAGATGGCTCGGAGACAGCAGTCGATATCAAACCATGTAAAGAAGCAGACCATGATTGCTTCTACAACTCCCCAAATTAAAGAATAAAAATCTTTCCCAAATGAAGATACAATCCTGGAATTGCCAGATACAGAATATAAAAAACTAATTTACAGAATGCTTTTTTTTTTTCCCAAGACATCAGAGATAACCTCAAAAATGAAATAAGGCAATCTACAGAAAAAGCCAAGGAACACACTGATGAAGCATTTGAAGAAATAAAAAAGAGTGTTCAGGAATATAGTGGAAAATTTAATAAGCTGCAAGAATCCATAGAGAGACAGGATTCAGAAATCCAAAAGATTAACAGTAAAATTACAGAATTAGACAACTCAATAGACGTCAGAGGAACTGAATCGAGCAATTGGAATGCACAGTGGGGGAGATGGAGGATAAGGCAATTGACACCAATATAGTTGAAGAAAAATCAGATAAAAGAATTAAAAAAAATGAAGAAACCCTAAGAATCATGTGGGACTCTATAAAAAAGAATAACTTGCGTGTGACTGGAGTTCCAGAACAGGGAGGGATAACAGAAAATATAGAGAGAATAGTTGAAGATCTGTTGGCAGAAAACTTCCCTGACATCATGAAAGACCAAAGCACATCTATCCAAGATGCTCATCGAACCCCATTTAAGATAGATCCCAAAAGAAAATCACCAAGACAAATTATCATCAAACTTGCCAAAACCAAAGATAAAGAGAAAATTTTAAAAGCAGCCAGGGATAAAAGAAAGGTCTCCTACAAAAGAGAATCAATAAAAATAAGTTCAGACTACTCAGCAGAAACCATGCAGTCAAGAAGGCAATGGGATGACATATATAGAGCACTGAAGGAGAAAAACTGCCAGCCAAGGATCATATAATCAGCAAAACTCTCTCCCAAATATGAAGGTGAAATTAAAACATTTCCAGATAAACACAAGCTTAGAGAATTTGCAAAAACCAAACCAAAGCTACAAGAAATACTAAAGGAAATTGCTCAGAAAATCAATAATATCAGATACCAACACAGCACAGTGTCACAGAACTGAACATCCTGATATCGACTCAAATAGGGAAATCACCAAAACAAATTAAGATTAATTTCAAAAAGAAAAAAACGCTCAAAACAGGGAATCATTGAAGTCATTATGTAAAAGATCACAATAATCAAAAAGAGGGACTAAATACAGGAGGCATAGAACTGCCAGATGGAGAGGAAAACAAGGTGATATAGGATGATACAGATAAGGTTTTTACTTAGAAAAATAGGGGTAAATATTAAGGTAACCACAAAGAGGTGTTCCAGTAAGAAGCTCAATAGAGGCATGGAAGACCTAATTGCTACAATCAACCAACTTGACCTCATAGACTTGTACAGAACACTTTACCTAACAGTTGCAAAGTATACTTTTCTTCTAGTGCACATGGAACATTCTCTAGAATAGATCACATATTAGGTCATAAAACAAACCTTTGCAGAATCCAAAACGTTGAAATATTACAAAGCATCTTCTCAGACCACAAGGCCATACAAGTGGAAATCAATAACAGAAAAATCAGGGAAAAGAAATCAAATACTTAGAAACTGAACAATACCCTGCTCAAAAAAGACTGACTTATAGAAGACATTAAGGAGGAAATAAAGAAATTCATAGAATGCAACAAGAATGAAAATACTTCCTATCAAAAGCTCTGGGACACAGCAAAAGCAGTGCTCAGAGGCCAATTTATATCGATAAATGCACACATCCATAAAGAAGAAAGAGCCAAAATCAGAGAACTGTCCCTACAACTTGAACAAATAGAAAACGAGCAACAAAAGAATCCATCAGGCAGCAGAAGAAAACAAATAGTAAAAATTAGAGCTGAACTAAATGAATTAGAGAACAGAAAAACAATTGAAAGAATTAACAAAGCCAAAAGCTGGTTCTCTGAAAAAATTAACAGAATTGATAAACCATTGGCCAGACTGACTAAAGAAATACAGGAAAGGAAACAAATAACCCGAATAAGAAATGAGACGGGCCATAACACGACAGATCCAACAGAAATTAAAAGAATCATATCAGATTATTACGAAAAATTGTACTCTAACAAATCTGCAAACCTAGAAGAAATGGATGAATTCCTAGAAAAACACTACCTACCTAAACTAACACAATCAGAAGTAGAACAACTAAATAGACCCATAACAAAAAAAGAGATTGAAAAGGTAATCAAAAAACTCCCAACAAAAAAAAGCCCTGGCCCAGACGGCTTCACTGCAGAGTTCTACCAAACTTTCAGAGAAGAGTTAACACCACTACTACTAAAGGTATTTCAAACCATAGAAAATGATGGAACACTACCTAACTCATTCGATGAAGCCACCGTATCCCTGATACCAAAACCAGGTAAAGACACCACAAAAAAAGAAAATTACAGACCTATATCCCTCATGAACGTAGTTGCAAAAATCCTCAACAAAATTCTAGCCAATAGAATTCAACAATATATTAAGAAAATAATCCACCATGATCAAGTGGGATTTAGAACAGGTTGGGTTATTTTATGCAAGGTTGGTATAATATTAGAAAAACCATTAATGTAATCCACCATATAAATAAAACAAAAGACAAAAACCACATGATCTTATCAATTGATGCAGAAATGGCATTTGACAAAGTCCAACACTCATTCATGATAAAAACTCTCAGCAAAATAGGAATTGAAGGAAAATTTCTCAACATACTAAAGGGCATCTATACAAAGTCAACAGCCAACATCACTCTAAATGGAGAGAGCCTGAAAGCATTTCCCTTGAGAACGGGAACCAGACAACGATGCCCTTTATCACCTCTTTTATTCAACATTGTGCTAGAGGTGCTAGCCAGAGCAACTAGGCTAGACAAAGAAATAAAGTGCATCCGGATTGGCAAGGACGAAGTCAAATTATCTCTATTTGCAGATGACATGATCTTATATACAGAAAACCCTAAGGAATCCTCCAGAAAACTACTGAAACTAATAGAAGAGTTTGGCAGAGTCTCAGGTTACAAGATAAACATACAAAAATCACTTGGATTCAACAAAAAGAACATCGAAGAGGAAATCACCAATCAATACCATTCACAGTAGCCCCCAAGAAGTTAAAATACTTAGGAATAAATCTTACCAAAGATGTAAAAGACCTATACAAAGAAAACTACAAAGCACTAGTGCAAGAAACTAAAAGGGACCTACATAAGCGGAAAAACATACCTTGCTCATGGATAGGAAGACTTAACATAGTCAAAATGTTTATTGTACCAAAAGCCATCTATACATACAATGCACTTCCGATCCAAATTCCAATGACATTTTTTAATGTGATGGAGAAACAAATCACCAACTTCATATGGAAGGGAAACAAGCCCCGGATAAGTGAAGCATTCCTGAAAAAGAAGAAGAAAGTAGGAGGCCTCACTCTATCTGATTTTAGAACCTATTATACATCCACAGTAGTCAAAACAGCCTCATACTGGTACAACAACAGGCACATACGCCAATGGAACAGAATTGAGAACCCAGATATAAATCCATCCACATATGAGCAGCTGATATTTGACAAAGGCCCAGTGTCAGTTAACTGGGGAAAAGATAGTCTTTTTAACAAATGGGGCTGGCCTAACTGGATATCCATTTGGTGAAAAATGAAACAGGACCCATACCTCACACTATGCACAAAAACTAACTCCAAGTGGATCAAAGACCTAAACATAAAGAGTAAAACGATAAAGATCATGGAAGAAAAAACAGGGACAACGTTAGGAGCCCTAATACAAGGCAGAAACAGAATACAAAACATTACCAAAAATGACAAAGAGAAACCAGATAACTGGGAGCTCCTAAAAATCAAACACCTATGCTCATCTAAAGACTTCACCAAAAGAGTAAAAAGACCACCTAAAGACTGGGAAAAAATTTTCAGCTATGACATCTCCGGCTAGCGCCTGATCTCTAAAATCTATATGATTCTGTTAAAACTCAACCACAAAAAGACAAACAACCCAATCAAAAAGTGGGCAAAGGATATGAACACACACTTCACGAAAGAAGATATTCAGGCAGCGAACAGATATATGAGAAAATGCTCTCGATCATTAGCCATTAGAGAAATGCAAATTAAAACTACGATGAGATTCCATCTCACTCCAACAAAGCTGGCGTTACTCCAAAAAACACAAAATAAGAAATGTTGGAGAGGCTGCGGAGAGATTGGAATTCTTATACACTGCTGGTGGGAATGTAAAATGGTACATCCACTTTGGAAATCTATCTGGTGTTTTCTTAAATAGTTAGAAATAAAACTACCATAAAAAAAAAAAAAATAGAACCCAGAAATTCCACTCCTCGGAATATACCCTAGAGAAATAAGAGCCTTTACACGAACAGATATATGCATACCCATGTTTATTGCAACACTGTTTACAATAGCAAAAAGTTGGAAGCAACCAAGATGTCCATCAGTGGATGAATGGTTAAATAAATTATGGTATAGTCACACAATGGAATACTATGCATCGATAAAGAGCAGTGAGGAATCTGTGAAACATTTCATAACTTGGACGAACCTGGAAGGCATTATGCTGAGTGAAACTAGTCAGAGGCAAAAGTACAAATAGTGTATAAGACCACTATTATAAGATCTTGAGAAATAGTATAAATTGAGAAGAACACATTCTTTTGTGGTTACGAGAGGGGGGAGGGAGGAAGGGTGGGAGAGGGTGATTTACTGATTAGTCAGTAGATAAGAACTAGTTTAGGTGAAGGGAAGGACAATACTCAATACAGGGAAGGTCAGCTCAACTGGACTAGACAAAAAGCAAAGAAGTTTCCAGGATAAACTGAGTGTTCCGAAGGTTAGCGGAGCAAGGGCGGGGGTTTGGGGACTGTGGCTTAAGGGGACTTTCTAAGTCAATTGGCAAAATAAATTCTATTATGAAAACATTCTGCATCCCACTTTGAAGTGTGGCATCTGGTGTCTTAAATGCCAAGAAGCGGCCATCTAAGATGCATCAATTGGTCTCAACCCACATGGATCAAAGGAGAATGAACACCAAGGTCACATGAGAACTATGAGCCCAAGAGACAGAAAGGGCCACATGAACCAGAGACTTACATCATCCTGAGACCAGAAGAACTAGATGGTGCCCGGACACAACTGATGACTGCCCTGACAGGGAGCGCAACACAGAACCCCTGAGGGAGCAGGAGAACGGTGGGATGCAGACCCCAAATTCTCATAAAAAGACCGGACTTAATGGTCTGACTGAGACTAGAAGAATCCTGGCAGTCATGGTCCCCAAACCTTCTGTTTGCCCAGGACAGGAACCATTCCCGAAGACAACTCGTCAGACATGGAAGGGACTGGTCAATGGGTTGGAGAGAGATGGTGATGAAGAGTGAGCTACTTGTATCAGGTGGACACTTGAGACTGTGTTGGCATCTCCTGTCTGGAGGGGAGATGGGAGGGTACAGAGAGTTAGAAACTGGCAAAACGGTCACGAAAGGAGGGACTGGAAGAAGGAAGCAGGCTGACTCACCAGGGGGAGAGTAAATGGGAGTATGTAGTAAGGTGTATATAAGCTTATATGTGACAGACTGACTTGATTTGTAAACTTTCACTTAAAGCACAATAAAAATTATTAAAAAAAAAAAGAAAGAAAGAAATACAACCAGAATGCTCCTTAGAGGCAAGGATGGCGAGACTGCGTCTTACATACTTTGGACATGTTGTCAGGAGGGATCAGTCCCTAGAGAGGGACGTCATGCTTGGCAGAGTACAGGATCAGCAGAAAAGAGGAAGACCCTCAACAAGGTGGATTGATATAGTGCCTGCAACAACGAGCTCAAGCATAACAAGGGTTGTGAGGATGGCTCAGAACCAGGTGGTGTTTCATTCTGCATAGGATCCCTATGAGTTGGAACCGACTTGACGGCACCTAACAACAACATATATAATGAATAATCAGTATCTCTGAACCAAACCCAAAACTGAACCCATTGCTGTCAAGTCCTGGGGTGTGACGGATGGTTTTTGTGTGGCCTTTCTCACCATGGCCTTGTAACCCCTACCCAAGTGCAAATAGCGTAATTGTGGCCAGGAGATTGGCTTGAAATGACCCATCCCAAGGGAGGAAAGGGAGGATCTCACCACCAACAAGGAAGTAGTGCCAAGAGCAGAGTGCATCCTTTGGACCCAGGATCCCTGTGCTGAGAAGCTCCTGGAATCAGAAGACAGAGGAGAAAAAGCTATAACATTGAAGATGTTGAGTAGTGGTGGCAGAGAAACAGTGACAGCAGAGATGGCCAGGAGATCGTGCTTTGGGCTTCTTGGCCCCAGTGAGCAAGAAAGCTGAGTGGTTTCGGCCAGGAGGGTTGCTGGAAGAGTAGGAAGCCTCCAGGTACTTGGTGGAGCTGGGTTTGCTAACCCACAGAGCTAGGACTGAGCACCTTCGGGCTAAGGTTTTACTGGCAGCGTGGGTTGCCTCTGGACACTTATTATGCTAAAAGAGCTTTGTTAACACTTGCCCAAGCAGAGCAGAGGCCAAGAGCCAGAGAGGCGTGCCCGTGAGCACAGCTGAGATGGAAGAACTGTATCCTGAGCATTCCTGAACCTGAATTGTAACCTGTTACAACTCTGATAAACTCCATAATCATGAGTATTATGTGTGAGTTCTTTGTGGCCATTGCAATGAATTATTGGACACAGCAGAGAAGCAAAGAGTGCCGTGGAAGGGATTGGTGGGGTCAGAATTTGTAAAGATGGCAGAGAAAGGAGGCATGCCTAACCTCCGCGTCAAAGGAACCAGAATTGGGCTATAGATCTTGATTCTCCTTCCCCTTTGTGAAGTCAGAGGAAGTCAGACATGCCAGTTGTACAAGTCCATCCTGACACAAGGTGACTCCGTGTGTTACACAGTAGGACTGCTCCCTAGGGTTTTCTTGGCTGTGATCTTTTATGGAAGCAGATCGCCAGGAATTTCTTCCTAGGCATCTCTGGGTGGATCCAAAGAACCAACCTTTAGGTTAGCAGTTGAGCGCAAACTGCTGGTACCACCTAGGGACCTTCAGCACCTCTTAGACACTTAATAAAAGAAAGTTCAAAGCTGAGAAGCCAACAGGAAGCATATCCTTTCTAAAATTTCTTTTGGCTTGTTTTCAGGGCAGCATCTCTGAATTGTAACACTGGACATTTCTATTCCCCCCATCGCAAAGGGACTCCTGAGGTCAAATGAAAAAAAAAAAATTGTCACTCCTGTTAATTTGTACTTGTGAGGTCCCTACCCACTTCATGGGCCTCCCTTTGGATTAGGTAGAATAGAGAAAAAACCGGGGCAAGAAAATGACACCTGGATCATTGCCTTCAAGAAATTTTCCCTAGGACAGACAGACCAAGAGCATTAGAGCAACAAATGGGAGCAGGTCCATCAGGGAGGGTTTGATCTTGCGTTTGCACTCTCATCTTTCCCCTTTGCCATCCATAAACCAAATAAAGAAACCCATTGCCACAGAGTTGATTCTGAGCCACAGTGAGCATATAGGTCAGAGCAGAACTTCCCCCTAGGGTTTCCAAGGAACTGCTGGTAGATTTGAACTGCTGACCTTTTGTTTAGCAGCCAAGCTCTTAACCACTGTGCCAGCAGGGCTCCTAGCCAGGCCCAAACTTCAGCATGATGGATACTACACAATGTCAGGATACAATTCTATCCCCACGGTATAGCCTCCTGGAGAATGCTCATGAGGTATTCCGAGAACTTCTCTAAAAAGTGGTCTACTCACACCAATTACCCTGGTTATCCCACAGAAGACGATTTATTATAATAGACCTATCATGGTAGAGAAAGGTGCAAATGTGTTTTTATTCATTGGGATATTATTCAAATAGTGGAAGTTTCACTTAACAATAAGTGGACATTGACGACCACCCTCTCTCACTTTTGTTCCAAGCCGTTTTGAGACAGATTCCCACTTCTGCATTAGGCCAGTCTTCGTGTGCAGCAATTCTAGTCTAATAGCTTCCGTACTGGGTGGTGGGTGGTTGGTTTTTATTTTCCTTTTCAGAGACATGGAGTTATCTTTCTTCTTAACTGATGTTCCAGACGTCAGGGCTTCTTTAGGGGGAAGCTGCTTAAGGAGGGTTCTGGGTGGACAAGTCCTTGAGGATTTGCTTAGGTGTCCCCAGACACTGTGCTGACTGCCTCCTGAAGGTCCTAAAAAGGCCTCTTATGCTGCCGTGTAACTAGAGGTGCTGACAGATCCTCCCAGCCCCATCACACAGCTTTCACATGAAATCTGGGATCAGAAAGGTCTCTTAGTGTTTCTTCAAGGACCTCACATTTGGCTTTGTTTCCTCTGTTTTCTATATTTGGATTTGGACAAGTTTCCTCTGCAATTTACTCTCTGGAAGGGTATACACTGAAAACCCAGCTCATTTTCAGATTCTGAATGGGATTGAAAAGTCCAATTGTCTAGTTGCCTGGGGTGGGCACAGGGGGACTGGCTACGCAAAAGGATTTGAAGTGTTTTTAGGAGAATCTTCCTCTTCCAGTAGGGCAGAAGTAAAGTCTATAAGGAGTCAAACAGTCTATGGACATCTCTGGGATGGAGGGAGTAGAGCTATGTATCTTTTTGATGTGAGTCCTGAGGGGAGTGTTTGAGACCCTGTGTTTGCCAATAGATCAGTTCACTGAGCAAGTGATTCTACTGACAGTAAAGTCAAGGGGAATGCAACCACTTTGCAACCAACAAAGCACAGATGAGAAGATGAAAATGAGAACTTCTGCAGAAATCCTTGTTTGCAGGTTTCTCTTAAACTTTGTACTTGAGATTGTATAGCAGTATCTTCTTGAAACAACTTCCACGTGAGAAAGTCGTTGAAAGGGCATTTAGCAAGTTGTCACAGCGCAAATATTGAAAAATTTCTGGTTGACCCTTCAAGGGTCTGGCCCTCTGCCAGAGGCCCCAAAATCACTGCTGTAGCCTAAGTTGGCAGGAAGAGTCAGATGGAACTGCCATGTACTGTCTCTGATGGAAATTACTGATACCACAGGGATAGCAGGCCAGCCAGACTCTTTCCAGGATGGAAGATTGTTAGTATTAAGCTTGGAGCCTTCATCATTACAAGAGGTTCCTGGTGCCTGGAGAGTCACTCATCTCTGTCTCCAAGGCAACTACGACCTACAATCTGTACAGCTGACGTTCTTACCCTCTTTGGGTCTTGTCATCTCTATCCCAGACTGTACACAGGCAACGGGTGCAGTAGGTGTCCCCACAGCTGCTGAAAGGAACCCTGGTGACATCTGTCCTCTTGACACCAGGATTCTGCCCTTCCCGGTGTGAAGAGGCTTCCAAAGACCCATGTGACTTTAGGAATATCTACATCTCAGTAATGGTGCTGTGGTCTTCCAGGCTACCTGGTCCCTTCCTGGCCTCCTGAGGGGTGGTGGAAAGAGGTATTTTCAACAACCAGTTCATTCAAGAAAAACGCTTACTGGCTCACCCATCTGTGTTCCTAATGCAGGAGTGGTGGGTGATTGGGGTGGAGTAGCACCCGGGTCCTGTGTTGCAGCTAATTGCATTTGTCACTGATGACCATAGAGGAAATCACTAAGACCTTAGGATGAAAAGTATGAATACTTGTGTACAAGCTACAGTTTTGAGCCTTAACCCTAGGTCACACAGAAGAAAGAGCTCCACTGCCCCTTCTTTAGGAACTGTTTGTGCAGATGGGCTGGCTGGACTTCTCAACAGTTCTAACTTGAAGTTGGGCACTTTACATGCAAATTGTTCTGATGACCTATGTGGCTGGGTACATCACTGACTGCCCCGGGAGCTCAGAGCCACAGCCAGGCTGTCCCTCAGAGAAGGCGCAGTGTTTGGCACCATCAAAGCAGGGTGGGAAAAATTCTCAGTCCAGGAAGAAGCACCACTGTTGCTGGTTACTTGCTTACCCAGTAAGAACTGGATGAACCTTAGACCAGATTCTGTCTCTACACTTTTCTATAATAAATACAACTGCACATCCCTGCAGGTGGTCTGAAGCCCTACACTCCTCAGTTGGCCTGTCTTCACCTGTACTTGACCTGACATTTCTTTAGAGGCAGAATAGGTTATACTCTTTTTACCCCCTCCCGAAAGAATGACACATTAAATGAAGAAATTTCCTCTCCAGAACCCTGTAATGCCTACTCCCCCGGCCCCAGCCCTCCTCACTTTAGTTCCTACCGTTGACAGGGATTTTTCACATGGAGAAGTCAGAAAGCTCCAGAGAAAGGGGGCAATCTGATAGTCCCACAGGCCATGACACATGCAAAGTTACTGAGGCAGAAGAGTGTAAATGATGTATTGGCCAAGACTCGCTTGAACTGAGTTGCCATATTATCTCTTCACTTGTTCGCAAAGCAGCCTTGACGTGTCTCGCTGAGAATTCAATGGACACAGATCCTGATGAGCAAGGAGCTTCAGTCAAATGCACTCTTTTCACATTTTGTTGAAATAAACCTCCACATTTGTGAAAGAGTCACTGTTTGTCATTTCAGCGCATTCCCAGCCACCTCATCTACTCCATTTTCAGGAAGGGGGTGAGGGACCCAGTGGCAGAGGGAGCCCCACCAGGCCCCTGCTACATGTTCCGATGCTTTGTCTCTTGAACTCACATAGGAATGAGCTGGGGAAGGCGGTAAAAAGCTGGCCTGGTCAGCCCTGACGTAGTGGTTGAAACAAGGTAAAGATGCTGCAAGGCTGTCAGTACTCTAGAACTCCACGGCTGAGAGTGAAACCTTACATGTCATTTTTTTCTGGGAATGGGTTTAGGGCAGAGGTGAGAAAGGCCACAAGGAAGTAGGAACTTGGCCCACTGGGAGCATGTGCTGAGCAGGAAAACTACCTGAAAGAAAGTCTTGGAAGCCCCAAGTCCATTCTCTCAGAAGTCTCCTTCCCAGCTGGCAACAAGTTGAGAAGGTTCTAATACGCTCAGTAATTAACACTGGCACCAAATGGCAGATACTGAAGATTTTATGAAAAGGTTTTAGGTTGTCTTCACCATGAACTAGCTTTTTTTTTTTTTTTTTAATACTTCTTGAAGTCTAACTTTGGACACAGAAAGGCACTAGGGGAGGGGACTTACACGGTTGTGTGCCTTTAACCCTCTACCTCAGGTTCTCTGAAAAGGATCTCTCTATGAACCACCATGGCAGAGGCTGGAACAAACACCAATGCCTAAACATCTAGAAAGAAAGGTGCAGGCCACAAGGAAGCAGTAGGGGCTTACTGGCTTTTGCTGATTGTTGAAACTCGGTGCTACGTGTCCAACTTCCTCTTTGGAATATGTGGTAAAGCAAAGGATGGCTTTTTCTAAAATGAAATAAAATGTTGTGTTATTAAAAAGAAAACATTAGTGCTTGATTCAAAGATAGTTATGGTTCCAGGATGATCGTGTCTCCCAGATGGCAAGAGTGAGGTGGGCCAGGGCCTTTTCTCAAGGATCAAAGAGAAAAGCATCAGGGAGATAAGCACTGGGAGGTTATCTCACAATCAGGTACAGTGAAGAGCCTGGTGTTGATGGATCACAAGTGTCTATTCCTATTCAGATTTCAGTGCTCAGCACCAGGTACAGAATGTGGCCAAATTTACGCACGAACCACGAGTGCCAAGATGAAGAAATAGAAGATTTTTATCAGCTGCTGCAGCCTGAAATTGATCGAACATGCAGTCAAGATGCATTGATAATTACTGGTGATTTTAACACGAAAGTTGGAAAAAAGGAAGGATCAGTAGCTGGAAACTATGGCCTTGGTGATAGAAACAATGCTGGAGATCGAATGATAGAATTTTGCAAGACCAATGACTTCTTCATTGCAAATACCTTCTTTCATCAACATAAATGGCAACTATACACATGTTCCTTCCCAGATAGAACATACAGAAATCAAATTGACTACATCTATGGAAAGAGACAATGGAAAAGCTCAATATCATCAGTCAGAACAAGGCCAGGAGCCGACTGTGGGACAGACCATCAATTGCTCATTTGCAAGTTCAAGCCGAAACTGAAGAAAATCAGAGCAAGTCCATGAGAGTGAAAATATGACCTTGAGTATATCCCAATGGAATTTACAGACCATCTCAAGAATAGATTTGACGCATTGAACATTAGTGACCGAAGACCAGACGAGTTGTGGAATGACATCAAGGATATCATACATGAAGAAAGCAAGAGGTCATTGAAAAGACAGGAAAGAAAGAAAAGACCAAGGTGAATGTCAGAGGAGACGCTGAAACTTGCTCTCGAATGTCGAGAAGCTAAACGAAAAGGAAGAATTGATGAAGTAAAAGAACTGAACAGAACATTTGGAAAGGCGGCTTGAGAAGACAAAGTAAAGCATTATAATGACATGTGCAAAGAGATGGAGACGGAAAACCAAAAGGGAAGAACACGCTTGGTGTTTCTCAAGCTGAAAGAACTGAAGAAAAAATTTAAGCCTCCAGTTGCAATGGTGAAGCATTCTATGGGGAAAATATTAAACGATGCAGGAAGCATCAAAAGAAGATGGAAGGAATACACAGAGTCATTATACAAAAAAGAATTAGACGATGTTCAACCATTTCAAGAGGTAGCATATGATCAGTAACCAATGGTACTGAAGGAAGCAGTCCAAGCTGCTCTGAAGGCATTCGTGAAAAACAAGGCTCCAGGAACTGATGGAATATCAACTGAGATGTTTCATCAAACAGATGCAGTGCTGGAGGTGCTCTCTTGTCTATGCCAAGAAATATGGAAGACAGCTTCCTGGGAGCTGACTGGAAGAGATCCATATTTATGCTTATTCCCAAGAAAGGTGATCCAACTGAATGTGGAAATTATAGGACAATATCATTAATATCACATGCAAGCAAAATTTTGGTGAAGATCATTCAAAATGGCTGCAGCAATATATCGACTGGGAACTGCTAGAAATTCAGGCCGGTTTCAGAAGAGGACGTGGAACCAGGGATATCATTGCTGATGTCAGATGGATCCTGGCTGAAAGCAGACAATACCAGAAGGATGTTTACCTGTGTTTTATTGACTATGCAAAGGCATTTGACTGTGTGGATCATAACTAACTATGGAGAACACTGAGAAGAATGGGAATTCCAGAATCCTTAATTGTGCTCATGAGAACCCTTTACATAGATCAAGAGGAAGTTGTTCGGACAGAACAAGGGGATACTGATTGGTTTAAAGTCAGGAAAGGTGTGTGCCAGGGTTGTATTCTTTCACCATATCTATTCAATCTGTGTGCTGAGCAAATAATACGAGAAGCTGGACTATATGAAATAGAACGGGGCATCAGGACTGGAGGAAGACTCATTAACAACCTGCGTTATGCAGATGACACAACCTTGCTTGCTGAAAGTGAAGAGGACTTGAGGAACTTACTAATGAAGATCAAGGACCACAGCCTTCAGTATGGATTGCACCTCAACATAAAGGAAACAAAAATCCTCACAACTGGACCAATGAGCAACATCGTGATAAACAGAGAAAAGATTGAAGTTATCAAGGATTTCATTTTACTTGGATCCACAATCAACAGCCATGGAAGCAGCAGTCGAGAAATCAGAAGTTGCATTGCATTGGGTAAATCTGCTGCAAACAAACTCTTTATAGTGTTGAAGAGCAAAGATGTCACCTTGAAGACTAAGGTGTGCCTGACCCAAGCCATGGTACTTTCAATCACATCATATGCATGTGAAAGCTGGACAATGAATAAGGAAGAGTGAAAGAATTGACGCCTTTGAATTGTGGTGTTGGCGAAGAATATTGAATATACCATGAACTGCCAGAAGAATGAATAAATCTGTCTTGGAAGAAGCACAACCAGATGCTGCTTAGAAGCAAAGATGGCGAGACTGTGTCTTACATACTTTGGACATGTTGTCAGGAGGGATCAGTCTCTGGAGAAGGACATCGTGCTTGGTAGAGTACAGGGTCAGCGGAAAAGAGGAAGACCCTGAACGAGGTGGATTGACACAGTGGCTGCAACAATGGGCTCAAGCATAACAGCAATTGTGAGGATGGCACAGGACCGGGCAGTGTTTCGTTCTTTTGTGGATGCAGTCGCTATGAGTCAGAGCTGACTGGAAGGCACCTGTGAAGAACAATAATAAGCATAGCAGAGTAGCAAAATGGACCAATCTCCTACAAAGGTTGCATGCACCTTATTTGCATTATAGCAGGTTGTCCAATCTCCTTGGTGGGCCAGAGCACCCTATTTGCATAGTCCCATCCAATCAATTTGTGCAAGTCACAAAACCATGGCTGGAAGTGTCATATAAAGTAACTCACTGCACTGCAGTTAGCATATCTGTCCTTATTTAACCTTCACAAATTGTCACAGTAATGTTCTTTATAGGCATTTCTCCCAGTCTAGATCTAATTCAGAAATATACATTTCACTCAGTGATCAGGCTCTTTAAAACCACAGCCAAACCTATTGCTGTCACGTCGATTCTGACTCATAGCAAGTCAAAGTAGAACTTCCCCATACAGTTTCCAAGGAGGGGCTGGTGGATTCAAACTGCCAACATTTTTTCCTTTTTTGGTTAGCAGCCAAGCCCTTAACCACTCTGCCACCAGGGCTCTACCACATAGCTGGAGGGGCTGGTAAACCCAAGATTGGCAAGTAAGCTAGCAGTCCACTGACTGACTCACAGACTTCAGAGACTGAGGAATCCCAAGATCAGGAGGTAACCTGCTAGCTCAAATCCCAATAACCGGAGGTCAGAGGAACAGGAGCCATACGCAGTGTACAGAATGAGCAAAAGCCTGCAAGGCTTGTCAGAAAGTCTACCTATATTGAATGCAGGCTACACTCCCACGGAAACTCCCTTTCAACTGATTGGCTAGGTTAAGCAAAGATTTTTCGTATAATGTTTTGTTTCTCTATTTGCTTTTTACCTATATTTCTCCTTTAAATATTGGTTTTAACAAAATGTTATATATTTTTAAAATGTAAAGACATTATAAAAAGAAAAATATTTATAGAATTTTGTGTTTGCTCACATGATTACTTAAAGATACCATCACGGAGGTGATCACATTATATCAGGTCTCATCATGAAGGTGATTACATCTTTAAACTACAGCCAAATTACATCATAACTGCCAAACCAGTGAGAATCATGGCCCAGCCAAGATGACACACAGCCTTAAAAATCACAAAAACTTTTATTTTACATGTCAGAGAACCAGTGTGAGGGTTCTCCCAACTGCTTAATGTGTCTATTTGGATTATATATTTGGAAACCAGGGAAATGACTGCCAAGTAGTTGTGTGGACACGGAGAATCTGCTGAAAGATGGAAGGACCTGAAATAGGACCCCACTTATTTCTTGTTCCCCATATGCCTCTCTTCTAATGGGGGTCCATGATGTTTCTTTAATTCTCCTAGGTATGTTCATCAAATTGAACCCTATATCTGATAGCCCCAGATAGGGAGAAGAGTGGAAGATGTGTTCTAGACAGTTGTGTAGTCTAAGCAAGCTTCAGCAAAGGTGTGGAGGAGTCCTTGAGCTGAAATCAGCTGACAAATGACTCCTATGTCTCTCAGGACGGAATCTTCCTTAGTATCCTGATCACACTAAGTCGTTGATGGAGAGCAGCCCATAGGAGATGTGGCCTCACCACAAGCACTATGATGGCTTTCAAAATGCAGTAACTGAGGCCCTTGGGAAATTATCATACCTATAGAGTCACTATGGGTTCCAATCAACTCGATGGTAATGGGTTTTTTTTTAATAGTAGAAGTTCAGAAAGGCACATTCTCGTGACTGTCACAGTTTATGGCATGGTTCAAGTTATCTCTATCCTATTTTCTCTGCTTATTCTATCAGTCACTGAGAGAGGGAGATTGATATCTCCAAATGCTATCATTAATTTGACTATTTCTGTTTTCAGTTGCGTCAGTCCAGGCTTCATCTATTTTAAGCCTGCATTAGGTTTATGGAGCCCTGGTGGTGAAGTGATTAAGCACTCATCTGTTAACTGAAAGGTCGACAGTTGGAACCCACCAGCTACTCCATAGAAGAAAGATGTGGCAGTCTGCTTCTGTAAAGGTTTATAGCCTTGGAATCCCTGTGGGGCAGTTCTACTCTGTCCTGTAGGGTAGATATGAGTTGGAATCGACTTGACAGCAATGGGTTAAGTTTATTTATAATTGTTATTTCTTACTTTATAGACACTTCTATTACTATAAAATGTCCCTCTTTGTGTCTAATGCAGTCCCTGGGTGGCACAAATGACTTGTGCTCATCTACAAATCTAAAGGTTGGTAGTTCACACCCACCCAGTGGTGCTACAGAAGAAAGGCCTGGGGGCCTGCTTCTGTAGAGATTACAGCCAAGAAAACCCTATGGAAAGCTACCCTCTAACACATAGGGTTGCCATGAGCCTGAATCAGCTCAATGGCAACAGGCTTGGTTTTTATTTTTCGTGCATATCTAATAACATTCCTTGTGTTACAGTCTATTTTGTTTCATATTAATGTATTAGTGCTAGTTTTCTTGTGATTATTGTCCCATTGTATATCTTTTCATGCTTTTACTTTCAACCTACACTGTCTTTCTATTTAAAATGTGTATCTTTTATACAGCATATAGTTAGGTTTTTGTCATATTTTCCAATCTGACAGTATCTGTCTTTAGATTGGAGTTTTTAGTCCTTTTAGATTTAATATAATTATCGATAAACTTAGATTTAGATCTGTCATTTTTGTACTTATTTTGTATTTGTCTCGTCTCTTGCTTAGTCTGTTTCTCCTTTTCTACTTTCTTTTAGGTTAAGCAAAGACTTTAGGTATACTATTTTGTTTCCCTATTTGCTTTTTACCTGTATTTCTGCTTTAAATATTTGTTTTAACCAAAATTTATATATTTTTATAATTTAAAGATATTATAAAAAGAAAAATATTTATAGAATTTTGTATTTGCTCACATGATTAACTTTTCCAGGCTAATCATCATTTTTCTACATATGCATATGCATCTTTCCCAGACCTCCTTGTCCTTGATCTTCTAATCTGTTTTCCTCCAAGCAACTGACCAGTCAGCTAAGTTACTCTCCATTGTTCATGAGTCCGTGCATATCTTTTCTTCATGTCACTTTTTACACAGTGTGGATGATTAAGTAAACCCCTTGAAGTTCTGCTCATTGAAAGAATTGTCTGTCACCACTCTCTCTGAGTCATCCCTGAGTGGGTCTGCAGTGCAGCAGTAGTATAGGTTTGGCTCACATGAACATACTGAGCTGACCTATCTGTGAACTAAGCTCCAATTTTTCCCTTTTCTGTGAACTAGTCATAGGAATTCCCAATATGAACTTTCTTCTTTTTTAATAAGGAAACACAGTGCTATAAATACCCCAACATTCTGCTTTAGAAGATTTACAGAAATTTGATATATTGTGTTTCAATTGTCATCCAAAATGCATTCTAATTTCCCTTTTATTTCTTCTTTAATCAATGGATTACTTAGAAGTGTATGAATTCATTTCCAAAAAAAATTTGAGGACTGTCTAGAGATCCTACTGTTGTTAATTTCAAATTTAATTCCATTCTGATTAAATAAGATACTTTATATGATTTGAATTCTTTTAAATATATTAAGACTTGCTTTATGGCCCAGAATATGATTGATCTTAATAAATTCATGTGTACTTGAAAAGAATGCATATTCTCCTGGGATTTCAGGGATTAATTTGTTATGTTTTGGTGCAGTGTTCCAATAAATGTCAGTTAGGTGAAGTTCAGTGATAGAGTTGTTCAAGTCTTGTATATCCTTAGTAGTTTTCTATCTGCTTATTCTAATAATTACTGAGATTCAGATATTGAAATTTCCAACTGTAATGGGGAGTTTATCTAAGTCTTTTTGAGTTCCATCAGTTTTTGCTTCATATATTTTGAAGTTCTGTTATTATATGCATAACACGAAGGATTTTTATGTCCCCTTTATATATCGACCTATTATCATTATCAAATGATGTTCATTATCCCTGGTAAAATTCATTGTTTTTAAACCTACTTTGCCTGATACTCAGATAGCCACTCCATGTTAATGCATAATATTAAAAATACTAATTATTGTAATTTAACGGTATTATTATTAGTGTTAGTATATTGTATGTCTATGTCCATCTTTTTACTTTTAAACTATTTGTATCTTTACATATAAAGACATTATTTAAGGCACATAGAGATCAATCTTGCTTTTTTATCCAACCTGACCATCTCTGCCTTTTGGTTGTTCAGATGATTTACATTTAATGTCGTTATTGATATTATTAGATTTATGTCTATCGTCTCACTATTTAGCTTTTATTCATCCCATATGTTTTTTGTTTCCTCATTCCTCTTTATCTGCATTTATTTATAACTGGGGTTTTTCTACTATTGCATTTTTTCTCTTTTTTTGGCTTATTAACTATGACTGTTTTGTTATTTTAATGGTTGCTTTACAGTTTATAGTAAACACTTTTGACTTTTCACAGTCTACTTTCAAGTGATATTATTCCAATTAAAGACAACGTAAGAACCTGATATCAGTGTACTTCCATCTCTTCCTGCCTGGCCTTTGTGCTATTGTCATACATTTCACTTTACATATGTTACAAACCCCATATGGTATAGTTGTCATTTTTGTTTAGCCAAATCTCTTTTTATATAATTTATTTTCATTTTTGTTTTTGAGAATACACACAGCAGAACGTGCACCAATTCAATAATTTCTACATGTACAATTCAGTGACACTGATTACATTCTTCAAGTTATGCAACCATTCTCATCTTCCTTTTCTGAATTGTTTCTCCTCCAATAACATAAACTCACCACCCCCTAAGTTTCCTATCTAATCTTTTGAGTTGCTGTTGTCAATTTGATCCCATATAGATTGCTCTTAAAAAACTACAGTGCTCAAGGCATACATTCTTTACTAGCTAAGCTATGTTTGGTTTTAAGAAGACTTCAGGGGATATTTTTGATTTAAGTTTTAAAGGTAATCTCAGGGCAATAATTCCAGGGATTTCCTGAGAATTTGAAACTGTTTTCTGCTTTTTTCTCCCTTTTGATTAGGATTCTTCTTTAGCATCTTTGATCAAAACGTTCAGTAATGGTAGCTGCCTGGCACCATCCAGTTTTTCTGGTCTCATGGCAAACGAGGCAGTTGTTCATGGAGGCAATTAGCCTCACATTCCATTTTCTCCTCCTATTCCTGACTCTCCTTCTTCTCTGTTGCTGCAGGGGAATCAACACCAATTGTTCTACCCTGAATGGCCCCATGAAGGGCCCAGGAACTATGCGCTGAACTAGGAGCTAGGGCAGAAGCACTAGCTTGATATTCAGCCAACTAACTGGGGTGTCCAATGAAGCCGTAACCCTAAGCCATCAAACCAAGGAACCAAATCTCATGAGGTGTTTGTTTGAACTTAAGCAGCCCCAGCAGCCACTTATGTGCTTTGTTGTAAATATATCTATCACACAACTTTTTACCAATTAAACTTTTTACAGATGTACAATTTATTGACAGCAATTTCTTAATCAGCTGTGCTTCTCTATCCTTAATCAATGTGATTTTTCTACCATTGTAAATTGAAACTTTGTACCCCATATGCAATAATCCCCTCCCCTTGTGCCAGTTCTGAGGTTCCATCTTCTCTCTGAAACCCCTTAGACACGGCACAGGGGCTCCTGAGCTTTCCTCTCCCCCAACACCTCCTCCACTCCTGAGCCTGACTCCTGTGGAATCCAGAGCTGCTTAGAAGGCATCCTCATTCCTCCATGGATGCCCAGCTTCAGGGTCAGCCTTCCCTACCCCACTCAGACCAGAGCCATACCCCTCCTGAATCTGAGATCAGACTGGTGGCAACCCCGTGGGGCTACAGGCTAAGGGCCAATGACCAGAGTTCCCTGTTTACCCTCTCAGCCTGGACCTCCCCAGGGTCCCTGGACTCTCAGCAGCAGGACAAGGCTCTGCACACAAGGAGGTGTCCCCATTCAGGGTCAGATTCAAGTGAGAAGTGTTTCCTAAGCTACACTGACATAGATGTCTTCTTGCATTGAGTCGCCGTGGACTCTGGCCTCAGTGCAGACCAAGGTCTTCAGACCCTAAGAGTTGGTTCAGAGTTCTGGAGCTGTACCCACAAATATACCTCTTGCCTCAATACCCAGTCCCACAGGCTCCCAGGATGGGGCCTTGGACTCCTGAGTCCCTGTCACTTATTCCTGTGGCTGCTTCTGGAAATGGAGGCTCCTACTCCCGGGAATCGATCAGTGACTCTCCAGATCTGGGATCTGCGGAAGGACCTCCTGGGGCCATTATGTCCCACAAGGAGAGGAGACTCCTGGAGAACTGAAGAGAGGAAAGAAATTGTCAGAGATGATGCTTTGTAATATTTCAGCGTTTTGGATTCTGCTAAGGCTTGCTTTATGACCTGATATGTGGTCTATTCTAGAGAATGTTCCATGTGCACTAGAAAAGAAATTACGCTTGACTGTTGTCGGGTAGAGTGTTCTGTATATGTCTATAAGGTCAGGTTGGTTGATTGTGGCATTTAGATCTTCCGTGTCTTTATTGAGTTTGTTTCTGGATGTCCTGTCCTTCACTGAAAGTGGTGTGTTGAAGTTTCCTACTATTATTGTGGAGCTGTCTATCTCACTTTTCAATGCTGTTAGAGTTTGTTTTATGTATCTTGCTGCCCTGTCATTGGGTGCGTAAATATTTAATATGCTTATATCCCCTTGGTATATTGTGCTTTTAATCATTATATAGTGTCCTTCCTTAACCTTTGTGGTGGATTTAACTTTAAAGTCTATTTTGTCAGATATTAATATTGCCACTTCTGCTGTTTTTTGATTGTTGTTTGCTTGGTACATTTTTTTCCAACCTCTGAGTTTTAGTTTGTTTCTGTCTGTTAAGTCTAAGATGTGTCTCATGTAGGCAGCATATAGACAGACCGTTTTTTTTAATCCATTCTGCCACTCTCTGTCTCTTTATTGGTGCATTTAGACCATTTACTTTAGGCGTAATTATGGATAGGTATGAATTCAGTGCTGTCACTTTGATGTGTTTTTTGGTATGTTGTCAACAGTTTCTTTTTCCCACTTAATTTTTTGTGCTGAGTAGTTTATCTTTATATACTGTCTTTTCCTCATATTCTTTGCTGTTGACTTTGTTTCTGCTGAGTCTCTATTTTTTCTTGTATTTTATTTTGATGTGTAGGATAGTTTGTCTCCTTTGTGATTACATTAATACTTACCTGTATTTTTCTAAATTTAAACCTAACTTTTATTTCTTTGTATCACCTAATCTTTTTCTCCATGTGAAAGATCTATGACTACATTTCTTAAAAAAAAAAAAAAAAATTTCTTAGTCCCTCTTTATTGCTTTAATGTTGTCTCCTTTTACGTAATAACATCACTGTTTCCCTGTTTTGAGAAGTATTTTATCTTGATTTATGTTTGTGATTTCCGTCTGGGTTGACATCTGATTGCTCTGTCCAGTGTTCTAGTCTTAGGTTGATACCTGATATATTGATTTTCTAACCAAAGAACTCTCTTTAGTATTTCTCATAGTTTTTTTTTTTTTTTTTACCAATTCCTTAAACTTCCGTTTATCTGGAAATGTCCCAATTTCACCTTCATATTTGAGAGACAGTTTTGCTGGATATCTGATTCTTGGCTGGCAATTTTTTTCCTTCAATACATTATATAAGTCATCCCATTGCCTTCTTGCCTGCATGGCTTCTGCTGAGTAGTCCGAGCTTATTCTTATTGACACTCCTTTGTAGGTGACTTCGTTTATTTCTAGGTGCCCTTAAAATCCTCTCTTTTTCTTTGGTTTTGGCAAGTTTGATTATAATATGTCTTGGTGACTTCCTTTTAAAATCTTCCCTATGTGGAATTCAATGAGCATCTTGGATAGATATCTTCTCATATGTCACAGTATCAGAGAAGTTTTCTGCCAACTAATCTTCAACAATTCTCTCTGTGTTTTCTGTTACCATTCCCTTTCTGGTACTCCAATCTTGATTCTTAAGGTTTTTTCAGTTTTTTAAATTCTTTTGTCTGATTTTTCTTCAAATACATTGGTGTCAAATGCTTTATCTTCAAGTTCACTAATTCTGCCTTTCACTTGCTCAATTCTGCTCCTCTTTCCACCGAGTTGTCTAATTCTGTAATTTTATTGTTTATCTTCTAAATTTCTGATTGCTCTGTCTATGGATTCTTGCCATTTATTAAATTTTTCATTATGTTCTTGAATAACCTTTTTAATTTCTTCAACTACTTTATCTGTATGTTCCTTGGCTTCTTCTGCGTATTGTCTGATCTTCTTCCTAACTTCATTTGTGATGTCTTGAAGAGTTCCGTATATTAATCTTTTGAATTCTGTACCCAGTAATTTCAGGAAGGCACCTTCATCCACAGTATTCACTGATTCTTCATTTTGAGAGCTTGTTGAGGTGATCATGGTCTGTTTTTTTATGTGGCTCGATATTGACTGTTATCTCCAAGCCATCTGTAAGTTATTGTATTAGTTTATTTTATATTTGCTTACTGTATGGTAGCTTCTTCTTTTTTTTTTTTTTGATATGCCCAAATGGGTTGCTTGAGTGAGCTAGCTTGATTATTTTCACCTTTGGAGCTTTGATGACCTGTCACCAGATGGCTAGAGGTGTTATGAGTATGTCAGTCTAGGAGTCCATTCACTTTCCTTGTATAAATTCAGCTCAGGTGTCCAGGTAGCTGCTCATCAAGTGTGTGGTACAGGCTCAATCCTACAGTCTTAGAGGGGTAGGGGTGATTGGTGTAGGTACTGGTATCTGGTTGCAGCAGGGGGTCATTCTCTGAACAAGTCAGGGGACTGTGAATCATCCCCCAAGTGTCTCTGAGGAAAGCACATCCTCTTCCCTAGAGTGTACAGGTGGGTGGGTTCTGCAGACGGACCATGGGCACCCAGTGTTTGAGTTGTAAGGACTGGGAGGTACCAGTTATCTTTGTGTAGCTGAATGCCACTCGGGTTCTCGTCCTGTCTTATTAGCCTATTGAAATAAGATGAGCACTGACTGCAATGGAAACAGAGAGTCGCAAGTTTATTGTCTGTGCATACAAGGAGCACATGGGGTCTAGTGAACATAAGGCCATGTGCTCACTGACTAAGGGGGCTGGGGAGGTTTTTGTTTCCAGTGGTGTCAGGGGGTTGTGTTTGGTACTGGAAAATTTCTGCCTTTAGCCCTCCCATGCCTATATGTGGGAGTGGGGGCTCAGCTGAAGGATGTGATTTCAATCTGTGCATGCTTCAAGGTGTAACTAGGGCTAGTCAGTGGATGGAGCCACTACCTGCTGCGACTTCCTGCTCGAAACAAGCTTGTGGTTATCAAGACAAAGAGAATGAGGAAGGGGTGTTGATTGGGGTTTTCAATATGGCTGAGCAGCCTGTTTCAATCCCCCCTTTTTGTTGTAGGTTTCTCAATCTTGGAAAACAGGGCACTTTGTGTCTCTAGCTGCTTCTGGCTGGATGGGGGCATAGAGGTCTAAGGGTTAGAGCAAAAACAATTCTTAATACTTCTATAGTACTTATTTTTATGACAGTTAGTCACCGGTCTTTCTTTAATCTCTTGAATAGCTACCTAAGTCTTTTCACTGGTTCATATTTTTTAAAAAAAGCAAAAGTGGGAAGTAGACAAGCATGTTGTTAGAACCATGTCTCTTCAAGCCTTAAGAGTATTACAGGGCATAAAATTTTTTTTTAATATGAGCAAAACCATTGAGAGCTTCACCTTTTCACAAATTGGCTAGAACCTGTGATCTTATATTTTGAATTGTCTTTCTTAATGATCATTGGTAAAGGTTTCAGTAATGACACTCAGGAGGGTCTTCACTGGTCCAACAAATTTGTATTTACTAAATGTTAATAGAAAAATATGAGTGGAAAGTCTTTTGTGTTCTGCCTTACGTGAAAGTTTCTCTACAAGACCTTTTCTAAGATTATTCTATTTATTGTCTTTATACCTCATGGCCCAGTTGATGTGTCCTTGTGAGTCCAGCTCTAGCTGGGTCACATTCTCTATGCTCAAGGACAGGTAATAATGACTAATATTATTTCTTAAATCATTTCTTCTTTTTGATCAGAGATTGGAGATACCACATTGATGATCAATACTTGGACTTAGTCAAGTTCCTAGATGGCGACCATGGCAGGTTCTTTAAACTCACAGTGCTCGTTTTCCACCAGATACCATCTGGTTCTTCACCAGGATCTTAAGTAAGAACAAAGTTCTCATCAATTTTATTGTTGAAGTGAGCAGAGCCAATGTACACCAACATTTTAGCCTGAGGCCTTCTTTTGCCTTTTAGGTGTGTAAGACAATAGGATAAATTTTTATTATGCCTAATACTATCAGGATGTAGACTAAGAACATTGCTTGCAGTAGTACAAATAAATCTGGCATTTGTAAGGGTGTTACAGCGTGTAATCAAGTAGCTTGTTATCCAATGTTATGTATATCCTGTTCTGTTTCTCCTGGGTTATTTATCTAAATGTAACAAGAGGTATTTGTTAGAGCACGTTTTACACTTTATTGGACCAATAAATAAAAATCTAAGGCTATATTTTCTTATCTCATGTCACCTTGGCTTAACTAGGTAGAGAATAGAGAACACTTTTGTGTTACTATCTCACTAGCAACATGTCTATTATTTGTCCCATAGCGATTGATAAATTTCTTAAGAAGATTTCTCCAATTCCAATATACCATGAGTAAGAATTAAATTTACCAACCATACCTTGAGTGTTGGACCAATGGGCTTTCTTCTGATTCTCATTTTACAAAGGATAAAAAATTAACATGACCTTTTTAGTATTTACTATTAATATCTAAAGATAATCTTAAAGTTCTCAAAGTGTATTCATTGCCCGGAATAGCTAGGAATCTGAACAAGAGATTGTCTACGCAAATTCTCTATTAGTTGGAAAGGGATCATCTAAATTTGTTTCGTGGGATCTACCACACAAAAACATATTATTTATAAAGCACACGAAGTTTGTCTAGAGAAAACAGAAGGCATAGAAAAATTTATATATGACAAACTAGTTTTTATTAAAGAATACATGATTAGCAAGATAATACAGGATGGATTTTCCTGTTAGAGGTCTCTAGTTAATCTGTCTAAAACATATTAAGTGTTTTCCCTGAGGGCAAGCTGTCTCTCATTGGTTTACCTATTAAGTCATGGGTCAGTTTCTCAAAAGCAGAAGTGGAATTTAAGACAAAATGGAGTCTGAGTCATGAGGTTGATCTCTGAGAATGTGACTTCTTTAAGTTACATAATTTTCTATACAGTAAGAGGGTAAGAGTTTGATACAAGCATTAGACAGGTATTTCATACAACATTGTCTTGAAAACTGATTAAACCTTAAATAGAACTCTATTTACTGATCTTTGAAGTCAGTTTCTCAAAACAGGCTGAATTCTTCAACAACGACAACAACAAAAAGCTTAATGTCTGGAGCAAAATGGTCTTATTAGCTTATCTGGACAATCGTTTGAACACAAGTGGCTTTAGGAATCAGTTTTTTTCTCAAAGCTCGAGGTTTAAAAGGACACCCAAAGGCGATGGCCTATGTAGGTTGTCTCAACTTCTATGAAAGTCAGAAATCTGGATTTTTGGAAAATTATATATAGTCTTTCATGGTTCCCTCTTTGGATCAGGATCTTGTAATAGAATCTTTGATTAAAAATGTTCAATAAATGGTAATTGGGCACTATTTGGTTTTTAAGATCTCAGGCACCATTCAGTAAGTCAGGAGGTAGAATAGAAACACTAACACTAGGACAATTGTCTGAAATAATCAATGAAACCATGACTCTAAGATCTTTGAACCAAGGAAACAAATCTCATGAGGTGTTTGTTTACAAGTAGCATCAGTAGCTGCTTTTCATGTGTCTCAGTAACAAATACATTCTCTCAAACCTAAGACTGTGTATTAATATACACACAGCAACATTTATCTATGAAGTAACAAACTATTCTTTGAGAGAACTAATAGAAAATTTAATGCTATTCTAATTTGTAAAATCATAGCCCAAATTTTAGACACCTTTCTGGTTATGATATTTACAACTTTGCTAAGTTTACCAAAAGGAACTTTTAATTCAAGAGTTAAAATAATTAAACCCATTAGTTAGAGAATTTAGGAGAAAAGAGGAAAATGGTTTCTTATATCCAGAATGTAGGACCTTAAAGCATTATTTCCAGAAAGAAGGACTTTAAAATATCAGAAATATTTTTACATAAACCCCATAGTATCATTTTGTTTACTTAGTCTTATGTAGTTAACTTCTGTTGCAAGTGATTCCGGATCAACTGCAGTCTGCAAAACCATCAACTTCTGTATCCTGGAAACCTTGATTGAGTGTAGTCACAGTCTTTTTGCAAGTTCAATACAGTCCATATTTTTTGTTGAGCTATTCTGGTCCAATGTTCCCAGAAAATTAGCGAAGTAAAAATTTGTCTGTAGATGACAAAACTTATTATGGCCATGATTAACATATAAACGTAACTCTTAACAGTCAAAGACCTGATAGAAATAATTATAAGCATAATGTAAAGGCCAAGTAAAATCATTTAAAAAAAATTTAGATAAAAATATTTTTAAATATGAGGCAGGGCCAAGATGGCTGAGTAGGTAGAAGCTACCTTGGATCCCTCTTGCAACAAAGACTCGGAAAAACAAGTGAATCGATTGCATACGTGACAATCTACGAACCCTGACCATCAAACACACACCTAAAGAGTTGACCTGAGTGACAGAGACTGAGAACGAACAACCACAGGGAAGCAGTGACTGTTTTCAGAGCCTGGAGCTAGCGTCCCAGTCAGGAAACTTTGGCGCCGGGCTTTGGACTGGGCAGGGGAGCTGAGCACGGCATCCTGAGACGGTGAGTGACCTCGGTGGAAACCCAGCCAGTGCACGCAGACAGCCAGCGACGCGGCTGACAGGAGGAGAAGTCACTGGGAGGGAGCACTGGTTTTGGAGCCGGGAGTGCAGTGTCCCAGCTGGGGAACCTTGGTGCTGGACTTTGGATTGGGAGCGGAGGAACTAACCACGGCTTCTGGAACAGCGCAAGCACAGGACGCGGCCTGACCCTCGGGGGAAATCTCTATGCAGCCAGCGCACACAGTCGGTGCACCCATCGGGAATCTCAGATAAAACAGTCATCCCAAGCGAGATAAGTAACTTTGTCTATATTCTGGGGTGCTACTCTTTCCTATTTATCTGAACCCTTCCCTCCCCTTCCCAGGCGGCTTCATTAACATTGGAATTTCCTGAGGCAGAGAGTAAACGGCCCTGCGGTTTTTCTTTCTTTTTTTTTTTTTTAGTCTTTTCCTAACCCATTCTCCTGGCCTGAGAGAAGCAGCTTCAAAAAACCCAGGGACCAAAAATCCTTCCCTAATTGGACTAAAAACACAGAACCAGCTCCAGCCAAGCATATGTGATCCACAGTCTTGGGCTTTCATCCTTACAGGGAACAAGGTGGCTATTATAATGCAAAGGCATTTCTGATAGGGATCTGCCTGGAATTGTTTTAGCGGATTACTGGAAAGACAAGTTTCCCAGGTCTGATATCTCTGCATATTCAACAGAGCCCTCACTGACCCACAACAGGGAACTGAGGGCTGAAGCTTCCCCAGACCACCTAGCTTCCTGCCTTAGGGGTCTAAGGAGCGTGACACATACCAATCTGTAGAGGTACTTGCATTGGGGGCCTAAGGTACAGCTGCAGAGCCCACCCACCAAGGTGCTTTAGGAATAGAGACACACCTACCTCACTGGCACTGGGGAGAAGCCTGTCAGCATCCTGCCCCCCCTGGAGTGTGAATCCCTGCTGCTACTAGAATCTGGTGCACACAACTATCACCACTACTTCTCTAGGTGGGTAGGTGTCAGTCTGCCCACACACTTGGTGACCCAAAATCAGATTCTACTCAAGAATAGTGAATGGACATTTAGGCTTATATATCTGGTAACAGCCCAAACCAGCTGGTAATAGGACATAAGTGATTCGAGGGCTACAACAATCAAGACAGCACAATCTAGTAGCCCATCTATGTATATTGAAAGAAAACAAAACAAGATAAGGCTCACTGAGCAAATATAGAATAAATCACTACAATATCTTAGAGATGGCTCAGAGACAATAGTCGATATCAAACCACATAAAGAAGCAGACCATGATTGCATCTACAACTCCCCAAATTAAAGAATCGAAATCTTTCCCAAATGAAGATACAATCCTGGAATTATCAGATACAGAATATAAAAAACTAATTTACAGAATGCTTCAAGACATCAGGGATGACCTCAGAAATGAAATAAGGCAATCTACAGAAAAAGCCAAGGAACACACTGATAAAGCAGTTGAAGAACTCAAAAAAATTACTCAAGAACATCGCGGAAAAATTAATAAGCTGCAAGAATCCATAGAGAGACAGCATTCAGAAATCCAAAAGATTAACAGTAAAATTACAGAATTGGACAACACAATAGAAGTCAGAGGAGCAGACTCAAGCATTTGGAATGCAGAGTGGGAAATCTGGAGGACCAGGGAATTGACACCAATACAGCTGAAAAAAAATCAGATAAAAGAATTAAAAAAAATGAAGAAACCCTAAGAATCATGTGGGATTCTATCAAGAAGAATAACTTGGGTGTGATTGGAGCCCCAGAACAGGTAGGGATATCAGAAAACACAGAGAGAATAGTTGAAGATCTGTTGGCAGAAAACTTCCCTGACATCATGAAAGATGAAAGGATATCTATCCAAGATGCTCATCGAACCCCATTTAAGATTGATCCAAAAAGAAAAATATTTTTAAATACACCCACTAACTATATTTTTAAAGAACTTCAGACATAACACATAATAATCTTGAGACATAAAACCATATAGTCAATATATGCTAAGAATATGCCAAGATTATCAAGTCTCTAAATATCTGAATAGTAATAAAAAAAAAATAACTTCATAAGTAAGTGATTTGAATTCTCTAGTAAAACTATTGGCTTTGATGATGTTAGATTAAAAAAATAAAATTTGAACTAAGTTAGCAATTAAGAAATAATAATAACATTATGACATAATATAATGCATTTGTTGTCTAATATTAGGCAAAAACATAAGAGGGAATACTAACATATAAATTTTAACCCAAAGAGAAAAAATCAGGACTTCTCTTGATTTTAATAACAGGCTTCATATGTTTTATAACATGTTAAATAAACCTTTTTAGCAGTTTTATAAAAATTTTATGGCTTTCCATGAAGTCTCAAACTTATCAAGAGTATACTATAAGTTACCATGAAACAACACTTAAGCTATTTAACCAAGGATCTCAAAATAAAAACCTTAGCTTTTTTTTTTTCTTCTTAAAGCCATGTGGCTTGGTTTCTGACTCAGGAATCTTATTCTAATGAGACCAAACCTTTGTTTTAGAGGCAGATTACATTAATAAATTAACTCTTTAACTCAGAAATCAAAGAAAATTTTGTTATTTTAACAGTGAGAAATCTTATTCTTTTTTTATATGCTATAAAAGCTCTTAAAAATCTCATAAATTAAACCATTAAACTTCACTCAGACTGATAAAATTTTTGACCATATCAAATAAATTTCTTTTTAATAAACTTCTTAAAAGTTGTCTTTGTTGTATACCTCTTATAGTACATTCCTTTCAATGGCAAAAATGAACTCACTTATGAGCTGACCCAAATAAACACACACATATATCCTTTCTCTTGTGGTATAAAAAGCAAAAGTATTTAAGCTTAAATTATGACAAATATCTATTAACTCAATTCAACATCAATAAGTTACCTAAAGTTCTTAGAAATTATTTTAACCTTGTATACCATAAAACATAACAAACTGAAATAAAATTGCTTTAAATATTCCAAGTTTTCATTTAACTTTTACTATTTTTCCTATTTTTTCTCCCAATCTGAATTTAGTCCTTAAAGATTTCATCAACTGGCTTTGGAAATCACAAAGCCTGTTTAACTGACCAATTCATTGATATGGATATAAGCTTTAAGTCTCTGACCAGGGTTGGAAACATTTTTCTAGGCCATTTTAGGTGTGTCATTATGATTTTTATTTGACCTTGGTGCCTGAGGGCTGGGAGCTGAGGAGGCCTGATTTTGTCCTGCCCTACCTACCTCGGAAGCCCTGTTGGCATAGTGGTCAAGTGCTATGGCTGCTAACCAAATGGTCAGCAGTTCGAATCCACCAGGCGTTCCTTGGAAACTGCTTCCGACAGTTCCACTCTGTCCCATAGGGTGGCTATGAGTTGGAATCTACTCCACAGCACTGGGGGTTTGGCTTTTTGGTTTCTACCTACCTTTTAAATCCAAGTAGAAGAAAAGATTAGGTCATTCTGATTCATTTACATATGTTTAAGTTGACAGAGGTATTTTGAAAGGCTATCTACCCAGTAAATACCAAAGCTCTTTAGCAATTTTGTAAATGAATCCATCAATTCTTAGCTAGGGAGACTGGGGCCTGGAGAGAATAATCTCAATTCACTTACATATGTTTAAGTGCACCTAGGCATTTTGAAAGGCAAAAGATAACAATTTCTTTCTCTTTATCTCAGCATAAACTTGGCAGGTCAGTTCTATTAGCCAAGGGATTTTTAACCCTATACTTCTTTCAGTTTTTGGAGCTTTTCTTTTAGCCTAATAGGAATTTATTTGTCTCATGCACTGCAGCCAAGAGTCTTCTCAGCTCTGGGAGATAACCTCTTTTTAAAATTTTAACACTCTGCCTGGAGTGTTCTCTGTATTGTGATTCAAATCCCAGTCTAGACTGAAAATCTGTTCTCGCCATGTATCTCCTCTTCTTTTTTTAAGAAAAAAAAAAAAAAACTTTAAGGCCACGGAGGGACTCTGAAGCTTATTTTCTCAGGCTATTCTTTTTTTATTCTCAAACCGAGACTTACATCTACAACCCACAGATAGGGTTGGTAATTCCTGGGATTACAGTCTTCTCAGGGTGAAAACAAAAAACCACCCTTTTCTACGTGGAAAAGAAAGAGAGAGGAAATAAAAGAAAGAAAGAGGAGAGCAAAAAAAAAAAAGCAGACTGGACACTAAGATGAGAAAGAGGAAAAGAGTGTTCCAAAAAACTACACAGGGACTTGAACCCCCCATATCACCAATGGGGTGAGGGCCCCTTAATTAGGCGAGAGAGGGTCCAGTGGGCCACAACCCCTATTTCCCTTGTTGTTATGCGGTCTGATCTTAGGACTGTGCTTGGCCACCCTCTTCTTGCCTAATTTCCTGAGATCAGTGGAACAACCTGGTTGAGTACGCTTACCTGAAGTTAGAGGCCTCTCCCATCCAGTTTCTGTTCCCGAGCTGAGGTGGGGACCCGGCGGACTTCGTCCCAAGCCGGAATCGTGGTAGCTGCCCAAGACTACTTACCAATCAAATGAGATCCGGGCATGCCTTAAGGGGTATAGGGGGTCCGGATACCCACTGCCTGGGTTTCGCAGTCAGCAGTCCCCGGTGGAAGTTGCCAGAATTTGTACCTGAACGCCACTCGGGTTCTTCTCCTGCCTTATTATCCTATCGAAATAAGATGGACACTGATTGCAACTGAAACAGAAAGTGCTAAGTTTATCGTATGCGCATACAAGGAGCACCTGGGGTCTAGTGACCATAAGGCCACGTGCTCGACGGCTAAGGGGGCTAGGGAAGTTTTTGTCTCCAATGGCATCAGGGGGTTGGGTTTGGTACCGGTTACTTTCTGCCTTTAGCCCTCCCATGCATATATTTGGGGGTCGGGGGGTCAGCTGAAGAATGTGATTTCAATCTGTGTGTGCTTCAAGGTGTAATTAGGGCTAGTCAGTGGACAGGGCCACTAACTACCGCAACTTCCTTCTCAAAACAAGCTTGTGGTTAGCAAGACAAAGAGGGGGAAGGGGTGTGGATTGGGGTTTTCAATATGGGTGAGCAGCCTGTTTTACTTGGACCCTTGTTGAGGGTGGCTGGATGACCTGAGTGGAGCCACCAGTCCTTAGGCCCCTGATGTGGGTAGGTGAGGACCCTGTATGATAGGCAAAGTGGTGTCAAATATCAAACACCCACCTCTCCACTGCACAGATCAAACAGTTGTAGTCTGCCAACAAGAGCCTATTCTCCTGAAATAGGCCCACACAGGTCCATGCAGGGGGAAAGGTATTCAAAGTCCATGGACCATTTATGCCTGGACAGGAGCTGCTTCTGTCCTGAGCTCCCCAGGTTAGTGGAGCTGTCAAATTATCTTTTCTCCCAGGTGCAGAATTATTCCTTCTCCAAGGCCGGGAGGATGGCTCCAGGTGCTCAACAGGGCCTATCACAGGCCCAAAGAAATCAACAGCCACGGAAGCTGGCTTGGGGGAGGGGTTGCGGTAAAATATACGCAAGTACTAGCTGTTGCCAAGAGTGCCATTCCTCTCCGGTTCCAGAAGAGTGAGTCGACTGACTGCTTCTCCCTGAGGAAACTGTGGCCAAGCACTGTTATCAGCCCACAGCAGCTGCTCCCGGGAATGGTGCCTGAGGGTTCCCAGCGATTCAGGTCCGGCATCTCCTCTCTGCTTCTGAACCGACTCTCCCACCCCCTGCCACTCGCTTCACTTTCTAAGTCGGCCTTTGATGTTCAGGGCTCCTAGCTTGTCATAAATATAATGGTTTCACTTGTTTTTTCAGGTTTTTGTTGTAAGAGGGTTCACAGGACTTGTCTGGCTATTCTGCCATCTTGGCCCCACCTCATCGGAAATTATCAATGCCAAAAGAAGGGGAGAGGAAGCAAGGGAGTAGAGCAGCACATGGAGTACTGGCACAGGAGACACCTGTGATGAAGGGTTTGAAGAGGGTACCCAGGCACTGGGCCATGTGAGTGAGGGACAGGTGCCTGTGCCACTCTGGGTGGACTAGCCCTGGTTCCAAATTCCCCTCACAGATATGTCTGAGCTCAGCCCCAAGCAGCCTGCAGTCATGGCCTCAGTTGTGCCTTTATCGCCTACAACAAGGAGGGCTGCCATAGTAGACCAAGTGGCCCTGGAGGAACATGAAGAAGACATGGTGACTGTATACCATCCTGGACACAAGGATCTCAGCATTAAGACGTGTTCCAGGTGATCCACTCCCCATCTCCCAGGATCCCAGGGCTGCCCCTGTCCCCTTGCCAGCTCCCACCCGCAGATTCTGGGATCCTTCCTCTTTCTCCTTCAGATCACCGCACTGGCATCTGGATGCCCTCAGACCCTGCTCTCTGCTACCCAACCCCAGAACATAGGAACTCTGTAGTTCTGACCTCAAATCTCAGTTTTGGTGGTTGACCTAGGGGCTTGGAGGTCATAGGCAGGGGAGGCTCTACAGGGCATCACATGTTGTGGCTGAGCCAAGGCTTCCACCTGGGCAACAGCTGCAGGTTCTGGTGCTCGGGCTCTGGCTCCTATGAAAGAACTTCCCTATTGACCACCCCGCCACCTGGTGGACCATCCATATATGCTCAGGCTCTGGCTCCTATGAAAGGACTTCCCTATTGACCACCCCGCCACCTGGCTGACCATCCATATACTCCTGGGGCACAGTATGCACCACAGAGAGCAGGTGTACATGGCACTGCCTGTCTACTATGTGGGTGAGGCTGGACCAGGGCAGGGTGGCACCGAGGGGCCTGCTGGTTGTCGGTGGGGCTCAGGGACACAGCGTAATTAGTGAGACATTGTAGATGAAACCTCCGCTGGTGTAAATACACACAATTACACACCAGGGCTAAGTAACTCCTCCCCACCCCCAATTTAAAATTGCCAGATTAGCAGCAATTAAAAAATCAAGACACCCTACCACCTTCCAACCACACAGTATCCTTTCTTAAAGCCGTGGAAGTTCCTACCATCTGTGTGTGTCTTTAGGCTGTGAACACAGGTCAGAGAAGCCCTCACCTCACAGCAGGCTGCTCTAAGCCATTAGTTAAAATGCGATTCTATGGACTAGGCCTTGTTCACCTGTGAGAAGTGAAGAAAGGGCTGTATTTTGGGGAAGTTCAAGGTCTGTCAGTAGCTTTTTTGTTTCCTACTGGATTTCTGGGCTGAAATCTAGGAGTTCATTTATACATGTTTCTTCTCTTCCTCTCAGAAATCAAAAGTCACGAGTATGTAGAGATTCAGAAATTTCAAATCTATCTTAAAAGAAACTAGTCAGGGTTTCAACTCCAGCCATGGCAGATTGGACTGTTTCAGACCAACCCCCCCTCCAGGACAACTACAAAAGCTGGTCAAGAGGTAAGAACATCCACTTGAAGGCATCGGAGTTACCAGGGCAGTGAGGACTTGATGGAGCCAGATTTAAACAGAAGAAATCCCAGAAATGTGGGCCCAGTATTGGTAATATTCTCTCTTTCAAAGCACTTGTCAAGTTGAGTGGTAGCTGAGAGCCTGAGAAGCTGAGTAAGCCTTTTGGCAGATGCTACAGGAAGAGAGAGAAAAACTGAAGTATAGAATGCTACACAGAAATGTAAATGAATGAACTATCACTATGCACATACACATGGATGAATTCCAGCCCCCCCCCAAAAAAAAGTGAGCAAAGAAAGTCAAACACAGAAGAGCAGATATCAGATGATTCCATCAAACCAATTGATGAATTAAACCAAATCTGTTGCCATCAAGTCGATTCTGACCATAAAGAACAGAGTAGAACTGCCCCATAGGGATTCCAAGGAGTGGCTGGTGGATTTGAACTGCAGATATTTTAGTAGCAGCCAAGCTTTTAACCACTGTGCCACCAGGGCTCCGTATTGGGCACAGGACCCAGGAGCTGCTTGCTTAACAAACCCAACCGCTGAGGCTGGTTCACATCTACGTTGAGAATTCCTGGTCTACATGCTTGCTACTAGAAGACTGGCAGCATCAACATCAACCTTGTTACAAATACAGAGTCACATGCTCTACTCCAGACTTTCTGATTATTAATGAGATTTCCGGGTGATTCCTCTGCACACTACAGTTTAGACTCCCTGATCTGTGTGCTTTTTTTTTTTCTATATATATAATTTTTATTTTGCTTTAACTTAAACTTTACAAATCAGGTCAGTCTCTTACACAAAAACTTATACACACCTTGCTACATACTCCCAATTACTCTCCCCCTAATCAGACAGCCTCCTCCCTCCCTCCACTCTCTCCTTTCATTTCCATTTCCCCAGCTTCTAACCCTCTCCACCGTCTTATCTCCCTTCCGGGCAGGAGATGCCAACATATTGTCAAGTGTCCACCCGATCCAAGAAGCTCACTCCTCACCAGCATCCCTGTCCAACCCATTGTTCACTTCAATCCATGTCTGAAGAGTTAGCTTCGGGAATGGTTCCTGTCCTTGGCCAACAGAAGGTCTGGGGACCATGACCACTGGGGTCCTTCTAGTCTCAGTCAGAACATTAAGTCTGGTCTTTTTATGAGAATTTGGAGTCTGCATCCCACTGTTCTCCTGCTCCCTCAGGGGTTCTCTGTTGTGTTCCCTGTCAGGGCAGTCATCCGTTGTAGCTGGGCACCATCTAGTTCTTCTGGTCTCAGGATGATGTAGTCTTTGGTTTGTGTGGCCCTTTCTGTCTCTTGGGCTCGTAATTACCTTGTGTCCTTGGTGTTCTTCATTCTCCTTTGATCCAGGTGGGTTGAGACTCATGACGCATCTTAGATGGCCGCTTGCTAGTGTTTAAGACCCCAGATGCCACTCTTTAAAGTGGGATGCAGAATGTTTTCTTAATAGATTTTATTATGCCAATTGACTTAGTTGTCCCCTGAAACCATAGTCTCCAAACCCCTGCCCCTGCTATGCTGCCTTCGAAGCATTCAGTTTATTCAGGAAACTTCTTTGCTTTTGGCTTAGTCCCATTGTGCTGACCTCCCCTGTATTGTGTGTTGTCTTTCCCTTCACTTAAAGTAGTTCTTAACTACTATCTAATTAGTGAATACCCCCTCCGATCCTCCCTTCCTCCCCCCTCTCGTAACCAGCAAAGAATGTTTTCTTCTCAGTTTAAACTATTTCTCAAGTTCGATAGTAGTGGTCTTTACAATATTTGTCCTTTTGTGACTAATTTCACTCAGCATAATGCCTTCCAGGTTCCTCTATGTTATGAAATGTTTCACAGATTCATCCCTGTTCTTCATTGATGTGTGGTATTCTTTTGTGTGAATATACCATAATTTATTTATCCATTCATCCGTTGATGGGCACCTTGGTTGCTTCCATCTTTTTGCTATTGTAAACAGTGCTGCAATAAACATGGGTGTGCATATATCTGTTCGTGTAAAGGTTTTATTTCTCCACATTTATGCTGAGGAGTGGGATTGCTGGATGTTATGGTAGTTCTATTTCTAGCTTTTTAAGGAAGTGCCAAATCGATTTCCAAAGTGGTTGTACCATTTTACACTCCCACCAGCAGTGTAGAAGTGTTCCAAATTCTCCACAGCCTCTCCAACATTTATTATTTTCTGTTTTTTGGGTTAATGCCAGCATTGATGGAGTGAGGTAAAATCTCATTGTAGTTTTAATATGCATTTCTCTAATGGCTAATGATCATGAGCATTTCCTCATGTATCTGTTAGCTATCTGAATGTCTTCTTTAGTGAAGTGTCTGTTTATATCTTTTGTCCATTTTTAAATTGGGTTATTTGTCTTTATGTAGTTGAGTTTTTGCAGTATCATGTAGATTTTAGAGATCAGGTGCTGATCAGAAATGTATTAGCTAAAATTTTTTTCATACTCTGTAGATAGTGTTTTTACTCTTTTGGTGAAGTCTTTGGATGAGCATAGGTGTTTGATTTTTAGGAGCTCCCAGTTATCTAGTTATCCTTCCAGAGTGTTCCCCATCTCTACTGACATCAGCTCGATCTTCCTATTTACACAGACCAAAAAAGTTGGTGTCCTCCTTGGTTCCTCTCTCTCGTACTGCAGATTTTGTCCATTAGGAAATCCTATAACATCCAACTTCAAAATATATGCAGAATCCAATCACTTCCCACTATTTTCATTGCTCACACCCAGGCAAAGCAACCAACCTCTCTAGCTGGAATGCAACACATACTTCTCAGATTTCCTACTGCCTCGCTTACCCATTGCGTCTTGATTCTATTCTCAGCACAGAAGCCAGAGCGATCATTTCAAAAGAGCAGTCATGCCATATCTCTCTTTGGCTCGAAACTGTCTTGTAACTCCCTATCTCACTCAGTAGAAGTCAGAAGCCTTCCTTACACCCTCAGGCCCTACAGAATCTGGCAACACATCTAACCTCATCTCAATGACTCTGCTGCAGCTACACTGGGCTCCTCCCTGCTCGGAGAACACAGACACAGCTCTGCTCTGGTGTTTCTACACTTGATGTCCCCCTGCCTGGAAAGATTATGCCAGATAATCATCGTGGCTACTTCCTTCATGTTCTTCAAATCTTTCCTCAAAGGCCACCTTCTCAAGGAAGCTCATGCCAACCACCTGAGTTACAACAGCCATCTTCCCTCTTCCCACATTCCCCCACTCTGAGTCATCTTCCCATAGCACTTACCACTTTCTAAATACTTGTTTTATTTCTATGTTTCAATGTAGTGGGTTTCTTTAGAGGTTTTTTCTGTCCTTGGGTTTGTAATTCTCTCAAAATGATTTTGGGCCACAGTCTGCCAAGTGATTGTTCTCTTTGTGCCTTGCAGTGATTGGTCTCTTTGCTAACCGCATATGTGGCTTGCAATTATTGTCTGTTTTCCTATCTTGCAATCAACTCAATAGGACTGGGTGGTTTACATCCACCCAATAGGATTGGCTGGATTGGTAGGTGTCTTAGACTGAGTTCTCTATATATATATATTGAGAGTGACTTATATCAAGGAAATGGCTCATGAGGCTGTAGAAGCTGTAACATCTCAAGTCCATGGGTCAAGAAAAAGGCTTTTCCTGATTCACATAGCCACAGGGGCTGGCAAACACAAGATCTGCAGGCCAGAGAGCAGGGTTGTTGCTCACAGCCTGTGAAGATTGTGAAATCCCAAGATTGGCAGGCAGGGCCACAGGTAAACTGCTAGCTCAAGGCCAAAGAACCAGAGGTCAGACCAAAAGGTACCAGCTTCAGTTTCCAGAATGAGCCCCAGAACCCCTGCCTGAATGTCCACCCACATTCCATGCAGGCCACACTGCCACGGAAATTTCCCCTCAACTGATTGGCTACTCATAGCAGATGCCGTCGTGGGGGTGATCACATATCAACTCTCAACAGGGAAGTGCTCACATTATATGACTGCTAAAACACTGAGAATCATGGCCCAGCCAAGTTGACACACATCACAGTAGGCATATGGAAAGCCACACTTGAAAATTAAAAAGCAGTTTGTCTATAAAAGTAGGCAGTCTCACAGAAGTTTGTGGGGGGTCCCCTGATCAACAAGAGTTTAAAGAAAAGTGTGTCCTTTGGGCCTGTGGTCCTTTAGCTGAGAATCTCCTAGACACCTTCCAAAATGAGTTATAATGTGGGTAAAGGGCTATAGCACTGAGCTGATAACACTGAAGACTGAAACAATGGCCGAGCCAGTGGCAGAGAGGCCTAGAAGGGGCCCAGGACAGAGCTGGTGGTAAAGGTCCAGTAGGCGTCCAGTGGCAGAGGAAGCAGTCAGGGCAGCAGTAGCAGAATTGGCCTACTGAGCAGATGGGGGCTGAGCTGGCTTGCCTTTGGCAGTGGCAGACTCCCTGGCTGCACTGAGAATGGTAACCCTAAGGGCCAAGAAGTTGCCCTCAGAGGCTTGGGCATGCACTGTTCAGATTGTTGTTGGTAGGTGATGTTGGTCGATTTTCGATTCATAGTGACCCCATGTGACAGAGGAGAACTGCCACCATAAGTTTTTTAGGCTGTAATCTTTACAGAAGCAGATCTTCAGGTCTTTTTCCCACAGAGCCTTGGAGTGGGTGCAAACCACCAACCTTTCAGTTGGCAGTCGATTACTTAACCGTTGAACCATCAGTGCTCCTTCACTGTACGAGTGTTACCTGTGAACAGTTTCGAATTAAGAGCTGTCATAATGCTAGCTTAAGCCTGGTGCTGGCTCAGCGTTGTCCCCAAAGATGCTGGTTCAGAGTTAGACGAATAGAACAGGGGTCCAGGCCCAGCCAAGGAAAGCCACACAGAGACAGTGCAGAGAGAGACAGAGAGAGAACAAACACAGTTATGCTGCACCTGACCTGAGTTGGCAACACACTTGCTTAGAGAAATACACAGCTGCTAACACCTGTGGTCACAGTATGACCACCCAGTCACACAAATATGGACTTGGGTAATTTGGGACCAGTAAATGGGCCCCCCTTTTAGACATAAGTGTGTTCCTCTCCTACGGTGCTAAATTGGGTACTCGTGGGGATAGAAGGGACCGGTTCAGTTCAAGTATGTTCCTATCATTTTTGGTTAGCTTTGTATAAATAGTAATGACAACTTTTGATTGCCAGCGATTTGTAAAGTGTCTCTGTGTGTACAACCTAATCAGATTGGACAACAGATTCCTTATACTAACAGTCTCATGATTGCTTAGAATTTAGAATACATTCTGGGTGTATGCAAATGGGTATGTGCACACGTGGGGCACAGGCCCGGTCCACACTCAGCTCCTCCACAGCATCCTCCTGTCCCCACTTGTGACAGAATCAGCATAGCACAGATGCAAATTCTGGAAGGCTCTCAGATCTTCCATTTATTTCCTCTCTCAAATTTTGAGTATTCCTCACCTTGAATTAACCCATCATCCGCACCTCTTGCCAAGAAATTGAAAAAAATTCATATCCAGATTCTAATTTTAATAGGGAAGTGAGAAGCTGCTCAGCTCAGAGCAACACAAAGTTATGATAGGGATGGAGAAGTTCTAGCCCTGCCTTTGCTGGAACAGGAATGCTGATCAGGGAAAGGACACAAGTCAGTGTGGGGAGGGAGTCCTACTGAGCAGGGGTGGGCTAGTCTCCCCGCATCCTCACATTACGCTGATAGGAACACAGATATATTCAGACACCAGTTGCAGGAAGATAAGTCAGGGTTTGTTGAAGTCACAAAGTGAGATGTGAACAAATCTTGTATCACTCAGTCCCACGCAAGGCAGGAGTCTCACGCTACAGAAGAAAAGAATCATTAACAAAACAGGTGAGTGACTCTAAGTATTGATATGATGAACAACTCATCACAAGCTCAAAATGTCCAAATCCCCAAATCCCCATAACCCAGTCATTTCCCCTCTACCCCAACCCCTCCCCAACATCAGGCCCTCCAGAACCACACCTTTAGAATCTGTGAAAGACACATCAGAGCCCTGGGCACTGTTACCACCTGGGGAAGAACAAAACAGGATCTGGTCAGAGCCCACAGGAGGAGATGAGACTAAAGAAAAAATTATGTGGTGGTGGGGAGGGGCTAATGGGCTTCTGTCTACAATGTCCTAAGGGTCTGAACATAGTTCCTTCTTTTTCCACCTGTGGGAAGAAAAGTTCCTATGAGAGACCAGGGAGGAGGTAGGGCCATAAGTTCTAGAGGAACCAGAACTGTGATTGCACACCCAGGACAGGGTCCAGAAACAAGAGTAAAGATGTGTGGGAACTGGACAAACCACCCTTCTGCAGGTCTGTCCTCAGCAGAGACCTTTCTCTCTGACCTATAACTGCTGAGAATCAGCTCCCATCACCAGACTTGTCAAGGTGAGAGGTTTCTACTTCGTCTTTACACATGCTTTACATAAGAGTAACTGTTAACACCCAAGGCCCCAGATTGGGTAGGTGTGGGTATGTGGATGGTGTCTTCTATAGTGAGGCAGGAGAGAAACAAAGTCTTACCTAGGGATTGAAAGCCACCAGTGGGATAAGAAAACTCAGACCCCAGCCCCTCCCCTACCTGAGCTCTTCTTTATCCAGATTACAACGCCAGTGACCACAGCTCCTAGGAGAACCAGGCCAGCAACAATTCCCAGGATGGAAGTGGTGGGCTGAGGAGGCACTTCTAGGAAGGGAAGGAAAGGCAAGGGAAGGAAGGGGAAGGGAAGGTGCCCTGACCTCTAGGTCTCACCCCTGACCCTGCTGGAGGTGCCCAGAAGAGCACCCTGAGATGAGGCTTTGCCCTTGTCCTCTGCTTACCCCATCTCAGGGTGAGGGGCTCAGACAGCCCCTCGTGCTGCACACGGCACACGTATCTCTGCTCCTCTCCAGAGGGTACTACCAGGGCAGCCCACTTCTGGAAGGTCCCGTCCCCCGCAGGCCTGGTCTCCACAAGCTCTGTGTCCTGGGTCTGGTCCTCTCCATCTCGCTGCCAGGTCAGTGTGATCTCCACAGGGTAGAAGCCCAGGGCCCAGCACCTCAGCGTGACCTCGTGATCAGAGATGGGGTGGTGGGTCACATATGCCTTTGGGGGATCTGAGTGGAAGGGTCAGAAAACTTAGGAACTTTCCATTGCCTCCATGGACCACTTGAGCAGGGCTCACGTGACTATCCCGAGACTGAACAGGACAACTGGGGTGGGGGGATGGAGAGCAAAATCCAAACCGCAGCCTGCACCCAGGGGTATAGAATAATCTCCTATTCCTTGGAAAGTTGTAGATTTGGGTGAGCCTGGTATAATAGGCTCTATGTCTTGAGCGGAAGAACAGGTGCTTCTGGTCCTGACCAGATAGAAAAGCTGGAAGCAGATCTTCAAAGAGGTTGAATGTGGGGCAGAGAACAAGGCCTGAGAGAGAAAGTCCCCTGTAGTTCCCAAGGCCACTGACAGGCTCAATGGGAATTGCCAATCAGTTATTCCAAGAATCATCTCTCCCTCCATCCCCAGAGACTGGAGCCCTTAATTATCCCTGAGACCCTTCCTTAGCAGTCCTCTGGACAAGTCACTCTCTGGTGCAGGACCTGGAAACTCGGGTGGAATCGGGTCTCTCCCGACCCATTGGAGGTGGGTATTCTGGCGCTGATGCCATTTTTCTCTCCTCTTTGTGTGACATCAGGGGGAACAGTCCCAGCCTGAAAGGAGATCAGGGAGGCACCCCGTGGCCCCCCTTACCTGCTCGCAGCAGCGTCTCCTTCCCTTTCTCCAGGTATCTGTACAGCCACTCCACACAGTCCCCCTCCAGGAAGGCTCTGACTCGCTCCGCCCTACCGGCCTCCTCCCACTCCCGCTGGGTGATCTGAGCCGCGGCGTCCGCCGCCGTCCAGGAGCGCAGGTCCTCGTTCAGGGCAATGTAATCGGTGCCATCGTAGGCCATCTGACGGTACCCGCGGAGGAAGCGCCCGTCCGACCTTAGGTCACAGGCAGACAGCCACTGGATGGTGTGAGAACCTGGCCGACCCCGCGGTCGGCCCAGCCAACTTAGCCGTTTCGGCCTAGACTGAAACCTCGGGGGAATCCCCGCGGCTCTTCCCGGGTCGAAGGGCTGGGCGGGTCCCAAGGCCTCAGTGTGAAGTTGGGACCCGGATAATCGGGGCGACCGGTCTGTGGGGGCGAGGGGACCCGTGAGCTGCAACCCGGGCCCGGCGTCACTCACCGGAGGCGCTCTGGTTGTAGTAGCCGCGCAGGGTCCACAGGTGCACTCGCAAATTCTGTGCGACGCCCTTGGCTCTGCGGGTCAGCTCTTCCCAGGGCTCCTGCTCCTCCTGCTCCATCCACCACGTCCGCGGCTCCGCTCTGGGATTCGCGGCGTCGCTGTCAAAGCGTCCCAATTGCGTGTCGTCCACGTAGCCGACGGCGATGACGCGGGGCTCCCCGCCGCCGGGCCGGGACACGGCGGTGAAGAAATGGCTCAGGGAGTGGGAGCCTGGGGGCGGGAGCGGCTGAGACCACCGACCCCCTCCCCGTACAGTTCCCGGGTCCGGGATCCATGGGGGCGGGGAGGGATGGGAGGGGCGGGGAGGACGGACAAGGGGCGGCCGGAGGAGCAGGGCCACGACACAGGGGTGGGAGAGGCGGGGACGAGGGCGGGGGAAGGGGCCCTGGGAGGGCGTGGTGGTGAGGCAGCTTCCCCGATGGTCCTGAGCTCTCGCTGGGCGGTCCCCTCTCTCCCCTTTTCTCCACAGAGGCCGTTTCCCTCCCAACCTCGCACTCACCCGCCTGGGTCTGGGTCAGGGCCAGGGACCCGGAAAGCAAGAAGAGAAGGACCTGGGAAGCCATCACCAATGTCAGTAGAGGTTCCGAAAACTGATTTCCAGTGCGCCCCTGGGGACCTTATAATCCCTAACTGAGGAGACACTGATTGGCTACTGCAGAAGTGAGACACTCAATGGGAGTGAGAACTGCTGTCGCGTCAGCTGTGCCCAGGCAGGAAGAACTGACATAGGTTGTGAGAGGGAGAAGTGAAACTCTGGGGAGACCAGGCATGGGCATCCCCTGTGCTTGGCTTTCTCACTCCAGTCACCGCCCTTGGGGCCTGCGAGCCATGCCTGGGCACTAGGAGTTTGTCCTGACCCCTGTCCTCAGGTATGGGGCACTCTTTGTCACACTGGCTCCCTGAGTCCTACCCTGGGCTGTCAGAGGAAACCTGGGACAGAACCCCAGGCTGGGGCCAGCCCTGTTCTCCCTCTCCCATCCTTGGAATGCCTTTTGCTGAACTGGACTCTCTACCTTCCACCTCTTGTTTCTCCCCTCCCAACCCCAACCCCTGACTTCTGGATGATAAAATTCACTCCCAAAGAATTTGATGCCAGAGAGTGAGCTCACCTTAGGAATGAAGGTAGAAGAACAGGGTCTCCTCTTTAAACCTAGATGAGGCTGTGTCTGAAGACACCAGAGAGATATTCCCACAGAGACAAGTTTCCTTTTTATTAACAGCAGTGGCTAGCTCAACTTTGATAACCCCAAACCATCAGGAATTTAATCTGTAAGAGAAGTGATTTTGTCCATTCATGTATAAATGTGTCCGAAAGGCTCTACAGTCAGGCTCACAAAGTTTTGAAGTTTGACTTTCCCAAAGTATCTATGACTCCTGGGTTAGTGTATATTAAAATTATGTTCATTCCATAGCTCTGAGTTTGTCTGAGTCCCACACCTATCTTCAATACAAAGCAGCTCATGAAAGCACAATTTGTTACTGTGTATTTTAACCTGAAGAGTGTAGGAACTTTAACCTCTTCAAAGCTGCAAGTGTTCAACAGTCAAAATGCCTTCACCAGGGCACAGGCATTGACTGTGTTTATGAATTATTAACTTCTAAAAAAGTTTTTGTTTTTTTTTTAAAGGATATAACAGAAAGGTTGGCATTTGGAGCCCACTCAGGGTCCCTGGGGAAGAAGAGGCCTGTTGATCTATTTCCCTTCAGATTCCAACCAAGAAAACCCTATGGAGCAGTTCTACTCTGTAACACATGGGCTTTGGCATGAGCCAGTCCAAGACAACAACAAGGGATGTCCATATTTTATTGGGACACTTGATATTGTTATTTTCTTTAACCTGGTTAACATGAAGAGGCAATTCATTTTTAGGTAGCCTCAAAGAATGTATTAAAGATCAAATGGAGAGAATACCCAGCTAGATCCTCATGTATATATAATATATTAATTAAAAATCTATAACAACGTACTTAAGTTTGATAATGCCACTGCTTAGAATTCTTCTGCTTCTTGTCTCCTGCTTCTCCAGGCCTTTTCGCTGTCTCTCTCATACCTCAGGCCTTCTTCTTCCCCTTGGTCTCTGCCACTCTCTCTCTTTTGTTTTTTGTCCCTTTTTTTTTTAATTGAACTTTTGATCTAGGTTTATAGAACAAACTAGCTTCTCATTAAATAGCTAGTACACATATTGTTGCATGACATTGGTTCACAACCCCACGACATGTCAACACTCTCCCTTCTCAACCTTGGGTTCCCTATGACCAGCCTTCCTGTCCCCTCCTGCCTTCTTGTCTTTGCCCCTGGTCTGATGTGTCCCTTAGTCTTTCTTTGTTTTATGGGCCTGTCTAATCTTTGGCTGAAGAGTTAACCTCACGAGTGACTTCATTACTGAGCTAAAAGGGTGTCCAGGGGCCAAAGTCTCAGGGTTTCTCTAATATATATAGACAAAGTCTCATCATCTTTGCTTCTAAAGAGCATTCTTGCTGTACTTCTTTCAAGACACATTTGTTCATTCTTTTGCCAGTCCATGGTACATTCAATATTCTTTGCCAGCACCACAACTTGAAGGAGTCAATTCTTCTTTGGACTTCTTCACTGTCCAGCTTTCACCTGCATACGATGCGTTTGAAAAATACCATTGCACCTTAGTCCTCAAAGTGACATCTTTGGTTTTTAATACTTTAAAGAGGTCTTTTGCAGCAGATTTGCCCAAAGTAACTCATCATTTGATTTCTTGACTGCTGCTTCCATGGCTGTTGATTGTAGATTCAAGTCAAATGAAATCCTTGATGACTTCAATCTTTATCCTGATGTGCCTGTACATAGTAGGCATTTTTATTGAATGAATGACAAATATGATTGTAGAAAAATTTACTTGCATCACATAAAAATCAAAATGAAAAATATTAAAAAAATTAGGAAAGATTTTATTTTATGCAACTAGTGTGCATGACAGTTGATAACTTCATTCAGTGGAGAAAGTGCTGTGTGCTGATCCGTGGCAGAGTTGAGCCTGTGTATTAGTTTTCTACTGCTGCAGAACAAAATACCACAAACTTAGTGGCTTAAAACACCGCCCATTTATTTCTTCACAGGTCTGTAGGTCAGCTGTCCAGGCTTGGTGCGGATGGATTCTTCAGACCAGGGTTTCAAAAACTTATGCTCTCATCTGGAGCTGGGATCTTCCTCCAAGCTCATACAGAGCTGTTGGCAGAAATCCGTTTCTTGCAGTTGTAGTGCTGAGGTTCTCATTTCCTTCTTGGATGTCAGCGAGGAGGTCCTTCCAATCGCAGTGGCCACCAGCTTTCCTTGCAATGTGCCTCCCTCCATCTTTTAGCTCACAGTCCAAAACCTCCTCACATTGACCCCCTCTCACACTTTGAATCTCTTTGATCAGGAAGAGCCCAGGCCTTTTAAGGGCTCACCTGGTTGCATACTCTCCCTGTCTAGGGCTGACTGATTTGGACCTTAATTACATCTGCAAAATCTTTTCACAGCAGCACCTATGTTAATGTCTCAATAACTGGAAGAAGGTGAGCCCATATTTTTACAAAGATAATGTTCTACGTCTGTTTGCCAATGGCATCCCCCCACCATTCACTACAAACTACTTGAACTTCCATTTCCAATCGTAACCAAATAAAACACAAAAGGAAGAACCAGGCCATGCTAAGCAGATTACAAGATGGCCTCCAATAACCATCCTCTGATTACTGTATTTTTCTGTGCATTCTCTGTTTGTTTGCTGACTGTGCCCTCCACACCTACTCCTCAGGTATTTTCATAAATGCACTACTGGAAACCCTGGTTGCACAGTGGTTAAGACCTCAGCTGCTAACTAAAAGGTCGGCAGTTTGAATCCACCAGGCGCTTCTCAGAAACTCTATGCCGCAGTTTGCTCTGACCTATAGGGTCGTATGAGTTGGAATTGACTCGTTGGCAGCGGCTTTGGTTTTTTATAGGAAAATACCTGGTGGGTGGGAGTGCAATTGGCAAACAGACATATAGCTGGCTTATGAAAATACCTGGGGAGGGGGTGCGGAGGGCACAGTTGGCAAGCAAACAGAGAATGCGCAGAACAATACAGTAATCAGAGGGTGGTTATTGGAGGCCATCTTGTAACCTACTTAGCATGGCCTGGCTCTTCCTTTGTGTTTTATTTGGTTACAATTGGAAATTTAATTTCAAGTAAACAGTTTGTAGTGAATGGTAATGAAATACTATCTGTCTATGGATCACTTTTATATGGCTTTTCTCACCATGATCTTGTAACTCCCACCAAATGTTTGGGTGGCACTAAGCTAATAAGGTGATTGTGGCCCACCAAAAAAGGGAGTTAGAAATATTGCTAATAATGCAAATGAGGTGCATGGCACATTTGTGGGTGTGGGACCATGCAAATAAGGTATATGGAGCCTATAGAGGGGATTGGTCAGTTTTGCCACCTTGCTAAGCTTCAAATGCGCCATACCAGAGGCAGAAAGAGGGAACCTCACTACCACTAAGAAAGAAGAGCTGAGAACAGATGATGTGCTTTGGACCCAGGATGCCTACACTGACTCCTAGACCCAGGAGACAGAGAGCTACAACACCAGAGATCGCACAAGACAGCAAGAAGTGGTGGCAAGCATAACAGAGAACCAGCAGCAGCAGAACCAGGGGACCAGCAGGAGACAGCACAGTGGGGTTCCCGGCCCTCAAAGCAAGAAAGCCGAATGCCTACAGGCTGTCCAAGTGGGGTGCCTCCAAACACTTGTAGGCAGAGCTAGTCTTTCCAACCCACGAAGCTAGAGAGCTCAGCGCCTTCGAGCCAAGGCTTACTGGTGGAGTGGGGTGCCTCTGGGCATTTATCGGTGGAACTAAAGAGTTTTCTAACTCTTGCCGGAGCAGGGCAGAGGCTGGCCAGCCCAAGAGGCCCAAGGGGCCGAGGGCCAGGGAGAGGCCTGCCTGTGGGCACAACCAAGAAGCTGTCCAGACTGAAGAACTGTATCCTGAGTCTTTCCTGATCCTGAATTGTAACCTGTTACTTGCCTAAAAAAAAAAAAATTGCCTAATAAACCCCCAAATCATGAGTATTGTCTGTAAGTCCCGTGTGGCCATTGCAATGAATTATTGAGCCCAGCAGAGAAGTAGAGAGTGCCGTGGGACAGACGGCTGGTATCAGAATTGGTTAAAAAAGGTTGGAGAGAGGAGGTATGTCTGACTTTTGCCTTATTGGAATCAGCCTTGGGCTTTTATTGCTGATGGTAATTCTCCTCTCTCCCATGAAGTTAGAAGACCTTGGACGCCATAGTGCCATTTATATAGTCTACTTAGTCATGAAGTTAATCTAAAGTCAAATAATGACACATTTAAAATCTTATAATAAATGTAATGCAAACAGAAATGGAAGTACAATAATTTACTCTCTTCCTTGGACACTGCGTTAGTTATCTACTGCCACATAACAAGTTATCCTGAACGTAGCAGCTAAACACAACAAACATATATCATCTCTCACAGTTTCCAAAGATCACGAATCTGGGCATGTTTTACCCAAGTGCTAGATGCTCAAGGGCCTCTCAAGCTGTCATTTAGGTCTGCATCATCTGAAGGCTTGACTGGGGCTGGGGCATCCACATTGTGATATGGTTCATTCATATGGCTGTTGGGAGAAGCCTCAGTCGCTCCATGGCCGGTCCCACTAAGCCCCAGTTCTTAGCCACTGTTACCTTTCCATGGGACTGCTTATGATATAGCAGCTGGCTTCCTTCAGAGCAAGTGATCTGAGATAGGGACTAAGATGGAAATCAGTATGGTATCTCCTATACTCAGTCACACACCATCAGGTTGGCCTTACTCTATTTGTTAGAAGTGATTAAGTTCGTTCTACACTTAAGAGGAATGAATTAAGCTCCACCTTTGGAAGGAAAGAGTATCAAAGAATTTACTCACATGTTAAAACCAAAATTATAATTAAGTATTTCAGGATTTTGCAAATCAAATGCTTCTTTTGCCCAATTATTATTTTTTAATGCTTCACACTTCTCTTTTGGAAAGTAATGATTAAAAGTTTGAAACAGACAAGGGAGATGCCCAAATATCTCTCATTTTTCTTGCAAATGCCTTTATTAATAATGTCTTCTTAATTAAATCTCAGTGATGTTGAGAACATAGAGTAGCTAGAGGAAATAATTCCAAGACTTGCATGCCGTAATAATAATGCCCCCCTCTTTGTACTTTAGGTGAACGTTTACAGCACAGATTCGCTTCTCATTCAAGAATTTATACATACATTGTTTTATGACGCTGGCTGCAAACCACACATTGTGTCAGCACTCTCCCCCTTTCCATCCCAGGTTTGCTGTGTCTGTTGGTCCAGTTTTCTGGTACCTTCCTGCCTTCTTGTCTTGCTTTTGGGCAGGATTTGCCCATTTGGTTTTGTATACTGGATTGAACTAAGAAGCACGTTCCTCATGCATGTTATTGTTTGTTTTCTAGGCCTGTCTAATCTTTGGCTGAAAAGTGAGCCTCAGGAGTGGTTTCAGTTTTGTGTTAGCAGGGTTTCTGGGGGCCAGAGTCTTAGGAGTCCCTCCAGTCTCTGTCAGGCCAGTAAGCCTGGTCTTTTTGTGTGAGTTTGCATTTTTTTTCTACATTTTTCTCTCACTCTGTCTGAAACCCTGTATTATGATCACTTTCAGAGCAGTTGATGGTGGTAGCTGGGCACCATCTAGCTCTTCTGGGCTCAGGGTGGTTGAAGCTGTGGTTCATGTGGTCCTTTAGTCCTTCGGGCTAATATTCTCCTTGTGCCTTTGGTTTTCTTCATTCTCCTTTGCTGCAGACAGGATGAGACCAATGGATGTATCTTAGATGGCAGCTCACAGGTTTTTAAGACCCCAGTTGCTACTCACCAAAGTAGGATGCAGAATATTTTCTTTATGAACTAGGTTATGCCAATTGACCTAGATGTCTCCCAAGACCATGGGCCCCAGCCCTCAGCCCCAATAGCTTGATCCCTCAAGGTGTTTGGGTATGTCTAGGAAGCTTTTACGACTTTCTCTTGGTCAAGTTGTGCTGATTCCCCCTGTATTGTTTTGTCTTTCCCTTCACCAAAGTTGACACTTGTCTACTATCTAGTTAGTGATATTCCCCCCACCCCTCCTTCCTGTTAATCATCAAAGATTGTTTTTTTCTGTTTAAACCTTTTCTTGAGTTTTTGTAATAGTGGTTTTATACAGTATTTGTCCTTGTATGATTAACTTATTTCACTCAGCATAATGCCCTCCAGATCCATCCATGGTGTGAGATGTTTGGTGGATTCATCATTGTACTTTAGAATGCCTAGTATTCCATTGTGTGTATGTATCATAATTTGTTTATCCATTCATCTGTTGGTGAGCACATTGGTTGTTTCCATCTTTTTGCTATTGTGAATAATACTGCAGTGAACATGGGTGTGCTCATGTGTATTTGTGTGATGGCGGTTATTTCTCTAGGACATATTCCTAGGAATGGGATTGATGATCATATGGTAATCTATTTCGAGCTTCTTAAGGAAGCACCATATTGTTTTCTGTAGTGTTTGGACTATTCCACATTTTCACCAAGAGTGCATATATGTTCCAATCTCCTCGCAACCTCTCCAATACTTACTATTTTCTTTTTTATGATCAGTGCCAGTAATGTCAGGGTGAGATGATATCTCAGTGTAGTTTTGATGTGCACTTCTCTAATGTCGAATAATCACCAGCATTTCCTCATGTGTCCTTTAGCTGCCTGAATGACTTCTTTGGTGAAGTGTCTTTTAATAGTCTTAGCCTATTTTTTAATTGGATTTTCTTTTTGTTGTTGAGATGTTGCAGTATTTTACAGATTTTAGAGATTAGACCCTTGTCGGATATGTCGTAGCCAAAAATTTTTTCCTAGTCTGTAGGTTCTCCTTTTACTGTTTTGGTGAAGTTTTTTTGATGAGCAATGATGTTTAATTTTTAGGATCTCCCAGTAATCCAGTTTATCTTCTGGTGCTAGTGCACTGTTAGTTATGGTTTTTATCCAATTTGTACTATATATTAAGGCCCCTAGATCGTCTCTATTTTTTCTTCCATAATCTTTATACTTTTAGGCTTTATGTATAAGTCTTTGATCCATTTTGAATTAGTTTTTGTGTATGGTGAGGGCTGGGTCCTCTTGTTTTGCCAGCACCAGTTGTACAAAGAGATTGTCTTTTCCCCATTTAATGGACTTTGGGCCTTTTTCAAAGATCTGCTGACCATAGGTGGATGGATTTACACCTGGGTTCTCAATTCTGTTTCATTGGTCTATGTGTCTGTCATTGTACCAGCACCAGGCTGTTCTGACTACCATGGCTGCATAATAGATTCTAACATCAGGTAGTGTGAGGCCTCCTACTTTCTTGTTTTTCAATAATGCTTTACTTATTGGAAGTCTCTTTCCCTTCTGTATAAAGTTAGTGAGTAGTTTTTCCATCACGTTAAAGAATGCTGCTGGTATTTGGATTGAGATTGCATTTTATCTGTAGGTGGCTTTGGGTTGAATTGACATTTCACAATGTTGAGTCTTCCTGTCCATGAGCATGGTATGTTATTCCATTTATGTAGGTCTCTTACAGTACTGTTTTGTAGTTTTCTAATGTATAGGTTTTGTACATCCCTGGGGCAATTACAATTCACATTGTTTTCTTGACTTTTGTTTGTTTGTTTGTTTTCTTGACTTTCGTTTTGAAGTTCTTTTTTTTGGTGTATAGGAATCCAACTGATTTTTGTATGTTGATCTTGTATCCTGCTATTCTGCTGAATCTTTCTATTAGTTCTAGTAGTTTTCTTATGGAATCTTTGGGGTTTCCTATGTATAATATCATATTATCTGCAAACAGGGATAGTTTTACTTCTTCCTTTCCAATTAAAAAAAGAAAACTCTTTGCCTTGAGGTCGATTCTGACTCATAGTGACCCATGGGACACAGTAGAACTGCCCCATAGGGTTTCCAAGGAGCATTCGGTAGATTTGAACTGCCCACCATTTGTTTAGAATCGAGCTCTTAACCACTGTGCCACTGTCCAATTTGTATGCCGTTTCTTTTTCTTGCATTATTGCACTAGCCAGAACTTCCAGTACGCTGTTAAACAGGAGTGGCAATAATGGGCATCTTGTCTTTTCCTGTTCTCAGGGAGAACACTTTCAACATCTTTCCATTGGGAACGATGTTAGCAGTTGGCTTTGTCTAGAAGTCAGTTATTATGTTGGGGACTTTCCCTTTTATTCCTATTTTGCTGAGAGTTTTTATCAGGAATGGGTGTTGGATTTTATCAAATGCCATTCTTCGTTGATTGAGATGATCATGTGATTCTTTTCCTTCACTTTATTTATGTGATGGATTACATTGATTGATTTTCTAATGTCAAAACATTCTTGCATACCTAGTTTGAATCCCACTTGGTCGTGGTGTGTTATTTAGGCACTGAATTCTTGATAGACACCCTGTCAGTATAAGGAGAATTACCATCTGTACACTTAGATGTGTGTCTATCCTAATGGTTCCTTTACCTTTTCTGCCTAGGAGCTAAGGTGCTTGTCTTTCTCTGAACAATGTGGGATGATTTTATTTTGAAATTCAGAAAAAAGAGATCTAGACCAAGGAGTCAGTATGAGAAAAAGCCCAAATCACAAAAATGCATGACATGTTTGGAGAAAGGTGGGTGTTTAGGGGACGTTCAAAATCACTCCCACCCTCCAAAATCACATCAACCAACACCAGATCTGAGCTCTTACCACATATCAAGCACTGGTCTTCCCAGTTTGTGTACTGTAACTCCAAGCATCATCATCAGGGCCCCATGGGATCGGTATAGCTTGTGAAGCACAGAAACATAGAGGAACTTACCCACAGCCACCAACCATTAATTAGGGGAACGTGGAATCTGAACGTGCGTGTTCTTTATTCTAAAGCCCAGAGCAGTGGAACAGATTGTGCAAAGGTTGTTTGCACACAAATTAGGATTTAAAAAAAGTCATTTTTAACTAAGGATTTAAACGATAGTCAACATGTGCATAAAAATTATTAGGGCTAAAGTTGCCATAATGGAATTCATAATCTATTTTAAAAAATGCTTCTATATCTTCAAAAAAAAAAAAAAAAAAAAAAACCTACTGTCGTAGAGTCGATTCCAACTCATAGCGACCATATAGGGCAGAGTAGAACTGCTCCATAGAGTTTCCAAGGAGTGCCTGGTGGATTTGAACTGCTGACCTTTTGGTTAGCAGCCATAGCACTTAACCGCTACGCCACCAGGTTTTCCTATATGCTCAAATATCAATAGGAAATTAATGAAACTCCACTAGAAAAACAAGCAAAGCATATTAACACCAAATTCACAAAATCAAGAAAGAAATATTTCCAATTAATTCTGAAAATAACCAACTTCACTAGAGTGATGGTGTATCATTTTCCAGCCCAGATACCAATATATAGATTTTTATTACATCCCTACATAAACTAGTGAAATCCCAGAAGTGATATAAATGTCACTCACCAAGGATTTAGTTATACGCCTTGGAGCATATATTTAGCCATAAAATGAAACACTATGTGATTTTAAAGAAAAGATGACATAAATCCATATGCTTGTAAGTGGCAAGCTACCCATGTGGTAGTGTTGTATAAAAAAGATGTATAATTTCTATGATATGGTTTATATGAATATATTTTAATGCAAATACCTTAAAAAGTATACAAACACTAGAAGAATAGTTACTGGCAAGTGGAGGGTTGAATTAAGTAAGAGGAAACTAAAAAAACAAAACCTGTTGCCACCGAGTCTATTCCGACTCATGGTGACCCCATGTGTTACAGAGAACAGTCTGAAAGGATTTTCTTGGCTGTAATCTTTACAGAAGCAGCTTGCCAGGCTTTTCTTCCTTGGAGCCACCAGACACAGTCTAATTGCCATTTTTATATCATGACTGAGAGTTTCTGGAGTCCACATCATACCTATTAGCAGTTTCCTCCTTGTCATTCAGGGTCCCTGTGTTCAGTCATGTATCATGCATGATGCTTAGACTGAGAGACTCACAACAATCTGGTTCCTCAGATTCCCACCTGCTCTGAAGGGAGGCTGGGACACTGACACTGGAACAGCTGTGTGAATGACTGTCAGGACAGGGGCTAGGAATCAAAACCCAAACAAGCCCATGAGAGGAGGAGATTATAAAATGATGCCTTGAGTGGTGCTGGACCCTGGAAAGGCTCCACTCACAGCAAAGAGAAGAGAGAATATCTTTGCCCAGGGAAAAAGGAAGCATGCCTCTGCCCATGTCTCTAGGAGAAGAAGGTGTAGCCTGAAAATCCTAAATCTCCCTCACACTTCTCCAAAGTTACCTGAGGCCATTTGCAAAGGAGGTATGCCCTGGAAGAAAAGATTAATAAGATATTCCGGGTATGAGATACTAAAGAATGAAAACACTACCATGGCCCCAGTGTGGTCTAAGCAATAGCAGATTGACACCACCTGGGAAGACAGAACTACTATCTGACCCAGCAATCCCAATCCTGGTTACATACCCAGAAGAATGAAGGCAGTCACACAAACAGGAACCTGTACACCAATGTCCATTGCAGCACATTTCACAATTGCCAAAAAGTGGAAACAACTGAAATGTCCCTTGTGAGATGAATGGATAAACAAAATGTGGTATATACTCACAATGGAATACTACACAGCCATAAAGAGAAATTAAGTCCTGATGCATGCCACAACATGGATGAACCTTGAAAACATCCTGCTGAGTGAAATACATCAGTCCCAAAACTAATACTGTAGAATCTCACTTAAACATGAAATAAACAATTATATAGAAACCAAAGATTACCAGTGGTTAGAAAGGATGGGAGGGAGAGGGGAGGGGAGTTTTTGCTTATGGAGCAGTGAATTTATGTTAATGGTGATAAAATGATTTGGAAAAGGGTATTGCGAGAATAGTTACACAACTTGAAGAATGTAGTGAATGTCACTGAAGTGTATAGGTAGAAATTGTTGAGTTGGTGTAAGTTTTATATACATAATCACCACAAGAAATAATGTTTAACTGAGACATTCCAGCAAAGTAGGCAACTACTAGGGGTGGCTCAGGAGAGGCTGGATGAGTCTCTTGGGCACTAGAAATTCTCTGTCTCTAACCTGGGAGCTGCTTCAATGGTGTGTCCAGTCTATAGGAATTCCACCTGCTGCGTTATGATCCTTGCATTTTTCATGTGAACCAAATACTTCAATAAACAACAATGAACAAAACCACTTGGAAGCTTGTTAGAAAAGCAATCTCAGGCCCTTTTCCACACCTCTGGAGTCAAGATCTGCATTTTATCAAGCTCCCAGGGGGTCATGGTGCCCATCACAGTCTGAGAAGCGCTGCCCTGAAGGCCTGGAAGCACAAATAGGCTGATTAACTCTCCCTGACTCACACCTATGGGCTCCGGGAAGTGCCTGAGACCAGGAGTTTTCACTCCTTAGCATAAAGTTCACCAAAGAGCTTGTTAGAGCACAGAGTCCTGGACTCCACCTCCAGATAGTCTGGTTGGGCTTGGGGCAATGCCAAAAATATGCATTTCTGCTAATTTCCCAGGTGCTATAATGCTGCAGGTCAGTGGGTCTCACTTGGAGGACTGCTGGCCTGAACCAATCAAAGGAGAGGGAATGAGTAGAGGCCTGACTCCCAGAAGGATTGGAAGTGATGTCTATGGGGCACATCCATGGCTGCCCATAACAGTTGGGCAAGATGATTTGATTGATGGTGTCAATCTCCCTTTTTCTAGAACCACAGGGCTTACTTGTTGAATCCATGCACAACGTGGCCATGGGGTGTCAGGGATACAGAGGTGACAGCCTGAGAAGGTTTGTGTCTCACCTATTACCTTCGAATTGATATCAACCTATAGTGACCCTATAAGACAGAGTAGAACTGTCCCCATCTGGTTTCCAAGGCTGTAATCTTTCTGGAAGCCCGCTGCCACATCTTTCTGCCATGGAGCAGCTGGTGGGTTTGAACAACCAATTTTTTAGTTGACCGCCAAGCATTTAACCACTGCTCCACCAGGGTATTTATGTGTCAAGGAACATGTACAGGTAGTCCCCGACTTATGATGGAGTTCTGTTCCTAGGACTCCATTGTAAGTCAGTTCTGATGTAACTCGTACTTTATTTTTTAAAATAATTTTCATTATTATTGTCTTTTATTAGTAGTATTCTTATAAACCCAATTTATTTGTTTTTGGGGGTTAGAAACATTACATATACACACATATATTTTAATATATACATCATAAAATGTTACACATGTCTACAAAAAGCAGACAACACTGGCATACAACCCCACTTATAGGTGTTCCTGTATCATCTGTATTATCCCTGGGAATGGAGATGGCGTTTCTAGTCAGAAAACTGGTAAGAGTTTCTGTACGGTCCCTTCATACACTGTAAGCATATGTAGTGCATATTACCAAGAATAAAAAGAACAAAAAGATAAATAAATAAAGTCAGTCATAAGTGCAGTTTGTCATAACTTGAAAACATTGAAAATTGGGGACTACCTCTATTTCAATGATAGAGACAGACAATATATAAATGTATTTATTATAATATTAACAATAACTGCCATGGAGAAAACTAGGCCAAGCTAGAAGATTGGTGGTGAAGGGGATGGCAGCAGCGATATTTCAGACAGGGTGGTTGGGGAAGATCTTTCTGAAGATTTGACCTGTGGATAGTTGAGCAGAGGCCTAGATAGCTGGGGAGGAGATATGTGAATACCTGGGGAAGGAAGGTGTACTGGGGAGGGTCAGCAGGCACAGATTCCTTGAGACAGGACTGACCATGTCAAGAAGCCAGAGTTCATAGAGGTGAGAGATCTAGGCTGAGAGTGGTGGGTGAGGCCAGAGTAGCCACAGGGGCCACATCGTGAGGGGCTTGTAGGAAATGAGGCTGTGATTTCATTGTGCCTGAGAAGGGAAGTCCCTGTGTTGTGCAATGGGTTAAGGTCCACCTAGAGGCACCTAGGAAGAAAGATATAGGGACGTACTTCTGAAAAATCAGCCATGGAGAAACTTATGGAGTACAGTTTTACTCTGACACATAAGGGGTTGCCATGAGTCAGATTTGACTCAATGGCAACAGATTACTGGAAGAGTAAGACACGAGTGCTGTGTGAGTTTTAGTGTTGGGGATATGTTGTAATTTACATAGAAAAAGATCATGTCTGTTGTATGGGTCATGGACAGCAGGGCATGAGGGTTGACAGGGAGTGGAGCTGGAAGGCCCCTCCAGTGTCCTGGTGTAGAGGCCATGGTTCTAGGAGAGAAGCTGGAGTAATGTGAGTCCTGAGAGGATGTAACGCTCATGTATTTTTAAGACAGTGTTAGCAGTGATTCAGGAGCACTGGTGGTATAGTGGTTAAGCACTCAGCTACTAATGGAAAGGCCAGCAGTTGGAACCCACAAGCTGCTCTACGGGAGAAAGATGTGGCAGTCAGCTTCCATAAAGATTAGTTTTGGAAACCATATGCGACAGTTCTACTCCGTCTTACTTAAGATGGCAAAGTAGTCAGATGCTTCTGGTGATCCTTCTTACAACAAAGACCCAAAAAACAAATGAAATGATTATATATATGACAAGCTAGGAGCCCTGAACATCAAAGGCAACATTAGGAAATCTGTCTTAGTGGCAGGGGGAGGGAGAGGCGGCTCAGAAACGGTGAGGAGTTGCCAGACCTAACACAGAGGAAACCAGTGCCGCACAGGCACATTCTCCTGGAATGACTGTGGCAGGGCTGGCTGTAGCACTGGGGTGTGGTTTCCTCAGGGAGAGAGAGCAGGCCGCACAGTCTACTCACACACCCAGAACAAGCGAAGAGCAGAGCTCTTGGCAAAAGCTAAGTACTTGCATTTATTTTACCATGCCCCAGCCCCAAAGCCTGCTTCTGTGGCTGCAGATTCCCCTGGGCCAGAGAGAGGTCCTGCTGTACTCCCAGAGCCATTCTCCTGCCGTGAAAAAGGAATAAATTAACAATTGGGGGAAAAGATACTCTGCCAGCTCCACTAAGCTGGGTAGCTCAGGACAGAAGTGGCTCCTGTCCAGGCACAAATGGTCCACGGACTTTGAATACTTTTATCCCACTATGGACCTGAGTGGGGCCATTTTAGGAGATTAGGCCCTTGTTGGTAGACTGCAATGCTGTGTGTACTTGAGAACTGACTTCAACTGTTTCAGCTGTGTGGTGGAGAGGTGGGTTTTTGAAATCTGACACTGCTTTGCAGATTAAACAGGGTCCTCACCTGCTCACATCAGGGGCCTGAGGTCTGGTGGCTCCACCAACGTCACCTAGGCACCCGCAACAGGGGTCCAAGAATAAATATTGCCTCCCAGTCCTTTACAACCAAAACCATTTGGTGCCCATGGTCCGGCTGCAGAACCCACCCACCTGTACACTCTAGGGAATGGGAACATACTTTCTTCACAGACACTCGTGATGGTTGTCAGCCCCCTGCTTTTTCAGAACCTGACCCCCTGAAGCAACCAGATATCTGTGCCTACACCAATCACCCCTGCCTCTCTAAGACTGTAGGAGAGAGCCTGTACCACACACTTGATAACCAACTACCTGGACTCCTGAGCTGAATCCATACAGGAAACATGAATGGATTCCTAGGCTCATATACCTGGTAATAGCTCTAGCCATTTGGTGACAGGACGTTAGCGCTTCAAAGGCACAAATAATGAAGCTAGCTCACTGAAGCAGCCTACTTGGACATATTGAAACAGAAGAAAGCTAGAAGCTAAGATATAGTAAGCAAACATAAAATAATACAATAGCTTATAGATGGCTTGGAGAGAGCAGTCAATATCAAATCACACAAAGAACCAGACCATGATCACTTCAACAAGCTCTGAAAAGAAACAGTTAAGGAATCTTCTGGATAAAGATGTTTTCCTGGAATTACCAGATGTAATGTAAAGAACTTTTCAAGACATCGAGAACGAGTTAAGGAAAACACAGAACAAGCCAATGAACACACAGATAAAGCAGTTAAGATTTTAAAAAGTTTATTTAAGAACATAAGGGAAAATTTAATAGGCTGCGAGAATCCATAGAGAGACACCAATCAGAAATTCAGAAGATGAACAATAAAATTACAGAATTAGACAACTCAACAGAAAGTCAGAGGAGCAGAATTGAGGAACTGAAAGGTAGAGATAATGAGTATGAAGATAAAACACTTGGCACCAATATATTCAAATAAAAGTCAGAAAAAAAATGAAGAAAGACTAAGAATCATGTGGTACTCTGTCAAAAGAAATAAACTGTGAGTGATTGGAGTACCAGAACAGGGAGGGATAACAGAAAATACAGAGAGAATTGTTGAAGGTTTGTTGGCGAAAAAGTTCTGTGATACCGTGAAAGATGAGATGATATCTACCCAAGATGCTAATTGAAGCCCACAAAAGGTAGATCTCAAAAGAAAGTCACCAAGACATATTATAATCAAATTTGCCAAAACAAAATATACAGAGGGGATTTTAATAGTGGCTAGAGTGAAATGAAAAATCACCTACAAAGGAGAGTCAATAAAAATAAGTTTGGACTATTTGGCAGAAACCACACAGGTAAGAAGGCAATGGGATAATTTATATAAAGTGTTGAAGGAAAACCATTGCCAGCCAAGAATCATATATCCAGCAAAACTGTCTCTCAAATATGAAGGCAAAATTAGGACATTTCCAGATAAACAGAAGCTTAGGGAATTTGTAAAAATCAAACCAAAACTACAAGAAATACTAAGGGGAGTTCTCTGGTTACAATCTCAATAATATCAGATATCAACCCAAGACTAGACCGCAGGACAGAGCAAGCAGATATCAATCCAGATAGGGAAATCGCAAAAATAAATCAAGATAAAAAATACTGAAAACAAGGAAACAGTGATGTCATTATGTAAAAGATGACAACATTAAGTCAATAAAAAGGGACTAAACAATTAAAAAATGTAGTTATAGATCTTTCATATGGAGAGGAAGTCAAGGTGATATGAAGAAATAAAAGTTAAATTTAAACATAGAAAAATAATGGTAAATATTTAGGTAACCACAAAGGATATTCAGAATCCTACGCATCAAAATAAAATAAAGAAAAACATACTCATCAAAACCAAAATCAAGCCATTAGAGAAATGCAAACTAAAACTACGATAAGATTCCATCTCACTCCAACAAAGGCTGGCATTAATCCAAAAAACACAAAATAATAAATGTCGGAGAGGCTGCGGAGAGATTGGAACTCTTATACACTGCTGGTGGGAATGTAAAATGGTACAACCACTTTGGAAATCTATCTGGCTTTATCTTAAACAGTTAGAAATAGAACTACCATACAACCCAGAAATCCCACTCCTCGGAATATACCCTAGAGAAATAAGAGCCTTCACACAAACAGATATATGCACACCCATGTTTATTGCAGCTCTGTTTACAATAGCAAAAAGTTGGAAGCAACCAAGGTGTCCATCAACAGATGAATGGTTAAATAAATTGTGGTATATTCACACAATGAAATACTACGCATCGATAAAGAACAGTGAGGAATCTGTGAAACATTTCATAACATGGAGGAACCTGGAAGGCATTATGCTGAGTGAAATTAGTCAGAGGCAAAAGGACCAATATTGTATAAGACCACTATTACAAGATCTTGAGAAACAGTATAAACTGAGAAGAACACATACTTTTGTGGTTACGAGAGGGGAGGGAGGGAGGGTGGGAGGGGGTGTTTTACTGATTAATTAGTAGGTAAAAACTGCTTTAGGTGAAGGGAAGGACAATACGCAATACATGGAAGGTCAGCTCAACTGGACTGGACCAAAAGCAAACAAGTTTCCGGGGTAAACAGAATGCTTCAAAGGTCAGTGGAGCAAGGGCAGGGCCTTGGGGACCATGGTTTAAGGGGACTTCTAACTCAATTGGCAAAATAATTCTATTATGAAAACATTCTGCATCCCACTTTGAAATGTGGCGTCTGAGGTCTTAAATGCTAACAAGCGGCCATCTAACATGCATCAATTGGTCTCAACCCACCTGGATCAAAGAAGAATGAAGAACACCAAGGTCACACGATTACTAAAAGCCCAAGAGACAGAAAGGGCCACATGAACCAGAGACCTACATCATCCTGAGACCAGAAGAACTAGTTGGTGCCCAGCCACAATCGATGACTGCCCTGACAGGGAGCTGAGCAGAGAACCCCTGAGGGAGCAGGAAATCAGTGGGATGCAGACCCCAAATTCTCACAAAAAGACCATACTTGATTGTCTGACTGAGACTAGAGGAATCCTGGTGGTCATGGTCCCCAAACCTTCTGATGGCACAGGACAGGAACCATTCCCGAAGACAACTCATCAGATATGAAAGGTACTGGACAGTGGGTAGGAGAGAGATGCTGATGAAGAGTGAGCTAATTATATCAGGTGGACACTTGAGACTGTGTTAGCATCTCCTGTCTGGAGGGGGGATGGGAGGATAGAGAGAGTTGGAAGCTGGCAAAATTGTCAAGAAAGGAGAGACTGGAAGGGCTGACTCATTAGGGGGAGAGTAAGTGGGAGTATGGAGTAAGGTGTATATAAACTTATATGTGACAGTCTGACTTGATTTGTAAACGTTGACCTGAAGCTCAATAAAAGTTAAAAAAAACAAACAAACAAAATTAAGAGCAAAAAATAAGCAGAAAGAACAGTATATAAAGATAAACTACTCAGCACAAAAAATTAAGTGGAAAAAACAAACTCAACCACACACAAAGACATCAAAATGACAGCACTAAACTCATAAAAAACTCATACCTACCCATAATTACGCTAAATATAAATGGATTAATGCACCAATAAACAGACAGAGAATGGGAAGGTGGTTAAAAAAACACAATCTGCAAATATGCTGCCTACAAGAGACACACCTTAGACTTAAAGACACAAACAAAAACTCAAAGGATGAAAAAATATATATATGTCAAGCAAACAATAATAAAAAAAAGTAGAAGTGCTAATATTAATTCCCAACAAAACAGACTTTTAACTTAAATCCACCACAAAGGATAAGGAAGCACACTACATAATGATTAAAGGGACAATGTAGCAGGAGGATATAACCATATTAAATACTTATGCACCCAATAGCAGGGCTTCAAGATACACAAAACAAACTCCAACAGCATTGAACAGTGACATGGACAGCTCCATGATAACAATAGGAGACTTCAACATACCACTTCCAGTGAAAGGCAGAACATCCAGAAACAAGCTCAATAACGACACAGAAGATCTAAATGCCACAATCAACCAAATTGCCCTGGTAGACATATAGAGAACACCCCACAAAACAGCAGCCAAGTATACTTTCTTTTCCAAAGCACATGGAGCATTCTCTAGAAGAGGCCACATATTAGGTCATAAAGCAAGCCTTTGCAGAATCCAAAACATTGAAATATTACAAAGCATCTTCTCTTTTTTTATCTTCTCTGACCACACACACAAACAAAAACCAAACCCACTGCCATCGAGTCGATTCTGACTCATAGTGACACTATAAGACAGAGTAGAACTGTCCGATAGGGCTTCCAAGGAGCGCCTGGCAGACTCAAACTGCTGAGCTCTTGGTTTGCAGCCCTAGCACTTAACCACTATGCCACCAGGGTTTTCTCTCTGACCATAAGGACATAAAAGTAGAATCAATAACAGGAAAAGCAGGGAAAAGAAATCAAACACTTGGTAACTGAACAATACCCTGCTCAAAAAAAGAAAACAACTGGGTTATAGAAAACGCTAAGGATGGAATAAAGAAATTCCTAGAATCCAATGAGAATGAAAACAGTTCCTATCAGAACCTTTGGGACATAGCTAAAGCAGTGCTAAGAGGTCAATTAATAGCAATAAATGTACATGTACAAAAGAAGAAAGGTACAAAATCAAGGAATTATCCCTACAACTTGAACAAATAGAAGAAGAACAACAAAAGAAACTCATAGGCACCAGAAGAAAGCAAATAATAAAAATTAGAGCAGAATTAAATGAAAGAGAACAGAAAAACAATTGAAGGAGTTAACAAGACCGAAGGCTGGTTCTTTGAAAAAATCAACAAAATTGATAAACCATTGGCTAAACCAATAAAACAGAAAGAGCAGAGGAAGCAAATAACCGAAATAAGAAATGAGATGGGTGATACTATAACAGACCCAACTGAAAATTAAAAGAATTATATCAAACTACTATGAAAAATTGTACACTAACAAATTTGAAAACCTAGAGGAAATGGATGAATTTCTAGAAACACACTTACTTGTTAAACTAACACGAACAGAGGTAGAACAACTAAATAAATCCGTAAAGAAAGAAGAGATTGAAAAGGTAATTAAAAAACTCCCAACAACAGCAACAAAAAAAGCCCTGGCCCAGACAGATTCACAGCAGAGTTCTACCAAACTCTCAGAGAAAAGTTAACATTAGTACTACTAAAGGTATTTCAGAGCATAGAAAAGGATGGAATATTCCCAAACTCATTCTATGAAGCCAGCATATCCCTGATACCAAAACCAGGTAAAGACACCACACAAAAAAAGAAAATTATACACCTATATCCCTCGTGAATTCAGATGCAAAAAACCTCAACAAAATTCTAGCCAACAGAATTCCACAATATATCAAAAAAATAATTCACCATGACCACATCAGATTCATATCAGATGTGCAGGGATGGTTCAACATCAGAAAAACAATCAATGTAATCCATCATATAAATAACACAAAAGACAAGAACCACATGATCTTATTAACTGTTGCAGAAAAGGCATCTGACAAAGTCCAACACTAATTCATGATAAAAACTTTCAGCAAATTAGGAATAGGAGGGAAATTCCTCAGCATAATAAAGGGCGTTTATACAAAGTCAACAGACAACATCATCCTAAATGGAGAGAGTCTGAAAGCATTCCCCTTGAGAATAGGGACCAGACAAGGATGCCCTTTATCACCACTCATATTCAACATTGTGTTGGAGGTCCTACAAGAGCAATTAGGCTTGTTAAAGAAATAGAGGGCATCCAGACTGGCAAGGAAGAAGTAAAAGTATCTCTATTTGCAGATGACATGATCTCATACACAGAAAATCCTAAAGAATCCTCAAGAAAACTAATGAAACTAATAAAAGAGTTCAGCAGAGGATCACGATACAAGATAAATATACAAAAATCAGAGGAATTCCTCTACACCAACAAAGAGAGCATTGAAGAGGAAATCACCAAATCAATACCATTTACGGTAGCCCCAAGAAGATAAAATACTTAGGAATAAATCTTACCTGAGATGTAAAAGACCTATACAAAGAAAACTACAAGACGCTACTGCAAGGAATCAAAAGAGACCAACATAAGTGGAAAAACATTCCTTGCTCATGGATAGGAAGACTCAATATTGTAAAAATGTCTATACTACCAAAAGCGATCTATAGATACAATGCAATTCCAATCCAAATTCCAACAACATTTTTTAATGAGATGAAGGAACTAATCACCAACTTCATACGGAAGGGAAAGAGGTTCCACATATATAAAGCATAACTGAAAAAGAAGAACAAAGTGGGAGGCCCCAGACTACCTGATTTGAGAACCTATTTATACAACCACAGTAGTCAAAACAGCCTGGTACTGGTACCAAAACAGACACGTAGACCAATGGAATAGAATTGAGAACCCAGACATAAATTCAACCACATATGAGCAGCTGATATATGACAAAGCCCCAAGGTCAGTTCAATTGGGTAAAGAAAGTCTTTTTAACAAATGGTGCTGGCATAACTAGATATCCATCTGCAAAAAAATGAAACAAGACCCATACCTCACACCATGCACAAAAACAAGCTCAAAATGGATCAAAGACCTAAATATGAAATCTAAAAAGATAAAGATCATGGAAGAAAAAATAAGGGCAACATTAGGAGCCCTAATACATAGCATAAACAGTATACAAAACATTATAAACAATGCAGAAACACCAGAAGAGAAACTAGAACTAGAGGTACCACACGATCCAGCAATCCCGCTCCTTGGAATACATCCTACAGAAATAAGAGCCTTTACACAAACAGACATAAAATAGAAAATGATACTGGTGAGGAGTGAGCTTCTTGGCTCAAGTAGATACATGAGGCTTTGTGGGCAGCTTCTGGCAGGAGGGGAGATGAGAAGGCGGAGAGGGACAGAAGCTGGCTAAATGGACACAGGGAATACAGGGTGGAGAGAAGGAGTGTGCTGTCTCATTAGGGGGAGAGCAACTAGGAGTACATAGCAAGGTGTATATAAATTTTTGTATGAGAGACTGACTTGATTTGTAAACTTTCACTTAAAGCACAGTAAAAAAAAATTTTTTTTAAGGATTTGAGATTGGATGGCAGCCAGTTTTTTTTTCTTCTTTTTTGAAGAAGTAATTCAATGGAGAACCACACATTTATTTATTTACCTTAAGTCACTGTTGTTTGGAGGTGACTTATTATACAAGTCCATTATAATAAATATAGAAGAATTATTTAAAAATCAACACCAAGGAAAAAAGAAAATTTGAATATTAACACTAGGGTAAAACCAGAACACTACTGGACAAGTTGGAATATCTGAAACATTTGCTATAAAAAATATTTACCTAGCTATTCAGATGTTCAGTCCTTCAAGGGAGCTCAGTCCCTGCAGAGCAGAAAAGAGCTGGGCAGCCCTGGAGCCCAGCCATGCTACCCTGGGTTATACAAGCAGGGGCGCTGGCTGGTTTTGGGTTTCTTTCTGGACCCAGCTGAGGTGACTAAACTCAGTGCAGAGCCTGGCATCCCACTCCCCTATGCTCATGAGTCAGGGGTCAGATGGTGAGAGTGGAAGGAGAAAAAGAAGCTTATGGGACAGAGTAAAGGGGGCTGGAGGCAGGCAGGGAGAGGGCTTCTTACTGCGGTGGAGCTTGGAGTTTGGTGGGAGAGGGGAAGCCTGGCCAGATTGTGTCCCTGAGCCCAGAATCTGAGCCTTCAGAGAAAGGGAGATTTGGCTCCATCTCTCGTTGCAATCATATCTAAATGCTTTCGGACAAACCTAGCTTATTATTATCATTATTGTTAAAGTATTGAAAATGTGCGGAGGAGTGAGCTGCTTGAGAGTTTGCTGCAGCCCCAGTGCCTAGGAAATCCCTGAGAAGGGCAGAGGTGCTGTGGTGGGGGGAAGGGGGTGGCGGGGGCATAGGGGTGCCTTTGCCCTGGGGGGTAAATCTGAGGGGTTGCCAGATGAGACTGTGGAGCAAATCACCACTTGGCGGTGGGAGGAATCACACTCCCCTACCCTTTTGGAAAGGCCTACAGAGAATTGCATCCCTTCCTCCCACTGCCCCTGTCCCCTGCACCCCCTGGTCAACCAATCACCCTCTCCTCCACCCTTCTGGAAGACAAGGTGGGCAGGGGCTGGGAGCGGTTGCTCGTTGGAGCTGGTTATGCTCCACAAGGCTCTGGGGAAGGGTAGTCATCATGGAGGACAGGGCTCAGGACCAGCTGTTAGAGGTGCTGGGTACCACCTCCCTCTCTGCCCCTCACTATCCTGTGTCCTCTGGCAATCCAAACAGTCTCTGGGATAATGAGTTTTTCTTATCTGTAAAATGGGGACAGACAGGACCCTCTATCCCTATTGTCCAGCAAGTGATAGGCCTAGGATATGAAAAGCCCCCAGATGGTTCTAATAAACAACCACCATTGAGGACCACTGGGTAGACGTTCCAAACACCAGGAGATGTGTATGGGGATAAGGCAGAGCTTTCAGTAGAAAAAAAAAAAAAAGGAAGGCAGCCTTGAAAAAAAAAAAAAAAATGAAGTCAGCCTTAGGATGACTTATTGTCTTAGGCTGGGTAATGTAGAGAAGTAAAGTGTATAAATGTACTTATATAGAGAGATTTATATCAAGGAAATGGCTCACATGGTTGTAGAGGCTGAAATGTCCCATGTCTGGGGGTCAAAATAGAGGCTTCTCCTGAGTCGTGTAGCCACAGGGGTGAGGAACCCAAGATGGGCATGTCAGAGAGCAGGACTCTTGCTGACAGGCTGCAAAAATCAATGAATCTCAATATCGGCAGGCAAGACTGCAGGTAAGCCTCTAGCTCAAGTCCCAAGAACCTGAGGTTAGATGAACAGGAGCCAGCTGCAGGATCCAGCAGAAGCAAAAAGCCCCCAAGCCTTGCCAGAATTTTTGCTTGTATTCAATACAGGCCACACACCCAAGTAAACTGCCTCTTAACTGATTGGGTACTTATAGCAGATGCCATCATGGGGGTGATCACATATTAAATCTCAACAGGAAAGTGATCACAACATTGTATGACTGCCAAAACACTGAGAATCGTGGCTTAGCCAAGTTTACTCACAATCTTAACCATCACGCGTAATTAAGTAAGATATAATTGACAAATGATAAAATTTATCTTTTATAAAATCACACTTTACACTGTACAATTCAGTGTTTTTTTAGTATATTCGTAGGGCCTGCACCCATCAACACTCTCTAATCAGGACAATCTTTGAGGATACAGGGAGGTCTGACGATAGGTCAGAAGGCAGAGGTGAGGATATTCCACAAGTGGAAGACTGCTTGAGCAGTGGTATCCTGGTGGGTCAGGGTGAAATTGAGGGAGTCAATTTTGACAGCAGCCTAGGAGAAACGAGGGGTGATGCCAGAGGGCAAGTTGGTGCTTCCCATGGTGGAGCAGAAGCTTATATGTTAAATTTAGCAGATGGGGAGCTGTAGATGGCTTTTGGGCGTTGAGGTTTCACTGGGTACAGGCATGGTGTTTAGGAGCCTATGCAATATTCTAGGCTGAAGGGAGATGAAAGCCTGATCTATAGTGGGGGCAGTGGGGATTGGAAACATAGTGGAGGAGCTGCATTTGAGCATATGGGAGGCAGGAGAGAAGGGGTTTCAGAAGAGACCAAGGATGGTGATCCTGCTGAGAGCAATAGGGGAGGGAGAGGCTGGCATGGAAGGGAGGCAGAGTTTCTCTGTAGGCTTGTTGGGTTTGAGGGCAGTGGTCCCTGGAGACGCAGATGTCCTGAAGGCAGACTGGAAACAGAGCCTGCAGAGAGGCTGGTGTTGGAGTGGACCATGAGGAGTCACCTCACTGGGCTTGTGATCGCCATGGGCTGCATAGCAAGGTGGCCCTGTTCCAGCGCAGACACTTCTAGGATGTGGCCTGAAGCAAGGCATCCTGGCTGGACCTGGGAGTCATTGGGAGAAGAAGGAGAGGATTATAATGACTGAAATGTCTAAGGGAGTTTAGGGTGTTACTGAGTCAACTGTGGAAGGTGCTTCTGTAGGCAGAGGTGGCTGAAGTCTGAAAATAGGGGTCAGGGGTGATGTTGCCAGTCAGGCTGTGCATGGCGGAGGTTGGATGTGTCGGGAGGATGACTATGCAGTGGTCTCTGTCGAAGTTTGTTCTCAATAGGAGAGCAAACATGAGGCATCCAGGTGGGGTGGCCAGGTAAAAAGAGCCTGGGGACACCAGTGCTGCTCTGTAGGCGGGGAGTTGCCTTTTCCAGGAAGTCAGGGACTGATATCCTAATAAGCAAGGTAAGCACATGCTTGGGGTATCAACAAAATAGGGGCACCAGTTGTCCAAAGCAAAGACCCACAGACGCCAGGCAGACAAGACACAAGGAAAAGTGAGTGCCACGGTGGTCCTGGCACGGCACTAAATGAAACTGATAGCAGCTCCAGTGCGTGAGAATGGGCAGACCTAAAAAGAAATTCACACAGGGCCTTGAGGGTTCCCACATGCAAAGTTGTTTAAGCTTTGAGGTCCCTACCACTTCACCACCTTTGTTGACATCTGTCTCCTACAGTCCCCTCCCAGGTAATTGAAACTCCTTATCTGATTGGGTCTTTTAGGAGTATACTCTTTCTTTCTAATAGACAAGAGTTGAGGGTGGGCTGTCTAGTCTAACTCTTGCTACATTTACCCAGTATGTAGCTGGATCCAAATGAGTGGTTACTGGGCTGGGCAGATTATATTAATAGCCAGGTCTCTGATTCATTTTGAGACAATGACCTTGTGTGTCCAAGTCAGCTAATCCAGTAACTCCAGCCAGCAGGGCCAGCAACGCTCTGTGACATGATCTAAACACCAGGGTACGCTTTTGCTCCTGTCCTGGTAAACAATCAAGAGGAGCTCCAGTCAGCTTTTCATTGTGGGAGATAATAGAATTTTACACTGATTGTTGAAACAACCAAGTCCACTGAGTCATTTCTTCTTGAGGAATATTGTTTTTGGAGAAAATGTGGTACAGTAAAAATCTTTTAGTCTCTCACATCCACTAAAAATGTTATAATCCAGTTCATTTCATTCCACTAAAATGGCATATGCCACTCTTGTGTTTAATTGTTAATATCATAAAAAAAATATATATATATATCATAGTCACGTTAAAAAACTACATCACAGGTAGTAAACAGAGGAGGAGGGACCACTAATTTTCAGTGTTTAGGGCCCTCACATGCTTTAATCCCACCCTGGGGGAGAGTGGCATGAACTAAATATGCTTCTGGGATTTGAGTCAGAGCACTTAGCTGCTCAGCTCTGTGCACCCTTTGGCTGAGCGCCCCGGTGGGAAAACCCCCAGCATTCCTTTCTCAGGGACTCTGTCACCTGCTGGTTTCCTAGTTTTGAGCCTCCCCTTGGTGACTGGCTCGCCAAAACAACTTTCCTTTGGGATTAGGTAAGTGCAGCCCTGGCCACCCCTTTCCAGAGAACTTTTCTGTACTTTATTCACCAGGCGGCGGGGACCTTCACTGGCCACTTTTACCGGCGGGCTGCAGGTGCAAGGAGCTCGGCTTCTGCTCTGGCCCCTGGAGGCCTTGATGGTGATGTCCGTGGCCCGCGTCCTGCCTGTCCTTTTCGGGGTTGCCCTTCTCATGCCCCTGGGCACTGCCACTGGTGAGTGGGACTCGTTGTGATCTCGGGTCAAACTTCGGGAGAGTATATCATTGGGCGTTACCGGGGTGTTACTCCGGCCCCAGCGGGTCTCTCGAGGGGTGACTGTGGGCGTGACGAGGCTGCAAGGTGACCGTTGTCACAGCGCACTTGGCTTTTCCAAATCTTTTCTGTGCTCTTCGGGGTCTGGCATCCAGTGCCCTTCGCTCCCCCACCCCCTCACGCTTTTCTGAGTCCTGGCTGCACCTGCTAACCCTGCAGCATCTGCCTGCCTTCTTGTCTGTCAGCTGGCTTTTCAGACAGCCCAGTCATCTGAGGCTCCTGGGGATTCAGCCACCTCTTGGGTTGCTCTTAGACTGACAGGCAAGACCCTTGGCTGTGTCAGGCTCAGGAGACCACTTTCCACCCGGTGTGAGGGGGCACTCTCAGGCCCCAGGGACACCCTGCACCTACCACCACCACCACCATGCCCCCTCCCCTTTTTGCTGCCTGGATGAGTAAGCAGCTTAGGTCCCTGCCCACTTCTCTCCTCTGGGAACAAGAAGGATCCCAGGGCAACTTCACTGATGGGTGTCTCAGTACTTGGAGGGAGCAGGGGAGGCTTCTTTCCAACAACCAGGAGCCTATATGGGGACCCCAGGCCGGAACCACCCTCCCTCCTGCTGTGTGGAAAGCCTGTCACACTGAGGGAGGTTAGAATCTGAAGGCTTCAGGGGTCAGGGGATTCTTTTAGAGACTTCTCTGCTCTGGACTCTCACCTCTTCCCTGCCTCCTGTTCCTGGGGGTCCTCTCCCCTCTTGATTCTCCCCTACCACCCTAAGATCAGCGCTGATTTTCTCATATGCTGGTGTCTCCAACCAGCATTTCTCCTCACCTCTGTCCCCAGTTCTTGTAGCCGCCTGCCCTCCCCTGTCCTTGTTGTCTCCGTCTTTCTTCAGTTCTCTTATCTATTTGTAGTTTGTCCTCACTCTCATCTCCTCCCCCTCCTACACAGGCCCTTCCCCTCTTTTGGGCCATTTCCTACAAGACCATCTAAGTTCCCTTTGGTTTTTCACCCTTTTTTATTTGAAAACTTGTTTGTGTTTTGGTGAAACTTTAAACAGTACATTTGTTTCGCATTCAGCAATTTATACACAAATTGTTCCGTGACATTATTGCTATGCTCAGAGTTTGTCAGCACTCTCCCCATTTCCACCCTGCCTTCCCCGCCTCTTTCCATGCCTCTCCTTGCCTTCTCATCTTTGCTTTTTTGCAAACGTTACCTGTTTGGTCTCTTATAGTTGATTGTTCTAAGGAGCACATCCTCACTGGTGTTATTGTTTATTTTATAGGCCAATCTATTATTTGGCTAAAAGGGGACCTCCAGGAGTGGCTTCAGTTCCAGGGTGAAAGGATATCTTAGGGCAGTAGTCTAAGGGGTTCCTCTAGCCTCATCAGTCCAGTAAGTCTAGTCTTTTTTTTGAATTTGAGCTTTGTTCAACATTTTTCTTCCAGTCTAACTGGGACCTTCTGTTGTGTCCCTGGTCAGAGTGTCATTAGTGGTAGCCGGGCACTATCTAGTTCTTCTGGTCTCAGGCTAGAGGAAGCTGTGGTTTGTGTGTGCCATTAGGTCTGTGGACTGATTGTTTCCTTGAGTCTTTGGTTTCCTTTGCTCGCCTTTGCTCCTGAGGAGAAGAAACCAATAGTAGTATCTTAGATGGCTGCTGGCAAGCTTTGAAGACCCCAGATGCTACTCACCAAACTAGGTTATAGAACATTATCTTTATGGACATGGTTATGCCAATTGACCTAGATGTCCCCTGAGACTACGGTCCTTAGCCTTCAAGCCCAGCAACTCAGTGCCAGGATTTCCGTTAAGTGTGCTCTAGCATACGTATGAATATATATGGAGCACATACAAATATGTACATACGAATAGCCACAACGACACCTATATATGTACAAGCATGTACCCCCATATGGCCTCCCACACTTATATAGCATTTATGTCTACTTTTTTTTATGTACCCACTTACAAATTTTTGATTGCTATTCCTATTGTTGCAGAATTATACATATTATAGCATTTACCGTAGTTTTCCTTTATTCTTGCATACCCCTCAGTGTCTTCATTTACTTTGGTCACATTGTGCTGACATCCCCCATATTGTGTATTGCCTTTCTTTTCACCAGAATTGACACTTGTCTACTATCTAGTAAGTGATTCCCTCTCCCTTTCCCACCAAAGAATGTTGCCTTATGTGTGAATCTCTTCTTGACTCTTTATAATAGTGGTTCATACAATATTTGTCCTTTTGTGATTGACTTCTTTTACTCAGCATAATGTCCACCAGATTCATCCATGTTATCATACATTTTACAGACCCATTACTATTCTTTATGGTGCTGTAGTATTACATTCTGTGTACATAACGTAGGTTGTTTATCCATTCATCCACTGAGAGACACTTAGGTTTCCATCTTTATGAATAATGCAATGAACATGGGTGTGCATGTTCTATTTAGATCACTGCTCTTATTTCTCTATGTTATATACTTAGGAGTGGGATTGCTGGATCATGTGGTATTACTACGTCTAGCTTTTTGAGGAAGTGCCGTACCAATTTCCATAATGGTTGTACTACTTTACAGTCTCACCATCAGTATATGAGTTCCAATCTTCCCACAACCTTGCTAGTAATTGTTTTTTTTGACCAGTACCATTTTTGCAGGGGTTAGGTGGTATTTCAATGTAGTTTTGATTTGCATCTCTCTAATGGCTAATGATCACAAGCCTGTCTCCGTGTGTTCGTTAGCCACCTGAATGTGTGCTTTGGTGAAATGTCTGCTCATGTCCTTTGCCCATTTTTTGATTGGATCCTTTGTCTTTTTGTTGCCAAGATGTTGAAGTTTTCTATACCTTTTAGAGATTAGACCCTTTTCAGCTATGTCATTGCCAAAATTTTTTCCCACTCTGTAGCTTCCCTTTTTACTCTTTTGGTAACGTCTTTTGTTGGGCATAAGTATTTCATTTTTAGGAGGTCCCAGTTATTTAGTTTATCTTCTGTTGTTTCTGCATTTTCATATATTTGATAGTGTATTTATGCCATGGATTAGGACCCCTAGTTTTGTCTTTCTGTTAACTTCCAGGAACTTTATAGTTTTATGTTTAACATATAGGTCTTTGATCCATTTTGTGTTTGTTTTTGTATATGGGGTGAGATACGGATCCTGTTTCATTTTTCTGGAAGTGGATGTCCAGTTTCACCTGCCCCATTTGTTATAGAGTCCATCTCTTCCATATTGAATGGAATTCAACCCTTTGTCAAAGATCAGCTGTCCATATGGATTTAATTCTGGGTTCTAATCCTGTTCCATTGATCTATATGTCTGTCGTTGTACCAGTGCCAGGCTGTTTTGACCTCTGTAGACTTTCAGTGAGGTGTGAGATCAGGAAGTGTGAGGTCTCCTACTTTGTTCTTCTTCAGTAGTAATGATTTAGCTATTTCAGGTCTCTTTCCTTTCCATATAAAGTTGGAGATTAGTTTTTCCATTTCATTAAAGAATTTTATTGGGATTCGGTTCAGGAGTGCATTATATCTATAGATGGTTTTGGGTGGTATTAAGGTTAAGATTGTGTATCAACTTGGCTGGGCCATGATTCTCAGTGTTTTCGCAGTTGTATAATGTTGTGATCACTTCCCTGTTGAAATTTGATATGTGGTCACCCCCTTGATGGAATCTGCTGAGTGGTACTGGAGAGGGCGGGACCTGTGGTGGCTCACTGTCTCTTCAGCCTTCATCTTTCCACCCTCTGCAGCCTACTTCCTTCCTGCTTGCCTTGCCAAGGTTTTTGGCTTGTTCTAGATCCAGCAGCTGCCTCTTGTCTGACCTCTGGTTCTTGAGACTTAAGCTACCAGCTTACCTATTGATCTCAGGATTCATCAACCTTCACAGCCTGCAAGGAAGGGTCCTGCCCCACAATGTGCGGATCTTGGATTTGCCAGCCCCTTCAGCTTCGTGAATCAGGGGAAACCTTGCAGTCTTGCCTGCCGATCTTGGAATTCGTCAACCTTCACAGCTTGTGAGTGGGTTCGCTGCTCTCCAACCTGCCGATCTTGGGTTCACCAGCTTCTGTGGCAGCATGAATTGGAAGAGGCCTCTATCCTGATCCACGGACTTGGGACTTGGGACGTTCCGGCCTCTACAATTGCATGAGGTGTTTCCTTGATATAAATATCTCACTCTCTCTCTATATATATGTTTTCCTTCTCTAGATAACCTAGCCTAAAACAGGTGCTATTGACCTTTTCACAGTGTTAAGTCTTCTAATCCATGAGCATGATGTTTTTCCATTTCTGTGGGTCTCTTTTGGTTTCTTGCAGTAATTTTTTTTGTGTGTGTCGGTTTCCTTGTGGAAGTCTTCTAGGCCCCTGGTTGGATTTATTCCTAGGTAGTTTATCCTCTTGGGGCTACTGTATATAGTCTTATTTTCTTGATTTCTTTTTCAGAATCCTTCTTGTTAGTGTAGAGGAATCCAACTGATTTTTTTTTTTTATTAACTTTTATTGAGCTTCAAGTGAACGTTTACAAATCAAGTCAGACTGTCACATGTAAGTTTATATACACCTTACTCTGTACTCCCACTTACTCTCCTCCTAATGAGTCAGCCCTTCCAGTCTCTCCATTCATGACAATTTTGCCAGCTTCCAACTCTCTCTATCCTCCCATCCCCCCTCCAGACAGAAGATGCCAACACAGTCTCAAGTGTCCACCTGATATAATTAGCTCCCTCTTCATCAGCATCTGTCTCCTACCCACTGTCCAGTCCCTTTCATGTCTGATGAGTTGTCTTCAGGAATGGTTCCTGTCCTGTGCCATCAGAAGGTTTGGGGACCATGACCACCAGGATTCCTCTAGTCTCAGTCAGACCATTAAGTATGGTCTTTTTATGAGAATTTGGGGTTTGCATCCCACTGATCTCCTGCTCCCTCTGGGATTCTCTGTTGTGCTCCCTGTCAGGGCAGTCATCGATTGTGGCCGGGCACCAACTAGTTCTTCTGGTCTCAGGATGATGTAGGTCTCTGGTTCATGTGGCCCTTTCTGTCTCTTGGGCTCATAGTTATCATTCGACCTCGGTGTTCTTCATTCTCCTTTGATCCAGGTGGGTTGAGACCAATTGATGCATTTAGTTGGCCGCTTGTTAGCATTTAAGGCCCCAGACGCCACATTTCAAAGTGGGATGCAGAATGTTTTCATAATAGAATTATTTTGCCAATTGACTTAGACGTCCCCTTAAACCATGGTCCCCAAACCCCCGCCCTTGCTCTGCTGACCTTTGAAGCATTCAGTTTATCCTGGAAACTTGTTTGCTTTTGGTCCAGTCCAGTTGAGCTGACCTTCCATGTATTGAGTATTGTTCTTCCCTTCACCTAAAGCAGTTCTTAGCTACTAATTAATCAGTAAAAAACCCTCTCCCACCCTCTCTCCCTGCCCTCCTCGTAACCACAAAAGTATGTGTTCTTCTCAGTTTATACTATTTCTCAAGATCTTATAATAGTGGTCTTATACAATATTTGCCCTTTTGCCTCTGACTAATTTCACTCAGCATAATGCCTTCCAGGTTCCTCCATGTTATGAAATGTTTCACAGATTCGTCACTGTTCTTTATCAATGCGTAGTATTCCATTGTGTGAATATACCACAATTTATTTACGCATTCATCCGTTGATGGACACCTTGGTTGCTTCCAGCTTTTTCTATTGTAAACAGAGCTGCAATAAACGTGGGTGTGCATACATCTGTTTGTGTGAAGGCTCTTGTTTCTCTAGGGTATATTCCGAGGAGTGGGATTTCTGGGTTGTATGGTAGTTCTATTTCTAACTGTTTAAGATAACGCCAGATAGATTTCCAAAGTGGTTGTAAGATTTTACATTCTCACCAGCAGTGTATAAGAGTTCCAGTCTCTCCGCAGCCTCTCCAACATTTATTATTTTGTGTTTTTTGGATTAATGCCAGCCTTGTTGGAGTGAGATGGAATCTTATCGCATTTCTCTAATGGCTAATGATCGAGAGCATTTCCTCATGTATCTGTTAGGTGCCTGAATATCTTCTTTAGTGAAGTGTGTGTTCATATCCTTTGCCCACTTCTTGATTGGGTTGTCTTTTTGTGGTTGAGTTTTGAGAGAATCATAAACATTTTAGAGATCAGGTGCTGGTCGGAGATGTCATAGCTGAAAATTCTTTCCCAGTCTATGGGTGGTCTTTTCACTCTTTTGGTGAAGTCTTTAGATGAGCATAGGTGTTTGATTTTTAGGAGCTCCCAGTTGTCTGGTTTCTCTTTGTCATTTTTGGTATTGTTTTGTATCCTGTTTATGCCTTGTATTAGGGCTCCTAACGTTGTCCCTATTTTTTCTTCCATGATCTTTATCGTTTTAGTCTTTATGTTTAGGTCTTTGATCCACTTGGAGTTAGTTTTTGTGCACGGTGTGAGGGATGGGTCCTGTTTCATTTTTCTGCAAATGGATATGCAGTTATGCCAGCACCATTTGTTAAAAAGACTATCTTTTCCCCAATTAGCTGACACTGGGCCTTTGTCAAATATCAGCTGCTCATATGTGGATGGATTTATATCTGGGTTCTCAATTCTGTTCCATTGGTCTATGTGTCTGTTGTTGTACCAGTACCAGGCTGTTTTGACTACTGTGGCTGTATAGTAGTTTCTGAAATCAGGTAGAGTGAGGCCTCCAACTTTCTTCATCTTTTTCAGTAATGCTTTGCTTATCCGAGGCTTCTTTCCCTTCCATATGAAGTTGGTGATTTGTTTCTTTATCACCTTAAAAAATGACATTGGAATTTGGATCGGAAGTGCATTGTATGTATAGACGGCTTTTGGTAGAATAGACATTTTTACTATGTTAAGTCTTCCTATCCATGAGCAGGGTATGTTTTTCCACTTAAGTATGTCCTTTTTAATTTCTTGTAGTAGAGCTTTGTAGTTTCCTTTGTATAGGTCTTTTACATCCTCGGTAAGATTTATTCCTAAGTATTTTATCTTCTTGGGGGCTACTGTGAATGGTATTGATTTGGTGATTTCCTCTTCGATGTTCTTTTTGTTGATGTAGAGGAATCCAAGTGATTTTTGTATGTTTATCTTGTAACCTGAGACTCTGCCAAACTCTTCTATTAGTTTCAGTAGTTTTCTGGAGGATTCCTTGGGGTTTTCTGTGTATAAGATCATGTCATCGGCAAATAGAGATAATTTTAATTCCTCTTTGCCAATCCGGATTCCCTTTATTTCTTTGTCTAGCCTAGTTGCTCTGGCTAGGACTTCTAGCACAATGTTGAATGAGAGCGGTGATAAAGGGCATCCTTGTCTGGTTCCCTTTCTCAAGGGAAATGCTTTCAGGCTCTCTCCTTTTAGAGTGATGTTGGCTGTTGGCTTTGCATAGATGCCCTTTATTATGTTGAGGAATTTTCCTTCAATTCCTATTTTGCTGAGAGTTTTTATCATAAATGGGTGTTGGACTTTGTCAAATGCCTTTTCTGCATCAATTGATAAGATCATGTGGTTTTTGTCTTTTGTTTTATTTATATGGTGGATTACATTAATGGTTTTTCTAATATTAAACCAGCCTTGCATACCTGGTATAAATCCCACTTGGTCGTGGCGAATTATTTTTTTGATATGTTGTTGAATTCTATTGGCTAGAATTTTGTTAAGGATTTTTGCATCTATGTTCATGAGGGATATAGGTCTGTAATTTTCTTTTTTTGTGATGTCTTTACCTGGTTTTGGTATCACGGAGATGGTGGCTTCATAGAATGAGTTGGGTAGTATTCCGTCATTTTCTATGCTTTGAAATACCTTTAGTAGTAGTGGTGTTATCTCTTCTCTGAAAGTTTGGTAGAACTCTGCTGTATAGCCATCCGGGCCAGGGCTTTTTTTTTGTTGGGAGTTTTTTGATTACCGTTTCAATCTCTTTTTTTGTTATGGGTCTATTTAGTTGTTCTACTTCTGATTGTGTTAGTTTAGGTAGGTAGTGTTCTTCCAGGAATTCATCCATTTCTTCTAGGTTTGCAAATTTGTTAGAGTACAATTTTTCATAATAATTTGATATGATTCTTTTAATTTCAGTTATGTCTGTTGTGATGTGGCCCTTCTCGTTTCTTATTTGAGTTATTTGTTTCCTTTCCTTTATTTCTTTAGTCAGTCTAGCCAATGGTTTATCAATTTTGTTAATTTTTTCGAAGAACGAGCTTTTGGCTTTGTTAATTCTTTCAATTGTTTTCCTGTTCTCTAATTCATTTATTTCAGCTCTAATTTTTATTTTTTGTTTTCTTCTGGTGGCTGATGGATTCTTTTGTTTCTCACTTTCTATTTGTTCAAGTTGTAGGGACAGTTCTCTGCTTTTGGCTCTTTCTTCTTTATGGATGTGTGCATTTATGGATATAAATTGGCCTCTGAGCACTGCTTTTGCTGTGTCCCAGAGGTTTTGATAGGAAGTATTTTCATTCTCGTTGCATTCTATGAATTTCCTTATTCTCTCCTTAATGTATTCTATAACCCAGTCTTTTTTCATGAGGATATTGTTCAGTTTCCAAGTATTTGATTTATTTTCCCTAGTTTTTCTGTTATTGATTTCTAGTTTTATTGCCTTGTGGTCTGAGAAGATGCTTTGTAATATTTCAATGTTTTGGATTCTGCAAAAGTTTGTTTTATGACCTAATATGAGATCTATTCTAGAGAATGTTCCATGTGTGCTAGGAGAAAAAGTCTACTTTGCAGCAGTTGGGTGGAGAGTTCTGTATAAGTCCATGAGGTCAAGTTGGTTGATTGTTGTAATTAGGTCTTTCATGTCTCTATTGAGCTTCTTGCTTGATGTCGAGTCCTTCTCCAAAAGTGGTGTGTTGAAGTCTCCTACTATAATTGTGGAGGTGTCTATCTCACTTTTCAGTTCTGTTAAAATTTGATTTATGTATCTTGCAGCCCTGTCATTGGGTGCATAAATATTTAATATGGTTATATCTTCCTGATCAATTGTCCGTTTTGTCATTATGTAGTGTCCTTCTCTATCCTTTGTGGTGGTTTTAAGTGTAAAGTCTATATTGTCAGAAATTAATATTGCTACTCCTCTTCTTTTTTGCTTGATATATTTTTTTCCATCCTTTGAGTTTTAGTTTGTTTGTGTCTCTAAGTCTAAGGTGTGTCTCTTGCAGGCAGCATATAGACGGATCGTGTTTCTTTATCCAGTCCGAGACTCTCTGTCTCTTTATTGGTGCATTTAGTCCATTTACATTCCACGTAATTATAGATAAGTGTTTAGTGTTGTCATTTTGATGCCTTTTTATGTGTGTTGTTGACAATTTCATTTTTCCACTTACTTTTTTGTGCTGAGACATTTTTCTTTGTAAATTGTGAGATCCTCATTTTCATAGTATTTGAGTTTAAGTTTGTTGAGTCGTTACGTTTTTCTTGGCTTTTATTTTGAGTTATGGAGTTGTTATACCTCTTTGTGGTTACCTTAATATTTACCCCTATTTTTCTAAGTAAAAACCTAACTTGTATTGTCCTATATCGCCTTGTATCCCTCTCCATATGGCAGTCCTATGCCACCTGTATTTAGTCCCTCTTTTTGATTATTGTGATCTTTTACATATTGACTTCAATGATTCCCTGTTATGAGCGTTTTTTTTTAATTAATCTCAATTTGTTTTTGTGATTTCCCTATTTGAGTTGATATCAGGATGTTCTGTTCTGTGACCTTGTCTTGTGCTGGTATCTGCTATTATTGGTTTTCTGACCAATTTCCTTTAGTATTTCTTGTAGCTTTGGTTTGGTTTTTGCAAATTCTCTAAGCTTGTGTTTATCTGTAAATATCTTAATTTCGCCTTCATCTTTCAGAGAGAGTTTTGCTGGCTACATGATCCTTGGCTGGCAGTTTTTCTCCTTCAGTGCTCTGTATATGTCATCCCATTGCCTTCTTGCCTGCATGGTTTCTGCTGAGTAGTCCGAACTTATTCTTATTGATTCTCCCTTGAAGGAGACCTTTCTTTTATCCCTGGCTGCTTTTAAAATTTTCTCTTTATCTTTGGTTTTGGCAAGTTTGATGACAATATGTCTTGGTGTTTTTCTTTTTGGATCAGTCTTAAATGGGGTTCGATGAGCATCTTGGAGAGATATCCTTTCGTCTTTCATGATGTCAGGGAAGTTTTCTGTCAGCAGATCTTTAACTATTTTCTCTTTGTTTTCTGTCCTCCCTCCCTGTTCTGGGACTCCAATCACACGCAAGTTATCCTTCTTGATAGAGTCCCACATGATTCTTAGGGTTTCTTCATTTTTTTTAATTCTTTTTCTGATTTTTTTTCAGCTATGTTGGTGTTAATTCCCTTGTCCTCCAGATTTCCTAGTCTGCATTCTAATTGCTCAAGTCTGCTCCTCTGACTTCCTATTTCGTTGTCTAAGTCTGTAATTTTATTATTAATCTTTTGGATTTCTACATGCTGTCTCTCTATGGATTCTTGCAACTTATTAATTTTTCCACTATGTTCTTGAATAATCTTTTTGAGTTCTTCAACAGTTTTATCAGTGTGTTCCTTGGCTTTTTCTGCAGTTTGCCTTATTTCATTTCTGAGGTCATCCCTGATGTCTTGAAGCATTCTGTAAATTAGTTTTTTATAGTTTGTATCTGGTAATTCCAGGATTGTTTCTTCATTTGGGAAAGATTTTGATTCTTTTTTGGGGGGGGTTGTAGAAGCTGCCATGGTCTGCTTCTTTATGTGGTTTGATATCGACTGCTGTCTCCGAGCCATCACTAAGATATACTGATTTATTCTATAATTGCTCACTGAGTCTTACCTTGTTTTGTTTTTTTCAATATTCGTGGATGGGCTACTAGACTGTGTTGTCTTGTTTGTTGTAGCCCTTGACTTACTTATGACCTATTACCAGCTGGTTTGGGCTGTTGTCAGATATATATGCCTGAGTCTATTCACTATTCTTGAGTAGAATCTGATTTTGGGTCATCAAGTGTGTGCTGCACCCTAACACCTATCCACCTCGAGAAGTAGTGGTGATAGGTGTGTGCACCAGATTCTATTAGCAGCTGGGGTTCACCTTCCAGGGGGGGCAGGATGCTGACAGGCTTCCCCCAAGTGTCAGTGAGGTAGGTGTGTCTCTATTCCTATAGCACCTTGGTGGGAGGGCTCTGCAGCTGTACCTTAGGCCCCCAATGCAAGTACCTCTACTGATTAGTAGGTGTCACCCTCCCTAGACCCCTAAGGAAAGAGGCTAAGTGGTCTGGGGGAGCTTCAGCCCTCAGTTCCCTGTTGTGTGTCAGTTAGGGCTCTGTTGAATAAGCAGAGATATCAGACCTGGGAAACTTGTTTTCCCAGTAAATTCGCTAAAAAAAAAAAAATGCAGTCAGATCCCTATCAGAACTGCCTTTGCATTATGATAGCCACCTTGTTCCCTGTAAGGATGAAAGCCCGAGATTTGGATCATATATGCTTGGCTGGAGCTGGTTCTGTGTTTTTAGTCCAATTAGGGAAGGATTTTTGGTCCCTGGGTTTTTTGTGGTTGCTTCTCTCAGGCGAGAAGAATGGGTTAGGAAAAGACCAAAAAAAAAAAAAAGGGAAAACAAAACCACGGAGCTGGAGCCATTTTCCCTCTGGCTCAGGAAATTCCAATGTTAATGAAGTCGCCTGGGAAGGGGGGGGAGGGTTCAGATAAATAGGAAAGAGTAGCACCCCAGAATATAGACAAAGTTACTTATCTCGCTTGGGATGACTGTTTTATCTGAGATTCCCGAGGTGCGTGTCGCCTATGTGTGCTGGCTGTGTGGAGATTGTCCCCGAGGGTCTGGCCCGCTGAAGCCACAGTCAGATTGTCCGCTGCCAATCCAAAGCCCAGCGTCAAGGTTCCCCTGCTGGGACGCTGTACTCCTGGCTCCAAAATCAGTCACTGCCTCCCGGAGACTTCTCGTCCCACCAGCCGAATCGCCGTGCCACCCCCGCAGACCAGCTGGGCCCCCTCCCGGGTTTAGTTCAGGGGAGTAGGGCTACACCCCGTGTTTGCGCCGTGACCAGATGCCGTGTTCAGCTCCCCTGTGCCCAGACCAAAGCCTGGCGCCAAGGTTCCCCAGCTGGGACACTGCACTCCTGGCTCCAAAACCTGTCACTGCCTCCCGGGGACTTCTCCTCCCACCAGCAGCGTCCCCACGCCGCCAGCGCGGACCGGCTGGGCCTCCTCCCGGGGTCAGTTCAGGGGGCTAGGGCTGTGCCCGGTATTTGTGCCATCACAGATGTAGTGTTCAGCTTCCCTGGGGCCAATCCTAAGCCCAGCGCCAAGGTTACCTGACTGGGACGCTGGCTCCAGGCTCTGAAAACAGTCGCTGCTTCCCCGTAGTTGTTCGTTCTCCGTCTCTGTCACTCAGGTCAACTCTTTAAATCTGTGTTTGTTGTTCAGGGTTCGTAGATTGTCATGTATGTGATCGATTCACTTGTTTTTCCAAGTCTTTGTTGCAAGAGGGATCTGAGGTAGCGTCTACCTAGTCAGCCATCTTGGCCCCCCCCAACTGATTTTTATATGTTGATTTTGTACCCTGCAGTTTACTGAGTGCTTCTGTTAGTCCCAGTAACTTTCTTGTGGAATCTGTGGGATTTTCTATGTATAGGGTCATGTCATCTGCAAATAGGGACAGTTTTGCTTTTTCCTTACCAATTTGGATGCCCTTTTTTTTTTTTTTTTTATTTACCTTTCTTGCCTTATTGCTCTGGCTAGGAGTTCCAGTACAATATTGAGTAAGAGCAGTGTTAATGGGCACCCTTGTCTTATTCTTGTTCTCAAGGGGAATGTTTTCAATCTCTCTCTATTGAGAATAATGTTGGCAGTTGGTTTTGTCTATATGCCCTTAACTGTGATGAGGAATTTCCCTTCAACTGCTATTTTGTTGAGAGTTTTTATCAGGAAAAATGCTAGATTTTATGAAATGCCTTTTCTGCATTGATTGAGATGATCAAGTGATTCTTGTCCTTTGATTTATTTATGTGGTAAATTATGTTGATTAATTTTCTAATGTCTAATCACCTTTGCATCCCTGGTATGAATTCCACCTGATCGTGATGTATTACTTTTTTGATATCTTCTAGAATTCTGTGGTGTGTTAAAGTCTCCTATTATTATTGTAGAGCTGTCTATTTCTCTTATCAATTCTCTAAGAGTTTGTTGTATGTATTTTGGTGTTCTATTATTGGGTGAGTAAATATTGATCACGGTTTTGTCCTCTTGGTTAATTAGTCATTTAATCAGTATATAATGCCCTTCATTGTCTCTTATAATGGATTTTGACTTAAAGTCTGTTTTATCAGAGATTAATATTGCCCCTCCTGCTTTGCTTTGAATACTATTTGCTGGATATATTTTTTCCATCCTTTGATTTTTAAACCTTTTATGTGTTTGTGTCTAAGGTGTATCTCTCATAGGCAATATATTGATAGGTCATTTTTTTTTTTTTAATACGTTGCGCCATTCTCTATCTCTTGACTGTTGCATTGAAACCGTTTACATGCAGTGTGATTATCAATAGGTATGCATTTACTGCTGCCATTTTGTTATTTATTTATTTATTTTTGTGGTGTTAACGCTTTGTTTTGCTTAGTTTTCTGTGCAGAGTTCTTTTCTTTTACGAATTTTCTTTTTGTATCCTTCAATGTTGTTGATTTCTTTGATTTTCATCTTTATTTTGTTGAGTAGATTTATTAATTTTCTTTGTGGTTACTCTGATATTTACCTTTATCTTCCTAAATTTTAAACAGTCTGTTATATCTTTTTATTGTTTTTATTTTTGTTGTGCTTTAAGTGAAAGTTTACGAATCAAGTCAGTCTCTCATACAAAATCCTATACACAATTGCTGTGTACCTGTAGTTGCTCTCCCCTTAATTAGACAGCACACTCCTTCTCTCCACCCTATATTCCACGTCCATTCAGCCCCTCTAGCTTCTTATCTCCCCTCCAGACAGGAGATGCCCACATAGCCTCCTGTGTCTATTTGAGCCAAGGAGCTCGGTCCTCACCAGTATCCTTTCCCAGTCTGTTATATCTTAATATCATCTTGACTTCCTCTCACATGGAAGTTCTATAACTATACCATTTATTCCCCCTTTTTGTTTTGAAGTTGTCATTATTTACAGATTGACATCTGTGGCTTCTATTTTCAGTTTTCCAGACTTATTTCACTTTTGGCAATTCTTTATCTAGGTTGGTATCTGGGTGATACTATCACGTGTGTTGATCTCAGGTTGCTGTTTGATGTTATTGGTTTTCTGTCTGAAGGACTGCCTTTTACATTGCTTGTAAGGTATGTCTGTTTTTTACAAATTCCCTTAATTTCTGTTTACCTGGGAATGTCTTAGTTTCACCATCGTATGTGAAAGACAATATATTTGCCGCATATATGATTCTTGGTTGCCAATTCTTTTATTTCAGGTTTATATATGTTGTTTCACTGTGTTTTTGTCTGCATAGTTTGTGCCAAGCAATCAGTGCTTGGTCTTTTTGTTGTCCCTTTCTAGGTGATATTTCATTTTTCATGAGCTGCTCTCAAAATTCTTTTTTTGTCTTTGGTCTTGAGAAGTTTGATTATGATATGTCTTGGTGACTTTCTTTTGGAATCTATTCTTTATGGCGTACATTGAGCTTCTTGGATGAAACCTTTCTTGTCTTTAATGATATTAGGGAAGTTTTCTGTCCATAAATCTTCAAAAATTCTCTCTCTGCTTTTTCTTCTCTTCCTCTTCTGGAATTTCAATTACATGTAAATTCTTCCTCTTGATAGTGTCCCACATAACTGTTAGGCTTTCTTCATTCTTTTTTTCTGATTCTTAAACAGATTAATATCGAGGGATTTGTCCTCTGTTCAGTGCTTCTTTCTTTCATTGGTTCAATTCTACTTCTATGTCCTCGCATTGAGTTATCTATTTCTGATATTTTATTGTTAAACCTCCAGATTTCTAGTTGTTGTTTTCATATAGCTTCTAATTATCTATTTGTTTTGTCATTTTGTTCTTATATTGTTTTCCTTAATTCATCTAGGGTTTCGTCTGTGCTTTCCTTGATCTCTTTGAGGATCCTATATATAAACCTTTTGAATTCCTTATCAGGTAGCCCCATTACCATTTCTTCCTCAGGAAGGTTTTCTGCGCCTTTATTTTGTTCACTTATTTGAGCCATCGTATCCTGTTTTTTCATATGATTTGGTATATCAAGGCTGGCTTGGTGGGCACACTCACCATCTATCTCCAGGTGGGCAGGGCAGTGGTGGTCACAGCAAGTTCATTGCTTTTTACCAGGTGTGTTCGGTGGTTGATGGTAGGCTGGGCAGATGAAGGATGCTGCTTGTCATTAGTCCAGTGGCAAGGGAGTGTGTGATGGCATTCATTAGGTGGTTGGCGTAGGTGTGGTGGGTGACTGGAAAAACGGGAGTGTTCTCCGTCACTCATCATGAGGGTGAGGTGGGGGGGTGTGGTGGTGACTGGGAGCACTGGGCACTCTCTGACACTCACAGGGTTTGTGTGAGGGGTTGCAGGTTTGGCAGGTGGGGCATGTGGTGTGCAATTGGGAGCACAGAGCACTCTGTGCCGCTCGCCAGGTGTACAGGGCAATGAGAGTTGGCTGTGGGGGTCTACAAGGAGTGAACAGCACTCACTGCTGCTCACCGCTTGGGCAGGGGAATGGGAGGGGGCATCGTGGGCTACTGGGAGGATGTTCCTGTCTCTCCTAATTGCTGGGTGGGTGGGGTGTAGGACAGGGGGTGTAGCAAGGGACCAGGAACGTGGGGCACTCACTGCCGATCTCGAAGACTCACCCTGACTTCCTGGTGGTGCCTTTTGCCTAGCTGGCCTTCCCTTCATCCCCACTCACTTGAGCCCTCACCATGGTGAGCCCAGAGCTAAGAATAACTGGACCTTAAGAGCAGCATGCAGCACCTGATCCATAGACCTCTCTACAGTTCTCAATATTCCACACCCTATTCCCCTCTCCAACGTGTGTGTCTGCTCCTGGCCCTTCCCACCACTGGCTTTGGTCCAGTGCACCTCTTCCCCAAGCCTTCATTCCAAACCTAATACTTCTTGGCCTCCTCTTTTAACCCTTAAGGTATTGAACACCCTTCCTCGCTGGTCTCTCTGCGCCTCTACGCTAACTCCAGGACCCTGTAACCTGTCTAGGCCCTAACCAGGTTCTCATATCTCATAAGCTCTCTCCACTGGGGACCTTCCAATAACCATTCTCCTCTAGCTGGCCCTCTTCTCCTCTCTTGATTTCACTGTAAACCAAGATCATCTCTGCCCCATGTCCCTCACGAATCCTGGGCCCTCATCACCATCTCCCTGTTCCTCCTACCCTCCTACCTCCCCAGCTCCCTGAGACCACACACTCTTCTTGGTCTAAGTGCCCAGCTCCCTGGCCTTTAATCTCCCCCTTTGCTTCCCTGACCACAGAGGGATCTCTTTGGCTCACATAACTGACCTAAATTCTTGATTTTTCCACTGGACTTGTTCTGGCCTTTCTCCATAATGATACCCAATGAATTATAAGGTTTTTCAGGTGAGACCTCAGTACAAGACAGTGCTTGGCCAATCATTCTTGATGTACTTGTTGCTGCTATTGTTATTATTCGTATTATTACTGCTCTTGTCCTTCGCTGGTGCAAGAAGAAGGAAACACCAGATGAGGAAAGCCCAGGTGAGACAACTGTGCAGCCAGCGTGAGTAGGGGTGGGAAGGGCTGCCAGGAAGTGGGGTTTCCTCATGTCTCCCTCTGCACGAATAGTGGGGGAGAAGACATACCTTCTCCCTTTCACCAGAGAGTAACAGGAGATGAAATTTTTGACATGGCCAAGACCAGGCAAGGGTTCTCAAGTAAGGAGCCTGGGCTTCCTGCTACCTGGTGAGGGGTACCAAGTGAGGGGCTTGGGCTCCCCTCTGTGCTCTCCTCTTTCTCTCTCCATCTCTTAGGCTCCTAGGGCTGGTCTACATGGGTTGTGTGGGGAATCATGGGCTGATTGACAAGGCCCTGGATGATTATGGGGTAAGAGGGAACAAATAGTATAAGAGTTTATGAACTGGTGAGACAGGGGGTGGTTATCTCTCACAGAAATATGGCTAAGATGTGATAACACTAGTCCCTGTCTGCCTCCTTTCCTCCAAGTATCTCCAGTCCTCATGAGGAAACCAAGAAAAAAACCCATGAGCCAGGTTCACTGGTTGGCCCCTGAGCCTCCTGCCTAAAGACCCCCGGGGAACCCCTACTTAGAGCAGACATGTGGGCCTTGAGCAGAGGCGGGCATCTTCTGTGCATTTGGGAGCTTCTCAGATCCCTCCTGCAGACCTAAGTCCAGCGTTTGATTTCCTCTGGCCAACTCCTGTCCTGTGGTCTTTTCAAGTCCCCATCACATGTATTCATGTCCCTGGCTCTTCCTTGTGGATGACATTGCGAGGACATGAGCAGGCGTCCCCTAATATTTGTGAAGAAGGACCAGCCAATCCTCAGGGGAGCTGTGGTCCCTGGTTTTGTCCTGCCTCTGAGTGTTTCCTGTCCATCCTTCCAGGGTAGAGTCCACCGGGGCTGTTTACTGGGGCATTTGGACTGTGCTCTGTGGCCTTCCCTGGTCCACATTGAGCCAGTTCCCCTCTCTCATGGTGGTCACTGTCCTGTAAATGTGGGGTAAGAGATGACCAAAGTGTTTTCCCCAATAATTAGATTTTTTAAGAAGAGAGAAAACAGAAAAGTTTTGTTCTTCAACCAAGAGCAAATGTGATTCATGAAGCCATGAGAGGTGAGGTATCCAGGAGATGCGGGCTTTCTGCTGTGTCCACCTCTTCTGTGTGACCGGAGGGAGGGGGCAATGGCACTGATTTCTCCCCCTTAAATCTAATTTCATCGCAGTTTGCCTTCAATGCTGGACAGCCTGGAACAGTGAGTTCCCTCCCCTCTGCAAAGTGATCCATCCACATTGCACCGGGTGCGGGAAGTGCAGGCCTGTTGTTGCCTCTGCTCTCACCTGCAGTTCTGGTTCCCTGGGGAACAGAGAGGGTTGCCTCCATATCAATGAGGCATTTGTCAGGAAAAGTGTATGATAAAAAAAAAAGATAGGCATGTGGTAATTTCTCCAAATTCCTGCTTTAAATTTTGATAACAGTTTTTATGAATGCACCAGATAGCAGAATTTTTTCCAGTAGTGATCTTTAACACATTTGAAATGAGGCAGGAATTCACATGTGGAGATCCCTGTCTAGGAGGTTTCCCTGTAGGAGTTGGTCGTTCCTGTCAGTGGGACCCCAGGGTGCAGAGGGTGGGCAGAAACAGACTTAGGCTGATGGGTCACAAGAAGGCCCCTCTTCTACATTGAGAAGAAGGTTTCCTGTGGGCAGTGGCCTGGTCAGATTCCGCTGAGGAACGGGGGTGCGAAGGCCTGGTTGCCTCAGCTAAGCAGCTGATTGGGGTGCAGCACTTTTTTCCGTGGCCTGGTGAAATGGTCAACAGCAAGGAAGTCCCGAATGCATTTTCAGAGTCTGGAAGGTGTAGAGGGTCAGAGGAAGGTGAGGTCTCTGCCAAGAGGGGTGCCCTGAGTCAGGGCAGATAGAGATCCTGTGGCAGCCAAGTTTTCTTAAATGGGCTGCTCGTCACCCTGAGCCTTCTAGCTGGGAGTTGCTGGCTCAGGGGGTGGCAGGGGCAGGGAGGTGGAGAGGTGGTGAGCTGCAGGTGGAGGTCAGTGCCTGTACTTGAGCAGGAAGGTGGAGCAGGGCTGGACACTGTTGTATATGAGCTTTTCAGGTGAGGAGGATGGAGAATTAATGGAGAGATGAAACTGTGTTTTTGATCCTCAACAAGGCCTCAAAGGATATGGCTTTGATCCTCCTTTTGTGGAGGCCACTCACTCTGTTGGGGCATGGGTTGGGGCTTGACGGGAGGACCACTCCTGGACTCATCCTTTTTTCCTGTTACTGTTTCACTCTCTAGCTGACAAGCAAGGATAAAGGACAATGTTGTTGGGAGTGTTGGGAGAAGACTAGCAAGGGTTGAGAAAGTGGGGTGAGCGGGGAAAGAAAAATGGGAGTCTTTTCTTCCTTGAGAACAAGGCAGAATCTATTTTAGGAAGATTGAAGAGGGAGAATCTCTGAGGGATTAGAAACCAACTTTTTGCAATAATTGAACACTCATGGTGTTCCTTTTATTTTAAATTAATTTTTGGTGAAATGATACACCACCCCCAACCCACGAATTCTAGACATGATGATCAATGACATTGGTTCCATTCTCCACATTGTGTCAATATTCTTGTTTCTGTTCTAGTTATTTCACTTCCATTTACTTCATCCCTTTGTCTACAGAACATGAGCAGCTGCAAGACCTGCACCTACACCAGAAGGCGAGGGCAGACTACGATGGCACTGTGCTCCTGGGCTTTCAGTCTCTGCTGTCAGCCCCTGCGTGCATTGGTTCAAGTGGGAGAGCATGGAGTCTTTAGCCTGGTACCTTGGATACTACTCCTAGTGTTTTCTCACTAGGGATCTCAGTTTCCTCATCTGTAAAATGGAAAAGTAAAGCACTTATTTCCTTGTATAGTTGGGAAAATAAAAAGTGTGAGTTACTTGTAGCTGCTCCATGTTAGTTACCATTATTTCTGTCATTGTTAGCATAAATTAACTTTGTACATATATTCCATTTCCATTATGGCTCCTTCTCTATAAGAATCCTACCTCATAAAAACCCAGAAAGTATTTCTTTTCAATTTTGTAGGACTGGAAAATAAATGAAACCACTTTTTTAATAATTTGCATCTTTATTCAAATTATGTACAGATATTTGCATATGGAGCCCTGGTGGCTTACTGGTTAAGAGCATGGCTGCTAACCAAAAGGTCAGCAGTTTGAATCCACTAGCTGCTCCTTGGAAACCCTATGAGGCAGTTTCACTCTGTCCTGTAGTGTCGACATGAGTTGGAATCAGTTCAATAACAACAAGTTTTTTTTTTGTACATGCATATACTGTGCAAACAAAGATATGAGTAAAATTGAGTTTTTAATAAAAACAACTAAGATCACTTGTTTGGTTTTGATAAAATTATTGAAGCAAATTTTCTATGTTTGTGGAAAAAATGTAAAGAATAGACACAGTCCGAGAACAGTAGTGATGTCAATATGCCCCCTACACACAATAAGAATTCAAAAGGAAGTGGAAGACTGAGCCTGAATCTCTGACTCTTGTCTCTTGTACTTCTTGGAACTATTTGTGGCTTTTGCATCTGCCCTTCCTTGTATTCGGGTTGCAATACCAACCATTTTCTGACTCTGTCCACGTCTCGCAGGTTCTGGTTTTCAGAGAATATTTATTAGGCTGGAATAATAGTTTTAGTGGAAAATATTTGACTTTTCATTCTCTGGAAGGTTTCTGCTTGTCAAAGAATGGACCAGTAACTTGAAATTTGCCTCCAAAATTGGAGGGTGCCGAGAGATTGAAGAATGAGGCAGGCAACCCCAGTGTGGCAGTGAAGGAGTTTATTAGAGAGTTTAATCTCGCGGTGCAGGGTGGCAACAGGACCCAAACAGATCTCCATATTCCACAGTGGGAGGGCAGAGGTTTTATAGTTGTCAAGGGCAGTAGTGGTTACAAGCCTGGGAGTTCCACAAGACTACCTCAGCAAGATCACATAACAGGGGTTTGGAAACAGAAGCAAACTAACAAAAATAGCAGTGACATTAGATAAATCCTGAGGGCGGCCAAGTTCAGCCATTCAAGCCCTGTTTTCCCCTTCACCACCTAACACAGGTTCCAGCTTTTGCCAGTTTTACTGTATTTTCTATTGTCTCATAAGCTTGAGAAAGCTGGGCAATAAATAAGGAAGACCAAAGAAGAATTGACACATGTGAATTATGATGTTGGTGAAGGATATTTAATATACAATGGACTGCCAGAAGAAGGGACAAATCTGTCCTGGAAGTAGTACAGCCAGAATGCTTCCTAGCAACAAGGATGGTGAGACTTTGTCTCATGTACTTTGGACATGTTAACAGGAGGGACCAGTCCCTGGAGAAGGACATAATGCCTGGTAAAGTATGATCAGCAAAAAAGAGGAAGACCCTCAACCAGATGGATTGATATGGGCTGCAATGATGCACTCGAGCATAACAAGGATTGTGAGGATGGTGCAGGACTGGGCAGTGTTTCATTCTGTTGTACATAGGGCCACTTTGAGTTGGAGTTGACACGACAGCACCTACAACAACAACATTTGTTTTCTTTATGTCTGATATCTTTTTTGTTTTTGAATTCCTCCAACACTGTCTTTTGTGTTTAATTGATTTTTTTCTAGTGAACCATTCTGACACCCTCTACAAAAAGTGGGTGGATATAGTTGTTTTAGATTAAAGGTGACTAAAGAGGGAAAATAAAATGCAATATGAGAATCTTTTATGAACCCACGTTGGAAAAAAAATAGCTGTAAAGACCTTCCAGGAAAAAATTGGGATATTTGAATGTGGAAAGGGCTTTACATAATATTCTGGAATCACTGTTGATTTTCTTAGGTGTAATAATGATATTGTGAGGACGTAGATCCTTGTTCTTAGGAGATGTGCAAATGTTTTGGAGGTCAATTGTTATGAGGCCTGCAAATTACTTTAGAATGTTTTGGTTGAAAATCTTAATCTCTCTTCATTCTCTCTGTCTAGGTATACATATAGAAATGAACTGTCAGTCAGTCTATCTAGATACACACACATATATAATATCATTAAAAAGAGATGAGGCAAATATTACAAAATTTTAATAGGTGTTGAATCTCATTGCAATATTCTTTCTGCTTTTTTGCACATTTGTAGATTTTGATAAGTTGGGGAAAGAGAGAGAATGGATGCTGAATCTGAATATCCTAGTTGATATGTCCCACTGGGAAAGCCACTTAATCTTTCTGTATCATGGGTGAACTTCTTGCCTACAAAATAAAGATACAAGAAAAACCTTTCTTGCTTAACTTAAAGTAGCAATTCTCAAAGTGTGGCCTGTGGACCCCAGGAATTCTTGAATCCCTTTCAGAAGGTCCAGGAGGGAAACTTGGTTTGACAATATTATTTGCCAGATTCACCGTATAGTATTGACTTTTCCATTGATGGTGCACATGCCAGGTAGGTAAAACACTTGCCACCTTTGTTGTCTTCATCATTTTGTACTTGGAGTTGATTCCAATGCATGGTGACCCCATGTGTTACAGAATAGAACTGCTCCATTGGGTTTTCATGGCTGTAGTCTTCCACAGAGCCACTGGGTAGGTTTGAATGGCCAATCTTTCTGTTACCAGCCAAGGGCAAACAATTTGCGTCATTCAGGGACCTAGCCAAGCACCTTAGAAGGAATCAAAACTGTGGCACCAAACTCTACTAGTAGTCAAGGTAGTCTTTACCACCACCATTCACTTGCAGAAAAAAAAAAAAAAGCCAGTTTCACTTAAGAATATTTTTGATGAAGCCATAAAAATTATTAATTTCATTAAATTTAAATCCTTGAGTACATGTGTTTTTAATATTCTTTTTTTACTCCTTTTTTATTGTGCTTTAAGTGGAAGTTTAGAATTCAAGTCAGTGCCTCATCTAAAAATGTATACACACATAGTTATGTGACCCTAGTTGCTCTCCCTATAATGTGACAGCACACTTCTTCTCTCCAGCCTGAATTTTCCATGTCCGTTTACCCAACTCCTTCCCCCTCTGCATTCTCATCTCCCCTCCAGACCATAGCTGCCTACATAGTCTCGTGTGTCTACTTGAGCTAAGAAGCACACTCCTGACCAGTATCATTTTACTTCTTATACTCCAGTCTAATCTTTGTCTGAATAGTTTTCTTTGGGAGTGGTTTTAGTCTTGGGCTAACAGAGAGTCTGGGGGCCATGACCTCTGGGGTCCCTCCAGTCTCAATCAGACCATTAAGTCTAGTCTTTTTACTAGACTTGGAGGTCCTCAGCCCACTTTTCTCCTGCTCCATCAGCAATTCTCTGTTGTGTTTCCTGTCAGGGCAGTCATTGGTGATAGCTGGGCACCATCTAGTTCTTCCATTCTCAGGCTGATGGAGTCCCTGGTTTATGCGACCCTTTCTATCTCTTGGCCTCATATTTTCCTTGTGTCTTTGGTGTTCTTCTTTCTCCTTTGCTCCACGTGGGTTGAGACCAATTGATGCAGCTTAGATGGACCTCTTTAAAGTGCTGAAAAGCAAAGATGTCACCTTGAAGACTAAGGTGCACTTGACCCAAGCCATGGTATTTTCAATCGCATCATATACATGTGAAAGCTGGACAAAGAATAAGGAAGATCGAAGAAGAATTGACTCCTTTGAAATGTGGTGTTGGCAAAGAATATTGAATATACCACGGAGTGCCAAAAAAGGGAACAATTCTGTGTTGGAAGAAGTACAACCCAAATGTTCCTTAGAAACAAGGATGGCGAGACTGCATCTTACATACTTTGGAGATGTTGTCAGAAGGGATTAGTCCCCAGAGAAGGACATCATGCTTGGTAAAGTACAGGGTCAGTGGAAAAGAGGAAGACCTGCAATGAAGTGGATTGACACAGTCGCTGAAACAATGGGCTCAAGCGTAACAACCATTGTAAGGATGGCGCAGACCGGACGGTGTTTTGCTCTATTGTGCGTAGGGTCACTACGAGTTGGAACCGACAACAACTGTCCTTTCAAATCCAGAATTTTCATTGAGTTCTTCTTTATAATTCTTTTTTGTTGTTATTGAGACTCTGTTGATTCATTGCTTTTATGTCTTTATTTTTTAATGTATGGTTTATTTTTAGTTCTTTGAACATATTTTTAATATCTGTTTTGAAGTCTTCGTCTGACAAGGCCAACACATGGTCCCCTTCAGAGAATGTTTGTATGAGCTGCTTTATTTCCTGCATATGGTTCACAGTTTCCTGGGTTTGCTTGTTTTTGTGTATTTTTTTGAAAATTATACATTTTACATAAAATATTGTAGCAACTCTGCCTTCTGATTCTCTCCCAGGGTTGTTGCTGTCACATTATTTATTTATTTGCTAATTTGCCTGCAGTAGAACTGTGGGATAGGTTTCCCCACAGACTGTGGTTACTGTGTCTTTGCTCAGTATTTTTTTTTCCCCTTGGTTTAATTTTTAAGCCTGGCTTCCTAGAGGTGACCACTGTGTCTCCATAGCTTAGTTTTCAGCCAACAATTCATCTGAGGTTGTGCTCAAACACCTTGAATCAGTAAGACTTCCACCGTCTTCTTCTGTATTGACATGCATGGAGGGTGGAATAGTCAAAGATCAGGCATTTTTAAAGTCTCAATTTTTTTTTTTTAAATTTACACCAGGCTTTTTTATGTCTCCTGTGTGCATGCATGCAGAGTCACAGTCAGCAAGGCTTTTGTGGATAGCTTGGGCCTTTTCCATTCTCTCCTATGTGGATGTGTAAAGAGCATATCAAGGATTCCTACTGCTGCCTAATTTCTTGGATCCTGCTATTTCTGGCTAATCTGCAGTTTGTTGCTTGTCCCATCCAGGATCATAATACTAGGCTAGATGAGCTGCTGATCTTCCCGTTTCACCTGCCACTGAGATTGCTAATGTTACTGGCAATCCTATTTGGAGTGGAATTTTTCTGTGCTCTGCTCTTAGTCCTCTCTGGCAGCAAATCTGCTGGTTTATATGGTTTGCTTGTCCTTATTAAAATATTGAAGCCCAGGAAAGAATGTCACAGAACACTACAGTTCTTGTGTGACTTTCAGTAGCTTTTTATGAATAATTCATTCTTGATTTTGTATATGTCTTCTGTCAGTTTTCAGAACCTTGAAATGGCTGTTTTTGAGAAATTTGTTGAGTTTTATTATTGGCTTTTGAGTTGAAAATTTGCCAAGATACTCCACATACTGAAAGTCCCACCCCATGTGTATTAGTTTCTTACGGCTGCTGTAACAAATTAGCAAACACTTGGTGGCTTAAAACAGCATACATTTATTCTCTTACAGTTCTGGACCCCAGAAACCAAAATCAGTTTTGCTGTGACAAAAACAAGGTGTCAACAGGACCTTATTCCCTCCAGAAACCCTAGGGGAGAATTCATTCCTTGCTTATTCCATCTACTGGTTGCTACCAACAGTCCTTGGCTTGTGGACACATCACTTCAATCTCTGCTTCTGTGGTCACATTGTCTTTAGGTCTGTGTCAAATCTCCCTCTGGTTTCCTTTTATAAGGTTATCTGTGATTGCATTTAGGGCTCGAATGGGTAATGTGGAATGATCTGTGCATCTCAGCATCCTTAATCATATCTGCAAAATGTCTTTTGCCGTGTAAGGTAAGATTCACGTGTTCCAAGGATTAGGACCTGGATATCTTGAGGGCCATTATTAAGTTTGCCATACCATTTCTTTCTTTTTAAATAATTTTTTCATAGTTAGTATATGTCATGGATTGAATTGTGTCCCCCAAAAATATCTGTCAACTTGGCTAGGCCATGATTCCCACTATTGTGTGATTGTCCAACATTTTGTCATCTGATGTGATTTTCAGTGTGTTGTAAATCCTACCTCTATGATGTTAATAAGATGGGATTAGCAGCAGTTTTGTTAATGAGGCAAGACTCAATCTACAAGGTGAGGCTGTGTCTTAAGCCAATCTGTCTTGACATATAAAAGAGAGAAGTGAGTGGAGACACATGAGGACCTCATACTACCAAGAAAGCAGCACCTGGAGCAGAGCTCATCCTTTAGACCCAGTGTTCCTGTGCCTGAGAAACTCCTAAACCAGGGGACGATTGATGACAAGGACCTTCCTCCAGAGCCAACAGAGAAAGAAAACCTTCCCCTGGAGATCCACCCCAGTTTGGACTTCTAGCCTACTAGGCTGTGAGAGAATAAATTTCTTTTTGTTAAAGCCAACCGCTGGTGGTACTTCTGGTATAGTACCACTAGCTGACTAAGACAATATATTTTCTTTTTTTCTGTATTCCCCACCTCTACAAGATGTTCTTCAATATCAGATTCTGGCTTTAAGTGAGGTTTGTTTTGTTATTTATTGCTCTTACTAAAACGTCATTTAAGAACTCTTTTAAAACATTATTTTTAAGACTTTTATTCTCAGATTGCTCCTTTTGTCATGGCAGGCTAGTTTTGTTTATTCCAATAGGTATTTTTGAATTTCACCTAGAATATGTATTAACTTAGTTTTTTTCTTCTTTTGAGTGAGAATCTTCCAGGTGGTTGGGGAAAGGGGTATTTGAGACAGAAGATTTGCTCCTATGAAATCATGATCGTGACGGAATAGGAACCCTTGATTCATAAGTAGAAGTTTTAAAATATTTATGTCTTGACATCACACCCAGAGGTTCTGATTTAAGTAGTCTAGGGTGGATTGAACACCAGTGTTCTTCTTGAGGCTTGTCAGATGATACTAATATTTAGTCATCCTTGAGAATCCCTGCAAGAGGGAGATCTTCAATGATTTCCTCTCTATTTCCTCTATTTCTGTCTCCACTCACTGGATCAGTCCTCTGTATCTTATTTTTTCTCATTCTTTTGTGATTTTATTCTACCTTTGTGGTATCTTCAAGTTGGATTTCAAACTCAATAACATGATTTTAGAATAAGATTCACCTTATTACTCATTCCTATTAAACTATCATTTTGTGTCAGCAATGCCTTTTATTTTTAGAGGCCAGTGGTAACTGGGTTTTCTTATTAGTTTTACCAAGTCAGGCTGGAGATCTTGGTTTCTCCCCGGACAAGCATTAGATTCCCTCTCCTGTGTACCAAAGGGAGGGTCAGCTCCGCCTAAAGGGAAGAACCTGCTGTTAGACCATGTGGGCAGCTCAGGTTTGTTGGCTTCTGGTGGCCTGGCAGTGGGGAAGGAAAGACCCAGGCAAGGTAGAGAGTGTCCAGGTCCAGCAGAGTGAGCTGCCCAAAGCAAGAGGTTGACATCAACCTTGAGCCCATAGCAGGGGAGCAGTGTAGGTCTGCTGTTGCTCTTCCCCTCACTTACAGTGTCTCTATATAAACCCTTAGATGGGCCGCTCTTTCTGGTTTTCTGTGCAGAAAGTACCTGTTACGTCAATAAAATCACTTCAGCAGGGATTGTCCCTAGAAAAGCAGTCAGGGAATGTGCTCATTTCTCATAATCCCTGTTTTGAATTTTGAACTGAATAAAAATGTTTTCCAATTTTACTTGGATAAACGTCATATAATTTCCTGTATTGCAGATCTTGTAATGAAATATAATTAGAAAAGGAAGCTAGATTTGAAAATGCCACCTAGGAGGGTTCCAGGTGGTAATGGCAATCCTGAGGTGCAGGAGGTGGCAGACACAGCCTCAGGCTGAGGAATCTCAGTAAGGCTTCTATTCAGTGTTGAGATGTGATCCCTATGGACTGCGAGAGCACTAGCCTAATAAATAATTAACTTTGACTGTAAGAATCAGAACAAAGCTGGTTCCCAGGAGGTGAAGGTCAAATACATCCTCTCTTTCCAACTTCTTTATTTTGGACACCAGCCATCCCTTCACGGCACTCTGTCTTTCTACTGGATTTGAAAGTGTGTTGCAAGATTTCAAGAGCTCATGGAAACAGCATATCTGCACAAACAAATTTAATATAACAGAGTAGGATAGAAATGAAGAAACCTATAGGGCGAGGTCTGGGAGTGGTCCCAGCTCAGAGCTTCTGTATTCCCAGGGTGCACGCTCACCCTCCAGAGAACAGATGATCGTGCTCATCGGTCAGGATATTTTTAACCAGAAAATGCTCTACGATATCTGTATCTTTGCTCTGAGCCTCTGCCAAGACATCAGCACACCAAAATTTTCAAGGGACGGTATGTTCAGCCACTGTACTTGTCTAGTATGTGCTTATGCTCAATCTACTCATTTACAATTACAGCTTCTACAATTACCATTTTCATAATCGCAATTACGTCTGTGACAATCATTCCTGATTCCATTCTTCGCAGCTGAATCACAGTCATATCAGCATCCTCCCCACCCTTTCTTCCCCAGACCCACTAGGAGAAAAGAAATACATCCAATGGGGATTCTCCCTTGTACCTCTTCATTTGGGCGTGAGTACAAAGTCATGAAGACATGTGAGCCAGTCCCTCGTGCTGTTAATCTTCCCCTGTTTTAGATACCCAATGTTTTAATTGCCCATTCCTACCGAACCAGTATGCTGAGGAGAAAACCATGTGCCTTAGTTCGAAGAATATTCTGTTCCAGTTAGCACTCTGAGCACCTGCATCGATAAGCAAAGTCCAGACCAGGGCAAGCCACCAAACTGCAGCAAATCTTGTTGCCTACTCCAGTTCGTCACATCAAAAATCTCTCTCTTATCCTTAGCTACCTGAGGGTAGGTCTTCTCATCCCTAGCTACCCAGGGCTAGGTCATCTCATCCCTTGCCACCCGTGGCTTGGTCTTCTCATCCCTAGCCACCCAGGGCTAGGTCATCTCATCCCTAGCCACCCAGGGCTAGATCAACGAGTGCAAGAGGAATATGTCCCTATCCGGCCCATCTCTGTATTGCTGCGCCTCCCCTACTTCCACCCAGGTGGTTCTCGCAAGTGAGTATAGGAAGCTATCTATTTGCCGACTCCCTTTAACTGCTAGTCCTGGAATTGAATTCTTCTGATGGCCACTAACATGTCCTTCTCCAATATACCTGTTATATTCCATAGGGCTGTGCCTCAGTTGGGCATCGTTTACTGTTCATTCAGCTAGCAGCTTTTCAGTCACTCAAGCCTTCAATCGTTGTGGTACTCTCAATCAAAGTCCAATATAATTGTCTCTCAAATTAAAAACTCTTGATCTCACGGGCTTTTGGTGTAAGCCCCATGTATTATTTCCACTTTTCGGGTATCTAATAAAAGCTGGCTTAAAAGCAAGTTTGCATGCCTCTTCAAATGTTCCCCAGTCAGATACAGTATCCATTTTCATTCACAAAACAGTTTCATGTAAACTTTTTAAAACATTCATGTCTCATAAATTTCACTTTATCCCGTTCATTTCAGCTACTGCTGATCACAGTAACCAAAGAATTGTACAAGCCCAGTGTTAACACCAGTTGGCGCCAACTCAAAAAAAAATGTAAACCCAGTGCCTTCAAGTAGACTTAGACTCTCAGTGACCCTATAGGACAGGGTAGAACTACTCCATAGGGTCTCAAAGGAGCACCTAGTGGATTCAAACTGCTGACCTTTTGTTTAGCAGCCATAGCTCTTAACCACTACGCCACAAGGGTTTCCAGTGCCAACTTAAAAAACCTTTTGTTTAGCAGCCATAGCTCTTAACCACTACGCCACAAGGGTTTCCAGTGCCAACTTAGATCCTCTCAATTGCCAGGAAAAATAACAAATCCTTAGGAGCAGTCGATAATTTGGGAAACCCCCTAAATTATTTTTCCAAAAACCAAGGGGAAAAGGCCACAGAAATATACTCATCATACCCCAGGTGCTGGTCTGGCTTGAAAGAACCAAGAACAAAGGCCACATAAGGCAATTCCACAGTTTTTACCTAAATTGAATCCCTGGTAGGAAAGGGGCAGGAAGGCCTTGAAATCCTCAACCAAGCAGCAGGAGTTTGGGGAAAGGCTGTGTTTGCAGTGGCAGAGTGGATCATTAGAGGGCAAGGAAGGCCGAAGTGCAGCTTGAGAGCCTGGGCTGGTGCAGGTGAAGGTGAACAGGAGGTGCTCCAGGGTCAGGTCACATACAGACATTGTGGAAGCCAAGTTTTTCTAGACTGGGTCCACTTGTCACCTGAGCCTCCATGATGGGCTTTCCATTAGCAGCTGCTAACTCAAGAGCTGCAGTGATTAAGAGATATGACTGCTAGCCAAAAGGTCGGCAGTTTGAATCCACCAGGCGCTCCTTGGAAAATCTATGGTGTGGTGCCACTCTGTCCTATAGAGTCACTAGGAGTCGGAATCAATTCGAGGACAATGGTTTTTTTTTTTTTTTTTTTTTAACCTAGGAGCTGGGGGCTCGGGGAAAAGATTGAGCTGCAGATTGAGGCCAGCGACTATCCCTGAGCAGGGCCTGTGGAACAGGGACTGGCACTGGTGTGTATTCGTTTGTCCAGGATAAGAGAGTCTTATAATTATGATAGAGAACTGTGTTTCTGACCCACTGCTAGGCTGAAAGAACAAGGAGCTGGGGACCCTTCTTCCCCAAGGACTTCCCATTTTTTAAAGGCACATGGCCTTACTGTCACAGAAGGACTGAACATCATATTTCTTCTACTCCTATATTCCTTCCTTCAGTATTGAGGCTGTGCTACTTCCTAGCATTGCTTAGATGGTGAGGGCAGGAGCACATGACAAGGTTCAAAGGGTGCTAGGAGGAGGCTATCCCGAGTTTGTGTGGCTACAAACCCAGCGCCAGCACCAGATGGTGCCAACAGAATATAATAGCACGTACAGCTGAGATTTCAATCTCAGTGGTCAGGTCTGAGTCCGCTGGTTCTACTGGGTAAGAATAACATCTGTAGCCAGATGGCCTGGACTCAAGTCCCTGCTCTGCTCTTGCTGGCAATTTCCCTCTTGGTGCCTCAGTTTTCCCACCTGTGAACTGGTGAGGACATTAAGGCACTTACCTCTAGAGCAGGTTTCTCAGCCTTGGCACTACTGACATTTTAGGCCAGATAGTTCCTTGTTGTGGGAGGGCTGTTCTGTACATTGTGGGACGTTTAGCAGCATCCCTGGCCTCTACCCACTGTATACCAGTAGCATTCCCCAGTTGTTACAAGCAAAAATGTCCCCAGATATTTCAAATGTCCCTAGGGTTGAAATTACACCTGATTAAGAATGGTGCCGGAAACCATGGTGGCGTAGTGGTTAAGTGCTACAGCAGCTAACCAAAAGGTCGGCAGTTCAAATCCGCCAGGCGCACCTTGGAAACCCTATGGAGCAGTTCTACTCTTTCCTGTAGGGTTACTATGCATTGGAATTGACTGGACGCCAGTGATTTTTTTAAGAACAGTACCAAGAGGCTCACTTGCTTGGGTCTTGCTGGAAGTCTAAAGGAAGTACTGAGTCAGACATTTTTATACATTGACTCTTGAAAACTTCCTTTGCTTTAGTCCAAATAAGGGTTTTTATTTTTCTTTTCCCACATATATTTTGTCTTTAGATACTCTATCTTCTAAATCCTGGTGGTGAAGTTGTTAAGAGTTACAGCGAACTACAGCTGCTAACCAAAAAGCAGGCAGTTTAAATCCACCAGCTGCTCCTAACTTAACTTTTGAACTTCTTCATTCCTTCTAAGGTATATCCTGAAATGTATCAAATTCAGTTCTTATAATTAGCATATTTTGAATTGGATGATACATGCTATTACCCTTAGTAGAGTTCTGATTCCTTTAAGGCAGGGAATGTGTGTTCTCTATTCCACTATCTGGATGATCTAATTTAATTTCTTTACTTTAATTTTCTGAGCACATTGTTCCTCATCTATAAAATGTGAATATGAATAATACTGTACTTGCATTGTATTTGTTCCTGGTGGCTTATTACTTCAATCAATAAATATTTATTGTGTACCCACTACAAGTCAAGTACATGGCATTATACTATTTCAGGGATCAGATCAAATCAAATCATAAATTCTTTCAAAACTTAGTAAACTGTCTATACGTACTCTACGCCTAAGGAGATTCACTGAGACAGTGCAAAATGAAGGAAAGCTGACAGCCTCCTGGAATTCTATAGACAGGAAATGGGCTAATGGAGTGACTTGGTGGCAAACATCTATTGTCCTCCAAGAAAAGGACCTTTTCCTGAGGAAAGTTCAGAGATCAGCAGAACTGTTGCAGGGACCTGTGAGCAGGGTGAGATTGTATCTCATTGTACTTTTGATTTGCATCTCCCTGAGGGTTAATGAGATCTCTGGTGGCATAGCAGTTAAGAGCTATAGCTGCTAACGAAATGGCTGGCAGTTCAAATCCACCAGCCACTCCTTGGAGACCTGTGGGGGAGTTCTATTCTGTCCTATACTGTCGCTATGAGTCAGAAACGACTTGGCAGCACCTAAAAACAACAGTGGTTAATGACACAGAGTATATTTTTATGTGTTTGTTGGCCCCTTAAATGTCCTCCTTGGTGAAGTGTCTGCTTTGTGTGCCTTTTGCCCATTTTTTAATTGAGTTATTTGCCTTTTTGCTGTTGAGTTGTAGAGTTTTACATGTCTTTTGGAAATTAGACCTTTATTGGATACATTGTTCCCAAAGATTTTTTCCCCAGTCTGTAGGTTGTCTTTTTACTCTTTCGATAAAGTCTTTGATGAGAGTATTTAGTTTTTGTGAGGTCCAAGTTAACCGTTTTATCTTCTGTTGTTTGTGTATTTGTAGTTGTGTTTGATAATCTATCTTTAAAAAAAAATTAGGTTCTATAGTTTTGACTCTATGAACTTTATAATTCTAGCTTTGACATTTAGGTATTTGGTCCATTTGAATTAATTTTTGTGTATGGTGTGAGGTATGGGTCCTGTTTCATTTTCCTGCATGTGGAAATCCAGTTTTGCCAGTCCCATTTGTTAAACAGACTGTTTCTTTGCCATTGAATGGGCTTTGACCCCTTGTAGAAAATCAGTTTTCCATACACATTCTCTTTTAGTTAAGTAATCAGACTCTACTTTCTTTGCATACAACCAAATAACCCAACCAATTACTTTACGAAGTGCACAACTGTGTGGAGGAAGTGGACTGAGATATACATTGAGGTACTTGAAAATTTTTTATTTTTTAATTAATTTTTATTGTGCTTTAAGTGAAAGTTTACAAATCAGGTCAGTCTCTCATATAAAAATTTACATACACCTTGCTATACACTCCTGACTGCTCTCACACTAATGACATAGCACAGCCCTTCCCTCCACTCTCTCTCCTTGTTTCCATTTGGGCAGCTTCTGGCCCTCTGTGCCCTCTCATCTCCCCTTCAGACAGGGGATGGCCACATAGTCTCACCTGTCTACTTGATTCAAGCAGCTCGCTCCTCACCAGTATCATTTTCCATCCCATATTCCAGTCCAATGCCTGTCTGGACAGTTGGCTTTGGGAGTGGTTCCTGTCTTGGGCTAACAGAAGGTCTGGCGACCATGGGCTCCAGGGTCCTACTAGTCCCAGTCTGACAATTAAGGCTGGTATTTTAAAGAGAATTTGAGGTCTTCACCCCATTGCTGTCCTGCTCCCTCAGGGGTTCTCTGTTGTGTTCCCTGTCAGGGCAGTCATCGGTTGTGGCCGGGCACCATCTAGTTCTTCTGGCCTCAGGCTGATGTAGTCTCTGGTTTATGTGGCCCTTCCTGACTCTTAGGCTCATAATTACCTTGTGTCTTTGGTGTTCTTCATTCTTCCTTGATCCAGGTGGGTTGAGACCAATTGATGCAGCTTAGATGGCCTTTTGGTTTGTTTAACACCCCAGATGCCACTCTCCAAAGCGGTAGGTATAATGTTTTCTTAATAGATTTTATTATGCCAATTTACTTAGATGTCCCCTGAAACCATGGTCCTCAAACCCCTGCCCCTGCTACATTGGCCTTTGATGCGTTCACTTTATTCAGGAAACTTCTTTGCTTTTGGTTTAGTCCAGCTGTGTTGACATCTCTTGTATTGCGTGTTGTCTCCTCTTCACCTAAAATAAAACTTATCTACTATCTAATTAGTGAAAACACCTCTCCTTCCCTCTTCCCCCCATCATAACCATCAAAGAATATTTTCTTCTCTGTTTAAACTATTTCTCCAGTTCTTATAATAGTGGTCTTATACAATATTTGTCCTTTGGCAACTGACTAATTTCACTCAGCACAGTATCTTCCAGATTTCTCCAAGTTATGAAATGTTTCATGGATTCATCATTGTTCTTTATCGATGTGTCGTATTCCATTGTGTGAATATACAATAATCTATTTATCCATTCATCCATTGATGGACAGCTTGGTTGCTTCCATCTTTTTGCTATTGTAAACAGTGCTGCAATGAACATGGGTGTGCATATATCTGTTAGTGTAAAGGCTCTTATTTCTCTAGAATATATTCCAAGGAGTGGGATTGCTGGATCGTATGGTAGTTCTATTTGTAGCTTTTTAAGGAAGCACCAAATCGATTTCCAAAGTGGTTGTACCATTTTACATCCCAGCAGCAGTGTAGAAGTGTTCCAGTCTCTTCACAACCTCTCCAACATTTTTTATTACTGTGTGTTTTTTGGATGAATGCCAGCCTTGTTGGAGTGAGATGGAATCTCATTGTAGTTTTAATTTACATTACTCTAAAAAAAAAAAAAAAAGATTTTTTTTTTTTAATGGCTAATGATGGTGAGCTTTTCCTCATGTATCTGTTAGCAGCCTGAATGCCTTCTTTAGTGAAGTGTCTATTCATATCTTTTGCCCATTTTGAAATTGGGTTATTTGTCTTTTCGTAGTTGAGTTTTTGCAGAATCATGTAGATTTTAGAGATCAGGCACTGATCAGAAATGTCATAGCTAAAAACTTTTTCCCAGTCTGTAGGTAACCTTTTTACTCTTTTGGTGAAGTCTTTGGATGAGCATAGGTGTTTCATTTTTCGGAGCTCCCAGTTATCTGGTTTCTCTTCTGCATTTTTAGTAATGTTTTGTATACTGTTTATGCCATGTATTAGGGCACCTAACATTGTCCCTATTTTTTCTTCCATGATCTTTATTGTTTTAGATTTTATGTTTAGGTCTTTAACCCATTTTGAGTTTGTTTTTGTGCATGGTGTGAGGCATGGGTCTTGTTTACTTTTTTTTGCAGGTGGATATCCACTTATGTTAGCACCAGTTGTTAAAAAGACTGTCTTTCCCCCAATTACCTGACATTGGACCTTTGTCAAATATCTGCTGCTCATATGTGGATGGATTTATGTCTGGATTCTCAGTTCTGTTCCACTGGTCTATGTATCTGTTGTTGTACCAGTAGCAGGCTGTTTTGACTACTGTGGCGGTATAACAGGCTTTCAAATCAGGTAGAGTGGGGCCTCCCACTTTATTCTTCTCTTTTAGTAATGCTTTACTTATGCGGGGTCTCTTGCCCTTCCATATGAAGTTGGTGATTTGTTTCTCCATTCATTAAAAAATGTCATTGGAATTTGGATCGGAATTGCATTGTATCTGTAGATGACTTTTGGTAGAATAGACATTTTTACAATGTTAAGTCTTCCTATCCATGAGCAAGGTATGTTTTTCCACTTATGTAGGTCTCTTTTGGTTACTTACAGTAGTGTCTTGTAGTTTTCTTTGTACAGGTCTTTTACATCTCTGGTAAGTATTTATCTTCTTGGGGGCTACTGTAAATGATACTGATTTAGTGATTTCCTCTTGGATGTTCTTTATGTTGGCGAAGAGGAATCCAACTGATTTTTGTATGTTTATCTTGTATCCTGATCCTCTGCTGAACTCTTCTGTTAGTTTCAGTATTTTTCTTGTGGATTCTTTAGTGTTTTCTGTGTATAAAATCATGTCATCTGCAAGTAGAGATACTTGTACTTCTTCCTTGCATCTGGATGCCCTTTATTTCTTTATCTAGCCTAATTGCTCTGGCCAGGACCTCCAGCACAATGTTGAATAAGAGCAGTGATAAAGGCACCCTTGTCTGTTCCCATCCTCAAGGGGAATGTTTTCAGACTCTCTCCATTTAAGATGATGCTGGCTGTTGGTTTTGTATAAGTGATGTTGAGGAATTTTCCTTCTATTCCTTTTTTGTTGAGAGTTTTTATCATGAATGGGTGTTGGACTTTGTCAAATGCTTTTCTGCATCAATGGATGAAATCATGTGGTTCTTGCCTTTTGTTTTATTTATATGGTGGATTACATTAATTGTTTTTCTAATGTTGAACCATCGCTGCCTACCTGGTATGAATCCCTCTTGGTCATGGTGAATTATTTTTGTGATATATTGTTGAATTATATTGGCTAGATTTTTATTTAGGATTTTTCATTTAAGCTCATGAGGGATAAAAAAAAAAATTTTTTTTTTTTTTTTTTTTTTTTTGTGGTGTCTTTACCTGGTTTTGGTATCAGGGTTATGCTGGCTTCATAGAATGAATTTGGGAGTATTCTGTCCTTTTCTATGCTCTGAAATACCTTTAGTAGTAGTGGTGTTACCTCCTCTCTGAAAGTTTGGTAGAACTCTGCAGTGAAGCCCCAGGGCCAGGCCTGTTTTTTTTTTTTTTTTTTTTTTTTAATTTTTATTAAGCTTCAAGTGAACATTTACCATTCCAATCAGTCTGTCACATGTAGGTTTACATACATCTTACTCCCTTCTCCCACTTGCTCTTCCCCTATTGAGTCAGCCCTTACAGTCTCTCGTTTCGTGCCAATTTTACCATCTTCCCTCTCTCTCTATCTTCCCATCCCCCCTCCAGTCAAGAGTTGCCAACACACTCTCCCGTGTCCACCTGATTTAATTAGCTCACTCTTCATCAGTATCTCTCTCCCCCCCACTGACCAGTCCTTTTCATGCCTGATGATTTGTCTTCAGGGATGGTTCCTGTCCTGTGCCATCAGAAGTTCTGGGGAGCATTGTCTCTGGGATTCCTCTAGTCGCAATCATACCATTAGGTGTGGTCTTTTAATGAGAATTTGGGGTCTGTATCCCATTGGTCTCCTGCTCCCTCAGGAGTTGTCTGTTGTGTTCCCCGACAGGGCAGACATCGATTGTGGCCGGGCACCAACTAGTTCTTCTGGTCTCAGGATAATGTAGGTCTCTGGTTCAAGTGGCCCTTTCTGTCTCTTGGGTTCTTAGTTGTCGTGTGACCTTGGTGTTCTTCCTTTGCCTTTGCTCCCGGTGGGTTGAGACCAATTAATGTATTTTAGATGGCCGCTTGTTGGCATTTAGGACCCCAGGGGCCACAATTCAAAGTGGGATGCAGAGTGTTTTCATAATAGAATTGTTTTGCCCATTGACTTAGAAGTCCCCTCAAACCAAGTTTCCCAGACCCCAGCCCCTGCTTCGCTGACCTTTGAAGCTTTCATTTTATCTCGGAAACCTCTTTACTTTTAATCCAGTCCAATTAGGCTGACCTTCCTTGTTTTGAGTGTTGTCTTTCCCTTCACCCAAAGCAGTTCCCATTTTTTGATTATCTTTTCAATCTCTTCTTTTGTTAAGGGCCTATTTAATTGTTCTACCTCTGTTTGTGTTAGCTCAGGTAGGTAGTATGTTTCTAGGAATTTCATCCATTTCTTCTAGGTTTTCAAGTTTGTTAGAGTACAGTTTTTCATAGTAATCTGATATGATTCTTTTAATTTCAGTTGGATCTGTTGTGATATGGCCCATCTCATTTCTATTTCAGGTTATTTGTTTCCTTTCCTGTTTTCCTTTTGTCAATCTGGCCGATGATTTATTAATTTTTTCAGAGAGCCAGCTTTTGGTCTTGTTAACTCTTTCAATCATTTTTCTGTTTTCTAGTTCATTTAATTCTGCTCTGATTTTCATTATTTGTTTTCTTCTGGTGCCTGAGGGTTTCTTTTGTTGCTCTCTTTCTATGTGTTCAAGTTGTAGGGATAGTTCTTTGCTTTTGGCCATTTCTTCTTTTTGTATGTTTCTGTTTGTTGATATAGATTGACTTCTGAGCACTGCTTTTGCTGTGTCCCAAAGGTTCTGATAGGAAGTGTTTTCATTCTCACTGGATTCTATGAATTTCTTAATTCCCTCCTTAATGTCTTCTCTAACCCAGTCTTTTTTGAGCAGGGTATTGTTCAGTTTCCAAGTATTTGATTTCTTTTCCCTAGTTTTTCTGTTTTTGATTTGTACTTTTATGGCCTTATGATCTGAAAAGATGCTTTGTAATATTTTGATGCTTTGCTTTATGACCTAATATGTGGTCTATTCTAGAGAATGTTTCATGTGCACTAGAAAAGAAAGTATACTTTGCAGTTGTTGGGTGGAGTGTTGTGTATGTGTCTATGAGGTCAAGTTGGTTGATTGTGGCATTTAGATCTTCTGTGTCTTTACTGAGTTTCTTACTGGATGTTCTGTCCTTCACCGAAAGTGGTGATTAAGATTCCTACTGTAATTGTGGAGCCGTCTAGCTCACTTTTCAGTGCTGTTAGAGTTTGTTTTATGTATCTTGCAGCCCTGTCGTTGGGTGCATAAATATTTAATATGGTTCTATATTCCTGGTAGATTGTCCCTTTAATCATTATACAGTGTCCTTCTTTATCCTTTGTGGTGGATTGAACTCTAAGCTCCATTTTGTCAGAAATTAATATGGCCACTCCTGCTCATTTTTGATTGTTGTTTGCTTGATAAATTTTTTCCACCCTTTGAGTTTTGGTTGGTTTGTGCCTCTAAGTCTAACGTGTGTCTCTTGTAGGCAGCATATAGCTGGATTATGGTTTTTATCCAATCTGCAACTGTCTATCTCTTTATTGGTGCATTTAGTCCATTTACATTCAGCGTAATTATAGATAGGTATGAGTTTTAGTGCTGTCATTTGGATGCCTTTTTTTATACTTTGTTGACAATTTCATTTCCACTTACTTTTTTGTGTTGAAAAGTTTTTCTTTGTAAATTGTGTGTTCCTCTTTTTCATTGTGGTTGAATTTGTTTTTGCTGAGCCTTTATAATTGGTGTTTTATTTTCAAGCATGGGATTGTTAGTCTTCTTTGTGGTTACCTGAATATTTACCCCTATTTTTTCTAAGTATAAACCTAACTTGTATCTCCCTATATGGGCCTTGATTTCCTCTCCATATGGAAGATCTATGCCTACTGTATTTAGTCTCTCTTTATTGATTATTGTCACCTTTGACACAATGACATCAGTGATTCCCTGTTTTGAGTGTTTTTTGTTTTTTTTTTAATAAATCTTCTTTTGTTTTTGTGATTTCCCTATCTGAGTTGATATCAGGATGCTCTGTTCTGTGTCCTTGTGTTGTGTTGATATCTGATATTATTGTTTTTTTAACGAAAGCCTTCCCTTTAGTATTTCTTGTAGTTTTGGTTTGATTTTTGCAAATTTTCTAAGGTTGTGTTTATGTGTAAATGACTGAATTTCACCTTCATATTTGAGAGGCAGTTTTGCTGGATATATGATTCTTGGCTGGCAAGTTTTCTCCTTCAATGCTTCATATATGTCATCCCATTGCCTTCTTGGCTGCATGGTTTCTGCCAAGTAGTCCAAACGTATTCTTATTGATTCTCCTTTGTAGGTAACTTTTCCTTTATCACTGGCTGCTCTTAAAATTTTCTCTTCATCATTGGTTTTGGCAAGTTTGATGATAATATGTCTTGATGACTTTCTTTTGGGATCTACCTCATATGGGGTTCTATAAGCATATTGCATAGATATCCTTTCATCTTTCATGATGTCAGGGAAATTTTCTGCCAACAAATCTTCAACAATTTTCTCTGTATTTTCTGCTATCCCTCCCTGCTCTGGAATTCCAATCACACACAAGTTATTCTTCTTGATAGAGTCCCACATGATTCTTAGGCTTTCTTCATTTTTTTAAAATTATATTATCTGATTTTTCCTCAAATATATAGGTGCCAAGTGCCTTATCCTCCATCTCCCCAATTCTGCATTCCAATTCCTCAATTGTGCTCCTCTGACTTCCTATTGAGTTGTCTAATTCTGTAATTTTATTGTTAATCTTTTGATTTTCTGAATGCTGTCTGTCTATGGATTCTTGGAGCTTATTACATTTTTCATTATGTTCTTGTAGAATCTTTTTAACTTCGTCAACTGCTTTATCTGTGAGTTCCTTGGCTTTTTCTGTACAATGCCTGATTTTGTTCCTGATGTCTTGAAGTGTTCTGTATATTAATCTTTTGTAGTGTACATCTGACAATTCCAGGAATACATCTTCATCTGGGAGAGACCCTAATTCTCTGTTTGGTGGTTTGTAGAAGCAACCATGGTTGGCTTCCTTATGTGATTTGACATCGACTGCTGTCTCCGAGCCATGTATAAGTTAATGTAATAATTTATTTTATATTTGCTCACTGTGTCCTATCTTCTTGTTTTGTTTTGTTTCAGTATACCCACATAGGCTACTAGAGTGTGTTAACTTGATTATTGGAGCCTTCAAAGTACTAATGTCCAGTCACTAGATAGTTAGACCTGTTACCCGGTATATGAGCATATGAGTCCATTCACTATTCTTGAACAGAATCAGCTAAGGTGTCCTGATAGTCAGTCACCTAGTGTGTGGTGTAGGCTCTCACCTACTATCTTAGAGGAGTAGTGGTAATAGTTGTATGCACCGGTTTCTGGTAGCAGCAGGGGGTCACACTCTGAGGAGGGTAGGGTGCTGACAGCCTTCCCCCAAGTGTCAGTGAGGAAGGAGCGTCTCTATTCTCTACAGCACTCTGGTGGGTGGGCTCTGCAGCTGTACCTTAGGCACCCAATGCTTATACCTATAAAGACTGGTAGGCACCACTATCCTCAGACCCCTTTTGCAGGTGGCTAGGTGGCGTGGATGGAGCCTCAGCTCTCAGGTCCCTGTTGTGGGTAGATGAGGGCTCTGTTTAATAGGTAGAGAGGTATGAGACCTCCAAAATCTGCCTCTCCACCACGCAGCTGAAATGGTTACAGTCGGACCTCTAACAGATTTGCCTTTGTATTATAAGAGCCACCTGGTTCCATGGAGGGGTGAAAGCCAAAGTCTGTGGATCTCTTATGCCTGGACTGGAGCCACTTCTTGACTGATCTTCTAGTTTAGGGGAGTCGGGAAAATATTTTTCCCCTGTTTCTTAATTTGCTACTTCTCCCAGGCCAGGAGGATGGGTCCGAAAAAGCAGGACACTTCTAGCTCAGGCTAGGGAATTTGAATGTTAATGACGCCATTTGGGGCAGAGAGAGGAGGGATCAGATAGATAGGACAGAGTAAACGACCAAATCAAACCCACTGCTGTCGAGTCAATTCCGACTCATAGAAATCCTATAGCATGGGAAAATAGACAAAATCACTTATCTTGTGTCCAGAGCACTGTTTTATCTCATATTGCAGAGGTTTGTGTAGCCTGCGTGTGCTGGCTGGGTCACGGTATGTTTGAACCCATTTTTGCAACTATTGTGTCAACCCACCCCATTGAGGGTTTTCTTTGTTTTCCCTGACCCTTTCCCAAATATGCTGTCCTTTTCTAGCCATTGGTCTTTCCTGATGACATGTCCAAAGTAAGCTAGAGGAAGTTTCACCATCCTTGCTTCTATGGACTATTCTGCTTATATTTCTTCTAAGACTAATTTGTTCATTCTTCTTGCAGTCCAGGGGATATTCAGTATCCTTCTTCTGTCTTCCTTTTTCATTGTCCTGCTTTCACATGCATATGAGGCGATTGAAAAGATGATGGCTTGGGTCAGTCACACCTTAAACATCAAATTGACCTCTTTGCTTTTGAAAACGTTAAAGAGGTCTTTTACAGCAGATTTGCCCAATGCAATCTGTTACTTGATTTCTTGACTGCTACCTCTGTGGAGGTTAACTGTTGATCCAAGTAGGAGGAAATCTCCGACAACTTCAGTTTCTTCTCCATTTATGATGACGTTGTTTATCAGTCCAGTTGTGAGATTTTCATTTTCTTTATGTTCAGGTATACTCCATACTGAAGGTCTTTGACCTTTATCAGTAAGTATTTCAAGTCATCTTCATTTTCAGCAAGTAAGTTTGTGTTATCTACATATCTCAGGTTGTTAAAGAGTCTTCAATTTTGGTGCCACGTTCTTCTTCTTAAAGTCTGGCTTGACATATTATTTGTGAAGGGGCTTTCCATTAATTGAATAATTAAGATGAAAGGATAAAATCTTGCCTCATACCTTTTTGAATTTTGAAACACAGTATTCCCCTGTTCTGTTTGAACAACTACTTCTTGATCCATGTAGAGGTTCCACATGAGCACAAATAAGTATTATGGAATTCCCATTGTTTTAATGTTATCCATAATTTGTTACAACCCACACAGTTGAATGCCTTTGCATAGAAGATAAAAGACAGGTTAACATCTTTCTGATATTCTCTGCTTTAGGCCAAGATCATTAGACATTAACAATAATATCTCATTCCACATCCTCTTCTGAAGCTGGCTTGAAATTCTGACAATTCCCTGTCTATGTATGGTCACAGTCATTTTTGAATTATGATCAGTAAAATTTTACTAGCATGTGATAATGATACTGATTTGCCTAGTAACAAAATTATATGTAAAAAGACATGAAGTAGGAAACGCAGATTAGCTAGGGCCATGACTTTTTTTTTTTAAATCAAGGGAAACAAAGAGATTCCTTTTACCAGTAGACTAATTTCCTCAGGCTGTGAGCTGTCAGGAGCTAGTAGAATCTGAGGGAAGCATTCCTAGTTACCACCTTGATACTTGTCTCTAGATTTATGCTTTGATACAAAGCCCAGGACTTGGAGGTTGAGATCATCTAGTCCAGAGTGTAAATCTGAAACAACATCCCTTTTAAGTGGGTGTGCGGCCTGTGTGTGGTTGATGTAGACCTCATCACATTTCATTTTGGGGATTTCACATAGGAAGATCTTCCTCATGGTTATCTGTAGCCATTTCCTCTTTCATCTACCTAGACATGACTCATAAGCCCACATACAATAAGCCTAATAGCTCGAAATTTTCTCCAAATCTCATGTTATAATAAAAGACAAGTATCCTGCCTTTTGTCCCCCTCACACAATCGGTATAATCTCATCATCCTGATTGTTTTCCTCTGTCTATTCTCCAGGTCACAAACGCATAGTAGAGAATCATGTATATGTCCTGTTATAGAATGCATCATCTGGGGTTCTTTGCCCTGTGGCTTCCAGTTGGGTTTGACGAGAGGAAACAAAGTATATGGATCATTGTGTGGAAGGAGAAAGAACTCAAGGCACTCACTACCACCACTCCTTCCCTTTTCCTCCAGCCCTGTGCTGCTGTAATGGCTTCATTCCTCCACCAACACTGCATATTGGGCAGCACTTCTCCAAAGTGTGTAGTTTTGCTGGATTCTGGAAATTCCCTTCTGCTGTGTCTTCAGATCAGAGATGGTAACAGCATCCAGCTGTTCCTAGATCCAGGGAGCTTTACCATCTATTGTTGTTACCTGCCTACACCTCTGTAAGTACTCCAGTTATTAAATGCTTTTCAGTGACCACTTTGATTGTGCCATCTGTCTTCTGCCAGGAATCTACCTGATATAGAGTCCTCATAGGTAATTTACTCATGATGCAGAGTTGACACATTGTTTCTCTATGCTCATGCCAACATTTGGTTTACTATACTACATGTGAATTCAGAAGTGTACTGGTAACAGAGATGGAAGAAAGGCAAAGGCAGCAATAGGCTGGCAATTAATGTGTGAAGTTCAGAGGGACCCCCATGTGTAGAGGCTTTCCTGGGTGTCATGGAGAGATCAACGAAAAGAATGAGAAATGCACTGTCAGAGGGAGAGCACAGCCAGAGCAAAATGATTACAGTTGTCTTCCAAAATAAAAAAAAATAACATAGATAAATTCCAAAAGGAAGGAATATAATCTACAAGCAAAAAGCAAACATGTCCAGAGGTGGGGGCAGGCTTGAGATGTGCCATTCTCAGCCCTTGATCTCCAGTGTTTGGAGATTAGTGCAGCTAGTGGGGTGTCTGAGGCCCTATGACCTGGGAGGGGGAAGTGGTCTCCCTAAAGAACAAGTACAAAGTACAGCACAAGGAAGGAATGCAGACAAGTATCCAAGAGTGGCCAGGTCAAAGCTGAAGCTTTCTTGAGCACAGAGTGAGGACACACACTATTCCACCACCTTCTCTCCTCCACCTGCCCTTCTCATCCCCAACTGCTACTCACGTCAGCCCAGCAAATATGCACATTCTAAAAGATATTCTAATCTCAACTTTTTTTCCTAATTTGTAATCTTTCACTCATCATATTAACCATTTACTGCATCCTCAATGAAAGGGTAAGAGAAAAATTACTAAACCAATGAGTTCCTCTTTAGGGCAAGTAAATGATAAGGCTGGACTGGGAGTAAGACATTTTAGCCCTTTCATCCCCAGGAAAGGAAGGTTGCTACACTGGCCCAGGGTATTGGATACTATGTGGAAGGGCTTCTGAGCACCTGGGGTAATAGACCCTTCTCCTTACATGTCCTTACATCTTCCTACATGTTATATCGGAGGAGACAGACCTCATCACAGAGAAGGCAAAAGAAGAGAATTCAGGGTCCACAGAGAGACAAAGTGGAAGTGAGAACCACTGAAGTCTTGTTAGTCCCACACAGAGCAGCTCTCTCATCCTGTGAGAGAAAATGTTAATGACCAGACTTAGACGCTCTGGGCATTTTGAAGTTAAAAGGTTCACCTTTGACTTGATAAGATCCTCTACAGCATAAGGCTGTTCCCCACTGCCTCAGTTCTTGTCATATTTCAGAAACCATGAGCAACACATCCGTGTCTAGGGCCCAGTCACTGCCTGGGGAATGACAATAGAGGATCCGAGCAGAGTCTAGGAGAAGATGATACTTAAGGCAGGATGGTGAGATGCCCGACGTGAAAGACATTGTCACCCATCGTCTGTACTTCAGGTTTATACAGATGGCCCATCCACCCATCGTCCCCTTCCATACTTGTACATGCAGAGTGCATCCCTCAAGTAGTTCTCATGCCATGATGGGGGCAGTGAGTTTCTTGAATAACTTATTAGTATTGTTACCCAGTTGAGATTCAGGAGGCTAAGCCCCAGAAACCAGAGAAGTGTAAGGAAAACACGGAAGAAAAGAACAGTGCTGGGTCCATGCATTCACTCTCCTGGAAGTCAGTTTGCAGCTCTCTTCGGTGTGCGGGGGCACCTGGTGTCCTTGACCTGAATGTTGCCACTCTGTTGTTCTCATCAGTAACTGGGGCTTAACTTCTTTCTTCCCAGCAGTGAGCACAACTGGGAGGCTGTATCAACATATACCTGTTACCCATTAACCCATCGGTATCGATTTGATTCCAAGTCACAGTGACCTTATAGGACAGAGTAGAACTGCCCCATAGGTCTCCAACGAGCACCCTGTGGATTCAAACTGCTGCCCTTTTGGTTAGCAGCCATAGCTCTTAACCGCTACACCACCAGCGTTTCCAAATACACATTAGTTACACTTCATTAATCCTTTACGAATACTTGGTTTAATGACATATTGTATCTTGTCAGGAATGAGAAAAGTGGAAGGATGACATTTTCCATAAAGGTAATTCAGGTGGCATGAGAATCAGCTCCTGGTGCCCTGGGTGCCCTATCAGCAGAGCTCAGGCAACTTTCCAGCTCTGCTCTTTAGGATCCTCATGGAAGTTCAGGGGAAACATGGAGCCCAGAGGTGTACACAAGGGCTGAGGCTCCCTGGTGAAAGACTATGTACCCTGGATAATGGTGCTCAGGGGAGGTGATGTCAGTGACTGACCAGGCCTCCAGCCTCTGGCCTCGGCCTTCAGCCTTCACTATCTCAGGCTCACTGGCTGCCAAGCTCCCGAATCCCAGCAATCTCCTCTCTTACCTTTAACTTCTCATGACTGGGTGCAAAAGGCCGTTAGACCAGGCAGTGTTCTGTTTGCTTGTCTGTCTGTCTGTCTGCCAAGTCCTATCCAGGATTTTTTGCCTGTGTGGGTCACCATCTCTGGCCACACAGTAACAATGGGAAGGAATAGGGCAAATCATTGTGTGCAGTAGGACCCCGACAGGCCAAAGGAAGGCCATATTCCCAGTGCCTTCCTTACCTGAGACCTTCCCCTTGCCCATCACAGCCCCGAGGATCAGAGCTGCAAGGAGCACTAGTGATTCCAACAACGATTGGGGTGAGCTGGGGAGCTGGTTCTAAGAAGAGGATAGAGGGGGTTCTGAGCCCTCAGGCCAAAGTCTGACCCTGCCATGGGCACCCAGAACAGCTCCTGTTATGCTAGTTCTGCTAAGAGGTTTCCACTCCTACATCCCCTTCTTTAGCCCACCTAAATAAGTGTAAGGGGCCTGGGAAGCCCCTCGTACTACGCAAAGCACGTGTATCTCTGCGCCTCTCCAGAGGGCACCACCATGGCTGCCCACCTCTAGATGGTCCCTTCCCCCACAGGCCTGGTCTCCACAAGCTCTGTGTCTTGGGTCTGGTCCTCCCCGTCCTGCTGCCAGGTCATGGTGATCTCTGCCAGGTAGAAGCCCAGGGCCCAGCACGTCAGGGTGATGTTCCCATCAGGGTCTGAATGACGGGTCACATATGCTGATGGTGGATCTGAAGAAGGTCAGACGTCTCAGTAACATTTAAGCACATAGAGGAGACATATGGTTTTTCCAGGGTAAGGAAAATAGCCAGAAACCAAGACACCAGCCTATTATCTAAGGGTCAGCAATTCTCAAACTTAAAATTTGGGTTCTAGGATAGCCTTTCTTGTTAACTGTTAATTCTCTCTGTTTTTCAAATGTGCCTCATCTGCTGTTATATTTCAGGTTTGTAATTTCTGTTTGGTTTCTTTTCTAGTTCTCTCTCAGATTTTTTAACTTCCAGTTCTCTGATCAGGTTTTCAAGTATGTCATTTCGTTAAACAAAAAGACAAAGGAGTTTCACAATCCGGGAAGTGTTTGTGGGACGACTTCCATCACTGTTATCTCTGCTGTTTCTGCTTCATGGTGTCTTATTTCCTCAATGTGAACACAGGTATCTTTGATTGCGTACTGCATCTTTTTACAAATAATAAGAATGATAAAAAAAAATTGTAGAATTAATTTTAGCCTGAGATGATGATTTTTTTTATCTCCAGCAAGTTTTCTGTACATTTGTGTCTGTTATACCTGATAGGTTTCCGATTCAGGACTGCTTCATTCCAAACTGGAAGCTGGAATCCAAATCAGATCACCAAGAGGAAACATGCACTATAATAAAATCCTGTGGGAGTTGTTACAGCAGGTCAAAACTACTTCTGGAAGCAGCATTTCTGAGTTCCTGCTTAAAGTGGAGTGGTCCACCAGAGTCCCTACCTTCATGTCCTCTGGCTTTCACCTCTGTTTCCACTCAGCACCAGAAGGCAGCCAAGAGCTTCTTATATCTTCAGGTTCAGCAAATGCCTTCAGGGAAGAAGTGACCCTAGTGCCCTAGATTCCTGAGCTTACCTTCCTGGGCTGTGTTCTTACCTGGGCCTGTCTCCATGCTGGGGATTCTCCCTGCTGCGTTCCTGTGGGCACTGAGACTCGGGGTTCCCTGTCACATCCTTACATCATGCCTGCCTCTTGGGCCACTTCACTGTGAGGCATGCAGAGTTGATGAGAGGGTTGAGAAATCCTGGGAGGATGGGGATAGGTGGTGGAGAGAGAAACCGAAATGAAACGAGGATTCTGGAGACAACTCCCGCACAACCACCCCGTTTCCCCACATCCCCCTCATTCAAGGGGCTGAGGCCCTTCATAAGGGCTTGCTCAGCACCCACCAGTCCAGGCCTTTGGCTCCTCCCTCCCCAGCATCAGTTTATCCTGATTCTTTACTCACCTGCCAGATCTCAGTCAAGGTCAGGACCACTAGACCAGCAGGAGGAGAGCTTCTCTTGGAGTCCAGAAATGATTCTGGACTATTATTCTGTTTTATTGGGACAATTCACCCACTAACTCTGATTGGCAATCCCAAGGGAAACTAGAGAGTGTATGGCATCACCCTTTCTGGGCAGGATAACAAGAGCAAGGAATGAGAGATGGCCGCTAGGAAGGGCAAGTGCTACAGAGTTCTCAGGAGAGAGCTAGCGTCACAGTTGGTCCCTTGGCTGATTTTGTCTTGCCTACCCTGCCATCTGTGTCACAGCTGGAGATGTTCATGTCCAAGTGGAGACTTTCTGATATTCCTTGATCCTTTAGCAAACAGTTGTTGTCCCCTTCTCCCCTAGAGTCCTGGGCTCCGCTATCAGAGTAAACAACTATGCTCATTTTTCTTCTTTTTCTCTTTCTAGAATCTCTCTTCCAGAGCTAGACTTGCAGCTCCCAGCTCTCCCATTCTGGAATAGCACAGTGGCTGTGAACATGGGCTATGGGGCCAAATGCCTGGGTGCTCCACCACTACTTGTGATGTGACTTTCGGTGGGTAACTGAACCTCTCATTCCTATTGCATTACGTGTCAAAGAGAAGAAAGGCAGTTAACCACCCCCTCCCCGCCCTGCATAGAAGAATTGTGAGGATGAAATTTCAGTAGCTTCAGGGTAACTCTACTTCAGGCTGTGAACATGACCGGGAAGATTTCAGGAAGTGTATCCAGCTGAAGCAAGAGCTAAAGGAGCAATGACTGCCACAGGGGATCCCTCTCTGGGCTGGTGACTTGGAATTGTTCGACACCTGTGTCTCCAGTGTTGTCCCTCAGAGTCAGTCAGATGGGCAAACTCTCATTCAATATTCTTATTCTTCCAGTGAGTTATAAAACCCTTCTACAATCTGATGAGAGCCTTCCCAATGCCTGCCTCCAGCTAAAATACCTGCAATCCCATAAAACTTTGCATGCAGCTTTCAGGGAGTTTGGGGACCCCTGAAGGACAAGGATCTATGGTGTCTGTCCACACTTTCTCTCAGAGTGAAAAAGAAATTCATGGTAACAGCATCTCTTCAAGTGTCTCCTGCCTGTCCCCTCCCCTCTCAATGTCAAACCTATTTCCTGCTATTGATCATAATACAGTTTTAAATCCCCACTCTGTCCCTTCAGAGGTTGGGCTCCAGCACTTACCCACATGGAACCAGCGGAAGAAAGAAAGCATTCAGTTGAGAAGAGGAAAAGGAGGAGTTAAAGGCATCTTGTCTCTGTGGTTTTCACTGTGGAGTAGTGGTTAAGAGCTATGGCTGCTAACTAAAAGGCTGGCAGTTGGAATCCACCAGCAGTCCTTGGAAACCCTGTGGGGCAGTTCTACTCTGTCCTTTACGGTCGCTATGAGTTGGAATCGATGGCATGGTTTTTTAAAGTTTTTACTGGCAGTTTGATTAGAAATTATGACCGGTATTTCTTGATTCTTTAGGATATCCAATGCCCTGCTGGGTCTTAGGTTATCTTGGTGCTTATTTTTTAAACGCTGTGCTGTGGCAATTTTAAACATACATGAAAGTAGAGAGAAGAATACAATGAATCTCCATGCACTCTTCACTCACCTGCCAATCTTGGTTTATCTATATTCTCAACCATCACCCACACTGAATTATGCTGCAGCAATCTCAGACAGTATATTATTTCATCTGTTGGTTATTTTTTAAAAAGATGCCAGCATTTAGCTTCTTTGAGAGAAATTGCAAGAGAGACGGGGAGAATGCTGAAACTGACAAAAGATATTTTCAAATACAATTAAAATATGTATTTGTGAGAACTCTATGTGCGTGTATATATATATATGTATATGGAAACCCTGATGGCATAGTGGTTAGGAGCTACGGCTGCTAACCAAAAGGTCAGCAGTTTGAATCCACCAGGTGCTCCTTGGAAACTCTATGGGGCAGTTCAACTCTGTTCTGTAGGGTTGCTGAGTTGGAATCAACTTGATGGCAACAAGTTTGGGTTTTTTTTGGATTTTATATATACTGAATGATCAGTATTTCTTAACCAAACCCAAAACTGAGTCCACTGCTGTCATGTGACAGAGATTTTTGTGTGGCCTTTCTCACCATGGTCTCATAACTCCTACCCAAGTGCAAATAGGGTAATTGTGGCCAAGGAGGTTGTTCAGTTTTGCCATCCTACTGGGCTTGAAATGAGCCACCCCAGAGGCAGAAAAGAGAGGATCTCACCAACACCAAGAAAGAAGGCCCAAGATCAGAGTGCATCCTTTGGACCCAGGATCCCTGTGCTGAGAAACTCCTGGAATCAGAAGACAGAGGAGAGAAAGCTATAACATTGAAGATGTTGAGAAGTGGTGGCAGAGAAACGGTGACAGGGGACAGGGGCAGGAGACAGCGCATTGGGCTTCTCTGCCCCAGGGAGCAAAAAAGCTGAGTGCCATTGGCCAGGAGGCTTGCTGGAAGAGCAAGGGGCCTCCAGGTACTTGGTGGAGCTAGGTTTGCTAACCCAAGGGGCTAGGACTGAGCACCTTTGGACCAAGGTTTACTGGCAGCGTGGGGTGCCTCTTGGCACTTATTACACTAAAAGAGCTTTGTTAACACTTGTCCAAGTAGGCGGAGGCCAAGGGCCAGAGAGGCGTGCCTGTGAGCACAGCTGACAAGAGGCTGTCCTGATGGAAGAACTGTATCCTGAGCATTCCTGAACCTGAATTGTAACCTGTTACATCTCTGATAAACCCCATAATCATGAATATTATCTGTGAGTTCTTTGTGGCCGTTGCAATGAATTATTGGACACAGCAGAGAAGGGATTGCTGGGGGCAGAATTTGTAAAGATGGCAGAGAAAGGAGACATGTCTAACCTCTGCGTCAAAGGAACCAGACTTGGGCTGTTGACCTTGATTCTCCTTCCCCTTTATGAAGTTAGAGGAAGTCAGACATGCCAGATGTACAAGTCCATCCTGACACAAGGTGACTCCGTGTGTCACACAGTAGGACTGCTCCCTAGGGTTTTCTTGGCTGTGATCGTTTATGGAAGCAGATCGCCAGGACTTTCTTCCTAGGCACCTCTGGGTGGATTCGATGAACCAACCTTTAGGTTAGCAGTTGAGTGCAAACTGCTTGTACCACCTAGGGACCTTCAGCACCTCTTAGACACTTAATAAAAGAAAGCTCAAAGCTGAGAAGCCAACAGGAACCATATCCTTTCTAAAATTTCTTTTGGCTTGTTTTCAGGGCAGTATTTGGTATCTCTGAATTGGGACACTGGACATTTCTATACCCCCATTGCATAGGGACTCCCGAGTTCAAAAGAAAAAAAAAATTGTCACTCCTGTTAATTTGTACTTGTGAGGCCCCTACCCACCTCATGGGCCCTCCTTTTGGATTGGGTAGAATAGAGAAAAAACAGAGACAAGAAAATGACACCCAGATCTTTGCCTTCAGGAAATTTTCTCTAGAACAGACAGACCAAATGCAATAGGGTAACATATGGGAGCAGGTCCATCAGGGAGGGTTTGATCTTGCGTTTGCATTCTCACCTTTCCCCTTTGCCATTCGCAAACCAAATAAACAAATCCATTGTCACAGAGTCGATTCTGACTCACAGTGAGCATATAGATCAGAGTAGAACTTCCCCATAGGGTTTCCAAGGAACTGCTGGTAGATTTGAACTGCTGACCTTTTGGTTAGCAGCCAAGCTCTTAACCACTGTGCCAGCAGGGCTCCTAGCCAGGCCCAAACCTCAGCGTGACGGATACTACACAATGGCAGGATACAAGGTCTCATCCCCCTGGTACAGCCTCCTGGAGAACGCTCATTAGGTGTCCTGAAAACTTCCCTAAAAAGTGGTCTACTCACACCAATTACGCTGGTTATCCCACAGAAGAAGATTTATTATAATAGACTTATTATGGTCGAGAAAGGTGCAAAGTGTTTCTATTCATTTTAATATTATTTAAATAGTGGAAGTTTCACTTAGCAAGTAATAAATGGTTGGTGGCACTGACAACCACACTCTCTCACTTTTGTTCCAAGCCTTTTTGAGACACATTTCCACTTCTGCATTAGGCCAGTCTTCCTGTTTTGCAATTTTAGTCTAATAGCTTCTGTACTGGGTGGTGGGTGGTTGGTTTTTATTTTCTTTTTCAGAGACATGGAGTATTTTTCTTCTTAACTGATTTTCCAGACTTCAGGGTTTCTTTAGGGGGCAGCTGCTTAAGGAGAGTTCTGGGTGGGCAAGTCCTTGAGATTTTGCTTAGGTGTCCCCAGACACTGTGTGCTGACTGCCTCCTGAAGGTCCTAAAAAGGCCTCTCCTGCTGCTGTATGACTAGAGGTGGTGACAGATCCTCCCAGCCCCATCACACAGCTTTCACATGAAATCTGGGATCAGAAAGGTCTCTTAGTGTTTCTTGAAGGACCTCACGTTTGGCTTTGTTTCCTCTGTTTTCTATATTTGGATTTGGACAAGTTTCCTCTGCAATTTGCTCTCTGGAAGGGTATACACTGAAAACCCAGTTCATTTTCAGATTCTGAACTGGATTGAAAAGTCCAGTTGTCTAGTTGCCTGTGGTGGGCACAGAGGGACTGGCTACCCAAAAGGATTTGAAGTGTTTTTAGGAGAATCTTCCTCTTCCAGTAGGGCAGAAGTAAAGTCTATAAGGAGTCAAACAGCCTATGGACATTTCTGGGATGGAGGGAGTAGAGTTTTGTATCTTTTTGTTGTGAGCCCCGACGGGAGTGTTTGAGATTCTCAGTTTGCTGGTGGATTTGTTCACTGAGCAAGTGTTTCTACTTCTTCCAAAAAAATCAAGGGGAATGGAACCACTCTGCAACCAACCAAACACAGATGAGAAGATGAAAATGAGAATTTCTGGAGAAATCCTTGTTTGTAGGGTTCTCTTAAACTTTGTGCTTAAGATTGTATAGCAGTATCTTCTTGAAACAAATTCCAAGTGAGAAAGTCATTGAGAGGGCATTTAGCAAGTTGTCACAGGACAAATACTGAAAAATCAGTGCTTGACCAGTACCTTAAAGGTCTGGCCCTCTGCCAGAGGCCCCACAAGCACTGCTGTAGCTTATGTTGGCAAGAAGAGTCAGATGAAACTCCTATATACTGTCTCTGGTGGAAATTACTGATACCACAGGGAGAGCAGGCCAGCCAGCCTCTTTCTAGGTCTTGGAAAATTGTTACTATTAAGCCTGGAGCTTTGATCGTTACAAGAGGTTCATGGTGCCTACAGAGCCACTCAACTCTGTCTCCAAGGCAACTACGGCCTCGTCTCTGAGCAGCTGACATTCCTGCCCCGTTTGGTTCTTGTCTCTTCCCCAGACTGTACACAGGCAACAGGTGCAGCAGGTCTCCCCACAGCTGCTGAAAGGGACCCTGGTGACATCTGCCCTCTTGGCACCAGGATTCTGCCCTTTCTGGTGTGGGGAGGCTTCTAAGGATCCATGTGACCTTAAGAATATCTACAACTCGGTAATGGTTCTTTGGCCTTTCAGGCTAAATGGTCCCTTCCTGGACTCCTCAGGGGTGCTGGAGAGAGTTATTTTCAACAACCAGTTCATTCAAGAGAAGTACTTACTGGCTTACCCATCTGTAGTCCTAAAGCAAGAGTGGTAGGTATTCGGGGCTGGGGTAGCTCCCGGGTCCTGTGTTGTAGCTAATTGCATCTGTCACCGATGACCACACAGGGAATCACTAAGACCACAGAATGAGAAGTATGAATACTTGTGTACAAACTACAGTTTTGAGCCTTAATCCTAGTTCGCACAGAAGAAAGAGCTCCACTGCCCCTTCTTCAGGAACTGTTTGTGCAGATGGCTTAGCTGGACTTCTCAACAGTTCTAAATTGCAGGTGGGCACTTTACATGCAAATGGTTCTGATGACCTATGTGGCTGGGTACATCACTGACTGCCCCCTAGGAGCCAGAGACACAGCAGGCTGCCCCTCAGAGAAGGCCCAGTGCTTGGCACCATCAAAGCAGGGTGGGAAAAATTCTTAGTCCAGGAAGAAGCACCGCTGTTGCTGGTTACTTGCTTACCCAGTAGGAACTGGATGAACCTTAGACCAGATTATGTCTCTACACTTTTCTGTAATAAATACAATTGCACATCCCTGAAGGTGGTCTGAAGCCCTACACTCCTCAGTTGGCCTGTCTTCACCTGTACTTGCCCTGACATTTCTTTAGAGGTAGGATGGGTTATACTCTTTTTATCCCCTCCCCAAATCATGACACATTAAATGAAGAAATTTCCTCTCCAGAACCCTGTAATGCCTACTCCCCCGGCCCCAGCCATCCTCACTTTAGGTTTTACCCCTGACAGGGGTTTTTCAGAGGGAGAAGTCAGAAAGCTCCACAGAACAGGGGAAATCTGATAGTCCCACAGCCCATAACACATGCAAAGTTACTGAGGCAGAAGAGTGTAAATGATGTATTGGCCAAGACTCGCTTGAACTGAGTTGCCATATTACCTCTTCACTTGTTCGCAAAGCAGCCTTGACTTGTCTCGCTGAGAATTCGATGGACACAGATCCTGATGAGCAAGGAGCTTCAATCAAATGCACTCTTTTCACATTTTGTGGAAATAAACCTCCACATTTCGAGAAGAGTCATGGTTTGTCATTTCAGCCCATGCCCAGCCACCCCCTCTACTCTACTTTCGGCAAGGGGGTGGGGGACGCAGTGGTGGAGGGAGCCCCACCATGACCCTGCAATATGTTCCTATGCTTTGTCTCTTGAACTCACATAGGAATGAGCTGGGGAAGGTGATAAAAAGCTGGCCTGGCCAGCCCTGACTTAGTGGTTGAATCAAGGTAAAGATGCTGCAAGGCTGTCAGTACTCTGGAACTCCACAGCTGAGAGTTAACCCTTCTGTGCCATTTTTTCTGGGAATGGATTTAGGGCAGAGGTGAAAAAGGCCACAAGGAAGAAGGAACTTGGCCCACTGGGAGCATGTGCTGAGCAGGAAAAGTACCTGAAAGAAAGTCTTGGAAGCTCCAAGTCCATTCTCTCAGAAGTCTCCTTCCCAGCAGGGAAGTTGAGAAGGCTCTCATATACTTAGTAATTAACCCTGCGACCAAATGGAAGATATTGGAGATTTTATGGAAAGGTTTTAGATTCTCCTCACCATAAACTAGCTACTTAATGCTTCTTGAAGTCTAACTTTGGGCACAGGAAGGCACTAGGGGAAGACACTTAGAGGATTGTGTGCCTTTAACCCTCTACCTCAGCTTCTCTGAAAAGGATCTCTCTACGAACCCACATGGCAGAGGCAGGAACAAACACCAATGCCTAAACATCTACAAAGAAAGGTGCAGGCCACAAGGAAGTAGTAGGGGATTACTGGCTTTTGCTGATTGTTGAAACTCAGCGCTACGTGTCTATGTCCCTTGTTGGAATATGTGGTAAAGCAAAGGATGGTTTTTTCTAAAATGAAATAAAATGTTAGGTTATTAAAAAGAAAACATTAGTGCTTGAGTCAAAGATAGTTATGATTCCAGGATGATTGTGTCTCCCAAATGGCAATAGTGAGGTGGGCCAGAGACTTTTCTCAAGGACCGAAGAGAAAAGCATCAGGGAGATAAGCACTGGGAGGTTATCTCACAATCGAGTACAGTGAAGAGCCTGGTGCGGATGGATCACAAATGTCTCTTCCTATTCAGATTCCAGTGCTCAGTACCCGGTACAGAATGTGGCCAAAACTCACCAATCAATCAATTATCTAAGCAAAAGAGGGCAGGTGTAAGTGGACAGGGAAAACCCTGTGATTCCTCTCTTGACATAAATCTAAAAATTGTTGATATATGCTTACCTTGCAAACAGATAGGTAGGTAGGTGGATCAATGGATGGGTGAATGGATGGATGGACAGGTATGAATTTCCCGTGTGTGTCTCTCTCTCTACCTCTGTCTATGTCTGTCCTCCTGCCCTTTGTCTCTATATCTCTGTCTATATCTGTCATTGTCTCCTCATAATCATACCTCTACTTACATAAGTAACATCTTTCATCTCATTTTAGAGGATCTTGCCTATAAATTGTACTACTAGTCACACAGCAAAAAGAAAAAAAAAGAGAAATCTGTGAAAACCAGGATAGGGGAATCAAACACTTCTGACTTGGAGCAGGGAGAAGATGCATGGAGCTGAGGTCTCCAGGGGAGGGCAGGGTTGTGTTTCACTTGCAGACGTGAGCCTGCAAAAAGGAAAGAGAGTGTGGGAAGAGTGCCCAGACATTGTGCCCTGGTGGATTTGGAGGGAGGGCTATTTCTCCAGATCCCTCTCTGTGTGTCCTTCGATCTTTGTTCTCTAGGTCCCAGTTGTCGGTATGAAAAGGATTAGAGAATTTCCAGAGTCTTTTCATCAATCTCTTTTCATTGGTCTTTCTGCCTTTTCAAAAACACAACCAGGGATACAAGCTGGTAGTTTCATTACAAATGAAATTGTGAATAATTCTATTGAAACTTGCTACAATAGTTGAACTTTCTGTAAATGCCTGAGTTACATTTTTGGTCCCCCATCAAAGTCAGGTGTGCCCAAGTCAGAATTAACCTTGAACTCTCTCATTCTGGGTGGATTCTATCTGATCCATACCTGCAGTAAGAATTTTAGAGCCAGAATTGATTGCTCCACTATTGCTCCTATTTTTCAGAACAAGAAAGGCTAGCCTGAGCTCTGTGGAGTCCCGGGCCACGCAGAAGGCACCTTCATTTTCCCATGGATGTCCAGCTTCCTGGTCAGCCACCTCTGGCCCACTCAAACCACAGTACAGAAAGAACCCTTCTGTGCTGCTCAGTCAGAACTACAGCGAGCAGAGCAGCGTCGCCCCCGTGTGGCCACAGGGCTGAGGGAGACTCTGAGCTCTCATTAAAAAAAAAAAAAAATTAATTTTTAATTTTTAATTATTGTCCCTCAATTTGGATATCCTCAGGGTCTCCCTCTGCTCCCAGCAACTGCACAGGTTTGTGCGCATAAGGGGTGCCCTGGTCACACGGGTCAGGCTCAGGTCCAGTTCAGCTTTCCAAAATCCACATTGATATTGACATTTCTTTCCACCACTGGGTGACTCCGGACTGTGGCCCCAGTGCAGAGCGAGGCCTCCAGGCCAGAACAGGTGAGATCAGGTTTGGGGTTGGTCTATCCCAAAACTTTGGTACCCCAGACCTAGTCCCTTAGCCTCCCGGGATGGAACCTTGGACTCCTGGACCCTGTCGCTTGCTTCTGCTGCTGCTTTTGGGAGTGGAGGCTGCTCAACCCGGGAATCAGCCCTGTGAGTCTCCGACCCTGGGGTCCAGAAAGGGGTGAGTAGGGGAAAGGGAGAGGAAGGAACCAGGGAGGAGAGAGAACTGGCAAGGGTTAGAAGTTCTTTGTGTAGGCATGTTTAGGTGCAGGGCCTTCAGAATCGGCAGCAACTGGTTTGGGGTTACTTTGTTTGCTGGCTTGCTTGCTTGCTTGGGGAAAGAACTAAGGAGATATGTTAAGACACTCAGCCCTGAGTATTCCAGGGTCCCTATCCCTGCGGTACAACCTCACCGCTGTGTCTGAGTCCAGCCCTGGGCAGCCTGCAGTTACCGCCCTCGGCTACCTGGATGGACAACTGTTCGTTGCCTATGGCAGCAAGAGCCTCAGAGCCAGGCTCAGGGGCCCTCAGCCCAACCGGGCCCTCAGCCCTAGGGGGGGTCACTGTCTGGCTGCCGGCAACCAAGGAGACCCCGTTCCTGGAAGTTTGCTCGCGGGAAGTAGCTTGGGGTCTGAAGACCATTATGGGCTACAATGAGCTCAGTGATGAGTTTGGCCAGGGTGTCCGACCCTCATTCCCCTGGATCCCAAGGGTGGGCCCTTCCCCTGGCCCCAATTTCCCATTTCTTCCTTTCAGCCTCCTGGGCTCCAGGGGCCACCCCGCACCCTCTCCACTCTCTGAGACCCTAGGGCCCAGGCATCCTGCTTCTTTCTATCTCCTCCTGCGACCAAGCCTCCGGAACTCAGTCTAGGCCACCTCAGGTTTCGCTCCCTGCCACCCCCAACCCTGCGCTTATGGCCCCTGCAGCTTGGTCCCAAATCTCATGTCTTCCCTGACGACTAACCTAAGGGCGTGGGGGTCATGGGCCAGGGGAAGCATCCGCAGCTCCCCATACCCTCCAGCTGAACCATGGCTGCGAGCCGGGCAACAGTGGTAGGTTCTGGCGCTATGGCTAAGACCGGGAGGACTTCACCGCTTATGATTCGGCGACCTGGCTCTGGGGCGTGATGCTCCCCGAGCCGAGAGGCAGCGGAGGCAGCTAGTGGTCGGGCGCCCCCTGTCTGCAGTGCGCGGGTGGCTGGACTGCTAGTGCGGCGCGGCTCTGCGGGCCCTGCTCGCTGTGGGACTTGGGGGCCAGGCACCAGTCAGTAAGGAACCCCCAAGCACACACACAAACATCATTCCCAAATCACACAGTGAGAAAGACTCCCACGCCCAACACTGCCAGTCCCAGATTCGTATCTCAACGTGTTCAGGTCTTGATTTCAGTTGACAGTATGATAGGTTAGAAAGCATTACTTGTTATAAACCAAATCAAACCCGTTGCCATGGAGTCGATTCCGACTCACAGTGACCCTAGAGGGCAGAGTAGAACTGCCCCACAGAGTTTCCAAGGAGCACTTGCTGGAGTCGAACTGCCAAGCTTTTGGTCAGCACCCATAGCTCTTAACCGTAGGGCCTCCAGGGTTTCCGTTGCATGATATAAAATCAAAAACACCAAACCCACTATAGTCGAGTCAATTCGGACTCATAGCGACCCTATCTATTACATGATATAAAACATGATATATAGAGGGGGGAAAATAGAATGAGGAAGGAGGTGTAGGGGAAGGGGTGGTAATTTGAAGTAAGACGATCAGGTAGGTGATATTTCAGCAATGTCTTGAAGAAGGTGAGGGGCTGGGCCATGCAGTTAACTCAGGGAAGAGCTTCCAGGGATCACCCTTTTTGAATACCCGAGGCTCCCCAAGAGGACAAGCATTGACCCTGCAGCGGGAATGGAGGCAGGTGGACCAACGCAAAGAAGCCCTGGTGGCGCAGTGATTAAAGCAGTTGACTGCTAACTGAAAGGTGGGAGATTCAAAGCCACCAGCTGCTCACCAGGAGAAAGGTGTGGCAGTCTGCTTCATAAAGACTCACAGCCTTTGAAACTCTATGGGGTCATTATGAGTCAGAATTGACTCCAGGGCAGTGGGTTTGGTTGGTTTGATTTTGGATGACTTCCAGCAGGAAGTTGTGGGGACCTGGATTTCTGTGTTCTGTGACCACATTACTGCCCGTGGTTGATTAAAAACCCTAGGATTGAAAGATGAGGAAGGCTCTGATGTGTGATGGAGGCTGGGAGGGAAGAAGCTGAGGTGGGGTCCCACCCCCACCCTGTCTCTGTGTTCTTTCTTGGATCTGGTAGTCCCCAGTGTCCTGGTGACCCAGCAGAAGGGCCCTGAGAGCAATCACAGCCTGTGACATAGAGCATTCGGTTTCTCACCTGCCAATATTACGCTGACCTGGCTGCGAGATCAGAAGGAGCTGATCCTGGATTCAGGACTCAGGGGAATCCGACCTGGGGGGAACGAGACCTACCAGCGCTGGGTAGCTGTGGGGGTCCTCCCAGGAGAGGAGCTGAGATAAATCTGCCTGGTGGAGCACCTGGACCTGAAGGGGTCCCTCAGTGTGACTTGGGGTGAGGTGCTGTCAGAGGACCAGGAATGAGTGGGGGGTGAATCTCATTCAAACCCTGCCTGTACTCTCTGCCCTTCTACTCAAGCCCCTCCCTTCTCTCCTAAATGGAGACTCTGGAAATGTTCACAGTGGCCCTCTGATCACTCACATCTCGGCCCTCACTGGGAAGTCCATCTCACTCCAACCTCCTTCATTCCTCTGGACCTTCTGCCACAGCCCCAGGCTCTGACCTCTCTCCCTTCTACCCTCCGGGGAGTAATGGCTCACTTCGCACTGATGAGCCAGCTCTAGGTAAGTCTGTGCTCTAGTTGAGGTTCAGAGAAGGAAAATATTCATGGATGAAGGGTTGGAGATGGAGAATGGGCATAGCCAGAGAAGAAGCTGAAGGGTTGAGGGAGGTGATGAAGAAAGATGTTCCTACACCATCATTTCTCTCTCACAACCTGTTGTTATAGGTTGAATTCTGTCCCCCCAAAATATGTGTTTTAAATTCTAACCTCTATACCTGTGGTTATAATCCCATTTGGGAATGGGTTGTCTCTGTTATATTAACGAGTCAGGAAACATAGGGTTTATCTTGAGTCAATGTCTTTTGAGATATAAAAGAGATTGAACAAGTGAGCAGGGCAGAAATGGGGGCAAGAGAGATGCTATGTCACATGGAGATCCCCGGTGAGCCAAGGAATAGAAACTGAAGATACAAAGATCCTCCCCCAGAACTGACAGAGAGAGAACGCCTTCCCCTAGGGCCAGCACCCTGAATTGAACTTGTAGCCTCCTAACCTGTGAGAAAATAATCGTCTGTTTGTTCGAGCCACCCTCTTGTGTTCTTTCTGTTAGAGCACCACTAGATACCTGACACAGCCCAAGGAAGCCATCTTTCCCCTATACCCAAGGACATAGGAAGAGCAGCGGGAACCGGGAGATATTTCAAGTGGAAGAAAAATACAAATATTTTCTCCCTGTTTGCCTTACTCCTCTTACATTGCTGGCCAGTGTTTGTGGTATAAGATACACTGGTTTGCTCACAAACCCAGAATATCAGATTTAGAGACTTTCTGTGAACTGGAAAGATATTTTTTGGAAAGCCTCCAAATAGCAGGGAATAATATTAAGGATATTATAATACCTGGAAACTTGAAACAAATGATTTCCAGAAGGGGTCAAAACATTCATGGAGAAAGGAGCATTGAAAGCCTTTAGGCCCCAAAACCCACTCTTCATACAAAGATTAGACAGGCGTATAAGTCAAACAGTGGTATAAGTCAAACAAAAACACTTGTGAGGAACATGCTTCTTAGTTCAGTTAAACATACAAGGCCAAACAGGCAACTCCTGTCCTAAAGTAAGATGAGAAGGCAGGACGGGACAGGAACTGGATAAAAGGACACTAGGAACCCAGGGTGGAAAGGGGGATCATGCTGTCACATTGTGGGGATTGCAACCAATGTTACCAAACAACATGTGTATAAATTTTTGAACGAGGAATTAACTTGAGCTGCAAACTTGCACCTAAAGCAGAATAAATTTTTTTAAAAAAGGCTTTAGGGACTAAATAAATTATGATATGATATTAAAGTCAGACGAATTTGTTTTCTTTTAGCTTTTACTATGAAATAATTTTAAATTTAGGGAAAAGTTGTAGGTTAGTACAAAGAAATCTCATATAATCTTTTCCCACGTTCACCAAAACTATCGTTTTTGCCACACTTGTTTGTAGATAATGATTTGAGAGAAAGTTGAAAATATTCTCCTTTTATTTCTGAATATTTCAGTGTGTGTTCCGTAAGAACGAGGACATTATCTTTCATAATCAGAGCACAATGATCAAAACCAGGAAAATTAGCATTGCATAAGTGCAAAAACGGCGTGGCATCAGAGGTCCTCTAACTTCAGAAGCGGAGAGGAGAATCACCAAGGACGATTCCTGGGGGTGGAGGTCAAACATACCTCACTCTCCAACCTTTTCACCTATTCTGACATCAGCTGTCCCTCTCACAGCACTTTACGCTTCCCTGCTAGGTTCAGTAATTCCTTGCAATGGACACACACAACTCACAGAGCATGCCCACGGTTATGGGGTTTATTAGGAAAGTAGCAGCTTACAATGCAGGATCAACTTGGAGGTAACAGGAACAACTCTGGATATAGTTCTTCTATGAGGACAACGTCTCAGCTATTGACGCTGGGCCTTCCTCTTGGCCTGGGCCCTACACTGTCAGCCTGGCCTCTGCCCCTGCTTGGGCTTGACCTCTGCTCCCCCCTTGAGGCTGGCCTTTTCCCTGCTCAGAAAAGTGTTCAAAGCTCTTTAGCCCCACAGATAGGTGTTCAGAAGCACCCCATTCTACCAGGAAGCCTCCTGTATGAAGGTACTCATGTCTCTTGCTCTGTGGGTCGGCGAGTCCAGCCTGCTGGTCCCGTGCCACTGTCGTCTCTCACCATCTCCAGTGTTAAAGCTCTGTCTCCTGGGTCTAGGAGGTTCTCAGCACAGGGACCCTGGATGCAAAGGACTTGCTCCACTCCTGGCTCTTCTTCTTGATGGTAGTGTGGTTCCCCCTCCTCTGGGATTGGCTCCCTTTAAGGGTAGCAGAGTGGCAAAACTGGCCAATCCCCTACAAGGGTTTCATGCTCCTTATTTGTATAGTTCCACCCCCGCCCCCACAAGGGTTGCAGGCACCTTATTTGCATTATAGCAGGTTGTCCAATCTCCTTGGTGGGCCACAGCACCTTATTTGCATAGTCCCATCCAGTCAATTTGTGGGAGTCACAAAACCATGGCTGGAAGTATAATATGAAGTAATTCACTGTACACCAATGAGCGTAACTGTCCTTACCCAACCTTCACAAATTGTCACAGTAATGTTCTTTATAGGCATTTCTTCCAGTCTAGATCTAATCCAGGAATACACATCATACTCAGCGGTCAGGCTCCTTTAAAACCAAATCCAAACCCATTGCTGTGGAGTCAGTTATGACTCATTAGCAACCGTATAGGACAGACTAGAACTGCCCCATAGGGTTTCAAAGAAGCAGCTGGTGGATTCAAACTGCTAACGTTTTTTCTTCTTTTTTTTTTTTGGTTAGCAGCCAGGTGCTTAACCACTCTGCCACCAGGGCTCCACCATGTAGTTGGAGGGGCTGGTAAACCCAAGATTGGCAGGTAAGCTAGCAGGCCACTGACTCACAGACTTCAGAGACTGAGGAATCCCAATAGCAGCAGGTAAGCCACTAGCTCAAATCCCAAGAACCAGAGGTCAGGTGAACAGGAGCCATACGCAGTGTACAGAATGAGCAAAAGCCTGCAAGGCTTGTCAGAGAGTCTACCTGTATTGAATGCAGGCCACACTCCCAAGGAAACTCCCTTTCAACAGATTGGCTAGGTTAAGCAAAGATTTTTGGTGTACTCTTTTGTTTCTCTATCTGCTTTTTACCTATATTTCTGCTTTAAATATTTGTCTTAACCAAAATTTATATATTTTTATAATTTAAAGGCATTATAAAAAGAAAAATATTTATAGAGTTTTGTGTTTGCTCACATGATTACTTAAAGATTCCATCACGGAGGTGATCACATTATATCAGGTCTCATCATGGAGGTGATTACATCATTAAATGACTCCAAACTACATCATAACTGCCAAACCACTGAGAATCATGCTCCAGCCAACCTGACACACAACCTTAACAGTCACAAAAACTTTTAATCTACAAGTCAAAGAACCAATGTGAGGGTTCTGCCAACTCCTTAATATGTCTATTTTAATTATGTATTTGGAAACCAGGGAAATAACCACCAAGTAGTTGTATGGACACAGAGAACCTACTGCAGGATGGAAGGACCTGAAATAGGACCCCACTTATTTCCTGTTCCCCATATGCCTCTCTTCTAATGGGGGTCCATGATGATTCTTTAATTCTCCTAGGTGTCTTGATCAAATTGAACCCTATATCTGATACCCCTAGATAGGGAAAAGGGTGAAAGATGTGTTCTAGACAGTTGTGTAGTCTAAGTAAGTTTCAACAAAGGTGTAGAGGAGTCCTTGAGCTGAATCAGCTGATGAATGAGTCCTATGTCTCTCAGGATGGCATCTTCCTTAGTATCCGGATCACACTAAGTTATTGATGGCGAGCAGCCCATGGGAGATGTAGCCTCACCACAAACACTATGATGGCTTTTAATGCAGTAGCTGAGGCCCTTGGGAAATTATGATACCTGTAGGGTCGCTATGGGTCAGAATCAACTTGATGGTCATGGGATTGGTTTCTTTTCTTTTTATTTTGATAGCAGAAGTTCAGAAAGGCACATTCTCATGGCTGTCACAGTTGATAGTATGGTTCAAGTTCTCTCTATCTTTACTATTTTCTCTGCTTATTCTATCAGTTACTGAGAGAGGGAGATTAATATTTCCGAAGGTAATTATTAATTTGTCTATTTCTGTTTTCAGTTGTGTCAGTCCAGGCTTCATCTATTTTAAGCCTGTGTTAAGTTTATGGAGCCCGGGTGGGGAAGTGATTAAGCCCTCAGCTGTTAACTGAAAGCTCAAGAGTTGGAAACAACCAGCCGCTCCATAGAAGAAAGATGTGGCAGTCTGCTTCTGTAAAGATTTACGGCCTTTGAAGCCCTGTGAGGCAGTTCTACTCTGTCCTATAGGGTAGATATGAGTCAGAACTGACTTGACAGTCATGGGTTAAGTTTATTTATAATTGTTATTTCTCATTTTATTATAGACACTTCTATTACTATAAAATGTCCCTCTTTGTGTCTAATGCAGTCCCTGGGTGGCACAAATGGTTTGTGCTCGTCTACAAACCTAAAGGTTGGCAGTTCACGTCCACCCAGTGGCACCAGAGGAGAAAGTCCTGGGGGCCTGCTTCTGTAGAGATTACAGCCTAGAAAACGCTATGGAATGCTACTCTCTAACACATGGGGTTGCCATGAGTCTGAATCAACTCAATGGCAACAGGTTTGTTTTTTTTTTTTTTTTCCGCATCTAATAACATTCCTTGTGTTACAGTCTATTTTGTCTCATATTAATGTATTCATGCTAGTTTTCTTGCGATTATTGTCCCATTGTATATATTTTTCCATGCTTTTACTTTCAACCTAGCATTGTCTTTGTATTTAAAGTACATCTCTTTTATACAGCATATAGTTAGGTCTCGTCATATTTCCCAGCCTGACAGTATCTGACTTTAGATTGGAGCTTTTAGTCCACTTACATTTAATATAATTACTGATATGCTTAGATTTAGATCTGCCATTTTTGTACTTATTTTTCTGTTCGTTTCATCTCTTGCTTAGTCTGTTTCTCCTTTGCTACTTTCTTTTAGGTTAAGCAAAGACTTTTGGTATACTATTTTGTTTCTCTATTTGATTTTTACCTATATTTCTACTTTAAATATTTGTTTTAACCAAAATTTATATATTTTAAAGACATTATAAAAAGAGAAATATTTATAAAATTTTGTATTTGCCCACATGATTAACTTTTCCAGAGCTAATCATCATTTTTCTATATATGCATATGCATCTTCCCCAGACCTCCTTGTCTTTGATCTTCCAATCTGGTTTCTTCCAAGCAACTGACCAACCAGCTAAGCTATTCTCCATTGTTCATGAGTCCGTGCATATCTTTACTTCACATCACTTTTCTCTTTACATGGTGTGGATGATTAAGTAAACCACTTGAAGTTCTGCTCATTGAAAGAATTGCCTTTCACCACTGTCCTCTGAGTCATCCCTGAGTGGGTCTGTAGTGCAGCAGTAGTATACGTTTGGCTCACACCAACATACTGAGCTGACTCTTCTGTGAACTAAGCTCCAATTTTTTCCTTTTCTGTGAACTAGTCATAGGAATTCCCAGTATCAGCTTTTTTCTTTTTTAATAAGGAAATATAGTGCTATAAATACCCCCTACATTCTGCTTTAGAAGATTTGCAAAAATTTGATATATTGTGTTTTAATTTTCCTTCATTTCAAAATATATTCTTATTTTCCTTTTATTTCTTCTTTGATCAATGGATTTCTTAGAAGTGTATGAATTCATTTCCAAAAAGACATTTGAAAACTGTCTACAGATCATACTCTTGTTAATTTCAAATTTAATTCCATTGTGATTAAATAAGGTACTTTATATGATTTGAATTATTTTAAATATATTGAGACTTGCTTTCCAGCCCAGAATAGAATCGATCTTCATAAATTCCTGTGTACTTGAAAAGAATGCGTATTCTCCTGAGATTTCAGGGATTAATTTGTTATGTTTTGGTGGTGTGTTACAATAAATGTCAGTTAGGTCAAGTTCATTGCTAGAGTTGTTCAAGTCTTGTATATCCTTAGTAGTTTTCTGTCTACTTATTCTAACAATTACTGAGATTCAGATAGTGAAATCTCCAACTATAATGGGGAGTTTACCTATGTCTTTTTGCAGTTCCATTGGTTTTTGCTTCATGTATTTTGAAATTCTGTTATTATGTGCATAACATTAAGGATTTTTATGTCCCCTTTATGAATTGACCCTATTATCATTATCAAATGATGTTCATTATCCCTGCTCGAATTCTTTGTTTTTAAACCTACTTTGCCTGATACTCATCTAGCCTCTCCATGTTAATGCATAATATTAAAAATACTAATTATTATAATATCAATAGTATTATTATTAAACCAAAATTAGTGTTAGTATTATATGTCTATGTCCAGCTTCTTACTTTTCAACTATTTGTATCTTTATATATAAAGACATTATTTAAGGCACATAGAGATCGATCTTGCTTTTTTATCCAACTTGATGATCTCCGCCTTTTGTTTGCTTAGATGATTTATAATTAATGTAATTATTGATATTATTAGATTTATGTCTATCATCATGCTATTTGCTTTTTATTCTTCCCATATGTTTTTTCTTTCCTCATTCCTCTTTATCTGCCTCTATTTATAATTTTTTATTATTGCATTTTATCTCTTTCATTGGTTTATTAACTATGACTCTTTGTTTTGTTATTTTAGTGTTTGCTTTACAGTTTATAGTACATACTTTTGGCTTTTCACAGCCACCCTTCAAGTGATATTACTCCACTTAAAGATAATGTAAGAACCTAATAATAGTGTACTTCCATCTCTTCCCTCCTGGCCTTTGTGCTCTTGTCATACATTTTACTTTTACGTATGTTACAAACCCCACACAGTATAGTTATCGTTTTTGCTTAGTCAATTATCTTTTTATATAATTTAGTTTCATTTTTGTTTTTGAGAATACACACAGCAGAACATACACCAATTCAATAATTTTTACGTGCACAATTCAGTGACACTGATTATGTTCTTCAAGTTATGCAACCGTTCTCATCTTCCTTTTTTGAACTGTTCCTCCGCCATTAACATAAACTCACTGCCCCCCAAGTTTCCTATCTAATCTTTTGAGTTGCTGATGTCAATTTGATCCCATATACATTGTTCTCAAAAAGTTACAATGCTCAAGGCAGACATTCTTTACTAGTTAAGCTATGTCTGGTTTTAAGGAGACTTCAGGGGATATTTTTGGTCTAAGTGTTAAAGGTAATCTCAGGGCAATAGTTCCAGGGGTTCATCCAGCCCTGGATTTCATGAGAATTTGAAATTTTTTTCTCCCTTTTGATTAGGATCCTTCTTTACCATCTTCAATCAAAATATTCAGAAATGGTAGCTGCCTGGCACCATCCAGTTTTTCTGGTCTCGTAGCAAAGGAGGCAGTTGTTCATGGAGGCAATAGTCTCACATCCCATTTTCTCCTATTTCTGACTCTCCTTCCTCTGTTGCTGCAGGTGTATCAACAGCAATTGTTGTACCCTGGATGGCCACTTGCAAGCTTTTAAGACCCCAGGAACTATGCACTGAACTAGGAGCTAGGACAGAAGCACTAGCTTGATACTCAACCAGTTAACTGGGATGCCCCCTGAAGCCATAACCCTACACTGTCAAACCAAGGAACTAAATCCCATGAGGTGTTTGTTTGAACATAAGCAGCCTCAGCAGCTGCTTATGTGCTTTGTTGTAAATATATCTATCACACAACTGTTTTCCAATTAAACTTTTTACAGATGTACAATTTACTGACAGCAATGTCTTAATCAGCTGTGCATCTCTATCCTTAATTAATATAATTTTTCCATCACAGTAAATTGAAACTTGGTACCCCATATGCAATAATCCCCTCCCCTTGTGCCATTCCTGAGGTTCCACCTCCTCCTTGAAACCCCTCAGGCACGGCACAGGGGCTCCTGAGCTTTCCTCTCCCCCAACCCCTCCTCCACTCCTGAGCCTGACCCCTGTGGAACCCAGGGCTGCATAGAAGGCATCTTCATTCCTCCATAGATGCCCAGCCTTCCCTGCCCCACTCAGGCCACAGCCAGACCCCTCCTAAATCTGAGAGTTGACCGGTGGTGCCCCCTCGTGGCTACAGGCTGAGGGACAATGACAAGAGTTCCCTGTTTACCATCTCAGCCTGGACCTCCCCAGGGTCCCTGGACTCTCAGCAGCAGGACAAGGCTCTGCACACAAGGAGGTGTCCCCATTCAGGGTCAGATTCAGGTGAGAAGTGTTTCCTAAGCCACACTGACATAGATGTCTTCTTGCATTGAGTGGCCGTGGACTCTGGCCTCAGTGCAGACCAAGGTCTTCAGACCCTAAGAGTTGGTTCAGAGTTCTGGAGCTGTCCCCACAAATATACCTCGTGCCTCAATACCCAGTTCCACAGTCTCCCAGGATGGGGCCTTGGACTCCTGAGTCCCTGTCACTTATTCCTGTGGCTGCTTCTGGAAATGCAGGCTCCTACTCCCGGGAATCGATCAGTGGCTCTCCAGACCTGGGATCTGCGGAAGGACCTCCTGGGGCCATTAAGTCCCCAAAGGAGAGAGACTCCTGGAGAACTGAAGAGAGGGAGGAAATTGTCAGAGAAGATGCTTTGTAACATTTCAATGTTTTGGATTCTGCTAAGGTTTGCTTTATGGCCTAATATGTGGTCTATTCTAGAGAATGTTCCATGTGCACTAGAAAAGAAAGTATACTTGACTGCTGTTGGGTGGAGTGTTCTGTATACGTCTATAAGGAGAAGTTGGTTGATTGTGGCAATTTGATCTTTCTGGATGTCCTGTCCTTCACTGAAAGTGGTGTGTTGAAGTCTCTTACTGTTATTGTGGAGCTGTCTATCTCACTTTTCAATGCTGTTAGAGTTTGTTTTATGTACCTTGCTGCCCTGTCATTGGGTGCATAAATATTTAATATGCTTATATCCTTGGTATATTGTCCCTTTAATCATTATGTAGAGTCCTTCCTTTTCCTTTGTGGTGGATAATTTAACTTTAAAGTCTACTTTGTCAGAAATTAATATTGCCACTCCTGCTCTTTTTTGTTGTTTGCTTGATATACCTTTTTTCCATCCTTTCAGTTTTTAGTTTGTTTGTGTCTCTAAGTCCAAGATGTGTCTCTTGTAGGCAGCATATAGAGAAATCATGTTTTTTAATCCATTCTACTACCCTCTGTCTCTTTATTGATGCATTTAATCCATTTACTTTCAGCGTAATTTTGGGTAGGTATTTTATTTTTATGAATTTAGTGCTGTCACTTTGATGTGTTTTCTTGTGTGTTGTCAACAGTTTCTTATTCCCACTTAATTTTTTGTGCTGAGTAGTTTATACACTGTCTTTTCCTTATATTCTTTGCTGTTGATTTTGTTTCTCCTGAGTCACTATTTTTACTTGTATTTATTTTGATGTGTAGGATAGTTTGTTTCCTTTGCAGTTACCTTAATACTTAACCCTATTTTTCTAAATTTAAACCTGTTATTTCTTTGTATTGCCTTGTTTTCTTCTCCATATGAAAGATCTATGACTACATTTCTTAGTCCCTCTTTATTGCTTTAATGTTGCCTTCTTTTACATAATAACATCGCTGTTTCCCTGCGTTGAGCATTATTTTATCTTGATTTATGTTTGTGATTTTCTGGTCTGGGTTGATATCTGATTGCTCTGTCCAGTGTTCTACTCTTGGATTGATACCTGGTATTATTGGTTTTCTAACCAAAGAACTCCCTTTAGTATTTCTTAGAGTTTTTTTTTTTTTTCAAATTCCCTAAACTTGTTTATCTGGAAATGTCCTAATTTCACCTTCATGTTTGAAAGACAGTTTTGCTGGATATATGATTCTTGGCTGGCAATTTTTTTGCTTCGATGCTTTGTATGAGTCATCCTATTGCCTTCTTGGTGCACGATTTCTGCCAAGTAGTCCGAGCTTACCCTTATTGACTCTCCTTTGTAGGTGACTTCTCATTTATCCCTGGCTGCTCTTAAAATTCTCTCTTTAACCTTTGGTTTTGCCAAGTTTGATTATAATATGTCTTGGTGACTTTCTTTTAAAATCTACCCTATGTGGAGTTCAATGAGCATCTTAGATAGATATCTTCTCATTTTTCACAATATCAGGGAAGTTTTTTGCCAACAAATCTTCAACAATTCTCTCTGTATTTTCTGTTATCCTTCCTGTTCTGGTACTCCAATCACTTGTAGGTTATTTCTTTTGATAGAGTCCCACTTGATTCTTACAGTTTCTTCAGTTTTTTAAATTCTTTTGTCTGATTTTTCTTCAAATATGTTGGTGTCAAGTGCTTTATCTTCAAGTTCACCAATTCTGCCTTCCACTTGCTCAATTCTACTCCTCTGACTTTCTATTAAGTTGTTAATCTTCCAAATTTCTGATTGCTGCCTTTCTATGGATTCTTGCAGCTTATTAAATTTTTTGTTATGTTCTCGAATTACCTTTTAAATTTCTTTAACTACTTTATCTGTGTGTTCCTTGGCTTGTTCTATGTGTTGCCTGATCTCCTTTCTAATTTTGTTTCTGATGTCTTGAAGAGTTCTGTATATTAATCTTTTAAATTCTGCATCCAGTAATTCCAGAAAGGCACCTTCATCCACAAGATTCACTGATTCTTTGTTTTGAGAGCTTCTTGAAGTGATCATGGTCTGTTTCTTTATGTGGCTTGATATTGTCTGTTGCCTCCGAGCTATCTATAAGTTATTGCATTATTTTATGTTTGCTTACTGTATCCTAGCTTCTTAATTTGTTTTGTTTTAATATGCTCAAATGGGTTGCTTGAGTGAGCTAGCTTGATTTCTTTTCACTGTTGGAGCTCTGATGACCTGTCACCAGATGGCTAGAGCTGTTATCAGTTATATCAGTCTAGGAGTCCATTCACTTTTCTTGTAAGAATTCAGTTCAGGTGTCCAGGTAGCTGCTCATCAAGTGTGTGGTACAGGCTCTGTCCTGCAGTCTCAGAGGGGCAGGGGTGATCAGCATATATACCAGTATCCGATTGCAGCAGGGGGTCATGCTCTGAAGAGCCCCCCAGTGTCTCTGAGGAAAGCACGTCCCTCCTCCCTAGAGTGTACAGGTGGATGGGTTCTGCAGATGGACCATGGTCACCCAATGTTTTTGGTTGTAAAGATCGGGAGGTACCAGTTATCTTTGGACCCCTGTTGTGGGTGGCTGGGTGACCTGAGTGGAACTACCAGTCCTTAGGCTTCTGATGTGGGTAGGTGAGGATCGTGTTTAATAGTAAAAGCGGTGTCAAACATCAAACACCCACATCTCCAGCACACAGCTCAAACAGTTGTAGTCTGCCAACAAGGGCCTATTCTCCTGAAATAGGCCCACACAGGTCCATGCAGGGGGAAAAGGTATTCAAAGCCCATGGACCATTTATGCCTGGACAGGAGCCACTTCTGTCCTGAGCTCCCCAGGTTAAGGGAGCTGGCAAATTATCTTTTCTCCCAATTGTAAAACTATTCCTTCTCCAAGGCTGGGAGGATGGCTCCAGCTGCTCAACAGGGTCTATCCCAGGCCAAGGGAAATGAAACCCACTGAAGCTGGCTTGAGGGCTGGGGGTGTGGTAAAATATACACAAGTAATTAGCATTTGCTGAGAGCGGCATTCCTGTCTGGTTCCGGAGGTGTGAGTAGGCTGTGCAGCTGGCTGCTCCTCCCTGAGGAAACTGCATCCAGATGCTACTTCCAGCCTGCCGCAGTTGCTCCCGGGAATGGTGCTTGAGGGTTCCCGGCAATTCAGGTCTGGCAACTCCTCTCTGCTTCTGAACTGACTCTCCCACCTCCTGCCACTCAGTCTGTTTTCTAACTCTGCCTTTGATGTTCTGGGCTCTGAGCTTATCATAAATATAACTGTTTCAGTTGTTTTTTTGGTCTTTGTTGTAAGAGGTTTCTCATGAAGCATCTGGCTATTCTGCCATCTTTGCCCCACCTCCTTGGAAATTGTCAATGCCAAAAGGAGGGGAGAGGAAGAATCCAGGGAGAAGAGCAGCACACAGAGGACTGGCACAGGAGACACCTGTGGAGAGGATTTTGAAGAAAATTCCTGGGCACTGGGGCATGTAAGTGAGGAACAGGTGCCTGTGCCACCATGGGTGGACTAGCTCTAGTCCCAAATTCCCCTCACAGATATGTGTGAGCTCAGCCCAAGCAGCCCACAGTCATGGCCTCAGTTGTGCCTTCATCACCTACAACAAGGAGAGTTGCTGTATTAGACCCAGTGGCCCTGGAGGACCATGAAGAAGACATGGAGACTGTACACCATCTTGGACACAAGGATCTCAGCAGTAAGACACATTCCAGGTGACCGACTACCCATCTCCCAGGATCCCAGGGCTGCCCTGTCCCTTCACCAGTTCCCACCCATGGATTCTGGGATCCTTCCTCTTTCTCCTTCGGACCCCAGCACCCAGATCTTAAGTCTAGATGCCCTCAGACCCTACTCTCTCTGCTACCCAACCCTTGAACTTAGGAACCCTATAGTCCCGACCTCAAATCTTGGTTTTGGTGGTTAACCTAGGGGTTTGGGAGTCACAGGCAGGGGATGCTCCTTAAAGCATCACACGCTGTGGCTGAGCCAAGGCTTCAAACTGGGCAGCAGCTACAGATTCTGGTGCTAGGGCTCTGGCTCCTATGGAAGGAGTTCCCTATTGACCACCCCGACATCTGGCTGACCATCCATCCTCCTGGAGCACAGCATGCAGGACAGACAGCAGGTGTGCATGACAGTCCCTGTCTACTATGTGGGTGAGGCTGGACCAGGGCAGGTTGACACCAAGGGGCCTGCTGGTTGCAGATGGGGCTCAGGGACACAGCGTAATTAGTGAGACATTGAGGATGAAACCTCTGCTGGTGCAAATGTGCACAATTACATACCAGGACTGAGTAACCCCTCCCCACCCCCAATTGAACATTGCCACATTAGCAGCAATTTAAATTCAAGACACCCTACACCCTTCCAAAAACACAGTATCCTTCCTTAAAGCTGTGGAAGCTCCTACCATCTGTGTTTGTCTTTAGGTTGTGAACACAGGTCAGAAAAGCCCTCACCTCACAGCAGGCTGCTCTAAGCCATTAGTTAAAATGCAATTCTATGGACTAGGCCTTGTTCAGCTCTCAGAAGTGAAGGAAGGGCTGTATTTTGGGGAAGATTAAGGGCTGTCAGTAGCTTTTTCATCTCCTACTGGATTTCTGGGCTGAAAACTATGAGTTAATTGATGCAAGTTTCTTCCCTGCCTCTCAGAAATCATGTCACGAGGGTGTAGAGATTCAGAAATTTCAAATCTATCTTAAAAGAAACTATTCAGGGTTTCAACTTCAATGATGTCCAACTGGACTGTTTCGGACCAACCCTCCTTCCAGAGCTACTACAAAAGCTGGCCAAGAGGGAAGAACATCCACATGAAGGCACTGGAGTTACCAGGGCAGTGAGGACTTGATGGAGCCAGATTTAGAAAGAAGAAATCCCAGATGTGTGGGCCCCATATTTGTAACATTCTTTGTTTCAAGTTGTCAAGTTCAGTGTGGTGGTTGAGAGCCTGAGAAACTGAGTAAGCCATTTGGCAGATGCCACAGGAAAGAGATAAAAACTGAAGCATAGAATGCTACACAGAAATGTAAATGAATGAACTGTCACTATGCATACACACATGGATGAATCCCAGGAAAAAAAAAAAAGTGAGCAAAAAAAGTCAGACACAGAAGACCAGATATCCATCTGAATAAATTCAAGAACACACCAAACTAACTGATGAATTAAACCAAAGCTGTTGCCGTCGAGTCGATTCTGACCCTATAGAACAGAGTAGAACTGCCCCATAGGGTTTCCAAGGAGTGGCTGGTGGATTCGAACTGCGGACATTTTGTTAAGCAGTCAAGCTTTTAAACACCCACCACCAGGGCTCCATTTTGGGCACAGGACCCAGGAACTGCTTGCTTAACAAACCCAACCGCTGAGGCTGATGTACATCCATGCTGGGAGTTCCATAATCTGAAGACTGGCAGCATCAGCACCAACCTTATTACAAATACAGAGTCTCATGCTCTCTTCCAGACCTTTTAAATATTAATGAGATTTCCAGGTGATTCCTGTGCACAGTACAGTTTAGACTCCCTGATCTGTGTGCTTTATAGACACGGTACCAGAACTCTCCAGTCTGCTTTTTGAGTGTGGTCTTATCAGATTGCTTAGCAATGGACAGTCCAGGGTTCCGTCTTTGTCCCTTTTTCTTCTGTAGTTAATCACTCCCTTGGTGAGTTCATCCATACTCGAAACTTTAAACATAAATCATATTATGTTTAATTTCCCAAATCTATTTCTCCAGCCCAGACTTTTCCCTAAAGTCTAGACTCGTATATCCAGCTGACAACTCAAAAAACTGACATTTCTAATAGGCATCTCAGATATAACATTTCTGAAACTGCATGCCTGTGATGCCCCTTCTCAAGCATACTCCTCCCAGAGTCTTCCCCATCTCTACTGACATCAGCTCCATCTTCCTATTTACACAGACCAAAAAAGTTAGTGTCCTCCCTGGTTCCCCTCTCTCATACCACAAATTTCATCCATTAGGGAATCCTGTAACATCCAGCTTTAAAATACTTGCAGAGTCCAATCACTTCCTACTACATTCATTGCTCACACACAGGCAAAGCAACCAACATCTCTAGCTGGAATGCGGCACATATTTCTCAGATTTCCTACTGCCTCACTCACTCCTGGCCTCTTGATTCTATTCTCAGCACAGAAGCCAGAGTGACCCTTTCAAAAGTAGAGTCACACCATATCTCTCCTTGGTTCAAAACTGTCTTGCAACTCCCCATCTCCCTCAGTAAAAGTCAGAACCCTTCCTACACCCTCAGGCCCTACACAATCTAGCAGCACTTCTGACTTCATCTCAATGACTCTGCTGCAGCTACACTGGCCTCCTGCCTGCTGGTGGTGGATTTATAGTGGATGTCCCACCCACCTGGAAATATTATGCCAGACATCTTCATGGCTAGTTCCTTCATGTTCTTCAAATCTTTCCTCAAAGGTCACCTTCTCAATGAAGCTCATGCCGGCCACCTGAGTTACAACAGCCACCTTCCCTCTCCCCACGTTCCCCCACTCTGAGTCATCTTCCCATAGCACTTACCACTTTCTAATTTAAACACTTGATTTATTTCTATGTTTCAATGTAGTGGGTTTCCTTAAAGGGTCTTTCTGTCCCTGGGTTTGTAATTCTCTCAAAATGATTTTTGGAACACAGTCTGCCAAATGATTATTCTCTTTATGTCTTGCAGCGATTGGTCTGCTTGCTAACTGTATAAGTGCTTGCAAGTATTGGCTGTTTTGCTATCTGCATAAACAGCTTGCAATCAACTCAACAGGACTGGCTGGTTTACATCCACCCAATAAGATAGGCTGGATTGGTAGGTGTCTTAGACTGGGTTCTCTCTATATGTACAGAGAGAGACTTATATCAAGGAAATAGCTCATGAGGGTGTAGAAGCTGTAACATCCCAAGTCCGTGGGTGAGGAGAAAGGCTTCTCCTGGTGCACGTAGCCACAGGGGATGGCAAACCCAAGATTGGCAGGCCAGACAGCAGAGTTGTTGCTCACAGGCTGTGAAGATCGTTGAATCCCAAGATCGGCAGGCTAGACTACAGGTAAGCTGCTAGCTCAAGTCCCAAGAATCAGAGGTCAGACCAACAGAAGCCAGCTTCAGGACCCAGAATTAGCCCCTGAACCCCTTCCTGAACATCCCCCCACACTCCATGCAGGCCACACTGCCAAGGAAATTTCCCCTCAACTGATTGGCTACTCACAGCAGATGCCATCATGAGGGTGATCACATATCAGCTCTCAACAGGGAAGTGCTCACAACATTACATGACTGCCAAAACACTGAGAATCATGGCCCAGACAAGGTGACACACATCACAGTAGACATACGGAAAGCCACACCTTGAAATTAACAAGCAGTTTGTCTATAAAAGTAGGCAGTCTCACAGAATTTTGTGGGGGGCCTCCTGATCAACAGGATTCTAGAGAAGAGTGTGTCCTTTGGGCCTGGGGTCCTTTAGCTGAGAATGTCCTAGACACCTCCAAAAAGGAGTTATAATATGGGTGAAGGGCTATAACACTGAGCTGATAACACTGAAGACTGAGAGGAAAAAATGGCAGAGCCAGTGGCAGAGAGGCCTAGAAGGGACCCAGGGCAGAGCCGATGGCAAAGGTGCAGTAGGTGCCCAGTGGCAGAGAGAGCAGTCAGGGCAGCAGTAGCAGAATTGGCCTAGTGAGCAGATGGGGGCTGAGCTGGTTTGCCTTTGACAGTGGCAGACTCCCTGGTTGTGCTGAGAACAGTAACTCTAGGGGGCCAAGAGGTTGCCCTCAGAGGTTTGGGCATGCACTGTACAGATTGACTTTGGTAGGCGCTGTTGAGTCGATTTTCGATTCACACTGACCTCATGTGACACAGTAGAACTGCCCCCATAAGGTTTTCTAGGCTGTAATCTTTTTTTTTTTTTTTATCTTTACAGAAGCAGATTGTCAGGTTTTTTCCCCACAGAGCCCCTGAGTGGGTGCTAACCACTAACCTTTCAGTTAGCAGCCAAGTGCTTAAAAGTTGAACCAGCAGTGCTCCTTCACTGTACAGGTGCTGCCTGTAAACAGTTTTGCATCAAGAGCTGTCATAATGCTAGCTTAAGCTTGGCACTGGCTCAGGGTTCTCCCCAAAGCTGCTGGTTGAGAGTTAGACTAATAGCACAGGGGTCCAGGCCCAGCCAAGGACAGCCACAGAGAGACAGTGCAGAGAGAGACAGAGAGAGAACAAACACAGTTATGCTGCACCTGACCTGAGCTGGTCACACTTGCTTAAAGAAATACATAGCTGGTAACACCTGATTCAAAGAATGGCCACCCAGTCACAAAAAAATGGACATGGGTAATTTGGGACGAGTAAATGGGCCCCCTTTTTAGACATAAGTGGGTTCCTCTCCTACAATGCTAAATGGGGTACTCATGGGGATGAAAGGGACCGGTTCGCTTCAAGTATGTTCCTATCGTTTTTGGTTTGCTTTGTGTAAATAATAACAGCCTTTGATTGCCAATAATTTGTAAAGTGTCTTTGTGTGTACGACCCAATCAGATTGGACAGCAGAGTCCTTAAACTAACAGTCTCATGATTGCTTAGAATTTAGAATACATTCTGAGTGTACGCAAACGAGTATGTGCACATGTGGGGCACAGGCCTCATCCATGCTCTGCTTCTCCACAGCATCCCCCTGTTCCCACTTGTGACAGAATCAGCATAGCAAAGATGCAAATTCTGGAAGGTTCTCAGATCTTCCATTTATTTCCTCTCTCAAATTTTGAGTATTCCTCACCTTTAATTAACTCGTCAACCCCACCTCTTAGCAAGAAAGTGAAAAAAATTCATACCCAGATTCTAATTTCAATAGGGAAGTGAGAAGCTGCTCAGCTCAGAGCAACACAAAATTATGATAGGGATGGAGAAGTTCTAGCCCTGCCTCTGCTGGAATAGGAATGTTGATCAGGGAAAATACACAAGTCAGTGTGGGGAGGGGGTCCTACTGAGCAGGGGTGGGCTAGTCTCCCCACATCCTCACATTATGCTGATAGGAACACAGACACATTCAGAACAAAGTTGCAGGAAGATAAGTCAGGGGTTCTTGGAGTCACAAAGTAAGAAGTGAACAAATCTTGTATCACTCAGTCCCACACAAGGCAGGAGGCTCACACTACAGAAGAAAAGAATCATTAACAAGTACATCACTGTAAATGTTGATATGCTGAACAGCTCATCACAAGCTCAAAATGTCCAAAAATGTCCAAATCCCCAAATCCCCGTAACCCAGACATTTCGCCTCTACCCCAACCCCTCCCCAACACCAGGCCCTCCAGGGTCACAACTTTAGAATCTGTGAGAGACACATCAGAGCCCTAGGCAGTGTCACCAACTGGAGAAGAACAAAAACAGGATCTGGTCAGAGCCCACAGGAGGAGAGAAACTAAAGAAAGAATTATGGGGAGGGGGAGAATGGCTAATGGGCTTCTGTCTACAATGTCCTAAGGGTCTGAATGTAGTTCCTTCTTTTTCCACCTGTGGGAAGAAAGGTCCTGTGAGAAACCAGGGAGGAGGTAGGGCCATAAGTTCTAGAAGAACCAGCTATTTCCGGAACCCAGGGAAGTTTCTAGAACTGTGATCGCAGACCCAGGGCAGGATCCAGAAACAAGAGTAAAGATGTGTGGGAACTGGGCCAGCCAGACTCCTGCAGGTCTGTCCTCAGCAGAGACCATCCCCTCTGACCTGTGACTGCTGAGAATCAGCTCTCATCACCAGAATTATCCAAGGTGAGAGGTTTGTCCTCCATGTTCACATCTGCTTTACATAATAGTAAGTGTTAGCACACAGGGCCCCAGACTGGATAGGTGTGTGTGTGCAGATGGTGGCTTCTATAGTGAGGCAGGACAGGAACAAACTCTTACCTGGTGATTGAAAGCCACCAGTGGGATAAGAAAGCTCAGACCCCAGCCCCTCCCCTACCTGAGCTCTTCTTTATCCAGATCACAACTCCAGTGACCACAGCTCCTAGGAGAACCAGGCCAGCAACAACTCCCAGGATGGAAGTGGTGGGATGAGGAAGCATCTCTAGGAAGGGAAGGAAAGGAAAGGGAAGAGAAGGGGCCCTGACTTCTAGGTCTCACCCCTGACCCTGCTGGAGGTGCCCAAAAGAGCAACCTGAGAAGAGGCTTTGCCCTTGTCCCTCCTTACCCCATCTCAGGGTGAGGGGCTTAGAGAGCCCCTTGTGCTGCACACGGCACACATATCTCTGCTCCTCTCCAGAGGGTACCACCAGGGTGGCCCACTTCTGGAAGGTCCCATCCCCGGCAGGCCTGGTCTCCACAAGCTCTGTGTCCTGGGTCTGGTCCTCTCCATCTCGCTGCCAGGTCAGTGTGATCTCCGCAGGATAGAAGCCCAGGGCCCAGCACCTCAGCGTGACCTCATGGTCAGAGATGGGGTGGTGGGTCACATAAGCCTTTGGGGCATCTGAGTGAAAGGGTCAGAAAGCTTAGGAACTTTCCATTGCCTCCATGGGCCGCTTGAGCAGGGCTCAGTGACCATTCTGAGAATGAACAGGACAACTGGGGTGGGGGGATGGAGAGCAAAACCCAAACCCCAGCTTGTATCCAGGGGTGTAGAATAATCTACTCCTTGGAAAGCTCTAGAATTTGGGTGAGTCCAGGATAACAGGTTCTAGGTCTCTGAGGGGAAGAATAGGTACTTCTGGTCCTAACCAGACAGACTCAGAAAAGCTGGAGTCAGACCTCCAAAGAGGTTGAGTGTGGGCAGAGAACAAGGCCTGAGAGAGAAAGTCCCCTGAGGCCAGTGACAGATGCAATGGGAACTGCCAATCAGTTATTTCAGCAACCGTCTCCCCCTCCATCCCCAGAGACTGGAGCCCTTAATTTTCCCTGAGACCCTTAGCAGTCCTCTGGGCAAGTCTTTCTCTGGTACAGGACCTGGAAACTCGGGTGGACTCCGCTCTCTCCCGACTCATGCAAGGTGGGTATTATGGCACTGATGCTATTTTTCTCTCCTCCTTGTGTGACACCAGCTGGGGGAACAGTCCCAGCGTGAGAGGAGATAAGGTAGGTGCCCCGTGACCCCTCTAACCTGCTCGCAGCAGCGTCTCCTTCCCTTTCTCCAGGTATCTACACAGCAACTCCACACACTCCCCTTCCAGGAAGGCTCTGACGCGCTCCGCCTCACCGGCCTCGTCCCACTCACGCCGGGTGATCTGAGCCGCGCCGTCCACCGCCGTCCAGGAGCGCAGGTCCTCGTTCAGGGCAATGTAATCGGTTCCGTCGTAGGCGATCCGAGGGCACCCGCGGAGGAAGCGCCCGTCCGACCTTACGTCGCAGGTAGACAGCGCCTGGATGGTGTGAGAACCTGACCGCCCCCGCGGTCGGCCCAGCCAACTTCGCCGTTTCGGCCTAAACTGAAAACTCCAGCGAATCCCCACGGCTCTTCCCGAGTGGAGGGGCTGGGCGGGTCCCAAGGCCTCAGTGTGAAGTTGGGACCCGGAGATTCAGGGCGACCGGTCTGCGTGGGCGAGGTGACCCGTGACCTGCGATCTTGCGTCACTCACTGGTGTCGCTGTGGTTGTAGTAGCCGCGGAAGGCCTGCAGGCCCACTCGGAGAGCCTGTGCGATGTCCTTGGCTCCGCGCGTCAGCTCTGCCCAATGCTCCGGCCCCTCCTGCTCCGCCCACGGTGTCCGCGGCTCCGACCCCGGATTCGCGGCGTCGCTGTCAAAGTGTCCGAACTGCGTGTCATCCACGTAGCCGACGGCGATGACCGATGACGCGGGGCTCCCCGACGCCGGGCCGGGACACGGTAGTGAAGAAATAGTTCAGGGAGTGGGAGCCCGGGAGCGGGGAGTGGCTGAGACCACCGACCCTCTCCCGGTGGGGCGCCCAGCTCCGGGACCGATGGGGGCGGGGAGGGGCGAGGAGGGGCTGGTAGGCGGAGAAGGGGCGGCGGGAGGAGCAGGACCAGGACACAGGGGTGGGAGAGGCTGGGGACGGGGCGGGGGAGGGGGCCCTGGGAGGGGGTGGTGGTGACGTGGCTTCCCCTAGGGTCCTGAGCTCCAACTGGGTGGTCCCCTCTCTCCTCTTCTCTCCACAGAGGCCATTTCCCTCCTGACCACACACTCACCCGCCCGGGTCTGGGTCAGGGGCAGGGTCCCGGAGAGCAACAAGAGGAGGATCTGGGAAGCCATTAGCATGATCACTGGAGTCTGGGGAGATGGAGTTCCAGTGGGCCCCTGAGGACCTGATAACCAGGATCGGAGGAGACACTGATTGGCTACTGCAGAAACCTATCAATGAAAGTGAGAACTGTTGTCCTGTCCTGTGCCCAGGCAGAAAGAACTGAAACAGGTTGTGAGGGGGAGAAGTGAAACTCTGGGGAGACCAGGAATCCCCAGCGCTTGGCTTTCTCACGTCAGACACCGCCCTAGGGGCCTGAGAGCCAAGCCCGGGTGCAAGGAGTTTGTCCTGACGCCTCTCCTCAGGTAAGGACCACTCTTTCTCAGAGGGGCTCCCTGAGTCCTACCCTGGGCTGTCAGAGGAAACCTGGGACAGAACCCCAGACTGGGGCCAGCCCTTCTTCTCCTCTTCCCTTCTTGGAATGCCTTTCGCTGAACTGGACTCTCTACCTTCCACCTCTTGTTTCCCCCCTCCCCCCACCCCGACTTCTCGAAAATAAAATTCACCCTCAAAGATTTTGATGCCACAGAGTGAGCTCACCTTACGAATGAAGGTGGAAGGACAGGGGTCTCCTCTTTAAACCTAGACGAGGCTGTGTCTGAAGACACCAGATAGATACTCCCACAGAGGCAAGTTTCCTTTTTATTAACAGCAGTGGCTAGCTCAACTCTGATAACCCCAAACCATCAGGAATTTAACCTGTAAGAGAAGGGATTTTGTCCATTCATGTATAAATGTGTCTGAAAAGCTCTGCAGTCAGGCTCACAGAGTTCTGAAGTTTGACTTTCCCAAACAATGTATCTATGACTCCTGGGTTAGTGTTTATTAAAATTATCTTCATTTCATAGCTCTGAGTTTGTCTGAGTGCCACGTCTATCTTCAGTACAAAGCAGCTCATGAAAGCACAATTTGTTACTGTATATTTTAACCAGAAGAGTGTGGGAACTTTAACCTCTTCAAAGTTGCAAGTGTTCAACAGTCAAAATGCCTTCACCAGTGCACACACATTGACTGTGTTTATGAATTATTAACATTTAAAGGATACAACACAAAGGTTGGCACTGGGAGCCCACTCAGGGTCCCTGGGGAAGAAGAGGCCTGTTGATCTATTTCCCTTAAGATTTCAACCAAGAAAACCCCATGGAGCAGTTCTACTCTGTATCACATGGGCTTTGGCATGAGTCAGTACAAGACAACAAGGGATGTCCATATTTTTTTTTAAATAATTTTTACTGTGCTTTCAGTGAAAGATTACAAAACAAGTCAGTCTCTCACATATAAACTTATATATACCTTACTACATACTCCCATTTACTCTCCCTCAGTGAGTCAGCCTGCTCCCTCCTTCAAGTCTCTCCTTTCATGGCCGTTTTCCCAGTTTCCAACCCCCTCTACCCTCCCATCTCCCCTCCAGACAGGAGATGCCAACACAGTCTCAAGCGTCCACCTGATACAAGTAGCTCACTCTTCATCAGCATCTCTCTCCAACCCATTGACCAGTCCCTTCCATGTCTGATGAGTTGTCTTTGGGAATGGTTCCTGTCCTGGGCGAACAGAAGGTTTGGGGACCATGACCACCGGGATTCGTCTAGTCTCAGTCAGACCATTAAGTCTGGTCTTTTTATGAGAATTTGGGGTCTGCCTCCCACTGATCTCCTGCTCCCTCAGGGGTTCTCTGTTGCGCTCCCTGTCAGGGCAGTCATCAGTTGTGTCCGGGCACCATCTAATTCTTCTGGTCTCAGGATGATGTAAGTATCTAGTTCAGGTGGCCCTTTCTGTCTCTTGGGCTCATAGTTATCGTGTGACCTTGGTGTTCTTCATTCTCCTTCGATCCCGGTGGGTTGAGACCAACTGATGCATCTTAGGTGGCCGCTTGTTGGCATTTAAGACCCCAGATGCCACACTTCAAAGTGGGATGCAGAATGTTTTCTTAATAGAATTTATTTTGCCAATTGACTTAGAAGTCCCCTTAAGCCATAGTCCCCAAACCCCCGCCCTTGCTCCACTAACCGCCGAAGCATTCAGTTTATCCTGGAAACTTCTTTGCTTTTTCTCCAGTCCAGTCGAGCTGACCTTCTTTGTATTGAGTATTGTCCTTCCCTTCACCTAAAGTAGTTCTTATCTACTATCTAATCAGTAAATAACCCTCTCCCACCCTCCCTCCCTCCCCCCTCTCATAACCACAAAAAATGTGTTCTTCTCAGTTTATACTATTTCTCAAGATCTTATAATAGTGGTCTTATACACTATTTGTCCTTTTGCATCTGACTAATTTCACTCAGCATAATGCCTTCCAGGTTCCTCCATGTTATGAAATATTTCACAGATTCATCACTGTTCTTTATTGATGTGTAGTATTCCATTGTGTGACTATACCATAATTTTTTTAACCATTCATCTGTTGATGGACACCGTTGTTGCTTCCACCTTTTTGCTATTGTAAACACTGCTGCAATAAACATGGGTGTGCATATATCTGTTCATGTAAAGCCTCTTGTTTTTCTAGGGTATATTCCGAGGAGTGGGATTTCTGGGTTGCATGGTGGTTCTATTTCTATCTTTTTTTCTTTTCACTTATATTTTAACTTTATTTTTGCCATGTAGAAGTTGTTAGTTTGTCAGATTATACCTGTCAGTCCTTTCCTTCATGGCTTCTCTAGATTTTATGCCTTGCTTACAAATGTCTTCTCCATTCCAATGTTATCAAAATATTCTCTTTTTTTTTTTTTTAACTTCTATTGAGCTTCAAGTGAACGTTTACAATTCAAGTCAGTCTGTCACATATAAGTTTATATACATCTTACTCCGTACTCCCACTTGCTCTCCCCCTAATGAGTCAGCCCTTCCAGTCTCTCCTTTCATGACAATTTTGCCAGCTTCCCACTCTCTCTATCCTCCCATCCTCCCTCCAGACAGGAGATGCCAACACAGTCTCAGGTGTCCACCTGATATTATTAGCTCACTCTTCATCGGCATCTCTCTCCCACCCACTGTCCAGTCCCTTTCATGTCTAATGAATTGTCTTCGGGGATCGTTCCCGTCCTGTGCCAACAGAAGGTTTGGGGACCATGGCCGCCGGGATTCCTCTAGTCTCAGTCAGACCATTAAGTATGGTCTTTTTATGAGAATTTGGGGTCTGCATCCCACTGTTCTCCTGCTCCCTCAGGGGTTCTCTGTTGTGCTCCCTGTCAGGGCAGTCATCGATTGTGGCCGGGCACCAACTAGTTCTTCTGGTCTCAGGATGATGTAGGTCTCTGGTTCATGTGGCCCTTTCTGTCTCTTGGGCTCTTAGTTATCGTGTGACCTTGGTGTTCTTCATTCTCCTTTGCTCCAGGTGGGTTGAGACCAATTGATGCATCTTAGATGGCCGCTTGTTAGCATTTAAGACCCTAGACGCCACATTTCAAAGTGGGATGCAGAATGTTTTCATAATAGAATTATTTTGCCAATTGACTTACAAGTCCCCTTAAACCATGGTCCCCAAACCCCCGCCCTTGCTCCGCTGACCTTTGAAGCATTCATTTTATCCCAGAAACTTCTTTGCTTTTGGTCCAGTCCAATTGAGCTAATCTTCCATGTATTGAGTGTTGTCTTTCCCTTCACCTAAAGCAGTTCTTATCTACTAATTAATCAATAAAAAACCCTCTCCCTCCCTCCCTCCCTCCCCCCGTCGTAACCACAAAAGTATGTGTTCTTCTCAGTTTATACTATTTCTCAAGATCTCATAATAGTGGTCTTATACAATATTTGTCCTTTTGCCTCTGACTAATTTCACTCATCATAATGCCTTCCAGGTTCATCCATGTTATGAAATGTTTCACAGATTCGTCACTGTTCTTTATCGATGCGTTGTATTCCATTGTGTGAATATACCACAATTTATTTACCCATTCATCCGTTGATGGACACCTTGGTTGCTTCCAGCTTTTTGCTATTTTAAACAGAGCTGCAATAAACATGGGTGTGCATATATCTGTTTGTGTGAAGGCTCTTGTTTCTCTAGGGTGTATTCCGAGGAGTGGGATTTCTGGGTTGTATGGTAGTTCTAACTGTTTAAGATAACGCCAGATAGATTTCCAAAGTGGTTGTACCATTTTACATTCCCACCAGCAGTGTATAAGAGTTCCAATCTCTCCGCAGCCTCTCCAACATTTATTATTTTGTGTTTTTTGGATTAATGCCAGCCTTGTTGGAGTGAGATGGAATCTCATCACAGTTTTAATTTGCATTTCTCTAATGGCTAATGATCGAGAGCATTTTCTCATATATCTGTTAGCTGCCTGAATATCTTTTTTAGTGAAGTGTGTGTTCATATCCTTTGCCCACTTCTTGATTGGGTTGTCTTTTTGTGGTTGAGTTTTGACAGAATCATGTAGATTTTAGAGATCAGTCGCTGGTCGGAGATGTCATAGCTGAAAATTCTTTCCCAGTCTGTAGGTGGTCTTTTTACTCTTTTGGTGAAGTCTTTAGATGAGCATAGGTGTTTGATTTTTAGGAGCTCCCAGTCATCTGGTTTCTCTTCGTCATTTTTGGTAATGTTTTGTATTCTGTTTCTGCCTTGTATTAAGGCTCCTAACGTTGTCCCTATTTTTTCTTCCATGATCTTTTTCGTTTTAGTCGTTAGGTCTTTGATCCACTTGGAGTTAGTTTTTGTGCATGGTGTGAGGAATGGGTCCTGTTTCATTTTTCTGCAGATGGAGATCCAGTTAGGCCAGCACCGTTTGTTAAAAAGACTATCTTTTCCCCAATTAACTGACACTGGGCCTTTGTCAAATATCAGCTGCTCATATGTGGATGGATTTATATCTGGGTTCTCAATTCTGTTCCATTGGTCTATGTGCCTGTTGTTGTACCAGTACCAGGCTGTTTTGACTTCTGTGGCTGTATAACATGTTCTAAAATCAGGTAGAGTGAGGCCTCCCACTTTCTTCTTTTTTTTCAGTAATGCTTTACTCATCCGGGCTTCTTTCCCTTCCATATGAAGTTGGTGATTTGTTTCTCCAGCACATTAAAAAATGTCATTGGAATTTGGATCGCAAGTGCCTTGCATGTATAGATGGCTTTTGGTAGAATAGACATTTTGACTATGTTAAGTCTTCCTATCCATGAGCAAGGTATGTTTTTCCACTTATGTATGTCCCTTTTAGTTTCTTGCACTAGTACTTTGTAGTTTTCTTTGTATAGGTCTTTTACATCTTTGGTAAGATTTATTCCTAAGTATTTTATTTGGGGGCTACTGTGAATGGTATTGATTTGGTGATTTCCCCTTTGATGTTCTTTTTCTTGATGTAGACGAATCCAAGTGATTTTTGTATCTTTATCTTGTAACCTGAGACTCTGCTGAACTCTTCTATTAGCTTCAGTAGTTTTCTGGAGGATTCCTTAGGGTTTTCTGTGTATAAGACCGTGTCATCTGCAAATACAGATAATTTTACTTCTTCCTTGCCAATCCGGATGCGCTTTATTTCTTTGTCTAGCCTAATTGCTCTGGCTAGGACCTCCAGCACAATGTTGAATAAGAGCAGTGATAAAGGGCATCCTTGTCTGGTTCCCATTCTCAAGGGAAATGCTTTCAGGCTCTCTCCATTTAGAATGATGTTGGCTGTTGGCTTTGTATAGATGCCCTTTATTACGTTGAGGAATTTTCCTTCAATTCCTATTTTGCTGGGAGTTTTTATCGTGAATTGGTGTTGGACTTTGTCAAATGCCTTTTCTGCATCAATTGATAAGATCATGTGGTTTTTGTCTTTTGTTTTATTTATATGGTGGATTACATTAATGGTTTTTCTAATATTAAACCAGCCTTGCATACCTGGTATAAATCCCACTTGGTCGTGGTGGATTATTTTTTTGATATGTTGTTGAATTCTATTGGCTAGAATTTTGTTTAGGATTTTTGCATCTATGTTCATGAGGGATATAGGTCTGTAATTTTCTTTTTTTGTGGTGTCTTTACCTGGTTTTGGTATCAGGGATATGGTGGCTTCATAGAATGAGTTAGGTAGTATTCCATCCTTTTCTATGCTTTGAAATACCTTTAGTAGCAGTGGTGTTAACTCTTCTCTGAAAGTTTGGGAGAAGTCTTCAGTGAAGCCGTCCGGGCCAGGGTTTTTTTTGTTGGGAGTTTTTTGATTACCTTTTCAATCTCTTTTTTTGTTATGCGTCTATCTAGTTGTTTTACTTCTGATTGTGTTAGTTTAGGTAGGTAGTGTTTTTCTAGGAATTCATCCATTTCTTCTAGGTTTTCAAATTTGTTAGAGTACAATGTTTCGTAATAATCTGATATGATTCTTTTAATTTCAGTTTGGCCTGTTGTGATAGGGCCCATCTCGTTTCTTATTTGGGTTATTTGTTTCCTTTCCTGTATTTCTTTAGTCAGCCTGGCCAATGGTTTATCAATATTGTTAATTTTTTCAAAGAACCAGCTTTTGGCTTTGTTAATTCTTTCAGTTGTTTTTCTGTTCTCTAATTCATTTTTTTTTTTTAATTCATTTAGTTCAGCTCTAATTTTTAGTATTTGTTTTGTTCTGGTGTCTGATGGATTCTTTTGTTGCTCGCTTTCTATTTGTTCAAGTTGTAGGGACAGTTGTCTCATTTTGGCTCTTTCGTCTTTATGAATTTGTGCATTTATCGATATAAATTGACCTCTGAGCCCTGCTTTTGCTGTGTCCCAGAGGTTTTGATAGGAAGTGTTTTCATTCTCATTGCATTCTATGTATTTCTTTATTCCCTCCTTAATGTCTTCTATAACCCAGTCTTTTTTGAGCAGGGTATTGTTCAGTTTCTAAGTGTTTCATTTCTTTTCCCTGATTTTTCTGTTATTGATTTCCACTTTTATGGCCTCGTGGTCTGAGAAGATGCTTTGTAATATTTTGATATTTTGGATTCTGCAAAGGTTTTTTTTTAATATGTAATTCCATGTGCACTAGAAAAAAAAGTATACTTTGCAGCTGTTGGGTGGAGTGTTCTGTATAAGTCTATGAGGTCAAGTTGGTTGATTGTGGCAATTAGGTCTTTCGTGTCTCTGCTGAGCTTCTTACCGGAAGTCCTATCCTTCTCCAAAAGTGGTGTGTTGAAGTCTCCTACTATAATTGTGGAGGTGTCTATCTCACTTTTCAGTTCTGTTAAAGTTTGTTTTATGTATCTTGCAGCCCTGTCATTGGGTACATAAATATTTAATATGGTTATATCTTCATGGTAAATTGTCCCTTTAATCATTATGTAGTGTCCTTCTTTATCCTTTGTGGTGGATTTAAGTTTAAAGTCTATTTTGTCAGAAATTAATATTGCTACTCCTGATCTTTTTTGATTCTTGTTTGCTTGATATATTTTTTCCATCCTTTGAGTTTTAGTTTGTTTGTGTCTCTAAGTCTAAGTGTGTCTCTTGTAGGCAGCATATAGATGGATTTTGTTTCTTTATCGAGTCTGACACTCTCTGTCTCTTTATTGGTGCATTTAGTCCATTTATATTCTGGGTAATTATAGACAAGTATGTGTTTAGTGCTGTCATTTTGATGCCTTCTTGTGTGTGTTGTTGACAATTTCATTTTTCCACTTACTTTTTTGTGCTGAGACATTTTTCTCTGTAAATCGTGTGTTCCTCATTTTCATAGTAGTTGAATTTATGTTTGCTGAGTCGTTATGTATTTCTTGGTTTTTATTTTGAGTTATGGAATTGTTAGACCTCTTTGTGGTTACCTTAATATTTACCCCTATTTTTCTAAGTAAAAACCTAACTTGTATTGTCCTATATCGCCTTGTTTTCCTCTCCATATGGCAGTTCTATGCCTCCTGTATTTAGTCCCTCTTTTTCATTTTTGTGATCTTTTACATAATGACTTCAATGATTCCCTGTTTTGAGCATTTTTTTCTTTTTAAAATTAATCTTAATTTGTTTTTGTGATTTCCCTATTTGAGATGATATCAGGATGTTCTGTGATCTTGTGTTGTGTTTGTATCTGATATTATTGATTTTCTTACCAATCAATTTCCTTTAGTATTTCTTGTAGTTTTGGTTTGCTTTTTGTAAATTCTCTATGCTCGTCTTTATCTGTAAATGTTTTAACTTCACCTTCATATTTGAGAGAGAGTTTTGCTGGATATATGATCCTTGGCTGAAAGTTTTTCTCCTTCAGTGCTCTATATATGTCATCCCATTGCCTTCTTGACTGCATGGTTTCTGCTGAGTAGTCTGAACTTATTCTTATTGATTCTCCTTTGTAGTCAACCTTTCTTTTATCCCTGGCTGCTTTTAAAATTTTCTCTTTATCTTTGGCTTTGGCAAGTTTGATGATAATATGTCTTGGTGATTTTCTTTTTGGATCAATCTTATATGGGGTTCGATGAGCATCTTGGATAGATATCCTTTCGTCTTTCATGATGTCAGGGAAGTTTTCTGCCAACAGATCTTCAACTATCTCTCTGTATTTTCTGTTATCCCTCCCTATTCTGGAACTCCAATAACACCCAAGTTATTCTTCTTGACAGAGTCCCACATGATTCTTAGGGTTTCTTCATTTTTTTTTTAATTCTTTTATCTGATTTTTCTTCGACTATATTGGTGTCAATTGCCTTCTCCTCCAGCTTCCCCACTCTGCATTTGAATTGCCTGAGTCTGCTGCTCTAACTTCCTATTGAGTTGTCTAATTCTGTAATTTTACTGTTAATCTTTTGGATTTCTGAATGCTGTCTCTCTATGGATTCTTGCAGCTTATTAATTTTTCCACTATGTTCTTGAATAATTGTTTTGATTTCTTCAACTGCTTTATCAGTGTATTCCTTGGCTTTTTCTGTAGATTGCCTTATTCCATTTTTGAGGTCATCCCTGATGTCTTGAAGCATTCTGTAAATTAGTTTTTGATATTCTGCATCTGGCGATTCCACGATTGTATCTTCATTTGGGAGAGATTTTGATTCTTTAATTTGGGGAGCTGTAGAAGCAATCATGTTCTGCTTCTTTATGTGGTTTGATATCGACTGCTGTCTCTGAGTCATCTATAAGGTATTGTAATGATTTATTTTATATTTACTCACTGAGTCATCTTGTTTTCTTTCAATATACGTAGATGGGCTACTAGATTGTGCTGTCTTGATTGTTGTAGCCTTTGAATCACTTATGTCCTGTTACCAGCTGGTTTGGGCTGTTACCAGATATATAACCCTAAATGTCCATTCACTATTCTTGAGTAGAATCTGATTTTGGGTCACCAAGTGTGTGGGGTAGACTGTCACCTATTAACCTAGAGGAGTAGTGGTGATAGTTGTGTGCACCAGATTCTAGTAGCAGCAGGGAGTCACACTCCAGGGGGGGCAGGATGCTGACAGGCTTCCCCCAAGTGCCAGTGAGGTAGGTGTGTCTCTGTTCCTAAAGCACTTTGGTGGGTGGGCTCTTCAGCTGTACATTGGGCACCCAATGCATGTACCTCTACAGATTGGTAGGTGTCACTATCCTCAGATCCCTGTGGCAGGAGGCTAGGTGGTTTGGGTGGAGCTTCAGCCTTAAGATCCCTGTTGTGGGTCAGTGAGGAGTCTGTTAATAGGTAGAGATATCAGACCTGGAAAATCTGTCTTTCCAGTAATTGGCTAAAACAATTACAGTCAGATCCCTATGAGAATTGCCTTTGCATTATAATAGCCACCTTGTTGCCTGTAGGGATGAAAGCCCAAGACAGTGGATCTCATATGCTTGGCTGGAGCTGGTTCTGTATTTTTAGTCCAATTATGGAAGGATTTTTGGTCCCTAGGTTTTTTGTAGCTGTTTTTTTTTTTTTTTTTTTCTCTCAGGCCAGGAGAATGGGTTAGAAAAAGAGCAAAAAAGAAAGAAAAACCTCAGAGCACTTCACTCTCTGGCTCAGGAAATTCCAATGTCAATGAAGCCACCTGGGAAGGGGAAGGGAAGGATCAGATAAATGGGAGAGAGTAGCACTCAGGAATATAGACAAAGTTACTTCTCTTGTTTGGTGATGACTGTTTTATCTGAGATTCCCGAGGGGTGTTTAGCCTGTGTGGGTTGGCTGGGTCGAGATTGTCCCTGAGGGCCAGGCCCGCGTCCTGTGCTTGTGTTGTCTCAGAAGCCATGGTCAGTTCCTGTGCTCCTGGTCCAAAGCCCAGCGCCAAGGTTCCCCAGCTGGGATGCTGCACTCCAGGCTCCAAAATCAGTCACTGCCTCCCGGTGACTTCTCCTCCTGTCAGCCATGTCGCTGCGCTGCCTGCGTGCACTGCCTGGGTTTCCCCTGATGTCTCTTCTGGGGCCTAGGGCTGTGTCTCATGTTTGCGCCATCTCAGGATGCCATGCTCAGCTCCCCTGTGCCCAGTCCAAAGCCCGGCGCCAAGGTTTTCTGACTGGAACGGTGGCTCCAGGCTCCAAAAGCAGTCGTTGCTTCCCTGAGGTTGTTCGTTCTCAGTCTCTGTCACTCAGGTCAACTCTTTAGATCTGTGTTTGATGGTCGGAGTTCATAGATTGTCATGTATGTGATCGATTCACTTGTTCTTCCACGTCTTTGTTGCAAGAGGGATCCGAGGTAGCTTCTACCTAGTCAGCCATCTTGGCCCCGCCTCTCTGTGTATTAGTTTTTTACTGCTGCAGAACAAAATACCACAAACTTAGTGGCTTAAAACACCACCCATTATTTGTTCACAGGTCTATAGGTCAGCTCTCTAGGCATGGTGCCGATGGATTCTTCAGACCAGGGTTTCACAAACTTATTCTCTCATCTGGAGCTGGGATCCTTCTCCAAGCTCATACAGAAATGTTGGCAGAAATCAGTTTCTTGCAGTTGTAGTGCTGAGGCCCTCATTTCCTTAGTGGATATCAGCGAGAAGGTCCTCCCAATCCTAATGGCCACCAGCATTCCTTGCAATGTGGCTGCCTGCATCTTTAAGCTCACAGTCCAAAACCTCCTCACATTGACCCCCTCTCTCACTTTGAATCTCCTTGCTTAGGAAGAGCCCAGTCCTTTTAAGGGCTCACCTGATTGTATGCTCTCCCTGTCGTAAGGCTAACTGATTTCGACCTTAATTACATCTGCTAAATCTCTTCACAGCAGCACCTACATTAATGTCTCAATAACTGGAAGAAGGTGAACCCATACTTTTACAAAGATAATGTTCTATGTATGTTTGCCAATGGCATCCCCCTGCCAGGTATTTTCATGAATGCACTATAGGAAACCCTGGTTGCACAGTGGTTAAGATCTTGGCTGCTAAATAAAAGGTCAGCAGTTTGAATCCCCCAGGTGCTTCTCAGAAAGTCTATGGGGCAGTTCTACTCTGTCCTATAGGGTCGTTATGAGTCCGAATCGACTCTTTAGCAATGGCTTTGGTTTCTCATAGGAAAATACCTGGAGGGTGGGAGTGCAGTTGGCAAACAGATATATAGCAGGTTTATGAAAATATCTGAGAAGGGGTATGGAGGGCACAGTTGGAAAACAAACATAGAATGCACAGAAAAATACAGTAATCAGAGGGTGGTTATGGGAGGCCATCTTGTAACCTGCTTAGCATGGCCTGCTTTTCCTTTTGTGTTTTACTGCGTTGTAATTGGAAATGGAAGTTCAAGTAAACTGTAGTGAATGTTAAAAAAATACTATCTGTGCATGGATCACTTTTATATGGCCTTTCTCACCATGATCTTGTAACTCCCAACAAATGATTGGGTGGGACTCTCCAAATAAGGTGATTGTGGCCCACCAAAGGGGTTGAAATCTTGCTAATAATGCAAATAAGGTGCATGGTACCTTTGTGGGGGTGGGACCATGCAAATAAAGTGTATGGAACCCTATAGGGTGGATTGGTCAGTTTTGCCATCTTGCTATGCTTCAAATGGCCCATTCCAGAGGCAGAAAGAGGGAACCTTACTAAAACCAAGAAAGAAGAGCTGAGAATGGACCACATCCTTTGGACCCAGGGTACCTGCAGTGACTCCTAGACCCAGGAGACAGAGAGCTATAACATCAGAGACTGTGCAAGACAGCAAGAAGTGGTGGCAAGTGCAACAGAGAACCAGCAGCAGCAGAACCAAGAAACCAGTGGGAGATGGCATATTGGGGTTGCTGTCCCACAAAGTGAGAAATCTGAATGCCTACAGGCAGGATACTTGTGCGAGTGGGGTGCCTACAAACACTTGTTGGCAGAGCTAGCCTTACCAGCCCACAAAGCTAGAGAGCTCAGCGCCTTCGAGCCAAGGCTTACTGGTGGAGTGGGGTGCCTCTGGGCATTTTTCGGTGGAACTAAGGAGTTTTCTAACACTTGCCAGAGCGGGGCAGAGGCCTGGACAGCCCAAGAGGCCCAAGGGACCAAGGGCCAGGGAAAGGCCTGCCTGTGGGCACCACCAAGAAGCTGTTCTGACTGAAGAGCTGCATCCTAAGTCGTTCCTGATCCTGAATTGTAACCTTTTACCTGCCTAATAAACCCCCAAATCATGAGTGTTGTCTGTAAGTTCTGTGTGGCCATTGCAATGAATTGTTGAGCCCAGCAGAGAAGTAGAGAGTGCCTTGGGCGGGACGGCTAGTATCAGAATTGGTTAAAAAAGGTCGGAGAGAGGAGGTATGTCTGACTTTTGCCTCACTGGAATCAGCCTTGGGCTTTTGTTGCTGACGGTAACTCTCCTCTCTCCCCATGAAGTTAGAGGACCTCGAATGCCATGGCGCCATTTATATAGTCTACTTAGTCATGACATTAGTCTAAAATCAAATAAGGATACATTTACTATCTTATAATAAATTTAAAGCAAATAAAAATGAAAGTAGAATAATTTATTCTATTCTTTGGATACTGTGTTAGTTATCTACTGCTACATAACCAGTTACCCAGAACGTAGCAGCTAAACATAACAAACATTTATCATCTCCCACAGTTTCCAACGATCACGAATCTGGGCATGTTTTATCTGAGAGCTAGAGGCTCAAGGCCTCTCAAGCTGTCCTTTAGGTCTGCATCATCTGAAGGCTTGACTGGGGTTGGGGCAACTGCATTATGACATGGCTCATTGATATGGCTGTTGGGAGAGGCTTCAGTCCCTCTGTGGCTGGTCCCAGGAAGCCTCAGTTCTTAGCCACTGTGACCTTTCCGTGGGACTGCTTATGATATAGCAGCTGGCTTTGCTCAGAGTGAGTCATCTGACATAGAGACCAAGGTGGAAGTCACAAGGGGTTGTACCTTCTATATTTGGTCAGACACCATCACATTGGCCTTCCTCTATTTGTTAGAAGTGATTCATTAAGTTCAATCTACACTTAAGAAGAATGAATTAAGCTCTGCCTTTGGAAGGAAAGATGATCAAAAAATTTACTTACATGTTAAAACCAAAATTAAAATTAAGTATTGTTTCAGGACTTTGTAAATCAAATGCTTCTTTTATACAATTCTTGTTTTTTAAGGCTTCACACTTCTCTTTTGGAAAGTAATGATTATAAGTTTGAAACAGACAAGGGAGATATACAAATACTCATTTTTCTTGCAAATGCCTTTATTAATAATATCTTCTTAATTAAATCACAATGATGTCGAGAACATACAGTAGCTAGAGCAAATAATTCCAAGACTTAGATGCCATAATAATAATGCCCCCCCTTTGTACTTTAGGTGAAAGTTTACAGCACAAATTAGCTTCTCATTCAAGAATTTATACACAGATTGTTTTATGACATTGATTGCAAACCACAAGGTGTGTCAGCACTCTCCCGCTTCCCACCCCTGGGTTCCTGCGTCCATTGGTCCAGTTTTCCTGTACCTTCCTGCCTTCTTGTCCTGCTTTTGGGCAGAAGTTGCCCATTTGGTTTTGTATAATGGATTGAACTAAGAAGCACATTCCTCATGCGTGTTATTGTTTGTTTTCCAGGCCTGTCTAATCTTTGGCTGGAAAGTGAGCTTCAGAACTGGTTTCAGTTGTGTGTTAGCAGGGTTTCTCAGGGTCAGAGTCTCAGGGGTCCCTCCAGTCTGTGTCAGACCAGTTAGTCTGGTCTTTTTGTGTGAATTTGAATTTTACTCTACATTTTTCTCCCACTCTGTCTGAGACCCTCTACTATAATTACTGTCAGAGCAGTCGGTGGTAGCTGGGCACCATCTAGTTCTTCTGGGCTCAGACTGGTTGAAGCTGTGATTCATATAGTCCTTCAGTCCTTTGGGCAAATATTGTGTCTTTGGTTTTCTTCATTCTCCTTTTCTCCAGACAGGATGGGCCCAATAGATGTATCTTAGATGGCAGGTCACAGGTTTTTAAGACCCTAGACGCTACTCACCAAAGTAGGATGTAGAATATTTTCTTTTTGAACTAGGTTATGCCAACTGACCTAGATGTCTCCCAAGACCATGGGCCCCAGCCCTCAGCCCTGATAGCTTGATCCCTCAAAGTGTTTGGGTATGTCTAGGAAGCTTCTATGACTTTGACTTGGTCAAGTTGTGCTGACTTCCCCTCAGTTGTATGTTGTCTTTCCCTTCACCGAAGTTGACACTTGTCTGCTATCTAGTTAGTAATTTCCCCTCCCTACCCCTCCTCCCTGTTAATCATTAAAGGTTGTCTTTTTTTCTGTTTAAACCTTTTCTTGTGTTTTTATAATAGTGGTTTCATACAGTATTTGTCCTTTTATGATTGACTTATTTCACTGAGCATAATGCCCTCCAGATTCATCCATGTTGTGAGATGTTTGGTGGATTCATCATTGTACTTTATCATTGCATAGTATTCCATTGTGTGTATGTATCATAATTTATCCATTCATCTGTTGATGAGCGCTTAGGTTGTTTCCATTTTTTTGCTACTGTAAATAATGCTGCAATGAACATGGGCATGCATGTGTCTATTCATGTGACGGCTCTTATTTCTCTAGGATATATTCTAGGAGTGGGATTGTTGCAATCTGTGGTATTTCTATTTCTAGCTTCTCAAGGTCGATGGCACTAGAAAAAAAAAAAAAAAGCTTCTCAAGGAGGTGCCATATCATTTTCCATAGTGGTTGTACCATTTTACATTCCCACCAGCAGTGCATAACAGTTCCAATCTCCCCACAACCTCTTCAACATTTTTTTTTTTTAATTAGTTCCGGTATTGTCAGGGTGAGATGGTATCTCATTGTAGTTTTGATTTGCATTTCTCTATTGGCTAATGATTATGAGCATTTCCCCATGTGTCTGTTAGCTGCCTGAATGTCTTCTTTGGTGAAGTGTCTGTTTATAGCCTTTGCCTATTTTTAAATTGGATTATTTGTCTTTTTGTTGCTGAGGTGTTGAAGTATTTTGTAGATTTTAGAGATTATAGACCCTTGTCGGATATCTCAGAGCCAGAAATCCCCGTCTGTAGGTTCTCTTTTTACTCTTTTGGAGAAGTCTTTGATGAGCATAAATGTTTAAGTTTTAGGAGTTCCCAGTTAACAAGTTTATCTTCTGGTGTTTGTGCATTATTAGTTATGGTTTCTATTATATTTATGCCATGTATTAGGGCCCCTGACATTCCCCCTATTTTTTCTGCTATCTTCCATATCTTTTTATATTTTATGCTTAGGTCTTTGATCCATTCTGTGTTAGTTTTTGTTTATGGTGTGATGTATAGGTCCTGTTTCATCTGCTTTCTTTTTTTTTATTATTATTTTATTGAACTTTAGATGAAGGTTTACAAAACCAACAAGTTTCTCATCAAACAATTAATACACCTTGGTTAACAACCCCATGACACGTCAACACTCCCCCTTCTTAACCCTGGGTTCCGTATTACCAGCTTTCCTGTTCCCTTCTGCCCTCCATTCCTGGCCTCAGAGCTGGTGCACCCCTCAACTCTTGCTTTTTTCCATGGGTCTGTTCAATGTTTGCCTAAAAGGTGAACCTCAGGAGTGGCCTTATTACAGAGCTGAAAGAGTGACCAGGGGCCATACTGTCAGAGTTTCTCTAGTCTTTGTCAGGCCAGCAAGCCTGGTCTTTCCTTTTGAATTAGAATTTTGTTCGCCATTCTTCTCTAGCTCTGTCTGGGACCTTCTATTGTGATCCCTGTCAGAGCAGTCAGTGGTGGTAGCTGGGCGATATCTACTTGTACTGCACTCAGTCTGGTGGAGGCCATGGTAGATGTGGTCCATTAGTCCTCCGGACTAATCTTTCCCGTGTGTATTTAGTTTTCTTCATTCTTCCTTGTTCCTGAAGGTGTGAGACCAGTGGAATATCCTAGATGTCCACTCACAGGCTTTTAAGACCCCAGACACTACTCACCAAAGTAGAATGTAGAACATTTTCTTTATACAATCTATTATGCCAATTGAGCTAGATGTTCCCTGAGACCATGGTCCCCACAGCCGTGACCGGATACTACTCACCAGAGTAGAATATAGAACATTTTCTTATACACTTTGTTATGCCAATTGAGCTAGATATTCCCTAAGACCATGGTCCCCACAGCCCTCAGCCCAGCAACTCGTTCCCTCAGGGAGTTTGGATGCGTCTATGAGGCTTCCATGACCTTGCCTTGTACAAGTTATGCTGGCTTCCCCAGTATTGTGTACTGTCTTACCCTTCACTAAACTCTCTATTGCCTATTTAGTGTTTTTCCACCCCTACCCCTCCCCCCCATAACCATCAAAGATTGTTTCTTTTTGTGTATAAACATTTTCATGAGTTTTTATAGTAATGGCCTCATACAATATTTGTCCTTTTGTGATTGACTTATTTCACTCAGTATAATGCGCTCCATATTCATCCACGTTGTGAGATGCTTTGCAAATTCATCATTGCTATTTACAGGTACGTAGTATTCCGTCGTTTGTATGTACCACGGTTTGTTTATCCATTCGTCTGTTGATGAGCACTTTGGTTGTTTCCATCTTTTTGCTATTGTGAATAATGCTGCAGTGAACATGGGCGTGCATATGTGTATTTGTGTGATAGCGCTTTTTTCTCTAGGATATATTCCTAGGAATGGGATTGCTGAATTTTACGGTATTTCTATTTCTAACTGCTAAGGAAGCACCATATTGTTTTCCGTAGTGCTTGGACTATTCCACATTTCCACCAAGAGTGCATACACGTTCCAATCTCCTCACAACCTCTCCAACACTTGCTTTTTGTTTTTTTGATTAGTGCCAGTAATGTCAGGGTGAGGTGATATCTCAGTGTAGTTTTGATGTACATTTCTTTAATGTCTAATAATCACCAGCATTTCCTCACGTGTCTGTTAGCTGCTGGAATGACTTCTTTGGTGAAGTGTCTTTTAATATTCTTAGCCTATTTTTTAATTGGATTGTCTTTTTATTGTTGAGATGTTGCAGTATTTTGTAGATTTTAGAGATTAGACCCTTGTCGGATATGTTGTAACCAAAATTCTTTTCCTAGTCTGTAGGTTCTTCTTTTACTCTTTTGGTAAAGTTTTTTTGATGAACAGGGATGTATAATTTTTTTAGAATCTGCCAGGAATCCAGTTTATGTTCTGGTGCTAGTGCACTATTAGTTATGGTTTGTATCCTATTTATACTATATATTAGGGCCCCTAGATTGTCTCTATTTTTTCTTCCATAATCTTTATAGTTTTAGACTTGTCTATTTAGGTCTTTGATCCATTTTGAATTAGTTTTCGTGTATGGTGAGGGCTGGGTCCTCTTTAATTTCTTTACAGATGGACATTCAGTTTTGCCAGCACCAGTTTTAAAGAGATTGTCTTTTCCACATTTGATGGACTTTGAGCCTTTTTCAAAGATCTGCTGACTGTAGGAGGATGGATTTATGCCTGGGTTCTCAATTCTGTTTCATTGGTCTATGTGTCTGTCATTGTACCAACACCAGGCTGTTCTGACTACCGTGGCTGCATAATAGATTCTAACATCAGGGAGTGTGAGGCCTCCTACTTTTTTCTTCTTATTCAATAATGCTTTTTTACTTATTGGGAGCCTCTTTCCTTTCTGTATGAAGTTAGTGAGTAGTTTCTCCATCACAGTAAAGAATGCTGCTGGTATTTGGATTGAGATTGCATTTTATCTGTAGATGGCCTTGGGTTCAATTGACATTTCACAATGTTGAGTCTTCCTATCCACGAGCATGGTATATTTTTCCATTTATGTAGGTCTCTTTTGTTTTCTTGCAATACTTTTTTGTAGTTTTCTAATGTATAGGTTTTGTACATACCTGGTCAGAGCTATTCCTAAGTATTTCATTTTTTAGGGGTGATTACAAATGGTGTTGTTTTCTTGACTTCCTTTTTGAAGTTCTCTTTGTTGGTGTATAGGAATCCAACTGATTTTTGTATGTTGATCTTGTATCCTGCTATTCTGCTGAATCTTTCTATTAGTTCTAGTAGTTTTCTTGTGGAATCTTTGGGGTTCCCTATGTATAATATCATGTTATCTTTAAACAGGGATAGTTTTACTTCTTCCATTCCAATTAAAAAAAACAAAACTCTTTGCCTTCAGGTCGATTCCAACTCATAGTGACCCATAGGACACAGTAGAACTGCCCCATGGGGTTTCTAAGGAGCAGTCAGTAGATTTGAACTGCCCACCATTGGGTTAGAATCGAGCTCTTAACCACTGTGCCACTATCCAATTTGGATGCCCTTTCTTTTTCTTGCTTTATTGCACTGGCTAGAACTTCCAGTACACTGGTAAACAGGAGTGGCGATAATGGGCATCCTTGTCTTTTCCTATTCTCAGGGAGAATGCTTTCAATGTCTTTCCATTGAGAATGATGTTAGCAGCTGACTTTGTATAGATGTCAGTTATTATGTTGAGGAATTTCCCTTTTATTCCTATTTTGCTGAGAGTTTTTATCAGGAATGGGTGTTGGATTTTATCAAATGCCATTCTTTATTGATTGAGATGATCATGTGATTCTTTTCCTTCACTTTATTTATGTGATGGATTACACTGATTGATTTTCAAACATCAAACCATTCTTGCATACCTAGTTTGAATCCCACTTGGTCGTGGTGTGTTATTTAGGCACTGAATTCTTGATAGATACCCTGCCAGTATAAGGAGAATTACCATCTGTGTACTTAGATGTGTGTCTATCCTAATGGTTCCTTCTACCATTTCTGCCTAGGAGCTAAGGTGCTTGTCTTTCCCTGAACCATGTGGGATGATTTTATTTTGAAATTCAGAGAAAGGAGATTTAGGCCAAGGAGTCAGTATGAGAAAAAGCCCAAATCACAAAAACACATGACATGTTTGGAGAAAGGTGGGTGTTTAGGGACCTTCAAAATCACTACCACGCTCCAAAACCACACCAACCAACACCAGATCGGAGCTCCTACCACATATCAGGCACTTGTCTTCACAGTCTGTGTACTATACCTCCAAGCATCATCTTCAGGGCCCCAAGGGATCAGTATAGCTTGTGAAACACAGAAACATAGAGGAACTCACCCACAGCCACCAACCATTAATTACGGGAACGTGGAATCTGAACGTGCATGTTCTTTATTCTAAAGCCCAGAGCACTGGAACAGATTGTGCAAAGGTTTTTTGGACACAAATTAGGGTTTAAGAAAAGTCATTTTTAACTAAAGATTTAAATGATAGTCAACATGTGCGTAAAAATCATTAGGGCTAAAGTTGCCATAATGGAATTCATAATTTATTTTCAAAAAATGTTTCTATATGCTCAAATATCAACAGGAAATTAATGAAACTGCACGTTCAGATTCCACGTTCCCGTAATTAATGGTTGGTGGCTGTGGGTGAGTTCCTCTATGTTTCTGTGTTTCACAAGCTATACTGATCCCTTGGGGCCCTGAAGATGATGCTTGGAGGTATAGTACACAAACTGTGAAGACAAGTGCCTGATATGTGGTAGGAGCTCCGATCTGGTGTTTCATTAATAAAAGCAAAGCATATTAACACCAAAATCACAGAATCGAGAAATTAGTATTTCCAATTAATACCGAAAACAACCATCTTCACTAACTAGAGTGATGGTGTATCATTTTCTAGCCCAGATACCAATATGTAGATTTTTATTACATCCCTACATAAACTAGTGAAATTCTGGAAGTGATATAAATGTCACTTACCAGGGATTTAGTTATATGCCTTAGAGCATATATTTAGCCATAAAATGAAATACTATGTGATTTTAAAGAAAAGGTGATATAAATCTATATGCTTTTAATTGGCAAGCTACCCATATAGTAGTGTTATATGAAAAAGATGTATAATTTCTATGATATGGTTTGTATGAATATATTTTAATGTAAATACCTTAAAAAGTATATGAACACTAGAAGAATAATTACTGGCAAGTGGATTGGTTGAATTAAGTAAGAGGAAACCAAAAAACAAAAACATGTTGCTGTCCAGTCTATTCCAACTCATGGTGACCCCATGTGTTACAGAGAACAGTCTGAATGGGTTTTCTTGGCTGTAATCTTTACAGAAGCAGCTTGCCAGGCTTTTCTTCCCTGGAGCCACCAGACACAGTCTAATTTCCATTTTTATATCATGACTGAGAGTTTCTGGTGTCCACATCATAACTATTAGCAGTTTCCTCCTTGTCATTCAAGGTCCCTGTGTCCAGCCATGTATCATGCATGATGCTTGCACTCAGAGACTCACAACAATCTGGTTCCGCACATTCCCACCTGCCCTGAAGGGAAGCTGGAACACTGACACTAGAACAGCTGTGTGAATGACTGTCAGGACAGGGACTAAGAATCAAAACCCAAACAAGCCCATGAGAGGAGGAGATTATAAAATGATGCCTTGAGTGGTGCTGGACCCTGGAAAGGCTCCACTCACAGCAAAGAGAAGAGAGAACATCTTTGCCCAGGGAAAAAGGAAGCATGTCTCTGCCCATGTCTGTAGGTGAAGAAGGTGTAGTCTGAAAATCCTGAATCTCCCTCACACTTCTCCAAAGTTACCTGAGGCCATTTGCAAAGGAGGTGTGCCCTGGAGGAAAAGATTAATAAGATATTCCAGGTATGAGATACTAAAGAATGAAAACACTACCATGGCCCTAGTGTGGTCTAAGCAATAGCAGATTGACACTACTTGGGAAGACAGAACTACTATCTTACCCAGCAATCCCAATCCTGGTTACATACCCAGAAGAATGAAGGCAGTCACACAGACAGGAACCTGTACGCCAATGTCCATTGCAGCACATTTCACAATTGCCAAAAATTGGAACCAACTGAAATGCCTGTTACAAGATGAATGGATAAACAAAATGTGGTATACACACACAATGGAATACTACACAGCCATAAAGAGAAATGAAGTTCTGATGCATACCACAACATGAATGAACCTTGAAAACATCCTGCTGAGTGAAATACATCAGTCCCCAAACAATAAATACTGTGTAATCTCACTTCAACATGAAGTAAGCAAATATATAGAAACCAAAGATTATCAGTGGTTAGAAAGGATGGGAAGGAGGGGGAAGGGGAGTTTTTGCTTATGGGGCAGTGAGTTTATGTTAATGGTGATAAAATGATTTGGAAAAGGGTATTGCAAGAATAGTTACACAACTTGAAGAATGTAATGAATGTTACTGAAGTGTATAGGTAGAAATTGTTGAGTTGGTGTAAGTTTTATATATATAATCACTGCAAGAAATAATGTTCAACCCAGACATCCCCACAAAGAAGCCACTAGGGTTGGCTCAAGAAAGGCTGGATGAGTCTCTTGGGCACTAGAAATTCTCTGTCTCTGAACTGGGAGCTGCTTCCGTGGTGTGTGGAGTCTATGGGAACTCTGCCTGCTGCATTATGATACCTGCATTTTTCATATGAGCCAAATACTTCAATAAACAACAATGAACAAAACCACTTGGAAGCTTGTTAGAAAAACAATTTCAGGCCCTTTTCCACACCTCTGGAGTAAGGATCTGCATTTTAACAAGCTCCCAGGGGGTCATGGTGCCCATCACAGTCTGAGAAGCGCTGCCCTGAAGGTCTGGAAGCACAAATACGCTGCTTCACTCTCCCTGACTCCCACCTATGGGCTCCAAGTGGAGCCTGAGACCAGTGCTTTTCACACCTTAGCATATAGGTCACCAAAAAGCTTGTTAGAGCACAGAGTACTGGGCTCCACCTCTAGATAGTCTGGTTGGGCATGGGCAATGCCAAAAATGTGCATTTCTACTAATTTCCCAAATGCCATAATGCTGCAGGTCAGTGAGTCTCACTTGGAGGACAGATGGCCTGAACCAATCAAAGGAGAGGGAGTGAGTGGAGGCCTGACTCCCAGACAGACCTGGAAGTGATGCCTATGGGACACATCCATGGCTGTGCAAAACAGTTGGGCAAGATGATTTCATTGATGGTGTCAGTCAGCCTTTTCCAGGACCACAGGGCTTACTTGTTGAGTCCATGCACAAAGTGGCCTTGTGGTGTCAGGGTATATAGGTGACAACCTGACAAGGTTTGTGTCTCACCTATTGCCTTCAAGTTGATATCAACCCATAGCGACCCTATAAGACAGAGTAGAACTGTCCCCATCTGGTTTCCAAGGCTATAATCTTTATGGAAGCCCACTGCCACATCTTTCTGCCATGGAGCAGGTGGTGGGTTTGAACAACCAATTTTTTAGTTAACAGCCAAGCATTTAACCACTGCTCCACCAGGGCTATTTATGTGTCAAGAAATATGTACAGGTAGTCCCTGACTTACAGTGTAGTTCTGTTCCTAGGACTAAGTCAGTTCTGTTGTAAGTCGGATACTTCATTTTTAAAAATAATTTTCATTATTTTTGCCTTTTATTAGTAGTATTTTTATAAATCCAATTTATTTGTTTTTGGTGGTTAGAAACATTACATATACACTTACAGATATATTTTAATATCCCAGTTTTTTGGGTACCAAATATATACATCATAAAACGTTACACTGTCTATAAAAAGCAGATGACACTGGCATACGACTCCACTTATAGAAGGTCCTATATCATCTGTAGTATCCCCGGGAATAGAGATGGCATTTCTAGTCAGAAAATTAGTAAGAGTTTCTGTATGGCCACTTCATGCACTATAACTTTGTATGTAGTACATATTACTAAGAATAAGAAGAACAAACAACAAAAAAAGTTGGTCATAAGCACAATTTGTCGTAACTTGAAAACATTGAAAATTGGGGACTACCTGTATTTCAGCGACAGAGACAGACAATATATAAACTTATTTATTATAATATTAACAATAACTGCCATGGAGAAAACTATGCCAGGCTAGAAGATTGATGGTGGAGGGGATGGCAGCAGTGATATTTCAGACAGGGTGGTTGGGGAAGGTCTTTCTGAGGATTTGACCTGTGGATAGTTGAGCAGAGGCCTGCATAGGTGGGGAGGAGATATGTGAATACCTGGGGAGGGGAGGTGCCCTAGAGAGAGTCAGCAGGTACAGATTCCCTGAGACAGGATTGACCATGCCAAGAGGCCAGAGTTCATAAAGGTGAGAGAGCTAGGCTGAGAGTGGTGGGTGAGGCCAGAGTAGTCAGAGGGGCCACATCGTGAGGGGCTTATAGGAAATGAGGAGGTTGCGATTTCATTGTGCCTAGGAAGGGAAGTCCCTGTGTGATGCAATGGGTTAAGGTGTTGGGCTGCTAACCAAAAAGTTGGTAGCTCAAGTTCACCCAGAGGCATCTAGGAAGAAACATATAGTGATGTACTTCTGAAAAATCAGCAATTGAGAACCCTATGGAGTACAGTTCTACTCTGACATATAAGGGGTTGCCAAGGGGCAGAGTCAACTCAATGGCAGCAGATTACTGAAAGAGGAAGACACTGGAGTGCTATGTGAGTTTTAGTGTTGGGGACATGTTGTAATTCACATGGAAAAATATCATGTCCGTGGTGTGGGTCATGGACAGCAGGGCACGAGGGTCGACATGGAGTGGAGCTGGAAGGCCCCGCCAGTGTCCTAATGTAGAGGCCATGGTTCTAGGCTAGAAACAGTAGTGATGTGAGTACTGAGCAGATGTGGTGCTCATGTATTTTTAAGACAGTGTAAGCAGTGATTCAGGAGCACTGGTAGCATAGTGGTTAAGCACTTGGCTACTAACGGAAAGGCCAGCAGATGGAACCCACAAGCTGCTCTACAGGAGAGATATGTGGCAGTCAGCTTCCATAAACATTATAGTTTTAGAAACCATATGGGAGAGTTCTACTCTGTCTTACTCCAAGACGGCGAAGTAGTCAAATGGTTCTTGTGATCCCTCGTACAACAAAGACCCAAAAACAAGTGAAATAATTATATATATGACAAGCTAGGAGCCCTGAACATCAAAGGCAACATTAAGAAATCTCACTGAGCGGAAGCGGGAGGGAGAGGTGGTTCAGAAGCGGTGAGGAGTTGCCAGACCTTACACAGAAGAAACCGGCACCACTCAGGCACATTCTCCTGGAATGATCAGGGCAGGGTTGGCTGTAGCTTTGGGGCGCAGTTTCATCAGGGAGAGACAGTGGGCCACACAATCTACTCACAGGTCTGGAACAAGTGAAGAGCAGTGCTCTTGGCAAAAGCTCAATACTTTAGTTTATTTGACCATGCCCACAGCCCCCAAGCCTGCTTCAGTGGCTGTAGATTCCCCTGGGCCAGAGATAGGTCCTGCTGCATTTCCAGAGCCATTCTTCTGTCCTTGAAAAGTAATAAATTAACAGTTGGTGGAAAAGATACTCTGCCAGCTTCACTAAGCTGGGAAGCTCAGGACAGAAGAGGCTCCTTTCCAGGCACAAGCAGTCCATGGACTTTGAATACTTTTACAACACTATGGACTTGATTGGGCCCATTTCAGGAGATTAGGCCTTTGTTGGTAGACTGCAATGGGGTGTGTGTTTGAAAACTGACTTCAACTGTTTCAGCTGTGCAGTGGAGAGGTGGGTTTTTGACATTTGACACTGCTTTGCATATTAAACAAGGTCCTCACTTACTCACGTCAGGGGCCTGAGGTCTGGTGGCCCGACCAATGTCACCTAGGCACCCCAACAGGGGCCCAAGAATAAGTAGTGTCTCCCAGTTCTTACATCCAAAAGCATTCGGAGCCCATGGTCTGGCTGCAGAATGCACCCACCTGTGTGCTCTAGGCAACAGGAACATGCTTTCTTCACAGACACTTAGGATGGTTGTCAGCCCCCTGCTTTGTTTAGAATGTGACCCCCTGTTGCTATCAGATACCCGTGCCTACATTAATCACCCCTGCCACTCTAAGAATGTAAGACAGAGCCTGTACCACACACTTGATCACCAACTACCTGGACTCCTGAGCTGAATCCATACAAGAAAAGGGAATGGATTCCTAGGCTTATATACCTGGTAATAGCTCTAGCCATTTGGTGACAGGATGTTAGAGCTTCAAAGGCAGAAATAATTGAGCTAGCTCACTTAAGCAGCCTACTTGGACATAGTGAAACAAAACAAACCTAGAAGCTAGGTTATAGTAAACAAACATAAAATAATGCAATAACTTATAGATGGCTTGGAGACAGCAGTCAATATCAAATCACTTAAAGACGCAGACCATGATTGCTTCAACAAGCTCTCAGAACAAACAGTTAAGTAATCTTCAGGATGAAGATGTTTTCATGGAATTACCAGATGTAGAATACAAAAGATTAATATACAGAACTCTTGAAGACATCAGGAGGTGATCAGGCAAAACACAGAACAAGCCAATGAACACACAGATGAAGCAGTTAAGAAATTAAAAAGATTATTGAAGAACATAAGGAAAAATTTAATAGGCTGCAAGAATCTATAGAGAGACACCAATCAGAAATTCATAAGATGAACAAAAAAATTTTCAGAATTAGACAACTCAATAGAAAGTCAGATGAGCAGAATTAAGGAACTGAAAGGCAGAGATAATGAGTATGAAGATAAAACACTTGGCATCAATATATTTGAATAAAAGTCAAATAAAAGGATTAAAAAAAAAACTGAAGAAAGCCTAAGAATCATGTGGGACTCTGTCAAAAGAAACAAACTATGAGTGATTGGAGTACCAGAAGAGGGAGGAATAATAGAAAATACAGACAGAGTTGTTGAAAATTTGTTGGCAGAAAACTTCCCTGATACACTAAAAGATGAGAAGATATCTACCCAAGATGCTCATCGAACCCCACATAAGGTAGATCTCAAAAGAAAGTCACCAAGACATATTATAATTAAACTTGCCAAAACCAAAGATAAAGAGAGGATTTTAATAGGGGCTAGAGTGAAATGAAAAATCACCTACAAAGGAGAGTCAATAAGAATAAGTTTGGACTACTGGGCTTTTTACTGGGCAGAAACCATGCAGGTAAGAAGGCAATGGGATGACTTATATAAAGTGTTGAAGGAAAAAAATTGCCAACCAAGAATCATATATCCAGCAAAACTGTCTCTCAAATATGAAGGCAAAATTAGGACATTTCCAGATAAACAGAAGTTTAAGGAATTTGTAAAAACCAAACCCAAACTACAAGAAATGCTAAGGGGAGTTCTCTGGTTATAATATCAATAACATCAGATTTCAAGCCAAGACCAGAACACAGGACAGAGCAAGCAAATATCAATCCAGATAGGGAAATCACAAAAGTACAAGATAAAAAACACCAAAAACAGGGAAACAGTGATGTCATTACGTAAAAGATGACAACATTAAGTCAATAAAGAGGGACCAAAAAATGTAGTTATAGATCTTTCACATGCAGAGGAAGTCAAGGCGATAAAAAGAAATAAAATTTACATTTAAACATAGAAACATAAGGCTAAATATTAAGGTAACCACAATGGAGAGTCACAATCCTACACATCAAAATAAAATAAAGAAAAACATATTCATCAAAACCAAAATCAACAACAAAAGATAAGCGGAAAAGACAATATATAAAGATAAACTACTCAGCCCAAAAAATTAAGTGGAAAAAACAAACTCAACCACACGCAAACAAAGACATCAAAATGACAGCACTAAACCCATACCTACCCAACCCCAGTGCTGTCGAGTCGATTCCGACTCATAGCGACCCTATAGGACAGAGTAGAACTGCCCCGTAGAGTTTCCAAGGAGCGCCTGGCAGATTTGAACTGCCAACCCTTTGGTTAGCCACCGTAGCACTTAACCACTACGCCACCTATCTATAATTACGCTGAATGTGAATGGATTAATGCACCAATAAAGAGACAGAGAGTGGCGGAATGGTTAAAAAAACAAGATCCTCCTATATGCTGCCTACAAGAGACAAACCTTAGACTTAAAGACACAAACAAAAACTCAAAGGATGGAAGAAAAAGAAAAACATATCAAGCAAACAGCAATCAAAAAAAATCAGGAGTGGTAATATTAATTTCTCACAAAACAGACTTTAAAGTTAAATCCACCACAAAGGATAAGGAAGCACACTATGTAATGATTAAAGGGACAATATAGCAGGAGGATATAACCATATTAAATACTTATGCACCCAATGGCTGGGCTTCAAGATACATAAAAGAAACTCTAACAGCATTGAAAAGTGACATGGATAACTCCATGTTAACAATAGGAAACTTCAACATACCACTTTCAGTGAAAGAACATCCAGAAAGAAGCTCAATAAAGACACAGAAGATCTAAATGCCACCATCAACCAAATTGTCCTGGTAGACATATAGAGAACACCCCACAAAACAGCAGCCAAGTATACTTTCTTTTCCAAAGCACATGGAACATTCTCTAGAATAGGCCACATATTAGGTCATAAAGCAAGCCTTAACAGAATCCAAAACATTGAAATATTACAAAGCATCTTCTCTGACTATAAGACCATAAAAGTAGAAATCAATAACAGAAAAAGCAGGGAAAAGAAATCAAACAATTGGAAACTGAACAATACCCTGCTCAAAAATGACTGGGTTATAGAAGACATGAAGGATGGAATAAAGAAATTCCTAGAATCCAATGAAAATGAAAACACTTCCTATGAGAACCTTTGGGACATAGCTAAAGCAGTGCTTAGAGGTCAATTAATAGCAACAAATGCACACGTACAAAAAGAAAAAGGGCCAAAATCAAAGAATTATCCCTACAGCTTGAACAGATAGAAAGAGAGCAACAAAAGAAAACCTCAGGCACCAGAAGAAAGCAAATAATAAAAAATAGAGCAGAAATAATGAAACAGAGGACAGAAATCAATTGAAGGAGTTAACAAGACCAAAGGCTGGTTCTTTGAAAAAATCAACAATATTGATCAACCATTGGCCAAAGAGACAAAACAAAAACAGGAGAGGAAGCAAATAGCCCAAATAAGAAATGATATGAGTGATATTACAACAGACCCAACTGAAATGAAAAGAATTATATCAAACAACTACGAAAAATTGCACCCTAACAAATTTGAAACCCTAGAAGAAATGGATAAATTTCTAGAAAGACACTAACTTGTTAAACTTACACAAACAGAGGTAGAACAACTAAATAAATCCAAAACGAAAGAAGAGGTTCAAAAGGTAATTTATATACTCCCAACAACAACAACAACAACAACAAAGCCCTGGCCTGGACAGATTCACTCCAGAGTTCTACCAAACTTTCAGAGAAGAGTTAACATCACTATTACTATAGGTATTTCAGAGCACAGAAAAGGATGGAATATTCCTAAACTCATCCTATGAAGCCAGCATATCCCTGATACCAAAACCAAGTAAAGACACCAAAGAAAGAAATTATAGACCTATATCTTTCATGAACTCAGATGCAAAAATCCTCAACAAAATTCTAGACAATAGGATTCAACAACATATGAAAAAAAATTCGTCATTACCACATCAGATTCCTACCAGATGTGCAGGGACGGTTCAACATTAGAAAAACAATCAATGCACTCCATCGTATAAATAACACAAAAGACCAGAACCACATGATCTTATCAACTGTTGCAGAAAAGGCCTGACAAAGTCCAACACTTATTCATGATAAAAACTCTCAGTAAATTAGGAATAGGAGGGAAATTTCTCAACATAATAAATGGCATTTATTCAAAGCCAACAGCCAGCATCATCCTAAATGGGGAGAGCCTGAAAACATTCCCATTGAGAATAGGAACCAGACAGGGATGCCCTTTATCACCACTCTTATTCAACATTGTATTGGAGGTCCTAGCAAGAGCAATTAGGCTAGATAAAGAAATAAAGGGCATCCAGGTTGGCAAGGAAGAAGTTAAAGTATCTCTATTTGCAGATGACATGATCTTTTTTAGGGGGGAGAGGTTTATAATTTTTTATTGTGCTTTACGTGAAAGTTTACAAATCAAGTCAGTCTCTCACATATAAACTTATATACATACACACCTTACTACATACTCCCATTTACTCTCTCCCTAATGAGTCAGCCCGTTACCTCCTTCCAGTCTCTCCTTCGTGACCATTTCCCAAGTTTCTAGTCCCCTCTACCCTCCCATGTCCCCTCCAGACAGGAGATGCCAACATAGTCTCAAGTGACCATCTGATGCAAGTAGCTCACTCATCATCATTATCATCTCTGTCCAACCCACTGTCCAGTCCAATCCATATCTGTCAAGTTGGCTTCGGGAATGGTTCCTGTCCTGGGCAAACAGAAGGTTTGGGGACCATGACCGCTGGGATCCTTCTAGTCTTAATCAGACCATTAAATCTGGTGTTTTTATGGGAATTTGGGGTCTGCATCCCACTGTTCTCCTGCTCCCTCAGGGGTTCTCTGTTGTGTTCCCTGTCAGGGCAGTCCTCGGTTGTGCCCAGGCACCATATAGTTCTGGTCTCAGGATGATGTAGTCTCTAGTTCATGTAGCCCTTTCTGTTTCTTGGGCTCATAATTATCTTGTGACTTTGATGTTCTTCATTCTCCTTTAATCCAGGCGGGTTAAGACTCATTGATGCGTCTTAGAGGGCCACTTGCTAGTGTTTAAGACCCCAGATGCCACACTTCAAAGTGGGATGCAGAATGTTTTCTTAATAGATTTTATTTTGCCAATTGACTTAGATGTTCCCTGAAGCCATCGTCCCCAAACCCCTGCCCCTGCTCTGCTGACCTTCGAAGCATTCAGTTTATTCAGGAAATTTCTTTGCTTTTGGTTTAGTCCAGTTGTGCTGACCTCCCCTGCATTGAGTGTTGTCCTTCCCTTCAGCTAAAGCAGTTCTTATCTACTATCTAATCAGTAAATAACCCTCTCCCACCCTCCCTCCCTCCCCCATCTCATAACCACATAAGAATGTGTCCTTCTCAGTTTATACTATTTCTCAAGATCTTATAATAGTGGTCTTATACAATATTTGTCTTTTTGCATTTGTCTTTTATCACTCAGCATAATGCCTTCCAGGTTCCTCCATGTTATGAAATGTTTCACAGATTCGTCACTGTTCTTTATCGATGCGTAGTATTCCATTGTGTGAATATACCACAATTTATTTAACCATTCATCCGTTGATGGACACCTTGGTTGCTTCCAGCTTTTTGTTATTGTAAACAGTGCTGCAATGAACATGGGTGTGCCTATATCTGTTCATCTAAAGGTTCTTATTTCTCTAAGATGTATTCCAAGGAGTGGGGTTGCTGGGTCGTATGGTAGTTCTATTCTTAGCTTTTTAAGGAAACGCCAAATGGATTTCCAAAGTGGTTGTACCATTTTACATTCCCATCAGCAGTGTATAAGAATTCCAATCTCTCTGCAGCCTCTCCAACATTTATTATTTTGTGTTTTTTGGATTAATGCCAGCCTTGTTGGAGTGAGATGGAATCTCATTGTAGTTTTAATTTGCATTTCTCTAATGGCTAATGATCGAGAGCATTTCCTCATGTATCTGTTAGTTGCCTGAATATCTTCTTTAGTGAAGGGCGTATTCATATCCTTTGCCCAATTTTTAGTTGGGTTGTTTGTCTTTTTGCGGCTGAGTTTTAGCAGAATCATGTGGATTTTTGAAATCAGGTGCTGGTCGGAAATGTCATAGCTGAAAATTTTTACTCTTTCGGTGAAGTCTTTGGATGAGCATAGGTGTTTGATTTTTAGGAGCTCCCAGTTGTCTGGTTTCTCTTCGTCATTTTTAGTAATGTTTTGTATTCTGTTGTATTAGAAGCCTTGTATTAGGGCTTCTAATGTTGTCCCTATGTTTTCTTCCATGATCTTTTTTGTTTTAGACTTTATGTTTAGGTCTTTGATCCAGTTAGAGTTAGTTTTTGTGCATGGTGTGAGGGATGGGTACTGTTTCATGTTTTTGCAAATGGGTATCCAGTTAGGCCAGCACCGTTTGTTAAAAAGACTATCTTTTCCCCAATTAACTGACACTGGGCCTTTGTCAAATATCAGCTGTTCATACGCAGATGGATTTTTATCCGGGTTCTCAATTTTGTTCCATCGGTCTATGTATCTATTGTTGTACCCATATCGGGCTGTTTTGACTACTGTGGCTATATAATATGTTCTAAAATCAGGTAGAGTGAGGCCTCCCATTTTGTCCTTCTTTTTCAGTAATGCTTTACTTATCCGGGGCTTCTTTCCCTTCCATATGAAGTTGGTGATTTGTTTCTCCATCACATTAAAAAATGTTGTTGGAATTTGGATCGGAAGTGCATTGTATGTATAGATAGCTTTTGGTAGAATAGACATTTTTTCTATGTTAAGTCTTCCTATCCAGAAGCAAGGTATGTTTTTCCACTCATGTAGGTCCCTTTTGGTTTCTTGCAGCAGTACCTTGTAGTTTTCTTTGTATAGGTCTTTTACATCTTTGGTAAGATTTATTCCTAAGCATTTTATCTTCTTGGGGGCTACTGTGAATGGTATTGATTTGGTGATTTCCTCTTTGATGTTCTTTTTGTTGATGTAGAGGAATCCAACTGATTTTTGTATGTTTATCTTGTAACCTGAAACTCTGTTGAACTCTTCTATTAGTTTCAGTAGTTTTCTGGAGGATTCCTTAGGGTTTTCTGTGCCAGGAAGCATGATCTGGCTTCTCTTGGAGTCCAGAAATGATTCTGGACTATTATTCTGTTTTATTGAGACAATTCCCCCACTATCTCTGATTGGCAAACCCAGTGGAAACCAGAGAGGGTATGGCGTCACCCGTTCTGAGCAGGATAACAAAAGCAAGTAATGAGAGGTGGGCACTAGGAAAGGAATGTGCTGCAGAGTTCTCAGGAGAGAGCTAGCCTCACAGATGGTCCCTTGGCTGAGTTTGTCTTGCCCACCCTGCCACCTGTGTCACGGCTGGAGATGTTCATATCCAAGTGGACATTTTCTGATATTCCTTGATCCTTTAACAAACAAACAGTTGTTGTCCCCTTCTCCCCGTGAGTCCTGGGCCCTGCTTTCAGAGTGAACCGCTATGCTCATTTTTCTCCTTCTCTTTCTAGAATTTCTCTTCCTGAGCTAGACTTGCAGGTCCAAGCTCTCCTATTCTGGAATAGTGCAGTGGTTATGAACATAGGGTATGAGGCCAAATGCCTGGGTGCTCCACCACTATTTGTGGTGTAACTTTTGGTGGGTAACTGAACCTCTCATTCCTATTCCAGTATGTGTCAAAGAGAAGAAAGGCAGTCACCCCCCGCCCCATAGAAGTATTGTGAGAATGAAGTTTCAGTAGCTTCAGGGTAACTCTACCTTAGGCTGTGAACATGAGTGGGAAGATTTCAGGAAGTGTATCCAGCTGAAGCAAGAGCTGAAGGAGCAATGACTGCCACAGGGGATCCCTGTCTGGGCTGGTGACTTGGAATTGTTTGACACCTGTGTCTCCAGTGTTGTCCCTCAGAGTCAGTCAGATGGGCAAACTCTCATTCAATACTCTTATTCCTTCAGTGGATTATAAAACCCTTCTACAATCTGATGAGAGCCTTCTCAACACCTGCCTCCAGCTGAAGTACCTGCAATCCTATAAAATTTTGCATGCAGCTTTTAGGGAGTTTGGGGACCCTTGAAGGCCCAGGATCTATGGTGTCTGTCCACACTTTCTCTCAGAGTGAAAAAGAAATTCATGGAAACAGCATCTCTTCAAGTGTCTCCTGCCTGTCCCCTCCCCTCTCAATGTCAAGCCTGTTTCCTGCTATTGATCATAATACAGTTTTAAATGCCCACTCTGTCCCTTCAGAGTTTGGGCTCCAGCACTTACCCACCGGGAACCAACGGAAGAAAGAAAGCATTCATTTGAGAAGAGGAAAAGGAGGAGATGAAAGTGTCTTGTCTCTGTGGTTTTCACTGTGGAGTAGTGGTTAAGAGCTATGACTGCTAACTAAAAGGTTCACAGTTGGAACCCACCAGCACTCCTTGGAAGCCCTATGGGGCAGTTCTACTCTGTCCCTTACGGTCGCTATGGGTTGGAATACATGCCAAGGTTTTTAAAAGTTTTTTGGCACTTTTATTAGAAATTATAAGGGGTATTTCTTGATTCTTTAGGATATGCAATGCCCTTCTGGGTCTTAGGCTTTCTTGGTGCTTGTTTTTTAAACTCTGAGCTGTGGAAATTTTAAATATACATGAAAGTAGAGAGAAGAATACAATGAATCTCCATGCACTCTTTACTCAGCTGTCAATCTTGGTTTATCTGTATTCTCAACCATCAACCAAGCTGAATTATGTTGAAGTAAATCTGAGACAGTATATTACTATTTTTTTAATAATTTTTATTGTGCTTTAAGTGAAAGTTTACAAATCAAGTCAGTCTCTAACACAAAAACCCATATACACCTTGCTACACACTCACGATTACTTTCCCCATAATGAGACACCCTGCTCTGTCCCTCTACTCTCTCTTTTCTTGTCCATTTTGCCAGGTTCTAACCCCCTCCACCCTCTCTCTCCCCTCCAGGCAGGAGATGCCAACATAGTCTCAAGTGTCCACCTGATCCAAGAAACTCACTCCTCACCAGCATCCCTCTCCAACCCATTGTCCAGTCCGATCCATGTCTGAAGAGTTGGCTTCGGGAATTGTTCTTGTCCTGGGCCAACAGAAGGTCTAGGGGCCATGACCACCGGGGTCCTTCTAGTCTCAGTCAAACCATTAAGTCTGGTCTTATGAGTATTTAGGGTCTGCATTCCCACTGCTCTCCTGCTCCCTCAGGGGTTCTCTCTTGTGTTCCCTGTCAGGGCTATCTTCAGTTGTAGCCGGGCCCCATCTAGTTCTCATGGTCTCAGGATGGTGTAGTGTCTGGTTCATGTGGCCCTTTCTGTGAGACATTATATTATTTTACCTGTTGGTAATTTTTAAAAAAGATGCCAGCATTCAGCTTCTTTGAGAGGAAGAGCAAGAGAGACAGACAGGAGAATGATGAAACTGACAAAACATATTTTCAAATACAATTAAAATATATATTTGTGAGAACTCTGTGTATATATTTATGGAAAACCTGATGGCATAATGGTTAGGAGCTACAGATGCTAACCAAAAGGTCAGCAGTTCGAATCTAACATGTGCTCCTTGGAAACTCTATGGGGCAGTTCAACTCTGTTCTACAGGGTTGCTATGAGTCAGAATTGACTGGATGGCAACTGGTTTGGTTTTTTTTTGGTTTATATATATATTCTATATACATATACATACTAACGTTGCAAAGAACGGGAATTGCAGAACACTTAATTCTGCTCATGAGGAGGGGATACTGATTGGTTTAAAGTCAGGAAAGGTGTGTATCAGGGTTGTATTCTTTCACCATACCTATTCACTTTGTATCCTGAACAAATAATAAGAGAAGCCGGACTATATGAAGAAGAACGGGGGATCAGGATTGGAGGAAGACTCATTAACAACCTGTGTGATGCAGATGGCACAACCTTGCTTGCGAAAGTGAAGAGGACTGGAAGACTTACTAATGATGATCAAAGACCAGAGCCTTCAGTATGGATTGCACCTCAAAATAAAGAAAAAATAATTCCTCACAACTGGACCAATGAGAAAAATCATGATAAACAGAGAAAAGATTGAAGTTGTCAAGGATTTTATTTCACTTGAATCCAGAATCAACAGCCATGGAAGCAGTAGTCAAGAAATCAAAAGATGCATTGCATTGGGTAAATCTGCTGCAAAGGACCTCTTTCAAGTGTTGAAGAGCAAAGATGTTACCTTGAAGACTAAGGTGCACCTGACCCAAGCCATTGTATTTTCAATTGCATCATATGCACGTGAAAGCTGGACAGTGAATGAGGAAGACTGAATAAGAATTGATGCCTTTGAATTGTGGTGTTGGAAAAGAATATTGAATATACCATGGACTGTGAAAAGAACGAAAAAAATCTGTCTTAAAAGAAGAATAGGAGGCGGGACCAAGATGGCTGACTAGGTAGATGCTACCTCGGATCCCTCTTGCAACAAAGACTTGGAAAAACAAGTGAATCGATCACATACATGACAATCTATGAACCTGACCATCAAGCACAGCTCTAAAGAGATGACCTGAGTGACAGAGACTCAGCCAGAGCAAGCAGGCTGCACACTGGTGCCACTAACAAGAGAACGAGCAATCACGGGGAAGCAGCGACTGTTTTCAGAGCCTGGAGAGAGTGTTCCAGTCAGAAAACCTTGGCGCTGGGCTTTGGACTGGGCACAGGGGAGCTGAGCATGGCATCATGAGACAGCATAAACACAGGATGCAGCCCTAGCCCCCAGAAGTGACCTCAGGGGAAGCCCAGAGAGTGCCCGCAGGCAGCACAGCGACGCAGCTGACAGGAGGAGAAGTCACCGGAAGGCAGTGACTGGTTTTGGAGCCTGGAGTGCGGCGTCCCAGCTGGGGAACCTTGGCACTGGGCTTTGGACTGGGAACAGAGGAACTGACCACGGTTTCTGCGACAGCACAAGCGCAGGATGTGGGCCTGACCCTTGGGGGCAATCTCGACCCAGCCAGTGCACACAGGCTACACAACCCTGGGGAATCTCAGATAAAACAGTCATCACCTAGCAAGATAAGTAACTTCCTCTATATTCCTGGGTGCTACCCTCTCCTATCTACCTGATCCCTCCCCTCCCCTCCCCTTCCCAGGCGGCTTCATTAACATTGGAATTTCCTGGGCCAGAGAGTGAAGTGCTCTGCATTTTTTTTTTTTTTTTTTTTTTGTCTTTTCCTAACCCATTCTCCTGGCTTCAGAGAAGCATCCACAAAAAACCCAGGGACCAAAAATCCTTCCCTGACTTCCTGAAATTGGACTAAAAATACAGAACCAGCTCCAGCCAAGCATTTGAGATCCACTGTCTTGGGCTTTCATCCCTACGGGGAACAAGGTGGCTATTATACAGCAAAGGCAATTCTGATAGTGATCTGACTGTAATTGTTTTATCGGATTACTGGAAAGACAAGTTTCCCAGGTCTGATATCTGTACCTATTAAACAGAGCCCTCACTGACCCACAACAGGGAACTGAGGGCTGAAGCTCTACCCAAACCACCTAGCCTCCTGCCACAGTGGTCTGAAGATAGTGACACCTACCAATCTGTAGAGGTACATGCATTGGGTACCTAAGGTACAGCAGCAGAGACCATGCACGAAAGAGCTTTAGGAATACAGACACACCTACCTCACTGGCACTTGGGAGAAGCCTGTCAGCATCCTGACCCCCCTGGAGTGTGATCTCCTGCTGCTACTAGAATCTGGTGCACACAACTATCACCACTACTCCTCTAAGTGAATAGGTGACAGTCTACACCACACACTTGGTGACCCAAAATCAGATTCTACTCAAGAATAGTGAATGGACTCTTAGGCTTATATATCTGATAACAGCCCAAACCAGCTGGTAATAGGACATAAGTGATTCAAAGGCTACAACAATCAAGACAGCGTATTCTAGTAGCCCATCTAGATAAGACTCAGTGAGCAAATATAAAATAAATCATTACAGTATCTTATAGATGGCTCGGAGACAGCAGCCGATATCAAACCACATAAAGAAGCAGAACATGATTGCTTCTACAGCTCCCCAAATTAAAGAATCAAAACCTCTCCCAAATGAAGATACAATCCTGGAATTGCCAGATGCAGAATATCAAAAACTAATTTACAGAATGCTTCAAGACATCAGGGATGACCTCAAAAATGGAATAAGGCAATCTACAGAGAATGCCAAGGAACACACCGATAAAGCAGTTGAAGAAATCAAAACGATTATTCAAGAACATAGTGGAAAAATTAATAAGCTGCAAGAATCCATAGAGAGACAGCATTCAGAAATCCAAAAGATTAACAGTAAAATTACAGAATTAGACAACTCAATAGGAAGTTAGAGGAGCAGAATCGAGCAATTTGAATGCAGAGTGTGGGAGATGGAGGATAAGACAATTGACACCAATATAGTTGAGAAAAATCAGATAAAAGAACTAAAAAAAATGAAGAAACCCTAAGAATCATGTGGGACTCTGTCAAGAAGAATAACTTGCGTGTGACTGGAGTTCCAGAAGAGGGAGGGATAACAGAAAATACAGAGAGAATAGTTGAAGATCTGTTGGCAGAAAACTTCCCTGATACCATGAAAGACGAAAGGATATCTATCCAAGATGCTCATTGAACCCCATATAAGATTGACCCCAAAAGAAAATCACCAAGACATATTATCATTGAACTTACCAAAACCAAAGATAAAGAGAAAATTTTAAAAGCAGCCAGGGATAAAAGAAAGGTCGACTACAAAGGAGAAGCAATAACAATAAGTTCAGACTACTCAGCAGAAACCATGCAGTCAAGAAGGCAATGGGATGCCATATATAGAGCACTGAAGGAGAAAAACTTTCAGCCAAGGATCATATATCCAGCAAAACTCTCTGTCAAATATGAAGGTGAAATTAAAACATTTACAGATAAACACAAGCTTAGAGAATTTGCAAAAACCAAACCAAAGCTACAAGAAATACTAAAGGAAATTGGTCAGAAAATCAATAATATCAGATACCAACACAACACAAGATCACAGAACATCCTGATATTGACTCAAATAGGGAAATCACAAAAACATATTAAGATTAATTTTAAAAAGAAAAAAATGCTCAAAACAGGGAATCATTGAAGTCATTATGTAAAAGATCACAATAATCAAAAAGAGGGACTAAATACAGAAGGCATAGAACTGCCATATGGAGAGGAAAACAAGGCAATATAGGACGATACAAGTTACTTTTTTACTTAGAAAAATAGGGGAAAATATTAAGGTAACCACAAAGGGGTCTTCCAGTAAGAAGCTCAATAGAGACACGGAAGACCTAATTGCTACAATCAACCAACTTGACCTCATAGACTTATACAGAACACTCCACCCAACAGGTGCAAAGTATACTTTTTTTCTAGTGCACATGGAACATTCTCTAGAATAGATCACATATTAGGTCATAAAACAAACCTTTGCAGAATCAAAAACATGGAAGTATTACAAAGCATCTTCTCAGACCACAAGGCCATAAAAGTGGAAATCAATAAGAGAAAAATCAGGGAAAAGAAATCAAATACTTGGAAACTGAACAATACCCTCCTGAAAAAAGACTGGGTTATAGAAGACATTAAGGAGGGAATAAAGAAATTCATAGAGTGCAACGAGAATGAAAACATTTCCTATCAAAACCTCTGGGACACAGCAAAAGCAGTGCTCAGAGGTCAATTTATATCGATAAATGCACACATACATAAAGAAGAAAGAGCCAACATGAGAGAACTGTCCCTTCAACTTGAACAAATAGAAAGCGAGCAACAAAAGAATCCACCAGGCACTAGAAGAAAGCAAATAGTAAAAATTAGAGCTGAACTAAATGAATTAGAGAACAGAAAAACAATTGAAAGAATTAACAAAGCCAAAAGCTGGTTCTTCGAAAAAATTAACAAAATTGATAAACCATTAACCAGACTGACTAAAGAAATGCAGGAAAGGAAACAAATAACCCAAACAAGGAATGAGATGGGCCATATCACAACAGACCCAACTGAAATTAGAAGGATCAAATCAGATTATTATGAACAATTGTACTCTAACAAATTTGCAAACGTAGAAGAAATGGATGAGTTTCTAGAATAAAACTACCTACCTAAACTACCACAATCAGAAGTAGAATAACAAAACAGACCCATAACAAAAAAAGAGATCGAAAAGTTAATCAAAAAACTCCCAACAAAAAAAAGCCCTGGCCCGGACGGCTTCACTGAAGAGTTCTACCAAACTTTCAGAGAAGAGTTAACACAACTACTACTAAAGGTATTTCAAAGCATAGAAAATGACGAAATTCTGCCTAACTCATTCTATGAAGCCACCATAGCCCTGATACCAAAACCAGGTAAAGACACCACAAAAAATGAAAATTACATACCTATATCCCTCATGAACATAGTTGCAAAAATCCTCAACAAAATTCTAGCCAATAGAATTCAACAACATATCAGAAAAATAATCCACCATGATCAAGTGAGATTTATACCAGGTTGGGTTATTTTATGCAAGGTTGGTATAATATTAGAAAAACCATTATTGTAATCAACCATATAAGTAAAACAAAAGACAAAAACCACAGGATCTTATCAATTGATGCAGAAAAGGCATTTGGCAAAGTCCAACACCCATTCATGATTAAAACTCTCAGCAAAATAGGAATTGAAGGAAAATTCCTCAGCATAATAAAGGGCATCTATACAAAGCCAACAGCCAACATCATTCTAAAAGGAGAGAGCCTGAAAGCATTTCTCTTGAGAACGGGAACCAGACAAGGATGCCCTTTATCACCTCTTTTATTCAACATTGTGCTAGAGGTCCTAGCCAGAGCAATTAGGCTACACAAAGAAATAAAGGGTATCCGGATTGGCAAGGAAGAAGTCAAATTATCTCTATTTGCAGATGACATGATCTTATACACAGAAAACCCTAAGGAATCCTCCAGAAATCTACTGAAACTAATAGAAGAGTTTGGCAGAGGCTCAGGTTACAAGATAAAGATACAAAAATCACTTGGATTCCTCTACATCAACAAAAAGAACATCAAAGAGGAAATCATCAAATCAATACCATTCACAGTAGCCCCGAAGAAGATAAAATACTTAGGAATGAATCTTACCAAAGATGTAAAAGACCTATACAAAGAAAACTACAAAGTACTAGTGCAAGAAACTAAAAGGGACCTACATAAGTGGAAATATATACCTTGCTCATAGATAGGAAGACTTAACATAGTAAAAATGTCTATTCTACCAAAAGCCATCTATACATACAATGCACTTCCGATCCAAATTCCAATGACATTTTTTAATGTGCTGGAGAAACAAATCACCAACTTCATATGGAAGGGGAAGAAGCCCCAGATAAGTGAAGCATTCCTGAAAAAGAAGAAAAAAGTGGGAGGCCTCACTCTATCTGATTTAAGAACCGATTATACAGCCACAGTAGTCAAAACAGCCTGGTACTGGTGCGACAGCACGCACATAGACCAATGGAACAGAATTGAGAACCCAGATATAAATCCATCCACATATGAGCAGCTGATATTTGACAAAGGCCCAGTGTCAGCTAATTGGGAAAAGATAGTCTTTTTAACAAATGGTGCTGGCATAACTGGATATCCATTTGCAAGAAAATGAAACAGGAACCATCCCTCACACCATGCACAAAAACTAACTCCAAGTGGATCAAAGACCTAAACATAAAGCCAAAAACAAAAAAGATCATAGAAGAAAAAAATAGGGACAACGTTAGGAGCCCTAATACAAGGCAGAAACAGAGTACAAAACAATACCAAAAATGACGAAGAGAAAGCTGATAACTGGGAGCTCCTAAAAATCAAACACCTATGCTCATCTAAAGACTTCACCAAAAGAGTAAAAAGACCACCTACAGATTGGGAAAAAATTTTTTACTGTGACATCTCCGGCCAGCGCCTGATCTCTAAAATCTATATGGTTCTGTTAAAACTCAACCACAAAAAGACAAACAACCCAATCAAAAAGTGGGCAAAGGATATGAATACGCCCTTCACTAAAGAAGATATTCAGGCAGCTAACAGATACATGAGAAAATGCTCTCGATCATTAGCCATTAGTGAAATGCAAATTAAAACTGTGATGAGATTCCATCTCACTCCAACAAGGCTGGCATTAATCCAAAAAACGCAAAATAATAAATGTTGGAGAGGCTGCGGAGAGATTGGAATTCTTATACACTGCTGGTGGGAATGTAAAATGGTACAACCACTTTGGAAATCTATCTGGCATTTTCTTAAAAAGTTAGAAATAGAACTAACATAAAAAAAAAAAAAATACAACCCAGAAATCCCACTCCTTGGAATATACCCTAGAGAAATAAGAGCCTTTACACAAACAGATATATGCATACCCATGTTTATTGCAACACTGTTTACAATAGCAATAAGTTGGAAGCAATCAAGGTGTCCATCAACTGATGAATGGTTAAATAAATCGTGGTATATTCACACAATGGAATACTACGCACTGATAAAAAACAGTGATGAATCTGTGAAACATTTCATAACATGGAGGAACCTGGAAGGCATTATGCTGAGTGAAATTAGTCATTTGCAAAAGGACAAGTATTGTATAAGACCACTATTATAAGATCTTGAGAAATAGTATAAATTGAGAAGAACACATTCTTTTGTGGTTACGAGAAGGGGGAGGGAGGGAGGGTGGGAGAGGTTTTTTTACTGATTAGTTAGTAGATAAGAACTACTTTAGGTGAAGGGAAGGACAATACTCAATACAGGGAAGGTCAGCTCAACTGGACTGGTCAAAAAGCAAAGAAGTTTCTGGGATAAACTGAGTGCTTCAATGGTCAGCGGAGCAAGGGTGCAGGTTTCAGGACTATGGCTTAAGGAACTTCTAAGTCAATTGGCAAAATAATTCTATTATGAAAACATTCTTCATCCCACTTTGAAGTGTGGCGTCTGGGGTCTTAAATGCCAACAAGCTGCCATCTAAGATGCATCAATCGGTCTCAACCCACCCGGATCAAAGGAGAATGAACACCAAGATCACATGATAACTATGAGCCCAAGAGACAGAAAGGGCCACATGAACCAGAGACTTACATCATCCTGAGACCAGAAGAACTAGATGGTGCCCGTCCACAACCGATGACTGCCCTGACAGGGAGCACAACAGAGAACCCCTGAGGGAGCAGAAGAACAGTGGGATGCAGACCCCAAATTCTCATAAAAAGACCAGACTTAATGGTCTGACTGAGACTAGGAGAATCCTGGTGGTCACGATCCCCAATCCTTCTGTTGGCCCAGGACAGGAACCATTCCCGAAGACAACTCATCAGACATGGAAGGGACTGGTCAATGGGTTGGAGAGAGATGCTGATGAAGAGTTAGCTACTTGTATCAGGTGGACGCTTGAGACTGTGTTGGCATCTCCTGTCTGGAGGGGAGATGGGAGGGTAGAGGGGGTTGGAAACTGGGAAAACGGCCATGAAAGGAGAGACTGGAAGGAGGGAGCGGGCTGACTCATTGGGGGAGAGTAAATGGGAGTAGGTAGTAAGGTGTGTATAAGCTTATATGTGACTGACTGACTTGATTTGTAAACTTTCACTTAAAGCACAATAAAAATTATTTAAAAAAAGAAATACAACCAGAATGCTCCTTAGAGGCAAGGATGGCGAGACTGCATCTTACATATTTTGGACATGTTGTCAGGAGGGATCAGTCCCTGGAGAGGGACATCATGCTTGGCAGAGCACAGGGTCAGCGGAAAAGAGGAATACCCTCAACAAGGTGGATTGATATAGTGCCTGCAACAACGAGCTCAAGCATAACAAGGGTTGTGAGGATGACTCAGGACCAGGCGGTGTTTCATTCTGTTATGCATAGGATCCCTATGAGTTGGAACCGACTCGATGCCACCTAACAACAACATATATATACTGAATAATCGGTATCTCTGAACCAAACCCAAAACTGAACCCATTGCTGTCAAGTCCTGTGGTGTGACGGATGGCTTTTGTGTGGCCTTTCTCACCATGGTCTTGTAACCCCTACCCAAGTGCAAATAGGGTAATTGTGGCCGAGGAGATTGGCTTGAAATGATCCATCCCAAGGGAAGAAAGCGAGGATCTCACCACCAACAAGGAAGTAGTGCCAAGAGCAGAGTGCATCCTTTGGACCCAGGATCCCTGGGCTGAGAAGCTCCTGGAATCAGAAGACAGAGGAGAGAAAGCTATAACATTGAAGATGTTGAGTAGTGGTGGCAGAGAAACAGTGACAGCAGAGATGGCCAGGAGATCGTGCTTTGGGCTTCTTGGCCCCAGTGAGCAAGAAAGCTGAGTGGTTTTGGCCAGGAGGGTTGCTGGAAGAGTAGGAAGCCTCCAGGTACTTGGTGGAGCTAGGTTTGCTAACCCACGGAGCTAGGACTGAGCACCTTTGGGCTAAGGTTTACTGGCAGCATTGGGTGCCTCTGGGCATTTATTACACTAAAAGAGCTTTATTAACACTTGCCCAAGCAGGGCAGAGGCCAAGGGCCAGAGAGGCATGCCTGTGAGCACAGCTGAGATGGAAGAACTGTATCCTGAGCATTCCTGAACCTGAATTGTAACCTGTTACGACTCTGATAAACCACATAATCATGAGTATTATCTGTGAGTTCTTTTTTTTTATTTTTTAAAATAATTTTTATTAAAATTAAGCTTTAAGTGAACATTTACAAATCAAGTCAGTCAGTCACATATAAGCTTATATACATCTTACTCCGTACTCCCACTTGTTCTCTCCCTAATGAGTCAGCCCTTCCAGTCTCTACTTTCGTGACAATTTTGCCAGTTTCTAACCCTCTACCCTCCTATCTCCTCTCCAGACCAGAGATGCCAACACAGTCTCAATTGTCCACCTGATACAAGTAGCTCACTCTTCATCAGCATCTCTCTCCAACCCATTGTCCAGTTCCTTCCATGTCTGATGAGTTGTCTTCAGGAATGGTTCCTGTCCTGGGCAAACAGAAGGTTTGGGGACCATGACCGCCGGGATTCCTCTAGTCTCAGTCAGACCATTAAGTATGGTCTTTTTATGAGAATTTGGGGTCTGCATCCCACTGATTTCCTGCTCCCTCAGGGGTTCTCTGTTGTGCTCCCTGTCAGGGCAGTCATCGGTTGTGGCTGGGCAGCATCTAGTTCTTCTCGTCTCAGGATGATGTAGGTCTCTGGTTCATGTGGCCCTTTCTGTCTCTTGGGCTCATAGTTATCATTCGACCTCGGTGTTCTTCATTCTCCTTTGATCCAGGTGGGTTGAGACCAATTGATGCATCTTAGATGGCCACTTGTTAGCATCTAAGACCCCAGATGCCACACTTCAAAGTGGGATGCAGAATGTTTTCATAATAGAATTTATTTGGCCAATTGACTTAAAAATCCCATTAAGCCATAGTCTCCAAGCCCCTGCCCTTGCTCCGCTGACCTTTGAAGCATTCAGTTTATCCCAGAAACTTCTTTGCTTTTGGTCCAGTCCAGTTGAGCCGACCTTCCATGTACTGAGTGTTGTCCTTCCCTTCACCTAAAGTAGTTCTTATCTATTAACTAATCAGTAAATAACCCTCTCCCACCCTCCCTCCCTTCCCCTCTCATAACCACAAAAGTATGTGTTCTTCTCAGTTTATACTATTTCTCAAGATCTCATAATAGTGGTCTTATACAATATTTGTCCTTTTGCCTCTGACTAATTTCACTCAGCATAATGCCTTCCAGGTTCCTCCATGTTATGAAATGTTTCACAGATTCATCACTGTTCTTTATCGATGCGTAGTATTCCATTGTGTGAATATACCACAATTTATTTAACCATTCATCCGTTGATGGACACCTTGGTTGCTTCCAGCTTTTTGCTATTGTGAACAGAGCTGCAATAAACATGGGTGTGCATACATCTGTTCTTGTGAAGGCTCTTATTTCTCTAGGGTATATTCCGAGGAGTGGGATTTCTGGGTTGTATGGTAGTTCTATTTCTAACTTCTTAAGAAAATGCCAGATAGATTTCCAAAGTGGTTGTACCATTTTACATTCCCACCAGCAGTGTATAAGAGTTCCAATCTCTCCGCAGCCTCTCCAACATTTATTATTTTGTGTTTTTTGGATTAATGCCAGCCTTGTTGGAGTGAGATGGAATCTCATCACAGTTTTAATTTGCGTTTCTCTAAAAAAAAAAAAAATTTTTTTTTTTTTTTAATGGCTAATGATCCAGAGCATTTTCTCATGTATCTGTTAGCTGCCTGAATATCTTCTTTAGTGAAGGGCGTGTTCATATCCTTTGCCCACTTCTTGATTGGGTTGTTTGTCTTTTTGTGGTTGAGTTTTAACAGAATCATACAGATTTTAGAGATCAGGCGCTGGTCGGAGATGTCATAGCTGAAAATTCTTTCCCAATCTGTAGGTGGTCTTTTTACTCTTTTGGTGAAGTCTTTAGATGGGCATAGGTGTTTGATTTTTAGGAGCTCCCAGTTATCTGGTTTCTCTTCATCATTTTTGGTAATGTTTTGTATTCTGTTTCTGCCTTGTATTAGGGCTCCTAACATTGTCCCTATTTTTTCTTCTATGATCTTTTTTGTTTTAGGCTTTATGTTTAGGTCTTTGATCCACTTGGAGTTAGTTTTTGTGCATGGTGTGAGGGATGGTTCCTGTTTCATTTTCTTGCAAATGGATATCCAGTTATGCCAGCACCATTTGTTAAAAAGACTATCTTTTCCCAATTAGCTGACACTGGGCCTTTGTCAAATATCAGCTGCTCATATGTGGATGGATTTATATCTGGGTTCTCAATTCTGTTCCATTGGTCTATGTGCGTGCTGTCGCACCAGTACCAGGCTGTTTTGACTACTGTGGCTGTATAATAGGTTCTGAAATCAGGTAGAGTGAGGCCTCCCACTTTCTTCTTCCTTTTCAGTAATACTTTACTTATCCGAGGCTTCTTCCCCTTCCATATGAAGTTGGTGATTTGTTTCTCTATCACATTAAAAAATTACATTGGAATTTGGATCGGAAGTGCATTGTATGTATAGACGGCTTTTGGTAGAATAGACATTTTTACTATGTTAAGTCTTCCTATCCATGAGCAAGGTATGTTTTTCCACTTAAGTAGGTCCTTTTTAGTTTCTTGCACTAGTACTTTGTAGTTTTCTTTACGTAGGTCTTTTACATCTTTGGTGAGATTTATTCCTAAGTATTTTATCTTCTTGGGGGCTACTGTGAATGGTATTGATTTGGTGATTTCCTCTTCGATGTTCTTTTTGTTGATGTAAAGGAATCCAAGTGATTTTTGTATGTTTTTCTTATAACCTGAGACTCTGCCAAACTCTTCTATTAGTTTCAGTAGATTTCTGGAGGATTCCTTAGGGTTTTCTGTGTATAAGATCATGTCATCTGCAAATAGAGATAATTTTACTTCCTCCTTGCCAATCCAGATGCCCTTTATTTCTTTGTCTAGCCTAATTGCTCTGGCTAGGACCTCTAGCACAATGTTGAATAAGAGTGGTGATAAAGGGCATCCTTGTCTGGTTCCTGTTCTCAAGGGAAATGGTTTCAGGCTGTCTCCATTTAGAGTGATGTTGGCTGTTGGCTCTGTATAGATGCCCTTTATCATGTTGAGGCATTTTCCTTCAATTCCTATTTTGGTAAGCGTTTTTATCATAAATGGGTGTTGGACTTTGTCAAACGCCTTTTCTGCATCGATTAATAAGATCATGTGGTTTTTGTCTTTTGTTTTATTTATATGGTGGATTACATTAATGGTTTTTCTAATATTAAGCCAGCCTTGCATACCTGGTATAAATTCCACTTGTTCATGGTGGATTATTTTTTTGATATGTTGTTGAATTCTATCGGCTAGAATTTTGTTGAGAATTTTTGCATCTATGTTCATGTTCATTTTTTTGTTTGTTTGTTTATGAGGGATATAGCTCTGTAATTTTCTTTTTTTGTGATGTCTTTACCTGGTTTTGGTATCAGGGATTTGGTGGCTTCATACAATGAGTTAGGCAGAGTTCCGTCATTTTCTATGCTTTGAAATACCTTTAGTAGTAGTGGTGTTAACTCTTCTCTGAAAGTTTGGTAGAACTCTGCAGTGAAGCCCTCCGGGCCAGGGCTTTTTTTTGTTGGGAGTCTTTTGATTACCGTTTCAATCTCTTTTTTTGTTATGGGTCTATTTAGTTGTTCTACTTCTGAATGTGTTAGTTTAGGCAGGTAGTGTTTTTCTAGGAATTCATCCATTTCTTCTAGGTTTGCAAATTTGTTAGAGTACAATTTTTCATACTAACCTGATATGATTCTTTTAATTTCAGTTGGGTCTGTTGTGATGTGGCCCATCTCGTCTCTTATTCGGGTTATTTATTTCCTTTCCTGTATTTCTTTAGTCAGTCTGGCCAATGGTTTATCAATTTTGTTAATTTTTTCAAAGAACCAGCTTTTGGCTTTGTTAATTCTTTCAATTCTTTTTCTGGTCTCTAATTCATTTAGTTCAGCTCTAATTTTTATTATTTGTTTTCTTCTGGTGCCTGATGGATTCTTTTGTTGCTCAGTTTCTATTTGTTTAAGTTGTAGGGACAGTTCTCTCATTTTGGCTCTTTCTTCTTTTTGTATGTGTGCATTTATCGATATAAATTGGCCTCTGAGCACTGCTTTTGCTGTGTCCCAGAGGTTTTGACAGGAAGTATTTTCATTCCCGTTGCCTTCTATGAATTTCTTTATTCCCTCCTTAATGTCTTCTATAACCCAGTCTTTTTTGAGCAGGGTATTGTTCAGTTTCCAAGTATTTGATTTCTTTTCCCTGATTTTTCTCTTATTGATTTCCACTTTTATGGCCTTGTGGTCTGAGAAGATGCTTTGTAATATTCTGATGTTTTGGATTCTGCAAAGGTTTGTTTTATGACCTAATATGTGGTCTATTCTAGAGAATGTTCCATGTGAGCTAGAAAAAAAAGTATACTTTGCAGCTGTTGGGTGGAGTGTTCTGTATAAGTCAATGAGGTCAAGTTGGTTGATTGTAGCAATTAGGTCTTCCGTGTCTCTGTTGAGCTTCTTACTGGATGTCCTGTCCTTCTCCGAAAGTAGTGTGTTGAAGTCTCCTGCGTTATTTGTGGAGGTGTCTATCTCACTTTTCAGTTTTGTTAAAGTTTGTTTTATGTATCTTGCAGCCCTGTCATTGGGTGCATAAATATTTAATATGGTTATATCTTCCTGATCAATTGTCCCTTTTATCATTATGTAGTGTCCTTCTTTATCCTTTCTGGTGGATTTAACTTTAAAGTCTATTTTGTCAGAAATTAATATTGCAACTCCTGATCTTTTTTGCTTATTGTTGTTTGATATATGTTTTTCTATCCTTTGAGTTTCAGTTTGTTTGTGTCTCTAAGTCTAAGGTGTGTCTCTTGTAAACAGCATATAGACGGATCATGTTTCTTTATCCAGTCTGAGGCTCTCTGTCTCTTTATTGGTGCTTTTAGTCCATTTACATTCAGTATAATTATAGATAAGTATAAAAAATTTTTTTTTATGTGTTTAGTGCTGTCATTTTGATGGCTTTTTGTGTGTGTTGTTGACAATTTCATTTTTCCACTTACGTTTTTGTGCTGAGACATTTTTCTTTGTAAATTGTGTTTTCCTCATTTTCATAGTATTTGACTTTATGTTTGCTGAGTCGTTATGTTTTTGTTGGTTTTTATTTTTAGTTATGGAGTTGTTATACCTCTTTGTGGTTACCTTAATATTTACCCCTATTTTTCTAAGTAAAAACCTAACTTGTGTTGCCCTGTATCGCCTTGTATCCCTCTCCATATGGCCGTTCTATGCCACCTGTATTTAGTCCCTCTTTTTTGATTATTGTGATCTTTTACATATTCACTTCAATGATTCCGTTTTAAGCGTGTTTTTTTTTTTTTTAATTAATCTTAATTTGCTTCTGTCATTTCCCTATTTGAGTTGATATCAGGATGCTCTGTTCTGTGACCTTGTGTTGTGCTGGTACCTGATATTATTGGTTTGCTGACCAAACAATTTCCTTTAGTATTTCTTGTAGCTTTGTTTTGGTTTTTGCAAATTCTCTAAGCTTGTGTTTATCTGTAAATGTCTTAATTTCGCCTTCACATTTCAGAGAGAGTTTTGCTGGCTATATGATCCTTGGCTGGCAGTTTTTCTCCTTCAGTGCTCTATATATGTCATCCCATTGCCTTCTTGACTGCATGGTTTCTGCTGAGTAGTCTGAACTTATTCTTTTTTTTTTTTTCAGTTGCAGTATCGCTCTTTTTTTTTATTAACTTTTATTGATCTTCAAGTGAACGTTTACAAATCAAGTCAGACTGTCACATATAAGTTTATATACACCTCACTCCGTACTCCCACTTGCTTTCCCCCTAATGAGTCAGCCCTTCCAGTCTCTCCTTTCGTGACAATTTTGCCAGCTTCCAACTCTCTCTATCCTCCCATCCCCCCTCCAGACAGGAGATGCCAACACAGCCTCCAGTGTCCACCTGATATAATTAGCTCACTCTTCATCAGCATCTCTCTCCTACCCCCTGTCCAGTCCCTTTCATGTCTGATGAGTTGTCTTCGAAAATGGTTCCTGTGATGTGCCAACAGAAGGTTTGGGGACCATGACTGCCGGGATTCCTCTAGTCTCAGTCAGACCATTAAGTCTGGTCTTTTTATGAGAATTTGGGGTCTGCATCCCACTGATCTCCTGCTCCCTCAGGGGTTCTCTGTTGTGCTCCCTGTCAGGGCAGTCATCGATTGTGGCCGGGCACCAACTAGTTCTTCTGGTCTCAGGATGATGTAGGTCTCTAGTTCATGTGGCCCTTTCTGTCTCTTGGGCTCTTAGTTATCGTGTGATCTTGGTGTTCTTCATTCTCCTTTGCTCCAGGTGGGTTGAGACCAATTGATGCATCTTAGTTGGCCGCTTGTTACCATTTAAGACCCCAGAAGTCACATTTCAAAGTGGGATGCAGAATGTTTTCATAATAGAATTATTTTGCCAATTGACTTACACGTCCCCTTAAACCATGGTCCCCAAACCCCTGCCATTGCTCTGCTGACCTTTGAAGCATTCAGTTTATCCCGGAAACTTCTTTGCTTTTGGTCCAGTCCATTTGAGCTGACCTTCCATGTATTGAGTATTGTCCTTCCCTTCACCTAAAGTAGCTTAAAAAAAAATTTCTTAGCTACTAATTAATCAGTAAAAAACCCTCTCCCACGCTCCCTCCCTCCCCGCCTCGTAACCACAAAAGTATGTGTTCTTCTCAGTTTATACTGTTTCTCAAGATCTTATAATAGTGGTCTTATACAATATTTGTCCTTTTGCCTCTGACTAATTTCACTCAGCATAATGCCTTCCAGGTTCCTCCATGTTATGAAATGTTTCACAGATTCCTCACTGTTCTTTATCGATGCATAGTATTGCATTGTGTGAATATACCACAATTTATTTAACCATTCATCCGTTGATGGACACCTTGGTTGCTTCCAGCTTTTTGCTATTTTAAACAGAGCTGCAATAAACATGGGTGTGCATATATCTGTTTGTGTGAAGGCTCTTATTTCTCTAGGGTATATTCCGAGGAGTGGGATTTCTGGGTTGTATGGTAGTTCTATTTCTAACTGTTTAAGATAACGCCAGATAGATTTCCAAAGTGGTCGTACCATTTTACATTCCCACCAGCAGTGTATAAGGGTTCCAATCTTTCCACAGCCTCTCCAACATTTATTATTTTGTGTTTTTTGGATTAATGCCAGCCTTATTGGAGTGAGATGGAATCTCATCACAGTTTTAATTTGCATTTCTCTAATGGCTAATGATCGAGAGCATTTTCTCATATATCTGTTAGCTGCCTGAATATCTTCTTTAGTGAAGTGTGTGTTCATATCCTTTGCCCACTTCTTGATTGGGTTGTTTGTCTTTTTGTGGTTCAGTTTTGACAGAATCATATAGATTTTAGAGATCAGTCGCTGGTCGGAGATGTCATAGCTGAAAATTCTTTCCCAATCTGTAGGTGGTCTTTTTACTCTTTTGATGAAGTCTTTAAATGAGCATAGGTGTTTGATTTTTAGGAGCTCCCAGTTATCTGGTTTCTCTTCATCATTTTTGGTAATGTTTTGTATTCTGTTTCTGCCTTGTATTAGGGCTCCTAACGTTGTCCCTATTTTTTCTTCCATGATCTTTATCGTTTTAGTCTTTATGTTTAGGTCTTTGATCCACTTGGAGTTAGTTTTTGTGCATGGTGTGAGGTATGGGTCCTGTTTCATTTTTTTGCAAATGGATATCCAGTTATGCCAGCACCATTTGTTAAAAAGACTATCTTTCCCCCAATTAACTGACACTGGTCCTTTGTCAAATATCAGCTGCTCATATGTTGATGGATTTATATCTGCGTTCTCAATTCTGTTGCGCTGGTCTATGTGTCTGTTGTTCTACCTGTACCAGGCTGTTTTGACTACTGTGGCTGTATAATAGGTTCTGAAATCAGGTAGAGTGAGGCCTCCCACTTTCTTCTTCTTTTTCAGTAATGCTTTACTTATCCGAGGCTTCTTTCCCTTCCGTATGAAGTTGGTGATTTGTTTCTCTATCACCTTAAAAAATGACATTGGAATTTGGATTGGAAGTGCATTGTATGTATACACGGCTTTTGGTAGCATAGGCATTTTTACTATGTTAAGTCTTCCTATCCATGAGCAAGGTATGTTTTTCCACTTAACTATGTCCTTTTTAATTTCTTGTAGTAGAGCTTTGTAGTTTTCTTTGTATAGGTCTTTTACAACCTTGGTAAGATTTATTCATAAGTATTTTATCTTCTTGGGGGCTGAACTTATTGTTATTGCTTCTCCTTTGTAGTCGACCTTTCTTTTATCCCTGGCTGCTTTTAAAATTTTCTCTTTATCTTTGGTTTTGGCAAGTTTGTTGATAATATGTCTTGGTGATTTTCTTTTTGGACCAATCTTAAATGGGGTTCGATGAGCATCTTGAACAGATATCCTTTCGTCTTTCATGATGTCAGGGAACTTTTCTGCCAACAGATCTTCAACTATTCTCTCTGTGTTTTCTGTTATCCCTCCCTGTTCTGGGACTCCAGTCACACACAAGTTATTCTTCTTGATAGAGTCCCACATGATTCTTAGGGTTTCTTCTTTTTTTAAACTCTTTTATCTGATTTTTTTTCAGCTATATTGGTGTTAATTCCCTGGTCCTCCAGATCTCCCACTCTGCATTCTAATTGCTCGAGTCTGCTCCTGTGACTTTGTATTGCGTTGTCTAATTCTGTAATTTTATTGTTAATCTTTTGGATTTCTGAATGCTGTCTCTTTACGGATTCTTGCAACTTATTATTTTTTCCACTATGTTCTTGAATAATCTCTTTGATTTCTTCAACTGCTTTATCAGTGTGTTCCTTGGCTTTTTCTGTAGATTGCCTTGTTTCATTCCTGAGGTCATTCATGATGTCTTGAAGCATTCCATAAATTAGTTTTTTTATATTCTGTATCTGGCAATTCCAGGATTGTATCTTCATTTGGGAAAGATTTTGATTTTTTAGTTTGGGGAGTTGTAGAAGCAAGCACGGTCTGCTTCTTTATGTGTTTTGATATCGACTGTTGTCTTCGAGCCATCTCTAAGATATTGTAGTGATTTATTCTATATTTGCTCACTGAGTCTTATCTTGTTTTGCTTTCTTTCAATATACGTAGATGGGCTACTAGATTGTGCTGTCTTGATTGTTGCAGCCCTTGACTCACTTACGACCTATTACCAGCTGGTTTGGGCTGTTACCAGATATATAAGCCTGAGTCCATTCACTGTTCTTGAGTATAATCTGATTTTGTGTCACCAAGTGTGCGGTGCAGACTGTCACCTATCCACCTAGAGAAGTAGTGGTGATATTTGTATGTACCAGATTCTAGTTGCAGCAGGGTTTCACACTCCAGGGGAGGCAGGATGCTGACAGGCTTCCCCCAAGTGCCAGAGATGTAGGTGTGTCCCTATTCCTAAAGCACCTTGGTGGGTGGGCTCTGCAGCTGTACCTTAGGCCCCCAATGCAAGTACCTCTACAGATTGGTAGGTGTCACCCTCCTTAGACCCCTAGGGCAGGAGGATAGGTGGTCTGGGGGAGCTTCAGCCCTCAGTTCCCTGTTGTGGGTCAGTGAGGGCTCTGTTGAATACGCAGAGATATCAGACCTGGGTAACTTGTCTTTCCAGTAATCTGCTAAAACAATTACAGGCAGATCCCTATCAGAAATGCCTTTGCATTATAATAGTCACCTTGTTCCCTGTAGGGATTAAAGCCCAAGACTGTGGATCTCATATGCTTGGCTGGAGCTGGTTCTGTGTTTTTAGTCCAATTAGGGAAGGATTTTTGGTCCCTGGGTTTTTTGAAGCTGCTTCTCTCAGGCCAGGGGAATGGGTTAGGAAAGGACCAAAAAAAAAAAAAAAAAGAAAGAAAGAAAGAAAACCTGCAGCCCAGTTCTCTCTCTGGCTCAGGAAATTCCAATGTTAATGAAGCTGCCTGGGAGAGGGAGGAGGGTGTTCAGATAAATAGGAGAGAGTAGCACCCCAAAATATAGACAAAGTTACTTATCTTGCTTGGGATGACTGTTTTATCTGAGATTCCTGAGAGGCATGTCCACTGTGTACACTGGCTGGGTAGAGATTGCCCCTGAGGGTCAGGCTGCGTCCTGTGCTTGGGCTGTCTCAGAAGCTGTGGTTAGTTCCTCTGCTCCCACTCCAAAGCCCAGTGCCAAGGTTCCCTGGGTGGGACGCCGCACTCCAGACTCCAAAACTGGTGCTGCCTCCCGGTGACTTCTCCTTCTGTCAGCTGCGTCGCTGTGCTGCCTGCATGCACTAGCTGGGCTTCCCCCGAGGTCAGTTCAGGGGGCTAGGGCTGGGCCCCTTCTTTGTGCCATCACAGGATGCTGTCTTCGGCTCCCCTGTGCCCAGTCCAAAGCCCGGCGCCAAGGTTTCCTGACTGGGACGCTGGCTGCAAGCTCCGAAAACAGTCCCTGCTTCCCCGTGGTTGTTCGTTCTCCGTCTCTGTTACTCAGGTCAACTCTTTAGATCTGTGTTTGATGGTCAGGGTTCGTAGATTGTCATGTATGTGATCGATTCACTTGTTTTTCAGGGTCTTTGTTGCAAGAGGGATCCGAGGTAGCTTCTACCTAGTCAGCCATCTTGGCCCCCCAACTATCTGTGAGTTCTTTGTGGCCATTGCAATGAATTACTGGACAGAGCAGAGAAGCAAAGACTGCCGTGGAAGGGATTGGTGGGGTCAGAATTTGTAAAGATGGCAGAGAAAGGAGGCATGTCTAACCTTCTCCACAGAGGAACCAGACTTGGGCTGTTGATCTTGACTCTCCTTCCCCTTTGAGAAGTTAGAGGAAGTCAGACATGCCAGTTTTACATGTCAATCCTGACACAAGGTGACTCCATGTGTTACATAGTAAGACTGCTCCCTAGGGTTTTCTTGGCTGTGATCTTTTATGGAAGCAGATCGCCAGGGCTTTCTTCCTAGGCACCTCTGGGTGGATCCGAAGAACCAACCTTTAGGTTAGCAGTTGAGTGCAAACTGCTTGTACCACCTTGGGACCTTCAGCACTTCTTAGACACTTAATAAAAGAAAGGTCAAAGCTGAGAAGCCAACAGGAAGCATATCCTTTCTAAAATTTCTTTTGGCTTGTTTTCAGGGCAGCATCTCTGAATTGTAACACTGGACATTTCTATTCCCCCCATTGTAAAGGGACTCCTGAGGTCAAATGAAAAAAAAATGCCACTCCTGTTAATTTGTAATTGTGAGGTCCCTACCCACTTCATGGGCCTCCCTTTGGATTAGGTAGAATAGAGAAAAAACCAGGGGAAGAATATGACAGCTGGGTCGTTGCCTTCAAGAAATTTTCCCTAGAACAGACAGACCAAGAGCAGTAGAGCAACAAATGGGAGCAGGTCCATCAGGGAGGTTTGATCTTGCGTTTGCATTCTCACCTTTCCCCTTTGCCATCCATAAACCAAATAAAGAAACCCATTGCCACAGAGTTGATTCTGACTCATAGTGAGAATATAGGTCAGAGTAGAACTTCCCTTAGGGTTTCCAAGGAACTGCTGGTAGGTTTGAACTGCTGACCTTTTGCTTAGAAGCCAAGCTCTTAACCACTGTGCCAGCAAGGCTCTTAGCCAGGCCCAAACTTCAGCATGATGGATATTACACAATGGCAGGATACAAGGTCCATCCCCATGGTATAGCCTCCTGGAGAATGCTCATGAGGTATTCTGAGAACTTCTCTAAAAAGTGGTCTACTCACACCAATTACCCTGGTTATCCCACAGAAGAAGATTTATTGTAATAGACCTATTATGGTAGAGAAAGGTGCAAATGTGTTTTTATTCATTGGGATATTATTCAAATAGTGGAAGTTTCACTTAACAATAAGTGGACATTGATGACCACGCTCTCTCACTTTTGTTCCAAGCCTTTTTGAGACAGATTCCCACTTCTGCATTAGGCCAGTCTTCGTGTGCAGCAATTTTAGTCTAATGGCTTCTGTACTGGGTGGTGGGTGGTTGGTTTTTATTTTCCTTTTCAGAGACATGAAGTATCTTTCTTCTTATCTGATTTTCCAGACTTCAGGGCTTCTTTAGGGGGAAACGGCTTAAGGAGGGTTCTGGGTGGACAAGTCCTTGAGGATTTGCTTAGGTGTCCCCAGACACTGTGTGCTGACTGCCTCCCAAAGGTCCTAACAAGGCCTCTTATGCTGCTGTGTAACTAGAGATGGTGACAGATCCTCCCAGCCCCATCACACAGCTTTCACATGAAATCTGGGATCAGAAAGGTCTCTTAGTGTTTCTTGAAGGACCTCACGTTTGGCTTTGTTTCCTCTGTTTTCTATATTTGGATTTGGACAAGTTTCCTCTGCAATTTACTCTCTGGAAGGGTATACACTGAAAACCCAGCTCATTTTCAGATTCTGAACGGGATTAAAAAGTCCGATTGTCTAGTTGCCTGTGGTGGGCACAGCGGGATTGGCTACCCAAAAGGATTTGAAGTGTTTTTAGGAGAATCTTCCTCTCCCAGTAGGGCAGAAGTAAAGTCTATAAGGAGTCAAACAGTCTATGGACATCTCTGGGATGAAGGGAGTAGAGCTATGTATCTTTTTGATGTGAGTCCTGAGGGGAGTGTTTGAGACCCTGTGTTTGCCAATAGATCAGTTCACTGAGCAAGTGTTTCTACTTGCAGTAAAGTCAAGGGGAATGGAACCACTTTGCAACCAACAAAGCACAGATGAGAAGATAAAAATGAGAACTTCTGGAGAAATCCTTGTTTGTAGAGTTCTCTTAAACTTTGTACTTGAGATTGTATAGCAGTATCTTCTTGAAACAACTTCCAAGTGAGAAAGTCATTGAGAGGATATTTAGCAAGTTGTCACAGGGCAAATATTGAAAAATTAGTGCTTGAGCAGTACCTGAAAGGCCTGGCCCTCTGCCAGAGGCCCCACAAGCACTGCTGTAGCCTAAGTTGGCAGGAAGAGTCAGATGGTACTGCCATATACTGTCTCTGGTGGAAATTACTCATACCACAGGGAGAGCAGGCCAGCTAGCCTCTTTCCAGGTCTTGGAAGGTTGTTATTATTAAGCCTGGAGGCTTCATCATTATAAGAGGTTCATGGCACCTGGAGAGCCACTCATCTCTGTCTCCAAGGCAACTACAACCTACTCTCTGAACAGCTGACATTCCTACCCCCTTTGGGTCTTGTCTCTTCCGCAGACTGTACACAGGCAACAGGTGCAGTAGGTGTCCCCACAGCTGCTGAAAGGAACCCTGGTGACATCTGGCCTCTTGGCACCAGGATTCTGCCCTCCCCGGTGTGAGGAGGCTTCCAAAGACCCATGTGACTTTAGGAATATCTACAACTCAGTAATGATGCTGTGGCCTTCCAGGCTAACTAGTCCCTTCCTGGCCTCCTCAGGGGTGGTAGAAAGAGTTATTTTCAACAACCAGTTCATTCAAGAAAACCGCTTACTGGCTCACCCATTTATATTCCTAAAGCGAGAGTGGTGGGTGATTGGGGTGGGGTAGCTCCCGGGTCCTGTGTTGCAGCTAATTGCATTTGTCACCGATGACCACAGAGGAAATCGCTAAGACCTTAGGATGAAAAGTATGAATACTTGTGTACAAGCTACAGTTTTGAGCCTTAACCTTAGTTCACACAGAAGAAGAGCTCCACTGCCCCTTCTTTAGGAACTGTTTGTGCAGATGGGCTGGCTAGACTTCTCAACAGTTCTAACTTGCAGGTGGGCACTTTACATGCAAATGGTTCTGATGACCTATGTGGCTGGGTACATCACTGACTGTCCCCGGGAGCTCAGAGCCACAGCCAGGCTGTCCCTCAGAGAAGGCGCAGTGTTTGGCACCATCAAAGCAGGGTGGGAAAAATTCTCAGTCCAGGAAGAAGCACCACTGTTGCTGGTTACTTGCTTACCCAGTAAGAACTAGATGAACCTCAGACCAGATTATGCCTCTACTTTTCTGTAGTAAATACAATTGCGCGTCCCTGCAGGTGGTCCGAAGTCCTACTCTCCTCAGTTGGCCTGTCTGCACCTCTACTTGACCTGACATTTCTTTAGAGGCAGGATAGGTTACACTCTTTTTACCCTCTTCCCAAATAAAAAAAATTCCCAAATAATGACGCATTAAATGAAGAAATTTCCTCTTCAGAGCCCTGTAATGCCTACGCCCCCAGCCCCAGCCCTCCTCACTTTAGGTCCTACTGCTGACAGGGATTTTTCACAGGGAGAAGTCAGAAAGATCCACAGAACGGGGGCAATCTGATAGTCCCACAGACCATGACACTGAGGCAGAAGAGTGTAAATGATGTATTGCCCAAGACTCGCTTGAACTGAGTTGCCATATTATTTCTTCAGGTGTTTGCAAAGCAGCCTTGACGTGTCTCACTGAGAATTCGATGGACACAGATCCTGATGAGCAAGGAGCTTCAATCAAATGCACTCTTTTCACATTTGGTTGAAATAAACCTCCACATTTGTAAAAGAGTCACTGTTTGTCATTTCAGCGCATACCCAGCCACCTCATCGCCTCCATTTTCAGGAAGGGGGTGAGGGACGCAGTGGCAGAGGGAGCCCCACCATGCCCCTGCTACATGTTCCTATGCTTTGTCTCTTGAACTCACATAGGAATGAGCTGGGGAAGGCGGTAAAAAGCTGGCCTGGCCAGCCCCGACTTAGTGGTTGAATCAAGGTAAAGATGCTGCAAGGCTGTCAGTACTCTAGAACTCCACGGCTGCGAGTGAACCCTTACGTGTCATTTTTTTCTGGGAGTGGGTTTAGGGCAGAGGTGAAAAAGGCCACAAGGATGAAGGAAGTTGGCCCACTGGTAGTATGTGCTGAGCAGGAAAACTACCTGAAAGAAAGTCTTGGAAGCCCCAAGTCCATTCTCTCAGAAGTCTCCTTCCCAGCAGGCAACAAGTTGAGAAGGTTCTAATACGTTCAGTAATTAACACTGGGACCAAATGGCCGATACTGTAGATTTTATGAAAATGTTTTAGATTGTCTTCACCATTAACTAGCTACTTAATGCTTCTTGAAGTCTAACTTCAACTAGGGGACGGGACTTACACGGCTGTGTGCCTTTAACCCTCTACCTCAGCTTCTCTGAAAAGGATCTCTCTATGAACCCACATGGCAGAGGCAGGAACAAACACCAATGCCTAAACATCTACAAAGAAAGGTGCAGGCCACAAGGAAGTAGTAGGGGATTACTGGCTTTTGCTGACTGTTGAAACTCAGTGCTACGTGTCCAACTCCCTCTTTGGAATATGTGGTAAAGCAAAGGATGGCTTTTTCTAAAATGAAATAAAATGTTGTGTTATGAAAAAGAAAACATTAGTGCTTGATTCAAAGATAGTTATGATTCCAGGATGATCGTGTCTCCCAGATGGCAAGAGTGAGGTGGGCCAGGGCCTTTTCTCAAGGATCAAAGAGAAAAGCATCAGGGAGATAAGCACTGGTAGGTTATCTCACAATTGGGTACAGTGAAGAGCCTGGTGTTGATGGATCACAAGTGTCTATTCCTATTCAGATTCCAGTGCTCAGAACCAGGTACAGAATGTGGCCAACACTCAGGAATCAATTATCTAAGCAAAAGAGGGCAGGTGTAAGTGGACAGGGAAAACCCTGTGATTTCTGCCTTGGAATAAATTTAAAATGTTGATATGCTTACCTTGTAAACAGGCAGATGGGCAGGTAGGTGGATCAATGGATGGGTGAATGGATGGATGGACAGGTATGAATTTTCCGTGTGTGTCTCTCTCTACCTCTGTCTATGTTCGTCTGCACTTTGTCTCTATATTTCTGTCTGTATCTGCCATTGTCCCCTCATAACAAAACCTCTGCTTTCATAAGTAACATCTTTTATCTCATTTTAGAGGATCTTGCCTGTAAATTTTCTTACTGGTCACACAACAACCAAAAAAAAAAAAAAAAAGAAGGAAAGAAATCTGTGAAAACCAGGATAGGGGAATCAAACTCTTCTGACTTGGAGCAGAGGGAAGGTGCATGGAGCTGAGGTCTGCAGGGGAGAGCAGGGCTGTGTTTCACTTGCAGAGTTGAGCCTGCTGAAAGCAAACAGAGAGTGGGAAGAGTGCCCAGACATTGTGCCCTGGTGGATTTGAAGGGAGGGCTACTCCTCCAGATCTCTCTCTAAGTGTCCTTCGATCCTTGTTCTCTAGGTCCAAGTCGTTGGTATGAAAAGGATTGGAGAATTTCCAGAGTCTTTCAATCAGTCTCTTTTCATTGGTCTTTCTGCATTTTCAAAACATAGCCAGAGATACAAGTTGGTAGTTGCAATGGAAATAAAATTGTAGATAATTCTTGTGAAACTTGCTACTCTTCTGAAACTTTCTGTAAATGCCAGAGTTACGTTTTTGGTCACATGTCAAAGTCAGGTGTGCCCAAGTCAGAGTTAAGTTAGCTCTTGAGCTCTCTCACTCTGGGTGGATTCTATGTGAACCATATTTCCAGTGAGAATTTTAGAGCCAGAGTTTATTGCTCCACTATTGCTCCTATTTTTCAGAACAAGAAAGGCTAGCTTGATATCTGTGAAGTCCAGGCCTGTCTGGAAGGCACCTTCATTTTCCCATGGATGTCCAGCTTCCTGGTCAGCCACATCTGCCTCACTCAAACCGCAGTACAGAAAGAACCCTCCTGTGCTGCTCACTCAGAATCAGAGAGAGCAGAGCAGCGGTGCCCCTGGGTGGCCACAGGGCTGAGGCTAGACTATCCAAGCTCCTCTTTTACCCCTCAATTGGGATATCGTCAGGGTCTCCCTCTGCTCCCAGGAAACTGCACAGAGTTCTGGACGTAAGGGTTGCCTTGGTCACGGGTCAGGCTCAGGTCCGGTTCAGCTTTCCAAAATCCACATTGATATTGACATTTCCTTTCACCACTGGGTGACTCTGGACTTTGGCCCCAACACAAACCGAGGCCTCCAGGCCATAACAGGTGAGATTCAGGCCTGGCATTGGTCTATCCCAAAACTTTGGTACCCTAGACCTAGTCCCTCAGCCTCCTGGGATGGGACCTTGGATTTCTGGACCGTGTCCCTTGCTCCTGCTGCCGCTTTTGGGAGTGGAGGCTGCTCATCCCAGGAATTAGTTCTGTGAGTCTCCAACCCCTGAGGTCCAGGAAGGAGGGAGACCCCAGAGAGGTGAAAGGAAAAGAAATGGAACATGAGGGTGTTGGGGGAAGGAAAGAGGAAGGAGCCAGGGAGGAGAAAGAAGTGGGAAGGGTTACAGGTTCTGTGTCTAGGTATGTTTAGCGACAGGCACAGGGCGTTTGGAATCGGTGGCAGCTGGTTTGGTTTTTTTGTTTGCTTGTTTGGGGAAAGAACTAAGGACAGGTGTTAAGACACTCAGCCCTGGGTATTCCAGGGTCCCACTCCTGGGAAACGATGTCACCGCTGTGTCCGAGTCCACCCCTGAGCAGCCTGCGATTACAGCCCTCGGCTACCTGGACGGCCAACTGTTCGTTGCCTATGACAGCAAGAGCTACAGCGCCAGGCCCAGGGGCCCTCAGCCCGCGGGCAGGGAACCGTTTCCTCTGCTGGCCGCCAAGGAGACAGCTTTCTTGGAAGGTGGCTCAGAGGAAGTAGCTTAGTGTCTGAAGACCATCATGGGCTACAATGAGCTCAGCGGTGAGTCTGGCCCAGGCGTCAGGCCCTAATTCCCCTGGATCCCAAGGGTGGGCCCTTCGTCTGTCCCCAGTTTCCCATTTCTTCCTTTCTACCTCCTGGGCTCCGAGGGCTGCCCTGCACCCTCTCCACTCTCTGAGTGCTTAGGGCCCAGGCGTCCTGCCTCTTTCTATCTCCTCTGGCAATCCAAGCCTCCGGAACTTAAGTCTAGACCCCCTTAGGTCTCTCTCCCTGCCACCCCCAACCCTTCACTTGTGGCCCCTGCAGCTTGGTCCCAAATCTCATTTCTTCCCTGACAACTAATCCAGGGGTTTGGGGGTTTCGGGCCAGGGGAGGCCGCCCCAGGGCTCCACACACTGCAGCTGAGCCACGACTGCGAGCTGCGCAGCACTGGGAGGTTCTGGCGCTATGGCTACGACGAGGACGACTTCACAGCTTATGACCAACCACCTGGGCCTGGAGCGTGATGCTCCCCGAGCCCGAGAGCCCGGGCGGAGGCAGCTAGTGGTCGGGCGCCGCCTGTCTGCAGTGCGCAGGTGGCTGGACCGAGTGAGACATAGCGCTGCGGGCCCTACTGGCTGCGGGCCTTGGGGGCCAGGCACCAGTCGGTAAGGAACCCACAAGCACACACAGAAACATCATTCCGAAGCACACACAGAAACATCATTCGGAATCACACAGTGAGAAAGACTCCCACGCCCAACCATCCCAGTCCCAGATCCATGTCTTAACATGTTCAGGTCTCCGGTTTCAGTTGATAATGTGATAGATTAGAAAGCATTACTTGTTAAAAACGAAAAAACAAAACAAACCCGTTGCCATGGAGTCCATTCTGACTCATAGTGACCCTAGAGGACAGAGTAGAACTGCCCCATAGAGTTTCCAAGGAAAGCCTCGTGGATCGAACTGCCAAGCTTTTGGTCAGCAGCGGTAGCTCTTAACCACGACACCACCCCGGTTTCCATTACATTATATTAAAAAAAAAAAAAAAACCCAAACCCACTGCCGTTGAGTCGATTCTGATTAAACCCTGGAGGCGTAGTGGTTAAGTGCTACGACAGCTAACCAAGAGGTCGGCAGTTCGAATCTGCCAAGGGCTCTTTGGAAACTCTACTGGGCAGTTCTACTCTGTCCTGTAGGGTTGCTATCAGTATGAGAGATGAGTTACATGACATAAAAGAAAAAAAAATTTTTTTTCTTTTATGTGGGGGAAAACAGAACGAAGAAGGGAGTCATAGGGAAATGGGTGGTAATTTGAAGTAAGGCGATCAGGTAGGTGACATTTGAGCAATGTCTTGAAGAAGGTCAGGGGCTGGGCCATGCAGTTAACTGGGGGAAGAGCTCCCAGGGATTACCCTTTGCGAATGCCTAAGGCTCCCCACGGGGGCAAGCACTGACCCTGCAGCGGAAATGGAGTTTGGTGGACCAATGCAAAGGAGCCCTGGTAGCGCAGTGATTAAAGCGGTTAACTGCTAACTGAAAGGTGGGCGATTCAAAGCCACCAGCGGCTCCGCAGGAGAAAGGTGTGGCGGTCTGCTTCATAAAGATTTACAGCCTTGGAAGCCCTATGGGGTCATTATGAGTTGCATTTGACTCCACAGCAGTAGGTTTGGTTGGTTTGATTTTGGATGACTTCCTGCAGGTTGTGGGGACCTGGATTTGTGTGTTCCTTGACCACATTACCACCTGGGGTTTCTTAAAAACTGTAGGATCGAAAGATGAGGAAGGGGCTGGTGAGTGGAGGAGGCTCGGAGGGAAGAAGCTGAGGTGGAGTCCTGCCCCCACCCTGTCTCTGTACTGTTTCTTGGATCTAGTGGACCCCAGGGTCGTGGTGACCCAGCAGAAGGACCCTGAGGGCAATCACACCCTGTGACATAGAGCATTCGGTTTCTCATCTGCCAACATCACACTGACCTGGCTGCGAGACTGGAAGGAGCTGATCCTGGACTCAGGACTCGGGGGAATCCGATCTGGGGGGAATGAGACCCACAAGGGCTGGGCAGCTGTGGGGGTCCTCCTGGGAGAGCAGCTGAGATATACCTGCCTGGTGGAGTACCTGGGTCTGAGGGGGCCCCTCAGTGTGACTTGGGGTGAGGTGTTATCAGACGACCATGAATGAGTGGGGGGTGAATCTCATTCAAACCCTGCTCATACTTTCCACCCTTCTACTCAGGCCCCTCCCTTCTCTCCTAAATGGAGACTCTGGAAATATTCTCAGTGGCCCTCTGATCACTCACATCTCAGCCCTCACTGGGAAGTCCGCCTCACTCCAACCTCCTTTAATCCTCTGGACCTTCTGTCACAGCCCCAGGCTCTGACCTCTCTCTCTTCTACCCTCCAGGGAGTAATGGCTCACTTCCCACTGATAAGCCAACTCTAGGTGAGTCTGCGCTCTAGCTGAAGCTCAGAGAAGGAAAATATTCATGGTAAAGGGTTGGAGAGGGAGAGAGCGCACAACCAGAGAAGAAGCTGAAGGGTTGAGGGAGGTGACGAAGAACGATATTCCCACATCATCATTTCTCTCTCACGATCTGTTGTTATAGGTTGAATTCTGTCCCCCCAAAATATGTGTTTTAAATTTTAACCTCTATACCTGTGGTTGTAATCCCATTTGGGAATGGGTTGTCTTTGTTACATTAATGCAGCAGGAGACATAGGGTGTCTCTTGAGTCAACGTCTTTTGAGATATAAAAGAGATTGAACAAGTGAGCAGGGCAGAAATGGGGGGAAGAGAGATGCTATGTCACGTGGAGATCCCCAGTGAGCCAAGGAATAGAAACTGAAGATACAAAGACCTTCCCCCAGAACTGACAGAGAGAGAACGCCTTTCCCTAGAGCCAGCACCCTGAATTGGACTTCTAGCGTCCTAACCTGTGAGAAAATAATTGTCTGTTCGAGCCACCCTCTTGTGTTCCTTCTGTTAGAGCACCGCTAGATACCTAAGACACAGCCCAAGGAAGCCGTCTTTCCCCTATACCCAAGGACATGGGAAGAGCAACAGGAACCGGGAGATATTTCAAGTGGAAGAAAAATAAAAATGTTTTCTCCCTGTTTGCCTTACTCCTCTTACATTGCTGGCCAGTGTTTGTGGTATAAGATACACTGATTTGTTCACAAACCCCAGAATCTCAGATTTGGAGACTTTCTGTGAACTGGAAAGATATTTTTTGGAAAGCCTCCAAATAGCAGGGAATAATATTAAGGATATTCTAATACCTGGAGACTTGAAACAAATGATTTCCAGAAGGGATCAAAACATTTTTGGAGAAAGGACCATTGATGTTTGGTTCTTAAAGCATTTAGGCCCCAAAGCCCACTCTTCAGACAAAGATTAGACAGGCCTATAAAACAAACAATAACACTTGTGAGGAACATGCTTCTGAGTTCAATCAAACATACGAGGCCAAACAGGCAACTCTTGTCCTTAAGTAAGACCAGAAGGCAGGACAGGACAGGAACTGGATGAAAGGACACTAGAAACCAGGGTGGAAAGGGGGGTCGTGCTGTCACATTGTGGGGATTGAAACCAATGGTACCAAACAATACGTGTATAAATTTTTGAATGAGAAATTAACTCGAGCCGCAAGCTTGCACCTAAAGCACAATAAATTTTTTTTAAAAGCCTTTAGGCACTAAAACTATGATATAGTATTAACGTCAGAAGAATTTTTCTTTTAGCTTTTATTTTGAAATAATTTTAAATTTAGTGTAAAGTTATGAGTTAGTACAAGGAAATCTCATATAATTCTTACCCACATTCTCCAAAAGTATCATTTTTGCCATATTTGGTTGTAGATAATGATTTGAGTATAAGTCAGAAATATTCTCCTTTTATGTCTAAATATTTTATTGTATGTTCCCTAAGAACAAGGACATTATCTTTCAGAATCAGAGCACAACAATCAAAACCAGGAAAATTAACATTGCATAAGTGCAAAAATGGCATGGTGTCAGAGGTCCTCTAACCTCAGGAGCGGAGAGGAGAATCACCAAGGCCGATTCCTATGAGGTGGAGGTCAAACATACCTCCACTCTCCAAGCTTTTCACCAATTCTGACATTAGCCGTCCCTCTCACAGCACTTTCTACTTCTAGGTTAGATAATTCTTTGTAATGGCCACACAGAACTCACAGATCATGCCCATGATTGTGGGGTTTATTAGGAAAGTAAGAGGTTACAATTCAGGATCAACTTGGAGGTAACAGGAACAACTCAGGATACAGTTCTTTCATCAGGATAACTTCTTAGCTGCTGCCACTGGGCCTTCCTCTTGGCCTGAGCCCTGCACTGTCAGCCTGGCCTCTGCCCAATCTTGGGCTTGGCCTCTGCCACAAATTGGGCCTAGCCTTTTCCCTGCTTGGACAATTGTTCAAAGCTCTGTAGCTCCACAGATAGGTGTCCAGAAGAACCCCATTTTACCAGGAAGCCTCCTGTCTGAAGGTATCCAGCTCTCCCTCTCTGTGGGTCGGCAAGTCTAGCCTGCTGGTCCCGTGCCACTGTCATTTCTCACCATTTCTGGTGTTAAAGATCTGTCTCCTGGGTCTAGGTGGTTTTCGGCACAGGGACCCTGGGTCCAAAGGACATGCTCCACTCCTGGCTCTTCTTCTTGATGGTCGTAAGGTTCCTCCCTTCCTCTGGGATTGGCTCCCTTTAAGCGTAGCAGCCCCCAAGTGTCTGTCAGTTTGTCGTACTGTGGGGGCTTGCATGTTGCTGTGATGCTGGAAACTATGCCACCGGTATTCAGATACCAGCAGGGTCACCCATGGAGGACAGGTTTCAGCTGAGCTTCCAGACTAAGACAGACTAGGGAGAAGGACCCGGCAGTCTACTTCTGAAAAATATTAGCCAGTGAAAACTATATGAATAGCAGTGGAACCATGTCTGATACAATGCTGGAAGATGAGCCCCCCAGGCTGGAAGGCACTCAAAAGATGACTGGGGAAGAGCTGCCTCCTCAAAGTAGAGTCGACCTTAATGACGTGGGTGGAGTAAAGCTTTCGGGAGCCTCATTTGCTGATGTGGCATGACTGAAAATGAGAAGAAACAGCTGCAAACATCCAATAATAATTGGAACCTGGAATGTACGCAGTATGAATCTAGGAAAATTAGAAATTGTCAAAAATTAAATGGAACACATAAACATTGATATCCTAGGCGTTAGTGAACTGAAATGGACTGATATTGGCCATTTTGAATTGGACAATCATATACTCTACCATGCTGGGAATGACAACTTGAAGAGAAATGGTGCTGCATTCATCATCAAAAAAAAAAAAAAAAAAAATTTCAAGATCTATCCTGAAGTACAATGCTGTCGGTGATAGGATAATATCTATATGCCTACAAGGAAGAGCAGTTAATACGAATATTATTCAAATTTACACACGAACCACTAGTGCCAAGATGAAGAAATAGAAGATTTTAATCAGCTGCTGCAGCCTGAAATTGATCGAACATGCAATCAAGATGCATTGATAATTACTGGTCATTTTAACCTGAAAGTTGGAAAAAAGGAAGGATCAGTAGTTGGAAACTATGGCCTTGGTGATAGAAACAATGCTGGAGATTGAATGATAGAAATTTGCAAGACCAATGACTTCTTCATTGCAAATACCTTCTTTCATCCACATAAATGGCAACTACACACATGGTCCTTGCCAGATGGAACACACAGAAATCAAATCGACTACATCTGTGGAAAGAGACAATGGAAAAGCTCAATATCATCAGTCAGAACAAAGCCAGGGGCCGACTGTGGGACAGACTATCAATTGCTCATATGCAAGTTCAAGCTGAAACTGAAGAAAATCAGAGCAAGTCCATGAGAGCCAAAATATGACCTAGAGTATATCCCACCTGAATTTAGAGACCATCTCAGGAATAGGATTTGACGCATTGAACATTAGTGACCGAAGACCAGACGAGTTGTGGAATGACATCAAGGATATCATACATGAAGAAAGCAAGAGGTCATTGAAAAGACAGGAAAGAAAGAAAAGGCCAATGTGGATGTCAGAGGAGACTCTGAAACTTGCTCTCGAATGTCGAGCAGCTAAAGGAAAAGGAAGAATTGATGAAGTAAAAGAACTGAACAGAAGATTTCAAAAGGCGGCTCGAGAAGACAAAGTAAAACATTATAATTGCATGTGCAAAGAGTTGGAGATGGAAAACCAAAAGGGAAGAACACGCTTGGTATTTCTCAAGCTGAAAGAACTGAAGAAAAAATTTAAGCCTCAAGTTTCAATAGGGAAGGTTTCTATGGGGAAAATATTGAATGACGCAGGAGCATCGAAAGAAGATGGAGGGAATACACAGAGTCATTATACAAAAAAGAATTAGTCGATGTTCAACCATTTCAAGAGGTGGCATATGATCAGTAACCGATGGTACCGAAGGAAGAAGTCCAAGCTGCTCTGAAGGCATTGGCGAAAAATAAGGCTCCAGGAACTGATGGAATATCAACTGAGATGTTTAAACAAACAGATGCAGTGCTGGAGGTGCTCACTCGTCTATGACAAGAAATAAGGAAGACAGCTTCCTGGCCAACTGACTGGAAGAGATCCATATTTATGCTTATTCCCAAGAAAGGTGATCCAACTGAATGTGGAAATTATAGAACAATATAATTAATATCACATGCAAGCAAAATTTTGCTGAAGATCATTCAAAAACAGCTGCAGGAATATATCGACAGGGAACTGCCAGAAATTCAGGCCAGTTTCAGAAGAAGACATGGAGCCAGAGATATCATTGCTGATGTCAGATGGATCCTGGCTGAAAGCAGAGAATACTAGAAGGACGTTTACCTGTGTTTTATTGACTATGCAAAGGCATTCGACTGTGCAGATATAAGAAATTATGGGTAACGTTGTGAAGAATGGGAATTCCAGAATCCTTAATTGTGCTCATGAGGAACCTTTACATAGATCATGAGGCAGTTGTTCGGACAGAACAAGGGGATACTGATTGGTTTAAAGTCAGGAAAGGTATGCGCCAGGGTTGTACTCTTTCACCATATCTATTCAATCTGTGTGCTGAGCAAATAATACGAGAAGCTGGACTATATGAAGAAGAATGGGGCATCAGGACTGGAGGAAGACTCATTAACAACCTGCGTTATGCAGATGACACAACCTTGCTTGCTGAAAGTGAAGAGGACTTGAAGCACTTACTAATGAAGATCAAGGACCACAGCCTTCAGTATGGATTGCACCTCAACATAAAGAAAACAAAAATCCTCACAACTGGACCAATGAGCACCATCATGATAAACAGAGAAAAGATTGAAGTTGTCAAGGATTTCATCGTACTTGAATCCAGAATCAACAGCCATGGAAGTAGCAGTCAAGAAATCAAAAGATGCATTGCATTGGGTAAATCTGCTGCAAAGGACCTCTTTCAAGTGTTGAAGAGCAAAGATGTCACCTTGAAGACTAAGGTGTGCTGACCCAAGCCATGTTATTTTCAATCGCATCATATGCATGTGAAAGCTGGACAGTGAATAAGGAAGACTGAATAAGAATTGATGCCTTTGAATTGTGGTGTTGGAAAAGAATATTGAATATACCATGAACTGGCAGAAGAACGAATAAATCTGTCTTGGAAGAAGCACAACCAGATGCTGCTTAGAAGCAAGGATGGCGAGACTGTGTCTTACATACTTTGGACATGTTGTCAGGAGGGACAAGTCTCTGGAGAAGGACATCATGCTTGGTAGAGTACAGGGTCAGCGGAAAAGAGGAAGACTGTGAATGAGGTGGATTGACACAGTGGCTGCAACAATGGGCTCAAGCATAACAATGATTGTGAGGATGGCACAGGACCGGGCAGTGTTTCGTTCTGTTGTGGATACAGTCGCTATGAGTCAGAGCCGACTAGATGGCACCTAACAAGAACAGCAATAAGCGTAGCAGAGTAACAAAATGGACCAATCTCCTACAAGGGTTGCAGGCACCTTATTTGCATTATAGCAGGTTGTCCAATCTCCTTGGTGGGCCTCAGCACCTTATTTGCATAGTCCCATCTAACCAATTTGTGGGAGTCACAAAACCATGGCTAGAAGTGTCATATAAAGTAACTCACTGCACTGCAATTAGCATATGTGTCCTTATTTAACCTTTGCAAATTATCACAGTAATGTTCTTTATAGGCATTTCTCCCAGTCTAGATCTAATTCAGAAATATACACTTCACTCAGTGATCAGGCTCTTTAAAACCACAGCCAAACCTATTGCTGTCACGTCGATTCTGACTCATAGCAAGTCAAAGTAGAACTTCCCCATACGGTTTCCAAGGAGGGGCTGGTGGATTCAAACTGCCAACATTTTTTCCTTTTTTGGTTAGCAGCCAAGCCCTTAACCATTCTGCCACCAGGGCTCTACCACATAGCTGAAGGGGCTGGTAAACCCAAGATTGGCAAGTATGCTAGCAGGCCACTGACTCACAGACTTCAGACACTAAGGAATCCGAAGATCAGGAGGTAACCTGCTAGCTCAAATCCCAAGAACCAGAGGTCAGACGAACAGGAGCCATATGCAGTGTACAGAATGAGCAAAAGCCTGCAAGACTTCTCAGAAAGTCTACCTATATTGAATGCAGGCTACACCCCCATGGAAACTCCCTTTCAACTGATTGGCTAGGTTAAGCAAAGATTTTTCGTATAATATTTTGTTTCTCTATTTGCTTTTTACCTATATTTCTCCTTTAAATATTAGTTTTAACAAAAATTTATATATTCTTATAATTTAAAGACATTATAAAAGGAAAAATATTTATAGAATTTTGTGTTTGCTCACATGATTACTTAAAGATACCATCACGGAGGTGATCACATTATATCAGGTCTCATCATGGAGGTGATTACATCATTAAACTACAGCCAAACTACATCATAACTGCCAAACCACTGAGAATCACGGCCCAGTCAAGCTGACACACAGCCTTAACAATCACAAAAACTTTTATCTTGCTGTCAGAGAACTAGCGTGAGGGTTCTGCCAACTGCTTAATGTGTCTATTTGGATTATATATTTGGAAACCAGGGAAATGACTGCCAAGTAGTTGTGTGGACATGGAGAATCTGCTGAAAGATGGAAGGACCTGAACTAAAAAAAAAAAAAAAATTTTTTTTTTTTTTTGAACTAGGACCCCACTTATTTCCTTTTCCCCATATGCCTCTCTTCTAATGGGGGGTCCATGATGTTTCTTTAATTGTTCTAGGTATGTTCATCAAATTGAACCCTATATCCGATAGCCCCAGATAGGGAAAAGGGTGGAAGATGTGTTCTAGACAGTTGTGTAGTCTAAGTAAGCTTCAGCAAAAGTGTGGAGGAATCCTTGAGCTGAAATCAGCTGACAAATGACTCCTATGTCTCTCAGGACGGAATCTTCCTTAGTATCCTGATCACACTAAGTCGTTGATGGAGAGCAGCCCATAGGAGATGTGGCCTCACCACAAGCACTATGATGGCTTTCAAAATGCAGTAACTGAGGCCCTTGGGAAATTATTATATTTTTTTTTATAGAGTCACTATGGGTAACAATCAACTTGATGGTAATGGTTTTTTTTTTTTTTAATAGTAGAAGTTCAGAAAGGCACATTCTCATGACTGTCACAGTTTATAGCATGGTTCAAGTTCTCTCTATCCTTACTGTGTTCTCTGCTTATTCTATCAGTTACTGAGAGAGGGAGATTGATATCTCCAAATGCTATCATTAATTTGTCTATTTCTCTTTTCAGTTGCGTCAGTCCAGGCTTCATCTATTTTAAGCCTGCATTAGGTTTATGCAGCCCTGGTGGTGAAGTGATTAAGCACTCATCTGTTAACTGAAAGGTTGACAGTTGGAACCCACCAGCTGCTCCATAGAAGAAAGATGTGGCAGTCTGCTTCTGTAAAGGTTTATAGCCTTGGAATCCCTGTGGGGCAGTTCTACTCTGTCCTGTAGGTTAGATATGAGCTGGAATCGACTTGACAGCAATGGGTTAAGTTTACTTATAATTGTTATTTCTTACTTTATAGACACTTCTATTACTATAAAATGTCCCTCTTTGTGTCTAATGCAGTCCCTGGGTGGCACAAATGATTTGTGCTCATCTACAAATTTTTTTTTTTTTTTACAAATCTAAAGGTTGATAGTTCACACCCACCCAGTGGTGCTACAGAAGAAAGGCCTGGGGGCCTGCTTCTGTAGAGATTACAGCCAAGAAAACCCTATGGAAAGCTACCCTCTAACACATAGGGTTGCCATGAGCCTGAATCAGCTCAATGGCAACAGGCTTGGTTTTTATTTTTTGTGCATATCTAATAACATTCCTTGTGTTACAGTCTATTTTGTTTCATATTAATGTATTAGTGCTAGTTTTCTTGTGATTATTGTCCCATTGTATATCTTTTCATGCTTTTACTTTCAACCTACACTGTCTTTCTATTTAAAATGTGTAACTTTAATACAGCGTGTAGTTAGGTTTTTGCCATATTTTCCAATCTGACAGTATCTGTCTTTAGATTGGAGTTTTTAGTCCATTTACATTTAATGTAATTATTGATATACTTAGATTTAGATCTGTCATTTTTGTGCTTATTTTCTGTTTGTCTCATCTCTTGCTTAGTCTGTTTCTCCTTTTCTACTTTCTTTTAGGTTAAGCAAAGACTTTTGGTATACTGTTTTGTTTCCTTATTTGCTTTTTACCTGTATTTCTGCTTTAAATATTTGTTTTAACCAAAATTTATATATTTTTATAATTTAAAGATATTATAAAAAGAAAAATATTTATAGAATTTTGTATTTGCTCACATGATTAACTTTTCCAGAGCTAATCATCATTTTTCTACATATGCATATGCATCTTCCCCAGACCTCCTTGTCCTTGATCTTCCAATCTCTTTTCTTGCAAGCAACTGACCAGTCAGCTAAGTTACTCTGCATTGTTCATGAGTCCATGCATATCTTTTCTTCATGTCACTTTTTACACAGTGTGGATGATTAAGTAAACCCCTTGAAGTTCTGCTCATTGAAAGAATTGTCTGTCACCACTCTCTGAGTCATCCCTGAGTGGGTCTGCAGTGCAGCAGTAGTATAGGTTTGGCTCACACGAACATACTGAGCTGACCCATCTGTGAACGAAGCTCCAATTTTTTCCTTTTCTGTGAACTAGTCATAGGAATTCCCAACATCAGCTTTCTTCTTTTTTAATAAGGAAACATAGTGCTATAAATACCCCAACATTCTGCTTTAGAAGATTTGCAGAAATTAGATATATTGTGTTTCCATTGTCATCCAAAATACATTCTAATTTCCCTTTTATTTCTTCTTTGATCAATGGATTACTTAGAAGTGTATGAATTCATTTCCAAAAAAACATTTGAGGACTGTCTAGAGATCCTACTGTTGTTAATTTCACATTTAATTCCATTCTGATTAAATAAGATACTTTATATGATTTGAATTCTTTTAAATATATTAAGACTTGCTTTATGGCCCAGAATATGATTGATCTTAATAAATTCCTGTGTACTTGAAAAGAATGCATATTCTCCTGGGATTTCAGGGATTAATTTGTTATGTTTTGGTGCAGTGTTCCAATAAATATCAGTTAGGTCAAGCTCAGTGATAGAGTTGTTCAAGTCTTGTATATCCTTAGTAGTTTTCTCTCTGCTTATTCTAATAATTACTGAGATTCAGATATTGAAATTTCCAACTGTAATGGGGAGTTTATCTAAGTCTTTTTGAGTTCCATCAGTTTTTGCTTCATATATTTTGAAGTTCTGTTATTATATGCATAACATTAAGGATTTTTATGTCCCCTTTATATATTGACCTATTATCATTATCAAATGATGTTCATTATCCCTGGTAAAATTCTTTGTTTTTAAACCTACTTTGCCTGATACTCAGCCACTCCATATTAATGCATACTATTAAAAATACTAATTATTGTAATTTAATTGTATTATTATTAGTGTTAGTATATTATATGTCTATGTCCATCTTTTTACTTTTAAACTATTTGTATCTTCACATATAAACACATTATTTAAGGGACATAGAGATCAATCTTGTTTTTTTATCCAACCTGACCATCTCTGCCTTTTGGTTGTTTAGGTGATTTACATTTAATGTGATTATTGATATTATTAGATTGATGTCTATCATCTCGCTTTTTGCTTTTTATTCATCCCATATGTTTTTTTGTTTCCTCATTCCTCTTTATCTGCATTTATTTATAACTGGGGTTTTTTTACTATTGCATTTTTTCTGTTTTTTTTGGCTTATTAACTATGACTGTTTTGTTATTTTAATGGTTGCTTTACAGTTTATAGTAAACACTTTTGACTTTTCACAGTCAACCTTCAAGTGATATTATTCCAATTAAAGATAATGTAAGAACCTGATATCAGTGTACTTCCATCTCTTCCTGCCTGGCCTTTGTGCTATTGTCATACGTTTCACTTTATATATGTTACAAACCCCATACGGTATAGTTGTTATTTTTGTTTAGCCAAATCTCTTTTTATATAATTTATTTTCATTTTTGTTTTTGAGAATACACAGCAGAACGTGCACCAATTCAATAATCTCTACATGCACAATTCAGTGACACTGATTACATTCTTCAAGTTATGCAACCATTCTCATCTTCCTTTTCTGAATTGTTTCTCCTCCAATAGCATAAACTCACCACTCCCTAAGTTTCCTATCTAATCTTTTGAGTTGCTGTTGTCAATTTGATCCCATATAGATTGCTCTTAAAAAACTACAATGCTCAAGGCATACATTCTTTACTAGCTAAGCTATGTTTGGTTTTAAGAAGACTTCAGGGGATATTTTTGGTTTAAGTTTTAAAGGTAATCTCAGGGCAATAATTCCAGGGATTTCATGAGAATTTGAAATTGTTTTCTGCTTTTTTCTCCCTTTTGATTAGGATTCTTCTTTAGCATCTTTGATCAAAATGTTCAGTAATGGTAGCTGCCTGGCACCCTCCAGTTTTTCTGATCTCATGGCAAACGAGGCAGTTGTTCATGGAGGCAATTAGCCTCACATTCCATTTTCTCCTCCTATTCCTGACTCTCCTTCTTCCTCTGTTGCTGCAGGGGAATCAACAGCAATTGTACCCTGAATGGCCACATGAAGGGCCCAGGAACTATGCACTAAACTAAGAGCTAGGACAGAAGCACTAGCTTGATATTCAGCCAACTAACTGGGGTGTCCAATGAAGCCATAACCCTAAGCCATCAAACCAAGGAACCAAATCCCATGAGGTGTTTGTTTGAACTTAAGCAGCCTCAGCAGCTGCTTATGGTCTTTGTTGTAAATATATCTATCACACAACTTTCTACCAATTAAACTTTTTACAGATGTACAATTTATTGACAACAATTTCTTAATCAGCTGTGCTTCTCTATCCTTAATCAATGCAATTTTTCTACAATTGTAAATTGAAATTCTGTCCCCCATATGCAATAATCCCCTCCCCTTGTGCCGTTTCTGAGGTTCCATCTTCTCCCTGAAACGCCTCAGGCACGGCGCAGGGGCTCCTGAGCTTTCCTCTCCCCCAACACCTCCTCCCCTCCCTAGCCTGACTCCTGTGGAATCCAGAGCTGCTTAGAAGGCATCCTCATTCCTCCATGGATGCCCGGCTTCAGGGTCAGCCTTCCCTACCCCACTCAGACCAGAGCCATACCCCTCCTAAATCTGAGATCAGACTGGTGGCACCCCTGTGGGGCTACAGGCTGAGGGCCAATGACCAGAGTTCCCTGTTTACCCTCTCAGCCTGGACCTCCCCAGGGTCCCTGGACTCTCAGCAGCAAGAGAAGGCTGTGCACACAAGGAGGTGTCCCCATTCAGGGTCAGATTCAAGTGAGAAGTGTTTCCTAAGCTACACTGACATAGATGTCTTCTTGCATTGAGTGGCCATGGACTCTGGCCTCAGTGCAGACCAAGGTCTTCAGACCCTAAGAGTTGGTTCAGAGTTCTGGAGCTGTCCCCACAAATATACCTCTTGCCTCAATACCCAGTCCCACAGGCTCCCAGGATGGGGCCTTGGACTCCTGAGTCCCTGTCACTTATTCCTGTGGCTGCTTCTGGAAATGGAGGCTCCTACTCCCGGGAATCGATCAGTGACTCTCCAGACCTGGGATCTGCGGAAGGACCTCCTGGGGCCATTATGTCCCACAAGGAGAGGAGACTCCTGGAGAACTGAAGAGAGGGAAGAAATTGTCAGAGATGATGCTTTGTAATATTCCAGTGTTTTGGATTCTGTTAAGGTTTGCTTTATGACCTGATATGTGGTCTATTCTAGAGAATGTTTCATGTGCACTAGAAAAGAAATTACGCTTGACTGTTGTTGGGTAGAGCGTTCTGTATATGTCTATAAGGTCAGGTTGGTTGATTGTGGCATTTAGATCTTCCGTGTCTTTATTGAGGTTGTTTCTGGATGTCCTGTCCTTCACTGAAAGTGGTGTGTTGAAGTCTCCTACTATTATTGTGGAGCTGTCTATCTCACTTTTCAATGCTGTTAGAGTTTGTTTTATGTATCTTGCTGCCCTGTCATTGGGTGCATAAATATTTAATATGCTTATATCCCCTTGCTATATTGTGCTTTTAATCATTATATAGTGTTCTTCCTTAACCTTTGTGGTGGATTTAACTTTAAAGTCTATTTTGTCAGATATTAATATTGCCACTCCTGCTGCTTTTTGATTGTTGTTTGCTTGGTATATTTTTTCCAACCTCTGAGTTTTAGTTTGTTTGTGTCTGTAAGTCTAAGATGTGTCTCCTGTAGGCAGCATATAGAAGGACCATTTTTTTTAATCCATTCTGCCACCCTCTGTCTCTTTATTGGTGCATTTAGACCATTTAATTTAGGTGTAATTATGGATAGGTATGAATTCAGTGCTGTCACTTCGATGTGTTTTTTTGTGTGTTGTCAACAGTTTCTTTTTCCCACTTAATTTTTTGTGCTGAGTAGTTTATCTTTATATACTGTCTTTTTGTCATATTCTTTGCTGTTGACTTTGTTTTTGCTGGGTCTCTATTTTTTCTTGTATTTTATTTTGATGTGTAGGATAGTTTGTCTCCTTTGTGATTACATTAATACCTACCTGTATTTTTCTAAATTTGAACCTAACTTTTATTTCTTTGTATCACCTAATCTTTTTCTCCATACGAAAGATCTATAACTACATTTCTTAGTCCCTCTTTATTGCTTTAATGTTGTCTCCTTTTACATAATAACATCACTGTTTCCCTGTTTTGAGAAGTATTTTATCTTGATTTATGTTTGTGATTTCTGTCTGGGTTGACATCTGATTGCTCTGTCCAGTGTTCTAGTCTCAGGTTGATACCATCAGGTATTGATTTTCTAACCAAAGAACTCCCTTTAGTATTTCTCATAGTTTTTTTTTTTTTTTTTTTTTTTTACCAATTCCTTAAACTTCTGTTTATCTGGAAATGTCCCAATTTCACCTTCATATTTGAGAGACAGTTTTGCTGGATACCTGATTCTTGGCTGGCAGTTTTTTTCCTTCAATACATTACATAAGTCATCCCATTGCCTTCTTGCCTGCATGGCTTCTGCTGAGTAAAAAACTGAGCTTAGTCTTATTGACTCTCCTTTGTAGGTGACTTTTTGTTTATTCCTAGCTGCCCTTAAAATCCTCTCTTTATCTTTGGTTTTGCAAGTTTGATTATAATCTATCTTGGTGACTTTCTTTTAAAATCTACCCTCTGTGGAATTCAATGAGCATCTTGGATAGATATCTTCTCATCTGTCACAGTATCAGAGAAGTTTTCTGCCAACCAATCTTCAACAATTCTCTCTGTATTTTCTGTTATCCTTCCCTGTTCTGGTACTCCAATCTTGATTGTTAAGGTTTCTTCAGTTTTTTTAATTCTTTTGTCTGATTTTTCTTCAAATACATTGGTGTCAAATGCTTTATCTTCAAGTTCACCAATTCTGCCTTTCACTTGCTCAATTCTGCTTCTCTGACTTTCCACCGAGTTGTCTAATTCTGTAATTTTATTGTTTGTGTTCTGAATTTCTGATTGCTCTCTCTATGGATTCTTGCCATTTATTAAATTTTTCATTATGTTCTTGAATAACCTTTTTAATTTCTTCAACTACTTTATCTGTATGTTCCTTGGCTTCTTCTGCGTATTGTCTGATCTTCTTCCTAATTTCATTTGTGATGTCTTGAAGAGTTCTGTATATTAATCTTTTGAATTCTGCACCCAGTAATTTCAGGAAGGCACCTTCATCCACAGTATTCACTGATTCTTCATTTTGAGAGCTTGTTGAGGCGATCATGGTCTGTTTTTTTACGTGGCTTGATATTGACTGCTGTCTCCAAGCCATCTGTAAGTTATTGTATTAGTTTATTTTATATTTGCTTACTGTATCGTAGCTTCTTGGTTTTTTTTTTTTTTTTTTTTATATGCCCAAATGGGTTGCTTGAGTGAGCTAGCTTGATTATTTTCACCTTTGGAGCTTTGATGACCTGTCACCAGATGGCTAGAGCTGTTATCAGGTATGTCAGTCTAGGAGTCCATCCACTTTTCTTGTATAAATTCAGCTCAGGTGTCCAGCTAGCTGTTCATCAAGTGTGTGGTACAGGCTCAATCCTACAGTCTTAGAGGGGTAGGGGTGATTGGTGTAGGTACTGGTATCTGGTTGCAGAAGGGGGTCATTCTCTGAACAAGGCAGGGGACTATGAATCGTCACCCAAGTGTGTCTGAGGAAAGCACATCCCTCTTCCCTAGAGTGTACAGGTGGGTGGGTTCTGCAGACGGACCATGGGCACCCAGTTTGTGGTTGTAAGGACTGGGAGGTACCAGTTATCTTTGTGTAGCTGAACACCACTAGGGTTCTTGTCCTGTCTTATTAGCCTATTGAAATAAGATGGACACTGACTGCAATGGAAACAGAAAGTGGCAAGTTTATTGTCTGTGCATACAAGGAGCACATGGGGTCTAGTGAACGTAAGGCCACCTTCTCACTGACTAAGGGGGCTGGGGAGGTTTTTGTTTCCAGTGGTGCCAGGGGTTGGGTTTGGTACTGGAAACTTTCTGCCTTTATCCCTCCCATGCCTATATTTGGGAGTGGGGGGGTCAGCTGAAGGATGTGATTTCAATCTGTGCATGCTTCAAGGTGTAACTAGGGCTAGTCAGTGGAAGGAGCCACTACCTGCTGCGACTTCCTGCTCAAAACAAGCTTGTGGTTATCAAGACAAAGAGAGTGGGGAAGGGATGTTGTTTGGGGTTTTCAATATGGCTGAGCAGCCTGTTTCAATCCCCCCTTTTTGTTGTAGGTTTCTCAATCTTGGGAAACAGGGCACTGTGTGTCTCTAGCTGCTTCTTGCTGGATGGGGGCATAGAGGTCTAAGGGTTAGAGCAAAAACAATTCTTAATACTTCTATAGCACTTATTTTTATGATAGTTAGTCACCGGTCTTTGTTTCATCTCTTGAATAGCTACCTAAGTCTTTTCACTGGTTCATATTTTTTAAAAAAAAGCAAAAGTGGGAAGTAGACAATCATGTTGTTACAGCCATGTCTTTTCAAGCCTTAAAAAAAAAAAAAAAAAAAAAAGAATATTACAGGGTATAAAATGAGCAAAACCATTGAGAGCTTCACCTTTTCACAAATTGGCTAGAACCTGTGATCTTATATTTTGAATTGTCTTTCTTAACAATCATTGGTACAGGTTTCAGTAATGACAGTCAGGAGGGTCTTCATTGGTCCAACAAATTTGTATTTACTAAATGTAAATAGAAAAATATGAGTGGAAAGTCTTTTGTGCTCTGCCTTATGTGAAAGTTTCTCTACAAGACCTTTTCTAAGATTATTCTGTTTATTGTCTTTATACCTCATGGCCCAGTTGATGTGTCCTTGTGAGTCCAGCTCTAGCTGGGTCACATTCTCTATGCTCAAGGACAGGTAATAATGACTAATATTATTTCTTAAATCATTTCTTCTTTTTGATCAGAGATTGGAGATACCACATTGATGATCAATACTTGGACTTAGTCAAGTTCCTAGATGGTGACCATGGCAGGTTCCTTAAACTCACAGTGCTGGTTTTCCACCAGGTACCATCTGGTTCTTCACCAGGATCTTAAGTAAGAACAAAGTTCTCATCAATTTTATTGTTGAAGTGAGCAGACCCAATGTACACCAACATTTTAGCCTGAGGCCTTCTTTTGCCTTTTAGGTGTGTAAGACAACAGGATAAATTTTTATTATGCCTAATACTATCAGGATATAGACTAAGAGCATTGCTTGTAGTAGTACAAATAAATCTGGTGTTTGTAAGGGTGTTACAGTGTGTAACCAAGTAGCTTGTTATCCAATGTTATGTATATCCTGTTCTATTTCTCCTGGGTTATTTATCTAAATGTAACAAGAGGTATTTGTTACAGTACATATTAAACTTTCTTGGACCAATAAATAAAAATCTAAGGCTATTTTGTCATCTCATGTCACCTTGGCTTAAATAAGTAGAGAACACTGTTGTGTTTCTATCTCACTAGCAACATGTCTATTATTTGTCCCATAGCGATTGATAAATTTCTTAAGAAGATTTCTCCAATTCCAATATACCATGAGTAGGAATTAAATTTACCAACCATACCTTGAGTGTTGGACCAATGGGCTTTCTTCTGATTCTCATTTTACAAAGGATAAAAAATTAACATGACCTTTCTAGTATTTACTATGAATATCTAATGATAATCTTAAAGTTCTCAAAGTGTATTCATTGCCCGGAATAGCTAGGAATCTAAACAAGAGATTTTCTATGCAAATTCTCTATTAGTTGGAAAGGGATCATCTAAATTTGTTTCGTGGGATCTACCACACAAAAACCTATTATTTATAAAGCACACGAAGTTTGTCTAGAGAAAACAGAAGGCATAGAAAAATTTATATATGACAAACTAGTTTGTATTAAAGAATACATGATTAGCAAGATAATACAGGATGGATTTTCCTGTTAGAGGTCTCTAGTTAATCTGTCTAAAACATATTAAGTCTTTTCCCTGAGGGCAAGCTGTCTCTCATTGGTTTACCTATTAAGTCATGGCTCAGTTTCTCAAAAGCAGAAGTGGAATTTAAGACAAAATGGAGTCTGAGTCATGAGATTGGTCTCTGAGAACCTGACTTCTTTAAGTTACATAATTTTCTATATAGTAAGAAGTTAAGAGTTTGATACAAGCATTAGACAGGTATTTCATACAACATTGTCTTGAAAACTGATTAAACCTTAAATAGAACTCTATTTACTGATCTTTGGAGTCAGTTTCTCAAAACAGGCTGAATTCTTCAATAACAACAACAACAAAAAGCTTAATGTCTGGAGCAAAATGGTCTTATTAGTTTATCTGGACAATCGTTTGAATACAAGTGGCTTTAGGAATCAGTATTTTTCTCAAAGCTCGAGGTTTAAAAGGACACCCAAAGGTGATGGCCTATGTAGGTTGTCTCAACTTCTATGAAAGTCAGAAATCTGGATTTTTGGAAAGTTATATATAGTCTTTCATGGTTCCCTCTTTGGATCAGGATCTTGTAATAGAATCTTTGATTAAAAATGTTCAATAAATGGTAATTGGGCACTATCTGGTTTTTAAGATCTCAGGCACCATACAGTAAATCAGGAGGCAGAATACAAACACTAACACTAGGATGATTGTCTGAAATAAGCAATGAAACCATGACTCTAAGATCTTTGAACCAAGGAAACAAATCTCATGAGGTGTTTGTTTACACATAAGTAGCATCAGTAGCTGCTTTTCACATGTCTCGGTAACAAATACATTCTCTCAAACCTAAGACTGTGTATTAATATAAACACAGCAACATTTATCTATGAAGTAACAAACTTTTCTTTGAGAGAACTAATAGAAAATCTAATGTTATTCTAATTTGTAAAATCATAGCCCAAATTTTAGACACTTTTCTGGTTATGATATCTACAACTTTGCTAAGTTTACCAAAAGGAACTTTTAATTCAAGAGTTAAAATAATTAAACCCATTAGTTAGAGAATTTAGGAGAAAAGAGGAAAATGGTTTCTTATATCCAGAATGTAGGACCTTAAAGCATTATTTCCAGAAAGAAAGACTTTAAAATATCAGAAATATTTTTACATAAAACACACAGTATCATTTTGTTTACTTAGTCTTATATAGTTAACTTCTGTTGCAAGTGATTCTGGATCAACTGCAGTCTGCAAAACCATCAACTTCTGTATCCTGGAAACCTTGATCGAGTGTAGTCACAGTGTTTTTGCAAGTTCAATACAGTCCATATTTTTTGTTGAGCTATTCTGGTCAAATGTTCTCAGAAAATTAGCAAAGTAAAAATTTGTAGATGACAAAACTTATTATGGTCATGATTAATATATAAACATAACTCTTAACAGTCAAAGACCTTATAGAAATAATTATAAGCATAATGTAAAGGCTAAGTGAAATCATTTAAAAAAAATTTAGATAAAAATATTTTTAAATATGGGGCAGGGCCAAGATGGCTGACTAGGTAGAAGCTACCTTGGATCCCTCTTGCAACAAAGACTCGGAAAAACAAGTGAATCAATCACACACCTGACAATCTACGAACCCTGACCATCAAACACAGATCTAAAGATTTGACCTGAGTGACAGAGATTGAGAACGAACAACCAAAGGGAAGCAGGCACTGTTTTCAGAGCCTGGAGCCAACGTCCCAGTCAGGAAACTTTGGTGCTGAGCTTTGGACTGGGCAGGGATGTTGAGCACGGCATCCTGAGATGGTGCAAACACGGGGCGCAGCCCTAGGCCCCAGAACTGAACTCGGGGGAAGCCCAGCCAGTGCACGCAGACAGCGCAGGGACAGGGCTGACAGGAGGAGAAGCCACTAGGAGGCAGCGACTGGTTTTGGAGCTGGGAGTGTGGCGTCCCAGCCGTGGAAACTTGGCACTGGGTTTTGGACTGGGCACAGGAGAGCTGAGCAGGGCATCCTGAGACGGCGAGTGACCTTGAGGGAAGCCCAGCCAGTGCATGCAGACAGCCAGCGACGCGGCTGACAGGAGGAGAAGTCCCTGGGAGGCAGCGACTGGTTTTGGAGCCAGAAGTGCGGTGTCCCAGCTGGGGAATCTTGGCTCTGGGCTTTGGACTGGGAGTGGAGGAACTAACCACGGCTTCTGAGACAGTGCAAGCACAGGACGCGGCCTGACCCTCGGGGGAAATCTCTACCCAGCCAGCGCACACAGTTGATGCACCACTCAGGAATCTCAGATTAAACAGTCATCCCAAGAAAGATAAGTAACTTTGTGTATATTCTGGGGTGCTACTCTCTCCTATTTATCTGAACCCTCCCCTCCCCTTCCCAGGCGGCTTCATTAGCATTGGAATTTCCTAAGCCAGAGAGTAAACTGCCCTGTGGTTTTTCTTTCTTTTCTTTTTTTTTTTTGGTCTTTTCCTAACCCATTCTCCTGGCCTGAGAGAAAATGAGAAAAGCAGCTTCAAAAAACCCTAGGACCAAAAATCCTTCCCTAATTGGACTAAAAACACAGAACCTGCTCCAGCCAAGCATATGAGATCCACAGTCTTGGGCTTTGATCCCTACAGGGAACGAGGTGGCTATTATAATGCAAAGACATTTCTGATAGGGATCTGCCTGTAATTGTTTTAGCGGATTGCTGGAAAGACAAGTTTCCCAGGTCTGATATCTCTGCGTATTCAACAGAGCCCTCACTGAGCCACAACAGGGAACTGAGGGCTGAAGCTCCCCCCAGACCACCTATCCTCCTGCCCTAGGGGTCTAAGAAGGGTGACACCTACCAATCTGTAGAGGTACTTGCATCGGGGGCCTAAGGTACAGCTGCAGAGCCCACCCACCAAGGTGCTTTAGGAATAGGGACACACCTACCTCACTGGCACTTGGGGAAAGCCTGTCAGCATCCTGCCCCCCCCCCGGAGTGTGAACACTTGCTGCAACTAGAATCTGGTGCACACAACTATCACCACTACTTCTCTAGGTGGATAGGTGACAGTCTGCATCACACACTTGGTGACACAAAATCAGATTCTACTCAAGAATAGTGAATGGACTCTTAGGCTTATATATCTGGTAACAGCCCAAACCAGCTGGTAATAGGACATAAGTGACTCAAGGGCTACAACAATCAAGACAGCGCAATCTAGTAGCCCATCTACGTATATTGAAAGAAAACAGAACAAGATAAGACTCAGTGAGCAAATATAGAATAAATCACTACAATATCTTAGAGATGGCTCGGAGACAGCAGTCGATATCAAACCACATAAAGAAGCAGACCATGATTGCTTCTACAACTCCCCAAATTAAAGAATCAACATCTTTCCCAAATGAAGATACAATCCTGGAATTGCCAGATGCAGAATATAAAAAACTACTTTACAGAATGCTTCAAGACATCAGGGATGAGCTCAGAAATGAAATAAGGCAATCTACAGAAAAAGCCAAGGAACACACTGATACAGCAGTTGAAGAACTCAAAAAGATTATTCAAGAACATAGTGGAAAAATTAATAAGCTGCAAGAATCCATAGATAGCATTCAGAAATCCAAAAGATTAACAATAAAATTATAGAATTAGACAACGCAATAGGAAGTCACAGGAGCAGACTTGAGCATTTGGAACGCAGAGTGGGAAATCTGGAGGATCAGGGAATTGATACCAATATAGCTGAAAAAAAAATCAGATAAAAGAATTAAAAAAAATGAAGAAACCCTAAGAATCATGTGGGATTCTATCAAGAAGAATAACTTGCGTGTGATTGGAGTCCCAGAACAGGGAGGGATATCAGAAAACACAGAGAGAATAGTTGAAGATCTGTTGGCAGAAAACTTCCCTGACATCATGAAAGACGAAAGGATATCTATCCAAGATGCTCATCGAGCCCCATTTAAGATTGATCCAAAAAGAAAAATATTTTTAAATACACCCACTAACTATATTTTTAAAGAACTTCAGACATAACACATAATAATCTTGAGACATAAAACCATATAGTCAGTATATACTAAGAACATACCAAGATTATCAAGTCTCTAAATATCTGAATAGTAATTAAAAAAAATAACTTCATAAGTAAGAGATTTGAATTCTCTAGTAAAACCATTGGCTTTGATGATGTTAGATTAAAAAAATAAAGTTTGAACTAAGTTAGCAATTAAGAAATAATAATAACATTATGACATAATATTATGCATTTGTTGTCTAATATTAGGCAAAAACATAAGAGGAAATACTAACATATAAATTTTAACCCAAAGAGAAAGAATCAGCACTTCTCTTGATTTTAATAACAGGCTTCATATATTTTATAATGTGTTAAATAAACCTTTTTAGCACTTTTATAAAAATTTTATGGCTTTCCATGAAGTCTCAAACTTATCAAGAGTATAAGTTACCATGAAACAACACTTAAGCTATTTAACCAAGGATCTCAAAATAAAAACCTTAGCTCTTTTTTTTTTTCTTCTTAAAGCCATGTGGCTTGGTTTCTGACTCAGGAATCTTATTCCAATGAGACCGAACCTTTGTTTTAGAGGCAGATTACATTAATAAACTAACTCTTTAACTCAGAAATCAAAGAAAATTTTGTTATTTTAACAGTGAGAAACCTTATTCTTTTTTTATATGGTATAAAAAAAATTTTTTTTATAAAAGCTCTTAAAAATCTCATAAATTAAACCATTAAACTTCACTCAGACTGATAAAACTTTTGACCGTATCAAATAAATTTCTTTTTAATAAACTTCTTAAAAGTTGTCTTTATTGTATACCTCTTATAGTACATTCCTTTCAATGGCAAAAATGAACTCACTTATGAGCTGACCCAAATATACACACGCATATATCCTTTCTCTTGTGGTATAAAAAGCAAAAGTATATAAACTTAAATTACGACAAATATCTATTAACTCAATTCAACATCAATAAGTTACCTAAAGGTCTTAGAAATTATTTTAAGCTTGTATACCATAAAACATAACAAATTGAAATAAAATCGCTTTAAATATTCCAAGTTTTCATGTAACTTTTACTATTTTTCCTATTTTTTCTCCCAATCTAAATTTAGTCCTTAAAGATTTCATCAACTGGCTTTGGAAATCACAAAGTCTGTTTAACTGACCAATTCATTGATATGGATATAAGCTTTAAGTCTCTGACCAGGGTTGGAAACATTTTTCTAGGCCATTTTAGGTGTGTCATTATGATTTTTATTTGACCTTGGTGCCTGAGGGCTGGGGGCTGAGGAGGCCTGATTTTGTCCTGCCCTACCTACCTCGGAAACCCTGGTGGCATAGCGGTCAAGTGCTACGGCTACTCACCAAATGGTCAGTAGTTCAAACCCACCAGGTGCTCCTTGGAAACTGCATGGGACAGTTCCACTCTGTCCCATAGGGTGGCTATGAGTTGGAATCTACTGAACAGCACTGGGTTTGGCTTTTTGGTTTCTACCTACCTTTTAAATCCAAGTAGAAGAAAAGATTAGGTCATTCTGATTCATTTACATATGTTTAAATTGACAGAGGTATTTTGAAAGGCTATCTACCCAGTAAATACCAAAGCTCTTTAGCAATTTTGTAAATGAATCCATCAATTCTTAGCTAGGGAGACTGGGGCCTGGAGAGAGTAATCTCAATTCACTTACATATGTTTAAGTGCACCTAGGCATTTTGAAAGGCAAAAGATAACAATTTCTTTCTCTTTATCTCAGCATAAACTTGGCAGGTCAGTTCTATTAGCCAACGGATTTTTAACCCTATACTTCTTTCAGTTTTTGGAGCTTTTCTTTTAGCCTAACAGGAATTTATTTGTCTCAGGCACTGCAGCCAAGAGTTTTCTCAGCTCTGGGAGATAACCTCTTTTTAAAATCTTAACACTCTGCCCGGCGTGTTCTCTGTGTTGTGATTCAAATCCCAGTCTAGACTGAAAATCTGTTCTCGCCATGTATCTCTCTCTCTCTTTTTTTTAAGAAAAAAAAAAAAAAAAAAAAAAAACTTTGAGGCCACAGAGGGACTCTGAAGCTTATTTTCTCAGGCTATTCTCAAACCGAGACTTATATCTACAACCCACAGATAGGGTGGATTGTTCTGGGATTACAGTCTTCTCAGGGGTGAAAACAAAAAACCACCCTTTTCTACCTGGGAAAGAAAGAGAGAGGAAATAAAAGAAAGAAAGAGGAGAGCAAAAAGAGCAGAGTGGATACTAAGATGAGAAAGAGGAGAAGAGTGTTCCAAAACACCACAGAGGGACTTGAACCCCTCAAATCACCAATGGGGTGAGGGCCCCTAAATTAGGCAAGAGAGGGTCCAGTGGGCCACGACCCCTATTTCCCTCGTTGTTATGGGGTCTGGTCTTAGGACTGTGCTTGGCCACCTTGTTCTTGTCTAATTTCCTGAGATCAGTGGAACAACCTGGTTGAGCACGCTTACCTGAAGTTAGAGGCCTCTCCCATCCAGTTTCTGTTCCCGAGCTGAGGTGGGGACCCGGCGGACTTCGTCCCAAGCCGGAATCGTGGTAGCTGCCCAAGACTACTTACCAATCAAATGAGATCAGGGAATGCCTTAAGGAGTATAGGGGGTCCAGATACCCACTGCCTGGGTTTCGCAGTCAGCAGTCCCAGGTGGAAGTTGCCAGAATTTGTAACTGAATGCCACTCGGGTTCTTGTCCTGTCTTATTATCCTATCAAAATAAGATGGACACTGACTGCAACGGGAACAGAAAGTGGCAAGTTTATCGTGTGCGCATACAAGGAGCACCTGGGGTCTAGTGACCATAAGGCCACGTGCTCAACGACTAAGGGGGCTAGGGAAGTTTTTGTCTCCAATGGCATCAGCGGGTTGGGTTTGGTAGCGGGTACTTTCTGCCTTTAGCCCTCCCATGCCTATATTTGGGGGTCGGGGGGTCAGCTGAAGAATGGGATTTCAATCTGTAAAAAAAACAAGGTGTAATTAGGGCTAGTCAGTGGACAGGGCCACTACCTACTGTGACTTCCTGCTCAAAACAAGCTTGTGGTTAGCAAGACAAAGGGGGGGAAGGGGTGTGGATTGGGGTTTTCAATATGGGTGAGAAGCCTGTTTCACTTGGACCCCTGTTGCGGGTGACTGGGTGACCTGAGTGGAGCCACCAGTCCTTAGGCCCCTGATGTGGGTAGGTGAGGACCCTGTATAATAGCCAAAGTGGTGTCAAACATCAAACAGCCACCTCTCCACTGCACAGATCAAACAGTTGTAGTCTGCCAACAAGAGCCTATTCTCCTGACATAGGCCCACACAGGTCCATGCAGGGGGAAAGGTATTCAAAGTCCACGGACCATTTATGCCTGGACAGGAGCTGCTTCTGTCCTGAGCTCCCCAGGTTAGTGGAGCTGTCAAATTATCTTTTCTCCCAGGTGCAGAATTATTCCTTCTCCAAGGCCGGGAGGATGGCTCCAGGTGCTCAACAGGGCCTATCACAGGCCCAAAGAGATCAACAGCCACAGAAGCTGGCTTGGGGGAGGGGTTGCGGTAAAATATACGCAAGTACTAGCTGTTGCCAAAAGCGCCCTTCCTCTCCGGTTCCAGAAGTGTGAGTCGACTGACTGCTTCTCCCTGAGGAAACCGTGGCCGGACACTCTTATCAGCCCACAGCAGCTGCTCCCGGGAACGGTGCCTGAGGGTTCCCAGTGATTCAGGTCCGGCATCTCCTCTCCACTTCTGAACCGACTCTCCCACCCCCGCCACTCACTTCACTTTCTAATTCTGCCTTTGATGTTCAGGGCTTCTAGCTTGTCATAAATATAATGGTTTCACTTGTTTTTTCAGGTTTATGTTGTAAGAGAGCTCCAGGAAATGTCTGGCTATTCTGCCATCTTGGCCCCACCTCTTCAGAAATTATCAATGCCAAAAGGAGGGGAGAGGAAGCAAGGGAGTAGAGCAGCACATGGAGTACTGGCACAGGAGACACCTGTGGCGAAGGGTTTGAAGAGGGTACCCAGGCACTGGGCCATGTGAGTGAGGGACAGGTGCCTGTGCCACCCTGGGTGGACTAGCCCTGGTCCCAAATTCCCCTCACAGATATGTCTGAGCTCAGCCCCAAGCAGCCTGCAGTCATGGCCTCAGTTGTGCCTTTATTGCCCACAACAAGGAGGGCTGCCATACTAGACCAAGTGGCCCTGGAGGAACATGAAGAAGACATGGGGGCTGTACACCATCCTGGACACAAGGATCTCAGCAGTAAGACGTGTTCCAGGTGATCCACTCCCCATTTCCCAGGATCCCAGGGCTGCCCCTGTCCCCTTGCCAGCTCCCACCCGCAGATTCTGGGATCCTTCCTCTTTCTCCTTCAGATCCCAGCACCGGGATCTGGATGCCCTCAGACCCGGCTCTCTGCTACCCAGCCCCAGAACATAGGAACTCTATACTTCGACCTCAAATCTCAGTTTTGGTGGTTGACCTAGGGGCTTGGAGGTCATAGGCAGGGGAGGCTCCACAGGGCATCACATGTTGTGGCTGAGCCAAGGCTTCCACCTGGGCAACAGCTGCAGGTTCTGGTGCTCGGGCTCTGGCTCCTATGAAAGAACTTCCCTATTGACCACCCCGCCACCTGGTGGACCATCCATATATGCTCAGGCTCTGGCTCCTATGAAAGGACTTCCCTATTGACCACCCCGCCACCTGGCTGACCATCCATATACTCCTGGGGCACAGTATGCACCACAGACAGCAGGTGTACATGGCACTGTCTGTCTACTATGTGGGTGAGGCTGGACCAGGGCAGGGTGGCACCGAGGGGCCTGCTGGTTGTGGGTGGGGCTCAGGGACACAGTGTAATTAGTGAGACATTGTAGATGAAACCTCTGCTGGTGCAAATACACACAATTACACACCAGGGCTAAGTAACTTCTCCCCACCCCCAATTTAAAATTGCCAGATTAGCAGCAATTAAAAAATCAAGACACCCCACACCCTTCCAACAACACAGCATCCTTCCTTAAAGCTGTTGATGTTCCTACCATCTGTGTTTGTCTTTAGGTTGTGAACACAGGTCAGAGAAGCCCTCACCTCACAGCAGGCTGCTCTAAGCCATTAGTTAAAATGCAATTGTATGGACTAGGCCTTGTTCACCTGTGAGAAGTGAAGGAAGGGCTGTATTCTGGGGAAGTTCAAGGTCTGTCAGTAGCTTTTTTGTTTCCTACTGGATTTCTGGGCTGAAATCTAGGAGTTCATTTATACATGTTTCTTCTCTTCTTCTCAGAAATCAAAAGTCATGAGTGTGTAGAGATTCAGAAATTTCAAATCTATCTTAAAAGAAACTAGTCAGGGTTTCAACTCCAGCCATGGCAGATTGGACTGTTTCAGACCAACCCCCCTCCAGGACAACTACAAAAGCTGGTCAAGAGGAAAGAACATCCGCTTGAAGGCACTGGAGTTACCAGGGCAGTAAGGACTTGATGGAGCCAGATTTAGACAGAAGAAATCCCAGAGGTGTGGGCCCAATATTAGTAATATTCTCTCCTTAAAAGCACTTGTCAAGTAGAGTGGTAGCTGAAAGCCTGAGAAGCTGAGTAAGCCTTTTGGCAGATGCTACAGGAAGAGAGAGAAAAACTGAAGTATAGAATGCTACACAGAAATGTAAATGAATGAATGAACTATCACTATGCACATACACATGGATGAATCCCAGCCCCCCCCCAAAAAAGTGAGCAAAGAAAGTCAAGCACAGAAGAGCAGGTATCAGATGATTCCATCAAACCAACTGATGAATTAAGCCAAATCTGTTGCCATCAAGTCGATTCCGACCATATAGAACAGAGTAGAACTGCCCCATAGGGATTCCAAGGAGTGGCTGGTGGATTTGAACTGCAGATATTTTAGTAGCAGCCAAGCTTTTAACCACTGTGCCACCAGGGCTCTGTACTGGGCACAGGACCCAGGAGCTGCTTGCTTAACAAACCCAACCGCTGAGGCTGATACACATCTACGTTGAGAATTCCTGGTCTACATGCTTGCTACTAGAAGACTGGCAGCATCAACATCAACCTTGTTACAAATACAGAGTCACATGCTCTACTCCAGACTTTCTGAATATTAACGAAATTTCTGGGTGATTCCCCTGCACACTACAGTTTAGCCTCCCTGATCTGTGTGCGTTTTTTTTTTTTTTTATTATAATTTTTATTTTGCTTTAACTTAAACTTTACAAATCAGGTCAGTCTCTTACACAAAAACTTATGCACACCTTGCTACATACTCCCAATTACTCTCCTCCTAATCAGACAGCCTCCTCCCTCCCTCCACTCTCTCCTTTCGTGTCCATTTCCCCAGCTTCTAACCCTCTCCACCGTCTTATCTCCCTTCCGGGCAGGAGATGCCAACATATTGTCAAGTGTCCACCTGATCCAAGAAGCTCACTCCTCACCAGCATCCCTCTCCAACCCATTGTTCACTTCAATCCATGTCTGAAGAGTTAGCTTCTGGAGTGGTTCTTGTCCTTGGCCAACAGAAGGTCTGGGGACCATGACCCCTGGGGTCCTTCTAGTCTTAGCTAGATCATTAAGTCTGGTCTTTTTATGAGAATTTGGGGTCTGCATCCCACTGCTCTCCTGCTCCCTCAGGGGTTCTCTGTTGTGTTCCCTGTCAGGGCAGTCATCCGTTGTAGCTGGGCACCATCTAGTTCTTCTGGTCTCAGGATGATGTAGTCTTTGGTTTGTGTGGCCCTTTCTGTCTCTTGGGCTCATAATTACCTTGTGTCCTTGGTGTTCTTCATTCTCCTTTGATCCAGGTGGGTTGAGACTCATGATGCATCTTAGATGGCCGCTTGCTAGTGTTTAAGACCCCAGATGCCACTCTTCAAAGTGGGATGCAGAATGTTTTCTTAATAGATTTTATTATGTCAATTGACTTAGATGTCCCCTGAAACCATAGTCTCCAAACCCTGCCCGTGCTATGCTGGCCTTCAAAGCATTCAGTTTATTCAGGAAACTTCTTTGCTTTTGGCTTATTACCTTTGTGCTGACCTCCCCCGTCTTGTGTGTTGTCTTTCCCTTCACTTAAAGTAGTTCTTAACTACTATCTAATTAGTGAATACCCCCTCCCATCTTCCCTTCCTCCCCCATCTCGTAACCACCAAAGAATGTTTTCTTCTCAGTTTAAACTATTTCTCAAGTTCTATAATAGTGGTCTTTACAATATTTGTCCTTTTGCAACTAATTTCACTCAGCATAATGCCTTCCAGGTTCCTCCATGTTATGAAATGTTTCACAGACTCATCCCTGTTCTTTATTGATGTGTAGTATTCTTTTGTGTGAATATACCATAATTTATTTATCCATTCATCCATTGATGGGCACCTTGGTTGCTTCCATCTTTTTGCTATTGTAAACAGTGCTGCAGTAAACATGGGTGTGCATATATCTGTTCGTGTAAAGGTTTTATTTCTCCACATTTATCCTGAGGAGTGGGATTGCTGGATCATATGGTAGTTCTATTTCTAGCTTTTTAAGGAAGTGCCAAATGGATTTCCAGAGTGGTTGTACCATTTTACACTCCCACCAGCAGTGTAGAAGTGTTCCAAATTCTCCACAGCCTCTCCAACATTTATTATTTTCTGTTTTTTGGGTTAATGCCAGCATTGATGGAGTGAGATGAAATCTCATTGTAGTTTTGATCTGCATTTCTCTAATGGCTAATGATAGTGAGCATTTCCTCATTTATCTGTTAGGTACCTGAATGTCTTCTTTAGTGAAGTGTCTGTTTATATCTTTTGTCCGTTTTTAAATTGGGTTATTTGTCTTTATGTAGTTGAGTTTCTGCAGTATCATGTAGATTTTAGAGATCAGGTGCTGATCGGAAATGTTTTAGCTAAAAATTTTTTCACACTCTGTAGATAGTGTTTTTACTCTTTTGGTGAAGTCTTTGGATGAGCATAGGTGTTTGATTTTTAGGAGCTCCCAGTTATCTAGTTACCCTTCCAGAGTGTTCCCCATCTCTACTGACATGAGCTCGATCTTCCTATTTACACAGACCAAAAAAGTTGGTGTCCTCCTTGGTTCCTCTCTTTCGTACTGCAAATTTTGTCCATTAGGAAATCCTATAACATCCAACTTCAAAATATATGCAGAATCCAATCACTTCCCACTATTTTCATTGCTCACACCCAGGCAAAGCAACCAACCTCTCTAGCTGGAATGCAACACATACTTCTCAGATTTCCTACTGCCTCACTTACCCATTGCGTCTTGATTCTATTCTCAGCACAGAAGCCAGAGCGATCATTTCAAAAGAGCGGTCATGCCATATCTCTCTTTGGCTCAAAACTGTCTTATAACTCCCCATCTCACTCAGTAGAAGTCAGAAGCCTTCCTTACACCCTCAGACCCTACAGAATCTGGCAGCGCTTCTAACCTCATCTCAATGACTCTGCTGCAGCTACACTGGGCTCCTCCCTGCTCCCAGAACACAGACACAGCTCTGCTTTGGTGTGTCTACACTTGATGTCCCCCTGCCTGGAAAGATTATGCCAGATAATTATCATGGCTACTTCCTTCATGTTCTTCAAATCTTTCCTCAAAGGCCACCTTCTCAAGGAAGCTCATGCCAACCACCTGAGTTACAACAGCCATCTTTCCTCTTCCCACATTCCCCCACTCTGAGTCATCTTCCCATAGCACTTACCACTTTGTAATCTAAATACTTGTTTTATTTCTATGTTTCAATATACTGGGTTTCTTTAAAGGTTTTTTTCTGTCCTTGTGTTTGTAATTCTCTCAAAATGATTTTGGGCCACAGTCTGCCAAATTATTGTTCTCTTTGTGCCTTGCAGTGATTGGTCTCTTTGCTAACTGCATATGTGGCTTGCAATTATTGTCTGTTTTGCTATCTGCATAAAAAGCTTGCAATCAACTCAACAGGACTGGGTGGTTTACATCCACCCAATAGGACTGGCTGGATTGGTAAGTGTCTTAGACTGAGTTCTCTATATATATATTGAGAGTGACTTATATCAAGGAAGTGGCTCATGAGGGTGTAGAAGCTGTAATGCCTCAAGTCCATGGGTCAAGAAAAAGGCTTTTCCTGATTCACATAGCCACAGGGGCTGGCAAACAAGATCTGCAGGCCGGAGAACAGGATTGTTGCTCACAGCCTGTGAAGATTGTGAAATCCCAAGATTGGCAGGCAGGGCCACAGGCAAACTGCTAGCTCAAGGCCAAAGAACCAGAGGTCAGACAAAAAGGTGCCAGCTTCAGGTTCCAGAATGAGCCCCAGAACCCCTGCCTGAACGTCCACCCACACTCCATGCAGGCCACACTGCCACGGAAATTTCCTCTCAACTGATTGGCTACTCATAGCAGATGCCATCATGGGGGGTGATCACATATCAACTCTCAACAGGGAAGTGCTCACATTATATGACTGCCAAAACACTGAGAATCATGGCCCAGCCAAGTTGACACACATCACAGTAGGCATATGGAAAGCCACACTTGAAAATTAAAAAGCAGTTTGTCTATAAAAGTAGGCAGTCTCACAGAAGTTTGTGGGGGGCCCCCTGATCAACAAGAGTTTAAAGAAGAGTGTGTCCTTTGGGCCTGTGGTCCTTTAGCTGAGAATCTCCTAGACACCTTCCAAAAGGAGTTATAATGTGGGTAAAGGGCTATAGCACTGAGCTGATAACACTGAAGACTGAAACAATGGCAGAGCCAGTGGCAGAGAGGCCTAGAAGGGGCCCAGGGCAGAGCTGGTGGTAAAGGTCCAGTAGGCGCCCAGTGGCAGAGGAAGCAGTCAGGGCAGCAGTAGCAGAATTGGCCTACTGAGCAGGTGGGGGCTGAGCTGGCTTGCCTTTGGCAGTGGCAGACTCCCTGGCTGCGCTGAGAATGGTAACCCTAAGGGCCAAGAAGTTGCCCTCAGGGGCTTGGGCATGCACTGTTCAGACTGTCGTTGGTAGGTGATGTTGGTCGATTTTCGATTCATAGTGACCCCATGTGACAGAGGAGAACTGCCGCCATAAGTTTTTTTAGGCTGTAATCTTTACAGAAGCAGATCGTTGGGTCTTTTTCCCACAGAGCCTCGGAGTGGGTACAAACCACCAACCTTTCAGTTGGCAGTCAATTACTTAACCGTTGAACCATCAGTGCTCCTTTACTGTACAGGTGTTACCTGTGAACAGTTTTGAATTAAGAGCTGTCATAATGCTAGCTTAAGCCTGGTGCTGGCTCAGCGTTGTCCCCAAAGATGCTGGTTGAGAGTTGGACCAATAGCACAGGGGTCCAGGCCCAGCCAAGGAAAGCCAGAGAGAGATAGTGCAGAGAGAGACAGAGAGAGAACAAACACAGTTATGCTGCACCTGACCTGAGTTGGCAACACACTTGCTTAGAGAAATACACAGCTCCTGTCACCTGATTCACAGTATGACCACCCAGTTACACAAATATGGACATGGGTAGTTTGGGACCAGTAAATGGGCCCCCCCTTTAGACATAAGTGTGTTCCTCTCCTACGGTGCTAAATTGGGTACTTGTGGGGATAGAAGGGACCGGTTCAGTTCAAGTATGTTCCTACCGTTTTTGGTTAGCTTTGTATAAATAGTAATGACAACTTTTGATTGCCAACGATTTGTAAGTGTCTTTGTGTGTACAACCCAATCAGATTGGACAACAGATTCCTTATACTAACAGTCTCATGATTGCTTAGAATTTAGAATACATTCTGGGTGTATGCAAACGGGTATGTGCACACGTGGGGCACAGGCCTGGTCCACACTCAGCTCCTCCACAGCATCCTCCTGTCCCCACTTGTGACAGAATCAGCATAGCAAAGAAGCAAATTCTGGAAGGTTCTCAGATCTTCCATTTATTTCCTCTCTCAAATTTTGAGTATTCCTCACCTTGAATTAACCCATCATCCGCACCTCTTGCCAGAAATGGAAAAAAATTCATATCCAGATTCTAATTTCAATAGGGAAGTGAGAAGCTGCAACTCAGAGCAACACAAAGTTATGATAGGGATGGAGAAGTTCTAGCCCTTCCTTTGCTGGAACAGGAATGCTGATCAGGGAAATGACACAAGTCAGTGTGGGGAGGGAGTCCTACTGAGCAGGGGTGGGCTAGTCTCCCCACATCCTCACATTATGCTGATAGGAACACAGATATATTCAGACACCAGTTGCAGGAAGACAAGTCAGGGTTTGTTGAAGTCACAAAGTGAGATGTGAACAAATCTTGTATCACTCAGTCCCACGCAAGGCAGGAGTCTCACGCTACAGAAGAAAAGAATCATTAACAAAACAGGTGAGTGACTCTAAGTATTGATATGACGAACAACTCATCACAAGCTCAAAATATCCAAATCCCCAAATCCCCATAACCCAGTCATTTCCCCTCTACCCCAACCCCTCCCCAACATCAGGCCCTCTAAGACCACACCTTTAGAATCTGTGAAAGACACTTCAGAGCCCTGGGCACTGTTACCACCTGGGGAAGAACAAAAACAGGATCTGTTCAGAGCCCACAGGAGGAGATGAGACTAAAGAAAAAATTATGTGGTGGTGGGGAGGGGCTAATGGGCTTCTGTCTACAATGTCCTAAGGGTCTGAACATAGTTCCTTCTTTTTCCACCTGTGGGAAGAAAAGTTCCTATGAGAGACCAGGGAGGAGGTAGGGCCATAAGTTCTAGAGGAACCAGAACTGTGATTGCACACCCAGGACAGGGTCCAGAAACAAGGGTAAAGATGTGTGGGAACTGGACAAACCACCCTTCTGCAGGTCTGTCCTCAGCAGAGACCTTTCCCTCTGACCTATAACTGCTGAGAATCAGCTCCCATCACCAGAACTGTCAAGGTGAGACGTTTCTACTTCGTGTTTACACGTGCTTTACATAAGAGTAACTGTTAACACCCAGGACCCCAGATTGGGTAGGTGTGGGTATGTGGATGGTGTCTTCTATAGTGAGGCAGGACAGAAACAAACTCTTACCTGGGGCTTGAAAGCCACCAGTGGGATAAGAAAACTCAGACCCCAGCCCCTCCCCTACCTGAGCTCTTCTTTATCCAGATTACAATGCCAGTGACCACAGCTCCTAGGAGAACCAGGCCAGCAACAATTCCCAGGATGGAAGTGGTGGGATGAGGAGGCACTTCTAGGAAGGGAAGGAAAGGGAAGGGAAGGTGCCCTGACTTCTAGGTCTCACCCCTGACCCTGCTGAAGGTGCCCAGAAGAGCACCCTGAGGTGAGGCTTTGCCCTTGTCCTCTGCTTACCCCATCTCAGGGTGAGGGGCTCAGATAGCCCCTCGTGCTGCACACGGCACACGTATCTCTGCTCCTCTCCAGAGGGTACTACCAGGGCAGCCCACTTCTGGAAGGTCCCGTCCCCCGCAGGCCTGGTCTCCACAAGCTCTGTGTCCTGGATCTGGTCCTCTCCATCTCGCTGCCAGGTCAGTGTGATCTCCACAGGGTAGAAGCCCAGGGCCCAGCACCTCAGCGTTACCTCGTGATCAGAGATGGGGTGGTGGGTCACATATGCCTTTGGGGGATCTGAGTGGAAGGGTCAGAAAACTTAGGAACTTTCCATTGCCTCCATGGACCACTTGAGCAGGGCTCAAGTGACCATCCCGAAAATGAACAGGACAACTGGGGTGGGGGGTTGGAGAGCAAAACCCAAACCCCAGTCTGCACCTAGGGGTATAGAATAATCTCCTATTCCTTGGAAAGTTGTAGATTTGGGTGAGCCTGGTATAATAGCCTCTGTGTCTTGAGGGGAAGAACAGGTGCTTCTGGTCCTGACCAGATAGACTCAGAAAAGCTGGAAGCAGATCTTCAAAGTGGTTGAATGTGGGGCAGAGAACAAGGCCTGAGAGAGAAAGCCCCCTGTAGTTCCCAAGGCCACTGATAGGCTCAATGGGAATTGCCAGTCAGTTATTCCAAAAATCATCTCTACCTCCATCCCCAGAGACTGGAGCCCTTAATTATCCCTGAGACCCTTCCTTAGCAGTCCTCTGGACAAGTCACTCTCTGGTGCAGGACCTGGAAACTCGGGTGGAATCGGGTCTCTCCCGACCCATTGGAGGTGGGTATTATGGCACTGATGCTATTTTTCTCTCCTCCTTGTGTGACACCAGCTGGGGGAACAGTCCCAGCCTGAGAGGAGATCAGGGAGGCACCCCGTGGCCCCTCTTACCTGCTCGCAGCAGCGTCTCCTTCCCTTTCTCCAGGTATCTATGCAGCCACTCCACACACTCCCCTTCCAGGAAGGCTCTGGCGAGCTCCGCCTCACCGGCCTCCTCCCACTCGCGCCGGGTGATCTGAGCCGCGGCGTCCGCCGCCGTCCAGGAGCGCAGGTCCTCGTTCAGGGCAATGTAATCGCTGCCATCGTAGGCCATCTGACGGTACCCGCGGAGGAAGCGCCCGTCCGACCTCACCTCGCAGGCAGACAGCGCCTGGATGGTATGAGAACCTGGCCGACCCCGCGGTCGGCCCAGCCAACTTAGCGGTTTCGGCCTAAACTGAAAACTCCAGCGAATCCTCGCGGCTCTTCCCGGGTCGAGGGGCTGGGCGGGTCCCAAGGCCTCAGTGTGAAGTTGGGACCCGGAGATTCAGGGCGACCGGTCTGTGGGGGCGAGGGGACCCGTGAGCTGCAACCCGGGCCCGGCGTCACTCACTGGAGTCGCTCTGGTTGTAGTAGCCGCGCAGGGTCCGCAGGTCCAGGCGCAAATCCCGTGCGACGCCCTTGGCTCTGCGCGTCAGATCTTCCCAGTGCTCCTGCTCCACCTCCTCCATCCACCACGTCCGCGGCTCCGCTCTGGGATTCGCGGCGTCGCTGTCAAAGCGTCCCAATTGCGTGTCGTCCAGGTAGCCGACTGCGATGACGCGGGGCTCCCCGCCGCCGGGCCGGGACACGGCGGTGAAGAAATGGCTCAGGGAGTGGGAGCCTGGGGGAGGGAGCGGCTGAGACCACCGACCCTCTCTGTGTGCGGCGCCGGGGTCCGGGATCCATGGGGGCGGGGGGGGGGGAAGGCGGGGAGGGGCGGGGGGCAGGGGGCGGGGCGGGGCAGGGAGTAGCGCGTGGGCGGACAAGGGGCGGTGGGAGGAGCAGGGCCACTACACAGGGGTGGAAGAGGCGGTGGCCAGGCCGGGCCGGGGGAAGGGGCCCTGGGACGGGGTGGTGGTGACGAGGCTTCCCCGATGGTCCTGAGCTCCCGCTGGGCGGTCCCCTCTCTCCTCTTCTCTCCACAGAGGCCGTTTCCCTCCCAACCTCGCACTCACCCGCCTGGGTCTGGGTCAGGGCCAGGGACCCCGAAAGCAAGAAGAGAAGGACCTGGGAAGCCATCACCAATGTCAGTAGAGTCTGGGGACACTGATTTCCAGTGGGCCCCTGGGGACCTTTTAATCCCTAACTGAGGAGACACTGATTGGCTACTGCAGAAGCGAGACACTCAGTGGGAGTGAGAACTGCTGTCGCGTCAGCTGTGCCCAGGCAGGAAGAACTGACATAGGTTGTGAGAGGGAGAAGTGAAACTCTGGGGAGACCAGGCATGGGAATCCCCTGTGCCTGGCTTTCTCACTCCAGTCACCGCCCGTGGTACCTGAGAGCCATGTCCGGGCACTAGGAGTTTGTCCGGACCCCTGACCTCAGGTATGGACCACTCTTTGTCACACTGGCTCCCTGAGTCCTACCCTGGGCTGTCAGAGGACACCTGGGACAGAACACCAGGCTGGGGCCAGCCCTGTTCTCCCTCTCCCATCCTTGGAATGTCTTTTGCTGAACTGGACACTCTACCTTCCACCTCTTGTTTCTCCCCTCCCACCCCCCAGCCCCTGACTTCTGGATAATAAAATTCACCCCCAAAGAATGTGATGCCAGAGAGTGAGCTCACCTGAGGAATGAAGGTAGAAGAACAGGGTCTCCTCTTTAAACCTAGACGAGGTTGTGTCTGAAGACACCAGAGAGATATTCCCACAGAGACAAGTTTCCTTTTTATTAACAGCAGTGGCTAGCTCAACTCTGATAACCCCAAACCATCAGGAATTTAATCTGTAAGAGAAGGGATTTTGTCCTTTCATGTATAAACGTGTCTGAAAGGCTCTGCAGTCAGGCTCACAAGTTCTGAAGTTTGACTTTCCCAAACAATGTATATATGACTCCTGGGTTACTGTATATTAAAATTATCTTCATTCCATAGCTCTGAGTTTGTCTGAGTCCCACACCTATCTTCAACACAAAGCAGCTCATGAAAGCACAATTTGTTACTGTATATTTTAACCAGAAGAGTGTGGGAACTTTAACCTCTTCAAAGCTGCAAGTGTTCAACAGTCAAAAATGCCTTCACCAGTGCACAGGCATTGACTGTTCATGAATTATTAACTTCTAAAGGATATAACAGAAAGGTTGGCACTCGGAGCCCACTCAGGGACACTGGGGAAGAAAAGGGCTGTTGATCTATTTCCCTTAAGATTTCAACCAAGAAAACCCTATGGAGCAGTTCTACACTGTAACACGTGGGCTTTGGCTTGAGTCAGTCCAAGACAACAACAAGGGATGTCCATATTTTATTGGGACACTTGATATTGTTATTTTCTTTAACCTGGTTAGCATGAGGAGGCAATTCATTTTTAGGTAGCCTCACAAAATGTATTAAATATCAAATGGAGAGGATACCCAGCTAGATCCTCAGGTATATATAATGTATTAATTAAAAATCTGTAACACAACATACTTAAGTTTCGTAATGCCACTGCTTAGAGTTCTTCTGCTTCTTTCCTTGTCTCCTGCTTCTCCAGGCCTTTTCTCTATCTCTCTCATACCTCAGGCCTTCTTCTCCCCCTTGGTCTCTACCGCCCTCTCTCTTTTGTTTTTTGTCCCTTTTTTTTTAATTGAACTTTTGATGTAGGTTTACAGAACAAACTAGCTTCTCATTAAATAGCTAGTACACATATTGTTGTATGACGTTGGTTCACAACCCCACAACATGTCAACACTCGTCCTTCTCAACCTTGGGTTTCCGATGACCAGCTTTCCTGTTCCCTCCTGCCTTCTAGTCTTTGCCCCTGGGCTGATGTGTCCCTTAGCTTTGCTTTGTTTTATAGGCCTGTCTAATCTTTGGCTGAAGAGTTAACCTCATGAGTGACTTCATTACTGAGCTAAAAGGGTGCCCAGGGGCCAAACTCTCAGGGCTTCTCCAATATATATATGACAAAGTCTCATCATCCTTGCTTCTAAGGAGCATTCCTGCTGTACTTCTTTCAAGACACATTTCTTCATTCTTTCGGCAGTCCATGGCATATTCAGTATTCTTTCCCAGCACCACAACCCAAAGGCGTTAATTCTTCTTTGGTCTTCCTTCTTCACTGTCCAGCTTTCACATGCATCTGAGGCAACCGAAAAACACCATGGCTTAGGTGAGGTGCACCTTAGTCCTCAAAGTGACATCTTCGGTTTTTAATACTTTAAAGAGGTCTTTTGCAGCAGATTTGCCCAAAGTAATGCATCATTTGATTTCTTGACTGCTGCTTCCATGGCTGTTGATAGTAGATTCAAGTCAAATGAAATCCTTGATGACTTCGATCTTCATCATGTCGTGCCTGTACATAGTAGGTATTTTTGTTGAATGAATGAATGAGTGACAAATATGATTGTAGAAAAATTTACTTGCATCCCATAAAAATCAAAATGAAAAATAGGAAAACAAAAATTAGGAGAAATTTTATTTTATGCAACTGGTGTGCATGACAGTTGATAACTTCATTCAGTGGAGAAAGTGCTGTGTGCTTATCCGTGGCAGACTTGAGCCTCTGTATTAGTTTTCTACTGCTGCAGAACAAAATACCACCTTAGTGCCTAAAAACACCACCCATTTATTTGTTCACAGGTCTGTAGGTCAGACCAGGGTTTCACAAATTTATTCTCTCATCTGGAGCTGGGATCTTCCTCCAAGCTCATACAGAGCTGTTGGCAGAAATCCGTTTCTTGCAGCTGTAGTGCTAAGGTTCTCATTTCCTTAGTGGATGTCAGCGAGGAGGTCCTCCCAATCCTAGTGGCCACCAGCACTCTTGCAATGTGCCCCCTCCATCTTTAAGCTCACCGTGCAAAACCTCCTCACATTGACCCCCTCTCACACTTTGAATCTCTTTGCTCAGGAAGAGCCCAGGCCTTTTAAGGGCTCACCTGATTGCATACTCTCCCTGTCTAAGGCTGACTGATTTGAACCTTAATTACATCTGCCAAATCTCTTCACAGCAGCACCCACATTAATGTCTCAATAACTGGAAGAAGGTGAACCCATATTTTCACAAAGATAATGTTCTATGTATGTTTGCCAGTGGCATCCCCCACCCCAGGTATTTTCATAAATATACTACGAGAAAACCTGGTTGCAGAGTGGTTAAGAGCTTGGCTGCTCACCAAAAGGTCGGCAGTTTGAATCCACCGGGTGCTTCTCAGAAACTCTATGGGGCAATTCTACTCTGTCCTATAGGGTCGGTATGAGTCGGAATCGGCTAGTTGGCAACGGCTTTGGTTTTTTGTAGGAAAACACCTGGAGGATGGGAGCACAGTTTGCAAACAGACATATAGAAGTCTTATGAAAATATCTGCGGAGGTAGTGTGGAAGGCATGGTTGGCAAAGAAACAGAGAATGCTCAGAAAAATACAGTAATCAGAGGGTGGTTATTCTTCCTTTTTTGTTTTTTTTTTGGTTACAACTGGAAATGGAAGTTCAAGTAAATAGTTTGTAGTGAATGGTATTAAAATACAGTCTGTCTATGGATCATTTTTATATGGCCTTTCTCACCATGATCTTGTAACTCTCACCAAATGATTGGGTGGGACTATGCTAATAAGATGATTGTGGCTCACCAAGGGAGTGAGAAATTTTGTTAATAATGCAAATAAGGTACATGGCACCTTTGTGGGGGTGGGACTGTGCAAATAAGGTGTGTGGAGCCCTATAGAAGGGATTGGTCAGTTTTGCCATCTTGCTTAGCTTCAAATGAGCCATCCTAGAGACAGAAAGAGGGAACCTTAGTACTAATAAGAAAGAAGAGCCAAGAACAGATCACATCCTTTGGACCCAGGGTTCCTACACTGACTCCTAGACCCAGGAGACAGAGAGCTATAACACCAGAGATTGCACAAGACAGCAAGAAGTGGTGGCAAGCGTAACAGAGAACCAGCAGCAGCAGAACCAGGAGACCAGCAGGAGACAGCACAGTGGGGTTCCCGGCCCACAAAGCGAGAAAGCTGAATGCCTACAGGCTGTCTGAGTGGGGTGCCTCCAAACACTTGTAGGCAGAGCTAGTCTTGCCTACCCAGGAAGCTAGAGAGCTCAGCGCCTTCGAGCCAAAGCTTACTGGTGGAGTGGGGTGCCTCTGGGCATTTACCGGTGGAACTAAAGAGTTTTCTAACACTTGCTGGAGCAGGGCAGAGGCCAGGCCAGCCCAAGGGCCAGGGAGAGGCCTGCCTGTGGGCACCAGGAAAGAAGTTGTTCTGACTGAAGAACTGTATCCTGAGTCTTTCCTGATCCTGAATTGTAACCTGTTAGTTGCCTAATAAACCCCCAAATCATGAGTATTGTCTGTAAGTTCTGTGTGGTCATTGCCATGAATTATTGAGCCCAGCAGAGAAGTAAAGAGTGCCGTGGGACAGACGGCTGGTATCAGAATTGGTTAAAAGAGGTCGGAGAGAGGAGGTATGCCTGACTTTTGCCTCCTTGGAATCAGCCTTGGGCTTTTGTTGCTGACGGTAATTCTCTTCTCTCCCCATGAAGTCAGAGGACCTTGGATACCAGGACACCATTTATATAGTCTACTTAGTTATGAAGTTATTCTAAAGTCAAATAATGGTACATTTAATATCTTATAATAAATTTAAAGCAAATAAAAATGAAAGGAGAATAATTTATTCTATTCTTTGGATACTGTGTTCGTTATCTACTGACACATAACAAGTCACCCAGAACGTAGCAGCTAAATACAACAAACATTTATCATCTCTCACAGTTTCCAAAGATCATGAATCTGGGCAGGTTTTACCCAAGTGCTAGAGGCTCAGGGCCTCTCAAGCTGTCCTTTAGGTCTGCATCATCTGAAGGCTTGACTGGGGTTGGGGCATCTGCACTGTGACATGGTTCATTCATATGGCTGTTGGGAGAAGCCTCAATCCCTCCATGGTTGGTCCCAGGAAGCCCCAGTTCTTAGCCACTGTGACCTTTCCATGGGACTGCTTATGATATAGCAGCTGGCTTCCTTCAGAGCAAGTGATCTGAGATAGGGACTAAGATGGAAATCAGTATAGTATCTCCTGTACTCAGTCACACACCATCAGGTTGGCCTTACTCTATTTGTTAGAAGTGATTCATTAAGTTCAATCTATACTTAAGAGGAATGAATTAAGCTCTGCCTTTGGAAGGAAAGATGATCAAAGAATTTACTTACATGTTAAAACCAAAATTAAAATTAATTATTGTTTCAGGATTTTGTAAATCAAATGCTTCTTTTGTCCACTTCTTGTTTTTTTAATGCTTCACACTTCTGTTTTGGAAAATAATGACTAAAAGTTTGAAGCAGACAAGGAGATACCCAAATATCTCTCATTTTTCTTGCAAATGCCTTTATTAATAATATCTTCTTAATTAAATCTCAATGATGTTGAGAACATAGAGTAACTAGAGGAAATAATTCCAAGATTTGGATGCCTTAATAATAATGCCCCTCCCTCCCCTTTTCTTTTTGTTCTTTATGTGAAAGTTTACGGCACAAATTAGCTTCTCATTCAAGAATTTATACACAGTTTGTTTCATGACACTGGTTGCAATCCATGCAGTGTGTCAGCACTCTCCCCCTTTCCATCCTGGATTCCCTGTGTGAATTGGTCCAGTTTTCCTGTACCTTCCTTCCTGCTTGTCTTGCTTTTGGACAGAAGTTGCCCATTTGGTTTTGTAGACTGGTTTGAACTAAGAATCATGTTCCTCATGTGTGTTATTGTTTGTTTTCTAGGCCTGTCTAATCTTTGGCTGAAAATTGAGCTTCAGGAGTGGTTTCAGTTCTGTGTTAGCAGGGTTTCTGGGTGCTAGAGTCTCAGGGGTCCCTCCAGTCTCTGTCAGAGCAGTAAGCCTGGTCTTCTTGTGTGAATTTGCATTTTTTTCTACATTTTTCTCTCACTGTGTCTGAAACCCTGTATTATGATCACTCTCAGAACAGTGGATGTTGGTAGCTGGGCACCGTCTAGGTCTTCTGGTTTGGGCTGGTTGAAGCTGTGGTTCATGTGGTCCTTTAGTCCTTTGGGCTAATATTCTCCTCGTGTCCTTGGTTTTCTTCATTCTCCTTTGCTGCAGACAGGATGGGAGCAATAGATGTATCTTAGATGGCGGCTCTCTGGTTTTTAAGACCCTAGATGCTACTCACCAAAGTAGGATGTAGGATATTTTCTTTTTGAACTAGGTTATGCCAATTGACCCAGATGTCTCCCGAGACCATGAGCCCCAGCCCTCAGCCCCAGTATCTTGATCTCTCAAGGTGTTTCGGTATGTCTATGACTTTGCCTCGGTCAAGTTGTGCTGACTTCCCCTGTTTTGTGTTGTCTTTCTCTTCACTAACATTGATACTTGTCTACTATATAGTTAGTGATTACCACTCTCTACCCCGCCTCCCTGTTAATCATCAAAGATTGCTTTTTGTGTGTTTAAACCTTTTCTTGAGTTTTTATAATTGTGGTTTCATACAGTATTTGTCTTTTTATGATTGACTTATTTCACTCAGCATAATGACCTCCAGATTCATCCACGTTGTGAGATGTTTGGTGGATTCATCATTGTACTTTATGATTGCCTAGTATTCCATTGTATGTGTGTATCATAATTTGTTTATCCATTCATCTGTTGATGAGCACTTAGGTTGTTTCCATTTTTTGCTATTGTGAATAATGCTGCAATGAACATGGGTATGCATATGTCTATTCTTGTGATGGCCCTTAATTCTCTAGTATATATTCTAGGAGTGGGATTGTTGGAACCTATGGTATTTCTATTTCTAGCTTTTCAAGGAGGCACCATATCACTTTCCATAGTGGTTGTACCATTTTACATTCCCACCAGCGGTGCATAAGAGTTCCAATCTCCCCCAAAATCTCTCCAACATTTTTTATTTTAATTAGTGCTAGTTTTGCTGGGGTGCGATGGTATCTCATTGTAGTTTTGATTTGCATTTCTTTAATGGCTCAAGATCACGAGAATTTCCCCCTGTGTCTGTTAGCTGCCTGAATGTCTTCTTTGGTGAAGTGTCTGTTTATATCCTTAGCCTATTTTTAAATTGGATTATTTGTCTTTTTGTTGTTGAGATGTTGAAGTATTTTGTAGATTTTAGAGATTAGACCCTTGTACGATATCTCAGAGCCAAAAATTTTTCCCCATCTGTAGGTTCTGTTTTTACTCTTTTGGTGAAGTCTTTTGATGAGCATAAGTGTTTAATTTTTAGGAGTTCCCAGTTAACAAGTTTATCTTCTGGTGTTTGTGCATTATTAGCTATGGTTTGCATTATATTTATGTCATGTATTAGGGCCCCTAACATTGCCCCTATTTTTTCTTCTATGATCCTTATCTTTTTAGATTTAGGTCTTTGTTCCATTCTGTGTTAGTTTTTGTGTCTGGTGTGATGTATGGGTGCTGTTTCATTTTCTTTCTTTTTTTTTTAATTGAACTTTAGATGAAGGTTTACAGAACAAACCACTTTCTCATCAAACGGTTAGTAAACACATTGTTGTATGGCATTAGTTAACAACCCCACGAAATGTCAACACTCCTCTTTCTTAGCGCTGGGTTCCCTATTACCAGCTTTCCTGTTCCCTTCTGCCCTCCAGTCCCCTCCTCAGGGCTGGTGCACCCCTTCAGTCTTGCTTTGTTCCATGGGCCTGTTCAATCTTTGGCTGAAAGGTGAACCACAAGAGAGGCCTCATTACTGAGCTGAAAGGGTGGCCAGGGGCCATACTCTCAGGGTTTCTCCAGTCTTTGTCAAGCCAGCAAGTCTGGTCTTTCTTTTTGAGTTAGAATTTTGTTCTACATTTTTCTTCAGCTCTGTCTGGGACACTCTATTGCGATTTCTGTCAGAGCAGTCAGTGGTGATAGCTGGGCACCACCTAGTTATACCGGACTCAGTCTGGTGAAGGCCATGGTAGTAGATGTGGTCCATTAGTCCTCTGGACTAATATTTTCCGTATGTCTTTACTTTTCTTCATTCTTCCTGTTCCTGAAGGGATGAGACCAGTGGAATATCCTAGATGGCCACTCATAGGCTTTTAAGACCCCAGACACTATTCAACATAATAGAATGTAGAACATTTTCTTTATAAACTCTGTTATGGTAATTGAGCTAGATGTTCCCTGAGACCATGGTTGTCACAGACCTCACCAAACACAACTCCCCAGAGTAGAATGTAGAACATTTTCTTATACACTCTGTTATGCCAACTGAGCTAGATGTTCCCTAAGACCGTGGTCCCCGCAGCCCTCAGCCCAGCAACTCGGCCCCTCATGGTGTTTGGATATGTCTATGGAGTTTCCATGACCTTGCCTTGTACAAGTCGTGCTGGCTTCCCCAGTACTGTGTACTATCTTACCCTTCACTAAAGTATCTATTGTCTATTTAGTGTTTTTCCATTCCTAACCCTCCCCTCCCTCATAACCATCAGAGATTGTTTCTTTTCGCATGTAAACCTTTTCATGAGTGTTTTATAGTAATGTCCTCATAAAATATTTGTCCTTTTGTGACTGATTTATTTCACTCAGTATAATGCCCTCTGTATTCATCCATGTTGTGAGATTCTTTGTAGATTCATCATTGTTCTTTATAGGTACGTAGTACTCCATTTTGTATATGTACCACAGTTGGTTTATCCATTCGTCTGTTGATAAGCACTTTGGTTGTTTCCATCTTTTTGCTATTGTGAATAATGCTGCAGTGAACATGGGTGTGCATATGTGTGTTTGTGTGATGGCACTTATTTCTCTGGGATATATTCCCAGGTATGCGATTGCTGAATCATATGGTATTTCTATTTCTAGCTTCTTAAGGAAGCACCATATTGTTTTCCGTAGTGGTTGGACCATTCTACGTTTCCACCAAGACTGCATAAGTGTTCCAATCTCCTCACAACATCTCCAACACTTGTTATTTTCTCTTTTTTTGATTAGTGTCAGTAATGTCAGGGTGAGATGATATCTCAATGTAGATTTGATCTGCATTTCTCTGATGTCTAATAATCACCAGCATTTCCTCATGTGTCTGTTAGCTGCCAGAATGACTTCTTTGGTGAAGTGTCTCTTAATATCCTTAGCCTATTTTTTAATTTGATTGTCTTTTTGTTGTTGAGATGTTGGAGTATTTTGTAGATTTTAGAGATTAGATCCTTGCCAAGTATGTCGTAGCCAAAATTTTTTTCCTAGTCTGTAGATTCTCCTTTTCCTCTTTTGGTGAAGTTTTACTGATGAGCAATGATGTTTAATTTTTAGGATCTCCCAGGAATCCAGTTTATCTTCTGGTGCTAGTACACTGTTAGTTACGGTTTTTATCCTATTTTATACTATATATTAGGGCCCCTAGATTGTCTCTATTTTTTCTTCCATAATTTTTAAACTTTTGGGCTTTATATTTAAGTCTTTGATCTGGTTTGAATTGGTTTTTGTGTATGGTGAGGGCTGGGCCCTGTTTAATTTTTTTTCCAGATGGACCTTCAGATCTGCCAGCACCAGTTTGTAAGGAGATTGTCTTTTCCACATTTAATGGACTTTAGGCCTTTTTCAAAGATCTGCTGACCGTAGGTGGATGGATTTACCCCTGGGTTCTCAATTCTGTTTCATTGGTCTATGTGTCTGTCATTGTACCAGCACCAGGCTGTTCTGACTACCGTGGCTGCATAGTAGAATCTAACATCAGGTAGTGTGAGGCCTCCTAGTTTGTTCTTCTTTTTCAATAATGCTTTACTTATTGGGAGCCTCTTTCCTTTCTATAGGAAGTTAGTAGTTTTGCCATCATGTTAAAAAATGCTGCTGGTATTTAGATGGGGATTGCATTTTAGCTGTAGATGGCTTTGTGTTGAATTGATATTTAACAATGTTGAGTATTCCTATCCATGAGCATGGTATGTTTTTCCATTTATGTAGGTCTGTTTTGGTTTCTTGTAGTAGTGTTTTGTAGTTTTCTAATGTATAGGTCTTTTACATCCCTGGCCAGATTTATTTCTAAGTATTTCATTTTTTAGGGGAGATTACAAATGGTGTTGCTTTCTTGACTTCCTTTTTGAAGTTCTCTTTGTTGGTGTATAGGAATCCAACTGATTTTTGTATATTGATCTTGGATCCCGCTACTCTGCTGAATCTTTCTATTACTTCTAATAGTTTTCTTGTGGAATCTTTGGGGTTCTCCATGTATAATATCATATTATCTGCAAACAGGTAAAGTTTTACTTCTTCCTTTCCAATTAAAAAAAAAAAAACTCTTTGCCTTCAAGTCGATTCCAACTCATACGACCCATAGGACACAATAAAACTGCCGCATAGGGTTTCCAAGGAGTAGTTGGTGGATTTGAACTGCCTGCTTTTGGTTCACAGTCGAGCTCTTAACCACTGTGCCACTGTCCAATTTGGATGCTCTTTCTTTTTCTTGCCTTATTGCATTTGCTAGAACTTCCAGCACACTAGTAGACAAAAGTGGCGATAAAGGGCATCCTTGTCTTTTCCTGTTCTCAGGGAGAATGCTTTCAACCTCTGTCTATTAAGAAGGATGTTAGCAGTTCGCTTTGTATAGATGTTCGTTATCATGTTGAGGAATTTCCCTTTTATTCCTATTTTGCTGAGAGTTTTTATCAGGAATGGGTGTTGGATTTTATCAAATGCCATTCTTCATTGATCGATATTATCATGTGATTCTTTTCTTTCATTTTATTTATGCAATGGATTACTTCGATTGATTTTCTAATGTTGAAACATTCTTGCGTACCTGTTTTGAATCCTACTTGGTTGTGTTGTATTATTTAGGTACTGAGTTCTTGATAGCCACCCTGCCAGTATAAGCAGAATTACCATCTGTGTATTTAGATGTGTTTGTAACCTAATGGTTCCTTCTGCCATTTCTGCCTAGGGGCTAAGGTGCTTGTCTTTCCCTGAACAATGTGGGATGATTTTATTTTGAAATTTGGAAAAAGGAGATCCAGGCCAAGAAGCCAATATGAGAAAAAGCACGCATCACAAAAATGCATGATATGTTTGGAGACAGATGGGTGTTTAGGGAACGTTCAAAGTCACTACCACCCTCCAAAACCACATCAACAAACACTAGGTCTGAGCTCCTACCACGTATCAGTCACTGTTCTTCATGGTTTATGTACTGGAACTCCAAGCATCATCATTAAGGCCCCGTGGGATCAGTATAGGTTGTGAAGCACAGAAACATAAAGGAACTTACCAACAGTCACCAACCATTAATTAGGGGAACATGGAATCTGAACGTGTATGTTCTTTATTCTGAAGCCAAGAGCAGTGGAACAGATTCTGCAAAGGTTGTTTGGACACAAATTAGGATTTAAAAAATAATTTTTAACTAAATACTTAAACGATAGTCAACATCTGTGTACAAATTATTAGGGTTAAACTTGCCATAATGAAATTCATAATTTATTTAGAGAAAGAGGGAAGCTGGCAAAATTGTCACGAAAAGAGAGACTGAAAGGGCTGACTCAATAGGGGAAGAGCAGGTGGGAGTACGGAGTAAGATGTATGTAAACTTATATGTGACAGACTGATTGGATTTGTAAACGTTCACTTGAAGCTTAATAAAAGTTAATAAAAAAAAATGTTTCTATGTGCTCAAATGTCAATAGGAAATTAATGAAACTCCACTAGAAAAACAAGCAAAGCATATTAACACCAAATTCACAGAAGCAAGAAATAAATATTTCCAATTAATACTGAAAATAACCAACTTCACTAACTAGAGTGATGGTATATCATTTTCAAGCCAGATACCAATACGTAGATTTTTATTACAACAGTACATAAAAAAAAAAAAAATTTTTTTTTTTTTTCAGTACATACACTAGTGAAATTCTGGAAGTGATATAAATGTCACTTACCAAGGATTTAGTTATATGCCTCAGAGCATATATTTAGCCATAAAGTGAAACACAATGTGATTTTAAAGGAAAGATGACATAAATCTGTATGTTTTTAATTGGCAAGCTACCCATGTGGTAGTGTTACATGAAAAAGATGTACAATTTATATGATATAGTTTATATGAATATATTTTAATGTAAATATCTTAAAAAGTATATAAACAACAATGAACAAACCCACTTGGAAGCTTGTTAGAAAAACAATCTCAGGCCCTTTTCCACACCTCTGGAGTCGGGTTCTGCATTTTAACAAGCTCCCAGGGGGTCACAGTGCCCATCACAGTCTGAGAAGCCCTGCCCTGAAGGCCTGGAACCACAAATAGGCTGCTTCACTCTCCTTGACTCACACCTATGGGCTCCAGGAAGTGCCTGAGACCAGTACTCTTCACACCTTAGCATAAAGGTCACCAAAGAGCTTGTTAGAGCACAGAGTCCTGGACTCCACCTCCAGGTAGTCTGGTTGGGTATGGGACAATGCCAAAAATGTGCATTTCTACTAATTTACCAGGTGCTGTAATCCTGCAGGTCAGTGGGTCTCACTTGGAGGACAGCTGGCCTGAACCAATCAAAGGAGAGGGTGCGAGTGGAGGCCTGACTCCCAGAAGGATCTGGAAGTGATGCCTATGGGGCGCATCCATGGCTGTCCTTAAGAGTTGAGCAAGATGATTTGATTGATGGTTTCAGTCAGCCTTTTTCCAGGACCACAGGGCTTACTTGTTGAGTCCATGTACAAAGTGGCCATGGGGTGTCAGGGATACAGAGGTTATAACCTGACAAGGTTTGTGTCTCACCTATTGCCTTCAAGTTGATATCAACTCATAGTGACCCTATCAGACAGAGTAGAAAGGTCCCCATCTGGTTTCCAAGGCTGTAATCTTTATGGAAGCCCACTGCCACATCTTTCTGCCATGGAGCAAATGGTGGGTTTGAACAACCAATTTTTTTTTTTTTTTTTAATAATGTTCATTGTGCTTTAAGTGAAAGTTTATAAATCAAGTCAGTCTCTCACACATAAACCCATATACACCTTGCTACACACTCCCAATTACTCTCCCCCTAATGAGACAAATATTTTTTAATATATACATCATAAAACTTTACACATGTCCATAAAAAGCAGACAACATTGGCATAAATTCCACTTATAGAGGCTCCTGTATCATCTATATTATCACTGGGAATGGAGATGGTGTTTCTAGTCAGAAAAACACTAAGTGTCTGTACGGTCCTTTTACGCACTGTATACTTTGTATGTAGTACATATTACCAACAATAAGAAATACCAAAAAAAAAAAAAAGCATTTGTCGTAAGCGCAGTTTGTCCTAAGTCGAATACATTGTAAGTTGGGGACTACCTGTATTTTGGTGATTGAGACAGACAACATATAAACACATTTCTGGTAATATTAAAAACAACTGCCATGGAGAAAATTCTGCCAGGCTAGAACATTGGTGGTGGAGGGGATGGCAGCAGCGATATTTCAGGCAGGGTGGTTGCGGAAGGCCTTTCTGAGGATTTGACCTCTGGATATTTGAGCAGAGGGCTGCATAGGTGGGGAGGAGATATGTGAATACCTGGGGAGGGGAGGTGTACTGGGGAGAGTCAGCAGGCACAGATGCCCTGAGACAGGACTGACCATGTTAAGAGGCCAGAGTTCATAGAGATGAGTGAGTTAGGCTGAGAGCGGTGGGTGAGGCCAGAGTAGTCAGAGGGGCCTCATCGTGAAGAGATTTTAGGAAATGATAGGGTTGCGATTTCATTGTGCCTAAGGAGAGAAGTCCCTGTGTGATGCAATGGGTTAAGGTGTTTCAGTACTAATCAAAAAGTTGGTAGTTCGAGTCCACCCAGAGGCACCTAGGAAGAAAAATATAGTGATGTACTTCTGAAAAATCAGTGATTGAGAACACTATGGAGTACAGTTCTACTCTGACATGTAAGGGATTGCCATGAGTCAGAGTCGACTCAATGGCAACAGATTACTAGAAGAGGAAGACACTGCAGTGCTATGTAAGTTTAGTGTTGGGGATACGTTGTAATTCACACAGAAAGAGATCGTGTCCATTGTGTTGGTTACGGACAGCAGGGCATGAGGGTCATCAGGAAGTGGAGCTGGCAGGCCCCTCCAGTGCCCTGGTGTAGAGGCCATGGTTCTAGGATAGAAGCAGTAGTGGTGTGAGTACTGAGTGGATTTAGTGTTCATGTGTTTTTGAGACAGCTTTAGCAGTGATTCAGGAGCACTTGTTGCATAGTGGTTAAGCACTCGGCTGCTAACGGAAAGGTCAGCAGTTGGAACCCACAGGTTGTTCCATGGGAGAAAGATGTGGCAGTCAGCTTCCATAAAGATTACGGGTCTGGAATCCGTATGGGATAGTTCCAATCTGTTCTACTACAAGATGGTGGAGTAGTTAAATGCTTCCGGCGATCCCTCTTACAACAAAGACCCAAAAAACAAGTGAAACGATTATATACATGACAAGCTCGGAGCCCTGAACATCAAAGGCAAAGTTAGGAAATCCAACCGAGTGGCGGGGGAGGGAGAGGGGGTTCAGAAGCAGCAAGGGGTTGCCAGAGCTGACACAGAGGTAACGGTGCCACTCAGGCACATTCCCTTGGAGTGACCATGGCAGGGACGGTGGTAGCATTTGGGACGGGCTTTCCTCAGGGAGAAACAGCAGCCACACAGTCTACTCACATCTCCAGAACAAGAGAAGAACAGCACTCTTGGTAAAAGATAAGTACTTTGGTTTATTTTACCATGTCCCCAGCCGCGAAGCCTGCTTCAGTAGCTGTAGATTCCCCAAAGCCATTCTCTTGACCTGGGAAAAGGAATAAATTAACAATTGTGGGGAAAGATAATCTGATAGCTCCACTACCCTGGGTAGCTCAGGACAGAATGGCTACTGTCTGGGCACAAACAGACCATGGACTTTGAATACTTTCACCCCTGCATGGACATGAGTGGGCCCATTTCAGGACATTAGGCCCTTGTTGGTAGACTGCAACAGTGTGTGTGCTCAAGAACTGAGTTCAACTGTTTCAGCTGTGTGGTGGAGAGGTGGGTTTTTGATGTTTGACATTGCTTCACCTATTAAACAGGGTCCTCACCTACTAACATCAGGGGCCTGAGGACTGGTGGCTTCACCGATGTTTCCTAGCCACACACAACAGGGGTCCGAGAATAAGTAGTGACTCCCAGTCGTTACAACCAAAAGCAATTGGTGCCAACGGTCCGGCTGCAGAACCCACCCACCTGTGCGCTCTAGGGAACACGAACGTGCTTTCTTCACAGACACTTGGGATGGTCGTCAGCCCTCTGCTTTGTTTAGAACGTGCCCCCCTGCTGCAACCAGATACCTGTGCCTACACCAGTCACCACTGCCTCTCTAAGATTGTAGGACAGAGCCTGTACCACACACTTGCTGACCAACTACCTGGACACCTGAGCTGAATCCATATAAGAAAAGTGAATGGATTCCTAGGCTCATATCCCTGGTAACAGCTCTAGCCATCTGGTGACAGGATGTTAGAGCTTCAAAGGCAGAAATAACCAAGCTAGCTCACTCAAGCAGCCTACTTGGGAATAGCAAACAAAACCAAACAAGAAGCTAGGATATAGTAAACAAACATAAAATAAATTAACACAATAACTGACAGATAGCTTGGAGACAACACTCAATATCAAATCACATAAAGAAGGAGACCATCATTGCTTCAATAAAAAAAAAAAACAAACATAAAATAAATTAATACAATAACTTATAGATAGCTTGGAGACAACACTCAATATCAAATCACATAAAGAAGGAGACCATCATTGCTTCAATAAGCTCTCAAAACCAAGAATCGAGGAATTTTCCAGATGAAAAAGTCTTCCTGGAATTACCAGATGTAGAATGCAAAAGGTTCATATACAGAAGTCTTCAAGACATCAGGAAGGAGATCAGGCAAAACACAGAACAAGTCAATGAACACAGAGATGAAGCAATTAAGAAATTAAAAAGGTTATTCAAGAACATAATGAGAAATTTAATAGACTGCAAGAATTCATAGAGAGACAACAATGAGAAATTCAGAGGATTGACAATAAAATTACGAATTAGATAGCATGATAGAGAGTCAGAGGAGCAGAACTGAGGAACTGGAAGGCAGCGTTAGTGAAATTTAAGACAAAACACTTGGCACCAATATATTCAAAGATAAGTCAGATAATAGACTTAAAATATGTTAAATTTAGCGGATGGGCAGCTGTAGATGCCTTTTGGGAGTTGAGGTTCATCTGGCTGCAGGCATGGTGTTTAGGAGCCTGTGCAGTATTCTAGGCTGAAGGGAGATGAAAGCCTGTTCACAGTGGGGGCAGAGGGATTGGAAATGTGGTGGAGGAGCTGCATTTGAGTACATGAGAGGCAGGAGATGGGGGGGTGGGGGGGAGTCTGATCCTGGTGAGAGCAATAGGGGAGGGAGAGGCTGGCATGGAAGGGAGGCAGAGTTTCTCTGTAGGCCTCTTGGGTTTGAGGGCAGTCGTCCCTGGAGACACAGATGTCCTGAAGGCAGACTGGAAATAGAAGCCTGCAGAGAGGTTGGTGTTGGAGTGGACCATGAGGAGTCACCTCACTGGGCTTGTGATCGCCATGGGCTGCATAGCAAGGTGGCCCTGTTCCAGCACAGACACCACTAGGATGTGGCCTGAAGCAAGGCATTGTGGCTGGACCTGGGAGTCATTGGGAGAAGAAGGAGAGGGTTATAGTGAGTGAAGTGTCTAAGGGAGTTTAGAGTGTTACTGAGTCAACTGTGGAAAGTGCTTCTGTAGGCAGAGGTGGCTGAAATCTGAAAATAGGGGTCAGCGGTGATGTTGTCAGTCAGGCTGTGCATGGCGCAGGTTGGGTATGTTGGGAGGATGACCATTCAGTGGTCTCTATCGAAGTTTGTTCTGGATAGAGGAGCAAGCATGAGGAATCCAGGTGGGGTGGCCAGGTATAAAGAGCTTGAGGAGACCAGTGCTGCTTTGCAGGTGGGGAGTTGCCTTTTCCGGGAAGGGAGGGGCTGATTACCTAAACAAGGTAAGCACGTGCTTAGGGCGTCAACAAAATAGGGGCACCAGTTGTCCAAAGCAAAGACCCACAGATGCCAGGCAGACAAGACACAAGGAAAAGTGAGTGCCACGGTGGTCCTGGCACGGCACTAAATGAAACTGATAGCAGCTCCAGTGCGTGAGAATGGGCAGACCTAAAAAGAAATTCACACAGGGCCTTGAGGGTGCCCACATGCAAAGTTGTTTAAGGTATGAGGTCCCCACCACTTCACCACCTTTGTTGACATCTGTCTCCTACAGTCCCCTCCCATGCAATTGAAACTCCTTATCTGATTGGGTCTTTTAGGAGTATGCTCTTTCTTTCTAATAGACAAGAGTTGAGGGTGGGGTGTCTAGTCTAACTCTTGCTACGTTTACCCAATATGTAGCTGGATCCAAATGAGTGGTTACTGGGAAGGGCAGATTATATTAATAGCCAGGTCTCTGATTTATTTTGAGAGAATGACCTTGTATGTCCAAGTCAGCTAATCCAGTAACCCCAGCCAGCAGGGCCAGCAATGCTCCGTGACATGATCTAAACACCAGGATATGCTCTTGGTCCTGCCCTGGTAAACAACCAAGAGGAGCTCCAGTCAACTTTTCGTTGCGGGAGATAACAGAGTTTTACACTGATTGTTGAAGTAACTAAGTCCACTGAGTCATTTTCTTCTTTGAGGAATATTGTTTTTGGAGAAAATGTGGTGTATAGCAAAAATCTTAGTCTCTCACATCCACTAAAAATGTTATATTCCAGTTCATTTCATTCCACTAAAATGGCATATGCCACTCGTGTTCAATTGTTAATATCATAGTCACATTAAAAAACTACATCACAGGTAGTAAACAGAGGAGGGGGGATCACTAATTTTCAGTGTTTAGTGCCCTCACATGCCTTAATCCCACCCTGGGGGAGGGTGGCATGAACTAAATATGCTTCTGGGATTTGAGTCAGAGCAGGCAGCTGCTTAGGGCTATCTGTGCACCCTTTGGCTGAGCGCCGGTGGGAAAACCCCCAGCATTCCCCTCAGGGACTCTGTCACCTGCTGGTTTCCTAGTTTTGAGCTTCCCCTTGGTGACTAGCTCACCAATACAACTTTCCTTTGGGACTGTGTAAGTGCAGCCCTGTCCATCCCTTTCCAGAGAACTTTTCTGTGCTTTATTCACCAGTCGGCAGGGACTTTCACTGGCCACTTTTACCCATGGGCTGCAGGTGCCAGGAACTCGGCTTCTGCTCTGGCCCCTGGAGGCCTTGATGGTGATGTGGGTGGCCCATGTCCTGCCTGTCCTTTTCGGGGCTGCCCTTCTCAAACCCCAGGGCATTGCCACTGCTGAGTGGTCTTGTTACGATCTTGGGTCAAACTCTGGGAGAGTGTATCATTGGGCGTTACCGGGGTGTTGCTTCGGCCCCGCCAGGTCTCTGGTGGGGTGACTGTGGGCGTGGATGAGGCTGCAAACTGCCCGTTGTCCCAGCACACTGGGCCTTTCCAAATCTTTTCTGTGCTCTTCGGGGTCTCACATCCACCCCCCTCCCTCCCCCGCCCCCACAAGCCTTTTCTGAGTCCTGGCTGCACCTGCACCCCCTCCAGGATCTATCTGCTGGATTTTCAGACTGCTGAGTCATCTGAGGCCCCTGGGGTTCAGGCCGCCTCCTGGGTTGCTCCTTTGACTGACAGGCAAGGCCGTTGGCTGTGTCAGGTTCAGGAGACCACTTTCCACCCTGTGTGAGGAGGTACTCTCAGGCCCCAGGGGCACCCCGCACCCACCATGACCACCACCATGCCCCCTCCCCCCTTTACTGCCTGGATGAGTCAGCAGCTTAGCTCCCTGCCCACTTTCCTCCTCTGGGAACAAGAAGGATCCCCCAGTGCAACTTCACTGACAGGAGTCTCAGTGCCTGGAGGGAGCTGGAGAGGCTTCTTTCCAGGAGCTCATATGGGGACCCCAGGCCAGAACTACCCTCCCTCCTGCTGTGTGAAAGACTGTCTTGCACTGAGGGAAGTTAGAATCTGAAGGCTTCAGTGATCAGGGTACTCTTTTAGAGACTTCTCTGCTCTGGACCCTCACCTCTCTCCTGGTCTCCTGTTCCTGGGGGTCCTCTCCCCTCTTGATTCTCCCCTACCATTCTAAGATCAGCTCTGATTTTTTCATATGCTGGTGTCTCCACACCAGCATTTCTCCTCACCTCCACCCACATTTCTTGTACACCCCTACCCTCCCCTGTCCTTGCCATCTCCTCCTTTCTTCAGTTCTCTGATCTATTTCTAGTTAGTCCTCACTCTCATCTCCTGCCTCTCCTACTGCATACCCTTCCCCTCTTTGGGGCCATTTCCTATAAGACCATGTAAGTCCCCTTTCATCTTTCTGTCACCGGTTTTTTTTTGAACATTTGGTTGTATTTTGAATGAAACTTTACACAGCACATTAGTTTCGTATTCAACAGTTTAAACACAAATTGTTCCGTGACATTGTTGCTATGTCCACAGTGTGTCAGCACTCTCCCCATTTCCACCCTGCCTTCCCCTCCACTCTCCATGCCTCTCCTTGCCTTCTCATCTTTGCTTTTGGACAAATGTTACCCGTTTGGTCTCCTATAGTTGATTGTTCTAAGGAGCACATTCCTCACTGGTGTTATTGTTTATTTTATAGGCCAATCTATTATTTGGCTAAAAGGGGACCTCCAGGAGTGGCTTCAGTTCCAGGTTAAAGGGGTATCTTAGGGCTGTAGTCTTAGGGGTTCCTCTAGTCTCATCGGTCCAGTAAGTCTGGCCTTTTTTTATGAATTTGAGCCTCGTTCTACATTTTTCTTCCGGTCTAACTGGGACCTTCTGTTGTGTCCCTGGTCAAAGTATCATTAGTGGTAGCTGGACTCTATCTAGTTCTTCTGGTCTCAGGCTAAAGGAGGCTGTGGTTTGTGTGTGCCGTTAGGCCTGTGGACTACTTGCTTCCTTGAGTCTTTGGTTTCCTTTGCTCACCTTTGCTCCTGAGGAGAAGAAACCAATAGTTGTATCTTAGATGGCTGCTGGCAAGCTTTGGAGACCCCAGATGGTACTCACCAAACTAGGTTATAGAACATTATCTTTATGGACCTTGATATGCCAATTGAACTAGCTGTCCCCTGAGACTATGGACCTTAGCCTTCAAGCCCAGTAACTCAGTCCCACGAGGTGTTTCGATATGTCTAAGAAATTTCCGTAAGTGTGCTCTAGCATATGTATGAATATATATGGAGCACATACAAATATGTATGTACAAATACCCACAACTACACCTATATATGCACAAGCACGTACCCCCATATGCCCTCCCACACTTATGTAGCATTCATATCTACCTATGTAACCACTTACAAATTTTTGATTAGTGTTCCTGTTGTTGCAGAATTGTACACGTTATAGCATTTACCTCAGTTTTCCTTTATTCTTGCAAACCTCTCGGTGTCTTCGTTTACTTTGGTCACATTGTGCTGACATCCCCTATATTGTGTATTGCCTTTCTTTTCACCAGAATTAACCCTTGTCTACTATCTAGTAAGTGATTCCCCCTCCCTTTCCCTCCTATTACTGGTAACCACCAAAGAATGTTGCTTTATGTGTGAATCTCTTCTTGACTCTTTATAATAGTGGTTCACACAGTATTTGTCCTTTTGTGATTGACTTCTTTGACTCAGCATAATGTCTTCCAGATTCATCCATGTTATCAGACATTTTACAGGCCCATCACTATTCTTTATGGTGCTGTAGTATTACATGGTGTGTACACACTGTAGTTTGCTTATCCATTCATCCACTGATGGACACTTAGGTTTCCATCTTTATGAATAATGCTGCAAAGAACATGGGTGTACATATGTCTATTTATATCACTGCTCTTATTTCTTGATGTTATATACTTAGGAGTGGGATTGTTGGATCATGTGGTATTACTATTTCTAGCTTTTTGAGAAAGTGCCATACCATTTTCCATAATGGTTGTACTACTTTACAGTCCTACCATCAGTGTATGAGTTCCAGTCTCCCCACAACCTTGCTACTATTTGTTGTTTCCTTTTGATCAGTACCATTTTTGCAGGGGTTAGATGGTATTTCAATGTAGTTTTGATTTGTACCTCTCTAATGGCCAATGGAAACCCTGGTGGTGTAGTGGTTAAGTGCTATGGCTGCTAACCAAAGTGTCGGCAGTTCGAATCTGCCAGGAGCTCCTTGGAAACTCTATGGGGCAGTTCTACTCTGTCCTATAGGGTCACTATGAGTCAGAATCGACTCAAGGGCACTGGGTTTGGCTTTTTTTTGGGTTTAATGGCTAATGATCACAAGCATGTCTTCATGTGTTTGTCAGCCACCTGAATGTCTGCTTTGGTGAAATGTCTGTTCGTGTCCTTTGTCCATTTTTTGATTGGATTCTTTGTCTTTTTGTTGCCAAGGTTTTGAAATTTTCTGTAACTTTTAGTGATTAGACCCTTGTCAGCTATGTCATTGCCCCAATTTTTTCCCACTCTGTGGGTTCCTTTTTCACTCCTTTGGTAACGTCTTTTGTTGGGCATAGTATTTAAATTTTAGGAGGTCCCAGTTATTTAGTTTATCTTCTGTTGCTTCTGCATTTTCATATATTTGATAGTGTATTTATGCCGTGGATTAGGACCCCTAGTTTTGTCCTTATGTTAACTTCCAGGAACTTTATAGTTTTATGTTTAATATTGAGGTCTTTGATCTACTTAGAGTTTGTTTTTGTGTGTGGGGTGAGATATGGATCCTGTTTCATTTTTCTGCAAGTGGATGTCCAGTTTTGCCTGCACCGTTTGTTATAGAGACCATCTCTTCCATATTGAATGGAATTCAACCCTTTGTCAAAGATTAGCCGTCCATATGGATTTAATTCTGGGTTCTAATTCTGTTCCATTGATCTATGTATCTGCCGTTATACCAGTACCAGGCTGTTTTGACCTCTGTAGATTTTTAGTAAGGTCTGAGATCAGGAAGTGTGAGGTCTCCTACTTTACTTTGTTCTTCTTCTTCAATAACGATTTAGCCATTTCAGGCCTCTTTCCTTTCCATATAAAGCTGGAGATTAGTTTTTCCATTTCATTAAAGAATGCTATTGGGATTCGGATCAGGATTGTATTATATCTATAAGTTGTTTTGGGTGGTATGCTGGTTGAGATTGCGCATCAACTTGGCTGGGCCATGATTCTCAGTGTTTTGACAGTTGTATAATGTTGTGATCACTTCCCTGTTGAAATCTGATATGTGATCACCCCATGATAGATTCTGCTGAGTGGTACTGGAGGGGGCGGGGCCTGTGGGAGCTCACTGTCCCTTCAGCCTTCATCTCTCCACCCTCTGCAGCCTACTTCCTTCCTGCTTGCCTTGCCAAGGCTTTTGGCTTGTTCTAGATCCAGCAGCTGCCTCTTGTCTGACCTCTGGTTTTTGAGACTTAAGCTACCAGCTTACCTATTAATCTTGGGATTCATCAAGCTTCACAGTGTACAAGCAAGAACCCTGCTCCCCAATGTGCTGATCTTGGGTTTGCCAGCTCCTACAGCTTCGTGAATAGGGGAAACCTTGGAGTCTTGCCTGCCAACCTTGGAATTCGTCAACCTTCACAGCCTGTGAGTGAGACCCCTGCTTTCCAACCTGCCGATCTTGGGTTCACCAGCTTCTGTGGCTGCGTGAATTGGAGGAGGCCTCTATCCTGAACCACGGACATGGGACTTGTTCCAGCCTCTACAATCGCATGAGGTGTTTCCTTGATATAAATCTCTCTCTATATGTTTATACGTTTTACTTCTCTAGAGAACCCAGCCTAAGATAGGTGCTACTGACATTTTCACAATGTTAAGTCTTCTAATCCATGAGCATGATATGTTTTTCCATTTCTGTGGGTCTTTTGGAAACTCTGGTGGTGTAGTGGTTAAGTGCTATGGCTGCTAACCAAAGGGTCGGCAGTTTGAGTCCACCAGGTGCTCCTTGGAAACTCTATGGAGCAGTTCTACTCTGTCCTATAGGGTCTCTATGCATCAGAATCTACTCGACGACACTGGGTTTGGTTTTGGGTTTTGGTGGGTCTTTTCTCATTTCTTGTAGTAATTTTTTTTTTTTTTTGTCCGTTTCCTTGTAGAAGTCTTTTAGGCCCCTGGTTGGATTTATTCCTAGGTAATTTATCGTCTTGGGACTATTGTATATGGTCTTATTTTCTTGATTTCCTTTTCAGAATAAAAAAAAATTTTTTTTTTTCTCATTAGTGTAGAGGAATCCAACTGATTTTTATGTGTTGATCTTGCACCCTGCCACTTTGCTGAATGCTTCTGTTAGTCCTAGTAACTTTCTTGAGGAATCTCTGGGATTTTCTATGTATAGCACGATGCCGTCTGCAAATGGGGACAGTTTTGCTTCTTCCTTACCATTTTGGATACCATTTATTTCCTTTTCTTGCCTTATTGCTCTGGCTAGGACTTCCAGTGCAATATTGAGTAAGAGCAGGGTTAATGGGCATCCTGTCTCATTCTTGTCCTCAAGGGGAATGTTTTCAATCTCTGTCTATTGAGAATAATGTTGGCAGTTGGTTTTGTCTTTATGCCCTTAGTTATGATAAGGAATTTCCCTTCAATTGCTATTTTGTTGAGAATTTTTATCAGTAAAAGGTGCTAGATTTTATTAAATGCCTTTTCTGCATTGATTGAGACGATCAGGTAGGTAATTCTTTTTGACTTATTCATGGGGTAAATTATGTTGATTGATTTTCTAATGTCCAACCACCTTTGCATCCCTGATATGAATTCCACCTGATTGTAATGTATTATTTTTTTGATACCCTGTAGAATTCTGTGGTGTGTTAAAATCTCCTATTATCATTGTAGAACTATTTCTCTTATCAATTGTCTTAGAGTTTGTTTTATGTATTTTGGTGTTCTATCATTGGGCGCATGAATATTTATCATGGTTTTGTCCTCTTGGTTAATTGATCTTTTGATCAGTATATAATGCCCTTCTTTGTCTCTTATAATGGAGTTTGACTTAAAGTCTATTTTATCAGAGATTAATATTGCTCTGTTTTGGATACTATTTGCTAGATATATTTTTTTCCATCCTTTGATTTTTAGACTTTTTATGTCTTTGTGTCTAAGGCACATATTGATAGGTCATTTTTTAAAATACATTGTGCCATTCTCTATCTCTTGACTGTTGCATTTGAACTGTTTCCATGCAGAGTGATTATCAATAGGTATGCATTTACTGCCGCCATTTTGTTATTTTATTTATTTATTTTTGTGGTGTTAATGTTTTCTTTGTTCTGCCTAATTTTCTGTGCTGAGTTCTTTTTATTTGTGGATTTTCTTTTCATATCCTTCATTGTTGTTGATTTCTTTGATTTTCTTCTTTATTTTGGTGAGTAGATTTATTAATTTTCTTTGTGGTTACTCTGAAATTTACCTTTATCTTCCTAAATTTTGAACAGCCTATTATATCTTTATTTTTATTTTTGTTGTGCTTTAAGTGAAAGTTTTGAAATCAAGTCAGTCCCTCATACAGAATCTTATGCACACCTTGCTGTGTACTTCTAGTTGCTCTCCCCTTAATTAGACAGCAGACTCCTTCTCTCCACCCTGTATTCTCATGTCCATTCAGCCAGCTTCTGTTGCTCTCTGCCTTCTCATTTCCCCTCCAAACAGTAGCTACCCACATAGTCTCATGTGTCTATTTGAGCCAAGAAGCTCACTCCTCACCAGCATCATTTTCCAGTCTGTTATATCTTGATATCACCTCGACTTCCTCTCAACAGAGAAGTCCTATAACTACACCATTTATTTCCCTTTTTTGTTCTGAAGCTGTCGTTATTTACAGATTGACTTCTCTGGTTTCCTGTTTTCCAGATTTATTTTACTTTTGACAATTCTTTATCTAGGTTGATATCTGGGTGATACTGTCATGTGTGTTGATCTTAAAGTTGTATTCTGATGTTATTGGTTTTTGTCTGAAGGACTCCCTTTTATATTGCTTGTAATGTATGTCTGGTTTGTACAAATTCCCTTAATTTCTGTTTATCTGGGAATGTCTTAGTTTCAGCATCGTATGTGAAAGACAATATATTTGCTGGATATATGATTCCTAGTCGGGAATTCTTTTATTTCAGGGTTTTATATATTTCATTTCACTGTCTTCTTGTCTGCATGGTTTCTGCCGAGAAATCAGTGCTTAGTCTTTTTGGTGCCCCTTTATAGGTGATATTTCATTTTTCATGAGGTGCTCTCAGAGTTCTTTTTTTGTCTTTGGTTTTGAGAAGTTTGATTATGACATGCCTTGGTGACTTTCTTTTGGAATCTATCCTGTATGGGGTTCATTGAGCTTCTTGGATGAAACCTTTCTTGTCTTTCATGATATTAGGGAAGTTTTCTGTCAATAAATCTTCAAAAATTCTCCTCCTCTTCTGGAATTTCAATTACATGTAAATTCTTCCTCTTGATAGTGTCCCACATAACTGTTAGGCTTTCTTCATTATTCTTCATTATTTTTATTCCGATTCTTCCTCAGACAGATTAGTATTGAGGGATTTGTCCTCTTTTCACTGATTCTTTCTTCCACTGATTCAGTTCTACTTCTATGTCCTTCCATTGAGTTATCTCTTTCCGACATTTTATTGTTAAACTTCCAGATTTCTAGTTTTTGTTTTCATATAGTTTCTAATTATCTATTTATTTTGTCATTTTGTTCTTATATTGTTTTCCTGAATTCATCTAGGGTTTCGTCTGTGCTTTCCTTGATCTCTTTCAGGAGCCTATATATAAATCTTTTTGAATTCCTCATCAGGTAGCCCTATTACCATTTCTTCCTCAGGAAGGTTTTCTGCCCCTTTATTGTGCTCACTGATTTGAGCCATTTTATCCTGTTTTTTTCATGTGATTTGATATATCAAGGTTCGTCTGGTGGGAGCACTGTCTATCTCCAGGTAGGCAGGGCAGGTGGTCAGTGTAGCTGTGGGAAGAGCCAGTGCTTATTGCTTTTCCCCAGGTGTGCTGGGTGGCTGATGGTGGACTGGGCAGATGAAGAATGCTGCCTGTAATCAGTCCAGTGGCACGGGAGTGTGTGATGGCATTTGTTAGGTGGGTGGGGTAGGTGTGGTGGGTGACTTGGAAAATGGGAGTGCTCTCTGCCACTCGCCATGAGGGTGAGGTGGGGGGGTGTGGTGGTGACTGGGAGCATTGAGTGGTCTCTGCCACTCACAGCATTGGTGTGGGGGTGTGATGGGGAATTGGGAGCACAGGGCACTCTGTGCCACGCACCAGGTGTGTAGGGCAATGGGAGTGGACTGTGGCGTTCTACCAGGCGTGCAGGGCACTCGCTGCTGCTCGTCAGTTGGGCAGGACAATGGGAGGGGGTATGATGGGCTACTGCAAGGATGTTGCAGTCTCTGCCACTTCCTTGGTGGGTGGGGGTGTGGGGCACGGGGTGTAGCAAGGGACCAGGAGCATGGGGCTCTCGTTGCTGACCTCCACGATTCATCTCGACTTCCTGGTGGTGCCTTTTGCCCATCTGGTCTTCCTTTCATCCCCACTCACTTGAGCCCTTACCATGGCGAGCCCAGAGCTAACAATCCCTGGGCCTTAGGAGCAGAACACAGTGCCTGGTCCATAGACCTCTCTGCAGTTCTCAATATTCCACACTCTATTCTCCTGTCCAATGCATATGTCTGTTCCTGGCCCTTTCCACCACCGGCTTTGATCCAGTGCACCTCTTCCCCAAGCCTTCATCCCAAACCTAATACTTTATGGCCTCATCTCTTAACCCTTAAGGTGTTGAACCCCCTTCCTCACTGTTTTCTCTGTTCCTCTACCCTCACTCTAGGACCCTGCAACCTGTCTAGGCCCTCACCAAGTTCTCATCACTCACAAGCCCTCTCCGCTGGGAACCTTGCAATCACCACTCTCCAAAAATAGGCCCGCTTCTCCTCTCTTGATTTCAGTGTAACCCAGGGTCGTCTCTGCCCCATGCCCCTCACCAATCCTGGGCCCTCACCACCTGTTCCTCTTACTCACCTACCTCCCCAGCTCCCTGAGACCCCACTCTGTCCTTGGCCTAAGTGCTTAGCTCCTTGGCCTTCAACTTCTCCCTTTGCTTTCCTGACAACAGAGGAATCTCTTTGGCTCATATAACTAACCTAAATTCTTGATTTTTCCACTGGACTTGTTCTGGCCTTTCTCCATAATGATACTTCTCCCAGCACTGGCCCTTCTCCTCTGATGATTTTCTAATCCTAAACTTTTGTGAATGTGACCTGTTCCCACCACACTTCCACAGGCACACACCTATACCACTCCCATCTTCAGGGAATCAGGACCACAGAACCTTCTATTACATGTTTGATGTGTAGTTATTTCAAGGAGAAGATTCACCTTTGGCTTCCTCCTCCCCAAGGGCTTCACAGTTTTGTTATGACATTACGGTGGTCTCCCAGGATGGATCTGTGCAAACACGATTCGTTATTGAGGGTTTTTTTGATGGAAGGTTATTTCTGCACTATGACAGTGAAAAAGGCAGGGCAGAGCCCCAGGGACCATGGGCAGAAGCCCACCTGGGAGCTGAGACCTGGAACTTAGAGACCATGGACTTTACAGATGTAGGGATGGAGCTCAGAATGACTCAGTCAGACATCATGAAGCTGCAGGATCAGAAAAGAGGTGAGAGTGGGGATGAGACAGAGGTGTGTGAGGATGTTTCCTGAAGGGTTTGGGGTAGAGAGGTGGGGGCATGTCTCTTTCCATTGGATTTAGTTGGGATGTGGATGACAGGCATGGGGGTCTGTGGAATTCAGCCAGGATGTGAGCTGTCTCTCAGGTAACAGGTGGGGGAGGGGGAAGGGAGGGACACTATGGGCTGGAGTTTCTCACCTTGGGAGGGGGAAGTGGAGGGACCCAGGAATGGAGAAGTCATGTCTGGGTGGGACAGGCTTGCATCCCCTCCAGGAGACCCTGGGCTGTGAGATCCAGGAAGATGATGGCCCCAGGGGCTCTGGAATTACTGCTATGACAAGGAACCTTTCCTCTGCTATCACCCAGAGACCAAGAGATGGACAGTGCCCCGTCCTCGGTACAGACCTTGGCATTGGAAATGAAGAAGACCTGGGATGTAGATAGGGATAAACACAAATATTACAGTCACCATGTGGAGGGAGATATTTGTAAAAGACTGCGGAGCTACCTGGACTTGGGGAGAGACTTCATGGGGAGAACAGGTACTGATGCTGGGGAAGATTTTCATTTCCCCTGTCTTCTGGAACCTCATCACTCTGCCTTACCTGAGGGAAACTATCACCGTCCTATGGGATCCCTGTATGTCCTGTTGGTACATTGTATTCTGAGTTGCCCATCCTGTTAAAGCCACTGGGTAAAGACACACAGGTGGGTGGAGAAATGACCTGTCCAGTGTCAAATTTCGGGAGAGCAGGGGGCCCTCAGACAGAATACTCAATCTGGGAAGATGTATGTTAGGCGGGAGAGGATGCTTTTTGTCCACAGGGGCCTCAGAGCCATGGGCCTGCTCCATCCATCCCAGCCTGGAGAGTTCCCTCTTAGCCCCCATGACCCAGAAGCTCCCGAGCCACTTCTGCCCTCCCCAGCATCAACATGTGGATCCAGAAAGTGAGGCTCCATCCCGAGGCCCAATCCTCCTCCCACACTAAAGAATTGGGGTCCCGTGATCCCAGACAGACTTGTGAGCAACATGAATCCTGAGCGCTTGTGGGTGAATGCAGCTTTAGGCCAGAGCAAGAAACATGGAGAGGACCAGTGCTGTTCTGTCTCCCTTGGACTTGGAGACAGGGCATGGCCACGTGCCTCACTGGTTCTGCCCTCTCCCCTTCCAGGGCCCCCAGCAGTGAACGTGACCCTCAGTCAGGCCATGAAGGGCAAAGTCACCCTGACTTGCTGGGCTGCTGGCTTCTATCCCCAGAAAACCACACTGACCTGACTTTAGGATGGGGAACCCCTGAGCAAGGACTCCCAGGAGCCTGGAGTGTCCTGACTGCTGGGAATGGGACCTACGTGATGTGGGTGTCCACAAGTCTTCCTTAAGGGGAGGAATAGAGGTACAGCTGCCTCATGGGACACAGCGGGGAGAACATGACACACCCTGTGAGCCATGGTGAGCACCAGCAATGCTGGAGGGGGCTGGGACTTGATAACTACGGACCAGGCTGGGTGAAGGATAGAAGGCTTGCAGGTCTGGGGGACCCAATGAATTATAAAATTCTTTTTTAGGTGAGACCTTGGTACAAGACAGTGCATGGCCAATCATTCTAAGTGTACTCATTGCTGCTATTGTTATTATTCTTATTATTACTGCTCTTGTCCTTAGCTGGTGCAGAAAGAAGGAAACACCTAATGAGGAAAGCCCAGGTGAGAAAACTGAGCAGCCAGCATGAGTGGGGTAGGAGGGACTCTGCCAGGAAGCGGGGTTCCCTCATGTCTCCCTATGCATGAATAGTGGTGGGGAAGACACACCTTTTCCCTTTCACCAGAGAGTAACAGAAGCTGAACTTTGGGGTATTTGTGAGGGGAATTGGGAGTCGCATGCCCATCAACACCTCTTAGTCCAGCCCATGGCCAAGACCAGGCGAGGGTTCTCAAGGAATCAGCCTGGGCTTCTTGCTACCTGGGTGAGGGGTACCAAGTGAGGGGCCCAGGCTCCCCTCTGTGCTCTCCTCTTTCTCTCTCCATCTCTCAGTCTCCCAGGGCTGGCCCACACAACCCATGTGGACTGATTGACAAGGCCCTGGATGATTATGGAGTTAGAGGGAACAAATAGTGCAAGAGTTTATGATCTGGTGAGATGGGGGGTGGTTATCTCTCAAAGGAATATGGATGAGATGTGATAACTCTAGTCCCTTTCTGCCTCCTTCCCTCCAAGTGTCTCCAGTCCTCATGAAGAAAGCAAGAAAAAAACCCACGAGCCAGGTTCTCTGATTGGCCCCTAAGCCTCCTGCCTAAAGCTCCCTGGGGAGCCCCTACTTAGAGCAGACATGTGGGCCTTGAGCAGAGGTGGGCATCTTCTGTGCATTTGGGAGCTTCTCAGATCCCTCCTGCAGACCTGAGTCCTGCATTTGGTTTCCTCTGGCCAACTCCTGACCTGTGCTGTTTTCAAGTCCCCATCATATGTGTTCATGTCCCTGGCTCTTCCTTGTGCATGACATTGAGAGGACATGAGCAGATGTCCCCTAATATTTGTGAAAAAGAACCAGCCATTCCTCTGGGGACTGGTGGCCCCTGGTTTTGTCCTGCCTCTGAGGGTTTCCTGTCCATCCTTCCAGGGGAAAGTCCAAGGGACTGTTAACTGGGACGTTTGATCTGTGGTCTGTGGCCTCCCCTGGTTCACACTGAGCCAATTCCTCTCTCTCATGTTAGTGACTGTCCTGTAAATGTGGGTAAGGGAAGACCAAAGTGTTTTCCCCCAAAATCAGAATGCTTAGGGAGAGAAGAATAGACAAAACAGAAAAGTTTTGTGTTTCGACCAAGAGCAAATGTGATTCATGAAGCTGTGAGAGGGTGAGGCGTCCAGGAGATGCAGTCCTTCTGCTGTGTCCACCTCTTCTGCATGGCCAGAGGGAGGGGGGCAGTGGCACTGATTTCTCCCACTTAAATCGAATTTCATCACACTTTGCCCTCAATGCTGGACAACCTAAAACAGTGAGTCTCCTCCCCCTCGACAAAGTGATCCCTTCACATTGCACCAGGTAGGGATAGTGCAGGACTGTTGTTGCCCCTGCTCCCACCTGCAGCTCTGGTTCCCTGGGGGGACAGAGAGGGTTGCCCCATATCAATGAGGCATTCATCAGGAAAAGTGTGTGACAGACATGTGGTAATTTCTCAAAATTCCTGCTTTAAATTTTGATGTCCAATAATAGTTTTTATGAATTCACCAGATAATATTAAAATAATTTTTTTCCAGTAGTGATTTTTAACACATTTGAAATGAAGCAGGAGATCCCTGTCTAGGAGGTTTCCGTGTAGGAGGTGGTAGCTTGTGTCAGTGGAACCCCAGGGTGCAGAAGGTGGGCAGAAACCATCGTAGGCTGATGGGTCTCAAGAAGGCCCCTCTTCCTCGTTGAGAAGAAGGTCCCCTGTGGGCAGTGGCCTGGTCAGATTCCACTGAGGAACGGGGGTGTGAATACCTGGTTGCCTCAGCTAAGCAGCTGACTTGGGGAGCAGCATTTTTTTCAGTGGCCTGGTGAAATGGTCAACAGCAAGGAAGGCCTGATTGCATTTTCAGAGCCTGGAAGGTGTAGAGGGTCAGGGGAAGGTGGGGTCTCTGCCTAGAGGGAGTGCCCGAGTCAGGGCAGATACAGATCCTGTGCCAGCCAAATTTTCCTAGATGGGTCACTGGCCACCCTGAACTTTCCAGCTGGGAAGTATTGGCTCATGTGGTGGCAGGGGAAGGGAGGTGGAGAGGTAGTGAGCTGCAGGTGGAGGTCAGTGCCTGTGCTTGAGCAGGAAGGTGGAATAGGGCTGGGCAGTGTTGTGTATGAGCTTTTCAGGTGAGGAGGATGGAGAATTAATGGAGAGATGGAACTGCGTTTGTGATCCTCGACCAGGCCTCAAAGACTAAGGCTTTGATCCTCCTTTTGGGGAGGCCACTCACTCTGTTGCGGGATGGGTTGGGTCTTGACAGAGGACCAGTCCTGGACTCATCCTTTTTTTCCTGTTACTGTTTCACTCTCTAGCTGACAAGCAAAGATAAATGACAATGTTGTTGGAATGATGGAAGGAGACCAGCAAGGGCTGGGAAAAGTGGGGTGAAAGGGTAAGAAAAACGGGAGTCTTTCCTTCCCTGAGAAGAAGGAAGAGTCTATTTTAGGAAGACTAAGAAGGGCGAATCTCTCAGGGATTAGAAACCAACTTTTTGCAACAGTTGAACACTCATGGTGTCCCTTTTATTTTTAATTAAGTTTTGATGAAATTATACACCACCCCCACCCCACAGATTCTAGGCATAATGATCGATGACATTGGTTACGTTCTTCACATTGCGTCAATATTCTTGCTGTTTCTGTTCTAGTTATTTAACTTCCAGTTACTTAATCTCCCTGCCCCTCAAACTTCTCATCTATGCTTTAAAACAGCTATTGACCCTCTGGTCTTATATAGATAACCTCTTTTTAAAAATAAAAAAATAGACAACACTCAAGGGTGACAATCTTCACTCTTTGGGCTAAATGTTACTTAGTTTAAAGGTGACTTCGTAGGGCTAGTTGCCATTCAGGATATGAGGAGCAATTCAGGGCCTTAGTCTCAGAGACTCTCCTGCCTAAGTAGGTCCTCACTGATTTCTCTTGATGGCTTTCATCTACCCTTTGTCTACAGAACACGAGCAGCTACAAGACCTGCACCTACACCAGAAGGCGAGGGCAGACCACAATGGCACTGTGCTCCTAGGCTCTCAGTCTGTGCTGTCAGCCCCTGAGTGCATTGGTTCAAGTGGGGGAGCATGGAGTCTTCAGCCTGGTACCTTGGATTCTACTCCTAGCATTTCCCACTAGAGATCTCAGTTTCCTCATCTGTAAAATGGAAAAGTGAAGCACTTATTTCCTTCTGTAGATGGGAAGATAAAAAGAGTGAGTTGCTTGTAGCTGCTCCATGTTAGTTAACATTATTTCTGTCATCTTTAGCATAAATTAACTTTGTACATATTTTCCATTTCCATTTTGGCTCCTTCTGTATAAGAATCATATCTCATAAAAACCCAGAAAGTATTTCTTTTCAATTTTATAGGACCGGAAAATAAATGAAACCATTTTTTAATAATTGGCATGTTTATTCAAATTATGTACAGATATTTGCATATGGAGCCCTGGTGGCTTAGTGGTTAAGAGCATGGCTGCTAACCAAAAGGTCAGCAGTTTGAATCCACCAGTTGCTCCATGGAAACCCTATGGGGCAGTTTTACTCTGTCTTGCAGTGTCAGCATGAGTTGGAATTAATTCAACAGCAACAGGTTTGTTTTTTTTTGTACATGCATATACTGTTCAAATAAAGATATGGGAAAAAATTGACTTTTTAATAAAAACAAATAATGTCAACTGTTTGGTTTTGATAAAATTATTGAAGCAAATTTTCTGTGTTTGTGAAAAAAATGTAAAGAATAGACATAGTCAGAGAACAGTAGTCATGTCTGTATGCCTCCACACACAGTAAGAATTCAAAAGGAAGTGGAAGACTGAGCCTGAATCTCTGACTCTTGTCTCTTATACTTCTTGGGACTATTTCTGGCTTTTGCATCTGTACTTCCTTGTATTCGGGTTGCAATATCAACCATTTTCTGATTCAGTCCATGTCTTGCAAGTTGTGGCTCTCAGAGAATATTTAGCAGGGTGGAGTAATTGTTCTAGTGGAAAATATTTGACTTTTCTTTCTCTGGAAGGTTTCTGCCTGTCAAAGAATGGACCAGTAACTTGAAATTTGCCTCCAAAATTGGAGGGTGGCGAGAGACTGAGGAACGAGGCAGGCAACCCCAGTGTGGCAGTGAAGGAGTTTATGAGGGAGTTTTATTATGCGGTGCAGGGTGGCAGCAGAACCAAAACAGATCTCCACATTCCACAGGGGGAGGTCAAAGGTTTCATAGTTGTCAAGGGCAATAGTGGTTACAAGCCTGGGAGTTCCACAAGACTACCTCAGCAAGATCACATAACAGGGCTTGGGAAACAGCAGCAAACTAACAAAAACAGCAGTGAAGTAACATAAATCCTGAGGGCAGCCAAGTTTAGCCTTTCAAGCCCTGTTTTCCCCTTCACCACCTAACACAGGTTCCAGCTTTACTGCATTTTCTATTGTCTCATAAGCTCGAGAAAGCTGGACAATAAATAAGGAAGACCAAACAAGAATTGATGCATGTAAATTACAGTGTTGGTGAAGAATATTGAATATACCATGGACTGCCAGAAGAAGGGACAAATCTGTCCTGGAAGAAGTATAGCCAGAATGCTTCTTAGCAACAAAGATGGCAAGACTTTGTCTCATGTGCTTTGGACATGTTATCAGGAGGGACCAGTCCCTGGAGAAGGACATAATGCCTGGTAAAGTAGGGTCAGCAAAAAAGAGGAAGACCCTCAACCAGATGGATTGACACAGTTGTTGCAATGATGGGACTCGAGCATAACAAGGATTGTGAGGATGGGGCAGGACCAGGCAGTGTTTCATTCTGTTGTACATAGGGTCACTTTGAGTTGGAGTTGACTCGACAGCACCTACAACAACAACATTTTTTATGTCTGATATCTTTTTTGTTCCTGAATTCCTCCAACACTGTCTTTTGTGTTTAATTGATTTTTTCTAGTGTATCATTTTGATCCCTTCTACAAAAATTGGGTGTGTATGATTGTTCTAGATTAAAGAGGTGCAATAAAATGCAATATGAGAATCTTTTATGAAACCACATTGGAAAAAAATAGCTGTAAAGACCTTCCGGGAAAGAATTGGGATATTTGAATATGGAAAGAGCTTTACATAATATTCTGGAATCATTGTTGATTTTCTTAGGTGTAATAATGATATTGCGAAGATGTAGATCCTTATTCTTAAGAGATGCGCGAATGTTTTGGAGGTCAATTGTTATGAGGCCTGCAAATTACTTTAGAACGAATTGGTTGAAAATCTTAATCTCTCTTCATTCTCTCGCTCTAGATATACATATAGAAATGATCTGTCAGTCAGTCTATCTAGATACACAGACACATATACCAACATCTATTTATATCGTTAAAAAGAGATTAGGCAAATATGGCAAAATTTTAATAACTGTTGAATCTGTACTATTTTTTCCACTGTTTTGCACATTTTTAGGTTTTGATAAGTTGGAGAAAGAGAGAGAGAGAATGGATGCTGAATCTGAAGATCCTAGGTGATGTATCCCACCGGGAAAGCCACTTAATCTTTCTGAATCATGGATGAATTTCTTGGCTACAAAATAAAGTAACAAGAAAAACTTTTCTTGCTTAACTTGAGTAGCAATTCTCAGAGTGTGGGATGTCAACTCCAGGAATTCTTGAATCCCTTGTAGAAGGTCCAGGAGGGAAACTTGGTCTGACAATAATACTTAGATATTATTTGCCAGTTTCACTGTACATTTGTTTCCTTTATGTCTGATATCTTTTTTGTTCTTGAATTTCTCCAACTTTTCCATTGATGGTGCACATGCCAGGTAGGTAAAACACTTGCCACCTTTGTTGTCTTCATCATTTTGTGCGTGGTGTATGTTCCAATATATGGCGACCCCATGTGTCACAGAATAGAACTGCTTCATTGGGTTTTCATGGCTGTACTTTTTTTAATCTTTATGGGAGCAGATCACCAGGCCTTTTCTCCCACAGAGCCACTGGGTAGGTTTGAATGGCCAATCTTTCTGTTACCAGCCAAGGGCAAACCATTTGCATCACTCAGGGACCTAGCCATGTACCTTAGCAAGAATCAAGACAGTGGCACCAAACTGTACTAGTAGTTTAGGTCATCTTTGCCACCACCATTCACTAGCAGAACAAAAAAGCCAGTTTCACTTAAGAATATCTTTGCTTTAAAACTACGATGAGATTCCATCTCACACCAGCAAGGCTGGCATTAATCCAAAAAACACAAAATAATAAATGTTGGAGAGGCTGCGGAGAGATTGGAACTCTCATACACTGCTGGTGGGAATGTAAAATGGTACAACCACTTTGGAAATCCATCTGGCGTTATCTTAAACAGTTAGAAATAGAACTACCATACAACCCAGAAATCCCACTCCTAGGAATATACCCTAGAGATACAAGAGCCTTCATACAAACAGATATATGCACACCCATGTTTATTGCAGCTCTGTTTACAATAGCAAAAAGTTGGAAGCAACCAAGGTGTCCATCTACGGATGAATGGGTAAATAAATTGTGGTATATTCACACAATGCAATACTACGCATCGATAAAGAACAGTGACGAATCTCTGAAACATTTCATAACATGCAGGAACCTGGAAGGCATTATGCTGAGTGAAATTAGTCAGAGGCAAATGGACAAATATTGTATAAGACCACTATTATAAGATCCTGAGAAATAGTAAACCTGAGAAGAACACATACTTTTGTGGTTACGAGGAGGGGAGGGAGGGAGGGTGGGAGAGGGTTTTTTATTGATTAATCAGTAGATAAGAACTGCTTTAGGTGAAGGGAAAGACAACACTCAATACATGGAAGGTCAGCTCAATTGGACTGGACCAAAAGCAAAGAAGTTTCCGGGATAAAATGAATGCTTCAAAGGTCAGCGGAGCAAGTGTGGGGGTCTGGGGAACATGGTTTGCGGGGACTTCTAAGTCAATTGGCAAAATAATTCTATTATGAAATCATTCTGCATCCCACTTTGAAATGTGGCGTCCGGGGTCTTAAATGCTAACAAGCGGCCATCTAAGATGCAGCAATTGGTCTCAACCCACCTGGAGCAAAGGAAAATGAAGAACACCAAGGCCACACGACAACTAAGAGCCCAAGAGACAGAAAGGGCCACATGAACCAGAGACCTACATCATCCTGAGACCAGAAGAACTAGTTGGTACCCGGCCACAATCGATGACTGCCCTGACAGGGAGCACAGCAGAGGACCCCTGAGGGAGCAGGAGATCAGTGGGATACAGACCCCAAATTCTCATAAAAAGACCAAACTTAATGGTCTGACTGAGACTGGAGGAATCCCGGCGGCCATGCTCCCCAGACCTTCAGTTGACACAGGACAGGAACCATCCCCGAAGACAACTCATCAGAAATGAAAGAGACTGGTTAGCGGGTGGGAGAGAGACGCTGATGAAGAGTGAGCTAATGATATCAGGTGGACACTCGAGATTGTGTTGGCAACTCTTGTCTGGAGGGAGGATGGGAGGATAGAGAGAGAGGGAAGCCGGCAAAATTGTCAAGAAAGGAGAGACTGAAAGGGCTGACTCAAGAGGGGGAGAGCAAGTGGGAGTAGGGAGTGAGATGTATGTAAACTTATGTGACAGACTGATTGGCTTTGTAAACGTTCACTTGAAGCTTAATAAAAGTTATTAAAAAAAAAAAAGAGAGATTAAACAAGCAAGCAAAAGACGCAGAGATGGGGAAAGAGAGATGCCAACCCACATGAAGATCCCCCAGGAGCAGAAGCTCAGAAGAGACAAGGACCTTCCTCCAGAGCCGACGGAGAAAGCCTTTCTCTAGAGCTGGAGCTCTGAGCTCCTCAGACTTCTAGCCTCCTGAACTGTGAAAAAATAAATTTCTGTTTGTTAAAGCCAAAAAAAAAAAAAAAAGAATATCTTTGCTGAAGCCGTAAAAATTATTAATTTCATTAAATTTAAATCCTTGAGTACATGTATTTTTAATATTCTTTTTTTATACCTTTTTTATTGTGCTTTTGGTGAAAGTTACAATTCAAGTCAGTTTCTCATCTAAAAACGTATACACACATTGTTATGTGACCCTAGTTGCTCTCCCTACAATGCGACAGCACACTTCTTCTCTCCACCCTGTATTTTCCATGGCCATTCAACCAACTCCTGTCCCCCTCTGCATTGTCATCCCGCCTCCAGACAGTAGCTGCCTACATTGTCTCACGCGTCTACTTGAGCTAAGAAGCACACTCCTCACTAGTTTTATTTTATGTCTTATAGGCCAGTCTAATCTTTGTCTGAAGAGTTGGCTTTGGGAATGGTTTTAGTCTTGGGCTAACAGAGAGTCTGGGGGCCATGACCTCTGGGATCCCTCCAGTCTCAGTCAGACCATTAAGTCTAGTCTTCTTACTAGAATTTGAGGTCTGTATCCCACTTTTCTCCTGCTCCATCAGCGATTCTCTGTTGTGTTTCCTGTCAGGGCAGTCATTGGTGATAGCTGGGCACCATTTAGAAGTTCCATTCTCAGGCTGATAGAGTCCCTGCTTTATGTGACCCTTTCTATCTCTTGGGCTTATATTTTTCGTGTGTCTTTGGTGTTCTTCATTCTCCTTTGCTCCAGGTGGGTTGAGACCAATTGATGCATCTTAGTTGGACCTCTTTCAAGTGCTGAAAAGCAAAGATGTCACCTTGAAGACTAAGGTGTGCTTGAGCCAAACCATGGAATTTTCAATTGCATTATATGCATGTGAAAGCTGGACAAAGAATAAGGAAGATCGAAGGAGAATTGAGCCGTTTGAATTGTGGAATTGGTGAAGAATAGTGAATATACCATGGACTGCCAAAAAAACGAACAAGTCTGTGTTGGAAGAAGTACAACCAGAATGTTCCTTAGAAGCAAGGATGGCAAGACTGCATCTTACATGCTTTGGACATGTTGTCAGGAGGGATCATTCCCTAGAGAAGGACACTATGCTTGGTAAAGTACAGGGTCAGCAGAAAAGAAGAAGATCTGCAACAAGGTGGATTGACACAGTGGCTGCAACAATGGGCTCAAGCATAATAACGATTCCAAGGATGGCGCGGACCGGGCAGTGTTTTGCTCTGTTGTGAATAGGGTCGCTATGAGTTGGAACCAACAACAACAACAATTCTACTTTGCAAATCCAGAATTTTCATTGAGCTCTTCTTTTTAATTTTCTTGTTGTTGTCGAGACTCTGTTCAGTCATTGCTTTTATTCCTTTATTTTTTCTTGTATGATTTATTTTTAGTTCTTTGAACATATTTTTAATATCTGCTTTGAAGTTTCCATCTGGCAAGGTCAACACACGGGCCTCTTCAGAGAACGTTTCTAAAAACTGCTTTTTTGTTTGCGTACGGTTCACAGTTTGCTAAAAGTGAAGAGGACTTGAAGCACTTACTAATGAAGATCATAGACTACAGCCTTCAGTATGGATTGCACCTCAACATAAAGAAAACAAAAATCCTCACAACTGGATCAATGAGCAACATCATGATAAAAGGAGGAAAGATTGAAGTTGTCAACGATTTCATTTTACTTGGATCCACAATCAGCAGCCACAGAAGCAGCAGTCAAGAAATCAAAAGACGCATTGCATTGGGCAAATCTGCTGCAAAGGACCTCTTTAAAGTGTTGAAGAGCAAAGATGTCACCTTGAAGACTAAGGTGCGCCTGACCCAAGTGATGGTATTTTCAATCGCATCATATGCACGTGAAAGCTGGACAATGAATAGGGAAAACCAAAGAAGAATTGATGGCTTTGAATTGTGGTGTTGGCAAAGAATATTGAATATACCATGGACTGCCAAAAGAACGAACAAATCTGTTTTGGAATAAGTACAACCAGAATGCTCCTTAGAGGCAAGGATGGAGAGACTGAGGCTTAAATACTTTGGACATGTTGTCAGGAGGGATCAGTCCCTGGAGAAGGACATCATGCTTGGCAGAGTACGGCATCAGCAGAAAAGAGGAAGACCCTCAACGAGGTGGATTGACACAGTGGCTGCAACAATGAGCTCAAGCATAACAACGGTTGTAAGGATGGCTCAGTATTGCGCGGTGTTTTGTTCTGTTGTGCATACTGTCACTATGAGTCGGAATCGACTCGACGGCACCTAACAAGAACAACAGTGGTACACAGTTTCCTGGGTCTGCTTGTTTTTTGTTTTTATGTGTTTTATTGAAAATTATATTTTTTACGTAATATATTGTAGCAACTCTGCCTTCTGATTCTCTCTAAGGTTTGTTCCTAATTTTTCTGCAGTAGAACTGTGGGATATGTTTTCCCACAGATTCTGGTCACTGTGTCTTTGCCCAGTTTTTTTTTTTTTTCTTGGTTTTATTTTTAAGCCTGGCTTCCTAGAGGTGACCCCTGTGTTTCCATAGCTTAGTTTTCAGCCAATGATTCTTCAGAGGTTGTGCTCAAACACCTTGAATCAGTAAGACTTCCACCCTCTCCTTCTGTATCTACCTGCATGGAGGGTGGAATAGTCAAAGGTCAGGCATTTTTAAAGTCTCAATTTTTAAAAATTTACACCAGGCTCTTTCATGTCTCCTGTGTGCGTGCATGCACAGTCACAGTCAGCCAGGCTTTTGTGGATAGCTTAGGCCTTTTCCATTCTCTCCTATGTGGACATGTAGAGAGCATACAAAGGACTCTTAATGCTGCCTCATTTCTTTGATCCCCCTGTTTCTTGGTAGTGTGCCAGCTAGTTGCTTGTCCCAACCAGGATCATAACACTGGGCTAGGTGAGCTGCTGATCTTCCCATTTCACTTGCCACTATTTGGCAATGCTATTTGGAGTGGGATTTTTTTGTGCTCTGCTCTTAGTCCTCTCTGGCAGCAAATCTGCTGGTTTATATGGTTTGCTTGTCCTTATTAAAATTACTTTGCTGACAGCTGGGGTGGGGATGAGAGCAACCCCAGGAAAGAATGTCACAGAATCCTACTCTTCTTATATGACTTTCAGTAGCTTTTTATGAATAATCGATTCTTGATTTTGTATATGTCTTTGCTCAGTTTTCAGAACCTTGAAATGGTTGTTTTTGAGAAATTTGTCGAGTTTTATTATTGGCTTTTGAGGTGAAAATTTGCCAAGATACTCCACATACTGAAAGTCCCACCCCATGTGTATTAGTTTCTTGTGGCTGAGGTAACAAGTTAGCACACACTTGGTGGCTTAAAACAGCACACATTTATTCTCTCACAGTTCTGGAGCCCGGAAGTCCAAAATCAGTTGTGCTGTGCCAAAAACAGGGTGTCAGCAGGACCTTATTCCCCCTGGAACTCCAAGGGGAGAATTCATTCCTTGCTTATTCCAGCTACTGGTTGCTACCAGCAGTCCTTTGCTTGTGGACACATCAATCTCTGTTTCTGTGGTCACATTGACTTTTGGCCTGTGTCAAATCTCCCTCTGCTTCCCTTTTATAAGGTTACCTGTGATTGCATTTAGGGCTCATATGGGTAATCCAGAATGATCTGTGCATCTCAGCATCCTTAATCACATCTGCAAAGTGTCTTTTGCCATGTGAGGTAAGATTCACATGTTCCAAGGATTAGGGCCTGGATATCTTGAGGGCCATTATTAAGTTTCCGACACTATTTCTTTCCTTTTAAATAATTTTTTCACGGTTAAATATATGTCATGGATTGAATTGTATCCCCCCAAAATATCTGTCAACTTGGCTAGGCTGTGATTCCCACTATTGTATGATTATCCAACATTTTCTCATCTGATGTGATTTTCCTGTGTGTTGTAAATCCTACCTCTATAATGTTAATAAGATGGGATTAGCAGCAGTTATGTTAATGAGGCAGGACTCAATCTACAAGATGAGGCTGTGTCTTAAGCCAATCTCTTTTGATATATAAAAGAGAGAAGTGAGCAGAGAGACATAAAGGCCTCATACCACCAAGAAAGCAGCACCTGGAGCAGAGCTCATCCTTTAGACCCAGTGTCCCTGTGCCTGAGAAACTCCTAGACCAGGGGAAGATTGATGACAAGGACCTTCCTCCAGAGCCAAAAGAGAAAGAAAGTCTTCCCCTGGAGATGGCACCCCAATTTGGACTTCTATCCTGCTAGACTGTGAGAGAATGAATTTCTTTTTATTAAAGCCAACTGCTTGTGGTATTTATGGTATAGTACTACTAGCTGACTAAGACAATATATTTTCTTTTTTTCTGTATTCCCCACCTCTACAAGATGTTCTTCAATATCAGATTCTGGCTTTAAGTGAGGTTTGTTTTGTTATTTATTGCCCTTACTAAAACTTTATTTAAGAAATCTTTTAAAAAATTACTTTTAAGATTTTTATTCTCAGATTGCTCCTTTTGTCATGGCAGGCTAGTTTTGTTTATTCCAAAAGCTGTCTTTGAATTTCACCTGGAACATATATTTACTTTTTTTCTTCCTTTGAGTGAAAATTTTCCAGGTTGTTGGGGAGAGGGGCGTTTCAGACAGAAGATTTGCTCCTATGAAATCATGATCTTGACGGAATAGGAACCATGGATTCAAAAAGTAGAAGCTTTAAAATATTTATGTCTTGACATCACACCCAGAGGTTCTGATTTAAGTAGTCTAGGGTGGATTGAACACCAGTGTTCTTCTTGAAGCTTGTCAAATGATACTAATGTTTAGCCATCCTTGAGAATCCCTGCAAGAGGGAGATCTTCAATGATTTCCACTCTATTTCCTTTATTTCTGTATCCACTCTTTATTAGATAACATATATACTGTATTGACTCGACAGCACTGGGTGTATACTGGATCAGTCCTCTGTGTCTTATTTTTTCTCATTCTTTTGTGATTTTATTGTACATTTGTGGCATCTTAAAGTTGGATTTCAAAATCATTAACGTGATTTTAGAATAAGATTCACCTCATTACTCATTCCTATTAAAATATCATTTTGTGTCAGCAATAGCTTTTATTTTTAGAGGCCAGTGGTAACTGGGTTTTCTCATTAGTTTTACCAAGTCAGGCTGGAGATCTTGGTTTCTCCCTGGGCAAGCAATAGATTTCCTCTCATGTGTACCAGAGGGAGGGTCAGCTCTGCCTAAAGGGAAGAACCTGCTGTTAGACCATGTGGGCAGCTGCAGGTTTGTTGGCTTCTGGTGGCCTGACGGTGGGGAAGAAAAGGCCCAGGCAAGGTAGAGAGTGTCCTGGTCCAGCAGAGTGAGCTCCCCAAAGCAAGAGGTCGACATCCACCTTGAGCCCAGAGCAGGGGAGAAGTGCAGGTCTACTGTTGCTCTTCCCCTCACTTACAGTGTCTCTCTATAAACCCTTAGATGGGCCGCTCTTTCTGGTTTTCTGTGCAGAAAGTACCTGTTACGTCAATAAAATCACTTCAGCAGGGATTGTCCTGAGAGAAGTAGTCAGGGAATGTGCTCATTTCTCATAATCCCTGTTTTGTATTTTCAAGTGAATAAAAATGTTTTCTAATTTTTCTTGGATAATCGTCATATAATTTCCTGTATTGCAGATCTTGTAATGACATTTAATTAGAAAGGGAAGCTAGATTTGAAAATGCCACCTAGGAGGGTTCCAGGTGGTAATGGCAATCCTGAGGTGCAGGAGGTGGCAGACACAACCTCAGGCTGAGGAATCTCAGTAAGGCTTCTATTCAGTGTTGAGATGAAGATCCCTATGGGCTGCGAGGGCACTAGCCTAATAAATAACTAACTTTGACTGTAGGAATCAGAACAAAGCTGGTTCCTAAGAGCTGAAGGTCATATACATCCTCACTTTCCAACTTCTTTATTTTGGACACCAGCCATCCCTCCACGGCACTCTCTCTCTCTACTGGATTTGAAAGTGTGTTCCAAGATCTCAAGAGCTCATGGAAACACCATATCTGCACAAACAAATTTAATATAATGGAGAAGGATGTAAATGAAGAAACGTATAGGGCGAGGTCTGGGAGGGGCCCCAGCTCAGAGCTTCTGTATTCCCAGGAAGCACGCTCACCCTCCGGAGAACAGATTATTGTGCTCCTCAGTCAGAATATTTTAAACCAGAAAATGCTCTACGATATCTGTATCTTTGCTCTGAGCCTCTGCCAAGACATCAGCACACCAAAACTTTCAAGGGACAGTAAGTTCAGCCACTGTATTTGTCTAGTATGTGCTTATGCTCAATCCACTCATTTACAATTACAGCTTCTACAATTACATTTTCCATAATCAGAATTACATCTGTGACGATCATCCCTGATTCCATGCTTCACAGCTGAATCACAGTCATATCAGCATCCTCCCCACCCTTTCTTCCCCAGACCCACCAGGAGAAAAGAAATATATACAGTGGGGATTCTCCCTTGTACCTCTTAATTTGGGCATGAGTACAAACTCATGAAGGCATGTGAGCCAGTCCCTCATGCCGTTAATCTTCCCCTATTTTAGATAGCCAAGGTTTTAATTGACCATCCTACCAAACCTGTATGCTGAGGAGAAGACCACATGTCTTAGTTCGAAGAGTATTCTGTTCCAGCTAGAACTCTGAGGACCTGCATCAATAAGCAAAGTCCAGACCAGGCAAGCCACCCAATTGCATCAAATCTTGTTGCATACGCCAGTTTGTCACGTCAAAAATCTCTTTCTTATCGTTAGCTACCTGAGGGTAGGTCTTCTCATCCCTAGCTACCCAGGGCTAGGTCATCTCATCCCTAGCCACCCAGGAGCAGGTTCTCTCATCCCTAGCCACCCAGGGGCAGGTCTTCTCAACCATAGCCACCCAGGGCTAGGTCATCCCATTCCTAGCCACCCACGGCTAGGTCATCTCATCCCTAGACACTCAGGGCTAGGTCATCTCATCCCTAGCTACCCAGGGCTAGGTCATCTCACCCCTAGCCACCCAGGGGCAAGCCATCTCATTCCTAGCCACCCAGGGTAGGTCATCTCATCCCTAGCTACCCAGGGCTAGGTCGTCTCATCCCTAGTCACCCAGGAGCAGGTTGTCTCATCCCTATCCACCCAGGGCTATGTCATCTCATCCCTAGCCACCCAGGGCTAGGTCATCTCATCCCTAGCCACCCAGAGCTAGACCCACGAGTGTAAGAGGAACATTCCCTGATCCGGCCCATCTCTGTATTGCTGTACCTCCTTACTTCCACCCAGGTGGTTCTCTCAAGCGAGTATACGATGCTATCGATTTGCTGACTCCCCTTAACTGCTAGGCCTGGAAGTGGGTTCCTCTGATGGGCACTAACATTTCCTACTCCAATGCACCCGTCATATTCCATAGGGCTGTGCCTCAGTTGGGCATCGTTTACTGTTCATTCAGCTAGCAGCTCTTCAGTCAATCAACACTTCAATCATTGTGGTACTCTCAATCAAAGTCCAATATAATTGTCTCTCCAATGCAAAACTCCTGATCTCATGGGCTTTTGGTATAAGCCCCATCTATTATTTCCCTTTTTAGGATATCTAATAAAAGCTGGCTTAAAGGCAGGTTTGCATGTCTTTTGAAATGTTACCCAATCAGATACAGTATCCATTTTCTTTCACGTAACAGTCCTATTAAACATTTTAAACATTCAAGTCTCATAAATTTCACTTTACCCCTTTTATTTCAGCTACTACTGATAACAGCAACCAAAGAATTGTATAAGCCCAGTGTTAACACCAGATGGTGCCACCGCAAAAAAAAAAAAATGCATACCGTTTGTGGTCAAGTCGATTCCCACTCAGGGTGACCCTATAGGACAGGGCAGATTTGCTGCACAGGGTTTCCTAGGAGCGCCTGGGGGATTCAAACTGCTGACCTTTGTTTAGCAGCCATAGCTCTTAATCACTGTGCCACAAGGATTTCTGGTGCCAACCTGGCTCTTGTCAATTACAAGGAAAAATTAAGAAATCCTTAGGAGCAGTCAGTAACTTGGGAAAGCCCTTAAATCGTTTTTCTAAAAACTAAGGGCAAAAGGCCACAGAAATAAACTCATCATACCCCAGGTGCTGGTCTGGCTTGAAAGAACCAAGAACAAAGGCCACATAAGGCAATTCTATACCTTTTACCTAAATTGAATCCCTGGTAGGAAAAGGGGCAGGAAGGCCTTGAAATTCTCAACCAAGCAGCAGGAGTTTGGGGAAAGGCTGTGTTTGCAGTGGCAGAGTGGATCATTAAGGGGCAATGAAGGCTGAAGTGCATCTTGAGAACCTGGTCTGGTGCAGGGGCTCAGGGGAAGGTGAATAGGAGATGCTCCAGGGTCAGGTCACATACAGACACTGTGGAAGCCAACTTTTTCTAGACTGGGTCAGCTTCTTGGAAACCCTGGTGGTGTAGTGGTTAAGTGGTACGGCTACTAACCAAGGGGTTGGCAGTTCAAATCCACCAGGAGCTCCTTGGAAACCTCGCGGGGCAGTTCTACTTTGTCCTATGAGTCGGAATCAACTTGACAGCACTGGGTTTGGTTTTTTTTGGTTTGGGTCCAAACGTCTCCTGAGCCTCTTGGATGGGCTTTCCACTAGCAGCTGCTACCTCAGGAGCTTAGTGGTTAAGAGGTACATCTGCTAGACAAAAGTTCGGCAGTTTGAATCCACCAGGCGCTCCTTGGAAACTCTACGGAGTAGTGCCACTCTGTCCTATGAGGGTCACTATGAGTCGGAATCAACTGAATGACAATGGTTTTTTTTTTTTAGCTTAGGAGCTGGGGCTGGGGGAATAGACTGAGCTGCAGATTGAGGCCAGCGACTATCCCTGAGCAGGGCCTGTGGAGCAGGGACTGGCACTGGTGTGTATTCGTTTCTCCAGGATAAGAGAGTCTTACAATTACGAAAGAAACAACTGTGTTTTTGACCCACTGCTAGGCTGAAAGAACAAGGAGTTGGGGACCTTTTTTCAACAAGTGCTTCCCGTTCTTTAAAGACACATGGCCTTACTGTCACAGAAGGAGAGAACATTGTATTTATTCCCCTCCTGGATTCCTCCTTTCAATACTGAGTCTCTGCTACTTCCTAGCATTGCTTAGATGGTGAGGGCAGGAGCACGTGACAGGGTTCAGGGAGTGCTAGGAGGAGACTATCCTGAGTTTGTGTGGCTACAAACCCAACGCCAACACCAGATGGTGCCAACAGAACATAATAGCACGTGCAGCTGAGATTTCAGTCTCAGTGGTCAGGTCCGAGTCCAGTGGTTCTATTGGGGAAGAATAGCATCTGTATCCAGATGGCCTGGACTCAACTCCCTGCTCTGCTCTTGCTGGCAATTTCCCTCTTGGTGCCTCAGTTTTCCCATCTGTGAAATGGTAAGGACATTAGGGCACTTACCTCTAGAGCAGATTTCTCAGCCTTAGCACTATTGACATTCTGGGCTGGTTAGATCCTTGTTGTGGGGGGCTGTCCCGTACATTGTGTGATGTTTAGCATCATCCCTGGCCTCTACCCACTATAAACCAGTAGCATTCTCCAGTTGTTACAAGCAAAAATGTCCCCAGATATTTCAAATGTCCCCTGGGGTTGAAATTACACCTGATTAAGAACGGCGCCCAGAGGTTCACTTGCTTGGGCCTTGCCGGAAGCCTAAAGGAAGTACTATACTGAGTCAGACATTTTTATACCTTGACGCTTGAAAACATCTTTTGCTTTGGTCCAAATAAGGGTTGTCTCCCCGCCCCCCACCCATATGTTTTGTCTTTAGACACTCTATCTTTTAAATACTGGCTGTGAAGTGTTTAAGAGTTATGGTGAACTACGGCTGCTAACCAAAATGTCGGCAGTGCAAATCCACCAGCTGCTCCTAAGTTAACTTTTGAACTTCATTCCTTCTTAGATATATCCTGAAATGTATCAAATTCAGTTCTTATAATTAGCATATTTTGAATTGGATGATACATGCTATTACACCTAGTAGAGTTCTGATTCCTTTAAGGCAGGGAATGTGTGTTCTCTATTCTGCTATCTGAATGACCTAATTCAATTTCTTTACTTTAATTCTCTGAACACATTGCTCCTCATCTATAAAGTGTGAATATGAATAATACTGTACTTGCATTGTATCTGTTCCTGCGTGGCTTAGTGCTTCATTCAATAAATATTTATTGCATACCCGCTACAAGTCAAGTACATGGCATTATATTATTTCAGGGATCAGATCAAATCAAATAGGAAATTCTTTCAAAACTTTGTACACTGTCTATATGTACTCTGTGCCTAAGAAGATTCACTGAGACAGTGCAAAACGAAGGAAAGCTGACAGCCTGCTGGAATTCTACAGACAGGAAATGGGCTAATGGAGTGACTTGGTGGCAAACATCTATTGTCCCCCAAGAAAAGGACCTTTTCCTGAGAAAAGTTCAGAGATCAGCAGAACTGTTGGAGGGACCTGCGAGCAGGGGTGAGATTGTATCTCATTGTACTTTTGATTTGCATCTCTCTTGTGGTTAATGAGAACTCTGGTGGCATAGTGGTTAAGAGCTATGGCTGCTGACCAAAGGGTCAGCAGTTCAAATCCACCATCCGCTCCTTGGAAACCCTGTGGGGCAGCTCTGCTCTGGCCTATACGGCTGCTGTGAGTCAGAAATGACTCAGGAGCACCTAAACAACAGTGGTTAATGGCAGAGAGTATCTTTGCATGTGTTTGTTGGCTCCTTAAGTGCCCTCCTAGGAGAAGTATGTGCTTTGTGCCTTTTGCCCATTTTTTAATTGAATTATTTGTCTTTTTGGTGTTGAGTTGTAGAGTTTTACATGCATTTTAGAAATTAGATCCTTATTGGATATGTTCTTTCCAAAGATTTTCTCCCTAGTCTGTAGATTGTCTTTTTACTCTTTTGATAAAGTCTTTTGATGAGCATGTTTAATTTTTGTGTGGTCCCAGTTAACCATTTTGTCTTCTGTTGTTTGTGTATTTGCAGTTGTGTTTGGTAATCTATCTGTAAAAAAAAATTAGGTTCCATAGTTTTGACTCTATGAACTTTATAACTGTAGCTTTAACATTTAGGTTTTTATCCATTTAAGTTAGTTTTTGTGTATAGTGTGAGGTATGGGTCCTGTTTCATTTTCCTTCATGTGGAAATCCAGTTTTGCCAGTCCCATTTGTTAAAGAGACTGTTTCTTTGCCATTGAATGGACTTTGACCCCTTGTAGAAAATCAGTTGTCCATACACATTCTCTGTTTAGTTAAATAATCAGACTCCGCTTTTGTTGCTTACAACCAAATAACCCGACCAATTTCTTTATGAAGTGCACAACCGTGTGGAGGAAGTGGATTGAGATATGCATTGAGGTGATTGGACAATTTTTATCTTTAAAAAACACAAAAACTGATTGCCTATTGAAGAAAAGCATATGTTTGTTACCTACTCAGCATAATTTTTAATGTCAAATGGAACTTGTAGGATTGTGAAGGGGCTTTCCAAATAAAAACTTCACAAATGAGCGTATGTGACCCTTATGAACTTTACAGCATGTGAGTGAGAGCAAACACATGATTTGCCTGTTATTGTTAGTTGCCATCAAGTCAGCTCCAACTCTTGGAAACCTTATGTATAATAGAATGAAATGTTGCCCAGTCCTGTGCCATCCTCAGGATTGTTGGTATGTTTGAACCCATTTTTGCAACTATTGTGTCAACCCATCCCGTTGGATGTTTCCTTTGTTTTCACTGGCCCTTTCCCAAATATGATGTCCTTTTCTAGCCATTCATCTTTCCTGATGACTTGTCCAAAGTAAGCTCAACAAAGTTTCACCATCCTTGCTTCTAAGGACTATTCTGCTTATATTTCTTCTAAGACTAATTTCTTTGTTCTTCTTGTAGTCCAGGGTGTATTCAGTATTCTTCTTTGTCTACCTTTTTCCTTGTCCAGCTTTCACACGCATATGAGGTGATTGAAAAGGTCATGGCTTGGGTCAGGTATACCTTGCACATCAAACTGACATCTTTGTTTTTTAAAACTTTAAAGAGAGCTTTTGAAGCAGATTTGTCCAATGCAATGTGTCACTTGATTTCTTGACTGCTGCTTCCATGGACATTGACTGTTGATCCAAGTAAGATGAAATCCCTGACAATGTCAATTTCTTCTCCATCTATCATGATGTTGTTTATCGATCCAGTTGTGAGGATTTTCATTTTCCTTATATTCAGGTGTAATCCAGGCTGAAGGTCTTTGACATTTATCGGTATTTCAAGTCATCTTCATTTTCAGCAAGCATGTTTCTGTCATCTGCATATCACAGGTTGTTAATGAGTCTTCAATTTTGGTGCCATACTCTTCTTCTTATAGTCTGGCTTGTCGTATTATTTGTGAAGGGGCTTTCCCTTAATTGAATAATTAAGATCAAAGGAGAAAATCTTGCCTCATACCTTTTCCAATTTTGAACCACACAGTATCCCCTTGTTCTGTTTGGACAACTGCTTCTTTTTTTCTGTGTGTGGTTTGTAGATTTTATTGCTATTCTTGAGATTATATTTAAAGAGCAATCTTTGACGTCCATATTAAGTTTGATTCTTAGAAGCTGCTCTAAGACGTGACTTGTGAAAATCAGACCAGAGTCTCTGAATTTATTCTTCTTGGTTTTTCTCATTTTCCTCTTTGTTTAGCTCCTGGCCACCTGTATAGTCACTTTGTTAGGCAACTTTCTTATCACACTTACTAGCGTGGATTCTGCTCTTCAAACTCCCATGTGTTTCTTTCTTCAGATTTTATCACTTCTTGAAGTTTGTTTCACCTTGGTCATGGTGCCTAAGATGTTGGTAGATCTAATGTTCCCCCAAAAAATCATCTGTTTGTAGGCTGTGGTACCCAGATGTACTTCTTCTTCTTTGGCAGCTCAGAATGTGTCCTCTTCTCTATGATGGCTTACAATCACATGTGGCTACCTGTTACCCTCTCCATTACACAGTCAGAATGAACAGGACCTTGTGCTTGTGGATGTCCACAGGATCTTGGATGTCTGGTGTTCCAATCTCTATGCTATGGACACCTTGGATTCTTTCTGTGAACCAAATGCCATAGACCACTTTTTTTGTGCTGACCTCCCAGAATTGAAACTAATCACTGAGGACACAACTGTGTATGAAATGCAAGCACTGGTCTCCACATTACTATTTATGTTTCCCTTCTCCCTCATTTTGGTTTTCTACACCTGCATTATGACAAACATCCTGAGAATGCTTTCTGCTACTGGCCACCAGAAGGCACTCTCCACTTGTTCACCTCACCTCATTGTAGTGTCCCTCTTCTATGGAACTGCTAATCTGACCTACCTATGGCCTGAATCCTACCAGTCACCTGGGAACAAGAAGCTAGTGTCATTGTCGTACACTGTCATCACCCCTATGCTAAACCCCATCATCTACAACCTGAAGAACAATGACTTCAAGGGGGCAATCAAAAGGACGTTCACTTGCAGAGTCGTGCAGAAGTTAGATATGCTCTGAGTCCCTGTATGTAGAGTGTTTACAAAAAAAGAGGGGCAACTGAACCCACTAACAAAAGCTTAGGGTGAGGGAGTAGAAGATCTGTTTTTATTTCATCAGTGTCACTGTGATGGGTATAGATCAGTGCATCAGCCACAGTTCTAGAAAAAACAGATGGTGCTGTCAAATTGAGATGATTGAGTGAGACTTTAGAAGGAGATATTTATAAATTGTGGGCAGGATCAGGGAATTACTACATAGTTTACACGAGAGAAATTCCATGCCTGTTTGCCCAAAGTGGCAGGAAGGACTATTAACTGGAACCTAGGGAATTTTACAGGTTAAAAAAAAAAAAAAAAGCCAATCAACAGGAGCTGTGTCTTTTCGTAGAGGAAGACATCTGCACAAGCCTTATTCTGCTCTGACCCTGTCAAATCTACTGCCGGTATCTATTCTTCACCAAACCAAGTATGAGACAGAGGGCAAGAATGCCTGTTGATGTAGTACGTAAAGGACAGCCTTCTGGAGCACAGAACAGGATGCAGAAGTGTAAAGAATAGTTATTGAAATACCAACAATAAAACACTATATATTCTACAGTCAATTTGCTTTAAAGGTGAATCATGTAAAATGTTTTTTCCTTTTTTTTAAATTTTTATTGTGCTTTAAGTGAAAGTTTACAAATCAAGTCAGTCTCTCATACAAAAACTTATATATACCTTGCTATATACTCCTAATTGCTCTCCCCCTAATGAGACAGCACACTCCTTCCCTCCACTCTCTATTTTCATGTCCATTCAGCCCTGAACAACTGCTTCTTGCTCCATTTACATGTTCCACATAAGTACAAATAAGTGTTCTGGAATTCCCATTGTTTTAATGTTATCCATAATTTGTTATGACCAACACAGTTGAATGCCTTTGCATAGTAGATAAGACACAGGTTAACATCTTTCTGATATCCTCTGCTTTAGGCCAAGATCCATCAGACATTAGCAATAATATCTCATTCCACGTTCTCTTCTGAACCTGGCTTGAAATCCTGACAACTCCCTGTCTACGTATGGTCACAGTCATTTTTGAATTATCGTCAGCAAAATTTTACTAGCATGTGATATTAATGATACTGATTTGCCTAGTAACACAAAATTATATTTAAAAAGACATGAAATAGGAAAAGCAGGTTAGCTCAGGCCATGAATTTTTTTTTTTTTTTGAAAGAAATCGATGGAAGCAAACAGATTCCTTTTACCAGTAGACTAATTCCCTCAAGCAGTGAGCTCTCATGAGCTAGTAGAGTCTGAGGGAAGCATTCCTAGTTACCACCATGATACTTGTCTCTAGATTTATGCTTTGATACCAAGCTGAGGAATTGAAAGTTGAGATCATCTAGTCCAGAGTGTAAATCTGAAACAACATCCCTTTGCAGTGGGTGTGTGGCCTGTGTGTGGTTGATGTAGACCTCATCACATTTCATTTTGGGTATTTCACATAGGAAGCTCTTTGTCATGGTTTTCTGTAGCCATTTCCTCTTTCATCTACCTAGACACGACTCATAAGCCCACATAGAATAAGCCTAATACCTCAAAATTTTCTCCAAATTTCTTCTTATAACAGAAGACATGTATCCTGCCTTTTGTCCCCCTCACAGAATCCGTATAATCTCATCACCCTGATTGTTCTCCTTTGTCTACTCTCCAGGTCACAAACGCGTAGTGAGGCATCATGTGTCTGTCCTGTTGTAGAATGCATCATCTGGGGTTCTTTGCCCTGTGGTTTCCAGTTGGGACTGACAAAAGGAAACATGGTATATGGATCATTGTGTGGAAGGAGAAAGAATTCAAGGCATTCCCTACCACCACTCCCTCCCTTTTCCTCCAGCGCTGCGCTCCTGTAATGGCTTCATTCCTCTACCTACAGTGCATGCTGGGCAGCACTTCTCCAAAGGGTGTAGCTTTGCTGGATTCTCGAAACTCCCTTCTGCTCGGTCTTCAGATTAGAGATGGTAATAGCATCCAGCTGTTGCTAGTTCCAGGAAGCTTTACAATCTATTGTTGTTACCTGCCTACACCTCTGTAAGTACTCTAGTTGTTACATGCTTTTCAGTGACCACTTTGTGCCATCTCTTCTCTGCCAGGACTCTACCTGATATAGAGTCCTCATAGGTAATTTACTCATGATGCAGAGTTGACACATTGTGTCTCTATGCTCATGCCAACATTTGTTTTACTATACTACACGGGAATTCAGAAGCATACTGGTAACAGAGATGGAAGAAAGGCAAAGGCAGCAATAGGCTGGCAAATAATGTGTGAAGTTCAGAGGGACCCCCTTGTGTAGAGACTTCCCTGGGTGTCTTGGGGAGATCAACGAAAAGGATGACAAGCCCACTGTCAGAGGGAGAACACAGCCAGAGCGGAATGATTAGAGTTGTCTTCCAAAATAACATAGATAAATTGCAAGAGGAAGGAATATAACCTATGAGGAAAAAGCAAACATGTCCAGAGGTGGGGGCAGGATTGAGATGTGCCATTCTCTGCCCTTGATTTCCAGTGTTTAGAGATTGGTGCAGCTTGTGGGATGTCTGAGGCCCTATGACCTAGTGCGACAGTGGTCTCCCTAGAGAACAAGTACAAAGTACAGCACAAGGAAGGAATGCAGACAAGTATCCAAGAGTGGCCAGGTCAAAACTTAAGCTTCCTTGAGCACAGAGTGAGGACACACACTATTCCACCACCTTCTCTCCTCTACCTGCCCTTCTCATCCCCATCTGCTACTCACCTCAGCCCAGCAAATATGCACACTCTAAAAGATATTTTAATCTCAACTTTTTTTTTTCTAATTTATAATCTTTCACTCATCTTATTAACCATTTACTGCATCCTCAATGAAAGGGTAAGAGAAAAATTACTAAACCAATGAGTTCCTCTTTAGGGCAAGTAAATGATAAGGCTGGACTGGGAGTAAGACATTTTAGCCCTTTCATCCCCAGGAAAGGAAGGTTGCTACACTGGCCTAGGGTATTGGAGTAATAGACCCTTCTCCTTACACGTCCTTACATCTTCCTACGTGTTATATCGGAGGAGACAGACCTCATTACAGAGAAGCCGAAAGAAGAAAAGTTAGGGTCCACAGAGAAACAAAGTAGAAGTGAGAGGCACTGAAGTCTTGATAGTCCCACACAGGGCAGCTCTCTCAGCCTGTGAGAGAAAATGTTAATGACCAGATTCAGATGCTCTGGGCATTTTGAAGTTAAAAGGTTCACCTTTGACTTGATAAGATCCTCTATAGCATAAGGCTGTTCCCCACTGCCTCAATTCTTGTCATATTTCAGAAGCCATGAGGAACACGTCAGTGTCTAGGGCCCAGTCACTGCCTAGGGAATGATAATAGAGGATCCCAGCAGAGGCTACAGGAGAAGATGATACTTAAGGCAGGATGGTGAGACACACGAAGTGAAAGACATTGGCACTCATCGTCTCTATTTCAGGTTTATACAGATGGTCCATCCACCCAGCCTCCCCCTCCATACTAGTACATGCAGAGTACACCCCTCAAGTAGTTCTCATGCCATGATGGGGGCAGTGAGTTTCTTGAATAACTGATTAATATTGTTACCCAGTTGAGATTCAGGAGGCTAAACCCCAGAAACCAGAGCAGTGTCAGGAAAAAATAGAAGAAAAGAACAGTGCCAGGTCCATGCATTCACTCTCTTGGAAGCCAGTTTGCAGCTATCTCTTCGGTGTGAGTGGGCACCTGGTGTCCTTGACCTGAATGTTGCCACTCTGTTGTTCTCATCAGTAACTGGGGCTTAACTTCTTTCTTCCCACCATTGAGCACAACTGGGAGGCTGTATCAACATGTACCTGTTACCCATTAACCCATCGCTAACGGTCTGATTCCAACTCACAGTGACCTTATAGGATAGAGTAGAACAGCGCCGTAGGGTCTCCAAGGAGCACTCTGTGGATGCGAACTGCTGACCTTTTGCTTAACAGCCATAGCTCTTAACCACTACACCACCAGGGTTTCCATATATATATTAGTTATACTTCATTAATCCTTTATGAGTACTTGGTTTAATGACATGTTTTATCTTGGCAGGAATGAGAAAAGTGGAAGGATGACATTTTGCATAAAGGTAATTCAGGTGACATGAGAATCAATTCCTGGTGCCCTCAGTGCCTTATTAGCAGAGCTCAGGCAACTTTCCATTTCTGCTGTTTAGGATCCTCATGGAGGTTCAGGGGAAACATGGAGCCCAGAGGTGTTCACAGGGGCTGAGGCTCCCTGTTGAAAGATGACGTACCCTGGACTGTGGTGCTCAGGGGAGGTGATGACAGTGACTGACCAGGCCTCCAGCCTCTGGCCTCGGCCTTCAGCCTTCACTTTCTCAGGCTTACTGGCTGCCAAGCTCCTGAATCCCAGCAATCTCCTCTCTTACCTTTAACTTCTCATGACTGGGTGCAAAAGGCCGCTAGACCAGGCAGTGATCTGTCTGCTAGTCTGTCTGTTTGCCAAGTCCAGTCCAGGATTTTGGCCTGTGTGGGTCACCATCTCTGGCCACACAGTAACAACAGGAAGAAATAGGGCAAATCATTGTGTGCAGTAGGATCCCGACAGGCCAGAGAAAGGAAGGCCATATTCCCAGCCCCTTCCATACCTGAGACCATCCTCTTGACCATCACAGCCCCAAGGAGCAGAGCAGCAAGGAGCACTAGTGATTCCCACACTGATTGGGGTGAGCTGGGAAGCTGCTTCTAAGAAGAGGATGGAATGGGTTCTGAGCCCTCAGGCCAAAGCCTGACCCTGCCATGTGCACCCAGAACAGCTCCTGTTATGCCAGTTCTGCTAAGAGGTTTCCACTCCTACATCCCCCTCTTTAGCCCACCTAAGTGTAAGGGGCCTGGGAAGCCCCTCGTACTGAGCAAAGCACGTGTATCTCTGCTCCTCTCCAGAGGGCACCACCATGGCCGCCCACCTTTGGATGGTCCCTTACCCTACAGGCCTGGTCTCCACAATCTCTGTGTCTTGGGTCTGGTCCTCCCCGTCCTGCTGCCGGGTCATGGTGATCTCTGCCAGGTAGAAGCCCAGGGCTCAGCACCTCAGGGTAATGTTCCCATCAGGGCCTGGGTGACAGGTCACATATGCTGATGGTGGATCTGAAGACGGTCAGGCGTCTCGGTAACATTTAAGCACATAGAGGAGACATACGGTTTTTCCAGGGTAAGGAAAATAGCCAGAAACTGAGACACCAGCCTACCATCTAGGGGTCAGCAATACTCAAACTTAAAATTTGGGTTCTAGGCTAGCCTTTCTTGTTAACCATTAATTCCCTTTTTTCAAATGTGCCTCATCTGCTGTTATATTTCAGGTTTGTGATTTCTATTTGGTTTGTTTTCTAGTTCTCTCTCAGGATTTTTAACTGCCAGTACTCTGATCAGGTTTTCAAGTATGTCATTTTGTTAGACAAAAAGAAAATGGAATTTCACAATCAGGGAAGTGTTTGTGGGACAACTTCCATCACTGTTATCCCTACTGTTTCTGCTTCATGGTGTCTTCTCTCCTCAATGTGAGCATGGGTATCTTTGATTGCGTACTGCATCTTTTTACAAATAATAACAACAAAAAAATGATAGAATTAATTTTAGCCTAAGATGATTTTTTTTTTTATCTCCAGAAAGTTTTCTGTACATTTGTGTCTGTTACACCTGATAGGTTTCCAATTCAGGAGCGCTTCATTCCAAACTGGAAGCTGGAATCCAAATCAGATCACCGAGAGGAAACGTGCACTCTGATAAAATCCTGTGGGAGTTGTTTACAGCAGGTCAAAACCACCTCTGGAAGCAGCATTTCTGAGTTCCTGCTTCAAGTGGGGTGGTCCACCAGAGTCCCTACCTTCATGTCCTCTGGCTTTCACCCCTGTTTCCACTCAGCACCAGAAAGCAACCAAGAGCTTCTTATACCTGCAGGTTCAGCAAATGCCTTCAGGGAAGAAGTGACCCTAGTGCCCTAGATTCCTGAGCTCACCTTCCTGGGCTGTGTTCTCACCTGGGTCTGTCTCCATGCTGGGGACACTCCCTCCTGCATTCCCGTGGGCACTGAGCCTCGGGGCTCCCTGTCACATCCTCTGACATCATGCCTGCCTCTTGGGCCACTTCACTGTGAGGCATGCAGAGTTGATGAGAGGGATGAGAAACCCCGGGAGGATGGGAATGGGTGGTGGAGAGAGAAACCAAAATGAAACAAGGATTCTGGAGACAACCCCTACCACCACCCCGTTTTCCCCACTCACTTCAGCCACCCCCACACTCTGCCTCACTCAAGGGGCTGAGGCCCTTCTTAAGGGCTTGCTCAGCACCCACCAGGACAGACTTTTTGGCTTCTCCCTCCCCAGCATCAGTTTATCCTGATTCTTTACTCACCTGCCAGATCTCAGTCAAGGTCAGGACCCACTAGACCAGCAGGAGGAGAGCTCCAGGAAGCATGATCTGGCTTCTCTTGGAGTCCAGAAATGATTCTGGACTATTATTCTGTTTTATTGAGACAATTCACCCACTAACTCTGATTGGCAAACCCAAGGGAAACTAGAGAGTGTGTGGCATCACCCTTTCTGGGCAGGATAACAAGAGCAAGGAATGAGAGATGGCCACTAGGAAGGGCAAGTGGTACAGAGTTGTCAGGAGAGAGCTAGCCTCACAGTTGGTCCCTTGGCTGAGTTTGTCTTGCCCACCCTGCCATCTGTGTCACAGCTGGAGATGTTCATGTCCAAGTGGAGACTTTCTGATATTCCTTGATCCTTTAACAAACTGTTTTTGTCCCTTTCTCTCCTGGCATCCTGGGCCCCGCTATCAGAGTAAACAACTATGCTCATTTTTCGTCTTTTTCTCTTTCTAGAATCTCTCTTCCTGAGTTAGACTTGCAGGTCCCAGCTCTCCTATTCTGGAATAGCGCAGTGGTCATGAACATGGGCTAAGGGGCCAAACGCCTGGGTGCTCCACCACTACTTGTGGGTGACTTTTGGTGGGTAACTGAACCTCTCATTCCTGTTGCATTATGTGTCAAAGAGAAGAAAGGCAGTCACCCCCCGCCCCATAGAAGTACTGTGAGGATGAAGTTTCAGTAGCTTCAGGGTAACTCTGCTTCAGGCTGTGAACATGACCGGGAAGATTTCAGGAAGTGTATCCAGCTGAAGGAAGAGCTGAAGGAGCAATGACTGCCACAGGGGATCCCTGTCTGGGCTGCTGTCTTAGAATGGTTTGACACCCGTGTCTCTGGTGTTGTCCCTCAGAGTCAGTCAGATGGGCAAACTCTCATTCAATACCCTTATTCCTTCAGTGGGTTATAAAACCCTTCTACAATCTGATGAGAGCCTTCCCAAGGCCTGCCTCCAGCTAAAGTACCTGCAATCCCATAAAATTTTGCAAGCAGCTTTTCGGGAGTTTGGGGACCCCTGGAGGCCAAGGATCTATGGTGTCTGTCCACACTTTCTCTCAGAATGAAAAAAGAAATTCATGGCAACAGCATCTCTTCAAGTGTCTCCTGCCTGTCCCCTCCCCTCTCAATGTCAAACCCATTTCCTGCTATTGAGCATAATACAGTTTTAAATCCCCACTCTGTCCCTTCAGAGCTTGGGCTCCAGCACTCACCCACCGGGAACCAATGGAAGGAAGAAAGCATTCAGTTGAGAAGAGGAAAAGGAGGAGTTAAAGGCGTCCAGTCTCTGTGGTTTGCACTGTGGAGTAGTGGTTAAGAGCTATGGCTGCAAACTAAAAGGCTGGCAGTTGGAATCCACCAGCAGTCCTTGGAAACCCTGTGGGGCAGTTCTACTCTGTCCTTTACGGTTGCTATGAGCTGGAATCGATGGCATGGTTTTTTAAAGTTTTTACTGGCAGTTTGATTAGAAATTATGACTGGTATTTCTTGATTCTCTAGGATATCCAGTGCCCTGCTGGGTCTTAGGTTATCTTGTTGCTTCTTTTCTAAACTCTGTGCTGTGGCAATTTTAAACATACATGAAAGTAGAGAGAAGAATACAATGAATCTCCATGCACTCTTCACTCACCTGACAATCTTGGTTTATCTATATTCTCAACCATCACCCACACTGAATTATGTTGCAGCAAATCTCAGACAGTATATTATTTCATCTGTTGGTTATTTTTTTAAAAAATGCCAGCATTTAGCTTCTTTGAGAGAAATTGCAAGAGCGACAGATGGGGAGAATGATGAAACTGACAAAAGATATTTTCAAATACAATTAAAATATGTATTTGTGAGAACTCTATGTGTGTGTGTGTGTTTTTATATGTATATATATATATATATATGGAAACCCTGATTGAATAGTGGTTAGGCGCTATGTCTGCTAACCAAAAGGTCAGCAGTTCGAATCCACCAAGTGCTCCTTGGAAACTCTATTAGGCAGTTCAACTCCATTCTATAGGGTCGCTATGAGTCAGAATCAACTCGATGGCAACAGGTTTTGGTTTTTTTTGATTATGTATATACTGAATGATCAGTATCTCTTAACCAAACCCAAAACTGAACCCATTGTTGTCAAGTCCTGTAGTGTGACAGATGGCTTTTGTGTGGCCTTTCTCACCATGGTCTTGGGGCCCCTACCCATGTGCAAACAGGGTAATCGTGGACAAGGAGATTGGTCAGTTTTGTAGTCCTACTGGGCTTGAAATGAACCATCCCAGAGGCAGAAAAGTGAGGATCTCACCAACACCAAGGAAGAAGGGCCAAGAGCAGAGTGCATCCTTTGGGCCCGGGATCCCTATGCTGAGAAGCTCCTGGAATCAGAAGACAGAGGAGAGAAAGCTATAACATGGAAGATGTTGAGAAGTGGTGGCAGAGAAATGGTGACGGGGAGAGGAACAGGAGATGGTGTATTGGGCTTCTCTGCCCCAGGGAGCAAAAAAGCTGAGTGCCATTGGCCAGGAGGCTTGCTGGGAGAGTAGGGAGCCTCCAGGTACTTGGTGGAGCTAGGTTTGCTAAACCACGGAGCTAGGACTGAGCATGTTTGGGCCAAGGATTACTGGCAGCGTGGGGTGCCTCTGGGCACTTACTATACTAAAAGAGCTTTAACACTTCCCCAAGCAGGGCAGAGGCCAAGGGCCAGAGAGGCGTGCCTGTGAGCACAGCTGAGACAGAAGAACTGTTCCCTGAGCATTCCTGAATCTGAATTGTAACCTGTTACATCCCTAATAAACTCCATAATCATGAGTATTATCTGTGAGTTCTTTGTGGCTGTTGCAATGAATTATTGGACACAGCAGAGAAGCAAAGAGTGCCGTGGAAGGGATTGCTGGGGTCAGAATTTGTAAAGATGGCAGAGAAAGGAGGCATGCCTAACCTCTGCCTGAAAGGAACCAGACTTGGGCTGTTGATCTTGATTCCCCTTCCCCTTTGTGAAGTTAGAGGAAGTCAGACATGCCAGTTTTACAAGTCTATCCTAACACAAGGAGACTCTGTGTGTTACAGAGTAGGACTGCTCCCTAGGGTTTTCTTGGCTGTGATCGTTTATGGAATCAGATCCCCAGGGCTTTCTTCCTAGGCACCTCTGGGTGGATTCGATGAACCAAACTTTAGGTTAGCAGTTGAGTGCAAACTGCTTGTACCACCTAGGGACCTTCAGCACCTCTTAGACACTTAATAAAAGAAAGCTGAAAGCTGAGAAACCAACAGAAGCCATATCCTTTCTAAAATTTCTTTTGGCTTGTTTTCAGGGCGATATTTGGCATCTCTGAATTGGAACACTGGACATTTCTATACCCCCATTGTGTAGGGATTCCTGAGTTCAAAAGAAAAAAAAAATGTCATTCCTGTTAATTTGTACTTGTGAGGCCCCTACCCACCTGATGGGACCTCCCTTTGGACTGGGTAGAATAAAGAAAAAACCGGAACAAGAAAATGACACCCAGATCTTTGCCTTCAGGAAATTTTCTCTTGAACAGACAGACCAAAAGCAATAGAACAACAAATGGGAGCAGGTCCATCAGGGAGGGTTTGATTTTGCGTTTGCATTCTCACCTTTCCCCTTTGCCATCCATAAGCCAAGTAAACAAACCCATTGCCACAGAGTCGATTCTGACTCATAGTGAGCATATAGCTCAGAGTAGAACTTCCCCCTAGGGTTTCCAAGGAACTGCTGATAGATTTGAATTGCTGACCTTTTGGTTAGCAGCCAAGCTCTTAACCACTGTGCCAACAGGGCTCCTAGCCAGGCCCAAAACTTCAGCATGATGGATACTACACAATGGCAGGATACAAGGTCTTATCCCCACGGGTACAGCCTTCTGAAGAATGCTCATGAGGTGTTCTGAGAACGTCCCTAAAAAGTGGTCTACTCGCACCAATTACCCTGGTTATCCCACAGAAGATGATTTATTATAATGGACTTAATATAGTAGAGAAAGGTGCAAAATGTTTCTATTCATTGGAATATTATTTAAATAGTGGAAGTTTCACTTAACAAGTAACAAATGGGTGATAGCACTGACAACCACACTCTCTCTTTTGTTCCAAGCCTTTTTGAGACAGATTCCTACTTCTGCATTAGACCAGTCTTCGCGTGCAACAATTTTAGTCTAACAGCTTCCATACTGGGGGGTGGGTGGTTGGTTTTTATTTCCTTTTTCAGAGACATGGAGTATCTTTCTTCTTAACTGATTTTCCGGACTTGAGGGTTTCTTTAGGGGGAAGCTGCTTAAGGAGGGTTCTGGGTGGACAAGTCCTTGAGGATTTGATTAGGTGTCCCCAGACACTGTGTGCTGAATGCCTTCCAAAGGTCCTAAAAAGGCCTCTTATGCTGTTGTATGACTACAGGTGGTGACAGATCCTCCCAGCCCCATCACACAGCTTTCTCATGAAATTTGGGGTCAGAGGAGTCTCTTAGTGTTTCTTGAAGGACCTCACATTTGGCTTTGTTTACCCTGTTCTCTATATTTGGATTTGGACAAGTTTCCTCTGCAATTTACTCTCTGGAAAGGTATACACTGAAAACCCAGTTCTTTTTCAGATTCTGAAAGGGATTGAAAAGTCTGATTGTCTAGTTGCCTGTGGTGGGCACAGAGGGATTGGCTACCCAGAAGGATACGAGGTGTTTTTAGGACAATCTTCCTCTTCCAGTAGGCCAAGAGTAAACTCTATAAGGAGTGAAACAGTCTATGGACATCTCTGGGATGGAAGGAGTAGAGTTTCGTATCTTTTTGATGTGAGCCCTGACGGAAGTGTTTGAGACCCTGGATTTGCCAGTGGATCTGTTCACTGAGCAAGTGTTTCTACTTCTTCCAATAAAGTAAAGGGGAATGGAACCACCTTGCAACCAACCAAACACAGATGAGAAGATGAAAATGAGAATTTCTGGAGAAATCCTTGTTTGTAGAGTTCTCTTAAACTTTGTGCTTAAGATTGTATAGCAGTATCTTCTTGAAACAAATTCCAAGTGAGAAAGTCGTTGAGAGGGCATTTAGCAAGTTGTCACAGGACAAATACTGAAAAATTACTGCTTGACCATTACCTGAAAGGCCTGGCCCTCTGCCAGAGGGCCCACAAGCACTGCTGTAGCCTAAGTTGGCAAGAAGAGTCAGATGCAACTACCGTGTACTGTCTCTGGTGGAAATTATACCACAGGGAGAACAGGCCAGGCAGCCTCTTTCTAGGATTTAGAAAACTGTTACTATTAATCCTGGAGCTTTGATCCTTACAAGAGGTTCATGGTGCCTACAGAGCCACTCATCTCTGTCTCCCAGGTAACTATGACCTACTCTCTGAGCAGCTGACATTCCTATCCCACTTGGTTCTTGTCTCTTCTCCAGACTGTACACAGGCAACATGTGCAACAGGTCTCCCCACAGCTGCTGAAAGGAACCCTGGTGACATCTGCCCTCTTGGCACCAGGATTCTGCCTTTCCTGGTGTGGGGAGGCTTCCAAGGACCCATGTGACTTTAAGAATATCTACAACTCAGTAATGGTGCTGTGGTCTTCCAGGCTAAATGGTCCCTTCCTGGCCTCCTCAGGGGTGGTGGGGAGAGTTATTTTCAACAACCAGTTCATTCAAGAGCAGTGCTTACTGGCTCACCCATCTGTATTCCTAAAGCAAGAGCAGTGGGTGATTCGGGCTCCGGTAGCACCCAGGTCCTGTGTTGCAGCTACTTGCATTTGTCACCGATGTCCACACAGGGAATCACTAAGCCCTTAGAATGAAAAGTACGAATACTTGTGTACGAGCTACAGTTTTGAGCCTTAACCCTAGTTCACAGAAGAAAGCTCCACTGCCCCTTCTTCAGGAACTGTTTATGCAGATGTTTCGCTGGACTTCTCAACAGTTCTAACTTGCAGGTGGGCACTTTACATGCAAATGGTTCTGATGACCTATGTGGCTGGGTACATCACTGACTGTCCCCAGAAGCTAGGAGCCACAGCCAGGCTGTCCCTCAGAGAAGGCGCAGTGTTTGGCACCATCAAAGCAGGGTGGGAAAAATTCTCAGTCCAGGAAGAAGCACCGCTGTTGCTGGTTACTAGCCGGTAAGAACTGGATGAACCTTAGACCAGATCATGTCTCTACACTTTTCTGTAATAAATACAATTGCACGTCCCTGCAGGTGGTCTGAAGCCCTACACTCCTCAGTTGGCCTGTCCTCACCTGTACTTGCCGTGACATTTCTTTAGAGGTAGGATGGGTTATACTCTTTTTATCCCCTCCCCAAATTATGACACATTAAAAGAAGAAATTTCCTCTCCAGAACCCTGTAATGCCTACTCCCCCAGCCCCACCCCTCCTCACTTTAGGTTTTACCCCTGACAGGGGTTTTTCAGAGGAGAAGTCAGAAAGCTCCACAGAACGGGAGCAATCTGATAGTCCCACAGCCCATTACACATGCAAAGTTACTGAGGCAGAAGAGTGTAAATGATGTCTTGGCTAAGACTCACTTGAACAGAGTTGCCATATTACCTCTTCAGGTGTTCGCAAAGCAGCCTTGATGTGTCTCGCTGAGAATTCGATGAACACAGATCCTGATGAGCAAGGAGCTTCAATCAAATGCACTCTTTTCACATTTTGTTGAAATAAACCCCCACATTTGGAGAAGAGTCGCCATTTGTCATTTCAGCCCACGCCCAGCCACCTCCTCGACTCCACATTTCGCAAGGGGGTGGGGGGATGCAGTGGTAGAGGGAGCCCCACCATGCCCCTGCAATATGTTCCTAGGTTTTGTCTCTTGAACTTACCTAAGAATGAGCGGGGGAAAGTGGTAAAAAGCTGGCCCTGGCCAGCCCTAGCCTACTGGTTGAATCAAGGTAAAGATGCTGCCAGGTGTCAGTACTCTGGAACTCCACAGCTGAGAGTTAACCAGAGTGGGTTTAGGGCAGAGGTGAAAAAGCCACAAGGAAGAAGGAACTTGGCCCACTGGGAGCATGTGCTGAGCAGGAAAACTACCTGAAAGAAAGCCTTGGAAGCCCAAGTCCATTCTCTCAGAAGTCTCCTTCCCAGCAGGGAAGTTGAGAAGGCTCTAATATACTTAGTAATTAACACTGGGACCAATTGGAAGACATTGGAGATTTTATGGAAAGGTTTTAGATTCTCCTCACCATGAACTAGCTACTTAATGCTTCTGGAAGTCTAACTTTGGGCACAGGAACGCACTAGGGGAAGAGACTTACAGGATTGTGTACCTTTAACCCTCTACCTCAGGTTCTCTGAAAAGGATCTCTTTATGAACCCACATGGTCGAGGCAGGAACAAACACCAATGTCTAAACATCTGCAAAGAAAGGTGCAGGCCACAGGGAAGTACTAGGGGATTACTGGCTTTTGCTTATTGTTGACACTCGGTGCTACGTGTCTATCTTCCTCGTTGGTATATGTGGTAAAGGATGGCTTTTTCTAAAATGAAATAAAATATCAGGTTATTAAAAAGAAAACATTAGTGCTTGATTCAAAGATAATTGTGGTTCCAGGATGATTGTGTCTCCCAGATGGCAATAGTGAGGTGGGCCAGGGACTTTTCTCAAGGACCGAAGAGAAAAGCATCAGGGAGATAAGCACTGGGAGGTTATCTCACAATCGAGTACACTGAAGAGCCTGGTGTGGATGGATCAAAAATGTCTCTTCCTATTCAGATTCCAGTGCTCAGTACCTGGTACAGGATGTGGCCAAAACTCACCAATCAATCAGTTATCTAAGCAAAAGAGGGTAGGTATAAGTGGACAGGGAAAGCCCTGTGATTTCTCTCTTGTCATAAATTAAAAAATTGTTGATATATGCTTACCTTGAAACAGACAGGTGGGCAGGTGGATCAATGGATGGGTGAATGGATGGATGGACAGGTAGGAATTTTTTGTGTGTCTCTCTCTCTACCTCTGTCTATGTCTGTCCTCCTGCCCTTTGTCTCTATATCTCTGTCTGTATCTGCCATTGTCTCCTCATAATCATACCTCTACTTACATAAGTGACATCTTTTATCTCATTTTAGAGGATCTTGCCTATAAATTGTATTACTGGTCACAAAACAAAGAGAAAAAAAAAAAAGAGAAATCTGTGAAAACCAGGATAGGGGAATCAAACACTTCTGACTTGGAGCAGGGAGAAGGTGCATGGAGCTGAGGTCTCCAGGGGAGGGCAGGGTTGTGTTTCACTTGCAGAGTTGAGCCTGCTGAAAGCAAACAGAGTGTGGGAAGAGTGCCCAGACATTGTGCCCTGGTGAATTTGAAGGGAGTGCTATCTCTCCAGATTCCTCTCTGTGTCCTTCGATCTTTGTTCTCTGGGTCCAAGTTGTTGATATGAAAAGGATTTGAGAATTTCCAGAGTCTTTTTATCAATCTCTTTTCATTTGTCTTTCTGCCTTTTCAAAAACACAGCCAGAGATACAAGCTGGTAGTTTCATTACAAATGAAATTGTAGATAATTCTTTTGAAACTTGCTACAATAGTTGAACTTTCTGTTAATGCCTGAGTTACATTTTTGGTCACACGTCAAAGTCAGGTGTGCCCAGGTCAGAATTAACCTTGAACTCTCTCATTCTGGGTGGATTTTTATGTGATCCATATCTGCAGTAAGAATTTTAGAACCAGAATTGGTTGCTCCACTATTGCTTCTATTTTTCAGAACAAGAAAGGCTAGCCTGACCTCTGTGGAGTCCAGGGACACCCAGAAGGCACTTGCATTTTTCCCATGGATGTCCAGCTTCCTGGTCAGCCACCTCTGGCCCACTCAAACCACAGTTCATAAAGAACCCTCCTGTGCTGCTCAGTCAGAACCAGAGTGAGCAGAGCAGCGGTGCCCCCGTCCACCCACAGGACTGAGGCCAGACTATCCTAGCTCCCATTATTGTCCCTCAATTTGGATATCCTCAGGGTCTCCCTCTGCTCCCAGCAGCTGCACAGGGCTCTGTGCATAGGGGTGCCCTGGTCACACGGGTCAGGCTCAGGTCCGGTTTAGCTTTCCAAAATCCACATTGATATTGACATTTCTTTCCACCACTGGGTGACTTTGGACTGTGGCCCCTGTGCAGAGCGAGGCCTCCAGGCCATAATAGGGGAGATCAGGTCTGGGGTTGGTCTATCCCAAAACTTTGGTACCCCAGACCTAGTCCCTCAGCCTCCTGGGATGGAACCTTGGACTCCTGGACCCTGTCCCTTGCTTCTGCTGCTGCTTTTGGGAGTGGAGGCTGCTCATCCCAGGAATCAGTCCTGTGAGTCTCCAACTCTGGGGTCCGGAAAAGAGGGAGTAGGGGAAGGGGAGAGGAAGGAGCCAGGGAGGAGAGAGAACTGGCAACGGTTTGAAGTTCTGTGTATAGGAATGTTTAGGGACAGGTGCAGGGCCTTCGGAATTGGCAGCGACTGGTTTGGGTTTTTTTGTTTGTTTGCTTGCTTGCTTGCTTGCTTGGGGAAAGAACTAAGGAGAGATGTTAAGACACTCAGCCCTGGGTATTCCATGGTCCCTCTCCCTGCGGTACAACCTCACCACTGTGTCTGAGTCCAGTCCTGGGCAGCGTGCAGTTACCGCCCACGGCTACCTCATGGATAACTGTTTGTTCCCTATGACAGCAAGAGCTGCAAAGCCAGGCCCAGGGGCCCTCAGCCCACGGGCGGGTCACTGTCCCATTGCTGGTAGCCAAGGAGACCCCATTCTTGGAAGTTCACTAGCAGGAAGTAGCTTGGGGTCTGAAGACCATCATGGGCTACAATGAGCACAGCAATGAATCTGGCCCAGGTGTCCGACCATCATTCCCCTGGATCCCAGGTGTGGGCCCTTCCCCTGTCCCCAATTTCCCATTTCTTCCTTTCAACCTCCTGGGCTCCAGGGGCCACCCAGCACCCTCTTCACTCTCTGAGAGCCTAGGGCCCAGGCATCCTGCCTCTTTCTATCTCCTCCTGGACCAAGCCTCCAAAACTTAGTCTAGGCCACCTCAGGTCTTGCTCCCTGCCACGCCCAACCCTGCACTTATGGCCCCTGCAGCTTGGTGCCGAATCTCATTTTTTCCCTGACAACTAACTTAAGGGTTTGGGGGTCACGGGCCAGGGGAGGCCTCCCCAGTGCACCATACCCTGCAGCTGAACCATGGCTGCAAGCTGGACAACAGTGGTAGGTTCTGGCACTACAGCTAAGACGGGGAGGAATTCACTGCTATGACCTGGCGACCTGGGCCTGGGGCGTGATGGTCTCCAAGCCAGAGAGGCAGCAGAGGCAGCTAGTGGTCAGGTGCCGCCTGTCGGCAGTGCGCGGGTGGCTGGACTGTGAGTGTGGCGCGGCTCTGAGGGCCCTGCTGGCTGTGGGACTTCGGGGCCAGGCACCAGTCAGTAAAGAACCCGCAAGCACACACACAAACATCATTCCCAAATCACGCAGTGAGAAAGATTCCCACACCCAACCCTGCCAGTCCCAGATCCATATCTCAACGTGTTCAGATCTCGGTTTCAGTTGACAGTATGATAGGTTAGAAAGCATTACTTGTTATAAACCAAAACAAACCCGTTGCGACGGAGTCTATTCCGACTCATATTGACCCTAGAGGGCAGAGTAGAACTGCCCCATGGAGTTTCCAAGGAGCGCCTGGTGGATTTGAACTGCCAAGCTTTTGGTCAGCACCCGTTGCTCTTAACCATAGGGCCTCCAGGGTTTCCATTACATGATCTAAAACCAAAAACACCAAACCCACTATGGTCGAGTCAATTTGGACTCATAGCGACCCTACTTATTACATGATATAAACCAAAAAAAAAAAACCAAACCCAGTGCCATCGAGTAGATTCCAACTCATAGCGACCCTATGTATTACATGATAGAATGAGGGAGGAGGTGTTGGGGAAGGGGTGGTAATTTGAAGTAAGATGATCAGGTAGGTGACATTTGAGCAATCTCTTTAAGAAGGTGAGGGGCTGGGCCATGCAGTTAACTCAGGGAAGAGCTTCCAGGGATCACCCTTCTCGAATACCTGAGGCTCCCCGTGGGGACAAGCACTGACCCTGCAGCAGGAATGGAGGCAGGTGGACTGATGCAAAGAAGCCCAGGTGGCGCAGTGATTAAAATGGTTGACTGCTAACTGAAAGGTGGGAGATTCAAAGCCACCACCCAGGAGAAAGGTGTGGCAGTCTGCTTCATAAAGACTTACAGCCTTGGAAACTCTATGGGGTCATTATGAGTCGGAATTGACTCCACTGCAGTGGGTTTGGTTGTTTGATTTTGGATAACTACCCCCAGGAAGTTGTGCGGACCTAGATTTCTGTGTTCCCTGACCACATTACTGATTGGGGCTTCTTAAAAACCCCAGGGTTGAAAGAAGAGGAAGGCGCTGGTGTGTGGAGGAGGCTGGGAGGGAAGAAGCTGAGGTGTAGCCCCACCTCCACCCTGTCTCTGTGCTCTTTCTTGGATCTAGTGGCCCCCAGGGTCATGGTGACCCAGCAGAAGGACCCTGAGGGCAATCACAGCCTGCGATGCAGTGCATTCGGTTTCCCACCTGCCAATATTATGCTGACCTGGCTGGGGGATCAGAAGGAGCTGATCCTGGATTCAGGACTCTGGGGAATCCGACCTGGGGGAAATGAGACGTACCAGAGCTGGGCAGCTGTGGGCGTCCTCCCAGAAGAGGAGCTGAGATACACCTGCCTGGTGCAGCACCTGGGCCTGAACGGGCCCCTCAGTGTGACTTGGGGCGAGGTGTTGTCCCAGGACCAGGAATGAGTGGGGGATGAATCTCATCCAAACCCTGCCCATGCTCTCCACCCTTCTACTCAAGCCCCTCCCCTCTCTCCTAAATGGAGACACTGGAAATGTTCTCAGTGACTCTCTGATCACTCACATCTCAGCCTTCACTGGGAAATCCTTCTCACTCCAAACTCCTTCATTCCTCTGGACCTTCTGCCACAGCCCCAGGCTCTGACCTCTCTCTCTTCTACCCTCCAGGGAGTAATGGTTCACTTCCCACTGATGAGCCAGCTCTAGGTAAGTCTGTGATCTAGCTGAGGTTCAGAGAAGGAAAATATTCATGGACGAAGGGTTGGAGACGGAGAACGCGCACAGCCCAAGAAGAAGTTGAATGGTTGAGGGAGGTGATGAAGAAAGATGTTCCCACATCATCTTTTCTCTCTCACATCCTATTTGTTATAGGTTGAATTCTCTCTCCCCGAAACATGAGTTTTAAATCCTAACCTCTATGCCTGTGGTTATAATGCCCTTTAGGAATGGGTTGTCTTTTTTACACTAATGAGGCAGGAGACATAGGGTGTCTCTTGAGTCAATGTCTTTTGACATATAAAAGAGATTGAATAAGCCAGCAGGGCAGAGATGGGGGGAAGAGAGATGCTATGTCGCATGGAGATCCCCAGGCAGCCAAGGAATAGGAACAGAAGATACAAAGACCTTCCCCCAGAACTGACAGAGAGAGAACGCCTTCCACTAGGGCCAGCACCCTGAATTGGACTTGTAGCCTCCTAACCTGTGAGAAAATAATTGTCTGTTTGTTTGAGCTACCCTCTTGTTTTCTTTCTGTTAGAGTACCACTAGATACCTAAGACTCAGCCCAAGGAAGCCATCGTTCCCCTATACCCAAGGACATGGGAAGAGCAGCAGGAACTGGGAGATGTTTCAAGTAGAAGAAAAACACAAATGTTTCCTCTCTGTTTGCTTTACTCCTCTTACGTTGCTGGCCAGTGTTTGTGGTATAAGATACACTGGTTTGCTCACAAACCCCAGAATCTCAGGTTTGGAGACTTTCTGTGAACTAGAAAGATATTTTTTTGGAAAGCCTCCAAATAGCAGGGAATAATATTAAGGATATTCTAATACCTGGAGACTTGAAACAAAGGATTTCCAGAAGGGGTCAAAACATTCATGGAGAAAAGACCATCGATGTTTGGCTCTTAAAACCTTTAGGCCCCAAAGCCCACTCTGCAGACAAAGATTACACAGGCCTGTAAATCAAACAATCACACTTGTGAGGAACATGCTTCTGAGTTCAACTAAACATACGAGGCCAAACGGGCAACTCCTGTCCTAAAGTAAGACCAGAAGGCAGGACGGGACAAGAACTGGATGAAAGGACACTAGGAACCCACGGTGGAAAGGGGGATCGTGCTGTCACATTGTGAGGATTGCAACCAATGTTACCAAACAACATGTGTATGAATTTTTGAATGAGAAATTAACTTGAGCTGCAAACTTACACCTAAACACAATAATTTGTTTTTTTAAAAATGCTTTAGGCACTAAATAATGACATGGTATTAAAGTCAGAAGAATGTGTTTTCTTTTAGCTTTTATTTTGAAATAATTTTAAATTTAGGGAAAAGTTGTAAGTTAGTACAAGGAAATCTCATATAATCCTTTCTCATATTCACCAAAAGTATCATTTCTGCAACATTTGTTTGTAGATAAGGATTTGAGAGAAAGTCAAAAATATTCTCCTTTTATGCCTAAATATTTTAGTGTATGTTTCCTAAGAACGAGGGCATTATCTCTCATAATCAGAGCACAACAATCAAATTCAGGAAAATTAACATTGCATAAGTGCAAAAACAGCATGGCATCACAGGTCCTCTAACCCCAGGAGCAGAGCAGAAAATCACCAAGGCCGATTCCTGTGAGGTGGAGGTCAAGCATACCTCCACTCTCCAACCTTTTCACCAATTCTGACATCAGCCGTCCGTCTCACAGCACTTTACACTTCCCTGCTAGGTTCAATAATTCCTTGCAATGGGCACACAGAACTCACAGAACATGCCCACAGTTATGGGGTTTATTAGGAAAGTAGCAGCTTACAATTCAGGATCAACTTGGCGATAACAGGGACAACTCAGGATACAGTTCTCCTATGAGGGCAACATCTCAGTTGCTGACGCTGGGCCTTCCTCTTGGCCTGGGCCCTGCACTGTCAGCCTGGCTTCTACCCCTGCTTGGGCTTGGCCTCTGCCCCCACTTGAGCCTGGCCTTTTCCCTGCTCGGAAAAGTGTTCAAAGTTCTTTAGCTCCACAGATAGATGTCCAGAGGCACCCCATTCCACCTGGAAGCCTCCTGTCCGAATGCACTCGGTTCTCTGTCTCTATTGGTCTGGCCTCCCGTTCCCGTGTCACTGTCATCTCACACCGTCTCCAGTGTTAAAGCTCTGTCTCTTGGGTCTACGAGGTTCTCAGCACAAGGACCCTGGTCCAAAGTGCATGCTCCCCTCCTGGCTTTTCTTCTTGATGGTGGTAAGGCTCTCCCCCTCCTCTGGAATTGGCTCCCTTTAAGCCTAGCAGAGGGGTGAAACTGATCAATCTCCTACAACGGTTTCACACATCTTATTTACATATTCCACCCCTTCCCCACAAGGGTTCCATGCACCTTATTTGCATTATAGCAGGTTGTCCAAACTCCTTGGTGGGCCACAGCACCTTATTTGCACAGTCCTATCCAATCAGTTTGTGGAAGTCACAAAACCATGGCTAGAAGTGTCATATGAAGTAATTCACTGCACTACAATCAGCATAACTGTCCTTATTCAACCTTCACGGATTGTCACAGTAATGTTCTTTATAAGCATTTCTTCCAGTTGAGATCTAATCCAGGAATACACATTGCACTTGGTGGTCAGCCTCCTTTAAAACCAAAACCAAACACATTGCTGTCGACTTGATTCTGATTCATAGCAACCCTTTATGACAGAGTAGAACTGCCCCATAGGGTTTCCAAAGAGTGGCTGTGGATTGAAACTGTCAACATTTTTTTTTTTTGGATAGCAGCAAAGTGCTTAACCACTCTGCCACCAGGGCTCCACCACATAGCTGGAGGAGCTGGTAAACCCAAACTCGGCACGTAAGCTAGCAGGCCACTTGCTCACATACTTCAGAGACAGGAAACACATGATCAACAGGTAAGCTGCTAGCTCAAATCCCAAGAACCGGAGGTCAGACATGCATGAACCAAGTGCAGTGTACAGAAGGAGCAAAAGCCTGCAAGGCTTCTCAGAAAGTCTACTTATATTGAATGCAGGCCACACCCCTAAGGAAACTCCCTTTCAACTGATTGGCTTCCCACAGCAGGTCCCATCACGGAGGTGATCACATTATATCAGGTCTCACCAGAGAAGTGATTACATCATTAAACAACTGCCAGACTACATGATAACTGCCAAACCACTGAGAATCATGGCCCAGCCAAGCTGACACACAACCTTAACAATCACAAAATCTTTTATTCTACACATCAGAGAACCGATGTGAGGGTTCTGCCAACTGCTTAATAAGTCTATTTTGGTTGTATATTTGGAAACTGGGGAAATGACCGCCAAGTAGTTGTGTGGACACAGAGAACCTGCTGAAAGATGGAAGGACCTAAAATAAGACCCCACTTATTTCCTGTTTCCCATATGCCTCTCTTCTCATGGGGGTCCATGATGTTTCTTTAATTCTCCTAGGCATCTTGATCAAATCGAACCCTATATCCGATAGCCCCAGATAGGGAACAGGGTGGAGGATGTGTTCTAGACAGTTGCGTAGTCTAAGCAAGCTTCAGCAAAGGCGTGGAGGAGTCCTTGAGCTGATATCAGGTGACAAATGACTCCTATGTCTCTCAGGACGGAATCTTCCTTACTATCCTGATCACGCTAAGTCATTGATGGCTAGCAGCCCATGGGAGATGAAGCCTCACCACAAACATTATGATGGCTTTCAAAATGCAGTAACTGAGGCCCTTGGGAAATTATGATATCTATATGGGTTTTATAGGGTTGCTATGGGTCAGAATCAACTTGATGGTAATGGGTTTGATTTCCTTTTTTTTTTTTTTAATAGTAAAAGTTCAGAAAGGCACATTCTCATAACTGTCAGTTTATAGCATGGTTCAAGTTCTTTCCTTACTATTTTCTCTGCTTATTCTATCAGTTACTGAGAGAGGAAGATTGTTATCTCCAAATGTAATTATTAATTTGTCTATTTCTGTTTTCAATTGTGTCAGTCCAGGCTTCATCTATTTCAAGCCTGCGTTAGGTTTATGGAGCCCTGGTGGTGAAGTGATTCAGCACTCAGCTGTTAACTGAAAGGTCGACAGTTGGAACCCACCAGCTGCTCTGCTCCATAGAAGAAAGATGTGGCAGTCTGCTTCTGTAAAGATTTACAGCCTTTGAACCCCTGTGGGGCAGTTCTACTCTGTCCTGTAGGGTAGATATCATTTGGAATTGACTTGACAGCAATGGGTTAAGTTCATTTATAATTGTTATTTCTTGCTTTATAGACACTTCTATTACTATAAAATGTCCCTCTTTGTGTCTAATGCAGTCCCTGGGTGGCACAAATGATTTGTGCTCATCTACAAATCTAAAGGTTGACAGCTCACACCCACCCAGTGGCACCACAGAAGAAAGGCCTGGAGACCTGCTTCTGTAGAGATTAGAGAAAACCCTACAGAAAGCTACCCTCTAACACATAGGGTTGCCATGAGTCTGAATCAGCTCGATGGCAACAGGCCTGGTTTTTATTTTTTGTGCGGATCTAATAACATTCCTTGTGTTACAGCCTATTTTGTCTCGTGTGAATGTATTCGTGCTAGTTTTCTTGTGATTATTGTCCAATGGTATATAGTTTTGCAGGCTTTTAATTTCAACCAAGCATTGTCTTTGTATTTAAAGTGCATCTCTTTTATACAGCATATCGTTAGGTCTTGTCATATTTTCCAATCTGACAGTATCTGCCTTTAGATTGGAGTTTTTAGTCCAGTTACATTTAATTATTGATGTGCTTAGATTTAGATCTGTCATTTTTGTAGTTATTTTCTATTTCTCTCATCTCTTGCTTAGTCTGTTTCTCCTTTGCTACTTTCTTTTAGGTTAAGCAAAGACTTCTGGTATACTATTTTCTTTCTCTATTTGCTTTTTACCTATATTTCTACTTTAAATATATGTTTTAACCAAAATTTTTATATTTTATAATTTAAAGACATTATAAAAAGAAAAATATTTATAAAATTTTGTATTTGCTCACATGATTAACTTTTCCAGAGCTAATCATCATTTTTCTACCTATGCATATGCATCTTCCCCAGACCTCTTCGTCCTTGATCTTCCAATCTGGTTTCTTCCAAGCAACTGACCAACCAGCTAAGCTATTCTCCATTGTTCATGAGTCCATGCATATCTTTAGTTCACGTCACTTTTCCCTTTACATGGTGTGAATGATTAAGTAAACCCCTTGAAGTTCTGCTCATTGAGAGAATTGCCTCTCACCACTCTCTCTGAGTCATCCCTGAGTGGGTCCCTAGTGCAGCAGTAGTATACCTTTGGCTCACACCAACATACTGAGCTGACTCTTCTGTGAACTAAGCTCAATTTTTTCCTTTTCTGTGAACTAGCCATAGGAATTCCCAATATCACCTTTCTTCTTTTTTAATAAGGAAATATAGTGATATAAATACCCCCTACATTCTGCTTTAGAAGATTTGCAAAATTTTGATATATTGTGTTTTAATTTTCATTCATTTCAAAATACATTCTTATTTTGCTTTTATTTCTTCTTTGATCAATGGATTACTTAGAAGTGTGTGAATTCATTTCCTAAATAAATAAATAAATAAATTTAGGAATGTCTAGAGATCCTGCTGTTCTTAATTTCAAATTTAATTCCATCGTGACTAAATAACATACTTTACATGTCTTGAATTCTTTTAAATATACCGGGACTTGCTTTATGGCCCAGAATATGATTGATCTTGATAAATTCCTGTGTGCTTGAAAAGAATGCATATTCTCCTAGGATTTCAGGGATTAATTTGTTATATTTTAGTGGGGGTTCCAATAAATGTCAGTTAGGTCAAATTCATTGATAGAGTTGTTCAAGTCTTGTATATCCTTAGTAGTTTTCTGTCTACTTATTCTAACAATTATGGAGATTGAGATATTGAAATCTCCAACTATAATGAGGAGTTTATCTATGTCTTTTTGCAGTTCCATCAGGTTTTGGTTCATATATTTTGAAACTCTGTTATTATATGCATAATATTAAGGATTTTTATGTCCTCTTTTTTTTTTTATCAACTGACCCTATAATCATTATCAAATGATGTTCATTATCCTTGCTAAAATTCTTTGTTTTTAAAACTGCTGTGCCTGATACTCATCTAGCCACTTGATATTAATGCATAATATTAAAGATATTGATTATTATAATATTAACAGTATTATTACTAGTGTCTATGTCCATCTTCTTACTTTTAAACTATTGGTTCTTTGTATATAAAGACGTTATTTAAGGTACATAGAGATCGTTCTTGCTTTTTTTTTTTTTTAAATACTTTTTATTGTGCTTTAAGTGAAAGTTTACAAATCAAGTCAGTCTGTCACATATAAGCTTATATACACCTTACTACATACTCCCATTTACTCTCCCCCTAATGAATCAGCTCACTGCCTCCTTCCAGTCTCTCCTTTTGTGACCATTTTGCCAGTTTCTAACCGTCTCTACTCTCCCATCTCCCCTCCAGAAAGGAGATGCCAATACAGTTTCAAGTGTCCACCAGATACAAGTAGCTCACTCTTCATCAACATCTCTCTCCAACCCATTGTCCAGACCCTTCCATGTCTGATGAGTAGTCTTCGGGAATGGTTCCTGTCCTGGGCCAACAGAAGGTTTGGGGACCATGACCACTGGGATTCTTCTAGTCTCGGTCAGACCATTAAGTCTGGTCTTTTTACGAAAATTTGGGGTCTGCATCCCACTGTTCTCCTACTCCCTCAGGGGTTCTCTGTTGTGCCCCCTGTCAGGGCAGTCATTGGTTGTGGCCGGGCACCATCTAGTTCTTCTGGTCTCAGGATGAAGTAAGTCTCTAGTTCATGTGGCCCTTTCTGTCTCTTGGGCTCATAGTTATTGTGTGACCTTGGTGTTCTTCATTCTCTTTTGATCGAGGTGGGTTGAGACCAACTGATGCATCTTAGATGGCCGCTTGTTAGGATTTAAGATCCCAGACACCACACTTCAAAGTGGGATGCAAAATGTTTTCATAATAGAATTTATTAAGCCAATTGACTTAGAAGTCCCCTTAAACCATAGTCCCCAAAACCCCGCCCTTGCTCCGCTGACTTTCGAAGCATTCAGTTTATCCCGGAAACTTCTTTCCTTTTCGTCCAGTCCAGTTAAACTGACCTTCAGTGTATTGAGTATTGTCCTTCCCTTCACCTAAAGTAGTTCTTATCTACTAACTAATCAGTAAATAACCCTCTTCCATCCTCCCTCCCTACCCCCTCTCCTAACCACAAAAGAACGTGTTCTTCTCAGTTTACACTATTTCTCAAGAACTTATAATAGTGGTCTTAGACAGTACTTGTCCTTTTGCATCTGACTAATTTCACTCAGCATAATGCCTTCCAGGTTCCTCCATGTTATGAAATATTTCACAGATTCGTCACTGTTCTTTATCAATGGGTAGATTTCCATTGTGTGAATATAGCATAATTTATTTAACCATTCATCTGTTGATGGACACCTTGGTTGCTTCCAGCTTTTTGCTATTGTAAACAGTGCTACAATAAACATGGGTGTGCATATATCTGTTCCTGTAAAGGCTCTTATTTCTCTAGGCTATATTGCGAGGAGTGGGATTTCTGGGTTGTATGGTAATTCTAACTTTTTAAGAAAACTCCAGATAGATTTCCACAGCCGTTGTACCATTTTACCTTCCCACCAGCAGTGTATAAGAGTTCCAGTCTCTCCGCAGCCTCTCCAACATTTATTATTTTGTGTTTTTTGGATTAATGCCAGCCTTGTTGGAGTGAGATGGAATCTCATCGTAGTTTTAATTTCATTTCTCTTATGGCTAATGATCGAGAGCATTTTCTCATGTCTGCCTGAATATCTTCTTTAGTGAAATGTGTGTTCATATCCTTTGCCCACTTTTTGATTGGGTTGTTTGTCTTTTTGTGGTTGAGTTTTAATAGAATCATATAGATTTTAGAGATCAGGCACTGGTCGGAGATGTCATGACTGAAAATTTTTTCCCAATCTGTAGGTGGTCTTTTTACTCTTTTGGTGAAGTCTTTAGATGAGCATAGGTGTTTGATATTTAGGAGCTCCCAGTTATCTGGTTTCTCTTCGTCATTTTTAGTAATGTTTTGTATTCTGTTTCTGCCTTGTATTAGGGCTTCTAAGGTTGTCCCTATTTTTTCTTCCATGATCTTTATTGTTTTGGTCTTTGATCCACTAGGAGTTAGTTTTTGTGCATGGTGTGAGGGATGGGTCCTGTTTCATCTTCTTGCAAATGGATATCCAGTTATGCCAGCACCATTTGTTGAAAAGACTATCTTTTTCCCAATTAACTGACACTGGGCCTTTGTCAAATATCAGCTGCTCATATGTGGATGGATTTATAGCTGGGTTCTCAATTCTGTTCCATTGGTCTATGTGCCTGTTCTTGTACCAGTATCAGGCTGTTTTGACTACTGTGGCTGTATAATAGGTTCTAAAATAGGGTAGACTGAGGCCTCCCACTTTCTTCTTCTTTTTCCATAATCCTTTACTTATCCGGGGCTTCTTTCCCTTTCATATGAAGTTGGTGATTTGTTTCTCCATCACATTAAAAAATATCATTGGAATTTCGATCGGAAGTGCATTGTATGCATAGATGGCTTTTGGTAGAATAGACATTTTTATATGTTGTCTTCCTATCCATGCGCGAGGTATGTTTTTCCACTTATGTAGGTCCCTTTTAGTTTCTTGCACTAGTACTTTGTAGTTTTCTTTGTATAGGTCTTTTACATTTTTGGTAAGATTTATTCCTAAGTATTTTAACTTCTTGGGGGCTACTGTGAATGGTATTGATTTGGTGATTTCCTCTTCGATGTTCTTTTTGTTGATGTAGAGGAGTCCAAGTGATTTTTGTATGTCTATCTTGTAACCTGAGACTCTGCTGAACTCTTCTATTAGTTTCAGTAGTTTTCTGGAGGATTCCTTAGGGTTTTCTGTGTATAAGATCATGTCATCTGCAAATAGAGATAATTTTACTTCTTCCTTGCCAATCCAGATGCCCTTTATTTCTTTGCCTAGCCTAATTGCTCTGGCTAGGACCTCTAGCACAATGTTGCTTAAGAGCAGTGATAAAGGGCATCCTTATCTGGTTCCCATTACCAAAGGAAATGCTTTCAGGCTCTTTCCATTTAGAATGATGTTGGCTGTTGGCTTTGTATACCACTGAAGTCTTGTATAGATGGCCTTTATTATGTTGAGGAATTTTCCTTCTATTCCTATTTTGCTCAGAGTTTTTATCATGAACTGTCAAATGCCTTTTCTGCATTGATTGATAAGATCATGTGGTTTTAGTCTTTTATTTATATGGTGGATTACATTAATGGTTTTTCTAATATCAAACCAACCTTGCACACCTGGCAAAAATCCCACTTGGTCGTGGTGTATTATTTTTTGATATGTTGTTGAATTCTATTGGCTAGAATTTTGTTGAGGATTTTTGCATCTATGTTCATGAGGGATATAGGTCTGTAATTTTCTTTTTTTGTGGTGTCTTAACCTGGTTTTGGTATCACGGATATGGTGGCTTCACAAAATGAGTTAGGTAGTGTTCCGTCATTGTCTATGCTTTGAAATACCTTTAGTAATAGTGGTGTTAACTCTTGTCTGAAAGTTTGGTAGAAGTCTTCAGTGAAGCCGTCCGGCTCAGGGCTTTTTTTTGTTGGGAGTTTTCTGATTAACATTTCAATCTCTTTTTTTGTTATGGGTCTATTTAGTTGTTCTACTTCTGATTGTGTTAGTTTAGGTAGGTAGTGTTTTTCTAGGAATTCATCCATTTCTTCTAGGTTTGCAAATTTGTTAGAGCACAATTTTTCATAATAATCTGATATGATTTTTTAATTTTATTTGGGTCTGTTCTGATATAGCCCATCTCGTTTCTTATTTGGGTTATTTGTTCCCTTTCCTTTATTTCTTTAGTCAGTCTGGCCAATGGTTTATCAATTTTGTTAACTTTCTCAAAGAATCAGCTTTTGGCTTTGGTAATTCTTTCAATTGCTTTTCTGTCCCTTGATTCATTTAGTTCTGCTCTAATTTTTATTATTTGTTTTCTTCTGGTGCCTGATGGATTCTTTTGTACCTCGCTTTCTATTTGTTCAAGTTGTCGGGACAGTTCTCTAATTTTGGCTCTTTCTTCTTTATGTATGTGTGCATTTATCGATATAAATTGACCTCTGAGCACTGCTTTTGCTGTGCCCCAGAGGTTTTGATAGGAAGTGTTTTCATTCTCGTTGCATTCTATGAATTTCTTTATTCCCTTCTTAACGTCTTCTATAGCCCAGTCTTTTTTGAGCAGGGTATTGTTCAGTTTCCAAATATTTGATTTCTTTTCCCTGATTTTTCTCTTATTGATTTCTACTTTTACGGCCTTGTGGTCTGAGAAGATGCTTTGTAATATTTTGATGTTTTGGATTCTGCAAGTTTGTTTTATGACCTAATATGTGATCTATTCTAGAGAATGTTCCATGTGCGCTAGAAAAAGAAGTATACTTTGCAGCTGTTGGGTGGAGTGTTCTGTATAAGTCAATGAGGTCAAGTTGGTTGATTGTAGCAATTAGGTCTTCCGTGTCTCTATTGAGCTTCTTACTGGAAGTCCTGTCCTTCTCTGAAAGTGCTATGTTGAGTCTCCTACTATAATTGTGGAGGAGTCTATCTCACTTTTCAGTTCTGTTAAAGTTTATGTATCTTGCAGATCTGTCATTGGGTGCATAAATATTTAATATGGTTACATCTTTGTGGTAAGTTGTCCCTGTAATCATTATGTAGTGTCCTTCTTTATCCTTTGTGGTGGATTTAACTTTAAAGTGTATTTTGTCAGAAATGAATATTGCTACTCCTGCTCTTTTTTGCTTGTTGTTTGCTTGATATATTTTTTTCCATCCTTTGAGTTTTAGTTTGTTTGTGTCTTTAAGTCTAAGCTGTGTCTCTTGTAGGCAGCATATAAACGGATGGTGTTTCTTTATCCAGTCTGAGACTCTCTGTCTCTTTATTGCTGCATTTAGTCCATTTGCATTCAGTGTAATTACAGATAAGTATATCTTTAGTACTGTCATTTGGATGCCTTTTTGTGTGTGTTGTTGACAATTTCATCTTTCCACTTATTTTTTTGTGCTGAGACATTTTTCTTTGTAAATTGTATGTTCTTCATTTTCATAGTAGTTGAATTTATGTTTGCTGAGTCGTTATGTTTTTCTTGTTTTTTATTTTCAGTTATGGAATTGTTAGACCTCTTTGTGGTTACCTTAATATTTACACCAATTTTTCTAAGTAAAAACCTAACTTGTATGGTCCTATATTGCCTTGTTTTCCTGTCCATATGGCAGTTCTATGCCTCCTGTATTTCATCCCTCTTTTTGATTATTGTGATCTTTTACATAATGACTTCAATGATTCCCTGTTTTGAGCATTTTTTTCTTTTTAAAATTAATCTTAATTTGGTTTTGTGATTTTCCTATTTGAGTTGATATCAGGATGTTCTGTTCTGTGACCTTGTGTTGTGTTGGTATCAGATATTATTGATTTTCTGACCAAACAATATCCTTTAGTATTTGTTTTAGCTTTAGTTTGGTTTTTGGAAATTCTCTAAGGTTATGTTTATCAGTAAATGTTTTAATTTCACCTTCATATTTGAGAGAGAGTTTTGGTGGATATATGATCCTTGGCTGGCAGTTTTTCTCCTTCAGTGCTCTATATATGTCATCCCATTGCCTTCTTGACTGCATGGTTTCTGATGAGTAGTCTGAGCTTTTTGTTATTGATTCTCCTTTGTAAGGGACCTTTCTTTTATCCCTGGCTGCTTTTAAAATTTTCTCTTTATCTTTGGTTTTGGCAAGTTTGATGATAATATGTCTTGGTGATTTTCTTTTGGGATCAATCTTATATGGGGTTCAATGAGCATCTTGGATAGGTATCGTTTCATCTTTCATGACGTCAGGGAAGTTTTCTGCCAACAGATCTTCAACTGTTCTCTCTGTATTTTCTGTTATTGCTCCCTGTTCTGGAACTCCAGTCACACACAAGTTATTATTCTTGATAGAGTCCCACATGATTCTTAGGGTTTCTTCATTTTTTTTAATTCTTTTATCTGATTTTTCTTCAACTATATTGGTGTCAATTGCCTTGTCCTCCAGCTCCCTCACTCTGCATTCCAATTGCTCCATTCTGGTCTTCTGACTTCCTGTTGAGTTGTCTAATTCTGTAATTTTACTGTTAATCTTTTGGATTTCTGAATGCTCTCTCTCTATGGATTCTTGAAGCTTGTTAATTTTTCCATTATGCTCTTGAATAATCTTTTTTATTTCTTCATCTGCTTTATCAGTGTGTTCCTTGGCTTTTTCTGTAGATTGCCTTGTTTCATTTCTGAGGTCGTCCCTGATGTCTTGAAGCATTCTGTAAATTAGCTTTTTATATTCTGCATCTGGTAATTCCAGGATTGTATCTTCATTTGGGAAAGATTTTGATTCTTTAATTTGGGGAGTTGTAGATGCAATCATGGTCTGCTTCTTTATGTGGTTTGATATCGACTGTTGTCTCTGAGCCATCTATAAGATATTGTAATGATTTATTTTATATTTGCTCACTGAGTCTTATCTTGTTCTGTTTTCTTTCAATATACGTAGATGGGCTACCAGATTGCGCTGTCTTGATTGTTGTAGCCTTTGAGTCACTTATGTCCTACTACCAGCTGGTTTGGGCTGGTACCAGATATATAAGCCTAAGAGTCCATTCAGTATTTTTGAGTAGAATCTGATTTTGGGTCACCAAGTGTGTGGTATAGACTGTCACCTATTCACTTAGAGGAGTAGTGGTGATAGTTGTGTGCACCAGATTCTAGTAGCAGCAGGGGGTCACACTCCAGGGGAGGCAGGATGCTGACAAGCTTTCTCCAAGTGCCAGTGAGGTAGGTGTGTCTCTGTTCCTAAAGCACTTTGGTGGGTGGGCTCTGCAGCTGTACCTTAGGCACCCACTGCATGTACCTCTACAGATTTGTAAGTGTCACTATCCTCAGACCCCTATGGCAGGAGGCTACGTAGTTTGGGTGGAGCTTCACCGCTCAGTTCCTCGTTGTGGGTCAGTGAGGGCTCTGTTTAATAGGTAGAGATATCAGACCTGGAGAACTTGTCTTTCCAGTAATCCCCTAAAACAATTACAGTCAGATCACTATCAGAATTGCCTTTGCATTATAATAGCCAACTTGATGCCTGTAGGGATTAAAGCCCAAGACTGTGGATCTCATATGCTTGGATGGAGCTGGTCCTGTATTTTTAGTCCAATTTCAGGAAGTCAGGGAAGGATTTTTGGTCCCTAGGTTTTTTTGTAGCTGCTTCTCTGAGGCCAGGAGAATGGATTAGGAAAAGACAAACAAACAAAAACAAGAATCCGCAGAGCACTTCACTCTCTGGCCTAGGAAATTCCAATGTTAATGAAGCCGCCTCGGAAGGGAGGGGAGGGATCAGATAGATAGGAGAGAGTAGCACCCAGAAATATAGACAAAGTTACTTATCTTGCTTGGTGATGACTGTTTGTAGCCTGTGTGGGCTGGCTGGGTCGAGATTACCCCCAAGGGTCAGGCCCACGCCCTGTGTTTGTGCTGTCTCAGAAACCGTGGTCGGTTCCTCTGCTCCCAGTCCAAAGCCCAGTGCCAAGGTTTCCCGGCTGGGATGCCACACTCCAGGCTCCAGAGCCAGTCGCTGCCTCCCGTGACTTCTCCTCCTGTCAGCTGGGTTGCTGCGCTGCCTGCGTGCACTGGCTGGGCTTCCCCTGAGGTCACTTCCGGGGGCTAGGGCTGTGTCCCATGTTTGCGCCATCTCAGGATGCCGTGCGTAGCTCCCCTGCACCCAGTCCAAAGGCCAGCGCCAAGGTTTTCTGACTGGGACACTGGCTCCAGGCTCCGAAAACAGTTGCTGCTTCAACGTGGTTGCTTGTTCTCTCATTAGCCCTGTCAGTGTGCAGCCTGCTTGCGCTGCCTGAGTCTCTATGGAGGTTACCCCAGAGGGCTAGGGGTTAGGGCTGTCTCCCGTGCTTGCCCTACCTCAGCAAACTGCAATCAGCCCGGCCACTCAGCACCAGGGAGCCCCAAGGGCTCAAGGCTGTGGTGCTGGACGCCGGCTTCAGAGGCAGTTACTGCTTCAGGACACAGCTTTTCACTCACCTGTCACTCAGGTCAACTCTTTAGATCTGTGTTTGATGATCAGGGTTCGTAGATTGTCATGTATGTGATCGATTCGCTTGTTTTTCTGAGTCTTTGTTGCAAGAGGGATCCGAGGTAGCTTCTACCTAGTCAGCCATCTTGGCCTCCTCCTGCCCTTTTTTTATTATTGTTTCTTTGATATATTTTTTTCCATCCTTTCAATTTTAGTTTGTTTGTGTCCTTAAAACTAAGACACAAACTCTTAGTGATCTTGATCCCTCACACCAGCACATTCCCAATGGTCTTGGTGAAAATTGTGCTCTCTGGGCCTCCCATGGAACAAGACCTTCTTGTGGGTCTGCTGGACTCACATAACATATGCATTCCACATGCCCACCTCCCTCAGCCTGTTTAGTCTATCCTCTACCATCTGCCAGGGCAGCCAAGTGATGTCTGCCCCGCTGAGAGCTGGACATCATTTACGTCTCAGCTATGCACACAGATGCCCCAGCAGTGAGTTTGCCCCCTTGCCCTCAGGTCCTTGATAAGCTAGGGTGTTGAGAAAGTGCCCCCAAGCCAGTGCATGTTTGTTTATGCAGCCTGACATTCTGAGCTCACTGATCAAGCACCCTCAAAATCCAACCCCAAATCTACTCCTGTGGCTTCTACAGGGGCATGTCTAGCTCTTGCAAATATTTAGGTGTATTCTTGTTCTCCTGTTATTACTCCCAGTATGTCCCCAGCAAGACTGTGCAGGGATTTAACCCTAGTTATTGGAGCCCTTGTGGTACAATGGTTCAGTGTTCAGCTGCTAACCTAAAGGTTAGCAGTTCTAACCCACCCAGTGGCAATGTGGGAGAAAGACCTAGAGATCTGCCCCTGTAAAGATTACAGCCTAGAAAACACTATGGAGCAGCTCTATTCTGTCACATGGGGTCTGTAGGAGTCAGAATCCACTTAACAGCAACTAACAACAGCAACAACATTGGACTGAGCAGCTAGGGAGGAGGAGGGGTCAGCTTCTCTGTGAGACACCCGTTCCGTTATAAGGGTGAAACTTTTGCAGCATCTTTTTCATGGTGGACTTGCTACTGATTATTATGGAAGAGTGAGCTCACTCTGCAAGCCCAGAGGATCCAGGGAGTATCCATCGGGATAACCCTGTTCCAATTTGCAGGATCTCAGGTTTTCCCACAAGGCCCTGATGCTCATAACAGGCCTGCTTTGGCTGAGCTTTCAAACATCCCTGGAGTTCTACACTCTAAATGTTAGGTTGTCATCCTGCCGTTCACTCTACCTGCCCTTCCTCTACAGGAGGTAAAGGCCTCTATGAGCTACTGCAGAGGCTCTCACACGTGGGGAATAACAAGCCTCAAATTCTCTTCATTTCTCCATGGGCATTGATACAACTTAATATTAACCAGCCAACTCCTTGTCTTTCTGGGCATATCCCTCCCCTCCCCCCGTCCTTGTTATTTTTCAAAGGTTTCTATCATCACACTTGCCAGAGCCTTCCTCCACACCAGGACTTTTTCTCCAGTCCCCACCAGTCAAACCCTTATCAGTTGAGCTGCCACCTGGTGCCAGGGACCCTCCATGCCTCACCTACTGCCAGGATGTCATCCTCTTGGCCTGCCAGGTGGTGGGTGAGCCAAATCCCCATCTTTTCTCAGACCACTCCTGATAGCATTTGTAATAGTTAGGGTCCTCTGAGGAGCAGACACCAACACAGAATTAAATGCATAAGAATTTTAGTAGTGGAAACATCTGTGAAAAAATGGGGAGGGAACTAGATAAGGCTGGAAGAGTCACCAGACCATGTTGCAAGTCTGAACCCAAGTGAAGGAGAAAGGGAATGAATGGTAGCTAGAATTGTCCTAGATGTGGTGAGGTCTAAGGAAAGTTCAGTAAGGGTATCAGGAAGCACTTGGGGCAAACAAAGTCACCCTTCCATGGAGGACTGGTCCTGCCTTAGTTTCACTGCTGTTCTCAATCACTGCCTGGAAGAAGCCTGTGGGAATTGTGTTCTCAGCACAGACATGGCAACGGATTTCAGGAGGCAGTACCTGGGCCATCAGTCAGTCATGTTGCCTCTAACTGAGGTTCTGCGATGCGCATTCTCATGGCTGCCACAGTGATGCAGTTCAGACCAAAAGTTGATGATAAAGGAGAGAGATGGGGAACAGTTGCTGGTTCTATGCCTCTAAGCGGATGAGGAGGGATGAGATCTAGGGCACCAGCAGGGGGATGGGCTCTGCTGGGAGCAGAGACTTCTGACCAGTGATGACAGACTGGACGCCCATCCTGCGGTTCAAATGCAAGGACATGAGTAGATGGTGCTGGCCATCTGTAAAAGTTGTCTTCTGATGTGTTCAATCTTCTTGGTAAAGTAGGAAGCGAGGTCATTCGCCAAAATAAGAATGGGGAAGGAGGGGTGTGTAGTAGTCACCTAGGATGGGAGGAGACTGAGCGAATTCTGCAAGCAAAGGTGACCGCTGGGCAACAGTGTGGGCCCCCCTGAGGTCTGGGTCATGGAGTTTTGTGAAAGCAGTCACGTGTCTGTGTGTTTATCTTCAGCCTCCTCTAGTTGCCTGAGGGCAGGGGCAGAGATAGAGATGTTCCAGTGACCCTGAGCCAGGAGCTAGAAGAGTCAAGAAACGTGGGGGTCACAAGAACCGAAAGGTGGAAACAAAGGAAATGTCCATCAACAGATGAATAAATAAACAAAATGTGGTATATACATACCATGGACTATTACTCAGCCATAAAGGAAAACGGTGAGTTCATTAAGTCAGTCACAAAAAGGACAAATACTGTATGATCTCACATGTATAAAATAGTATATAGAATTCAAAAATTATTAGTGCCACAGGAGGACTTCTTGAAGGTGAACATAAGCCTCCACTCTTGTCCTGCGTTTTCATGCCCTCTTCCCCAGTGGTGGAGCCCTGGTGGCACAGTGGTTAAGAGTTCAGCTGCTAACCAATAGATCAGCAGTTCTAATCTATCATCCACTCCTTGGAAACCCTACGGGGTAGATCTACTCTGGCCTATGAGTCAGAATTAATGGCTTTTGTGGGCTTCCCCAGAGGGAGGGGAAGAGAGGGAGTTTTTGCTTAGGGGCTCTGAGTTCATGTTGATGGTGGTGGAATAATTTGCAAAAGGATAGCGAGAATGGTTTCACAATTTGAAGAATGAAGTCAACGTCACTGAATCATACCTGTAGAAATTGTTGGATCCGCGTATGTCTTGTGTATATTTGCACCTCAATAAAAAATATTACAACAGTCAAGAAATGTGGGGAATGGTTCAAGGTCCATAGGTGAGAGCTACAATGACAGGAGGAGGGGCTATAACCTAATGACAGAAGATTCACATTTGGGGACATTAGGGAGGAGGGAGGGAGAAAGGTCTGAGAGCAGCAAGGAGGAGAAAGGACGTCCACCTGTCTCCACAACCAGGAGTACAAGGCCTGCAAGGGCGGAAACACATCCTGTGCGAGCATTTTTCATCATTGTGACTATTAACCATTCTGTCATTTTCAGTTTTTTAAACTCTGAATTTGGGGGAATGTCCTTCTACAAAATTTCTGTATGAATCCTTTGGTGAGGTTATTACTGTCAATGTTTGTATGTAATGCACTGAACTTATAGAATGCTGTCTGTGTGAAATATCTTTGAAATGTAGTGAGATTTAACTTATAGGTTATTACTTGGAATTATTTAAAACCTACTATTTGTACTTCAGAAAATTGTGTATTTGATTTTTGGTGCGGGGTTAGATATAGGCAAGCAGCCAGGTGGGTAGGCAGGCAGGCAGGCAGGCACACAGGGAGATACAGTGGGTTATGGATATTAGTCAGGTCTTCTATAGCTGATGTATGTTTTTTTGTGATTTTTAACTGAGATGACATTCACGCATTTTAAACTGTACAGTGTAGTGGATTTTTAGTATATTCACCAACGTTGTGCAACAAACACCCCTATCAAATTCCAGAAAATTTCTATCACCCCCAAAAGAAACTCGGATCTGTTAGCAGTCATTCCCAATTCCCCACTTCCTCCCATCCCCTGGCAAACACTAATCTACTTTCTTTACTTCACATGCTGTTTTCTGTCTGCATGGATCTGCCTATTCCGAGCGTTTCATATAAATGGAGTCATTTTCAAATTGAACACCTATTATATAGGGACTTTCATTTACTTAGTATAACGTTTTCAAGGTTCATTCATGTTATCCATGTTATAGCATGTACCAATACTTTCTTCTTCTTATGTAACATTCCACTGTATGGATGTACCATATTTTGTTATCCACTCTTCAGTTGACGGGCATTTCGGTTGTTTTCACTTTTTGGTTACTATGAAAAATCACTTTCTGAACATTCAGGAACTTTTTTCTTCAAGTGTTTGTGTGAACATATGTTTTCCATCTTTTAGTGTACGTACTTAGGAGTGACATTGCTGGGTCATGTGGTAATTCTGTTTATCTTGTAGAACTGCCAAACTGTTTTCTATAGCAGTTGCACCATTTTATATTCCCACCACAAATGTATGAGGGTCCAATTTCTCCACCTCTTTGCCCAGGCTTGTTATTTTCTTTTAACCATCTTAGGGGTAGTGAAGTCCTTTCTCCTGTGGTTTTCATTTGCATTTCCCTAATGCCTAAGGATGTTAAGCAACTTTTCACGTGCTTATCGTGTGTCTTCTTTGAAGAAATGTGCATCTTCTTCAGGAAAATATTTATTCAAATTCTTTGCACATTTTTTAAATTGGGTTATTTATCTTTCTATTGTTGAATTGTAAAAGTTCTTTACATATTCTGGGTGGTGGTGGTGGTGTTAGTTGCCGTCCATTCCCACTCATGAGACAATTCCCACTCATGGTAACCCCATGTGTACAGAGTAGAAGTGGTCCATAGAGTTTCCAAGGCTGTGATCTATTGGAAGCATATCTCCAGGCCTGTCTTCTGAGGCTCCTCTGGGTGGGTTCAAACCTCCAACCTTTCAGCTAGTAGTCAAATGCTTAACCATTTGCACCTCCCAGGGACTCATCTTTCTCTCTTACTAAGGTTAAAAAACACAGGTCTATAAGACTTCAGAGAGGCATTGGTTGTTCAGTGGTAGAGTTCTTACCTTCCATGCAGGAGACCCAGGTTTGATTCCCAGCTAGTGTACCAGGAGTGTTTATTGGGGCTTTTTACTACCTACGCAGACCTTTTCCTGGACCTTGCAGAAAACCGGGGACCTTTAAAAAAAAAAAAAAGCCATTGTCATCGAGTAGATTCTGACTCATAGGATAGGCTGGTGGCCTAGAACTGCCAACTTTTGGATAGCAGCCCAGCTCTTAATTACTTGGCCACCAAGGCTCCGTAGTGGAAATGCATAATGAAAATAAAACAAACCCATTACCATCAAGTCAATTCCTACCCTATAGAGCAGAGTAGAACTGCCCCACAGAGTTTCCAAGGAGCAGCTGTTGGATTCGAATTGCATACCTTTTGGTTAGCAGCCAAGCTTTTAACCACTGCACAACCAGGACTCCATATTGGGCACAGGACCCAGGAATTGCTTACTTAACAAACCTACTCTTGAGGCTGATACACATCCAAGTTGGGAGTTCCTGGTCTACATTCTTGCTACTAAAAGAGTAATCTGAAGACCAGCAGTATCAGCATGAACCTTGTTACAAGTATAGAACCTTATGCTCTACAACAGATGTCTTAGCTATCTAGTGCTACTACAAAAGAAATACCACAAGTGGATGGATTTAAAAAACAGACATTTATTCTTTCACAGTCTAGAAGGCCAGAAGTCCAAATTCAGGGTGTTTGCTCTAAGGCAAGGATTTTCCTTCTGCAGATTCTGGAGGAAGTTCCTTGTCATCAATCTTCCCCTCTTCTAGGAGCATCTCAGCACAGGAACCCTGCATCCAAAGGACATGTTTGCTCCTGGCACTACTTTCTTTATGGTAGGAGGCCTCCCGTCTCTCTGCTGGCTTCTTTCTTTTATATCTCAAAAGAGATTAACTCAAGAGACAACCTAATACTGTAGATTGAGTCCTGCCTCATTAACATAGCTGCCTCTCATCCTGCCTCATTAACATCATAGGATTTACAACACATAGGATAATCATATCAGATCACAAAACCGTGGACAACCACGCAACACTGGGAATCACGGCCTAACCAAATTGACACACATTTTAGGGGAACACAATTCAATCAACAGCCTCTGGTAACCACCAATGAGTATTACTTTCTGCAAGTATACTTATTTTTGGCTTTTTAAAAGTGAGATCATACAATATTTGTCCTTTTGCAACTGACTAATTTCACTCAGCATAATGCCTTCCATATTCCTCCATGTTATGAAATGTTTCACGGATTCATCATTGTTCTCTATCGATGAGTATTATTCCATTCTGTTAATATACCATAATTTATTTATGCATTCATCCACTGATGGGCACCTTGGTTGCTTCCATCTTTTTGCTATTGTAAACAGCTTTTAGGACCCCAGCCACTGCTCACCAAAGTATAATGTAGAACATTTTCATTATAAAATGTTACGTCAATTGAGCTAGATGTTCCCCGAGACCATGGTCTTCACAGCCCTTAGCTTAGTGGTTCCATCCCTCAGGGAGTTTGGATGTGTCTATGGAGCTTCCACGACCTTGTCTTATACAAGTTATGCTGGTTGCCCCAGTATTGTACTCTGTCTTACCCTTCACCAAAGTTACCACTGTTCTATTGTCTATTTAGTGTTTTTCCATCCTTACCCCGCCCCCCGTAACCATCAAAGATTGTTTCTTTTTGTGTATAAACCTTTTTATGAGTTTTTTTTTTCATGAGTTTTTATAGTAGTGGTCTCATTCAGTATTTACCCTTTTGTGATTGACATTTCGCTCAGCATAATGCCCTCCAGATTCATCCATGTCGTGAAATGCCTCACCTTCATAACTTCTTGACGCAGCTCCAGAAGGGTGCAGTCTTCTCTCGGTGTGAGGTGATCAGATTACTTAGCACTGGAGCCAAGGTTCCATCCTTGTTCTTTCTTCTTCTATAGCTAACCATTCCCTTGGTGACCTCCTCCATTCTCAAGGCTTTAAACATCATTTATATGGTGTAGCCTCCCAGATCTATTTACCTAGCCCAGCCATTTCTCCTAAATATCACTCATATATCCAACTGCCAATTGGAAAACGTCATTTACATTTCTGATAAACATCTGTCCTAGTCATCTAGTGCTGCTATAACAGAAATACCGCCCATGGATGGCTTTAACAAACAGAAATTTATTCTCTCACAGTCTATAGAAGTCCAAATTCAGGGTGCCAGATCCCAGGAGTCTTTCTGTCTGTGTCACTTCTGGGGGAAAGTCCTTGTTGTGAGTCTCGCCTGATCGAGGATCTTCTCAGGGCCGGGACCCTGGTTACAAAGGACATGCTATTTTCCTGACTCTTGTTCCTTGGTGGAATGAGGTCCCCATGTCTCTCTGCTCACTTCTCTCTTTCACATTTCAAAAGAGGCTGGCTGAAAACACCACCTAATCTTGCAGACTGAGTCCTGCTTCATTGAATAACTACCTCTAATCCTGCCTCATTAACATCGTAGAAGTCAGGATTTGCAACACACAGGAAAACCGTACCAGATGACAAAATGGTAGACAATCACATAATACTGGGACTCATGCACTAGCCAATTTGACACACATTTCGGGGCGGGGATGCAGTCCAAACCATAACACCTCCCAAATCTATTTCTTCAGCCCAGACATTTCTCCTAAATATCACTCACATATCCAACTGCCAGTCAGACAACCTCACTTGCATTTTTAATAAACATCTCAAATGAAACATTTCCTAAACAGAATGCTTGTGATACCCCCTCCTCTTTTCCACCTCTGCTGATGGCAGCTCCATCTTTCTATTTGCACAGTCTAAAATATTTGGTGATCTCCTTAACTCCACTTTCTCTCTCATACCCCAATTTTAATCCATTAGCAAATCTTGCAAAGTTCAAGTTCAAAATATACCAAGAATCCAATCACTTCCCACTACTTTTGCTGCTCACAGGCAAAACCACCAACACCTCTAGCTAGAAAATTGCATGGATATCCTAGTATTTTCCTACTGTCTTGTCCATCCTCCACCTCTTGATTCTATTCTCAGCACAGAAGCCAGGGTGATCCTTTTAAAAGGAGACCTACCATATCTCTCTTCTGCTCAAAATTGTCTTGTAACTCTTCACCTCACTCAAAGGAGGAAAATACCCTGAGATCCTGAAGGCCCCACATGATCTGACCATACCTCTGATGTCATCTCAGTTACTCTCTGTTCCAGCCCTACTGTCCTCAATGCTTCCAGAATACAGGCACGTTCCTGCCCTAGTGTCTTTGCACTGGATATTCCGTGCCTGGAAGAACTTCCCCAGATATCCTCATGAATAATTCCCTCATGCCCTTCAAGTCTTTCCTCAAAGGCCACTTCTCAATGAGATACATTCTGACCACCTAAGCTACAAAAGTCGTCTGCCCTCTCCTCTCACACCCACATTCAGCTTCCCCATTGTACTTCCCAACTTCTAACATGAACGCCTGTCTTATTTATTATGCTTATATTCCACAGTCTGTCTCTCTCCACTAGAACACATGCTCCACAAGGCTGCCGATTTTTTGTGTTTTTAGTTCACTGATGTTGCCCAGATGCAAATACAGTGTATCTGGCACTCAACAACTATCAGCAGAATGATCACTGTGGGGTAGCGCACCTTCCTATCCTAGAGACAGTGTCTTCACTAATGTAGCCTCAGGCCAAATGCTGTTTTGTGGCACCTGCAGCACGTCCACTCACACTGACTAACGTTGACTCTCCTTTCCTGTATATGCTGCTCTCTGCTCCCTGTCTCCCTCTCCTCCCTCCTGTCCACTCCAGCACAGTCTCATTTCCCTCTGCAGACCAGACAAGAATGATCCTAGGGGTTATGGACGCTATTTTACAAACAACGGTGAACTTAAATTAGATTCTGCTTTATAAACCCACAAGGTTGGACTGGTCAGCGCTAGGATTATAGATCTAAGGGCAGGGAGAGAGGGTAGGCAAGTGGAAGATGGAAACATAACAGAAATTTAACTAAAACAAGAAAACTGTTGGATGCCTCCTTTCTAATTCCAGAATCTTATTCCTTTAAAATATTGGGGAAAAGGTAGAAAGAATAATCCAGGAAACAATCCCATGAGGAAAAGGCCAGAACAAGTCTGAGAGTTCATTTCTCCATACCATAGAGACTCCTGTGTGCAGGGGCTGCCCTGGGCCTTGTGGGCACACTGAAAGGAAAAACGAATTCTGCTGCCATCAGATGGGGACACCCAGAGGAGAATGAGACCAGAAGTCATGCACAAAACAAGAACAGGCACACCCTCTACAAAAACAAAGACACAAAAAATAAAAACACAAACCTTGGGGTCTGAGGGTCAGGCCAGGCCTGAGCCCAGGCTAATCCAGCACATGAAGCCCTCGCTGCCTGTCTTAGTTATCTAGCGTTGCTATAACAGAAAACCCACAAGTGGACGGCTTTAACAAAGAAATTTATTTTCCCAGTTTAGAGGGCTAGAAGTCTGAATTCAGAGTGCCGGCTCTAAGGGAAGGCTTTCTCTGTGGGCTCTGGAGGAAGGTTCTTCTCTCTTTGAGCTTCTACTCCTGGGTGATCCTCAGGTGGCTTGGCATCTCTCTTCTGCCATCTCTACTTCTCTCCCTTGCTTCTTTAATCTCTTTTACATTTGAAAAACGATGAACTGAAAATATGTACCACACTAATCTTTCATTAACATAACAAAGACAATCCATTCCCTAATGGGATTATAACCAAGAGACATAGAGGTTAGAATTTACAACACGTGTCTTGGGTGATATAGCTCAATCCATAACACCGCCCAACCTCTGAAGACAGGACAGGGCCTGGGCAATGCCTGAGTCCCTGTGATCACAGGTCCTACTGAGGAGACAAGAACAATGCAGCAGTGAAGATGACTCGACCAAGGAGTGACCATGTCAAAACCCAGGCTGTCCTGAACACAGGCCTCATTCACGTTCAGCTCCTCCACAGCCTTCTTCCATCCCTGCCTGTGACAGACTCAGCAAAGCAAACAAAGGATTCTGGATGGTTCTCAGGTCTCCATTGATTTCCTCTCGGAGATTTTAAGTCTTATCATCTCCTTAATTAACCCATCAACCCCACTTCATGGCAAGAATTTGACAAAAAAAGATCATTCCCAGATTCTTGTTTTCAATAGGTATGTGACAACTTGCAGCTCAGAGCAAGAGAAGTTATGACTGGGATGGAGACATTCTGGCCCTGTCTCTGCTGGAACAGGAAATGCAGATCCAGGGGAAAGGACACAGGTCAGTGTGGGGAGGGTGTCCAGGTAGGCAGGGGTGGGTTAGTCCCACCACATCCTAACAGGAACACAGGTACATTCAAACAACAGTTGCAGTAAGAGAAGTCCTAAATCACAAAGCGGGTGTGAACAAATCTTGCATCGGTCAGTCAGTCCCACACAAGGCAGTGGTCTTAAGCTAAGGAAGAAAGGAATCATGAACAAATTCAGGTCAGTCACTCTAAGTGTTGACACTCTGAACAGCCCACCAAAGATCAAAATATCCAGTTCCAAAGTATCCCCATAATGAAGTCTTGTCCCCTCTGCCCCAAAACCTTCCCCATGTCTGGCCCTCAAGGTCTTACCTTTAGAAGCCATGAGAGACATATCAGAGCCCTGGGCACTGTTGCCGTCTAGAGAAGAACAAAAACATTATCTGGTCAGAGCCCACAGGAGGACATGAGACTAAAGGAGGAAATTTGAGGGGGGGGGCCTCTCCCACGGGATCCGTCTACACTCTTCCAAGGGTCTCAGGATCAGCCCACATCCCTCACTTACTTGCAGCCTGCATGGAGCTCCTTCCCTGTCCACCTGTGGGAAGAAAACATCCTGTGAGAGACCTGGGAAGAGCCAGGACCATGAGGTCCTAGAGAAACCCACTAGTCATGGACCCCAGGCAAGTTTCCAGAACTGTGATTTCAGACTCAGGACAGGACAAGACATTAAAAGGAAAGGAGATATGTGGGGACTGGACCACCCACCCTCCTACAGGTCTGTCCTCAGTAGTGGTTTTCCCCTCTAATCTGTGACTATGGGCATCAGGTCCCCATCACCAGAAACATCTAAGGTGAAAAATTTACTTTCATCTACACATGTGATTTACTTGTTTACAGAGGGCCCCAGACTGGGTAAGCATGTGTGTGTGGATGATTTTTCCCAATAACGAGGCAGAACATGGGCAGACGCCTAGGTGGGGATTGAAATCTTCACGTGTAATAAGAAAACTCAGACCGCACCCCATCTCTACCTGAGCTCCTCTTCCTCAAGATCACAACTGCAGCCACCACAGCTCCAACAACCAGTGCTCCAAAGAGCACCAGGCCAGCAACTATTCCCATGACGGGGATGGTGGACTGAGGGGGTGGCTCTGGAAGAGAAGGGAAGGTGAAGGGCCCTCACCCACCAGTCTCAGCCCTGACCCTGCTGGAGGTCTCCAGAAAGGCTCATGCTTTCCCTGAGAAAAGGCTCCATCCTCGTCCCCTTTTACCCCATCTCAAGGTGAGGGGCTTAGGCAGACCATCATGCTACACACGACACATGTATCTCTGCTCCTCTCCAGGGGGCACCACCATGGCCACCCACTTTTGGAAGGTCCCGTCCCCCGCAGGCCTAGTCTCCACAAGCTCCATGTCCTGGGTCTGGTCCTCCCCGTCCCGCTGCCAGGTCAGTGTGATCTCAGCCGGGTAGAAGCCCAGGGCCCAGCATCTCAGCATGACCTCATGGTCAGAGATGGGGTGGTTGGTCACATGTGCCTTTGGGGGATCTGAGGAGAAAGGTCAGAAAATTCAGAAACTCTGCATTATGTCCCATGGGCCACGGGAGCAGGGCTCATGTGACCATGCTGAGATTGGACAGAACATTTGGGTGGAATGAGGAAGTGTAAAACTCGGACACTAGATTGGGCTCAGGGGTCTGGAATACTCGATTCCTTGGAAAGTTCTAGAATCTAGGTGAGACTGCCCAGTATAACAGATTCCAGGTGTGAGGAGAACAGGGGCTTCTGGCCCTGCCCTGGGTGGTGACCAAGAAACTCAAAAACGTTGGAGTCAGACCTCCAAAGAAGTTGGGTTTGGAGCAGAGAACAAGGGCTGAAAACAAGTCCCTGGGGGTTACCAAGGCCACTGCCAGAGTCAAAGAAACTGCTGATCAGTTATTTCAGGAATCATTTCCCCATTATCCCTAGAGAGACTGAATCCCTTAATTCTCCCTGAAAGAAATGCATGGTCTCTGGGTAAGTCACTCTCTAGTACAGATTGTACTAACAGGGGCTGACTCCTCCCTCTCTCAGACCCTTGGGAGCATGGGAGGGGGTATTCAGGTGTCCATTCCTATGGGAGGCCTGTTGGAGGAACAGCCTCAGCCAAGGGGAGACCTGGGAGTCGCCGCACAGGCCCACGTACCTGCACGCTGCAGAGACTCCTTCCCGTTCTCCAGGTATCTGCGGAGCGACTCCTGGCACGTGCCCTCCAAGTAGGCCTTGACCCGATCTGCATACTTGTTAGCCTCCCACTTGCGCTGGGTGATCTCAGCGGCCGTGTCCGCCGCGGTCCAGGAGCGCATGTCCTGGCTCAGGGTGATGTAGTCGGCGCCGTCGTAGGCATACTGAGCGTACCCGCGGAGGAAGAGCCCGTCGGGACCCACTTCACAGCCCTGTATCCTCTGGAAGGTGTGAGACCCTGACCCCGCCCCCGCCTCCAGCCCCGCCCCCAAAGCCAGCCCCGCCCCCGCCGTCAACCCCGCCCTCGCTGCCCGCACCGATCCCGCTGCCAGCATCGCCCCAACCCCCAGGCCGGCGGCGATTGGTCAAATTCCTTTTTGGTCTAAACTGAATCGAATCCCTGAGGCTCTCGCTGGGTCACAGGACCCTGCGGGTCCCGCGGCCTCGGGGTGAGGTTCGGGCCCTGAGACTCGGGGCAACGCGGCTGCGGGGACGAGGGGACCCGTGACCTGCGATCTGGCGTCACTCACCGGCGTCGCTCTGGTTGTAGTAGCCGCGCAGGTTCCGCAGGCTCACTCGGTAAGTCTGTGTGTTGTCCTTGGAGGTCCTTGTCTCTTGGTCCCAATACTCCGGCCCCTCCTGCTCCATCCACGGCACCCGCGGCTCCATCCTCGGGTTCGCGGCGTCGCTGTCGAACCGCACGAACTCGGTGTCGTCCACGTAGCCGACGGAGATGAAGCGGGGCTCCCCGCGGCCGGGCCGGGACACGGCGGTGTGAAAATACCTCAGGGAATGGGAGCCTGGGGGCGGGGAGAGGCTGAGACCACCGACCCCTCCCTCCCCGCGCGGGCCCGGGTCCGGGGTCGATGGGCGCGGGAAGGGGAGGAGGGGTGAGGGGTGAGGGGTGAGGGGTGAGCGGTGGTGGACCGAGAAGGGGCGGCGGGAGAAGCAGGGCCGGGACAAAGCGAAGGGGAGGGGGGGACTGGAGAGGGGGTCTGGGAGGGGGCAGCTTCCCCGAGGGTCCTGCGTCCCCACCAGGTGGTCCCCTCACTCGTCGCTCCGCAGAGGCTGTTTCCCTCCCGACCCCGCACTCACCCGCTCGGGTCTGGGTCATGGCCAGGGGCCCCGAGAGCAAGAAGAGCAGGATCTGGGAAACCATCACCATGATCCACGGAGTCTGGGGAGACTGAGTTCCAATGGGTCCGTGCGGAGCTTATAACCGGGAACGGAGGAGACACTGATTGGCTACTGCAGAAACCGGATACACAATGGGAGAGAGAACTGGGGTCGCCTTGTGTTGTCCAGACAGAAGGAACTGACACAGGTTGTGAGAGGGTGAAGTGAAACTCCGGGAAACCGGGAATCTCCAGCGCTTGGCTTCCTCACTCCAGACACCGCCTTCGGGGCCTGAGAGCCAAGCCCGGGCACTAGGAGTTTGTCCTGACCCCTGTCCTCCTGTACGGACCACTCTTTGTCACACTGACACCCTGAGTCGACCCTGGGCTGTCAGAGGAAACCAGGGAGAGACCCCCAGGCTGGGGCCAATCCATTTCCTACTCTCCCCTTCTTGGAATGCTTTTTGCTGAACTGGACTCCCTCCCTCCCACCTCTTATTCCCTCCCCACCCCCCCGACTTCTCTGGAATAAAATTCACCCCCAAAGAATCCAATGCCAGAGTGAGCTCACATCAGGAATGGAGGTAGAAGGACAGCGGTCTCCTCTTTAACCCTAGAAGAGATTGTGGCTGAAGACACCAGATAGGTATTTCCAGAGAGACAAGTTTCCTTTTTATTAACAGCAGTGGGTAGGTAGCTCAATACTGATAACTCCAACAGGAATTTAATCTGTAAGAGAAGGGATTTTGTCCATTCATGTATAAATGTGTCTGAAAGGCTCTGCAGTCAGGCTCACAAAGTTCTGAAGTTTGACTTTCCCAAACAATGTATCTATGACTCCTGGGTTAGTGTATATTAAAATTATCTTCATTCCGTAGCTCTGAGTTTGTCTGAGTCCCACATCTATCTTCAATACAAAGCAGCTCATGAAAGCACAATTTGCTACTGTGTTTTTAACCAGAAGAGTGTGGGAACTTTAACCTCTTCAAAGCTGCAAGTGTTCAACAGTCAAAAATGCCTTCGCCAGTGCACACCCATTGACTGTGTTTATGAATTATTAACATTTAAGGGATTTTTTTTAAGGGATATAACAGAAAGCTTGGCACTTGGAGCCCACTCAGGGTCACTGGGGAAGAAAAGACCTGTGGATCTGTTTGCCTTAAGATTTCAGCCAAGAAAACCCTATGGAGCAGTTCTACTCTAATACATGGGCTTTGGCATGATTCAGTACAAGACAACAACAAGGGATGTCCATATTTTATTCAGACACTTGGTACTGTTATTTTCTTTAACCTGGTTAACATGAGGGGGCAATTCATTTTTAGGTAGCCCCACAGAATATATTAAATATCAAATGCAAAAAATACCCAGCTAGATCCTTAGGTATCTATATTAATTAAAAATCTATAGAACACCATACTTGAATTTGAGAATTCCAGTGCTTAGAATTCTTTACTTCAGCTTCTTTCCTCCCCTCCTGCTACTCCAGGGCTTTTCTCTGTCTCTCCCATCCCTCAGGCCCTCTTCTCCCCTTGACCTCCATCACCCTCTCACTCTTTTTGTTTTTTGTTTTTCTCCGTCACTTTATTTTTCATCGAACGTTTGATGTAGGTTTACAGAATAAACTAGCTTCTCATTAAATACTTAGAATATATTGTTTTATGACATTTATTAACAACCCCAGAACATCTCAACACTCTACCTTCTCAATCTTGCGTTCCCTATGACCAGCTTTCCTATCCCCTCCCGCCTTCCAGCCCTTGCCCCTGGGCTGATGTGTCCCTTAGTCTTGCTTTATTTCATGGACCTGTCTAATTTTCGGCTTAAGCATGAACCTCAAGAGTGACTTCATTAATGAGCTAAAAGGGTGTCCCGGGGCCAAACTCTCAGGGTTTCTCCAATGTATATGAGACAAAGTCTCATCATCCCACTTCTAAGGAGCATTCTGGCTGTACTTCTTTCAAGACACATTTGTTCATTCTTTTGTCAGTCCATGGTATATTCAGTATTCTTTCCCAGCACCACAACTCAAAGGCCTCAATTCTTCTTTGGTCTGCTTTCTTCATTGTCCACCTTTCACATCGCATGAGACGATTGAAAAACACCAAGGCTTGGGTGAGGTGCACCTTAGTCCTCAAAGTGACATCTTTGCTCTTTAACACTTTAAAGAGGTCTTTTGCAGCAGGTTTGTCCAAAGTAATGCATCATTTGATTTCTTGACTGCTGCTTCCATGGGTGTTGATAGTGGATTCAAGTAAAAGGAAATCGTTGATGACTTCAATCTTTATCATGATGTGCCTGCACATAGTAGGCATTTTTGTTGAAAGAATGAATGAGTGACAAATATGACTGTAGAAAAATTGCATCACATAAAATCAAAATGAAAAAATAGAAAAACAAAAATTAGGAAAGATTTTATTTTATGCAACTAGTGTGCATGACGGTTGATAACTTCATTCAGTGGAGAAAGTTCTGTGTGCTTATCCGTGGCAGACTTGAGCCTGTGTATTAGTTTTCTACTGCTGCACAACAAAATACCACAAACCTAGGGGCTTAAACCACCACCCATTTATTTGTTCACAGGTCTGTAGGTCTGCTGTCCAGGTATGGTGTGAATGGATTCTTCAGACCAGGGTTTCACAAACTTATGCTCTTGTCTGGAGCTGGGATCTTCCTCCAAGCTCATACAGAGCTGTTGGCAGAAATCCGTTTCTTGCAGCTGTAGTGCTGAGGTTCTCATTTCCTTAGTGGATGTCAGCGAGGAGGTCCTCCCAATCCTAGCGGCCACCAGCATTCCTTGCAATGTGGCCCCCTCCATCTTTAAGCTCACAATCCAAAACCTCCTCACACTGACCCCCTCTCACATTTTGAATCTCTGCTCAGGAAGAGCCCAGGCCTTTTAAGGGCTCACCTGATTGGATATCTCCCTGTCTTAAGGTTAAAAGATTGGGACCTTAATTACATCTGCCAAATCTCTTCACAGCAGCACCTACATTAATGTCTCAATAACTGGAAGAAGGTGAACCCATACTTTTATGAAGATAATGTTCTATGTATATTTGCCAACGGCAACCCCACCTCAGATATTTCCATAAACACACTATAGGAAACCCTGGTGGCATAGTGGTTAAGAGCTCAGCTGCTAACCAAAGGTCGGCAGTTTGAATCCACCAGGCAGTTCTTGGAAACTCTATAGGGCAGTTCTACTCTGTCCTATAGCGTCTCTATGAGTCGGAATTGACTCATTGGCAACGGCTTTGGTGTTTCATAGGAACATGCCTGGAGGGTAGGAGAGCAGTTGGCAAACAGGCCTATAGCAGGCTTATGAAACTATCTCAGGAGGGGGGCACTGTTGGAAAACAAATAGACAATGTGCAGAAAAATACAGTAATCGGAGGGTGGTTATTGGAGGCCATCTTGTAATCTGCTTAGCATGGCCTGATACTTCCTTTTGTGTTTTATTTGGTTACAGTTGGAAATGGAAGTTCAAGTAAATTGTAGTGAATGGTAATAAAATACAATCTGTCTATGGGTCACTTTTATATGGCCTTTCTCACCATAATCTTCTAAAGTCCACCAAATGATTGGGTGGGACTATGCAAGTAACGTGATTGTGGCCCACCAAGGGGGCTGGAAATCTTGCTAATAATGCAAATAAGGTGCATGGCACCTTTGTAGGGGAGGGACCATGCAAATAAGGTACATGGAACCCTGTGGAATGGATTGGTCAGTTTTGCCATCTTGCTAAGCTTCAAACGAGCCATCCCAGAGGCAGAAAGAGGGAACCTCACCACCATCAAGAAAGAAGAGCTAAGAACAGATCACATCCTTTGGATCCAGGGTTCCTGCACTGACTCCTAGACCTAGGAGACAGAGAGCTATAACACTAGAGCTTGTGCAAGACAGCAAGAAGTGGTGGCAAGCATAACAGAGAACCAGCAGCAGCAGAACCAGGAGGACAGCAGGAGATGGCACAGTGGGGTTCCCAGCCCACAAAGTGAGAAACCTGAATGCCTACAGGCTGTCCAAGTGGGGTGCCTCCAAACACTTGTTGGCAGGGCTAGTCTTGCCAATCCACCAAGCTAGAGAGCTCAGCACCTTGGAGCCAAGGCTTACTGGTGGAGTGGGGTGCCTCTGGGCATTTACCGGTGGAGCTAAAGAGTTTTCTAACACTTGCTGGAGCAGGGCAGAGGCCAGGCCAGCCCAAGAGGCCCAAGGGATCAAGGGCCAGGGAGAGGCCTACCTGTGGGCACAACCAAGAAGCTGTTCTGGCTGAAGAACTGTATCCTGAGCCTTTCCTGGTCCTGAATTATAACCTGTTACTTGCCTAATAAACACCAAAATCATGAGTATTGTCTGTGAGTTCCGTGTGGCCATTGCAATGAATTATTGAGCCCAGCAGAGAAGTAGAGAGTGCCGTGGGATGGACAGCTGGTATCTGAATCGGTTAAAAAAAGGCCGGAGAGAGGAGGTATGTCTGACTTTCACCTCACTGGAATCAGCCTTGGGCTTTTTTGCAGATGGTAATTCTCCTCTGTCCCTGTGAAGTTAGAGGACTTCAGACACCACAGGGCCATTTATATAGTCTACTTAGTCATGAAATTATTCTAAAATCAAGTAAGGATATATTTACTATCTTACAATAAATTTAAAGCAAATAAAAATGAAAGTAGAATAGTTTATTCTCTTCTTTGGACACTGTATTAGTTATCTACTGCTACATAACAAGTCACCCAGAACGTAGCAGCTAAACACAACAAACATTTATCATCTCTCACAGTTTCCAGAGATCAAGAATCTGGGCATGTTTTACCTGAGAGCTAGAGGCTCAAGGCCCCTCAAGCTGTCCTTTAGGTCTGCATCATCTGAAGGCTTGATTGGGGTTCGGGCATCTGCATTGTGACATGGCTCATTCATATAGCTGTTGGGAGAGGCCTCAGTCCCTCCATGGCTGGTCCCAGGAAGCCTCAGTTCCTAGCCACTGTGACCTTTCCATGGGACTGCTTATGATACTGCAGCTGGCTTTGCTCAGAGCGAGTCATCTGAGATTGAGACCAAAATGGAAATCACAAGGTGTTGTATCGCCTATACTGGGTCACATACCATCGCGTGGGCCTTACTCTATTTGTTAGAAGTGATTCATTAAGCTTAGTCTACACTTAAGAGGAAGGAATTAAGTTCCACTTATGGAAGGAAAGAGTATCAAAGAATTTGCTTACATGTTAAAACCAAAATTAAAATTAAGTATTGTTTTAGGATTTTGTAAATCAAATGCTTCTTTTATACAATTCTTGTTCTTTAATGCATCACACTTCTTTTTTGGGAAGTAACGATTGAACGTTTGAAACAGACAAGGGAGATACCCAAATATCTCTCTTTTTTTTCTTGCAAATGCGTTTATTAGTAATATCTTCTTAATTAAATCACAATGATGTTGAGAACATAGAGCAGCTAGAGCAAATAATTCCAAGACTTGGATGCCATAATAATAATGCCCCTCCTTTTCTGTTGTTTAGGTGAAAGTTTACAGCACAAATTAGCTTCTCATTCAAGAATTTATACATAGATTGTTTTATGACATTGGTTGCAAAATACATGGTGTGTCAGCACTCTCCCCCTTTCCACTCTGGGCTCCCTGTGTCCATTGGTCCAGTTTTCCTGTACATTTCTGCCTTCTTGTCTTGCTTTTGGACAGAAGTTGCCCATTTTCCTGGATTGAACTAAGAAGCACGTTCCTCATGCGTGTTATTGTTTGTTTTCTAGGCCCGTCTAATCTTTGGCTGAAAAATGAGCTTCGGGAATGGTTTCAGTTGTGTGTTAGCAGGGTTTCTCGGGGCCAGAGTCTCAGGGGTCCCTCCAGCCTCTGTCAGACCAGTAAGCCTGGTATTTTTGTGTGAATTTGAATTTTGTTCTACATTTATCTCCCACTCTGTCTGAGGCCCTCTCTTATGATCACTGTCAGAGCAGTCAATGGTGGTAGCTGGGCTCAGGCTGGTTGAAGCTGTGATTCATGTGGTCCTTTAGTCCTTTGGGCAAATATACTCCTTGTGTCTTTGGTTTTCTTCATCGTCCTTTGCTCCAGACAGGATGGGACCAATGGATGTATCTTAGATGGCAGCTCACGGGTTTTTAAGACCCCAGATGCTACTCACCAAAGTAGGATGTAGAATATTTTCTTTATGAACTAGGCTATGCCAACTAACCTAGATGTCTCCCGAGACCATGGGCCCCAGCCTTCAGCCCCGGTGGCTTGGCCCTGCAAGATGTTTGAGTACGTCTAGGAAGCTTCTATGAGTTTGCCTTGGTCAAGTTGTGCTGATGTCCCCTAAGTTGTGTATTCTCTTTCCCTCCACCAAAGTTGGCACTTGTCTACTATCTAGTTAGTGATTCCCCTCCTCCCCTCCTCCCTGTTAATCATCAAAAATTGTTTTTTTCTGTTCAAACCTTTTCTTGTGTTTTTATAATATTGGTTTCATGCAGTATTTGTCCTTTTATGATTGACTTATTTCACTCAGCATAATGCCCTCCAGATTCATCCATGTTGTGAGATGTTTGGTGGATTCATTGTTGTACTTTATCATTACACAGTATTCCATCGTGTGTATGTATCATAATTTATCCACTCATATGTTGATGAGCACTTAGGTTGTTTCCATTTTTTTGCTGTCATGAATAATGCTGCAATGAACATGGGCATGGATATGTCTATTCGTGTGATGGCTCTTATTTCTCTAGGATATATTCTAGCAGTGGGATTGTTGCAGCCTATAATATTTCTATTTCTAGCTTTTCAAGGAGGTGCCATCTCACTTTCCATAGTGGTTGTACCATTTTACATTCCCACCAGCAGTGCATAAGAGTTTCAATCTCCCCACAACCTTTCGAACTTTTTTTTTTTTTTGATTAGTGCCAGTATTGTTGGGGTGAGATGGCATCTCATTGTAGTTTTGACTTGCATTTCTCTATTGGCTAATGAATATGAGCATTTCCCCATATGTCTGTTAACCCACTAACCCACTGCCATCGTTAGCTGCCTGAATGTCTTCTCTGGTAAAGTGTCTGTTTATATCTTTTGCCCATTTTTAAGTTGGATTATTTGTCTTTTTGCTATTAAGGCGATGAAGTATTTTGTAGATTTTAGAGACTAGACCCTTGTCGGATATCTCAGAGCCAAAAATTTTTCCCCGTCTGTAGGTTCTCTTTTCACTCTTTTGGTGAAGACTTTTGATGAGCTTAAGTGTTTAATTTTTAGGAGTTCCCCGTTGACAAGTTTATCTTCTAGTGTTTGTGCATTATTAGTTATGGTTTTTATTATACTTATGCCATGTATTAGGGGCCCTAACGTTGCCCCTATTTTTTCCTCTATGATCCTTATCTTTTTAGATTTTATATTTAGGTCTTTGATCCATTCTGTGTTAGTTTTTGTTTATGGTGTGATGTATGGGTCCTGTTACATTTTCTTTCTTCTTTTTATTTTATTGAACTTTAGATGAAGGCTTACAGAACAAACTAATTTCTCATCAAACAGTCAACACATTCTTGTATGACATTGGTTAACAACCCCAATGCCCCTTCTTAACCCTGGGTTCCCTATTACCAGCTTTCCTGTTCCCTTCTGCCCTCCAGTCCCCACCTCAGGGCTGGTGCACCACTCCACTCTTACTTTCTTCCATGTGTCTGTTCAATGTTTGGCTGAAAGGTGAACCTCAGGAGTGACCTTATTACAGAACTGAAAGGTGCCCGGGGGCCATACTCTCAGGGTTTCTCCAGTCTTTGCCAGGCCAGCAAGCCTGGTCTTTCCTTTTGAGTTAGAATTTTGTTCGCCATTTTTCTCCAGCTCTGTCTGGGACCTTCTATTGTGATCCCTGTCAGAGCAGTCAGTGGTGGTAGCTAGGCACCATCTAGTTGTACTGCACTCAGTCTGGTGAAGGCCATGGTAGATGTGGTCCATTAGTCCTCCGGAATAATCTTTCCCATGTGTATTTAGTTTTCTTCATTCTTCCTTGGTCCCGAAGGAGTAAGACCAGTGGAATATTCTAGATGGCCACTCACAGGCTTTTAAGACCCCAGACACTACTCACCAAAGTAGAGTGTAAAACATTTTCTTTATACACTCTGTTATGGCAATTGAGCTAGATCTTCCCTGAGCCCATGGTCCCCACAGCCCTCACCGGATACTACTCACCAGAGTAGAATGTAGAACATTTTCTTATACACTTTGTTATGCCAGTTGAGCTAGATGTTCCCTAAGACCATGGTCCTCACAGCCCTCAGCCCGGCAACTCGTTCTCTCAGGGAGTTGGGATGTGTCTATGAAGCTTCCATGACCTTGCCTCATACAAGCTGTCCTGGCTTCCCCAGTATTGTGTACTGTCTTACTCTTCACTATAGTATCTATTGCCTATTTAGTGCTTTTCTATCCCTACCCCTCCCCTGCCATAACCATCAAAAATTTTTTTTTGTGTGTGTAAACATTTTCATAAGTTTTTATAGTAATGGCCTCATACAATATTTGTCCTTTTGTGGTTGGCTTATTTCACTCAGTATAATGCCCTCCATATTCATCCATGTTGTGAGATGCTTTGCAGATTACTCATTGTTCTTTATAGTTATGTAGTACTCCATTTTGTATATGTACCATAGTTTGTTTATCCATTCGTCTGTTGATGAGCACTTTGGTTGTTTCCACCTTTTTGCTATTGTGAATAATGCTGCCGTGCACATGGGTGTGCATATGTGTATTTGTATGACGGCACTTATTTCTCAAGGATATATTGCTAGGAATTGGATTGCTGAATCGTATGGTACTTCTATTTCTAGCTTCTTAAGGAAGCACCATATTGTTTTCCGTAGTGGCTGGACCATTCCACATTTCCACCAAGAGCACATAAACGTTCCAATCTCCTCACAACTTCTCCAACACTTGTTACATTCTCTTTTTTGATTAGTGCTAGTAATGTCAGGGTGAGATGATATCTCAATGTAGTTTTGATGTGCATTTCCTCATGTGTCTTTTAGCTGCCTGAATGACTTCTTTGCTGAAATGTCTTTTAATATCCTTAGCCTATTTTTTAATTGGATTTTGTTTTTGGGATGTTGCAGTATTTTGTAGATTTTAGAGATTAGACCCTTGTCGGATAAAAAAAAAAAAAAAAACACCCTGTGCCGTCCAGTCGATTTCGACTCATAGTGACCCTATATGTTGTAGCCAAAATTTTTTTTCTAGTCTGTAGGTTCTCCTTTTACTCTTTTGGTAAAGTTTTTTTTGATTAGCAAAGATGTTTAATTTTTAGAATCTCCCAGTAATCCAATTTATCTTCTGGTGCTAATGCACTGTTAGTTATGGTTTGTATCCTGTTTATAGTAGATATTAGGCCCCCTAGATTGTCTCTATGTTTTCTTCCATAATCTTTATACTTTTAGGCTTTATATTTAGGTCTTTGATCCACTTTGAATTGATTTTTTGTGTATGGTGAGGGCTAGGTCCTCTTTAATTTTTCTACTGATCGACCTTCAGTTTTGCCAGCACCAGATTTAGTGTTCATGTATTTTTAGACAGTGTTAACAGTGATTCAGGAACACTGGTTGCATAGTGGTTAAGCACTCAGCTGCTAACGGAAAGGTCAGCAGTTGGAACCCACAGGCTGTTCCACGAGAGAAAGATGTGGCAGTCAGCTGCCATAAAGATTACAGTTCTGGAATCCATATGGGACAGTTCTACTCTGTCCTACTACAAGATGGTGGAGTAGTCAGATGCTTCCGGTGATCCCTCTTACAACAAAGACCCAAAAAACAAGTGAAACAGTTATATATATGACAAGCTAGAAGCCCCGAACATTAAAGCCAAAGTTAGGAAATCCAACTGCGTGATGGGGGAGGGAGAGGCGGTTCAGAAACTGCGAGGAGTTGCTGGACCCGAAACAGAGGTAACTGGCGCCACTCAGGCATATTCCCCTTGGGTGACCACGCAGGGTTCGCAGTAGCATTTGACATGCGGTTTCCTCAGGGAGAAACAGCAGCCACACAGTCTACTCACACCTCCAGAACAACAGAAGAACAGCACTCTTGGCAAAAGCTAAGTACTTGGGTTTATTTTACCATGCCCCCAGCCCCAAAGCCTGCTTCAGTAGCTGTAGATTCCCCTGGGCCAGAGATAGGTCCTGCTGCACTCCCAAAGCCATTATCCCCACCTTGGAAAAGGAATAAATTAACAATTGGGGGAAAAGATAATCTGTGAGCTCCACTACGCTGGGGAACTCAGGACAGAAGTGACTCCTGTCCAGGGAAAAACAGTCCACAGACTTTGAATGCTTTCACCCTTGCATGGACATAAGTAGGCCCATTTCAGGACATTAGGCCCTTGTTGGTAGATTGCAACAGTGTGTGTGCTCAAGAACTGAGTTCAACCGTTGCAGCTGTGTGGTGGAGAGGTGGGCTTTTGTTGTTGCACACTGCTTCACCTATTAACCAGGGTCCTCACCTACTAACCTCAGGGACCTGAGAACTGGTGGCTCCACCGATGTTTCCTAGCCACACACAACAGGGGTCCAAGAATAAGTAGTGACTCCCAGTCGTTACAACCAAAAGCAATTGGTGCCCACGGTCGGGCTGCAGAACCCACCCAACTGTGCACTCTAGGGAACATGAACGCACTTTCTTCACAGACACTCAGGATGGTTGTCAGCCCCCTGCATTGTTTAGAACATGACCCCCTGCTGCAACAAGATACCTGTGCCTACATCGATCACCCCTCCCTCTCTAAGATTGTAGGACAGAGCTTGTACCACACAATTGATGACCAACTACCTGGACACTTGAGCTGAACCCACACAAGAAAAGTGAATGGATTCCTAGGCTCGTATACCTGGCAATATCTCTAGCCATCTGGTGACAGGATGTTAGAGCTTCAAAGGCAGAAATAATCAAGCTAGCTCACTCAAGCAGCCTACTTGGGTATATCAAACAAAACAAAGCCAGAAGCTACGATATAGTAAACAAAAATAAAATAAATTAATACAATAACCTATGGGTCGCTTGGAGACAACACTCAGTATCAGACCACATAAAAAAGGAGATCATCATTGCTTCAACAAGCTCTCAAAACCAAGAATCAAGGAATTTTCCGGGTGAAGGAGTCTTCCTGGAATTATCAGAAGTAGAATACAAAAGGTTAATATGCAGAACTCTTCAAGACATCAGGAAGGAGAACAGGCAAAACACAGAACAAGCCAATGAAAACAGAGATAAAGCAATTAAGAAATTAAAAAGGTTATTCAAGAACATAATGAAAAATTTAATAGGCTGCAAGAATCCATAGAGAGACACCAATCAGAAATTTGGAAGACTAACAATAAAATCACAGAATTAGATAACACAACAGAACGTCAGAGGAGCAGAATTGAGGAACTGGAAGACAGCGTTAGTGAGATTTAAGATAAAACACTTGGCACCAATATATTCAAAGAAAAGACAGATAAAGGAATTAAAAAAAAAATGAAGAAAGCCTAAGAATCATGTGGGACTCTATCAAAAGAAATAAACTATGAGTTATTGGAGTACCAGAACAGGAAGGGATAACAGAAAATACAGAGAGAATTGTTGAAGATTTGTTGGCAGAAAACTTCCCTGATATCATGAAAGATATGTCCCCAAGATGCTCATCAACCCCCAAAAAAGTAGATCTGAAAAGAAAATAACCAAGACATATTATAATCAAACTTGCCAAACTAAAGATAAAGAGAGGAATTTAACAGCAGCTAGGGATAAATGAAAAATGACCTACAAAGGAGAGTCAATAAGAATAAGCTTGGGCTACTGAGCAGAAACCGTGCAGGCAAGAAGGCAATGGGATGACTTATATAAAGTGTTAAAGGAAAAAAATTGCCAGCCAAGAATCATATACCCAGTAAAACTGTCTCTCAAATATGTAGGCAAATTAGGACATCTCCAGATAAACAGAAGTTCAGGGATTTTGTAAAAACCAAACCCAAACTACAAGAAACACTAAAAGGAGTTCTCTGCTTAGAAAACCAATAATATCGGATATCTACCCAACACTAGACCACAGGACAGAGCAAGCAGATATCAACCCAGATAGGGAAATCACAAAAATAAATCAAGATAAAAAACACTGAAAAAAGGGAAACAGTGCTGTCATTATGTAAAAGATGAAAACATTAAATTAATAAAGAGGGACTAAAAAATGTAGTTGTAGGTCTTTCATATGAAGAGGAAGTCAAGGCGATATAAAGAAATAAAAGTTAGATTTAAACTTAGAAAAATAAAGGTAAATATTAAGGTAACCACAAAGGAGATTCACAATCCTACACATCAAAATAAAATAAAGAAAGACATAAAGACTCAGTTAAAACAAAATTAACAACAAAAATAAAAGGAAAAGACAATATATAAATTACTCAGCACAAAAAATTAAGTGGAAGAAACAAACTCAACACACAAAGACATCAAAATGACAGCACTAAACTCATACCTATCCATAATTATGCTGAATGTAAGTAGACTAAATGTACCAATAAAGAGAGAGTGGAAGAATGGATTAAAAAAAAAAATGATCTGCTATAAGCTGCCTACAAGAGACACAACTTAGACTTAAAGAAACAAACAGAAACTCACAGGATGGGGAAAAAATCATATCAAGGAAACGGACAATCAAAAAAGAGCAGGGGTGGCAATATTAATTCCTGACAAAACAGACTTTAAAGCTAAATCCACCACAAAGGATAATGAAGGACACTATGTAATGATTAAAGGCACAATTTACCAGGAGGATATAACCATATTCATGCACCCAATGGCAGGGCTTCCAGACACATAAAACAAACTCTAACAGCATTGAAAAGTGAGATAGAAAGCTCCACAATAACAGTATGAGACTTCAACACACCACTTTTGGAGAAAGACACAAATTCCAGAAAGAAGCTCAGTAAAGACACAGAAAATCTAAATGCCACAATAACCCAAACTGACCTCATAGACATATACAAAACACCCCACAAGACAGCAGCCAAATATACTTTCTTTTCCAATGCACATGAAACATTCTCTAGAATAGACCACAGATTAGGTCATAAAGCAAGACTTAACAGAATCCAAAGCACTGAAAAATTACGAAGCATCTCCTCTGACCATAAGGCCATTAAAGTAGCAATCCATAACAGAAAAACCAGTGAAAAGAAATCAAACACTTGGAAACTGAACAATACCCTGCTCAAAAAAGACTGGGTTATAGAAGACATTAAGGATGGAAGAAAGAAATTCATAGAATCCAAGAGAATGAAAACACTTCCTATCAGAACCTTTGGGACACAGCTAAAGCAGTACTCAGAGGTCAATATATAGCAATAAATGCACACATCCAAAAAGAAGAAAGGGCCAAAATCAAAGAATTATCCCTACAATTTGAACACATAGAAAGAGAGCAACAAAAGAAACCCTCAGGCACCAAAAGAAAGCAAATAAGAAAAATTAGAGCAGAATTAAATTAATAGAGAACAAAAAACAATGGAAGACATTAACAAGACCAAAAGCTTGTTCTTTGAAAACATCAACAAAATTGATAAACCGTTAGCAAAACTGACAAAAGAAAAATGGGAGAGGAAGCAAATAACCCAAATAAAATAGGAGATGAGCAATATCACAACAAACCCAAATGAAATTAAAAGAATCATATCAGACTACTATGAAAAATTGTAGTCTAACAAATTTGAAAATCTAGAAGAAATGGATGAATTTGTAGAAACACACTACCTTGTTAAACTAACACAAACAGAGGTAGAACAACTAAATAAACCCATAACAAAAGATGAGATTGGAGAGGTAATTAAAAAATTCCCAACAACAAAAAAAAAGCCCTGGCCCAGACTGTTTCACTGCAGAGTTCTACCAAACTTTCAGAGAAGAGTTAACACCACTTCTACTAAAGGTATTTCAGAGCACAGAAAAGGATGGAATACTCCCAAACTCTTTCTATGAGGCCAGCATATCCCTGAAAACGAAACCAGCTAAAGACACCACTAAAAAAAAAAAAGAAGAAGAAAATTATAGGCCTATATCCCTCATAAGCTTAGATGCAAAAATCCTCAACAAAATTCTAGCCAATAGAATTACGCAATATATCAAAAAAAATAATCCACCATTACCACGTCGGATTCATACCAGACAGGCAGGGACGGTTCAGCATTAGAAAAACAAGCAATCTAATCCATCATACAAATAACGCAAAAGACAAGAACCACATGATCTTATCAATTGATGCAGAAAAGGCATCTGACAAAGTCCAACACTCATTCATGATAAAAACTCTCAGCAAATTAGGAATAGAAGTGAAATTTCTCAGTGTAACAAAGGGCATTTATACAAAGCCAGCAGCCAACATTGTCCTAAATGGGGAGAGTCTGAAAGCATTCCCCTTGAGAACAGGAACCAGACAAGGATGGATGCCCTTTATCACCACTCTTATTCAACATCGTGCTGGAGGTCCTAGCCAGAGCAATTAGGCTAGATAAAGAAATAAAGAGCATCCACATTGGCAAGGAAGAAGTAAAAGTATCTCCATTTGCAGATGACAAGATCTAATACACAGAAAATCCTAAAGAATCCACAAGAAAACTAACATATCAAGATACAAGATAAACATACAAAAATCAGTTGAATTCTTCTATACCAACAAAGAGAACATTGAAGAGGAAATCGCCAAATCAATACCACTTGCAGTAGCCCCAAGAAGATAAAATACTTAGGAATAAATCTCACCAGAGACATAAAAGACCTATACAAAGAAAACTACAAGACGCTACGGCAAGCAGCCAGAAGAGGTCTACATAAGTGCAAAAATATACCTTGCTCGTGGATAGGAAGACTCAACATTCCAAAAATGTCTATTCTACCAAAAGTGATCTATAGATACAATGCAATTCCAATCCAAATTCCAAAGACGTTTTTTAATGAGATGAAGAAACAAATCACCAACTTCATAAGGAAGGGAAAGAGGCCCCGGATAAGCAAAGCATTACTGAAAAAGAAGAACAAAGAGGGAGGCCTCACACTACTGATTTTAGAGCCTATTATACCGCTACAGTAGTCAAAACAGCCTGGTACTAGTACAACAACAGACACATAGACCAACTGAATAGAATTGAGAATCCAGACAGAAATCCTTCCACATATGAGCAGCTGATATTTGAAAAAGGCCCAAAGTCCATTAAATGGGGAAAAGACAGTCTTTTTAACAAATGGTGCTGGCATAACTGGATGTCCATCTGCAAAAAAATGAAACAAGACCCATACCTCACACCATGCACAAATACGAACTCAAAATGGATCAGACCTAAACATAAAATCTAAAACGATACAGATCATGGAAGAAAAAATAGGGACAACATTAGGAGCCGTAATACATGGCATAAACAGTATATAAAACATTATAAACAATGCAGAAACACCAGAAGAGAAGCTACAAATAGAAGTACCATATGACCCAGCAATCCTGCTCCTTGGAGTACATCCTAGAGAAATAAGAGCCTTTACACAAACAGATATAAGATAGAAAATGATACTGGTGAGGAGTGAGCCTCTTGGCTCAAGTAGATACAGGAGGCTATGTGGGCAGCTCCTGCTAGATGGGAGATGAGAAGGCGGAGAGGGACAGAAGCTGGCTAAACGGACACAGGGAATATAGGGTGGAGAGAAGGAGTGTGCTGTGTCATTAGGGAGAGAGCAACTAGGAGTACATAGCAAGGTGTATATAAATTTTTGTATGAGAGAATGACTTGATTTGTAAACTTTCACTTAAAGCACAATAAAAAATTTAAAAAGATTTGAAATTGGATGGCAGTGGGTTTTTTGTTTTTTTTTTTTTTTTTTTTTTTCTCAATGGAGAAGCACACATTTATTTATTTACCTGAAGTCAATGTTGTTTGGAGGTGGCTTACTATACAAGTCCATTATAATAAATATACAAGAATTATTTAAAAATCAACACCAAGGAAAATAGAAAATTTAAATATTAAGACTAGGGTAAAACCAGAACAGTACTGGACAAGTTGGCATATCTGAAACATTTGCTGTAAAGCTTTTACTATTTACCTAGCCATCCGGATCTTCAGTCCTTCAAGGGACCTCAGTCCCCACAGAGCAGAAAAGAGCTGGGCAGCCCTGGAGCCCAGCCATGCTGCCCTGGGTTATACAAGCAGGAGCGCTGGCTGGTTTCGGGTTTCTTTCTGGACCCAGCTGTGGTGACTAAACTCCGTGTAGAGCCTGGCGTCCCGTGCCCCTATGCTCGTGAGCCAGGGGTCAGACGGTGACAGTGGAGGGAGAAAAAGAAGTTTATGGGACAGAGCAGAAGGGGCTGGAGGCAGGCTGGGAGACAGCTTCTTAAAGCTGTCGACCTTGGAGTTTGGAGGGGGCGGGGCAGCCAGGCCAGATTCTGCCCCCAAACCCAGAACCAGAGCCTTCAGAGAAAGGGAGATTTGGCTCCAACTCTCCTTGCAATCATATCTAAATGCTTTGGGACAAACCTAGCTTATTATCATTACCGTTAAAGTATTGAAAGTGTGTGGAGGGGTGAGCTGCTTGAGAGTTTGCTGCAGCCGTTGCACCTAGGAAGTGCCTGAGAAGGGCAGAGGTGCTGAGGTGGGGGGCAAGGGGGTGGCAGAGGCAGAGGACTGCATTTGCACTGGGGAGGGGGGCAAATCCAAGGGGTGCCAGAGGAGGCTGTCCAGCAAATCACCACTTCGTGGTGGGGGGAATCACACCCCCCTACCGTTTCAGAGAGGCCTGCAGAGAATTGCATCCCTTCCTCCTACCGCCCCATCCCCTGCACCCCCAAGTCCACGAATCACCCTCTGCCCCACCCTTCTGGAAGACTAGGCGGGCAGGGGCTGGGAGTGGTTGCTCCAGGGAACTCGTTACCCTCCACAGGGCTCTGGGGAAGGATAGTCATCATGGAGGACAGGGCTCAGGACCAGCTGTTAGAGGTGCTGGGTTCCACCTCCCTCTCTGCCCCTCACTATATTGTGTCCTCTAGCAATTAAAACAGTCTCTGCGATAATGAGTTTTTCTTATCTGTAGAAGGAGGACAGACAGGACCCTCCATTCCCATTGTCCAGCAAGTGATTGGCCTAGGTCCAAACCAAGGGATTCTGATTCAGAAGGTTTTGGCTGTAGCCTGGGCTTAAGGATATGAAAAGTCCTCAGGTGGTTCTAATAATCAACCACCACTGAGAACCACTGGTTAGATGTTCCAAACACCAGGACATGTGTGTGGGAATAAGGCAGAGCTTTCAGTAGAAGGCAGCCTTAGGATGACATATTGCCTTAGGCTGGGTTCTGTAGAAAAGTAAAGCATATAAACATACATATATATATAAAAAAAAAAAAACCCAGTGCCTTCGAGTATAGAGAGATTTATATCAAGGAAATAGCTCACATGGTTGTAGGGGCTGAAATGTCCCAAGTCTGTGGCTCAGCATAGAAGCCTCTCCTGATTCATGTAGACAAAGGGGCTGACGAACCCAAGATCGGCAGGTCACAGAGCAGGGCACTTGCTCACAGGCTGCAAAGATCAATGAATCACAAGATCGGCAGGCAAGACCACAGGTAAGCTGCTAGCTCAAGTCCCAAGAACCCGAAGTTAGATGAACAGGATCCAGCATGAGCAAAAAGCCCCCAAGCCTTGCCAGAACATCTGCTTATATTCAGTTCAGGCCATACACGCAAGGAAACTCCTTTTCAACTGATTGGCTACTTACAGCAGATGCCATCATGGGGGTGATCACATATCAAATCTCAACAGAGAAGTGATCACAACATTGTATGACTGCCAAAACACTGAAAATCATGGCTTAGCCAACTTTACACACAATCTTAACCATCACACGTATTAAGTAAGATATAATTGACAAAAGATAAAATTTATCTTTTATAAAATCACACTTTACAGTGTGCAATTCAGTGGTGTTTTTAGCATATTCACAAGGCTTGCACCCATCAACACTCCCTAATCAGGACAACCTTTAAGGATATGGGGAGGTCTGATGATGGGTCAGAAGGCAGAGGTGAGGGCATTCCACAAGTGGAAGACTGCTTGAGCAGTGGCATCCTGGTGGGTCAGGGTAAGACTGAAGGAGTCAAATTTGACAGCCAACTAGGAGAAATAAGGGGTGATGCCAGAGGGCACATTGATGCTTCCCATGGTAGAGTAGAGGCTTATGTGTTAAATTTAGCAGATGGGGAGCTGTAGATGGCCTTTGGGCATTGAGGTTTCATCTGGGTACAGGCGTGGTGTTTCGGAGCCTATGCAGTATTCTAGGCTGAAGGGAGATGAAAGCCTGTTCTGAGTGGGGGCAGAGGGATTGGAAATATGGTGGAGGAGCTGCATTTGAGCATATGAGAGGCAGGAGAGAGGGGGGAGTCTGATCCTGTTGAGAGCAGTAGGGGAGGGAGAGGCTGGCATGGAAGGGAGGCAGAGTTTCTCTGTAGGCCTCTTGGGTTTGAGGGCAGTGGTCCCTGGAGACACAGATGTCCTGAAGGCAGACTGGAAATAGAAGCCTGCAGAGAGGTTGGTGTTGGAGTGGACCATGAGGAGTCACCTCACTGGGCTTGTGATTGCCATGGGCTGCATAGCAAGGTGGCCCTGTTCCAGCACAGACATCTCTAGGATGTGGTCTGAAGCAAGGCATTGTGGCTGGACCTGGGAGTCATTGGGAGAAGAAGGAGAGGGTTATAGTGACTGAAATGTCTAAGGGAGTTTAGAGTGTTACTAAGTCAACTGAGGAAAGTGCTTCTGTAGGCAGAGGTGGCTGAAATCTGAAAATAGGGGTCAGTGGTGACGTGGCCAGTCAGGCTGTGCATGGCACAGGTTGGGTATGTCGGGAGGATGACTATGCAGTGGTCTCTGTTGAAGTTTGTTCTGGATAGAAGAGCAAGCATGAGGCACCCAGATGGGGTGGCCAGGTATAAAGAGCTTGGGGAGAACAGTGCTGCTCTGCAGGCAGGGAGTAGCCTTTTCCGGGAAGGCAGGGGCTGATTACCTAAACAAGGTAAGCACGTGCTTAGGGCGTCAACAAAATAGGGGCACCAGTTGTCCAAAGCAAAGACCCACAGATGCCAGTCTGAGAAGACACAAGGAAAAGTGAGTGCCGCGGTAGTACTGGCACGGCACTAAATGAAATTGATACCAGCTCCAGTGGGTGAGAATGGGCAGACCTAAAAAGAAATTCACACAGGGTCTTGAGGGTGCCCACATGCAAAGTTGTTTAAGCTGTGAGGTCCCTGCCACTTCACCACCTTTGTTGACATCTGTCTCCTACAGTCCCCTCCGTGTAATTGAAACTCCTTATCTCATTGGGTCTTTTAGGAGTATGCTCTTTCTTTCTAATAGACAAGAGTTGAGGGTGGGCTGTCTGGTCTAATTCTTGCTACATTTACCCAATATGTAGCTGGATCCAAATGAGTGGTTCCTGGGAAGGGCAGATTATATTAATAGCCAGGTCTCTGATTCATTTTGAGACGATGGCCTTGTATCCCCAAGTCAGCTAATCCAGTAACCCCAGCCAGCAGGGCCAGCAATGCTCTGTGACATGATCTAAACACGAGGATATGCTCTTGCTCCTGTCCTGGTAAACAACCAAGAGGAGCTCCAGTCAATTTTTCATTGTGGGGGATAACAGAGTTTTACACTGATTGTTGAAACTACTAAGTCCACTGAGTCATTTTCTTCTTTGAGGAATATTCTTTTTGGAGAAAATGTGGTATACAGAAAAAATCTTAGTCTCTCACATCCACTAAAAATGTTATAATCCAGTTCATTTCATTCCACTAAAATGGCATATGCCACTTTCGTGTTCAATTGTTGATATCATAGTCACATTAAAAAATTACACCACAGACAGTAAACAGAGGAGGGGGGACCACTAATTTTCAGGGTTTAGGGCCCTCACTTGCCTTAATCCCACCCTGGGGGAGAGTGGCATGAACTAAATATGCTTCTGGGATTTGAATCAGAGCACTCAGCTGCTCAGCGCTCTCTGTGCACCCTTTGGCTGAGCGCCCTGGTGGGAAAACTCCCAGCATTCCTCTCTCAGGGACTCTGTCACCTGCTGGTTTCCTAGTTTTGAGCCTCCCCTTGGTGACCGGCTCACCAATACAACTTTCCTTTGGGACTGTGTAAGTTTTTTTTTTAAGTGCAGCCCTGATCATCCCTTTCCAGGGAAGTTTTCTGTACTTTATTCACTGGTCAGCGGTGACCTTCACCGGCCACTTTTACCCGCCGGCTGCAGGTGCACAGAGCTCAGCTTCTGCTCTGGCCCCTGGAGGCCTTGATGGTGATGTGGGTGGCCAGCGTCCTGCCTGTCCTTTTCGGGGCTGCCCTTCTTAACGCCCCTGGGCACTGCCACTGCTGAGTGGGACTCGTTGCCATCTTGGGTCAAACTTCGGGAGAGTATATCTTTGGGCGTTACCGGGGTGTTGCTCCGGCCCCAGCGGGTCTCTGGTGGGGTGACTGGGGGCATGATGAGGCTGCAAACTGCCCGTTGTCACAGCGCACTGGGCTTTTCCAAATCTTTTCTGTGCTCTTCGGGGTCTCCCATCCACCTCCCCTTGCTCCCCTGCTCCCGCAAGCCTTTTCTGAGTCTTGGCTGCCCCTCTCCACTTCCAGAATCTATCTGCCTGCCTTCTTGCCCGTGGGTCCGCTGGTTGTTCAGACACCCTAGTCATCTGAGGCCCCTGGGGTTCCGGCCACCTCCTGGGTTGCTGCTATGACTGACAGGGAAGGCCGTTGGCTGTGTCAGGCTCAGGAGACCACTTTCCACCTTGTGTGAGGAGGTACTCTCAGGCCCCAGGGGCCCCGCATCCACCACCACCACACCATGCCCCCTCCCTCCCATTTAGTGCCTGGATGAGTCAGCAGCTTACCTCCCTGCTGACTTCCCTCTTCTGGGAACAAGAAGAAATCCAGGGTAAGTTCACTGACTGGTTTCTCAGTGCCTGGAGGGAGCTGGAGAGGCTTCTTTCCATACCAATTTCCATAAATGGTTGTACTACTTTACAGTCTCGCCATCGGTATATGAGTTCCAATCTCCCCACAACCTTGCTAGTAATTGTTGTTTCTTTCTTTCTTTTTTTTGATCAGTACCATTTCTGCAGGGGTTAGATGGTATTTCAATGTAGTCTGTCTTCATGTGTTTGTTAGCCATCTGAATGTCTGCTTTGGTGAAATGTCTGTTCATGTCCTTTGCCCATGTTTTGATTGGATTGTCTTTTTGTTCCCAAGGTGTTGAAGTTCTCTATAACTTTTAGAGATTAGACCCTTGTCAGCTATGTCATTGCCCAAATTTTTTTCCACTCTGTAGGTTCCCTTTTTATCCTTTTGGTAACATCTTTTGTTGGGCATAGTATTTAATTTTTAGGAGGTCCCAGTTATGTAGTTTATCTTCTATTGTTTCTGCATTTTCATATATTTGATAGTGTATTTATGCCGTGGATTCGGACCCCTAGTTTCATCCTTATGTTAACTTCCAGGAACTTTTTAGTTTTATGTTCAACCTTTAGGTCTTTGATCCATTTAGAGTTTGCTTTTGTGTGTGGGGTGAGACACGGGTCCTGTTTCATTTTTCTGCACGTGGATGTCCTGTTTTGCCTGCACCGATTGTTATAGAGACCATCTCTCCCATATTGAGTGGAATTCAACGCTTTGTCAAAGATTAGCCGTCCATATGGATTTAATTCTGGGTTCTAATTCTGTTCCATTGATCTGTATGTCTGTCCTTGTACCAGTGCCAGGATGTTTTGACCTCTAGATTTTTAGTAAGGTCTAGATCAGAAAGTGTGAGGTCTTCTACTTTGTTCTTCTTCTTCAGTAATGATTTAGCTATTTCAGGTCTCTTTCCTTTCCATATAAAGTTGGAGATTAGTTTTTCCATTTCATTAAAGAATGTTATTGGGATTCGGATAAGGATTGTATTATATCTATAGATTGTTTTGGGTGGTATGATGGTTAAGATTGTGTGTCAACTTGGCTGGGCCATGATTCTCAGTGTTTTGACTGTTGTGTAATGTTGTGATCACTTCCCTGTTGAAATCTGATATGTGATCACCCCCATGATGGAATCTGTTGAGTGGTACTGGAGGGGGCGGGGCCTGTGGCAGCTCACTGTCCCTTCAGCCCTCATCTCTCCACCCTCTGCAGCCTACTTCCTTCCTGCTTGCCTTGCCAAGGTTTTTGGCTTGTTCTAGATCCAGCAGCAGCCTCTTGTCTGACCTCTGGTTTTTGAGACTAAGCTACCAGCTTACCTATTGATCTTGGGATTCATCAACCTTCACAGCCTACAAGCAAGAGCTCTGCTCCCCAACGTGCCGATCTTGGGTTCTGCAGCCCCTTCAGCTTCGTGAATCAGGGGAAACATTGCGGTTTTGCCTGTCAATCTTGGAATTCATCAACCTTCACAGCTTGTGAGTGGGACCACTGCTCTCCAACCTGCCGATCTTGGGTTCACCAGCTTCTGTGGCTGCGTGAATTGGAAGAGGCCTCTATCCTGAACCACAGACTTGGGACTTATCCAGCCTCTAAAATTGCATGAGGTGTTTCCTTGATATAAATCTCTCTATATATATATATTTATACGTTTTACTTCTCTAGGGAACCCAGCCTAAGACGGGTGGTATGACATTTTCACAATGTTAAGTCTTCTAATCCATGAGCATGGTATGTTTTTCCATTTCTGTGGGTCTTTTGGAAACTCTGGTGGTGTAGTGGTTAAGTGCTATGGCTGCTAACCAAAGGGTTGGCAGTTTGAATCTGCCAGGCGCTCCTTGGAAACTCTATGGGGCAGTTCTACTCTGTCCTATAGGGTCGTTATGCTTCAGAATCAACTCGATGACACTGGGTTAGGTTTTGTGTTTTGGTGGGTCTTTTTTGGTTTCTTGCAGTAATTTTTTTTTTGTTAGTTTCCTTGTAGAAGTCTTTTAGGCCCCTGGTTGGATTTATTCCTAGGTAATTTATCGTCTTGGGGCTATTGTACATGGTCTTATTTTCTTGATTTCTTTTTCAGAATCCTTCTCGTTAGTGTAGAGGAATCCAGCTGATTTTTATGTGTTGATCTTGCACCCTGCCACTTTGCTGAATGCTTCTGTTAGTCCCAGTAACTTTCTTGTGTAATCTCTGAGATTTTCTATGTATAGGATCATGTCATCTGCAAATAGGGACAGTTTTGCTTCTTCCTTACCAATTTGGATGCCTTTTATTTCCTTTTCTTGCTTTATTGCTCTGGCTAAAACTTCCAGTACAATATTGAGTAAGAGTGGTGTTAATGGGCATCCTGTCTCATTCGTGTTCTGAAGGGAAATGCTTTCAATCTCTCTCTGTTGAGAACAATGTTGGCAGTTGGTTTTGTCTATATGCCCTTAATTATGAAAAGGAATTTTCCTTCAATTGCTATTTTGTTGAGAATTTTTATCAGGAAAAGGTGCTAGATTTTATCAAATGCCTTTTCCGCATTGATTCAGATGATCAGGTAGGTAATTCTTGTCCTTTGACTTATTTATGTGGTAAATTATGTTGATTGATTTTCTAATGTTGAACCACCTTTGCATCCCTGGTATGAATTCCACCTGATCATGATGTATTATTATTTTCATATCCTCTAGAATTCTGTGGGGTGTTAAAATCTCCTGCTATTATTGTAGAACTGTCTATTTCTCTTATCAGTTCTGTTAGAGTTTGTTTTATGTATTTTGGTGTTCTATCATTTTTTTTTTTTTTAATCATTGGGTACGTAAGTATTGGTCACGGTTATGTCCTCTTGGTTAATTGATCTTTTGATCTGTATACAATGCCCTTCTTTGTCTCTTATACTGGTGTTTGACTTAAAGCCTATTTTATCAGAGATTAATATTGCTCTGTTTTGGATACTGTTTGCTAGATATATTTTTTCCATCCTTTGATTTTTAAACTTTTTTTATCTCTGTGTCTAAGGCACGTATTGATAGGTCATTTTTTTAATACCTTGTGCCATTCTCTGTCTTTTGACTGTTGCATTTAAACCGTTTACATGCAGTGTAATTCTCAATAGGTATGGATTTACTGCTGCCATTTTGTTATTTTATTTATTTATTTATTTTTGTGGCATTAACATTTTCTTTGTTCTGCTTTATTTTCTGTGCTGAGTTCTTTTTATTTGTGGATTTTCTTTTCATATCCTTCATTGTTGTTGATTTCTTTGATTTTCTTCTTTATTTTGGTGAGTAGATTTATTAATTTTCTTTGTGGTTACTCTGAAATTTACCTTTATCTTCCTAAATTTTGAACAGTCTATTGTATCTTTTTTTATTTTTATTTTTGTTGTGCTTTAAGTGAAAGTTTACAAATCAGGTCAGTCTCGCATACAAAATCTTATACACACCTTGCTGTGTACTTCTAGTTGCTCTTGCCTTAATTAGACAGCACACTCCTTCTCTCCACCCTGTATTCCCATGTCAAGTCAGCCACTTTTGTCCCCCTCTGCCTTCTCATCTCCCCTCCACACAGGAGCTACCCACAGAGTCTCATGTGTCTATTTGAGCCAAGAAGCTCACTCCTCACCAGTATCCTTTTCCAGTCTGTTATATCTTGATATCACCTTAACTTCCTCTCCATATGGAATTTCTATAACTACACCATTTATTTCTCCTTTTTATTTTGAAGTTGTCACTATTTACAGATTGACATCTCTGGTTTCCTGTTTTCCAGATTTATTTTACTTTTGACAATTCTTTATCTAGGTTAGTACCTAGGTGATACTGTCATGTGTGTTGATCTTAGGTTGTTTTCTGATGTTATTGGTTTTCTGTCTGAAGGACTCCCTTTTATATTGCTTGTAAGGTATGTCTGGTTTTTACAAATTCCCATAATTTCCATTTGTGTGGGAATGTCTTAGTTTCATCATCATATGTGAAAGACAATATATTTGCTGGATACATGATTCCTACTTGGCAATTCTTTTCTTTCAGGGTTTTATATATGTCATTTCACTGTCTTCTTATCTGCATGGTTTCTGCTGAGCAATCAGTGCTTGGTCTTTTTGGTGCCCCTTTATAGGTGATATTTCATTTTTCATGAGGTGCTCTCAGAGTTCTTTTTTTGTCTTTGGTTTTGGGAAGTTTGATTATGATATGTCTTGGTGACTTTCTTTTGGAATCTATCCTGTATGGGGTACATTGAGATTCTTGGATGAAACCTTTCTTGTCTTTCATGATATTAGGGAAGTTTTCTGTCCATAAATCTTCAAAAATTCTCTCTGTGCTTTTTCTTCTCCTCCTCTCCTGGAATTTCAATTACATGTAAATTCTTCCTCTTGATAGTGTCCCATGTAACTATTAGGCTTCCTTCATTATTCTTCATTCTTTTTTTTCCAGTTCTTCCTCACACAGATTAGTATAGAGGGATTTGTCCTCTTTTCACTGATTCTTTCTTCCATGGGTTCAATTCTACTTCTATGTCCTTCCATTGAGTTATCTCTTTCTGATATTTTATTGTTAAACTAGTTGTTATTTATATAGTTTCTAATTATCTATTTATTTTGTCATTTTGTCCTTATATTGTTTTCCTGAATTCATCTAGGGTTTCGTCTGTGCTTTCCTTGATTTTTTGAGGATCTTATATATAAATCTTTTTGAATTCCTTATCAGGTAGCCCCATTACCATTTCTTCCTGAGGAAGGTTTTCTGCCTCTTTATTTTGCTCACTAATTTGAGCCATCTTATCCTGTTTTTTTTTTTTTTTTCATGTGATTTGATATATCAAGGCTTGTCTGGTGGGAGCACGCACCATCTATCTCCAGGTAGGCAGGGTAGCGGTGGGCAGGGCAGCGGTGGGCAGGGCAGGTGAGTATTGCCTTTCACCAGGTGTGTTGGGTGGCTGATGGTGGACTGGGTAGATGAAGGATGCTGCCTGTCATCAGTCCAGTGGCACGGGAGTGTGTGATGGCATTCGCTAGGTGGGTGGGGTAGGTATGGTAGGTCACTTGGAAAATGGGAGTACTCTCTGCCACTCACCATGAGGGTGAGGTGGAGGGGGGGTGTGGTGGTGACTGGGAGCATTGGGTGCTCTCTGCCACTCACAGCATTGGTGTGGGGGTGTGATGGGGAATTGGGAGCATAGGGCACTCTGTGCCACTCACCAGGTGTGCAGGGCAATGGGAGTGGGCTGTGGTCTTCTACCAGGAGTGTAGGGCACTTGCTGCTGCTCTCCAGTTGGGCAGGGCAATGCGAGGGGGTATGGTGAGCTACTGGGAGGAAGTTGCAGTCTGGGAAGATGTTGCAGTCTCTGCCACTTGCTTGGTGGGTGGGGTGTGGGGCAGGGGGTGTAGCAAGGGACCAGGAGCATGGGGCACTCACTGTCGACCTCCAGGATTCACCCTGACTTCCTGGTGGTGCCTTTTGCCCAGCTGATCTTCCTTTCATCCCCACTCACTTGAGCCCTCACCATGGCAAGCCCAGAGCTAACAATCACTGGGCCTTAAGCGCAGAGTGCAGTGCCTGGTCCATAGACCTCTCTGCAGTTCTCAATATTCCACACCCTATTCCCCTCTCCAATGCATATGTCTGTTCCTGGCCCTTCCCTCCACAGGCTTTGGTCCAGTGTACCTCTTCCCCAAGCCTTCATCCCAAACCTAATACTTTATGGCTTCCTCTCTTAACCCTTAAGGTGTTGAACCCCCTTCCTCGCTGGTCTCTCTGCACCCATACCCTCACTCTAGGACCCTGCAACCTGTCTAGGCCCTCACCAGGTTCTCATCTCTCACAAGCCCTCTCTGCTGGGGACCTTGTGATCACCTCTCTCCATAAATAGGCCCTCCTCTCCTCTCTTGATTTCACTGTAGCCCAAGGTCATCTCTGACCCATGCCCCTCACCAATCCTGGGCCCTCACCACCATCTCCCTGTTCCTCTTACTCGCCTACCTCCCCAGCTCCCTGAGACCCCACACTGTTCTTGGCCTAAGTGCTTAGCTCCTTGGCCTTTAACCTCCCCCTTTGCTTCCCTGACCACAGAGGGATCTCTCTGGCTCACATAACTGACCTAAATTCTTGATTTTTCCACTGGACTTGTTCTGGCCTTTCTCCATAATGATACTTCTCCCAGCACTGGCCCTTCTCCTCTGATGGTTTTCTAATCCTAAACTTTTGTGAATCTTACCTGTTCCCTCCACACTTCCACGGGCACACACCTGTACTGTTCCCATCTTCAGGGAATCAGGACCACAGATCCTCCTATCACATGTTTGATGTGTAGTTATTTCAAGGAGAAGATTCATCTTTGGCTTCCTCCTCCCTAAGGGCTCCACAATCTTCATTATGACATTACAGTGGTCTCCCAGGATGGATCTGTGCAAACACAATTTGTTGCTGAGGAATATTTTGATGGAAAGTTATTCCTGCAGTATGACAGTGAAAAAGGCAGGGCAGAGCCCCTGGGGCCATGGGCAGAAGCCCAGCTGGGAGCTGAGACCTGGGACTTAGAGACCATGGACTTGACAGACATAGGTATGGAGCTCAGAATGACTCTGTCAGACATCATGAAGCTGCAGGATCAGAAAAGAGGTGAGAGTGAAGATGAGACAGAGGGGTGTGAGGATGTTTCCTGAAGGGTTTGGGGTAGAGAGGTGGGGGCATGTCTCTTTCCATTGGATTTAGTTGGGATGTGGATGACAGGGATGGGAGTCTGTGGAATTCAACCAGGATGTGAGCTGTCTCTTAGGGAACAGGTTGGGGGGGCAAGGGAGGGACACTATGGGCTGGAGTTTTTTACCTTGGGAGGGGGAAGTGGAGGGACCCAGGAATGGAGAAGTCATGTCTGGGTGGGGCAGGCTTGGATTCCCTCCAGGAGACCCTGGGCTGTGAGATCCAGGAAGATGATGGCCGCAGAGTCTCTAGAATTACTGCTATGACAAGGAGCATTTCCTCTGCTATCACCCAGAGACCAAGAGATGGACAGTGCCCCTGTCCTCAGTGCAGACCTTGGCATTGGAAATGAAGAAGACCTGGGATGTAGATAGGGATAAACGCAAATATTCCGGTCACCATGTAGAGGGAGATTTTTGTAAAAGACTACGGAGCTACCTGGACTTGGGGATAGACTTCATGAGGAGAACAGGTACTGATGCTAGGGAAGATTTTCATTTCCCCTGTCTTCTGGAACCCCATCACTCTGCCTTACCTGAGGGAAACTCTCACTGTCCTAAGGGATCCCTATATGTCCTGTTGGTACATTGTATTCTGAGTTGCCCATCCTGTTAAAGCCACTGGGTAAAGACACACAGGTGGGTGGAGAAATGACCTGTTCAGTGTCAATGTTCAGGAAAGCAGGGGGCCCTCAGACAGAATACTGAATCTGGTAAGGTGTATGTTAGGCAGGAGAGGATGCTTTTTATCCATGGGGGCCTCATAGCCATGGGCCTGCCTCATCCGTCCCAGCCTGAAGAGTTACCTCTTAGCCCCCCATGACCCAGAAGCTCCCAAGCCACCTACCCTCCCCAGCATCAACATGTGGATCCAGAAAGTGAGGCTCCAAACCGAGGCCCAATCCTCCTCCCACACTAAGGAGTTGTGGTCTCATGATCCCAAACAGACTTGTGAGCAACATGAATCCTGAGTGCTTGTGGATGAACGCAGCTTCAGGCCAGAGCAAGAAACGTGGAGAGGACCAGTGCTGTTCTATCTCCCTTGGACTTGGAGACAGGGCATGACCACGTGCCTCACTGGTTCTGCCCTCTCCCCTCCCAGTGCCCCCAGCCGTGAACGTGACCCTCATTGAGGCCATGAAGGGCAAAGTCACCCTGACTTGCTGGGCTGCTGGCTTCTATCCCCGGAAAATCTCACTGACCTGCCTTCAGGATGGGGAACCCCTGAGCAAGGACTCCCAGGGCCTGGGAGTGTCCTGTTTGGTGGGAATGGGAGCTACGTGATGTGGGTGTCCACAAGTCTTCCTTAAGGGGAGGAGCAGAGGTACAGCTGCCAAGTGGAAGATACTGGAAGAACATGACACACCCTGTGAGCCTTGGTGAGCACCAGCGATCCTGGAGGAGGCTGTGACTTGATAACTAGGGACTAGGGTGGGGAAGGATAGAAGGCTTGCAGGTCTGGGGGACCCAATGAATTATAAAGTTCTTTTTTAGGTGAGACCTCGGAATAAGAGAGTGCATGGCCAATCATTCTGGATGTACTCGTTGCTGCTATTGTTATTATTCTTATTATTACTGCTCTTGTCCTTCTCTGGTGCAAGAAGAAGGAAACACCAGATAAGGGAAGCCCAGGTGCGAAAACTGTGCAGCCAGCGTGAGTGGGGTGGGAGGGGCTCTGCCAGGAAGTGGGGCTCCCTCACATCTCCCTATGCAGGAATAGTGGTGGAGAAGACACACCTTTTCCCTTTCACCAGAGAGTAACAGGAGCTGAAATTTGGAGTATTTGTGAGGAGAATTGGGAGTCGCATGCCCATCAACACCCCTTAGTCCAGCCCATAGTCAAGACCAGGTGAGGGTTCTCAAGTGGCCAGCCTGGGCTTCTTGCTACCTGGGTGAGGGATACCAAGTGAGGAGCCCAGGCTCCCCTCTGTGCTCTCCTCCTTCTCTCTCTGTCTCTCAGGCTCCCAGGGCTGGCCCACATGGGTTGTGTGGGGAATCATGGACTGATTGACAAGGCCATGGACTACGGTGGAGTTAGAGGGAACAAATAGTGCAAGAGATTATGATCTGGTGAGATGGGGGGTGGTTATCTCTCAAAGGAATGTGGATGAGATGTGATAACTCTAGTCCCTGTCTACCTCCTTCCCTCCAAGTGGCTCCAGTCCTCATGAGGAAAGCAAGAAAAAAACCCACGAGCCAGGTTCACTGGTTGGCCCCTGAGCTTCCTGCCTCAAGGGCACAGGGGAGCCCCTACTTAGAGCAGACATGTGGGCCTTGAGCAGAGGTGGGCATCTTCTGTGCATTTGGGAGCTTCTCAGATCCCTCCTGCAGACCTGAGTCCTGCATTTGGTTTCCTCTGGCCAACTCCTGGCCTGTGCTCTTTTCAAGTCCCCATCACATGTGTTCATGTCCCTGGCTCTTCCTTGTGGATGACATTGAGAGGACATGAGCAGGTGTCCCCTACTATTTGTGAAGAAGGACCAGCCATTCCTCAGGGTACTGGTGGTCCCTGGTTTTGTCCTGCCTCTGAGGGTTTCCTGTCCATCCTTCTAGGGGAAAGTCCACAGGGACTGTTTACTGGGACATTTGGTCTGTGCTCTCTGGCCTCCCCTAGTTCAAACTAAGCCAGTTCCTCTCTCTCTTGTTAGTGACTGTCCTGTAAATGTGGGGTAAGGGATGACCAAAGTGTTTTCCCCAGTAATCAGATTGCTTAAGGAGAGAGGAAAAGAGAAAACAGAAAAGTTTTGTTCTTCGTTCAAGAGCAAATGTGATTCATGAAGCTGTGAGAGGGTGAGGCGTCCAGGAGATGCGGGCTTTCTGCTATGTCCACATCTTCTGTGTTACCAGAGGGAGAGGGGCAGTGGCACTGATTTCTCCCCCTTAAATCTAATTTCATCACAGTTTGCCCTCAATGCTGGACAACTTAGATCAGTTGGTCCCCTCTCCCTCTGCAAAGTGATCCATTCACATTGCACCAGGTGGGTGTTCTGCAGGACTGTTGTTGCCCCTGCTTCCACCTGCAGCTCTGGTTCCCTGGGGGACAGAGAGGGTTGCCTCCATATCAATGAGGTATTTGTCAGGAAAAGTGTGTGACAGACATATGGTAATTTCTTAAAATTCCTGCTTTAAATTTTGATGTCCAAGAATAGTGTTTATGAATTCACCAAATAATCTTAATAGAATTTTTTCCAGTAGTGATTTTTAACACATTTGCAATGAAGCAGGAATTCACATTTGGAGACCCCTGTCTAGGAGGTTTCCTTGTAGGAGGTGGTAGCTTGTGTCAGTGGGACCCCAGGGTGCAGAGGGTGGGCAGAAACCCACTTAGGCTGATGGGTCTCAAGAAGGCCCCTCTTCCTCATTGAGAAGAAGGTCCCTGTGGGCAGTGGCCTGGTCAGATTCCACTGAGGAACGGGGGTGTGAAGGCCTGGTTGCCTCAGCTAAGCAGCTGACTTGGGGTCCAGCATTTTTTTCAGTGGCCTGGTGAAATGGTCAACAGCAAGGAAGGCCTGAATTCGGTTTCAGAGGCTGGCAGGCGTAGAGGGTCAGGGAAAGGTGGGGTCTTTGCCGAGAGGGGGTGCCCTGAGTCAGGGCAGATACAGATCCTGTGGCAGCCAAGTTTTCCTAGATGGGCCACTGGTCACCCTGAACTTTCCAGCTAGGAGCTGCTGGCTCAGGGGGTGACGGGCAGGGAGGTGGAGAGGTGGTGAGCTGCAGGTGGCGGTCAGTGCCTGTACTTGAGCAGGAAGGTGGAGCAGGGCTGGGTACTCTTGTGTATGAGCTTTTCAAGTGAGGAGGACGGAGAATTAACGGAGAGATGGAACTGTGTTTGTGATCCTCGACCAGGCTTCAAAGAATAACGCTTTGATCCTCCTTTTGGGGAGGCCCCGCACTCTGCTTGGGGATGGGTTGGGGCTTGGCAGAAGGACCAGTCCTGGACTCATCTTTTTTTCCTGTTACTGTTTCACCCTCTAGCTGACAAGCAAGGATAAATGACAATGTTGTTGGGAGTGATGGCAGGAGACTAGCAAGGGCTGGGAAAAGTGGGGTGAGAGGGAAAGAAAACTGGGAGTCTTTTCTTCCCTGAGAATAAGGCAGAATCTATTTTAGGAAGACTAAGAAGGGAGAATCTCTGAGGGATTAGAAACCAAGTTTTTGCAACAATTGAACGCTCATGACATCCCTTTTATTTTAAATTAATTTTTGGTGAAATGATACACCACCCACACCCCACATATTCTAGGCATAATGATCAATGACATTGGTTACATTCTTCACATTGCGTCAATATTCTTGTTGTTTCTGTTCCACTTATTTCGCTTCCATTTACTTAATCTCCCTGCCCCTCAAACTTCTCATCTATGCGTTAAAACAGCTGTTGACCCTCTGGTCCTACACAGATAACTTTAAAAAAAAAAAAAAAAAACACAATACTCAAGGGTGACAATCTTCACTCTTTGGGCTAAATGTTACTTAGTTTAAAGGTGATGTCTACGGCTAGTTGCCATTCAAGGTTTGAAGAGCAATTCAGGGCCTTAGTCTCAGAGACTCTCCTGCCTAAGTAGGTCCTCATCGATTTCTCTTGATGACTTTCATCTACCCTTTGTCTACAGAACACGAGCAGCTACAAGACCTACACCTACACCAGAAAGCGAGGGCAGACCACAGCAGCGCTGTGCAACTGGGCTCTCAGTCTGTGCTGTCAGCCCCTGAGTGCATTGGTTCAAGTGGGGGAGCATGGAGTCTTCAGCCTGGTACCTTGGATTCTACTCCTAGCATTTTCCCACTAGGAATCTCAGTTTCCTCATCTGTAAAATGGAAAAGTGAAGCACTTATTTCCTTGTGTAGTTGGGAAGATAAAAAGAGCCAGTTGCTTGTAGCTGCTCCATGTCAGTTAACATTATTTCTGTCATTGTTAGCATAAATTTACTTTGTACATATTTTCCGTTGCCATTATGGCTCCTACTCTATTAGAATCCTATCTCATAAAAACCCAGAAAGTATTTCTTTTCAATTTTATAGGACCAGAAAAAAAATGAAACCATTTTTTAATAATTTGCATGTTTATTCCCATTATGTACAGATATTTGCATATGGAGCCCTGGTGGCTTAGTGTTAAGAACATGGCTGCTAACCAAAAGGTCGGCAGTTTGAATCCACCAGCTGCTCCTTGGAAACTCTATGGGGCAGTTTTGCTCTGTCCTGTAGTGTCAACATAAGTCGGAATCAATTCAACAGCAACAGGTTTTTTTTTTTTTTGTACATGCATATACTGTTCCAATAAAGATAAGGGTAAAATTGACTTTTTAATAAAAACAACTAATGTCAACTGTTTGTTTGGTTTTGATAAAATTATTGAAGCAAATTTTCTGAGTTTGTGGAAAAAATGTAAAGAATAGACACAGCCAGAGAACAGTAGTGATGTCAGTATGCCCCCCTACACAGTAAGAATTCAGATGGAAGTGGAAGACTGAGCCTGAATCTCTGACTCTTGTCTCTTGTACTTCTTGGAACTATTTCTAGCTTTTGCATCTGCACTTCCTTGTATTCGGGTTGCAACATCAGCCGTTTTCTGATTCTGTCCATGACTCTCAAGCTCTGGCTTTCAGAGAATATTTATTAGGCTGGAGTAATTGTTTTAGTGGAAAATACTTGACTTTTCCTTCTCTGGAAGGTTTCTGCCTGTCAAAGAATGGACCAGTAACTTGAAATTTGCCTCCAAAATTGGAGGGTGCCGAGAGACTGAAGAATGAGGTAGGCAACCCCAGTGTGGCAGTGAAGGAATTTATTAGGGAGTTTTATTAGGAGGTGCAGGGTGGCAGCAGGACGAAAACAGATCTCCACATTCTACAGGGGGAGGTCAGAGGTTTTATAGTTGTCAAGGGCAATAGTGGTTACAAGCCTGGGAATTCCACAAGACTACCTCAGCAAGATCACATAACAGGGCCTTGGAAACAGCAGTGAACTAACAAAAACAGCAGTGAACTAACATAAATCTTGAGGGCAGCCAAGTTCAGGCTTTCAAGCCCTGTTTTCCCCTTCACCACCTAACACAGGTTCCAGCTTTACTGTATTTTCTATTCTCTCATAAGCTCTAGAAAACTGGACAACAAAGAAGGAAGACCAAACAAGAATTGACGCATGTGAATCATGGTGTTGGTGAAGAATATTGAATGTAGTATGGACTGCCAGAAGAAGGGACAAATCCAGCCTGGAAGTACAGCCAGAATCCTTCTTAGCAACAAAGATGGCAAGATTTTTTCTCATGCACTTTGGACATGTTATCAGGAGGGACCAGTCCCTGGAGAAGGACATAATGCCTCGTAAAGTAGGGTCAGCAAAAAAGAGGAAGACCCTCAACCAGATGGATTGACACAGTGGCTGCAATGATGGACTTGAGCATAACAAGGATTGTGAGAATGGGGCAGGACCAGGCAGTGTTTCATTCTGTTGTACAGAGGGTCACTTTGAGTTGGAGTTGACTCAACAGCACTTACAACAACAACATTTCTTTATGTCTGATATCATTTTTATTCCTGAATTCCTCCAGCACTGTCTTTTGTGTTTAATTGATTTTTCCTAGTGTATCATTTTGATCCCCTCTACAAAAAGTGGGTGGGTATGGTTGTTCTAGATTAAAGGTGCCTAAGAGGCACAGTAAAATGCAATATGAGAATTTTTTTTATGCAACCACATTGGAAAAAAATAGCTGTAAAGACCTTCCGGGAAAAAATTGGGATATTTGAATATGGAAAGGGCTTTACATAATATTCTGGAATCATTGTTGCTTTTCTTAGGTGTAATAATGATATTGCGAGGACGTAGATCCTTATTCTTAGGAGATGCGTGAATGTTTTGGAGGTCAATTGTTATGAGGTCTGCAAATTACTTTAGAATGTTTTGGTTGAAAATCTTAATCTCTCTTCATTCCATCTCTCTAGATATACATATAGAAATGATCTGTCTGTCAGTCTATCTAGATACACACACATATGTGCAAACATCTATTTATATCTTTAAAGAGAGATTAGGTAAATATGACAAAATTTTAATAACTGTTGAATCTCATTTTACTATTCTTTCCCCTTTTTTGCACATTTGTAGATTTTGATAAGTTGGAGAAAGAAAGAGAGAGAATGCATGCTGAATCTGAAGATCCTAGGTCATGTGTCCCAGTGGGAAAGCCACTTAATCTTTCTGTATGGTGGGTGAATTTCTTGCCTACAAAATAAAGTTACAAGAAAAACTTTTCTTTCTTAACTTACAGTAGCAATTCTCAAAGTGTGGCCTGTGGACCCCAGGAATTCTTGAATCCCTTTCAGAAGGTGCAGGAGAGAAACTTGGTTTGACAATAATACTTAGATATTATTTGCCAGTTTCCCTGTACATTTGTTTCCTTTATGTCTGATATCTTTTTTGTTCTTGAATTCCTCCAACTTTTCCATTGATGGTGCACATGCCAGGTAGGTAAAACACTTGCCTCCCTTGTTGTCTTCATCATTTTGTGCGTGGAGTACGTTCCAATATATGGCGACCCCATGTGTCACAGAATAGAACTGCTCCATTGGGTTTTCATGGCTGTACTTTTTTTAATCTTTATGGGAGCAGATCACCAGGCCTTTTCTCCCACAGAGCCACTGGGTAGGTTTGAATGGCCAATCTTTCTGTTACCAACCAAGGGCAAACCATTTGCATCACTCAGGGACCTAGCCACGTACCTTAGCAGGAATCAAGACAGTGGTACCAAACTGTACTAGTAGTCGAGGTAGTTTTTGCCACCGCCATTCACTAGTAGAAAAAAAAAAAGCCAGTTTCACTTGAGAATATCTTTGATGAAGCTGTAAAAATTATTGATTTCATTAAATTTAAGTCCTTGAGTACATGTGTTTTTAATATTCTTTTTTTATTCCTTTTTTATTGTGCTTTAGATGAAAGTTACAATTCAAGTCAGTTTCTCATCTAAAAACATACACACATTGTTATGTGACCCTAGTTGCTCGTCCTACAATGCAACAGCACACTCCTTCTCTCCACCCTGCATTTTCCATGTCCATTCAACCACCTCCTCCTCCCTCTGCATTCTCATCTCACCTCTAGACAGTAGCTGCGTACATAATCTCATGTGTCTACTTCAGCTAAGAAGCACACTCCTCATTAGTATCATTTTATGTCTTATAGTCCAGTGTAATCTTTGTCTGAAGAGTTGGCTTTGGGGATGGTTTTAGTCTTGGGCTAACAGAGAGTCTGGGGGCCATGACCTCTGGGGTCCCTCCAGTCTCAGTCAGACCATTAAGTCTAGTCTTTTTACTAGAATTGGAGGTCTGCATCCCACTTTTCTCCTGCTCCATCAGCGATTCTCTGTTGTGTTTCCTGTCAGGGCAGTCATTGGTGATAGCTAGTTCTTCTATTCTCAGGCTGATGGAGTCCCTGTTTATGTGACCCTTTCTATCTCTTGGGCTCATATATTTCTTGTGTCCTTGGTGTTCTTCATTCTCCTTTGCTCCAGGTGGGTTGAGGCCAATTGATGCATCTTAGATGGACCTCTTTAAAGTACTGAAAAACAAAGATGTCACCTTGAAGACTAAGGTGTGCCTGACCCAAACCACGGAATTTTCAATTGCATCATATGCATGTGAAAGCTGGACAAAGAATAAGGCAGATAGAAGAGGAATTGAAGCCTTTGAATTGTGGTGTTTGTGAAGAATATTGAATATACTATGGACTGCCAAAAAAACGAATAAATCTGTGTTCGAAGAAGTACAACCAGAATGCTCCTGAGAAGCAAGGATGGCAAGACTGCATCTTACATGCTTTGGACATGTTGTCAGGAGGGATCAGCCCCTAGAGAAGGACATTATGCTTGGTAAAGTACAGGGTCAGCAGAAAAGAAGAAGACCTGCAACAAGGTGGATTGACACAGTGGCTGCAACAATGGGCTCAAGCACAATAACAATTGCAAGGATGGCGCGGACGGGGCAGTGTTTTGCTCTGTTGTGAATAGGGTCACTATGAGTTGGAACCAACAACAACAACAATTCTACTTTGCAAATCCAGAATTTTCATTGAGCTCTTGTTTATCATTTTTTTCTTGTTGTTTTTGAGACTCTGTTGAGTCACTGCTTTTATCCCTTTAGTTTTTCTTGTATGGTTTATTTTTAGTTCTTTGAACATATTTTTAATATCTGCTTTGAAGTCGTCATCTGACAAGGTCAATACATGGGCCCCTTCAGAGAATGTTTCTATGAACTGCTTTTTTTCATGCATACTGTTCACAGTTTGCTGAAAGTGAAGAGGACTTGAAGCACTTACTAATGAAGATCATAGACTACAGCCTTCAGTATGGATTGCACCTCAACATAAAGAAAACAAAAATCTTCACAACTGGATCAATGAACAACATCATGATAAATGGAGAAAAGACTGAAGTTGTCAAGGATTTCATTTTACTAGGATCCACAATCACCAGCCATAGAAGCAGCAGTCAAGAAATCAAAAGACGCATTGCATTGGGCAAATCTGCTGCAAAGGACCTCTTTAAAGTGTTGAAGAGCAAAGATGTCACCTTGAAGACTAAGTTGCACCTGATCTAAAACATGGTATTTTCAATGGCATCATACGCACGTGAAAGCTGGACAATGAATAAGGAAGACCTAAGAAGAATTGATGCCTTTGAATTGTGGTGTTGGTGAAGAATATTGAATATACCACGAACTGTCGAAAGAACAAACAAATATGTCTTAGAAGAAGTACAACCAGAACGCTTCTTAGAAGCAAGGACAGTGAGACTGCATTTTACATACTTTGGACATGTTCTCAGAAGGGATCAGTCCTTGGAGAAGGACATCATGCTTGGCAGAGTACAGGGTCAGCGGAAAAGAGGAAGAGTCTCGACGAGATGGATAGACACAGTGGCTGCAACAATGAGCTCAAGCATAACAATGGTTGTAAGGATGGCTCAGGACCAGGCAGTGTTTCCTTCCGTTGTGCATAGGGTCGCTATAAGTCGGAACTGACTCGACGGCACCTAACAACAACAACAGCAATGGTTCAGTTTCCTGGGTCTGCTCGTTTTTTGTTTCTATGTGTTTTATTGAAAATTATACATTTTACATAATATATTGTGGCAACTCTGCCTTCTGATTCTCTCTAAGGGTTGTTGCTGTCACCTTATTTGTTTGCTAATTTGCCTGCAGTAGAACTGTGGGATATGTTTCCCCACAGGCTGTGGTCACTGTGTCTTTGCTCAGTTCCCCCCCGCCCCTTAGTTTTATTTTTAAGTCTGGCTCCCTAGAGGTGACTCCTGTGTTTCCATAGCTTAGTTTTCAGCCAATGATTCTTCAGAGGTTGTGCTCAAACACCTTGAATCGGTAAGACTTCCACCCTCTCCTTCTGTATCTACCTGCATGGAGGATGGAATAGTCAAGGTCAGGCATTTTTTAAAGTTTCAAAAATTTTTTTTATTTACACCAGGCTTTTTTATGTCTCCTACGTGCATGCATGCAGACTCACAGTCAGCCAAGCTTTTATGGATAGCTTGGGCCTTTTCCATTCTCTCCTATGTGGACATGTAGAGAGTAAACCAAGGACTCCTATTGCTGCCTAATTTCTTGGATCCCCCTATTTCTGGCTAATCTGCCAGTTTGTTGCTTGTCCCAACCAGGATCATAACACCAGGCTAGGTGAGCTGCTGATCTTGCCATTTCACGTGCCACTATTGGGCAATGATATTTGGAGTGGGATTTTTCTGTGCTCTGCTCTTAGTCCTCTCTGGCAACAAATCTGCTGGTTTATACGGTTTGCTTGTCCTTATTAAAATTTTCAACCCCAGGAAAGAATGTCACAGAATCCTACTGTTCTTGTATGACTTTCAGTAGCTTTTTATGAAAAATCAATTCTTGATTTTGTATATGTTTTGGGTCAGTTTTCAGAACCTTGATGTGGTTGTTTTTGAGAAATTTGCCGAGTTTTATTATTGGTTTTTGTGGTGAAAATTTGCCAGGATACTCCACATACTGAAAGTCCCACACCATGTGTATTAGTTTCTTAATGCTGCTGTAACAAAGTAGCACACACTTGGTGGCTTAAAACAGCACACATTTATTTTCTTACGGTTCTGGAGCCCAGAAGTCAAAAATCAGTTGTGCTGTGCCAAAAACAGGGTGTCAGCAGGACCTTATTCCCTCCAGAAGCCCTAGGGGAGAATTCATTCCTTGCTTATTCCACCTACTGTTTGCTATCAGCAGTCCTTTGCTTGTGGACACATCACTTCAATCTCTGCTTCTGTGGTCACATTGTCTTTTGGTCTGTGTCAAATCTCCCTCTGCTTCCCCTTTATAAGGTTACCTGTGGTTGCATTTAGGGCTCATATGGGTAATCCAGAATGATCTGTGCATCTCAGCATCCTTAATCATATCTGCAAAATGTCTTCTGCCATGTGAGGTAAGATTCACATGTTCCAAAGGTTAGGACCTGGATATCTTGAGGGCCATTATTAAGTTTCCGACACCATTTCTTTCCTTTTAAATAATTTTTTCACAGTTCATATATGTCATGGATTGAATTGTGTCCCCCCCAAATACCTGTCAACTTGGTTAGGCTATGATTCCCACTATTGTGTGATTATCCAACATTTTGTTATCTGATGTGATTTTCCTGTGTGTTGTAAATCCTACCTCTATGACGTTAATAAGATGGGATTAGCAGCAGTTATATTAATGAGGCAGGGCTCAATCTACAAGAAGAGGTTGTGTCTTAAGCGAATCTCTTTTGAGATATAAAAGAGAGAAGTGAGCAGAGAGACATGAGGACCTCATACCACCAAGAAAGCAGCACCTGGAGCAGAGCTCATCCTTTAGACCCAGTGTCCCTGTGCCTGAGAAACTCCTAGTCCAGGGGAAGATTGATGACAAGGAACTTCCTCCAGAGCCAACAGAGAAAGAAAGTCTTCCTCTGGAGATGGTACCCCAATTTGGACTTCTAGCCTACTAGACTGGGAGAGAATAAATTTCTTTTTGTTAAAGCCAACCGCTTGTGGTATTTCTGGTATAGTACCACTAGCTAAGACAATATATTTTCTTTTCTTCTGTATTCCCCACCTCTACAAGATGTTCTTCAATATCAGATTCTGATTTTAAGTGAGGTTTGTTTTGTTATTTATTGCTCTTACTAAAATGTGATTTAAGAACTCTATTAAAAATTATTTTTAAGACTTGTATTCTCAGATTTCTCCTTTTGTCAGGGCAGGCTAGTTTTGTTTATTCCAATCGGTATTTTTGAATTTCACCTAGTATATGTATTAAGTTAGTTTTTTTCTTCTTTTGAGTGAGAATCTTCCAGGTGGTTGCAAAAAAGGGTACCTGAGACAGACGATTTGCTCCTATTAAATCATGATCGTACGGAATAGGAACCCTGGATTCACAAGTAGGAGCTTTAAAATATTTATGTCTTGACATCACACCCAGAGGTTCTGATTTAAGTAGTCTAGGGTGAATCGAACGCCAGTGTTCTTCTTGAAGCTAGTCAGATGATACTAATGTTTAGCCATCCTTGAATCCCTGCAAGAGGGAGATCTTCGATGATTTCCTCTCTATTTCCTTTATTTCTGTATCCACTCTTTATTAGATAACATATATACTGGTTCAGTCCTCTGTATCTTTTTTCTAATTCTTTTGTGATTTTATTCTACATTTGTGGTGTCTTCAAGTTGGACTTCAAAATCAATCACATGATTTTAGAATACAATTTGCCTTGTTATTCATTTCTGTTAAAATATCATTTTGTGTCAGCAATGCCTTTTATTTTTAGAGGCCAGTGGTAACTGGGTTTTCTTATTAGTTTTACCAAGTCAGGCTGGAGATCTTGGTTTCTCCCTGGACAAGCGTTAGATTCCCTCTCATGTGTACCAGAGGGAGGGTCAGCTCTGCCTAAAGGGAAGAAACTGCTGTTAGACCATGTGGGCAGCTGCAGGTTTGTTGGCTTCTGGTGGCCTGGCAGTGGGGAAGGAAAGGCCCAGGCAAGGTAGAGAGTGTCCTGGTCCAGCAGAGTGAGCTGCCCAAAGTAAGAGGTCGACATTCACCTTGATCCCAGAGCAGGGGAGCAGTGCAGGTCTGCTGTTGCTCTTCCCCTCACTTACAGTGTCTCTATATAAACCCTCAGATGGGCTGCTCTTTCTGGTTTTCTGTGCAGAAAGTACCTGTTACATCAATAAAATTACTTCAGCAGGGATTGTCCCGAGAGAAGTAGTCAGGGGACTTGCTCATATCTCATAATCCCTGTTTTGAATTTTGAAGTGAATAAAAATGCTTTCTAATTTTACTTGGATATTTGTCACATAATTTCCTGTATTGTAGATCTTGTAATGAAATTTAATCAGAAAAGGAAGCTAGATTTGAAAATGCCACCTAGGAGGGTTCCAGGTGGTAATGGCAATCCTGAGGTGCAGGAGGTGACAGACACAGCCTCAGGCTGAGGAATCTCAGTAAGACTTCCATTCAGTGTTGAGATGAAGATCCCTATGGGCTGCGAGGGCACTAGCCTAATAAATAATTAACTTTGACTATAAAAATCAGGACAAAGCTGGTTCCTATGAGGTGAAGGTCAAATACATCCTCACTTTCCAACTTCTTTATTTTGGACACCAGCCATCCCTCTACAGCACTCTCTCTCTCTACTGGATTTGAAAGTGTGTTGCAAGATCTCAAGAGGTCATGGAAACACCATATCTGCACAAATTTAATATAATGGAGAAGGATACAAATGAAGAAACGTATAGGACGAGGTGTGGGAGTGGCCCCAGCTCAGAGCTTCTGTATTCCCAGGGAGCACGCTCACCCTCCGGAGAACAGATGATCATGCTCATCAGTTAGGATATTTTTAACCAGAAAATGCTCTACGATATCTGTATCTTTGCTCTGAGCCTCTGCCAAGACATCAGCACACCAAAACTTTCCAGGGACAGTAGGTTCAGCCACTGTACTTGTCTAGTATGTGCTTATGCTCAATCCACTCATTTACAATTACAGCTTCTACAATTACATTTTCCATAATCAGAATTACATCTGTGACAACCATCCCTGATTCCATTCTTCACTGCTGAATCACAGTCATATCATCATCCTCCCCACCCTTTCTTCCCCAGACCCACCAGGAGAAAAGAAATACATCCAGTGGGGATTCTTCCTTGTGCCTCTTCATTTGGGCGTGAGTACAAACTCATGAAGACATATGAGCCAGTCCCACATGCCATTAATCTTCCCCTATTTTCGATAACCAATGTTTTAATTGCCCATCCCTACCAAACCAGTATGCTGAGGAGAAAACCATGTGCCTTAGTTCGAAGAATATTCTGTTCCACTTAGAACTCTGAGCACCTGCATCGATAAGCAAAGTCCAGACCACGGCAAGCCACCGAACTGCAGCAAATCTTGTTGCCTAAGCCAGTTTGTCACGTCAAAAATCTCTCTCTTATCCTTAGCTACCTGGGGCTAGGTCATCTCATCCCTAGCTACCCAGGGCTAGGTCATCTCATCCCTAGCCACCCAGGGCTAGATCATGTCATCACTAGCTACCTAGGGTTAGATCATGTCATCACTAGCTACCCAGGGCTAGATCATCTCATCCCTAGCCACCCAGGGCTAGGTCATCTCATCCCTAGCTACCCAGGGCTAGGTCTTCTCATCCCTAGCTACCCAGGGATAGGTCATCTCATCCCTAGCCACCCCGGGGCAGGTCATCTCATCCCTAGACAGCCAGGGGTAGGTCATCTCATCCCTAGCCACCCAGGGGCAGGTCATCTCATCCCTAGTCACCCAGGGCTAGATCAACGAGTGCAAGAGGACCATGCCCTGATCTGGCCCATCTCTGTATTGCTGCACCTCCCCTACTTCCATCCAGGTGGTTCTCTCAAGCTGTCTATTTGCCGACTCCCATTAACTGTTAGTCCTGGAAGTGGGTTCTTCTGATGGGCACTAACATGTCCTACTCCAATACACCTGTTATATTCCATAGGGCTGTGCCTCAGTCAGGCATCCGTTTACTGTTCATTCAGCTAGCAGCTCTTCAGTCAATCGAGCCTTCAATCATTGTGGTACTCTCAATCAAAGTCCAATATAATTGTCTCTCAAACGCAAAACTCTTGATCTCACAGGTTTTTGGTATAAGCCCCACGTATTATTTCTCCTTTTAGATATCTAATAAAAGCTGGCTTAAAGGCAGGTTTACATGCCTCTTGAAATATTTCCCAGTCAGATACAGCATCCATTTTCAATCACATAACAGTTTCATGTAAACTTTTTTAAACATTAATGTCTCATAAATTTCACTTTACCCCTTTCACTTCAGCTACTGCTGATCACACTAACCAAAGAATTGTATAAGCCCAGTGTTAACACCAGATGGCACAAACACCAAAAAAAAAAAAAAGTAAACCTGTTCCCTTCAAGTAGATTCCCACTCACCGTGGCCCTATAGGACAGGGTAGAACTACTCCATAGGGTCTCCAAGGAGCACCTGGTGGATTCAAACTGCTGACCTTTTGTTTAGCAGCCATAGCTCTTAACCTCTACACCACAAGGGTTTCTGGTGCCAACTCAGATCTTCTCAATTGCCAGGAAAAAGTAACAAATTCTCAGGAGCAGTCAATAATTTGGGAAACCCCCTAAATTGTTTTTCCAAAAACCAAGGGGAAAAGGCCACAGAAATAAACTCATCAAACCGCAGGTGCTGATCTGGCTTGAAAGAACCAAGAACAAAGGCCACATAAGGCAATTCCACAGTTTTTACCTAAATTGAGTCCCTGGTAGAAAAAGGGGCAGGAAGGCCTTGAAACCCTCAACCAAGCAGCAGAACTTTGGGGAAAGGCTGTGTTTGCAGTGGCAGAGTGGATCATTAAGGGGCAAGGAAGGCCGAAGTGCAGCTTGAGAGCCTGGGCTGGTGCAGGGGAAGGTGAGCAGCAGGCGCTCCAGGGTCAGGTCACATACAGATGTTATGGAAGCCAAGTTTTTCTAGACTGGGTCCACTCGTCACCTGAGCCTCCATGATGGGCTTTCCATTAGGAGCTGCTAACTCAGGAGTTGTAGTGTTTAAGAGGTACATCTGCTAGCCAAAAGGTCAGCAGTTTGAATCCACCCAGCGCTCCTTGGAAACTCTATGGGGTGGTGTCGCTCTGCCCTATAGAGTCACTAGGAGTCGGAATCAACTCGACAACAATCGTTTGTTTGTTTTTGTTTTTTAACCTAGGAGCTGGGGGCCCGGGGAAAAGACTGAGCTGCAAATTGAGGCCAGCGACTATCCCTGAGCAGGGCCTGTGGAGCAGGGACTGGCACTGGTGTGTATTCGTTTCTCCAGGATAAGACAGTCTTAAAATTATGAAGGAGAAAGAACTGTGTTTTTGACCCCCTGCTAGGCTGAAAGAACAAGTAGTTGGGGACCTTTCTTGGCCAAGCACTTCCCGTTCTTTAAAGGCACATGGCCTTACTGTCACAGGAGAGAACCTTGTATTTCTTTTACTCCTATATTCCTTCTTTCAGTACTGAGGCTCTGCTACTTTCTAGCATTGCTTAGATGGTGAGAGCAGGAGCACATGACAAGGGTCATAGGGTGCTAGGAGGAGACTGTCCCAATGGCTACAAAGCCAGCACCAACACCAGATGCTGCCAACAGAACATAATAGCACATGAAGCTGAGATTTTAGTCTCAGTGGTCAGGTCTGAGTCCAGTGGTTCTATTGGGGAAGAATAGCATCTGTAGCCAGATGGTCTGGACTCAACTCCCTGCTCTGCTCTTGCTGGCAATTTCCCTCTTAGTGCCTCAGTTTTCCCACCTGTGAAATGGTGAGGACATTAGGGCACTTACCTCTAGAGCAGGTTTCTCTGCCTTGGAGCTATTGACATTTTAGGCCGGATAGTTCCTTGTTGTGGGAGGGCCATTCTATACATTGCGGGACGTTTAGCAGCATCCCCGGCCTCTACCCACTATATACCAGTAGCATTCCCCAGTTGTCACGAGCAAAAATGTCCCCAGACATTTCGAATGTCCCTAGGATTGAAATTACACCTGATTAAGAACGGCGCCACGAGGCTTACTTGCTTGGGTCTTGATGGGAGTCTAAAGGCAGTACTGAGTAAGACATTTTTATACCCTGACACTTGAAACCATCTTTTGCTTTGGTCCAAATAAGGGTTTTTTTTCTTTTTTTTCCACATATATTTTGTCTTTAGACACTCTATCTTTTAAATACTGGTGTTGAAGTTGTTAAGAGTTACGGCGAACTACAGCTGCTAACCAAAATGTCAGCAGTTCAATTCCACCAGCTTCTAAGTTAACTTTTGAACTTCTTCATTCCTTCTTAGGTATATCCTGAAATGTATCAAATTCAGTTCTTATAATTAGCATATTTTGAATCAGATGATATAAGCTATTACACCTAGTAGAGTTCTGATTCCTTTAAGGCAGGGAATGTGTGTTCTCTATTCTTTACTTTAATTCTCTGAGTACATTGCTCCTCATCTATAAAATGTGAATATGAATAATACTATACTTGCATTGTATTTGTTCCTGGTGGCTTATAACTTCATTCAATAAATATTTATTGTGCACCTGCTACAAGTCAAGTACATGGCATTATATTATTTCAGGGATCAGATCAAATCAAATGAGAAATTATTTCAAAACTTAGTAAACTGTCTATATGTACTCTATGCCTAAGGAGATTCACTGAGACAGTGCAAAATGCAGGAAAGCTGACAGCCTCCTCGAATTCTACAGACAGGAAATGGGCTAATGGAATGACTTGGTGGCAAAAATCTATTGTCCTCCAGAAAAAGGACCTTTTCCTGAGAAAAGTTCAGAGATCAGCAGAACTGTTGGAGGGACCTGTGAGCAGGGTGAGATTGTATTTCATTGTACTTTTGATTTGCATCTCTCTGATGGCTAATGAGAGCTCTGGTTGCATAGAGATTAAGAGCTATAGCTGCTAACCAAAGGGCCGGCAGTTCAAAGCCACCAGCCACTCCTTGGAGACCCTGTGGGGAAGTTCTGTTCTGTCCTATACAGTCGCTATGAGTCAGAAACGACTTGGCAGCATCTAAAAACAACAGAGAGTACCTTTTCATGTGTTTGTTGGCCCCTTAAATGTCCTCCTTGGTGAAGTGTCTGCTTTGTGCCTTTTGCCCATTTTTTAATTGAGTTATTTGTCTTTTTGCTGTTGAGTTGTAGAGTTTTACATGTATTTTGGAAATTAGACCTTTATTGGATACATTGTTCCCAAAGATTTTTTCCCCAGTCTTTAGGTTGTCTTTTTACTCTTTCAATAAAGCCTTTCGATGAGCGTAAGTATTTAGTTTTTGTGAGGTCCCAGTTAACCATTTTATCTTCTGTTGTTTGTGTATTTGTAGTTGTGTTTGATAATCTATCTTAAAAAAAAAATTAGGTTCTATAGTTTTGACTGTATGAACTTTATAATTCTAGCTTTAACATTTAGGTCTTTGATCCATTTGAGTTAGTTTTTGTGTATGGTGTGAGGTATGGGTCCTGTTTCATTTTCCTGCATGTGGAAATCCAGTTTTGCCAGTCCCATTTGTTAAAGAGACTGTTTCTTCACCATTGAATGGACTTTGACTCCTTGTAGAAAATCAGTTGTCCATACATATTCTCTTTTTAGTTAAATAATCAGAGTCTACTTTCGTTGCGTACAACCAAATAACCCAACCAATTACTTTATGAAATCCACAACCGTGTGGAGGAAGTGGACTGAGATATACATAGAGGTACTTGGACAACTTTTATTTTTTAATTCATTTTTATTGTGCTTTAAGTGAAAGTTTACAAATCAGATCAGTCTCTCATACAAAAATTTACATATACCTTGGTATACACTCTTAACTGCTCTCCTCCAATGACATAGCAGTGTCTTTCCCTCCATTCTCTCTCCTTGTTTCCATTTGGGCATGTTCTGGCCCTCTGTGCCCTCTCATCTCCCCTTCAGACAGGGGATGCCCACATAGTCTCATGTGTCTACTCGATCCAAGAAACTTGTTCCTCACTAGTATCATTTTCCATCCCATATTCCAGTCCAGTGCCTGTCTGGACAGTTGGCTTTGGGAATGGTTCCTCTCTTGGGCTAACAGAAGGTCTGGGGACCATGGGCTCCAGGGTTTTACTAGTCCCAGTCTGACCATGAAGTCTGTTATTTTTGAGAGAATTTGAGGTCTTCACCCTACTGCTCTCCTGCTCTGTCAGGGGTTCTCTTTTGTGTTCCCTGCCAGGGCAGTCATCGGTTGTGGCCGGGCAGCTTCTAGTTCTTCTGCTCTCAGGCTGATGCAGTCTCTGGTTTATGTGGCCCTTCCTGTCTCTTAGGCTTATAATTACCTTGTGTCTTTGGTGTTCTTCATTCTTCTTAGATGGCCTTTTGCTAGCGTTTAAGACCCCTGATGTCACTCTCCAAAGTGGGATGCCGAATGTTTTCTTAATAGATTTTATTATGCCAATGTACTTAGATGTCCCCTGAAATCATGGTCCTCAAACCCCCGCCCCTGCTACCTTGGCCTTTGAAGCATTCACTTTATTCAGGAAACTTCTTTGCTTTTGGTTTAGTCCAGTTGTGTTGACATCCCTTGTATTGTGTGTTGTCTTCCCCTTCACCTAAAATAAAACTTATCTACTATCTAACTGGTGCAAACACCTCTCCCTCTCCCCTTCCCCCCTCTCATAAGCATCAAAGAATATTTTCTTCTCTGTTTAAACTATTTCTCCAGTTCTTATAATAGTGGTCTTATACAATATTTGTCCTTTTGCAACTGACTAATTTCAGCACAGTATCTTCCAGATTTCTCAAAGTTATGAAATGTTTCATGGATTCATCATTGTTCTTTATCGATGTATCATATTCCATTGTGTGAATATACAATAAATTATTTATCCATTCATCCACTGATGGGCACCTTGGTTGCTTCCATCTTTTTGCTATTGTAAGCGGTGCTGCAATGAACATGGGTGTGCATATATCTGTTAGCGTAAAGGCTCTCATTTCTCTAGAATATATTCCAAGGAGTGGGAATGGTGGATCATATGGTAGTTCTATTTGTAGCTTTTTAAGGAAGCACCAAATCGATTTCCAAAGTGGTTGTACCATTTTACATTCCCAACAGCAGTGTATAAATGTTCCAGTCTCTCCACAACCTCTCCAACATTTTTTATTATTATGACTTCTTTGGATGAATGCCAGCCTTGTTGGAGTGAGATGGAATCTCATTGTAGTTTTAATTTGCATTTCTCTAATGGCTAATGATCGTGAGCATTTCCTCATGTATCTGTTAGCAGCCTGAATGCCTTCTTTAGTGAAGTGTCTATTCATATCTTTTGCCCATTTTGAAATTGGTTATTTGTCTTTTTGTAGTTGAGTTTTTGCAGAATCATGTAGATTTTAGAGATCAGGCACTAATCAGAAATGTCATAGCTAAAAACTTTTTCCCGGTCTGTAGGTAGCCTTTTTACTCTTTTGGTGAAGTCCTTGGATGAGCATAGGTATTTCATTTTTAGGAGCTCCCAGTTATCTGGTTTCTCTTCTGCATTTCTAGTAATGTTTGTATACTGTTTATGCCATGTATTAGGGCTCCTAATGTTGTCCCTATTTTTTCTTCCATGACCTTTATTGTTTTAGATTTTATGTTTAGGTCTTTGATCCATTTTGTTTGTTTTTGTGCATGGTGTGAGGTAAGGGTCTTGTTTAGTTTTTTTGCAGGTGGATATCCACTTATGTTAGCACCAGTTGTTAAAAAGACTGTCTTTCCCCCAATTACCTGACTTTGGGCCTTTGTCAAATATCAGCTGCTCACATGTGGATGGATTTATGTCTGGATTCTCAATTCTGTTCCATTGGTCTGTGTATCTGTTGTTGTACCAGTACCAGGCTGTTTTGACTACTGTGATGGTATAATACGGCCTCAAATCAGGCAGAGTGAGGCTTCCCACTTTATCCTTCTTTTTCAAGTAATGCTTTACTTATCTGGGGTCTCTTGCCTTTCCATATGAAGTTGGTGATTTGGTTCTCCATTCATTGAAAAATGTCGTTGGAATTTGGATTGGAATTGCATTGTATCTGTAGATGACTTTTGGTAGAATAGACATTTCTGCAATGTTAAGTCTTCTTACCCATCAGCAAGGTGTGTTTTTCCACTTATGTAGGTCTCTTTTGGTTACTTGCAGTAGTGTCTTGTAGTTTTCTTTGTATAGGTCTTTTACATCTCCAGGAAGATTTATTCCTAAGTATTTTGTCTTCTTGGGGGCTACTGTAAATGGTAGTGATTCAGTGATTTCCTCTTGGATGTTCTTTATGTTGGTGTAGAGGAATCCAACCAATTTTTTTATGTTTATCTTGTATCCTGATCCTCTGCTGAACTCTTCTGTTAGTTTCAGTATCTTTCTTGAGGATTCTTTAGTGTTTTCTGTATATAAAATCATGTCATCTGCAAGTAGAGATACTTTTACTTCTTCCTTGCCAATCTGGATGCCCTTTATTTCTTTATCTAACCTAATTGTTCTGGCTAAGACCTCCAACACAATGTTGAATAAGAGCAATGATAAAGGCATCCTTGTCTGTTCCCGTCCTCAAGGGGAATGCTTTCAGACTCTCTCCAGTTAGGATGATCTTGGCTGTTGGCTTTGTATAAACGCTGTTGAGGAATCTTCCTTCTATTCCTATTTTGCTGAGAGTTTTTATCATGAATGGGTGTTGGACTTTGTCAAATGCCTTTTCTGCATCAATGGATAAAATCATGTGGTTCTTGCCTTTCATTTTATTTATATGGTGGATTACATTGTTTTTCTAATGTTGCACCATCCCTGCATACCTGGTATGAATCCCTCTTGGTCATGGTGAACTATTTTTGTGATATGTTGTTGAATTTTATTGGCTAGAATTTTATTTAGGATTTTTGCATCTAAGCTCATGAGAGATACAGGTCTGTAAATTTCTTTCTTTTTTTTTTTTTTTTTTTTTGTGGTGTCTTTCCTGGTTTTGGTATCAGGGATATGCTGGCTTCATAGAATGAATTTGGGAGTATTCTGTCCTTCTCTATGCTCTGAAACACCTTTAGTAGTAGTGGTTTTACCTCCTCTCTGAAAGTTTGGTAGAACTCTACAGTGAAGCCCTAGGGCCAGGCCTTTTTTTCTGTTGGGAGTTTTTTTGTTTATCTTCTCAATCTCTTCTTTTGTTAAGGGCCTATTTCGTTGTTCTACCTCCGTTTGTGTTAGCTCACTTAGGTAGTGTGTTTCTAGGAATTTCATCCCTTTCTTCTAGGTTTTCAAGTTTGTTAGAGTACAGTTTTTTGTTGTAATCTGATATGATTCTTTTAATTTCAGTTGGATCTGTTGCGATATCACCCATTTCATTTCTGTTTCAGGTTATTTGTTTCCTTTCCTGTTTTTCTTTTGTCAATTGGGCCGATGATTTATTAAGTTTATTAATTTTTTCAAAGAGCCCAGCTTTTGGTCTTGTTAACTCTTTCAATCGTTTTTCTGTTTTCTAGTTCATTTAATTCTGCTCTGATTTTTATTATTTGTTTTCTTCTGGTGCCTGAGGGTTTCTTTTGTTGCTCTCTTTCTATGTGTTCAAGCTGTAGGGATAGTTCTTTGATTTTGGCCCTTTCTTCTTATCGTATGTTTCTGTTTGTTGATATAAATTGACGTCTGAGCACTGCTTTTGCTGTGTCCCAAAGGTTCTGATAGGAAGTGTTTTCATTCTCATTGGATTCTATGAATTTCTTTATTCCATCCTTAATGTCTTCTCTAACCCAGTCTTTGCTGAGCAGGGTATTGTTCAGTTTCCAAGTATTTGATTTCTTTTCCCTAGTTTTTCTGTTTTTGATTTGTACTTTTATGGCCTTATGGTCTGAAAAGATGCTTTGTAATATTTGTAATATTTTCATGTTTTGCTTTATGACCTAATATGTGGTCTATTCTAGAGAATGTTCCATGTGCACTAGAAAAGAAAGTATGCTTTGCAGCTGTTGGGTGGAGTGTTATGTATATGTCTATGAGGTCAAATTGGTTGATTGTGGCATTTAGATCTTCTGTGTCTTTACTGAATTTCTTACCGGATGTCCCGTCCTTCACCAAAAGTGGTGTGTTGAAGATTCCTACTATAATTGTGGAGCTGTCTATCTCACTTTTCAATGCTGTTAGAGTTTGTTTTATGTATCTTGCAGCCCTGTCGTTGAGTGCATAAATATTTACTATGTTTCTATCTTCCTGGTAGATTGTCCATTTAATCATTATTCAGTGTCCTTCTTTATCCTTCGTGGTGGATTTAATTTTAAGGTCCGTTTTGTCAGAAATTAATGTTGCCACTCCTGCTCATTTTTTATTGTTGTTTGTTTGATATATTTTTTCCACCCTTTGAGTTTTGGTTGGTTTGTGCCTCTAAGTCTAATGTATGTCTCTTGTAGACAGCGTATAGCTGGATTATGTTGTTTTATCCAATCTGCAACTGTCTGTCTCTTTATTGGTGCATTTGGTCCATTTACATTCAGCGTAATTATAGATAGGTATGAGTTTAGTGCTGTCATTTTGATGTCTTTTTTTTATGTGTCGTTGACCATTTCATTTTTCCACTTACTTTTTTTGCTGAAAAGTTTTTCTTTGTATATTGTGTGTTTGTCTTTTTCATAGTGGTTGAATTTGTTTTTGCTGAGTCTTTATAATTATCTTGGTTTTTTATTTTGAAGTATGGGATTGTTAGTCTTCTTTGTGGTTACCTTAATATTTACTCCTATTTTTCTATGTGTAAACCTAACTTGTATCTCCCTATATCACCTTGATTTCCTCTCCATATGGAAGATCTATCCCTACAGTATTTAGTCCCTCTTTATTGATTATTGTCACCTTTGACACAATGACATCAGTGATTCCCTGTTTTGAGTGTTTTTTTTTAATCTTATTTTCTTTTTGTGATTTCACTATCTGAGTTGATATCAGGATGCTCTGTTCTGTGTCCTTGTGTTGTCTTGATATCTGATATTATTGGTTTTCTAACCAAAGCCTTCCCTTTAGTATTTCTTGTAGTTTGGGTTTGATTTTTGCACATTTTCTAAGGTTGTGTTTATGTGTAAATGACTGAATTTCACCTTTATATTTGAGAGGCAGTTTTGCTGGATATATGATTCTTGGCTGGTCATTTTTCTCCTTCAATGCTCCATATATGTCATCCCATTGTCTTCTTGGCTTCATGGTTTCTGCCAAGTAGTCCAAACTTATTCTTATTGATTCTCCTTTGTAGGTAACTTTTCCTTTATCACTGGCTGCTCTTAAAATTTTGTCTTCATCATTGGTTTTGGCAAGTTTGATGATAATATGTCTTGATGACTTTCTTTTGGGATCTACCTTGTATGGGGTTCTATAAGCATATTGCATAGATATCCTTTCATCTTTCACGATGTCAGGGAAATTTTCTGCCAACAAATCTTCAACAATTCTCTCTGTATTTTCTGTTATCCCTCCCTGTTCTGGAATTTCAGTCACAAACAAGTTATTCTTGATACAGTCCCACATGATTATTAGGGTTTCTTCATTTTTTTTTTTTATTATATTATCTGATTTTTCTTCAAATATATAGGTGCCAAGTGCCTTATCCTCCATCTCCCCAATTCTGCATTCCAATTCCTCAATTCTGCTCCTCTGACTTCCTATTGAGTTGTCTAATTCTGTAATTTTATTGTTAATCTTTTGATTTTCTGAATGCTGTCTCTGTATGGATTCTTGGGGCTTATTAAATTTTTCATTACGTTTTTGAATAATCTTTTTAACTTCTTCAACTGCTTTATCTGTGTGTTGCTTGGCTTTTTCTGTACATTGCCCGATTTTGTTCCTGATGTCTTGAAGTGTTCTGTATATTAATCTTTTGTAGTGTACATCTGACAATTCCAGGAATACATCTTCATCTGGGAGAGACCCTAATTCTCTGTTTGGGGGTTTGTAGAAGCAATCATGGTCGGCTTCTTTATGTGATTTGATATTGACTGCTGCCTCCAAGCCATCTATAAGTTAATGTAATAATTTATTTTATATTTGCTCACTGTGTCTTATCTTCTTGTTTTGTTTTGTTTCAATACACCCAGATAGGCTACTAGAGTGTGCTAACTTGATTATTGGAGCCTTCGAAGCACTAATGTCCAGTCACTAGATGGTTAGACCTTTTACCAGGTATATGAAGCATTTTTTTTTTATGAGCATATGAGTCCATTCACTCTTCTTGAATAGAATCAGCTCGGGTGTCCTGATAGTTGGTCACCTAATGTGTGGTGTAGGCTCTCACCTACTATCTTAGAGGAGTTGTGGTAATGGCTGCATGTACCGGTTTGTAGTAGCAGCAAGGGGTCACACTCTGAGGAGGGCAGGGTGCTGACAGCCTTCCCCCAAGTGTCGGTGAGGAAGGAGTGTCTCTGTTCTCTAGAGCACTCTGGTGGGTGGGCTCTGCAGCTGTACCTTAGGCACCCAATGCTTATACCTGTAAAGACTGGTAGGCACCACTATCCTCACACACCTTTTGCGGGTGGCTAGGTGGTGTGGATGGAGTCTCAGCCCTCAGATCCCAGCTGTGGGTAGATGAGGGCTCTGTTTAATAGAGAGGTATCAGACCTCCAAAGTCTGCCTCTCTGCCACACAGCTGAAACAATTACAGACAGACCTCTAACAGATTTGCCTTTGCATTATAATAGCCACCTGGTTCCATGTAGGGGCAAAAGCCAAAGTCTGTGGATCTCTAATGCCTGGACTGGAGCCTCTTCTTTTCTGATCTTCCAGTTTAGAGGATTCGGGAAAATATTTTTCCCCTGTTTCTTAATTTGCTACTTTCCCCAAGTCAGGAGAATGGGTCTGAAAAAGCAGGGCACTTCTATCTCAGGCCCAGGGAATTCGAATGTTAATGACGCCATTTGGGGCAGGGAGAGGAGGGATCAGATAGATAGGAGTAAACAACCAAACCAAACCCACTGCTGTCGAGTTGATTCTGACTCATAGCAACCTATAAAACCCTGTAGCGTGGTAAAATAGACAAAATCACTTATCTTGTGTCCAGAACACTGTTTTATCTCAGATTCCAGAGGCGTGTGTAGCCTGCATGTCCAGGCTCAGTCACCCCCGAGATTGCCCCAGGGGGTTAGGGCTGCATCCCGTGCTTGCCATGTCTCAGGAAATTACCATCAACCCCACCACGTTCACACCAAAGAACAGCAAAAAGGAATCAGAGCTGAGGTGCTGTGCCAGCTTGGCAACTCATCGCTGCTTCTGCACGGCTCTTGCTCCTCTCACTCAGGTCCATTCCTTTGTTCTGTATTTGATGGTCAGTATTCATAGACTGCCATATATGTAATAGATTCACTTGTTTTTTCAGGTCTTTGTTGCAAGACAGCTCAGTGCAAGTTTTTGCCTAGTCAGCCATCTTGGCCTCCTGCCCAATTTTTATTATTTATTTATTTATTTTTAATTAACTTTTATTGAGCTTCAAGTAAACCTTTACAAATCAAGTCAAACTGTCACATATAAGTTTATATACACCTTACTCCGTACTCCCACTTGCTCTCCCCCAATGAGTCTGCCCTTCCAGTCTCTCCTGACAGTTTTGCCAGTTTCCAACTATCTCTATCCTCCCATCCCCCCTCCAGACAGGAGATGTCAACACAGTCTCAAGTGTCCACCTGATACAAATAGCTCACTCTTCATCAGCATCTCTCTCCTACCCACTGTCCAGTCCCTTTCATGTCTGATGAGTTGTCTTCAGGAATGGTTCCTGTCCTGGGCAAACAGAAGGTTTGGGGACCATGACTGCCGGGATTCCTCTAGTCTCAGTCAGATCATTAAGTATGGTCTTTTTGTGAGAATTTGGGGTCTGCATCCCACTGATCTCCTGCTCCCTCAGGGGTTCTCTGTTGTGCTCCCTATCAGGGCAGTCATCGGTTGTGGCCGGGCACCAACTAGTTCTTCTGGTCTCAGGATGATGTAGGTCTCTGGTTCATGTGGCCCTTTCTGTCTCTTGGGCTCTTAGTTATCGTGTGACCTTGGTGTTCTTCATTCTCCTTTGATCCAGGTGGGTTGAGACCAATTGATGCATCTTAGATGGCCGCTTGTTAGCATTTAAGACCCCAGACGTCACATTTCAAAGTGGGATACAGAATGTTTTCATAATAGTATTATTTTGCCAATTGACTTAGAAGTCCCCTTAAACCATGGTCCCCAAACCCCGACCTTGCTCCGCTGACCTTTGAAGCATTCAGTTTATCCCGGAAACTTCTTTGCTTTTGGTCCAGTCCAGTTGAGCTGACCTTCCATGTATTGAGTATTGTCCTTCCCTTCACCTAAAGCAGTTCTTATCTACTAACTAATCAGTAAAAAGCCCTCTCCCACCCTCCCTCCCTCCCCTCCTCGTAACCACAAAAGTATGTGTTCTTCTCAGTTTATACTATTTCTCAAGATCTTATAATAGTGGTCTTATACAATATTTGTCCTTTTGCATCTCACTAATTTCACTCATCATAATGCCTTCCAGGTTCCTCCATGTTATGAAATGTTTCAGAGATTCGTCACTGTTTTTTATTGATGCGTAGTATTCCATTGTGTGAATATACCACAATTTATTTATCCATTCATCCGTTGATGGACACCTTGGTTGCTTCCAGCTTTTTGCTATTGTAAACAGAGCTGCAATAAACATGGGTGTGCATATATTTGTTCGTGTGAAGGCTCTTATTTCTCTAGGGTATATTCCGAGGAGTGGGATTTCTCGGTTGTATGATAGCTCTATTTCTAACTGTTTAAGATAACGCCAGATAGATTTCCAAAGTGGTTGTGCCATTTTACATTCCCACCAGCAGTGTGTAAGAGTTCCAATCTCTCCGCAGCCTCTCCAACATGTATTATTTTGTGTTTTTTGGATTAATGTCAGCCTTGTTGGAGTGAGATGGAATCTCATCATACTTTTAATTTGCATTTCTCTAATGGCTAATGATCGAGAGCATTTTCTCATGTATCTGTTAGCTGCCTGAATATCTTCTTTAGTGAAGTGTGTGTTCATATCCTTTGCCCACTACTTGATTGGGCTGTTTGTCTTTTTGTGGTTGAGTTTTGACAGAATCATATAGATTTTAGAGATCAGGCTCTGGTGGGAGATGTCATAGCCGAAAATTCTTTCCCAGTCTGTAGGTGGTCTTTTCACTCTTTTTCGTGAAGTCTTTAGATGAGCATAGGTGTTTGATTTTTAGGAGCTCCCAGTTATCTGGTTTCTCTTCATCATTTTTGGTAATGTTTTGTATTCTGTTTATGCCTCGCATTAGGGCTCCTAAGGTTGTCCCTATATTTTCTTCCATGATCTTTATCTTTTTAGTCTTTATGTTTAGGTCTTTGATCCAGTTGAAGTTAGTTTTTGTGCATGGTGTGAGGTATGGGTCCTGTTTCATTTTTCTGCAAATGGATACCCAGTTATGCCAGCACCATTTGTTCAAAAGACTATCTTTTCCCCAATTAACTGACACTGGGCCTTTGTCAAATATCAGCTGCTCATATGTGGATGGATTTATATCTGGGTTCTCAATTCTGTTCCACTGGTCTATGTGTCTGTTGTTGTACCAGTACGAGGCTGTTTTGACTACTGTGGCTGTATAACAGGTTCTGAAATCAGGTAGAGTGAGGCCTCCCACTTTCGTCTTCTTTTTCAATAATGCTTTACTTATCTGAGGCTTCTTTCCCTTCCATATGAAGTTGGTGATTTGTTTCTCCATCACATTAAAAAATGACATTGGAATTTGGATCGGAAGTGCATTGTATGTATAGATGGCTTTTGGTATAATAGACATTTTGACTATGTTAAGTCTTCCTATCCATGAGCAAGGTGTGTTTTTCCACTTAAGTAGGTCCTTTTTACTTTCTTGTAGTAGTACTTTGTAGTTTTCCTTGTATAGGTCTTTTACATCTTTGGTAAGATTTATTCCTAAGTATTTTATCTTCTTGGGGGCTACTGTGAATGGTATTGATTTGGTGATTTCCTCTTCGATGTTCTTTTTGTTGATGTAGAGGAATCCAAGTGATTTTTGTATGTTTATCTTATAACCTGAGACTCCGCCAAACTCTTCTATTAGTTTCAGTAGTTTTCTGGAGGATTCCTTAGGGTTTTCTGTGTATAAGACCATGTCATCTGCAAATAGAGATAATTTTACTTCTTCCTTGCCAATCCAGGTGCCCTTTATTTCTTTGCCTAGCCTAATTGCTCTGGCTAGGACCTCTAGCACAATGTTGAATAAGAGCAGTGATAATGGGCATCCTTGTCTGGTTCCCTTTCTCCAGGGAAATGCTTTCAGGCTCTCTCCAGAGTGATGTTAGCTGTTGGCTTTGCATAGATGCCCTTTTTTATGTTAAGGAATTTTCCTTCAATTCCTATTTTGGTGAGAGTTTTTATCATAAATGGGTATTGGACTTTGTCAAATGCCTTTTCTGCATCAATTGATAAGATCATGTGGTTTTTGTCTTTTGTTTTATTTATATGCTGGATTACATTAATTGTTTTTCTGATATTAAACCAGCCTTGCATACCTGGTATAAATCCCACTTGGTCATGGTGGATTAATTTTTTGGTATGTTGTTGAATTCTATTGGGTAGAATTTTATTGAGGATTTTTGCATCTATGTTCATGAGGGATATAGGTCTGTAACTTTCTTTTTTTGTGATATCTTTACCTGGTTTTGGTATCAGGGAGATGGTGGCTTCATAGAATGAGTTAGGTAGTATTCCCTCATTTTCTATGCTTTGAAATACCTTTAGTACTAGTGCTGTTAACTCTTCTCTGAAAGTTTGGTAGAACTCTGCAGTAAAGCTATCCGGGCCAGGGCTTTTTTTTTGTTGGGAATTTTTTGATTACCATTTCAATCTCTGTTTTTGTTATGGGTCTATTTAGTTGTTCTACTTCTGATTGTGTTAGTTTAGGTAGGTAGTGTTTTTCTAGGAATTCATCCATTTCTTCTAGGTTTGCAAATTTGTTAGAGTACAATTTTTCGTAATAATCTGATATGATTCTTTTAATTTCAGTTGGGTCTGTTGTGATGTGGCCCTTCTCGTTTCTTATTCGGGTTATTTGTTTCCTTTCCTTTATTTCTTTAGTCAGTCTGGCCAATGGTTTATCGATTTTGTTAATTTTTTCAAAGAACCAGCTTTTGGCTTTGTTAATTCTTTCAATTGTTTTTCTGTTCTCTAATTCATTTAGTTCAGCTCTAATTTTTATTATTTGTTTTTTTCTGGTGCCTGATGGATTCTTTTGTTGCTCACTTTCTATTTGTTCAAGTTGTCAGGACAGTTCTCTGATTTTGGCTCTTTCTTCTTTTTGTATGTGTGCATTTATCGATGTAAATTGGCCTCTGAGCACTGCTTTTGCTGTGTCCCAGAGGTTTTGATAGGAAGTATTTTCATTCTCGTTGCATTCTATGAATTTCCTTATTCCCTCCTTAATGTCTTCTATAACCCAGTCTTTTTTCAGAAGGGTATTGTTTAGTTTCCAAGTATTTGATTTCTTTTTCCTAATTTTTGTGTTATTGATTTCCACTTGTACGGCCTTGTGGTCTGAGAAGATGCTTTGTAATATTTTGATGTTTTCTATTCTGCAAATATTTGTTTTATGACCTAATATGTGGTCTATTCTAGAGAATGTTCCATGTGCGCTAGAAAAAAAAGCACACTTTGCAGCAGTTGGTTGGAGAGTTCTGTATAAGTCAATGTGGTCAAGTTGGTTGATTGCTGTAATTAGGTCTTCCGTGCCTCTATTGAGCTTCTTACTGGATGTCCTGTCCTTCTCCGAAAGCGGTGTGTTGAAGTCTCCTACTATAATTGTGGAGGTGTCTATCTCACTTTTCAGTTTTGGTAAAATTTGATTCATGTATCTTGCAGCCCTGTCATTGGGTGCATAAATATTTAATATGGTTATATCTTCCTGATCAATTGTCCCTTTTATCATTATGTAGTGTCCTTCTTTATCCTTTGTGGTGGATTTAAGTTTAAAGTGTATTTTATTAGAAATTAATATTGCTACTCCTCTTCTTTTTTGCTTATTGTTTGCTTGATATATTTTTTTCCATCCTTTCAGTTTTTTGTTTTTTTTTTTAGTTTGTGTCTCTAAGTCTAAGGTGTGTCTCTTGTAGGCAGCATATGGATGGATCGTGTTTCTTTATCCAGTCTGAGACTCTCTGTCTTTTTATTGGTGCATTTAGTCCATTTACATACAGTGTAATTATTGATAAGTAAGTGTTTATTGTTGTCATTTTGATGCCTTTCTATGTGTGTTGTTGACAATTCCATTTTTCCACTTACTTTTTTGTGCTGAGACGTTTTTCTTTGTAAATTGTATGTTCCTCATTTTCATAGTATTTGACTTTATGTTTGCTGAGTCGTTATGTTTTTCTTGGTTTTTATTTTGAGTTATAGAGTTGTTATACCTCTTTGTGGTTATCTTAGTATTTACCCCTATTTTTCTAAGTAAAAACCTAACTTGTATTGTCCTATATGGCCTCGTATCCCTCTCCATATGGCAGTCCTATGCCACCTGTATTAGTCCCTCTTTTTGATTATTGTGATCTTTTACATATTGACTTCAATGATTCCCTGTTTTTAGCACTTTTTTTAAATTAATCTTAATTTGTTCTTGTGATTTCCCTATTTGCGTTGATATCAGGATATTCTGTTCTGTGACCTTGTGTTGTGCTGGTATCTGATATTATTGGTTTTCTGACCAAACAATTTCCTTTACTATTTCTTGTAGCTTTAGTTTGCTTTTTGCAAATTCTCTAAGCGTGTGTTTAGCAGTAAATCTATTAATTTTGCCTTCATATTTCTGAGAGAGTTTTGCTGGGTATATGATCCTTGGCTGGCAGTTTTTCTCCTTCAGTGCTCTGTATATGTCATCCGATTGCCTTCTTGCCTGCATGGTTTCTGCTGAGTAGTCTGAACTTATTGATTCTCCCTTGAAGGAGACCTTTCTTTTATCCCTGGCTGCTTTTAAAATTTTCTCTTTGTCTTTGGTTCTGGCAAGTTTGATGATAATATGTCTTGGTGTTTTTCTTTTTGGATCAATCTTAAATGGGGTTCAATAAGCATCTTGGCTAGATATCCTTTCGTCTTTCATGATGTCAGGGAAGTTTTCTGTCAGCAGATCTTCAACTATTCTCTCTGTCTTTTCTGTCCTCCCTGCCTGTTCTGGGACTCCAATCACACGCAAATTGTCCTTCTTGATAGAGTCCCACATGATTCTTAGGGTTTCTTCATTTTTTTAAATTCTTTTATCTGATTTTTTTTTCAGCTATGTTGGTGTTAATTCCCTGGTCCTCCAGATTTCCCACTCTGCATTCTAATTGCTCGAGTCTGCTCCTCTGACTTCCTATTGCATTGTCTAATTCTGTAATTTTATTGTTAATCTTTTGGATTTCTGAATGCTGTCTCTCTATGGATTCTTGCAACTTATTAATTTTTCCACTATGTTCTTGAATAATCTTTTTGAGCTCTTCAACTGTTTTATCAGTGTGTTCCTTGGCTTTTTCTGCAGTTTGCCTTATTTCATTTCTGAGGTCATCCCTGATGTCTTGAAGCATTCTGTAAATTAGTTTTTTATATTCTGTGTCTGATAATTCCAGGATAGTATCTTCATTTGGGAAAGATTTTGATTCTTTTGTTTGAGGGGTTGTAGAAGCTGTCATGGTGTGCTTCTTTATGTGGTTTGATATCGACTGCTGTCTCCGAGCTATCACTAAGATATTACAGTGATTTATTCTATATTTGCTCACTGAGTCTTATCTTGTTTTGTTTTCTTTCAGTATACGTGAATGGGCTACTAGATTCTGCTGTCTTGATTGTTGTAGCCCTTGACTTACTTATGACCTATTACCAGCTGGTTTGGGCTGTTACCAGATATATATGCCTGAGTCCATTCACTATTCTTGATTAGAATCTGATTTTGGGTCATCAAGTGTGTGATGCACCCTAACACCTATCCACCTTGAGAAGTAGTGGTGATAGTTGTGTGCACCAGATTCTAGTAGCAGCTGGGGTTCACAATCCAGGGGGGGCAGGATGCTGACAGGCTTCCCCCAAGTGTCAGTGAGGTAAGTGTGTCTCTATTCCTAAAGCACCTTGGTGGGAAGGCTCTGCAGCTGTACCTTAGGCCTCCAATGCAAGTATCTCTACAGATTGGTAGGTGTCACCCTCCTTAGACCCCTAAGGCAGGAGGCTAGGTAGTCTGGGGGAGCTTCAGCCCTCAGTTCCCTGTTGTGGGTCAGTGAGGGCTCTGTTGAATACGCAGAGATATCAGACCTGGGAAACTTGTTTTTCCAGTAAATTCGCTAAAAAAAAATGCTGTCAGATCCCTATCAGAAAAGCCTTTGCATTATAATAGCCACCTTGTTTCCTGTAGGGATGAAAGCCAGAGATATGGATCACATATGTTTGGCTGAAGCTGGTTCTGTGTTTTTAGTCCAATTAGGGAAGGATTTTTAGTCCCTGGGTTTTTTGTGGTTGCTTCTCTCAGGCCAGAAGAATGGGTTAGGAAAAGACCAAAAAAAAAAAAAGGGGGGGGGGGGAAAGAAAAGCCACAGAGCTGTTCTCCCTCTGGCTCAGGAAATTCCAATGTTAATGAAGCCGCCTGGGAAGGGGAGGGGAGTGTTCCAAAAAACAGGAGAGAGTAGCACCCCGGAATATAGACAAATTTACTTATCTTGCTTGGGATGACTATTTTATCTGAGATTCCCGAGGGGCGTGTTGCCTGTGTGCCCTGGCTGGGTAGAGATTGCCCCTGAGGGTCAGGCCTGCAGAAGCCGCAGTCGGTTCCTCCCCTGCCAATCCAAAGCCCAGGGTCAAGGTTCCCCGGCTGGGACGCTGCACTCCCTGCTCCAAAACCGGTCACTGCCTCCCGGGGACTTCTCCTCCCGGCAGCCGCGTCGCCAAGCCGCCCGCGTGGAATGGCTAGGCCCCCTCCCGAGGTCAGTTCAGGGGGCTAGGGCTCGCCCAATGTTTGTGCCGTGACAGGATGCCATGCTCAGCTCCCCTGCGCCCAGTCCAAAGCCCGTCGCCAAGGTTCCCCGGCTGGATCGCTGCACTCCCATCTCCTAAACCAGTCGCTGCCTCTGGGGGACTTCTTCTCCCGCCAGACACATTGCCGCTCGGCCCACGCGGACCGGCTGGACCTCCTCCCGGGATCCGTTCAGGGGGTAGGGCTGCACCCCATGTTTGCGCCGTCACAGGATGTTGTGTTCAGCGCCCCTGTGTCCAGTCCTAAGCCTAGCGCCAAGGTTACCTGACTGGGACACTGGCTCCAGGCTCCGAAAACAGTCGCTGCTTCCCTGTAGTTGTTCATTCTCCATCTCTGTCACTCAGGTCAACTCTTTAAATCTGTGTTTGTTGGTCAGGGTTCATAGATTGTCATGTATGTGATAGATTCACTTGTTTTTCCGAGTCTTTGTTGCAAGAGGGATCTGAGGTAGCATCTACCTTGTCAGCCATCTTGGCCCCCCCCAATTTTTATTTTTGAAAAATAGAAAAAGTGATTGGTTATTGAGGAAAAGCATGTTTGTTACTTAGTATAATTTTTAATGTCAGATGGACCTTGTAGAATTGTGAAGGGGCTTTCCAAATAAAAACTTCACAAATGAGCATATGTGACCCTTATGAAATTCACAGCACATGAGTGAGAGCAAACATGATTTGCCTGTTATTGTTTTTAGTTGCCATCAAGTCAGCTTCAACTCATGGAAACCTTATGTATAATAAAATGAAATGTTGCCCAGTCCTGTGCCATTCTCCTGATTGTTGGTACATTTGAACACATTTTTGCAACTGTTGTGTCAACCCACCCCATTGAGGGTTTCCTTTGTTGTCACTGACCCTTTCCCAAATATGATGTCCTTTTCTAGCCATTGGTCTTTCCTGATGACATGTCCAAAGTAAGCTAGAGGAAGTTTCACCATCCTTGCTTCTAAGGACTATTCTGCTTATATTTCATCTAAGACTAATTTGTTCATTCTTCTTGCAGTCCAGGGAATACTCAGTATCCTTCTTCTGTCTTCCTTTTTCATTGTCCTGCTTTCACATGCATATGAGGCAATTGAAAAGATCATGGCTTGGGTCAGGCACATCTTAAACATCAAATTGACCTCTTTGCTTTTTAAAACCTTAAAGAGATCTTTTACAGCAGATTCACCCAATGCAATCTGTTACTTGATTTCTTGACTGCTACCTCTGTGGAGGTTGACTGTTGATCCAAGTAGGATGAAATCCCCAGCAAATTCAATTTCTTCTCCATTTATGATGATGTTGTTTATCAGTCCAGTTGTGAGATTTTCATTTTCTTTATGTTCAGGTGCAGTCCATACTGAAAGTCTTTGACCTTTATCAGTAAGTATTTCAAGTCATCTTCATTTTCAGCAAGCAAGTTTGTGTTATCTACATATCTCAGGTTGTTAATGAGTCTTCAATTTTGGTGCCACGTTCTTTTTCTTAAAGTCTGGCTTGACATGTTATGTGTGAAGGGGCTTTCGATTAATTGAATAATTAAGATGAAAGGATAAAATCTTGCCTCATACCTTTTCCAATTTTGAAACAAACAGTATTCCCTTGTTCTGTTTGAACAACTTCTTCTGATCCATGAGCAGGTTCCACATGAGCACAAATAAGTATTATGGAATTCCCATTGTTTGTAATGTTATCCATAATTTGTTACAACCCACACAGTTAAATGCCTTTGCATAGAAGATAAAAGACAGGTTAACATCTTTCTGATGTTCTCTGCTTTAGGCCAAGATCCATCAGGCATTAGTAATAATATCTCACCTCAAGTTCTCTTCTGAATCTGGCATGAAATTCTGACAATTCCCTGTCTATGTATGGTCACAGTCATTTTTGAATTATCGTCAGCAAAATTTTACTAGCATGTTATAATGATACTGATTTGTCTAATAATATAAAATTATATGTAAAAAGGCATGAAATAGGAAAAGCAGGTTAGCTCAAGCCATGATTTTTTTTTTTTTTTTAAAGAAATCAAGGGAAACAGACAGATTCCTTTTACCAGTAGACCACTTCCCTCAGGCCGTGAGGTGTCACGAGCTAGTAGAATATGAGGGAACCATTCCTAGTTACCACCATGATACTTGTCTCTAGATTTATTCTTTGATACAAAGCCCAGGAATTGAATGTTGAGATTATCTAGTCCAGAGTGTAAATCTGAAACAACATCCCTTTTAAGTGGTTGTGTGGCCTGTTTGTGGTTGATGTAGGCCTCATCACATTTCATTTTGGGGATTTCACGTAGGAAGATCTTCATCATGATTATCTATAGCCATTTCCTCTTTCATCTACCTAGACATGACTCATAAGCCCACATAGAATAAGCCTAATACCTCAAAATTTTCTCCAAAATTCTTCCGTAACAGAAGACATGTATCCTGTCTTTAGACCTCCTCACGGAATCTGCAAAATTTCATCATCCTGATTGTTCTTTGTCTACTCTCCAGGTCACAAACGCTTAGTGGAGCATCATGTGTCTGTCCTGTTACAGAATGCATCATCTGGGGTTCTTTGCCCTGTGGTTTCCAGTTGGGTTTGACGAGAGGAAACACAGCATATGGATCACTGTGTGGAAGGAGAAAGAACTCAAGGCATTCACTACCACCACCCTCTCCCTTTTCCCCCAACACTGTGCTACTGTAATGGCTTCATTCCTCCACCAACACTGCATGTTGGGCAGCACTTCTCCAAAGAGTGTAGCTTTGCTGGATTCTGGAAATTCCCTTCTGCTGTGTCTTCAGATCAGAGATGGTAATAGCATCCAGCTCTTCCTAGTTCTAGGGAGCTTGACCATCCATTGCTGTTACCTGCCTACACCTCTGTAAGTACTCCAGTTATTAAACACATTTCAGTGACCACTTTGATTGTGCCATCTGTTCTCTGCTGGGAATCTACCTGATATAGAGTCCTCAAAGGTAATTTATTCTTGTTGCAGAATTGACACATTGTTACTCTATGCTCATGCCAACATTTGGTTTACTATACTACATGGGAATTCAGAAGTGTACTGGTAACAGAGATGAAAGAAAGGCAAAGGCAGCAATAGGCTGGCAATTAATGTGTGAAGTTCAGAGGGACACCCATGTGTAGAGGCTTCCCTGGGTGTCTTGGGGAGATCAATGAAAAGGATGACAAACGCACTGTCAGAGGGAGGGCACAGCCAGAGCAGAATAATTACTGTTGTCATCCAGAATAACATAGATAAATTGCAAGAGGAAGGAATATAATCTACAAGCAAAAAGCAAACATGCCCAGAGTTGGGGGCAGGTTTGAGATGTGCCATTCTCAGCCCTTGATCTCCAGAGTTTGGAGACTGGTGCAGCTTGTGGGATGTCTGAGGCCCTGTGACCTGGTGTGACAGTGGTCTTCCTAGAGAATAAGTACAAAGTACAGCACAAGGAAGGAACGCAGACAAGTATCCAAGAGTGGCCAGGTCAAAGCTGAAGCTTTCTTGAGCACAGAGTGAGGACACACACTATTCCACCACCTTCTCTCCTCCACCTGCCCTTCTCATCCCCACCTGCTACTCACCTCAGCCCAGCAAATATGCACACTCTAAAAGATACTCTTATCTCAACTTTTTTTTCTAATTTATAATCTTTCACTCATCATATTAACCATTTACTGCATCCTCAATGAAAGGGTAAGAGAAAAATTACTAAAACAAAGAGTTCCTCCTTAGGGTAAGTAAATGATAAGGCTGGACTGGGAGTAAGACATTTTAGCCCTTTCATCCCCAGGGAAGGAAGGTTGCTACACTGGCCTAGGGTATTGGATACTACGTGGAAGGGGTTCTGAGCAGCTGGGACAACAGACCCTTCTCCTTACATCTTCCTACACGTAATATAGGACGAGACAGACCTCATCACAGAGAAGCTTAAAGAAGAGAAGTCAGGGTCCACAGAGAAACAAAGTGGAAGTGAGAGGCACTGAAGTCTTGTTAGTCCCACACAGGGCAGCTCTCTCAGCCTGTGAGAGAAAATGTTAATGACCAGATTCAGATGCTCTGGGCATTTTGAAGTTAAAAGGTTCACCTTTGACTTGATAAGATCCTCTGTAGCATAAGTCTGTTCCCCCACTGCCTCAATTCTTGTCATATTTCAGAAGCCATGAGCAACACATCAGTGTCTAGGGCCCAGTCATCGCCTGGGGAATGACAATAGAGAATTCGAGCACAGCCTACAGGAGGAGAGGACACTCAAGGCAGGATGGTGAGGTGTTCAAAGTGAAAGACATTGGCACCCATCGTCTCTATTTCAGGTTTATACAGATGGCCCATCCACCCAGCCTCCCCTTCCATACTAGTACATGCAGAGTACACTCCTCAAGTAGTTCTCATGCTGTGATGGGGGCAGTGAGTTTCTTGAATAACTGACTAATATTGTTACCCAGTTGAGATTCAGGAGGCTAAGCCCAGAATCCAGAGCAGTGTCAGGAAAAAATAGAAGAAAAGAACAGTGCTGGGTCCATGCATTCAATCTCCTGGATGTCAGTTTGCAGCTATCTCTTCGGTGTATGTGGGCACCTGGTGTCCTCGATCGAAATGTTGCCACTCTGCTGTTCTCATCAGTAACTGGGGTTTAACTTCGTTCTTCCCACAAGTGAGCACAACTGGGAGGCTGTATCAACACATACCTGTTACCCATTAACCCATTGCTATCAATTTGATTCCAACTCACAGTGACCTTATAGAACAGAGTAGAAGAGCCCCATAGGGTCTCCAAGGAGTGCTGTGTGGATTCGAACTGCTAACCTTTTGGTTAGCAGCCATAGCTCTTAACCGCTACACCACCAGGGTTTCCATATACATATTACTATATATATATATATATACACATATTAGTTATACTTAATTAATCCTTTATGAATGCTTGGTTTAATGACATATTGTTGCCTTGTCAAGAATGAGAAAAGTGGAAGGTTGACATTTTCCGTAAAGGTAATTCAGGAGACATGAGAATCAGCTCCTGGTGCCCTGGGTGCCCTATCAGCGGCACTCAGGCATCTTTCCAGTTCTGGTGTTTAGGATCCTCATGGAGGTTCAGGGGAAACATGGAGCCCAGAGGTATTCATAAGAGCTGAGGCTCCCTGGTGAAAGACGATGTACTCTGGTCAATGTTGCTCAGGGGAGGAGATGATTCTGACTGACCAAACCTCCAGGCTCTGGCCTCGGCCTTCAGCCTGCACTTTCTCAGGCTCACTGGCTGCTAAGCTCCTGGATCCCAGCAGCCTCCTCTCTTACCTTTAAATTCTCATGACTGGGTGCAAAAGGCCGCAAGACCAGGCAGTGATCTGTCTGCTAGTCTGTCTGTTTGCCAAGTCCAGTCCAGGATTTTGGCCTGTGTGGGTCACCATCTCTGGCCACGCAGTAACAACGGGAAGAAATAGGGCAAATCATTGTGTGCAGTAGGACCCCGACAGGCCAGGGAAAGGAAGGCCATATTCCCAGCCCCTTCCATACCTGAGACCATCCTCTTGACCATCACAGCCCCAAGGAGCAGAGCAGCAAGGAGCACTAGTGATTCCCACAATGATTGGGGTGAGCTGGGAAGCTGCTTCTAAGAAGAGGATGAAATGGGTTCTGAGCCCTCAGACCAAAGCCTGACGCTGCCATGGGCACCCAGAAGAGCTCCTGTTATGTCAGTTCTGCTAAGAGGTTTCCACTCCAAATCCCCCTCTTTAACCCACCTAAGTGTAAGGGGCCTGGGAAGCCCCTCATACTGCACAAAGCACATGTATCTCTGCTCCTCTCCAGAGGGCACCACCATGGCTGCCCACTTCTGGATGTTCCCTTCCCCTGCAGGCCTGGTCTCCACAAGCTCTATGTCTTGGGTCTGGTCCTCCCTGTCCTGTTTCTGGGTTATGGTGATCTCTGCCAGGTAGAAGCCCAGGGCCCAGCACCTCAGTGTAATGTTTCCATCAGGGCCTGGGTGACGGGTCACATATGCTAATGGTGGGCCTGAAGAAGGTCAGACATCTCTGTAACATTTAAGCACATAGAGCAGACATATGGTTTTTGCAGGGTAAGGAAAAGCCAGAAACCCAGACACCAGCCTGCTATCTAGGGGTCAGCAATTCTCAAACTTAAAATTTGAGTTCTAGGATAGACTATCTCGTAAACCTCTAATTCTCTCTTTTTTCATGTGTGCCTCATCTGCTGTTAGTTTTCAGGTTTCTAATTTCTATTTGGTTTCTTTTCTAGTTCTCTCTTAGATTTTTCAACTTCCAGTTCTCTGATCAGGTTTTCAAGTATGTCATTTCATTAAACAAAAAGACAAAGGAGTTTCACAATCAGGGAAGTGTTTCTGGGACGACTTCAATCACTGTTATCTCTGCTGTTTCTGCTTCATGGTGTCTTGTCTCCTCAATGTGAACAGGGGTATCTTTGATTCCGTACTGCATCTTTTTACAGATAATAATAATAACAAAAAAATGATAGAATTAATTTTAGCCCAAGATGATTTTTTTTTTATCTCCAGAAAGTTTTCTGTACATTTGTGTCTGTTATACCTGATAGGTTTCCAATTCAGGAGTGCTTCATTCCAAACTGGAAGCTGGGATCCAAATCAGATCACCAAGAAGAAACAGGCACTATATAAAATCCTGTGGGGGTTGTTTACAGCAGGTCAAAACTACCTCTGAAAGTAGCATTTCTGAGTCTCTGCTTAAAGTCGGGTGGTCCAGCAGAGTCCCTACCTTCATGTTGTCTGGCTTTCACCTCTGTTTCCACTCAGCACCAGAAGGCAGCCAAGAGCTTATATCTGCAGGTTCAGCAAATGCCTTCAGGGAAAAAGGGGCCCTACCTGAGCTCGCCTTCCTAGGCTGTGTTCTCACCTGGGCCTGTCTCCATGCTGGAGATGCTCCCTCCTGCGTTCCCATGGGCACTGAGCCTCGGGGTTCTCTGCCACATCCTCTGACATCATGCCTGCCTCTTGGGCTACTTCACTATGAGGCATGCAGAGTTGAGAAGACAGATGAGAAACCCTGGGAGGATGGGGATGGGTGGTGGAGAGAGAAACCAAAATGAAACGAGGATTCTGAAGACAACCCCCCCCACCACCCCCTTTCCCCACTTGACTCGGCCACCCCCCACCCCCCGCTCAAGGGGCTGAGGCCCTTCTTAAGGGCTTGCTCAGCACCCACCAGGCCTGTCCTTTCACTCCTCCCTCCCCAGCATCATCTTATCCTGATTCTTTACTCACCTGCCAGATCTCAGTCAAGGTCAGGACCCACTAGACCAGCAGGTGAAGAGCTCCAGGAAGCATGATCTGGCTTCTCTTGAAGTCCAGAAATCATTCTGGACCATTATTGTGTTTTATTGAGACAATTCACCCACTAACTCTGATTGGTACACCCAATGGAAACTAGAGAGGGTATGGCGTCACCCGTTCTAGTCAGGATAACAAGAGCAAGAAACAAGAGGTGGCCGCTAGGAAAGGCAAGTGCTACAGAGTTCTCAGGAGAGAGCTAGCCTCACAGTTGGTCCCTGGGCTGAGTTTGTCTTGCCCACCCTGCCATCTGTGTCGCAGCTGGAGATGTTCATATCCAAGTGGAGACTTTCCAATATTCCTTGATCCTTTAACAAACAAACAGTTGTTGTCCCCTTCTCCCCTGGAGTCCTGGGCCCCACTATCAGAGTGAACAACTATGCTCATTTTTCTTCTTCTTCTCTTTCTAGAATCTCTCTTCCTGAGCTAGACTTGCAGGTCCCAGCTCTCCCATTCTGGAATAGCGCAGTGGTCATGAACATGGGCTATGAGGCCAAATGCCTGGGTGCTCCACCACTACTTGTGGTGTGACTTTCGGTGGGTAACTGAGCCTCTCATTCCTATTGCATTATGTGTCAAAGAGAAGAAAGGCAGTCACCCCCCGCCCCATAGAAGTACTGTGAGGATGAAGTTTCAGTAGCTTCAGGGTAACTCTGCTTCAGGCTGTGAACATGACCGGGAAGACTGCAGAAACTGTATCTAGCTGAAGGAAGAGCTGAAGGAGCACTGACTACCACAGGGGATCCCTGTCTGGGCTGCTGTCTTAGAGTGGTTTGACACCTGTGTCTCTGGTGTTGTCCCTCAGAGTCAGTCAGATGGGCAAACTCTCACTCAATACCCTTATTCCTTCAGTGGGTTATAAAACCCTTCTACAATCTGATGAGAGCCTTCCCAAGGCCTGCCTCCAGCTAAAGTACCTGCAATCCCGTAAAATTTTGCATGCAGATTTCAGGGATTTTGGGGACACCTGAAGGCCAAGGATCTATGGTGTCTGTCCACACTTTCTCTCAGAATGAAAAAAGAAATTCATGGAAACAGCATCTTTTCAAGTGTCTCCTGCCTGTCCCCTCCCCTCTCAACGTCAAACCCATTTCCTGCTATTGATCATCCAAAAACCCACCCAGTGCCGTCGAGTCGATTCCAACTCATAGTGACCCTACAGGACAGAGTAGAACTGCCCCATAGAGTTTCCAGGTTGCACCTGGCGAATCCGAACTGCCGACCCTTTGGTTAGCAGCCGTAGCACTTAACCACTACACCACCAGGGTTTCAATACAGTTTTAAATCCCCACTCTGTCCCTTCAGAGCTTGGGCTCCAGCACTTACCCACCGGGAACCAACGGAAGAAAGAAAGCATTCAGTCGAGAAGAGTTTAGGAGTTAAAGACGTTGTGTCTCTGTGGTTAAGAGCTATGGCTGCTAACTAAAAGGTCGGCAGTTGGAATCCACCAGCACTCCTTGGAAACCCTGTGGGGCAGTTCTACTCTGTCCTTTATGGCTGCTCTGAGTTGGGATCGATGGCATGGTTTTTTAAGGTTTTTTTTGGCAGTTCGATTAGAAATTATAACAGGTATTTCTTGATTCTTTAGGATATGCAATGCCCTACTGGGTTTCAGGTTATCTTGGTGCTTATTTTTTAAACGCTGTGCTGCGGAAATTTTAAACATACATGAAAGTACAGAGAAGAATACAATGAATCTCCAGGCACTCCTCACTCAGCTGTCAACCTTGGTTTATCTATATTCTCAACCTTCACCCACGCTGAATTATGTAGAAATAAATCTCAGACAGTGTATTATTTTATCTGTTGGTAATTAAAAAAAAATTTTTTTTTTTGCTTTAAGTGAAAGTTTACAAATCAAGTGAGTCTCTCACACAAAAATGTATATACACTTTGCTACATACTCACAATTACTCTCCTCCTAATGAAACAGCCTGCTCTCTCCCTCCACTCTCTCTTTTCGTGTCCATTTCACCCGCTTCTAATCCCCTCCACCCTCTCATCTCGCATCCAGGCAGGAGATGCCAACATAGTCTCAAGTGTCCACCTGCTCCAAGAAGCTCACTCCTCACCAGCATCCACCTCCAACCCATTGTCCAGTCCAATCCTTGTCTGAAGAGTTGGCTTCGGGAATGGTTCCTATCCTGGGCCAACAGAAGGTCTCAGAGCCATGACCACTGGGGTTCTTCCAGTCTCAGTCAGACCATTAAGTCTGGTCTTTTTATGGGAATTTGGGGTCTGCATCCCACTGATCTCCTGCTCCCTCAGGGATTCTCTGTTGTGTTCCCTGTCAGGGCAGTCATTGGTTGCAGCCGGGCACCATCTAGTTCTTCTGGTCTCAGGATGATGTAGTCTCTGGTTCATGTGGCTCTTTCTGTCTCTTGGGATCATAATTACCTTGTGTCCTTGGTGTTCTTCATTCTCCTTTGATAGAGGTGGTTTGAGACCAACGGATGCATCTTCGATGGCTGCTTGCTAGAGTTCAAGACCCCAGACGCTACTCTTCAAAGCGGGATGCAGAATGTTTTCTTAATAGATTTTATTATGCCAGTTGACTTCGATGTCCCCTGAAACCATGGTCCCCAAACCTCTACCCCTGCTAAGCATTCAGTTTATTCGGGAAACTTCTTCGCTTTTGGTTTAGTCCAGTTGTGCTGACCTCCCCTGTATTGTGTGCTGTCTTTCCCTTCACCTAAAGTAGTTCTTATCTCCTAACTAATTAGTGACTACCCCTCTCCCACCATCCCTCCCCCCTCTCGTAACCACAAAAGAGTGTTTTCTTCTCAATTTAAACTATTTCTCAAGTTCTTATAATAGTGGTCTTATACAATATTTGTCCTTTTGCAACTGACTAATTTCACTCAGCATAATGCCTTCCAGGTTCCTCCATGTTATGAAACTTTTCAAAGATTCCTCACTCTTCTTTATCGATGGCTAGTATTCCAATTTGTGAATATAGCATAATTTATTTATCCATTCATCCGTGGATGGACACCTTGGTTGCTTCCATCTTTTTGCTATTGTAAACAGTGCTGCAATAAACATGGGTTGCATGTATCTGTTAATTTAGAGGCTCTTATTTCTCTAGGATATATTCCAAGGAGTGGGATTGGTGGATAATATGGTAGTTCTATTTGTAGCTTTTTAAGGAAGCACCAAATCGATTTCCAAAGTGGTTGTACCATTTGACATTTCCACCAGCAGGGTATAAGTGTTCCAATCTCCCCACACCCTCTCCAACATTCATTTATTATATTGTGTTTTTTGGATTAATGCCAGCCTTGTTGGAGTGAGATGAAATCTCATTGTAGTTTTGATCTGCATTTCACTAATGGCTAATGATCGTGAACATTTCCTCATGTTTCTGTTAGCTGCCTGAATGTCTTCTTTAGTGAAGTGTCTATTCATATTTTTTGCCCATTTTTTAATAGGGTTCTTTGTCTTTTTGTAGTTGAGTTTTGCAGTATCATGTGGATTTTAGAGATCAGGCACTGATCAGAAGTGTCATAGCTAAAAATTTTTTCCCAGTACTTAGGTAGTCTTTTTACTCTTTCAGTGAAGTCTTTGGATGAGCATAGGTGTTTGATTTTTAGGAGCTCCATGTTATCTAGGCTTTCTTCTACATTCTTAATAATGTTTCGTATACTGTTTATGTCATGTATTAGGGCTCCTAATGTTGTCCCTATTTTTTCTTACATGATCTTTGTCGTTTTTGGTTTTATATTTAGGTCTTTGATCCATTTTGAGGTCGTTTTTGTGCATGGAGTGAGGTATGGGTCTTGTTTCATTTTTGGGGGGATGTATATCCAGTTATGCCAGCACCATTTGTTAAAAAGGCTGTCTTTTCCCCATTTAACTGTTTTAGGGCCTTTGTCAAATACCAGCTGCTCATATGTGGGTGGATTTATGTCTGGATTCTCAATTCTATTCCATTGGTCTATGTATCTATTGTTGTACCAGTACCAGGCTGTTTTGACTACTGTGGCAGTATAATAGGTTCTAAACTCAGGTAAAGTAAGGCCTCCCACTTTATTCTTCTTTTTCAGTAATGCCTTATTTATCTGGGGCCTCTTTCCCTTCCATATGAAGTTGGTGATTTGTTTCTCCACCTCATTAAAGAATGTTATCGGCATTTGGATTGGAATTGGGTTAAATGTATAGATCGCTTTTGGTAGAATAGACATTTTTATAATGTTAAGTCTTCCCATCCATGAGCAAGGTATGTTATCCCACTTCTGTAAGTCTCTTTTGGGTTCTTGGAGAAGTGTAATGTAGTTTTCTTTGTATCCTGATACTCTGCTGAACTCTTCTATTAGTTTCAGTAGTTTTCTTGAGGATTTCTTAGGGTTTTTTGTGCATAAGATCATGTCATCTGCAAATAGAGATACTATTACTTATTTCTTGACAATCTGGATGCCCTTTATTTCTTTGTCTAGCCTAATTGCTCTGGATAGGACCTCCAACACAATGTCAAATAAGAGCAGTGATAAAGGGCACCCTTGTCTGCTTCCCAGTCTCAATGGGAATGCTTTCAGTCTCTCTCCACTTAGGGTGATATTGGCTGTTGGCTTTGTATAGATGCCCTTTATTATGTTGAGGAATTTTCCTTCTATTCCTATTTTGCTGAGAGTTTTTATCATGAATGGGTACTGAACTTTGTCAAATGCCTTTTCTGCATCAATTGATAAAATCATGTGATTCTTGTCTTTTTTCTTTATGTGGTAGATTACATTGCTTGTTTTTCTAATGTTGAACCATCCCTGCATACCTGGTATGAATCCCACTTGGTCATGGTGAATTATTTTGTTGATATGTTGTTGAATTCTATTGGCCAGAATTTTGTTGAGAATTTTTGCATCTACGTTCATGAGGGATATAGGTCTATAATTTTCTTTTCTTGTGGTATCTTTACCTGGTTTTAGTATCAGGGATATGGTGGCTTCATAGAACGAGTTTGGTAGTATTCCGTTGTTTTCTGTGCTCTGAAATACCTTTAGTAGTAGTGGTGAAAACTCTTCTCTGAAAGTTTGGTAGAACTGCATTGAAGCCATCCGGAACAGGGTTTTTTTTTGGTTGGGGATTTTTTGATTACCTTTTCAATCTCTTCTTTTGTTACGGGTCTATTTAGTTGTTCTACCACTGTTTGTGTTAGTTTAGGTAGGTAGTGTGTTTCTAGGAATTCATCCATTTCTTCTAGGTTTGCAAATTTTTTGAGCACAGTTTTTCATAGTAATCTGATATGATTCTTTTAATTTCGGTTAAGTCTGTTGTAATATCGCCCATCTCATTTCTTCTTCAGGTTATTTGCTTCCTCTCCTGTTTTTCTTTTGTCAGTTTGGCCAGTCAATTTTGTTGATTTTTTCAAAAAAAACAAGCTTTTGGTCTTGTTAATTCTTTCAATTGTTTTTCTGTTTTCTATTTCATTTAGTTCAGCTCTAATTTTTATTATTTGTTTTCTTCTGGTGTCTGTGGGTTTCTTTTCTTGCTCTCTTTCTATTTGTTCAAGTTGTAGGGATAATTCTTTGATTTTGGCCCTTTCTTCTTTTTCTATGTGTGCATTTATTGATATAAATTGGCCACTGAGCACTGCTTTTGCTGTGTCCCAAAGGTTCTGATAGGAAGTATTTTCATTCTCATTGGATTCTATGAATTTCTTTATTCCATCCTTAATGTCTTCTACCATCCAGTCTTTTTTGAGCAGGGTATTGTTCACTTTCCAAGTGTTTGATTTCATTTCCCTGCTTCTTCTTTTATTGATTGCTACTTTTTATAGCCTTATGGTCAGAGAAGATGCTTTGTAATATTTCAATGTTTTGGATTCTTCAAAGGCTTTCTTTATGACCTAATATGTGGTCTATTCTAGAGAATGTTCCATGTGCACTAGAAAAGAAAGTATGCTTGCTTGCTGTTGGATGGAGTGCTCTGTATATGTCTACGAGGTCAAGTTGGTTGATTGTGGAATTTAGATCTTCTGTGTCTTTATTGAGCTTGTTTCTGGATGTCCTGTCCTTCACTGAAAGTGCTGTGTTGAAGTCTCCTATTATTGTGGAGCTGTCTATCTCACTTTTCAATGCTGTTAGAGTTTGTTTTCTGTGTCTTGCAGCCCTGTCATTACGTGCACAAATATTTAATATGGTTATATCTTCTTGGTGTATTGTCCCTTTAATCTTTATATAGTATCCTTCTTTATCCTTTATGATGGATTTAACTTTAAAGTCTATTTTGTCAGAAATTAATATTGCCACTCCTGCTCTTTTTTGATTGTTGTTTGCTTGACACATTTTTTTTCCATTCTTTGAGTTTTAGTTTGTTTGTGTCTGTAAGTCTAAGGTGTGTCTCTTGTAAGCAGCATGTAGATGGATCTTGTTTTTTAATCCATTCTGCCACTCTCTGTCCCTTTATTGGTGCATTTAGTCCACTTACATTCAGGGACATTATGGATAGGTATGAATTTAGTGCTATCATTTTGATGACTTTTTTGTGTGTTGTTGACTGTTTCTTTTTCCACTTAATTTTATGTGCTGTTAGTTTTTCTTTATATACTGTCCTTTCCTCATATTTGTTGTTGTTGATTTTGGTTCTGCTGAGTCTCTATTTTCTCCTTGTATTTTATTCTGACGAGTAGGATAGTCTGTCTCCTTTGTAGTTACCTTAATATTTACCCCTATTTTTCTAAATTTAAAACTAACTTTAATTTCTTTCTATCGCCATATCTGCCTCTCCATATGGAAGGCGTATGATTACATTTCTTAAAAAAAAATGTAATCATTAGTCCCTGTTTATTATTTTAATGTTGTCTTCTTTTATGTAATATCATCGCTATTACCTTGTTTTGGGCTTTTTTTTTTTTTAATCTTGCTTAGTTTTTTTGGATTTCCCTGTCTGGGTTGACTTCTGGTTACTCTGCCCAGTGTTCTAGTCTTGGGGCAATACCTAATATTATTGATTTTCTAACCAAAGAATTCCCTTTAGTGTTTCTTGTAGTTTTGGTTTGGTTTTTACGAATTCCCTAAACTTGTGTTTATCTGGAAATGTCTTAATTTCACCTTCAAATTTAAGAGACAGTTTTGCTGAACATATGCTTCTTGGCAGGCAATTTTTTTCCTTCAATTTTTGAAATATGTCATCCCACTGCCTTCTTGCCTGCATGGTTTCTGCCGAGTAGTCCGAGCTTATTCTATTGGCTCTCCTTTTAGGTGACTTTTCCTTTATCCCTTGCTGCTCTTAGAATTCTCTCTTTATCTTTGGTTTTGGAAAGTTTGATTCTAATATGTCTTGGTGCCTTTCTTTTAAGATCTACCTTATGTGGAGTTCGATGAGCATCTTGGATAGATATCTTCTCATCTTTCACAATATCAGGGAAGTTTTTTTGCCAACAAATCTTCAACAATTCTCTCTGTATTTTCTGTTATCCTTCCCTGTTCTGGTACTCCAGTCACTCATAGGTTATTTCTCTTGATAGAATCCCACATGATTCTTAAGGTTTCTTCATTTTTTAAAATTCTTTTATCTGGTTTTTCTCCAAATACATTAGTGCCAAGGGATTTATCCTTGAGTTCAGAAATTCTAGCTTCTAATTTTTCAATCCTGCTCCTCTGTCTTTCTATTGAGTTGTCTAATTCTGTAATTTTATTGTTAATCTTCTGTATTTGTGATTGCTGTCTTCTATGAATTTTTCCAGCTTAAACTTTTCATTATGTTCCTGAATAATCTTTCTAATTTCTTCAATTGTTTTATCTGTGTGTTCCTTGGCTTGTTCTGCTTATTGCCTCGTTTCCTTCCTGATGTCTTGAAGGGTTCTGTATATTAAACTTTTATATTCTGCATCTGGTAATTCCAGGAATGTACTTTCATCTAGAAGATCCCTGGATTCTTTGTTTTGAGAGACTGTTGATGTGATCATGGACTGTTTCTTTATGTGACTTGATATTGACTATTGTCTCCAAGCCATCTATAAGTTATTGTATTAGTTTATGTTTGCTTACTGTGTCGTAGCTTCTTGCTTTGTTTTATTTTGGTGTACCCCTATGGGTTGCTTGAGTGAGCTAGCTTGATTACTTTCAGCTTTGGCGTTCTGGTGTCCTGTCCCCAGATGGCTAGAGCTTTTATTGGGTATATCAGTCTAGGAGTCCATTCAGTTTTCTTGTATGAGTTCAGCTCAGGTTTCCAGGTAGCTAATCATCAAGTGTGTGGTACATCCTCTGTCCTACAGTCGTAGAGGGGCGGGGTGACTGGCATATATACTGGTATCTGATTGCAGCAGGGGGTCATGCTCTGAACAAGGCAGGGGACTGAGAACCAACCCCAACTGTCTCTGAGGAAAACACATCCCTGTTCCCTAGAGCGTGCAGGTGGGTGGGTTCTGCAGACAGACCATGGGCACCCAAAATTTTGGGTTGTAAGGACAGGGAGGTACCAGTTAACTTTGGAACACTTTCACGGGTGGCTGAGTGACCTTAGTGGAGCTACCAGTCCTTAGGTCCCTGATGTGGGTAGGTGAGGACCTTGTTTAATAGGCAAAGCAATGTCAAACATCGAACATCCACCTCTCCTCCACTCAGCTGAAATGGTTGGAGTCTGCCAACAAGGGTCTATTCTCCAGAAATAGGCCCACATAGGTCTGTGCAGAAGGGAAAGGTGCTCAAAGTCCACGGACTGTTTATACCTGGACAGGAGGTGCTTCTGCCCTGATCTCCCCTGGTTAGTGGAGCTAGAAAATTATCTTTTCCCTCAATTGAAAATTTTTTCCTTCTCCAAGGGGAAGAGGATGTCTCTAGGTGCTCAACAGGGCCTATCTCAGGCCCAGGGAATTCAGCTAATGAAGCTGACTTGGGGTGGGGGGGCACCGTAAAATATACACAAGTGCTTAGCTTTTGCCGAGAGCGCTCTTCTTCTCTGTTTCTGGAGGTGTTAGTAGGCTGTATGGCTGGCTGCTTCTCCCTGAGGAAACTGCGGCCAAACGCTTGTACCAGCCCACCGCCACTGCCGCTGCCGAACTGGGACTTGAGCTTGAGGGCTCCCTGTGATTCAGGTCCGGTAATTCCTCTCCATTTCTGAACAACCTCTTCCTCCCCCTGCCCCTCAGTTTGTTTTCTAAGTTTGCCTTTGAAGCTCAGGGCTCCCAGCTTGTCACAAATATACTCGTTTCACCTGTTTTGGGGGGTCTTTGTTGTAAAGAGGGCTTGCTGGAAGTATCTGTCTATTCCGCCATCTTGGCTCCGCTTCGACCTGTGTGCTTTATACACCCAGTACCAGAACTCTCCAGTCTGCTTTTTGAGTGTGGTCTTATCGGACTGCATAGCACTGGACAGTCCAGGGCTCAGTCTTTGTTCCTTTCTCTTCTGTAGCTAATCACTCCCTTGGTGAGTTCATGCATACTCGAAGTTTTAAATATAATTCATATTATATTTAATTTCCCAAATCTATTTCTCTAGCCCAGACTTTTCCCTAAAGTCTAGACTCGTATATCCAAATGACAACTCAAAAAACTTACATTTCTGATAGACATCTCAGTATAACATTTCTGAAACTGCATGCCCATGATGCCCCCTTCTCAAGTATACTCCTTCCAGAGTCTTTCCCATCTCTACTGACATTAGCTCCATCTTCCTATTTACACAGACCAAAAAAGTTGGTACCCTCCTTGGTTCCTCTCTCTCATACTGCAAATTTCGTCCATTAGGAAATCCTATAATATCAAGCTTCAAAATATATGCAGAATTCAATCACTTCCCACTATTTTCATTGCTCACACCCAGGCAAAGCAACCAACATCTCTAGCTGGAATGCAACATGTACTTCTCAGGTTTCCTACTGCCTCACTCACCCCTTGCCTTTTGATTCTATTCTCAGCACAGAAGCCAGAGAGATCCTTTCAAAAGAGGAGTCATGCCATGTCTCTCTTTGGCTCAAAACTGTCTTGTAACTCCCCAATTCACTCAGTAAAAGTCAGAAGGCTTCATACACCCTCAGGCCCTACACAATCTTGCAGAACTTCTGACCTCATCTTGGTGACTCTGCTGCAGCCACACTAGGCTCCTCTCTGCTCCCAGAACACAGACACAGCCCTGTTCTGGTGTGTCTGCACTTAATGTCCCCCCTGCAGGGAAAGATTATGTGAGATATCTTCCTGGCTACTTCCTTCATGTTCTTCATATCTTTCCTTATAGGTCACCTTCTCAATGAAGCTCATGCCGACCACCTGAGTTACAACAGCCGCCTTCCCTCTCCCCACATACCCACACTCTGGGTCATCTTCCCATAACACTTACCACTTTCTAAACACTTTTTCTATTTTTATGTTTCAGGGCAATGGGTTTCTTTAAAGGGCCTTTCTGGCCTTGGGTTTGTAATTCTCTCAAAATGATTTTTGGGCTACAGTCTGCCAAACGATTGTTCTCCTTGTGCCTTGCAGTGGTTGGTCTATTTGCTAACCATGTAAGTGCATTGCAAGTATTGTCTGTTTTGCTATCTGCATAAACAGCTTGCAATCAACTCAATAGGACTGGGTGGTTTACATCCACCCAGTAGGATTGGCTGGATTGGTAGGTGTCTTAGACTGAGTTCTCTCTATATATAGACCTAAAAAAAAAAAAAAAACCTAGAGTGACTTATATCAAGGAAATGGCTCATGAGGGTGTAGAAGCTGTAAGGTCTCAAGTCCATGGGTCAAGAAAAACACTTCTGCTGACTCACATAGCCACAGGGGCTGGCAAACACAAGATCTGCAGGCTGGAGAGTAGGGTTGTTGCTCACAGGCTGTGAAGATCATTGAATCCCAATAACAGCAGGCAAGACCACAGGTAACATGCTAGCTCAAGTCCCAAGAAACAGAAGTCAGACCAAAAGGAGCCAGCTTCGGGATGCAGAATGAGCCCCAGAACCCCTGCCTGAACGTCCACCCAGACTCCATGCAGGTCACACTGCCAAGGAAATTTCCCCTCGACTGATGGACTACTCACAGCAGATCCCATCCTGGGGTTGATCACATATCAACTCTCAACAGGGAAGTGCTCACAACATTATATGACTGCCAAAACACTGAGAATCATGGCCCAGCCAAGCTGACACACATCATAGTGGGCATATGGAAAGCCACACTTGAAATTAAAAAGCACTTTGTCTATAAAAGTAGGCAGTCTTACAGAAGATTGTGGGGGTCCTCATGATCAACAACAGTTTAAAGAAGAGTGTGTCCTTTGGGCCTGTGGTCCTTTAGCTGAGAATTTCCTAGACACCTCCCAAAAGGAGTTATAATGTGGGTAAAGGGCTATAACACTGAGGTGATAACACTGAAGATGGAGAGGAAACAATGGCAGAGCCAGTGACAGAGAGGCCTAGAAGAGGCCCAGGGCAGAACTAGTGGCAAAGGTCCAGTAGGCGCCCAGTGGCAGAGAGAGCAGTCAGGGTAGCAGTAGCAGAATTGGCCTACTGAGCAGATGGGGGCTAAGCTGGCTTGCCTTTGGCAGTGGCAGACTCCCTGGCTGTGCTGAGAACAGTAACCCTAAGGGCCAAGAGGTTGCCCCTGGAGGTTTGGGCATGCACTGTACAGGTTGTTGTTGGTAGGCGATGTTGAGTCGATTTTCGATTCACAGCAACCCCATGTGACAGAGAAGAACTGTCCCTGTAAGATTTTCTAGGCTGTAATTTTTACAGAAGCAGATTGTTGGGTCTTTTTCCCACAGAGCCCCTGAGTGCGTGCAAACCACCAACCTTTTTGTTGGCAGCCAAGTGCTTAACAGTTGAACCACCAGTGCTCCTTCACTATACAGGTGTTGCCTGTAAACAGGTTTGCATCAAGAGCTGTCATAATGCTAGCTTAAGTCTGGTGCTGGCTCAGTGTTAGCCCCAAAGCTGCTGGTTGAGAGACCAATAGCACAGGGGTCCAGGCCCAGCCAAAGAAAGCCACAGAGAGAGAGTGCAGAGAGAGACGGAGAGAGAACAAACACAGTTATGCTACACCTGACCTGAGCTGGCGACACACTTGCTTAGAGAAATACACAGCTGCTAACACCTGATGGCACTGGGTTTGGGTAACACCTGATTTGCAGTATGACCACCCAGTCGCATAAAAATAGACATGGGTATTTTGGGACAAGTAAATGGGCCCCCCTTTTAGACATAAGTGGGTTCCTCTCCTACGATGCTAAATGGGGTACTCGTGTGGATGGAAGGGACCGGTTCACTTCAAGTATGTTCCTATTGTTTTTGGTTTGCTTTGTATAAACAGTAATGACAGCTTTTGATTGCCAACAATTTGTAAAGTTTTTTTGTGTGTACGGCCCAATCAGATTGGACAGCAGAGTCCTTATACTAACAGTCTCATGATTGCTTGGAATTTAGAATACATTCTGCACATATGCAAACGTGTATGTGCACACGTGAGGCACAGGCCTGGTCCACACTCAGCTCCTCAGAGCTTCCTCCTCTCCCCACTTGTGAAAGAATCAGCATAGCAAAGATGCAAATTCTGTAAGTTTCTCAAATCTTCCATTTATTTCCTCTCTTAAATTTTGAGTATTCCCCAGCTTTAATTAACTCATCATCCCCACCTCTCCCAAGAAATTGAAAAAAATTCATATCCAGATTCTAATTTCTATAGGGAAGTGAGAAGTTCCTCAGCTCAGTGCAACACACAGTTACGATAGGGATGGAGAGGTTCTAGCCCTGCCTGGGATGGAACAGGATCATTGATCAGGGAAAGGACACAAATCAGTGTGGGGAGGGGGTCCTACTGGGCAGGGGTGTGCTAGTCTCCCCACATCCTCACATCATCCTGATAGGAACACAGACATATTCAGACACTGGTTGCAGAAAGATAAGTCAGGGGTTCTTCAAGTCACAAAGTGAGATGTGAACAAATCTTGTATCACTCAGTCCCACGCAAGGCAGGAGTCTCACACTACAGAAGAAAAGAATCATTAACAATACAGGTCAGTGTCTATAAGTGTTGATACGCTGAACAGCTCATCACACGCTCAAAATGTCCAAACCCCAAAAGCCACATAACCCAGTCATTTCCCCTCTACCCCAACCCCTCCCCAATGTCAGGCCCTCCAGGGTCACACCTATAGAATCTGTGAGAGACACATCAGAGCCCTGGGCACTGTTACCACCTGGGGAAGAAAAAAAACAGGATCTGGTCAGAGCCCACAGGTGGAGATGAGACTAAAGAAAGAATTATGGGCATGGGGGAGGGGCTAATGGGCTTCTGTCTACAAAGTCCTAAGGGTCTGAACATAGATCCTTCTTTTTCCACCTGTGGGAAGAAAAGGTCCTATGAGAGACCAGGGAGGAGGTAGTGCCATACGTTCTAGAGGAACCAGCTAGTCCTGGACCCCAGGGAAGTTTCCAGAACTGTGACTGCAGACCCAGGACAGGACCCAGAAACAAGAGTAAAGGTGTGTGGGAACTGGACCTACCACCCTCCTGCAGGTCTGTCCTCAGCAGAGACCTTCCCCTCTGACCTGTAGCTGCTGAGAATCAACTCCCATCACCAGAACTATCAACATGAGAGGTTTCTGCTTTATATTTACATGTGCTTTACATAAGAGTAAGTGTTAGCACACAGGGTCCCAGACTGGGTAGGTGTGTGTATGTGGATGGTGTCTTCTGTAGTGAGGCAGGACAGGAGCAAACTCTTACCTGGGGCTTGAAAGCCACCAGTGGGATAAGAAAACTCAGACCCCACCCCCTCCCTTACCTGAGCTCTTCTTTATCCAGATCCCAACTCCAGTGATCACAGCTCCTAGGAGAACCAGGCCAGCAACGATTCCCAGGATGGAAGTGGTGGGCTGAGGAGGCACCTCTAGGAAGGGAAGGAAAGGCAAGGAAAGGAAAGGGAAGAGAAGGGGCCCTGACCTCTAGGTCTCACCCCTGACCCTGCTGGAGGTGCCCAGAAGAGCACCCTGAGAAGAGGCTTCGCCCTTGTCCCCTACTTACTCCATCTCAGTGTGAGGGGCTCAGGCAGCCCCTCGTGCTGCACGCGGCACACATATCTCTGCTCCTCTCCAGCGGGTACCACAAGAGCAGCCCACTTCTGGAAGTTCCCATCCCCCACGGGCCTGGTTTCCACAAGCTCTGTGTCCTGGGTCTGGTCCTCTCCATCTCGTTGCCAGGTCAGTGTGATCTCCGCAGGGTAGAAGCCCAGGGCCCAGCACCTCAGCATGACCACACGGTGAGAGATGGGGTGGTGGGTCACATAAGCCTTTGGGGGATCTGAGTGGAAGGGTCAGAAAACTTAGGAACTTTCCATTGCCTCCATGGGCCACTTGAGCAGGGCTCACATGACCATCCTGAGAATGAACAGGACAACTGGGGTGGGGGATGGAGAGCAAAACCCAAACCCCAGCCTGCACCCAGGGTTGTAGAATAATCTCCTATTCCTTGGAAAGTTCTAGAATTTGAGCGAGCCCAGGATAAGAGGCTCTCAGTCTCTGAGGGGAAGAACAGGTACTTCTGGTCCTGACCAGATAGACTCAGAAAAGCTAGAGTCACACCTTCAAAGAGGTTGAGTGTAGGGCAGAGAACAAGGCCTGAGAGAGCTAGTCTCCTGTCGTTCTCAAGGCCACTGACAGGTTCAATGGGAACTGCCAACCAGTTATTTCAGGAATCGTACCCCCCTCCATCCGCAGAAACTGGAGCCCTTAATTATCCCTGAGACCCTTAGCGGTCCTCTGGGCAAGTCACTCTCTGTTACAGGACCTGGAAACTCGGGTGGACTCCGCTGTCTCCTGACCCATTCGAGGTGGGTATTCTGGCACTGATGCAATTTTTCTCTCCTCCTTGTGTGACACCAGCTGGGGGAACAGTCCCAGCCTGAGAGGAGATCAGGGAGGCACCCCGTGGCCCCTCTTACCTGCTCGCAGCAGCGTCTCCTTCCCTTTCTCCAGGTATCTATGCAGCCATTCCACACAGTCCCCCTCCAGGAAGGCTCTGACGCGCTCCGCCCTACCGGCCTCCTCCCACTCACTCCGGGTGATCTGAGCCGCGGCGTCCGCCGCGATCCAGGAGCGCAGGTCCTCGTTCAGGGCAATGTAATCGATGCCGTCGTAGGCGATCCTCCGGTACCCGCGGAGGAAGCGCCCGTCCGACCTTACCTCGCAGGCAGACAGCCACTGGATGGTGTGAGAACCTGACCGCCCCCGCGGTCGGCCCAGCCAACTTAGCCGTTTCGGCCTAAACTGAAAACTCGAGCGAATCCCCGCAGCTCTTCCCGGGTCGAGGGGCTGGGCGGGTCCCAAGGCCTCAGTGTGAAGTTGGGACCCGGAGATTCAGGGTGACCGGTCTGTGGGGGCGAGGGGACCCGTGAGCTGCAACCCGGGCCCGGCGTCACTCACTGGAGTCGCTCTGGTTGTAGTAGCCGCGCAGGGTCCACAGGTGCACTCGCAAATCCTGTGCAACGCCCTTGGCTCTGCGCGTCAGCTCTTCCCAGTGCTCCTGCTCCACCTCCTCCATCCAAGGCGTCCGCGGCTCCGCTCTGGGATTCGCGGCGTCGCTGTCAAAGCGTCCCAATTGCGTGTCGTCCAGGTAGCCGACTGCGATGACGCGGGGCTCCCCGCCGCCGGGCCGAGACATAGCGGTGAAGAAATGGCTCAGGGAGTGGGAGCCTGGGGGCGGGAGCGGCTGAGACTACCGACCCCCTCTTGGCGCAGCGCCGGGCTCCAGGGACGGTGGAGGCCGGAAGGGGTGAGGACGGGCGGGTGGACCGACAAGGGGCAGCGGGAGGAGCAGGGCCAGGACACAGGGGTGGGACAGGCGGGGGGTGGGGGTGCCCTGGGAGGGGGGGTGCCCTGGGAGGGGGTGGTGGTGACGCAGCTTCCCGGATGGTCCTGAGCTCCCGCTGGGCGGTCCCCTCTCACCTTTTCCCTCCACAGAGGCCATTTCCCTCCCGATCCCGCACTCACCCGCCCGGGTCTGGGTCAGGGACAGTGACCCGGAGAGCAAGAAGAGGAGGATCTGGGAAGCCATCACCATGATCACTAGAGTCTGGGGAGGCTGATTTCCAGTGGGCCCCTGGGGACTTTATAATCCCTAAATGAGGAGACACTGATTGGCTACTGCGGAAACCCAGACACTCAATGGGGAGTGAAAACTGCTGTTGCGTCAGGTGTGTCCAGGCGGAAAGAATGGACACAGGTTGTGAGAGGAAGAAGTGAAACTCTGGGGAGACCAGGCATGGGAATCCCCAGTGCTTGGCTTTCTCACTCCAGTCACAGCCCTCGGGGCCTGAGAGCCATGCCCGGGCACTAGGAGTTTGTCCTGACCCCTCTCCTCAGGTATGGACCACTCTTTGTCACACTGGCTCCCTGAGTCCTACCCTGGGCTGTCAGAGGAAACCTGGGACAGAACCCCAGGCTGGGGCCAGCCCTATTCTTCCTCTTCCATCCTTGGAATGCCTTTCGCTGAACTGGACTCTCCACCTTCCACCTCTTGTTTCTCCCCGGCCACCCCTGGACTTCTGGAGAATAAAATTCACCCCGAAAGAATTTGATTCCAGAGAGTGAGCTCACCTTAGGAATGAAGGTAGAAGGACCAAGGGTCTCCTCTTTAAACCTAGAAGAGGTTGTGCCTGAAGACACCAGAGAGATATTCCCACAGAGACAAGTTTCCTTTTTATTAACAGCAGTGGCTAGCTCAACTTTGATAACCCCAAACCATCAGGAATTTAATCTGTAAGAGAAGGGATTTTGTCTATTCATGTATAAATGTGTCTGAAAGGCTCTGCAGCCAGGCTCACAAAGTTCTGAAGTTTGACTTTCCCAAACAATGTTTCTATGACTCCTGGGTTAGTGTTTATTAAAATTATCTTCATTCCGTAGCTCTGAGTTTGTCTGAGTCCCACACCTGTCTTCAATACAAAGCAGCTCATGAAAGCACAATTTGTTACTGTATATTTTAACCAGAAGAGTGTAGGAAACTTTAACCTCTTCAAAGTTGCAAGTGTTCAACAGTCAAAAATGCCTTCACCAGGGCACACCCATTGACTGTGTTTATGAATTATTAACTTCTAAAGGATATAACAGAAAGGTTGGCACTCGGAGCCCACTCAGGGTCACTGGGGAAGAAAAGACCTGTTGATCTAGTTCCCTTAAGATTTCAGCCAAGAAAACCCTAGGGAGCAGTTCTACTCTAACACACGGGCTTTGGCATGAGTCAGTACAAGACAACAACAAGGGATGTCCGTATTTTATTGGGACACTTGGTACTGTTGTTTTCTTTAACCTGGTTAACATGAGGGGGCAATTGATATTTAGGTAGACCCACAGAATGTATTAAATATCAAATGCAAAGAATACCCAGCTAGATCCTTAGGTATATATATTAATTAAAAATCTATTAAACAATATACTTAAATTTAAGAATTCGACTGCTTAGAATTCTTCTGCTTCTTTCCTCGCCTCCTTGTTCTCCAGGCCTTTTCTCTGTCTCTCTCATACCTCAGGCCCTCTTCTCGCCTTGGTGTCTACCACCCTCTCTTTTTTTCTTTTGTCCCTTTTTTTTTTAATTGAAATTTTGATGTGGATTTACAAAACAAACTAGCTTCTCATTAAATAGGTAGTACACATATTGTTGTATGACATTGGTTCACAACCCCACGACATGTCAACACTCTCCTTTCTCAACCTTGGGTTCCCTATGACCAGCTTTCCTGTTCCCTCCTGCCTTCTAGTACTTGCCCCTGGGCTGATATGTCCCTTCGTCTTCCTTTGTTTTATGGGCCTGTCTAATCTTTGGCTGAAGAGTTAACCTCACGAATGACTTCATTACTGAGCTAAAAGGGTGTTCAGGGGCCAAATTCTCAGGGTTTCTCCAGTATATATAAGACAAAGTCCCATCATCCTTGCTTCTAAGGAGCATTCCTGCTGTACTTCTTTCAAGACACATTTCTTCATTCTTTCAGTAGTCCATGGTAGAGTTAATATTCTTTCCCAGCACCACAACTCAAAGGCATCAGTTGTCGTTTGGTCTTCCTTCTTCACTGTCCAGCTTTCACATGCATCTGAGGCAATTGAAAAACACCACGGCTTGGGTGAAGTGCACCTTAGTCCTCAAAGTGACATCTTTGCTTTTTAACACTTTAAAGAGGTCTTTTGCAGTATATTTGCCCAAAGTAAAGCATCGTTTGATTTCTTGGCTGCTGCTTCCATGGGTGTTGATAGTAGATTCAAGTCAAATGAAATCCTTGATGACTTCAATCTTTATCATGATGTGCCTGTACATAGTAGGCATTTTTGTTGAATGAATGAATGAATAACAAATGTGATTGTAGAAATTTTACTTGCATCACATAAAAATCAAAATGAAAAATAGAAAAACAAAAATTAGGAAAGATTTTATTTTATGCAACCGGTGTGCATGACAGTTGATAACTTCATTCAGTGGAGAAGGTGCTATGTGCTTATCCGTGGCAGAGTTGAGCCTGTGAATTAGTTTTCTACTGCTGCAGAACAAAATACCACAAACTTAGTGACTTAAACACCACCCATTTATTTGTTCACAGGTCTGTAAGTCAGCTCTCCAGGCGTGGTGCGGATGGATTCTTCAGACCAGGGTTTCACAAACTTATGCTCTCGTCTGGAGCTGGGATCTTCCTCCAAGCTCATACAGAGCTGTTGGCAGAAATCTGTTTCTTGCAGTTGTAGTGCTGAGGTTCTCATTTCCTTAGTGGATGTCAGCGAGGAGGCCCTCCCAATCCTAGTGGCCAGAAGCACTCTTGCAATGTGCCCCCTCCATCTTTAAGCTCACAGTCCAAAACCTTCTCACACTGACCCCCTCTCACACTTTGAATCTCTTTGCTCAGGAAGAGCCCAGTCCTTTTAAGGGCTCACCTGATTGCATACTCTCCCTGTCTAAGGCTGACTGATTTGGACCTTAATTACATCTGCCAAATCTCTTCACAGCAGCACCTACATTAATATCTCAATAATTGGAAGAAGGTGAACCCATATTTTTACAAAGATAATGTTCTATGTATGTTTGCCAATGGCATCCCCTCACCCCAGGTATTGTCATAAAAGCGCTATTGGAAACCCTGGTTGCACAGTGGTTAAGAGCTTGGCTGCTAACCAAAGGGTTGGCAGTTTGAATCCACTGGGCGCTTCTCAGAAACTCTGTGGGGCAATTCTACTCTGTCCTATAGGGTCGCTATGAGTTGGAATTGACTCGTCGGCAATGTCTTCGGCTTTTTAAAGGAAAATACCTGGAGGGAGGGAGTACAGTTCGCATACAGACATACAGCAGGCTTATGAAACTATCTCGGGAGGGGTCGCGGAGGGCAGGGTTGGCAAACAAACATAGAATGCTCAGAAAAATATGGTAATCAGAGGGTGGTTATTGGAGGACATCTTGTAATCTGCTTAGCATGCCCTGGCTCTTCCTTTTGTGTTTTATTTGGTTACAATTGAAGTTCAAGTAAATAGTTTGTAGTGAATGGTAATGAAATACAATTTGTCTATGGATTGCCTTTATGTGGCTTTTCTCACCATGATCTTGTAACTCCCACCAAATGATTGGGTGGGACTATGCTAATAAGGTGATTGTGACCCACCAAGGGAGTTAGAAATTTTGCTAATAATGCAAATAAGGTGCATGGCACCTTTGTGGGGTTGCGACCATGCAAGTAAGGTGTATGGAGCCCTATAGAGGGGATTGGTCAGTTTTGCCATCTTGCTAAGCTTCAAATGAGTCATCCCAGAAGCAGAAAAAGGAAACCTCACTACCACTAAGAATGAAGAACTGAGAATGGATCAAGTCCTTTGGACCCAGGGTTCCTACACTGACTCCTAGACCCAGGAGACAGAGGGCTACAACACCAGAGATCGCGCAAGACAGCAAGAAGTGGTGGCAAGCATAACAGAGAACCAGCAGCAGCAGAACCAGGAAACCAGCAGAAGACAGCACAGTAGGGTTCCTGGCCCTCAAAGCGAGAAAGCTGAATGCCTATAGGCTGTCTGAGTGGGGTGCCTCCAAACACTTGTAGGCAGAGCTAGTCTTGCCAACCCACGAAGCTAGAGAGCTCAGCGCCTTCGAGCCAAGGCTTACTGGTGAAGTGGGGTGCCTCTGGGCATTTATCAGTGGAACTAAAGAGTTTTCTAACACTTGCTGGAGCAGGACAGAGGCTGGCCCGCCCAAGAGGCCCAAGGGGCCACGGGCCAGGGAGAGGCCTGCCTGTGGGCAAGACCAAGAAGCTGTTCTGACTGAGGAACTGTATCCTGAGTCTTTCCTGATCCTGAATTGTAACCTGTTACTTGCCTAATAAACCCCCAAATCATGAGTATTGTCTGTAAGTTCTGTGTGGCCATTGCGATGAATTATTGAGCCCAGCAGAGAAGTAGAGAGTGCCGTGGGACAGACGGCTGGTATCAGAATTGGTTAAAAGAGGTCGGAGAGAGGAGGTATGTCTGACTTTTGCCTTATTGGAATCAGCCTTGGGCTTTAGCTGCTCATGGTAATTCTCCTCTCTCCCCATGAAGTTAGAGGATCTCAGACGCCATAGTGCCATTTATATAGTCTACTTAATCATGAAGTTATTCTAAAGTCAAATAATGATATATTTAATATCTTATAATATATTCAGTTCAAACAAAAATGAAAGTACAATAATTTATTCTCTTCTTTGGACCCTGTGTTCATTATCTACTGCAACTAACAAGTTACCCAGAACATAGCCCCTAAACACAACAAACATTTATCATCTCTCACAGTTTCCAGAGATCACGAATCTGGGCATGTTTTACCCGAGTGCTAGAGGCTCAGGGCCTCTCAAGCTGTCCTTTAGGTCTGCATCGTCTGAAGGATTGACTGGGGTTGGGGCATCCGCACTGTGACATGGTTCATTCATATAGCTGTTGGGAGAGGCCTCAGTCCCTCCATGGTTGGCCCCAGGAAGCCTCAGTTCTTGGCCACTGTGACCTTTCCATGGGACTGCTTATGATATAGCAGCTGGCTTCCTTCAGATCAAGTGATCTGAGATAGAGACCAAGATGGAAATCAGTATAATATCTCCCATACTCAGTCACACACCATCACATTGGCCTTGCTCTATTTGTTAGAAGTGATTCATTAAGTTCAATCTACACTTAAGAGGAATGAATTAAGCTCCACCTTTGGAAGGAAAGAGTATCAAAGAATTTGCTCACATATTAAAACCAAAATTATAATTAAGTATTGTTTCAGGATTTTGTAAATCAAATGCTTCTTTTCTCCAATTCTTATTTTTTAATGCTTCACACTTCTCTTTTGGAAAGTATTGATTAAAAGTTTGAAACAGTCAAGGGAGATATCCACATATCTCTCATTTTTCTTGCAAAAGCCTTTATTAATAATATCTTCTTAATTAAATCGCAAAGATGTTGAGAACATAGAGTAGTAGAGCAAATAATTCCAAGACTTGGATGCCATAATAATAATGCCCCCTGTTTTTTTGTACTTTAGGAGGACGTTTACAGCACAAATTAGCTTCTCATTCAAGAATTTATGCACAGATTGTTTTATGACGCTGGCTGCAATCCACACGGTGTGTCAGCACTCTCCCACTTTCAATCCCCGGTTCCCTGTGCCCATTGGTCCAGTTTTGCTGTACCTTCCTTCCTGCTTGTCTTGCTTTTGGACAGGAGTTGCCCATTTGGTTTTGAATACTGGATTGAACTAAGAAGCATGTTCCTCATGCATGTTATTGTTTGTTTTCTAGGCCTGTCTAATCTTTGGCTGGAAAGTGAGCTTCAGGAGTGGCTTCAGATGTGTGTTACCAGGGTTTCTGGGGGCCAAAGTCTCAGGGGTCCCTCCAGTCTCTGTCAGACCAGTAACTCTGGTCTTCTTGTGTGAATTTGCATTTTGTTCTACATTTTTCTCTCACTCTGTCTGAAACCCTGTATTATGATCATTGTCAGAGAATTTGATGTCAGTAGCTGGGCACCATCTAGTTCTTCTGGGCGCAGGCTGGTTGAAGCTGTGGTTCATGTGGTCCTTTAGTCCTTGGGCTAATATTTTCCTTGCGTCCTTGGTTTTCTTCATTCCCCTTTGCTGCAGACAGGATGGGACCAATAGATGCATCTTAGAGGGCAGCTCACTGTTTTTTAAGACCCCATATGCTATTCACCAAAGTAGGATGTAGAATATTTTCTTTAAAAAACAATATTTTCTTTATGAACTGGTTTATGCCAATTGACCTAGATGTCTCCCAAGACCATGGGCCCCAGCCCTCAACCCAGGTAGCTTGATCCCTCAAGGTGTTTGGGTATGTCTAGGAAGCTTCTATGACTTTGTCTTGGTCAAGTTGTCCTGACTTCCCTGTATTGTGTTCTCTTTCCCTTCACCAAAGTTGACACTTTTCTACTATCTAGTTAGTGATATCCCCCCACCACCCCTCCTCTCTGTTGATCATCAAAGATTGTTTTTTTCTGTTTAAAGCTTTTCTTGAGTTTTTGTAATAGTGGTTTCAAACACTATTTGTCCTTTTATGATTGACTTATTTCAGTCAGCATAATGCCCACCAGATTCATCAATGCTGTGAGATGTCTGGTGGATTCATCATTGTACTTTATCATTGCATAGTATTCCATTGTGTGTATGTATCATAATTTGTTTCTCCATTCATCTGTTGATGAGCACTTAGGTTGTTTCCATTTTTTTGCTATTGTGAATAATGCTGCAATGAACATGTGCATGGATAGGTCTATTCGTGTGACAGCTCTTATTTCTCTAGAATATATTCTAGGAGTGGGATTGTTGCAGCCTATAATATTTCTATTTCTAGCTTTTCAAGGAGGCGCCACCTCACTTTCCATAGTGGTTGTACCATTTTACAATCCCACCAGCAGTGCATTAAGAGTTTCAATCTCCCCACAACCTTACCAACTTTTTTGTTTTCAATTAGTGCCAGTATTGTCAGGGTGAGATGGTATCTCATTGTAGTTTTCATTTGCATTTCTCTATTGGTTAATGAATACGAGCATTTCCCCATGTGTCTGTTAGCTGCCTGAATGTCTTCTTTGGTGAAGTGTCTGTTTATATCCTTTGCCCATTTTTAAATTGGATTATTTGTCTTTTTGTTGTTGAGGTGTTGAAGTATTTTGTAGATTTTAGAGATTAGACCCTTGTATGATATCTCAGAGCCAAAATTTTTCCCGTCTGTAGGTTCTCTTTTTACTCTTTTGGTTGTTTTGATGAGCATAAGTGTTTAATTTTTAGGAGTTCCCAGTTGACAAGTTTATCTTCTGGTGTTTGTGCATTATTAATTATGGTTTGTATTATATTTATGCCATGTATTGGGGCCCCTAACGTTGCCCCTGTTTTTTCTTCTATGATCCTTATCTTTTTAGATTTTATATTTAGGTCTTTGTTCCATTCTGTGTGAGTTTTTATGTATGATGTGATGTATGGGTCCTGTTTCATTTTCTTTCTTTTTTTTTTTTTATTGAACTTTAGATGAAGGTGTACAGGACAAACTAGTTTCTCATCGAACAATTAGTACACACATTGTTGTATGGCATTGGTTAACAACTCCAAAATATGTCAACACTCCCCTTTCTTAACCCTGGGTTCCCTATTACTAGCTTTCCTGTTCCTTTCTGCCCTCCAGTCCCCGCCTCAGGCCTGGTGCACCCCTCCAGTCTTGCTTTGTTCCATGGACCTGTTCAATCTTTGGCTGAAAGGTGAACCACAAGACTGGCCTCATTACTGAGCTGAAAGGGTGGCCAGGGGCCATACTTTCAGGGTGTCTCCAGTTCTTGTCAATCCAGGAAGTCTGGTCTTTCTTTTTGAGTTAGAATTTTGTTCTCTGTTTTTCTCCAGCTCTGTTTGGGACACTCTATTGTGATCCCTGTCAGAGCAGTCAATGGTGATAGATGGGCACCATCTAGTTATACCAGACTCAGTCTGGAGAAGGCCATGGTAGATGTGGTCCATTAGTCCTCTGGACTAATCTTTCCCACATGTCTTTAGTTTTCTTCATTCTTCCTTGCTCCTGAAGGGGCGAGACCAGTGGAATATCCTAGATGGCCACTCATAGGCTTTTAAGACCCCAGACACTATTCAACATAATAGAATGCAGAACGTTTTCTTTATAAACTCTGTTACAGCAATTGAGCTAGATGTTCCCTGAGACCATGGTCCTCACAGTCCTCACCAAACACAACTCACGAGAGTAGAATGTAGAACATTTTCTTATACACTCTGTTATGCCAGTTGAGCTAGATGTTCCCTAAGACCGTGGTCCCCACAGCCCTCAGCCCAGCAACTCGGTCCTTCAGGGAGTTTGGATGTGTCTATGGAGCTTCCATGACCTTGCCTTGTACAAATTGTGCTGGCTTCTCCAGTATTGTGTACTGTCTTACCCTTCACTAAACTCTCTACTGCCTATTTAGTGTTTTTCCATCCCTACCCCTCCCCTCCCTCATAACCATGACAGATTTTTTTCTTTTTGTGTGTAAACATTTTCATGAGTTTTTATAGTAATGGCCTCATACAGTAGTTGTCCTTTTGTGACTGACTTATTTCACTCAGTATAATGCCCTCCGTATTCATCCATGTTGTGAAATGCTTGGCAGATTCATCATTGTTCTTCATAGGTATGTAGTACTCCATTGTTTATATGTACCATAGTTTGTTTATCCATTCGTCTGTTGATGAGCACGTTGGTTGTTTCCATCTTTTTGCTACTGTGAATAATGCTGCAGTGTACATGGGTGTGCATATGTGTATTTGTGTGATGGCGCTTATTTCTCTAGGATATATCCCTAGGAATGGGATTGCTGAATCGTATGGTATTTCTATTTCTAACTGCTTAAGGAAGCACCATATTGTTTTCCGTAGCGCTTGGACCATTCTACATTTCCACCAAGAGTGCATAAACGTTCCAATCTCCTCACAACCTTTCCAATACTTGTCATTTTCTCTTTTTTTGATTAGTGCCAGTAATGTCAGGGTGAGATGATATCTCAATGTAGCTTTGATTTGCATTTTTCTGATGTCTAATAATCACCAGCATTTCGTCATGTGTCTGTCAACTGCCAGAATGACTTCTTTGGTGAAGTGTCTCTTAATATCCTTAGCCTATTTTTTAATTGGATTGTCTTTTTGTTGTTGAGATGTTGCAGTATTTTGTAGATTTTAGAGATAAGATCCTTGTTGGTTATGTCATAGCCAAAATTTTTTTCCTAGTCTGTAGATCCTCCTTTTCCTCTTTTGGTGAAGTTTTATTGATGAGCAATGATGTTGAATTTTTAGGATCTCCCAGTAACCCAGTTTATCTTCCGGTGCTAGTGCATTATTAGTTATGGTTTGTATCCTATTTATAGTGAACGTTAGGGCCCCTAGATTGTGTCTATGTTTTCTTCCATAATCTTTATAATTTTAGGTTTTATTTTTAGGTCTTTGATCCAGTTTCAACTGGTTTTTGTGTATGGTGAGGGCTGGGTCCTGTTAAATTTTTTACAGGTGGACCTTCAGTTTTGCCAGCACCAGTTGTTAAAGAGATTGTTTTTTCCCCATTTAATGGACTTTGGACATTTTTCAAAGATCTGCTGACTGTAGGTGGATAGATTTCTGCCTGGGTTGTCAATTCTGTTTCATTGGTCTATGTGTCTGTCTTTGTACCAGCAGCAGGCTGTTCTGACTACCATGGCTGCATAGTAGATTCTAACATCAGGTAGTTTGTTCTTCTTTTTCAATAATGCTTTACTTATTGGGACCCTCTTTCCTTCCTATAGGAGGTTAGTGAGTAGTTTTCCCATTATGTTAAGGAATGCTGCTGGTATTTAGATGGGGTTTTGCATTTTATCTGTAGATGGCTTTGGGTTGAATTGATATTTCGCAATGTTGAGTCTTCCTATCCATGAGCATGGTATGTTTTTCCATTTATGTAGGCCTCCTTTGGTTTCTTTCTGTAGTGTTTTGTAGTTTTCTAATGTATAAGTCCTGTACATCCATGGTCAGATTTATTCCTAAGTATTTCATTTTCTGGGGGTGATTATAAATGGCGTTATTTTCTAGACTTCTTTTTTGAAGTTCTCTTTGTTGGTGTACAGGAATCTAACTGATTTCCGCACATTGATCTTGTATCCTGCTACTCTGCTGAATCTATTACTTCTAGTAGTTTTCTTGTGGAATCTTTGGGGTTCTCTATTTTAATATCATATTATCTGCAAACAGGTATAGTTTTACTACTTCCTTTCCAATTTAAAAAAAAAAAACACTCTTTGCCTTCAAGTTGATTCCGACTCATACGACCCATAGGACACAGTAGAACTGCCCCATAGGGTTTCCAAAGAGCAGTCGGTGGATTTGAACTTTTGGTTCACAGTTGAGCTCTTAACCACTGTGCCACTATCAAGTTTGGATGCCCTTTCTTTTCCTTGCCTTATTGCACTAGCTAGAACTTCCAGCACACTGGTAGACGGGAGTGTCAATAAAGGGCATCCTTGTCTTTTCCTGTTCTCAGGGGGAATGCTTTCAACCTCTGCCCTTTGAGAATGATGTTAGAAGTTGGCTTTGTATAGATGTCGGTTATTATGTTGAGGAATTTCCCTTTTATTCATATTTTGCTGAGAGCTTTTATCAGGAATGGGTGTTGGATTTTATCAAATGCCATTCTTCATTGATTGAGACGATCATGTGATTCTTTTCTTTCAGTTTATTTATGTGCTGTATTACATTGATTGATTTTCTAGTGTTGAACCATTCTTGCATACCTGGTTTGAATCCCACTTGGTCGTGGTGTGTTATTTAGGCACTGAACTCTTGATAGACACCCTGCCAGTATAAGCAGAATTACCATTTGTGTATTTAGATGTGTGTCTATCCTAAGAGTTCCTTCTACCATTTCTGCCTGGGGGCTAAGGTGCATGTCTTTCCCTGAACAATGTGGGATGGTTTTATTTTGAAATTCAGAAAAAAGAGATCCAGGCCAAGGAGTCAATACGAGAAAAAGCTCAGATCACAAAAACACATGACATGTTTGGAGATAGATGGGTGTCTAGGGACGTTAATAATCACTAGCTACTACCCTCTAAAACCACATCAACCAACACTAGGTCTGAGCTGCTACCACATATCAGGAACTGGTCTTCATGGTTTATGTGCTGTAACTCCAAGCATCACCGTCAAGGCCCCGGGATATCAGCATAGGTTGTGAAGTACAGAAACATAGAGGAACTTACCCACGGTTGCCACCATTAGGGGAATGTGGAATCTGAACGTGCATGTTCTTTATTCTGAAGCCCAGAGCAGTGGAACAGATTCTGCAAAGGTTGTTTGGACACAAACTAGGATTTTTAAAAAGTCATTTTTAACTAAAGATTTAAATGATAGTCAACATCTGTGTAAAAATTATTAGGTTTAAACTTGTGTAATAGAATTCATAATTCATTTTCAAAAATGTTTCTATATGCTCAAATATCAATAGGAAATTAAACTCTGCTAGAAAAACAAAGCATATTAACACCACATTCACAGAATCAAGAAATAAATATTTGCAATTAATACTGAAAATAACCAATTTCACTAACTAGAGTGATGGTATATCATTTTCCAGCCCAGTTACCAATATGCAGATTTTTATTACATCCCTACATACACTAGTGAAAATCTGGAATCAATATAAATGTCACTTAGCAAGGATTTGGTTATATGCCTTAGAACATATATTTAGACATAAAATGAAATACTATGTGATTTTAAAGGAAAGATGACATAAATCTGTATGCTTTTAATTGGCAAGCTATCCATGTGGTAGTGTTGTATTAAAAATGATGTATAATTTCTATGATATGGTTTATATGAATATATTTTAATGTAAATACCTTAAAAAGTATATAAACACTAGAAGAATACTTACTGGTAAGTGGAGGGTTGAATTAAGTAAAACAAAACCAAAAAAACAAAACCTGTTGCCATGAGGCCTATTCTGACCCATGGTGACCCCATGTGTTACAGAGAACAGTTTGAAAGGGTTTTCTTGGCTGTAAACTTTACAAAAGCAGCTTGCCAGGCTTTTCTTCCCTGGAGCCACCAGACAGTCTAATTGCCATTTTTGTATCATAACTGAGAATTTCTGGTGTCCACACCATACCTATTAGCAGTTTCCTCCTTGTCATTCAGGGTCCCTGTGTCCAGCCCTGTATGACACATGATGCTTGCACTGAGAGAGTCACAACAACCTGGTTCCTCACATTCTCACCAGCCCTGAAGGGGAGCCGGGACACTGACACCAGAACAGCTGGGTGAATGACTATCAGGGCAGGGACTAGGAATCAAAACGCAAATGGACCCATGAGAGGAGGAGAGTGTAAAATGATACATTGAGTGGTGCTGGGCCCTGGAAAGTCTCCACTCATGGCAAAGAGAAGAGAGAACATCTTTGCCCAGGGAACAAGGAAGCGTGTCTCTGCCCATGTCTCTAGGCGAAGAAGGTGTAGCCTGTAAATCCTGAATCTCCCTCACACTTCTCCAAAGTTACCTGAGGCCATTTGCCAAGGAGGTGTGCCCTGCAGAAAAAGATAAATGGGATATTTCCGGTATGAGATCCTGAAGAATAAAAACACTACCATGGCCCCAGTCTGGTCTAAGCAACAGCAGATTGACACCACTTGGGAACACAGAACTACTAACTGACCCAGCAATCCCAATCCTGGGTACACACCCAAAAGAATGAAGGCAGTCACACAAACAGAAACCTGCACACCAATGTCCATTACAGCACATTTCAGTCCTGGACTCCAGTTCCATATAGTCTGGTTGGGCGTGGGGCCATGCCAAAAATGTGCATTTCTACTAATTTCCCATGTGCTATAATGCTGCAGGTCAGTGGCTCTCACTTAGAGGACAGCTGGCCTGAACTAATCAAAGGAGAGGGAGTGAGTGGAGGCCTGACTCCCAGAAGGACCTGGAAGTGATGCCTGCAGGGCACATCCATGGCTGCCCATAACAGTTCGGCAAGATGATTTGATTGATAGTGTCAGTCAGCCTTTTTCCAGGACCACAGGGCTTACTTGTTGAGTCCATGCACAAAGTGGCTATGGGGTGTCAGGGATACAAAGGTGACAACCTGACAAGTTTTGTGTCTCACCAATTGCCTTCGAGTTGATATCAACTTATAGCTACCCTATAAGACAGAGTAGAACTGTCCCCATCTGGCTTCCAAGGCTGTAATCTTTATGGAAGCCCACTGCCACATCTTTCTGCCATGGAGCAGCTGGTGGGTTTGAACAACCAATTTTTCAGTTAACAGCCGAGCGTTTAACCACTGCTCTACCAGGGCTATTTATGTGTCAAGGAACTTGTACAGGTAGTCCTTGACTTGCGATGGAGTTAAGTTCCTAGGACTCCATTGTAAGCCAGCTCTTTTATTAGTAATATTTTTATAAATCCAATTTATTTGTTTTGGGGGGCTGGAAACATTACATATACACTTACAGATACATTTTAATATATGCATCATAAAACATTATACAAGCCCATAAAAAGCAGATGACATTGGCATACAACTCCAATTACAGAAGCTTGTAGAAGCTCTGTATCATCTGTAAGAGTGTCTGTATGGTCCTTTTACTCACTGTATACTTTGTATGTAGTACATATTACGAACAATAAGAAGTACCAAAAAAAAAAAGATCAGCCATAAGTACAGTTTGTTGTAACTCGAATACATTGTAACTTGGGCACTACTTGTATTTCAGTGATAGAGACAGACAATATATAAACCCATTTATTATAATATTAACAATAACTGCCACGGAGAAAATTCTGCCAGGCTAGAATATTGGTGGTGGAGGGGATGGCACCAGTGATATTTCAGACAGCGTGGTTGGGGAAGGTCTTTCTGAGGATTTGACCTCTGGATATTTGGGCAGAGGGCTGCATAGGTGGGGAGGAGACATGTCAATACCTGGGGAGGTGAGGTGCATTGGGGAAAGCCAGCAGGCACAGATGCCCTGAGACAGGACTGATCATGTTAAGAGGCCAGAGTTCATAGAGATGAGTGAGTTAGGCTGAGAGCGGTGGGTGAGGCCAGAGTAGTCAGAGAGGCCTCATCATCAGGAGATTTTAGGAAATGGTAGGGTTGAGATTTCATTGTGCCTAAGAAGGGAAGTCCCTGTGTGATGCAAAGGGTCAGGGTGTTTGGCTACTAACCAAAAAGTTGGTAGTTCGAGTCCACCAAGAGGAGCCTAGGAAGAAAGACGTAGTGATGTACTTCTGAAAAATCAGTGATTGACAAACCTACAGAGTACATTTCTACTCTGACACGTAAGGGATTGCCATGAGTCAGAGTTGACTTAATGGCAACAGATTACTGGAAGAGGAAGATGCTGGAATTCTATGTGAGTTTTAGTGTTGTGAATATGTTGTAATTCCCATAGAAAAAGATCATGTCCATTATGGGGGTAATGGACAGCAGAGCATGAGGGTCAACAGGGTGTGGACCTGGAAAGCCCCTCCAGTGTCCTGGTGCAGAGGCCATGGTACTAGGATAGAAGCAGTCGTAGTGTGAGTACTGAGTGGATTTAGTGTTCGTGTATTTTTAAGACAGCATTAGCAATGATTCAGGAGCACCGGTGGCATAGTGTTTAAGCACTGGCTGCTAATGGAAAGGTCAGCAGTTGGAACCCACAGGCTGTTCCATGGGAGAAAGATGTGGCAGTCAGCTTCCATAAAGTTTACAGTTCTGGAATCCATATGGGACAGTTCTACTCTGTCCTACTATAAGATGGCAGAATAGTCAGATGCTGCCAGTGATCCGTCTTACAACAAAGACCCAAAAATCAAGTGAAATGGTTGTATATGTGATAAGCTAGGAGCTCTGAACAACCAAAGGAAAGTTAGTAAATTCAGCTGAGGGGCGGTGGAGGGAGAGGTGGTTCAGAAGTGGTGAGCAGTTGCCGGACCTGACAAGGAGGTAACTGGTGCCACTCAGGCACATTGACCATGGAATGACCATGGCAGGGCTGGTGGTAGCATTTGGGATGTTGTTTCCTCAGGGAGAAACAGCAGCCACACAGTCTACTCACACTTCCAGAACAAGAGAAGAACAGCACTTTTGGCAAAAGATAAGTACTTGAGTTTATTTTACCATGCCCCCAGGCCCCAAGCCTGCTTCAGTAGCTGAAGATTCCCCTGGGCCAAAAATAGGTCCTGCTGCACTCCCAGAGCCATTCTCCTGGCCTTGGAAAATGAATAAATTAACAATTGGGGGAAAAGAAAATCTGCCAACTCCACTAGGCTGGGGAGCTCAGGACAGACGTGGCTCCTGCCCAGGCACAAACCGTCCACAGACTTTGAATACTTCCACCCCCGCAGTGACCTGAGTAGGCCCATTTCAGGACATTAGGCTGTTATTGGTTGACTGCAACAGTGTGTGTGCTCAAGAACTGAGTTCAACTATTTTAGCTGTGTGGCGGAGAGGTGGGTTTTTGATGTTTGCCACTGTTTTGCCAATTAAACAGAGTCCTCGCCTACTACCATCAGGGGCCTGAGGACTGGTGGCTCCACCGATGTCTCCTAGCCACCCACAACAGGGGTCCAAGGATAAGTAGGGCCCCCCAGTACTTACAACCAAAAGCAATTGGTGCCAACGGCCTGGCTGCAGAACCTGTGCACTCTAGGGAACACAAACGTGCTTTCTGCACAGACACTCGGGATGGTTGTCAGCTCCATGCTTTATTTAGAACATGACCCCCTGCTGCAACCAGGTACCTGTACCTACACCAATCACCTATGCCTCTGTAAGACTGTAGGACAGAGTCTGTACCACAGACTTGATGACCAACTACCTGGACTCCTGAGCTGAATCCATACAAGAAAAGTGAATGGATTCCTAGGCTCATATACATGGTAACAGCTCTAGCAGTCTGATGACAAGATGTTAGAGCTTCAAAGGCACAAATAATCAAGCTAGCTCACTCAAGCTGCCTACCTGGGCATATCAAACAAAACAAAACAAGAAGCTAGGATATAGTAAGCAAACATAAAATAAATTAATACGATAACTTATAGATGGCTTGGAGAGAACAGTCAATATGAAATCACATAAAGAAGCAGACCATGATTGCTTCAACAAGCTCTCAAAACAAAATGTCAAGGAATTCTCCAGATGAAGACGTCTTCCTGGAATTACCAGATGTAGAATACAAAAGGTTAATATACAGAACTCTTCAAGACATCAGGAAGGAGATCAGGCAAAACAGAGAGCAGGCCAATGAACCCAGAGATAAAGCAGTTAAGAAATTAAAAACGTTATTCAAGAACATAAAGAAAAATTTAACAGGCTGCAAGAATCCATAGAGAGACAGCAATCAGAAATTCAGAAGATTAACAACAAAATTACAAAATTAGACAGCACAATAGAAAGTAGGAGGAGCAGAATTGAGGAACTGGAAGGAAGCGTTAGTGAGATTTAAGATGAAACACTCGGCACCAATATATTCGAAGAAAAGTCAGACCAATGGAACAGAATTGAGAGCCCAGATATAAATCCATCCACATATGAACAGCTGATATTTGACAAAGGCCCAGTGTCAGTTAATTGGGGAAAAGATAGTCTTTTTAACAAATGGTGCCGGCAAACTGGATATCCATCTGCAAAAAAAAGAAAATGCAACAGACCCCATACCTCACACCATGCACAAAAACTAACTCCAAATGGATCAAAGACCTAAACATTAAGTCTAAAATGATAAAGATCATGGAAGAAAAAATAGGGACTTGTTAGGAGCCCTAATACAAGGCATAAACAGAATACGAAACGTTACTAAAAATGATGAAGAGAAACAAGGTAACTGGGAGCTCCTAAAAATCAAACACCTATGCTCATCTAAAGACTTCATCAAAAGAGTAAAAAGACCACCTACAGACTGGGAAAAAATTTTCAGCTATGACATCTCCTACCAAAGCCTGATCTCTAAAATCTACATGATTCTGTCAAAACTCTACCACAAAAAGACAAACAACCCAATTAAAAATTGGACAAAGGATATGAACATGCACTTCACTAAAGAAGATGGTCAGGCAGCTAACAGAAACATGAGGAAATGCTCTCGATCATTAGCTATTAGAGAAATGCAAATTAAAACTACAATGACATTCCATCTCACTCCAACAAGGCTGGCATTAATCCAAAAAGCACAAAACAATAAATGAATGTTGGAGAGGCTGTGGAGACCCTGGGACACTTATACACTGCTGGTGGGAATTTAAAATGGTAGAACCACTTTGGAAATCAGTCTGGCATTTCCTTAAAAAGCTAGAAATAGAACTACCATACAACCCAGAAATTCCACTCATCAGAATACATCCTAGAGAAATAAAAGCCTTTAAATTAACAGATATATGCAACCCATGTTTATTGCAGCACTGTTTACAACAGCAAAAAGATGGAAGCAACCAAGGTGTCCATCAATGGATGAATGGATAAATAAATTATGGTAAATTCACACAATGGAACACTATGCATCAATAAAGAACAGTGATGAATCTGTGAAACATTTCATAACATGGAGGAACCTGGAAGGCATTATGCTGAGTGAAATTAGTCAGAGGCAAAAGGACAAATATTGTATAAGACCACTATTATAAGATCTTGAGAAATAGTTTAAACTGAGAAGAACACATTCTTTTGTGGTTACAAGAGGGGGGAGGGAGGGAGGGTGGGAGAGGGTTATTTACTGGTTAGTACATACGAACTACTTTAGGTGAAGGGAAGGACAACACTCAATACAGGGGAGGTCAGCACAACTGGACTGGACCAAAAGCAAAGAAGTTTCCTGAATAAACTAAATGTTTAGAAGGCAGTCCGCAGGGGTAGGGGTTTGGGGACTATGGCTTCAGGGGACATCTAAGTCAATTGGCAAAATAAATTCTATTAAGAAAACATTCTGCATCCCACTTTGAAGTATGGCGTCTGGGCTCTTAAATGCTAGCAAGTGGCCACCTAAGATGCATCAATGAGTCTCAACCCACCTGGATCAAAGGAGAATGAAGAACACCAAGGTCACAAGGTACTTATAAGCCCAAGAGAGAGAAAGGGCTACATAAACTAGAGATTATATTGTCCTGAGACCAGAAGAACTAGATGGTGCCCAGCCACAACTGATGACTGCCCTTACAGGGAGCACAACAGAGAATCCCTGAAGGAGCAGGAGAACAGTGGGATGCAGACCCCAAATTCTCATAAAAAGACCAGACTTAATGGTCTGACTAAGACTAGAAGAATCCCAGACGCCATGGTCCCCAAACCTTCTGTTGGCCCAGGACAGGAGCCATACCTGAAGCCAATTCATCAGACATAGATTGGACTGGACAATGGGTAGGAGAGAGATGCTGATGAGGAGTGAGCTATTTGCATCAGGTGGACACTTGAGACTATGTTGGCATCTCCTGTCTGGAGGGGAGATGGGAGGGTAGAGGGGATTAGAAACTGGCAAAACAGTCACGAAAGGAGAGGGTGGAAGGAGGGAGCAGGCTGACTCATTGGGGGAGAGTATGTATTAATGTGTATATAAGTTTATATGTGAGAGACTGACAATTTGTAAACTTTCACTTAAAGCACAGTAAAAATTATTTAAAAAAAAAGAATTAAAAAATAAATGAAGAAAGCATAAGAATCATGTGGGACTCTGTCAAAAGAAATAAAATATGAGTGATTGCAGTAACAGAACAGGGAGGGATAACAGAAAACACAGAGAGAATTGTTGAAGATTTGTTGTCAGAAAACTACCCTGATACTGTGAAAGGTGAGAAAGTATCTATTGAAAATACTCATCAAACCTCACATAAAGTAGATCTGAAAAGAAAATCACTAAGACATACTAAAATCAAACTTGCCAAAACCAAAGATAAAGAGGATTTTTAACAGTGGCTAGGGATAAATGAAAAATGGCCTACAAGGCAGAGTCAATAAGAATAAGTCTGGACTACTCACAGAAACCATGCAGCCAAGAAGGCAATGGGATGACTTATATAAAGGTTTGAAGGAAAAAAATTGCCAGCCAAGAATCATATATCCAGCAAAACTGTCTCTCAAATAAGAAGGCAAAATTAGGACATTTCCAAATAAACAGAAGTTTAGGGATTTCGTAAAAACCAAAAACTACAAGAAACACTAAAAGGAGTTCTCTGCTTAGAAAATCAATAATATCAGATATCAACCCAAGACTAGACCACAGGACAGAGCAAGCAGATATCAACCCAGATAGGGAAATCGGAAATCACAAAAATAAATCAAGATAAAAAACACTGAAAAAAGAGAAACAGTGCTGTCATTATGTAAAAGATGACGATGTTAAATCAATAAAGAGGGACTAAAAAATATAGTTATAGATCTTTCATATGGACAGGAAGTCAAGGCAATATAAAGAAATAAAAGTTAGATTTAAACTTAGAAATATAAGGGTAAATATTAAGGTAACCACAAAGGAGATTCACAATCCTACACATCGAAATAAAATAAAGAAAAAGAGACTCAGATAAAACAAAATCAACAACAAAAAATAAGAGGAAAAGACAATGTAAAGAGATAAACTACTAACCACAAAAAATTAAGTGGAGAAAAGAAACTCAACACACAAAGACATCAAAATTACAGCACTAAACTCATATAAAAAAAAAAAAAAACCTATCCATAATTACGCTGAATGTAAATGGTCTAAAAGCACAAATAAAGAGACAGAGAGTGGCAGAATGGATTAAAAAAAAATGATCTGCCTATAAGCTGCCTAAAAGAGGCATACCTTAGACTTAAAGACATGAACAAAAACTCAAAGGATGGGGGAAAAAAAATGTATCAAGCAAAACAACAATCAAAAAAGTGCAGGAGTGGCAATATTAATTTTTGACAAAATAGACTTTAAATTTAAATCCACCACAAGTGATAATGAAGGACACTATATAATGATTAAAGGCACAATATACCAGGAGGATATAACCATATTAAATATTTATGCACCCAGTGGCAGGGCTTCCAGATACATAAAACAAACTCTAACAGCATTGAAAAGTGAGATAGACAGCTCCACAATAACAGTACGAGACTTCAACACACCACTTTTGGAGAAAGACACAACATCCAGAAAAAAGCTCAATAAAAACACAGAAGATCTAAATGCCACAATAAACCAAACTGACCTCATAGACATATACAGAACACCCCCAGAACAGCAGCCAAGTATACTTTCTTTTCTAGTGCACATGGAACATTCTCTAGAGTAGACCACATATTAGGTCATAAACAAAGCCTTTGAAGAATCTGAAAAACTGAAATATTAAAAAGCATCTTCTCTGACCGTAAGGCCATAAAAGTGAAAATCAATAACAGGAAAAGCAGGGAAAAGAATACAAACACTTGGAAACTGAACAACGCCCTGCTCAGAAATGACTGGGTTATAGAAGACATTAAGGATGGAATAAAGAAATTCATAGAATCCAATGAGAATGAAAACAGTTCCTATCAGAACCTTTGGGACACAGCTAGAGCAGTGCTCAGAGGTCAATTTATAGCAATAAAAGCACACATCCAAAAAGAAGAAAGGGCCAAAGTCAAAGAATTGTCCCTACAACTTGAACAAATAGAGAGAGATCAACAAAAGAAACCCTCAGGCGCCAGAAGAAAGGAAATAATAAAAACGAGAGCAGAATTAAATGAAATAGAGAACAGAAAAACAACTGAAGGCGTTAACAAGACCAAAAGATGGTTCTTTGAAAAAATCAACAAAATTGATAGAGCATTGGGAAAACTGACAAAACAAAAATAGGAGAGGAAGCAAATAACCTGAATAAAATATGAGATGGGTGATATCACAACTGACTCAAATGACATTAAAAGAATCATATCAGACTACTATGAAAAATTGTAGTCTAACAAATTTGAAAATCTAGAAGAAATGGGTGAATTTGTGGAAATACACTACCTTGTTAAACTAACACAAATGGAGGTAAAAAACGGAGGCAGAACAACTAAATGAACCCATAACAAAAGAAGAGATTGGAGAGATAATTTAAAAACTTCCAACAAAAAAAAGGCCTGGCCCGGACTGCTTCACTGCAGACTTCTACCAAACTCTCAGAGAAGAGTTAACACCACTACTATTAAAGGTATTTCAGAGCATAGAAAAGGACGGAGTACTCCCAAATTCATTCTATGAACCCAACATATCCCTGATACCAAAACCAGGTAAAGACACCACAAAAAAAGAAAATCATGGACCTATATCCCTCATGAACTTGGATGCAAAAATCCTCAACAAAATTCTAGCCAACACAATTCAACAATACATCAAAAAAAATAATTCACCATTGCTAGGTTGGATTCATACCAGATATGCAGGGATGGTTCAACATTAGAAAAACAAGCAATGTAATCCATCATATAAATAACACAAAAGACAAGAACTACATGATTTTATCAGTTGATGCAGAAAAGACATCTGACAAAGTCCAACACTCATTCACGATAAAAATTCCCAGCAAATTAGGAATAGAAGTGAAATTTCTCAACATAATAAAGGGCATTTATACAAAGCCAACAGCCAACATCATTGTAAATGGAGAGAGTCTGAAAGCATTCCCCTTGAGAACAGAAACCAGACAAGGATGCCCTGTATCACCGCTCTTATTCAACATTGTGTTGGAGGTCCTAGCCATAGCAATTAGGCTGGATAAAGAAATAAAGGTCATCCACATTTGCAAGGAAGAAGTAAAAGTATCTCTATTTGCAGATGACATGATCTTATACACAGAAAATCTGAAAGAATCCACAAGAAAACTAATGTATCAGGGTACAAGATAAACATACAAAAATTATCTGAATTCCTCTACACCAACAAAGACAACACTGAAGAGGAAATCCCCAAATCAATACCATTTACAGTAGGCCCAAGAAGATAAAATGCTTTAGGAATAAATCTTACCAGAGACATAAAAAACCTATACAAAGCAAAATATAAGGCACTACTGCAGGAAGCCGAAAGAGAACTATATAAGTGGAGAAACATACCTTGCTCATGAATAGGAAGACTCAACATTGCAAAAATGTCTATTCAACAAAAAGTGATCTATAGATACAGCACAATTCTGATCCAAATTCCAATGACATTTTTTAATGAGATGAGGAAACAAATCACCAACTTCATAAGGAAGGAAAAGGGGCCCCAGATAATTAAAGCATTACTGAAAAAGAAGAACAAAGTGGGAGGCCTCACACTACCTGATTTTAGAACCTGTAATACCACCACAGTAGTCAAAACAGCCTGGTAATAGTACAACACCAGACACACAGACCAATTGAACAGAATTGAGAATCCAGACATAAATCCATCCACATATGAGCAGCTGGTCTTTGACAAAGGCCCATAGTCAATTAAGTGGGGAAAAGGCAGTCTTTTTTTTTTTTTTAACTTTTATTCAGCTTTAAGTGAACGTTTACAAATTAAGTCAGTCTGTCACATATAAGCTTAAATACACCTTACTCCATACTCCCACTTAAACTCCCCCTAATGAGTCAGCCCTTCCAGTGTCTCCTTTTGTGACAATTTTGCCAGTTTCTACCCTCTCTACCCTCCTATCTCCCCTCCAGACAGGAGATGCCAACACAGTCTCAAGTGTCCACCTGATACAAGTAGCTCACTCTTCATCAGCATCTCTCTCCAACCCATTGTCCAGTCCCTTCCATGTCTGATGAGTTGTCTTCGAGAATGGTTTCTGTCCTGGGCCAACAGAAGGTTTGGGGGCCATAACCGCCGGGATTCCTCTAGTCTCAGTCAGACCATTAAGTCTGGTCTGTTTATGAGAATTTGGGGTCTGCATCCCACTGATCTCCTGCTCCCTCAGGGGTTCTCTGTTGTGCTCCCTGTCAGGGCAGTCATTGGTTGTGGCCGGGCACCATCTAGTTCTTCTGGTCTCAGGATGATGTAAGTCTCTGGTTCATGTGGCCCTTTCTGTCTCTTGGGCTCATAGTTATTGTGTGACCTTGGTGTTCTTCATTCTCCTTTGATCCAGGTGGGTTGAGACAAATTGATGCATCTTAGATGGCCACTTGTTAGCATTTAAGACCCCAGACGCCACATTTCAAAGTGGGATGCAGAATGTTTTCATAATAGAATGACTTTGCCAATTGACTTAGAAGTCCCCTTAATCCATAGTCCCCAAATCCCTTCCCTTGCTCTGCTGACCTTCTAAGCATTCAGTTTATCCCGGAAACTTCTTTGCTTTTGGTCCAGTCCAGTTGAGCTGACCTTCTGTGTATTGAGTATTGTCCTTCCCTTCACCTAAAGTAGTTCTTATCTACTAACTAATCAGTAAATAACCCTCTCCTAACCTCCCTCCGTCCCCCCTTCATAACCACAAAAGAATGTGTTCTTCTCAGTTTATACTATTTCTCAAGATCTTATAATAATGGTCTTATACACTATTTGTCCTTTTGCCTCTGACTAATTTCACTCAGCAAAGTGCCTTCCAGGTTCCTCAATGTTATGAAATGTTTCACAGATTCCTCACTGTTCTTTATCGATGCGTAGTATTCTATTGTGTGAATATACCACAATTTATTTAACCACTCATCTGTTGATGGACACCTTGGTTGCTTTCAGCTTTTTGCTATTGTAAACAGTGCTGCAATAAACATGGGTGTGCATATATCTGTTCGTGTGAAGGCTCTTATTTCTCTAGGGTATATTCCGAGGAGTGGGATTTCTGGGTTTTATGGTAGTTCTATTTCTAACTTTTTAAGAAAATGCCAGATAGATTTCCACAGCGGTTGTACCATTTTACATTCCCACCAGAAGTGTATAAGAGTTCCAATCTCTCCGCAGCCTCTCCAACATTTATTATTTTGTGTTTTTTGGATTAATTCCAGCCTTGTTGGAGTGAGATGGAATCTCATCGTACTTTTAATTTGCATTTCTCTAATGGTTAATGATCGAGAGCATTTTCTCATGTATCTGTTAGCTGCCTGAATATCTTCTTTAGTGAAGTGCGTGTTCATATCCTTTGCGCACTTCTGGATTGGGTTGTCTTTTTGTGGTTGAGTTTTAACAGAATCATGTAGATTTTAGAGATCAGGCACTGCTCGGAGATGCCATAGCTGAAAATTCTTTCCCAATCTGTAGGTGGTCTTTTTACTCTTTTGGTGAAGTCTTTAGATGAGCATAGGTGTTTGATTTTTAGGAGCTCCCAGTTATCTGGTTTCTCTTCGTCATTTTTAGTAATGTTTTGTATTCTGTTTATGCCTTGTATTAGGGCTCCTAACATTGTCCCTATTTTTTCTTCCATGATCTTTATCATTTTCGTCTTCTTGTTTAAGTTTTTGATCCACTTGGAGTTAGTTTTTGTGCATGGTGTGAGGTATGGGTCCTGTTTCAGTTTTTTGCAAATGGATATCCAGTTAGGCCAGCACCATTTGTTAAAAAGACTATCTTTTCCCCAATTAACTGACACTGGGCCTTTGTCAAATATCAGCTGCTCATATGCAGATGGATTTATATCTGGGTTCTCAATTCTGTTCCATTGGTCTATGTGTCTGTTGTTGTACCAGTACCAGGCTGTTTTGACTGCTGTGGCTGTATAATAGGTTCTAAAATCAGGTAGAGTGAGGCCTCTCACTTTCCTCTTCTTTTTCAATAATGCTTTACTTATCCGAGGCTTCTTTCAAAAGGCAGTCTTTTTAACAAATGATAGTGGCATAAGTGGATATGCATGTGCAAAAAAATGAAGCAAGACCCATACCTCACACCATGCACAAAAACAAACTCAAAATGGATCAAAGACCTAAACATAAAATCTAAAACGATACAGATCGCCAAAGAAAAAATAGGGACAACATTAGGAGCCCTAATACATGGCATAAACAGTACACAGAACATTATAAACAATGCAGAAACACCAGAAGAGAAGCTACAAAAAAGGTACAATACGATCCAGCAATCCCAATCCTTGGAATACATCCTAGAGAAATAAGAGCCTTTACACGAATAGATACAAGACACAAAACGATACTGGTGCGGAGTGAGCTTCTTGGCTCAAGTAAACACAGGAGGCTATGTGGGCAGCTCCTGCTAGAGGGGAGATGAGAAGGCAGAGAGGGACAGAAGCTGGCTAAATGGACATGGGGAATACAGGGTGGAGAGAAGGAGTGTGCTGTGTCATTAGGGGGAGAGCAACTAGGAGTACACGGCAACGTGTATATAAATTTTCGTGTGAGAGAATGACTAGATTTGTAAACTTTCACTTAAAGCACAATAAAAATAAAGAAATTAAAAAAAAAGATTTGAAATTGGGTGGCAGCAGTTATTTTTTATTTATTTATTATTTTTTTTTGCTTTATTTTGTTTTTAGCAGTAATTCAATGGAGAACCACACATGTATTTATTTACCCGAAATCACTGTTGTTTGGAGATGGCTCACTATACAAGTCCATTATAATAAATATACAAGAATTATTTAAAAATCAACACCAAGGAAAATAGAAAATTTAAATATTAACCCTAGGGTAACACCAGAACAGTACTGAACAAGTTGGCATATCTGAAACATTTGCTGTAAAGCTTTTACTATTTACCTAGCCATTAGGATCTTCAGTCCTTTAGGGGACCTCAGTCCTCGCAGAGCAGAAGAGAGCCAGGCAGCCCTGGAGCCCAGCCAAGTCACCCTGGGTCATACAAGCATGGGCGCTGGCTGGTTTTGGGTTTCTTTCTGGACCCAGCTGTGGTGACTGAACTCGGTCCAGAGCCTGGCGTCCCACGCCCCTATGCTCCTGAGTCAGGGGTCAGACGATGGCAGAGGAGGGAGAAAAAGAAATTTATGGGACAGAGCAGAAGGGGCTGGAGGCAGGCTGGGAGACAGCTTCTTACAGCTGTGGACCTTGAAGTTTGGTGGTGGAGGGGCAGCCTGGCCAGATTCTACCCCGAAACCGAGAACCAAAACCTTCGGGGAAAGGGAGATTTGGCTCCAACTCTCCTTGCAATCATATCTAAATGTTTTGGGACAAACCTAGCTTATTATTATCATTATGGTTAAAGTATTGAAAGTGTGTGGAGGGGTGAGCTGCTTGAGAGTTTGCTGCAACCGCTGTGCCTAGGAAGTCCCTGAGAAGGGCAGAGGCAGTGTGGTGGCAGGGGGTGGGGGAAGGGGGTGGCGGGGGCAGAGAGTGTACTTGCACCGGGGGGCAAATCCAAAGGGTTGCCAGAAGAGACTGTCTAGCAAATCACCCCTTGGCGGTGGGGGGAATCACACCCCCTCACCCTTTCAGAGAGGCCTGCAGAGAATTGCATCCCTTCCTCCTACCGCCCCAGTCCCCTTAACCCCATAGTCTACGAATCGTCCTCTCCCCTACCCTTCCCAAAGACAAGGTAGGCAGGGGCTGGGAGAGGTTGCTGGTGGGAGCTGGTTACCCTCCATAGGGCTCTGGGGAAGGGCAGTCATCATGGAGGACAGGGCTCAGGACCAGCTGTTAGAGGTGCTGGGTTCCATCTCCTTCTCTGCCACTCACTATCCTGTGTCCTCTAGCAGTTAAAACAGTCTCTGGGATAATGAGTTTTTCTTATCTGTACAATGGGGATGGACAGGACCCTCCATCCCGATTGTCCAGCAAGTGATTGGCCTAGGTCCAAAACAAGGGATTCTGATTCAGCACATTTTGGCTTAGCCTGGGCTTAAGGATATGAAAAGTCCTCAGGTGGTTCTCATCAACAACCACCATTGGGGACCACTGGTTAGATGTTCCAAACACCAGGAGATGTGTATGGGAATAAGCAGAGCTTTCAGTAGAAGGCAGCCTTAGGATGACTTATTATCTTAGGCTGGGTAATGTAGAGAAGTAAAGCATATAAATGTACTTATATAGAGAGATTTATATCAAGGAAATGGCTGGCATGGTTGTAGAGGCTGAAATGTCCCAAGTCTGTGGCTCAGAATAGAGGCTTCTCCTGATTCATGTAGTGAAAGGGGCTGACAAACCCAAGATCGGCAGGACAGAGAGCAGGACTCTTGCTCACAGGCTGCAAAGATCAATGAATACCAAGACCAGCAGGCAAGGCCACAGGGAAGCTGCTAGCTCAAGTCCCAAGAACCCTAGATTAGATGAACAGGAGGCAGCTGCAGGATCCAGCATGAGCAAAAAGCCCCCAAGCCTTGCCAGAATGTCTGCTTGTACTCAATTCAGGCCACAAGCCCAAGGAAACTCCCTGTCAACTGATTGGCTACTCACAGCAGATGCCATCATGGGGGTGATCACATATCAAATCTCAACAGGGAAGTGACCACAACATTGTATGACTGCCAAAACACTGAGAATCATGGCCTAGCCAAGTTTACACACAATCTTAGCCATCACACATATTAAGTAAGATATAATTGACAAATGATAAAATTTATCTTTTATAAAATCACACTTTACGTTGTACAGTTCAGTGGTTCTTTTAGCATATTCACAAGGCCTGCACCCATCAACACTCTCTAATCGGGACAATCTTTAAGGATAAGAGGAAGTGTGATGATGAGTCAGAAGGCAGAGGTGAGGATATTCCACAAGTGGAAGACTGCTTAAGCAGTGACATCCTCGTGGGTCAGGGTAAGATTGAGAGAGTCAAATTTGACAGCCAACTAGGAGAAATGAGGGGTGATGCCAGAGGGCAAGTTGGTGCTTCCCATGGTAGAGTCGAGGCTCATGTGTTAAATTTAGCAGATGGGGAGCTTTAGATGGCTTTCGGGCATCGAGGTTTCATCTGGGTGCAGGCACGGTGTTTAGGAGTATTCTAGGCTGAAGGGAGATGAAAGCCTGTTTTAGAGTGGGGGCAGTGGGATTGGAAATGTGGTGGAGGAGCTGCATTTGAGTGCATTAGAGGCAGGAGAGAGGGGGGATCCGATCCTGTTGAGAGCAATAGGGAAGGGAGAGGCTGACATGGAGGGAGGCAGAGTTTCTCTGTAGCCTGTTGGGTTTGAGGGCAGTGGTCCCAGGAGACTTAGATGTCCCGAAGGCCGACTGGAAACAGAAGCCTGCAAAGAGGTTGGTGTTGGAGTGGACCATGAGGAGTTGCCTCACTAGGCTTGTGATCACCATGGGCTGCATAGCAAGGTGGCCCTGTTCCAGCACAGACACCTCTAGGATGTGGCCTGAAGCAAGGCATCCTGGCTGGACCTGGGAGTCATTGGGAGAAGAAGGAGAGGATTACAGTGACTGAAATGTCTAAGGGAGTTTAGAGTGTTACTGAGTCAACTGTGGAAGGTGCTTCTGTAGGCAGAGGTGGCTGAAATCCGAAAATACGAGTCAGCGGTGATGTTGCCACTCAGGCTGTGCATGGCAGAGGTTGGGTATGTCGGGAGGATGACTATGCAGTGGTCTCTGTAGAAGTTTGTTCTGTATAGAAGAGCAAGCATGAGGCATCCAGGTGGGGTGGCCAGGTAAAAAGAGCCTGGGGAGACCAGTGCTGCTCTGTAGGCAGGGAGTTGCCTTTTCCAGGAAAGCAGGGGCTGATTACCTAAGCAAGGTAAGCATGTGCTTAGGGCATCAACAAAATAGGGGCACCAGTTGTCCAAAGCAAAGATCCACAGATGCCAGGCAGACAAGACACAAGGAAACATGAGCGCCGTAGGTGAACTGGCAGGGCACTAAATGAAATTGGTACCAGCTCCAGTGGGTGAGAATGGGCAGACCTAAAAAGAAGTTCACACAGGGTCTTGAGGGTGCCCACATGCAAAGTCGTTTAAGCTATGAGGCCCCTACCACTTCACCACCTTTGTTGACATCTCTCTCCTACAGTCCTATCCCATGTAATTGAAACTCCTTAGCTCATTTGGTCTTTTAGGAGTATACTCTTTCTTTCTAATAAACAAGAGACGGTGGTGGGCTGTCTGGTCTAACTCTTGCTACATTTACCCAATATGTAGCTGGATCCAAATGAGTGGTTACTGGGAAGGGCAGATTATATTAATAGCCGGGTCTCTGATTGATTTTGAGACGATGGCCTTTTATGTCCAAGTCAGCTAATCCAGTAACTCCAGCCAGCAGGGCCAGCAATGCTCTGTGACATGATCTAAACACCAGGGTATGCTCTTGCTCCTGTCCTGGTAAACAACCAAGAGGAGCTCCAGCCAATTTTTCAGTGTGGGAGATAACAGAAGTTTACACTGGTTGTTGAAACAACTAAGGCCACTGAGTCATTTTCTTCATCCAGGAATATTCTTTTCGGAGGAAATATTCTTTTCGGAGAAAATGTGGTACATAGTAAAAATCTTAGTCTCTCACATCCACTAAAAATGTTATAATCCAGTTCATTTCATTCCACTAAAATGGCATATGCCACTTTTTTGTTCAGTTGTTAATATCTTAGTCACATTAAAAAATTACATCGCAGACAGTAAACAGAGGAGGGGGGACCACTAATTTTCAGTGTTTAGGGCCCTCACATGCCTTAATCCCACCCTGGGGGAGAGTGGCATGAACTAAATATGCTTCTGGGATTTGAGTCAGAGCACTCAGCTACTCAGTGCTGTCTGTGCACCCTTTGGCTGAGCTCCCTCGTGGGAAAACCCCCAGCATTCCTCTCTCAGGGACTCTGTCACCTGCTGGTTTCCTAGTTTTGAGCCTCCCCTTGGTGACTGGCTCACCAATACAACTTTCCTTTGGGACAGTCCATCCCAAGCGCAGCCCTGTCCATCCCTTTCCAGGGAACTTTTCTGTACTTTATTCACTGGTTGGTGGGGACCTTCATTGTCCACTTTTACCCACGGGTTGCAGGTGCACGGAGCTCAGCTTCTGCTCTGGCCCCTGGAGACCTTGATGGTGATGTGGGTGGCCTGTGTCCTGCCCGTCCCTTTCGGTGCGGCCCTTCTCGCACCCCTTGGCACTGCCGCTGGTGAGTGGGACTCATTGCGATCTTGGGTCAAACTTCCGGAGACTATATCATTGGGCGTTATCGGGGTGTTGCTCTGACCCCAGCGGGTCTCTGGTGGGGTGACTGTGGGCATGGACGAGGCTGCAAACTGCCCGTTGTCATACCGCATTGGGCTTTTCCAAATCTCTTCTGTGCTCTTGGGGGCCTCGCATCCACCTCCCCTCCCTCCCTCCCCGCCCCCCCAAACGGCTTTTCTGAGTCCTGGCTGCACCTACTCCTCCTCCAGGATCTGCCTGCCTTCTTGTCTGTCAGCTGGCTTTTCAGACAGCCCAGTTATCTGAGGCTCCTGGGGTTTCGGTCACCTCTTGGCTTGCTCCTTTGACTGACAGGGAAGGCCCTTGGCTGTGTCAGGCTCAGGAGACCACTTTCTACCCTGCGTGAGGAGGCACTCTCAGGCCCCAGGGACACCCTGCACCCACCATCACCACTACCACCACGCCCGCGCCCCCCTTTACTCCCTGAATGAGTCAGCAGCTTAGTTCCCTGCCCACTTCCCTCCTCTGGGAACAAGAAGGATCCCCCAGTGCAACTTCACTGACAGGAGTCTCAGCACCTGGAGGGAGCTGGAGAGGCTTCTTTCCAGTATCTACCAGCTCATATGGGGACCCCAGGCCACAACCGCCCAGGCTCCCTCCTGTGTGTGGAAAGACTGTCACACTGAGGGAGGTTAGAATCTGAAGGCTTCAGTGGTCAAGGGATTCTTTTAGAGACTTCTCTGCTCTGGACACTCACCTCTCCCCTGGTCTCCTGTTCCTTGGGGCCCTCTCCCCTCTTGATTCTCCCCTACCACCTAAGATCAGCTCTGATTTTCTCATATGCTTGTGTCCCCACACCAGCATTTCTCCTCACCCCCACCCCCAGTTCTTGTAGCCCCCCTGCCCTCCCCTGTCCTTGCCATCTCCTCCTTTCTTCAGTTCTCTATTTCTAGTTTGTGCTCGCTCTCATCTCCTCCCTCTCGTACACAGGCCAGTCCCCTCTTTTGGGCCATTTCCTACAAAAGCACCTAAGTTTCCTCTGGTCTTTCACCCTTTTTTTTTGAACATTTGATTGTTTTTTGGGTGATACACAACACATTAGTTTCACATTCAACAATTTATACACAAATTGTTCCGTGACATTGTTGCTATGCTCACAGTGTGTTAGCTCTCTCCCCATTTCCACCCTGCCTTCCTCTCCACTTTCCACACCTCTCCTTGCCTTCTCATCTTTGCTTTTGAACAAATGTTGCCCGTTTGGTCTCCTATAGTTGATTGTTCTAAGGACCACATTCCTCACTGGTGTTATTGTTTATTTTATAGGCCAATCTATTATTTGGCTAAAAGGGGACCTCCAGGAGTAGCTTCAGTTCCAGGTTAAAAGGGTATCTTAGAGCAGTAGTCTCAGGGGTTCCTCTAGTCTCATCAGTCCCATAAGTCTGGTCTTTTTTATGAATTTTTCTACATTTTTCTTCCATTCTAACTGGGACCTTCTGTTGTGTCCCTGGTCAGAGTGTCATTAGTGGTAGCCAGGCACTATCTAGTTCTTCTGGTCTCAGGCTAGAGGAGGCTGTGGTTTGTGTGTGCCATTAGGCCTGTGGACTAATTGCTTCCTCGAGTCTTTGGTTTCCTTTGCTCGCCTTTGCTCCTGAGGAGAAGAAACCAATAGTTGTATCTTAGATGGCTGCTCGTAAGCTTTGAAGACCCCAGACGCTACTCACCAAACTGGATATAGAGCATTATCTTTATGGACCTTGTTATGCCAATTGACCTAGGTGTCCCCTGAGACTATGGACCTTAGCCTTCAAACCCATTAACCCAGTCCCACGAGGTGTTTGGATATGTCTAAGAAATTTCCATAAGTGTGCTCTAGCATATGTATGAATATATATGCAGCACATACAAATTTTACACAAAATTTTACATAAAAATTTTACATACAAGTATGTACATACAAATAGTCATAACTACACCTATATATGCACAGCATGTACCCCCATATGCCCTCCCACGCTTATATAGCATTCATATCTCCCTATGTAACCACTTACAAATTTTTGATTGCTATTCCTGTTGTTGCAGAATTGTGCATGTTATAGCATTTACTGTAGTTTTCCTTTATTCTTGCATACCCCTCAGTGTCTTCATTTACTTTAGTCACATTGTGCTGACATCCCCCATATTGTGTATTGCCTTTCTTTTCACCAGAATTAACACTTGTCTAGTATCTAGTAAGTGATTCCCCCTCCCTTTCCCTTCTATTACTGGTAACCACCAAAGACTGTTGCTTTATGTGTGAATCTCTTCTTGACTCTTTATAATAGTGGTTCATACAATACCTCTCCTTTTGTGATTGACTTCTTTCACTCAGCATAACGTCCTCCAGGTTCATCCATGTTATCACATATTTTACAGGCCCATCACTATTCTCTATGGTGCTGTAGTATTACATTGTGTGTACAAAATGTGCATTGTTTATCCATTCATCTACTGATGGACAGTTAGGTTTCCATCTTTTTGAATAATGCTGCAAAGAACATGGGTGTGCATACATCTATTTATATCACTGCTCTTATTTCTCTACATCATATACTTAGGAGTGGGATTGCTGGATCATGTGGTATTACTATGTCTAGAGTTTTGAGTAAGTGCCATACCAATTTCCATAATGGTTGTACTACTTTACAGTCTCACCATCAGTGTATGAGTTCCAGTCTCCCTACAACCTTGCTAGTAATTATTGTTTCCTTTTTTTTTTTTTTTTTGATCAGTATCATTTTTGCAGGGGTTAGATGATATTTCAATGTGGTTTTGATTTGCATCTCTCTAAATTTTTTTTTTTTTTTTAATGGCTAATGATCACAAGCCTGTCTTGATGTGTTTGTTAGCCACCTGAATGTCTGCTTTGGTGAAATGTCTGCTCGTGTCCTTTGCCCATTTTTTGACTGGATTGTTTCTCTTTTTGTTGCCAAGGTGTTGAAGTTTTCTATACCTTCTAGAGATTGGACCCTTGTCAGCTATGCCTTTGCCAAAATTTTTTCCCACTCTGTAGATTCCCTTTTTACTCTTTTGGCAACGTCTTTTGTTGGGCATAAGTATTTAATTTTTAGGAGGTCACAGTTATGTAGTTTATCTTCTGTTGTTTCTGCATTTTCTTATGTTTGATAATGTATTTATGCCGTGGATTAGCACCTCTTGTTTTGTCGTTATGTTAACTTCCAGGAACTTCATAGTTTTATGTTTGACATTTAGGTCTTTGATCCATTTAGAGTTTGTTTTTGTGTATGGGGTGAGATATGGATCCTGTTTCATTTTTCTGCAAGTGGATGTCCGGTTTTGCCTCCACCTTTTGTAATAGAGACAATCTCTTCCATATTGAATGGAATTTAACACTTTATCAAAGATCAGCTGTACATGTGGATTTAATTCTGGTTCTAATTCTGTTCCATTGATCTATATTTCTGTCATTGTACCTGTGCCAGGCTGTTTTGACCTCTGTAGATTTTTAGTAAGGTCTGAGATCAGGAAGTGTGAGGTCTCCTACTTTGTTCTTCTTTTTCAGTAATGATTTAGCTATTTCAGGTCTCTTTCCTTTTCCATATAAAGTTGGAGATAAGTTTTTTCCATTTCATTAAAGAATGTTATTGGGATTCAGATCAGGATTGCATTATATCTATAGATTGTTTTGGGTAGTATTAAGGTTAAGATTGCGCATCAACTTGGCTGGGCCATGATTCTCAGTGTTTTGACAGTTGTGTAATGTTGTGATCACTTCCCTGTTGAAATTTGATATGTGATCACCCCCATGACGGAATCTGCTGAGTGGTACTGGAGGGGGCGGGACCTGTGGTGGCTCACCATCCCTTCAGCCTTCATCTGTCCGACCTTTGCAGCCTACTTCCTTCCTGCTTGCCTTGCCAAGGTTTTGGCTTGTTCTAAATCCAGCAACTGCCTCTTGTCTGACATCTGGCTCTTGAGGCTTAAGCTACCAGCTTACCTATTGATCTTGGGATTCATCACCCTTCACGGACTGCAAGCAAGAGCCCTGCTCCCCAACATGCCAATCTTGGGTTTGCCAGCCCCTGCAGCTTTGTGAATCAGGGGAAACCTTGCTGTCTTGCCTGCTGATCTTGGAATTCGGCAACCTTCACAGCTTGTGAGTAGGACCGCTGCTCTCCAACCTGCCAATCTTGTGTTCACCAGCTTCTGTGGCTGCATGAATTGGAACAGGCCTCTATCCTGATCCTCGGGCTTGGGACTTGGGATGTTCCGGCCTCTAAAATTGCATGAGCTGTTTCCTTGATATAAATCTCTCTCTCTATATATATATGTATACGTTTTACTTCTCTAGAGAACCCAGCCTAAGACAGGTGGTACTGATATCTTCTAATCCATGAGCATGATATGTTTTTCCATTTCTGTGGGTCTCTTTTGGTTTCTTGCAGTATGTTTTTTTGTTTTTTTTTTTTTTTGTCTGTTTCCTTGTGGAAGACTTTTAGGCCCCTGGTTGGTTTATTCCTAGGTAATTTATCCTCTTGGGGATATTGTATATAGTCTTATTTTCTTGATCTCTTTTTCAACATCCTTCTTGTTAGTGTAGAGGAATCCAACTGATTTTTATATGTTGATCTTGTACCTTGCCACTTTGCTGAATGCTTTTGCTAGTCCCAGTAACTTTCTTGTGGAACTCTGGGATTTTCTATGTATAGGATCATGTCATCTGCAAATAGGGACAGTTTTGCTTCTTCCGTACCGATTTGGATGCCCTTTATTTCCCTTTCTTGCCTTATTGTTCTGGCTAGGACTTCCAGTACAATATTGAGTAAGAGCTGTGTTAATGGGCATCCTTGTCTCATTCTTGTTCTCAAGGGAAATGTTTTCAGTCTCTCTTTATTGAGAATTGTGTTGGCAGTTGGTTTTGTCTATATGCCCTTAATCATGGTGAGGAATTTCCCTTCAATTGCTATTTTGCTGAGAGTTATTATCAGGAAAAGGTGCTAGATTCTATCAAGTGCCTTTTCTGCATTGATTGAGATGATCAAGTGATTCTTGTCCTTTGATTTATTTATGTGGTAAACTATGTTGATTGATTTTCTAATGTCTAACCACCTTTGCATCCCTGGTATGAATTCCACCTGATCATGATGTATTATTTTTTTGATACCTGTAGAATTCTGTGGTGTGTTAAAATCTCCTGTTAGTATTGCAGACCAATTTGTCTTATCAATTCTCTTAGAGTTCGTTTTATGTATTTTGGTGTTCTATCATTGGGTGAGTAAATATTGATCATGGTTATGTCCTCTTGGTTAATTGGTCTTTTAATCAGTATATAATGCCCTTCATTGTCTCTTAGAATGGATTTTGACTTAAAGTCTATTTTATCAGAGATTAATATTGCCACTCCTGCTCTGTTTTGGATACTATTTGCTAGATATATTTTTTTCTATCCTTTGATTTTTAAGCCTTTTATGTGTTTGTATCTAAGGCCTGTCTCTCATAGGCAACACATGGATAGGTCATATTTTTTAATGCATTCTGCCATTCTCTCTCTTGACTGTTGCGTCGAAACCGTTTACATGCAGTGTGATTATCAATAGGTGTGCATTTACTGCTGCCATTTTGTTATTTTATTTATGTATTTATTTTTGTGGTGTTAACAGTTTCTTTGTTTTGCTCAGTTTTCTGTGCTGAGTTCTTTTTATTTACGAGTTTTCTTTTCATATCCTTCATTGCTGCTGATTTCTTTGATTTTCTTCTTTATTTTTGGTGAGTAGATTTATTAATTTCCTTTGTGGTTACTCTGAAATTTACCTTTATCTTCCTAAATTTTTAAGTCTATCTTTTTTTTTATTTTTATTTTTGTTGTGCTTTAAGTGAAAGTTTACAAATCAAGTCAGTCTCTCATACAAAATCTTATACACACTTGCTATGTACTTTTCTAGTTGCTCTCCCCTTAATTAGACAGCACACTCCTTCTCTCCACCCTACATTCCCGTGTCCCTTCAGCCAGCTTATGTCCCCCTCTGCCTTCTTATCTCCCCTCCAGACAGGAGCTGCCCACATAGTCTCATGTGCCCATTTGAGCCAAGAAGCTCAGTCCTCACCAGTATCCTTTTCCAGTCTGTTATATCTTAATATCATCTTGACTTCCTCTCACATGGAGGTTCTATAACTACACCATTTATTTCCCCTTTTTGTTTTGAAGTTGTCATTATTTACAGATTGACATCTCTGGCTTCCTATTTTCAGTTTTCCAGCCTTACTTTACTTTTGACAATTCTTTATCTAGGTTGGTATACGGGTGATACTGTCATGTGTGCTGATCTTAGGTTGTTGTTTGATGTTATTGGTTTTCTGTCTGAGGGACTGCCTTTTATATTGCTTATAAGTTATGTCTGGTTTGTACAAATTTCCTTAATTTCTGTTTATCTGGGAATGTCTTAGTTTCACCGTCGTATGTGAAAGACCATGTATTTGCTGGATATATGATTCCTGGTTGCCAATTCTTTTATTTCAGGGTTTTATATATGTTGTTTCACTGTCTTCTTGTTTGCATGGTTTCTGCTGAGAAATCAGTGCTTGGTCTTTTTGGTGGCCGTTTCTAGGTGATATTTCATTTTCCATGAACTGCTCTCAGAATTCTTTTTTTGTCTTTGGTCTTGGGAAATTTGATTATGATATGTCTTGGTGACTTTCTTTTGGAATCTATCCTGTATGGGGTTCGTTGAGCTTCTTGGACGAAACCTGTCTCGTCTTTCATGATATTAGGGAAGTTTTCTGTCCATAAGTCTTTAAAAATTCTCTCTGTGCTTTTTCTTCTCCTTCTCTTCTGGAATTTCAATTACATGTAAATTATTCCTCTTGATAGTGTCCCACATAACTGTTAGGCTTTCTTCATTCTTTGTTTTCTGATTCTTCCACAAACAGATTAGAATCAAGGGATTTGTCCTCTTTTCATTGATTCTTTCTTCCATTGATTCAATTCTACTTCTATGTCCTTCCATTGAGTTACCTCTTTCTGACATTTTATCATTAAACTTCTGATTTCTAGTTACTGTTTTCATATAGTTTCTAATTATCTATTTATTTTGTCCTTTTGTTCGTACATTGTTTTCCTGAATTCATCTAGGGTTTCGTCTGTGCTTTCCTTGATCTCTTTGAGGATCCTATATATAAATCTTTTGAATTCCTTATCAGGTAGCCCTATTACTTCCTCAGGAAGATTTATTGTCCCTTTATTTTGCTCACTTATTTGAGCCATCTTATCCTGTTTTTTCATATGATTTTATATATCAAGGCTGGCCTGGTGGCAACACTTATTATCTATCTCCAGGTGGGCAGGGCAGCGGCGGTCACAGCAAGTTCATATTGTTTTTTGCCAGGTATGTGGGGTGGCTGATGTTGGACTGGGCAAACAAAGAATGCTGCCTGACATCAATCCAGTGGCACAGGAGTGTGTGATGGCATTCGCTAGGTGGGTGGGGTAGGTGTGGTGGGTGACTGGGAAAGTGGGGTTGCTCTCTGCCACTCGCCATGAGGCATGAGGCATGAGGGTGAGGTAGGGGGGTGTGGTGGTGACTGGGAGCATTGGGCACTCTCTGTCACTCACAGGGTTGGTGTGGCGGATGGCAGGTTTGGCTGGTGGGAAGTATGGTGAGCAATTGGGAACACAGGGCACTCTGTGCCACTCACCAGGTGTGCAGGGCAATGGGAGTCAGCTGTGGTGGTCTACCAGGAGTGCAGGGCACTCACGGGTGCTCTCCAGTTGGACAGGGCAATGGGAGGGGGTATGGTGGGCTACTGCGAGGATGTTTCGGTGTCTGCCACTTGCTGGGTGGGTGGGTGTGTGGCAGGGGGTGTAGCTAGGGACAAGGAACATGGGGCACTCACTGCTGATCTTGAGGACTCACCCTGACTTCCTGGTGGTACATTTTGCCCTGTTGGTCTTTCCTTCATCCCCACTCACTTGAGCCCTCACCGTGGTAAGCCCAGAGCTAAGAATCATTGGGCCTTAAGAGCATCATGCAGCACCTGATCCATAGACCTCTCTGTAGTTCTCAATATTCCACACCCTATTCCCCCCTCCAACGGGTATATCTGCTGCTGGCCCTTCCCACCACTGGCTTTTGTCCAGTGCACCTCTTTCCCAAGCCTTCGTTCCAAACCTAATACTTTATGGCCTCCTCTCTTAACCCTTAAGGTGTCGAATCCCCTTCCTCACTGGTCTCTCTGTGCCTCTACCCTCACTCCAGGACTCTGTAACCTGTCTAGGCCCTCACCAGGTTCTCACCTCTCTCAAGCCCTCTCCGCTGAGGACCTTGCAATCGCCGTTCTCCACAAACAGGCCCTCCTCTCCTCCCTTGATTTCACAGTAACCCAAGGTCATCTCTGCCCCATGCCCCTCACCAATCCTGGGCCCTCACCAAAATCTCCCTGTTCCTCTTACCCTCCTACCTCCCCAGTTCCCTGAGACCCCACTGTGTTCTTGGTCTAAGTGCCCAGCTCCTTGGCCTTTAACCTCCCTCTTTGCTTCCCTGACCGCAGAGGGATCTCTTTGGCTCACATAACTGACCTAAATTCTTGAATTTTCCACTGGACTTGTTCTGGCCTTTCTCCATATTGATACCCAGTGAATTATAAGGTTTTTCAGGTGAGACTTCAGTACAAGACAGTGCATGGCCAATCATTCTTGATGTACCTGTTGCTGCTATTGTTATCATTCTTATTAGTACTGCTCTTGTCCTTCGCTGGTGCAAGAAGAAGGAAACACCAGATGAGGAAAGCCCAGATGAGACAAATGTGCAGCCAGCTTGAGTGGGGGTGGGAGGGACTCTGCCAGAAAGTGGGGTTCCCTCATGTCTCCCTCTGCACGAATAGTGAAGGAGAAGACACACCTTCTCCCTTTCACCAGAGAGTAACAGGAGATGAAATTTTTGGTATTTGGGAGGGGAATTGGGAGCTGCCTGCCCATCAACACCCCTTAGTCCTGCCCATGGCCAAGACCAGGCGAGGGTTCTCAAGTAATCAGCCTGGGCTTCTTGCTACCTGGGTGAGGGGTACCAAGTGAGGGGCTCGCACTCCCCTCTGTGCTCTCCTCATTCTCTCTCCATCTCTCAGGCTCCTAGGGCTGGTCCACATGGGTTGTGTGGGGAATCATGGGCTGACTGACAAGGCCCTGGATGATTATGGAATTAGAGGGAACAAATAGTACAAGAGTTTATGATCTGGTGAGATAGGGGTTGGTTATCTCTCACAGGAATATGGATGAGATGTGATAACTCTTGTCCCTGTCTGCCTCCTTCCATCCAAGTGTCTCCAGTCCTCATAAGGAAACCAAGAAAAAAAACCACGGGACAGGTTCACTGGTTGGCCCCTGAGCCTCCTGCCTAAAGGCCCCTAGGGAGCCTCTAGTTAGAGCAGACATGTGGGCCTTGAGCAGAGGTGGGCATCTTCTGTGCATTTGGGAGCTCCTCAGATCCCTCCTGCAGACATGAGTCCTGCTTTTGGTTTCCTCTGGCCAGTTCCTAGCCTGTGCTCTTTTCAAGTCCCCATAACATGTGTTCATGTCCCTGGCTCTTCCTTGTGGATGACATTGAGAAGACATGAGCAGGTATCCCCAACTATTTGTGAAGAATGACCAGCCAATCCTCAGGGGATCTGTGGTCCCTGGTTTTGTCCTGCCTCTGAGGGTTTCCTGTCCATCCTTCCAGGGTAAAGTCCAAGGGGGCTTTTTACTGGAGCATTTGGTCTGTGCTCGTTGGCCTCCCCTGGTTCACACTGAGACAATTCCCCTCTCTCATGGTGGTCACTGTCCTGCAAATGTGGGGTAAAGAATGACCAAAGTGTTTTCCGCAATAATTAGATTGCTTAAGGAGAGAGGCAAAGAGAAAACAGAGAAGTTTTGTTCTTCAACCAAGAGCAAATGTAATTCATGAAGCCATGAGAGGGTGAGGTGTCCAGGAGATGCGGGCTTTCTGCTGTGTCCACCTCTTCTGTGTGACCAGAGGGAGGGGGGCAGTGGCTATGATTTCTCCCACTTAAATCAAATTTCATCACAGTTTGCCTTCAATGCTGGACAACCTAGGACAGTGAGTCCCCTCCCCCTCTGCAAATTGATCCATCCACATTGCACTGGGTGGGGGCAGTGCAGGCCTGTTGTTGCCCTCTGCTCTCATCTGCAGCTCTGGTACCCTGGGGAACGGAGAGGCTTTCCTCCATATCAATGAGGCATTTTGAGAAATTACCACATGCCAGGAAAAGTGTATGACAGGCATGTGGTAATTTCTCAAAATTCCTGCTTTAGATTTTGATGTACAATAGCAGTTTTTATGAATTCACCAGATAATCTTAGTAGAATTTTTTCCAGTAGTGATCTTTAACACATTTGGAATGAAGCAGGAATTCACAGGTGGAGATCCCTGTCTAGGAGGTTTCTGTGTAGGAGGTGGTAGCTCATGTCAGTGGGACCCCAGGGTGCAGAGGGTGAGCAGGAACAGGCTTAGGCTGATGGGTCCCAACAAGGTCCCTCTTCCTCATTGAGCAGAAGGTCCCCTGTGGGCAGTGGCCTGGTCAGATTCCGCTGAGGAACGGGGGCGTGAAGGCCTGCTTGCCTCAGCTAAGCAGCTGACTTGGCGTGCAACAGTTTTTTCAGAGGTCTGGTGAAATCGTCAACAGCAAGGAAGGCCTGAATGTAGTTTCAGAGCCTGGAAGGTGTAGAGGATCAGGGGAAGGTGGGGTCTCTGCCAAGAGGGTGTTCCCCAGTCAGGGCAGATACAGATCCTGTGGAAGCCAGCTTTTCCCAGATGGGCCGCTGGTCACCCTGAACTTTCTAGCTGGGAGCTGCTGGCTCAGGGGGTGGCAGGGGCAGGGAGGTGGAGAGGTAGTGAGCTGCAGGTGGAAGTCAGTGCCTGTATTGGAGCAGGAAGGTGGAGCAGGGCTGGGCACTCTTGTGTATGAGCTTTTCAGGTGTGGAGGACGGAGAATTAATGTAGAGAGGGAACTGCATTTGTGATCCAGGACCAGGCCTCAAAGAGTAAGGCTTTGATCCTCAATCTGTTGGGGGATGGGTTGAGGCTTGACAGAAGGACCAGTCCTGGACTCATCTTTTTTTCTTGTTGCTGTTTCACCCCCTAGGTGACAAGCAAGGATAAATTACAATGTTGTTGGGAGTGATGGCAGGAGGCTAGCAAGGGCTGAGAAAATGGGTTGAGATGGAAAAGAAAAATGGGAGTCTTTTCTTCCCTGAGAATAAGGCAGAATCTATTTTAGGAAGACTAAGAAGGGAGAATCTCTGAGGGATTAGAAACCAAGTTTTTGCAACAATTGAACACTCATGGTGTCCCTTGTACTTGAAATTAATTTTTGGTGAAATGATACACCACCCCCACCCCACAGATTCTAGACATAATGATTAATAACATTGGTTCCATTCTTCACATTGTGTCAATATTCTTGTTGTTTCTGTTCTAGTTATTTCACTTCCATTTACTTAATCTCCCTGTCCCTCAAACTTCTCATCTATTCTTTAAAATACCTATTGACCCTCAGGGCTTATACATGTAACATTTAAAAAAAAAAAAACAAAACACAGTACTCAAGGGTGACAATCGTCACTCTTTGGGCGAAATGTTACTTAGTTTAAAGGTGACTTGTTAGGGCTAGTTGCCATTCAAGGTTTGAGGAGCAATTCAGGGCCTTAGTCTCAGAGACTCTACTACCTCAGTAGGTCCTCACTGATTTATCTTGATGGCTTTTACCTACCCTTTGTCTACAGAACACGAGCATCTATAAGACCTGCACCAGAAGGCAAGGGGAGACCACAATGGCACTGTGCAACTGGGTTCTGAGTCTCTGCTGTCAGCCCCTGAGTGCATTGGTTCAAGTGGGGGAGCATGGAATCTTCAGCCTGGTACCTTGTTTTCTATTCCTAGCATTTTCCCGCTAGGGATCTCAGTTTCCTCATCTGTAAAATGGAAAAGCAAAGCACTTATTCCCTTGTGTAGTTGGGAAGATAAAAAGAGTGAGTTGCTTCTAGCTGCTCCATGTCAGTTATCATTATTGCTGTCATTGTAAGCATAAATTAACTTTGTACATATTTTCCATTTCTGTTATGGTGTCTTCTCTATAAGAATCCTACCTCATAAAAACCTAGAAAGTATTTCTGTTCAATTTTATAGGACTGGAAAATAAATGAAACCATTTTTTAATAATTTGCATGTTTATTCCAATTATGTACAAATATTTGCATATGGTGTCCTGGTGGCTCAGTGGTTAAAAGCATGGCTGCTAACCAAAAGGTCGGCAGTTTGAACCCACCAGCTGTTCCTTGGAAACCCTATGGGGCAGTTTTACTCTTTCCTGTAGTGTCAACATGAGTTGGAATCAATTCGACAGCAACAGGATTTTTTTGTACATGCATATGCTGTTCAAACAAAGATATGGGTAAAATTGGCTTTTTAATAAAACAGCTAATGTCAACTGTTTGGTTTTGATAAAATTATTGAAGCAAATTTTCTAAGTTTGTAGAAAAAATGTAAAGAATAGACAGAGTCAGAAAACAGTAGTGATGTCAGTATGCCCCCATAACAGTAAGAATTCAAAAGGAAGTGGAAGACTGAGACTGAATCTCTGACTCTTCTCTTTTGTACTTCTTGGGACTATTTCTGGCTTTTGCATCTGCACTTCCTTGTATTCAGGTTGCAATATCAACCATTTTCTGATTCTGTCCACGTGTCACAAGTTCTAGCTTTCAGAGAGTATTTATTAGGCCGCAGTAATTGTTTGAGTGGAACATATTTGACTTTTCCTTCTCTGGAAGGTTTCTGCCTGTCAAAGAATGGACCAGTAACTTGAAATTTGCCTCCAAAATGGGAGGGTGCCAAGAGACTGAAGAATGAGGTAGGCAACCCCAGTGTGGCAGTGAAGGAGTTTATTAGGGAGTTTTATTAGGTGGTGCCGGGTGACAGCAGGACCAGACCAGATCTTCACATTCCACAGTGGGAGGTCAGAGGTTTTGTAGTTGTCAAGGACAATAGTGGTTACAAGCCTGGGAGTTCCACAAGACTACCTCACAAGATCACATAACAGGGGCTTGGAAACAGGAGCAAACTTACAAAAAACAGCAGTGAACTAACATAAATCCTGAGGGCAGCCAAGTTCAGCCTTTCAAGCCCTGTTTTCCCCTTCACCACCTAACACAGGTTCCAGCTTTTGCCAGTTTTACTGTATTTTCTATTGTCTCATAAGCTCAGGAAAGCTGGACAATAAAGAAGGAAGATCAAACAAGAATTGATGCATGCGAATTATGGTGTTGGTGAAGAATACTGAATATGCTGTGGACTGCCAGAAGAAGGGACAAATCTGTCCTGGAAGAAGTACAGCCAGAATGCTGTACAAAGATGGCAAGACTTTGTCTCATGGACTTTGGACATGTTATCAGGAGGGACCAGTCCCTGGAGAAGGACATAATGCCTGGTAAAGTAGCGTCAGCAAAAAAGAGGAAGACCCTCAACCAGGTGGATTGACACGGTGGCTGCAATGATGGACTCGAGCATAACAAGGATTGTGAGGATGGCGCAGGACCGGGCAGTGTTTCATTCTGTTGTACACAGGGTCACTTTGAGTTGGAGTTGACTCGACAACACCTACAACAGCAACAACATTTCTTTTCTTCATGTCTGATATCTTTTTTGTTTTTTAATTCCTCCAACACTGCCTTTTGTGTTTAACTGATTTTTTTCTAGTACACCATTTTGATCCCCACTACAAAAAGTGGGTGGATATGGTTGTTCTAGTTTAAAGGAGATTAAAGAGGTATAATAAAATGCAATATGAGAATCTTTTATGAAACCACATTGGAAAAAAATAGCTGTAAAGACCTTCCAGGAAAAAATTGGGATATCTGAATATGGAAAGGTCTTTACATAATATTCTGGAATCATTGTTGATTTTCTTAGGTGTAATAATGATATTACGAGGATGTAGACCCTTACTGTTAGGAGATGCGTGAATGTTTTGGAGGTCAATTGTTATGAGGCCTGCAAATTGCTTTAGAATGCTTTGGTTGAAAATCTTGATCTCTCTTCATTCTCTTTCTCTAGATATATATATAGAAATGATCTGTCAGTCAGTCTGTCTAGATACACACATATATATGGACATCTATTTATATCATTAAAAAGATTAGGCAAATATGGCAAAATTTTAATAACTGTTGAATCTCATTGTAGTATTCTTTCCACTTTTTTTGACATTTGTAGATTTTGATAAATTGGAGAGAGAGAGAGAATGGACGCTGAATCTGAAGATCCTAGGTGATGTGTCCCACTGGGAAAGCCACTTAATCTTTCTGTATCATGGGTGAATTTCTTGCCTACAAAGTAAAGATATAAGAAAAACTTTTCTTGCTTAACTTAGAGTAGCAATTCTCAAAGTGTGGCCTATGGACCCCAGGAATTCTTGAACCCCTTTCAGAAGGTCCAAGAGGGAAACTTGGTTTCACAATAAAACTTAGATATTATTTGCCAGTTTCACTGAACAGCATTGACTTTTCCATTGATGGTGCACATGCCAGGTAGGTAAAGCACTTGCCACCTCTGTTGTCTTCATCATATTGTGCTTGGAGTTGATTCCAATGCATGGCGACCCCATGTGTTACAGAATAGAGCTGCTCCATTGGGTTTTCACGGCTGTAGTCTTTATGGGAGTAGATCACCAGGCCTTTTCTCCCCAGAGCCACTGGGTAGGTTTGAATGGCCAATCTTCCTGTTACCAGTGAAGGGCAAACCATTTGCGTCACTCGGGGACCTAGCCATGCACCTTAGCAGGAATCAAGACAGGGACACCAAACTGTACTTGTAGTCAAAGTAATCTTTCCCACCACCATTCACTAGCAGAAAAAAAAAAGCCAGTTTCACTTAAGAATATCTTTGCTGAAGCCATAAAAATTATTAAGTTAATTGAATTTAAATCCTTGAGTACATCTGTTTTTAGTATTCTTTTTTTACTCCTTTTTTATTGTGCTTTAAGTGAAAGTTTACAATTCAAGTCAGTTTCTCATCAAAAACGTATACACACATTGTTATGTGACCCTAGTTGCTCTCCCTATAATGTGACAACATACTCCTCTCTACCCTGTATTTTCCATATCCGTTCAACAAACTCCTGTCCCCCCTCTGCATTCTCATCTTGCCTCCAGACAGTAGCTGCCTACATAGTCTCATGTGTCTACTTGAGCTAAGAAGCACACTCCTGACCAGTATCATTTTATGTCTTATAGTCCAGTCTAATCTTTGTCTGAAGAGTTGGCTTTGGGAATGGCTTTAGTCTTGGGCTAACAGAGAGTCTGGGGGCCATGACCTCTGGGGTCCCTCCAGTCTCAGTCAGACCATTAAGTCTAGTCTTTTTACTAGAATTGGAGGTCTGCATCCCACTTTTCTCCTGCTCCATCAGTGATACTCTGTTGTGTTTCCTGTCAGGGCAGTCATTGGTGATAGCTGGGCACCATCTAGTTCATCTATTCTCAGGCTGTTGGAGTCCCTGGTTTATGCGACACTTTCTATCACTTGGGCTCATATTTTCCTTGTGTCCTTGGTGTTCTTCATTCTCCTTTGCTCCAGGTGGGTTCAGACCAATTGATGCTTCTTAGATGGACCTCTTTAAAGTGCTGAAAAGCAAAGATGTCACCTTGAAGGCTAAGGTGCACCTGACCCAAGCCATGGTATTTTCAATCGCATTATATACATGTGAAAGCTGGACAGAGAATAAGGAAAATCGAAGAAGAATTGACACCTTTGAATTGTGGTGTTGGAGAAGAATATTGGATATACTGTGGACTGCCAAAAAAAATGAATGAATCTGTGATGGAAGAAGTACAACCAGAATGTTCCTTAGAAGCAAGGATGGTGAGACTGCATCTTACATACTTTGGACATGTTGTCAGGAGGGATCAGTCCCTAGAGAAGGACATCATGCTTGGTAAAGTAGAGGGTCAGCAGAAAAGAAGAAGACCTGCAACGAGGTGGATTGACACAGTCGCTGCAACAATGGGCTCAAGCATAATGATTGTAAGGATGGCATGGACCGGACAGTGTTTTGCTGTGTTGTGCATAGGGTCGCTATGAATTGGAACCGACAACAATTACACTTTGCAAATCCAGAATTTTCATTGAGCTCTTCTTTATAATTTTTTTTGTTGTAGTCGAGACTCTGCTGAGTCATTGCTTTTATCTCTTTCTTTTTTCATGTATGGTTTATTTTTAGTTCTTTGAACATACTTTTAATATCTGCTTTGAAGTCTTCATCTGACAAGGCCAACACATGGTCCCCTTCAGAGAACGTTTCTATGAACTGCTTTCTTCCGTGCGTATGGTTTACAGTTTCCCGGGTTTGCTTGTTTTTATGTGTTTTATTGAAAATTATACATTTTACATAAAATATTGTAGCAACTCTGCCTTCTGATTCTCTCCCAGGGTTGTTGCTGTCACCTTATTTATTTGTTAATTTGCCTGCAGTAGAACTGTGGGATAGGTACCCCCATAGACTGTGGTCACTGTGTCTTTGCTCAGTTTTTTTTTGTTTGTTTGTTTTCTTTGTTTAATTTTTAAGCCTGGCTTCCTAGAGGTGACCCCTGTGTCTCCATAGCTTAGTTTTCAGCCAATGATTCATCAGAGGTTGTGCTCAAACACCTTGAATCAGTAAGACTTCTGTCCCCTTCTTCCGTATTTACATGAATTGAGGGTGGAACATTCAAAGGTCAGCCATTTTTAAAGTCTCTAGTTTTTTTTTTTTATTATTTACAACAGGTTCTTTCATGTCTCCTGTGTGCATGCATGCACAGTCACAGTCAGCCAAGCCTTTGTGAATAGCTTGGGCCTTTTCCATTCTCTCCTATGTGGATGTGTAGAGAGTATACCAAGGACTCCTATTGCTGCCTAATTTCTTGGATCCCCCTATTTCTGGCTAGTCTGCCAGTTTGTTGCTTGTCCCAAACGGATCATAAAACGGGGCTAGGTAAGCTCCTGATCTTCCCATTTCACTTGCCACTGAGATTGCTGAAGTTACTGGCAGTGCTATTTGGAGTGGGATTCTTCTGTGCTCTGCTCTTCGTCCTCTCTGGCAGCAAATCTGCTGGTTTATACTGTTTCCTTGTCATTATTAAAATTTTCAACCCCAGGAAAGAATGTTGCAGAATCCTATTGTTCTTGTATGACTTTTGGTAGCTTTTTATGAATAATCAATTCTTGATTTTGTATATGTCCTTGGTCAGTTTTCCGAACCTTAAATTTGTCGAGTTTTATTATTGGCTTTTGAGGTGAAAATTTGCTAAGATACTCCACATACTGAAAGTCCCACCCCATGTGTATTAGTTTCTTAATGCTGCTGTAACAAAGTAGCACACACTTGGTGGCTTAAAACAGCACACATTTATTCTCTTACAGTTCTGGACCCCAGAAGTCCAAAATCAGCTGTGCTGTGCCAAAAACAAGGTGTCACCAAGACCTTATTCCCTCTGGAAGCCCTAGGGGAGAATTCATTCCTTGCTTATTCCACCTACTAGTTGCTACCAGCAGTCCTTGGCTTGTGGACACATCACTTCAATCTCTGCTTCTGTGGTCACATTGTCTTTTGGTCTGTGTCAAATCTCCCTCTGCTTCCCTTTTATAAGGTTACCTATGATTGCATTTAGGGCTCATATGGGTAATCCAGAATGATCTGTGCATCTCAGCATCCTTAATCATATCTGCAAAATGCCTTTTGCCGTGTAAGGTAAGATTCACATTTTCCAAGGATTAGGACCTGGATATCTTGAGGGCCATTATTAAATTTACCACACCATTTCATTCCTTTTAAACAATTTTTTCACAGTTCATATATGTCATGGATTGAATTGTGTCCCCCCAAAATATCTGTCAATTCGGCTAGGCTGTAATTCCCACTATTGTGTGATTATCCAACATTTTGTCATCTGATGTGATTTTCCTGTCTGTTTTAAATCCTACCTCTATGATGCTAATAAAATGGGATTACCAGCAGTTATATTAATGAGGCAGGACTCAATCTACAAGATGAGGTAGTGTCTTAAGCCAATCTCTTTTGAGATATAAAAGAGAGAAGTGAGCAGAGACACATGAGGACCTCGTACCACCAAGAAAGCAGCACCTGGAGCAGAGCTCATCCTTTAGACCCAGTGTCCCTGTGCCTGAGAAACTCCTAGACCATGGGAAGGTTAATGACAAGGACCTTCCTCCAGAGCCAACAGAGAAAGAAAGCCTTCCCCTGGAGATGGCACCCTGACTTGTACTTCTAGCCTACTACACTGTGAGAGAATAAATTTCTTTCTGTTAAAGCCAACCGCTGTGGTATATCTGGTATAGTACCGCTAGCTGACTAAGACAATATAGTTTCTTTTTTTCTGTACTCCTCACCTCTACAAGATGTTCTTCAGTATCACATTCTGATTTTAAGTGAGGTTTGTTTTGTTATTTATTGCTCTTATTAAAAGTTTATTTAAGAAAATTTTTTAATAATTTTTATTGTACTTTAAGTGAAAGTTTACAAATCAGGTCAGTCTCTCACATAAAAACTTATATACACCTTGCTACATACTCCCAATTACTCTCCCCCTAATGAGACAGCCCACTCTCTCCCTCCACTTTCTCTTTTCGTGTCCATTTCACCAGCTTCTAACAACCTCCACCCTCTCATCTCCCGTCCAGGCAGGAGATGCCAACATAGTCTCAAGTGTCCACCTGATCCAAGAAGCTCACTCCTCACCAGCATTCCACTCTAACCCATTGTCCAGTCCAATCCATGTCTGAAGAGTTGGCTTCGGCAATGGTTCCTGTCCCGGGCCAACATAAGGACTGGGGGCCATGACCACCAGGGTCCTTCTAGTCTCAATCAGACCATTAAGTCTGGTCTTTTTATGAGAATTTGGGGTCTGCATCCCACTGCTCTCCTGCTCGCTCAGGGATTCTCTGTTGTGTTCCCTGTCAGGGCAGTCATCAGTTGCAGTCAGGCACCATCTAGTTCTTGTGGTCTCAGGATGATGTAGTCCCTGGTTTGTGTGGCCCTTTCGTGTCTCTTGGGCTCATAATTACCTTATGTCCTTGATGTTCTTCATTCTCCTTTGATCCAGGTAGGTTGAGACCAATTGATGCATCTTAGATTGCTGCTTGCTAGCATTCAAGACCCCAGATGCTGCTGTTCAAAGTGGGGTGCAGAGTGTTTTCTTAGTAGATTTTCTTATGCTAATTGACTTACATATCCACTGACACCATGGTCCCCAGATCCCGGCCCCTGCTACGCTGGCCTTTAAAGCATTCAGTTTATTCAAGAAACTTCTTTGCTTTTGGTTTAGTCCAGTTGTGCTGACCTCCCCTGTATTGTGTTTTGTCTTTCCCTTGACCTAAAGTAGTTCTTACCTAGCAACTAATTAGTGACTACACCTCTCCCACCCTTCTTCCCTACCTCCTCTTGTAACCACAAAAGAATGTTTTCTTCTCAGTTTAAACTATTTCTCAAGTTCTTATAATAGTGGTCTTATACAACTATTTGTCCTTTTGCAACAGACAAATTTCACTCAGAATAATGCCTTCCAGATTCCTCCATGTTATGAAATGTTTCACAGATTCTTCACTGTTCTTTATTGATGTGTAGTATTCCATTGTGTGAATATACCATAATTTATTAATCCATTTATCTGTTGATGTCCACCATGGTTGCTTCCATCTTTTTGCTATTGTAAACAGTGCAGCAATAAACACGGGTGTGCATATATCTGTTTGTATAAAGGCTCTTATTTCTCTAGGATATATTCCGATGAGTGGGATTGGTGGATCATATGGTAGTTCTATTTCTAGCTTTTTCAGGAAATACCAAATCGATTTCCAAGGTGTTTGTACCCTTTGATATTCCCACCAGCAGTGTATAAGTGTTCCAATCTCTCCACGTCCTCTCCAACATTCATTTATTATTTTGTGTTTTTGGATTAATGCCAGCCTTGTTGGAGCGAGATGAAATCTCATTGTACCTTTGATCTGCAGTTCTCTAATGGCTAATGATCGTGAATATTTCCTCATGTATCTGTTAGCTACCTGAATGTCTCCTTTAGTGAAGTGTCTATTCATATCTTTTGCCCATTTTTTAATAAGGTTATTTGTCTTTTTCTAGCTGAGTATTTGCAGTATCAAGTAGATTTTAGAGATCAGACGCTGATAGCAAATGTCATACCTAAAAATTTTTCCCAGTCTGTAGGTAGTCTTTTTACTCTTTTGGTGTAGTCTTTTTACTCTTTTGGTGAAGTCTTTGGATGAGCATAGGTGTTTGATTTTTAGGAGCTCCCAGTTATCTAGTTTTTCTTCTACTTTCTTTATAATGTTTTATATACTGTTTATGCCATGTGTTAGGGCTCCTAACATTGTCCCTATTTTTTCTTCCATGATCTTTATTGTTTTAGATTTTACATTTACCTCTTTGATCCATTTTGAGCCTGTTTTTGTATATGGAGTGAGGTATGGGTCTTGTTTCATTTTTTTGCAGATGGATACCCAGTTACGCCAGCAGCATATGTTAAAAAGACTGTCTTCACCCCATTTAACTGTTTGGGGCCTTTGTCAAATATCAACTGCTCATATGTGGATGGATTTATGTCTGGATTCTCAATTCTGTTCCGTTGGTCCATGTATCTGTTGTTGTACCAGTACCAGGCTGTTTTGATTACTGTGGCGGTATAATAGGTTCAAAAATCAGGTAAAGTAAGGCCTCCCACACTGTTCTTTCTTCAGTGATGCCTTATTTATCCGGGGCCTCTTTCCCTTCCATATGAAATTGCTGATTTGTTTCTCCATCTCATTAAAAAATGTCCTTGGGATTTTGATCAGAATTGCATTAAATGTATGGATCACTTTTGGTAGAATAGACATTTTTGTAATGTTAAGTCTTCCTATCCACAAGCAAGGTATGTTCTTCCACTTATGTAAATCTCTTTTGATTTCTTGCAGAAGTGTACTGTAGTTTTCTTTGTATAATTCTTTTACATCACTGGTAAGATTTATTCCTAAGCATTTTATCTTCTTGGGTGCTACTGTAAATGACATTGATTTGGTGATTTCCTCTTCCACGTTCTTTTTGTTGGTATAGAGGAATCCAATTGATTTTTGTGTGTTTATCTTATATCCCAATAGTCTGCTAAACTCTTCTATTAGTTTCAGTAGTTTTCTGGAGGATTCCTTAGGGTTTTCTGTGTATAAGATCATGTCATCTGCAAACAGAGAGAGTTTTACTTCTTCCTTGCCAATCCGAATGCCCTTTATTTCTTTGTCTAGCCTAATTGCTCTGGCTAGGACTTCCAGCATAATGTTGAATAAGAGTGGTGATAAAGGGCATCCTTGTCTGGTTCCCAATCTCAGTGGGAATGTTTTCAGGCTCTCTCCATTTTAGGGTGATGTTGGCTGTTGGCTTTGTATAAATACCCTTTATTATGCTGAGAAATTTTCCTTCTATTCCTATTTTGATGAGAGTTTTTATCATGAATGAGTGTTGCACTTTGTCAAATGCCTTTTCTGCATCAATTGATAAAATCATGTGATTCTTGTCTTTTGTTTTAATTATGTGGTGGATTACATTAATTGTTTTTCTAATGTTGAACCATCCCTGAATACCTGCTATAAATCCCACTTGGTCATGGTGAATTATTTTTTTGATATGTTGTTGAATTCTATTGGCTAGAATTTTGTTGAGGATTTTTCCATCTACGTTCATGAGGGATATAGGTCTATAATTTTCTTTTCTTGTGGTGTCTTTACCTGGTTTTTGTATCAGGGATATGGTGGCTTCATAGAATGAGCATGGTAGTATTCCGTTATTTTCGATGCACTGAAATACCTTTAGTAGTAGTGGTGTTAACTCTTCTCTGAAAGTTTGGTAGAACTCTGCAGTGAAGCCATCCAGAACTTCACTGGTGGGGAGTTTCTTGATTATCTTTTCAATCTCTTCTTTTGTTATGGGTCTTTTTAGTTGTTCTGCCTCTGTTTGTGTTAGTTTAGGTAGGTAGTGTGTTTCTAGGAATTCATCAATTTCTTCTAGGTTTTCAAATTTTTTAGAGCACAATTTTTCATAGTAATCTGATATGATTCTTTTAATTTCAGTTGGGTCTGTTGTAATATTTCCGATCTCATTTCTTATTTGGGTTATTTGCTTCCTCTCCTGTTTTTCTTTTGTAGTTTGGCCAGTGGTTTATCAATTTTGTTGATTTTTTCAAAAAACTAGCTGTTGGTCTTGTTAATTAATTCTTTCGATTGTTTTTCTGTTTTCTGTTTCATTTAGTTCAGCTCTAATTTTTGTTATTTGTTTTCTTCTGGTGCCTGTGGGTTTCTTTTGTTGCTCTCTTTCTATTTGTTCAAGTTCTAGGGATAATCCTTTGATTTTGGCCCTTTCTTCTTTTTGGATAGGTGCATTTATTGATATAAATTGGCCTCTGAGCACCCCTTTTGCTGTGTCCCAAAGGTTCTGATAGGAAGTGTTTTCATTCTCATTGGATTCTATGAATTTCTTTATTCCATCCTTAATGTCTTTTATTATCCAGTCTTTTTTGAGCAGGGTATTGTTTGGTTTCCAAGTGTATGATTTCTTTTCCCTGCTTTTCCTGTTATTGATTTCCACTTTTATGGCCTTATGGTCAGAGAAGATGCTTTGTAATATTTCAGTGTTTTGGATTCTGCTAAGGCTTGCTTTATGACCTAATATGTGGTCTATTCTAGAGAATGTTCCATGTGCACTAGAAAAGAAAGTATACTTGGCTACTATTTTGTGGGGTGTTTTGTGTATGCCTACGAGGTCAAGTTGGTTGATTGTGGCATTTAGATCTTCCGTGTCTTTATTGAGCTTGTTTCTGGACGTCCTGTCCTTCACCGAAAGTGGTGTGTTGAAGTCTCCTACTATTATTGTGGAGCTGTCTATCTCACTTTTCAATGCTAATAGTTTGTTTTATGTATCTTGCAGCCTTGCCATTAGGTGCATAGATATTTAGTATGGTTATATCTTCTTGGTGTATTGTCCCTTTAATCATTATATAGTGTCCTTCCTTATCCTTTCTGATGGATTTAACTTTAAAGTCTATTCATCAGAAATTAATATTGCCACTCCTGCTCTTTTTTGATTGTTGTTTGCTTGATATACTTTTTTCCATCCTTTGAGTTTTAGTTTGTTTGTGTGTCTAAGTCTAAGGTGTGTCTCTTGTAGGTAGCATATAGATGGATCTTGTTTTTTAATCCATTCTGCCACTCTCTGTCTCTTTATTGGTGCATTTAGTCCGTTTACATTCAGGGTAATTATGGATAGATACGAATTTAGTGCTATCATTTTGATGTCTTTTTTTGTGTGTTGACAGCTTCTTTTTCCCATTTGATTTTATGTGCTGAGTAGATTTTCTTTATATGCTGTCCTTTCCTCATATTTGTTTTCACTGATTTCGTTTCAGCTGAGTCTGTATTTTTCCCTTCTATGTTATTAAAATGAGTAGGATAGTTTGTCTCCTTTGTGGTTACCTTATTATTTACCCCTATTTTTCTAAATTTAAAACTAAATTTTATTTCTTTCTATTGCCGTATCTTCCTGTCCATATGGAAGGTGTATGATTACATTTCTTAGTCCCTCTTTATTATTTTAGTGTTGTCTTTTTTTATATAATAACATCACCATTACACTGTGTTGGGCTTTTTTTTTTTTAATCTTTGTTTTTTTGGATTTCCCTGTCTGGGTTGACTTCTGGTTGCTCTGCCGCCCAGTGTTCTAGTCTTGGGTTGATACCTGATATTATTGATTTTCTAACCAAAGAACTCCCTTTAGTATTTCTTTTAGTTTTGGTTTGGTTTTTATGAATTCCCTCAACTTGTGTTTATCTGGAAATGTCTTAATTTCACCTTCATACTTAAGAGACAGTTTTGCTGGATATATGATTCTTGGCAGGCAATTTTTTTCCTTCAGTTTTTGAAATATGTCATCCTATTGCCTTCTTGCCTGCACGGTTTCTGCGAGTAGTCTGAGCTTATTCTTATTGGCTCTCCTTTGTAGGTGACTGTTCGTTTATCCCTCGCTGTTCTTAGAATTCTCTCTTTATCTTTGGATTTGGCAAGCTTGATTATAATATGTCTCGGTGACTTCCTTTTAAGAGCTACCTTGTGTGGAGTTAGTTGAGCATCTTGGATAGATATCTTCTCATCTTTCACAATATCAGGGAAGTTTTCCGCCAACAAATCCTCAACAATTTTCTCTGTATTTTCTGTTATCCCTCCCTCTTCTGGTACTTCAGTCACTCATAGGTTATTTCTCTTGATAGAATCCCACAAGATTCTTAAGGTTTCTTCATTTTTTTTAATTCTTTTATCTGATTTTTCTTCAAATATATTAGTGCCAAGTGATTTATCTTCGAGCTCAGAAATTCTAGCTTCTACTTGCTCAATTCTGTTCCTCTGGCTTTCTATTGAGTTATCTAATTCCGTGATTTTATTGTGACTCTTCTGGATTTCTAATTGCTGCCTGCCTATGGATTTTTCCAGCTTCTTAAACTTTTCATTATGTTCCTGAATAATCTTCCTAATTTCTTCAGTGGCTTTATGTGTGTTCCTTGGCTTGTTCTGCATATTGCCGCATTTCTTTCCTAATGTGTTGAAGTGTTCTGTATATTAAACTTTTGTATTCTGCATGTGGTAATTCCAGGAATGCACTTTCATCTAGAAGATCCCTGGATTCTTTGTTTTGAGAGACTGTTGAAGTGATCGTGGTCTGTTTCTTTATGTGACTTGATATTGACTGTTTTCTCTGAGCCATCTATAAGTTATTGTATTAGTTTATGCTTGGTTACTGTGTCATAGCTTCTTGCTTGTCTTGGTTTTGGTATACCCCTATGGGTTGCTTAAGTGAGGTAGCTTGATTATTTTCACCTTAGGAGCTCTGGTGTCCTGCCCCCAGCTGGCTAGAGCTGTTATCAGGTATATCAGTCTAGGAGTCCATTCAGTTTTCTTGTATGAATTCAGCTCAGGTTTCCAGGTAGCTGATCATCAAGTGTGTGGTACAGGCTCTGTCCTACAGTCTTAGAGGCACAGGGGTGACTGGCATATATACCGGTATCTGATTGCAGCAGGGGGTCACACTCTGAACAATGCAGAACCAACCCCCAACTGTCTCTGAGGAAAACGCATCTCTGTTCCCTAGAGCGTGCTGGTGGGTGGGCTCTGCAGAGGGACCATGAGCACCCAACGTTTTCAGTCATAAGGACTGGGAGGTACCAGTTATATCTGGACCCCTGTCACAGGTGGCTGGGTGATCTGAGTGGAGCTACCAGTCCTTAGGTCCCTGATGTGGGTAGGTGAGGACCTTGTTTAATAGGCAAAGCAATGTCAAACATCAAACACCCACCTCTAGTCCGCACAGCTGAAATGGTTTCAATTTGCCAACAAGGGCCTGTCCTCCCAAAATAGGCCCACACAGGTCCACGCAAAAGGGAAAGGTGCTCAAAGTCCATGGACGTTTCGTGCCTGTACAGGAGCTGCTTCTGTCCTGAGCTCCCCCAGTTAGTGGAGCTAGCAAATTATCTTCTCCCCCACTTGCAATTTTTTTCCTTCCACAAGGGCAGGAGCATGGTTCTAGGTGCTCAACAGGGCCTAGCTCAGACCCAGGGAATTCAGCTGCGGAAGTCGGCTTGGAGGGGGGCATGGTAAAATACAGGCAAGTACTTAGCTTTTGCCGAGAGCATCGTTCTTCTCAGGTTCCACAGGTGTGAGTATGCTGTGAGGCTGGCTGCTTCTCCCTGAAGAAACTGTGGCCAAACGCTAGTACTAGCCTGCCACCACCGTGGCTCCGGGAATGGTGCCTGAGGCCTCCCTATGATTCAGGTCTAGGAACTCCTCTCTGCTTCTGAACAGTCTCTTCCTTCCCCTGCCCCTCAGTTCATTTTCTAAGGTTGCCTTTGAAGCTCAGGGCTCCTAGCTTACCACAAACATATTCATTTCACTTGTTTTTTGGGGTCTTTGTTGTAAATAGGGCTGGCCAGAAGCATCTGTCTATTCCACCATCTTGGCTCCGCCTCCCTGTTGGTAATTAAAAAAAAAAAAAAACCAGCATTTAGCAAGACAGACAGATGGGAGAATGATGAAACTGACAAAACATATCTTCAAAGACAATTAAAATATGTATTTGTGAGAACTCTGTGTGTGTGTGTGTATATATAAACACATACATATATATGTATATATATGTATATATATGTATGTATATATATATGTGTATATATATGTATATATATATGTATATATATATATGTATATGTATATATATATATATATATGGAAACCCTGATGGTGTAGTGCTTGGGAGCTACTGCTGCTAACCAAAAGGTTGGCATTTCGGATGCACCAGGTGCTCCTTGGAAACTCGATGGAGCAGTTCAACTATGTTCTATAGGCTCGCAGAGAGTCGGAATCGACTGGATGGCAACAGGTTTGTGGTTTTGTTTTTTTTTTTTTTTTTGATTCACATATATATATATATATATGTATACATAGAATACATTGAATGATCAGTATCTCTTAACCAAACCTAAAACTGAACCAACTGCTGTCAAGTCCTGAGGCGTGACAGATGGCTTTTGTATGGCCTTTCTCACCATAGTCTTGTAAACCCTACCCAAGTGCAAATAGGGTAATCGTGGCCAAGGAGATTGGTCAGTTTTGCCATCCTACTGGACTTGAAATGAGCCATCCCAAAGGAGGAAAGAGAGGATCTCACCAACACCAAGGAAGAAGGGCCAAGAGCAGAGTGCATCCTTTGGACCAGGGATCCCTGTGCCGAGAAGCTCCTGGAATCAGAAGACAGAGGAGAGAAAGCTAAGACATTGAAGATATTGAGTAGTGGTGGCAGAGAAATGGTGACAGGAGAGACAAGCAGAAAACAGCGCTTTGGCTTCTTGGCCCCAGGGAGAGGGAAAGCTGAGTGCCATTGGCCAGGAGACTTACTGGAAGAGTAGGGAGCCTCCAGGTACTTGGTGGAGCTAGGTTTGCTAACCCACAGAGCTAGGACTGAGTACCTTTGGGCTAAGGTTTACTGGCAGCGTGGGGTGCCTCTGGGCACTTATTACGCTAAAAGAGCTTTGTTAACACTTGCCCAAGCAGGGCAGAGGCCAAGGGCCAGTGAGGTGTGCCTGTGAGCACAGGTGAGATGGAAGAACTGTATCCTGAGCATTCCTGAACCTGAATTGTAACCTGTTACGTCCCTAATAAACCCCATAATCATGAATATTATCTGTGAGTTCTTTGTGCCCGTTGCAATGAATTATTGGACACAGCAGGAAAGTAGAGAGTGCTGTGGAAGGGATTGCTGGGGGCAGAATTTGTAAAGATGGCAAAGAAAGGACGTATGTCTAACCTCTGCCTCAAAGGAAGCAGACTTGGGCTGTTGACCTTGGTTCTCCTTCCCCTTTGTGAAGTTAGAGGAAGTCAGACATGCCAGTTGTACAAGTCCGTCCTGACACGAGGGGACTCCGTGTGTTACACAGTAGGACTGCTCCCTAGGGTTTTCTTGGCTGTGATCTTTTATGGAAGCAGATCGCCAGGACTTTCTTCCTAGGCACCTCTGGGTGGATTCGAAGAACCAACCTTTAGGTTAGCAGTTGAGGGCAAACTGCTTGTACCACCTAGTGACCTTCAGCACCTCTTAGACACTTAAAAGAAGCCTCAAAGCTGAGAAGTCAACAAGAAGCATATACTTTCTAAAATTCCTTTTGCTTGTTTTCAGGGCAGTATTTGGTATCTCTGAACTGTAACACTGGACTTTTCTATTTCCCCCACTGCAAAAGTACTCCCGAGCTCAAATAAAAAAAAATTTTTTTTCACTCCTGTTAATTGGTACATGTGAGGCCTCTAACCACTTCATGGGCCCTGTCTTAGGTCTGGGTAGAATAGAGAAAAAACCGGGGCAAAAAAATAACACCTGGATCTTTGCCTTCAGGATATTTTCCTTAGAACAGACAGACCAAGAGCAGTAGAGCAACAAATGGGAGCAGCTCCACCAGGGAGGGCTTGATCTTGCATTTGAATTCTCACCTTTCCCCTTTGCCATCCATAAACCAAATAAACAAACCCACTGCCACAGAGTCAATTCTGACTCATAGCGAGCATATAGCTCAGAGTAGAACTTCCACATAGGGTTTCCAAGAAACGGCTGGTAGATTTGAACTGCTGACCTTTTGGTTAGCAGCCAAGCTCTTAACCACTGTGCCAGCAGGGCTCCTAGCCAGGCCCAAACTTCAGCATGATGGATACTACACAATGGCAGGATACAAGATCTCATCCCCACGGGTACAGCCTCCTGGAGAATGCTCATGAGGTGTTCTGAGAACTTCTCTAAAAAGTGGTCTACTCGCACCAATTACCCTGGTTATCCCACAGAAGATGATTTATTTTAGTAGAGAAAGGTGCAAAGTCTTTTTATTCACTGGAATATTATTTAAATGGTGGAAGTTTCACTGAACAAGTAATAAGTGGGTATTGACAACCACACTCTGTCACTTCTGTTCCAAGCCTTTTTGAGACAGATTCCCGCTTCTGCATTAGACCAGTCTTTGCGGGCAGCAATTTTAGTCTAACAGCTTCTGTACTGGGTGGTGGGTCGTTGGTTTTTATTTCCTTTTTCAGAGACATGGAGTATCTTTCTTCTTAACTGATTTTCCAGACTTCAGGTTTTCCTTAGGGGGAAGCTGCTTAAGGAGGGTTCTGGGTGGACAAGCCCTTGAGGATTTGCTTAGGTGTCCTCAGACACTGTGTGCTGACTGCCTCCCAAAGGTCCTAAAAAGGCCTCTTATGCTGCCATGTAACTAGAGGTGGTAACAGATCCTCCCAGCCCCGTCACACAGCTTTCACATGAAATTTGGGGTCAGAGAGGCCTTTTAGTGTTTCTTGAAGGACCTCATATTTGGCTTTATTTCCTCTGTTTTCTATATTTGGATTTGGACAAGTTTCCTCTGCAATTTACTCTCTGGAATGGTATACACTGAAAACCCAGGTCATTTTCAGATTCTGCACAGGATTGAAAAGTCCGATTGTCTAGTTGCCTGTGGTGGGCACAGGGGGATTGGCTACCCAAAAGGATTTGGAGTGTTTTTAGGAGAATCTTCTTCTTCCAGTAGGGCAGAAGTAAAGTCTATAAGGAGTCAAACAGTCTATGGACATCTCTGGGATGGAGGAAGTAGAGCTTTGTATCTTTTTGATATGGGTCCTGAGGAGAGTGTTTGAGACCCTGGGTTTGCCAGTGGATCTGTTCACTGAGCAAGTGTTTCTACTTCTTGCAATAAAGTGAAGGGGAATGGAACCACCTTGCAACCAAACAAACACAGATGAGAAGATGAAAATGAGACTTTCCGGAGAGATCCTTTTTTGTAGTGTTCTCTTAAACGTTGTGCTCGAGATTATATGGCAGTATCTTCCTGAAACAACTTCCAAGTGAGAAAGTCATTGAGAGGGTATTTAGCACATTGTCACAGGGCAAATGCTGAAAAATTAGTGTTTCACCATTACCTGAAAGGCCTGGGCTTCTGCCAGAGGCCCCACAAGCTCTGCTGTAGCTTAAGTTGGCAGGAAGAGTCAGACAGAACTGCCATATACTGTCTCTGGTGGAAACCAGTTGCTCATAGCACAGGGAAAGCAGGCCAGCTAGTCTCTTTCTGGGACTTGGAAGATCGTTACTTTTAAGCCTGGAGTTTTGATCGTTACAAGAGGTTCATGGTGCCTACAGAGCCACTCATCTCTATCTCCAAGGCAACTATGACCTACTGTCCGAGCAGCTGACATTCCTACCCTGTTTGGATCTTGTCTCTTCTCCAGACTGTACACAGGCAACAGGTGCAGCAGGTCTCCCCACAGCTGCTGAAAGGAACCCTGGTAACATCTGTCCTCTTGGCACCAGGCTTCTGCCCTCCCCATTGTGGGGAGGCTTCCGAAGACCCGTGTGACTTTCAGAATATCTACAACTCAGTAATGGTGCTGTGGTCTCCCAGGTTAAATGGTCCCTTCCTGGACTCCTCAGGGGTGGTGAAGAGAGTTATTTTCAACAACCAGTTCATTCAAGAGAAGTGCTTACTGGTTCACCCATCTATATTCCTAAAGAAAGAGTGGTGTGTGATTGGACCTGGAGTAGCAGCCAGGTCCTGCATTGCAGCTAATTGCATTTGTCACCAATGACCACACAGGGAATCACTAAGACCTTAGAATAAAAAGGATGAATACTTGTATACAAGCTACAGTTTTGATCCTTAACCCTAGTTCACAGAAGAAAGAGCTCCACTGCCCCTTCTTCAGGAACTGTTTGTGCAGACGGCTTGGCTGGACTTCTCAACAGTTCTAACTTGAAATTGGGCACTTTACATGCAAATGGTTCTGATGACCTATGTGGCTGGGTACATCACTGACTGTCTCCGGGAACCCGGAGCCACTGCCAGGCTGCCCCTCAGAGAAGGCGCAGTGTTTGGCACCATCAAAGCAGGGTGGGAAAAATTCTCAGTCCAGGAAGAAGCACCGCTGTTGCTGGTTACTTGCTTACCCAGTAGGAACTGGATGAACCTTAGACCAGATTCTGTCTCTACACTTTTCTGTAATAAATGCAATTGCACATCCCCGCAGGTGGTCTGAAGCCCTACACTCCTCAGTTGGCCCGTCTTCACCTGTACTTGCCCTGACATTTCTTTAGAGGTAGGATGGGTTATACTCTTTTTATCCCCTCCTCAAATCATGACACATTAAATGAAGAAATTTCCTCTCCAGAACCCTGTAATGCCTACTCCCCCAGCCCCAGCCCTCCTCACTTTAGGTTTTACCCCTGACAGGGATTTTTCACAGGGAGAAGTCAGAAAGCTCCACAGAATGGGGGCAAGCTGATAATCCCACAGCCCATTACACATGCAAAGTTACTGAGGCAGAAGAGTGTAAATGATGTGTTGGCCAGGACTGGCTTGAACTGAGTTGCCATATTACCTCTTCACTTGTTCGCAAAGCAGCCTTGACATGTCTCGCTGAGAATCCCATGGACACAGATCTTGATGAGCAAGGAACTTCAATTAAATGCACTCTTTTCACGTTTTGTTGAAATAAACCTCCACATTCATAGAAGAGTCATTGTTCGTCATTTCAACCCATGCCCAGAAACCTCATCTATTCCATTTTCGGGAGGAGGGGTCCGCAGTGGGGGATGGAGTCCTGCCATGCCCCTGCAACATGTTCCTATGCTTTGTCTCTTGAACTCACATAAGAATGAGCTGGGGAAGGTGGAAAAATCTGGCCTGGCCAGACCTGACTTAGTGGTTGAATCAAGGTTAAAACGCTGCAAGGCTGTCAGTACACTGGAACTCCACGGCTGAGAGTCAACCCTTCCGTGTCATTTTTTTCTGAGAATGGGTTTAGGGCAGAGATGAAAAAGGCCACAAGGAAAAAGGAACTTGGCCCACTGGTAGCATGTGCTGAGCAGAAAAACTACCTGAAAGAAAGCCTTGGAAGCCCCAAGTCCATTCTCTCAGAAGTCTCCTCCCCAGCAGGGAAGTTGAGAAGGTTCTAATATGCTTAGTAATTAACACTGGGACCAAATGGAAGATAATGGAGATTTTATGGAAAGGTTTTAGATTTACTAGCATGTGATATTAATGATACTGACTTGCCTAATAACATAAAATTATATTTAAAAAGACATGAAATGGGAAAAACAGGTTAGCTCAGGCCATGACTTTTTTTTTTAAAGAAATCGATGGAAGCAAACAGATTCCTTTTAGCAGTAGACTAATTCCCTCAAGCTGTGAGCTCTCATGAGCTAGTAGAGTCTGAGGGAAGCATTCCTAGTTACCACCATGATACTTTTCTCTAGATTTATGTTTTGATACAAAACCCAAAACTTGAAGGTTGAGACAATCTAGTCCAGACTGTAAATCTGAAACAACATCCCTTTTAAGTGGGTGTGCACCTGTGTGTGGTTGATGTAGGCCTCATCACATTTCATTTTTGGGATTTCACATAGGAAGCTCTTCATCATGGTTTTCTGTAGCCATTTCCTCTTTCATCTACATAGACATGACTCATAAGCCCACATAAAATAAGCCTAATACCTCAAAATTTTCTCCAAATAAAATTCCTTCTTATAACAGAAGACATGTACCCTGCCCTTTGTCCCCCTCACAGAATCCGTATAATCTCATCATCCTGATTGTTCTCCTTTGTCTACTCTCCAGGTCACAAATGCGTAGTGGGGAATCATGTGTCTGTCCTGTTATAGAATGCATCATCTGGGGTTCTTTGCCCTGTGGTTTCCAGTTGGGACTGACAAGAGGAAACACAGTATATGGATCATTGTATGGAAAGAGAAAGAATTCAAGGCATTCCCTACCACCACCTCCTCCCTTTTCCTCCAGCGCTGTGCTACTGTAATGGCTTCATTCCTCTACCTACAGTGCATGTTGGGCAGCACTTCTCCAAAGGGTGCAGCTTTGCTGGATTCTCGAAACTCCCTTCTGCTGTGTCTTCAGATTAGAGATGGTAATAGCATCCAGCTGTTGCTAGTTCCAGGAAGCTTGACCATCTATTGTTTTTACCTGCCTGCACCTCTGTAAGTACTCTAGTTGTTACATGCTTTTCAGTGACCACTTTGTGCCATCTGTTCTCTGCCAGGACTCTACCTGATATAGAGTCCTCATAGGTAATTTACTCATGATGCAGAGTTGACACATTGTTTCTCTGTGCTCATGCCAACATTTGGTTTACTATACTACTCGGGAATTCAGAAGCATACTGGTAACAGAGATGGAAGAAAGGCAAAGGCAGCAATAGGCTGGCAATTAATGTGTGAAGTTCAGAGGGACCCCCATGTGTAGAGGCTTCCCTGGGTGTCTTGGGGAGATCAACGAAAAGGATGACAAGCCCCCTGTCAGAGGGAGAGGACAGCCAGAGCAGAATGATTAGAGATGTCTTCCAAAATAACATAGATAACTTGCAAGAGGAAGGAATATAACCTATGAGGAAAAAGCAAACATGTCCAGAGGTGGGGGCAGGATTGAGATGTGCCATTCTCAGCCTTTGATCTCCAGTGTTTGGAGATTGTTGCAGCTTGTGGGATGTCTGAGGCCCTATGACCTGGTGCAACAGTGGTCTCCCTGGAGAATAAGTACAAAGTACAGTACAAGGAAAGAATGCAGACAAGTATCCAAGAGCGGCCAGGTCAAAGCTGAAGCTTCCTTGAGCACAGAGTGAAGACACACACTATTCCACCACTTTCTCTCCTCTACCTGCCCTTCTCATACCCACCTGCTACTCACCTCAGCCCAGCAAATATGCAGATTATAAAAGATATTCTAATCTCAACTTATTTTTCTAATTTATAATTATTTCACTCATCATATTAACCCTTTACTGCATCCTCAATGAGAGGGTAAGAGAAAAATTACTAAAACAATGAGTTCCTCTTTAGGGCAAGTAAATGATAAGGCTGAACTGGGAGTAAGACATTTTAGCCCTTTCTTCTCCAGGGAAGGAAGGTTGCTACACTGGCCCAGGGTATTGGATACCATGTGGAAGGTGTCCTGAGCACCTGGAGTAACAGACCCTTCTCCTTACATATCCTTACATCTTCCTACACGGTATATATGAGGAGACAGACCTCATCACAGAGAACTGGAAAGAAGAGAAGTCAGGGTCACAGAGGAACAAAGTGGAAGTGAGAACCACTGAAGTCTTGTTAGTCCCTCACAGGGCAGCTCTCTCAGCCTGTGAGAGAAAATGTTAATGACCAGATTCAGATGCTCTGGGCATTTTGAAGTTAAAAGCTTCACCTTTAACTTGATGAGATCCTCTATAGCATAAGGCTGTTCCCCACTGCCTCAGTTCTTGTCATATTTCAGAAGCCATGAGCAACACATCAGTGTCTAGGGCCCAGTCACCGCCTGGGGAATGACAATAGAGGATCCGAGCAGAGCCTACAGGAGAAGATGATACTTAAGGCAGGATGGTGAGATGCACGAAGTGAACGACATTGGCACCCATCCTCTTTATTTCAGGTTTATACAGATGGCCCATTCACCCAGCCTCCCCTTCCATACTAGTACATGCAGAGTACACCCCTCAAGTAGTTCTCATGCCATGATTGGGGCAGTGAGTTTCTAGAAGAACTGATTAATATTGTTACCCAGTTGAGATTCAGGAGGCTAAACCCCAGAAACCAGAGCAGTGTCAGGAAAAAATGGAAGAAAAGAACAGTGCCGGGTCCAAGCATTCACTCTCCTGGAAGTCAGTTTGCAGCTATCTCTTTGGTGTGCATGGGTACCTTGTGTCCTTGACCTGAATGTTGCCACTCTGTTGTTCTCATCAGTAACTGGGGCTTAACTTCTTTCTTCCCACCATTGAGCACAACCGGGAGGGTGTATCAACATATACCTCTTACCCATTAACCCATCGCTATTGGTTTGATTCCAACTCCCAGTGACCTTATAGGATAGAGTAGAACTGCCCCATAGGTCTCCAAGGAACGCCTTGTGGATTCGAACTGCTGACCTTTTGGTTAGCAGCCATAGCTCTTAACCACTACACCACCAGGGTTTCCATATACATATTAGTTACACTTCATTAATCCTTTACGAGTACTTGGTTTAATGACATATTCTATCTTGTCAGGAATGAGAAAAGTGGAAGCATGACACTTTTTATAATGGTAATTCAGGTGACATGAGAATCAGTTCCTGGTGCCCTGGGTGCCCTATCAGCACAGCTCAGGCAACTTGCCAGCTCTGCTCTTTAGGATCCTCATGGAGGTTCAGGAGAAACATGGAGCTCAGAGGTGTTCACAGCGGCTGAGGCTCCCTGTTGAAAGACGATGTACCCTGGACAGTGGTGCTCAGGGGAGGTGATGACAGTGACTGACCAGGCCTCCAGCCTCTGGCCTCGGCCTTCAGCCTTCACTTTCTCAGGCACACTGACTGTCAAGCTCCTGAATCCCAGCAATCTCCTCTCTTACCTTCAACTTCTCATGACTGAGTACAAAAGGCCACTAGACCAGGCAATGATCTATCTGCTAGTCTGTCTGTCTGTCTGCCAAGTCCTGTCCAGGATTTTTGGCCTGTGTGGGTCACCATCGCTGGCCACACAGTAACAATGGGAAGGAATAGGGCAAATCATCATGTGCAGTAGGACCCCTACAGATCAGACAAAGGGAGGCCATGTTCCCAGCCCCTTCCTTACCTGAGACCTTCCCCTTGCCCATCACAGCCCCGAGGATCAGAGCTGCAAGGAGCACTAGTGATTCCAACAATGATTGGGGTGAGCTGGGAAGCTGCTTCTAAGAAGAGGATGGAAGGGGTTCTGAGCCCTCAGGCCAAAGCCTGATGCTGCCATGGGCACCCAGAACAGCTCCTGGTATGCCAGTTCTGCTAAGAGGTTTCCACTCCTACATCCCCCTCTTAAACCCACCTAAGTGTAAGGTGCCTGGGAAGACCCTCATACTGCACAAAGCACGTGTATCTCTGCTGCTCTCCAGAGGGCACCACCATGGCCGCCCACCTTTGTATGGTCCCTTCGGCTGCAGGCCTGGTCTCCACAAGCTCTGTCTCTTGGGTCTGGTCCTCCCCATCCTGCTGCGGGGTCATGGTGATCTCTGCCATGTAGAAGCCCAGGGCCCAGCACCTCACAGTAATGTTCCCATCAGGGCCTGGGTGATGGGTCACATATGCTGATGGTGGATCGGAAGAAGGCCAGACGTCTCAGTAACATTTAAGCACATAAAGGAGACATACGGTTTTTCCAGGGTAAGGAAAATAGCCAGAAACCCAGACACCAGCGTACTATCTAGGGGTCACCAATTCTCAAACTTAAAATTTGGGTTCTAGGATAGCCTTTCTTGTTAACCATTAATTCTCTCTTTTTTCAAATGTGCCTCATCTGCTGTTATATTTCAGGTTTGTAATTTCTATTTGGTTTCTTTTCTAGTTCTCTCTTAGATTTTTCAACTTCCAGTTCTCTGATCAGGTTTTCAAGTATGTCATTTCATTAAACAACAAGACAAAGGAGTTTCACAATCAGGGAAGTGTTTCTGGGACGACTTCAATCACTGTTATCTCTGCTGTTTCTGCTTCATGGTGTCTTATCTCCTCAAAGTGAACACGGGTATCTTTGTGTACTCCATCTTTTTACAAACAATAATAATAACAAAAAAGTTAGAATTAATTTTAGCCTAAGATGATGATTCTTTTTTATCTCCAGAAAGTTTTCTGTACATTTCTGTCTGTTATACCCGCTAGGTTTCCAATTCAGGAGTGCTTCATTCCAAACTGGAAGCTGGAATCCAAATCAGATCACCAAGAGGAAACGTGCACTATATAAAATCCTGTGGAAGTTGTTTACAGCAGGTCAAAACTACATCCGGAAGCAGCATTTCTGAGTTCCTCCTTAAGGTGGGGTGGTCCACCAGAGTCCCTACGTTCGTGTCCTCTGGCTTTCACCTCTGTTTCTACTCAGCACCAGAAGGCAGCCAAGAGCTTCTTATATCTGCAGATTCAGCAAATGCCTTCAGGGAAAAAGGGGCCCTAGTGCCCTAGATTCCTGAGCTCACCTTCCTGGGCTGTGTTCTCACCTGGGCCTGTCTCCATGCTGGAGAGGCTCACTGCTGCGTTCCCATGGACACTGAGCCTCGGGGCTCCCTGTCATATCCTCTGACATCATGCCTGCCTCTTGGGCCACTTCACTGTGAGGCATGCAGAGTTCAGGGGAGGGATGAGAAACCCCGGGAGAATGGGGATGGGTGGTGGAGAGAGAAACCAAAATGAAATGAGGATTCTGGAGTCAACCCCCCACCCCACCACCACCCCATTTTCCCCACTGGCTTCAGCTGCCCCCACACCCCGCCTCACTCAAGGGGCTGAGGCCCTTCTTAAGGGCTTGCTCAGCACCCACCAGGACAGACCTCTGGTTCCTCCCCCGCCCCCAACATCAGTTTATCCTGATTCTTTACTCACCTGCCAGATCTCAGTCAAGGTCAGGACCCACTAGACCAGCAGGTGGACAGCTCCAGGAAGCATGATCTGGCTTCTCTTGGAGTCCAGAAATGATCCTGGACTATTATTCTGTTTTATTGAGACAATTCACCTACTAACTCTGATTCGCAAACCCAAGGGAAACTAGAGAGTGTATGGCATCACCCATTCTGGGCAGGATAACAAGAGCAAGGAATGAGAGGTGGCTGCTAGGAAGGGAAAGTGGTACAGAGTTGTCAGGAGAGAGCTAGCCTTACAGTTGGTCCCTTGGCTGAGTTTGTCTTGCCCACCCTGCCATCTGTGTCACAGGTGGAGATGTTCATATCCAAGTGGAGACTTTCTGATGTTCCTTGATCCTTTAATAAACAGTTGTTGTCCCCTTCTCCCCTGGAGTCCTAGGCCCCACTCTCAGAGTGAACCACTATGCTCCTTTTTCTTCTTTTTCTCTTTCTGGAATTTCTCTTCCTGAGCTAGACTTGCAGGTCCCAGCTCTCCTATTCTGGAATAGTGCAGTGGTCATGAACATGGGCTAAGGGGCCAAATGCCTGGGTGCTCCACCACTACTTGTGGTGTGACTTTTGGTGGGTAACTGAGCCTCTCATTCCTATTGCATTATGCGTAAAGAGAAGAAAGGCATTCGCCCCCCTCCCTCCTTAGAAGTAGTGTGAGCAAAAAGTTTCAGTAGCTTCAGGGTAACTCTACTTCAGGCTATGAACATGACTGGGAAGATTTCAGGAAGTGTATCCAGCTGAAGCAAGAGCTGAAGGAGCAATGACTGCCACAGGGGATCCCTGTCTGGGCTGGTGTCTTAGAATTGTTTGACACCTGTGTCTCCAGTGTTCTCCCTCAGAGTCAGTCAGATGAGCAAACTCTCATTCAATACTCTTATTCCTTCAGTGGATTATGAAACCCTTCTACAACCTTATGAGAGCCTTCCCAAAGCCTGCCTCCAGCTAAAGTACCTGCAATCCCATAAAATTTTGCATGCAGCTTTCAAGGAGTTTGGAGACCCCTGAAGGACAAGGATCTATGGTGTCTGTCCACACTTTCAGAAGGAAAAAGAAATTCATGGAAACAGCATCTCTTCAAGTGTCTCCTGCCTGTCCCCTCCCCTCTGAACGTCAAACCTATTTCCTGCTATTGGTCATAATACAGTGTTAAATCCCCACTCTGTCCCTTCAGAGGTTGGGCTCCAGCACCTACCCACACGGAACCATCGGAAGAAAGAATGCATTCATTTGAGAAGAGGAAAAGGAGGAGTTAAAGGCGTCTTGTCTCTGTGGTTTTCACTGTGGAGTAGTGGTTAAGAGCTATGGCTGCTAACTAAAAGGTTGGCAGTTGGAATCCACCAGCACTCCTCGGAACCCCTATGGGGCAGTTCTGCTCTGTCCTTCACGGTCGCTATGAGTTGGAATAGATGTCATGGTTTTTAAAAGTTTTTATTGGCATTTTGATTAGAAATTATGACCGGTATTTCTTGATTCTTTAGGATATCCAATGCCCTGCTGGGTCTTAGGTTCTCTCGGTGCTTATTTTTTAAAATCTGTGCTGTAGAAATTTTAAACAAACGTGAAAGTAGAGAGAAGAATACAATGAATCCCCATGCACTCTTCACTCACCTGTCAATCTTGTTTTATCTATATTCTCAACCATCACCCACACTGAATTATGTTGCAGCAAATCTCAGACAATATATTATTTCATCTGTTGGTTATTTTTTTAAAAGATGCCAGCATTTAGCTTCTTTGAGAGAAATTGCAAGAGAGACAGATGGGGAGAATGATGAAACTGACAAAACATATTTTCAAATACAATTAAAATACATATTTCTGAGAACTCTATGTTTGTGTGTGTATATGTATATATTATATACATGGAAACCCTGATTGCATAGTGGTTAGGAGCTATGGCTGCTAACCAAAAGGTCAGCAGTTTGAATCCACCAGGCGCTCCTTGGAAACTCTATGGGGCAGTTCAACTCTGTTCTATAGCGTCGCTATTAGTCAGAATCGACTCAATGGCAACTGGTTTGGGGTTTTTTGGTTTATATATATTCTGAATGATCAGTGTCTCTTAACCAAACCCAAAACTGAATCCATTGTTGTCAAGTCCTGTTGTGTGACAGATGGCTTTTGTGTGGCCTTTTTCACCATGGTCTTCTAAACCCTACCCAAGTGCAAATAGGGTAATCGTGGCCAAGGAGATTGGTCAGCTTTGCCATCCTACTGGGCTTGAAATGAGCCAGCCCAGAGGCAGAAAAGAGAGGATCTCACCAACACCAAGGAAGAAGGGACAAGAGCAGAGTGCCACCTTTGGACCCAGGATCCCTGTGCTGAGAAGCTCATGGAATCAGAAGAGAGAGGAGAGAAAGCTAAAACATGGAGGATGTTGAGAAGTGGTGGCAGAGAAATGGTGACAGGGTAGAGGGGCAGGAGATGGCACATTGGGCTTCTCCATCCCAGGGAACGAGAAAGCTGAGTGCCATCAGCCAGGAGGCTTGCTGGAAGAGCAGGGAGCCTCCAGGTACTTCGTGGAGCTAGGTTTTCTAACCCATGGAGCTAGGACTGAGCACCTTTGGGCTAAGGTTTACTGGCAGTGTGGGGTGCCTCTGGGCACTTATTACACTAAAAGAGCTTTGTTAACACTTGCCCAAGTAGGCGGAGGCCAAGGGCCAGAAAGGCATACCTGTGAGCACAGCTGACAAGAGGCTGTCCTGATGGAAGAACTGTATCTTGAGCATTCCTGAACCTGAATTGTAACCTGTTACATCCCTAATAAACCCCATAATCATGAGTATTATCTGTGAGTTCTTTGTGCCCGTTGCAATGAATTATTAGACACAGCAGAGAAGGGATTGCTGGGGACAGAATTTGTAAAGATGGCAGAGAAAGGAGGCATGTCTGACCTCTGCCTCAAAGGAAGCAGACTTGGGCTGTTGATCTTGACTCTCCTTCCCCTTTGTGAAGTTAGAGGAAGTCAGACATGCCAGTTGCACAAGTCCATCCTGACACAAGGGGACTCCGTGTGTTACACAGTAGGACTGCTCTGTACGGTTTTCTTGGCTGTGATCTTTTATGGAATCAGATCCCCAGGAACTTCTTCCTAGGCACCTCTGGGTAGATTCGAAGAACCAACCCTTAGGTTAGCAGTTGAGGGCAAACTGCTTGTACCACCTAGTGACCTTCAGCACCTCTTAGACACTTAATAAAAGAAAGCTCAAAGCTGAGAAGCCAACAGGAAGCAAATCCTTTCTAAAATTTCTTTTCCTTGTTTTCAGGGCAGTATTTGGTACCTCTGAATTGTAACACTGGATGTTTCTATTCTCCCCATTGCAAAGGGACTCCCGAGCTCAAATGAAAAAAAAAACAAAATTGTCACTCCTGTTAATTTGTACTTGTGAGGCCCCTACCCACCTCATGGGACCTCCCTTTGGACTGGGTAGAATAGAGAAAAAACCGGGACAAGAAAATGACAGCCAGATCTTTGCCTTCAGGAAATTTTCTCTAGAACAGACAGACCGAAAGCAATAGAGCAGCAAATGGGAGCAGGACCATCAGGGAGGGCTTGATCTTGCGTTTGCATTCTCACCTTTCCCCTTTGCCATCCATAAACCAAATAAACAAACCCATTGCCACAGAGTTGATTCTGACTCATAGTGAGCTTGTAGCTCAGAGAAGAACTTCCCCATAGGGTTTCCAAGGAACTGCTGGTAGATTTGAATTGCTGACCTTTTGGTTAGCAGCCAAGCTCTTAAGCACTGTGCCAGCAGGGCTCCTAGCCAGGTCCAAACTTCAGCATGATGGATACTACACAATGGCAGGATACAAGGTCTCATCCCCCTGGTACAGCCTCCTGGAGAATGCTCATGAGGTGTTCTGAGAACTTCCCTAAAAAGAGGTGTACTCGCACCAATTACCCTGGTTATCCCACAGAAGATGATTTATTATAATAGACTTATTATGGTCAAGAAAGATGCAAAGTGTTTTTATTCATTGGAATATTATTTAAATAGTCGAAGTTTCACTTAACAAGTAACAAATGGGTGGTAGCGCTGACAACCACACTCTCTCACTTTTGTTCCAAGCCTCTTTGAGGCAGATTCTCACTTCTGCATTAGGCCAGTCTTCGCGTGAAGCAATTTTAGTCTAACAGCTTCTGTACTGAGTGGTGGGGGGTTGGTTTTTATTTCCTTTTTCAGAGACATGGAGTATCTTTCTTCTTAACCGATTTTCCAGACTTCAGGTTTTCTTCAGGGGGAAGCTGCTTAAGAAGAGTTCTGGGTGGGCAAGTCCTTGAGGATTTGCTTAGGTGTCCCCAGACACTGTGTGCTGACTGCCTCCTGAAGGTCCTAAAAAGGCCTCTTATGCTGCCGTGTAACTAGAGGTGGTAACAGATCCTCCCAGCCCCGTCACACAACTTTCACATGAAATTTGGGGTCAGAGAGGTCTCTTAGCGTTTCTTGAAGGACCTCACATTTGGCTTTGTTTCCTCTGTTTTCTGTATTTGGATTTGGACAAGTTTCCTCTGCAATCTACTCTCTGGAAGGGTATACACTGAAAACCCAGGTCATTTTCAGATTCTGAATGAGATTGAAAAGTCCGATTTTCTAGTTGCCTGTGGTGGGCACAGGGGGATTGGCTACCCAAAAGGATTTGGAGTGTTTTTAGGAGAATCTTCTTTTTCCAGTAGGGCAAAAGTAAAGTCTATAAGCATTTAGTCTATGGACATCTCTGGGATGGTGGGAGTAGAGCTTCGTATCTTTTTGATGTGAGTCCTGAGGGGAATGTTTGAGGCTCTGGGTTTGCCAGTGGATCTGTTCACTGAGCAAGTGTTTCTACTTCTTGCAATAAAGTCAAGGGGGATGGAACCGCCTTGCAACCAGCCAAACACAGAGGAGAAGATGAAAATGAGAATTTCTAGAGAAATCTTTGTTTGTAGGGTTCTCTTAAACTTCGTGCTTAAGATGGTATAGCAGTATCTTTTTGAAACAACTTCCAAGTGAGAAAGTCGTTGAGAGGGCATTTAGCAAGTTGTCACAGGACAAATACTGAAAAATTACTGCTTGACCAGTACCTGAAAGGCCTGGCCCTCTGCCAGAGGCCCCACAAGCACTGCTGTAGCCTAAGATGGCAAGAAGAGTCAGATGAAACTCCCATATACTGTCTCTGGTAGATATTACTCATACCACAGGGAGAGCAGGCCAGCTAGCCTCTTTCTAGGTTTTAGAAAATTGTTACTATTAAGCCTGGAGCTTTGATCTTTACAAGAGGTTCATGGTGCCTATACAGCCGCTCATCTCTGTCTCCAAGTAAACTAAGACCTACTCTTTGAGCAGCTGACATTCCTACCCCATTTGGTTCTTGTCTCTTCCTCAGGCTGTGCACAGGCAACATGTGCAGTAGGTCTCCCCACAGCTGCTGAAAGGGACCCTGGTGACATCTGCCCTCTTGGCACCAGGGTTCTGCCCTCCCTGGTGTGGGGAGGCTTCCCAGGACCCATGTGACCTTAAGATTACCTACAACTCAGTAATGGTGCTGTGGACTTCCCGGCTAAATGGTCCCATCCTGGAATCCTCAGGGGTGCTGGGGAGAGTTATTTTCAACAACCAGTTCATTCAAGAGAAGTACTTACTGGATCACACATCTGTATTCCTAAAGCAAGAGTGGTGGGTGATCAGGGCTGGGGTAGCAGCTAATTGCATTTGTCACCAATGACCACACAGGGAATCACTAAGACCACAGAATGAAAAGTATGAATATTCGTGTACAAGCTACAGTTTTGAGACTTAACCCTAGTTCACACAGAAGAAAGAGCTCCACTGCCTCTTCTTCAGGAACTGTTTGTGCAGATGGCTTGGCTGGACTTCTCAACAGTTCTAAATTGCAGTTGGGCACTTTACATGCAAATGGTTCTGATGACCTATGTGGCTGGGTACATCACTGACTGCCCCCTGGGAGCCAGAGACACAGCAGGCTGCCCCTCAGAGAAGGCGCAGTGTTTGGCACCATCAAAGCAGGGTGGGAAAAATTCTCAGTCCAGGAAGAAGCACCACTGTTGCTGGTTACTTGCTTACCCAGTAGGAACTGGATGAACCTTAGACCAGATTCTGTCTCTACACTTTTCTGTAATAAATGCAATTGCACGTCCCTGCAGGTGGTCTGAAGCCCTACACTCCTCAGTTGGCCCGTCTTCACCTGTACTTGCCCTGACATTTCTTTAGAGGTAGGATGGGTTATACTCTTTTTATCCCCTCCTCAAATCATGACACATTAAATGAAGAAATTTCCTCTCCAGAACCCTGTAATGCCTACTCCCCCAGCCCCAGCCCTCCTCACTTTAGGTTTTACCCCTGACAGGGATTTTTCACAGGGAGAAGCCAGAAAGCTCCACAGAATGGGGGCAAGCTGATAATCCCACAGCCTATTACACACACAAAGTTACTGAGGCAGAAGAGTGTAAATGATGTCTTGACCAAGACTGGCTTGAACTGAGTTGCCATATTACCTCTTCACTTGTTCGCAAAGCAGCCTTGACATATCTCGCTGAGAATTCAATGGACACAGATCCTGATGAGCAAGGAGCTTCAATCAAATGCACTCTTTTCACATTTTGTTGAAATAAACCTCCACATTTGGAGAAGAGTCACTGTTTATCATTTCAGCCCATGCCCAGCCACCTCCTCGACTCCCCATTCGGCAAGGGGCGGGGGGACGCAGTGGTGGAGGGAGCCCCACCATGCCCCTGCAACATGTTCCTATGCTTTGTCTCTTGAACTCACATAAGAATGAGCTGGGGAAGGTGGTAAAAAGCTGACCTGGCCAGACCTGACTTACTGGTTTGAATCAAGGTAAAGATGCTGCAAGGTGCCAGTACTCTGGAACTCCACAGCTGAGAGTTAACCCTTCTGTGTCATTTTTTTCTGAGAGTGGGTTTAGGGCAGAGGAGAAAAAGGCCACAAGAAAGAAGGAACTTGGCCCACTGGGAGCATGTGCTGAGCAGGAAAACTACCTGAAAGAAAGCCTTGGGAGCCCCAAGTCCATTCTCTCAGAAGTCTCCTTCCCAGCAGGGAAGATGAGAAGGCTGTAATATACTTAGTAATTAACACTGGGACCAAATGGAAGATATCGGAGATTTTATGGAAAGGCTTTAGATTCTCCTCACCATGAACTAGCTACTTAATGCTTCTTGAAGTCTAACTTTGGGCACAGGAAGGCACTAGGGGAAGACACTTACGAGATTGTGTGCCTTTAACCCTCTACCTCAGGTTCTCTGAAAAGGATCTCTCTATGAACCCACATGGCCTAGGCAGGAACAAACACCAGTGCCTAAACATCTACAAAGAAAGGTGCAGGCCACAAGTAAGTAGTAGGGGATTACTGGCTTTTGCTGATTGTTGACACTCAGTGCTACGTGTCTATCTCCCTCATGGGAATATGTGGTAAAGCAAAGGATGGCTTTTTCTAGAATGAAATAAAATATCAGGTTATTAAAAAGAAAATATTAGTGCTTGATTCAAAGATAGTTATGGTTCCAGGATGATCATGTCTCCCAGATGGCAATAGTGAGGTGGGCCAGGGACTTTTCTCAAGGATCAAAGAGAAAAGCATCAGGGAGATAAGCACTGGGAGGTTATTTCACAATCGAGTACAGTGAAGAGCCTGGTGTGGATGGGTCACAAATGTCTCTTCCTGTTCAGATTCTAGTGCTCAGTACCCGGTACAGAATGTGGCCAAAACTCGCCAATCAATCAATTATCTAAGCAAAAGAGGGCAGGTATAAGTGGACAGGGAAAACCCTGTGATTCCTCTCTTGACATAAATCTAAAAATTGTTGATATATGCTTACCTTGCAAACAGATAGGTAGGTAGGTGGATCAATGGATGGGTGAATGGATGGATGGACAGGTATGAATTTTTTTTGTGTCTCTCTCTCTACCTCTGTCTATATCTGTCCTCCTGCCCCTTGTCTCTATATCTCTGTCTATATCTGTCATTGTCTCCTCATAATCATACCTCTACTTACATAGGTAACATCTTTTATCTCATTTTAGAGGATCTTGCCTATAAATTGTATTACTAGTCACACAGCAAAAAGAAAAGAAAAAGAGAAATCTGTGAAAACGAGGATGGGGAATCAAACACTTCTGACTTGGAGCAGGGAGAAGATGCATGGAGCTGAGGTCTCCAGGGGAGGGCAGGGTTGTGTTTCACTTGCAGAGTTGAGCCTGCTGAAAGCAAACAGAGTGTGGGAAGAGTGCCCAGACATTGTGCCCTGGTGGATTTGAAGGGAGGGCTATTTCTCCAGATCCCTCTCTGTGTGTCCTTCGATCTTTGTTCTCTAGGTCCCAGCTGTTGGTATGAAAAGATATGAGAATTTCCAGAATCTTTTAATCAATCTCTTTTCATTGGTCTTTCTGCCTTTTCAAAAATACAGCCAGAGATAGAAGCTGGTAGTTTCATTACAAATGAAAGTGTAGATAATTCTTTTGAAACTTCCTACAATAGTTGAACTTTCTGTAAATGCCCGAGTTACATTTTTGGTCCCCCATCAAAGTCAGGTGTGCCCAAGTCAGAATTAACCTTGAACTCTCTCATCCTGGGTGGATTCTATGTGATCCATATCTGCAGTAAGAATTTTAGAGCCAGAATTGATTGCTCCACTTTTGCTCCTATTTTTCAGAACAAGAAAGGCTAGCCTGACGTCTGTGGAGTCCAGGGCCACCCAGAAGGTACCTTCATTTTCCCATGGATGTCCAGCTTCCTGGTCAGCCACCTCCGGCCCACTCAAACCACAGTACAGAAAAAACCCTCCTGTGCTGCTCAGTCAGAACCACAGCGAGCAGAGCAGCGTCGCCTGCCGTGTGGCCACAGTACTGAGGGAGACTCTCTGAGCTCCCATTATTGCCCCTCAATTTGGATATCCTCAGGGTCTCCCTCTGCTCCCAGCAACTGCACAAGGTTCTGCGCATAAGGGGTGCCCTGGTCACACGGGTCAGGCTCAGGTCCGGTTCAGCTTTCCAAAATCCACATTGATATTGACATTTCTTTGCACCACTGGGTGACTCTGGACTGTGGCACCAGCGCAAAGCGAGGTCTCCAGGCCAGAACAGGTGAGATCAGGTCTGGGGTTGGTCTATCCCAAAACTTTGGTACCCCAGACCTAGTCCCTCAGCCTCCTGGGATGGAACCTTGGACTCCTGGACCCTGTCCCTTGCTTCTGCTGCTGCTTTTGGGAGTGGAGGCTGCTCATCCCAGGAATCAGCGTTGTGAGTCTCCAACTCTGGGGTCCAGAAAGGAGGGAGCAGGGGAAGGGGAGAGGAAGGAGCCAGGGAGGAGAGAGAACTGGCAAGGGTTAGAAGTTCTGTGTGTAGGCATGTTTAGGTGCAGGGCCATCGGAATTGGCAGCAACTGGTTTGAGTTTTTTTCTGTTTGCTTGGGGAAAGAACTAAGGAGAGATGTTAAGACACTCAGCCCTGGGTATTCCAGGGTCCCTCTCCCTGTGGTACAACCTCACCGCTGTATCTGTGTCCAGTCCTGGGCAGCCTGCAGTTACAGCCCTGGCTACCTGGATGGACAACTGTTCGTTGCCTATGGCAGCAAGAGCCTCAGAGCCAGGCCCAGGGGCCCTCAACGCACCGGCCCTCAGCCCACGCGTGGGTCACTGTCCGGCTGCTGGCAACCAAGGAGACCCCCTTCTTGGAAGTTCACTAGCAGGAAGTAGCTTGGGGTCTGAAGACCATCGTGGGCTACAATGAGCTCAGCGATGAGTCTGGCCCGGGTATCCAACCCTCATTCCCCTGGATCCCAAGGGCGGGCTCTTCCCGTCACCAATTTCCCACTTCTTCCTTTCAGCTTCCTGGGCTCCAGGGGCCACTCTGTACCCTCTCCACTCTCTGAGACCCTAGGGCCCAGGCATCCTGCCTCTTTTTATCTCCTCCTGGGACCTCCGGAACTTAGTCTAGGCCACCTCAGGTCTCGCTCCCTGCCACCCCAACCCTGTACTTATGGCCCCTGCAGCTTGGTCCCAAATCTCATTTCTTCCCTGATGACTAACCTAAGGGTTTGGGGGTCATGGGCCAGGGGAGGCCTCCCCAGGGCCCCATACCCTGCAGCTGAACCATGGCTGCGAGCTGGGCAACACTGGTAGGTTCTGGCGCTAAGGCTACGACAGGGAGGACTTCACCACTTATGACCCGGCGACCTGGGACTGGGGAGTGATGCTCCCCAAGCCGAGAGGCAGTGGAGGCAGCTAGTGATCAGGCGCCACCTGTCTGCAGTGCGCAGGTGGCTGGACTGGGAGTGCGGCACGGCTCTGCAGGCCCTGCTGGCTGTGGGACTTGGGGGCCAGGCACCAGTCAGTAAGAAACCCCCAAGCACACACACAACCATCATTCCCAAATAACACAGTGAGAAAGACTCCCGCGCCCAACCCTGCCAGTCCCAGATCCATATCTCAACGTGTTCGGGTCTCGATTTCAGTTGACAGTATGATAGGTTAGAAAGCATTACTTGTGATAAACCAAATCAAACCTGTTGCCATGGAGTCTATTCTGACTCATAGGGGCCCTAGAAGGCAGACTAGAACTGCCCCATAGAGTTTCCAAGAAGCGCCTGGTGGATTCGAACTGCCAAGCTTTTAGTCAGCACCCGTAGCTCTTAACCATAGGGCCTCCAGGGTTTCCATTACATAATATAAAACCAAAAACGCCAAACCCATTTTGATCAAGTCAATTTGGACTCATAGCGACCCTACCTATTACATGATACAGAGGGGGGAAATGGGAATGAGGAAGGAGGTGTAGGGGAAGGGGTGGTAATTTGAAGACGATCAGGTAGGTGACATTTCAGCAATGTCTTGAAGAAGGTGAGGGGCTGGGCCATGCAGTTAACTCAGGGAAGAGCTTCCAGGGATCACCCTTTTTGAATACCCGAGGCTCCCCAAGAGGACAAGCATTGACCCTGCAGCGGGAATGGAGGCAGGTGGACCAACGCAAAGAAGCCCTGGTGGCGCAGTGATTAAAGCAGTTGACTGCTAACTGAAAGATGGGAGATTCAAAGCCACCAGCTGCTCCCCAGGAGAAAGATGTGGCAGTCTGCTTCATAAAGATTTACAGCCTTGGAAACTCTATGGGGTCATTATTAGTCGGAAATGACTCCAGGGCAGTGGGTTTGGTTGGTTTGATTTTGGATGACTTCCAGCAGGAAGTTTTGGGGACCTGGATTTCTGTGTTCTGTGACCACATTACTGCCTGGGGTTTGTTAAAAACCCTAGGATTGAAAGATGAGGAAGGCTCTGATGTGTGATGGAGGCTGGGAGGGGAGAAGCTGAGGTGGGGTCCTACCCCCATCCTGACTCTGTGTTCTTTCTTGGATCTAGTGGTCCCCAGTGTTGTGGTGACCCAGCAGAAGGACCCTGAGGGCAATCACAGCCTGCGATGCAGTGTATTCGTTTTCTCACCTGCCAATATTACGCTGACCTGGCTGCGAGATCAGAAGGAGCTGATCCTGGATTCAGGACTCAGGGGAATGCAACCTGGGGGAAATGAGACCTACTAGCGCTGGGTAGCTGTGGGGGTCCTCCCAGAAGAGGAGCTGAGATAAATCTGCCTGGTGGAGCACCTGGACCTGAAGGGGTCCCTCAGTGTGACTTGGGGTGAGGTTCTGTCAGAGGACCAGGAATGAGTGGGGGGTGAATCTCATCCAAACCCTGCCCATACTCTCCACCCTTCTACTCAAGCCCCTCCCTTCTCTCCTAAATGGAGATGTTGAAAATGTTCTCAGTGGCCCTCTGATCACTCACATCTCAGCTCTCACTGGGAAGGCCGTCTCGCTCCAACCTCCTTCATTCCTCTGGACCTTCTGCCACAGCCCCAGGCTCTGACCTCTCTTTCTTCTATCCTCCAGGGAGTAATGGCTCACTTCCCACTGATGAGCCAGCTCTAGGTAAGTCTGTGCTCTAGTCTAGGTTCAGAGAAGGAAAATATTCATGGATGAAGGGTTGGAGAGGGAGAACGGGCATAGCCAGAGAAGAAGTTGAAGGGTTGAGGGAGGTGATGAAGAAAGATGTTCCCACATCATCATTTCTCTCTCACAACCTGTTGTTATAGGTTGAATTCAGTCTTCCCAAAATATGTGTTTTAAATTCTAACCTCTGTACCTGTGGTTATAATCCCATTTGGGGATGGGTTGTCTTTGTTACATTAGTGAGGCAGGAGACATAGCGTTTATCTTGAGTCAACGTCTTTTGAGATATAAAAGAGACTGAACAAGTGAGCAGGGCAGAAATGGGGGGAAGAGAGATGCTATGCCTTATGGAGATCCCCACTGAGCCAAGGAATAGAAACTGAAGATACAAAGACCTTCCCCCAGAACTGACAGAGAGAGAACGCCTTCCACTAGGGCCAGCACCCTGAATTGGACTTCTAGCCTCCTAACCTGTGAGAAAATAATTGTCTGTTTGTTCGAGCCACCCTCTTGTGTTCTTTCTGTTAGAGCACTGCTAGAAACCTAAGACACAGCCCAAGGAAGCCATCTTTCCCCTATACCCAAGGACATGGGAAGAGCATCAGGAACTGGGAGATATTTCAAGTGGAAGAAAAATACAAATGTTTCCTCTGTTTGCCTTACTCCTTTTACATTATTGGCCAGTGTTTGTGGTATAAGATACACTGGTTTGCTCACAAACCCCAGAATCTCAGATTTGGAGACTTTCTATGAACTGGAGAGATATTTTTTGGAAAGTCCCCAAATAGCAGGGAATAATATTAAGGATATTCTAATACCTGGAGACTTGAAGCAAATGATTTCCAGAAGAGGTCAAAACACTCATGGAGAAAGGAGCATTGAAAGCCTTTAGGCCCCCAAACCCACTCTTCATACAAAGATTAGACAGCACTTTAAGTCAAACAAAAACACTTGTGAGGAACATGCTTCTTAGTTCAATTAAACATTGGAGGCCAAACGGGCAACTCCTGTCCTAAAGTAAGATGAGAAGGCAGGACAGGAACTGGATGAAAGGACACTAGGAACCCAGGGTGGAAAAGGGAATCATGCTGTCACATTGTGGGGACTGCAACCAATGATACCAAACAACACGTGTATAAATTTTTGAACAAGGAATTAACTTGAGCTGCAAACTTGTACCTAAAGCAGAATACATTTTTATTGAAAAGGCTTTAGGGCCTAAATAAATTATGATATGATATTAAAGTCAGAAGAATTTGTTTCCTTTTAGCTTTTATTATGAAATAATTTTAAATTTAAGGAAAAGTTGTAGGTTAGTACAAGGAAATCTCATATAATCTTTTCCCACATTCACCAAAACTATCGTTTTTGCCACACTTGTTTGTAGATAATGATTTGAAAGTCAAAAATATTCTCCTTTTATTTCCGAATATTTTATTGTATATTCCCTAAGAACAAGGACATTACCTTTCATAATCAGAGCACAATGATCAAAACCAGGAAAATTAGCATTGCATAAGTGGAAAACGGCATGGCGTCAGAGGTCTTCTAACCTCAGAATCACCAAGGACGACTCCTGGGGATGGAGGTCAAGCATACCTCCACTCTCCAACCTTTTCACCAATTCTGACATCAGCTGTCCCTCTCACAGCACTTTACGCTTCCCTGCTAGGTTCAGTAATTCCGTGCAATGGACACACACAACTCACAGAGCATGCCCACGGTTATGGGGTTTATTAGGAAAGTAGCAGCTTACAATGCAGGATCAACTTGGAGGTAACAGGAACAACTCTGAATACAGTTCTTCTATGAGGACAACGTCTCAGCTGTTGATGCTGTGCCTTCCTCTTCACCTGGGCCCTGCACTGTCAGCCTGGCCTCTGCCCCTGCCTGGGCTTAGCCTCTGCCCCCCCTTGAGGCTGGCCTTTTCCCTGCTCAGAAAAGTGTTCGAAGCTCTTTAGCTCCACAGATAGGTGTTCAGAAGCGCCCCATTCTACCAGGAAGCCTCCTGTATGAAGGTACTCATGTCTCTTGCTCTGTGGGTCGGCGAGTCCAGCCTGCTGGTCCCATGCCACTGTCATCTCTCACCATCTCCAGTGTTAAAGCTCTGTCTCCTGGGTCTAGGAAGTTCTCAGTACAGGGACCCTGGATCCAAAGGACTTGCTCCACTCCTGGCTCTTCTTCTTGATGGTAGTGTGGTTCCACCCTCCTCTGGGATTGGCTTCCTTTAAGCGTAGCAGAGTGGCAAAACTGACCAATCCCCTACAAGGGTTTCATGCTCCTTATCTGTATAGTTCCACCCGCCCCCTGCCCGCTATGGTTGCGTGCACCTTATTTGCATTATAGCAGGTTGTCCAATCTCCTTGGTGGGCCACAGCACCTTATTTGCATAGTCCCATCCAGTCAATTTGTGGGAGTCACAAAACCATGGCTGGAAGTGTAATATGAAGTAATTCACTGTACCCCAATGAGCATAACTGTCCTTACCCAACCTTCACAAATTGTCACAGTAATGTTCTTTATAGGCATTTCTTCCAGTCTAGATCTAATCCAGGAATACTCATCATACTCAGCGGTCAGGCTCCTTTAAAACCAAAACCACACCCATTGCTGTGGAGTCAATTCTGACTCATTAGCAACCCTATAGGACAGACTAGAACTGCCCCATAGGGTTTCAAAGAAGCAGCTGGTGGATTCAAACTGCCAACATTTTTTCTTTTTTTTGGTTAGCAGCCAGGCACTTAACCACTCTGCCACCAGGGCTCCACCATGTAGCTGGAGGGGCTGGTAAACCCAAGATTGGCAGGTAAGCTAGCAGGCCACTGACTCACAGACTTCAGAGACTGAGGAATCCCAATAGCAGCAGGTAAGCCACTAGCTCAAATCCCAAGAACCAGAGGTCAGGTGAACAGGAGCCAGCTGCAGCGTACAGGGTGAGCAAAAGCCTGCAAGGCTTGTCAGAGAGTCTACCTATATTGAATGCAGGCCACACTCCCAAGGAAACTCCCTTTCAACAGATTGGCTAGGTTAAGCAAAGATTTTTGGTGTACTCTTTTGTTTCTCTATCTGCTTTTTACCTATATTTCTGCTTTAAATATTTGTCTTAACCAAAATTTATATATTTTTATAATTTAAAGGCATTATAAAAAGAAAAATATTTATAGAGTTTTGTGTTTGCTCACATGATTACTTAAAGATTCCATCACGGAGGTGATCACATTATATCAGGTCTCATCATGGAGATGATTACATCATTAAATGACTCCAAACTACATCATAACTGCCAAACCACTGAGAATCATGCTCCAGCCAACCTGACACACAACCTTAACAGTCACAAAAACTTTTAATCTACAAGTCAAAGAACCAATGTGAGGGTTCTGCCAACTCCTTAATATGTCTATTTTAATTATGTATTTGGAAACCAGGGAAATAACCACCAAGTAGTTGTATGGACACAGAGAACCTACTGCAAGATGGAAGGACCTGAAATAGGACCCCACTTATTTCCTGTTCCCCATATGCCTCTCTTCTCATGGGGGTCCATGATGTTTCTTTAATTCTCCTAGGCGTCTTGATCAAATTGAACCCTATATCCGATACCCCTAGATAGGGAAAAGGGTGGAAGATGTGTTCTAGACAGTTGTGTAGTCTAAGCAAGCTTCAGCAATGGCGTGGAGGAGTCCTTGAGCTGAAATCAGCTGGCAAATGACTCCTATGCCTCTCAGGACGGCATCTTCCTTAGTATCCGGATCACACTAAGTAATTGATGGCAAGCAGCCCATGGGAGATGTAGCCTCACCACAAACACTATGATGGCTTTCCAAATGCAGTAACTGAGGCCCTTGGGAAATTATGATACCTATAGGGTTGCTATGGGTCAGAATCAACTTGATGGTAATGGGTTTGGTTTCTTTTCTTTTTATTTTGATAGCGGAAGTTCAGAAAGGCACATTCTCATGGCTATCACAGTTGATAGTATGGTTCAAGTTCTCTCTATCCTTACTTTTTTCTCTGCTTATTCTATCAGTTACTGAGAGAGGGAGATTGATATTTCCAAAGGTAATTATTAATTTAACTATTTCTGTTTTCAATTGTGTCAGTCCAGGCTTCATCTATTTTAAGCCTGTGTTAAGTTTATGGAGGCCGGGTGGCGAAGTGATTAAGCACTCAGCTGTTAACTGAAAGCTCAAGAGTTGGAAACAACTAGCCACTCCATAGAAGAAAGATGTGGCAGTCTGCTTCTGAAAGATTTACGGCCTTTGAAGCCCTGTGAGGCAGTTCTACTCTGTCCTATAGGGTAGATATGAGTCAGAATCGACTTGACAGTCATGGGTTAAGTTTATTTATAATTGTTATTTCTCATAAATGTCCCTCTTTGTGTCTAATGCAGTCCCTGGGTGGCACAAATGGTTTGTGCTTGTCTACAAACCTAAAGGTTGGCAGTTCACATCCAGTCAGTGGCACCAGAGGGGAAAGGCCTGAGGGCCTGCTTCTGTAGAGATTACAGCCTAGAAAACGCTATAGAATGCTACTCTCTAACACATGGGGTTGCCATGAGTCTGAATCAACTCAATGGCAACAGGTTTGGTTTTTATTTATTTATTTATTTTTGCATCTAATAACATTCCTTGTGTTACAGTCTATTTTGTCTCATATTAATGTATTCATGCTAGTTTTCTTGCGATTATTGTCCCATTGTATATATTTTTCCATGCTTTTACTTTCAACCTAGCATTGTCTTTGTATTTAAAGTACATCTCTTTTATACAGCAGATCGTTAGGTCTTGTCATATTTCCCAGCCTGACAGTATCTGCCTTTAGATGGGAGCTTTTAGTCCATTTACATTTAATATAATTATCGATATGCTTAGATTTAGATCTGCCATTTTTGTACTTATTTTTCTGTTCGTTTCATCTCTTGCTTAGTCTGTTTCTCCTTTTCTACTTTCTTTTAGGTTAAGCAAAGACCTTTGGTATACTATTTTGTTTCTCTATTTGATTTTTACCTATATTTCTACTTTAAATATTTGTTTTAACAAATATTTATATATTTTAAAGACATTATAAAAAGAAAAATATTTATAAAATTTTGTATTTGCCCACATGATTAACTTTTCCAGAGCTAATCATCATTTTTCTATATATGCATATGCATCTTCCCCAGACCTCCTTGTCTTTGATCTTCCAATCTGGTTTCTTCCAAGCAACTGACCAACCAGCTAAGCTATTCTCCATTGTTCATGAGTCCGTGCATATCTTTACTTCACATCACTTTTCTCTTTACACGGTGTGGATGATTAAGTAAACCACTTGAGGTTCTGCTCATTGAAAGAATTGCCTTTCACCACTGTCCTCTGAGTCATCCCTGAGTGGGTCTGTATTGCAGCAGTAGTATACGTTTGGCTCACACCAACATACTAAGCTGACCCATCTGTGAACTAAGCTCCAATTTTTTTCTTTTCTGTGAACTAGTCCTAGGAATTCCCAATATCACCTTTTTTCTTTTTTAATAAGGAAATATAGTGCTATAAATACCCCCTACATTCTGCTTTAGAAGATTTGCAAAAATTTGATATACTGCGTTTTAATTTTCATTCATTTCAAAATACTTTATTTTCCTTTTATTTCTTCTTTGATCAATGGATTACTTAGAAGTGTATGAATTCATTTCCAAAAAGACATTTGAAAACTGTCTAGAGACCCTACTGTTGTTAATTTCAAATTTAATTCCATTGTGATTAAATAAGGTACTTTATATGATTTGAATTATTTTAAATGTATTGAGACTTGCTTTCCAGCCCAGAATAGAATCGATCTTCATAAATTCCTGTCTACTTGAAAAGAATTTTTTTTTTTTTGAAAAGAATGCGTATTCTCCTGAGATTTCAGGGATTAATTTGTTATGTTTTGGTGGAGTATTACAATAAATGTCAGTTAGGTCAAGTTCATTGTTAGAGTTGTTCAAGTCTGGTATACCTTAGTAGTTTTCTGTCTACTTATTCTAACAATTACTGAGATTCAGATATTGAAATCTTCAACTATAGTGGGAAGTTTACCTATGTCTTTTTGCAGTTCCATTGGTTTTTGCTTCATATATTTTGAAATTCTGTTATTATATGCATAACATGAAGGATTTTTATGTCCCCTTTATGAATTGACCCTATTATCATTATCAAATGATGTTCATTATTCCTTCTCAAATTCTTTGTTTTTAAACCTACTTTGCCTGATACTCATCCAGCCTCTGCATGTTAATACATAATATTAAAAATATTAATTATTATAATATCAATAGTATTATTATTAAAACCAAAATTAGTGTTAGAATTATATGTCTATGTCCATCTTCTTACTTTTCAACTATTTGTATCTTTATATATAAAGACATTATTTAAGGCACATAGAGATCCATCTTGCTTTTTTATCCAACCCGATGATCTCCACCTTTTGTTTAGATGATTTACAATTAATGTAATTATTGATATTATTAGATTTATGTATATCATCATGCTGTTTGCTTTTTACTCTTCCCATATGTTTTTTCTTTCCTCATTCCTCTTTATCTGCCTCTATTTATAATTTTTTTATTATTGCATTTTATCTCTTTCATTGGTTTATTAACTCTGACTGTTTTTTTACTTTAGTGGTTGCTTTACAGTTTATAGTATACACTTTTGGCTTTTCACAGCCTCCCTTCAAGTGATATTACTCCACTTAAAGATAATGTAAGAACCTGATAACAGTGTACTTCCATCTCTCCCCTCCTGGCCTTTGTGCTGTTATCATACATTTTACTTTTACGTATGTTACAAACCCCACACAGTATAGTTATCGTTTTTGCTTAGTCAATTATCTTTTTATATAATTTAGTTTCATTTTTGTTTTTGAGAATACACACAGCAGAACATACACCAATTCAATAATTTTTACGTGCACAATTCAGTGACACTGATTATGTTCTTCAAGTTATGCAACCGTTCTCATCTTCCTTTTTTGAACTGTTCCTCCGCCATTAACATAAACTCACTGCCCCCTAAGTTTCCTATCTAATCTTTTGAGTTGCTGATGTCAATTTGATACCATATACATTGTCCTTATAAAGCTACAGTGCTCAAGGCAGACACTCTTTACTAGTTAAGCTATGTTTGGTTTTAAGAAGACTTTAGGGCATTATTTTTGGTCTAAGTGTTAAAGGTAATTTCAGGGCAATAGTTCCAGGGGTTCGTCCAACCCTGGATTTCATGAGAATTTGAAATTTTTTTCTGCTTTTTTCTCCCTTTTGATTAGGATCCTTCTTTACCATCTTCAATCAAAATATTCAGAAATGGTAGCTGCCTGGCACCATCCAGTTTTTCTGGTCTCGTAGCAAAGGAGGCAGTTGTTCATGGAGGCAATTAGTCTCACATCCCATTTTCTCCTATTTCTGACTCTCCTTCCTCTGTTGCTGCAGGTATATCAACAGCAATTGTTGTACCCTGGATGGCTACTTGCAAGCTTTTAAGACCCTGGGAACTATGCACTGAACTAGGAGCTAGGACATAAGCACTAGCTTGATATTCAGCCAATTAACTGGGATGCCCCCTGAAGCCATAACCCTACACTGTCAAACCAAGGAACTAAATCCCATGAGGTGTTTGTTTGAACATAAGCAGCCTCAGCAGCTGCTTATGTACTTTGTTGTAAATATATCTATCACACAACTGTTTTCCAATTAAACTTTTTACAGATGTACAATTTACTGACAGCAATGTCTTAATCAGCTGTGCATCTCTATCCTTAATCAATGTAATTTTTCCATCACAGTAAATTGAAACTTGGTACCCCATATGCAATAATCCCCTCCCCTTGTGCCATTTCTGAGGTTCCACCTTCTCCCTGAAACCCCTCAGGCACGGCACAGGGGCTCCTGAGCTTTCCTCTCCCCCAACCCCTCCTCCACTCCTGAGCCTGACCCTTGTGGAACCCAGGGCTGCATAGAAGGCATCTTCATTCCTCCATAGATGCCCAACCTTCCCTGCCCCACTCAGGCCACAGCCAGACCCCTCCTAAATCTGAGAGTTGACCGGTGGTGCCCCCTGGTGGCTACAGGCTGAGGGACAATGATAAGAGTTCCCTGTTTACCATCTCAGCCTGGACCTCCCCAGGATCCCTGGACTCCCAGTAGTAGGATGAGGCTGTGCACACAAGGAGGTATCCCCGTCCAGGGTCAGGTTCAGATGGGATGTGTTTCCCAAGCCACACTGACATGGATGTCTTCTTGCATTGAGTGACTGTGGACTCTGGCCTCAGTACAGACCAAGGTCTCCAGACCCTAAGAGTTGGTTCGCGGTTCTGGAGCTGCCCCCACAAATATACCTTGTGCCTCAATACCCAGTCCCACAGGCTCCCAAGATGGGACCTTGGACTCCTGAGTCCCTGTCACTTATTCCTTTGGCTGCTTCTGGAAATGGAGGCTCCTACTCCAGCGAATCAATGAGTGAGTCTCCAGACCTGGGACCTGGGGAAGAACTCCCTGGGCCATTAAGTCCCCAAAGGAGATCGACTCCTGGAGAACTGAAGAGAGGGAGGAAATTGTCAGAGAAAATGCTTTGTAACATTTCAATGTTTTGGATTCTGCTAAGGCTTGCTTTATGGCCTAATATGTGGTCTATTCTAGAGAATGTGCCATGTGCACTAGAAAAGAAATTATACCTGACTGCTGTTGGGTGGAGTGTTCTGTATATGTCTATAAGGACAAGTTGGTTGATTGGGGCAATTTGATCTTCCGTGTCTTTATTAAGCTTCTTTCTGGATGTCCTGTCCTTCACTGAAAATGGTGTTATTGTGGATCTGTCTATCTCACTTTTCAATGCCGTTAGAGTTTGTTTTATGTATCTTGCTGCCCTGTCATTGGGTGCATATATATTTAATATGCTTATATCCTCTTGGTATATTGGCCTTTTAATCATTATATAGTGTCCTTCCTCATCCTTTGTGGTGGTTTTAACTTTAAAGTCTATTTTGTCAGAAATTAATGTTGCCACTCCTGCTCTTTTTTGTTTGCTTGATATACTTTTTTTCCATCCTTTCAGTTTTAGTTTGTGTCTCTAAGTGCAAGATATGTCTCTTGTAGGCAGCATACAGACGGATCATGTTTTTTAATCCATTCTACCACCCTCTGTCTCTTTATTGGTGCATTTAGTCCATTTACTTTCAAGGTAATATTGGGTAGGTTTTTTTTATGAATTTAGTGCTGTCACTTTGACGTGTTTTTTGTGTGTTGTCAACAGTTTCTTTTTCCCACTTAATTTTTTGCGCTGAGTAGTTTATACACTGTGTTTTCCTCATATTCTTTGCTGTTGATTTTGTTTCTCCTGAGTCACTATTTTTACTTGTATTTATTTTGATGTGTAGGATAGTTTGTTTCCTTTGCAGTTACCTTAATACTTAACCCTATTTTTCTAAATTTAAACCTGTTATTTCTTTGTATTGCCTTGTTTTCTTCTCCATATGAAAGACCTATGATTACATTTCTTAGTCCCTCTTTATTGCTTTAATGTTGTCTTCTTTTACTTAATAACATTGCTGTTTCCCTGTTTTGAGCATTATTTTATCTTGATTTATGTTTGTGATTTTCTGGTCTGGGTTGATATCTGATTGCTCTGTCCAGTGTTCTACTCTTGGGTTGATACCTGGTATTACTGGTTTTCTAACCAAAGAACTCCCTTTAGTATTTCTTGTAGTTTTTTTTTTTTTTTTTCAAATTCCCTAAACGTGTTTATCTGGAAATGTCCTAATTTCACCTTCATGTTTGAGAGACGGTTTTGCTGGATATATGATTCTTGGCTGGCAATTTTTTTCCTTCAATACTTTGTATGAGTCATCCTATTGCCTTCTTGGTGCACGGTTTCTGCCGAGTAGTCCGAGCTTACTCTTGTTGACTCTCCTTTGTAGGTGACTTCTCATTTATCCCTGGCTACTCTTAAAATTCTCTCTTTAACCTTTGGTTTTGCCAAGTTTGATTATAATATGTCTTGGTGACTTTCTTTTAAAATCTACCCTATGTGGAGTTCAATGAGCATCTTAGATAGATATCTTCTCATTTTTCACAATATCAGGGAAGTTTTTTGCCAACAAATCTTCAACAATTCTCTCTGTATTTTCTGTTATCCTTCCTGTTCTGGTACTCCAATCACTTGTAGGTTATTTCTCTTGATAGAGTCCCACTTGATTCTTACGGTTTCTTCCGTTTTTTTAATTCTTTTGTCTGATTTTTCTTCAAATATATTGGTGTCAAGTGCTTTATCTTCAAGTTCACCAATTCTGCCTTCTACTTGCTCAATTCTACTCTTCTGACTTTCTATTGAGTTGTTAATCTTCCAAATTTCTGATTGCTGTCTTTCTATAGATTCTTGCAGCTTATAAAATTTTTCATTATGTTCTTGAATTACCTTTTAAATTTCTTTAACTACTTTATCTGTGTGTTCCTTGGCTTGTTCTATGTGTTGCCTGATCTCCTTTCTAATTTTGTTTCTGATGTCTTGAAGAGTTCTGTATATTAATCTTTTGAATTCTGCATCCAGTAATTCCAGAAAGGCACCTTCATCCACAAGATTCACTGATTCTTTGTTCTGAGAGCTTCATGAAGTGATCATAGTCTGTTTCTTTATGTGACTTGATATTGTCTGTTGTCTCCGAGCTGTCTATAAGTTATTGTATTAGTTTATTTTGTGTTTGCTTACTGTATCCTAGCTTCTTAATTTGTTTTGTTTTAATATGCTCAAATGGGTTGCTTGAGTGAGCTAGTTTGATTTTTTTTCACTGTTGGAGCTCTGATGACCTCTCACCAGATGGCTAGATCTGTTATCCGTTATATCAGTCTAGGAATCCATTCACTTTTCTTGTAAGAATTCAGTTCAGGTGTCCAGGTAGCTGCTCATCAAGTGTGTGGTACAGGCTCTGTCCTACAGTCTTAGAGGGGCAGGGTGATCAGCATATATACCAGTATCCGATTGCAGCAGGAGGTAATGCTCTAAACAGCCCTCGAGTGTCTCTGAGGAAATCACGTCCCTCTTCCCTAGAGTGTACAGGTGGGTGGGTTCTGCAGACAGGCCATGGGCACCCAATGTTTTTGGTTCTAAGGATTGGGAGGTACCAGTTATCCTTGGACCCCTGTTGTGGGTGGCTGGGTGACCTGAGTGGAACTACCAGTCCTTAGGCTCCTGATGTGGGTAGGTGAGGATCATGTTTAATAGTAAAAGTAGTGTCAAACATCAAACACCCACATCTCCACCACACAGCTCAAACAGTTGTAGTCTGCCAACAAGGGCCTATTCTCCTGAAATAGGCCCACACAAGTCCATGCAGGGGGAAAGGTATTCAAAGCCCATGGACCATTTATGCCTGGACAGGAGCTGCTTCTGTCCTGAGCTCCCCAGGTTAGTGGAGCTAGCAAATTATCTTTTCCCCCAGTTGCAAAATTGTTCCTTCTCCAAGGCTGGGAGGATGGCTCCAGCTGCTCAACAGGGTCTATCCCAGGCCAAGGGAAATGAAACCCACTGAAGCTGGCTTGAGGGCTGGGGGTGTGGTAAAATATATGCAAGTAATTAGCATTTGCTGAGAGCGGCGTTCCTCTCTGGGTCTGGAGGTGTGAGTAGGCTGTGCGGCTGGCTGCTCCTCCCTGAGGAAACTGCATCCAAATGCTACTTCCAGCCTGCCGCAGTTGCTCCCGGGAATGGTGCTTGAGGGTTCCCAGCAATTCAGGTCTGGCAACTCCTCTCTGCTTCTGAACTGACTCTCCCACCTCCTGCCACTCAGTCTGTTTTCTAACTCTGCCTTTGATGTTCAGGGCTCTGAGTTTATCATAAACATAATTGTTTGTTTGTTTGTTTGTTTGTTTTTTTGGTCTTTGTTGTAAGAGGTTTCTCAGGAAGCATCTGGCTATTCTGCCATCTTTGCCCCACCTCCTCAGAAATTGTCAATGCCAAATGGAGGGGAGAGGAAGAATCCAGGGAGGAGAGCACCACACAGAGGACTGGCACAGGAGACACCTGTGGAGAGGAGTTTGAAGAAAATTCCTGGGCACTGGGGCATGTAAGTGAGGAACAGGTGCCTGTGCCACCATGGGTGGACTAGCCCTAGTCCCAAATTCCCCTCACAGATATGTGTGAGCTCAGCCCCAAGCAGCCCACAGTCATGGCCTCAGTTGTGCCTTCATCACCTACAACAAGGAGAGCTGCTGTACTAGACCCAGCGGCCCTGGAGGACCATGGAGAAGACATGAAGACTGTACACCATCCTGGACACAAGGATCTCAGCAGTAAGACACATTCCAGGTGACCGGCTACCCATCCCCCAGGACTCCAGGGCTGCCCTGTCCCCTCTGCAGTTCCCACCCATGGATTCTGGGATCCTTCCTTTTTCTCCTTCAGACCCCAGCACCCGGATCTTAAGTCTAGATGCCCTCAGACCCTACTCTTTGCTACCCAACCCCTGAACTTAGGAACCCTATAGTTCCGGCCTCAAATCTTGGTTTTGGTGGTTAACCTAGGGGTTTGGGGGTCACAGGCAGGGGATGCTCCTTAGAGCATCACATGCTGTGGCTGAGCCAAGGCTTCGAGCTGGGCAGCAGCTACAGATTCTGGTGCTAGGGCTCTGGCTCCTATGGAAGGAGTTCCCTATTGACCACCCCGACATCTGGCTGACCATCCATCCTCCTGGAGCACAGTATGCAGGACAGACAGCAGGTGTGCATGACAGTCCCTGTCTACTATGTGGGTGAGGCTGGACCAGGGCAGCTTGGCTCCAAGCAGCCTGCTGGTTGCAGGTGGGGCTCAGGGACACAGCGTAATTAGTGAGACATTGAGGATGAAACCTCTGCTGGTGCAAATATGCACAATTACACACCAGGACTGAGTAACCCCTCCCCACCCCCAATTGAACATTGTCACATTAGCAGCAATTTAAATTCAAGACACCCTACACCCTTCCAACAATACAGTATCCTTCCTTAAAGCTGTGGAAGTTCCTACCATCTGTGTTTGTCTTTAGGTTGTGAACACAGGTCAGAAATGCCCTCACCTCACAGCAGGCTGCTCTAAGCCATTAGTTAAAATGCAATTCTATGGACTAGGCCTTGTTCAGCTGTCAGAAGTGAAGGAAGGGCTGTATTTTGGGGAAGATTAAGGGCTGTCAGTAGCTTTTTCATCTCCTACTGGATTTCTGGGCTGAAAACTATGAGTTAATTGATGCAAGTTTCTTCCCTGCCTCTCAGAAATCATGTCACGAGGGTGTAGAGATTCAGAAATTTCAAATCTGTCTTAAAAGAAACTAGTCAGTGTTTCAACTCCAATGATGTCCAACCGGACTGTTTCAGACCAACCTTCCTTCCAGAGCTACTACAAAAGCTGGCCAAGAGGGAAGAACAACCACATGAAGGCACTGGAGTTACCAGGGCAGTGAGGACTTGATGGAGCCAGATTTAGAAAGAAGAAATTCCATATGTGTGGGCCCCATATTTGTAACATTCTTTGCTTCAAGTTGTCAAGTTCAGTGTGGTGGTCGAGAGCTGAGAAACTGAGTAAGCCTTTTGGCAGATGCCACAGGAAAGAAACAAAAACTGAAGCATAGAATGCTACACAGGAATGTAAATGAATGAACTGTCACTATGCACATACACATGGATGAATCCCAGGAAAAAAAAAAGTGAGCAAAAAAGTCAGACACAGAAGACCAGATATCCATGTGTATAAATTCAAGAACACACCAAACTAACTGATGAATTAAACCAAATCTGTTGCCGTTGAGTTGATTTTGACCCTATAGAACAGAGTAGAACTGCCCGATGGGGTTTCCAAGGCATGGCTGGTGGATTCGAACTACGGATATTTTGGTAAGCAGCCAAGCTTTGAAACACCCGCCACCAGGGCTCCATATTGGGCACAGGACCCAGGAACTGCTTGCTTAACAAACTCAGTCGCTGAGGCTGATATACATCCATGCTGGGAATTCCATAATCTGAAGACTGGCAGCATCAGCATCAACCTTATTACAAATACAGAGTCTTATGCTCTATTCCAGACCTTTTGAATATTAATGAGATTTCCAGGTGATTCCTGTGCACAGTACAGTTTAGACTCCCTGATCTGTGAGCTTTATAGACACAGACAGTACCAGGACTCTCCAGTCTGCGTTTTGAGTGTGGGCTTATCAGATTGCTTAGCACTGGATGATCCAGGGTTCAGTCTTTGTTCCTTTTTCTTCTGTAGCTAATCACTCCCTTGGTGAGTTCATCCTTACTCAAAACTTTAAACATAAATCATATTATGTTTAATTTCCCAAATCTATTTCTCCAGCCCAGACTTTTCCCTAAAGTCTAGACTCGTATATCCAGCTGACAACTCAAAAAACTGACATTTCTAATAGGCATCTCAGATATAACATCTCTGAAACTGCATGCCTGCGATGCCCCTTCTCAAGCATACTCCTTCCACAGTCTCCCCATCTCTACTGACATCAGCTCCATCTTCCTATTTACACAGACCAAAACAGTTGGTGTCCTCCCTGGTTCCCCTCTCTCATACCACAAATTTCATCCATTAGGAAATCCTGTAACATCCAGCTTTAAAATATACGCAGAGTCCAATCACTTCCCACTACTTTCATTGCTCACACACAGGCAAAGCAACCAACATCTCTAGCTGGAATGCAGCACATATTTCTCAGATTTCCTACTGCCTCACTCACCCCTGGCCTCTTCTTTCTATTCTCAGCACAGAAGCCAGAGTGACCCTTTCAAAAGTGGAGTCACACCATATCTCTCCTTGGTTCAAAACTGTCTTGCAACTCCCCATCTCCCTCAGTAAAAGTCAGAACCCTTCCTACACCCTCAGGCCCTACACAATCTAGCAGCACTTCTGACTTCATCTCAATGACTCTGCTGCAGCTACACTGGCCTCCTGCCTGCTGGTGGTGGATTTATAGTGGATGTCCCACCCGCCTGGAAATATTATGCCAGACATCTTCATGGCTAGTTCCTTCATGTTCTTCAAATCTTTCCTCAAAGGTCACCTTCTCAATGAAGCTCATGCCGACCACCTGAGTTACAACAGCCATCTTCCCTCTCCCCACATTCCCCCACTCTGAGTCATCTTCCCATAGCACTTACCACTTTCTAATCTAAACACTTGATTTATTTCTATGTTTCAATGTAGTGGGTTCCTTTAAAGGGTCTTTCTGTCCCTGGGTTTGTAATTCTCTCAAAATGATTTTTGGAACACAGTCTGCCAAATGATTATTCTCTTTGTGTCTTGCAGCGATTGGTCTGCTTGCTAACTGTATAAGTGCTTGCAAGTATTGGCTGTTTTGCTATCTGCATAAATAGCTTGCAATCAACTCAACAGGACTGGCTGGTTTACATCCACCCAATAAGATAGGCTGGATTGGTAGGTGTCTTAGACTGGGTTCTCTCCATATATACAGAGAGAGACTTACATCAAGGAAATAGCTCATGAGGGTGTAGAAGCTGTAACGTCCCAAGTCCGTGGGTGAGGAAAAAGGCTTCTCCTGGTGCACATAGCCACAGGGGATGGCAAACCCAAGATTGGCAGGCCAGACAGCACAGTTGTTGCTCACACGCTGTGAAGATCATTGAATCCCAAGATCGGCAGGCAAGACCACAGGTAAGCTGCTAGCTCAAGTCCCAAGAATCAGAGGTCAGACCAACAGAAGCCAGCTTCAGGACCCAGAATGAGCCCCAGAACCCCTTCCTGAACATCCCCCCACACTCCATGCAGGCCACACTGCCAAGGAAATTTCCCCTCAACTGATTGGCTACTCACAGCAGATGCCATCACGAGGGTGATCACATATCAACTCTCAACAGGGAAGTGCTCACAACATTATATGACTGCCAAAACACTGAGAATCATTGCCCAGCCAACGTGACACACATCACGGTAGGCATATAGAAAGCCACACCTTGAAATTAACAAGCAGTTTGTCTATAAAAGTAGGCAGTCTCACAGAAGTTTGTGGGGGGCTTCCTGATCAACAAGAGTCTGAAGAAGAGTGTGTCCTTCAGTTCTGGGGTCCTTTAGCTGAGAATCTCCTAGACATCCCCAAAAAGGAGTTATAATATGGGTAAAGGGCTATAACACTGAGCTGATAACACTGAAGACTGAGAGGAAAAAATGGCAAAGCCAGTGGCAGAGAGGCCTAGAAGGGACCCAGGGCAGAGCTGAGGGCAAAGGTGCAGTAGGTGCCCAGTGGCAGAGAGAGCAGTCAGGGCAGCAGTAGCAGAATTGGCCTACTGAGCAGATGGGGGCTGAGCTGGTTTGCCTTTGACACTGGCAGACTCCTTGGTTGTGCTGAGAACAGTAACCCTAGAGGGCCAAGAGGTTGCCCTCAGAGGCTTGGGCATGCACTGTACAGATTGTCTTCGGTAGGCGCTGTTGAGTCGATTTTCGATTCCCACTGACCTCATGTGACACAGTAGAACTGCCCCCATAAGGTTTTCTAGGCTGTAATCTTTACAGAACCAGATTGTCAGGTTTTTTTCCCACAGAGCCCCTGAGTGGGTGCTAACCACTAACCTTTCAGTTAGCAGCCAAGTGCTTAAAAGTTGAACCAGCAGTGCTCCTTCACCATACAGGTGTTACCTGTAAACAGTTTTGCATCAAGTGCTGTCATAATGCTAGCTTAAGCCTGGCCCTGGCTCAGGATTCTCGCCAAAGCTGCTGGTTGAGAGTTAGACCAATAGCACAGGGGTCCAGGCCCAGCCAAGGACAGCCACAGAGAGACAGTTCAGAGAGAGAACAAACACAGTTATGCTGCACCTGACCTGAGCTGGTGACACACTTGCTTAGAGAAATACATAGCTGGTAACACCTGATTCAAAGAATGGCCACCCAGTCACATAAAAAGAGACATGGGTAGTTTGGGATGAGTAAATGGGCTCCCTTTTTAGACATAAGTGGGTTCCTCTCCTACGATGCTAAATGGGGTACTCATGGGGATGGAAGGGACCGGTTCACTTCAAGTATGTTCCCATGTTTTTTGTTTGCTTTGTATAAATAATAATAACACCTTTTGATTGCCAACAATCTGTAAAGTGTCTTTGTGTGTATGGCCCAGTCAGATTGGACAGCAGAGTCCTTATACAAACAGTCTCATGATTGCTTAGAATTTAGAATACATTCTGCACATACGCAAATATGTATGTGCACATGTGGGGCACATGCCTCATCCATGCTCTGCTCCTCCACAGCATCCCCCTGACCCCACTTGTGACAGAATCAGCATAGCAAAGATGCAAATTCTGGAAGGTTCTCAGATCTTCCATTTATTTCCTCTCTCAAATTTTGAGTATTCCTCACCTTTAATTAACTCGTCAACCCCACCTCTTAGCAAGAAATTGAAAAAAATTCATACCCAGGTTCTAATTTCAATAGGAAAGTGAGAAGCTGCTCAGCTCAGAGCAACACAAAATTATGATAGGGATGGAGAAGTTCTAGCCCTGCCTCTTCTGGAATAGGAATGTTGATCAGGGAAAATACACAAGTCAGTGTGGGGAGGGGGTCCTACTGAGCAGAGGTGGGCTAGTCTCCCCACATCCTCACATTATGCTGATAGGAACACAGACACATTCAGAACAAAGTTGCAGGAAGATAAGTCAGGGGTTCTTGGAGTCACAAAGTAAGAAGTGAACAAATCTTGTCTCACTCAGTCCCACGCAAGGCATGAAGCTCACACTACAGAAGAAAAAAATCATTAACAAGTACATCACTGTAAATGTTGATATGCTGAACAGCTCATCACAAGCTCAAAATGTCCAAAAATGTCCAAATCCCCAAATCCCCGTAACCCAGACATTTCCCCTCTACCCCAACCCCTCCCCAACATCAGGCCCTCCAGGACCACATCTTTAGAATCTGTGAGAGACACATCAGAGCCCTAGGCAGTGTCACCAACTGGAGAAGAACAAACACAGGATCTGGTCAGAGCCCACAGGAGGAGAGAAACTAAAGAAAGAATTATGGGGTGGGGGAGAATGGCTAATGGGCTTCTGTCTACAATGTCCTAAGGGTCTGAACATAGTTCCTTCTTTTTCCACCTGTAGGAAGAAAGGTCCTGTGAGAGACCAGGAAGGAGGTAGGGCCATAAGTTCTAGAAGAACCAGCTAGTCCCCGAACTCAGGGAAGTTTCTAGAACTGTGAACACAGACCCAGGGCAGGATCCAGAAACAAGAGTAAAGATGTGTGGGAACTGGACCAACCACCCTCCTGCAGGTCTGTCCTCAGCAGAGACCTTCCCTTCTGACCTGTGACTGCTGAGAATCAACTCTCATCACCGGAATTGTCCAAGGTGAGAGGTTTGTCCTTCATGTTCTCATGTGCTTTACATAATAGTAAGTGTTAGCACACAGGGCCCCAGACTGGATAGGTGTGTGTGTGCAGATGGTGGCTTCTAAAGTAAGGCAGGACAGGAACAAACTCTTACCTGGGGCTTGAAAGCCACCAGTGGGATAAGAAAGCTCAGACCCCAGCTCCTCCCCTACCTGAACTCTTCTTTATCCAGATCACAACTCCAGTGACCACAGCTCCTAGGAGAACCAGGCCAGCAATGATTCCCAGGATGGAAGTGGTGGGATGAGGAAGCACCTCTAGGAAGGGAAGAAAAGGGAAGAGAAGGGGCCCTGACCTCTAGGTCTCACCCCTGACCCTGCTGGAGGTGCCCAAAAGAGCAACCTGAGAAGAGGCTTTGCCCTTGTCCCTCCTTACCCCATCTCAGGGTGAGGGGCTTAGAGAGCCCCTTGTGCTGCACACGGCACACATATCTCTGCTCCTCTCCAGAGGGAACCACCAGCGCGGCCCACTTCTGGAAGGTCGCATCCCCGGCAGGCCTGGTCTCCACAAGCTCTGTGTCCTGGGTCTGGTCCTCTCCATCTCGCTGCCAGTTCAGTGTGATCTCCGCAGGATAGAAGCCCAGGGCCCAGCACCTCAGCGTGACCTCATGGTCAGAGATGGGGTGGTGGGTCACATAAGCCTTTGGGGGATCTGAGTGGAAGGGTCAGAAAGCTTAGGAACTTTCCATTGCCTCCATGGGCCGCTTGAGCAGGGCTCACATGACCATCCTGAGAATGAACAGGACAACTGGGATGGGGGATGGAGAGCAAAACCCAAACCTCAGCTTGTACCCAGGGGTGTAGAATAATCTATTCCTTGGAAAGCTCTAGAATTTGGGTGAGTCCAGGATAACAGGTTCTAGGTCTCTGAGGGGAAGAACAGGTACTTCTGGTCCTGACCAGAGAGACTCAGAAAAGCTGGAGTCAGACCTCTAAAGAGGTTGAGTGTGGGCAGAGAACAAGGCCTGAGAGAGAAAGTACCCTGAGGCCAGTGACAGGTGCAACGGGAACTGCCCATCAGTTATTTCAGCATCCGTCTCCCTCGCCATCCTCAGAGACTGGAGCCCTTAATTATCCCTGAGACCCTTACCAGTCCTCTGGGCAAGTCTCTCTCTGGTACAGGACCTGGAAACTCCGGTGGACTCCGCTCTCTCCCGACCCATGCGAGGTGGGTATTCTGGTGCTGATGCCATTTGTCTCCCCTCCTTGTGTGACACCAGCTGGGGGAGCAGTCCCAGCCTGAGAGGAGATAAGGGAGGTGCCCCGCGGCCCCTCTAACCTGTTCGCAGCAGGGTCTCCTTCCCTTTCTCCAGGTATCTACACAGCAACTCCACACACTCCCCCTCCAGGAAGGCTCTGACGCGCTCCGCCTCACCGGCCTCCTCCCACTCACGCCGAATGATCTGAGCCGCGCCGTCCGCCGCCGTCCAGGAGCGCAGGTCCTCGTTCACTATCCGACGGCACCCGCGGAGGAAGCGCCGGTCCGACCTCACCTCGCAGGTAGACAGCGCCTGGATGGTGTGAGAACCTGACCGCCCCTGCGGTCGGCCCAGCCTGCTTCGCCGTTTTGGCCTAAACTGAAAACTCCAGCGAATCCCCGCGGCTCTTCCGGGGTCGAGGGGCTGGGCGGGTCCCAAGGCCTCAGTGTGAAGTTGGGACCCGGAGATTCAGGGCGACCGGTCTGCGTGGGCGAGGGGACCCGTGAGCTGCGATCTGGCGTCACTCACTGCTGTCGCTGTGGTTGTAGTAGCCACGCAGGGCCCGCAGGCCCACTCGGAGAGCCTGTGCGATGTCCTTGGCTCTGCACGTCTGCTCTGCCCAATGCTCCGGCCCCTCCTGCTCCGCCCACGGCGTCCGCGGCTCCGCTCTCGGATTCACCGCGTCCCTGTCAAAGTGTCCGAACTGCTTGTCGTCCACGTAGCCGACGGCGATGACACGGGGCTCCCCGACGCCGGGCCGGGACAGGGCGGTGAAGAAATAGTTCAGGGAGTGTGAGCCTGGGAGTGGGGAGCGGCTGAGACGACCGACCCTCTCCCTGTGCGGCGCCCGGGTCCGGGACCGATGGGGGCGGGGAGGGGCGAGAAGGGGCTGGTTGGCGAAATAGGGGCGGCGGGAGGAGCAGGGCCAGGACACAGGGGTGGGAGAGGCGGGGGCCGGGGCGGGAGAGGGGGCTCTGGGAGGGGGTGGTGGTGACGTGGCTTCCCCTAGGGTCCTGAGCTCCAACTGGGTGGTCCCCTCTCTCCTATTCCCTCCGAAGAGGCTGTTGCCCTCCTAACCCCACACTTACCCGCCCGGGTCTGGGTCAGGGGCAGGGTCCCGGAGAGCAACAAGAGGAGGATCTGGAAAGTCATCACCATGATCACTGGAGTCTGGGGAGATGGAGTTCCAGTGGGCCCCTGAGGACCTTATAACCAGGATCCGAGGAGACACTGATTGGCTACTGCAGAAACCAATCAGTGGAAATGAGAACTGTTGTCCTGTCCTGTGTCCAGGCAGAAAGAACTGAAACAGGTTGTGAGCGGGAGAAGTGAAACTCTGGGGAGACCAGGAATCCCCAGCGCTTGGCTTTCTCACGTCAGACACCGCCCTCGGGGCCTGAGAGCCAAGCCCAGGTGCAGGGAGTTTGTCCTGACGCCTCTCCTCAGGTATGGACCACACTTTCTCACACTGGCTCCCTGAGTCCTACCTTGGGCTGTCAGAGGAAACCTGGGACAGAAACCCAGACTGGGGCCAGCGCTTTTCCTCCTCTTCCCTTCTTGGAATGCCTTTCCCTGAACTGGACTCTCTACCTTCCACCTCTTGTTTCTCCTCCCCCCACCCCCACCCTCACCGCGACTTCTGGAAAATAAAATTCACCCCCAAAGATTTTGATGCCACAGAGTGAGCTCACCTTAGGAATGAAGGTAGAAGGACCAAGGGTCTCCTCTTTAAACCTAGACGAGGTTGTGTCTGAAGACACCAAATAGATGTTCCCACAGAAACACATTTCCTTTTTATTAACAGCAGTGGCTAGCTCAACTTTCATAACCCCAAACCATCAGGAATTTAATCTGTAAGAGAAGTGATTTTGTCCATTCATGTATAAATGTGTCTGAAAGGCTCTGCAGTCAGGCTCATAAAGGTCTGAAGTTTGACTTTCCCAAACAATGTATCTATGACTTCTGGGTTAGTATATATTAAAATTATCTTCATTTCATAGCTGAGTTCGTCTGAGTCCCACGTCTGTCTTCAATACAAAGCAGCTCATGAAAGCACAATTTGTTACTGTATATTTTAACCAGAAGAGTGTAGGAACTTTAACGTCTTCAAAGCTGCAAGTGTTCAACAGTCAAAAATGCCCTCACCAGTGCACACGCATTGACTGTGTTTATGAATTGTTAACATCTAAAGGATATAACAGAAAGGTTGGCACTCGGAGCCCACTCAGGGTCCCTGGGGAAGAAAAGGGCTGCTGATCTCTTTCCCTCAAGATTTCAGCCAAGAAAACCCCATGGAGCGGTTCTACTCTGTACCACATGGGCTTTGGCATGAGTCAGTACAAGACAACGGGGGATGTCCATTTTTTTTTAATAATTTTTATTGTGCTGTAAGTGAAAGATTACAAATCAAGTTACTCTGTCACATATAAACTTATATACACCTTACTACATACTCCCATTTACTCTCTCCCTAATTTTTTTTTTTTAATGAGTCAGCCCGCTCCCTCCTTCCAAGTCTCTTCCTTCGTGACCATTTTCCCAGCTTCTAACCCTCTCTACCCTCCTATCTCCCCTCCAGACGGGAGATGCCAACACAGTCTCAAGTGTCCACCTGATAAAAGTCGCTCACTCTTCATCACTATCTCTCTCCAACCCATTGTCCAGTCCCTTCCATGTCTGATGAGTTGTCTTCGGGAATGGTTCCTATCCTGGGCCAACAGAAGGTTTGGGGACCATGACCACTGGGGTTCTTCTAGTCTCAGTTAGACCATTAAGTCTGGTCTTTTTATGAGAATTTGGGGTCTGCATCCCACTGTTCTCCTGCTCCCTCAGGGTTTCTCTGTTGTGCTCCCTGTCAGGGCAGTCATCCGTTGTGTCCGGGCACCGTCTAATTCTTCTGGTCTCAGGATGAAGTAAGTCTCTAGTTCATGTGGCCCTTTCTGTCTCTTGGGCTCATAGTTATCGTGTGACCTCGGTGTTCTTCATTCTCCTTAGATCCAGGTAGGATGAGACCAACTGATGCATCTTAGATGGCAGCTTGTTGGCATTTAAGACCCCAGACGCCACACTTCAAAGTGGGATGCAGAATGTTTTCATAATAGAATTTATTTTGCCAATTGACTTAGAAGTCCCCTTAAGCCATAGTCCCCAAACGCCTGCCCTTGCTCCGCTGACCTTTAAAGCATTCAGTTTATCCAGGGAACCTCTTTGCTTTTGGTTCAGTCCAGTTGAGCTGACCTTCCCTGTATTGAGTATTGTCCTTCCCCTCACCTAAAAAAGTTCCTATCTACTATCTAATCAGTAAATAACCCTCTCCCACCCTCCCTCCCTCCCCCCTCTCATAACCACAAAAGAATGTGTTCTTCTCAGTTTATACGGTTTCTCAAGATCTTATAATAGTGGTCTTATACAATATTTGTCCTTTTGCATCTGACTAATTTCACTCAGTATAATGCCTTCCAGGTTCCTCCATGTTATGAAATGTTTCACAGATTCGTCACTGTTCTTTACCAATGCGTAGTATCCTATTGTGTGACTATACCATAATTTTTTTAACCATTCATCTGTTGATGGGCACCTTCGTTGCTTCCAGCTTTTTGCTATTGTAAACAGTGCTGCAATGAACATGGGTGTGCATACATCTGTTCGTGTAAAGGCTCTTGTTTTTCTGGTGTATATTCCGAGGAGTGGGATTTCTGGGTTCTATGGTAGTTCTATTTCTAACTTTTTAAGAAAATGCCAGATAGATTTCCACAAAGGTTGTACCCTTTTACATTCCCACTGGCAGTGTATAAGAGTTCCAATCTCTCCGCAGCCTCTCCAACATTTATTATTTTGTGTTTTTTGGATTAATGCCAGCCTTGTTGGAGTGAGATGGAATCTCATTGTAGTTTTAATTTGCATTTCTCTAATGGCTAATGATCAAGAGCATTTTCTCATGTATCTGTTAGCTGCCTGAGTATCTTCTTTAGTGAAGTGAGTGTTCATATCCTTTGCCCACTTTTTAATTGGGTTGTTTGCTTTTTGCGGTTGAGTTTTAGCAGAATCACGTGGATTTTTGAAATCAGGCGCTGGTCGGAGATGTCATAGCTGAAAATTCTTTCCCAGTCTGTAGGTGGTCTTTTTACTCTTTTGGTGAAGTCTTTAGATGAGCATAGGTGTTTGATTTTTAGGAGCTCCCAGTTATCTGGTTTCTTTTTGTCATTTTTGGTAATGTTTTGTATTCTGTTTATGCCTTGTATTAGGGCTCCTAACGTTGTCCCTGTTTTTTCTTCCATGATCTTTATTGTTTTAGTCTTTATGTTTAGGTCTTTGATCCACTTGGAGTTAGTTTTTGTGCGTGGTGTGAGGAATAGGTCCTGTTTCATTTTTTTTGCAAATGGATATCCAGTTAGGCCAGCACCATTTGTTAAAAAGACTATCTTTTCCCCAATTAACTGACACTGGGCCTTTGTCAAATATCAGCTGCTCATATGTGGATGGATTTATATCTGGGTTCTCAATTCTGTTCCACTGGTCTATGTGCCTGCTGTGGTACCAGTACCACGCTGTTTTGACTACTGAGGCTGTATAACATGTTCTAAAATCAGGTAGAGTGAGGCCTCCCAATTTCTTCTTCTTTTTCAGTAATGCTTTACTCATCCGGGGCTTCTTTCCCTTCCATATGAAGTTGGTGATTTGTTTCTCCACCACATTAAAAAATGTAATTAGAATTTGGATCGGAAATGCCTTGCATGTATAGATGGCTTTTGGTAGAATAGACATTTTTACTATGTTAAGTCTTCCTATCCATGAGCAAGGTACGTTTTTCCACTTATGTAGGTCCCTTTTAGTTTCTTGCACTAGTGCTTTGTAGTTTTCTTTGTATAGGTCTTTTACATCTTTGGTAAGAATTATTCCTAAGTATTTTATTTGGGGGCTTCTGTGAATGGTATTCATTTGGCGATTTCCCCTTTGATGTTCTTTTTGTTGATGTAGAGGAATCCAAGTGATTTTTGTATGTTTATCTTGTAACCTGAGACTCTGCTGAACTCTTCTATTAGCTTCAGTAGTTTTCTGGGGGATTCCTTAGGGTTTTCTGTGTATAAGACCATGTCATCTGCAAATAGAGATAATTTTACTTCTTCCTTGCCAATCCGGATGCCCTTTATTTCGTTGTCTAGCCTAATTGCTCTGGCTAGGACTTCTAGCACAATGTTGAATAAGAGCGGTGATGAAGGGCATCCTTGTCTGGTTCCCGTTCTCCAGGGAAATGCTTTCAGGATCTCTCCCTTTAGAATGATGTTGTCCGTTGGCTTTGTATAGATGCCCTTTATTATGTTGAGGAATTTTCCTTCAATTCCTATTTTGCTGAGAGTTTTTATCGTGAATGGGTGTTGGACTTTGTCAAATGCCTTTTCTTCATCAATTGATAAGACCATGTAGTGTTTGTCTTTTGTTTTATTTATATGGTGGATTACATTAATGGTTTTTCTAATATTAAACCAACCTTGCATAAAAACCTGGTATGAATCCCACTTGGTCATGGTGGATTGTTTTTTTGACATGTTGTTGAATTCTATTGGCTAGAATTTTGTTGAGGATTTTTGCATCAATATTCATGAGGGATATAGGTCTATAATTTTCTTTTCTTGTGGTGTCTTTACCTGGTTTTGGTATCAGGGATATGGTGGCTTCATAGAAAGAGTTAAGTAGTACTCCATCCTTTTCTATGCTTTGAAATACCTTTAGTAGTAGTGGTGTTAACTCTTCTTTTTTACCTGGTTTTGGTATCAGGGAGATGGTGGCTTCATAGAAAGAGTTAAGTAGTACTCCATCCTTTTCTATGCTTTGAAATACCTTTAGTAGTAGTGGTGTTAACTCTTCTCTGAAAGTTTGGTAGAACTCTTCAGTGAAGAGTCCGGGCCAGGGCTTTTTTTAGTTGGGAATTTTTTGATTACCTTTTCAATCTCTTTTTTTGTTATGGATCTATTTAGTTGTTCTACTTCTGATTGTGTTAGTTGAGGTAGGTAGTGTTTTTCCAGTAATTCATCCATTTCTTCCAGGTTTGCAAATTTGTTAGAGTACAACTTTTCGTAAAAATCTGATATGATTCTTTTAATTTCAGTTGGGTCTGTTGTGATGTGGCCCTTCTCGTTTCTTATTCGAGTTATTTGTTTCCGTTCCTGTATTTCTTTAGTCAGTGTAGCCAACGGTTTATCGATTTTGTTAGTTTTTTCAAAGAACCAGCTTTGGGCTTTGTTAATTCTTTCAACTGTTTTTCTGTTCTCTAATTCATTTAGTTCAGCTCTAATTTTTATTATTTGTTTTCTTCTGGTGCCTGATGGATTCTTTTGTTGCTCACTTTCTATTTGTTCAAGTCGTAGAGACAGTTCTCTGATTTTGGCTCTTTCTTCTTTATGTATGTGTGCATTTATCGATATAAATTGCCCTCTGAGGACTGCTTTTGCTGTGTCCCAGAGGTTTTGATAGGAAGTATTTTCATTCTCGTTGCAATCTATGAATTTCTTTATTCCCTCCTTAATGTCTTCTATAACCCAGTCTTTTTTCAGGAGGGTATAGTATTTGATTTCTTTTCCCTGGTTTTTCTGTTATTGATTTCTACTTTTATTGCCTTGTGGTCTGAGAAGATGCTTTGTAATATTTCGATGTTTTGGATTCTGCAAAGGTTTGTTTTATGACCTAATATGTGATCTATTCTAGAGAATGTTCCATGTGCACTAGAAAAAAAAGTATACTTTGCAGCAGTTGGGTGGAGAGTTCTGTATAAGTCAATGAGGTTAAGTTGGTTGATTGTTGTAATTAGGTCTTCCGTGTCTCTATTGAGCTTCTTGCTGGATGTCCTGTCCTTCTCCAAAAGTGGTGTGTTGAAGTCTCCTACTATAATTGTGGAGGTGTCTATCTCACTTTTCAGTTCTGTTAAAATTTGACTTATGTATCTTGCAGCCCTGTCATTGGGTGCCTAAATATTTAATATGGTTATATCTTCCTGATCAATTCTCCCTTTTATCATTATGTAGTGTCCTTCTTTATCCTTTGTGGTGGATTTAAGTCTAAAGTCTATTTTGTCGGAAATGAATATTGCTACTTCTTTTTTACTTATTGTTTGCTTGATATATTTTTTTCCATCCTTTGAGTTTTAGTTTGTTTGTGTCTCTAAGTCTAAGGTGTGTCTCTTGTAGGCAGCATATAGATGGATCGTGTTTCTTTATCCAGTCCAATACTCTCTGTCTCTTTATTGGTGCATTTAGTCCATTTACATTCAGCATAATTATAGATAAGTAAGTGTTTAGTGTTGTCATTTTGATGCCTTTTTATGTGTGTTGTTGATAATTTCATTTTTCCACTTACATTTTTGTGCTGAGACGTTTTTCTTTGTAAGTTGTGAGATCCTCATTTTCATGGTATTTGACTTTATGTTTCTTGAGTCGTTACGTTTTTCTTGGCTTTTATCTTGAGTTATGGAGTTGTTATACCTCTTTGTGGTTACCTTAATATTTACCCCTATTTTTCTAAGTAAATACCTAACTTGTATTGTCCTATATTGCCTTGTATCCCTGAATATATGGCAGTTCTGTGCCACTGTATTTAGTCCCTCTTTTTGATTATTGTGATCTTTTACATATTGACTTCAATGATTCCCTGTTTTGAGCATTTTTTTTAATTAATCTTAATTTGTTTTTGTGATTTCCCTATTTGAGTTGATATCAGGATGTTCTGTTCTGTGACCTTGTGTTGTGCTGGTATCTGATATTATTGGTTTTCTGACCAAACAATTTCCTTTAGTATTTCTTGTAGCTTTGGTTTGGTTTTTGCAAATTCTCTAAGCTTGTGTTTATCTGTAAATATCTTAATTTCTCCTTCATCTTTCAGAGAGAGTTTTTCTGGATACATGCTCCTTGGCTGGCAGTTTTTCTCCTTCAGTGCTCTGTATATGTCATCCCATTGCCTTCTTGCCTGTATGGTTTCTGCTGAGTAGTCTGAACTTATTCTTATTTATTCTCCCTTGAAGGAGACCTTTCTTTTATCCCTGGCTGCTTTTAAAATTTTCTCTTTATCTTTGGTTTTGGCAAGTTTGATGACAATATGTCTTGGTGTTTTTCTTTTTGGGTCAATCTTAAATGGGGTTCGATGAGCATCTTGGCTAGATATCCTTTTGTCTTTCATGATGTCAGGGCAGTTTTCTGTCAGCAGATCTTCAACTATTTTCTCTGTGCTTTCTGTCCTCCCTCCCTGTTCTGGGACTGCAATCACACACAGGTTATCCTTCTTGATAGAGTCCCACATGATTCTCAGGGTTTCTTCATTTTTTTTAATTCTGTTATCTGATTTTTTTTCAGCTATGTTGGTGTTAATTCCCTGGTCCTCCAGATTTCCCACTCTGCATTCTAATTGCTCGAGTCTGCTCCTCTGACTTCCTATTGCATTGTCTAATTCTGTAATTTTATTGTTAATCTTTTGGATTTCTGAATGCTGTCTCTCTATGGATTCTTGCAACTTATTAATTTTTCCACTATGTTCTTGAATAATCTTTTTGAGTTCTTCAACAGTTTTATCAGTGTGTTCCTTGGCTTTTTCTGCAGTTTGTCTTATTTCATTTCTGAGGTCATCCCTGATGTCTTGAAGCATTCTGTAAATTAGTTTTTTATATTCTGTGTCTGATAATTCCAGGATTGTATCTTCATTTGGGAAAGATTTTGATTCTTTTGTTTGGGGGGTTGTAGAAGCTGTCATGGTCTGCTTCTTTATGTGGTTTGATATCAACTGCTGTCTCCAAGCCATCACTAAGATATTACAGTGATTTATTCTATATTTGCTCATTGAGTCTTATCTTGTTTTGTTTTCTTTCAATATACGTGGATGGGTTACTAGATTGTGCTGTCTTGTTTGTTGTAGCCCTTACTTACTGATGACCTATTACCAGCTGGTTTGGGCTGTTGTCAGATATATATGCCTGAGTGTATTCACTATTCTTGAGTAGAATCTGATTTTGGGTCATCAAGTGTGTGCTGCACCCTAACACCTATCCACCTCGAGAAGTAGTGGTAATAGTTGTGTGCACCAGATTCTATTAGCAGGTGGGGTTCACACTCCAGGGGGGGCAGGATGCTGACAGGCTTCCCCCAAGTGTCAGTGAGGTAGGTGTGTCTCTATTCCTATAGCACCTTGGTGGGAGGACTCTGCAGCTGTACCTTAGGCCCCAATGCAAGTACCTCTACTGATTGGTAGGTGTCACCCTCCTTAGACCCCTAAGGCAAGAGGCTAGGTGGTCTGGGGGGAGCTTCGGCCCTCAGTTCCCTGTTGTGGGTCAGTTAGGGCTCTGTTGAATAAACAGAGATATCAGACCTGGGAAACTTGTTTTTCCAGTAAGTCCACTAAAACAAATGCAGTCAGATCCCTATCAGAACTGCCTTTGCATTATAACAGCCACCTTGATCCCTGTAAGGATGAAAGCCCGAGATTTGGATCATATATGCTTGGCTGGAGCTGGTTCTGTGTTTTTAGTCCAATTAGGGAAGGATTTTTGCTCCCTGGGTTTTTTGTGGTTGCTTCTCTCAGGCCAGAAGAATGGGTTAGGAAACGACCAAAAAAAAAAAAAAAAGGGAAAAGCAAAGCCGCGGAGCCAGAGCCATTCTCCCTCTGGCTCAGGAAATTCCAATGTTAATGAAGCCGCCTGGGAAGGGGAGGGGAGGGTTCAGAAAAACAGCAGAGAGTAGCACCCCGGAATATAGCCAAAGTTGCTTATCTTGCTTGGGATGACTATTTTATGTGAGATTCCCGAGGGGCATGTCGCCTATGTGTGCTGGCTGTGTAGAGATTGTCCCCGAGGGTCTCGCCTACTGAAGCCGCGGTCAGATCCTCCGCTGCCAATCCAAAGCCCAACGTCAAGGTTCCCCTGCTGGGACGCTGCACTCCCGGCTCCAAAATCAGTCGCTGCTCTTCCCGCCAGCCACGTCGCCGAGCCACCCCCACTAACCAGTGGACCACCTCCTGGGGTTAGTTCAGGGGAGTAGGGCTGCGCCTTGTGTTTGCGCCATGACCGGATGCCACGTTCAGCTCCCCTGTGCCCAGTCCAAAGCCCGGCGCCAAGGTTCCCTGGCTGGGACGCTGCACTCCTGGCTCCAAAACCAGTCACTGCCTCCCGGGGACTTCTCCTCCCACCAGCCGCGTGGCCGTGCTGCCCATGCAGACTGGCTGGGCACCCTCCCGGGGTCAGTTCAGGGGGCTAAGGCTGCGCCCCGTGTTTGTGCCGTCACAGATGTCATGTTCAGCTCCCCTGCGCCCAGTCCTAAGCCCGGCCCCAAGGTTACCTTACTGGGACGCTGGCTCCAGGCTCCAAAAACAGTCACTGCTACCCCGTAGTTGTTCGTTCTCTGTCTCTGTCACTCAGGTCAACTCTTTAAATCTGTGTTTGTTGTTCAGAGTTCGTAGATTGTCATGTATGTGATCAATTCACTTGTTTTTCCGAGTCTTTGTTGCAAGAGGGATCCGAGGTAGCGTCTACCTAGTCAGCCATCTTGGCCCCCCTTCTTAGCCTATTTTTTAATTGGATTGTCTTTTTGTTGTTGAGATGTTGCAGTATTTTGTAGATTTTAGAGATTAGACCCTTGTCGGATATGTTGTAGCCAAAATTCTTTTCCTAGTCACTAGGTTCTCCTTTTACTCTTTTGATGAAGTTTTATTGATGTGCATTGATGTTTAATTTTTTAGAATCTCCCAGGAATCCAGTTTATGTTCTGGTGCTAGTGCACTATTAGTTATGGTTTGTATCCTATTAATACTATATATTAGGGCCCCTAGATTGTCTCTATTTTTTCTTCCTTAATCTTTATAGTTTTAAGCTTGTCTATTTAGGTCTTTGATCCATTTTGAATTTGTTTTCGTGTATGGTGAGGGCTGGGTCCTCTTTAATTTCTTTACAGATGGACATTCAGTTTTGCCAGCACCAGTTTTAAAGAGATTGTCTTTTCCACATTTAATGGACTTTGAGCCTTTTTCAAAGATCTGCTGACTGTAGGAGGATGGATTTATGCCTGGGTTCTCAATTCTGTTTCATTGGTCTATGTGTCTGTCATTGTACCAACACCAGGCTGTTCTGACTACCGTGGCTGCATAATAGATTCTAACATCAGGGAGTGTGAGGCCTCCTACTTTTTTCTTCTTTTTCAATAATGCTTTACTTATTGGGAGCCTCTTTCCTTTCTGTATGAAGTTAGTGAGTAGTTTTTCCATCATGTTAAAGAATGCTGCTGGTATTTGGATTGAGATTGCATTTTATCTGTAGATAGCTTTGGGTTGAATTGACATTTCACAATCTTGAGTCTTCCTATCCAGGAGCATGGTATGTTTTTCCATTTATGAAGGTCTCTTTTGGTTTCTTGCACTACTTTTTTGTAGTTTTCTAATGTATAGGTTTTGTACATCCCTGGGCAGAGCTATTCCTAAGTATTTCGTTTTTTAGGGGTGATTACAAATGGTGTTGTTTTCTTGACTTCCTTTTTGAAGTTCTCTTTGTTGGTATATAGGAATCCACCTGATTTTTGTATGTTGATCTTGTATCCTGCTATTCTGCTGAATCTTTCTATTAGTTCTAGTAGTTTTCTTGTGGAATCTTTGGGGTTCCCTATGTATAATATCATGTTATCTTCAAACAGGGATTGTTTTACTTCTTCCTTTCCAATTAAAAAAAAACAAAACTCTTTGCCTTCAGGTCGATTCCAACTCATAGTGACCCATAGGACACAGTAGAACTGCCCCATGGGGTTTCTAAGGAGCAGTCAGTAGATTTGAACTGCCCACCATTTGGTTAGAATCAAGCTCTTAACCACTGTGCCACTATCCAATTTGGATGCCCTTTCTTTTTCTTGCCTTATCACACTAGCTAGAACTTCCAGTACACTGGTAAACAGGAGTGGCGATAATGGGCATCCTTGGCTTTTCCTATTCTCAGGGAGAATGCTTTCAACGTCTTTCCATTGAGAATGATGTTAGCAGTCGACTTTTATAGATGTCAGTTATTATGTTGAGGAATTTCCCTTTTATTCCTATTTTGCTGAGAGTTTTTATCAGAAATGGGTGTTGGATTTTATCAAATGCCATTCTTCATTGATTGAGATGATCATGTGACTCTTTTCCTTCACTTTAGTTATGTGATGGATTACATTGATTCATTTTTTAATGTCGAAAAATTCTTACATACCTGGTTTGAATCCCACTTGGTCGTGGTGTGTTATTTAGGCACTGAATTCTTGATAGACACCCTGCCAGTATAAGGAGAATTACCATCTGTGTACTTAGATGTGTGTCTATCCTAATGGTTCCTTCTACCATTTCTGCCTGGGAGCTAAGGTGCTTGTCTTTCCCTGAACAATGTGGGATGAATTTATTTTGAAATTCAGAAAAAGGAGATCTAGGCCAAAGAGTCAGTACGAGAAAAAGCCCAAATCACAAAAATGCATGACATGTTTGGAGAAAGATGGGCGTTTAGGGAATGTTCAAAATTACTACCAACCTCCAAAACCACATCAACCAACACCAGATCAGAGCTCCTACCACATATCAGGCACTTGTCTTCACAGTTTGTGTACTATAACTCCAAGCGTCATCATCAGGGCCCCATGGGATCAGTATAGCTTGTGAAGCACAGAAACACAGAGGAACTTACCCACAGCCACCAACCATTAATTAGGGGAACGTGGAATCTGAATGTGCATGTTCTTTATTCTGAAGCCAATAGCAGTGGGACAGATTCTGCAAAGGTTGTCTGGACACAAATTAGGATTTAAAAAAAGTTATTTTTAAGTAATGATTTAAATGATAGTCAACATCTGTGTAAAAATTATTAGGGTTAAAGTTGCCATACTGGAATTCGTAATTTATTTTCAAAAAATGTTTCTATATGCTCAAATATCAATAGGAAATTAATGAAACTCCACTAGAAAAACAAACAAAGCATATTAACACCAAAATCACAGAATGAAGAAATTAATATTTCCAATTAATACTGAAAACAACCATCTTCACTAACTAGAGTGATTGTGTATCATTTCCCAGCCCAGATACCAAGATGTAGATTTTTATTACATCCCTACATAAACTAGTGAAATTCTGGAAGTGATATAAATGTCACTTACCGAGGATTTAGTTTTATGCCTTTGAGCATATATTTAGCCATAAAATGAAATACTACGTGATTTTAAAGAAAAGATGATATAAATCTATATGCTTTTAATTGGCAAACTACGTTATATAAAAAAGATGTATAATTTCTATGATATGGTTTGTATGAATATATTTTAATGTAAATACCTTAAAAAGTATATAAACACTAGAAGAATAATTACTGGCAAGTGGAGGGTTGAATTAAGTAAGAGGAAACCAAAAAACAAAAACCTGTTGCTATCCGGTCTATTCTGACTCATGGTGACCCCATGTGTTACAGAGAACAGTCTGAAAGGGTTTTCTTGGCTGTAATCTTTACAGAAGCAGCTTGCCAGGCTTTTCTTTCCTGGAGCCACCAGACACACTCTAATTTCCATTTTTATATCATGACTGAGAGTTTCTGGTGTTCACACCATACCTATTAACAGTTTCCTCCTCGTCATTCAGGGTCCCCGTATCCAGCCAAGTATGATGCATGATGCTTGCACTCAGAGACTCACAACAATCTGGTTCCTCACATTCCCACCTGCCCTGAAGGGGAGCTGGGACACTGACACTAGAACAGCTGTGTGAATGACTGTCAGGGCAGGGACTAGGAATCAAAACCCAAACAAGCCCATGAGAGGAGGAGATTATAAAATGATGCCTTGAGTGGTGCTGGACCCTGGAAAGGCTCCACTCACAGCAAAGAGAAGAAAGAACATCTTCGCCCAGGGAAAAAGGAAGCATGTCTCTGCCCATGTCTGTAGGTGAAGAAGGTGTAGTCTGAAAATCCTGAATCTCCCTCACACTTCTCCAAAGTTACCTGAGGCCATTTGCAAAGGAGGTGTGCCCTGGAGGAAAAGATTGATGAGATTTTCCAGGTATGAGACACTAAAGAATGAAAACACTACCATGGCCCCAGTGTGGTCTGAGCAATAGCAGATTGACACCACTTGGGAAGACAGAACTACTATCTGACCCAGCAATCCCAATCCTGGTTACATACCCAGAAGAATGAAGGCAGTCACACAAACAGAAACCTGTACGCCAATGTCCATTGCAGCACATTTCACAATTGCCAAAAGTAGGAACAACTGAATTGCCCCTTACGAGATGAATGGATAAACAAAATGTGGTATACACACACAGTGGAATACTACAGAGCCATAAAAAGAAATGAAGTCCTGATGCATACCACAACATGGATGAACCTTGAAAACATCCTGCTGAGTGAAATACATCAGTACCCAAACAATAAATACTGTATAATCTCACTTCAACATGAAATAAGCAAATATACAGAAACCAAAGATTACCAGTGGTTAGAAAGGATGGGAAGGCGGGGGATGGGGAGTTTTTGCTTATGGGACAGTGAGTTTATGTTAATGGTGATAAAATGATTTGGAAAAGGGTATTGTGAGAATGGTTACACAACTTGAAGAACATAATCAATGTCACTGAAGTGTATAGGTAGAAATTGTTGAGTTGGTGTAAGTTTTATGTATATAATCACCGCAAGAAATAATGTTTAACTGAGACATCCCCACAAAGAAGGCAACCACTAGGGTTGGCTCAGGAAAGGCTGGATCAGTCTCGTGGGCACTAGAAATTCTCTGTCTCTGAACTGGGAGCTGCTTCCGTGGTGTGTGCAGTCTATGGGAACTCTGCCTGCTGCATTATGATACCTGCATTTTTCATATGAGCCAAATACTTCAATAAACAACAATGAACAAAACCACTTGGAAGCTTGTTAGAAAAACAATCTCAGGCCCTTTTCCATACCTCTGGAATAAGGATCTGCATTTTAACAAGCTCCCAGGGGGTAATGGTGCCCATCACAGTCTGAGAAGCGCTGCCCTGAAGGCCTGGAAGCACAAATACACTGCTTCACTCTCCCTGACTCCCACCTATGGGCTCCAAGCGGTGCCTGAGACCAGTACTTTTCACACCTTAGTATAAAGGTCACCAAAGAGCTTGTTAGAGCACAGAGTCCTGGGCTCCACCTCTAGATAGTCTGGTTTGGCATGGGCAATGCCAAAAATGTGCGTTTCTACTAATTTCCCAGATGCCATAATGCTGCAGGTCAGTGAGTCTCACTTGGAGGACAGATGGCCTGAACCAATCAAAGGAGAGGGAGTGAATGGAGGCCTGACTCCCAGACGGACCTGGACGTGATGCCTATGGGATGCATCCATGGCTGCGCATAACAGTTGGGCAAGATGATTTCATTGATGGTGTCAGTCAGCCTTTTTCCAGGACCATAGGGCTTACTTGTTGAGTCCATGCACAAAGTGGCCTTGGGGTGTCAGGGATATATCGGTGACAACCTGACAACGTTTGTGTCTCACTTATTGCCTTCAAGTTGATATCAACCCATAGCGACCCTATAAGACAGAGTAGAACTGTCCCCATCTGGTTTCCAAGGCTATAATCTTTATGGAAGCCCACTGCCACATCTTTCTGCCACGGAGCAGCTGGTGGGTTTGAACAACCAATTTTTTAGCTAACGGCCAAGCATTTAACCACTGCTCCACCAGGGCTATTTATGTGTCAAGGAACATGTACAGGTAGTCCCTGACTTATGATGGAGTTCCGTTCCTAGGACTCCATTGTAAGTCAGTTCTGATGTAAGTCGGATACTTCGTTTTTAAAAATAATTTTCATTATTATTGCCTTTTATTAGTAGTATTTTTATAAATCCAATTTATTTGTTTTTGGTGGTTAGAAACATTACATACACACTTACAGATATATTTTAATATCCCAGTTTTTTGGGTACCAAATATATACATCATAAAACTTTACACTGTCTATAAAAAGCAGATGACACTGGCTTACAACTCCACTTACAGAAGCTCCTATATCATCTGTAGTATCCCTGGGAATAGAGATGGCATTTCTAGTCAGAAAATTAGTAAGAGTTTCTGTATGGTCACTTCATGCACTATAACTTTGTATGTAGTACATATTACTAAGAATAAGAAGAACAAACAACAAAAAAAGTTGGTCATAAGCACAATTTGTCGTAACTTGAAAACATTGAAAATTGGGGACTACCTGTATTTCAGCGACAGAGACAGACAATATATAAACTTATTTATTATAATATTAACAATAACTGCCATGGAGAAAACTATGCCAGGCTAGAAGATTGATGGTGGAGGGGATGGCAGTGGCGATATTTCAGGCAGGGTGGTTGGGGAAGGTCTTTCTGAGGATTTGACCTGTGGATAGTTGAGCAGAGGCCTGAATAGGTCGGGAGGAGATATGCGAATACCTAGGGAGGGGAGGTGCCCTAGAGAGAGTCAGCAGGTACAGATTCCCTGAGACAGGATTGACCATGTCAAGAGGCCGGTGTTCATAGAGGTGAGAGAGCAAGGCTTAGAGTGGTGGGTGAGGCCAGAGTAGTCAGAGGGGCCACATCGTGAGGGGCTTATAGGAAATGATGAGGTTGCGATTTCATTGTGCCTAGGAAGGGAAGTCCCTGTGTGATGCAATGGGTTAAGGTGTTGGGCTGCTAACCAAAAAGTTGGTAGCTCAAGTCTACCCAGAGGCATCTAGGAAGAAAGATATAGTGATGTACTTCTGAAAAATCAGCAATTGAGAACCCTATGGAGTACATATAAGGGGTTGCCATGGGTCACAGTCAACTCAATGGCAGCAGATTACTGAAAGAGGAAGACACTGGAATGCTATGTGAGTTTTAGTGTTGGGGACATGTTGTAATTCACATAGAAAAATATCATGTCCGTGGTGTGGGTCATGGACAGCAGGGCATGAGGGTTGACATGGAGTGGAGCTGGAAGGCCCTGCCAGTGTCCTAATGTAGAGGCCATGGTTCTAGGCTAGAAACAGTAGTGATGTGAGTACTGAGCAGATGTAGTTTTCATGTGTTTTTAAGACAGTGTAAGCAGTGATTCAGGAGCACTGGTGGCATAGTGGTTAAGCACTTGGCTACTAATGGAAAGGCCAGCAGATGGAACCCACAAGCTGCTCTACAGGAGAAAAATGTAGCAGTCAGCTTCCATAAACATTACAGTTTTAGAAACCATATGGGAGAGTTCTACTCTGTCTTACTCCAAGATGGCAAAGTAGTCAGATGGTTCTTGTGATCCCTCGTACAACAAAGACCCCAAAATAAGTGAAATGATTATATATGTGACAAGCTAGGAGCCCTGAACATCAAAGGCAACATTAAGAAATCTGACTGAGCGGCAGGGGGAGGGAGAGGTGGTTCAGAAGTGGTGAGGAGTTGCCAGACCTTACACAGAAGAAACCGGCACCACTCAGGCACATTCTCCTAGAATGATCACGGCAGGGTTGGCTGTAGCATTGGGGCGCAGTTTCCTCAGGGAGAGACAGCAGGCCACACAGTCTACTCACAGCTCCGGAACAAGCGAAGAGCAGCACTCTTGGCAAAATCTAAGTACTTTAGTTTATTTGACCATGCCCCCAGCACCCAAGCCTGCTCTTCAGTGGCTGTAGATTCCCCTGGTCCAGAGATAGGTCCTGCTGCATTCCCAGAGCCATTCTCCTGGCCTTGAAAAAGTAATAAATTAACAATTGGTGGAAAAGATACACTGCCAGCTCCACTAAGCTGGGAAGCTCAGGACAGAAGTGGCTCCTTTCCAGGCACAAGCAGTCCATGGACTCTGAATACTTTTACAACACTATGGACTTGAGTGGGCCCATTTCAGGAGATTAGGCCTTTGTTGGTAGACTGCAATGGTGTGTGTGCTTGAAAACTGACTTCAACTGTTTCAGCTGTGCGGTGGAGAGGTGGGTTTTTGACGTTTGACACTGCTTTGCGTATTAAACAAGGTCCTCACCTACTCACATCAGGGGCCTGAGGTCTGGTGGCCCCACCAATGTCACCTAGGCACCCCCAACAGGGGCCCAAGAATAAGTAGTGTCTCCCAGTTCTTACATCCAAAAGCATTTGGAGCCCATGGTCTGGATGCAGAACGCACCCCACTGTGTGCTCTAGGGAACAGGAACATGCTTTCTTCACAGACACTTAGGATGGTTGTCAGCCCACTGCTTTGTTTAGAATGTGACCCTCTGTTGCTACCAGATACCTGTGCCTACACTAATCACCCCTGCCTCTCTAAGAATGTAGGACAGAGCCTGTACCACATACTTGATCACCAGCTACCTGGACTCCTGAGCTGAATCCATACAAGAAAAGGGAATGGATTCCTAGGCTCATATACCTGGTAATAGCTCTAGCCATTTGGTGACAGGACGTTAGAGCTTCAAAGGCACAAATAATTGAGCTAGCTCACTTAAGCAGCCTACTTGGACATAGTGAAACAAAACAAACCTAGAAGCTAGGTTATAGTAAACAAACATAAAATAACGCAATAACTTATAGATGGCTTGGAGACAACAGTCAATATCAAATCACATAAAGACGCAGACCATGATCGCTTCAACAAGCTCTCAAAACAAACAGTTAAGTAATCTTCAGGATGAAGATGTTTTCCTGGAATTACCAGATGTAGAATACAAAAGATTAATATACAGAACTCTTGAAGGCATCAGGAAGGTGATCAGGCAAAACACGGAACAAGTCAATGAACACACAGATGAAGCAGTTAAGAAATTAAAAAGATTATTGAAGAACATAAGGAAAAATTTAATAGGCTGCAAGAATCTATAGAGAGACACCAATCAGAAATTCAGAAGATGAACAATAAAATTTTCAGAATAAGACAACTCAATAGAAAGTCAGATGAGCAGAATTAAGGAACTGAAAGGCAGAGATAATGAGTATGAAGATAAAACACTTGGCATCAATGTATTCGAATAAAAGTCAAATAAAAGAATTTAAAAAAAACTGAAGAAAGCCTAAGAATCATGTGGTAGTCTGCCAAAAGAAATAAACTGTGAGTGATTGGAGTACCAGAAGAGGGAGGAATAACAGAAAATACAGAGAGAATTGTTGAAGATATCTTGGCAGAAAACTTCTGATACACTAAAAGATGAGAAGATATCTACCCAAGATGCTCATGGAACCCCACATAACGTAGCTCTCAAAAGAAAGTCACCAAGACGTATTATAATCAACCTTGCCAAAACCAAAGATAAAGAGAGCATTTTAATAGCGGCCAGAGTGAAATGAAAAATCACCTACAAAGGAGAGTCAATAAGAATAAGTTTGGACTACTGGGCAAAAACCATGCAGGTAAGAAGGCAACGGGATGACTTATATAAAGTGTTGAAGGAAAAAAAATACCAGCCAAGAATCATATATCCAGCAAAACTGTCTCTCAAATATGAAGAAAAAATTAGGACATTTCCAGATAAACAGAAGTTTAAGGAATTTGTAAAAACCAAACCAAAACTACAAGAAATACTAAGGGGAGTTCTCTGGTTATAATATCAATAATACCAGGTATCAACCCAAGACTAGAACACAGGACAGAGCAAGCAAATATCAATCCAGATAGGGAAATCACAAAAATACAACAAGATCAAAAACACCAAAAACAGGGAAACAGTGATGTCATTATGTAAAAGATGACAACATTAAGTCAATAAAGAGGGACTAAAAAATGTAGTTATAGATCTTTCACATGGAGAGGAAGTCAAGGCAATATAAAGAAATAAAAGTTAGATTTAAACATAGAAAAACAAGGGTAAATAGTAAGGTAACCACAATGGAGAGTCACAATCCTACACATCAAAATAAAATAAAGAAAAACATACTCATCAAAACCAAAATCAACAACAAAAGATAAGCGGAAAAGATAAACTACTCAGCCCAAAAACTTAAGCGGAAAAAACAAACTCAACCACACTCAAAGAAAGACATCAAAATGACAGCACTAAACCCATACCTACCCAACCCCAGTGCTGTCGAGTCGATTTGGACTCATAGCAACCCTATACGACAGGGTAGAACTGCCCCATAGAGTTTCCAAGGAGTGCCTGGCAGATTCGAACTGCCAACCGTTTGGTTAGCAGCCATAGCACTTAACCACTACGCCACCTATCTATAATTACGCTGAATGTGAATGGATTAATGCACCAATAAAGAGACAGAGAGTGGCGGAATGGTTAAAAGAACAAGATCCTCCTATATGCTGCCTACAAGAGACAAACCTTAGACTTAAAGACACAAACAAAAACTCAAAGGATGGAAGAAAAAGAAAAACATATCAAGCAAACAACAATCAACAAAAAAATCAGGAGTGGTAATATCAATTCCTCACAAAACAGACTTTAAAGTTAAATCCACCACAAAAGATAAGGAAGCACACTATATAATGATTAAAGGGACAATATAGCAGGAGGATATAACCATATTAAATACTTATGCACCCAATGGCTGGGCTTCAAGATACACAAAAGAAACTCTAACAGCATTGAAAAGTGACACAGACAGCTCCATGATAACAATAGGAGACTTCAACATACCACTTTCAGTGAAAGACAGAACATCCAGAAAGAAGTTCAATAGAGACACAGAAGATCTAAATGCCACAATCAACTAAATTGCCCTGGTAGACATATAGAGAACACCCCACAAAACAGCAGCCAAGTATACTTTCTTTTCCAAAGCACATGGAACATTCTCTAGAATAGGCCACATATTAGGTCATAAAGCAAGCCTTAACAGAATCCAAAACACTGAAATATTACAAAGCATCTTCTCTGACTATAAGGCCATAAAAGTAGAAATCAATAACAGAAAAAGCAGGGAAAAGAAATCAAACACTTGGAAACTGAACAATACCCTGCTCAAAAATGACTGGGTTGTAGAAGACTTGAAGGATGGAATAAAGAAATACCTAGAATCCAATGAAAAAGAAAACACTTCCTATGAGAACCTTTGGGACTTAGCTAATGCAGTGCTCAGAGGTCAATTATAGCAATAAATGCACACAAACAAAAAGAAAAAGGGCCAAAATCAAAGAATTATCCCTACAGCTTGAACAGATAGAAAGAGAGCAACAAAAGAAAACCTCAGGCACCAGAAGAAAGCAAATAATAAAAAATAGAGCAGAAATAATGAAACAGACGACAGAAAAACAATTGAAGGAGTTAACAAGACCAAAGGCTGGTTCTTTGAAAAAATCAACAATATTGATCAACCATTGGCCAAACCACAAAACAAAAACAGGAGAGGAAGCAAATAACCCAAATAAGAAATGAGATGGGTGATATTACAACAGACCCAACTGAAATGAAAAGAATTATATCAAACTACTATGAAAAATTGCACCCTAACAAATTTGAAACCCTAGAAGAAATGGATAAATTTCTAGAAAGACACTAACTCGTTAAACTAACACAAACAGAGGTAGAACAACTAAATAAATCCAAAACGAAAGAAGAGGTTGAAAAGGTAATTTATATACTCCCAACAACAACAAAAAGCCCTGGCCTGGACAGATTCACTCCAGAGTTCTACCAAACTTTCAGAGAAGAGTTAACATCACCATTACTAAAGGTATTTCGGAGCATAGAAAAGGATGGAATATTCCTAAACTCATCCTATGAAGCCAGCATATCCCTGATACCAAAACCAGGTAAAGACACCACAAGAAAAAAAATTATAGACCTATATCTTTCATGAACTCAGATGCAAAAATCCTCAACAAAATTCTAGCCAATAGAATTCAACAACATATCAAAAAAAATTCGTCATTACCACATCAGATTCCTACCAGATGTGCAGGGATGGTTCAACATTAGAAAAACAATCAATGTACTCCATCATATAAATAACACAAAAGACAAGAACCACATGATCTTATCAACTGTTGCAGAAAAGGCCTGACAAAGTCCAACACTTACTCATGATAAAAACTCTCAGCAAATTAGGAATAGGAAGGAAATTTTTCAACATAATAAAGGGCATTTATACAAAGCCAACAGCCAGCATCATCCTAAATGGGGAGAGTCTGAAAGCATTCCCACTGAGAATAGGAACCAGACAGGGATGCCCTTTATCACCACTCTTATTCAACATTGTGTTGGAGGTCCTAGCAAGAGCAATTAGGCTAGATAAAGAAAAAAAGGGCATCCAGGTTGGCAAGGAAGAAGTTAAATTATCTCTATTTGCAAAATGACATGATCTTTTTTTTTTGGGGGGGGGGTTATAATTTTTATTGCGCTTTAAGTGAAAGTTTACAAATCAAGTCAGTCTCTCACATATAAACTTATATACACCTTACTACATACTCCCATTTACTCTCTCCCTAATGAGTCAGCCCGCTACCTCCTTCCAGACTCTCCTTTCGTGACCATTTCCCCAAGTTTCTAGCCCCCTCTACCCTCTCATGTCCCCTCCAGGCAGGAGATGCCAACATAGTCTCAAGTGTCCATCTGATGCAAGTAGCTCACTCGTCATCATCATCTCTGTCCAACCCACTGTCCAGTCCAAACCATATCTGACGAGTTGGCTTTGGGAATGGTTCCTGTCCTGGGCCAACAGAAGGTTTGGGGGCCATGACTGCTGGGGTCCTTCTAGTCTTAATCAGACCATTAAATCTGGTGTTTTTATGGGAATTTGGGGTCTGCATCCCACTGTTCTCCTGCTCCCTCAGGGGTTCTCTGTTGTGTTCCCTGTCAGGGCAGTCCTCGGTTGTGCCCAGGCACCATATAGTTCTGGTCAGGATAATGTAGTCTCTAGTTCATGTAGCCCTTTCTGTTTCTTGGGCTCATAATTATCTTGTGACTTTGGTGTTCTTCATTCTCCTTTGATCCAGGCGGGTTAAGACTCATTGATGCGTCTTAGAGGGCCACTTGCTAGCGTTTAAGACCCCAGATGCCACACTTCAAAGTGGGATGCAGAATGTTTTCTTAATAGATTTTATTTTGCCAATTGACTTAGATGTTCCCTGAATCCATCGTCCCCAAACCCCTGCCCCTGCTCTGCTGACCTTTGAAGCATTCAGTTTATTCAGGAAATTTCTTTGCTTTTGGTTTAGTCCAGTTGTGCTGACCTCCCCTGCATTGAGAGTTGTCCTTCCCTTCAGCTAAAGTCATTCTTATCTACTATCTAATCAGTAAATAACCCTCTCCCACCCTCCCTCCCTCCCCCCTTCAGAACTACATAAGAATGTGTTCTTCTCAGTTTAAACTATTTCTCAAGATAATAGTGGTCTTATACAATATTTGTCCTTTTGCATCTGGCTAATTTCACTGAGCATAATGCCTTCCAGGTTCCTCCATGTTATGAAATGTTTCACAGATTCCTCACTGTTCTTTATCGATGTGTAGTATTCCATTGTGTGAATATACCATAATTTATTTATCCATTCATCCGTTGATGGACACCTTGGTTGCTTCCAGCTTTTTGTTATTGTAAACAGTGCTGCAATGAACATGGGTGTGCATATATCTGTTCATGTAAAGGTTCTTATTTCTCTAGGATGTATTCTGAGGAATGGCGTTGCTGGGTGGTATGGTAGTTCTATTCCTAGCTTTTTAAGGAAATGCCAAATGGATTTCCAAAGTGGTTGTACCACTTTACATTCCCAGCAGCAGTGTATAAATGTTCCAACCTCTCCAACATTTATTATTTTGTGTTTTTTGGATTAATGCCAGCCTTGTTGGAGTGAGATGGAATCTCATTGTAGTTTTAATTTGCATTTCTCTAATGGCTAATGATCGAGAGCATTTCCTCATGTATCTGTTAGCTGCCTGAATACATTCTTTAGTGAAGTGCGTGTTCATATCCTTTGCCCAATCATTAATTGGATTGTTTGTCTTTTTGCGGTTGAGTTTTAGCAGAATCATGTGGATTTTTGAAATCAGGCACTGGTCAGAGATGTCATAGCTGAAAATTTTTACTCTTTCAGTGAAGTCTTTGGATGAGCATAGGTGTTTGATTTTTAGGAGCTCCCAGTTATCTGGTTTCTCTTCGTCATTTTTAGTAATGTTTTGTATTCTGTTTATGCCTTGTATTAGGGCTCCTAACGTTGTCCCTGTTTTTTCTTCCATGATCTTTATTGTTTTAGACTTTATGTTTAGGTCTTTGATCCATTTGGAGTTAGTTTTTGTGCGTGGTGTGAGGGATGGATCCTGTTTCAATTTTTTGCAGATCGATACCCAGTTATGCCAGCACCATTTGTTCAAAAGACTATCTTTTCCCCAATTAACTGACACTGGGCCTTTGTCAAATATCAGCTGCTCATATGTGGATGGATTTATATCTGGGTTCTCAATTCTGTTCCACTGGTCTATGTGCCTGTTGTTGTACCAGTACCAGGCTGTTTTAACTACTGTGGCTATATAATATGTTTTAAAGTCAGGTAGAGTGAGGCCTCCCATTTTGTCCTTCTTTTTCAGTAATGCTTTACTTCTCCGGGGCTTCTTTCCCTTCCATATGAAGTTGGTGATTTGTTTCTCCATCACATTAAAAAATGTTGTAGGAATTTGGATCGGAAGTGCATTGTATATATATAGATGGCTTTTGGTAGAATAGACATTTTTACTATGTTAAGTCTTCCTATCCATACGCAACGTATGTTTTCTACTTATGTAGGTCCCTTTTAGTTTCTTGCAGCAGTACCTTGTAGTTTTCTTTGTATAGGTCTTTTACATCTTTGGTAAGATTTATTCCTAAGTATTTTATCTTCTTGGGGGCTACTGTGAATGGTATTGATTTGGTGATTTCCTCTTTGATGTTCTTTTTGTTGATGTAGAGGAATCCAATTGGTTTTTGTATGTTTATCTTGTAACCTGAGACTCTGCCAAACTCTTCTATTAGTTTCAGTAGTTTTCTTGAGGAATCCTTAGGGTTTTCTGTGTGTAAGATCATGTCATCTGCAAATAGAGATACTTTTACTTCTTCCTTGCCAATCTGGATGCCTTTTATTTCTTTGTCTTGCCTAATTGCTCTGGCTAGGACCTCCAACACACTTTTGAATAAGAGCAGTGATAAAGGGCAACCTTGTGTGGTTCCTGTTCTCCAGGGAAATCCTTTCAGGCTCTCTCCATTTAGGATGATGTTGGCTGTTGGCTTTGCGTAAATGCCCTTTATTATGTTGTGGAATTTTCCTTCAATTCCTATTTTGCTGAGAGTTTTTATCATGAATGGGTGTTGGACTTTGTCAAATGCCTTTTCTGCATCAATTGGTAAGATCATGTGATTTTGTCTTTTGTTTTATTTATACGGTGGATTACATTAATTCTTTTTCTAATATTGAACCAACCTTGCATACCTGGTATAAATCCCACTTGGCCATGGTGGATTATTTTTTTGATATGTTGTTGAATTCTGTTGGCTGGAATATTGTTGAGGATTTTTGCATCTATGTTCATGAGGGATATAGGTCTATAATTTTCTTTTCTTGTGGTGTCTTTACCTGGTTTTGGTATCAGGGATATGGTGGCTTCATTGAATGAGTTAGGTAGTATTCCATCCTTTTCTATGCTTTGAAATACCTTTAGTAGTAGTGGTGTTAACTCTTCTCTGAAAGTTTGGTAGAACTCTGCAGTGAAGCTGTCTGGGCCAGAGGTTTTTTTTGTTGGGAGGTTTTTTACTAACTTTTCAAGCTCTTTTTTTGTTAAGGGTCTATTTAGTTGTTCTACTTCTCATTGTGTTAGTTTAGGTAGGTAGGTGTTTCTAGGAATTCATCCATTTCTTCGAGGTTTTCAAATTTGTTAGAGGACAATTTTTCATAGTGTTCTGATATGATTCTTTTAATTTCAGTTGGGTCTGTTGTGGTATGGCCCATCTCATTTCTTATTTGGGTTGTTTGTTTCCTTTCCTGTATTTCTTTAGTTAGACTGGCCAATGGTTTATCAATTTTGTTAATTTTTTCAAAGAACCAGCTTTTGGCTTTGGTAATTCTTTCAATTGTTTTTCTGTTCCCTAATTTATTTAATTCTGCTCTAATTTTTATTATATGTTTTCTTCTGGTGCCTGACAGATTCTTTTGCTGCTTGCTTTCTATTTGTTCAAGTCGTAGGGACAGTTCTCTGATTTCGGCTCTTTCTTCTTTATGTATGTGTGCATTTATCGATATAAATTGACCTCTGAGCACTGCTTTTGCTGTGTCCCACAGGTTTTCATAGGAAGTATTTTCATTCTCATTGCATTCTATGAATTTCTTTATTCCTTCCTTAATGTTTTCTATAACCCAGTCTTTGTTCAGGATAGTATTGTTCAGTTTCCAAGTATTTGATTTCTTTTCCCTGGTTTTTCTGTTATTTTTTCCACTTTTATTGCCTTGTGGTCTGAGAAGATGCTTTGTAATATTTCGATGTTTTGGATTCTGCAAAGGTTTGTTTTATGACCTAACATGTGATCTATTCTAGAGAATGTTCCATGTGCACTAGAAAAAAAAGTATACTTTGCAGCTTTTGGTGGAGTGTTCTGTATAAGTCTATGAGGCCAAGTTGGTTGATTGCAGCAATTAGATCTTCCGTGCCTCTATTGAGCTTCTTATTGGAAGTCCTATCCTTCACCGAAAGTGGTGTGTTGAAGTCTTCTACTATAATTGTGGAGGTGTCTATCTCATTTTCAGTTCTGTTACAGTTTGTTTTATGTATCTTGCAACCCTGTCATTGGGTGCATAAATGTTTAATATGGTTATATCTTTCTCATAAATTGTCCCTTTAATCATTATGTAGTGTCCTTTATCCTTTGTGGTGGACTTAACTTTAAGGTCTATATTTTCAGAAATTAATGTTGCCACTCCTGCTCTTTTTTTGATTGTTGTTTCCTTGATATATTTTTTTCCATCCTTTGACTTTTAGTTTGTTTGTGTCTCTAAGTCTAAGGTGTGTCTCTTGTAGGCAGCATATAAACGGATCGTTTTTTTATCCTGTCTGAGACTCTCTGTCTCTCTGTTGCTGAATTTAGTCAATTTACATTCAGCGTAATTATAGATGAGTTTAGTGCTGTCATCTTGATGCCTTTCTTTATGTGTTGTTGACAATTTCATTTTTCCACTTACTTTTTTGTGCTGAGAAGTTATTCTTTGTAAATTCTGTGTTCCTCGTTTTCATGCTAGTTGAATTTATTTTTGCTGAGTCATTATGTTTTTCTTGGTTTTTATTTTGAAGTATGGAATTGTTAGACCTCTGTGGTTGCCTTAATATTTACCCGTATTTTTCTAAGTAAAAACCTAACTTGTATTGTCCTACATTGCCTTGTTTTCCTCTCTATATCGAAGATCTACACCTCCTGTATTTAACGCCTCTTTTTAGATTATTGTAATCTTTTACATAATGAATTCAATGATTCCCTGTTTTGAGGATTTTTTTCTTTTTTAAATTAATCTTAATTTGTTTTTGTGATTTCCCTATTTGAGTTGATATCAGAATGTTGTGTTCTGTGACCTTGTGTTGTGTTGGTATCTGATATTATTGATTTTCTGGACAAAGAGTTTCCGTTAGTAATTCTTGTAGCTTTGGTTTGGTTTTTCCAAATTCTCTAAGCTTGTGTTTATCTATAAATGTCTTAATTTCACCTTCATATTTGAGAGAGAGTTTTGCTGGATATATGATTCTTGGCTGGCGGTTTTTCTCCTTCAGTGCTCTATATATGTCATCCCATTGCCTTCTTCCCTGCATGGTTTCTGCCGAGTAGTCTGAACTTACTGTTATCGATTCTCCTTTGTAGGTGACTTTTCGTTTATCCCTGGCTACTTTAAAATTTCTCTCTTTATCTTTGGTTTTGGCAAGTTTGATGATAATATGCCTTGGTGATTTTCTTTTGGGATCTATCTTGTATGGGGTTCGATAAGCATCTTTGATAGATATCCTTTCATCTTTCACGATGCCAGGGAAGTTTTCTGCCAACAGATCTTCAACTATTCTGTCTGTATTTTCTGTTGTCCTTCCCTGTTCTGGAATTCCTATCACACACAAGTTATTCTTCTTGATAGAGTCCCACATGATCCTTAGGGTTTCTTCATTTTTTAAAATTCTTTTTTCTGATTTTTCTTCAGCTACATTGATATAGTGACTGCAACAATGTGCTTCAACATAGCAACAATCGTGAAGGATGGTGCAGGACCCGGCGGTGTTTGGTGTCAATTGCCTTATCCTCTAACTCCCCCACTCTGCATTCCAATTCATTGATTCTGCTCCTCTGACTTCCTATTGAGTTGTCTACTTCTGTAATTTTATTGCTAATCTTTTGGATTTCTGAATGCTGTCTCTCTATGGATTCTTGCAGCTTATTAATTTTTTCACTATGTTCTTGAATAATCTTTTTGATTTCTTCTCCTGCTTTATCAGTGTGTTCCTTGGCTTTCTCTGTAGATTGCCTTATTTCATTTCTGAGGTCATCCCTGATGTCTTGAAGCACTCTATATATTAGTTTTTTATATTCTGCATCTGGCAATTCCAGGATTGTATCTTCATTTGGGAAGATTTTGATTCTTTAATTTGGGGAGTTGTAGAAGCAATCATGGTCTGCTTCTTTATGTGATATGATATCGACTGCTGTCTCTGAGCCATCTATAAGATATTGTAATGATTTATTTTATATTTGCTCACTGAGTTTTATCTTCTTGTTTTGTTTTGCTTCGATATATGTAGATGGGCTACTAGATTGTGCTGTCTTGATTGTTGTAGCCTTTGAATCACTTATGTCCTATTACCAGCTGTTTTGAGCTGTTACCAGATATATAAGCCTAAGAGTGCATTCACTATTCTTGAATAGAATCAGCTTAGGCATCCTGAATGTGGGTCACCAAGTGTGTGGTGTAGGCTGTCACCTATTAACTTAGAGGAGTAGTGGTGATAGTCATATGCACCAGATTCTAGTAGCAGCAGGGGGTCACACTCCAAGGAGGGCAGGATGCTGACAGCCTTCCCCCACATGCCAGTGAGGTAGTTGTGTGTCTATTCCTAAAGCACTTTGGTGGGTGGGCTCTGCAGCAATACCTTAGGCACCCAATGTTTGTATCTCTAAAGATTGTTAGGCGTCATTATCCTCAGACCCCTTTAGCAGGTGGCTAGGTGGTGTGGGTGGAGCTTCAGCCCTTAGTTCCCCTCTGTGGATCAGTGACAGCTCTGTTTAATAGGTATAGACGTATCAGACCTCCAAAACTTGTCTTTCCACTGCTCTGCTAAAACGATTACAGTCAGATCTCTATCAGAATTGCCTTTGCATTATAATAGCCACCTGGTTCCCTGTAGGGGTGAAAGCCAGAGACTGTGGATCTCTTATGCTTGCCTGGAGCTGTTTCTGTATTATTATTCAAGTTTAAGGAATTCAGGGATGGATTCCCCCACCGCCCAGATTGTTAATTGCTGCTTCTCTCAGGCCAGAAGAATGGGTTAGAAAGAAGAAGAAAAAAAAAATCCACAGAGCACTTCACTCCCTGGCCCAGGAAATTCCAATGTTAATGAAGCTGCCTGGGGCAGGGAGGGGAAGGATCAGATAGATAGGGGAGAGTAGCCAGCAGTATAGACAAAGTTACTTATCTTGTTTGGTGAAGACTGTTTTATCTGAGATTCCAGAGGGAAGTGTAGCCTGTGTGCGCTGGCTGGATTGAGATTGCCCCTGAGGGTCAGGCCTGCATCCCATGCTTGTGCCCTCTCAGGAAGCCATGATCAGCTCCTCCACTCCTAGTCCAAAGTGCAGCACCCAGGTTTTCTGGCTGGGACACTGCACCCCAGGCTCCAAAACCAGTCGCTGCTTCCCCATGATTTCTCCTTCTCCTGTCAGCAGTGTCGTTGTGCAGCCTGCTGCGCTGGCTGGGTTTCCACCAAGGCTACTCCAGGGAGCTAGGGCTGTGTCCTGTGCTTGCGCCATCTTAGGAAGCCACGATCAGCTCCTCTGTGCTTCACCTGAAGCCCGGTGCCAAGGTTTTCTGACTGGAACGCTGGCTCCAAGCTCTGAAAACAGTCGCTGCTTCCCCGTGGTTGCTCATTCTCCTGTCACCTGCGTCAGTGTACAGCCTGCTTGCGCTGGCTGAGTCCTTACTGACGTTACTCCAGGGAGTTAGGGGTTAGGGCTGCAACCCATGCTTGCCCTGTCTCAGTAAGCAGTGATCAGCCCCACCACTCTGGCACCAGGGAACCACGAGGGCTCAAGGCTGTGGTGCGGGACGCTGATTCCAGAAGCAGTTCCTGCTTCAGGGCACGGCTTTTTGCTCCCCTGTCACTCAGGTCAACTCCTTAGTTCTGTGTTTGATGGTCAGAGTTTGTAGATTGCATGTATGTGATCGATTCACTTGTTTTTCCGAGTCTTTATTGCAAGAGGGATCTGTGGTAGCTTCTACCTAGTCAGCCGTCTTGGCCCCACCTCTGACATGATCTTATAAACAGAAAATCCTAAAGAATCCTCAAGAAAACTAATGAAACTAATAAAAGCATTCAGCAGAGGATCAGGACACAAGATAAACATACAAAAATCAGTTGAATTCCTCTATACCAAAAAAGAGAACATTGAAGAGGAAATCACCAAATCAATACCATTTACAGTAGCCCCAAGAAGATAAAATACTTAGGAATAAATCTTACCAAATATGTAAAAGACCTATACAAAGAAAACTACAAGACACTACTGCAAGAAACCAAAAGAGAACTACGTAAGTGGAAAAACATTCCTTGCTCATGGACGGGAAGACTTAACATCGTAAAAATGTCGATAGTACCAAAAGTGATCTATAGATGCAACGCAATTCCAACCCAAATTCCAACGACATTTTTTAATGAGATGAAGAAACAAATCACCAACTTCATATGGAAGGGAAAGAGGCTCCAGATAAATAATAAGGCATAACAGAAAAAGAAGAACAAAGTGGGAAGGCTCACACTACCTGATTTGAGAAACTATTATACCACCACAGTAGTCAAAACAGCCTGGTACTGGTACCAGAACAGACACATAGGCCAATGGAACAGAATTGAGAATCCAGACATAAATCCATCCACATATGAGCAGCTGATATATGACAAAGGCCCAAAGTCAGTTAAATTAGGTAAAGACAGTCTTTTTTAACAAATGGTGCTGGCGTAACTGGATATCCTTCTGCAAAATAATGAAACAAGACCCATACCTCACTCCATGCACAAAAACTAACTCAAAATGGATCAAAGACCTTAATAAAAAATCTAAAACCATAAAGATCATGGAAGAAAAAATAGTGACAACATTAGGACCCCTAATACATGGCATAAACAGTATACAAAACATTATAAACAATGCAGAAACACCAGAAGAAAAACTAGAAATAGAAGTACCATATGATCCAGCAATCCCACTCCTTGGAATACATCCTAGAGAAATAAGAGCCTTTACAAGAAAAGATATAAGATAGAAAATGATACTGGTGAGGAATGAGCTTCTTGGCTCAAGTAGACACAGGAGGCTATGTGGGCAGCTCCTGCTCAGAGGGGAGATGCAATCATATCTAAATGCTTTCAGACAAACCTAGCTTATTATTATCATTATTGTTAAAGTATTGAAAGTGTGTGGAGGGGTGAACTGCTTGAGAGTTTGCTGCAACAGCTGTGCCTAGGAAATTCATGAGAAGGGCAGAGGTGCTGTGCTGGGGGGGAGGGGTGGTGGGGGCAGAGGACTGCATTTGCCCTGAGGGGCAAATTCAAGGGGGTGCCAGATGAGACTGTCGAGCAAATCACCACTTGGCGGTGGGGGGAATCACACTCCCCTACCCTTTAGGAGAGGCCTGCAGAGAATTGCATCCCTTCCTCCCACCACCCCTGTCCCCTGCACACCCTTGTCAACGAATCACCCTCTCCCCCACCCTTCTGGAAGACAAGGCAGGCCGGTGTTGGGAGCGGTTGCTCCTGGGAGCTGATTACCCTCCATAGGGCTCTGGAGAAGGGTAGTCATCATGGAGGACAGGGCTCAGGACCAGCTGTTAGAGGTGCTGGGTTCCATCTCCCTCTCTGCCCCTCACTTCCCTGTGTCCTCTAGCAATTCAAACAGTCTCTGGGGTCATGAGTTTTTCTTATCTGTAAAATGGGGATGGACAGGACCCTCCATCCCAATTGTCCAGAAAGTAATAGGCCTATGTGCAAACCAAGGGATTCTGATTCAGAAGGTTTTGGCTGTAGCCTGGGCTTAAGGATATGAAAAGTCCCTAGATGCTTCTAATAAACAACCACCATTAAGGACCACTGGTTAGATGTTCCAAACACCAGGAGATGTGTATGGGGATACAGCAGAGCTATCAGTAGAAGGCAGCTTTAGGATGACATATTGCCTTAGGCTGGGTTCTATAGAGAAGTAAAGTGCATAAATATACATGTATAGAGAGATTTATATCACGGAAATGGCTCACATGGTTGTAGAGGCTGAAATGTCCCAAGTCTGTGGCTCAGGATAGAGGCTTCTCCTGGTTCATGTAGCCACAGGGGATGACAAACCCAAGATGGGTAGGTCAGAGAGTGGGGCTCTTGCTCACAGGCTGTAAAGATCAATGAATCACAAGATCGGCAGGGAAGACCACAGGTATGCTGCTAGCTCCACCACCCGAGGTTAGATGAACAGGAGCCAGCTGCAGGATCCAGCATAAGCAAAAAGCTCCCAAGCATTGCCAGAATGTCTGCTTATATTCAGTTCATGCCACACACCCAAGGAAACTCCCTCTCAGTAGACTGGCTACTTACAGCGGATGCCATCATGGGGGTGATAACACATCAAATCTCAACAGGGAAGTGATCACATTACATAACTGCCAAAACACTGAGAATCATGGCCTAGCCAAGTTTACACACAATCTTAGCCACCACACATATTAAGTAAGATATAATTGACAAAAGATAAAATTTATCTTTTATAAAATCACAGTTTACACTGTATAATTCAGTTTTTTTTTAGTATATTCACAAGACCTGCACCCATCAACACTCTCTAATCAGGACAATCTTTAAGGATACGGGGAGGTCTGATGATGGGTCAGAAGGCTGAGGTGAGGATATTCCACAAGTGGAAGACTGCTTGAGCAGTGGCATCCTGGTGGGTAAGGGTAAGACTGAGGGAGTCAAATTTGACAGCCAACTAGGAGAAATGAGGGGTGATGCCAGAGGGCAAGTTGGTGCAGCTGTACTGGGCTTCCCATTGTGGAGTAGAGGCTCTAGTGTTAAATTTAGCAGATGGGGAGCTTTAGATGGCTTTTGGGTGTTGAGGTTTCATCTGGGTGGAGGCATGGTGTTTAGGAGCCTGTGCAGTATTCTAGGCTGAAGGGAGATGAAAGCCTGTTTTAGAGTGGGGGCAGTGGGATTGGAAATGTGGTGGAGGAGCTGCATTTGAGTACATGAGAGGCAGGAGAGAAGGGGTTTCAGAAGGGACCAAGGATGGTGATCCTGTTGAGAGCAATAGGGGAGGGAGAGGCTGGCATGGAAGGGAGGCAGAGTTTCTCTGTAGGCCTGTTGGGTTTGAGGGCAGTGGTCCCCGGAGACGCTGATGTCCTGAAGGCAGACTGGAAACAGAGCCTGCAGAGAGGTTGGTGTTGGAGTGGACGATGAGGAGTTGCCTCACTGGGCTTGTGATCGCCATGGGCTGCATAGCAAGGTGGCCCTGTTCCAGCACAGACACCTCTAGGATGTGGCCTGAAGCAAGGCATCCTGGCTGGACCTGGGAGTCATTGGGAGAAGAAGGAGAGGATTATAGTAACTGAAATGTCTAAGGGAGTTTAGAGTGTTACTGAGTCAACTGTGGAAGGTGCTTCTGTAGGCAGAGGTGGCTGAAGTCTGAACATAGGGGTCAGGGGTGATGTTGCCAGTCAGGCTGTGCATGGCGGAGGTTGGATGAGTTGGGAGAATGACTATGCAGTGGTCTCTGTCCAAGTTTGTTCTGGATAGAAGAGCAAACATGAGGCATCCAGGTGGGGTGGCCAGGTAAAAAGAGCCTGGGGACACCAGTGCTGCTCTGTAGGCGGGGAGTCACCTTTTCCAGGAAGGCAGGGACTGATAACCTAATAAGCAAGGTAAGCACATGCTTGGGTATCAACAAAATAGGGGCACCAGTTGTCCAAAGCAAAGACCCACAGATGCCAGGCAGACAAGACACAAGGAAAAGTGAGTGCCACGGTGGTACTGGCACGGCACTAAATGAAATTGATAGCAGCTCCAGTGGGTGAGAATGGGCAGACCTAAAAAGAAATTCATACAGGGTCTTGAGGGTTCCCACATGCAAAGTTGTTTAAGCTACGAGGTCCCTACCACTTCACCACCTTTGTTGACATCTGTCTCCTACAGTCCCCTCCCGTGTAACTGAAACTCCTTATCTCATTGGGTCTTTTAGGAGTATTCTCTTTCTTTCTAAAAGACAAGGGGTGGTGGCGGGCTGTGTAGTCTAACTCTTGCTACATTTACCCAATATGTAACTGGATCCAAATGAGTGGTTACTGGGCAGGGCAGATTATATTAATAGCCAGGTCTCTGATTCATTTTGAGACAATGCCCTTGTATCCCCAAGTCAGCTAAGCCAGTAACTCCAGCCAGCAGGGCCAGCAATGCTCTGTGACATGATCTCAACACCAGGATATGCTCTTGCTCCTGTCCTGGTAAACAACCAAGAGGTGCTTCAGTCAATTTTTCAGTGTGGGAGATAACAGAATTTTACACTCATTGTTGAAGTAACTAAGTCCACTGAGTCATTTGCTTTGTTGAGGAATATTCTTTTTGGAGAAAATGTGGTATATAGTAAAAATCTTCGTCTCTCACATCCACTAAAAGTGTTATAATCCAGTTCATTTCATTCCACTAAAATGGCATATGCCACGCTTGTGTTCAATTGTTAATATCTTACTCACATTAAAAAAATTACATCACGGATAGTAAACAGAGAAGGGGGGACCACTAATTTTCAGTGTTTAGGGCCCTCATATGCCTTAATCCCACCCTGGGGGAGAGTGGCATGAACTAAATATGCTTCTGGGATTTGAGTCAGAGCACTCAGCTGCTCAGTGCTGTCTGTGCACCCTTTGGCTGAGCTCCCTGGTGGGAAAACTCCCAGTGGTCCTCTCTCAGGGACTCTGTGACCTACTGGTTTCCTAGTTTTGAGCCTCCCCTTGGTGACTGGCTCACCAATACAACTTTCCTTTGGGACTGCATAAGTGCAGCCCTGTCCATCCCTTTCCAGAGAACTTTTCTGTACTTTATTCACTGGTCGTTGGGGACCTTCACTGGCCACTTTCACCCGCGGGCTGCAGGTGCAGGGACCTTGGCTTCTGCTCTGGCCCCTGGAGGCCTTGATGGTGATGTGGGTGGCCGGCATCCTGCCTGTCCTTTTCTGGGCTGCCCTTCTCACGCCCCTGGGGACTGCCACTGGTGAGTGCGACTCCTTGAGATTTTGGGTTAAACTTCCGGAGAGTACATCATTGGGCGTTACTGGAGTGCTGCTCCGGCCCCACCGGATCTCTGGTGGGGTGACTGTGGGCGTGAATGAGGCTGCAAAGTGCCCATTTTCGGACCGCACTCGGCTTTTCCAAATGTTTTCTGTGCTCTTCGGGGTCTTGTATTCATCTCCCCTCCCTCCCCCGCCCCCACACGGCTTTTCTGAGTCCTGGCTGCACCTGCTCCCCCTCCAGGGTCTGCCTGCCTTCTTGTCTGTCAGCTGGCTTTTCAGACAGCCCAGTCATCTGAGGCTCCTGGGGTTTCCGCCCCATCTTGGCTTGCTCCTTTGACTGACAGGGAAGGCCCTTGGCTGTGTCAGGCTCAGGAGACCACTTTCTACCCTGTGTGAGGAGGCACTCTCAGGCCCCCGGGGCACCCTGCACCCACCACCACCACCACCACGCCCCCCCTCCCCTTTACTCCGTGGATGAGTCAGCAGCTTAGCTCCCTGCCCACTTCTCTCCTCTGGGAACGAGAAGGATCCCAGGGCAACTTCATTGACAGGTGTCTCAGTACCTGGAGGGAGTGGAGGAGGCTTCTTTCCAATAACCAGGAGCTCATATGGGGACCCCAGGCTGGAACCACTCTCTCTCCTGCTGTGTGGAAAGACTGTCACACTGAGGGAGGTTAGAATCTGAAGGCTTCAGGGGTCAGGGGATTCTTTTAGAGACTTCTCTGCTCTGGACTCTCACCTCTTCCCTGGTCTCCTGTTCCTCGGGTCCTCTCCCCTCTTGATTCTCCCCTACCACCCTAAGATCAGCTCTGATTTCACATATGCTGGTGTCTCAACCAGCATTTCCCTCACCCCCACCTCCAATTCTTGTAGCCCCCTGCACTCCCCTGTCCTTGCCATCTCCTCCTTTCTTCAGTTCTCTGATCTATTTCTAGTTTGTCCTCACTCTCATCTCCTCCCTCTCCTACACAGGCCCTTCCCCTCTTTTGGGCCATTTCCTACAAGACCATCTAAGTTCCCTCTGGTCTTTCACCCTTTTTTTTGAACACTTGTTTGTGTTTTGGGTGAAATTTTACACAACACATTAGTTTCACATTCAACAATTTATACCCAAACTGTTCTGTGACATTGTTGCTATGCTCACAGTGTGTCAGCATGCTCCCCATTTCTACCCTGCCTTCCCCTCCAATTTCCATGCTTCTCCTTGTCTGCTCACCTTTGCTTTTGGGCAAATGTTGCCCATTTGGTCTCCTATAGTTGATTGTTCTAAGGAGCACATCCTCACTGGTGTTACTGTTTATTTTATAGGCCAATGTATTATTTGGCTAAAAGGGGACCTCCAGGAGTGGCTTCAGTTCCAGGGTGAAAGGGTATCTTAGGGCAGTAGTCTCAGGGGTTCCTCTAGTCTCATCAGTCAGTAAGTCTAGTTTTTTTTATGAATTTGAGCTTCGTTCTACATTTTGCATCCATTCTAACTGGGACCTTCTGTTGTGTCCCTGGTCAGAGTGTCATTAGTGGTAGCCAGGCACAATCTAGTTCTTCTGGTCTCAGGCTAGAGGAGGCTGTGGTTTGTGTGTGCCATTAGGTCTGTGGACTGATTGCTTCCTTGAGTCTTTGGTTTCCTTTGCCCATCTTTGCTCCTGAGGAGAAGAAACCAATAGTTGTATCTTAGATGGCTGCTCGCAAGCTTTGAAGACCCCAGATGCTACTCGCCAAACTAGGATATAGAACATTATCTTTATGGACCTTGATATGCCAACTGAACTAGCTGTCCCCTGAGACTATGGACCTTAGCCTTCAAGCCCAGTAACTCAGTCCCATAAGGTGTTCGGATATATCTAAAAAATTTCCGTAAGTGTGCTCTAGCATATGTATGAATATATATGCAGCACATACAAATATGTATGTACAAATAGCCACAACTCCACCTATATATGCACAAGCACGTACCCCCATATGCCCCCTACACTTATATAGCATTCGTATCTACCTGTGTAACCACTTGCAAATTTTTGATTGCTATTCTTGTTGTTGCAGAATTGTATATGTTATAGCATTTACCGTAGCTTTCCTTTATTCTTAAATACCTCTCAGTGTCTTCATTTACTTTGGTCACATTGTGCTGACATCCCCCATATTGTGTATTGCCTTTCTTTTCACCAGAATTAACACTTGTCTTGTATTTAGTAAGTGATTCCCCCTCCCTTTCCCTCCTATTACTGGTAACCACCAAAGCATGTTGCTTTATGTATGAATCTCTTCTTGACTCTTTATGATAGTGGTTCATACAATACCTCTCCTTTTGTGATTGACTTCTTTCACTCAGCATAACGTCCTCCAGGTTCATCCATGTTATCAGATATTTTACAGGCCCATTACTATTCTCTATGGTGCTGTAGTATTATATTGTGTGTACATAATGTAGGTTGTTTACCCATTCATCTACTGATGGACACTTAGGTTTCCCTCTTTTTGAATAATGCTGCAATGAATATGGATGTACTTATTTCTATTTATATCACTGCTCTTATTTCTCTACATTATATACTTAGGAGTGGGATTGCTGGATCATGTGGTATTACTATTTCTAGCTTTTTGAGGAAGTGCCATACCAATTTCCATAATGGTTGTACTACTTCATAGTCCCACCATCAGTGTATGAGTTCCAATCTCCCCACAACCTTTGCTAGTAATTGTTATTTCCTTTTTTTTTTTTTTTTTGATCAGTACTATTTTTGCAGGGTTAGATGCTATTTCAATGTAGTTTTGATTTGCATCTCTCTAATGGCTAATGGCTAATGATTGCAAGCCTGTCTTCATGTGTTCATTAGCCACCTGGATGTCTGCTTTGGTGAAATGTCTGTTCATGTCCTTTGTCCATTTTTTGATTGGATCCTTTGTCTTTTTGTTGCCAAGGTGTTGAAGTTTTCTATACCTTTTAGAGATTAGACCCTTGCCAGCTATGTCATTGCCAAAATTTTTTCCCACTCTGTAGGTTCCCTTTTTATTCTTTCGGTAACGTCTTTTGTTGGGCATTAAGTATTTAATTTTTAGAAGGCCCCAGTTATTTAGTTTATCTTCTGTTGTTTCTGCATTTTCGTATATTTGATAGTATATTTATGCCGTGGATTAGGACCCCTAGTTTTGTCATTATGCTAACTTCCAGGAACTTTATAATTTTATGTTCAACCTTCAGGACTTTGATCCATTTAGAGTTTGCTTTTGCATGTGGGGTGAGATATGGATCCTGTTTCATTTTTCTGCAAGTGGATGTCCAGTTTTGCCTGCACCGTTTGTTATAGAGACCATCTCTTCCATATTGAATGGAATTCAACCCTTTGTCAAAGATCGGCTGTCCATGTGGATTTAATTCTGGGTTCTAATTCTGTTCCATTGATCTATATGTCTGTCGTTGTACCAGTGCCAGGCTGTTTTGACCTCTGTAGATTTTTAGTAAGGTCTGAGATCAGGAAGTGTGAGGTCTCCTACTTTGTTCTTCTCCTTCAGTAATGAGTTAGCTATTTCAGGTCTCTTTCCTTTCCATATAAAGTTGGAGATTAGTTTCTCCATTTCATTAAAGAATGTTATTGGGATTCGGATCAGGAGTGCATTATATCTATAGATGGTTTGGGGTGGTATTAAGGGTAAGATTGTGTGTCAACTTGGCTGGACTATGATTCTCAATGTTTTTGCAGTTGTATAATGTTGTGATTACTTCCGTGTTGAAATTTGTTATGTGATCACCCCCATGATGGAATCTGCTGAGTGGTACTGGAGGGGGTGGGACCTGTGGCAGCTCACTGTCCCTTCAGCCTTCATCTCTCCACCCTCTGCAGCGGACTTCCTTCCTGCTTGCCTAGCCAAGGTTTTTGGCTTGTTCTAGATCCAGCATCTCCCTCTTGTCTGACCTCTGGTTCTTGAGACTTAAGCTACCAGCTTAGCTGTTGATCTTGGGATTCATCAAGCTTCACAGCCTGCAAGGAAGAGCCCTGCTCCCCAACATGCCAATCTTGGGTTCATCAGCCCCTGCAGCTTTGTGAATCAGGGGAAACCTTGCAGTCTCGCCTGCTGATCTTGGAATTCGCCAGGCTTCACAGCTTGTGAGTGGGAACTCTGCTGTCCAACCTGCCGATCTTGGGTTCACCAGCTTCTGTGGCTGCATGAATTGGAAGAGGCCTGTATCCTGATCCATGGGCTTGGGACTTTGCACTTTCCAGTCCCTATGATTGCATGAGCTGTTTCCTTGGTATATATATATATATATATATATATATATATATATATATATATATATATACATATACATATGTATATATTTATACATTTTACTTCTCTAGAGAACCCAGCTTAAGACAGGTGGTATGGACATTTTCACAATGTTAAGTCTTCTAATCCATGAGCATGATATGTTTTTCCATTTCTGTGGGTCTTTTTTGGTTTCTTGCAGTAATTTTTTTTTTTTTTTTTTTTTGGTCAGTTTCCTTGTGGAAGTCTTTTAGGCCCCTCGTTGGATTTATTCCTAGGTAATTTATCCTCTTGGGGCTATTGTATATAGTCTTATTTTCTTGATTTCTTTTTCAGAATCCTTCTTGTTACTGTAGAAGAATCCAACAGATTTTTTTTTTAATAATTTTTATTCTGCTTTAAGTGAAAGTTTACAACTCAAGTCAGTCTTTCACACAAAAACCCATATACAATTTGCTACACACTCCCAATTACTCTTTAATGAGAGAGCCCGATCTCTCCCTCCACTCTCTCTTTTTGTGTCCATTTCGCCAGCTTCTAACTGCCTCCACCCTCTCATCTCTCCTCTAGGCAGGAGACACCAGCATAGTCTCAAGTGTCCACCTGATCCAAGAAGCTCACTCCTCACCAGAATCTTTCTCCAACCCATTGTCCAGTCCAGTCCATGTCTGAAGAGTTGGCTTGGGGAATGGTTCCTGTCCTGGGCCAATATAAGGTCTGGGGGTCATGAACACCAGGGTCCTTCCAGTCTCAGTCGGACCATTAACTCTGGTCTTTTTATGAGAATTTGGGGTCTGCATCCCACTGCTCTCCTGCTCCCTCAGGGGTTCTCGCTTGTGTTCCCTGTCAGGGCAGTCATCGGTTGTAGCCAGGCACCTTTTAGTTCTTCTGGTCTCAGGACGATGTAGTCTCTGGCTCATGTGGTCCTTTCTGTCTCTTGGGCTCGTAATTGCCTTGTGTCCTTGGTGTTCTTCATTCTCCTTTGATCCAGGTGGGTTGAGACCAATTGATGCATCCCAGATGGCTGCTTGCTAGCATTTAAGACCCCAGACACCACTCTTCAAAGCGGGATGCAGAATGTTTTCGTAATGGATTTTATTATGCCAATTGACTTAGATGTCCCCTGAAACCATGGTCCTCAAACCCCTGCCCCTGCTACACTGGCCTTCGAAGCATTCAGTTTATTCGGGAAACTTCTTTGCTTTTGGCTTAGTCCAGTTGTGCTGACCTCCCCTGTATTGTATGCTGTCTTTCCCTTTACCTAAACTAGTTCTAATCTACTATCTAATTAGTGAATGCTCCTCTCCCACCCTCCCTCCCTCCCCCTTCTCATAACCACAAAAGAATGTTGTCTTCTCAGTTTAAACTATTTCTCAAGCTCTTATAATAGTGGTCTTATACAATATTTGTCCTTTTGCATCTGACTAATTTCACTCAGCATAATACCTTCCAGGTTCCTCCATGTTATGAAATGTTTCACAGGTTCCTCACTGTTCTTTATCAATGAGTAGTATTCCATTGTGTGAATATACCATAATGTATTGATCCAGTCATCCGTTAATGGGTACCTTGGTTGCTTCCATCTTTTTGCTATTGTAAACAGTGCTGCAATAAACATGGGTGTGCATATATCTGTTCATGAAAAGGCTCTTATTTCTCTAGGATATATTCCAAGCAGCGGGATTCCTGGATCATATGATAGTTCTGTTTCCAGTTTTTAAGGGAGCGCCAAATCGCTTTCCAGAGTGGTTGTACCATTTGACATTCCCACCAGCAGTGTAGAAGTGTTCCAATCTCTCCACAGCCTCTCCAACATTTATTATTTTGTGTTTTTTGGATTAATGCCAGCCTTGTTGGAGACGAAATCTCATTGTAGTTGTGATCTGCATTTCTCTAATGGCTAATGATTGTGAACATTTCCTCATGTATTTGCTGGCTACCTGAATGTCTTCTTTAGTGAAGTGTCTATTCATATCTTTTGCCCATTTTTTAATTTGGTTATTTGTCTTTTTGTGGTTGAGTTTTTGCAGTATCATGTAGATTTTAGAGATTAGACACTGATCAGAAAAGTCATAGCTAAAAACTTTTTCCCAGTCTGTAGGTAGCCTTTTTACTCTTTTGGTGAAGTCTTTGGATGAGCATAGATATTTGATTTTTAGGAGCTCCCAGTTATCTAGTTTTTCTTCTGCATTCTCAATAATGTTTTGTGTACTGTTTATGCCATGTATTAGGGCTCCTAACATTGTCCCTATTTTTTCTTCCATAATCTTTATAGTTTTAGATTTTATATTTAGGTCTTTGATCCATTTTGAGTTAGTTTTTGTGCATGGAGTGAGGTATTGGTCTTGTTTTATTTTTTTGCAGATGCGTATCCAGTTATGCCAGCATCATTTGTTAAAAAGACTGTCTTTTCCCCCATTTAACTGTTTTGGGGCCTTTGTCAAATATCAACTGCTCATATGTGGATGGATTTATGTCTGGATTCTCAATTCTGTTCCATTCGTCTATGTATCTGTTGTTGTACCAGTACCAGACTGTTTTGACTATGTGGCTGTATATGTTCTAAAATCAGGTAGAGTGAGGCCTCCCACTTTGTTCTTCTTTTTCAGTAATGCTTTACTTATCCGGGGCTTCTTTCGCTTCCATATGAAGTTGGTGACTTGTTTTTCCATCTCATTAAAGAATGTCTTTGGGAGTTGGATCGGAATTGCATTAAATGTATAGATCGCTTTGGGTAAAATAGACATTTTTATAATGTTAAGTCTTCCTATCCACGAGCAAGTATGTTTTTCCACTTATGTAAGTCCCCCCCTTTTTTTTTTTTTTTAGTTTCTTTTGGTTTCTTGCAGAAGTGTCCTGTAGTTTTCTTTGTATAAGTCTTTTACATCTCTGGTAAGATTTATACCTAAGTATTTTTTATCTTCTTGGGGGCTACTGTAAATGGCATTGATTTGGGGATTTCCTCTTCAATGTTCTTTTTGTTGATGTAGAGGAATCCAATTGATTTTTGTATGTTTTTCTTGTATCCCAATACTCTGCTGAACTCTTCTATTAGTTTCAGTGGTTTTCTGGAGGATTCCTTAGGGTTTTCTGTGTATAAGATCATGTTATCTGCAAATAGAGATACTTTTACTTCTTCCTTGCCAATCTGGATGCTCTTTATTTGATTATGTAGCCTAATTGCTCTGGCTAGGACCTCCAACACAATGTTGAATAAGAGTGGTGATAAAGGGCATCCTTGTCTGGTTCCTGACCTCAGTTGGAATGCTTTCAGGCTCTCTCCATTTATGGTGATGTTGGCTGTTGGCTTTGTATAAATGGCCTTTATTATGTTGAGGAATTTTCCTTCTATTCCTATTTTGCTGAGAGTTTTTATCATGAGGAGTGTTGGACTTTGTCAAATGCCTTTTCTGCATCAATTGATAAAATCATGTGATTCTTGTCTTTTGTTTTATTTATGTGGTGGATTACATTAATTGTTTTTCCAATGTTGAACCATCCCTGCGTACCTGGTATGAATCCCACTTGGTCATGGTGAATTATTTTTTTGATATGTTGTTGAATTCTATTGGCTAGAATTTTGTTGAGGAGTTTTGCATCTACGTTCAGAGGGGTATAGGTCTATAATTTTCTTTTTTTGTGGTGTCTTTACCTGGATTTGGTATCAGGGATATGGTGGCTTCATAGAATGAGTTTGGTAGTATTCCGTCCTTTTCTATGCTCCGAAATACCTTTAGTAGTAGTGGTGTTAACTTTTCTCTGAAAGTTTGGTAGAACTCTGCAGTGAAGCCGTCCGGATGAGGGCTTTTTTTTGTTGGGAGTTTTTTGATTACCTTTTCAATCTCTTCTTTTGTTATGGGTCTATTTAGTTGTTCTGCCTCTGTTTGTGTTAGTTTAGGAAGGTAGTGTGTTTCTAAGAATTCACCCATTTCTTCTAGGTTTTCAAATTTGTTAGAGTATAATTTTTCATAGTAATCTGGTATGATTCTTTTAATTTCAGTTGGATCTGTTGTAATATCGCCCATCTCATTTCTTATTTGGGTTATTTGCTTCCTCTCCTGTTTTTTTTGTTTGTTTGTTTTTTCAGTTTAGCCAGTGGTTTTGTTAATTTTGTTAATTTTTTCAAAAAAACTAGCTTTTGGTCTTGTTAATTCTTTCAATTGTTTTTCTGTTTTCTATTTCATTTAGTTCAGCTCTAATTCTTTTTTTTTTCTTCTAGTGCCTGTGGGTTTCTTTTCTTGCTCTCTTTCTATTTGTTCAAGTTGTAAGGATAGTTCTTTGATTTTGGCCCTTTCTTCTTTTTGTGTGTGTGCATTTACTGATATAAATTGGCCTCTGAGCACCGCTTTTGCTGAGTCCCAAAGGTTCTGATAGGAAGTGTTTTCCTTCTCAATGGAGTCTTTGAATTTCTTTATTCCGTCCTTAATGTTTTCTATAATCTAGTCTTTTTTGAGCAGGGTATTGTTCAGCTTCCAAGTGTTTGATCTCTTTTCCCTGCTTTTCCTGTTATTGATTTTGACTTTTATGGCCTTATGGTCAGAGAAGGTGCTTTGTAATATTTCAGTGTTTTGGATTTTCCAAAGGCTTGCTTTATGACCTAATACATGGTCTATTTTAGAGAATGTTCCATGTGCGCTAGAAAAGAAAGTATACTTGGTTGCTGTTCAGTGGGATATTCTGTATACGTCTATGCGGTCAAGTTGGTTGGTTGTGGCATTTAGATCTTCCATGTCTTTACTGAGCTCCTTTCTGGATGTCCTGTCCTTCACTGAAAGTGGTGTGTCGAAGTCTCCTACTATTATTGTGGAGCGGTCTAACTCACGTTTCAATGCTGATAGAGTTCGTTTTATGTATCTTGCAGCCCACTCATTGGATACATAAATGTTTGATATGGTTCTATCTTCTTGGTGTGTTGTCCCTTTAATCATTATATAGTGCCCTTTCTTATTCTTTAAGATGGATTTAACTTTAAAATCTATTTTGTCAGAAATTAATGTTGCCACTCCTGCCCTTTTTTGATTGTTGTTTGCTTGATATATTTTTGTCCATCTGTTGAGTTTTTGTTTGTTTGTGTCTCTAAGTCTAAGGTGTGTCTCTTGTAGGCAGCATGTAGACAGATCTTGTTTTTTAATCCATTCTGCCACTCTCTGTCTCTTTATTGGTGCATTTAGTCCATTTACATTCAGGGAAGTTATGGATAGGTATGAATTTAGTGCTATCATTTTGACATCTTTTTTTGTGTGTTGCTGACAGTTTCTTTTTCCCACTTAATATTATGTGCTGAGTAGATTCTCTTTGTATATTGTCCTTTCCTCATGTTTGTTGTTGTTGATTTTGTTTCAGCTGAGTCTCTATTTTTCCCTTGTATTTTGTTTTTATGAGTAGGATAGTTTGTGTCCTTTCTGGTGACCTTCTTATTTACACCTATTTTTCTAAATTTAAAACTAACTTTTATTTCTTTATATTGCCGTATCTTCCTCTCCATATGGAAGGTGTATGATTACATTTCTTAGTCCCTCTTTATTATTTTAATAGTCTTTTTTTTCTATAATAACATCACTGTTACCCTGTTTTGAGCTTTTTGTTTTGTGTCTTATAATCTTGCTTTGTTTTTTGGATTTCCCTGTCTGGATTGACTTCTGGTTGCTCTGCCCAGTGTTCTAGTCTTGGGTTGATAACTGATATTATTGATTTTCTAACCAAAGAACTCCCTTTAGTATTTCTCATAGTTTTGGTTTGCTTTTTACGAATTCCCTCAACTTGTGTTTATCTGGAAATGTCTTAATTTCACCTTCAGATTTAAGAGACAGTTTTGCTGGATATATGGTTCTTGGCAAGCAATTTTTTCCTTCAGTTTTTTAAATATGTCATCCCATTGCCTTCTTGCCTGCATGGTTTCTGCTGAGTAGTCTGAGCTTATTCTTATTGGCTCTCCTTTGTAGGTGACTTTTCCTTTACCCCTCGCTGCTCTTAGAATTCTCTCTTTATCTTTGGTTTTGGCAAGTTTGATTATGATATGTCTTGGTGACTTTATTTTAACATCTACCTTATGTGGAGTCCATGAACATCTTGGACAGATATCTTCTCATCTTTCACAACATCAGGGAAGTTTTCTACCAACAAATCTTCAACAATTCTCTCTGTATTTTCTGTTATCCCTCCCTGTTCTGGTACTCCAATCACTCGTAGCTTATTTCTCTTGATAGAGTCCCACATGATTCTTAAGGTTTCTTCATTTTTTAAATTCTTTTACCTGATTTTTCTCCAAGTATATTAGTTCCAAGTGATTTATCTTTGAGTTCAGAAATTGTGGCTTCTACCTGCTCAATTCTGCTCCTCTGGCTTTCTATTGAGTTGTCTAATTCTGTAATTTTATTATCTTCTGAATTTCTGATTGTTGTCTGTGGATTTTTTGAGCTTCTTAAACTTTTCATTATGTTACTGAATACTCTTTCTAATTTCTTCAATTGCTTTATCTGTGTGTTCCTTGGCTTCTTCTGCGTAATGCCTCATTTCCTTCCTGATGTCTTGAAGGGTTCTGTATATTAATGCTTTGTATTCTGGCTTTCGTAGTTCCAGGAATGCACTTTCATCTAGAAGATCCCTGGATTCTTTGTTTTGAGAGCCTGTTGAGGTGATCATTGTCTGTTTCTTCAAGTGACTTGGTATTGACTGTTGTCTCCGAGCCATCTATAAGTCATTGTATTAATTTATGCTTGCTTACTGTGTAGTAGCTGCTTGCTTGTTTTGGTTTTGGTATGCCCCTCTGGGTTGCTTGAGTGAACTGGCTTGATTATTTTTGCCTTTGGAGCTCTCATGTCCTGTCCCCAGCTGGCTAGAGCTGTTATCAGGTATATCAGTCTAGGAGTCCATTCAGTTTTCTTGTATGAATTCAGCTCGGGTTTCCAGGTAGCTGATCATCAAGGGTGTGGTACGGGCTCTGTCCTACAGTCTTAGAGGGGCAGGAGTGATTGGCATATATACCGGTATCTGATTGCAGCAGGGGGCCACACTCTGAACAAGGCAGGGGACTGAGTACCGACCCCCCAGTGTGTGTACAGAAAACTCATCCCTGTTCCCTAGAGTGTGCAGGTGTGTGGGTTCTGCAGATGGACCATGGACTCCCAAAGTTTTTGGTTGTAAGGACTGGGAGGTACCAGTTTTCTTTGGGCCCCTGTCGTGGGTAGTTGGGTGACCTGAGTGGAGATAGCAGTCCTTAGGTCCCTGTCGTGGGTAGGTGAGGACCTATCATTTAATAGGCAAAGCAAGGTCAAACGTCAAACACACACCTCTCCATCAAACAGCTGAAATTGTTGGAGTTTGCCAAGAAGGACCTGTTCTCCCGAAATAGGCCCACACAGGTCCGTGCAGAAGGGAATGGTGCTCAGGGTCCACGGACCTTTTATACCTGGACAGGAGCCGCTTCTGTCTTGAGCTTCCCTGGTAAATGGAGCTAGCAAGTTATCTTTTCCCCCCAGTAGCAAATTTTTTCCTTCCCCAAGGCCGGGAGGATGGCTCTAGGTGCTCACCAAGGCCTATCTCAGGCCCAGGGATTCAGCCGCTGAAGCCAGCTTGGGATTGGGGGGGGCACGGTAAAATATATGCAAGTTCTTAGCTTTTGCCAGGAGCGCCGTTATTCTCAGGTTGCGGAGGTGTGAGTAGGCTGTGCAGCTGGCTGCTTCTCCCTGAGGAAACTGTGGCCAAATGCTACTATCAGCCAGCCACCGCTGGCACTGTGAGAATGGTGCCTCAGGGTTCCCCACAATCCAGGTCCGGTAACTCCTCTCCGCTTCTGAACCCTCTCTTCCTCCCCCTGACCCTCGGTTTGTTGTCTAAGCTTGCCTTTGATGCTCAGGGCTCTCAGCTTGTCACAAATACACAAGTTTCACTTGTTTTTTTGGGTCTTTGTTGTAAAGAGGGCTTGCCGGAAGCGTCTGTCTATTCTGCCATTTCTATATCAGAGTCTCCAACTGATTTTTATATGTTGATCTTGTACCCTGCACTTTGCTGAATGCTTTTTTTAGTCCCAGTAACTTTCTTGTGGAATCTCTGGGACTTTCTATGTAAAGGATCATGTCATCTGCAAATAGGGACAGTTTTGCTTCTTCCTTACCATTTTGGATGCCATTTATTTCCCTTTCTTGCCTTATTGTTCTGGCTAGGACTTCCAGTGCAATATTGAATAAGAGCTGTGTTAATGGGCATCCTTGTCTCATTCTTGTTCTCAAGGGGAATGTTTTCAGTCTCTCTCTATTGGGAATAATGTTGGCAGTTGGTTTTGTCTATATGCCCTTAATTATGATAAGGAATTTCCCTTCAATTGCTATTTTGCTGAGAGTTTTTATCAGGAAAAGGTGCTAGATTCTATCAAGTGCCTTTTCTGCATTGATTGAGATGATCAAGTGATTCTTGTCCTTTTATTTATGTGGTAAACTATGTTGATTGATTTTTTTTGTCTAAGCACCTTTGCATCCCTGGTATGAATTCCACCTGATCATGATGTATTATTTTTTTGATATCCTGTAGAATTCTGTGGTGTGTTAAAATCTCCTACTATTATTGCAGAACTGTCTATTTCTCTTATCAATTCTCTTAGAGTTTGTTTTATGTATTTTGGTGGTCCATTATTGGATGAGTAAATATTGATCATGGTTATGTCCTCTTGGTTAATTGGTCTTTTATTCAGTATGTAATGCCCTTCATTGTCTCTTATAATGAACTTTGACTTAAAGCCTATTTTATCAGAGATTAATATTGTCACTCCTGCTCTGTTTTGGATACTATTTGCTAGATATATTTTTTCCATCCTTTGATTTTTAAATGTTTTATGTGTTCGTGTCTAAGGTGTGTCTCTCATAGGCAACATATTGATAGGTCAAGTTTTTTTAATACATTCTGCCATTTTCTATCTCTTGACTGTTGCATTGAAACAGTTTACATACAATGTGATTATCAATAGGTGTGCATTTACTGCTGCCATTTTGTTATTTTATTTATTTACTTTTGTGGTGTTAACAGTTTCTTTGTTTTGCTCAGTTTTCTGTGCTGAGTTCTTTTTATTCATGGATTTTCTTTTGTATCCTTCATTGTTGTTGATTTCTTTGATTTTCTTCATTTTGGTGAGGAGATTTCTTAATTTCCTTTGTGGTTGCTCTGAAATTTACCTTTATCTTCCTAAATTTTAAATAGTCTATTATATCTTTTTTTGTTTTTATTTTTGTTGTGCTTTAAGTGAAAGTTTACAAATCAAGTCAGTCTCTCATACAAAATCTTATACACACTTTTTATGTACTTCTAGTTGCTCTCCTCTTAATTACAGAGCACACTCCTTCTCTCCACCCTATATTCCCATGTCCATTCAGCCGGCTTCTGTCCCCCTCTGCCTTCTTATCTTCCCTCCAGACAGGAGCTGCCCACATAGTCTCATGTGTCTATTTGAGCCAAGAAGCTCAGTCCTCACCAGTTTCCTTTTCCAGCCTTTTATATCTTCATATCATCTTGACTTTCTTTCACGTGGAAGTTCTATAACTACACCATTTATTTCCCCCTTTTTGTTTTGAAGCTGTTCTTATTTACAGATTGACATCTCTGGCTTCCTATTTTCAGTTTCCAGACTTATTTTACTTTTGACAATTCTTTATCTAGGTTGGTATCTGAGTGATACTGTCATGTGTGCTGATCTTAGGTTGTTGTTTGATGTTATTGGTTTTCTGTCTGAAGGACTGACTTTTATATTGCTTTTAAGTTATGTCTGGCTTGTACAAATTCCCTTAATTTCTGTTTATCTGGGAATGTCTTAGTTCCACTGTCATATGTGAAAGACAATGTATTTGCTCGCTATATGATTCCTGGTTGCCAACTCTTTTATTTCAGGGTTTTATATATGCTGTTTCACTGTCTTCTTGTCTGCATGGTTTCTGCTGAGAAATCAGTGCTTGGTCTTTTTGGTGTCCCTTTCTAGGTGGTATTTCATTTTCCATGAGCTACTCTCAGAATTCTTTTTTTGTCTTTGGTTTTGGGAAGTTTGATTATGATATGTCTTGGTGACTTTCTTTTGGAATCTATCCTGTATGGGGTTCATTGAGCTTCTTCGATGAAACCTTACTCATTTTTCATGATATTAGGGAACTTTTCTGTCCATAAATCTTCAAAAATTCTCTCTGTGCTTTTTCTTCTCCTCCACTTCTGGAATTTCAATTACATGTAAATTATTCCTCTTGATAGTGTCCCACGTAACTGTTAGGCTTTCTTCATTCTTTTTTTTTTTTTCTTATTCTTAACCAGATTAGTATCGAGGGATTTGTCCCCTTTTCACTGATTCTTTCTTCCATTGATTCAATTCTATTTCTGTGTCCTACCATTGAGTTATCTATTTCTCATATTTTATTGTTAAACTTCCAGATTTCTAGTTGTTGTTTTCATATAGTTTCTAATTATCTATGTATTTTGTCATTTTGTTCTTATATTGTTTTCCTGAATTCATCTAGGGTTTCATCTGTGCTTTCCTTGATCTCTTTGAGGATCCTATATATAAACCTTTTGGATTACTTATCAGGTAGCCCCATTACCATTTCTTCCTCAGGAAGGTTCACTGCCCCTTTATTTTGCTCACTCATTTGAGCCAACTTATCCTCTTTCTTCATGTGATTTGATATATCAAGGCTTGCCTGGTGGGAGCACTAACCATCTATCTCCAGGTGGGCAGGGCAGCGGCAGTCACAGCAAGTTCGTATTGCTTTTTACCAGGTGTGTTGGGTGGCTGATGGTGGACTGGGCAGATGAAGAATGCTTCCTGTCATTAGTCTGGTGGCACAGGAGTGTGTGATGGCATTCGCTAGGTGGGTGGAGTAGGTGTGGTGGATGACTGGGAAAACAGGAGTGCTCTCTGCCACTTGCCATGAGAGTGAGGTGGAGGGAGGTGTGGTGGTGACTGGGAGCACTGGGCACTCTCTGCCATTCAAAGGGTTGGTGTGGAGGGTGGCAGGTTTGGCAAGTGGGGCTGTGGTGGGCAATTGGGAGCACAGGGCACTCTGTGCCACTCACCAGATGTGCAGGGCAATGGGAGCGGGCTGTGGTGGTCTACCAGGAGTTAGGCAGGACAATGAGAGGGGGTATGGTGGGCTACTGGAAGGATGTTGTAGTCTCTGCCACTTGCTGGGTGGGTGGGGTGTAGGGCAGAGGGTATAGCAAGGGACCAGGAACATGGGGCACTCACTGCTGATCTCGAGAACTCACCCTGACTTCCTGGTGGTACCTTTTGCCCAGTTGGTCTTCCCTTCATCCCCACTCACTTAAGCCCTCACCATGGTAAGCACAGAGCTAAGAATCATTGGGCCTTAAGAGCATCATGCAGCACCTGATCCATAGACCTCTCCGCAGTTCTCTATATTCCACACCCTATTCCCCCCTCCAATGCGTGTCTGCTCCTGGCCCTTCCCACCACCGGCTTTGGTCCAGTGCACCTCTTCCCCAAGCCTTCATCCCAAACCTAATACTTTATGGTCTCCTCCCTTAAAGCTTAAGGTGTTGAACCCCCTTCCTCGCTGGTCTCTCTGTGCCTCTACCCTCACTCCAGGACCCCGCAACCTGTCTAGGCCCTCACCAGGTTCTCATTTCTCACAAGCCCTCTCCGCTGAGGACCTTGCAATCACCATTCTCTGCAAACAGGCCCTCTTCTCCTCTCTTGATTTCACTGTAACCCAAGATCATCTCTGCCCATGTCCCTCACCAATTCTGGGCCCTCACCACCATCTTCCTGCTCCTCTTACTCTCCTACCTCCTTAGCTCCCTGAGACCCCACACTGTTCTTGGTCTAAGTGCCCAGCTCCTTGGCCTTTAACCTCCCCTTTTGCTTCCCTGGTTTGGTTTTTGGTTGCTTCCCTGACCACAGAGGGATCTCTTTGGCTCGCATAACTGACCTAAATTCTTCATTTTTCCACTGGACTTGTTCTGGCCTTTCTCCATAATGATACCCAAGGAATTATAAGATTTTTCAGGTGAGACCTCAGTACAAGACAGTGCATGGCTAATCATTCTTGATGTACTTGTTGCTGCTATTGTTATTATTCTTATTATTACTGCTCTTGTCCTTCGCTGGTGCAAGAAGAAGGAAACACCAGATGAGGAAAGCCCAGGTGAGATGACTGTGCAGCCAGCGTGAGTGGGGGTGAGAGGGACTCTGCCGGGAAGTGGGGTTCCCTCATGTCTCCCTCTGCACGAATAGTGGTGGACAGGACACACCTTCCTTTCACCAGAGTGTAACAGGAGATGAAATTTTTCGTATTTGGGAGGGGAATTGGGAGCCGCATGCCCATCAACACCCCTTAGTTCTGCCCATGCCAAGACCAGGCCAGGGTTCTTAAGTAACCAGCCATGGCTTCTTGCTACCTGGTGAGGGGTACCAAGTGAGGGGCTTGGGCTCCCCTCTGTGCTCTCCACTTTCTCTCTCCATCTCTCAGGTTCCTAGGGCTGGTCTACATGGGTTGTGTGGAGAATCACAGGCTGATTGACAAGGATCTGGATGATTATGGAGTTAGAGGGGACAAATAGTACAAGAGATTATGATCTGGTGGGATGGGGGTGGTTATCTCTCACAGGAATATGGATGAGATGTGATAACTCTAGTCCCTGTCTACCTCCTTCCATTGAAGTGTCTCCAGTCCTCATGAGGAAACCAAGAAAAAAACCCACAAGCCTGGTTCACTGATTGGCCCCTGAGACTCCTGCCTCTAGACCCCTGGGGAGCCCCTACTTAGAGCAGACATGTGGGCCTTGAACAGAGATGAGCATCTTCTGTGCATTTGGCAGCTCCCCAGATCCCTCCTGCAGACCTGAGTCCTGCATTTGGCTTCTTCTGGCCAACTCTTGGCCTGTGGTCTTTTTAAGTCCCCATCACATGTGTTCATGTCCCTGGCTCTTCCTTGTGCATGACATTGAGAGGACATGAGCAGATGTCCCCTACTCTTTGTGAAGAAGAACCAGCCAATCCTCAGGGTACTGGTCATCCCTGGTTTTGTCCTGCCTCTGAGGGTTTCCTGTCCCTCCTTCCAGGGGAAAGTCCACAGGGACAGTTTACTGGGACATTTGGTCTGTGCTCTCTGGCCTCCCCTAGTTCAAACTAAGCCAGTTCCTCTCTCTCATGTTAATCACTGTCCTGTAAATGTGGGGTAAGGGATGACCAAAGTGTTTTCCCCAATAATCAGATTGCTTAAGGAAAGAGGAAAAGAGAAAACAGAAAAGTTTTGTTCTTCATCCAAGAGCAAATGTGATTCACATAGCCATGAGAGGGTGAGGTGTCCAGGAGATGCAGGCTTTCTGCTGTGTCCACCTCTTCTGCATGGCCAGAGGGGGGCAGCAGCACTGATTTCTCCCACTTAAATCTAATGTCATCACAGTTTGCCCTCAATGCTGGACAACCTAGAACAGTGAGTCTCCTACCCCTCTGCAAAGTAATCCATCCACATTGCACTGGGTGGGGGAGCGCAGGCCTGTTGTTGCCCTTGCTCTCACTTGCAGCTCTGGTTCCTTGGGGGACTGAGAGGGTTGCCTCCATATCAGTAAGGCATTTGTCAGGAAAAGTGTATGACAGGCATGTGGTAATTTCTCAAAATTTCTGCTTTAAATTTTGATGTCCAATAATAGTTTTTATGAATTCATCAGATAATCTTAGTAGAATTTTTTCCAGTAGTGATCTTTAACACATTTGAAATGAAGCAGGAATTCACATGTGGAGATCCCTGTCTAGGAGGTTTCCCTGTAGGAGGTGGTAGCTTGTGTCAGCGGGACCCCAGGGTGCAGAGGGTGGGCAGAAACCATCTTAGGCTGATGGGTCTCAACAAGGCCTCTCTTCCTCATTGAGCAGAAGGTCCCCTGTGGACAGTGGCCTGGTCAGATTCCACTGAGGAACGGGGGTGTGAAGGCCTGGTTGCCTCAGCTAAGCAGCTGACTTGGGGTCCAGCATTTTTTTCAGCAGCCTGGTGAAATGGTCAACAGCAAGGAAGACCTGAGTGCAGTTTCAGAGCCTGGCAGGTGTAGAGGGTCAGGGGAAGGTGGTGTTTCTGCCAAGAGGGGGTGCCCGAGTCAGGGCAGATACAGATCCTATGGCAGCCAAGTTTTCCTAAATGGGCCGCTGGCCACCCTGAACTTTCCAGCTAGGAGCTGCTGGCTCAGAGGGTGGCAGGGGCAGGGAGGTGGAGAGGGGGTGAGCTGCAGGTGGAGGCCAGTACCCGTACTGAAGCAGGAAGTGAGCAGGGCTGAGCATTCTTGTGTATGAGCTCTTCAAGTGAGGAGGATGGAGAATTAATGGAGAGATGGAACTGCGTTTGTGATCCACAACCAGGCCTCAAACAATAAGGCTTTGATCCTCAATCTGTTGGGGGATGGGTTGGGGCTTGACAGAAGGACCAGCCCTGGACTCATCCTTTTTTCCTGTTACTGTTTCACTCCCTAGGTGACAAAAAAAAAAGGTGACAAGCAAGGATAAAATGACAATGTTGTAGGGAGTGATGGCAGGAGACTAGCTAGGTTGAGAAAGCGGAGTGAGAGGGAAAAGAAAAATGGGAGCCTTTTCTTCCCTGAGAGCAAGGCAGAATCTATTTTAGGAAGACTGAGAAGAGAGAATCCCTGAGGGATTAGAAACCAACTTTTTGCAACTATTGAACACTCATGGTGTCCCTTTTATTTGAAATTAATTTTTGGTGAAATGATACACCACCCCCACCCCACAGATTCTAGGCATAATGATCAATGACATTGGTTCCATTCTTCACATTGTGTCAATATTCTTGTTGTTTCTGTTCTAGTTACTTCACTTCCATTTACTTAATCTCCCTGTCCCTCAAACTTTTCATCTATGCTTTAAAATAGCTATTGACCCTCTGGTCTTACACAGACAACTTAAAAAAAAAAAAAAAAAAACACATAGTACTCAAGGGTGACAATCTTCACTCTTTGGGCTAAATGTTACTTAGTTTAAAGGTGACTTGGTAGGGCTAGTTGCCATTCAAGGTTTGAGGAGCAATTCAGGGCCTTAGTCTCAGAGACTCTACTACCTCAGTAGGTCCTCACTGATTTATCTTGATGGCTTTCACCTACCCTTTGTCTACAGAACACGAGCAGCTATAAGACCTGCACCAGAAGGCAAGGGGAGACCACAATGGCACTGTGCAACTGGGCTCTGAGTCTCTGCTGTCAGCCCCTGAGTGCATTGGTTCAAGTGGGGAAGCATGGAGTCTTCAGCCTGGTACCTTGGGTTCTACTCCTATCATTTTCCCACTAGGGATCTCAGTTTCCTCATCTGTAAAATGGAAAAGCATAGCACTTATTTCCTTCTGTAGTTGGGGAGATAAAAACAGTGAGTTGCTTCTAGCTGCTCCATGTTAGTTATCATTATTTCTGTCATTATTAGCATAAATTGACTTTGTACATATTTTCCATTTCCATTATGCCTCCTTCTCTACAAGAATCCCACCTCATAAAAACCTAGGAGGTATTTCTTTTCAATTTTATAGGACCGGAAAATAAATGAAACCATTTTTTAATAATTTGCATGTTTATTCAAATTATGTACAGATATTTGCATATGGAGCCCTGGTGGCTTAGTGGTTAAGAGCATGGCTGCTAACCAAAAGGTCGGCAGTTTGAATCCACCAACTGCTCCTTGAAAATCCTATGGGGCAGTTTTACTCTGTCCTGTAGTGTCGACACGAGTTGGAATCAAATGGACAGCAACAGTTTTTTTTTTTTTTGGACACGCATATACTTTTCGAATAAACATATGGGTAAAATTGACTTTTTAATAAAAACAACGAAAGTCAACTGTTTGTTTGGTTTTGATAAAATTATTGCAGCACATTTTCTAAGTTTGTAGAAAAAATGTAAAGAATAGACACAGTCAAAGAACAGTAGTGATGTCAATATGCCCTCACACACAGTAAGAATTCAAATGGAAGTGGAAGACTGAGCCTGAATCTCTGACTCTTGTCTCTTGTACTCCTTGGAACTATTTCTGGCTTTTGCATCTGCACTTCCTTGTACTAGGGTTGCAATATCAACCATTTTCTGATTCTGTCCATGTCTCGCAAGGTCTGGCTTTCAGAGAATATTTACTAGGCTGCAGCAATTGTTTTAGCGGAAAATATTTGACTTTTCCTTCTCTGGAAAGTTTCTGCCTGTCAAAGAATGGACCAGTAACTTGAAATTTGCTTCCAAAATTGGAGGGTGCCGAGAGACTGAAGAATGAGGCATGCAACACCTGTGTGACAGTGAAGGAGTTTATTAGGGAGTTTTATTAGGCGGTGCCGGGTGACAGCAGGACCAAAACAGATCTCCACATTCCACAGGAGGAGGTCAAAGGTTTCATCGTTGTCAAGGGCAATAGTGGTTACAAGCCTGGGAGTTCCACAAGACTACCTCAGCAAGATCACATAACAGGGCTTTGGAAACAGCAGCGAACTAACAAAAAAAGCAGTGAACTAACGTAAATCCTGAGGGCAGCCAAGTTCAGCCATTCAAGCCCTGTTTTCCCCTTCACCACCTAACACAGGTTCCAGCTTTGCTGTATTTCCTGTATTCTCACAATCTGAGAAAGCTGAGCAATAAATAAGGAAGACCAAACAAGAATTGATGCATGTGAGTTATGGCGTTGGTGAAGAATACTGAATATACTATGGACTGCCAGAGAAGGGACAAATCTGTCCTGGAAGAAGTACAGCCAGAATGCTTCTTAGCAACAAAGATGGCAGCACTTTGTCTCATGTACTTTGAACATGTTATCAGGAAGGACCAGTCCCTGGAGAAGGACATAATGCCTGGTAAAGTAGCATCAGCAAAAAAGAGGAAGACCCTCAACCAGATGGATTGACACAGTGGCTGCAATGATGGACTTGAGCATAACAAGGATTGTGAGGATGGTGCAGGACCGGGGAGTGTTTCATTCTGTTGTACATAGGGTCACTTTGAGTTGGAGTTGATGCGACAGCACCTACAACAACATTTCTTTTCTTTATGTCTGATATCTTTTTTGTTTTTGAATTCCTCCAACACTGTCTTTTGTTTTTAACTGATTTTTTTCTAGTATACCATTTTGATCCCCTCTACAAAAAGTGGGTGGGTATGGTTGTTCTAGATTAAAGTGACTAAAGAGGCACAATAAAATGCAATGTGAGAATCTTTTATGAAACCACGTTGGAAACTAATAGGTGTAAGGACCTTCTGGGAAAAAATTCGGATATTTGAATATGGAAAGGGCTTTACATAATAATCTGGAATCATTGTTGATTTTCTTAGCTGCAATAATGATATTGGGAGGATGTAGATCCTTATTCTTAGGAGATGCACAAATGTTTTGGAGGTCAATTTTTATGAGGCCTGCAAATTAGAATGTTTTGGTTGAAAATCTTAATCTCTCTTAATCCTCTCTCTCTAGATATACATATAAAAATGATCTGTCAGTCAGTCTATCTAGATACACACACATATATACAGACATCTATTTATATCATTAAAAAGAGATTAGGCAAATATGGCAAAATTTTAATAACTGTTGAATCTCATTGTAATATTCTTTCTGCTTTTTTGCACATTTTTAGATTTTGTTAAGTTGGAGAAAGAGAGAGAGAGAATGGATGCCAAATCTGAAGATCCTAGGTCATGTGTCCCACTGGGAAAACCACTTAATCTTTTTGTATCATGGGTGAATTTCTTGCCTACGAAATAAAGATACAAGAAAAACTTTTCTTTCTTAACTTAGAGTAGCAATTCTCAAAGTGTGGCCTGTGGACCCCAGGAATTCTTGAATCCCTTTCAGAAGGCCCAGGCGGGAAACTTGGTTTGACAATAAAACTTAGGTATTATTTGCCAGTCACTGTACAGTATTGACTTTTCCATTGATGGTGCACATGCCAGGTAGGTAAAGCACTTCCCACCTTTGTTGTCTTCATCATCGTCTGCTTGGAGTTGATTCCAATGCATGGCGACCCCATGTGTCACAGAACAGAGCTGCTCCATTGGGTTTTCATGGCTGTAATCTTTATGAGAACAGATTATGAGAAAAGAGGTCTTTTCTCCCACAGAGCCACTGGGTAAGTTTGAATGGCCAATCTTTCTGTTACCAGCCAAAGGCAAATCATTTGTGTCTCTTGGGGACCTAGCCACACACCTTAGCAGGAATCAAGACAGTGGCAGCAAACTCTAATAGTAGTCAAAGTAGTCTTTACCACCACCATTCACTAGTGGAAAAAAAACCAGTTTCACTTAAGAATATCTTTGATGAAGTCCTAAAAATTATTAATTTCATTAAATTTAAATCCTTGAGTACTTGTGTTTTTAATATTCTTTTTTTACTCCTTTTTTATTGTGCTTTAAGTGAAAGTTTACAATTCAAATCAGTTTCTCATCTAAAGACGTATACAGACATTGTTATATGGCCCTAGTTGCTCTCCCTATAATGCGACAGCACACTCCTTCCCTCCACCCTGTATTTTCCATGTCCATTCCACCAACTCCTGTCCCCCTCTGCATTCTCTTCTTGCCTTCAGACCATAGCTGCCTACATAGTCTCATGTGTCTACTTGAGCTAAGAAGCACACTTCTCCCCAGTATCATTTTATGTCTTATAGTCCAGTCTAATCTTTGTCTGAAGAGTTATCTTTGGGAATGGTTTTAGTCTTGGGCTAACAGAGAGTCTGGGGGCCATGACCTCTGGGGTCCCTCCAGTCTCAGGCAGACCATTAAGTCTAGTTTTTTACTAGAATTGGAGGTCTGCATCCCACTTTTCTCCTGCTCCATCAGCGATTCTCTGTTGTGTTTCCTGTCAGGGCAGTCATTGGTGATAGCTGGGCACCATATAGTTCTTCCATTATCAGGCTGATGGAGTCCCTGGTTTATGTGACACTTTCTATCACTTGGGCTCATATTTTCCTTGTGTCTTTGGTGTTCTTCATTCTCCTTTGCTCCAGGTGGGTTCAGACCAATTGATGCTTCTTAGATGGACCTCTTTGGAGTGCTGAAAAGCAAAGATGTCACCTTGAAGACTAAGGTGCGCCTGACCCAAGTCATGGTATTTTCAATCGCATAATATGCATGGGAAAGCTGGACAAAAAATAAGAAAGATCAAAGAAGAATTGATGCTTTTGAGTTGTGGTGTTGGCAAAGAATATTGAGTGTACCATGGACTGCCAAAAAAAGGAACAAATCTGTGTTGGAAGAAGTACAACCATGATGTTCCTTAGAAGCAAGCATGGCGAGACTGCATCTTACATACTTTGGACATGTTGTCAGGAGGGATCAGTCCCTAGAGAAGGACATCACGCTTGGTAAAGTACGGGGTCAGTGGAAAAGAGGAAGACCTGCAACGAGGTGGAATGACACAGTGACTTCGACAATGGGCTCAAGCACAACAATGATTGTAAGGATGGCGCAGACCAGATGGTGTTTTGCTCTGTTGTGCATAGGGTCACTCTGAGTTGGAACTAACAACAATTATACTTTGCAAATCCAGAATTTTCATTACGTTCTTCTTTATAATTTTTTTTTGTTGTGGAGACTCTGTTGAGTCATTGCTTTTATCTCTTTATTTTTTCATGTATGGTTTATTTTTAGTTCTTTCAACATGTTTTTAGTATCTGCTTTGAAGTCTTTGGTTGACAAGGCCAACACATGGTTCTCTTCAGAGAACGTTTCCATGAACTGCTTTATTTCCTGCGTTTGGTTCACAGTTTCCTGGGTTTGCTTATTTTTTGTTTTTATGTGTTTTTTGAAAATTATACATTTTATATAATATATTATAGCAACTCTGCCTTCTGATTCTCTCCCAGGGTTGTTGCTGTCACCTTATTTATTTATTTGCTAATTTGCCTGCAGTAGAACTGTGGGATAGGTTTCCCCACAAACTGTGGTCACTGTGTCTTTGCTCAGTTTTTTTGTTTGTTTGTTTTCTTTGTTTAATCTTTAAGCCTGGCTTCCTAGAGGTGACCCCTCTGTCTCCACAGCTTAGTTTTCAGCCAATGATTCATCAGAGATTGGGCTCAAACATCTTGAATCAGTAAGACTTCCACCCTCTTCTTCCGTATTTACATGCATGGATGGTGGAATATTCAAACATCAGGCATTTTTCAATCTCTAGTTGTTTTTTTTTTTTTTTTTTTTTAATTTACAGCAGGCTCTTTCATGTCTCCTGTGTGCATGCATGCACAGTCACAGTCAGCCAGGCTTTTGTGGATAGCTTGGGCTTTTTCCATTCTCTCCTATGTGAATGTATAGAGAGTACACCAAGAATTCCTATAGCTGCCTAATTTCTTGGATCCCCCTATTTCTGGCTACTCTGCCAGTTTGTTGCTTGTCCCAACCAGGATCATAAAACCGGGCTAGGTGAGCTGATGGTCTTCCCATTTCACTTGCCACTGAGATTGCTAAAGTTACTGGCAATACTATTTGGAGTGGGATTTTTCTGTGCTCTGCTCTTAGTCCTCTTTGGGAGCAAATCTGCTGGCTTATATGGTTTGCTTGTCCTTATTAAAATTTTCAAGCCCAGGAAAGAATGTCACAGAACGCTACAGTTCTTGTATGACTTTCAGTAGCTTTTTATGAATAATTGATTCTTGATTTTGTATATGTCTTTGGTCAGTTTTCAGAACCTTGAAATGGCTGTTTTTGAGAAATTTGTCGAGTTTTATTATTGGCTTTTGAGACAAAAATTTGCCAAGATACTCCACATACTGAAAGTCCCACACCATGTGTATTAGTTTCTTATGGGTGGTGTAACAAATTATCACACACTTGGTGGCTTAAAACAGCTTACATTTATTCTCTTACAGTTCTGGAGCCCAGAAGTCCAAAATCACTTGTGCTGTGACAAAAACAAGGTGTCAGCAGGACCTTGTTCCCTCCAGAAGCCCTAGGGGAGAATTCATTCCTTGCTTATTCCAGCTACTGGTTGCTACCAGCATTCCTTGGCGTGTGGACACATCACTTCAATCTCTGCTTCTGTGGTCACATTGACTTTTGGCCTGTGTCAAATCTCCCTCTGTTTCCCTTTTATAAGATTACCTGTGATTGCATTTAGGGCTCATATGGGTAATCCAGAATGATCTGTGCATCTCAGCATCCTTAATCATATCTGCAAAATGTCTTTTGCCATGTAAGGTAAGATTCACATGTTCCAAAGATTAGGACCTGGATATCTTGAGGGCCACTATTAAGTTTACCACACCATTTCTTTCCTTTTAAATAATGTTTTCACAGTTAATATATGTCATGGTTTGAATAGTGTCCCCCCAAAATATCTGTCAACTTGGCTAGGCTATGATTCCCACTATCATGTGATTATCCAACATTTTGTCAGCTGATGTAATTTTCCTGTGTGTTGTAAATCCTACCTCTATGATGTTAATAAGATGGGATTAGCAGCAGTTATATTAATGAGGCAGGACTCAATCTACAAGATGAGGTTGTGTCTTAAGCCAATCTCTTTTGAGATATAAAAGAAAGAACTGACCAGAGAGACATGAGGACCTCATACCACCAAGAAAGCAGCACCTGGAGCAGAGCTCATCCTTAGACCCAGTGTCCCTGTGCCTGAGAAACTCCTAGACCAGGGGAAGATTGATGACAAGGACCTTCCTCCAGAGCCAACAGAGAAAGAAAGCCTTCCCCTGGAGATGGCACCCCAGTTTGGACTTCTAGCCTACCAGACTGGGAGAGAATATACTTCTGGTATAGTACCACTAGCTGACTAAGACAATATATTTTCTTTTTTTCTGTATTCGCCACCTCTACAAGATGTTCTTCAATATAAGATTCTGGCTTTAAGTGAGGTTTTGTTTTGTTATTTATTGCTCTTACTAAAACGTTATTTAAGAACTCTTTTAAAACATTATTTTTAAGACTTTTATTCTCAGATTTCTCCTTTTGTCAGGGCAGGCTAGTTTTGTTTATTCCAATAGGTATTTTTGAATTTCACCTAGAATATGTATTAAGTTAGTTTTTTTCTTCTTTTGAGTGAGAATCTTCCAGGTGGTTGCAGAAAGGGGTATTTGAGACAGAAGATTTGCTCCTTAAATCATGATCATGATGGAATAGGAACCCTGGATTCACAAGTAGAAGATTTAAAATATTTATGTCTTGACATCACACCCAGAGGTTCTGTAGTCTAGGGTGGATTGAACACCAGTGTTCTTCTTGAAGCTTGTCAAATGATACTAATGTTTAGTCATCCTTGAGAATCCCTGCAAGAAGATCTTCGATGATTTCCTATCTATTTCCTTTATTTCTATATCCACTCTTTATTAGATAACATATATACTGGATTGGTCCTCTGTATCTTATTTTTTCTCATTCTTTTGTGATTTTATTCTACATTTGTGTTGTCTTCAAGTTGGATTTCAAAATCAATAACATGATTTTAGAATAAGATTCACCTCATTACTCATTCCTATTAAAATATCATTTTGTGTCAGCAATGCCTTTTATTTTTAGAGGCCAGTGGTAACTGGGTTTTCTTATTAGTTTTACCAAGTCAGGCTGGAGATATTGGTTTCTCCCCGGGCAAGCATTAGATTCCCTCTCACCTGTACCAGAGGGGGGGTCAGCTCTGCCTAAAGGGAAGAACCTGCTGTTAGACCATGTGGGCAGCTGCAGGTTTGTTGGCTTCTGGTGGCCTGACAGTGGGGAAGGAAAAGCCCAGGCAAGGTAGAGAGTGTCCTGGTCCAGCAGAGTGAGCTGCCCAAAGCAAGAGGTCGACATCCACCTTGAGCCCAAAGCAGGGGAGCAGTGCAGGTCTGCTGTTGCTCTTCCCCTCACTTACAGTGTCTCTATATAACCCTTAGATGGGCCGCTCTTTCTGGTTTTCCGTGCAGAAAGTACCTGTTACATCAATAAAATTACTTCAGCTGGGATTGTCGCTAGAGAAGTAGTCAGGGAATATGCCCATTTCTTATAATCCCTGTTTTGAATTTTGAAGTGAATAAAAATGTTTTCTGATTTCACTTGGATCCCAAACCCAGGCTGGCAGTCTCATTATATTTTCCTGTATTGCAGATCTTGTAATGAAATTTAATTAGAAAAGGAAGCTACATTTGAAAATGCCACCTAGGAGGGTTCCAGGTGGTAATGGCAATCCTGAGGTGCAGGAGGTGGCAGACACAGCCTCAGGCTGAGGAATCTCAGTAAGGCTTCTATTCAGTGTTGAGATGAAGATCCCTATGGGCTGAGAGGGCACTAGCCTAATAAATAATTAACTTTGACTATAAAAATCAGGACAAAGCTGGTTCCTAGGAGGTGAAGGTCAAATACATCCTCACTTTCCAACTTCTTTATTTTGGACACCAGCCATCCCTCCACAGCACTCTCTCTCTCTACTGGATTTGAAAGTGTGTTGCAAGATCTCAAGAGCTCATGGAAACACCATATCTGCACATTTGTTATAACAGAGTAGGATATAAATGAAGAAGCATATAGGGTGAGGTGTGGGAGGGTCCCAGCTCAGAGCTTCTGTATTCCCAGGAAGCACGCTCACCCTCCAGAGAACAGATGATCGTGCTCATCAGTTAGGATATTTTTAACCAGAAAATGCTCTACGATATCTGTATCTTTGCTCTGAGCCTATCCCAAGACAATCAGCACACCAAAATTTTCAAGGGACAGTAGGTTCAGCCACTGTATTTGTCTAGTATGTGCTTATGCTCAATCCACTCATTTATAATTACAGCTTCTACAATTACCATTTTCGTAATTGCAATTACGTCTGTGACAATCATTCCTGATTCCATTCTTCACAGCTGAATCACAGTCATATCAGCATCCTCCCCACCCTTTCTTCCCCAGACCCACCAGGAGAAAAGAAATATATACAATGGAGTTCCTCCCTTGTACCTCTTCATTTGGGTGTGAGTACAAACTCCTGAAGACATGTGAGCCTGTCCCTCATGCTGTTAATCTTCTCCTATTTTGAATAGACAATATTTTAATTGCTCATCCCTACCAAACCAGTATGCTGAGGAGAAAACCATGTGTCTTAGTTCGAAGAATATTCTGTTCCAGCTAGAACTCTGAGCACCTGCTTCAATAAGCAAAGTCCAGACCAGGGCAAGCCACCGAATTGCAGCAAATCTTGTTGCCTACACCAGTTTGTCACGTCAAAAATCTCTTTCTTATTGTTAGCTACCTGAGGGTAAGTCTTCTCATCCCTAGCTACCCAGGGCTAGATCATCTCATCCCTAGCCACCCAGGGATAGGTCATCTCATCCCTGGCCACCAAGGGCTATATCATGTCATCACTAGCCACCCAGGGCTAGGTCATCTCATCCCTAGCCACCCACGGCTAGGTCATCTCACCCCTAGATACCCAGGGCTAGGTCATCTCACCCCAAGCTACCCATGGCTAGGTTGTCTTATCCCTAGCTACCCGGGGCTAGGTCGTCTCATCCCTAGCCACCCAGGGGCAGGTCATCTCATCCCTAGCCACCCAGGGCTAGGTCATCTCATCCCTAGCCACCCAGAGCTAGACCAACGAGTGCAAGAGGAACATGCCCTGATCCAGCCCATCTCTGTATTGCTGTACCTCCCTTACTTCCACCCAGGTGGTTCGCTCAAGCGAGTATACGATGCTATCTATTTGCCAGCTCCTTTTAACTGCTAGTCCTAGAAGTGGGTTCTTCTAATGGGCAGTGACATTTCCTACTCCAATGCACCCGTCATATTCCATAGGGCTGGGCCTCAGTTGGGCATCGTTTACTGTTCATTCAGCTAGCAGCTCTTCAGCCAATCAACCCTTCAATCATTGTGGTACTCTCAATCAAAGTCCAATATAATTGTCTCTCAAATGCAAAACTCTTGATCTCATGGGCTTTTGGTATAAAAAAAAATTATTTCCCCTTTTAGGATATCTAATAAAAGCTGGCTTAAAGGCAGGTTTGCATGCCTTTTGAAATGTTACCCAATCAGATACAGTATCTATTTTCTTTCACGTAACAGTCTTATTAAACATTTTAAACATTTAGGTCTCATAAATTTCACTTTACCCCTTTCATTTCAGCTACTACTGATAACAGCAACCAAAGAATTGTATAAACCCAGTATTAACACCAAATGGTGCCACCGCAAAAAAAAAAAAAAAAAAATGCAAACCCATTGTGGTCAAGTCAATTCCCACTCATGGTGACCCTATAGGACAGGGCAGATCTGCTGCATAGGGTTTCCTAGGAGCACCTGGGGGATTCAAACTACTGACCTTTGTTTAGCAGCCATAGCTCTTAATCACCATGCCACAAGGATTTCTGGTGCCAACTTGGATCTTGTCAATTACAAGGAAAAATTAAGAAATCCTTAGGAGCAGTCAGTAACTTGGGAAAGCCCTTAAATTGTTTTTCTAAAAACTAAGGGCACAAGGCCACAGAAATAAACTCATCATACCCCAGGTGCTGGTCTGGCTTGAAAGAACCAAGAACAAAGGCCACATAAGGCAATTCTATACCTTTTACCTAAATTGAATCCCTTGTAGAAAAAGGGGCAGGAAGGCCTTGAAATCCTCAACCAAGCAGCAGGAGTTTGGGGAAAGGCTGTGTTTGCGGTGGCAGAGTGGATCATTAGGGGGCAATGAAGGCCGAAGTGCAGCTTGAGAGCCTGGGCTGGAGCAGGTGCTCAGGGGAAGGTGGACAGGAGATGCTCCAGGGTCAGGTCACATACAGACACTGTGGAAAGCCAAGTTTTTCTAGACTGGGTCAGCTTCTTGGAAACCCTGGTGGTATAGTGGTTAAGTGCTACGGCTGCTAACCAAAGGGTTGACAGTTCAAATCCACCAGGAGCTCCTTGGAAACTTCATGGGGCAGTTCTACTCTATCCTACGAGTCGGAATCAACTTGACAGCACTGGGTTTGGTTTTTTTTGGGTTTGGGTCCAATTGTCTCCTGAGCCTCTTGGATGGGCTTTCCATTAGCAGCTGCTACCTCAGGAGCTTAGTGGTTAAGAGGTACATCTGCTAGACAAAAGTTCGGCAGTTTGAATCCACCAGGCGCTCCTTGGAAACTGTACAGAGTAGTGCCACTCTGTCCTATGAGGGTCACTATGAGTGGGAATCAACTCAATGACAATGTTTTTTTTTTTTAACTTAGGAGCTGGGGGCTAGGGGAGAAGACTGAGCTGCAGATTGAGGCCAGCGACTATCCCTGAGCAGGGCCTGTGGAGCAGGGACTGGCACTGGTGTGTATTCGTTCCTCCAGGATAAGAGAGTCTTACAATTATGAAAGAGAAAGAACTGTGTTTTTGACCCACTGCTAGGCTGAAAGAACAAGGAGTTGGGGACCTTTCTTCACCAAGCACTTCCTGTTCTTTAAAGACACACGGCCTTACTGTCACGGAAGGAGAGAACATTGTATTTATTCTCCTCCTGGATTCCTCCCTTCAGTACTGAGTCTCTGCTACTTCCTAGCATTGCTTAGATGGTGAGGGCAGGAGCACGTGACAGGGTTCAGGGGGTGCTAGGAGGAGACTATCCTGAGTTTGTGTGGCTACAAACCCAACGCTTACACCAGATGGTGCCAACAGAACATAATAGCACATGAAGCTGAGATTTCAGTCTCAGTGGTCAGGTCCGAGTCCAGTGGTTCTATGGGGGAAGAATAGCATCTATAGCCAGACGGCCTGGACTCAACTCCCTGCTCTGCTCTTGCTGGCAATTTCCCTCTTGGTGCCTCAGTTTTCCCATCTGTGAAATGGTGAGGACATTAGGGCACTTACATCTAGAGCAGGTTTCTCAGCCTTAGCACTATTGACATTCTGGGCTGGATAGTTCCTTGTCGTGGGGGGCTGTTCTGTACATTGTGTGATGTTTAGCATCATCTCTGGCCTCTACCCACTATAAACCAGTAGTATTCCCCAGTTGTTACAAGCAAAAATGTCCACAGATATTTCAAATGTCCCTGGGGTTGAAATTACACCTGATTAAAACGGCACCGAGAGGCTCACTTGCTTGGGCCTTGCCGGGAGCCTAAAGGTAGTACTGAGTCAGACATTTTTATACCTTGACGCTTGAAAACATCTTTTGCTTTGGTCCAAATAAGGGTTGTTCCCCCCGCCGCCCCATATGTTTTGTCTTTAGACACTCTATCTTTTAAATACTGGCTGTGAAGTGTTTAAGAGTTACGGTGAACTACGGCTGCTAACCAAAAGGTCGGCAGTTCAAATCCACCAGCTGCTCCTAAGTTAACTTTTGAACTTCATTCCTTCTTAGGTGTATCCTGAAATGTATCAAATTCAGTTCTTATAATTAGCATATTTTGAATTGGATGATACATGCTATTACACCTAGTAGAGTTCTGATTCCTTTAAGGCAGGGAATGTGTGTTCTCTATTCTGCTATCTGAATGACCTAATTCAATTTCTTTACTTTAATTCTCTGAGCACATTGCTCCTCATCTATAAAATGTGATTATGAATAATACTGTACTTGCATTGTATCTGTTCCTACGTGGCTTAGTGCTTCATTCAATAAATATTTATTGTGCACCCACTACAAGTCAAGTACATGGCAGTATATTATTTCAGGGATCAGATCAAATCAAATAGGAAATTCTTTCAAAACTTTGTAAACTGTCTATATGTACTCTATGCCTAAGGAGATTCACTGAGACAGTGCAAAATGAAGGAAAGCTGACAGCCTCCTGGAATTGTACAGACAGGAAATGGGCTAATGGAGTGACTTGCTGGTAAACATCTATTGTCCTCCAAGAAAAGGAACGTTTCCTGAGAAAAGTTCAGAGATCAGCAGAATTGTTGGAGGGATGTGAGCAGGGGTGAGATTGTATCTCATTGTACTTTTGATTTGCATCTCTCTTGTGGTTAATGAGAACTCTGGTGGCATAGTGGTTAAGAGCTATAGCGGCTAACCAAAGGGTCAGTAGTTCAAATCCACCAGCCGCTCTTGGAAACCCTGTGGGGCAGCTCTGCTCTGGCCTATAAGGCCGCTGTGAGTCAGAAACAACTCAGGAGCACCTAAAACAACAGTGGTTAATGACAGGGAGTATCTTTTCATGTGTTTGTTGGCTCCTTAAGTGCCCTCCTTGGAGAAGTGTCTGGTTGGTGCCTTTTGCCCATTTTTAAATTATTTGTCTTTTTGGTGTTGAGTTGTAGAGTTTTACATGCGTTTTGGAAATTAGAATCTTATTGGATATGTTCTTCCCAAAGGATTTTTCCCTAGTCTGTAGATTGTCTTTTTATTCTTTTGATAAAGTCTTTTGATGAGCATGTTTAATTTTTGTGTGGTCCCAGTTAACCATTTTGTCTTCTGTTGTTTGTGTATTTGCAGTTGTGTTTGGTAACCTATCTGTAAAAAAAATTAGGTTCCATAGTTTTGACTCTATGAACTTTATAACTGTAGCTTTAACATTTAGGTTTTTATCCATTTAAGTTAGTTTTTGTGTATGGTGTGAGGTATGGGTCCTGTTTCATTTTCCTCCATGTGGAAATCCAGTTTTGCCAGTCCCATTTGTTAAAGAGACTGTTTCTTCACCATTGGATGGACTTTGACCCCTTGTAGAAAATCAGTTGTCCACACACATTCTCTGTTTAGTTAAATAATCAGAGTCCGCTTTTGTTGCTTACAACCAAATAACCCGACCAATTACTTTATGAAGTGCACAACCGTGTGGAGGAAGTGGATTGAGATATGCATTGAGGTGCTTGGACAATTTTTATTTTTAAAAAACACAAAAACTGATTGCCTATTGAAGAAAAGCACATTTGTTACCTACTCAGCATGATTTTTAATGTCAGATGGAACTTGTAGGATTGTGAAGGGGCTTTCCAAATAAAAACTTCACAAATGAGCGTATGTGACCCTTATGAACTTCACAGCATGTGAGTGAGAGCAAACACATGATTTGCCTGTTAGTTGCCATCAAGTCAGCTCCAACTCTTGGAAACCTTATGTATAATAGAATGAAATGTTGCCCAGTCCTGTGCCATCCTCAGGATTGTTGGTATGTTTGAACCCATTTTTGCTACTATTGTGTCAACCCATCCCATTGGATGTTTCTTTTGTTTTCACTGGCCCTTTCCCAAATATGATGTCCTTTTCTAGCCATTGGTCTTTCCTGATGACATGTCCAAAGTAAGCTCGACAAAGTTTCACCATCCTTGCTTCTAAGGACTATTCTGCTTATATTTCTTCTAAGACTAATTTGTTCATTCTTCTTGTAGTCCAGGGTATATTCAGTATTCTTCTTTGTCTACCTTTTTCCTTGTCCAGCTTTCACACGCATATCAGGTGATTGAAAATGTCATGGCTTGGGTCAGGTATACCTTGCACATCAAACTGACATCTTTGTTTTTTAAAACTTTAAAGAAATATGTCACTTGATTTCTTGACTGCTGCTTCCATGGACATTGACTATTGATCCATGTAGGATGAAATCCCTGACAACTTCAATTTCTTCTCCATCTATCGTTATGTTGTTTATTGATCCGGTTGTGAGGATTTTCATTTTCCTTATATTCAGGTGTAATCCATACTGAAGGTCTTTGACCTTTATCGGTATTTCAAGTCATCTTCATTTTCAGCAAGCATGTTTGTGTCATCTGCATATCACAGGTTGGTGCCATATTCTTCTTCTTATAGCCTGGCTTGTTGTATTATTTGTGAAGGGGCTTTCCCTTAATTGAATAATTAAGATCAAAGGAGAAAATCTTGCCTCATACCTTTTCCAATTTTGAACCCCACAGTATCCTCTTGTTCTGTTTGAACAACTGCTGCTTTTTTTCTGTGTGTGGTTTATACATTTTATTGCTATTCTTGATATTATATTTAAAGAGCAATCTTTGACGTCCATGTTAAGTTTGATTCTTAGAAGCTGCTCTAAGACGTGACTTGTGAAAATCAGACCAGAGTCTCTGAATTTATTCTTCTTGGTTTTTCTCATTTTCCTGTTTGTTTAGCTCCTGGCCATCTGTATAGTCACTTTGTTAGGCAACTTTCTTATCACAGTTACTAGCGTGGATTCTGCTCTTCAAACTCCCATGTGCTTCTTTCTTCAGATTTTATCACTTCTTGAAGTTTGTTTTACCTTGGTCATGGTGCCTAAGATGTTGGTGGATCTAATGTTCCCAAGAAAAATCATCTCTTTGTAGGCTGTGGTACCCAGATGTACTTCTTCTTTGGCAGCTCAGAATGGTTCCTCCTCTCTATGATGGCTTACAATCACGTGTGGCTACCTGTAACCCTCTCCATTACACAGTCAGAATGAACAGGACATTGTGCTTGTGGATGTCCATAGGATCTTGGATGTCTGGTGTTCCAATCTCTATGCTATGGACACCTTGGATTCTTTCTGTGAACTGAATGCCATAGACCACTTTTTTTGTGCTGACCTCCCAGAATTGAAACTAATCACTGAGGACACAACTGTGTATGAAATGCAAGCACTGGTCTCCACATTACTATTTATGTTTCCTTTCTCCCACATTTTGGTTTTCTACACCTGCATTATGATAAACATCCTGAGAATGCTTTCTGCTACTGGCCACCAGAAGACACTCTCCACTTGTTCACCTCACCTCATTGTAGTGTCCCTCTTCTATGGAACTGCTAATCTGACCTACCTATGGCCTGAATCCTACCAGTCACCTGGGAATAAGAAGCTAGTGTCATTGTCCTACACTGTCATCACTCCTATGCTAAACTCCATCATCTGCAACCTGAGGAACAATGACCTCAAGGGGGCAATCAAGAGGACATTCAACGGCAGAGTCTTGCAGAAGTTAGATATGCTTTGAGTCCCTGTATATAGAGTGTTTAAAAAAAAGAGGGGCAACTGAACCCAATAACAAAAGCTTAGGGTGAGGGAGTAGAAGATCTGTTTTTATTTCATCAGTGTCACTGTGATGGGTATAGATCAGTGTATCAGCCACGGTTCTAGCAAAAAACAGATGGTACTGTCAAATGGAGATGATTGAGTGAGACTTTAGAAGGAGATATTTACAAATTGTGGGCAGGATCAGGGAATTACCACATAGTTTACACAAGAGAAATTCCATGCCTGTTTCCGCAAAGTGGCAGGAAGGAATATTACCTGGAACCTAGGGAATGTTACAGGTTAAAAAAAAAGAAAAGCCAATCAACAGGAGCTGTGTCTTTTCGTAGAGGAAGGCATCTGCACGAGCCTTATCCTGCTTTGACCCTCTCAAATCTGCTGCTGGTACCTATTGTTCACCAAACCAAATATGAGACAGAGGGCAAGAATGCCTGTTGGTATAGTACGTAAAGGACAGCCTTCTGGAGCACAGAACAGGATGCAGAAGTGTAAAGAATAGTTATTGAAATACCAAAAATAAAACACTATATATTCTACAGTCAATTTGCTACAAAGATGAATCATGTAACATGTTTTTTCCTTTTTTTTTTTAATTTTTATTGTGCTTTAAGTGAAAGTTTACAAATCAAGTCAGTCTCTCATACAAAAACTTATATATACCTTGCTATATACTCCTAATTGCTCTCCCCCTAGGAGACAGCACACTCCTTCCCTCCACTCTCTATTTTCATGTCCATTCAGCCCTGAACAGCTGCTTCTTGCTCCATCTACAGGTTCCACATAAGTACAAATAAGTGTTCTGGAATTCCCATTGTTTTAATGTTATCCATAATTTGTTATGACCCACACAGTTGAATGCCTTTGCGTAGTAGATAAAACACAGGTTAACATCTTTCTGATATTCTCTGCTTTAGGCCAAGATCCATCAGACATTAGCAATAATATCTCATTCCACGTTCTCTTCTGAATCTGGCTTGAAATCTTGACAACTCCCTGTCTATGTATGGTCACAGTAATTTTTGAATTATCGTCAGCAAAATTTTACTAGCATGTGATATTAATGATACTGATTTGCCTAGTAACATAAAATTATATTTAAAAAGACATGAAATAGGAAAAGCAGGTTAACTCAGGCCATGACTTTTTTTTTTGAAAGGAATCAAGGGAAGCAAACAGATTCCTTTTAGCAGTAGACTAATTCCCTCAGGCCGTGAGCTGTCACGAGCTAGTAGAGTCTGAGGGAAGCATTCCTAGTTACCACCATGATACTTGTATCTAGATTTATGCTTTGATACCAAGCTGAGGAATTGAAAGTTGAAATCATCTAGTCCAGAGTGTAAATCTGAAGCAACATCCCTTTTAAGTGGGTGTGCGGCCTGTGTGTGGTTGATGTAGACCTCATCACATTTCATTTTGGGTATTTCACATAGGAAGCTCTTCATCATGGTTTTCTGTAGCCATTTCCTCTTTCATCTACCTAGACATGACTCATAAGCCCACATAGAATAAGCCTAATAGTTCAAAATTTTCTCCAAATTTCTTCTTATACCAGAAGACATGTATCCTGCCTTTTGTCCCCCTCACAGAATCCATAAAATCTCATCACCCTGATTGTCCTCCTTTGTCTACTCTCCAGGTCACAAATGCGTAGTGGGGCATCATGTGTCTGTCCTGTTATAGAATGCATCATCTGGGGTTCTTTGCCCTGTGGTTTCCAGTTGGGATTGAAAAAAGGAAACACGGTACATGGATCATTGTGTGAAAGTAGAAAGAATTCAAGGCATTCCCTAGCACCACTCCCTCTCTTTTCCTCCAGCGCTGCGCTCCTGTAATGGCTTCATTCCTCTACCTACAGTGCATGCTGGGCAGCACTTCTCCAAAGGGTGTAGCTTTGCTGGATTCTCGAAACTCCCTTCTGCTGTGTCTTCAGATTAGAGATGGTAATAGCATCCAGCTGTTCCTAGTTCCAGGAAGCTTGACCATCTATTGTTGTTACCTGCCTATACCTCTGTAAGTACTCTAGTTGTTACATGCTTTTCAGTGACCACTTTCATTGTGCCATCTGTTCTCTTCCAGGACTCCACCTGATATAGAGTCCTCAAAGGTAATTTACTCATGATGCAGAGTTGACACATTGTTTCTCTATGCTCATGCCAACATTTGGTTTACTATACTACACAGGAATTCAGAAGCATACTGGTGACAGAGATGGAAGAAAGGCAAAGGCAGCAATAGGCTGGCAATTAATGTGTGAAGTTCAGAGGGACCCCCATGTGTAGAGCCTTCCCTGGGTGTCTTGGGGAGATCAATGAAAAGGATGACAAACGCCCTGTCAGAGGGAGAGCACAGCCAGAGCAGAATGATTACTGTTGTCTCCCAAAATAACAAAGATGAATTCCAAAAGGAAGGAATATAACCTAGAAGCAAAAAGCAAACACGTCCAGAGGTGGGGGCAGGATTGAGGCATGCCATTCTCTGCCCTTGATCTCCAGTGTTTGGAGATTGGTGCAGCTTGTGGGATGTCTGAGGCCCTATGACCTGCTGCGACAGTGGTCTCCCTAGAGAACAAGTACAAAGTACAACACAAGGAAGGAATGCAGACAAGTATCCAAGAGTGGCCAGGTCAAAGCTGAAGCTTTCTTGAGCACAGAGTGAAGACACACACTATTCCACCACCTTCTCTCCTCCACCTGCCCTTCTCATCCCCACCTGCTACTTACCTGAAGCAAATATGCACAATCTAAAAGATATTCTAATCTCATCTTTTTTTTCTAATTTATAATCTTTCACTCATCATATTAACCATTTACTGCATCCTCAATGAAAGGGTAAGAGAAAAATTACTAAAACAAAGAGTTCCTCTTTAGGGCAAGTAAATGATAAGGCTGGATTGGGAGTAAGACATTTTAGCCTTTTCATCCCCAGGGGAAGGAAGGTTGCTACACTGGCCTAGGGTGTTGGATACTATGTGGAAGGGGTTCTGAGCACCTGGGGTAATAGATCCTTCTCCTTACATCTTCCTTCGTGTTATATAGGAGAAGACAGACCTCATCACAGAGAGGCTGAAGGAAAAGAAGTCAGTGTCCACAGAGAAACAAAGTGGAAGTGAGAACCACTGAAGTCTTGTTAGTCCCACACAGGGCACCTCTCTCAGCCTGTGAGAGAAAATGTTAATTACCAGACTTAGACGCTCTGGGCATTTTGAAGTTAAAAGGTTCACCTTTGACTTGATAAGATCCTCTGTAGCATAAGGCTGTCCCCCACTGCCTCAGTTCTTGTCATATTTCAGAAACCATGAGCAACACATCAGTGTCTAGGGCCCAGTCACTGCCTGGGGAATGACAATAGAGGATCCGAGCAGAGCCTAGGAGAAGATGATACTTAAGGCAGGATGGTGAGATGCACGAAGTGAACAACGTTGGCACCCATCGTCTCTATTTCAGGTTTATACAGATGGCCCATCCACCCAGCCTCCCCTTCCATACTAGTACATGCAGAGTACACCCCTCAAGTAGTTCTCATGCCGTGATGGGGGCAGTGAGTTTCTTGAATAACTGATTAATATTCTTACCCAGTTGAGATTCAGGAGGCTAAACCCCAGAAACCAGAGCAGTGTCAGGAAAAAATGGAAGAAAAGAACAGTGCCAGGTCCAAGCATTCACTCTCTTGGAAGTCAGTTTGCAGCTTATCTCTTCGGTGTGCATGTGCACCTGGTGTCCTTGACCTGAATGTTGCCACTCTGTTGTTCTCATCAGTAACTGGGGCTTAACTTCTTTCTTCCCACCATTGAGCACAGCTGGGAGGCTGTATCAACATATACCTGTTACCCATTAACCCATCACTAATGGTTTGATTCCAACTCACAGTGACCTTATAGGATAGAGTAGAACAGCCCCATAGGGTCTCAAAGGAGCACCCTGTGGATTCGAACTGCTGACCTTTTGGTTAGCAGCCATAGCTCTTAACCACTACACCACCAGGGTTTCCGTATACATATTAGTTACACTTCATTAATCCTTTACGAGTACTTGGTTTAATGACATGTTTTATTTCGGCAGGAATGAGAAAAGCGGAAGGATGACATTGTCCATAAAGGTAATTCAGGTAACATGAGAATCAGTTCCCGGTGCCCTGGGTGCCCTATCACCAGAGCTCAGGCAACTTTCCAGTTCTGCTCTTTAGGATCCTCATGGAGGTTCACGGAAACATGGAGCCCAGAGGTGTTCACAGGGGCTGAGGCTCCCTGGTGAAAGACGATGTACCCTGGACAGTGGTGCTCAGGGGAGGTGATGACAGTGACTGACAAGGCCTCCAGCCTCTGGCCTCACCTTCAGCCTCCACTTTCTCAGGCTCACTGGCTGCCAAGCTCCTGAATCCCAGCAATCTCCTCTCTTACCTTTAACTTCTCATGACTGGGTGCAAAAGGCCGCTAGACCAGGCAGTGATCTTTCTACTAGTCTGTCTGTCTGTCTGCCAAGTCCTGTCCAGGATTTTTGGCCTGTGTGAGTCACCATCTCTGGCCACACAGTAACAATGGGAAGGAATAGGGCAAATCACCATGTGCAGTAGGACCCCTAGAGGTCAGACAGAGGAAGGCCATATTCCCAGCCCCTTCCTTACCTGAGATCTTCCCCTTGCCCATCACAACCCCGAGGATCAGAGCAGCAAGGAGCACTAGTGATTCCCACACTGATTGGGGTGAGCTGAGAAGCTGCTTCTAAGAAGAGTATGGAAGGATTTCTGAGCCCTCAGGCCAAAGCCTGACGCTGCCACGGGCACCCAGAACAGCTCCTGTTATGCCAGTTCTGCTAAGAGGTTTCCACTCCTACATCCCCCTCTTTAACCCACCTAAGTGTAAGGGGCCTGGGAAGCTCCTCCTACCATGCAAAGCACGTGTATCTCTGCTCCTCTCCAGAGGGCACCACCATGGCCACCCACCTCTGGATGGTCCCTTCCCCTGCAGGCCTGGTCTCCACAATCTCCGTGTCTTGAGTCTGGTCCTCCCCGTCCTACTGCCGGGTCATGGTGATCTCTGCCAGGTAGAAGCCCAGGGCCCAGCACCTCAGGGTAATGTTCCCTTCAGGGCCTGGATGACCGGTCACATATGGTGCTGATGGTGGACCTGAAGAAGGTCAGACATCTCAGTAACATTTAAGCACATAGAGGAGACATATGGTTTCTCCAGGATAAGGAAAATAGGCAGAAACCCAGACACCAGCCTACTATCTAGGGGTCAGCAATTCTCAAACTTAAAATTTGGGTTCTAGGATAGCCTTTCTTGTTAACCATTAATTCTCTCTTTTTTCAAATGTGCCTCATCTGCTGTTATATTTCAGGTTTGGTAATTTCTATTTGGTTTCTTTTCTAGTTCTCTCTCAGGATTTTTAACTTCCAGTTCTCTGATCAGGTTTTCAAGTATGTCATTTTGTTAGACAAAAAGACAAAGGAATTTCACAATCAGGGAAGTGTTTCCGGGACGACTTCCATCACTGTTATGTCTGCTGTTTCTGCTTCATGGTGTCTTATCTCTTCAAAGTGAACACGGGTATCTTTGACTGTGTACTGCATCTTTTTACAAATAATAATAATAACAAAAAAAGATAGAATTAATTTTAGCCTAAGATGATGATTTTTTTTATCTCCAGAAAGTTTTCTGTACACTTGTGTCTGTTATACCTGATAGGTTTCCAATTCAGGAGTGCTTTATTCCAAACTGGAAGCTGGAATCCAAATCAGATCACCAAGAGAAAATGTGCACTATATAAAATCCTGTGGGAGTTATTACAGCATGTCAAAACCACCTCTGGAAGCAGCATTTCTGAGTTCCTGCTTAAGGTGGGGTGGTCCACCAGAGCCTCTACCTTCATGTCCTCTGGCTTTCACCTCTGTTTCCACTCAGCACCAGAAGGCAGCTAAGAGCTTCTTATATCTGCAGGTTCAGCAAATGCCTTCAGGGAAGAAGCGACCCTAGTGCCCTAGATTCCTGAGCTCACCTTCCTGGGCTGTGTTCTCACCTGGGTCTGTCTCCATGCTGGGGACAGTCCCTCCTGCGTTCCCTTGGGCACTGAGCCTCGGGGCTCCCTGTCACATCCTCTGACATCATGCTTGCCTCTTGGGCCACTTCACTGTGAGGCATGCAGAGTTGATGAGAGGGATGAGAAACCCTGGGAGGATGGGGATGGGTGGCGGAGAGAGAAACCAAAATGAAACAAGGATTCTGGAGACAACCCCCACCACCACCACCCCGTTTTCCCTACTGGCTTCAGCCACCCCCAAACCCCGCCTCACTCAAGGGGCTGAGGCCCTTCTTAAGGGCTTGCTCAGCACCCACCAGGCCAGTCCTTTGGCTCCTCCCTCCCCAGCATCAGTTCATCCTGATTCTGTACTCCCCTGCCAGATCTCAGTCAAGGTCAGGACCCACTAGACCAGCAGGTGGACAGCTCCAGCAAGCATGATCTGGCTTCTCTTGAAGTCCAGAAATCATTCTGGACTATTATTCTGTTTTATTGAGACAATTCACCCACTAACTCTGATTCACAAACCCAAGGGAAACTAGAGAGTGTATGGCATCACCCATTCTGGGCAGGATAACAAGAACAAGGAATGAGAGGTGGCCGCTAGGAAGGGAAAGTGGTACAGAGTTCTCAGGAGAGAGCTAGCCTCACAGTTGGTCCCTTGGCTGAGTTTGTCTTGCCCATCCTGCCATTTGTGTCACAGCTGGAGATGTTCATATCCAAGTGGAGACTTTCCAATATTCCTCGATCCTTTAACAAACAAACAGTTGTTGTCCCCTTCTCCCCTGGAGTCCTGGGCCCCACTCTCAGAGTGAACCACTATGCTCCTTTTTCTTCTTTTTCTCTTTCTAGAATCTCTCTTCCTGAGCTAGACTTGCAGGTCCCAGCTCTCCTATTCTGGAATAGCGCAGTGGTCATGAACATGGGCTATGGGGCCAAACGCCTGGGTGCTCCACCACTACTTGTGGTGTGACTTTCGGTGGGTAACTGAGCCTCTCATTCCTATTGCATTATGTGTCAAAGAGAAGAAAGGCAGTCGCCCCCCCGCCCCGCCCCGCCTCCTTAGAAGTACTGTGAGGATGAAGTTTCAGTAGCTTCAGGGTAACTCTGCTTCAGGCTGTGAACATGACCGGGAAGATTCCAGGAAGTGTATCCAGCTGAAGCAAGAGCTGAAGGAGCAATGACTGCCACAGGGGATCCCTGTCTGGGCTGGTGTCTTAGAATTGTTTGACACTTGTGTCTCCAGCATTGTCCCCCAGAGTCAGTCAGATGGGCAAACTCTCATTCAATACTCTTATTCCTTCAGTGGGTTATAAAACCCTTCTACAATATGATGAGAGCCTTCCCAAGGCCTGCCTCCAGCTAAAGTACCTGCAATCCCATAAAACTTTGCATGCAGCTTTTAGGGAGTTTTGGGACCCCAGAAGGCTAAGGATCTATGGTGTCTGTCCACACTTTCTCTCAGAATGAAAAAGAAATTCATGGCAACAGCATCTCTTCATGTGTCTCCTGCCTGTCCCCTCCCCTCTCAATGTCAAACCTATTTCCTGCTATTGGTCATAATACAGTTTTAAATCCCCACTCTGTCCCTTCAGAGCTTGGGCTCCAGCACTTACCCACCGGGAACCAAAGGAAGGAAGAAAGCATTCAGTTGAGAAGAGGAAAAGGAGGAGTTAAAGGCGTCTAGTCTCTGTGGTTTTCCCTGTGGAGTAGTGGTTAAGAGCTATGGCTGCTAACTAAAAGGCTGGCAGTTGGAATCCACCAGCACACCTTGGAAGCCCTGTGGGGCAGTCCTACTCTGTCTTTTGTGGTCGCTATGAGTTGGAATCGATGGCATGGTTTTTTTAAGTTTTTACTGGCAGTTTGATTAGAAATTATGACCGGTATTTCTTGATTCTCTAGGATATCCAATGCCCTGCTGGGTCTTAGGTTATCTTGTTGCTTCTTTTCTAAACTCTGTGCTGTGGAAATTTTCAACATACATGAAAGTAGAGAGAATACAATGAATCCCCATGCACTCTTCACTCACCTGACAATCTTGGTTTATCTATATTCTCAACCATCACCCACACAGAATTATGTTGCAGCAAATCTCAGACAGTATATTATTTTATCTGTTGGTTATTTTTTAAAAAGATGCCAGCATTTAGCTTCTTTGAGAGAAATTGCAAGAGAGACAGATGGGAAGAATGATGAAACTGATAAAAGATGTTTTCAAATACAATTAAATTATGTATTTGTGACACTCTGTGTGTGTGTGTGTGTGTGTATATATATATATATATATATATATATATATATATATATGGAAACCCTGATTGCATAGTGGTTAGGAGCTACGGCTGCTAACCAAAAGGTCAGCAGTTTGAATCCACCAGGTGCTCCTTGGAACCTCTATTAGGCAGTTCAACTCTGTCCTATAGGGTCGCTATGAGTCAGAATCAACTCGATGGCAACAGGTTTTGGTTTTTGGGGATTATGTATATACTGAATGATCAGTATCTCTTAACCAAACCCAAAACTGAACCCATTGTTGTCAAGTCCTGTAGTGTGACAGATGGCTTTTGTGTGGCCTTTCTCACCATGGTCTTGGAACCCCCACCCAAGTGCAAATAGGGTAATTGTGGCCAAGGAGATTAGGCAGTTTTGCAATCCTACTGGGCTTGAAATGAACCATCCCAGAGGCAGAAAAGTGAGGATCTCACCAACACCAAGGAAGGAGGGCCAAGAGCAGAGTGCATCCTCTGGGCCCGGGATCCCTGTGCTGAGAAGCTCCTGGAATCAGAAGACAGAGGAGAGAAAGCTATAACATGGAAGATGTTGAGAAGTGGTGACAGAGAAATGGTGACAGGGGAGAGGGGCAGGAGACGGTGCATTGGGCTTCTCTGCCCCAGGGAGCAAAAAAGCTGAGTGCCATTGGCCAGGAGGCTTGCTGGAAAAGTAGGGAGCCTCCAGGTACTTGGTGGAGCTAGGTTTGCTAACCCACAGAGCTAGGACTGAGCACCTTTGGGCCAAGGATTACTGGCAGTGTGGGGTGCCTCTGGGCACTTACTATACTAAAAGAGCTTTGACACTTCCCCAAGCAGGGCAGAGGCCAAAGGCCAGAGAGGCGTGCCTGTGAGCACAGCTGACATGGAAGAACTGTATCCTGAGCATTCTTGAACCTGAATTGTAAACTGTTACGTCCCTAATAAACCCCAGAATCATGAGTATTATCTGTGCATTCTTTGTGGCCATTGCAATGAATTATTGGACACAGCAGAGAAGCAAAGAGTGCCGTGGAAGGGATTGCTGGGGTCAGAATTTGTAAAGATGGCAGAGAAAGGAGACATGTCTAACCTCTTCAAAGGAACCAGATTTGGGCTGTTGATCTTGATTCTCCTTCCCCTTTGTGAAGTTAGAGGAAGTCAGACATGCCAGTTGTACAAGTCCATCCTGACACGAGCAGACTCCATGTGTTACACAGTAGGACTGCTCCCTAGGGTTTTCTTGGCTGTGATCGTTTATGGAATCAGATCCCCAGGGCTTTCTTCCTAGGCATCTCTGGGTGGATTCAATGAACCAACCTTTAGGTTAGCAGTTGAGTGGAAACTGCTTGTACCACCTAGGGACCTTCAGCACCTCCTGGACACTTAATGAAAGAAAGGTCAAAGCTGAGAAGCCAACAAGAACCATATCCTCTCTAAAATTTCTTTTGGCTTGTTTTCAGGGCAGTATTTGGTATCTCTGAATTGGAACACTGGACATTTCTATACCCCCATTGCATAGGGACTCCCCAGTTCAAAAGAAAAAAAAATTGTCACTCCTGTTAATTTGTACTTGTGAGGCCCCTACCCACCTTATGGGACCTCCCTTTGGACTGGGTAGAATAGAGAAAAAACCCGGGACAAGAAAATGACACCCAGATCTTTGCCTTCAGGAAATTTTCTCTAGAACAGACAGACCAAAAGCAATAGAGCAACATATGGGAGCAGCTCCATCAGGGAAGGTTTGATCTTGCGTTTGCATTCTCACCTTTCCCCTTTGCCATCCATAAACCAAATAAACAAACCCATTGCCACAGAGTCGATTCTGACTCATAGCGAGCATGTAGCTCAGAGTAGAACTTCCCCATAGGGTTTCCAAGGAACTGCTGGTAGATTTGAATTGCTGACCTTTTGGTTAGCAGCCAAGCTCTTAAGCACTGTGCCAGCAGGGCTCCTAAAAGAAAAAAAAAACAAACTTCAGCATGATGGATACTACACAATGGCAGGATACAAGATCTCATCCCCACTGGTACAGCCTCCTGGAGAACGCTCATGAAGTGTTCTGAGAACTTCCCTAAAAAGTGGTCTACTCACACCAATTACCCTGGTTATCCCACAGAAGATGATTTATTCTAATAGACTTAATGTAGTAGAGAAACGTGCAAAGTGTTTCTATTCATTGGAATATTATTTAAATAGTGGAAGTTTCACTTAACAAGTTACAAATGGGTGGTAGCACTGAAAACCACACTCTCTCACTTTTGTTCCAAGCCTTTTTGAGACGGATTCCACTTCTGCATTAGGCCAGTCTTCGTGTGAAGCAATTTTAGTCTAACAGATTCCGTGCTGGGTGGTGGGTGGTTTGCTTCTATTTCCTTTTTCAGAGACATGGAGTATCTTTCTTCCTAACTGATTTTCCGGACTTCAGGGTTTCTTTAGGGGGAAGCTGCTTAAGGAGGGTTCTCGGTGGACAAGTCCTTGAGGATTTGCTTAGGTGTCCCCAGACACTGTGTGCTGACTGCCTCCCAAAGGTCCTAAAAAGGCCTCTTATGCTGCTGTATGACTAGAGGAGGTAACAGATCCTCCCAGCCCCATCACACAGCTTTCTCATGAAATTTGGGGTCAGAGGTGTCTCTTAGTGTTTCTTGAAGGACATCACGTTTGGCTTTGTTTCCTCTGTTTTCTATATTTGGATTTGGACAAGTTTCCCCTGCAATTTACTCTCTGGAAGGGAATACACTGAAAACCCAGTTCATTTTCAAATTCTGAACGGGATTGAAAAGTCTGATTGGCTAGTTGCCTGTGGTGGGCACAGGGGGATTGGCTACCCAGAAGGATTTGAGGTGTTTTAGACAATCTTTCTCTTCCAGTAGGGCAAGAGTAAACTCTATAAGCAGTCAAACAGTCTATGGACATCTCTGAGATGGAGGGAGTAGAGTTTCGTATCTTTTTGATGTGAGTCCTGAGGGGAGTGTTTGAGACCCTGGGTTTGCCAGTGGATCTGTTCACTGAGCAAGTGTTTCTACTTCTTGCAATAAAGTCAAGATGAATGGAACCTCCTTGCAACCAACCAAACACAGATGAGAGTAGGAAAATGAGAATTTCCGGAGAAATCCTTGTTTGTAGGGTTCTCTTATATTGCTTAAGGTTGTATAGCAGTATCTTCTTGAAACAAATTCCAAGTGAGAAAGTCGTTGAGAGGGCATTTAGCAAGTTGTCACAGGACAAATACTGAAAAATTACTGCTTGACCAGTACCTGAAAGGCCTGGCCCTCTGCCAGAGGCCCCACAAGCACTGCTGTAGCCTAAGTTGGCAAGAAGAGTCAGATGAAACTGTCATATACTGTCTCTGGTGGAAATTATACAACAGGGAGAGCAGGCCAGCTAGCCTCTTTCTAGGTTTTGGAAAATTGTTACTATTAAGCCTGGAGCTTTGATCGTTACAAGAGGTTCATGGTGCCTACAGAGCCACTTATCTCTGTCTCCAAGCAAACTAAGACCTACTCTCTGAGCAGCTGACATTCCTACCCCGTTTGGTTCTTGTCTCTTCTCCAGACTGTACACAGGCAACAAGTGCAACAGGTCTCCCCACAGCTGCTGAAAGGAGCACTGGTAACATCTGCCCTCTTGGCACCAGCATTCTGCCCTTCCTGGTGTGGGGAGGCTTCCAAGGACCCATGTGACTTTAAGAATATCTACAACTCAGTAATGGCACTGTGGTCTTCCAGGCTAAATGGTCCCTTCCTGGCCTCCTCAGGGGTGCTGGAGATAGTTATTTTCAACAACCAGTTCATTCAAGAGAAGTGCTTACTGGCTCACCCATCTGTATTCCTAAAGCAAGAGTGGTGGGTGATTGGGGCTCAGGTAGCACCCAGGTCCTGTGTTGCAGCTAATTGCATTTGTCACCGATGTCCACACAGGGAATCACTAAGCCCTTAGAGTGAAAAGTATGAATACTTGTGTACGAGCTACAGTTTTGAGCCTTAACCCTAGTTCACACAGAAGAAAGCTCCACTTCCCCTTCTTCAGGAACTGTTTGTGCAGATGGCTTGGCTGGACTTCTCAACAGTTCTAACTTGAAGGTGGCCACTTTACATGCAAATGGTTCTGATGACCTATGTGGCTGGGTACATCACTGACTGCCCCCTGGGAGCCAGAGACACAGCCAGGCTGCCCCTCAGAGAAGGCGCAGTGTTTGGCACCATCAAAGCAGGGTGGGAAAAATTCTCAGTCCAGGAAGAAGCACCGCTGTTGCTGGTTACTTGCTTACCCAGTAAGAACTGGATGAACCTTAGACCAGATCATGTCTCTACACTTTTCTGTAATAAATACAATTGTACATCCCTGCAGGTGGTCTGAAGTCCTACACTCCTCAGTTGGCCTGTCTTCACCTGTACTTGACCTGACATTTCTTTAGAGGTAGGATGGGTTATACTCTTTTTATCCCCTCCCCAAATCATGACACATTAAATGAAGAAATTTCCTCTCCAGAACCCTGTAATGCCTACTCCCCCAGCCCCAGCCCTCCTCACTTTAGGTTTTAAACCCTCACAGTGGTATTTCAGAGGAAGAAGTCTGAAAGATCCACAGAACAGGGGCAATCTGATAGTCCCACAGCCCATTACACATGCAAAGTTACTGAGGCAAAAGAGTGTAAATGACGTGTTGACCAAGACTCGCTTGAACTGAGTTGCCATATTACCTCTTTACTTGTTCGCAAAGCAGCCTGGACATGTCTCACTAAGAATTCCATGAACACAGATCCTGATGAGCAAGGAGCTTCAATCAAATGCACTGTTTTCACATTTTGTTGAAATAAACCTCCACACATGGAGAAGAGTCACCATTTGTCACATCAGCCCATGCCCAGCCACCTCCTCGACTCCACATTCAGCAAGGAGGTGGGGGGAAGCAGTGGTGGAGGGAACCCCATCATGCCCCTGCAACATGTTCCTATGCTTTGTCTCTTGAACTTACCTAAGAATAAGCGGGGGAAAGTGGTAAAAAGCTGACCTGGCCAGCTCTGACTTACTGGTTGAATCAAGGTAAAGATGATGCAAGGCTGTCAGTGCTCTGGAACTCCACAGCTGAGAGTTAACCCTTCTGTCATTTTTTCTGAGAGTGGGTTTAGGGCAGAAGTGAAAAAGGCCACAAGGAAGAAGGAACTTGGCCCACTGGGAGCATGTGCTGAGCAGGAAAACTACCTGAAAGAAAGCCTTGGAAGCGCAAGTCCATTCTCTCAGAAGTCTCCTTCCCAGCAGGGAAGTTGAGAAGGCTCTAATATACTTAGTAATTAAAACTGGGACCAAATGGAAGATATCGGAGATTTTATGGAAAGGCTTTAGATTCTCCTCACCATGAACTAGCTACTTAATGCTTCTGGAAGTCTAACTTTGGGCACAGGAAGGCACTAGGGGAAGAGACTTACAGGATTGTGTGCCTTTAACCCTCTACCTCAGGTTCTCTGAAAAGGATCTCTCTATGAATCCACGTGGTCGAGGCAGGAACAAACACCAATGTCTAAACATCTACAAAGAAAGGTGCAGGCCACAAGGAAGTACTAGGGGGTTACTGGCTTTTGCTGATTGTTGACACTCAGTGCTACGTGTCTATCTCCCTCATTGGAATATGTGGTAAAGCAAAGCATGGCTTTTTCTAAAATGAAATAAAATATCAGGTGATTAAAAAGAAAATATTAGTGCTTGATTGAAAGATAGTTATGGTTCCAGGATGATCGTGTCTCCCAGATGGCAATAGCGAGGTGGGCCAGGGACTTTTCTCGAGGACCAAAGAGAAAAGCATCAGGGAGATAAGCACTGGGAGGTTATCTCACAATCGAGTACAGTGAAGAGCCTGGTGTGGATGGATCAAAAATGTCTCTTCCTATTTAGATTCCAGTGCTCAGTACCCGGTACAGAATGTGGCCAAAACTCACCAATCAATCATCTACGCAAAAGAGGGCAGGTATAAGTGGACAGGGAAAACCCTGTGATTTCTCTCTTGACATAAATTTAAAAATTGTTGATATATGCTTACCTTGCAAACAGATAGGTGGGTAGGTGGATCAATGGATGGGTGAGTGGATGGATGGACAGGTATGAATTTTCTGTGTGTGTTTCTCTCTACCTCTGTCTATGTCTGTCCTCCTGCCCTTTGTCTCTACATCTCTGTCTATAACTGCCATTGTTTCCTCATAATCATACCTCTACTTACATAAGTAACATCTTTTATCTCATTTTAGAGGATCTTGCCTATAAATTGTATTACTGGTCACACAACAAAGAGAAAAAAAAGGAGAAAGCTGTGAAAACCAGGATAGGGGAATCAAACACTTCTGACTTGGAGCAGGGAGAAGATGCATGGAGCTGAGGTCCCAGGGGAGGGCAGGGTTGTGTTTCACTTGCAGACGTGAGCCTGCAAAAAGGAAAGAGAGTGTGGGAAGAGTGCCCAGACATTGTATCCTGGTGGATTTGGAGGGAGGGCTATTTCTCCAGATCCCTCTCTGTGTGTCCTTCGATCTTTGTTCTCTAGGTCCCAGTTGTTGTTATGAAAAAAAAAAAAAAATGAAAAGGATTTGAGAATTTCCAGAGTCTTTTCATCAATCTCTTTTCATTGGTCTTTCTGCCTCTTCAAAAACACAACCAGGGATACAAGCTGGTAGTTTCATTACAAATGAAATTGTAAATAATTCTATTGAAACTTGCTACAATAGTTGAACTTTCTGTAAATGCCTGAGTTACATTTTTGGTCCCCCATCAAAGTCAGGTGTGCCCAAGTCAGAATTAACCTTGAACTCTCTCATTCTGGGTGGATTCTATGTGAACCATATCTGCAGTAAGAATTTTAGAGCCAGAATTGATTGCTCCACTATTGCTCCTATTTTTCAGAACAAGAAAGGCTAGCCTGACCTCTGTGGACTCCAGGGACACCCAGAAGGCACCTGCTTTTTCCCATGGATGTCCAGCTTCCTTGTCAGCCACCTCTGGCCCACTCAAACCACAGTACAGAAAGAACCCTCCTGTGCTGCTCAGTCAGAACCAGAGCGAGCAGAGCAGCAGCGCCCCCGTCCACCCACAGGGCTGAGGCCAGATTATCCTAGCTCCCATTATTGTCCTTCAATTTGGATATCCTCAGGGTCTCCCTCTGCTCCCAGCAACTGCACAGGGTTCTGCACATAAGGGGTGCCCTGGTCACAGAGGTCAGGGCCGGTTCAGCTTTCCAAAATCCACATTGATATTGACATTTCTTTCCACCACTGGGAGACTCCAGACTGTGGCCCCAGTGCAGAGCGAGGCCTCCAGGCCAGAACAGGTGTGATCAGGTCTGGGGTTGGTCTATCCCAAAACTTTGGTACCCCAGACCTAGTTCCTCAGCCTCCCGGGATGGAACCTTGGACTCCTGGACCCTGTCCCTTGCTTCTGCTGCTGCTTTTGGGAGTGGAGGCTGCTCATCCCAGGAATCAGCGTTGTGAGTCTCCAACTCTGGGGTCCAGAAAGGAGGGAGTAGGGGAAGGGGAGAGAAAGGAGCCAGGGAGGAGGGAGAACTGGCAAGGGTTTGAAGTTCTGTGTATAGGAATATAGGAATGTTTAGGGACAGGTGCAGGGCCTTCAGAATTGGCAGCAACTGGTATGGGGTTTTTTGTTTGTTTGCTTGCTTGCTTGCTTGGGGAAAGAACTAAGGTGAGATGTTAAGACACTCAGCCCTGGGTATTCCATGGTCCCTCTCCCTGCGGTACAACCTCACCACTGTGTCTGAGTCCAGTCCTGGGCAGCCTCCAGTAACAGCCCTTGGCTACCTGGATGAACAACTGTTTGTTGCCTATGACAGCAAGAGCCGCAGAGCCAGGCCCAGGGGCCCTCAGCCCACGGGCGGGTCACTGTCCCATTGCTGGTAGCCAAGGAGTCCCCGTTCTTGGAAGTTCACTAGCAGGAAGTAGCTTGGGGTCTGAAGACCATCATGGGCTACAATGAGCACAGCAATGAGTCTGGCCCAGGTGTCCGACCATCATTCCCCTGGATCCCAAGGGTGGGCCCTTCCCCTGTCCCCAAATTCCCATTTCTTCCTTTCAACCTCCTGGGCTCCAGGGGCCACCCCCACCCTCTCCACTCTCTGAGAGCTTAGGGCCCAGGCATCCTGCCTCTTTCTATCTCCTCCTGGACCAAGTTTCCGGAACTTAGTCTAGGCCACCTCAGGTCTTGTTCCCTGCCACGCCCAACCCTGCACTTATGGTCCCTGCAGCTTGGTGCCAAATCTCATGTTTTCCCTGACAACTAACCTAAGGGTTTGGAGGTTACGGGCCAGGGGAGGCCTCCCCAGCATCCCATACCCTGCAGCTGAACCATGGCTGCGAGCTGGGCAACAGTGGTAGGTTCTGGTGCTACAGCTACGACGGGGAGGAATTCACCACTATGACCTGGCGACCTGGGCCTGGGGCGTGATGGTCCCCAAGCCAGAGAGGCAGCAGAGGCAGCTAGTGGTCAGGTGCCACCTGTTGGCAGTACGCGGGTGGCTGGACTGTGAGTGTGGCGCGGCTCTGAGGGCCCTGCTGGCTGTGGAACTTGGGGGCCAGGCACCAGTCAGTAAAGAACCGGCAAGCACACACACAACCATCATTCCCAAATCACACAGTGAGAAAGACTCCCACGCCCAACCCTGCCAGTCCCAGATCCGTATCTCAACGTGTTCAGGTCTTGGTTTCAGTTGACGGTATGATAGGTTAGAAAGCATTACTTGTGATAAACCAAAACAAACTCGTTGCCATGGAGTCGATTCCGACTCATAGTGACCCTAGAGGGCAGAGTAGAACTGCCCCATAGAGTTTACAAGGAGTGCCTGGTGGATTCGAACTGCCAAGCTTTTGGTCAGCACCAGTAGCTCTTAACCATAGGGCCTCCAGGTATCCATTACATGATCTAAAACCAAAAACACCAAACCCACTATGGTCGAGTCAATTTGGACTCATAGTGACCCTACGTATTTCAAGATATAAACCAAAAAAAAAACCAAACTCAGAGCCATCGAGTCGATTCCGACTCATAGCAACCCTATAGGACAGAGAACTGCCCCATAGAGTTTCCAAGGAGCGCCTGGTGTTTTTGAACCACCATAGGGCCTCCAGGATTTCCATTACATGATATAAAACCAAAAACACCAAACCACTATAATCGAGTCGATTCGGACTCATAGCGACCCTTATGTATTACATAATAGAATGAGGGAGGAGGTGTTGGGGAAAGGGTGGTAATTTGAAGTAAGATGATCTGGTAGATGACATTTAAGCAATCTCTTTAAGAAGGTGAGGGGCTGGGCCATGCAGTTAACTCAGGGAAGAGCTTCCAGGGATCACCCTTCTTGAATACCTGAGGCTCCCCGTGGGGACAAGCACTGACCCTGCAGCAAGAATGGAGGCAGGTGGACTGACGCAAGGAAGCCCAGGTGGTGCAGTGATTAAAATGGTTGACTGCTAACTGAAAGGTGGGAGATTCAAAGCCACCACCCAGGAGAAAGGCGTGGCAGTCTGCTTCATAAAGACTTACAGCCTTGGAAACTCTATGGGGTCATTATGAGTCGGAATTGACTCCACTGCAGTGGGTTTGGTTGCTTTGATTTTGGATAACTACCCCCAGGAAGTTGTGGGAACCTAGATTTCTGTGTTCCCTGACCACATTACTGATTGGGGCTTCTTAAAAACCCCAGGGTTGAAAGAAGAGGAAGGCGCTGGTGTGTGGAGGAGGCTGGGAGGGAAGAAGCTGAGGTGTAGCCCCACCTCCACCCTGTCTCTGTGCTCTTTCTTGGATCTAGTGGCCCCCAGGGTCATGGTGACCCAGCAGAAGGACCCTGAGGGCAATCACAGCCTGCGATGCAGTGCATTCGGTTTCCCACCTGCCAATATTATGCTGACCTGGCTGGGGGATCAGAAGGAGCTGATCCTGGATTCAGAACTCAGGGGAATCCGACCTGGGGGAAATGAGATGTACCAGAGCTGGGCAGCTGTGGGCGTCCTCCCAGAAGAGGAGCTGAGATACACCTGCCTGGTGGAGCACCTGCGCCTGAAGGGGCCCCTCAGTGTGACTTGGGGTGAGGTGTTGTCCCAGGACCAGGAATGAGTGGGGGATGAATCTCATCCAAACCCTGCCCATACTTTCCACCCTTCTACTCAAGCCCCTCCCTTCTCTCCTAAATGGAGACACTGGAAATGTTCTCAGTGGCCCTCTGATCACTCACATCTCAGCCCTCACTAGGAAATCCTGCTCACTCCAACCTCCTTCATTCCTCTGGACCTTCTGCCACAGTCTCAGGCTCTGACCTCTCTCTCTTCTACCCTCCGGGGAGTAATGGCTCACTTCCCACTGATGAGCCAGCTTTAGGTAAGTCTGTGATCTAGCTGAGGTTCAGAGAAGGAAAATATTCATGGACGAAGGGTTGGAGACGGGGAACGCGCACAGCCCGAGAAGAAGTTGAATGGTTGAAGGAGGTGATGAAGAAAGATATTCCCCCATCATCATTTCTCTCTCACAACCTGTTGTTATAGGTTAAATTTTCTCTCCCCAAAACATGAGTTTTAAATCCTAACCTCTATGCCTGTGGTTATAATGCCCTTTAGGAATGGGTCATCTTTGTTACACTAATGAGGCAGGAGACACAGGGTGTCTCTTGAGTCAATGTCTTTTGAGATATAAAAGAGATTGAACAAGCGAGCAGGGCAGAGATGGGGGCAAGAGAGATGCTGTGTCGCATGGAGATCCCCAGGGAGCCAAGGAATAGAAACGGAAGATACAAAGACCTTCCCCCAGAACTGACAGAGAGAGAACGCCTTCCACTAGGGCCAGAACTCTGAATTGGACTTCTAGTCTCCTAACCTGTGAGAAAATAATTGTCTGTTTGTTCGAGCCACCCTCTTGTGTTCTTTCTGTTAGAGTACCACTAGATACCTAAGACTCATCCCAAGGAAGCCATCGTTCCCCTATACCCAAGGACATGGGAAGAGCAGCAGGAACTGGGAGATATTTCAAGTGGAAGAAAAATACAAATGTTTCATCTCTGTTTCCCTTACTCCTCTTACATTGCTGGCCAGTGTTTGTGGTATAAAATACACTGGTTTGCGCACAAACCCCAGAATCTCAGATTTGGAGACTTTCTGTGAACTGGAAAGATATTTTTTTGGAAAGCCTCCAAAGAGCAGGGAATAATGTTAAGGATATTCTAATACCTGGAGACTTGAAACAAATGATTTCCAGAAGGGGTCAAAACATTCATGGAGAAAAGACCATCGATGTTTGGCTCTTAAAGCCTTTAGGCCCCAAAGCCCACTCTTCAGACGTAGATTACACAGGCCTATAAATCAAACAATCACACTTGTGAGGAACATGCTTCTGAGTTCAACTAAACATACGAGGCCAAACGGGCAACTCCTGTCCTAAAGTAAGACCAGAAGGCAGGAAGGGACAGGAACTGGAGGAAAGGACACTAGGAACCCAGGGTGGGAAGGGGGATTGTGCTGTCACACTGTGGGGATTGCAACCAATGTTACCAAACAACATGTGCATAAATTTTTGAATGAGAAATTAACTTGAGCTGCAAACTTGCACCTAAAGCACAATAATTTCTTTTTAAAAAAAACCTTTAGGCACTAAAACTATGATACGGTATGAAAGTCAGAAGAATGTGTTTTCTTTTAGCTTTTACTTTGAAATAATTTTAAATTTAGGGAAAAGTTGTAAGTTAGTACAAGGAAATCTCACATAATCCTTTCTCATATTCACCAAAAGTATCATTTCTGCAACATTTGTTTGTAGATAAGGATTTGAGAGAAAGTCAAAAATATTCTCCTTTTATGCCTAAATATTTTAGTGTATGTTCCCTAAGAACGAGGGCATTATCTCTCATAATCAGAGCACAACAATCAAAACCAGGAAAATTAACATTGCATAAGTGCAAAAACAGCATGGCGTCAGAGGTCCTCTAACCCCAGGAGCAGAGCAGAAAATCACCAAGGCCGATTCCTACGAGGTGGAGGTCAAGCATACCTCCACTCTCCAACCTTTTCACCAATTCTGACATCAGCCGTCCGTCTCACAGCACTTTACACTTCCCTGCTAGGTTCAATAATTCATTGCAATGGGCACACAGAACTCACAGAGCACGCCCACGGTTATGGGGTTTATTAGGAAAGTAGCAGCTTACAATTCAGGATCAACTTGGCGATAACAGGGACAACTCAGGGTACAGTTCTCCTATGAGGGCAACGTCTCAGTTGCTGACGCTGGGCCTTCCTCTTGGCCTGGGCCCTGCACTGTCAGCCTGGCCTCTGCCCCTGCTTGGGCTTGGCCTCTGCCCCCACTTGAGCCTGGCCTTTTCCCTGCTCAGAAAAGTGTTCAAATTTCTTTAGCTCCACAGATACATGTCCAGAGGCACCCCATTCCACCAGGAAGCCTCCTGTCCGAAGGCACTCAGTTCTCTGGCTCTATGGGTCTGGCCTGCCGTTCCCGAGTCGCTGTCATCTCACACCGTCTCCAGTGTTAAAGCTCTGTCTCCTGGGTTTGCGAGGTTCTCAGCACAAGGACCCTGGGTCCAAAGCACATGCTCCCCTCGTGGCTTTTCTTCTTGATGGTAGTAAGGCTCTCCCCCTCCTCTGGGATTGGCTCCCTTTAAGCTGCGCAGAGGGGTGAAACTGATCAATCTCCTACAAGGGTTTCATGCATCTTATTTGCATAGTTCCACCCCTTCCCCACAAGGGTTCCATGCACCTTATTTGCATAGTCCTATACAATCAGTTTTTGGAAGTCACAAAACCATGGCTAGAAGCATCATATGAAGTAATGCACTGCACTACAATAAGCATAACTGTCCTTATTCAACCTTCACAAATTGTCACAGTAATGTTCTTTATAGGCAATTCTTCCAGTCGAGATCTAATCCAGGAATACACATTGCACTCGGTGGTCAGCCTCCTTTAAAACCCAAACCAAACACATTGCTGTCAAGTTGATTCTGACTCATAGCAACCCTGTAGGACAAAGTAGAACTGCCCCATAGGGTTTCCAAAGAGTGGCTGGTGGATTCAAACTGCCAACATTTTTTTTTTTTTTTTGGTTAGCAGCGAAGTGCTTAACCACTTTGCCACCAGGGCTCCACCACATAGCTGGAGGAGCTGGTAAACCCAAACTCGGCAGGTAAGCTAGCAGGCCACTTGTTCACAGACTTCAGAGACAGGAAACCCATGATCAGCAGGTAAGCTGCTAGCTCAAATCCCAAGAACCGGAGGTCAGACAAACATGAGCCAACTCCAGTGTACAGAAGGAGCAAAAGCCTGCAAGGCTTGTCGGAAAGTCTACCTATATTGAATGCAGGTCACACCCCTAAGGAAACTCCCTTTCAACTGATTGGCTTCCCACTGCAGGTCCCATCACGGAGGTGATCACATTATATCAGGTCTCACCATAGAAGTGATTACATCATTAAACAACTGTCAGACTACATGATAACTGCCAAACCACTGAGAATCGTGGCCCAGCCAAGCTGACACACAACCTTAACAATCACAAAATCTTTTATTCTACACCTCAGAGAACCGATGTGATGAAGGTTCTGCCAACTGCTTAATATGTCTATTTTGGTTGTATATTTGGAAACTTGGGAAATGACTGCCAAGTAGTTGTGTGGACACAGAGAACCTGCTGAAAGATGTGCCTCTCTTCTCATGGGGGCCCATAATGTTTCTTTAATTCTCCTAGGCGTCTTGATCAAATTGAACCCTATATCTGATAGCCCCAGATAGGGAACAGGGTGGGAGATGTGTTCTAGAGATTTGTGTAGTCTAAGCAAGCTTCAGCAAAGGTGTGGAGGAGTCCTTGAGCTGAAATCAGCTGACTAATGACTCCTATGTCTCTCAGGATGGAATCTTCCTTAGTATCCTGATCACGCTAAGTCATTGATGGCTAGCAGCCCATGGGAGATGTAGCCTCACCACAAACATTATGATGGCTTTCAAAATGCAGTAACTGAGGCCCTTGGGAAATTATGATATTTTTATGTGTTTTATAGGGTTGCTATGGGTCAGAATCAACTTGATGGTAATGGGTTTGGTTTCCTTTTTTTTTTTTTTTTCAATAGTAAAAGTTCAGAAAGGCACATTCTCATGACTGTCACAGTTTATAGCATGGTTCAAGTTCTCTCTATCCTTACTATTTTCTCTGCTTATTCTATCAGTTACTGAGAGAGGAAGATTGATAACTCCAAATGTAATTATTAATTTGTCTATTTCTATTTTCAATTGTGTCAGTCCAGGCTTCATCTATTTCAAGCCTGCGTTAGGTTTATGGAGCCCTGGCGGTGAAGTGATTCAGCACTCAGTTGTTAACTGAAACGTCGACAGTTGGAACCCACCAGCTGTTCCACAGAAGAAAGATGTGGCAGTCTGCTTCTATAAAGATTTACAGCCTTTGAACCCCTGTGGGGAAGTTCTACTCTGTCCTATAGAGTAGATATCATTTGGAATCGACTTGAGAGCAATGGGTTAAGTTTATTTATAATTGTTATTTCTTGCTTTATAGACACTTCTATTACTATAAAATGTCCTTCTTTGTGTCTAATGCAGTCCCTGGGTGGCACAAATGATTTGTTCTCATCTACAAAACTAAAGGTTGACAGCTCACACCCACCCAGTGGCACCACAGAAGAAAGGCCTGGAGACCTGCTTCTGTAGAGATTACAGAGATTACATAGAGAAAACCCTATGGAAAGCTACCCTCTAACACATAGGGTTGCCATGAGTCTGAATCAGCTCGATGGCAACAGGCCTGGTTTTTATTTTTTGTGCAGATCTAATAACATTCCTTGTGTTACAGTCTATTTTGTCTCATGTTAATGTATTCGTGCTAGTTTTCTTGCGATTATTGTCCAATGGTATATAGTTTTCCAGGCTTTTAATTTCAACCGAGCATTGTCTTTGTATTTAAAGTGCGTCTCTTTTATACAGCATATCGTTAGGTCTTGTCATATTTTCCAATCTGACAGTATCTGCCTTTAGATTGGAGTTTTTAGTCCAGTTACATTTAATTATTGATGTGCTTAGATTTAGATCTGTCATTTTTGTGGTTATTTTCTATTTGTCTCATCTCTTGCTTAGTCTGTTTGTCCTTTGCTACTTTCTTTTAGGTTAAGCAAAGACTTCTGGTATACTATTTTCTTTTCTATTTGCTTTTTACCTATATTTCTACTTTAAATATATGTTTTAACCAAAACTTATATATTTTATAATTTAAAAACATTATAAAAAGAAAAATATTTATAAAATTTTATATTTGCTCACATGATTAACTTTTCCAGAGCTAATCATCATTTTTCTACCTATGCATATGCATCTTCCCCGGACCTCTTAGTCCTTGATCTTCCAATCTGGTTTCTTCCAAGCAACTGACCAACCAGCTAAGCTATTCTCCATTGTTCATGAGTCCACGCATATCTTTACTTCACATCACTTTTCTCTTTACATGGTGTGGATGATTAAGTAAACCCCTTGAAGTTCTGCTCATTGAGAGAATTGCCTCTCACCACTCTCTCTGAGTCATCCCTGAGTGGGTCTCTAGTGCAGCAGTAGTATAGGCTTGGCTCACACCAACATACTGAGCTGACTCTTCTGTGAACCAAGTTCAATTTTTTCTTTTTCTGTGAACTAGCCATAGGAATTCCCAATATCACCTTTCTTCTTTTTTAATAAGGCAATATAGTGATATAAATACCCCCTACATTTTGCTTTAGAAGATTTGCAAGATTTTGATACATTGTGTTTTAATTTTCGTTCATTTCCTTTTATTTCTTCTTTGATCAATGGATTACTTAGAAGTGTATGAATTCATTTCCAAAATAAATAAATTGAGGAATGTCTAGAGATCCTATTGTTCTTAATTTCAAATTTAATTCCATTGTGACTAAATAACATACTTTATATGACTTGAATTCTTTTAAATATACTGGGACTTGCTTTCTGGCCCAGAATATGATCGATCTTGATAAATTCCTGCGTGCTTGAAAAGAATGCATATTCTCCTAGAAGTTCAGGGATTAATTTGTTATATTTTAGTGGGGGTTTCAATAAATGTCAGTTAGGTCAAGTTCATTGACAGAGTTGTTCAAGTCTTGTATATGCTTAGTAGTTTTCTGTCTACTTATTCTAACAATTATGGAGATTGAGATATTGAAATCTCCAACTATAATGGGGAGTTTACCTTGCCTTTTTGCAGTTCCATCAGGTTTTGCTTCATATATTTTGAAACTCTGTTATTATATGCATAACATTAAGGATTTTTATGTCCTCTTTATCAACTGACCCTATCGTCATTATCAAATGATGTTCATTATCCTTGCTAAAATTCTTTGTTTTTAAACCTACTTTGCCTGATACTCATCTAGCCACTCGATATTAATGCATAATATTAAAGATATTGATTATTATAATATTAACAGTACTATTATTAGTGTTAGTATTATATATCTCTGTCCATCTTCTTACTTTTAAACTATTGGTTCTTTATATATGAAGACGTTACTTAAGGCACATAGAGATCCATCTTGCTTTTTTTTTTTAAATACTTTTTACTGTGCTTTAAGTGAAAGTTTACAAATCAAGTCAGTCTGTCACATATAAGCTTATATACACCTTACTACATACTCCCATTTACTCTCCCCCTAATGAGTCAGCCCACTCCCTCCTTCCAGTCTCTCCTTTTGTGACCCTTTTGCCAGTTTCTAACCCTCTCTACTCTCCCATCTCCCCTCCAGAAAGGAGATGCCAATACAGTCTCAAGTGTCCACCTGATACAAGTAGCTCACTCTTCATCAGCATCTCTCTCCAACCCATTGTCTAGTCCCTTCCATGTCTGATGAGCAGTCTTCAGGAATGGTTCCTGTCCTGGGCCAACAGAAGGTTTGGGGACCATGACCACCAGGATTTTTCTAGTCTCAGTCAGACCATTCAGTTTGGCTTTTTTTATGAGAATTTGGGGTCTGCATCCCACTGTTCTCCTGCTCCCTCAGGGGTTCTCTGTGGTGCTCCCTGTCAGGGCAGTCATCGGTTGTAGCCGGGCACCATCTAGTTCTTCTGGTCTCAGGATGATGTTAGTCTCTAGTTCATGTGCCCCTTTCTGTCTCTTGGGCTCATAGTTATCGTGTGACCTTGGTGTTCTTCATTCTCCTTTGATCCAGGTGGATTGAGACCAATTCATGCATCTTAGATGGCAGCTTGTTAGCATTTAAGACCCCAGACGACACACTTCAAAGTGGGATGCAGAATATTTTCTTAATAGAATTTATTATGCCAATTAACTTAGAAGTCCCCTTAAGCCATAGTCCCCAAATGCCCGCCCTTGCTCCGCTGACCTTTGAAGCATTCAGTTTATCTCGGAAGCTTCTTTGCTTTTGGTCCAGTCCAGTTGAGCTGACCTTCCCTGTATTAAGTATTGTCCTTCCCTTCACCTAAAGTAGTTCTTATCTACTAACTAATTAGTAAATAACCCTCTCCCACCCTGCCTCCCTCCCCGCTCTCGTAACCACTAAAGAATGTGTTCTTCTCAGGTTATACTATTTCTCAAGATCTTATAATAGTGGTCTTAGACAGTATTTGTCCTTTTGCATCTGACTAATTTCACTCAGCATAATGCCTTCCAGGTTCCTCCATGTTATGAAATCTTTCACAGATTCCTCACTGTTCTTTATCAATGCGTAGTATTCCATTGTGTGAATATACCATAATTTATTTAACCATTCATCTGTTGATGGACACCTTGGTTGCTTCCAGCTTTTTGCTATTGTAAACAGTGCTGCAATAAACATGGGTGTGCATATATCTGTTTGTGTAAAGGCTCTTATTTCTATAGGGTATATTCCGAGGAGTGGGATTTCTGGGTTGTATGGTAGTTCTATTTCTAACTGTTTAAGAAAACCCCGGATAGATTTCCAAAGTGGTTGTACCATTTTACATTCCCACCAGCAGTGTATAAGAGTTCCAATCTCTCCGCAGCCTCTCCAACATTTATTATTTTGTGTTTTTTGGATTAATGCCAGCCCTGTTGGAGTGAGATGGAATCTTATCGTAGTTTTAATTTGCATTTCTCTAATGGCTAATGATCGAGAGCATTTTCTCATGTGTTTGTTAGCTGCCTGAATATCTTCTTCAGTGAAGTGCGTGTTCATATCCTTTGCCCACTTTTTTTTTTTTTTTTTTAATTTTTATTAAGCTTCAAGTGAACATTTACCATTCCAATCAGTCTGTCACATGTAGGTTTACATACATCTTACTCCCTTCTCCCACTTGCTCTCCCCCTATTGAGTCAGCCCTTACAGTCTCTCGTTTCGTGCCAATTTTACCTTCTTCCCTCTCTCTCTATCTTCCCATCCCCCCTCCAGTCAAGAGTTGCCAACACACTCTCCCGTGTCCACCTGATTTAATTAGCTCACTCTTCATCAGTATCTCTCTCCCCCCCACTGACCAGTCGTTTTCATGCCTGATGATTTGTCTTCGGGGATGGTTCCTGTCCTGTGCCATCAGAAGTTCTGGGGAGCATTGTCTCTGGGAATCCTCTAGTCGCAATCATACCATTAGGTGTGGTCTTTTAATGAGAATTTGGGGTCTGCATCCCATTGGTCTCCCGCTCCCTCAGGAGTTGTCTGTTGTGTTCCCTGACAGGGCAGACATCGATTGTGGCCGGGCACCAACTAGTTCTTCTGGTCTCAGGACTTTGCCCACTTTTTGATTCGGTCGTTTGTCTTTTTGTGGTTGAGTTTTAACAGAATCAAATAGATTTTAGAGATCAGGCGCTGGTCAGAGATGTCATAGCTGAAAATTTTTTCCCAGTCTGTAGGTGGTCTTTTTATTCTTGGGGCTAAGTCTTTAGATGAGCATAGGTTTTTGATTTTTAGGAGCTCCCAGTTATCTGGTTTCTCTTCATCATTTTTAGTAATGTTTTGTATTCTCTTTATGCCTTGTATTAGGGCTCCTAACATTGTCCCTATTTTTTCCTTCCATGATCTTTATCGTTTTAGTCTTTATGTTTAGGTCTTTGATCCACTTGGAGTTAATTTTTGTGCATGGTGTGAGGTATGGGTCCTGTTTCATTTTTTTGCAAATGGATATCCAGTTAGGCCAGCACCATTTGTTAAAAAGACTATCTTTTCCCCAATTAACTGACACTGGGCCTTTGTCAAATATCAGCTGCTCATATGTGGATGGATTTATATCTGGGTTCTCAAATCTATTCCATTGGTCTAAGTGCCTGTTGTTGTACCAGTACCAGGCTGTTTTGACTACTGTGGCTGTATAACATGTTCTAAAAAAAGGTAGAGTGAGGCCTCCCACTTTGTTCTTCTTTTTCAGTAATGCTTTGCTTATCCGAGGCTCCTTTCCCTTCTATATGAAGTCGGTGATTTGTTTCTCCACCACTTTAAAAAATATCATTGGAATTTGGATCAGAAGGTCATTGTATGTATAGATGGCTTTTGGTTATAGACATTTTGACTATATTAAGTCTTCCTCTCCATGAGCAAGGTATGTTTTTCCACTTATGTAGGTCCCTTTTAGTTTCTTGCACTAGTACTTTGTAGTTTTCTTTGTAGAGGTCTTTTACATCTTTGGTAAGATTTATTCCTAAGTATTTTATCTTCTTGGGGGCTACTGTGAATGATATGCGTTTGGTGATTTCCTCTTCGATGTTCTTTTTGTTGATGTAGAGGAGTCCAAGTGATTTTTGTATGTTTATCTTGTAACCTGAGACTCTGCTGAACTCTTCTATTAGTTTCAGTAGTTTTCTGGAGGATTCCTTAGGGTTTTCTGTGTATAAGATCATGTCATCTGCAAATAGAGATAATATTACTTCTTCCTTGCCAATCCAGATGCCCTTTATTTCTTTGTCTAGCCTAATTGCTCTGGCTAGGACCTCTAGCACAATGTTGAATAAAAGAGGTGATAAAGGGCATCCTTGTCTGGTTCCCGTTCTCAAGGGAAATGCTTTCAGGCTCTCTCCATTTAGAATGATGTTGTCCGTTGGCTTTGTATAGAATAAAAAAATATTTTTTTTTTAGATGCGCTTTATTATGTTGAGGAATTTTCCTTCAATTCCTATTTTGCTGAGATTTTTTATCTTGAATGGGTGTTGGACTTTGTCAAATGCCTTTTCTGCATCAATTGATAAGATCATGTGGTTTTTGTCTTTTTTTTTTTATATGGTGGATTACAGTAATGGTTTTTCTAATATTAAACCAACCTTGCATACCTGGTATAAATCCCACTTGGTCGTGGTGGATTATTTTTTTGATATGTTGTTGAATTCTATTGGCTAGAATTTTGTTGAGGATTTTTGCATCTATGTTCAAAAGGGATATAGGTCTGTAATTTTCTTTTTTTGTGGTGTCTTTACCTGGTTTTGGTATCAGGGATATGGTGGCTTCATAGAATGAGTTAGGTAGTAGTCCATCATTTTCTATGCTTTGAAATACCTTTAGTAGTAGTGGTGTTAACTCTTCTCTGAAAGTTTGGTAGAAGTCTTCAGTGAAGCCGTCCGGGCCAGGGTTTTTTTTGTTGGGAGTTTTTTGATTACCTTTTCATTCTCTCTTTTTGTTATGGGTCTATTTAGTTGTTCTACTTCTGATTGTGTTAGTTTAGGTAGGTAGTCTTTTTCTAGGAATTCATCCATTTCTTCTAGGTTTGCAAATTTGTTAGAGTACAATTTTTCATAATAATCTGATATGATTCTTTTAATTTCAGTTGGGTCTGTTGTGATATGGCCCATCTCGTTTCTTATTTGGGTTATTTGTTTCCTTTCCTGTATTTCTTTAGTCAGTCTGGCCAATGGTTTATCAATTTTGTTAATTTTTTTCAAAGAACCAGCTTTTGGCTTTGTTAATTCTTGCAATTGTTTTTCTGTTCTCTATTTCATTTAGTTCAGCTCTAATTTTTATTATTTGTTTTCTTCTGGTGTCTAATGGATTCTTTTGCTGCTTGCTTTTTATTTGTTCAGGTTGTAGGGACAGTTCTCTGATTTTCACTCTTTCTTCTTTATGTATGTGTGCATTTATCGATATAAATTGACCTCTGGGCACTGCTTTTGCTGTGTCCCAGAGGCTTTGATAGGAACTCCTATCAAGTTCATTCTTGTTGCATTCTATGAATTTCTTTATTCCCTCCTTAATGTCTTCTCTAACCTAGTCTTTTTTGAGCAGGGTGTTGTTCAGTTTCCAAGTATTTGATTTCTTTTCCCTAATTTTTCTCTTATTGATTTCTACTTTTATGGCCTTGTGGTCTGAGAAGATGCTTTGTAATATTTCAAAGTTTTGGATTCTGCAAACGTTTGTTTTATGACCTAATGTGTGATCTATTGTAGAGAATGTTCCGTGTGCAGCAGGAAAAAAAGTATACTTTGCAGCTGTTGGGTGGAGTGTTCTGTATAGGTCTATGAGGTCAAGTTGGTTGATTGTAGCAATTAGGTCTTCCATGTCTCTAATGAGCTTCTTACTGGAAGTCCTATCCTTCTCTGAAAGTGGTGTTTTGAAGTCTCCTGGTGTCTATCTCACTTTTCAGTTCTGTTGAAGTTGGTTTTATGTACCTTGCAGCCCTCTCATTGGGTGCATAAATATTTAATATGGTTATATCTTCCTGGTCATTTGCCCCTTTAATCATTATGGAGTGTCCTTCTTTATCCTTTGTGGTGAATTTAAATTTAAAATCTATTTTGTCAGAAATTAATATTGCTACTCCTGCTCTTTTTTGATTGTTGTTTGCTTGATATATTTTTTCCATCCTTTGAATTTTAGTTTGTGTCTCTAAGTCTAAGGTGTGTCTCTTGTAGGCAGCATATATACAGATCGTGTTTCTTTATCCAGTCTGAGACTCTCTGTCTCTTTATTGGTGCATTTAGTCCATTTACATTCAGTGTAATTATAGATAAGAATGTGGTGTTTTTTTTTTATGTGTTTAGTGCTGTCATTTTCTTGCCTTTTTGTGTGTGTTGCTGACAATTTCATTTTTCCACTTTCTTTTTTGTGCTGAGATGTTTTTCTTTGTAAATTGTGTGTTCCTCATTTTCATAGTAGTCGAATTTATGTTTGCTGAGTCATGTTTTTCTTGGTTTTTACTTTAAGTTATGGTATTGTTAGACCTCTTTGTGGTTACCTTAATATTTACCCCTATTTTTCTAAGTAAAAACCTAACTTGTATCGTCCTCTGCATATGGCAGTTCTATGCCTCTTGTATTTAGTTCCTCTTTTTGATTATTGTGATCTTTTACATAACGACTTCAATGATTCCCTGTTTTGAGCATTTTTTATTTTTAAAATTAATCTTAATTTGTTTTTGTGATTTCCTTATTTGAATTGATATCAGGATATTCTGTCCTGTGACCTTTTGTTGTGTTGTTATCTGATGTAATTGATTTTCTGACCAATTTCCTTTAGTATTTCTTGTAGCTTCGGTTTGGTTTTTGCAAATTCTCTAAGCTTCTGTTCATCTGTAAATGTTTTAATTTCACCTTCATATTTGAGAGAGAGTTTTGCTGGGTATATGATCCTTGGCTGAAAGTTTTTCTCCTTCAGTGCTCTATATATGTCATCCCATTGCCTTCTTGACTGCATGGTTTCTGCTGAGTATTCTGAACTTATTCTTATTGATTCTCCTTTGTAGGAGACCTTTCTTTTATCCCTGGCTGCTTTTAAAATTTTCTCTTTATCTTTGGTTTTGGCAAGTTTGATGATAATATCTGTTGGTGATTTTCTTTTGGGATCAGTCTTATATGCGGTTCAGTGAGCATCTGGGATACATATCGTTTCGTCTTTCATGATGTCAGGGAAGTTTTCTGCCAACGGATCTTCAACTATTCTCTCTGTATTTTCTGTTATCCCTCCTTGTTCTGAAACTCCAATCGCACGCAAGTTATTGTTCTTGATAGAGTCCCACATGATTCTTAGGGTTTCTTCATTTTTTAAAATTCTTTTATCTGATTTTTCTTCAACTAATTTTTTTTTTATATTGGTGTCAATTGTCTTATCCTCCAGCTCTCACACTCTGCATTCCAATTGCTCTATTCTGCTCCTCTGACTTCCTATTGAGTTATCTAATTCTGTAATTTTACTGTTAGTCTTTTGGTTATCTGAATGTTGTCTCTCTATGGATTCTTGCAGCTTATTAATTTTTCCACTATGTTCTTGAATAATCTTTTTGATTTCTTCAACTGCTTTATCAGTGTGTTCCTTGGCTTTTTCTGTAGATTGCCTTATTTCATTTCTGAGGTCATCCCTGATGTCTTGAAGCATTCTGTAAATTAGTTTTTGATATTCTGCATCTGGCAATTCCAGGATTGTATCTTCATTTGGGAAGATTTTGATTCTTTAATTTGGGGAGTTGTAGAAGCAATCATGGTCTGCTTCTTTATGTGGTTTGATATTGACTGCTGTCCCTGAGCCATCTATAAGATATTGTAATCATTTATTTTATATTTGCTCACTGAGTCTTATCTTGTTTTGTTTTCTTTCAATATACATAGATGGGCTACTAGAATGTGCTGTCTTGATTGTTGTAGCCTTTGAATCACTTCTGTCCTATTACCAGCTGGTTTGAGCTGTTACCAGAAATATAAGCCTAGGAGTCCATTTACTATTCTTGAGTAGAATCTGATTTTGGGTCACCAAGTGTGTGGGGTAGACTGTCACCTATTTAATTAGAGGAGTAGTGGTGATAGTTGTGTGCACCAGATTCTAGTAGCAGCAGGGGTTCACATTCCAGGGGAGGCAGGATGCTGACAGGCTTCTCCCAAGTGCCAGTAAGGTAGGTGTGTCTCTGTTCCTAAAGCACTTGGTGGGTGGGCTCTGCAGCTGTACCTTAGGCACCCAGTGCATGTACCTCTACAGATTGGTAGATGTCACTATCCTCAGACCCCTATGGCAGGAGGTTAGGTGGTTTGGGTGGAGCTTCAGCCCTCAGTTCCCCATTGTGGGTCAGTGAGGACTCTGTTTAATAGGTAGAGACATCAGACCTGGGAAACTTGTCTTTCCAGTAATCCCATAAAACAATTACAGTCAGATCACTATCACAATTGCCTTTACATTATAATAGCCACCTTGTTGCCTGTAGGGATGAAAGCCCAAGACTGTGGATCTCATATGCTTCGCTGGAGCTGGTTCTGTATTTTTAGTCCAATTTCAGGAAGTCAGGGAAGGATTCTTGGTCCCTGGGTTTTTTGTAGCTGCTTCTTTCAGGCCAGGAGAATGGGTTAGGAAAAGACAAAATAAAACCACAGAGCAAGTCACTCTCTGGCCCAGGAAATTCCAGTGTTAATGAAGCAGCCTGGGAAGGGGAGGGGAGGGATCAGATAGATAGGAGAGAGTAGCACCCAGGAATATAGAGAAAGTTACTTATCTTGCTTGGTGAGAACTGTTTTATCTCAGATTCCTGAGGGGCGTGTAGCCTGTGTGCGTTGGCTGGGTCGAGATTGCCCCCGAGGGTCAGGCCCGTGTCCTGTACTTGCACTTTCTCAGAAGCCATGGTCAGTTCCTCTGCTCCCATTCCAAAGCCCAGCACCAAGGTTCCCTGGCTGGGATGCCGCACTCCAGGCTCCAAAATCAGTTGCTGCCTCCCAGTGACTTCTCCTCCTGTCAGCTGCGTCACTGAGCTGCCTGCCTGCACTGGCTGGGCTTCCCCCGAGGTCACTTCTGGGGACTAGGGCTGTGTCCCGTGTTTGCGCTGTCTCAGGATGCCGTGCTTAGCTCCCCTGCGCCCAGTCCAAAGCCCGGTGCCAAGGATTTCTGACTTGGACGCTGGCTCCAGGCTCCGAAAACAGTCGCTGCTTCCCGGTGGTTGATCGTTCTCTCGTTCTCTGCGTCAGTGTACAGCCTGCTTCCACTGGCTGAGTCTCTACGGAGGTTACCCCAGGGGGCTAGAGGTTAGGTCTGTGTCCCATCCCTGCCCCACCTCAGCAAGCCGCTATCAGCCCGGCGACTTGGCACCAGGGAACCGCAGGCGCTCAAGGCTGTGGAGTGGGTCATGGGTTCCAGAAGCAATCGCTGGTTCTGGGTGCAGCTTTTCGCTCACCTGTCACTCAGGTCAACTCTTTAGATCTGTGTTTGATGGTCAGGGTTGGTAGATTGTCACACATGTGATCGATTCACTTGTTTTTCCGAGTCTTTGTTGCAAGAGGGATCTGAGGTAGCGCCTACCTAGTCAGCCATCTTGGCCCCCGATCTTGCTTTTTAATCCAACCTGATGATCTCTGCCTTTTCTCTGTTTAGATGATCTACAGTTAATGTAATTATTGATATTATTAGATTTATGTCCATCTTCTTGCTATTTGCTTTTTCTTCATCCCATATGTTTTTTCTTTCCTCATTCCTCTTTATCTGCCTTTATTTATAATTTTATTTTTATTTTGCATTTTATCTCTTTTGTTGGATTATTAACTATGACTCTTTGTTTTGTTCTTTTATTGATTCCTTTACACTTTATAGTATACACTTGTGACTTTTCACAGCCTACCTTCAAGTGATATTATTCCACTTAAAGATAATGTAAGAACCTGATAATAGTGTACTTCCATCTCTTCCATCCGGGCTTTTGTGCTATTGTCATGCATTTTACTTTTACATACGTTCCAAATCCCAGACAGTATAGGTATCGCTTTTGTTTTAATACTCAATTATGTTTTTATATAATTTAGTTTCATTTTTGTTTTGAGAATACACACAGCAGAACAGACACCAATTCAATAACTTCTACATGCACAATTCAATGACACTGATTATGTTCTTCAGGTTATGCAACCATTCTCATCTTCCGTTTCTGAACTGATCCTCCCGCATTAACTTAAACTCACTGCACCTTAAGTTTCCTATCTAATCTTTTGAGTTACTGTTGTCAATTTGATCCCATATAGATTGTTCTTAAAAGACTACAATGCTCAAGGCAGGCATTCTTTACTATTTAAGCTACGATTGGTTTTAAGAAGACTTCAGGGGTATTTTTTGGTTTAAGTTTTAAAGGTAACCTCACGGCAATAGTTCCAGGGGTTCATCCAGCCCTGGATTTCATAAGAGTTTGAAATTTTCTTCAGCTTTTTTCTCCCTTTTGATTAGGATTCTTCTATAGCATCTTTCATTAAAACTTTCAGTAATGGTAGCTGCCGGGCACCATCCAGTTTTTCTGGTCTCATGGCAAAGGAGGCAGTTGTTCATGGAGGCAATTAGCCTCACATTCCATTTTCTCCTCCTATTCCTGACCCTCCTCCTTCCTCTGTTGCTGCAGGTGAGTTGATACCAATCGTTTTACCCTGAATGGCCACTTGCAAGCTTTCTAGACCCCAGAGAATATGCATGAACTAGGAGATAGGACAAAAACACTAGACTGATATTCAGCCAATTAACTGGGATGTCCCATGAAGCCATAACCCGAAGCCATCAAACCAAGGAACCAAATCCCATGAAGTGTTTGTTGGAACATAAGCAGACTCAGCAGCTGCTTATATGTACATTGTTGTAAACATATCAATCACACAACTATTTGCCAATTAAACGTTTTACAGATGTACAACATGTGGACAGCAAATACTTAATCAGCTGTGCATCTCTATCCTTAATGCGATTTTTCCATCACTGTAAATCAAAACTTGGGACCCCGTATGCAATCATTCCCTCCCCTTGTGCCATTTCTGAGGTTCCATCTCCTCCCTGAAACCCCTCAGACATGGCACAGGGGCTCCTGAGCTTTCCTCTCCCCCAACCCCTCCTCCACCGCTGAGCCTGACCCCTGTGGAAACCAAGGCTGTATAGAAGACATCTTCATTCCTCCATGGATAACCAGCCTCAGGGTCAGATTTCCCTGTCCCACTCAGACCACAGCCAGACCCATCCTGAATGCCAGAGCAGACCGGTGGTGCTCCCAGGTGACTACAGACTGAGGGCCAATGACAAGAGTTCCCTGTTTACCCTCTCAGCCTGGACCTCCGCAGGGTCCCTGGACTTCCAGTAGCAGGACAAGGCTCCACACACAAGAAGGCTTCCCCATCCAGGGTCCAATTCAGGTGAGAAGTGTTTCTCCAAAGCCACATTGACATAGATGTCTTCTCCCATTGAATGGCCGTGGACTTGGGCCTCAGTGCAGACCAAGGTCTTCAGACCCTAAGAGTTGCTTTACAGTTCTGGAGCTGTCCCCGAAATATACCTCTTTCCTCAATACCCAGTCCCACAGGCTCCCAGGGCGGGACCTAGGACTCTTGAGTTCCTGTCACTTATTCCTGTAGCTGATTCTGGAAATGGTGGCTCCTACTCCCGGCAATCAATGAGTGAGTCTCCAGACCTGGAATCTGGGGAGGTACCCCTGGGGCCATTAAGTTCCCAAAGGAGAGGAGACTCCTGGAGAACTGAAGAGAGCGAGGAAATTATCAATGCCAAAAGGAGGGGAGAGGAAGAAGCCAGGGAGGACAGCAGAACACAGAGGGCTGGCACAGGAGACACCTGCGGAGAGGAGTTTGAAGAGGGTTCCCAAGAACTGGGCCACATGAGTGAGAGACAGGTGCCTGCGCCACCATGAGTGGACCAGCCCTAGTCCCCAATTCCCCTCACAGATATGTGTGAGCTCAGCCCCAAGCAACCTGCAGTCATGGCCTCAGTCGTGCCTTCATTACCGACAACAAGGAGAGTTGCTGTACTAGACCCAGTGGCCCTAGAGGACCATGAGGAAGACATGGGGACTGTACACCATCCTGGACACAAGGATCTCAGCAGTAAGATGTATTCCAGCTGACCGACTACCCATTTCCCAGTATCCCAGGGCTGGCCCTGTCCCCTCTCCAGCTCCCACCCATGGATTCTGGGATTCTTCCTCTTTCTCCTTCAGATCCCAGCACCAGGATCTTAAGTCTAGATGCCCTCAGACCCTACTCTCTGCTACCCAACCCCTGAGCTTAGGAACTCTATAGCCCCGGCCTCAAAGTTCAGTTTTGGTGGCTGGTCCAGTGGTTTGGGGGTCACAGGAAGGGAAGGCTCCTCAAGGCTACACATGCTGTGGCTAAGCCAAGGCTTCGAGCTGGGCAGCAGCTGCATGTTCTGGTGCTAGGGCTCTGGCTCCTATGGAAGGACTTCCCTATTGACCACCCTACGACCTGGCTGAGCATCCATACTCCTGAGGCACCATATGCACCAGAGACAGCAGGTGTGCATGGCACTGCCTGTCCACTACATGGGTGAGGCTGGACCAGGGCAGGGTGCCACCGAGGGTTCTGCTGGTTGCAGGTGGGCCTCATGGACACAGCATAATTAGTGAGACATTGAGGATGAAACCTCTGCTGGTGGAAATGTGCACAATTACATACCAGTGCTAAGTAACTCCTCCCCACCCCCTACTTAGCATTGCCAGATTAGAAGCAATTAAAAAAAACAAGGTCACACGATAACTATGAGCCCAAGAGACAGAAAGGACGACATGAACTAGAGACTTACATCATCCTGAGACCAGAAGAACTAGATGGTACCCGGCCACAACCAATGACTGCCCTGATAGGGAGCACAACAGAGATCCCCTGAGGGAGCAGGAGAACAGTGGGATGCAGACCCCAAATTCTCATAAAAAGACCAGACTTAATGGTCTGACTGAGACTAGAAGAATCCCAGCAGCCATGGTCCCCAAACCTTCTGTTGGCCCAGGACAGGAACCATTCCCGAAGACAACTCATCAGACATGGAAGGGATGGGACAATGGGTTGGAGAGAGATGCTGATGAAGAGTGAGCTACTTGTATCAGGTGGACACTTGAGACTGTGTTGGCATCTCCTGTCTGGAGGGGAGATGGGAGGGTAGAGAGGGTTAGAAACTGGCAAATGTCATGAAAGGAAAGGCTGGAAGGAGGGAGCAGACTGAGTCATTAGGGGGAGAGTAAATGGGAGTATTTAGTAAGGTGTATATAAGCTTATATATATAAGTTTACATGTGACAGACTGACTTGATTTGTAAACTTTCACTTAAAGCACAATAAAAATTATAAAAAAAAAAATCAAGACACCCTACATCCTTCCAACAACACAGTATCCTTCCTTAAAGCCGTAGAAGTTACTGCCATCTGTGTTTGTCTTTGGGTTGTGAACACAGGTCAGAGAAGCCCTCACCTCACAGCAGGCTGCTCTAAGCAGTTAGTTAAAATGCAATTCTATGGACTAGGCCTTGTTCACCTGTGAGAAGTGAAGGAAGAGCTGTATTTTGGCAAAGTTCAAGGCCTGTCAGTAGATCTTGCATTCCCTACTGGATTTCTGGGTTGAAATCTATGAGTTAATTGATGCATGTTTCCTCCCTTCCTCTCAGAAATCAAAAGTCACGAGAGTGTAGAGATTCAGGAATTTCAAATCTATCTTAAAAGAAACTAGTCAGGGTTTCAACTCCAGTGATGGCAGCTTGGACTGTTTCAGACCACCCCCCCCCCCCCCAGGACAACTACAAAAGCTGGTCAAGAGGTAAGAACATCCACTTGAAGGTACTGGAGTTACCAGGGCAATGAAGACTTGGTGGAGCCAGATTTAGAAAGAAGAAATCCCAGATGTGTGGGCCCAATATTTGTAGCAGTCTTTGCTTCAAAGCACTTGTCAAATTGAGTGGTAGCTGAGAGTCTGAGAAGCTGAGTAAGCCTTTTGGCAGATGCTAGAGGAAGAGAGAGAAAAGCCGAAGCACTGAATGTTACACAGAAGTGTAAACGAATGACCTGTTACTATGCACATACACATGGATGAATTCTTCTAAAAAAAAAAAAAGTGAACAAAAAAAGTCAGACACAGAAGAGCAGATATCAGGTGATTCCATCTGTATAAATTCAAGAACACACCAAACTAACTGATGAATTAAACCAAATCTGTTGCTGTCGAGTTGATTCTGACCCTATAGAACACAGTAGAACTGCCCCCAGAGGGTTTCCAAGAAGTGGCTGGTGGATTTGAACTGCAGACATTTTGGTAAGCAGCCAAGCTTTTAATCACTGGGCCACCAGGGCTCCATATTGGGCACAGGACCCAGGAACTGCTTGCTTAACAAACCCAACCGCTGAGGCTGATACACATCTACGTTGAGAATTTCTGGTCTACATTCTTGCTACTAGAAGACTAATCTGAAGACTGGCAGCATCAGCATCAACCTTGTTACAGACTCTTATGCTCTATTCCAGACCTTTTGAATATTAATGAGATTTCCAGGTGATTCCCGTGCACAGTACAGTTTAGACTCCCTGATCTGTGTGCTTTATAGACACAGTACCAGAACTCTCCAGTCTGCATTTTGAGTGTGGGCTTATCAGATTGCTTAGCAATGGACAGTCCAGGGTTCAGTCTTTATTTCTTTCTCTTCTGTAGCTAATCACTCTCTTGGTGATTTCATCCATATTCAAAGCTTTAAATATAATTGATATTATGCTTTATTTCCCAAATCTATTTCTACAGCTCAGGCTTTTCCCTAAAGTCTAGACTCGTATATCCAGCTGACACCTCAAAAAACTGACATTTCTAATAGGCATCTCAGATATAACATCTCTGAAACTGCATGCCTGCGATGCCCCTTCTCAAGCATACTCCTCCCAGAGTCTCCCCATCTCTACTGACATCAGCTCCATCTTCCTATTTACACAGACCAAAACAGTTGGTGTCCTCCTTGGTTCCTCTCTCTTATACCACAAATTTTGTCCATGAGGAAATCCCGTAACATCCAGCAGAATGGGAATTCCAGAACACTTAATTGTGCTCATGAGGAACTTTTACAGAGATCAAGAGGCAGTTGTTTGGACAGAACAAGGGGATACTGAGTGGCTTAAACTCAGGGTTGTATTCTTTCACCATAGCTATTCAGTCTGTATGCTAAACAAATAATATGAGAAGCTGGACTATATGAAGAAGAGTGGGGCATCAGGATTGGACGAAGACTCATTAACAACCTGCGTTATGCAGATGACACAACCTTGCTTGCTGAAAGAGAAAAGGACTTGAAGCACTTACTAATGAAGATCAAAGAGCACAGCCTTCAGTACGGATTACACCTCAACATAAAGAAAACAAAAATCCTCACATCTGGACCAATGAGTAACATCACTATGAATGGAGAAAAGATTAAAGTTGTCAAGGATTTCATTCTACTTGGATCCACAATCAACAGCCATAGAAGCAATAGTCACGAAATCAAAAGACGTATTGCATTAGGTAAATCTGCTGCAAAGGACCTCTTTAAAGTGTTGAAGAGCAAAGATGTCACCTTGAAGACTAAAGTGCGCGTGACCCAAGCTATGATATTTTCAATCACATAATATACATATGAAAGCTGGACAATGAATAAGGAAAACTGAAGAAGAACTGGTGCCTTTGAACTGTGGTATTGGCAAAGAATATTGAATATACCATGGACTGCCAAAAGAACGAACAAATCTGTCTTAGAAGTAGTACAACAAGAATGCTCCTTAGAAGCAAGGATGGTGAGACTGCATCTTACATACTTTGCACATGTTGTCAGGAGGGATCAGTCTCTGAAGAAGGACATCATCCTTGGCAAAGTATAGGTTCAGCAGGAAAGAGGAAGACCCTCAATGAGGTGGATTAACACAGTGGCTGCAACAATAAGCTCAAGCATAAAGATTATAAGGATGACTCAGGACTGGGCAGTGTTTTGTTCTGTTGTGCACAGGGTCACTATGAGTCAGAACCGACTTGACGGCACCTAACAACAACAACAAAAATGTAACATCCAACTTCAAAATATATACAGAGTCCAACCACTTCCCACTCTTTCCATTGCTTACACCGAAGCAAAGCAACCAACATCTCTAGCTGGAATGCGGCACGTTTCTCGGATTTCCTCCTGCCTTGCTCACCCCTTGCTTCTTGATTCTATTCTCAGCACAGAAGCCAGAGTGATCATTTCAAAAGAGGAGTCACACCATATCTCTCTTTAGCTCAAAACTGTCCTGTAACTCCCCATCTCACTCAGTAAAAGTCAGAGCCCTTCCTATACCCTCAGGGCCTACACAATCTAGCAGCACTTCTGACCTCATTCCAATGGCTCTGTTGCAGCTACACTGCCCTCCTCCCTGCTCCCAGAACACAGACACAGCCCTGCCCTGGTGTGTCTGAACTGGATGTCCCTCCCCTCCACCCCCGACCGGGGAAAGATTATTTCAGACATCTTCGTGGCTAATTCCTTTATGTTCTTCAAATCTTTCCTCAAAGGTCATCTTCTCAATGAAGCTCATGCTGACCACCTGAGTTACAATAGCCATCTTCCCTCTCCCGACATACCCACACTTTGAGTCATCTTCCCATAGCACTTAACACTCTCTAATCTAAACACTTTTATTTCTATGTTTCAGTGCAACAGGTTTCTTTAAATGGCGTTTCTGGCCCTGGGTTTGTAATCCTCTCAAAATGATTTGTGGGCCACAGTTTGACAAATGATTGTTCTCTTTGTGCCTTGCGGTGATCGTCTGTTTGCTAACCACATAAGTGGCTAGCAAGTATTGGCTGCTTCTATCTGCATAAGCAAGCAGCTTACAATCCATTCAATAGGACTGGTTGGTTTACATCCAGCCACTAGGATTGGCTGGATGCGTAGGTGTCTTAGGCTGGGTTCTCTATATATACAGAGAGAGACTTCTATCAAGGAAATGGCTCATGAGGGTGCAGAAGCTGTAAAGTCCCAAGTCCGTGGGTCAGGAAAAAGGCTTCTCCTGATTCACATAGCCACAGGGGCTGGTAAACCCAAGATCGCAGGCAGGAGAGCAGGGTTGCTGCTCACAGTCTGTGAAGATCGTTGAATCCCAATATCAGCAGGCAAGACCACAGGTAAGCTGCTGGCTCAAGTCCCAAGAACCAGAGGTCAGACCAACAGGAGCCAGCTTCAGGATCCAGAGTGAGCCCCAGAGCCCCTGTGTGAATGTATGCCCACACTCAATGCAGGCCACGATGCCAAGAAAATTCCCCCTCAACTGATTGGCTACTCACGGCAGATGCCATCATGGGGGTGATCACATATTAACTCTCAACAGGGAAGTGCTCACATTATCTGACTGCCAAATCACTAAGAATCATGGCCCAGCCAAGTTGACAAATAATCTTAACCATCACAGTAGGCTTATGGAAAGCCACACCTTGAAATTAACAAGCAGTTTGTCTATCGAAGTAGGCAGTCTCATGGAAGTTTGTGGGGGGCCTCCTGATTAACAAGAGTCTAGAGAAGAGTGTGTCTTTTGGGCCTGGGGTATCTTAGCTGAGAATCTCCTAGACATCCCCTCAAAAGAGTTATAATATGGGTAAAGGGCTGTAACACTGAGCTGATAACACTGAAGACTGAGAAGAAACAATGCCAAAGCCAGTGGCAGAGGCCTAGAAGGGGCCCAGGGCAGAGCTGGTAGCAAAGGTCCAGTAGGGATCCAACGGCAGAGACAGCAGTCAGGGCAGCGGTAGAAAAACTGGCCTATTGAGCAGATGGCGGCCAAGCTGGCTTGCGTTTGGCAAAGTAAACTCCCTGGCTGTGCTGAGAACAATAACCCTAAGGGCCAAGAGGTTGCCCTCAGAGGTTTGGGCATGCACTGCACAGATTGTTGTTGGTAGGTGCTGTTGAGTCGATTTTCGACTCACAACGACCTCATGTGACAAAGTAGAACTGCCCCCATAAGGTTTTCTAGGCTGTAATCTTTACAGAAGCAGATTGTCAGGTCTTTTTCCCACAGAGGCCCTGAGTGGGGTGCTAACCACCAACGTTTCAGTTAGCAGCCAAGTGTTTAACAGTTGTACCATCGGTGCTCCTTCACTGTACAGGTGTTGCCTGTAAACAGTTTTCCATCAAGAGCTGTCCTAATGCTAGCTTAAGCCTGGCACTGGCTCAGGGTTGTCCCCAAAGCTGCTGGTTGAGAGTTTGACCGTGTTACAGTGGTCCAGACCCGGCCAAGGACAGCCACAGAGAGGCAGTGCAGAGAGAGACAGAGAGAGGACAAACACAGTTATGCTGCAGCTGACCTGAGATGGCGACACACTTGGCTTAGAGAAATACACAGCTGCTAACACCTGATTCGCAGTATGACCACCCAGTCACACAAAAATGGACATGGGTAATTTGGGACGAGTAAACGGGCCCCCCTTTTAGACATAAGTGGGTTCCTCTCCTACAATGCTAAATGGGGTATTTGTGGGGATGGAAGGGACTGGTTCACTTCAAATATGTTCCTATTGGTTTTGGTTTGCTTTATGTAAATAATAATAACACCTTTTGATTGCAAAAAATTTGTAAAGAGTCTTTGTGTGTACGACCCAATCCGATTGGGCAGCAGACTCCTTATACTAACAGTCTCATGATTGCTTAGAATTTAGGATACATTCTGCGTGTATGCAAATGAGTATGCACACACGTGGGGCACAGGCCTGGTCCACACTCAGCTCCTCCACAGCATCCTCCTGTCCCCACTTGTGACAGAATCTGCATAGCGAAGATGCAAATTCTGGAAGGTTCTCAGATCTTCCATTTATTTCCTCTTTCAAATTTTGAGTATTCCTCAATGTTTTGGGTTCACCTTTAAGTAACCCATCAACCCCACCTCTCAACAAGAAGTTGAAAAAAATTCATATCCAGATTCTAATTTCAATATGGAAGTGAGAACCTGTAACTCAGAGTAACACAAAGTTATGATAGGGATGGAGAGGTTCTAGCCCTGCCTGGGATGGAACAAGAACATTGATCAGGGAAAGGACACAAGTCAGTGTGGGGAGGGGGTCCTACTGGGCAGGGGTGGGCTAGTCTCCCCACATCCTCACATTATGCTGATGGAACACAGACATATTCAGACACCGGTTGCAGAAAGATAAGTCAGGGGTTCTTGAAGTCACAAAGTGAGATGTCAACAAATCTTGTTTATCACTAAGTCCCTGACAAGGCAGGAGTCTCACGCTACAGAAGAAAAGGACCAGTAAAAAGTACAGATGCACAATGGTTCAGTGCTCAGCTGCTAACCCCTAAAGGTTAGTGGTTCGAACCCACCCAGTGGCAATGTGGGAGAAAGGCCTAGAGATCTGCTCTGTAAAGATTACAGCCTAGAAAACACTATGGGGCAGTCCTACTCTGTCACATGGGGTCTCTAGGAGTCAGAATCCACTTAACAGCAACTAACAACAACAACAACATTGGACTGGGCAGCTAGGGAGGAGGAGCGGTCAGCTTCTCTGTGACACACCTGTTCCGTTATAAGGATGAAACTTCTGCAGCATCTTCTTCATGGTGGACTTGCTACTGATTATTACGGAAGAGTGAGCTCACTCTGCAAGCCCAGAGGATCCAGAGAGCATCCATTGGGAAAACCGTGTTCCAATTTGCAGAATCTCAGGTTTTCCCACAAGGCCCTGATGCTCATAACAGGCCTGCTTTGGCTGAGCTTTCAAACATCCCTGGAGTTCTACACTCTAAATGTTAGGTTGTCATCCTGCCGTTCACTCTACCTGCCCTTCCTCTACAGGAGGTAAAGACCTCTATGAGCTACTGCAGAGGCTCTCACACGTGGGGAATAACAAGCCTCAAATTCTCATTATTTCTCCAAGGGCATTGATACAACTTAATATTAACCAGCCAACTCCTTGTCTTTCTGGGCATATCCCCCTCCCCCACCCCCCCCCTTGTTATTTTTCAAAGGCTTCTATCATCACACTTGCCACAGCTTTCCTCCACACCAGGACTTTTTCTCCAGTCCCCACCAGTCAAACCCTTATCAGTTGAGCTGCCACCTTGTGCCAGGGACCCTCCATGCCTCACCTACTGCCAGGATGTCATCCTCTTGGCCTGCCAGGTGGTGGGTGAGCCAAATCCCCATCTTTTCTCAGGCCACTCCTGATAGCATTTGTAATAGTTAGGGTCCTCTGAGGAGCAGACACCAACACAGAATTAAATGCACAAGAATTTTAGTAGTGGAAACATCTGTGAAAAAATGGGGAGGGAACTAGATAAGGCAGGAAGAGTCACCAGACCATGTTGCAAGTCTGAACCCAAGTGAAGGAGAAAGGGAATGAATGGTAGCTAGAATTGTCCTAGATGTGGTGAGGTCTAAGGAAAGTTCAGTAAGGGTATCAGGAAGCACTTAAGGCAAACAAAGTCAGCCTTCCATGGAGGACTGGTCCTGCCTTAGTTTCACTGCTGTTCTCAATCACTGCCTGGAAGAAGCCTGTGGGAATTGTGTTCTCAGCACAAACATGGCAACGGATTTCAGGAGGCAGTACCTGGGCCATCAGTCAGTCATGTTCCCTCTAACTAAGGTTCTGTGATGCGCATTCTCATGGCTGCCACGGTGATGCAGTTCAGACCAAAAGTTGACGATAAAGGAGAGAGATGGGGAAAAGTTGCTGGATCGATGCCTCCAAGTGGATGAGGAGGGATGAGATCTAGGGCACCAGCAGAGGGACGGGCTCTGCTGGGAGCAGGGACAGCTGACCAGTGATGACAGACTGGACGTCCATCCTGCAGTTCAAATGCAAGGACATGAGTAGATGGTGCTTGCCATCTGTAAAAGTTGTCTTCTGATGTGTTCAGTGTTCTCAGTAAAGTAGGAAGCGAAGTCATTCACCAAAATAGAATGGGGAAGGAGAGGTGTGTAGTACTCACCTAGGATGGGAGGAGACTGAGTGAATTCTGCAAGCACAGGTGACCGCTGGGCAACAGTGTGGGCACCCCTGAGGTCTGGGTCATGGAGAGCAGTCACGTGTCTGTGTGTTTATCTTTAGCCTCCTCTAGTTGCCTGAGGACAGGGGCAGAGATAGAGATGTTCCAGTGACCCTGAGCCAGGAGCTAGAAGAGTCAAGAAACATGGGGGTCACAAGAGCCGAAAGGTGGAAACAAAGGAAATGTCCATCAACGGATGAATGAATAAACAAAATGTGGCATATACATACCATGGACTATTACTCAGCCATAAAGGAAAATGGTGAGTCCATTAAGTCAGTCACAAAAAGGACAAATACTGTATGATCTCACATGTATGAAATAGTATATAGAATTCAAAAATTATTAGTGCCACAGGAGGACTTCTTGAAGATGAACATAAGCCTCCCCTCTTGTCCTGCGTTTTCATGCCCTCTTCCCCTGTGGTGGAGCCCTGGTGGCACAGTGGTTAAGAGCTCACCTGCTAACCAATAGATCAGCAGTTCTAATCTATCATCCACTCCTTGGAAGCCCCATGGGGTAGATCTACTCCGTCCTTTGAGTCAGAATTAATGGCTTTTGTGGGCTTCCCCAGAGGGAGGGGAAGAGAGGGAGTTTTTGCTTAGGGGCTCTGAGTTCATGTTGATCGTGGTGGAATAATTTGCAAAAGGATAGCGAGAATGGTTTCACAATTTGAAGAATGAAATCAACATCACTGAATTATACCTGTAGAAATTGTTGGATCCGCGTATGTCTTGTTGTATATATTTGCACCTCAATAAAAAATATTACAACAGTCAAGAAATGTGGGGAATGGTTCAAGGTCCATAGGTGAGAGCTACAACGACAGGAGGAGGGGCTATAACCTAATGACAGAAGATTCACAGTTGGGGACATTAGGGAGGAGGGAGGGAAAAAGGTCTGAGAGCAGCAAGGAGGAGAAAGGATGTCCACCTGTCTCCACAACCAGGAGTACAAGGCCTGCAAGGGAGGAAACACACCCTGTGTGAGCAATTTTCATCATTGTAACTATTAACTGTTCTGTCATTTTCAGTTTTTTAAACTCTGAATTTGGGGGAATGTCCTTCTACAAATTTCTTTATGAATTATTTGGTGAGGGCATTAATGTCAATGTTTATGTAATGCACTGAACTTATAGAATGCTGTCTGTGTGAAATATCTTTGAAATGTAGTGAGATTTAATTTATAGGCTATTACTTGTAATTATTTAAAACCTACTAGTTGTACTTCAGAAAATTGTGTATTTGATTTTTGGTGTGGGGTTACATATAGGCAAGCGGCCAGGTGGGTGGACAGGCAGGCAGGCACACAGAGATACAATGGGTTATGGGTATTAGTCAGGTCTTCTATAGCCGATATACGTTTTTTTGTGATTTTTAACTGACATGACATTCACGCAACATAAAATTCACCATTTTAATGTGTACAGTGTAGTGGATTTTTAGTATATTCACCAACATTGTGCAACAACCACCCCTATCAAATTCCAGAAAATTTCTATCACCCCAAAAAGAAACTCGGATCTGTTAGCAGTCATTCCCAATTCCCCACTTCCTCCCATCCCCTGGCAAACACTAATCTACTTTCTTTACTTCACATGCTGTTTTCTGTCTGCATGGATCTGCCTATTCTGAGCGTTTTATATAAATGGAGTCATTTTCAAATTGGACACTTATTATATAGGGACTTTCATTCACTTAGTATAACGTTTTCAAGGTTCATCCATGTTATCCATGTTATAGCATGTACCAATACTTTCTTCTTCTTACGTAACATTCCACTGTATGGATGTACCATATTTTGTTATCCACTCTTCAGTTGACGGGCATTTCGTTTTGTTTTCACTTTTTGGTTCCTATGAAAAATCACGTTCTGAACATTCATTAACTTTTTTGTTCAAGTTTTTGTGCGAACGTATGTTTCCCATCCTTTAGTGTATGTACTTAGGAGTGACATTGCTGGGTCATATGGTAATTCTGTTTATCTTGTAGAACCGCCAAACTGTTTTCTATAGCAGTTGCACCATTTTATATTCCCACCACAAATGTACGAGGATCCAATTTCTCCACCTCTTTGCCCAGGCTTCTTATTTTCTTTTTTCCTTTAGCCATCAGTGAAGTCCTTTCTCCTTGTGGTTTTCATTTGCATTTCCCTAATGCCTAAGGATGTTAAGCAACTTTTCACGTGCTTATTGTGTGTCTTCTTCGAAGAAATGTGCATCTTCTTCAGGAAAATATTTATTCAAATTCTTTGCACATTTTTCTAATTGGGTTATTTATCTTATTACCTTTCTATTGATGAATTGTAAAAGTTCTTTACATATTCTGGGTAGTGGTGGTGGTGGTGTTAGTTGCCGTCCATTCCCACTCATGAGACAATTCCCACTCATGGCGACCCCATGCGTACAGAGTAGAACTGGTCCATAGAGTTTCCAAGGCTGTGATCTGTTGGAAGCATATCTCCAGGCCTGTCTTCTGAGGCTCCTCTGGGTGGGTTCAAACCTCCAACCTTTCAGCTAGTAGTCAAATGCTTAACCATTTGCACCTCCCAGGGACTCATCTTTCTCTCTTACTAAGGTTAAAAAACACATGTCTATAAGACTTCAGAGAGGCATTGGTTGTTCAGTGGTAGAGTTCTTACCTTCCAAGCAGGAGACCCAGGTTTGATTCCCAGCTAGTGTACCAGGAGTGCTTATTGGGCTTTTTACTACCTACGCAGACCTTTTCCTGGACCTTGCAGAAAACTGGGAACCTTTAAAAAAAAAAAAGCCACTGTCATCAAGTAGATTCCAACTCATAGTGACCCTACAGGACAGACTAGAACTGTCCTATAGGGTTTCCAAGGAGAGGCTGGTGGCCTAGAACTGCCAACCTTTTGGTTAGCAGCCCGGCTCTTAATTACTGGGCCACCAGGGCCCCATAGTGGAAACTCAAAACGAAAATAAAACAAACTCATTGCCATCAAGTCAATTTCTACCCTATAGAGCAGAGTGGAACTGCCCCAAAGAGTTTCCAAGGAGCAGCTGGTGGATCGAATTGCAGACCTTTTGGTTAGCAGCCAAGATTTTAACCACCGCACAACCAGGACTCCATATTGGGCACAGGACCCAGGAATTGCTTACTTAACAAACCTACTCTTGAGGCTGATACACATCCATGTTGGGAATTCCTGGTCTACATTCTTGCTACTAGAAGAGCAATCTGAAGACCAGCAGCATCAGCATGAACCTTGTTACAAGTATAGAACCTCATGCTCTACTCCAGATGTCTTAGTTATCTAAGTGCTACTACAAAAGAAATACCACAAGTGGATGGATTTAAAAAACAGACATTTATTCTTTCACAGTCTAGAAGGCTAGAAGTCCAAATTCAGGGTTTTTGCTCCAAGGCAAGGATTTTCCTTCTGCAGATTCTGGGGGAAGTTCCTTGTCATCAATCTTCCCCTGGTCTAGGAGCATCTCAGCACAGGGACCCTGCATCCAAAGGACATGTTTGCTCCTGGCACTACTTTCTTTATGGTAGGAGGTCCCACTGTCTCTCTGCTGGCTTCTTTCTTTTATATCTCAAAAGAGATTAACTCAAGAGACAACCTAATCCTGTAGATTGAGTCCTGCCTTGTTAACATAAACGCCTCTCATCCTGCCTCATTAACATCATAGGATTTACAACACAGAGGATAATCATATCAGATCACAAAACCATGGACAACCACGCAACACTGGGAATCACGGCCTAACCAAATTGACACACATTTTAGGGGAACACAATTCAATCAATAGCATCTGGTAGCCACCAATGAATATTACACTCTGCAAGTATACTTATTTTTGGCTTTTTAAAAGTGAGATCATGCAATATTTGTCCTTTTGTGAGTGACTTATTTCACTCAGCACAATATCCTCCGGACTTCTCCACATTATGTTTTGAGTACTCATCATTATTCTTCATGGCTGGATAGTTTTCCACTGTATGTATGTATTACAATTTCTTTATCCATTCATCCATTGATGGGCACTCAGGTTGTTTCCATTTTTTTGCTATTGTGAATAGTGCTGCAATGAACATAGGTGTACCTGTCTTCTACAACTTTTATGGTTTTCATTTTCACACTTAAGTCTTTAATCCATTTTGAATTGGATTTTATGTATGGTGTTAGGCATAGAGCCTGATTCGTTCTTCTGTATGTGGTTATCCAATTTTCCCAGCTCTGTTTATTGAAGAGACTCTTCTTTCTCCATGAATGGATTTAGCACCCTTGACAAAAATCATACGACCATAGATGTATGGATTTATCTCTGCTCACTCAATTCTATTCCATTGGTCTATATATCTGCTATTACACCAGTACCAGGTTATTTTGATTACTGTAGCTTTATAGTACGTTTTGAAATCAGAAAGTGTGAGTTTTCCTACTTGATTCTTCTTCTTCAAGATTGCTTTAGATATTTGAGGTCGCTTGCCCTTCCATAGATATTGGAGGATTGACTCTTCCATTTCTGCAAAGAAGGCTGTTGTAATCTTGACAGGGACTACATTCATCTAAAAAACAACTTTTAAATGTTGTTTGAAGACCCCTCACCACCATGATCACTACTCTAATCACTGACATCAGTGGCTTCAATTCTGGCCGAGCAGCAGAAGTGCTTGCAGGGCTTATTACAAAATAGTCCTCTCCCTGGAAACACAGCCTCAGAATGTTGGTTCCACGGTCCAGGAATCACTTATTTAACAAGCCCTACAGCTGAGACTAATGCATAGCCATGTGGGAATCCTGGCCTATGCTCTTGCTACAAAAAATGTGATCTGAAGACCAGCAGCAACAGCACCAACAGAGATCGTGTTATAAATGTAGAATTTCATGCTCATCTCCAGACCATCAGAACCTTAAAACATTTCCAGGTGATTCTTGTGCACAGTAAAGTTTGGGACTCACAGTCTTAGTGACTTCTTTATTTTAATTGTACTTTAGATGGAGGTTTACAGAACAAACTAGCTTCTCATTAGACAATTAGAACACATATTGTTTTGAGACATTGGTTATCAACCCCACAACATGTCAACACTCTCCCCTGCTCAAACTTGGGTTCCCTATTACCAGCTTTCATTTCCCCTCCTACCTTGTAGCCCTTGCCCCTGGGCTGGTGTGCCCCTTTAGTCTCATTTTGTTTTCTGGGCCTGTCTGGTCTTTGGCTGAAGGGTGAACCAGACTTCATTACTGAGCTAAAAGAGTATCCAGGGACCATACTCTCAGGGTTTCTTCAGTCTCTGTCAGACCAGTAAGTCCACTTTGTTTGTTTTTGTTTTTTCTGGGTGTGTGTGTGTGTGCGCGCGCGCGCGTGTGTGTGTGTGAGAGAGAGAGAGTTAGAATTTTGTTCTACGTATTTCTCCAGCTCTATCTAGGACCCCCTATTGTGATCCCTGTCAGAGCAGTTGGTGGTGATAGCTGAGCACCATCTAGTTGTGCTGGACTCAGTCTGGTGGAAACTGTAGTACTTTTGGTCCATCAGTCATTTCCGCTAATCTTTCCCTTCTGTCCTTGATTTTCTTCATTCTCCCTTGCTCCAGATGGGGTGAGAGCAGTGGAGTATCTTAGTTGGCCACTTACAAGCTTTTTTTTAAATTTATTTTTAAAATTTATATACACTTTACTAAATATTTCTCCTAAATATCACTCATATATCCAACTGCCAATTGGAAAACGTCATTTACATTTCAGATAGATATCTGTCCTAGTCATCTAGTGCTGCTATAAGAGAAATACCGCATGTGGATGGCTTTAACAAACAGAAATTTATTCTCTCACAGTCTATAAAAGTCCGAATTCAGGGTGCCAGATCCCAGGAGTCTTTCTGTCTGTGTCACTTCTGGGGGAAAGTCCTTGTTGTGAGTCTCACCTGATCGAGGATCTTCTCAGGGCCGGGACCCTGGTTACAAAGGACATGCTATTCTCCTGACTCTTGTTCCTTGGTGGAATGAGGTCCCCATGTCTCTCTGCTCACTTCTCTCTTTCACATTTCAAAAGAGGTTGGCTGAAAACACGATCTAATCTTGTAGACTGAGTCCTGCCTCATTGAATAACTACCTCTAATCCTGCCTCATTAACATCGTAGGAGTCAGGATTTGCAACACATAGGAAAACTGTACCTGATGATAAAATGGTAGACAATCACATAATACTGGGACTCATGGACTAGACAAGTTCACACACATTTCGGGGGGGGGTATGTGGTTCAAACCATAACACCTCCCAAATCCATTTCTTCAGCCCAGACATTTTTCCTAAATATCACTCATATATCCAACTGCCAGACAGACAACCTCACTTGCATTTTTAATAAACATCTCAAATGAAACATTTCCTAAACCGAATGCTTGTGATACCCCCTCCTCTTTTCCACCTCTGCTGATGGCAGCTCCCTCTTTCTATTTGCACAGTCTAAAATATTTGGTGTCCTCCTTGACTCCACTTTTTCTCTCATACCCCAATTTTAATCCATTAGCAAATCTTGCAACGTTCAAGTTCAAAATATATCAAGAATCCAATCACTTTCCACTATTTTCACTGCTCACAGGCAAAACCACCAACATCTCTAGCTAGAAAATTGCATGGATATCCTAGTGTTTTCCTACTGCCTTGTCCATCCTCCACCTCTTGATTCTATTTTCAGCACAGAAGCTAGGGTGATCCTTTTAAACGGAGACCTACCATATCTCTCATCTGCTCAAAATTGTCTTGTAACTCTTCACCTCACTCTAAGGGGGAAAATACCCTGAGATCCTGAAGGCCCAACATGATCTGACCATACCTCTGATGTCATCTCAGTTACTCTCCGTTCCAGCCCTACTGTCCCCGCTGCTTCCAGAACACAGGCACGTTCCTGCCCTAGTGTCTTTGCACTGGATATTCCCGTGCCTGGAAGAACTTCCCCAGACATCCTCATGAATAATTCCCTCATGTCCTTCAAGTCTTTCCTCAAAGGCCACTTCTCAATGACATACATTCCGACCACCTAAGTTACAAAAGTCGTCTGCCTTCTCCTCTCACACCCACATTCAGCTTCCCCATTGCACTTCCCACTTTCTAAAACGAACACCTGTCTTATTGACTATGCTTATAGTGTCTCTCCCCACTAGAACACATGCTCCACAAGGCTGCCAATTTTTTGTGTTTTTAGTTCACTCCTGTTGCCCAGATGCAAATACAGTGTATCTGGCACTCAGCAACTATCAGCAGAATGATCACTGTGGGGTAGCGCACCTTCCTATGCTAGAGACGGTGTCTTCACTAATGTAGCCTCAGGACAAATGCTGTTTTGTGGCACCTGCAGCATGTCCACTCACACTGACTAACGTTGACTCTCCTTTCCTGTATATGCTGCTCTCTGCTCCCTGTCTCCCTCTTCTCCCTCCTGTCCACTCCAGCACACAGTCTCATTTCCCTCTGTAGACCAGACAAGAATGATCCTAGGGGTTATGGACGCTATTTTACAAACAATGGTGAACTTAAATTAGATTCTGCTTTATAAACTCACAAGGTTGGACTGGTTGGCACTAGGATTATAGACCTAAGGGCAGGGAGAGAGGGTAGGCAAGTGGAAGATGGAAACATAACAGAAATTTAACTAAAACAAGAAAACTGTTGGATGCCTCCTTTCTAATTCCAGAACTTATTCCTTAAAAATATTGGGGAAAAGGTAGAAAGAATAATCCAGGAAACAACCCCATGAGGAAAAGACCGGAACACATCTGAGAGCTCATTTCTCCATACCACGGAGACTCCTGTGTGCAGAGGCTGCCCTGGGCCTTGTGGGGACACTGAAAGGAAAAACGAATTCTGCTGCTGTCAGATGGGGATACCCAGAGGAGAAGGAGACCAGAAGTCGTGCACAAAACAAGAACAGGCATACCCTCTACAAAAACAAAGACACAAAAAATAAAAACACAAACCTTGGGGTCTGAGGGTCAGGCCAGGCCTAATCCAGCACACGAAGCCCTCACCGCCTGTCTTAGTTATCTAGCATTGCTATGAAAGAAAAACCACAAGTGGATGGCTTTAACAAAGAGAAATTTATTTTCCCAGTTTAAAAGGCTAGAAGTCTGAAATCAAGGTGCCGGGTCTAAGGGAAGGCTTTGCCTGTGGGCTCTGGAGGAAGGTCCTTCTCTCTTTGAGCTTCTACTCCTGGGTGAAGCTCAGGTGGCTTGGCATCTCTCTTCTGCCATCTCTACTTCTCTCCCTTGCTTCTTTAATCTCTTTTATGTTTGAAAAACGATGAACTCAAAATACAACCTACATTAATCTTTCATTAACATAACAAAGACAATCCATTCCCAAATGGGATTATAACCAACAGACATAGAGGTTGGAATTTACAACATGTGTCTTGGGCGATATAGCTCAATCCATAACACCGCCCAAGCTCTGAAGACAGGACAGGGCCTGGGCAATGCCTGAGTCCCTGTGATCACAGGTCCTACTGAGGAGACAAGAACAACGCAGCAGTGAAGATGACCCGATCAAGGAGTGACCATGTCAAAACCCAGGCTGTCCTGAACACAGGCCCCATTCACGTTCAGCTCCTCCACAGCCTTCTTCCATCCCTGCCTATGACAGACTCAGCAAAGCAAACAAAGGATTCTGGATGGTTCTCAGGTCTCCATTTATTTCCTCTTGGAGATTTTAAGTCTCATTATCTCCTTAATTAACCCATCAACCCTACTTCATGGCAAGAATTTAATAAAAAAAGATCATTCCCAGATTCTTGTTTTCAATATGTAAGTGACAACTTGCAGCTCAGAGCAAGAGAAGTTATGACAGGGATGGAGACATTCTGGCCCTGTCTCTGCTGGAACAGGAAATGCAGATCCAGGGGACAGGACACAGGTCAATGTGGGGACGGTGTCCAGGTGGGCAGAGGTGGGTTAGTCCCACCACATCCTGACAGGAACACTGGTACATTCAAACAACAGTTGCAGTAAGAGAAGTCCTAAATCACAAAGCGGGTGTGAACAAATCTTGCATCGGTCAGTCAGTCCCACACAAGGCAGTGGTCTTAAGCTAAGGAAGAAAGGAATCATGAACAAATTCAGGTCAGTCACTCTAAGTGTTGACACTCTGAACAGCCCACCAAAGATCAAAATATCCAGTTCCAAAGTATCCCCATAATGAAGTCTTGTCCCCTCTGCCCCAACCCGTTCCCCATGTCTGGCCCTCAGGGTCTCACCTTTAGAAGCCATGAGAGACATATCAGAGCCCTGGGCACTGTCACCGTCTAGAAAAGAACAAAAACATTATCTGGTCAGAGCCCACAGGAGGACATGAGACTAAAGGAGGAAATTTGAGGTGGGGGGCTCTCCCACGGGATCCCATCTACACTCTTCCAAGGGTCTCAGGATCAGCCCACATCCCTCACTTACTTGCAGCCTGCGTGGAGCTCCTTCCCTTTCCGCCTGTGGGAAGAAAACATCCTGTGAGAGACCAGGGAAGAGCCAGGACCATGAGGTCCTAGAGGAACCCACTAGTCATGGACCCCAGGCAAGTTTCCAGAACTGTGATTTCAGACTCAGGACAGGACAAGGAATTAAAACGAAAGGAGATATGTGGGGACTGGACCACCCACCCTCCTAGAGGTCTGTCCTCAGCAAGGGTTTTCCCTCTAATCTGTGACTATGGGCATCAGGTCCCCATCACCAGAAACATCTAAGGTGAAAATTTACCTTCATCTACACATGTGATTTACGTGTTTACAGAGGGCCCCAGACTGGGTAAGCATGTGTGTGTAGATGATACTTCCCAATAACGAGGCAGAACATGGGCAGACTCCTAGCTGGGGATTGAAATCCTCAAGTGTAATAAGAAAACTCAGACCCCACCCCATCTCTACCTGAGCTTCTCTTCCTCAAGATCACAACTGCAGCCACCACAGCTCCAACAACCAGTGCTCCAAAGAGCACCAGGCCAGCAACTATTCCCATGACGGGGATGGTGGACTGAGGGGGTGGCTCTGGAAGAGAAGAGAAGGTGAAGGGCCCTCACCCACCAGTCTCAGCCCTGACCCTGCTGGAGGTCTCCAGAAAGGCTCATCCTTTCCCTGAGAAAAGGCTCCATCCTCGTCCCCTTTTACCCCATCTCAAGATGAGGGGCTTAGGCAGCCCCTCATGTTGCACATGACACGTATATCTCTGCTCCTCTCCAGAGGGCACCACGATGGCCACCCACTTTTGGAAGGTCCCGTCCCCCGCAGGCCTAGTCTCCACAAGCTCCGTGTCCTGGGTCTGGTCCTCCCCGTCCCGCTGCCAGGTCAGTGTGATCTCAGCCGGGGAGAAACCCAGGGCCCAGCATCTCAGCATGACCTCATGGTCAGAGATGGGGTGGTTGGTCACATGTGCCTTTGGGGGATCTGAGGAGAAAGGTCAGAAAATTCAGAAACTCTGCATTATGTTCCATGGGCCACGGGAGCAGGGCTCATGTGACCATGCTGAGATTGGACAGAACATTTGGGTGGAATGAGGAAGTGTAAAACTCGGACACTAGCTTGGACTCAGGGGTCTGGAATACTTGATTCCTTGGAAAGTTCTAGAATCTAGGTGAGACTGCCCAGTATAACAGGTTCCACGTCTGAGGAGAACAGGGGCTTCTGGCCCTGCCCTGGGTGGTGACCAAGAAACTCAAAAAAGCTGGAGTCAGACCTCCAAAGAAGTCGGGTTTGGAGCAGAGAACAAGGGCTGAAAACAAGTCCCTGGGGGTTACCAAGGCCACTGCCAGAGTCAAAGAAACTGCTGACCAGTTATTTCAGGAATCATTTCCCCCACTATCCCTAGAGAGGCTGGATCCCTTAATTCTCCCTGAAAGAAATGTATGGTCTCTGGGTGAGTCACTCTCTAGTACAGATTTTACTAATATGGGCTGACTCCTCCCTCTCTCAGGCCCTTGGCGGCATGGGGGGGAGGTATTCAGGTGTCCATCCCTATGGGAGGCCTATTGGAGGAACAGCCTAAGCCAAGGGGAGACCTGGGAGTCGCCCCACAAGTCCACGTACCTGCACGCTGCAGAGACTCCTTCCCGTTCTCCAGGTATCTGCGAAGGCACTTCACACACGCACCCTCCAAGTAGGCCTTGACCCGATCTGCATACTTGTCAGCCTCCCACTTGCGCTGGGTGATCTGAGCGGTCGTGTCCGCCGCGGTCCAGGAGCGCATGTCCTGGCTCAGGGTGATGTAGTCGGCGCCGTCGTAGGCATACTGAGCGTACCCGCGGAGGAAGAGCCCGTCGGGGCCCACTTCACAGCCCTGTATCTTCTGGAAGGTGTGAGACCCTGACCCCGCCCCCGCCGTCAGCACCGCCCCCGCCGCCAGCCCCGCCCCCGCTGCCCGCACCGACGCCGCTGCCAGCACCGCCCCCAACACCCCGGGCCGGTGGCGATTGGTCAAATTCTTTTTGGGTCTAAACTGAATCGAATCCCCGCTGCTGTTGCCGGGTCGAAGGACCTGGAGGGTCCCGCGGCATCGGAGTGAGGTTCGGGCCCGGAGACTCAGGGCGACGCGGCCGTGGGGACGAGGAGACCCGTGACCTGCGACCCCGGCCCGGCGTTACTCACTCACCGGCGTCGCTCTGGTTGTAGTAGCCGCGCAGGTTCCGCAGGCTCACTCGGAAGTTCTGTGCGTTGCCCTTGACGGTCTGTGTCTCCCGGTCCCAATACTCCGGCCCCTCCCGCTCCATCCACGGCACCCGCGGCTCCATCCTTGGGTTCGCGGCGTCGCTGTCGAACCGCACGAACTCCGTGTCGTCCACGTAGCCGACGGAGATGAAGCGGGGCTCCCCGCGGCCGGGCCCGGACACAGCGGTGTCGAAATACCTCAGGGAGTGGGAGCCTGGGGGCGGGGAGCGGCTGAGACCACCGACCCCTCCCTCCCCGAGCGGGCCCGGGTCCGGGGTCGATGGGGGCGGGGAGGGGGTGACGGGTGAGGGGTGAGGGGTTTGTGGGCGGAGAAGGGGCGGCGGGAGGAGCAGGGCCGGGACAAAGTGAGGGGAGAGGGAGGGGAGGGGACGGGAGAGGGAGGGGAGGGGACGGGAGAGGGAGGGGAGGGGACGGGAGAGGGGGTCTGGGAGGGGGCAGATTCCCCGAGGGTCCTGCGTCCCGACCACGTGGTCCCCTCCTCCTCCCTTCGCCGAGGCTGTTTCCCTCCCGACCCCGCACTCACCCGCTCGGGCCTGGGTCAGGGCCAGGGGCCCAGAGAGCAAGAAGAGGAGGATCTGGGAAACTATCACCATGATCGACGGAGTCTGGAGTCTGGAAAGACTGAGTTCCAATGGGTCCTTGCGGAGCTTATAACCGGGAACGGAGGAGACACTGATTGGCTACTGCAGAAACCGGATACACAATGGGAGTGAGAACTGGCATCCCCTCATGTTGTCCAGACAGAAGGAACTGACACAGGTTGTGAAAAGGAGAAGTGAAACTCGGGGAGACCGGGAATCTCCAGCGCTTGGCTTCCTCACTCCAGACACTGCCCTCGTGGCCTGAAAGCCAAGCCCGGGCACTAGGAGTTTGTCCTGACCCCTGTCCTCCTGTACGGACCACTCTTTGTTCACACTGGCTCCCTGAGTCATACCCTGGGCTGTCAGAGGACACCGGGGAGAGACCCCCGGGCTAGGGCCAATCCATTTCCTACTCTCCCCTTCTTAGAATGCTTTTCCCTGAACTGGACTCCCTCCCTCCCACCTCTTATTTCTCCCCCCTGGACTTCTCTAGAATAAAATTCACCCCCAAAGAATCTGATGCCAGAGACTGAGCTCGCCTTAGGAATGAAGGTAGAAAGACCAGGGGTCTCCTCTTTAAACCTAGAATAGACTGTGTCTGAAGACACCAGATAAATATTTCCACAGAGACAAGTCTCTTTTTCATTAACAGCAGTAGGTAGGTAGCTCAATATTGATAACCCCAACAGGAATTTAACCTGTAAGAGAAGGGATTTTGTCCATTCATGTACAAATGTGTCTGAAAGACTCTGCAGTCAGGCTCGCAAAGTTCTGAAGTTTGACTTTCCCAAACAATGTATCTATGACTCCTGGGTTAGCGTGTATTAAAATTATCTTCATTTCCTATCTCTGAGTTTGTCTGAGTCCCACGTCTATCTTCAATACAAAGCAGCTCATGAAAGCACAATTCATTACTGCATATTTAACCAGAAGAGTGTAGGAACTTCAACGTCTTCAAAGTTGCAAGTGTTCAACAGTCAAAAATGCCTTCACCAGTGCACACGCATTGACTGTGTTTATGAATTGTTAACTTCTAAAGGATATAACCAAAAGCTTGGCAATTGGAGTCCTCTCAGGGACACTGGGGAAGAAAAAGGCTGTTGGTCTGTTTCCCTTAAGATTTCAGCCAAGAAAAGCCCATGGAGCAGTTCTACTCCAACACATGGGCTTTGGCATGAGCCAGTGCAAGACAACAACAAGGGATGTCCATATTTTATTGGGACACTTGGTACTGTTATTTTCTTTAACCTGGTTAACATGAGGGGGCAATTCATTTTTAGGTAGCCCCACAGAATATATTAAATATCCAATGCAAAGAATACCCAGCTAGATCCTTAAGTATACATATTAATTAAAAATCTATAAAAGGCAATACTTAAATTTGAGAATTCCAGTGCTTAGAATTCTTTGCTTCTGCTTCTTTCCTCCCCTCCTACTACTCCAGGGCTTTTCTCTGTCTCTCTCATCTCTCACTCAGGCCCTCTTCTCCCCTTGGTCTCAACCACCTCTCACTTTTTTTTTCCTACATCACTTTTTTTTTAATCAAACGTTTGATGTAGGTTTACAGAACAAACTAGCTTCTCACTAAATAGTTAGAACATATTGTTTTATGAAATTGATTAACCACCCCAGAACATCTCAACACTCTACCTTCTCAATCTTGGGTTCCCTGTGACCAGCTTTCCTGCCCCCTTCTGCCTTCTAGTCCTTGCCCCTGGGCTGATGTGTTCCTTAGTCTTGCTTTATTTTATGGACCTGTCTAATCTTGGGCTTATGCTTGAACCTCAAGAGTGACTTCATTACTGAGCTAAAAGGGTGTCCAGGAGCCAAACTCTCGGGGTTTCTCTAATATATATAAGACAAAGTCTCATCATACCACTTCTAAGGAGCATTCTGGCTGTACTTGTTTCAAGACACATTTGTTCATTCTTTGCCAGTCCATGGTATATTCAGTATTCTTTCCCAGCACCACAGCTCAAAGGCATCAATTTTTCTTTGGTCTGTCTTCTTCATTATCCAGCCTTCACATGCATATAAGGCGATTGAAAAACACCAAGGCTTGGGTGAGGTGCACCTTAGTCCTCAAAGTGACATCTTTGCTTTTTAACACTTTAAAGAGGTCTTTTGCAGCAGATCTGCCCAAAGTAATGCATCATTTGATTTCTTGACTGCTGTTTCCATGGGTGTTGATTGTGGATTCAAGTAAAAGGAAATCCTTGATGACTTCAATCTTTATCGTGATGTACCTGCACATAGTAGGCATTTTTTTTTAATGAATGAATGAATGACAAATATGACTGTAGAAAAATTACTTGCATCACATAAAAATCAAAATGAAACATAGAAAAACAAAAATTAGGAAAGGTTTTATTTTATGCAACTAGTGTGCCTGATGGTTGATAACTTCATTCAGTGGAGAAAGTGATACGTGCTTATCCCTGGCAGACTTGAGCCTATGTATTAGTTTTCTACTGCTACAGAACAAAATACCACAAACTTAGGGGCTTAAAACACCACCCATTTATTTGTTCACAGGTCTGTAGGTCTGCTGTCCAAATATGGTGTGAATGGATTCTTCAGACCAGGGTTTCACAAACTTATGCTCTCATCTGGAGCTGGGATCTGCCTCCAAGCTCATACAGAGCTGTTGGCAAAAATCCATTTCTTGCAGTTGTAGTGCTGAGGTTCTCATTTCCTTAGTGGATGTCAGCGAGGAAGTCCTCCCAATCCTAGTGGCCACCAGCATTCCTTGCAATGTGACCCCCACCATCTTTAAGCTCACAGTCCAAAACCTCCTCACTTTGACCCCCTCTCACACTTTGAATCTCTTTGTTCAGGAAGAGCCCAGGCCTTTTAAGGGCTCACCTGATTGCATACTCTCCCTGTCTAAGGCTTACTGATTTGGACCTTAATTACATCTGCCAAATCTCTTCACAGCAGCACCTACATTAATGTCTCAATAACTGGAAGAAGGTGAACCCATACTTTTATGAAGATAATGTTCTATGTATGTTTGCCAGCGGCATCCCCTCCTCCAGGTATTTTCATAAATACACTATAGGAAACCCTGGTGGCACAGTGGTTAAGAGCTCAGCTGCTAACCAAAGGTCGGCAGTTTGAATCCACCAGGCAGTTCTTGGAAACTCTATGGGGCAGTTCTACTCTGTCCTATGGCGTTGCTATGAGTCCGAATTGACTCATTGGCAACGGCTTTGGTTTTTCATAGGAAAATACCTGGAGGGTGGGAGAGCAGTTGGCAAACAGACGTGTAGCAGGCTTATGAAACTATCTTGGGAGTGGGGGCACTGTTGGAAAACAAATAGACAATGCGCAGAAAAATACAGTAATCGGAGGGTGGTTATTGGAGGCCATCTTGTAATCTGCTTAGCATGGCCTGGTTCTTCCTTTTGTGTTTTATTTGGTTACAATTGGAAATGGAAGTACAAGTAAATTGTAGTGAATGGTAATAAAACACAATCTGTCTATGGGTCACTTTTATATGGCCTTTCTCACCAGGATCTTGAAACATCCACAAAATGATTGTGTGAGAGAGACTATGCAAATAAGGTGATTGTGGCCCACCAAGGGGGTTGTAAATCTTGCAAATAAGGTGCATGGCACCTTTGTGGGGGTGGGACCATGCAAGTAAGGTACATGGAACCCTATAGAATGGATTGGTCAGTTTTGCCATCTTGCTAAGCTTCAAATGAGCCATTCCAGAGACAGAAAGAGGGAACCTCACTACCATCAAGAAAGAAGAGCTGAGAACAGATCACATCCTTTGGATCCAGGGTACCTGCACTGACTTCTAGACCCAGGAGATAGAGAGCTATAACACCAGAGATTGTGCAAGACAGCAAGAAGTGGTGGCAAGCATAACAGAGAACCAGCAGCAGCAGAACCAGGAGAAAAGCAGGAGCTGGCACAGTGGGGTTCCCAGCCCCAAAAGCAAGAAACCTGAATGCCTACAGGCTGTCCAAGTGGAGTGCCTCCAAACACTTGTTGGCAGAGCTAGTCTTGCCAATCCATGAAGCTAGAGAGCTCAGCGCCTTCAAGCCAAGGCTTACTGGTGGAGTGGGGTGCCTCTGGGCCATTACCGGTGGGACTAAAGAGTTCTCGAACACTTGCCAGAGCAGGGCAGAGGCCAGGCCAGCCCAAGATGCCCAAGGGATCAAGGGCCAGGGAGAGGCCTGCCTGTGGGCACAACCAAGAAGCTGTTCTGACTGAAGAACTGTATCCTGAGCCTTTCCTGGTCCTGCATTGTAACCTGTCACTTGCCTAATAAACACCAAAATCGTGAGTATTGTCTGTAAGTTCCGTGTGGCCATTGCAATGAATTATTGAGCCCAGCAGAGAAGTAGAGAGTGCCGTGGGACAGACAGCTGGTATCTGAATTGGTTAAAAAAGGTCAGAGAGAGGAGGTATGTCTGACTTTCACCTCACTGGAATCAGCCTTGGGCTTTTGTTGTGGACAGTAATTCTCCTCTCTCCCTGTGAAGCTAGAGGACTTCGGATGCCACAGGGCCATTTATATGGTCTACTTAGTCATTAAATTATTCTAAAATCAAGTAAGGATACATTTAATATCTTGTAATAAATTTAAAGCAAACAAAAATGAAAGTAGAATAATTTATTCTCTTCTTTGGACACTGTATTAGTTATCTACTGCTACATAACAAGTTACCCAGAACGTAGCAGCTAAACACAACAAACATTTATCATCTCTCACAGTTTCCAGAGATCAAGAATCTGAGCATGTTTTACCCAAGAGCTAGAGGCTCAAGGCCTCTCAAGCTGTCCTTTAGGTTTGCATCATCTGAAGGCTTGACTGGGGCTGGGGCATCTGCATTGTGACATGGCTCATTGATATGGCTGTTGGGAGAGGCCTCAGTCCCTCCATGGCTGGTCCCAGCAACCCTCAATTCCTAGCCACTGTGGACTTTCCATGGGACTGCTTATGATATAGCAGCTGGCTTCCCTCAGAGCGAGTCATCCGAGATAGAGACCAAGATGGAAATCAGAAGGTGTTGTATCACCTATACCGGGTCACACACCATCGCATTGGCCTTACTCTATTTGTTAGAAGTGATTCATTAAGTTTAGTGTACACTTAAGAGGAAGGAATTAAGTTCCACTTCTGGAAGGAAAGATGATCAAAGAATTTACTTACATGTTAAAACCAAAATTAAAATTAAGTATTGTTTTAGGATTTTGTAAATCAAATGCTTCTTTTATACAACTCTTGTTTTTTAAGGCTTCACACTTCTCTTTTGGAAAGTAATGATTATAAGTTTGAAACAGACAAGGGAGATACCCAAATATCTCTCATATTTTTCTTGCAAATGCCTTTATTGATAATATCTTCTTAATTAAATCGCAGTGATGTTGAGAACATAGAGCAGCTAGAGCAAATAATTCCAAGACTTGGATGCCATAATAATAATGCCCCCCCTTTCTTTGTTTTTTTTTGTACTTTAGGTGAAAGTTTACAGCACAAATTAGCTTCTCATTCAAGAATTTATACACAGATTGTTTTATGACATTGGTTGCAACCCACACGGTGTGTCAGCACTCTCCCCCTTTCCACCCTGGGCTCGCTGTGTCCATTGGTCCAGTTTTCCTGTACCTTCCTGCCCTCTTGTATTGCTTTTGGGCAGGAGTTGCCCATTTGGTTTTGTATGCTGGATTGAACTAAGAAGCACGTTCCTCATGCATGTTATTGTTTGTTTTCTAGGCCTGTCTAATCTTTGGCTGAAAAGTGAGCTTCAGGGGTGGTTTCAGTTCTGTGTTAGCAGGGTTTCTCAGGGCCAGAGTGTCGGGGTCCCTCCAGCCTCTGTCAGACCAGTAAATCTGGTCTTTTTGTGTGAATTTGAATTTTGCTCTACATTTTTCTCCCACTCTGTTTGAGGCCCTCTCTTATGATCACTGTCAGGGCAGTCGATGGTGGTAGCTGGGCTCAGGCTGGTTGAAGCTGTGATTCATGTGGTCCTTTAGTCCTTTGGGCTAATGTTCTCCTTGTAGCTTTGGTTTTCTTCATTCTCCTTTGCTCCAGGCAGGATGGGACCAATAGATGCATCTTAGATGGCAGGTCACAGGTTTTGAAGACCCCAGATGCTACTCACCAAAGTAGGATGTAGAATATTTTCTTTATGAACTAGGTTATGCCAACTAACCTAGATGTCTCCCGAGACCATGGGCCCCAGCCCTCAGCCCCCGTAGCTTGGTCCCGCAAGTTGTTTGAGTAGGTTTAGGAAGCTTCTATGAGTTTGCCTCGGTCAAGTTGTGCTGACTTCCCCTGAGTTGCGTATTGTCTTTCCCTTCACCAAAGTTGATACTTGTCTACTATCTAGTTAGTAATTTCCCCCATCCCTCCTCCCTGTTAATCATCAAAGATTGTTTTTTTCTCTTTAAACCTTTTCTTGTGTTTTTATAATATTGGTTTCATGCAGTATTTGTCCTTTTATGACTGACTTATTTCACTCAGCATAATGCTTTCCAGATTCATCCAGGTTGTGAGATGTTTGGTGGATTCATCGTGGTACTTTATCATTGCATAGTATTCCATCGTGTGTATGTTATCATAATGTATCCATTCATCTGTTGATGAGCACTTAGGTTGTTTCCATTTTTTTGCTATTGTGAATAATGCTGCAGTGCATATGGGTGTGCATATCTGTATTTGTGTGATGCTGCTTATTTCTCAAGGATATATTCCTAGGAATGGGATTGGTGAATCATAAGGTATTTCTATTTCTAGCTTCTTAAGGAAGCACCATATTGTTTTCGGTAGTGGCTGGACCATTCCACATTTCTACCAAGAGTACATAAACGTTCCAGTCTCCTCACAACTTCTCCAACACTTGTTACTTTCTCTTTTTTGATTAGTGCCAGTAACGTCAGGGTGAGGTGATATCCCAATGTAGTTTTGATGTGAGTTTCCCTAAGTCTAATAATCACCAGCATTTCCTCATGTGTCTCTTAGCTGCCTGAATGACTTCTTGGCTGAAGTGTCTTTTAATATCCTTAGCCTATTTTTTAATTGGATTTTCTTTTTGTTGCTGAGATGTTGCACTATTTTGTAGATTTTAGAGATTAGACCCTTGTCGGATATGTCGTAGCCAAAAATTTTTTCCTAGTCTGTAGGTTCTCCGTTTACTCTTTTGGTGAAGTTTCTTTTTAATGAGCAATGATGTTTAATTTTTAGAATATCCAAGCAATCCAGTTTATCTTCTGGGGCTATCAACTGTTAGTTATGGTTTGCATCCTGTTTATACTGTATATTAGACACCCTAGATTGTCTCTATTTTTTCTTCCATAATCTGTATACTTTTAAGCTTTATATTTAGGTCTTTGATCCACTTTGAATTGGTTTTTGTGTATGGTGAGGGCTGGGTCCTCTTCAATTTTTTTTACAGCTGGACCTTCAGTTTTGCCAGCACCAGTTAAAGAGATTGTCTTTTCCACATTTAATGGACTTTGGGCCTTTTTCCAAGATCTCCTGACCGTAGGTGGATGGATTTATGCCTGGGATCTCAATTCTGTTTCATTGGTCTATGTGTCTGTCATTGTACTAGCACCAGGCTGTTCTGACTACCCTGGCTGCATAATAGATTCTAACATCAGGTAGTGTGAGGCCTCCTACTTTGCTCTTCTTTTTCTATAATGCTTTACTTATTGGGAGCCTCTTTCCTTTCTGGATGAAGGTAGTGAGTAGTTTTTCCATCATGTTAAAGAATGCTGCTGGTATTTGGCTTGAGATTGCATTTTATCTGTAGATGGCTTTGGGTTGAACTGACATTTCACAATGTTGAGTCTTCCTATCCATGAGCATGGTATGTTTTTCCATTTATGTAGGTCCTCCATGTGTCTGTCAGTTTGTCGTACTGTGGGGGCTTGTGTGTTGCTGTGATGCTGGAAGCTATGCCACCGGTATTCAGATACCAGCAGGGTCACCCATGGAGGACAGGTTTCAGCTGAGCTTTCAGACTAAGACAGACTAGGAAGAAGGACCCGGCAGCCTACTTCTGAAAAGCAGTAGCCAGTGAAAACCTTATGAATAGCAGTGGACCATTGTCTGATATAGTGCTGGAACATGAGCCCCCCCCCCCCCCAGGTTGGAAGGCACTCAAAAGATGACTGGGGAAGAGTTGCCTCCTCAAAGTAGAGTTGACTTTAATGACATGGATGGAGTAAAGCTTTTGGGACCTTCATTTGATGATGTGGCACTACTCAAAATGAGAAGAAACAGCTGCAAACATCCATTAATAATCAGAACCTGGAATATACGAAGTATGAATCTAGGAAAATTGGAAATCATCAAAAAAGAAATGGAATGCATAGACATCAATATTCTAGGCATTAGTGAGCAGAAATGGACTGGTATTGGCCATTTTGAATCGGACAATCATATAGTCTACTATATTGGGAATGACAACTTGAAGAAGGATGGTGTTGCATTCGTCGTCAAAAAGAACGTTTCAAGATCTATCCTGAAGTACAACGCTGTCAATAAGAACGTTTCAAGATCTATCCTGAAGTACAACGCTGTCAATGATAGGATAATATCAATATGCCTACAAGGAAGACCAGTTAATATGACTATTATTCAAATTTCCGCACCAACCACTAGGGCCAAAGATGAAGAAATAGGAGATTTTTATCAGCTGCTGCAGTCTGAAATTGATCGAACATGCATTCAAGATGCATTGATAATTACAGGTGATTGGAATGCAAAAGTTGGAAACAAAGAAGGGTAAGTAGTTGGAAAATATGGCCTTGGTGATATAAACAATGCCGGAGATTGAATGATAGAATTTTGCAAGACCAACCACTTCTTCATTGCAAATACCTTCTTTCACCAGCGTAAACGGCAACTATACACATGGAGCTCGCCAGATGTAACACACGGAAATCAAACTGATTACATCTGTGGAAAGAGACGATGGAAAAGCTCATTATCATCAGTCAGAACAAGGCCAGGGGCCGACTGTGGAACAGACCATCAATTGCTCATATGCAAGTTCAAGCTGAAACTGAAGAAAATCAGAGCAAGTCCACGAGAGCCAAAATATGACCTTGAGGATATCCCACTTGAATTCAGAGACCTTGTGAAAATAGATTTGATGCATTGAACACTAGTGACCAAAGACCAGACAAGTTGTGGAATGACATCAAGGACTTTATCCATGAAAAAAGCAAGAGCTCGCTAAAAAGACAGGAAGGAAAGAAAAGACCAAGACAGACGCAGAGAAGACTCTGAAACTTGCTCTTGAATGTTGAGCAGCTAAAGCAAAATGAAGAATTGATGAAGTAAAAGAACTGAACAGAAGATTTCAAAGGGCGTCTCGAGAAGACAAAGTAAAGTATTATAATGACATGTGCAAAGAGCTGGAGATGGAAAACCAAAAGGGGAGAACATGCTCGGCATTTCTCAAGCTGAAAGAACTGAAGAAAAAATTCAAGCCTTGAGTTGCAATAGTGAAGGATTTCATGGGGAAAATATTAAATGATGCAGGAAGCATCAAAAGAAGATGGAAGGAATACACAGAGTCAGTATACCAAAAAGAATTAGTCGATGTTCAACCATTTCGAGAGGTGGCATATGATCAGGAACCGATGGTACTGAAGGAAGAAGTCCAAGCTGATCTGAAGGCAATGGCAAAAAGCAAGGCTCCAGGAATTGATGGAATATCAATTGACATGTTTCAACAAACAGATGCAGCGCTGGAGGTTCTCACTCGTCTATGCCAAGAAATATGGAAGACGCCTTCCTGGCCAACTGACTGAAAGAGATCCATATTTATGCCTATTCCCAGGAAAGGTGATCCAACCAAATGTAGAAATTATAGAACAATATCATTAATATCACACGCAAGCAAAATTTTGCTAAAGATCATTCAAAAATGGCTGCAGCAGTATATCGACAGGGAACTGCCAGAAATTCAGGCCGGTTTCAGAAGAGGATGTGGAACCAGGGTTATCATGGCTGATGTCAGATTGATCCTGGCTGAAAGCAGAGAATACCACCAGAAGGATGTTTACCTGTGTTTTATTGACTACCCAAAGGCATTCGACTGTGTGGATCATAACAAACTATGGATAACACTGAGAAGAATGGGAATTCCAGAACACTGAATTGTGCTCATGAGGCACCTGTACATAGATCAAGAAGCAGTTGTTCAGATAGAACAATTGATACTGATTGGTTTAAAGTCAGAAAAGGTGTGCATCAGGGTTGTATTCTTTCACCATACCTATTTAATCTGTATGCTGAGCAAATAAACCGAGAAGCTGGACTATATGAAGAAGAATGGGGCATCTGGATTGGAGGAAGACTCATTAACAACCTGCGTTATGCAGATGACACAACCTTGCTTGCTGAAAGTGAAGAGGACTTGAAGCACTTACTAATGAAGATCAAAGACCACAGCCTTCAGTATGGATTACACCTCAACATAAAGAAAACAAAAATCCTCACAACTGGACCAATGAGCAACATCATGATAAACGGAGAAAAGATTGAAGTTGTCAAGGATTTCATTTTACTGGGATCCACAATCAACACCCATGGAAGCAGCAGTCAAGAAATCAAAAGACGCATTGCATTGGGTAAATCGGCTGCAAAGGACCTCTTCAAAGTGCTGAAGAGCAAAGATGTCACCCTGAAGACTAAGGTGCGCCTGACCCAAGCCATGGTATTTTCAATCACATCATATGCGTGTGAAAGCTGGACAATGAATAAGGAAGACCGACGAAAAGTTGACCCTTCTGAATTGTGGTGTTGGCGAAGAATATTGAATATACCATGGGCTGCCAAAAGAACGAACAAATTTGTCTTGGAAGAAGTGCAGCCAGAATGCACCTTAGAGGCAAGGATGGAGAAACTGCGTCTTACATACTTTGGACATGTTGGCAGGAGAGATCAGTCCCTGGAGAAGGACATCATGCTTGGCAGAGTACGGGGTCAGCAGAAAAGAGGAAGACCCTCAATGAGGTGGATTGACACAGTGGGTGCAACAATGAGCTCAAGCATAACAACGATTGTAAGGATGGCGCAGGACCAGGCAGTGTTTCATTCTGTTTTGCATAGGGTCGCTATGAGTTGGAACCGACTCAACGGCACCTAACAACAGCAACAACTTTTGGTTTCTTGCAGTACTGTTTTGTAATTTCCTAATGTATAGGTCTTGTACATTCCTGGTCAGATCTATTCCTAAATATTTCATTTTTTAGGGGTGATTACAAATGACATTGTTTTCTTGACCTCTGTTTTGAAGTTCTCTTTCTTGGTATATAGGAATCCAACTGATTATTGTATGTTGATCTTGTATCCTGCTATTCTCCTGAATCTTTCTATTAGTTCTAGTAGTTTTCTTGTGCAATCCTTGGGGTTCCCTATGTATAATATCATATTATCTTCAAACAGGGATAGTTTTACTTCTTCCTTTCCAATTTAAAAAAAAAAAAAAAACTCTTTGCCTACAGGTTGATTCCAACTCATAGCGACCCATAGGACACAGTAGAACTACCCCATACAGTTTCCAAGCAGCAGCCAGTGAATTTGAACTGCCCACAGTTCGGTTAGCAACAGAGCTGTTAACCACTGTGCCACTATCCAATTTGGATGCCCGTTCTTTTTTTGCCTTATTGCACTAGCTAGAACTTCAAGCACACTGGTAGACAGGAGTGGCGATAAAGGGCATCCTTGTCTTTTCCTATTCTCAGGGGGGAATGCTTTCAACCTCTCTCCTTTGAGAATGATGTTAGAAGTTGGCTTTGTATAGATATAGATTATTATGTTGAGAAATTTCCTATTTTGCTGAGAGTTTTTATCAGGAATGGGTGTTGGATTTTATCAAATGCCATTTTTCATTGATTCAGATGATCATGTGATTCTTTTCTTTCATTTTATTTATGTGATGGATTACATTGATTGATTTTCTAATGTTGAACCATTCTTGCATACCTGGTTTGAATCCCAGTTGGTCGTGGTGTATTATTTAGGCACTGAGTTGTTGATAGACACCCTGCCAGTATAAGCAGAATTACCATCTGTGTATTTAGATGTGTGTATATCCTACTTTTTCTACCATTTCTGCCTGGGGGCTAAGGTGTTTGTCTTTCCTTGAACAATGTGGGATGATTTTATTTTGAAATTCAGAAAAAGGTAATCCAGGTCCAGGAGCCAATATGAGAAAAAGCCCAGATCACAAACACTCATGACATGCTTGGAGAAAGGTGGGTGTTTAGGGGACGTTCATAATCACTACCACCCTCCAAAACCACATCAACCAATACCAGGTCTGAGCTCCTACCATATATCAGGCACTGGTCTTCGTGGTTTATGTACTGTAACTCCAAGCATCATCATCAGGGCCCTGTGGGATCAGTATAAGTTGTGAAGCACAAAAACATAGAGGAACTTACCCACAGTCACCAATCATTAATTGGTGGAACACGGAATCTGAATGTGTGTTCTTTATTCTGAAGCCAAGAGCAGTGGAACAGATTTTGCAAAGGCTGTTTGGACACAAATTAGGATTTAAAAATTAATTTTTAACTAAATATTTAAATGATAGTCAACATCTGTGTAAAAATTATTAGGGTAAAATTTGCCGTAATGAAATTCATAATTTACTTTCAAAAATGTTTCCATATGCTCAAATATCAATGAAAATTAATGAAACTCTACTACAAAAACAAGCAAAGCATATTAACACCAAATTCACAGAATTAAGAAATAAATATTTCCAATTAACACTGAAAAAAACCAGCTCCACTAACTAGAGTGATGGTATATCCTTTTCAAGCCAGATACCAATATGTAGATTTTTATTACATCACTACATACACTAGTGAAATTCTGGAAGTGATATAAATATCACTTACCAAGGATTTCATTATATGACTTAGAGCATATATTTAGCCATAAAATGATACACTACGTGATTTTAAAGAAAAGATGTCATAAATCTATATACTTTTATTTGGCAAGTTATCTATGTGGTAGTGTTATATAAAAAAGATGTATAATTTATATGATATGGTTTATATGAATATATCTTAATGTAAATACCTTAAGTATATAAACACTAGAAGAATAGTTATTGGCAAGTAGAGGGTTGAATTAAGTAAGAGGAAACCAACAAAACAAAACCTGTTGCCGTCCGGTCTGTTCCGACTCATGGTGACCCCACGTGTTACAGAGAACAGTCTGAAAGGGATTTCATGGCTGTAATCTTTACAGAAGCAGCTTATCAGGCATTTCTTCCCTGGAGCCACCAAACAGTCTAATTTCCATTTTTATATCATGACTGAGAGTTTCTGGTGTCCACACCATACCTATTAACAGTTTCCTCCTCGTCATTCAGGGTCCCTGCGTCCAGCCCTGTATGACACATGATGCTTGCACTGAGTCACAACAACCTGGTTCCTCACATTCCCACCACCATGAAAGGGACCTGAGATAGTGACACCAGAACAGCTGTGTGAATGACTGTCTGGGCAGGGACTAGGAATCAAAACCCAAACAAGCCCATGAGAGGAAGGGAGTGTAAAATGATGCCTTGAGTGGTGCTAGGCCCTGGAAAGGCTCCACTCACAGCAAAGTGAAGAGAGAACATCCTTGTCCAGGGAAGTAAGTAGCGTGTCTCTGCCCACATCTCTAGGTGAGGAGGGTGTAACCTCTAAATCCTGAATCTCCCTCACACTTCTCCAAAGTTACCTGAGGCCATTTGCCAAGGAGGTGTGCCCCGCAGAAAAGGTTTAATGGGATATTTCAAGTATGAGATACTGAAGAATAAAAACACTAACATGGCCCCAGTGTGGTCTAAGCAACAGCAGATTGACACCACTTGGCAAGACAGAACTACTATCTGACCCAGCAATTCCAATTCTGGGTACACACCCAGAAGAATGAAGGCAGTCACACAAACAGAAACCTGTACACCAATGTCCATTGCAACACATTTCACAATTCCCAAAAGGTGGAAACAACTGAAATGGCCTTTATGAGATGAATGGTAAACAAAATGTGGTATACACACACAATGGAATACTACACAGCCATAAAGAGAAAGGAAGCCCTGATGCATGCCACAACCTGGATGAAACTTGAAAACATCCTGCTGAGTGAAATACATCTGTTCCCAAATGGCAAATACTGTATAATCTCATTTCAACATGAAATAAGCAAATATATAGAAACCAAAAATTACCAGTGGTTAGAAAGGATGGAAGGGAGGGCGGAAGAGGAGTTTTTGCTTATGGGGCAGTGAGTTTATGTTAATGGTGATAAAATGATTTGGAAAAGGATATCGTGAGAATGGTTACACGACTTGAAGAACATAATCAATGTCACTGAACTGTATAGGGAGAAATTGTTGAGTTGGTGTCTTACGTGTATTATCACCGCAAGAAAATGTTTAACCCAGACATCCCCGCAAAGTAGACAACCATTAGGCATGGCTCAGGAGAGGCTGGATCAGTCTCATGGGCACTGGAAATGCTGTCTGTGACCTGGGAGCTGCTTCCGTGGTGTGTCTAGTCTGCGGGAACTCCGCCTGCTGCATTATGATACCTGCATTTTTCATATGAACCAAATACTTCGATAAACAACAACAAACAAAACCACTTGGAAGCTTGTTAAGAAAACAATCTCAGGCCCTTTTCCACACCTCTGGAGTCAGGATCTGCATTTTAACAAGCTCCCAGGGGGTCACGGTGCCCATCACCGTCTGAGAAGTGCTGCGCTGAAGGCCTAGAAGCACAAAGAGGCTGCTTCACTCTCCCTGACTCACACCTATGGGCTCCAGGAACTGCCTGAGACCAGTACTTTTCACGCCTTAGCATAAAGGTCACCAAAGAGCTTGTTAGAGCAGAAACCCCTGGACTCCACCTCCAGATAGTCTGGTTTGGCATGGGCAATGCCAAAAATGTGCATTTCTACTAATTTCCCAGGTTTTATAATGCTGCAGGTCAGTGGGTCTCACTTGGAGGACAGCTGGCCCGAACCAAAGGAGAGGGAGTGAGTAGAGGCCTGACTCCCAGAAGGATCTGGAAGTGATGCCAACGGGGCACATCCATGGCTGCTCATAACAGTTGGGCAAGAGGGTTTGATGGTTTCAGTCAGCCTTTTTCCAGGACCACAGGGCTTACTTGTTGAGTCCATGCACAAAGTGGCCATGGGGTGTCGGGGATACAGAGGTGACAACCTGACAAGGTTTGTGTCTCACCTATTGCCTTCAAGTTGATATCAACTCATAGCGACCGTATAAGACAAAGTAGAACGATCCCCATCTGTTTTCCAAGGCCATAATCTTTATGGAAGCCCACTGCCACATCTTTCTGCCATAGAGCAACTGGTGGTTTTGAACAACCAATTTCTTAGTTAACAGCTGAGACTTTAACCACTGCTCCACCAGGGCTATTTATGTGTCAAGGAACATGTATAGGTAGTCCCTGACTTTCGATGGAGTTCCATTCCTAGGACTCTGTTGTAACTCAGTTCTGATGTAAGCTGGATACTTCATTTTTTTAAATAATTTTCATTATTATTGCCTTTTTTAATAGTATTTTTATAAATCCAATTTATTTGTTTTGGGGGGCTGGAAACATTATATATACACTTACAGATATTTTTTAATATATACATCAGAAAACATTACACATGTCCATAAACAGCAGATGACATTGGCATACAACTCCACTTATAGAAGCTCGTGTATCATCTATATTATCTAGGAATGGAGATGGTGTTTCTAGTCAGAAAACTAGTAAGAGTGTCTGTATGGTCCTTTTACTCACAGTATACTTTGTATGTAGTACTTATTACCAACAATAAGAAGTACCAAAAAAAAAAAATAGGTCAGTCGTAAGTGTGGTTTGTCCTAACTCAAATACATTGTAAGTTGGGGACTACCTGTATTTCGGTGATAGAGACAGACAATATATAAACACATTTATTATAATATTAACAATAACTGCCGTGGAGGAAATTCTGCCAGGCTAGAACATTGGTGGTGGAGGGGATGGCAGCAGCGATATTTCAGGCAGGGTGGTTGGGGAAGGTCTTTCTGAGGATTTGACCTCTGGATATTTGAGCAGAGGGCTGCATAGGTGGGGAGGAGACATGTCAATACCTGGGGAGGCGAGGTGCATTGGGGAAAGCCAGCAGGCACAGATGCCCTGAGACAGGACTGACCATGTTAAGAGGCCAGAGTTCATAGAGATGAGTGAGTTAGGCTGAGAGCAATGGGTGAGGCCAGAGTAGTCAGAGGGGCCTCATCATGAGGAGATTTTAGGAAATGGTTAGGTTGTGATTTCATTGTGCCTAAGAAGAGAAGTCCCTGTGTGATGCAATGGGTTAAGGTGTTTGGCTACTAACTAAAAAGTTGGTAGTTCGAGTCCACCCAGAGGTACCTAGGAAGAAAAATACAGCGATGTTCTTCTGAAAAATCAGTGATTGAGAACACTATGGAGTACAGTTCTACTCTGACATGTAAGGGATTGCCATGAGTCAGAGTCGACTCAATGGCAACAGATTACTAGAAGAGGAAGACACTGCAGTGCTATGTAAGTTTTAGTGTTGGGGATACATTGTAATTCACAAAGAAAAAGATCATGTCCATTCTGTTGGTTATGGACAGCAGGGCATGAGGGTCATCAGAAAGCGGAGCTGGAAGGCTCCTCCAGTGCCCTGGTGTAGAGGCCATGGTTCTAGGATAGAAGCAGTAGTGGTGTGAGTACTGAGTGGATTTAGTGTTCATGTATTTTTAAGACAGCGCTAGCAATGATTCAGGAGCGCCGGTGGCATAGTGGTTAAGCACTGGCTGCTAATGGAAAGGTCAGCAGTTGGAACCCACAGGCTGTTCCGTGGGAGAAAGATGTGGCAGTCAGCTTCCATAAAGATTACAGTTCTGGAATGCATATGGGACAGTTCTACTCTGTCCTACTACAAGATGATGGAGTAGTTAGGTGCTTCCGGTGATCCCTCTTACAACGAAGACCGAAAAAACAAGTGGAACGATTATATATGACAAGCTAAGAGCCCTGAACATCAAAGCCAAAGCTAGGAAATCCAACTGAGTGGCGGCGGAGGGAGAGGCAGTTCAGAAACAGTGAGGAGTTGCCGGACCTGACACGGAGGTAACTGGTGCCACTCAGGCTCATTCCCCTGCAGTGACCATGGCAGGGCTGGTAGTAGCATTTGGGATGCGGTTTCCTCGAGGAGAAACAGCAGCCACACAGTCCACTCACACCTCCAGAACAAGAGAAGAACAGCACTCTTGGCAAAAGCTAAGCACATGGGCTCATTTTACCATGTCCCCAGCCCCCAAGCCTGTTTCAGTAGCTGTAGTTTCCCTGGGCTAGACATAGGTCCTGCTGCACTCCCAAAGCCATTCTCCCAGCCTTGGAAAAGGAATAAATTAACAATTGGGGGAAAAGGTAATCTGCCAGCTCCAGTACGCTGGGGAGCTCAAGACAGAAGTGGCTCCTGTCCAGGCAAAAACAGTCCATGGACTTTGAATACTTTCACCCCTGCATGGACATGAGTGGGCCCATTTCAGGACATTAGGCCCTTGGTAGACCACACGGTGTGTGTGCTCAAGAACTGAGTTCAACTGTTTCAGCTGTGTGGTGGAGAGGTGGGTTTTTGATGTTTGACACTGCTTTGCCTATTAAACAGGGTCCTCACCTACTAACATCAGGGGCCTGAGGACTGGTGGCTTCACCGATGTTTCCTAGCCACACACAACAGGGGTCTGAGAATAAGTAGTGACTCCCAGTCGTTACAACCAAAAGCAATTGGTGCCAACGGTCTGGCTGCAGAACCCACCCACCTGTGCACTCTAGGGAACACGAACGTGCTTTCTTCACAGACACTCAGGATGGTTGTCAGCCCCCTGCTTTGTTTAGAACGTGACCCCCTGCTGCAACCAGATACCTGTGCCTACACCAATCACCACTGCCTCTCTAAGATTGTAGGGCAGAGCCTGTACCACACAATTGATGACCAACTACCTGGACACCTGAGCTGAATCCATATAAGAAAAGTGAATGGATTCCTAGGCTCATATACCTGGCAACAGCTCTAGCCACCTGGTGACAGGATTTTAGAGCTTCAAAGGCACAAATAATCAAGCTAGCTCACTCAAGCAGCGTACTTGGGCATGTCAAACAAAACAAAGCAAGCAGCTAGGATATAGTAAACAAACAAAATAAATTAATACAATAACTTTTAGATAGCTTGGAAAAAACACTCAATATGAAATCACATAAAAAAAGACACCACGATTGCTTCAACAAGCTCTCAAAACCAAAAATCAAGGAATTTTATGGATGAAGAAGTCTTCCTGGAATAACCAGATGTTTTAGAATACAAAAGGTTCATATACAGAAGTCTTCAAGACATCAGGAAGGAGATCAGGCAAAACACAGAACAAGCCAATGAACACAGAGATGAAGCAATTAAGAAATTAAAAAGTTATTCAAGAACATAATGAAAAATTTAATAGACTGCAAGAATCCACAGAGAGACAATAATCAGAAATTCAGAAGATTAACAATAAAATTACAGAATTAGACAACACAACAGAAAGTCAGAGGAGCAGAATTGAGGAACCGGAAGGCAGCATTCGTGAGATTTAAGATAAAACACTTGGCACCAATATATTAGAAGAAAAGTCAGGTAAAAGAATTTCTAAAAAATGAAGAAACCCTAAAAATCATGTGGAACTCTATCAAAAGAAATAAACTATGAGTGATTGGAGTAACAAAACAGGGAGGGATAACAGAAAATACAGAGAGAATTGTTGAAGATTTGTTGGCAGAAAACTTCCCTGATATCATGGCAGATGAGAAGATAGCTCTCCAAGATGCTCATCAAACCCCACATAAAGTAGATCTGAAAAGAAAATCACCAAGACATATTATAATCAAACTTGCCAAACCAAAGATAAAGAGAGGATTTTAACAGCGGCTAGGGATAAATGAAAAATGACCTACAAAGGAGAGTGAATAAGTTTGGACTACTCAGCAGAAACCATGCAGGCAAGAAGGCAATGGGATGACATATATAAAGTGTTGAAGGAAAAAAATTGCCAGCCAAGAATCATATATATTCAGCAAAACTGTCTCTCAAATTTGAAGGCCAGATTAGGACATTTCCAGATAAGCAGCAGTTTAGGGATTTTGTAAAAACCAAACCAAAACTACAAGAAACACTAAAAGGAGTTCTCTGCTTAGAAAATCAATAATATCAAATATCAACCCAAGACTAGACCACAGGACAGAGCAAGCAGGTATCAACCCAGATAGGGAAATCACAAAAATAAATCAAGATAAAAAATACTGAAAAAAGGGAAACAGTGCTGTCATTACGTAAAAGATGACAACATTAAATCAATAAAGAGGGACTAAAAAATGTAGTTATAGATCTTTCATATGGAGAGGAAGTCAAGGCGATATAAAGAAATAAAAGTTAGATTTAAACTGAGAAAAATAAGGGTAAATATTAAGGTAACCACAAAGGAGATTCACAATCCTACACATCAAAATAAAGAAAAACATAAAGACTCAGAGAAAACAAAATCAACAACAAAAAATAAAAGGAAAAGACAATACATAAAGATAAATTTCCCAGCACAAAAATTTAAGTGGGAAAAAGAAACTCAACACACAAAGACATCAAAATGACAGCACTAAACTCATACCTATCCGTAATTACGCTGAATGTAAATGGACTAAATGTACCAATAAAGAGACAGAGAGTGGAAAAATGGATTGAAAAATGACACGATCCGACTATAAGCTGCCTACAAGTGACACACCCTAGACTTAAAGATACAAACAAAAACTCAAAAGATGGAAAGAAAAAAAAAACATACCAAGCAAAAGAACAATCAAAAAAGAGAAGGGGTGGCTATATTGATTCCTGACAAAATAGACTTTAAAGTTAAATCCACCACAAAGGATAAGGAAGGACGCTATATAGTGATTAAAGGCACAATTTAACAGGAGTATATTTATATAACCATATTAAATATTTATGCACCCAATGGCAAGGCTTCCAGATACATAAAACAAACTCTAACAGCATTGAAAAGTAAGATAGAAAGCTCCGCAATAACAGTACGAGACTTCAACACACCACTTCTGGAGAAAGACACAACATCCAGAAAGAAGCTCAATAAAGACACAAGATCTAAATGCCACAATAAACCAAATTGACTTCATAGACATATACAAAACACCCCACAAGACAGCACCCAAGTATACTTTCTTTTCCAATGCACTTGAAACGTTCTCTAGAATAGACCACAGATTAGGTCATAGAGCAAGGCTTAACAGAATCCAAAGCACTGAAAAATTACAAAGCATCTTCTCTGACCATAAGGCCATGAAAGTAGCAATCAATAAGAGAAAAACCAGGGAAAAGAAATCAAACACTTGGAAACTGAACAATACCCTGCTCAAAAAAGACTGGGTTAGAGAAGACATTAAGGATGGAATAAAGAAATTCATAGAATTCAATGAGAATGAAAACACTTCCTATCAGAACCTTTGGGACACAGCTAAAGCAGTGCTCAGAGGTCAATTTATAGCAATAAACACACACACATCCAAAAAGAAGAAAGGGCCAAAATCAAAGAACTATCCCTACAATGTGAACATATAGAAAGAGAGCAACAAAAGAAACCCTCAGGCACCAGAAGAAAGCAAATAAGAAAAATTAGAGCAGAATTAGTTGAGTAGAGAACAAAAAAAAAAAAAAAAACAATTAAAGGCATTAACAAGACCAAAAGCTGGTTCTTGATAAACCATTGGCAAAACAGACAAAAGAAAAATGGGAGAGGAAGCAAATAACCGAAATAAAATATGAGATCAGTGATATCACAACAAACCCAAACGAAATTAAAAAAAATCATATCAGACTACTATGAAAAATTGTACGCTAACAAATCTGAAAATCCAGAAGAAATGGATGAATTTGTAGAAACACACTACCTTGTTAAACTAACACAAACAGAGGTAGAACAACTAAATAAACCCATAACAAAAGAAGAGATTGGAGAGGTAACTAAAAAATTCCCAACAACAAAAAAAAAGCCCTGGCCCAGACTGTTTCACTGCAGAGTTCTACCAAACTTTCAGAGAAGAGTTAACACCACTTCTACTAAAGGTATTTCCGAGCACAGAAAAGGATGGAATACTCCCAAACTCTTTCTATGAGGCCAGCATATCCCTGATAACAAAACCAGGTAAAGACACCACTTAAAAAAAAAGAAAATTATAGGCCTATATCCCTCATAAGCTTAGATGCAAAAATCCTCAACAAAATTCTAGCCAATAAAAAAATAGAATTTCACAATATATCAAAAAAAATAATCCACCACTACCACGTCGGATTCATACCAGATAGGCAGGGACGGTTCAGCATTAGAAAAACAAGCAATGTAATCCATCATACAAATAACACAAAAGACAAGAACCACATGATCTTATCAATTGATGCAGAAAAGGCATCTGACAAAGTCCAACACTCATTCGTGATAAAAACTCTCAGCAAATTAGGAATAGAAGTGAAATTTCTCAACGTAACAAAGGGCATTTATACAAAGCCAACAGCCAACGTTGTCCTAAATGGGGAGAGTCTGAAAGCATTCCCCTTGAGAACAGGAACCAGACAAGGATGCCCTTTATCACCACTCTTATTCAACATTGTGCTGGAGGTCCTAGCCAGAGCAATTAGGCTAGATAAAGAAATAAAGAGTATCCACATTGGCAAGGAAGAAGTAAAAGTATCTCTATTTGCAGATGATATGATCTAATACACAGAAAATCCTAAAGAATCCACAAGAAAACTAACATATCAAGATACAAGATAAACATACAAAAATCAGTTGAATTCCTCTATACCAACAAAGAGAACATTGAAGAGGAAATTGCCAAATCAATACCACTTGCAGTAGCCCCAAGAAGATAACATACTTAGGAATAAATCTTACCAGAGACATAAAAGACCTATAGAAAGAAAACTACAAGACACTACGGCAAGCAGCCAGAAGAGGTCTACATAAGTGCAAAAACATACTTTGCTCATGGATAGGAAGACTCAACATTCCAAAAATGTCTATTCTACCAAAAGTGATCTATAGATACAATGCAATTCCGATCCAAATTCCAAAGACATTTTTTAATGAGATGAAGAAACAAATCACCAACTTCATAAGGAAGGGAAAGAGGCCCTGGATAAGCAAAGCATTACTGAAAAAGAAGAACAAAGAGGGAGGCCTCACACTACTGATTTTAGAACCTATTATACCGCTACAGTAGTCAAAACAGCCTGGTACTAGTACAACAACAGACACATAGACCAACTGAATAGAATTGAGAATCCAGACATAAATCCTTCCACATATGAGCAGCTGATATTTGAAAAAGGCCCAAAGTCCATTAAATGGGGAAAAGACAGTCTTTTTAACAAATGGTGCTGGCATAACTGGATATCCATCTGCAAAAAAATGGAACAAGACCCATACCTCACTCCATGCACAAATACGAACTCAAAATGGATCAGACCTAAACATAAAATCTAAAACGATACAGATCATGGAAGAAAAAATAGGGACAACATTAGGAGCCGTAATACATGGCATAAACAGTATATAAAACATTACAAACAATGCAGAAACACCAGAAGAGAAACTACAAATAGAAGTACCATATGACCCCGCAATCCTGCTCCTTGGAGTACATCCTAGAGAAATAAGAAACTTTACACAAACAGATATAAGATAGAAAATGATACTGGTGAGGAGTGAGCCTCTTGGCTCAAGTAGACACAGGAGGCTATGTGGGCAGCTCCTGCTACAGGGGAGATGAGAAGGCGGAGAGGGACAGAAGCTGGCTAAATGGACACGAATATAGGGTGGAGAGAAGGAGTGTGCTGTGTCATTAGGGGGAGAGCAACTAGGAGTACATAGCAAGGTGTGTATAAATTTTTGTATGAGAGAATGACTTGATTTGTAAACTTTCACTTAAAGCACAGTAAAAAATTTAAAAAGATTTGAAATTGGATGGCAGCGGGGTTTTGTTTTCTTTTGGTTTTTTTTAGCACTAATTCAATAGAGAAGCACACATTTATTTATTTGCCTGAAATCACTGTTGTTTGGAGATGGCTTACTATACAAGTCCATTATAATAAATATACAAGAATTATTTAAAAATCAACACCAAGGAAAATAGAAAATTTGAATATTAAGACTAGGGTAAAACCAGAACAGTACTGGACAAGTTGGCATATCTGAAACATTTGCTGTAAAGCTTTTACTATTTACCTAGCCATTCAGATCTTCAGCCCTTCAAGGGACCTCAGTCCCCGCAGAGCAGAAAAGAGCTGGGCAGCCCTGGAGCCCAGCCATGCTGCCCTGGGTTATACAAGCAGGAGCGCTGGCTGGTTTCGGGTTTCTTTCTGGACCCAGCTGTGGTGACTAAAGTCCGTGCAGAGCCTGGCGTCCCGTGCCCCTACGCTCATGAGCCAGGGGTCAGACGGTGACAGTGAAGGGAGAAAAAGAAGTTTATGGGACAGAGCAGAAGGGGCTGGAGGCAGGGTGGGAGACAGCTTCTTATAGCTGTGGACCTTGGAGTTTGGAGGGGGCCGGGCAGCCTGGCCAGATTCTGCCCCCAAACCCAGAACCAGAGCCTTCAGAGAAAGGGAGATTTGGCTCCAACTCTCCTTGCAATCATATCTAAATGCTTTGGGACAAACCTAGCTTATTATCAGTATTGTTAAAGTATTGAAAGTGTGTGGAGGGGTGAGCTGCTTGAGAGTTTGCTGCAGCCGTTGCGCCTAGGAAGTGCCTGAGAAGGGCAGAGGTGCTGAGGTGGGGGGCAAGGGGGTGGCGGAGGCAGAGGACTGCATTTGCACCAGGGGGCACAAATCCAAGGGGTGCCAGAGGAGGCTGTCCAGCAAATCACCACTTGGTGGTGGGGGGAATCACACCCTTTCAGATAGGCCTGCAGAGAATTGCATCCCTTCCTTCCTCCGTCCCTGTCACCTGCACCCCAAGTCTTTGAATCACCCTCTGCCCCACCCTTCTGGAAGACAGGGCGGGCAGGGGCTGGGAGTGGTTGCTCCTGGGAGCTGGTTACCCTCCACAGGGTCTGGGCAAGGGTAGTCATCATGGAGGACAGGGCTCAGGACCAGCTGTTAGAGGTGCTGGGTTCTACCTCCCTCTCTGCCCCTCACTATCTTGTGTCCTCTAGCAATTAAAACAGTCTCTGGGATAATGAGTTGTTCTTATCTGTAGAAGGAGGACAGACAGGACCCTCCATTCCCATTGTCCAGCAAGTGATTGGCCTAGGTCCAAACCAAGGGATTCTGATTCAGTACATTTTGGCTGTAGCCTGGGCTTAAGGATATCAAAAGTCCTCAGGTGGTTCTAATAATCAACCACCATTGGGGACCACTGGTTAGATGTTCCAAACACCAGGAGATGTGTATGGGGATAAGGCAGAGCTTTCAGTAGAAGGCAGCCTTAGGATGACATATTGCCTTAGGCTGGGTTCTGTAGAGAAGTAAAGCATGTAAATGTACATATAGAGAGAGATTTATATCAAGGAATGACTCACATGGTTGTAGAGACTGAAATGTCCCAAGTCTGTGGCTCAGGATAGAAGCCTCTCCTGATTCATGTAGACAAAGGGGCTGACGAACCCAAGATGGGCATGTCAGAGAGCAGGGCTCTTGCTCACGGGCTGTAAAGATCAATGAATCAGAAGATCGGCAGGCAAGACCAGAGGTAAGCTGCTAGCTCATGTCCCAAAAACCCGAGGTTAGATGAACAGGAGCCAGCTGCAGGATCCAGCACAAGAAAAAAAGTCCCCAGGCCTTGTCAGAATGTCTGCTTATATTCAGTTCAGGCCATACACCCAAGGAAACTCCTTTTCAACTGGTTGGCTACTTACAGCAGATGCCATCATGGGGGTGATCACATATCAAATCTCAACAGGGAAGTGATCACAACATTGTATGACTGCCAAACCACTGAGAATCATGGCTTAGCCAAGTTTACACACAATCTTAACCATCACACATATTAAGTAAGATATAATTGACAAAAGATAAAATTTACCTTTTTTAAAGTCTCGCTTTACACTGTGCAATTCAGTGGTGTTTTTAGCATATTCACAAGGCCTGCACCCATCAACACTCTCTAATCAGGACCATCTTTAAGGATACGGGGAGGTCTGATGATCGGTCAGAAGGCAGAGTTGAGGACATTCCACAAGTGGAAGATTGCTTGAGCAGTGGCATCCTGGTGGGTCAGGGTAAGATTGAGAGAGTCAAATTTGACAGCCATCTAGGAGAAATGAGGGGTGATGCCAGAGGGCAAGCTGGTGCTTCCCATGGTAGAATAGAGGCTTAAGTGTTAAATTTAGCAGATGGGCAACTATAGACGGCTTTTGGGTGTTAAGGTTTCATCTGGGTACAGGCATGGTGTTTTGGAGCCTGTGCAGTATTCTAGGCTGAAGGGAGATGAAAGCCTGTTCTGAGTGGGGACAGTGGGATTGGAAATGTGGTAGAGGAGCTGCAGGTGAGTACATTAGAGGCAGGAGAGAGGGGGGAGTCTGATCCTGTTGAGAGCAATAGGGGAGGGAGAGGCTGACATGGAAGGGAGGCAGAGTTTCTCTGTAGGCCTGTTGGGTTTGAGGGCAGTGGTCCCTAGAGATGCAGATGTCCTGAAGGCCAACTGGAAACGGAAGCCTGCAGAGAGGTTGGTGTTGTAGTGGACGATGAGGAGTCGCCTCACCGGGCTTGTGATTGCCATGGGCTGCATAGCAAGGTGGCCCTGTTCCAGCACAGACACCTCTAGGATGTGGCCTGAAGCAAGGCATCCTGGCTGGACCTGGGAGTCATTGGGAGAAGAAGGAGAGGATTATAGTGACTGAAATGTCTAAGGGAGTTTAGGGTGTTACTGAGTCAACTGTGGAAGGTGCTTCTGTAGGCAGAGGTGGCTGAACTCTGAAAATTGGGGTCAGTGGTGATGTGGCCACTCAGGCTGTGCATGGCAGAGGTTGGGCATGTCAGGAGGATGACTATTCAGTGGTCTCTGTCGAAGTTTGTTCTGTACAGAAGAGCGAGCACGAGGCATCCAGGTGGGGTGGCCAGGTAAAAAGAGCTTGGGGAGACCAGTGCTGCTCTGCAGGTGGGAAGTTGCCTTTTCCAGGAAAGCAGGGGCTGATTACCTAAGAAAGGTAAGCATGTGCTTAGGGCATCAACAAAATAGGGGCACCAGTTGTCCAAAGCAAAGACCCACAGATGCCAGGCAGACAAGACACAAGGAAAAGTGAGTGCCACGGTGGTACTGGCACGGCACTAAATGAAACTGATAGCAGCTCCAGTGCGTGAGAATGGGCAGACCTAAAAAGAAATTCACACAGGGCCTTGAGGGTGCCCACATGCAAAGTTGTTTAAGGTATGAGGTCCCCACCACTTCACCACCTTTGTTGACATCTGTCTCCTACAGTCCCCTCCCATGCAATTGAAACTCCTTATCTGATTGGGTCTTTTAGGAGTATACTCTTTCTTTCTAATAGACAAGAGTTGAGGGTGTGCTGTCTAGTCTAATTCTTGCTACGTTTACCCAATATGTAGCTGGATCCAAATGAGTGGTTCCTGGGAAGGGCAGATTATATTAATAGCCAGGTCTCTGATTCATTTTGAGACAATGACCTTGTGTGTCCAAGTCAGCTAATCCAGTAACTCCAGCCAGCAGGGCCAGCAATGCTCTGTGACATGATCTCAACACCAGGGTACGCTCTTGCTCCTGTCCTGGTAAACAACCAAGAGGAGCTCCAGCCAATTTTTCATTGTGGGAGATAACAGAGTTTTACACTGATTGTTGAAACAACCAAGTCCACTGAGTCATTTCTTCTTTGAGGAATATTCTTTCTGAAGAAAATGTGGTATATAGTAAAAATCTTAGTCTCTCACATCCACTAAAAATGTTATAATCCAGTTCATTTCATTCCACTAAAATGGCATATGCCATTCTTGTGTTCAGTTGTTAATATCATAGTCACATTAAAAAATTACATCACAGACAGTAAACAGAGGAGGGGGGGACCACTAATTTTCAGTGTTTAGGGCCCTCACATGCCTTAATGCCGCCCTGGGGGAGGGTGGCATGAAATAATATGCTTCTGGGATTTGAGTCAGAGCACTCAGCTGCTCAGCGCTCTCTGTGCACCCTTTGGCTGAGCACCCTCGTGGGAAAACCCCCAGTATTCCTCTCTCAGGGACTCTGTCACCTGCTGGTTTCCTAGTTTTGAGCCTCCCCTTGGTGCCTGGCTCACCAATACGACTTTCCTTTGAGACTGCATAAGTGCAGCCCCGTCCATCCCTTTCCAGGGAACTTTTCTGTACTTTATTCACTGGTCCGCGGGGACCTTCACTGGCCACTTTTACCCGCGGGCTGCAGGTGCAGGGACTTTGGCTTCTACTCTGGTCCCTGGAGCCCTTGATGGTGATGTGGGTGGCCGGCATCCTGCCTGTCCTTTTCGGGGCTGCCCTTCTCATGTCCCTGGGCACTGCCACTGCTGAGTGGCACTCGTTGTGATCTTGGGTCAAACTTCTGGAGAGTGTATCATTGGGCGTTACCGGGGTGTTGCTCCGGCCCCAGCAGGTCTCTGGTGGGGTGACTGTGGGCATGGATGAGGCTGCAAACTGCCCGTTGTCACAGCGCACTCGGCTTTTCCAAATCTTTTCTGTGCTCTTCGGGGTCTCGCATCCACCTCCCCTCACTCCCCTGCCCCCGCAAGCCTTTTCTGAGTCCTGGCTGGGCCTGCTCCCCCTCCAGGATCTATCTGCCTGCCTTCTTGTCAGTCGGTCTATTGGTTGTTCAGACAGCCCAGTCATCTGAGGCTCCTGGGCTTCCGGCCGCCTTCTGGGTTACTGCTATGACTGGCAGGCAAGGCCCTTGGCTGTGTCAGGCTCAGGAGACCACTTTCCACCCTGTGTGAGGAGGCACTCTCAGGCCCCAGGGGCACCCCGCACCCACTACCACCACACCATGCCCCCTCCCCCCCTTTACTGCCTTTAGCTCCCTGCCCACTTCTCTCCTCTGGGAACGAGAAGGATCCCAGGGCAACTTCATTGACAGGTGTCTCAGTGCCTGGAGGGAGCTGGAGAGACTTCTTTCCATATCAATTTCCGTAATGGTTGTACTACTTTACAGTCTCACCATCGGTGTATGAGTTCCAATCTCCCCACAACCTTGCTAGTAATTATTGTTTTTTTTGTTTTTGATCAGTACCATTTTTGCAGGGGTTAGATGGTATTTCAATGTAGTTTTGATTTGCATCTAATGGCTAATGATGGCAAGTCTGTCTTCATGTGTTTGTTAGTCACCTGAATGTCTGCTTTGGTGAAATGTCTGTTCATGTCCTTTGCCCATTTTTTGATTGGATTGTTTGTCTTTTTGTTCCCAAGGTGTTGAAGTACTCTATAACTTTTAGAGATTAGACCCTTGTCAGCTATGTCATTGCCAAAATTTTTTCCCACTCTGCAGGTTCCCTTTTTACTCTTTTGGTAATGTCTTTTGTTGGGCATAGTATTTAATTTTTAGGAGGTCCCAGTTATTAGTTTATCTTCTGTTGTTTCTGCATTTTCATATATTTGATAGTGTATTCATGCCATGGATTAGGACCCCTAGTTTTGTCCTTATGCTAACTTCCAGGATCTTTATACTTTTATGTTTAACCTTTAGGTCTTAGATCCATTTAGAGTTTGCTTTTGTGTGGGGGGTGAGATATGGATCCTGTTTCATTTTTCTGCACGTGGATGTCCTGTTTTACCTGCACCATTTGTTATAGAGACCATCTCTTCCGTATTGAATGGAATTCAACCCTTTGTCAAAGGTCAGCTGTCCATATGGATTTAATTCTGGGTTCTAATTCTGTTCCACTGATCTGTATGTCTTTTGTACCAGTGCCAGGCTGTTTTGACTTCTGTAGATTTTTAATAAGGTCTGTGACCAGGAAGTGTGAGGTCTCCTACTTTGTTCTTCTTCTTCAGTAATGATTTAGCTATTTCAGGTCTCTTTCCTTTCCATATAAAGTTGGAGATTAGTTTTTCCATTTCATTAAAGAATGTTATTGGGATTCGGATCAGGATTGTAGTCTATCTATAGATTGTTTTGGGTGGTATGATGGTTGAGATTGCACGTCAACTTGGCTGGGCCGTGATTCTCAGTGTTTTGACAGTTGAATAATGTGATCACTTCCTGGTTGAAATTTGATATGTGATCACCCCCATGATGGAATCTGCTGAATGGTACTGGAGGGGGCGGGGCCTGTGGCAGCTCACTGTTCCCTCAGCCTTCATCTCTCCACCCTCTGCAGCCTACTTCCTTCCTGCTTGCCTTGCCAAGGCTTTTGGCCTGTTCTAGATCCAGCAGCTGCCTCTTGTCTGACCTCTGGTTTTTGAGACTTAAGCTACCAGCTTACCTATTGATCTTGGGATTCATCATCCTTCACAGCCTACAAGCAAGAGCCCTGCTCCCCAACTTGCCAATCATGAGTTCGCTAGCCTCTGCAGCCTCGTGAATAGGGGAAACCTTGCAGTCTTGCCTGCCGATATTGGAATTCGTCAACCTTCACAGCCTGTGAGTGAGACCCCTGCTTTCCAACCTGCGGATCTTGGGTTCACCAGCTTCTGTGGCTGCGTGAATTGGAAGAGGCCTCTATCCTGAACCACGGATTTGGGACTTATTCGGCCTCTAAAATTGCTTGAGGTGTTTCCTTGATATAAATCTCTACACGTATATTTATACATTTTACTTTTCTAGGGAACCCATCCTAAGACGGGTGGTATTGACATTTTCACAATGTTAAGTCTTCTAATCCATGAGCATGGTATGTTTTTCCATTTCTGTGGGTCTTTTGGAAACTCTGGTGGTGTAGTGGTTAAGTGCTATGGCTGCTAACCAAAGGGTTGGCAGTTTGAATCTGCCAGGCGCTCCTTGGAAACTCTATGGGGCAGTTCTACTCTGTCCTATAGGGTTGCTTTGTGTCAGAATTGACTCGATGACACTGGGTTTGGTTTTGGGTTTTGATGGGTCTTTTTGGTTTCTGGCAGTAATTTTTTTTTTTTTTTCGGACAGTTTCCTTGTAGAAGTCTTTTAGGCCCCTGGTTGGATTTATTCCTAGGTAATTTATCGTCTTGGGGCTATTGTGTATGGTCTTATTTTCTTGATTTCTTTTTCAGAATCCTTCTCGTTAGTGTAGAGGAATCCAACTGAGTTTTATATGTTGCTCTTGTACCCTGCCACTTTGCTGAATGCTTTTGTTAGTCCCAATAACTTTCTTGTGGAATCTCTGAGATTTTCTATGTATAGGATCATATCATCTGCAAACAGGGACAGTTTTGCTTCTTCCTTACCAATTTGGATGCCCTTTATTACCTTTTCTTGCCTTATTGCTCTGGCTAGAACTTCGAGTACAATATTGAGTAAGAGTGGTGGTAATGGGCATCCTGTCTCATTCTTGTTCTGAAGGGAAATGCTTTCAATCTCTCTGTGTTGAGAATAATGTTGGCAATTGGTTTTGTCTATATGCCCTTAATTATGATGAGGAATTTTCCTTCAATTGCTATTTTGTTGAGAATTTTTATCAGGAAAAGGTGCTGGATTTTATCAAATGCCTTTTCTGCATTAATTGAGATGATCAGGTAGGTAATTCTTGTCCTTTGACTTATTTATGTGGTAAATTATGTTGATTGATTTTCTAATGTTGAACCACCTTTGTATCCCTGGTATGAATTCCACCTGATCATGATGTATTATTTTTTTGATATCCTCTAGAATTCTGTGGGGTGTTAAAATCTCCTGCTATTATTGTAGAACTGTCTATTTCTCTTACCAGTTCTCTTAGAGTTTGTTTTATGTATTTTGGTGTTCTATCATTGGGTACGTAAGTATTGGTCATGGTTATGTCCGCTTGGTTAATTGATCTTTTGATCAGTATACAATGCCCTTCTTTGTCTCTTATACTGGTGTTTGACTTAAAGCCTATTTTATCAGAGATTAATATTGCTCTGTTTTGGATACTATTTGCTAGATGTATTTTTTCCATCCTTTGATTTTTAAACTTTTTATGTCTTTGTGTCTAAGGCACATATTGATAGGAAATTTTTTTAAATACATTGTGCCATGCTCTATCTTTTGACTGTTGCATTTAAACTGTTTACATGCAGTGTAATTATCAATAGGTATGGATTTTACTGCTGCCATTTTGTTATTTTATTTATTTATTTACTTTTGTGGTGTTAACATTTTCTTTGCTTAATTTCCTGTGCTCAGTTCTTTTTATTTGTGGATTTTCTTTTCATATCCTTCATTGTTGTTGATTTCTTTGATTTTCTTCTTTTTTTTTGGTGAGTTGATTTATTAATTTTCTTTGTGGTTACTCTGAAATTCACCGTTATCTTCCTAAATTTTGAACAGTCTATTGTATCTTTTTTATTTTTATTTTTGTTGGGCTTTAAGTGAAAGTTTATAAATCAAGTCAGTCTTGCATACAAAATCTTATACACACCTTGTTATGTACTTCTAGTTGCTCTCCCCATAATTAGACAGCACACTCCTTCTCTCCACCCTGTATTCCCATGTCAAGGCAGTCACTTTTGTCCCCCTCTGCCTTCTCATCTCCCCTCCACACAGGAGCTACCCACAGAGTCTCATGTGTCTATTTGAGCCAAGAAGCTCACTCCTCACCAGTATCTTTTTCCAGTCTGTTATATCTTCCTATCACCTTAACTTCCACTCCATATGGAATTTCTATAACTACACCATTTATTTCCCCTTTTTGTTTTCAAGTTGTCATTCTTTACAGATTGACATCTCTGGTTTCCTGTTTTCCAGATTTATTTTACTTTTGACAATTCTTTATCTAGGTTAGTATCTGGGTGATACTGTCATGTGTGTTGATCTTAGGTTGTTTTCTGATGTTATTGGTTTTCTGTCTGAAGGACTTCCTTTTATATTGCTTGTAAGGTATGTCTGGTTTTTACAAATTCCCATAATTTCTGTTTATGTGGGAATGTCTGAGTTTCACCATCATATGTGATAGACAATATATTTGCTGGATATATGATTCCTGGTTGGCAATTCTTTTCTTTCAGGGTTTTATATATGTCATTTCACTGTCTTCTTATCTGCATGGTTTCTGCTGAGAAATCAGTGCTTGGTCTTTTTGGTGCCCCTTTATAGGTGATATTTCATTTTTCATGAGGTGCTCTCAGAGTTCTTTTTTTGTCTTTGGTTTTGGGAAGTTTGATTATGATATGTCTTGGTGACTTTCTTTTGGAATCTATCCTGTATGGGGTTCATAGAGCTTCTTAGATGAAACCTTTCTTGTCTTTCATGATATTAGGGAAGTTTTCCATCCATAAATCTTCAAAAATTCTCTCTGTGCTTTTTCTTCTCCTCCTCTTCTGGAATTTCAATTACATATAAATTCTCCCTCTTGATAGTGTCCCATGTAACTGTTAGGCTTTCTTCATTATTCTTCCATCTTTTTATTCCGATTCTTCCTCAAACAGATTCGTATCGAGGGATTTGTCCTCTTTTCACTGATTCTTTCTTCCATTGATTCAATTCTACTTCTATGTCCTTCCATTGAGTTATCTCTTTCTGACATTTTATTGTTAAACTTCCAGATGTCTGGTTGTTATTTTCATATAAATAAATAAATAAAAATAGTTTCTAATTATCCATTTATTTTGTCATTTTATCCTTATATTGTTTTCCTGAATTCATCTAGGGTTTCGTCTGTGCTTTCCTTGATCTCTTTGAGGATCCTGTGTATAAATCTTTTTGAATTCCTTATCAGGTAGCCCCATTACCATTTCTTCCTCAGAAAGGTTTTCTGCCCCTTTATTTTGCTCACTAACTTGAGACATCTTATCCTGTTTTTTAAATGTGATTTGATATATCAAGGCTCGTCTGGTGGGAGCACTCACCCTCTATCTCCAGGAAGGAAGGGTAGCGGTGGGCAGGGCAGCGCTAGGCAGGGCAAGTGCATATTGCTTTTCACCAGGTGTGTTGGGTGGCTGATGGTGGACTGGGCAGATGAAGGATGCTGCCTGTCATCAGTCCAGTGGCATGGGATTGTGTGATGGCATTCGCTAGGTGGGTTCGGTAGATGTGATGGGTGGCTTAGAAAATGGGAGTGCTCTCTGTCACTCACCATGAGGGCGAGGTGGAGTGGTGTGATGGTGACTGGGAGCATTGGGCGCTCTCTGCCACTCACAGGATTGGTGTGGGTGGTGGCAGGGCTGGCAGGGGGGTGTGGTGGGCAATCGGGAGCACAGGGCACTCTGTGCCATGCACTAGGTGTGCAGGGCAATGGGAGTGGGCTGTAGTGTTCTACCAGGAGTGTAGCACCCTCGCTGCTGCTCGCCACTTGGGCAGGGCAATGGGTGGATGTATGGTGGGCTACCGGGAGGATGTTGCAGTCTCTGCCACTTCCTGGGTGGGGGGGTGTGGGGTAGGGGGTGTAGCAAGATTCACCCTGACTTCCTAGTGGTGCCTTTTGCCCAGCTGGTCTTCCTTCATCCCCATTCACTTGAGCCCTCACCATGGCAAGCCCAGAGCTAACAATCACTGGGCCTTAAGCGCAGAGTGCAGTGCCTGGTCCATAGACCTCTCTGCAGTTCTCAATATTCCACACCCTATTCCCCTCTCCAATGCATATGTCTGTTCCTGGCCCTTCCCACCACAGGCTTTGGTCCAGTGTACCTCTTCCCCAAGCCTTCATCCCAAACCTAATACTTTATGGCTTCCTCTCTTAACCCTTAAGGTGTTGAACTCCCTTCCTCGCTGGTCTCTCTGCACCCGTACCCTCACTCTAGGACCCTGCAACCTGTCTAGGCCCTCACCAGGTTCTCATCTCTCACAAGCCCTCTCTGCTGGGGACCTTGTGATCACCACTCTCCATAAATAAGCCCTCCTCTCCTCTCTTGATTTCGCTGTAGCCCAAGGTCATCTGTGCCCCATGCCCCGCACCAGTCCTGGGCCCTTACCACCATCTCCCTGTTCCTCTCACTCGCATACCTCCCCAGCTCCCTGAGACCCCACTCTGTTCTTGGCCTAAGTGCTTAGCTCCTTGGCCTTTAACCTCCGCCTTTGCTTCCCTGACCACAGAGGGATCTCTTTGGCTCACATAACTGACCTAAATTCTTGATTTTTCCACTGGACTTGTTCTGGCCTTTCTCCATAATGATACTTCTCCCAGCACTGGCCCTTCTCCTCTGATGGTTTTCTAATCCTAACCTTTTGTGAATGTTACCTGTTCCCTCCACACTTGGACAGGCACGCACCTGTACCACTCCCATCTTCAGGGAATCAGGACCACAGAACCTTCTATTACATGTTTGATGTGTAGTTATTTCAAGGAGAAGATTCATCTTTGGCTTCCTCCTCCCTAAGGTCTGTCTCCACAGTCTTCGTTATGACATTACGGTGGTCTCCCAGGATGGATCTGTGCAAACACGATTCTTTGCTGAGGAATATTTTGATGGAAAGTTATTCCTGCAGTATGACAGTGAAAAAGGTAGGGCAGAGCCCCAGGGACCATGGGCAGAAGCCCAGCTGGGAGCTGAGACCTGAGACTTAGAGACCATGGGCTTTACAGACATACGTATGGAGCTCAGAATGACCCTGTTCGACATCATGAAGCTGCAGGATCAGAAAAGAGGTGAGAGTGGGGATGAGACAGAGGAGTGTGAGGATGTTTCCTGAAGGGTTTGGGGTAGAGAGGTGGGAGCATGTCTCTTTCCATTGGATTTAGTTGGGATGTGGGTGACAGGGATGGGGGTCTGTGGAATTCAGCCAGGATGTGAGCTGTCTCTCAGGTAACAGGTGGGGGAGGAGGAAGGGAGGGACGCTATGGGCTGGAGTTTCTCACCTTGGGAGGGGGAAGTGGAGGGACCCAGGAATGGAGAAGTCATTGTCTGGGTGGGGCAGGCTTGCGTTCCCTCCAGGAGACCCTGGGCTGTGAGATCCAGGAAGATGATGGCCCCGGGGGCTTCTGGAATTACTGCTATGGCAAGGAGCATTTCCTCTGCTGTCACCCGGAGACGAAGAGATGGACAGTGCCCCTGTCCTCAGTGCAGACCTTGGCATTGGAAATGAGGAAGACCTGGGAAGTAGATAGGGATAAACACAAATATTACAGTCACCATGTGGAGGGAGATATTTGTAAAAGGCTGCGGAGCTACCTGGACTTGGGGAGAGACTTCATGGGGAGAACAGGTACTGATGCTCGGGAAGATTTTCATTTCCCCTGTCTTCTGGAACCCCATCACTGCCTTATCTGAGGAAAACTATCACTGTCCTATGGGATCCCTATATGTCCTGTTGGTACATTGTATTCTGAGTTGCCCATCCTATTAAAGCCACTGGGGAAAGACACACAGGTGGATGGAGAAATGACCTGTCCAGTGTCAATGTTCAGGAAAGCAGGGGGCCCTCAGACAGAATAATGAATCTGGTAAGGTGTATGTTAGGCAGGGGAGGATGTTTTTTGTCCATGGGGGCCACAGAGCCATGGGCCTGCCCCATCCATCCCAGCCTGGAGAGTTCCCTCCTAGCCCTCCATGACCCAGAAGCCCCCGAGCCACCTACCCTCCCCAGCATCAACATGTGGACCCAGAGAGTGAGGCTCCAACCCGAGGCGCAACCCTCCTCCCACAAGAAAGAATTGGGGTCCTGTGATCCCAGACAGACTTGTGAGCAGCATGAATCCTGAGTGCTTGTGGGTGAATGCAGCTTCAGGCCAGAGCAAGAAACATGGAGAGGACCAGTGCTGTTCTATCTCCCTTGGACTTGGAGACAGGGCATGGCCACGTGCCTCACTGGTTCTGCCCTCTCCCCTCCCAGTGCCCCCAGCAGTGAACATGACCCTCAGTCAGGCCATGAAGGGAAAAGTCACCCTGACTTGCTGGGCTGCTGGCTTCTATTCCCGGAAAATCACACTGACCTGGCTTCAGGATGGGGAACCCCTGAGCAAGGACTCCCGGGAGCCTGGGAGTGTCCTGTCTGGTGGGAATGGGACCTAGGTGATCTGGGTGTCCACAAGTCTTCCTCAAGGGGAGGAGCAGAGGTACAGCTGCCACATGGAAGACAGCGGGAAGAACATGACACACCCTGTGAGCCATGGTGAGCACCGGCGATCCTGGAGGAGGCTGTGACTTGATAACTAGGGACCAGGTTGGGGGAAGGATAGAAGGCTTGCAGGTCTGGGGGACCCAATGAATTAAAAGGTTTTTTTTAGGTGAGACCTCGGTACAAGAGAGTGCATGGCCAATCATTCTAGATGTACTCGTTGCTGCTATTGTTATTATTCTTATTATTACTGCTCTTGTCCTTCTCTGGTGCAGGAAGAAGGAAACACCAGATGAGGAAAGCCCGGGTGAGAAAACTGTACAGCTAACGTGAGTGGGGGTAGGAAGGACTCTGCCAGGAGGTGGGGTTCCCTCACATCTCCCTATGCAGGAATAGTGGTGGAGAAGACACACCTTTTCCCTTTCACCAGAGAGTAACAAGAGCTGAAATTTGGAGTATTTGTGAGGAGAATTGGGAGCCGCATGCCCATCAACACCCCTTAGTCCTGCCCATGGCCAAGACCAGGCGAGGGTTCTCAAGTGGCCAGCCTGGGCTTCTTGCTACCTGGGTGAGAGATACCAAGTGAGGGGCCCCGGCTCCCCTCTGTGCTGTCCTCTTCCTCTCTCTGTCTCTCAGGCTGCCAGGGCTGGCCCACATGGGTTGTGTGGGGAATCATGGACTGATTAACAAGGCCATGGATGATTGTGGATTTAGAGGGAACAAATAGTGCAAGACTTTATGATCTGCTGAGATGGGGGGTGGTTATCTCTCACAGGAATATGGATGAGATGTGATAACTCTAGTCCCTGTCTGCCTCCTTTCTTCCAAGTGTCTCCAGTCCTCATGAACAAACCAAGAAAGAAACTCACGATCCAGGTCCACTGGTTGGCCCCTGAGCCTCCTGCCTAAAGCCCCCTGGGGAGCCCCTACTTAGAGCAGACATGTGGGCCTTGAGCAGAGGTGAGCATCTTCTGTGCATTTGGCAGCTCCTCAGATCCCTCCTGTAGACCTGAGTGAGTCCTCCATTTAGTTTCCTCTGGCCAATTCCTGGCCTGTGCTCTTTTCAAGTCCCCATCACATGTGTTCATGTCCCTGGCTCTTCCATGTGGATGATGGAGGAGGACACGAGTAGGTGTCCCCTACTATTTGTGAAGAAGGACCAGCCATTCCTCAGGGTACTGGTGGTCCCTGGTTTTGTCCTGCCTCTGAGGGTTTCCTGTCCATCCTTCCAGGGGAAAGTCCACAGGAACTGTTTACTGGGGCATTTCGTCTGTGCTCTCTGGCCTCCGCTAGTTCAAACTAAGCCAGTTCCTCTCTCTCATGGTAATCACTGTCCTCTAAATGTGGGGTAAGGGATGACCAAAGTGTTTCCCCCAATAATCAGATTGCTTAAGGAGAGAGGAAAAGAGAAAACAGAAAAGTTTTGTACTTCAACCAAGAGCCAATGTGATTCATGAAGCTGTGAGAGGGTGAGGAGTCCAGGAGATGCAGGCTTTCTGCTCTGTCCACTTCTTCTGTGTGACCAGAGGCAGAGGGGCAGCAGCACTAATTTCTCCTCCTTAAATCTAATTTCATCACAGTTTGCCCTCAATGCTGGACAACCTAGAACAGTGAGTCCCCTCCCCCTCTGCAAAGTGATCCATTCACATTGCACCAGGTGGGGGTTGTGCAGGACTGTTGTTGCCCCTGCTTCCACCTGCAGCTCTGGTTCCCTGGGGGACAGAGAGGGTTGCCTCCATATCAATGAGGCATTTGTCAGGAAAAGTATGTGACAGACATATGGTAATTTCTTAAAATTCCTGCTTTAAATTTTGTTGTCCAATAATAGTTTTTATTAATTCACCAAATAATCTTAACAGAATTTTTTCCAGTAGTGATTTTTAACACATTTGCAATGAAGCAGGAATTCACACATGGAGATCCCTGTCTAGGAGGTTTCCCTGTAGGAGGTGGTAGCTTGTGTCAGTGAGACCCCAGGGTGCAGAGGGTGGGCAGAAACCAGCTTAGGCTGATGGGTCTCAACAAGGCCCTTATTCCTCATTGAGAAGAAGATCCCCTGTGGGCAGTGGCCTGGTCAGATTCCACTGAGGAACGGGGGTGTGAAGGCCTGGTTGCCTCAGCTAAGCAGCTGGCTTGGGGTGCAGCATTTTTTTCAGTGGCCTGGTGAAATGGTCAACAGCAAGGAAGGCTTGAATGCGGTTTCAGAGCCTGGCAGGTGGAGAGGGTCAGGGGAAGGTGGGGTCTCTGCCAAGAAGGCGTGCCCTGAGTCAGGGCAGATACAGATCCTGTGGCAGCCAAGTTTTCCTAGATGGGCCGCTGGTCACCCGGAACTTTCCAGCTAGGAGCTGCTGGCTCAGGAGGTGACAGGGGCAGGGAGGTGGAGAGGTGGTGAGCTGCAGGTGGAGGTCAGTGCCTGTACTTGAGCAGGAAGGTGGGGCAGGGCTGAGCACTCTTGTGTACGAGCTTTTCAGGTGAGGAAGATGAAGAATTAATGGAGAGATGGAACTGTGTTTGTGATCCTCGACCAGGCTTCAAAGAATAAGGCTTTGATCCTCTTTTTGGGGAGGCCCCTCACTCTGTTGCAGGATGGGTTGGGGCTTGACAGAAGGACCAGTCCTGGACTCATCCTTTTTTCCTGTTAACTGTTTCACTCCCTAGGTGACAAGCAAGGATAAAGGGCAATGTTGTTGGGACTGATGGCAGGAGACTCGCAAGGGCTGGGAAAAGTGGGGTGAGAGTGAAAGAAAAATGGGAGTCTTTTCTTCCCTGAGAACAAGGCAGAATCTATTTCGGGAAGATTGAGGAGGGAGAATCTCTGAGGGATTAGAAACCAACTTTTTGCAACAGTTGAACACTCATGGCATCCCTTTTATTTTAAATTAATTTTTGGTGAAATGATACACCACCCCCACCCCACAGATTCTAGGCATAATGATCAATGACATTGGTTACATTCTTCACATTGTGTCAATATTCTTGTTGTTTCTATTCCACTTATTTCACTTCCATTTACTTAATCTCCCTGCCTCTCAAACTTCTCATCTATGCTTTAAAACAGCTGTTGACCCTCTGGTCTTATACAGATAACTTTAAAAAAAAAAAAAAACACAATACTCAGGGGTGACAATCTTCACTCTTTGGGCTAAATGTTACTTAGCTTAAAGGTGAAGTTTGAGACGCAATTCAGGGCCTTAGTCTCAGAGACTATCTTGCGTAAGTAGGTCCTCACTGATTTCTCTTGATGACTTTCATCTACCCTTTGTCTACAGAACACGAGCAGCTACAAGACCTACACCTACACCAGAAGGCAAGGACACACCACAACGGCACTGTGTACCTGGGCTCTCAGTCTGTGCTGTCAGCCCCTGACTGCATTGGTTCAAGGAGGGGAGCATGGAGTCTTCAGCTTGGTACTTTGGGTTCTACTCCTAGCATTTTCCCACTAGGAATCTCAGGTTCCTCTTCTGTAAAACGGAAAAGTGAAGCACTTATATCCTGGTGTAGTTGGGAAGATAAAAAGAGTGAGTTGCTTGTAGCTGCTCCATGTTAGTTAACATTATTTCTGTCATTGTTAGCATAAATTAACTTTGTATATATTTCCCGTTTCCACTATGGTTCCTTCTCTATAGGAATCCTACCTCATAAAAACCCAGAAAGTATTTCTTTTCAATTTTATAGGACAGGAAAAAAAAAAAATGAACCCATTTTTTAATAATTTCCATGTTTATTCCGATTATGTACAGATATTTGCATATGGAGCTCTGGAGGCTTAGTGGTTAAGAGCATGGCTGCTAACCAAAAGGTCGGAAGTTTGAATCCACCAGCTGCTCCTTGGAAACCCTATGGGGCAGTTTTACCCTGTCCTGTTGGGTCGACATAAGTCGGAATCAATTCAACAGCAACAGGTTTTTTTGGGTGTGTGCATGCATATACTGTTCAAATAAAGATAAGGGTAAAATTGACTTTTTAATAAAAACAACTAATGTCAACTATTTGGTTTTGATAAATTTATTGAAGCAAATTTTCTGAGTTTGTGGAAAAAATGTAAAGAATAGACACAGTCAGAGAACAGTAGTGATGTCAGTATGCCTCCACACAGTAAGAATTCAAAAGGAAGTGAAAGGCTGAGCCTGAATCTCTGACTCTTGTCTCTTGTACTTCTCGGAACTATTTCTGGCTTTTGCATCTGCACTTCCTCGTATTCGGGTTGCAACATCAGCCGTTTTCTGATTCTGTCCATATCTCGCAAGTTCTGGTTTTCAGAGAATATTTATTAGGCTACAGCAATTGTTTTAGTGGAAAATATTTGACTTTTCCATCTCTGGAAGGTTTCTGCCTTTCAAAGAATGGGCCGGTAACTTGAAATTTGCCTCCAAAATTGGAGGGCGCCGAGAGACTGAAGAATGAGGCAGGCAACCCCACTGTCTCTGTGAAGGAGTTTATTAGGGAGTTTTATTAGTCAGTGCCCGGTGGCAGCAGAAGCAAAACAGAACTCCACGTTCCAGAGTGGGAGGTCAGAGGTTTTATAGTTGTCGAGGGAAATAGTGGTTACAAGCCTGGGAATTCCACAAGACTACCTCAGCAAGATCACATAACAGGGCCTTGCAAACAGCAGCAAACTGACAAAAACAGCAGTGAACTAACATAAATCCTGAGGGCAGCCAAGTTCAGCCTTTCAAGCCCTGTTTTCCCCTTCACCACCTAACACAGCTTCCAGCTTTTACTTTTATTTTCTATTGTCTCACAATCTGAGAAAGCTGGACAATAAAGAAGGAAGACCAAACAAGAATTGATGCATGTGAATTATGGCGTTGGTGAAGAATACTGAATATACTATGGACTGCCAGAGAAGGGACAAATCTGTCCTGGAAGAAGTACAGCCAGAATCCTTCTTAGCAACAAAGATGGCAAGACTTTGTCTCATGTACTTTGGACATGTTATCAGGAGGGCCCAGTCCCTGCAGAAGGACATAATGCCTGGTAAAATAGGGTCAGCAAAAAAGAGGAAGACCCTCAACCAGATGGATTGACACAGTGGCTGCAATGATGGACTCGTGCATAACAAGGATTGTGAGGATGGCGCAGGACTGGGCAGTGTTTCATTCTGTTGTACATAGGGTCACTTTGAGTTGGAGTTGACTCGACAGCACCTACGACAACAACATTTCTTTTCTTTATGTCTGATATCTTTTTTGTTCCTGAATTCCTCCAACACTGTCTTTTGTGTTTAATTGATTTTTTCTAGTGTATCATTTTGATCCCCTCTACAAAAAGCGGGTGGGTATGGTTGTTCTAGACTAAAGGTGACTAAAGAGGCACAATAAAATGCAATATGAGAATCTTTTATGAAACCACGTTGGAAAAAAATACCTGTAAAGACCTTCTGGGAAAAATCGGGATATTTGAATATGGAAAGGGCTTTACATAGTATTCTGGAAACATTGTTGATTTTCTTAGGTGTAATGCTATTGCAAGGACATAGATCCTTATTCTTAAGGAGTTGCGCAAATGTTTCGTAGGTCAGTTGTTGTGAGGCCTGCAAATTACTTTAGAATGTTTTGGTGGAAAACCTTAATCTGTCTTCATTCTCTCTCTCTAGATATACATATAGAAATGACCTGTCAGTCAGTCTATCTAGATACACACACATATAAACTAACATCTATTTATATCATTAAAAAGAGTTTAGGCAAATATGACAAAATTTTAATAACTGTTGAATCTCATTGTACTATTCTTCCCACTTTTTTGCACATTTGTAGATTTTGATAAGTTGGAGAAAAAGAGAGAGAGAATGCATGCTGAATCTGAAGATCCTAGGTGATGTGTCCCACTGGGAAAGCCACTTAATCTTTCTGTATGGTGGGTGAATTTCTTGCCTACAAAATAAAGATACAAGAAAAACTTTTCTTGCTTAACCTAGAGAAGCAATTCTCAAAGTGTGGCCTGTGGACCCCAGGAATTCTTGAATCCCTTTCAGAAGGTCCAGGAGATTTGACAGTAAAACGTAGATATTATTTGCCAGTTTCACTGTACATTTGTTTTCTTTATGTCTGATATCTTTTTTGTTCTTGAATTCCTCCAACTTTTCAATTGATGGTGCACATGCCAGGTACGTGAAACACTTGCCACCTTTGTTGTCTTCATCATTTTGTGCGGGGAGTTCATTCCAATATATGGCGACCCCATGTGTCACAGAATAGAACTGCTCCATTGCGTTTTCATGGCTTTAATCTTTATGGGAGCAGATCACCAGGCCTTTTCTCCCACAGAGCCACTGGGTAGGTTTGAATGGCCAATCTTTCTGTTACCAGCCAAGGGCAAACCATTTGCATCACTCAGGGACCTAGCCACATACCTTAGCAGGAATCAAGACAGTGGTACCAAACTGTACTAGTAGTCGAGGTAGTCTTTGCCACCACCATTCACTACCAAAAAAAAAAAAAAAAAAGCCAGTATCACTTAAAAATATCTTTGATGAAGCTGTAAAAATTATTAATTTCGTTAAATTTAAGTCCTTGAGTACGTGTGTTTTTTTCAATAATTTTTATTGTGCTTTAAGTGAAAGATTAAAAATCAAGTCAGTCTGTCACATATAAACTTGTATACACCTTACTGCATACTCCCATTTACTCTCCCCCTAATAAGTCAGCCCACTACCTCCTTCCAGTCCCTCCTTTCGTGACCGTTTTGCCAGTTTCTAACCCTCTCTACCCTCCCATCTCCCCTCCAGACAGGAGTTGCCAACACAGTTTCAAGTGTCCACCTGATACAAGTAGCTCACTCTTCATCAGCATCTCTCTCCTACCCACTGTCCAGTCCCTTCCATGTCTGATGAGTATTCTTCGGGAATGGTTCCTGTCCTAGGCCAACAGAAGGTTTGGGGACCATGACCACCGGGATTCTTCTAGTTTCAGTCAGACCATTAAGTCTGGTCTTTTTATGAGAATTTGGGGTCTGCATCCCACTGTTCTCCTGCTCCCTCAGGGGTTCTCTGTTGTGCTCCCTGTCAGGGCAGTCATCGGTTGTGGCCGGGCACCATCTAGTTCTTCTGGTCTCAGGATGAGGTAAGTCTCTAGTTCATGTGGCCCTTTCTGTCTCGGGCTCGTAATTATCATCTGACCTTGGTGTTCTTCATTCTCCTTTGATCCAGGTGGGTTGAGACCAATTCATGCATCTTACATGGCTGCTTCTTAGCATTTAAGACGCCAGATGCCACAGTTCAAAGTGGGATGCAGAATGTTTTCATGATAGAATTTATTATGCCAATTGACTTAGATGTCCCCTTAACCATAGTCCCCAAACTCCCACCCTTGCTCAACTGACCTTCGAAGCATTCAGTTTATCCTGGAAACTTCTTTGCTTTTGGTCCAGTCCAGTTGAACTGACCTTCCCTGTACTGAGTATTGTCCTTCCCTTCACCTAAAGTAGTTCTTAAAAAAAAAAAAAAACTAATCAGTAAATAACCCTCTCCCACCCTCCCTCCCTCCCCCCTCCATTCCCCCTCTCGTAACCACAAAAGTATGTGTTCTCAGTTTATACTATTTCTCAAGATCTTATAATAGTGGTCTTATACAATATTTGCCCTTTGCATCTAATTTCACTCGGCATAATGCCTTCCAGGTTCCTCCATGTTATGAAATGTTTCACAGATTCGTCACTGTTCTTTATTGTTGCGTAGTATTCCATTGTGTGAATATGCCATAATTTATTTAACCATTCATCCGTTATGGACACTTGGTTGCTTCCAGCTTTTTGCTATTGTAAACAGTGGTGCAATAAACACGGGTGTGCATATATCTGTTCGCGTAAAGGCTCTTATTTCTATAGGGTATATTCCTAGGAGTGGGATTTCTGGGTTGTATGGTAGTTCTAACTTTTTAAGAAAACGCCAGGTAGATTTCCAAAGTGGTTGTACCATTTTACATTCCCACCAGCAGTGTATAAGAGTTCCAATCTCTCCGCAGCCTCTCCAACATTTATTATTTTGTGTTTTTTGGATTAATGCCAGCCTTGTTGGAGTGAGATGGAATCTCATTGTAGTTTTAATTTGCATTTCTCTAATGGCTAATGATCGGGAGCATTTTCTCATGTATCTGTTAGCTGCCTGAATATCTTCTTTAGCGAAGTGCGTGCTCATATCCTTTGCCCACTTTTTGATTGGGCTGTTTGTCTTTCTGTGATTGAGTTTTAACAGAATCACATAGATTTTAGAGATCAGGCACTGGTCAGAGATGTCATAGCTGAAAATTTTTTCCCAATCTGTAGGTGGTCTTTTTACTCTTTTGGTGAAGTTTTTAGATGAGCATAGGTGTTTGATTTTTAGGAGCTCCCAGTTATCTGGTTTCTCTTCGTCATTTTTAGTAATGTTTTGTATTCTCTTTATGACTTATATTAGGGCTCCTAACGTTGTCCCTATTTTTTCCTTCCATGATCTTTATCGTTTTAGCCTTTCTGTTTAGGTCTTTGATCCACTTGGAATTAGTTTTTGTGCATTGTGTGAGGTATGGGTCCTCTTTCATTTTTTTGCAAATGGATATCCAGTTATGCCAGCACCATCTGTTAAAAAGACTATCTTTCCCCCAGTTAACTGACACTGGGGCTTTGTCAAATACCAGCTGTTCATATGTGGATGGATTTATATCTGGGTTCTCAGTTCTGTTCCATTGTTCTATGTGCCTGTTGTTGTACCATTACCAGGCTGTTTTGACCACTGGGGCTGTATATGTTCTAAAATCAGTTAGAGTGAGGGCTCCCACTTTCTTCTTCTTTTTCAGTAATGCTTTACTTATCCGGGGCTCCTTTCCCTTCCATATGAAGTTGGTGATTTGTTTCTCCATCACTTTAAAAAATGTCATTGGAATTTGGATCAGAAGTGCATTGTATGTATAGATGGCTTTTGGTAGAATAGACATTTTTACTATGTTAAGTCTTCCTATCCATGAGCAAGGTATGTTTTTCCACTTATGTAGGTCCCTTTTAGTTTCTTGCACTAGTACTTTGTAGTTTTCTTTGTAGAGGTCTTTTACATCTTTGGTAAGATTTATTCCTAAGTATTTTATCTTCTTGGGGGCTACTGTGAATGGTATTGATTTGGTGATTTCCTCTTCGATGTTCTTTTTGTTGATGTAGAGGAATCCAAGTGATTTTTGTATGTTTATCTTGTAACCTGAGACTCTGCCAAACTCTTCTATTAGTTTCAGTAGTTTTCTGGAGGATTCCTTAGGGTTTTCTGTGTATAAGATCATGTCATCTGCAAATAGAAATAATTTTACTTCTTCCTTGCCAATCCGGATGCCCTTTATTTCTTTGTCTAACCTAATTACTCTGGCTAGGACCTCTAGCACAAGGTTGAATAAGAGTGGTGATAAAGGGCATCCTTGTCTGGTTCCCGTTCTCAAGGAAAATGCTTTCAGGCTCTTTCCATTTAGACTGATGTTGGCTGTTGGCTTTGCATAAAAAAGATGCCCTTTATTATGTTGAGGAATTTTCCTTCAATTCCTATTCTGCTGAGAGTTTTTATCATGAATGAGTGTTGGACTTTGTCAAATGCCTTCTCTCATCAGTTGATGAGATCAGGTGGTTTTTGCCTTTTGTTTTATTTATATGGTGGATTACATTAATGGTTTTTCTAATATTGAACCAGTCTTGCGTAAAAAAAAAAAAAAATATTGAACCAGTCTTGCATAAAAAAAAAAAAAATATATTGAACCAGTCTTGCATACCTGGTATAAATCCCACTTGGTCATGGTGGATTATTTTTTTGATATGTTGTTGAATTCTATTGGCTAGAATTTTGTTGAGGATTTTTGCATCTGTGTTCATGAGGGATATAGGTGTATAATTTTCTTTTTTTGTGGTGTCTTTACCTGGTTTTGGAATCAGGGATATGGTGGCTTCATAGAGTGAGTTAGGTAGTAGTCCATCATTTTCTATGCTTTGAAATACCTTTAGTAGTAGTGGTGTTAACTTTCTCTGAATGTTTGGTAGAACTCTGCAGTGAAGCCGTCCGGGCCAGGGCTTTTTTTTGTTGGGAGTTTTTTGATTACCTTTTCAATCTCTTTTTTTTTGTTATGGGTCTATTTAGTTGTTCTACTTCTGATTGTGTTAGTTTAGGTAGGTAGTGTTCTTCTAGGAATTCATCCATTTCTTCTAGGTTTGCAAATTTTTTAGAGTACAATTTTTCGTAATAATCTGATATGATTCTTTTAATTTCAGTTGGGTCTGTTGTGATATGGCCCATCTCATTTCTTATTGGGGTTATTTGTTTCCTTTCCTGTATTTCTTTAGTCAGTCTGGCCAACGGTTTATCAATTTTGTTAGTTTTTTCAAAGAACCAGCTTTTGACTTTGTTAATTCTTTCAATTGTTTTTGTTTTCTATTTCATTTAGTACAGCTCTAATTTTTATTATTTGTTTTCTTCTGGTGCCTGATGGATTCTTTTGTTACTCACTTTCTATTTGTTCAAGTTGTAGGGAGAGTTCTCTGATTTTGGCTCTTTCTTCTTTATATATATGTGCATTTATGAATAAAAATTGACCTCTGAGCACTGCTTTTGCTGTGTCCCAGAGGTTTTGATAGGAAGTGTTTTCATTCTCGTTACATTCTATGAATTTCTTTATTCCCTCCTTAACGTCTTCTATAACCCAGTCTTTTTTGAGCAGGGTATTGTTCAGTTTCCAAGTATTTGATTTCTTTTCCCTGATTTTTCTCTTACTGATTTCTACTTTTATGGCCTTGTGGTCTGAGAACATGTTTTGTAATATTTCGATGTTTTGTATTCTGCAAAGGTTTGTTTTATGACCTAATATGTGATCTATTCTAGAGAATGTTCCATGTGCACTAAAAAAAAACGTATACTTTGCAGCTGTTGGGTGAAGTGTTCTGTATAAGTCTATGAGGTCAAGTTGGTTGATTGTAGCAATTAGGTCTTCTGTGTCTCTATTGAGCTTCTTACTGGAAGTCCTATCCTTCTCCGAAAGTGGTGTGTTGAAGCCTCCTAGTATAATTGTAGAAGTATCTATCTCATTTTCAGTTCTGTTAAAGTTTGTTTTATGTATCTTTCAGCCCTGTCATTGGGTGCATAAATATTTAATATGGTTATATCTTCCTGGTCAATTGTCCCTTTAATCATTATGTAGTGTCCTTCTTTATCCTTTGTGGTGGATTTAACTTTAAAGTGTATTTTGTCAGAAATTAATATTGCTACTCCTGCTCTTTTTTGATTGTTGTTTGCTCGATATATTTTTTTCCATCCTTTGAGTTTTAGTTTGTGTCTCAAAGTCTAAGGTATGTCACCTGTAGGCAGCATATAGATGGATCATGTTTCTTTATCCAGTCTGAGACTCTCTGTCTCTTTATTGGTGCATTTAGTCTATTTACATTCAGTGTAATTATGGATAAGTATGTGTTTAGTGCTGTCATCTTGATGCCTTTTTGTGTATGTTGTTGATAATTTCATTTTTCTGCTTACTTTTTTGTGCTGAGATGTTTTTCTTTGTAAGTTGTGTGTTCCTCATTTTCATACTAGTTGAATTTATGTTTGCTGAGTCGTTGTGTTTTTCTTGGTTTTTATTTTGAGTTATGAAATTTTTAGACCTCTTTGTGGTTACCTTAATATTTACCGCTATTTTTCTAAGTAGAAACATAACTTGTATCATCCTATATTGCCTTGTTTTCCTCTCCATATGGCAGTTCCATGCCTCCTGTATTTAGTCCCTCTTTTTGATTTTTTTTTTTTATTATTGTGATCTTTTACATAATGACTTCAATGATTCCCTGTTTTGAGCATTGTTTTCTTTTTAAAATTAATCTTAATTTGTTTTTGTGGTTTCCTTATCTGAGTTGATATTTTAGGATGTTCTGTTCTGTGACCTTGTGTTGTGTTGCTATGTGATATTATTGATTTTCTGACCAAACAATATCCTTTAGTATTTCTTGTAGCTTTGGTTTGGTTTTTGCAAATTCTCTAAGCTTGTGTTTATCTGGAAATGTTTTAATTTTGCCTTCATATTTCAGAGAGAGTTTTGCAGGATGTATGATCCTTGGCTGACAGATTTTCTCCTTCAGTGCTCTGTGTATGCCATCCCATTGCCTTCTTGACTGCATGGTTTCTGCTGACTAGTCTGAACTTATTCTTATTGCTTCTCCTTTGTAGGAAACCTTTCTTTTATCCCTGGCTGCTTTTAAAATTTTCACTTTATCTTTGGTTTTGGCAAGTTTGAAGATAATATGTCTTGGTGATTTTCTTTTTGGATCAATCTTATATGGGGTTTGATGAGCATCTTGGATAGATATCCTTTCATCTTTCATGATGTCAGGGAAGTTTTCTGCCAACAGATCTTCAATTATTCTCTCTGTATTTTCTGTTATCCCTCCCTGTTCTGGAACTCCAATCACATGCAAGTTATTCTTCTTGATAGAGTCCCACATGATTCTTAGGGTTTCTTCATTTTTTTTAATTCTTTTAGCTGATTTTTCTTCAACTATATTGGTGTCAATTGCCTTATCCTCCAGCTCCCACACTCTGCATTCCAATTGCTTGATTGGGCTCCTCTGACTTCCTATTGAGTTGTCTAATTCTGTAATTTTATTGTTAATCTTTCGGATTTCTGATTGTTGTCTCTCTATGGATTCTTGCAGCTTATTAATTTTTCCACTATGTTCTTGAATAATCTTTTTTATTTCTTCAACTGCTTTATCAGTGTGTTCCTTGGCTTTTTCTGTAGATTGCCTTATTTCATTTATGAGGTCATCCCTGACGTCTTGAAGCATTCCGTAAATTAGTTTTTTATATTCTGCATCTGGCAATTCCAGGATTCTATCTTCATTTGGGAAAGATTTTGATTCTTTAATTTGGGGAGTTGTAGAAGCAATCATGGTCTGCTTCTTTATGTGGTTTGATATCGACTGCTGTCTCTGAGCCATCTATAAGGTATTGTAATGATTTTTTTTATATTTGCTCACTGAGTCATGTTTTGTTTTCTTTCAATGTACGTAGATGGGCTACTAGATTGCGCTGTCTTGATTGTTGTAGCCCTTGAATCACTTATGTCCTATTACCAGCTGGTTTGTGCTGTTACAAGAAATATAAGCCTAAGAGTCCATTCACTATTCTTGAGTAGAATCTGACTTTGGGTCACCAAGTGTGTGGGGTAGACTGTCACCTATTGACTTAGAGGAGTGGTGGTGATAGTTGTGTGCACCAGATTTTAGGAGCAGCAGGGGGTCACATTCCAGGGGGGGCAGGATGCTGACAGGCTTCCCCCAAGTGCCAGTGAGGTAGGTATGTCTCTATTCCTAAAGCATTTTGGTGGGTGGGCTCTGCAGCTGTACCTTAGGCACCCAGTGCATGTACCTCTACAGATTGGTCGATGTCACTATCCTCAGGCCACTTTGGCAGGAGGTTAGGTGGTTTGGGTGGAGCTTCAGCCCTCAGGTCCCCATTGTGAGTCAGTGAGGGCTCTGTTTAATAGGTAGAGATATCAGACCTGATAAACTTGTCTTTCCAGTAATCCCATAAAACAATTACAGTCAGATCACTATCACAATTGCCTTTGCAGTATAATAGCCACCTTGTTGCCTGTAGGGATGAAAGCCCAAGACAGTGGATCTCATATACTTGGCTGGAGCTGGTTCTGTATTTCTAGTCCAATTTCAGAAAGTCAGGGAAGGATTCTTGGGCCCTGGGTTTTTGTAGCTGCTTCTCTCAGGCCAGGAGAATGGGTTAGGAAACGACAAAAAAAAAAACAAAACCCAGAGCACTTCACTCTCTGGCCCAGGAAATTCCAATGTTAATGAAGCCGCCTGGGAAGGGGAGGGGAGGGATCAGATAGATAGGAGAGAGTAGCACCCAGGAATATAGACAAAGTTACTTATCTTGCTTGGGATGACTGTTTTATCTGAGATTCCCAAGGGACGTGTAGTCTGTGTGCATTGGCTGGGTCGAAATTGTCCCCAAGGATCAGGCCTGCATCCTGTGCATGTGCTGTCTCAGAAGCCGTGGTCAGTTCTTCGCTCCCAATCCAAAGCCCAGTGCCTAGGTTCCCCGGCTGGGGACGCCACGCTCCAGACTCCAAAACCAGTCACTGCCTCCCGGTGACTTCTCCTCCTGTCAGCTGAGTCGCTGCGCTGCCTGCATGCACTGGCTGGGCTTCCCCCGAGGTCACTTCTGGGGCTAGGGCTGCGTCCTGTGTTTGCGCCTTCTCAGGATGCCATGCTCATCTCCCCTGTGCCCAGTCCAAAGCCCGGCACCAAGGTTTTCTGACTGGGACGCTGGCTCCAGGCTCCGAAAACAGTCCCTGCTTCCCCGTGGTTGCTCCTTCTCTCGTTAGCCGCGTTAGTGTGCAGCCTCTTTGTGCTGGCTGAGTCTCTGCGGAGGTTACCCCAGGGGGTTAGCTGTTAGGCCTGTGTCCCGTGCCTGCCCCACCTCAGCAAGCCACAATCAGCCCCACCACTCGGCACCAGGGAACCGTGACGGCTCAAGGCTGTGGAGCAGGTCGCAGGTTCCAGAAGCGGTCACTGGTTTAGGGCACAGCTTTTCGCTCACCTGTCACTCATGTCAACTCTTTAGATCTGTGTTTGAAGGTCAGGGTTCATAGATTGTCATGTATGTGATCGATTCACTTGTTTTTCTGAGTCTTTGTTGCAAGAGGGATCCAAGGTAGCTTCTACCTAGTCAGCCATCTTGACCCGGCCTACATGTGTTTTGAATATTCTTTTTTTATTCCTTTTTTATTGCGCTTTAGGTGAAAGTTACAATTCAAGTCAGTTTCTCATATAAAAGCATATACACACATTGTTATATGACCCTAGTTGCTCTCCCTACAATGCGACAGCACACTCCTCTCTACCCTGTATTTTCCATGCCCATTCAACCAACTCCTGTCCCCGTCTGCATTGTCCTCTCGCCTCTAGACAGTAGCTGCCTACAAAATCTCTTGTGTCTACTTGAGCTAAGAAGCACACTCCTCACTAGTATCATTTTATGTCTTATACTCCAGTCTAATCTTTGTCTGAAGAGTTGTCTTTGGGGATGGTTTTAGTCTTGGGCTAACAGAGAGTCTGGAGGCCATGACCTCTGGGATCCCTCCAGTCTCAGTCAGACCATTAAGTCTAGTCTGTTTACTAGAATTGGAGGTCTGCATCCCACTTTTCTCCTGCTCCATCAGCGATTCTCTGTCGTGTTTCCTGTCAGGGCAGTCATTGGTGATAGCTAGTTCTTCCATTCTCAGGCTAATGGAGTCTCTGGTTTATGTGAACTTTTCTATCTCTTGGGCTCATGTATTTCTTGTGTCTTTGGTGTTCTTCATTCTCCTTTGCTCCAGGTGGGTTGAGGCCAATTGATGCATCTTAGATGGACCTCTTTAAAGTACTGAAAAGCAAAGATGTCACCTTGAAGGCTAAGGTGTGCCTGACCCAAACCATGGAATTTTCAATTGCATCATATACATGTGAAAGCTGGACAAAGAATAAGGAAGATCGAAGAAGAATTGAAGCCTTTGAATTGTGGTGTTGGTGAAGAATATTGAATATACCATGGACTGCCAAAAAAAGCAAACAAATCTTTGTTGGAAGAAGTACAATGAGAATGTTCCTTAAGAAGCAAGGATGGCAAGACTGCATCTTACATGCTTTGGACATGTTGTCAGGAGGGATCATTCCCTAGAGAAGGACATTATGCTTGGTAAAGTACAGGGTCAGCAGAAAAGAAGAAGACCTGCAACAAGGTGGATTGACTCAGTGGCTGCAACAATGGGTTCAAGCATAATAATGATTGCAAGGATGGCACGGACCGGGCAGTGTTTTGCTCTGTTGTGAATAGGGTCGCTATGAGTTGGAACCAACAACAACAACAATTCTACTTTGCAAATCCAGAATTTTCATTGAGATCTTCTTTATAATTTTCTTGTTGTTGTCGAGACTCTGTTCAGTCATTGCTTTTATCCCTTTATTTTTTCTTGTATGGTTTATTTTTAGTTCTTTGAACATATTTTTAATATCTGCTTTGAAGTCTTCATCTGACAAGGTCAATACATGGGCCCCTTCAGAGAACGTTTCAATGAACTGCTTTTTTTCATGCATACGGTTCACAGTTTCCTGAAAGTGAAGAAGACTTGAAGCACTCACTAATGAAGATCTTAGACTACAGCCTTCAGTATGGATTGCACCTCAACATAAAGAAAACATAAATCCTCATAACTGGATCAATGAACAACATCATGATAAAAGGAGAAAAGATTGAAGTTGTCAAGGATTTCATTTTACTTGGATCCACAATCAGCAGCCATAGAAGCATCAGTCAAGGAATCAAAAGACGCGTTGCATTGGGTAAATCTGCTGCAAAGGAACTTTTTAAAGTGTTGGAGAGCAAAGACGTCACCTTGAAGACTAAGGTGCGCCCGACCCAAGCCATGGTATTTTCAATGGCATCATATGCATGTGAAAGCTGGACAATGAATAAGGAAGACCTAAGAAGAATAAAAAAAAAAAATTTTTTATTAAGAAGAATTGATGTCTTTGAATTGTGGTGTTGGTGAAGAATATTGAATATACCATGGACTGCCAAAAGAATGAATAAATTTGTCTTGGAAGAAGTGCAGCCAGAATGCTCCTTAGAGGCAAGGATGGCGAGACTGTGTCTTACATACTTTGGACATGTCGTCAGGAGGGATCAGTCCCTGGAGAAGGACATCATGCTAGGCAGAGTACAGGGTCAGCAGAAAAGAGGAAGACCCTCAACGAGGTGGATTGACACAGTGGCTGCAACAATGAGCTCAAGCATAACAACTCTTGTAAGGATGTCTCAGGACTGGGCACTGTTTTGTTCTGTTGTGCATAGGGTCCCTATGAGTTGGAACCGACTCGAAGGCACCTAACAACAACAGCAATGGTTCACAGTTTCTTGGTCTGCTTGTTTTTTGTTTTTATGTGTTTTATTGAAAAATATACATTTTACGTAATATATTGTAGCAACTCTGCCTTCTGACTCTTTCTAAGTGTTGTTGCTATCACCTTATTTATTTGCTAATTAGCCTGCAGTAGAACTGTGGGATATGTTTCCCCACAGATTGTAGTCACTGTGTCTTTCCTCAGTTTTTTTCTTGGTTTTACTTTTAAGTCTAGCTTCCTAGAGGCGACCCCTGTGTTTCCATAGCTTAGTTCTCAGCCAGTGATTCTTCAGAGGTTGTGTTCAAACACCTTGAATCATTAAGACTTCCACCCTCTCCTTCTGTATCTACATGCATGGAGGATGGAATAGTCAAAGGTCAGGCATTTTTAAAGTCTCAGGTTTTTTTTTATTTACACCAGGCTCTTTCATGTCTCCTGTGTGCATGCACGCAGAGTCACAGTCAGCCAAGCTTTTGTGGATAGCTTGGGCCTTTTCCATTCTCTCCTATGAGGATGTGTAGAGAGTATACCAAGGACTCCTATTGCTGCCTAATGTCTTGGATCCCCCTACTTCTGGCTAATCTGCCAGTTTGTTACTTGTCCCAACCAGGATCATAAAACCGGGCTAGGTGAGCTGCTAATCTTCCCATTTCAGGTGCCACTATTTGGCAATGCTATTTGGAGTGGGATTTTTCTGTGCTCTAAGAGCAGAAAAAAAAAAAAAAATTTTTTTTTTTTTTCCTGCTCTTAGTCCTCTCTGGCAGTAAATCTGCTGGTTTATACGGTTTGCTTGTCATTATTAAAATTTTCAAGCCCAGGAAAGAATGTCACAGAATCCTACTGCTCTTGTATGACTTTCGGTAGCTTTTCATGAATAATCAATTCTTGATTTTGTATATGTCTTTTGTGAGTTTTCAGGACCTTGAAATGGTTGTTTCTGAGAAATTTGTTGAGTTTTATAATTGGTTTTTGAGGTGAAAATTTGCCAAGATACTCCACATACTGAAAGTCCCACCCCATGTGTATTAGTTTCTTAATGTTGCTGTATCAAATTAGCACACACTTGGTGGCTTAAAACAGCACACATTTATTTTCTTACAGTCCTGGAGCCCAGAAGGCCAAAATCAGTTGTGCTGTGCCAAAAACAGGGTGTCAGCAAGACCTTATTCCCTCCGGAAGCCCTAGAGGAGAATTCATTCCTTGCTTATTCCAGCTACTGGTTGCTACCAGCAGTCCTTGGCTTGTGGACACATCACTTCAATCTCTGTTTCTGTGGTCACATTGTCTTTTGGTCTGTGTCAAATCTCCCTCTGCTTCCCTTTTATAAGGTTACCTGTGATTGAATTTAGGGCTCATATGGGTAATCCAGAGTGATCTGTGCATCTCAGCATCCTTAATCATATCTGCAAAATGTCTTTTGCCATGTAAGGTAAGATTCACATGTTCCAAGGATTAGGACCTGGATATCTTGAGGGCCATTATTAAGTTTGCCATACCATTTCTTTCCTTTTAAATAATTTTTTCACAGTTAATATATGTCATGGATTGAATTGTATCCCCCCAAAATATCTGTCAATTCGGCTAGGCTGTAATTCCCACTATTGTGTGATTATCCAACATTTTGTCATCTGATGTGATTTTCCTGTGTGTTGTAAATCCTACCTCTATGATGTTAATAAGATGGGATTAAACACACAGTCAATTCGGCCAGGCTGTAATTCCCACTATTGTGTGATTATCCAACATTTTGTCATCTGATGTGATTTTCCTGTGTGTTGTACATCCTACCTCTATGATGTTAATAAGATGGGATTAGCAGCAGTTATATTAATGAGGCAGGACTCAATCTACAAGATGAGGTTGTGTTTTAAGCCAATCTCTTTTGAGATATAAAAGAAAGAACTGAGCAGAGAGACATGAGGACCTCATACCACCAAGAAAACAGCACCTGGAGCAGAGCTCTTCCTTTAGACCCGGAGTTCCTATGCCTGAGAAACTCCTAAACCAGGGGAAGATTGATGACAAGGAACTTCCTCCAGAGCCAATAGAGAAAGAAAGCCTTCCCCTGGAGATGGCACCCCAGTTTGGACTTCTAGCCTACTAGGCTGTGAGAGAATAAATTTCTTTTTGTTAAAGCTAACCGCTTGTGGATTTCTGGTATAGTACCACTAGCTAAGACAATATAGTTTCTTTTTTTCTGTATTCCCCACCTCTACAAGATGTTCTTCAATATCAGATTCTGGCTTTAAGTGAGGTTTGTTTGGTTATTTATTACTCTTACTAAAACGTTATTTAAGAACTCTTTTAAAAAATTATTTTGAAGACTTGTATTCTCAGATTGCTCCTTTTGTCATGGCAGGCTAGTTTTGTTTATTCCAATAGGCATTTTTGAATTTCACCTAGAATATTAAGTTAGTTTTTTTTCTTCTTTTGAGTGAGAATCTTCCAGGTGGTTGGGGAAAGGGGTATTTTAGACAGAAGATTTCCTTCTATTAAATCCTGATCAAGACAGAATAGGAACCCTGGATTCACAAGGAGAAGCTTTAAAATATTTATGTCTCAACATCATATCCAGAAGTTCTGATTGAAGTAGTCTAAGGTGGATTGAACACCAGTATTCTTCTTGAAGCTTGTCAGATGATACTAATGTTTAGTCATGCTTGAGAATCCCTGCAAGAGGGAGATCTTTGATGATTTCTATTTCCTTTATTTCTGTATCCATCCTTTCTTAGATAACATATATACTGAATCAGTCCTCTGTATCTTATCTTTTTTCTCATTCTTTTGTGATTTTATTCTACATTTGTGTTGTCTTCAAGTTGGATTCCAAAATAAATAACATGATTTTAGAATAAGATTCACCTCATTACTCATTCCTATTAAAATATCATTTTGTGTCAGCAATGCCTTTTATTTTTAGAGGCCAGTGGTAATTGGGTTTTCTTATTAGTTTCACCAAGTCAGGCTGGAGATCTTGGTTTCTCCCTGGGCAAGCATTAGATTCCCTCTCATGTGTACCAGAGGGAGGGTCAGCTCTGCCTAAAGGGAAGAGCCTGCTGTTCGACCATGTGGGCAGCTGCAGGTTTGTTGGCTTCTGGTGGCCTGGCAGTGGGGAAGAAAAGGCCCAGGCAAGGTAGAGAGTGTCCTGGTCCAGCAGAGTGAGCTGCCCAAAGCAAGAGGTCGGCATTCGCCTTGAGCCCAAAGCAGGGGAGCAGTGCAGGTCTGCTGTTGCTCTTCCCCTCACTTACAGTGTCTCTATATAAATCCTTAGATGGGCCGCTCTTTCTGGTTTTCTGTGCAGAAAGTACCTGTTATGTCAATAAAATCACTTCAGCAGGGATTGACCCGAGAGAAGTAGTCAGGGAATATGCTCATTTCTCATAATCCCTGTTTTGGATTTCGAAGTGAATAGAAATGTTTTCTAACTTTGCTTGGATACTCATCATATAATTTCCTGTATTGTAGATCTGTAATGGCATTTAATTAGAAGAGGAAGCTAGATTTCAAAATGCCACCTAGGAGGGTTCCAGGTGGTAATGGCAATCCTGAGGTGCAGGAGGTGGCAGACACAACCTCAGGCTGAGGAATCTCAGTAAGGCTTGTATTCAGTGTCAAGATGAAGATCCCTATGGGCTGTGAGGGCAGAAGCCTAATAAATAACTGACTTTGACTATTAAGAATCAGGACAAAGCTGGTTCCTAGGAGGTGAAGGTCAAATACATCCTCACTTTCCAACTTCTTTATTTTGGACACCAGCCATCCCTCCACAGCACTCTCTCTCTCCACTGGATTTGAAAGTGTGTTGCAAGATCTCAAGAGCTCATGGAAACACCATATCTACACAAAAAAATGTAATATAACAGAGTAGGATTTAAATGAAGAAACGTACAGGGCGAGGCCTGGGAGGGGCCCCAGCTCAGAGCTTCTGTATTCCCAGGGAGCACGCTCACCCTCCAGAGAACAGATTATTGTGCTCATCAGTGAGGATATTTTAACCAGAAAATGCTCTACAATATCTGTATCTTTGCTCTGAGCTTCTGCCAAGACATCAGCACACCAAAACTTTCCAGGGACAGTAGGTTCAGCCACTGTACTTGTCTAGTATGTGCTTATGCTCAACCCACTCATTTAGAATTACAGATTCTACAGTTAAAATTTTCATAATCACAATTACATCTGTGACAATCATCCCTGATTCCATTCTTCACAGCTGAATCACAGTCGTATCAGCAACCTCCGTCACCCTTTCTTCCCCAGATCCACCAGGAGAAAAGAAATACTTCCAGTGGGGATTCTCCCTTGTGCCTCTTCATTGGGTGTGAGTACAAATTCATGAAGACATGTGAGCGAGTCCCTCATGCCGTTAATCTTCCCCTATTTTTGATAGCCGATGTTTTAATTGCCCATCCCTACCAAACCAGTATGCTGAGGCAAAAACCATGTGCCTTAGTTCGAAGAATATTCTGTTCCAGTTAGAACCCTGAGCACCTGCATCGATAAGCAAAGTTCAGACCAGGGCAAGCCACCGAACTGCAGCAAATCTTGCTGCCTACGCCAGTTTGTCATGTTAAAAATCTCTCTCTTATCCCTATCTACGTGAAACTAGGTCATCTCATCCCTAGTCACCCAGGGCTAGGTCATCTCATCCCTAGCCACCCAGGGCTAGGTCATCTCATCCCCAGCTACCCAGGGCTAGGTCATCTCATCCCTAGACACCCAGGGCTAGGTCATCTCATCCCTAGACACCCAGAGCTAGATCAACGAGTGCAAGAGGAACATGCCTCAATCCAGCCCATCTCTGTATTGCTGCACCTCCCCTACTTCCACCCAGGTGGTTCTCTCAAGCGAGTATACGATGCTATCTATTTGCCAACTCCCATTAACTGCTAGTCCTGGAAGTGGGTTCTTCTGATGGGCACTGACATTTCCTACTCCAATGCACCCGTCATATTCCATAGGGCTGGGCCTCAGTTGGGCATTGTTTACTGTTCATTCAGCTAGCAGCTCTTCAGTCAATCAACCCTTCAATCATTCTGGTACTCTCAATCAAAGTTCAATATAACTGTCTCTCAAATGCAAATCTCTTGATCTCAAGGGCTTTTGGTATAAGCCCCATGTATTATTTCCCATTTTAGGGTATTTTTTAATAAAAGCTGGCTTAAAGGCAGGTTTGCATGCCTTTTGAGTTGTTACCCAATCAGATACAGTATCCATTTTCTTTCACACAACAGTCTTATTAAACCTTTTTAAACATTCAGGTCTCATAAATTTCACTTCACCCCTTTCATTTCAGCTACTACTGATATCAGCAACCAAAGAATTGTCTAAGCCCAGTGTTAACACCAGATGGTGCCACCACAAAAAAAAAAAGCAAACCCATTGTGGTCAAGTCGATTCCCACTCAGGCCGACTCTATAGGACAGGGCAGATCTGCTGCACAGGGTTCCTAAGGAGTTCCTGGGGGATTCAAACCGCTGAACTTTTTTTTAGGAGCCATAGCTCTTAATCACTATGCCGCAAGGATTTCTGGTGCCAACTTGGATCTTGCTAATTACAAGGAAAAATTAAGAAATCCTTAGGAACAGTCAGTAACTTGGGAAAGCTCTTAAATTGTTTTTCTAAAAACTAAGGGCAAAAGGCCACAGAAATAAACTCATCATACCCCAGGTGCTGGTCTGGCTTGAAAGAACCAGGAACAAAGGCCAATTAAGGCAATTTTACACCTTTTACCTAAATTGAATCCCTTGTAGAAAAAGGGGCAGGAAGGCCTTGAAATCCTCAACCAAGCAGCAGGAGTTTGGGGAAAGGCTGTGTTTGCAGTGGCAGCGTGAATCATTAAGGGGCAATGAAGGCCGAAGTGCAGCTTGAGAGCCTGGGCTGGCACAGGGGCTCAGGGGAAGGTGAACAGATGTTCTAGGGTCGGGTCACATACAGACACTGTGGAAAGCCAAGTTTTTCTAGACTGGGTCAGCTTCTTGGAAACCCTGGTGGCATAGTACTACAGCTGCTAACTAAAGGATTGGCAGTTCAAATCCACCAGGAGCTCCTTGGAAACTCCATTGGGCGGTTCTACTCTGTCCTATGATTCGGAATCAACTTGACGGCACTGGGTTTGGTTTTGTTTGGTTTGGATCCAATTGTCTCCTGAGCGTCTTGGATGGGCTTTCCATTAGCAGCTGCTACCTCAGGAGCTTGGTGGTTAAGAGGTACATCTGCTAGCCAAAAGTTCGGCAGTTTGAATCCCCAGGCGCTCCTTGGAAACACTACAGAGTAGTGCCACTCTGTCCTATAGAGTCACTATGAGTCCGAATCAACTCAATGACAATGGGTTTTTTTTTTAACTTAGGAGCAGGGGGCTAGGGGAGAAGACTGAGCTGCAGACTGAGGCCAGCGACTATCCCTGAGCAGGGCCTGTGGAGCAGGGACTGGCACTGGTGTGTATTCCTTTCTCCAGGATAAGAGAGTCTTATAATTATGAAAGAGAAAGAACTGTGTTTTAGACCCACTGCTAGGCTGAAAGAACAAGGAGTTGGGGACCTTTTTTCACCAAGCACTTCCCGTTCTTTAAAGGCACATGGCCTTACTGTCACGGAAGGGGAGAACATTGTATTTATTCTCCTCCTGGATTCCTCCCTTCAATACTGAGTCTCTGCTACTTCCTAGCATTGCTTAGATGGTGAGGGCAGGAGCCGTGACAGGGTTCAGGGGGTGCTAGGAGGAGACTATCCTGAGTTTGTGTGGCTACAAACCCAATGCCAACACCAGATGGTGCCAACAGAACATAACAGCATGTGCAGCTGAGATTTCAGTCTCAGTGGTCAGCTTCTGAGTCCACTGGTTCTACTGAGGAAGAATAGCATCTGTATCCAGATGGCCTGGACTCAACTCCCTGCTCTGCTCTTGCTGGCAATTTCCCTCTTGGTGCCTCAGTTTTCCCACCTGTGAAATGGTGAGAACTTTAGGGCACTTACGTCTAGAGCAGGTTTCTCAGCCTTAGCACTATTGACATTCTGGGCTGGATAGTTCCTTGTCGTGGGGAGCTGTTCTGTACATTGCGTGAGGTTTAGCATCATCCCTGGCCTCTACCCACTATAAACCAGTAGCATTCCCCAGTTGTTACAAGCAAAAATGTTCCCGTATATTTCAAATGTCCCCTGGGGTTGAAATTACACCTGATTAAGAACGGCACCGAGAGGCTCACTTGCTTGGGCCTTGCCGGGAGTCTGAGTCAGACATTTTTATACCTTGACGCTTGAAAACATCTTTTGCTTTGGTCCAAATAAGGGTTTTTTTTTCCCCCCCATATATTTTGTCTTTTGACACTCTATCTTTTAAATACTGGCTGTGAAGTGTTTAAGAGTTATAGCCAACTATGGCTGCTAACCAAAGGTCAGCAGTTCAAATCCACCAGCTGCTCCTAAGTTAACTTTTGAGCTTCTTCATTCCTTCTTAGGTATACCCTGAAATGTATCAAATTCAGTTCTCATAATTAACATATTTTGAATTGGATGATACATGCTATTACCCCTAGTAGAGTTCTGATTCCTTTAAGGCAGGAAATGTGTGTTCTCTATTCTGCTATCTGGATGATCTAATTCAATTTCTCTAATTCTCTGAGCACATTGCTCCTCCTCTATAAAAGGTGAATATGAATAATACAGTACTTGCATTGTATTTGTTCCTGGTGGCTTATTGGTTCATTCAATAAATATTTATTGTGCACCCACTACAAGTCAAGTACATGGTATTATACTACTTCAGGGATCAGATCAAATCAAATGAGAACTTATTTCAATAAGTTGTAAACTGTCTATATGTACTCTATGCCTAAGAAGTTCACTGAGACAGTGCAAAATGAAGGAAACCTGACAGCCTCCTGGAATTCTACAGACACACAATGGGCTAATGGAGTGACTTGGTGGCAAACATCTATTGTCCTCCAAGAAAAGGAACTATTCCAAGAAAAGATCAGAGATCAGCAGAACTGTTGGAGAGACCTGTAAGCAGGGGTGAGATTGTATCTCCTTGTACTTTTGATTTGCATCTCTCTTATGGTTAATGAGAACTCTGGTGGCATAGTAGTTAAGAGCTGTAGCTGCTAACCAAAGGGTCAGCAGTTCAAATCCACCATGTGCTCCTTGGAAACCCTGTGGGGCAGTTCTACTCTGGCCTATACGGCCACTGTGAGTCAGAAACGACTCGGGAGCACCTAAAACAACAGTGGTTAATGACAGAGAGTATCTTTGCATGTGTTTGTTGGCTCCTTAAATGCCCTCCTTGAAGAAGTGTCTGCTTTGTGCCTTTTGCCCATTTTTAAATTGACTCATTTGCCTTTTTGGTGTTGAGTTGTAGAGTTTTACATGTATTTTGGAAAATAGATCCTTATTGGATATGTTCTTCTCACAGATTTTTTTCCCAGTCTGCAGGTTGTCTTTTTACTCTTTCGATAAAGTCTTTTGATGAGCATGTTTAATTTTTGTGAGGTCCCAGTTAACCATTTTGTCTTCTGTTGTTTGTGTATTTGCAGTTGTGTTTGGTAATCTATCTGTAAAAAAAATTAGGTTCCATAGTTTTAACTCTATGAACTTTATAATTGTAGTTTTAACTTTTAGGTCTTTGATCCATTTAAGTTAGTTTTTGTGTATGGTGTGAGGTATGGGTCCTGTTTCATTTTCCTCCATGTGGAAATCCAGTTTTGTCAGTCCCATTTGTTAAAGAGACTGCTTCTTCGCCATTGAATGGACTTTGACCCCTTGTAGAAAATCAGTTGTCCATACACATTCTCTGTTTAGTTAAATAATCAGAGTCCGCTTTTGTTGCTTACAACCAAATAACCCGACCAATTACTTTATGAAGTGCACAACCGTGTGGAGGAAGTGGATTGAGATATGCATTGAGGTGTTTGGACAATTTTTATTTCAAAAAAAACACAAAAACTGATTGCCTATTGAAGAAAAGCTCATGTTTGTTACCTACTCAGCATAATTTTTAATGTCAGATGGAACTTGTAGGATTGTGAAGGGGCTTTCCAAATAAAAACTTCACAAATGAGCATATGTGACCCTTATGAACTTCACAACATGTGAGTAAGAGAAAACACATGATTTGCCTGTTACTGTTTTTAGTTGCCATCAAGTCAGCTCCAACTCATGGAAACCTTATGTATAATAGAATGAAATGTTGCCCAGTCCTGTGCCATCCTCAGGACTGTTGGTATGTTTGAACGCATTTTTGCAACTGCTGTGTCAACCCATCCCATTGGGTTTTTCCTTTGTTTTCACTGGCCCTTTCCCAAATATGATGTCCTTTTCTAGCCATTGGTCTTTCCTGATGACATGTCCAAAGTAAGCTCAACAAAGTTTCACCATCCTTGCTTCTAAGGAGTATACTGCTTATATTTCTTCTAAGACTAATTTGTTCATTCTTCTTGCAGTCCAGGGTATATTCAGTATTCTTCTTTGTCTTCCTTTTTCCTTGTCCAGCTTTCACATGCATGTGAGGTGATTGAAAAGATCATGGCTTGGGTCAGGTACACCTTAAACAACAAATGGACATCTTTGTTTTTTAAAACTTTAGAGAGCTTTTGAAGCAGATTTGTCCAATGCAATATGTCACTTGATTTCTTGACTGCTGCTTTCATGGATGTTGACTGTTGATCCAAGTAAGATGAAATCCCTGACAACTTCAATTTCTTCACCATCTATCATGATGTTGTTTATCGATCCAGTTGTGAGGATTTTCATTTTCCTTATATTCAGGTGTAATCCATACTGAGGCTCTTTGAGCTTTATCAGTAAGTATTTCAAGTCATCTTCATTTTCAGCAAGCATGTTTGTGTCATCTGCATATCACTGGTTGTTAATGAGTCTTCAATTTTGGTGCCATATTCTTTTTCTTATAGTCTGGCTTGTCGTATTATTTGTGAAGGGGCTTTCCCTTAATTGAATAATTAAGATCAAAGGAGAAAATCTTGCCTCATACCTTTTCCAATTTTGAACCACACAGCATCCCCTTGTTCTGTCTGAACAACTGCTTCTTTTTTTCTGTGTGTGGTTTGTAGATTTTATTGCTATTCTTGAGATTAAATTTAAAGAGCAATCTTTGACATCCATATTAAGTTTGATTCTTAGAAGCTGCTCTAAGATACGACTTGTGACAATCAGACCAGAGTCTCTGAATTTATTCTTCTTGGTTTTCCTCATTTTCCTCTTTGTTTAGCTCCTGGCCATCTGTATAGTCACTTTGTTAGACAACTTTCTTATCACAGTTACTAGCATGGATTCTGCTCTTCAGACTCCCATGTACTTCTTTCTTCAAATTCTATCACTTCTTGAAGTTTGTTTCACCTTGGTCATGGTGCCTAAGAGGTTGGCGGATCTAATGTTCCCAAGAAAAATCATCTCTTTGTAGGCTGTGGTACCCAGATGTACTTCTTCTTTCACAGCTCTGAATGTTTCCTCCTCTCTATGTTGGCTTACAATCACGTGTGGCTACCTGTTACCATCTCCATTACACTGTCAGAATGAACAGGACCTTGTGCTTGTGGATGTCCACAGGATCTTGGATGTCTGGTGTTCCAATCTCTATGCTATGGACACCTTGGATTCTTTCGGTGAACCCAATGCCATAGACCATTTTTTTTGTGCTGACCTCCCAGAATTGAAACTAATCACTGAGGACACAACTGTGTATGAAATGCAAGCACTGGTCTCCACATTACTATTTTTTTTTAATTAATTTTTATTAAGCTTCGAGTGAACATTTACCATTCCAATCAGTCTGTCACATGTAGGTTTACATACATCTTACTCCCTTCTCCCACTTGCTCTCCCCCTATTGAGTCAGCCCTTACAGTCTCTCGTTTCATGCCGATTTTGCCATCTTCCCTCTCTCTCTATCTTCCCATCCCCCCTCCAGTCAAGAGTTGCCAACACACTCTCCAGTGTCCACCTGATTTAATTAGCTCTCTCTTCATCGGCATCTCTCTCCCCGCCACTGACCAGTCCTTTTCATGCCTGATGATTTGTCTTCGGGGATGGTTCCTGTCCTTTGTCATCAGACGTTCTGGGGAGCATTGTCTCTGGGATTCCTCTGGTCTCAATCATACCATTAGGTATGTTCTTTTCATGAGAATTTGGGGTCTGTATCCCGTTGGTCTCCTGCTCCCTCAGGAGTTGTCTGTTGTGTTCTCTGACAGGGCAGACATCGATTGTGGCCGGGCACCAACTAGTTCTTCTGGTCTCAGGATAATGTAGGTCTCTGGTTCATGTGGCCCTTTCTGTCTCTTGGGTTCTTAGTTGTCGTGTGACCTTGGTGTTCTTCCTTTGCCTTTGCTCCAGGTGGGTTGAGACCAACTGATGTATCTTAGATGGCCGCTTGTTGGCATTTAGGACCCCAGGCGCCACAATTCAAAGTGGGATGCAGAATGTTTTCATAATAGAATTATTTTGCCCATTGACTTAGAAGTCCCCTCAAACCAAGTTCCCCAGACCCCAGCCCCTGCTCCGCTGACCTTTGAAGCTTTCATTTTATCCCGGAAACCTCTTTGCTTTTAGTCCAGTCCAATTAGGCTGACCTTCCTTGTATTGAGTGTTGTCTTTCCCTTCACCCAAAGCAGTTCTTATCTACAGATTGATCAATAAAAAGCCCTCTCCCTCCCTCCCTCCCCCCTTTGTAACCACAAAAGTATGTATTCTTCTCCGTTTTTTCTATTTCTCAAGATCTTATAATAGTGGTCTTATACAATATTTGTCCTTTTGCAACTGACTCATTTCGCTCAGCATAATGCCTTCCAGATTCCTCCATGTTATGAAATGTTTCAGAGATTCGTCACTGTTCTTTATCGATGCGTAGTATTCCATTGTGTGAATATACCACAATTTATTTACCCATTCATCCGTTGACGGACATCTTGGTTGCTTCCAGCTTTTTGCTATTGTAAACAGAGCTGCAATAAACATGGGTGTGCATATATCTGTTTGTGTAAAGGCTCTTGTATCTCTAGGGTATATTCCGAGGAGTGGGATTTCTGGGTTGTATGGTAGTTCTATTTCTAACTGTTTAAGATAACGCCAGATGGATTTCCAAAGTGGTTGTACCATTTTACAATCCCACCAGCACTGTATAAGAGTTCCAATCTCTCCGCAGCCTCTCCAACATTTATTATTTTGTGTTTTTTGGATTAATGCCAGTCTAGTTGGTGTGAGATGGAATCTCATCGTAGTTTTAATTTGCATTTCTCTAATGGCTAATGATCGGGAGCATTTTCTCATGTATCTGTTGGCTGCCTGAATATCTTCTTTAGTGAAATGTGTGTTCATCTCCTTTGCCCACTTCTTGATTGGGTTGTTTGTCTTTTTGTGGTTGAGTTTTGACAGAATCATGTAGATTTTAGAGATCAGGCGCTGGTCTGAGATGTCATAGCTGAATATTCTTTCCCAGTCTGTAGGTGGTCTTTTTACTCTTTTGGTGAAGTCTTTAGATGAGCATAGGTGTTTGATTTTTAGAAGCTCCCAGTTATCTGGTTTCTCTTCATCATTTTTGGTAATGTTTTGTATTCTGTTTATGCCCCGTATTAGGGCTCCTAGGGTTGATCCTATTTTTTCTTCCATGATCTTTATCGTTTTAGCCTTTATGTTTAGGTCTTTGATCCACTTGGAGTTAGTTTTTGTGCATGGTTTGAGGTATGGGTCCTGTTTCATTCTTTTGCAAATGGATATCCAGGTATGCCAGCACCATTTGTTAAAAAGGCTATCATTTCCCCAATTGACTGACACTGGTCCTTTGTCAAATATCAGCTGCTCATACGTGGATGGATTTATATCTGGGTTCTCAATTCTGTTCCATTGGTCTATGTGCCTGTTGTTGTACCAGTACCAGGCTGTTTTGACTACTGTAGCTGTATAATAGGTTCTGAAATCAGGTAGAGTGAGGCCTCCCACTTTCTTCTTCATTTTCAGTAATGTTTTGCTTATCCGGGGCTTCTTTCCCTTCCATATGAAATTAGTGATTTGTTTCTCTATCCCCTTAAAGTATGACATTGGTATTTGGATTGGAAGTGCGTTATATCCACATTACTATTTATGTTTCCCTTCTCCCTCATTTTGGTTTTCTACACCTGCATTATGATAAACATCCTGAGAATGCTTTCTGCTACTGGCCACCACAAGGCACTCTCCACTTGTTCACCTCACCTCATTGTAGTGTCCCTATTCTATGGAACTGCTCATCTGACCTACCTACTGCCTGAATCCAACCAGTCACCTGGGAACGAGAAGCTAGTGTCATTGTCCTACACTGTCATCACTCCTATGCTAAACCCCATCATCTACAACCTGAGGAACAATGACTTCAAGGGGGTAATCAAGAGGACATTCAACGGCAGAGTCTTGCAGAAGTTAGATATGCTTTGAGTCTCTGTATGTAGAGTGTTTACAAAAAAAGAGGGGCAACTGAACCCACTAACAAAAGCTTAGGGTGAGGGAGTAGAAGATCTGTTTTTATTCCATCAGTGTCACTTACTGTGATGGGTATAGATCAGTGTATCGGCCACGGTTCTAGCAAAAAACAGATGGTGCTGTCAAATTGAGATGATAGAGAGAGATCTTAGAAGGAGATATCAGGGAATTACCACATAGTTTACACAAGAGAAATTCCATGCCTCTTTGCCCAAAGTGGCAGGAAGAAGTATTAACTGGAACCTAGGGAATTTTACAGGTTGAAAAAAAAAAAAAAAAAAAAGCCAATCAACAGGAGCTGTGTCTTTTCATAGAGGAAGGCATCTGCACAAGCCTTATTCTGCTCTGACCCTCTCAAATCTACTGCCCGTACCTATTCTTCACCAAACCAAGTATGAGACAGAGGGCAAGAAGGCCTGTTGATGTAGTACGTAAAGGACAGCCTTCTGGAGCACAGAACAGGATACAGAAGTGTAAAGAATAGTTATTGAAATACCAACCACAAAACATTATATATTCTACAGTCAATTTGCTACAAAGATGAATCATGTAATATGTTTTTTTCCTTTTTTTTTTAATTTTTATTGTGCTTTAAGTGAAAGTTTACAAATCAAGTCAGTCTCTCATACAAAAACTTATATATACCTTGCTATACATTCCTAATTGCTCTTCCACTAATGAGACAGCACACTCTTCCCTCCACTCTCTATTTTCATGTCCATTCAGCCCTGAACAACTGCTTCTTGCTCCATCTACAGGTTCCACATGAGCACATATAAGTGTTCTGGAATTCCCATTGTTTTAATGTTATCCATAATTTGTTATGACCCACACAGTTGAATGTCTTTGCATAGTAGATAAAACACAGGTTAACATCTTTCTGATATTCTCTGCTTTAGGCCAAGATCCATCAGACATTAGCAAAAATATCTCATTCCACGTTCTCTTCTGAATCTGGCTTGAAATCCTGACAAATTCCTGTCTACATATGGTCACAGTCATTTTTGAATTATCGTCAGCAAAATTTCACTAGCGTGTGATATTAATGACACTGATTTGCCTAGTAACATAAAATTATATTTAAAAAGACATGAAATAGGAAAAGCAGGTTAACTCAGGCCATGACTTTTTTTTTTTTTTTTTTTGGAAAGGAATCAAGGGAAGCAAACAGATTCCTTTTAGCAGTAGACTAATTCCCTCAGGCCATGAGCTGTCGTGAGCTAGTAGAATCTGAGGGAAGCATTCCTAGTTACCACCATGATACTTGTCTCTAGATTTATGCTTTGATACCAAGCTGAGGAATTGAAAGTTGAGATCATCTAGTCCAGAGTGTAAATCTGAAACAACATCCCTTTTAAGTGGGGGGGTGGCCTGTGTGTGGTTGATATAGACCTCATCACATTTCATTTTGGGTATTTCACATAGGAAGCTCTTCATCATGGTTTTCTGTAGCCATTTCCTCTTTCATCTACCTAGACACGACTCATAAGCCCACATAGAATAAGCCTAATAGCTCGAAATTTTCTCCAAATCTCTTCTTATAATAGAAGACATGTACCCTGCCTTGTGTCCCCCTCACAGAATCCGTATAATCTCATCACCCTGATTGTTCTCCTTTGTCTACTCTCCAGGTCACAAACGCGTAGTGGGGCATCATGCGTCTGTCCTGTTATAGAATGCATCATCTGGGGTTCTTTGCCCTGTGGTTTCCAGTTGGGTTTGACAAGAGGAAACGAAGAATATGGATCATTGTGTGGAAGGAGAAAGAACTCAAGGCATTCCCTACCACCACTCCCTCTCTTTTCCTCCAGCGCTGTGCTACTGTAATGGCTTCATTCCTCTACCTACAGTGCACGTTGGGCAGCACTTCTCCAAAGGGTGTGATTTTGCTGGATTCTGGAAATTCCCTTCTGCTGTCTCTTCAGAATAGAGATGGTAATAGCATCCAGCTGTTCCTAGTTCCAGGAAGCTTGACCATCTATTGTTGTTACCTGCCTACACCTCTGTAAGTACTCTGCTTGTTGCATGCTTTTCAGTGACCACTTTCATTGTGCCGTCTGTTCTCTTCCAGGACTCCACCTGATATAGAGTCCTCAAAGGTAATTTATTCATGTTGCAGAATTGACACATTGTTTCTCTATGCTCATGCCAACATTTGGTTTACCATACTACATGTGAATTCAGAAGTGTACTGGTAACAGAGATGGAAGAAAGGCAAAGGCAGCAATAGGCTGGCAAATAATGCGTGAAGTTCAGAGGGACCCCCATGTGTAGAGGCTTCCCTGGGTGTCTTGGGGAGATCAACGAAAAGGAGGACAAGCCCACTGTCAGAGGGAGAGCACAGCCAGAGTGGAATGATTACAGTTGTCATCCAGAATAACATAGATAAATTGCAAGAGGAAGGAATATAATCTAAAAGCAAAAAGCAAACATGTCCAGAGGTGGGGGCAGGATTGAGGCATGCCATTCTCAGCCCTCGATCTCCAGTGTTTGGAGATTAGTGCAGCTTGTGGGATGTCTGAGGCCCTGTGACCTGGGGGGACAGTGGTCTCCCTAGAGAACAAGTACAAAGTACAGCACAAGGAAGGAATGCAGACAAGTATCCAAGAGTCACCAGGTCAAAGCTGAAGCTTTCTTGAGCACAGAGTGAAGACTCACACTATTCCACCACCTTCTCTCCTCCACCTGCCCTTCTCATCCCCACCTGCTACTCACCTCAGCCCAGCAAATATGCAGATTCTAAAAGATATTCTAACCTTAACTTTTTTTCTAATTTATAATCTTTCACTCATCATATTAACCATTTACTGCATCCTCAATGAAAGGGTAAGAGAAAAATTACTAAAACAATGAGTTCCTCTTTAGGGCAAGTAAATGATAAGGCTGGACTGGGAGTAAGACATTTTAGCCCTTTCATCCCCAGGGAAGGAAGGTTGCTACACTGGCCTAGGGTATTGGGTACTATGTGGAAGGGGTTCTGAGCACCTGGGGTAATAGACCCTTCTCCTTACATGTCCTTCCATCTTCCTATGTGTTATATCTGAGTAGACAGACCTCATCACAGAGAAGCCGAAAGAAGAGAAGGCAGGGTCCACAGAGAAACAAAGTGGAAGTGAGAACGACTGAAGTCTTGTTAGTCCCACACAGGGCAGCTCTCTCAGCCTGTGAGAGAAAATGTTAAGGACCAGATTCAGATGCTCTGGGCATTTTGAAGTTAAAAGGTTCACCTTTGACTTGATAAGATCCTCTATAGCATAAGGCTGTTCCCCACTGCCTCAGTTCTTGTCATATTTCAGAAGCCATGAGCAACACATCAGTGTCTAGGGCCCAGTCACCGCCTGGGGAATGACAATAGAGGATCCGAGCAGAGCCTACAGGAGAAGATGATACTTAAGGCAGGATGGTGAGATGCACGAACTGAACGACATTGGCACCCATCCTCTCTATTTCAGGTTTATACAGATGGCCCATCCACCCAGCCTCCCCTTCCATACTAGTACATGCAGAGTGCACCCCTCAAGTAGTTCTCATGCCGTGATGGGGGCAGTGAGTTTCTTGAATAACTGATTAATATTCTTACCCAGTTGAGATTCAGGAGGCTAAACCCCAGAAACCAGAGCAGTGTCAGGAAAAAATGGAAGAAAAAAACAGTGCCAGGTCCAAGCATTTACTCTCCTGGAAGTCAGTTTGCAGCTATCTCTTTGGTGTGTGTGGGCACCTGGTGTGCTTGACCTGAATGTTGCCACTCTGTTGTTCTCATCAGTAACTGGGGCTTAATTCTTTCTTCCCACCATTGAGCACAACTGGGAGGCTGTATCAACATGTACCTGTTACCCATTAACCCATCGCTATCGATTTGATTCCAAGTCACAGTGACCTTATAAGACAGAGTAGAACAGCCCCATAGGGTCTCCAAGGAGTGCCCTGTGGATTCAAGCTGCTGACCTTTTGATTAGCAGCCATAGCTCTTAACCACTACCCCACCAGGGTTTCCATATACATATTAGTTACGCTTGATTAATCCTTTACGAGTACTTGGTTTAATGACATGTTTTATCTTGTCAGGAATGAGAAAAGCAGAAGGATGACATTTTGCATAAAGGTAATTCAGGTGACATGAGAACAGTTCCTGGTGCCCTGGGTGCCCTATCAGCAGAGCTCAGGCAACTTTCCAGTTCTGCTCTTTAGGATCCTCATGGAGGTTCACGGAAACATGGAGCCCAGAGGTGTTCACAAGGGCTGAGGCTCCCTGGTGAAAGACGATGTACCCTAGACAGGGGTGCTTAGGGGAGGTGATGACAGTGACTGACCAGGCCTCCAGCCTCTGGCCTCACCTTCAGCCTTACACTTTCTCAGGCTCACTAGCTGCCAAGCTCCTGAATCCCAGCAATCTCCTCTCTTACCTTTAACTTCTCATGACTGGGTGCAAAAGGCCCCTAGACCAGGCAGTGATCTTTCTGCTAATCTGTCTGTCTGTCTGCCAAGTCCTGTCCAGGATTTTTGGCCTGTGTGGGTCACCATCTCTGGCCACACAGTAACAATGGGAAGGAATAGGGCAAATCACCATGTGCAGTAGGACCCCTAGAGGTCAGACAGAGGAAGGCCATATTCCCAGGCCCTTCCTTACCTGAGACCTTCCCCTTGCCCATCACAGCCCCAAGGATCAGAGCAGCAAGGAGCACTAGTGATTCCCACACTGATTGGGATGAGCTGGGAAGTTGCTTCTAAGAAGAGTATGGACGGGGTTCTTTGGCCCTCAGGCCAAAGCCTGACGCTGCCACGGGCACCCAGAACAGCTCCTGTTATGCCAGTTCTGCTAAGAGGTTTCCACTCCTACATCCCCCTCTTTAACTCACGCAAGTATAAGGGGCCTGGGAAGCCCCTCGTACCACGCAAAGTACGAGTATCTCTGCTCCTCTCCAGAGGGCACCACCATGGCCACCCACCTCTGGATGGTCCCTTCCCCTGCAGGCCTGGTCTCCACAATCTCCATGTCTTGAGTCTGGTCCTCCCCGTCCTGCTGCCAGGTCATAGTGATCTCTGCCAGGTAGAAGCCCAGGGCCCAGCACCTCAGGGTCATGTTCCCTTCAGGGCCTGGATGACCTGTCACATATGGTGCTGATGGTGAACCTGAAGAAGGTCAGACATCTCAGTAACATTTAAGCACATAGAGGAGACATACGGTTTCTCCAGGGTAAGGAAAATAGCCAGAAACCCAGACACCAGCCTTACTATCTAAAAAAAAAAAAAAATCTAGGGGTCAGCAATTCTCAAACTTAAAATTTGGGTTCTAGGATAGCCTTTCTTGTTAACCATTAATTCTCTCTTTTTTCAAATGTGCCTCATCTGCTGTTATATTTCAGGTTTGTAATTTCTATTTGGTTTCTTTTCTAGTTCTCTCTCAGGATTTTTAACTTCCAGTTCTCTGATCAGGTTTTCAAGTATGTCATTTTGTTAGACAAAAAGACAAAAGAGTTTCACAATCAGGGAAGTGTTTGTGGGACGACTTCCATCACTGTTATGTCTGCTGTTTCTGCTTCATGGTGTCTTATCTCTTCAAAGTGAACACGGGTATCTTTGATTGTGTACTGCATCTTTTTACAAATAATAATAATAACCAAAAAAAGATAGAATTAATTTTAGCCTAAGATGATGATTTTTTTTTATCTCCAGAAAGTTTTCTATACATTTGTGTCTGTTATACCTGATAGGTTTCCAATTCAGGAGTGCTTCATTCCAAACTGGAAGCTGGAATCCAAATCAGATCACCAAGGAGAAACATGCACTATATAAAATCCTGTGGGAGTTGTTCACAGCAGGTCAAAACTACCTCTGGAAGCAGCATCTCTGAGTTCCTGCTTAAAGTGGGGTGGTCCACCAGAGTCCCTACCTTCATGTCCACTGGCTTTCACCTCTGTTTCCACTCAGCACCAGAAGGCAGCCAAGAGCTTCTTATATCTGCAGGTTCAGCAAATGCCTTCAGGGAAGAAGGGGCCCTGGTGCCCTAGATTCCTGAGCTCACCTTCCTGGGCTGTGTTCTCACCTGGGCCTGTCTCCATGCTGGAGATGCTCCCTTCTGCGTTCCCATGGGCACTGAGCCTCGGGGCTCCTTGTCACATCCTCTTACATCACGCCTGCCTCTTGAGCCACTTCACTGTGAGGCATGCAGAGTTGGTGAGAGGGATGAGAAACCCCAGGAGGATGGGGATGGGTGGTGGAGAGAGAAACCAAAATGAAAGAAGAATTCTTGAGACAACCCCCCACCACCACCCCGTTTCCCCACTCGCTTCAGCCCCCACCATTCCCCCCCCCACTCAAGGGGCTGAGGCCCTTCTTACGGGCTTGCTCAGCACCCACCAGGCCAGTCCTTTGGTTCTTCCCTCCCCAGCATCAGTTTATCCTGATTCTTTACTCACCTGCCAGATCTCAGTCAAGGTCAGGACCCACTAGACCAGCAGGTGGACAGCTCCAGGAAGCATGATCTGGCTTCTCTTGGAGTCCCGAAATCATTCTGGACTATTATTCTGTTTTACTGAGACAATTCACCCACTAACTCTGATTCACAAACCCAAGGGAAAGTAGAGAGTGTATGTCATCACCCATTCTGGGCAGGATAACAAGAACAAGGAATGAGAGGTGGTCGCTAGGAAGGGAAAGTGCTACAGAGTTCTCAGGAGAGAGCTAGCCTTACAGTTGGCCCCTTGGCTGAGTTTGTCTTGCCCATCCTGCCATCTGTGTCACAGCTGGAGATGTTCATGTCCAAGTGGAGAATTTCTAATGTTCCTTGATCCTTTAACAAACAGTTCTTGTCCCCTTCTCCCCTGGAGTCCTGGGCCCTGCTATCAGAGTGAACCACTATGCTCCTTTTTCTTCTTTTTCTCTTCCTAGAATCTCTCTTCCTGAGCTAGACTTGCAGGTCCCAGCTCTCCTATTCTGGAATAGTGCAGTGGTCATGAACATGGGCTATGAGGCCAAATGCCTGGGTGCTCCACCACTACTTGTGGGTGACTTTTGGTGGGTAACTGAACCTCTCATTCCTATTGCATTATGTGTCAAAGAGAAGAAAGACAGTCACTCCCCCATAGAAGTACTGTGAGGACGAAGTTTCAGTAGTTTCGAGGTAACTCTACTTCAGGCTGTGAACATGACCGGGAAGATTTCAGGAAGTGTATCCAGCTGAAGGAAGAGCTGAAGGAGCAATGACTGCCACAGGGGATCCCTGTCTGGGCTGCTGTCTTAGAATGGTTTGACACCTGTGTCTCTGGTGTTGTCCCTCAGAGTCAGTCAGATGGGCAAACTCTCATTCAATACTCTTATTCCTTCAGTGGGTTATGAAACCCTTCTACAACCTTATGAGAGCCTTCCCAATGCCTGCCTCCAGCTAAGGTACCTGCAATCCCATAAAATTTTGCATGCAGCTTTTAGGGAGTTTGGGGACCCTTGGAGGCCAAGGATCTATGGTGTCTGTCCACACTTTCTCTCAGAGTGAAAAAGAAATTCATGGAAACAGCATCTCTTCAAGTGTCTCCTGCCTGTCCCCTCCCCTCTCAATGTCAAACCTATTTCCTGCTATTGATCATAATACAGTTTTAAATCCCCACTCTGTCCCTTCAGAGCTTGGGCTCCAGCACTCACCCACCGGGAACCAAGGGAAGGAAGAAAGCATTCAGTTGAGAAGAGGAAAAGGAGTTAAAGGCGTCTAGTCTCTGTGGTTTTCACTGTGGAGTAGTGGTTAAGAGCTATGGCTGCTAACTAAAAGGTTGGCAGTTGGAATCCACCAACACTCCTTGGAAACCCTGTGGGGCAGTTCTATTCTGTCTTTTATGGTCGCTATGAGCTGGAATCGATGGCATGGTTTTTTAAAGTTTTTACTGGCAATTTGATTAGAAATTATGACTGGTATTTCTTGATTCTTTAAAAAAAAAAAATGAGCTGGAATCGATGGCATGGTTTTTTAAAGTTTTTACTGGCAATTTGATTAGAAATTATGACTGGTATTTCTTGATTCTTTAGGATATCCAGTGCCCTGATGGGTCTTAGGTTATCTTGGTGCTTATTTTTTAAATGCTGTGCTGTGGTAATTTCAAACAGACGTGAAAGTAGAGAGAAGAATACAGTGAATCTCCATGCACTCTTCACTCACCTGCCAATCTTGGTTTATCTACATTCTCAACCATCACCCACACTGAATTATGCTGCAGCAATCTCAGACAGTATATTATTTCCTCTGTTGGTTATTTTTTAAAAAGATGCCAGCATTTAGCTTCTTTGAGAGAAATTGCAAGAGAGGCAGATGGGGCGAATGCTGAAACTGACAAAAGATATTTTCAAATACAATTAAAATACGTATTTGTGAGAACTCTATGTGTGTGTGTATATGTATATATGTATATACATATATATGGAAACCCTGACGGCATAGTGGTTAGGAGCTCCAGCTGCTAACCAAAAGGTCGGCAGTTTGAATCCACCAGGTGCTCCTTGGAAACTCTATTAGGCAGTTCAACTCTTTTCTATAGGGTTGCTATGAGTCGGAATCAACTCGATGGCAATAGGTTTGGGTTTTTTTGGATTATATATATACTGAATGATCAGTATCTCTTAACCAAACCCAAAACTGAACCCATTGTTGTCAAGTCCTCTAGTATGACAGATGGCTTTTGGGTGGCCTTTCTCACCTTGGTCTTGGAACCCCTACCCAAGTTCAAATAGGGTAATCATGGCCAATGAGATTGGTCAGTTTTGCCATCCTACTGGGCTTCAAATGAGCCATCCCAGAGGCAGAAAAAAGAGGATCTCACCAACACCAAGGAAGAAGGGCCAAGAGCAGAGTGCATCCTTTGGACCCAGGATCCTTGTGCTGAGAAGCTCCTGGAATCAGAAGACGGAGGAGAGGAAGCTATAACATGGAAGATGTTGAGAAGTGGTGGCAGAGAAATGGTGACAGGGGAGAGGGGCAGGAGACGGCGCATTGGGCTTCTCTGCCCAAGATAGCAAGAAAGATGAGTGCCATTGGCCAGGAGACTCGCTGGAAGAGTAGGGAGCCTCCAGGTACTTGGTAGAGCTAGGTTTGCTAAGCCACGGAGCTAGGACTGCGCACCTTTGGGCCAAGGTTTACTGGCAGTGTGGGGTGCCTCTGGGCACTTACTATACTAAAAGAGGTTTGAACACTTGCCCAAATGGGCAGTAGCCTAAGGGCCAGAGAGGGGTGCCTGTGAGCACAGCCGAGATGGAAGAACTGTATCCTGAGAATTCCGGAACCTGAATTGTAACCTGTTATGTCCCTAATGAACCCCATAATCATGAGTATTATCTGTGAGTTTTGTGGCTGTTGCAGTGAATTATCAGACACAGCAGAGAAGCAAAGAGTGCCGTGGAAGGGATTGCTGTGGTCAGAATTTGTAAAGATGGCAGAGAAAGGAGACATGTCTAACCTCTTCAAGGGAACCAGATTTGGGCTGTTGATCTTGATTCTCCTTCCCCTTTGTGAAGTTAGAGGAAGTCAGACATGCCAGTTGTACAAGTCCATCCTGACATGAGGGGACTCCGTGTGTTACACAGTAGGACTGCTCCCTAGGGTTTTCTTGGCTGTGATCGTTTATGGAATGAGATCCCCAGGGCTTTCTTCCTAGGCACCTCTGGGTAGATTCAATGAACCAACCTTTAGGTTAGCAGTTGAGCGCAAACTGCTTGTATCACCTACGGACCTTCAGCACCTCCTAGACACTTAATGAAAGAAAGGTCAAAGCTGAGAAGCCAACAGGAACCATATCCTCTCTAAAATTTCTTTTGGCTTGTTTTCAGGGCGGTATTTGGTATCTCTGAATTGGGACGCTGGACATTTCTATATCCCCATTGCAAAGGGACTCCCGAGTTTAAAAGAAAAAAAAAATTGTCTCTCCTGTTAATTTGTACTTGTGAGGCCCCTACCCACCTCATGGGCCCTCCCTTTGGACTGGGTAGAATAAAGAAAAAACCGGAGCAAGAAAATGACACCCAGATCTTTGCCTTCAGGAAATTTTCTCTAGAACAGACAGACCAAAAGCAATAGAGCAACATATGGGAGCAGGTCCATCAGGGAGGGTTTGATCTTGCGTTTGCATTCTCACCTTTCCCCTTTGCCATCCATAAACCAAATAAACAAACCCATTGCCACAGAGTCGATTCTGACTCATAGCGAACATGTAGCTCAGAGTAGAACTTCCCCCTAGGGTTTCCAAGGAACTGCTGGTAGATTTGAATTGCTGACCTTTTGGTTAGCAGCCAAGCTCTTAACCACTGTGCCAGCAGGGCTCCTAAAGGAAAAAAAAAACAAACTTCAGCATGATGGATACTACACAATGGCAGGATACAAGATCTCATCCCCACTGGTACAGCCTCCTGGAGAACGCTCATGAGGTGTTCTGAGAACGTCCCTAAAAAGTGGTCTACTCACACCAATTACCCTGGATATCCCACAGAAGATGATTTATTCTAATAGACTTAATATAGTAGAGAAAGGTGCAAAGTGTTTCTATTCATTGGAATATTATTTAAATAGTGGAAGTTTCACTTAACAAGTAACAAATGGGTGGTAGCACTGACAACCACACTCTCTCACTTTTGTTCCAAGCCTTTTTGAGACAGATTCCCACTTCTGCATTAGGCCAGTCTTTGGGTGAAGCAATTTTAGTCTAACAGCTTCCGTACTGGGGGGTGGGTGGTTGGTTTTTATTTCCTTTTTCAGAGACATGGAGTATCTTTCTTCTTAACTGATTTTCCAGACTTCAGGGTTTCTTTAGGGGGAAGCTGCTTAAGGAGGGTTCTGGGTGGACAAGTCCTTGAGGATTTGCCTAGATGTCCCCAGACACTGTGTGCTGACTGCCTCCCGAAGGTCCTAAAAAGGCCTCTTATGCTGCCGTGTAACTATAGGTGCTGACAGATCCTCCCAGCCCCATCACACAGCTTTCACATGAAATTTGGGGTCAGAAGGGTCTCTTAGTGTTTCTTGAAGGATATCATGTTTGGCTTTGTTTCCTCTGTTTTCTATATTTGGATTTGGACAAGTTTCCTCTGCAATTTACTCTCTGGAAGGGTATACACTGAAAACCCAGGTCATTTTCAGATTCTAAACGGGACTGAAAAGTCTGATTGTCTAGTTGCCTGTGGTGGGCACAGGGGGATTGGCTACCCAAAAGGATTTGAGGTGTTTTTAGACAATCTTCCTCTTCCAGTAGGGCAAGAGTAAACTCTATAAGGAGTCAAACAGTCTATGGACATCTCTGGGATGGAGGGAGTAGAGTTTCGTATCTTTTCGATGTGAGTCCTGAGGGGAGTGTTTGAGACCCTGGGTTTGCCAGTGGATCTGTTCACTGAGCAAGTGTTTCTACTTCTTGCAATAAAGTCAAGGGGAAAGGAACCACCTTGCAACCAACCAAACACAGATGAGAGGAGGAAAATGAGAATTTCCAGAGAAATCCTTGTTTGTAGGCTTCTCTTAAATTTTGCTCTTAAGGTTGTATAGCAGTATCTTCTTGAAACAAATTCCAAGTGAGAAAGTCGTTGAGAGGGCATTTAGCAAGTTGTCACAGGACAAATACTGAAAAATTACTGCTTGACCAGTACCTGAAAGGCCTGGCCCTCTGCCAGAGGCCCCACAAGCACTGCTGTAGCCTAAGTTGGCAAGTAGAGTCAGATGAAACTGTCATATACTGTCTCTGGTGGAAATTATACCACACGGGGAGCAAGCCAGCCAGCCTCTTTCTAGGATTTGGAAAATTGTTACTATTAAGCCTGGAGCTTTGCTCATTACAAGAGGTTCAAGGTGCGTACAGAGCCACCCATCTCTGTCTCCAAGCAAACTAAGACCTACTCTCTGAGCAGCTGACATTCCTACCCCGTTTGGTTCTTGTCTCTTCTCCAGACTGTACACAGGCAACAAGTGCAACAGGTCTCCCCACAGCTGCTGAAAGGAACACTGGTAACATCTGCCCTCTTGGCACCAGCATTCTGCCCTTCCTGGTGTGGGGAGGCTTCCAAGGACCCATGTGACTTTAAGAATATCTACAACTCAGTAATGGTGCTGTGGTCTTCCAGGCTAAATGGTCCCTTCCTGGCCTCCTCAGGGGTGCTGGAGAGAGTTATTTTCAACAACCAGTTCACTCAAGAGAAGTGCTTACTGGGCCACCCATCTGTATTCCTAAAGCAAGAGTGGTGGGTGATTGGGGCTTGGGTATCACGCAGGTCATGTGTTGCAGCTAATTGCATTTGTCACCGATGTCCACACAGGGAATCACTAAGCCCTTAGAGTGAAAAGTATGAATACTTGTGTATGAGCTACAGTTTTGAGCCTTAACCCTAGTTCACACAGAAGAAAGCTCCACTGCCCCTTCTTCAGGAACTGTTTGTGCAGATGGCTTGGCTGGACTTCTCAACAGTTCTAACTTGCAGGTGGGCACTTTACATGCAAATGGTTCTGATGACCTGTGTGGCTGGGTACATCACTGACTGCCCCCGGGAGCTCGGAGCCACAGCCAGGCTGCCCCTCAGAGAAGGCACAGTGTTTGGCACCATCAAAGCAGGGTGGGAAAAATTCTCAGTCCAGGAAGAAGTACCGCTGTTGCTGGTTACTTGCTTACCCAGTAAGAAATAGATGAACCTTAGACCAGATCATGTCTCTACACTTTTCTGTAATAAATACAATTGCACGTCCCTGCAGGTGGTCTGAAGCCCTACACTCCTCAGTTGGCCTGTCTTCACCTGTACTTGCCGTGACATTTCTTTAGAGGTAGGATGGGTTATACTCTTTTTATCCCCTCCCCAAATAATGACACACTAAATGAAGAAATTTCCTCTCTAGAACCCTGTAATGCCTGCTCCCCCAGCCCCAGCCCTCCTCACTTTAGGTTTTACCCCTGACAGGGGTTTTTCAGAGGGAGAAGTCCAAAAGATCCACAGAACGGGGGCAATCTGATAGTCCCACAGCCCATTACACGTGCAAAGTTACTGAGGCAAAAGAGTGTAAATGATGTGTTGACCAAGACTGGCTTGAACTGAGTTGCCATAGTACCTCTTCACTTGTTCACAAAGCAGCCTGAACGTGTCTCGCTGCGAATTCCACGAACACAGATCCTGATGAGCAAGGAGCTTCAATCAAATGCACTCTTTTCACATTTTGTTGAAATAAACCTCCACATGTGGAGAAGAGTCACCATTTCTCATTTCAGCCCATGCACAGCCACCTCCTCCACTCCACATTTGGCAAGGGGGTGGGGGATGCAGTGGTGGAGGGAGCCCCGCCATGCCCCTGCAACATGTTCCTATGCTTTGTCTCTTGAACTTACCTAAGAATGAGTGGGGGAAAGTGGTAAAAAGCTGGCCCTGGCCAGCCCTAACCTACTGGTTGAATCAAGGTAAAGATGATGCAAGGTTGTCAGTGCTCTGGAACTCCACAGCTGAGAGTTAACCCTTCTGTGTCATTTTTTCTGAGAGTGGGTTTAAGGCAGAAGTAAAAAAGGCCACAAGAAAGAAGGAACTTGGCCCACTGGGAGCATGTGCTGAGCAGGAAAACTACCTGAAAGAAAGCCTTGGAAGCCCAAGTCCATTCTCTCAGAAGTCTCCTTCCCAGCAGGGAAGTGGAGAAGGCTCTAATATGCTCAGTAATTAACCCTGGGACCAAATGGAAGATACTGGAGATTTTATGGAAAGGCTTTAGATTCTCCTCACCATGAACTAGCTACTTAATGCTTCTTGAAGTCTAACTTTGGGCACAGGAATGCACTAGGGGAAGAGACATACAGGATTGTGTGCCTTTAACCCTCTACCTCAGGTTCTCTGAAAAGGATCTCTCTATGAACCCACATGGTCGAGGCAGGAACAAACACCAATGTCTAAACATCTACAAAGAAAGGTGCAGGCCACAAGGAAGTACTAGGGGATTACTGGCTTCTGCTGATTGTTGACACTCAGTGCTACGTGTCTATCTCCCTCATTGGAATATGTGGTAAAGCAAAGCATGGCTTTTTCTAAAATGAAATGAAATATCAGGTGATTAAAAAGAAAATATTAGTGCTTGATTGAAAGATAGTTATGGTTCCAGGATGATCGTGTCTCCCAGATGGCAATAGTGAGGTGGGCCAGGGCCTTTTCTCAAGGACCAAAGAGAAAAGCATCAGGGAGATAAGCACTGGGAGGTTATCTCACAATCGAGTACAGTGAAGAGCCTGGTGTGGATGGATCACAAATGTCTCTTCCTATTCAGATTCTAGTGCTCAGTACCCGGTACAGAATGTGGCCAAAACTCACCAATCAATCAATTATCTAAGCAAAAGAGGGGAGGTATAAGTGGACAGGGAAAACCCTGTGATTTCTCTCTTGACATAAATTTAAAAATTGTTGATATATGCTTACCTTGCAAACAGATAGGTAGGTAGGTGGATCAATGGATGGGTGAGTGGATGGATGGACAGGTATGAATTTTTTGTGTGTGTTTCTCTCTACCTCTGTCTATGTCTGTCCTCCTGCCCTTTGTCTCTACATCTCTGTCTATAACTGCCATTGTTTCCTCAGAATCATACCTCTACTTACATAAGTAACATCTTTTATCTCATTTTAGAGGATCTTGCCTATAAATTGTATTACTGGTCACACAACAAAGAGAAAAAAAAGGAGAAAGCTGTGAAAACCAGGATAGGGGAATCAAACACTTCTGACTTGGAGCAGAGGGAAGATGCATGGAGCTGAGGTCTCCAGGGGAGAGCAGGGCTGTGTTTCACTTGCCGAGTTGAGCCTGCTGAAAGCAAACAGAGTGTGGGAAGAGTGCCCAGACATTGTGCCCTGGTGGATTTGAAGGGAGCGCTATTTCTCCAGATCCCTCTCTGTGTGTCCTTCGATCTTTGTTCTCTAGGTCCCAGTTGTTGTTATGAAAAGGATTAGAGAATTTCCAGAGTCTTTTCATCAATCTCTTTTCATTGGTCTTTCTGCCTTTTCAAAAACACAACCAGGGATACAAGCTGGTAGTTTCACTACAAACGAAATTGTAGATAATTCTTTTGAAACGTGCTACAATAGTTGAACTTTCTGTAAATGCCTGAGTTACATTTTTGGTCCCCCATCAAAGTCAGGTGTGCCCAAGTCAGAATTAACCTTGAACTCTCTCATTCTGGGTGGATTCTATGTGAACCATATCTGCAGAAAGAATTTTAGAGCCAGAATTGATTGCTCCACTATTGCTCCCATTTTTCAGAACAAGAAAGGCTAGCCTGACCTCTGTGGACTCCAGGGACACCCAGAAGGCACCTGCTTTTTCCCATGGATGTCCAGCTTCCTTGTCAGCCACCTCTGGCCCACTCAAACCACAGTACAGAAAGAACCCTCCTGTGCTGCTCAGTCAGAACCAGAGCGAGCAGAGCAGCACCGCCCCCGTTCACCCACAGGACTGAGGCCAGACTATCCTAGCTCCCATTATTGTCCTTCAGTTGGGATATCCTCAGGGTCTCCCTCTGCTCCCAGCAACTGCACAGGGTTCTGCACATAAGGGGTGCCGTGGTCACAGAGGGCAGGCTCAGGTCCGGTTCAGCTTTCCAAAATCCACATTGATATTGACATTTCTTTCCACCACTGGGTGACTCCGGACTGTGGCCCCAGTGCAGAGCGAGACCTCCAGGCCAGAACAGGTGAGATCAGGTCTGGGGTTGGTCTATCCCAAAACTTTCGTTCCCCAGACCTAGTCCCTCAGCCTCCTGGGATGGAACCTTGGACTCCTGGACCCTGTCCCTTGCTTCTGCTGCTGCTTTTGGGAGTGGAGGCTGCTCATCCCAGGAATCAGCATTGTGAGTCTCCAACTCTGGGGTCCAGAAAGGAGGGAGTAGAGGAAGGGGAGAGGAAGGAGCCAGGGAGGAGAGAGAACTGGCAAGGGTTTGAAGTTCTGTGTATAGGAATATAGGAATGTTTAGGGACAGGTGCAGGGCCTTCGGAATTGGCAGCAACTGGTATGGGGTTTATTGTTTGTTTGCTTGCTTGCTTGCTTGGGGAAAGAACTAAGGTGAGATGTTAAGACACTCAGCCCTGGGTATTCCGGGGTCCCTCTCCCTGCGGTACAACCTCACCACTGTGTCTGAGTCCAGTCCTGGGCAGCCTGCAGTAACAGCCCTTGGCTACCTGGTTGGACAACTGTTTGTTGCCTATGACAGCAAGAGCCGCAGAGCCAGGCCCAGGGGCCCTCAGCCCACGGGCGGGTCACTGTCCCATTGCTGGTAGCCAAGGAGACCCTGTTCTTGGAAGTTCACTAGCAGGAAGTAGCTTGGGGTCTGAAGACCATCATTGGCTACAGAAGGTGAGGGGCTGGGCCATGCAGTTAACTCAGGGAAGAGCTTCCAGGGATCACCCTTCTCGAATACTGAGGCTCCCCGTGGGGACAAGCACTGACCCTGCAGCAGGAATGGAGGCAGGTGGACTGACGCAAAGAAGCCCAGGTGGCACAGTGATTAAAATGGTTGACTGCTAACTGAAAGGTGGGAGATTCAAAGCCACCACCCAGGAGAAAGGTGTGGCAGTCTGCTTCATAAAGACTTACAGCCTTGGAAACTCTATGGGGTCATTATGAGTCGGAATTGACTCCCCTGCAGTGGGTTTGGTTGCTTTGATTTTGGATAACTACCCCCAGGAAGTTGTGGGGACCTGGATTTCTGTGTTCCCTGACCACATTACTGCTTGGGGCTTCTTAAAAACCCCAGGGTTGAAAGAAGAGGAAGGCGCTGGTGTGTGGACGAGGCTGGGAGGGAAGAAGCTGAGGTGTAGTCCCACCTCCACCCTGCCTCTGTGCTCTTTCTTGGATCTAGTGGCCCCCAGGGTCATGGTGACCCAGCAGAAGGACCCTGAGGGCAATCACAGCCTGCGATGCAGTGCATTCGGTTTCCCACCTGCCAATATTACGCTGACCTGGCTGCGAAATCAGAAGGAGCTGATCCTGGATTCAGAACTCAGGGGAATCCGACCTGGGGGAAATGAGACGTACCAGAGCTGGGCAGCTGTGGGCGTCCTCCCAGAAGAGGAGCTGAGATACACCTGCCTGGTGCAGCACCTGGGCCTGAACGGGCCCCTCAGTGTGACTTGGGGTGAGGTGTTGCCCCAGGACCAGGAATGAGTGGGGGATGAATCTCACCCAAACCCTGCCCATATTCTCCGCCCTTCTACTCAAGCCCCTCCCTTCTCTCCTAAATGGAGACTCTGGAAATGTTCTCAGTGGCCCTCTGATCACTCACATCTCAGCCCTCACTGGGAAATCCTTCTCACTCCAACCTCCTTCATTCCTCTGGACCTTCTGCCACAGTCTCAGGCTCTGACCTCTCTCTCTTCTACCCTCCGGGGAGTAATGGCTCACTTCCCACTGATGAGCCAGCTTTAGGTAAGTCTGTGATCTAGCTGAGGTTCAGAGAAGGAAAATATTCATGGACGAAGGGTTGGAGACGGGGAACGCGCACAGCCCGAGAAAAAGTTGAATGGTTGAAGGAGGTGATGAAGAAAGATATTCCCCCATCATCATTTCTCTCTCTCAACCTGTTGTTATAGGTTGAATTTTCTCTCCCCAAAACATGAGTTTTAAATCCTAACCTCTACGCCTGTGGTTATAATGCCCTTTAGGAATAGGTCGTCTTTGTTACACTAATGAGGCAGGAGACATAGGGTGTCTCTTGAGTCAATGTCTTTTGAGATATAAAAGAGATTGAACAAGCGAGCAGGGCAGAGATGGGGGCAAGAGAGATGCTATGTCGCATGGAGATCCCCAGGGAGCCAAGGAATAGAAAGGGAAGTTACAAAGACCTTCCCCCAGAACTGACAGAGAGAGAACGCCTTTCACTAGGACCAGAACTCTGAATTGGACTTCTAGCCTCCTAACCTGTGAGAAAATAATTGTCTGTTTGTTCGAGCCACCCTCTTGTGTTCTTTCTGTTAGAGTACCACTAGATACCTAAGACTCAGCCCAAGGAAGCCATCGTTCCCCTATACCGAAGCACATGGGAAGAGCAGCAGGAACTGGGAGATATTTCAAGTGGAAGAAAAATACAAATGTTTCCTCTCTGTTTGCCTTACTCCTCTTACATTGCTGGCCAGTGTTTGCGGTATAAAATACACTGGTTTGCACACAAACCCCAGAATCTCAGATTTGGAGACTTTCTGTGAACTGGAAAGATATTTTTTTGGAAAGCCTCCAAATAGCAGGGAATAATAATGTTAAGGATATTCTAATACCTGGAGACTTGAAACAAATGATTTCCAGAAGCGGTCAAAACATTCATGGAGAAAAGACCATCGATGTTTGGCTCTTAAAACCTTTAGGCCCCAAAGCCCACTCTTCAGACAAAGATTACACAGGCCTATAAATCAAACAACACTTGTGAGGAACATGCTTCTGAGTTCAACTAAACATACGAGGCCAAACGGGCAACTCCTGTCCTAAAGTAAGACCAGAAGGCAGGACGGGACAGGAATTGGATGAAAGGACACTAGGAACCCAGGGTGGGAAGGGGGGTAGTGCTGTCACATTGTGAGGATTGCAACCAATGTTACCAAACAACATGTGCATAAATTTTTGAATGAGAAATTAACTTGAGCTGCAAACTTGCACCTAAACACAATAATTTCTTTTTAAAAAAAACCTTTAGGCACTAAAACTATGATACGGTATTAAAGTCAGAAGAATGTGTTTTCTTTTAGCTTTTATTTTGAAATAATTTTAAATTTAGGGAAAAGTTGTAAGTTAGTACAAGGAAATCTCATATAATTCTTTCTCATATTCACCAAAAGTATCATTTCTGCAACATTTGTTTGTAGATAAGGATTTGAGAGAAAGTCAAAAATATTCTCCTTTTATGCCTAAATATTTTAGTGTATGTTCCCTAAGAACGAGGGCATTATCTCTCATAATCAGAGCACAACAATCAAATCCAGGAAAATTAACATTGCATAAGTGCAAAAACAGCATGGCATCAGAGGTCCTCTAACCCCAGGAGTGGAGCAGAAAATCACCAAGGCCGATTCCTGTGAGGTGGAGGTCAAGCATACCTCCACTCTCCAACCTTTTCGCCAATTCTGACATCAGCCTTCCGTCTCACAGCACTTTACACTTCTCTGCTAGGTTCAATAATTCGTTGCAATGGACACACAGAACTCACAGAGCATGCCCACGGTTATGGGGTTTATTAGGAAAGTAGCAGCTTACAATTCAGGATCAACTTGGCGATAACAGGGACAACTCAGGGTACAGTTCTCCTATGAGGGCAACGTCTCAGTTGCTGACGCTGGGCCTTCCTCTTGGCCTGGGCCCTGCACTGTCAGCCTGGCCTCTGCCCCTGCTTGGGCTTGGCCTCTGTCCCCACTTAAGCCTGGCCTTTTCCCTGCTCAGAAAAGTGTTCAAATTTCTTTAGCTCCACAGATACATGTCCAGAGGCACCCCATTCCACCAGGAAGCCTCCTGTCCGAAGGCACTCAGTTCTCTGGCTCTATGGGTCTGGCCTGCCGTTCCCGAGTCGCTGTCATCTCACACCGTCTCCAGTGTTAAAGCTCTGTCTCCTGGGTCTGCGAGGTTCTCAGCACAAGGACCCTGGGTCCAAAGGACATGCTCCCCTCGTGGCTTTTCTTCTTGATGGTAGTAAGGCTCTCCCCCTCCTCTGGGATTGGCTCCCTTTAAGCTGCGCAGAGGGGTGAAACTGATCAATCTCCTACAAGGGTTTCATGCATCTTATTTGCATAGTTCCACCCCTTCCCCACAAGGGTTCCATGCACCTTATTTGCATAGTCCTTTATCCAATCAGTTTTTGGAAGTCACAAAACCATGGCTAGAAACATCATATGAAGTAATGCACTGCACTACAATAAGCATAACTGTCCTTATTCAACCTTCACAGATTGTCACAGTAATGTTCTTTATAAGCATTTCTTCCAGTCGAGATCTAATCCAGGAATACACATTGCACTCGGTGGTCAGCCTCCTTTAAAACCCAAACCAAACACATTGCTGTCAAGTTGATTCTGACTCATAGCAACCCTGTAGGACAAAGTAGAACTGCCCCATAGGGTTTCCAAAGAGTGGCTGGTGGATTCAAACTGCCAACATTTTTTTTTTCCTTTGGTTAGCAGCGAAGTGCTTAACCACTCTGTCACCAGGGCTCCACCACATAGCTGGAGGAGCTGGTAAAACCAAACTCGGCAGGTAAGCTAGCAGGCCACTTGTTCACAGACTTCAGAGACAGGAAACCCATGATCAGCAGGTAAGCTGCTAGCTCAAATCCCAAGAACCGGAGGTCAGACAAACATGAGCCAACTGCAGTATACAGAAGGAGCAAAAGCCTGCAAGGCTTGTCAGAAAGTCTACCGATATTGAATGCAGGCCACACCCCTAAGGAAACTCCCTTTCAACTGATTGGCTTCCCACAGCAGGTCCCATCACGGAAGTGATCACATTATATCAGGTCTCACCATAGAAGTGATTACATCATTAAACAACTGTCAGACTACATGATAGCTGCCAAACCACTGAGAATCGTGGCCCAACCAAGCTGACACAGAACCCTAACAATCACAAAATCTTTTATTCTACACCTCAGAGAACCGATGTGAGGGTTCTGCCAACTGCTTAATATGTCTATTTTGGTTGTATATTTGGAAACTCGGGAAATGACTGCCAAGTAGTTGTGTGGACACAGAGAACCTGCTGAAAGATGTGCCTCTCTTCTCATGGGGGCCCATAATGTTTCTTTAATTCTCCTAGGCGTCTTGATCAAATTGAACCCTATATCTGATAGCACCAGATAGGGAACAGGGTGGGAGATGTGTTCTAGAGATTTGTGTAGTCTAAGCAAGCTTCAGCAAAGGCATGGAGGAGTCCTTGAGCTGAAATCAGCTGACTAATGACTCCTATGTCTCTCAGGATGGAATCTTCCTTAGTATCCTGATCACGCTAAGTCATTGATGGCTAGCAGCCCATGGGAGATGTAGCCTCACCACAAACATTATGATGGCTTTCAAAATGCAGTAACTGAGGCCCTTGGGAAATTATGATACCTGTAGGGTCGCTATGGGTCAGAATCAACTTGATGGTAATGGGTTTTTTTATTTTTTAATAGTAGAAGTTCAGAAAGGCACATTCTCATGACTGTCACAGTTTATAGCATGGTTCAAGTTCTCTCTATCCTTACTATTTTCTCTGCTTATTCTATCAGTTACTGAGAGAGGAAGATTGATATCTCCAAATGTAATTATTAATTTGTCTATTTCTGTTTCCAATTGTGTCAGTCCAGGCTTCATCTATTTCAAGCCTGCATTAGGTTTATGGAGCCCTGGCGGTGAAGTGATTCAGCACTCAGCTGTTAACTGAAAGGTCGACAGTTGGAACCCACCAGCTGCTCCATAGAAGAAAGATGTGGCAGTCTGCTTCTGTAAAGATTTACAGCCTTTGAACCCCTGTGGGGAAGTTCTACTCTGTCCTATAGAGTAGATATCATTTGGAATCGACTTGAGAGCAATGGGTTAAGTTTATTTATAATTGTTATTTCTTGCTTTATAGACACTTCTATTACTATAAAATGTCCTCCTTTGTGTCTAATGCAGTCCCTGGGTGGCACAAATGATTTGTTCTCATCTACAAAACTAAAGGTTGACAGCTCACACCCACCCAGTGGCACCACAGAAGAAAGGCCTGGAGACCTGCTTCTGTAGAGATTGCATAGAGAAAACCCTATGGAAAGCTACCCTCTAACACATAGGGTTGCCATGAGTCTGAATCAGCTCGATGGCAACAGGCCTGGTTTTTATTTTTTGTGCAGATCTAATAACAATCCTTGTGTTACAGCCTATTTTGTCTCATGTTAATGTATTCGTGCTAGTTTTCTTGTGATTATTGTCCAATGGTATATAGTTTTCCAGGCTTTTAATTTCAACCGAGCATTGTCTTTGTATTTAAAGTGCGTCTCTTTTATACAGCATATCGTTAGGTCTTGTCAGATTTTCCAATCTGACAGTATCTGCCTTTAGATTGGAGTTTTTAGTCCAGTTACATTTAATTATTGATGTGCTTAGATTTAGATCTGTCATTTTTGTGGTTATTTTCTATTTGTCTCATCTCTTGCTTAGTCTGTTTGTCCTTTGCTACTTTCTTTTAGGTTAAGCAAAGACTTCTGGTATACTATTTTCTTTCTCTATTTGCTTTTTACCTATATTTCTACTTTAAATATACGTTTTAACCAAAATTTATATATTTTATAATTTAAAGACATTATAAAAAGAAAAATATTTATAAAATTTTATATTTGCTCACATGATTAACTTTTCCAGAGCTAATCATCATTTTTCTACCTATGCATATGCATCTACCCCAGACCTCTTCGTCCTTGATCTTCCAATCTGGTTTCTTCCAAGCAACTGACCAACCAGCTAAGCTATTCTCCATTGTTCATGAGTCCATGCATATCTTTACTTCACATCACTTTTCTCTTTACACGGTGTGAATGATTAAGTAAACCCCTTGAAGTTCTGCTCATTGAGAGAATTGCCTCTCACCACTCTCTCTGAGTCATCCCTGAGTGGGTCTCTAGCGCGGCAGTAGTATAGGTTTGGCTCACACCAACATACTGAGCTGACTCTTCTGTGAACCAAGTTCAATTTTTTCTTTTTCTGTGAACTAGCCATAGGAATTCCCAATATCACCTTTCTTCTTTTTCAATAAGGCAATATAGTGATATAAATACCCCCTACATTTTGCTTTAGAAGATTTGCAAAATTTTGATACATTGTGTTTTAATTTTCATTCATTTCCTTTTATTTCTTCTTTGATCAATGGATTACTTAGAAGTGTATGAATTCATTTCCAAAATAAATAAATAAATAACTTGAGGAATGTCTAGAGATCCTACTGTTCTTAATTTCAAATTTAATTCCATTGTGCCTAAATAACATACTTTATATGACTTGAATTCTTTTAAATATACTGGGACTTGCTTTCTGGCCCAGAATATGATCGATCTTGATAAATTCCTGTGTGCTTGAAAAGAATGCATATTCTCCTAGGAGTTCAGGGATTAATTTGTTATATTTTAGTGGGGGTTCCAATAAATGTCAGTTAGGTCAAGTTCATTGACAGAGTTGTTCAAGTCTTGTATATCCTTAGTAGTTTTCTGTCTACTTATTCTAACAATTATGGAGATTGAGATATTGAAATCTCCAACTATAATGGGGAGTTTACCTTGCCTTTTTGCAGTTCTATCAGGTTTTGCTTCATATATTTTGAAACTCTGTTATTATATGCATAACATTAAGGATTTTTATGTCCTCTTTATCAACTGACCCTATCATCATTATCAAATGATGTTCATTATCCTTGCTAAAATTCTTTGTTTTTAAACCTACTTTGCCTGATACTCATCTAGCCACTCGATATTAATGCATAATATTAAAGTATATTGATTATTATAATATTAACAGTACTATTATTAGTGTTAGTATTCTATATCTATGTCCATCTTCGTACTTTTAAACTATTGGTTCTTTATATATGAAGACGTTATTTAAGGCACATAGAGATCCATCTTGCTTTTTTTTTTAAATACTTTTTATTGTGCTTTAAGTGAAAGTTTACCAATCAAGTCAGTCTGTCACGTATAAGCTTATATACACCTTACTACATACTCCCATTTACTCTCCCCCTAATGAGTCAGCCCACTCCATCCTTCCAGTCTCTCCTTTCGTGACCGTTTTGCTGGTTTCTCACCCCTTCTACCGTCCCATCTCCCCTCCAGACAGGAGATGCCAACACAGTCTCAAGTGTCCACCTGATACAAGTAGCTCACTCTTCATCAGCATCTCTCTCCAACCCATTGTCTAGTCCCTTCCATGTCTGATGAGTAGTCTTCAGGAATGGTTCCTGTCCTGGGCCAACAGAAGGTTTGGGGACCATGACCACCGGGATTTTTCTAGTCTCAGTCAGACCATTCAGTTTGGCTTTTTTTATGAGAATTTGGGGTCTGCATCCCACTGTTCTCCTGCTCCCTCAGGGGTTCTCTGTTGTGCTCCCTGTCAGGGCAGTCATCGGTTGTAGCCGGGCACCATCTAGTTCTTCTGGTCTCAGGATGATGTTAGTCTCTAGTTCATGTGCCCCTTTCTGTCTCTTGGGCTCATAGTTATCGTGTGACCTTGGTGTTCTTCATTCTCCTTTGATCCAGGTGGGTTGAGACCAATTCATGTATCTTAGATGGCCGCTTGTTAGCATTTAAGACCCCAGACGACACACTTCAAAGTGGGATGCAGAATATTTTCTTAATAGAATTTATTATGCCAATTGACTTAGAAGTCCCCTTAAGCCATAGTCCCCAAACCCCCGCCCTTGCTCCGCTGACCTTTGAAGCATTCAGTTTATCTCGGAAGCTTCTTTGCTTTTGGTCCAGTCCAGTTGAGCTGACCTTCCCTGTATTAAGTATTGTCCTTCCCTTCACCTAAAGTAGTTCTTATCTACTAACTAATTAGTAAATAACCCTCTGCCACCCTCCCTCCCTCCCCCCTCTCTTAACCACAAAAGAATGTGTTCTTCTCAGGTTATACTATTTCTCAAGATCTTATAATAGTGGTCTTAGACAGTATTTGTCCTTTTGCATCTGACTAATTTCACTCAGCATAATGCCTTCCAGGTTCCACCATGTTATGAAATCTTTCACAGATTCCTCACTGTTCTTTATCAATGCGTAGTATTCCATTGTGTGAATATACCATAATTTATTTAACCATTCATCTGTTGATGGACAACTTGGTTGCTTCCAGCTTTTTGCTATTGTAAACAGTGCTGCAATAAACATGGGTGTGCATATATCTGTTTGTGTAAAGGCTCTTATTTCTATAGGGTATATTCCGAGGAGTGGGATTTCTGGGTTGTATGGTAGTTCTATTTCTAACTGTTTAAGAAAACCCCGGATAGATTTCCAAAGTGGTTGTACCATTTTACATTCCCGCCAGCAGTGTATAAGAGTTCCAATCTCTCCGCAGCCCCTCCAACATTCATTATTTTGTGTTTTTTGGATTAATGCCACCCTGTTGGAGTGAGATGGAATCTCATCGTAGTTTTAATTTGCATTTCTCTAATGACTAATGATCGAGAGCATTTTCTCATATGTCTGTTAGCTGCCTGAATATCTTCTTTAGTGAAGTGCGTGTTCCTATCCTTTGCCCACTTTTTGATTGGGTTGTTTGTCTTTTTGTGGTTGAGTTTTAACAGAATCAAATAGATTTTAGAGATCAGGCGCTGGTCAGAGATGTCATAGCTGAAAATTTTTTCCCAGTCTGTAGGTGGTCTTTTTATTCTTGGGGCGAAGTCTTTAGATGAGCATAGGTGTTTGATTTTTAGGAGCTCCCAGTTATCTGGTTTCTCTTCATCATTTTTAGTAATGGTTTGTATTCTGTTTATGCCTTGTATTAGGGCTCCTAACGTTGTCCCTATTTTTTCATCCATGATCTTTATCGTTTTAGTCTTTATGTTTAGGTCTTTGATCCACTTGGAGTTAGTTTTTGTGCATGGTGTGAGGTATGGGTCCTGTTTCATTTTTTTGCAAATGGATATCCAGTTAGGCCAGCACCATTTGTTAAAAAGACTATCTTTTCCCCAATTAACTGACACTGGGCCTTTGTCAAATATCAGCTGCTCATATGTGGATGGATTTACATCTGGGTTCTCAATTCTGTTCCATTGGTCTAAGTGCCTGTTGTTGTACCAGTACTAGGCTGTTTTGACTACTGTGGCTGTATAATATGTTCTAAAAAAAGGTAGAGTGAGGGCTCCCACTTTCTTCTTCTTTTTCAGTAATGCTTTACTTATCCGAGGCTCCTTTCCCTTCCATATGAAGTTGGTGATTTGTTTCTCCACCACTTTAAAAAATATCATTGGAATGTGGATCAGAAGGGCATTGTATGTATAGATGGCTATTGGTAGAATAGACATTTGGACTATATTAAGTCTTCCTCTCCATGAGCAAGGTATGTTTTTCCACTTATGTAGGTCCCTTTTAGTTTCTTGCACTAGTACTTTGTAGTTTTCTTTGTAGAGGTCTTTTACATCTTTGGTAAGATTTATTCCTAAGTATTTTATCTTCTTGGGGGCTACTGTGAATGGTATTGATTTGGTGATTTCCTCTTCGATGTTCTTTTTGTTGATGTAGAGGAGTCCAAGTGATTTTTGTATGTTTATCTTGTAACCTGAGACTCTGCTGAACTCTTCTATTAGTTTCAGTAGTTTTCTGGAGGATTCCTTAGGGTTTTCTGTGCATAAGATCATGTCATCTGCAAATAGAGATAATTTGACTTCTTCCTTGCCAATCCAGATGCCCTTTATTTCTTTGTCTAGCCTAATTGCTCTGGCTAGGACCTCTAGCACAATGTTGAATAAGAGTGGTGATAAAGGGCATCCTTGTCTGGTTCCCGTTCTCAAGGGAAATGCTTTCAGGCTCTCTCCATTTAGAATGATGTTGGCCGTTGGCTTTTTATAGAGTAAAAAAAAAATTTTTTTTTTTTGATGTGCTTTATTATGTTGAGGAATTTTCCTTCAATTCCTAGTTTGCTGAGATTTTTTATCGTGAATGGGTGTTGGACTTTGTCAAATGCCTTTTCTGCATCAATTGATAAGATCATGTGGTTTTTGACTTTTGTTTTATTTATATGGTGGATTACATTAATGGTTTTTCTAATATTAAACCAACCTTGCATAAAAAAAAAAAAAAAACCTTGCATACCAGGTATAAATCCCACTTGGTCGTGGTGGATTATTTTTTTGATATGTTGTTGAATTCTATTGGCTAGAATTTTGTTGAGGATTTTTGCATCTATGTTCATGAGGGATATAGGTCTGTAATTTTCTTTTTTTGTGGTGTCTTTACCTGGTTTTGGTATCAGGGATATGGTGGCTTCATAGAATGAGTTAGGTAGTAGTCCATCATTTTCTATGCTTTGAAATACCTTTGGTCGTAGTGGTGTTAACTCTTCTCTGAAAGTTTGGTAGAAGTCTTCAGTGAAGCCGTCCGGGCCAGGGTTTTTTTTGTTGGAAGTTTTTTGATTACCTTTTCAATCTCTCTTTTTGTTATGGGTCTATTTAGTTGTTCTACTTCTGATTGTGTTAGTTTAGGTAGGTAGTCTTTTTCTAGGAATTCATCCATTTCTTCTAGGTTTGCAAATTTGTTAGAGTACAATTTTTCATAATAATCCAATATGATTCTTTTAATTTCAGTTGCGTCTGTTGTGATATGGCCCATCTCGTTTCTTATTCGGGTTATTTGTTTCCTTTCCTGTATTTCTTTAGTCAGTCTGGCCAATGGTTTATCAATTTTGTTAATTTTTTTCAAAGAACCAAGTTTTGGCTTTGTTAGTTCTTGCAATTGTTTTTCTCTTCTCTATTTCATTTAGTTCAGCTCTAATTTTTATTATTTGTTTTCTTCTGGTGTCTAATGGATTCTTTTGCTGCTTGCTTTCTATTTGTTCAGGTTGTAGGGACAGTTCTCTGATTTTCGCTCTTTCTTCTTTATGTATGTGTGCATTTATCGATATAAATTGACCTCTGAGCACTGCTTTTGCTGTGTCCCAGAGGCTTTGATAGGAACTCCTATCAAGTTCATTCTTGTTGCATTCTATGAATTTCTTTATTCCCTCCTTAATGTCTTCTCTAACCTAGTCTTTTTTGAGCAGGGTGTTGTTCAGTTTCCAAGTATTTGATTTCTTTTCCCTAATTTTTCTCTTATTGATTTCTACTTTATGGCCTTGTGGTCTGAGAAGATGCTTTGTAATATTTCAATGTTTTGGATTCTGCAAAGGTTTGTTTTATGACCTACTGTGTGATCTATTGTAGAGAATGTCCCGTGTGCAGCAGGAAAAAAAGTATATTTTGCAGCTGTTGGGTGGAGTGTTCTGTATAGGTCTATGAGGTCAAGTTGGTTGATTGTAGCAATTAGGTCTTCCGTGTCTCTGATGAGCTTCTTACTGGAAGTCCTATCCTTCTCTGAAAGTGGTGTGTTGAAGTCTCCTAGTATAATTGTGGAGGTGTCTATCTCACTTTTCAGTTCTGTTGAAGTTGGTTTTATGTACCTTGCAGCCCTCTCATTGGGTGCATAAATATTTAATATGGTTATATCTTCCTGGTCATTTGCCCCTTTAATCATTATGTAGTGTCCTTCTCTATCCTTTGTGGTGAATTTAAATTTAAAATCTATTTTGTCAGAAATTAATATTGCTACTCCTGCTCTTTTTTGATTGTTGTTTGCTTGATATATTTTTTCCATCCTTTGAATTTTAGTTTGTGTCTCTAAGTCTAAGGTGTGTCTCTTGTAGGCAGCGTATATACAGATCGTGTTTCTTTATCCAGTCTGAGACTCTCTGTCTCTTTATTGGTGCATTTAGTCCATTTACATTCAGTGTAATTATAGATAAGAATGTGGTGTTTTTTTTTATGTGTTTAGTGCTGTCATTTTCTTGCCTTTTTGTGTGTGTTGCTGACAATTTCATTTTTCCACTTACTTTTTTGTGCTGAGACGTTTTTCTTTGTAAATTGTGTGTTCCTCATTTTCATAGTAGTCGAATTTACGTTTGCTGAGTCATGTTTTTCTTGGTTTTTACTTTAAGTTATGGTATTATTAGACCTCTTTGTGGTTATCTTAATATTTACCCCTATTTTTCTAAGTAAAAACTTAACTTGTATCATCCTCTCCATATGGCAGTTCTATGTCTCCTGTGTTTAATCCCTCTTTTTGATTATTGTGATCTTTTACATAATGACTTCAATTATTCCCTGTTTTGAGCATTTTTTATTTTTAAAATTAATCTTAATTTGTTTTTGTGATTTCCTTATTTGAATTGATATCAGGATATTCTGTCCTGTGACCTTTTGTTGTGTTGTTATCTGATATAATTGATTTTCTGACCAATTTCCTTTAGTATTTCTTGTAGCTTTGGTTTGGTTTTTGCAAATTCTCTAAGCTTCTGTTCATCTGTAAATGTTTTAATTTCACCTTCATATTTGAGAGAGAGTTTTGCTGGATATATGATCCTTGGCTGAAAGTTTTTCTCCTTCAGTGCTCTATATATGTCATCCCATTGCCTTCTTGCCTGCATGGTTTCTGCTGAGTATTCTGAACTTATTCTTATTGATTCTCCTTTGTAGGAGACCTTTCTTTTTTCCCTGGCTACTTTTAAAATTTTCTCTTTATCTTTGGTTTTGGCAAGTTTGATGATAACATGTGTTGGTGATTTTCTTTTGGGATCAATCTTATATGCGGTTCAGTGAGCATCTGGGATACATATCCTTTTGTCTTTCATGATGTCAGGGAAGTTTTCTGCCAACAGATCTTCATCTATTCTCTCTGTATTTTCTTTATCCCTCCTTGTTCTGAAACTCCAATCGCACGCAAGTTATTGTTCTTGATAGAGTCCCACATGATTCTTAGGGTTTCTTCATTTTTTTTAATTCTTTTATCTGATTTTTCTTCAACTAATTTTTTTTATATTGGTGTCAATTGCCTTATCCTCCAGCTCCCCCACTCTGCATTCCAATTGCTCTATTCTGCTCCTCTGACTTCCTATTGAGTTATCTAATTCTGTAATTTTACTGTTAATCTTTTGGCTATCTGAATGTTGTCTCTCTATGGATTCTCGCAGCTTATTAATTTTTCCACTATGTTCTTGAATAATCTTTTTGATTTCTTCAACTGCTTTATCAGTGTGTTCCTTGGCTTTTTCTGTAGGTTGCCTTATTTCATTTCTGAGGTCATCCCTGATGTCTTGAAGCATTCTGTAAATTAGTTTTTGATATTCTGCATCTGGCAATTCCAGGATTGTATCTTCATTTGGGAAGATTTTGATTCTTTAATTTGGGGAGTTGTAGAAGCAATCATGGTCTGCTTCTTTACATGGTTTGATATCGACTGCTGTCCCCGAGCCATCTATAAGATACTGTAATCATTTATTTTATATTTGCTCACTGAGTCTTATCTTGTTTTGTTTTCTTTCAATATACATAGATGGGCTACTAGAATGCGCTGTCTTGATTGTTGTAGCCTTTGAATCACTTCTGTCCTATTACCAGCTGATTTGAGCTGTTACCAGAAATATAAGCCTAGGAGTCCATTCACTATTCTTGAGTAGAATCTGATTTTGGGTCACCAAGTGTGTGGGGTAGACTGTCACCTATTTAATTAGAGGAGTAGTGGTGATAGTTGTGTGCACCAGATTCTAGTAGCAGCAGGGGTTCACATTCCAGGGGAGGCAGGATGCTGACAGGCTTCTCCCAAGTGTCAGTGAGGTAGGTGTGTCTCTGTTCCTAAAGCACTTTGGTTGGTGGGCTCTGCAGCTGTACCTTAGGCACCCAGTGCATGTACCTCTACAGATTGGTAGATGTCACTATCCTCAGACCCCTATGGCAGGAGGTTAGGTGGTTTGGGTGGAGCTTCAGCCCTCAGTTCCCCATTGTGGGTCAGTGAGGGCTCTGTTTAATAGGTAGAGATATCAGACCTGGGAAACTTGTCTTTCCAGTAATCCCATAAAACAATTACAGTCAGATCACTATCACAATTGCCTTTACATTATAATAGCCACCTTGTTGCCTGTAGGGATGAAAGCCCAAGACTGTGGGTCTCATATGCTTCGCTGGAGCTGGTTCTGTATTTTTAGTCCAATTTCAGGAAGTCAGGGAAGGATTCTTGGTCCCTGGGTTTTTTGTAGCTGCTTCTCTCAGGCCAGGAGAATGGGTTAGGAAAAGACAAAATAAAACCACAGAGCACTTCACTCTCTGGCCCAGGAAATTCCAGTGTTAATGAAGCCGCCTGGGAAGGGGAGGGGAGGGATCAGATAGATAGGAGAGAGTAGCACCCAGGAATATAGAGAAAGTTACTTATCTTGCTTGGTGAGAACTGTTTTATCTCAGATTCCTGAGGGGCGTGTAGCCTGTGTGCGTTGGCTGGGTCGAGATTGCCCCCGAGGGTCAGGCCCGTGTCCTGTACTTGCGCTTTCTCAGAAGCCATGGTCAGTTCCTCTGCTCCCATTCCAAAGCCCAGCACCAAGGTTCCCTGGCTGGGATGCCGCACTCCAGGCTCCAAAATCAGTTGCTGCCTCCCGGTGACTTCTCCTCCTGTCAGCTGTGTCACTGAGCTGCCTGCCTGCACTGGCTGGGCTTCCCCCGAGGTCACTTCTGGGGACTAGGGCTGTGTCCCGTGTTTGCGCTGTCTCAGGATGCCGTGCTCAGCCCCCCTGAGCCCAGTCCAAAGCCCGGTGCCAAGGATTTCTGACTTGGACGCTGGCTCCAGGCTCCGAAAACAGTCGCTGCTTCCCCGTGGTTGATCGTTCTCTCGCTATCCGCGTCAGTGTGCAGCCTGCTTCCACTGGCTGAGTCTCTACGGAGGTTACCCCAGGGGGCTAGAGGTTAGGTCTGTGTCCCATCCCTGCCCCACCTCAGCAAGCCGCTATCAGCCCGGCGACTTGGCACCAGGGAACCGCAGGGGCTCAAGGCTGTGGAGTGGGTCATGGGTTCCAGAAGCAATCGCTGGGTCTGGGTGCAGCTTTTCGCTCACCTGTCACTCAGGTCAACTCTTTAGATCTGTGTTTGATGGTCAGGGTTGGTAGATTGTCACACATGTGAACGATTCACTTGTTTTTCCGAGTCTTTGTTGCAAGAGGGATCTGAGGTAGCGCCTACCTAGTCAGCCATCCTGGCCCCCGATCTTGCTTTTTTATCCAACCTGATGATCTCTGCCTTTTCTCTGTTTAGATGATCTACAGTTAATGTAATTATTGATATTATTAGATTTATGTCCATCTTCTTGCTATTTGCTTTTTCTTCATCCCATATGTTTTTTGTTTCCTCATTCCTCTTTATCTGCCTTTATTTATAATTGTATTTTTATTTTGCATTTTATCTCTTTTGTTGGATTATTAACTATGACTCTTTGTTCACGTGTACTTTACATAAGAGTAAGTTTGAGCACACAGGGCCCCAGACTGGGTAGGTGTCCGTACGTGGATGGTGTCTTCTATAGTGAGGCAGGACAGGAACAAACTCTTACCTGGGGCTTGGAAGCCACCAGTGGGATAAGAAAACTCAGACCCCAACCCCTCCCCTACCTGAGCTCTTCTTTATCAAGTTCACATCTCCAGTGACCACAGCTCCTAGGAGAACCAGGCCAGCAACAATTCCCAGGATGGAAGCGGTGGGCCGAGAAGCCACCTCTAGGATGGGAAGGAGAGGGAAGGGAAGGGGCCCTGACCTCTAGGTCTCACTCCTGACCCTGTTGGCGGTGCTCAGAAGAGCAGCCTGAGAAGAGGCTTTGCCCTTCTACCCTACTTACCTCAACTCATGGTGAGGGGCTCAGACAGCCCCTCCTGCTACACACGGCACACGTATCTCTGCTCCTCTCCAGAGGGTACCACCAGGGCAGCCCACTTCTGGAAGCTCCCGTGCCCCTCAGGCCTGGTCTCCACAAGCTCTGTGTCCTGGGACTGGTCCTCTCCATCTCGCTGCCAGGTCAGTGTGATCTCCACAGGGTAGAAGCCCAGGGCCCAGCACCTCAGTATGACCTCACCGTCAGAGATGGGGTGTCGGGTCACATAAGCCTTTGGCGGATCTGAGTGGAAGGGTCAGTAAACGTAGGAACTTTCCATTGCCTCCATGGGCCGCTTGAGCAGGGCTCACATGACCATCCTGAGAATGAACAGGACAACTGGGGTGGGGGATGGAGAGCAAAACTCAAGCCCTAGTTTGCACCCAGGGGTGTAGAATAATCTCCTACTCCTTGGAAAGCTCTAGAATTTGGGTGAGTCCAGGATAACAGGCTCTAGGTCTCTGACGGGAAGAACAGGTACTTCTGGTCCTGACCAGAGAGACTCAGAAAAGCTAGAGTCAGACCTTCAAAGAAGTTGAGCGTGGGCAGAGAACAAGGCCTGAGAGAGAAAGTCCCCTGTGGTTCCCGAGGCCACTGACAGGTTCAATGGGAAATGCCAGTCAGTTATTTCAGGAATCGTCTCCCCCTCCATCCCCAGAGACTGGAGACCTTAACTATCCCTGAGACCCTTAGCAGTCTCTGGGCAAGTCACTCTCTGGTACAGGACTTGGAAACTCGGGTGGACTCCGCTCTCTCCCGACCCATGCCAGGTGGGTATTCTGGCGCTGATGCCATTTTTCTGTCTTCCTTGTTTAACACCAGCTGGGGGAACAGTCCCAGCCTGAGAGGAGATCAGGGAGGCACCCCGTGGCCCCTCTTACCCGCTCGCAGCAGCGTCTCCTTCCCTTTCTCCAGGTATCTATACAGCCACTCCACACACTTCTCCTCCAGGAAGGCTCTGACGCGCTCCGCCTCACCGGCCTCCTCCCACTCGCGCTGGGTGATCTGAGCCGCGTGGTCCGCCGCCGTCCAGGAGCGCAGGTCCTCGTTCACTATCCGACGGTACCCGCGGAGGAAGCGCCCGTCCGACCTTACCTCGCAGGTAGACAGCGCCTGGATGGTGTGAGAACCTGACCGCCCCCGCGGTCGGCCCAGCCAATTTAGCCGTTTTGGCCTAAACTGAAAACTCCAGCGAATCCCCGCGGCTCTTCCCGAGTCGAGGGGCTGGGCGGGTCCCAAGGCCTCAGTGTGAAGTTGGGACCCGGAGATTCAGGGCGACCGGTCTGCGTGGGCGAGGGGACCCGTGAGCTGCGATCTGGGGTCACTCACTGGTGTCGCTGTGGTTGTGGTAGCCACGCAGGTTCCGCAGGCCCACTCGGAGAGCCTGTGCGATGTCCTTGGCTCTGCGCGTCAGCTCTGCCCAATGCTCCGGCCCCTCCTGCTCCGCCCATGGCGTCCGCGGCTCCGCTCTCGGATTCACCGCGTCGCTGTCAAAGTGTCCGAACTGCGTGTCGTCCACGTAGCCGACGGCGATGACGCGGGGCTCCCCGACGCCGGGCCGGGACACGGCGGTGAAGAAATAGTTCAGAGAGTGGGAGCCTGGGGGCGGGAGCGGCTGAGACCACCGACCCTCTCCCTGTGCGGCGCCCGGGTACGGGATCAATAGGGGCGGGGAGGGGCTGGTTGGCGGAGAAGAGGAGGCGGGAGGAGCAGGGCCAGGACACGGGGGGGGGGGAGAGGCGGGGGCCGGGGCGGGGGAGGGGGCCCTGGGAGGGGGTGGTGGTGACGTGGCTTCCCCTAGGGTCCTGAGCTCCAACTGGGTGGTCCCCTCTCTCCTTTTCCCTCCGCAGAGACTGTTTCCCTCCTGACCCCGCACTCACCCTCCCGTGTCTGGGTCAGGGCCTGGGCCTCCAAGAGCAAGAAGAGGATGGGGAAGCCATCATCATGATCACTGGAGTCTGGGGAGACTGAGTTAAAGTAGGTCCGTGCGCACCTTATACCCTGGAACTGAGGAGACACTGATTGGCTACTGCAGAAACCTGATATTCAATGGGGGTGACACCTGGTGTCCCCTCTTCTTGTCCAGACAGAAGGAACTGACACAGGTTGTGAGAGGTTGACGTGAAACGCTGGGGGGACGGGGAATCCCCAGCGCTTGGTTTTCTCACTCCAGACACCGCCCTCGGGGCCTGAGATCCAAGCCCAGGTGCTAGAAGTTTGTCCTCCTGTAAGGACCACTCTTTGTCACACTGGCTCCCTGAGTCCTACCCTGGGCTGTCAAAGGAAACCGGGGAGAGACCCCCAGGCTGGGGCCAGCCCTTTTCCTTCTCTTTCCTTCTTGGAATGCCTTTCCCCAAACTGGACTTCCTCCCTCCCACCTCTTGTTTTCCCCCACCTGGACTTCTCTAGAATAAAATTCACCCCCAAAGAATTTCATGCCAGACAGTGAGCTCACCTTAGGACTGAAGGTAGAAGGACCAGGGGTCTCCTCTTTAAACCTAGAAGAGGTTTTGTCTGAAGACACCAGATAGATGTTCCCACAGAGACACATTTCCTTTTTATTAACAGCAGTGGGTAGCTCCACTTTGATAACCCCAAACCGTCAGGCATTTAATCTGTAAGAGAAGTGATTTTGTCCATTCATGGATAAATGTGTCTGAAAAGCTCTGCAGTCAGGCTCACAAAGTTCTAAGTTTGACTTTCCCAAACAATGGATCTATGATTCCTGGGTTAGTGTATATTAAAATTATCTTCATTCCATAGCTCTGAGTTTGTCAAAGCAGCTCATGAAAGCACAATTTGTTACTGTATATTTTAACCAGAAGAGTACGGGAACTTTAACCTCTTCAAAGCTGCAAGTGTTCAACAGTCAAAATGCCTTCACCAGGGCACAGGCATTGACTGTGTTGATGAACTATTAACATCTAAAGGATATAACAGAAAGCTTGGCACTCGGAGCCCACTCAGGGTCCCTGGGGAAGAAAAGGGTTGTTGATCTGTTTCCCTTAAGATTTCAGCCAGGAAAACCCTATGGAGAAGTTCTACTCTAACACATGGGCTTTGGCATGAGTCAGTACAAGACAACAAGGAATGTCCATATTTTATTGGGACACTTGATATTTTTGTTTTCTTTAACCTGGTTGACATGAGGAGGAAATTCATTTTTAGGGAGCCCCACAGAATGTATTAAATATCAAATGCAAAGAATACCCAACTAGATCCATAGGTACATACATTGATTAAAAATCTATAAAACAAAAAAACCCAAAACAACGTACTTAAATTTGAGAATTCCACTGCTCAGAATTCTTCTGCTTCTTTCCTTGCCTCCTTGTTCTCCAGGCCTTTTGTCTGTCTCTCTCATCCCTCAGGCCCTCTTCTCCCCTTGGTCTCCATCACCCTCTCACTGTTTTTGGCTTTTTGGTTTTTTCTGTCACTTTTTTTTTTTTTAATTGAACCTTTGATATACTTTTACAGAACAAACTTGCTTCTCATTAAATAATTACTACTCATCTTGTTTTATGACATTGGTTAACAACCTCACAACATGTCCACACTCTCTCTTCTCAACCTTGGGTTCCCTATGACCAGCTTTCCTGTCCACCCCCACCCCCGCCCGCCTTCTAGTCCTTGCCCCTTGGCTGAAATGTCCCTTAGTCTTGCTCTATTTTATGGGCCTGTCTAATCTTGGGCTGAGGAGTGAACCTCAGGAGTCACTTCATTACTGAGCTAAAAGGGTGTTTGGGGGCCAAACTCTCAGGGTTTCTCCAGTATATATAAGACAAAGTCCCATCATCCTTGCTTCTAAGGAGCATTCCTGCTGTACTTCTTTCAAGTCAGATTTGTTCATTCTTTCGGCAGTCCATGGTAGAGTTAATAATCTTTCCCAGCACCACAACTCAAAGGCATCAATTCTTCTTTGGTCTTCCTTCTTCATGGTCCAGCTTTCACATGTATATGAGGCGATTGAAAAACACCATGGCTTGGGTGAGGTGCATCTTAGGTTTTGAACACTTTAAAGAGGTCTTTTGCAGCAGATTTGTCCAAAGTAATGCATCATTTAATTTCTTGACTGCTGCTTCCATGGGCGTTGATAGTGGATTCAAGGAAAAGGAAATCCTTGATGACTTCAATCTTTATCATTATGTGCCTGCACATAGTAGGCGTTTTTTTAAATGAATGAATGAATGACAAATATGACTGTGGAAAAATTTACTTGCATCACATAAAAATGAAAAAGAAACATAGAAAAACAAAAATTAGGAAAGGTTTTATTTTATGCAAGTGGTGTGCATGATGGTTGATAACTTCATTCGGTGGAGAAAGTGCTATGTGCTTATCCATGGCAGACTTGAGCCTGTGTATTATTTTTCTACTGCTGCAGAACAAAATACCACAAACTTAGTGCCTTAAAACACCACCCATTTATTTGTTCACAGGTCTGTAGGTCAGCTGTCCAGGCTTGGTGCGAATGGATTCCTCAGACCAGGGTTTCACAAACTTATGCTCTTATCTGGAGCTGGGATCTTCCTCCAGGCTCATACAGAGGTGTTCGCAGAAATCCGTTTCTTGCAGTTGTAGTGCTGAGGTTCTCATTTCCTTAGTGGATGTCAGCAAGGAGGTCCTCCCAATCCTAGTGGCCACCAGCATTCCTTGCAATGTGGCTCCGTTCATCTTTAAGTTCACAGTCCAAAACCTCCTCACATTGACCCCCTCTCACACTTTGAATCACTTTGTTCAGGAAGAGCCCAGTCCTTTTAAGGGCTCACCTGATTGCATACTCGCCCTGTCTTAAGGCTGACTGATTTGAACCTTAGTTACACCTGCAAAATCTCTTCACAGCAGCACCCACATTACTGTCTCAATAACTGGAAGAAGGTGAATCCGTATTTTTGCGACGATAATGCATGTGTTCTGTGTATGTTTGCCAGCTGCATCCCCTACTCCCCAGGTTTTATGATAATGCACTAAGAAACCCTGGTGGCACATTGGTTAAGAGCTTGGCTGCTAACCAAACAAGTCGGCAGTTTGAATCTACCAGGTGCTCTTTGAGAACTCTATGGAGCAGTTCTATTCTGTCCTATAGGGTCATCGTGAGTTGTAATCGACTCAATGGCAACGGCTTTGGTTTCTTTATAGGAAAATATCTGGAAGATGGAAGCACAGTTGGCAAACAGACGTATACCAGGCTTATGAAACTATCTGGGGGGGGGGGGGGCAGAGGGCACTGTTGAAAAATAAACATAGAATTCACATAAAAATACAGTAACCAGGGGGTGGTTATTGGAGGTCATCTTGTAATCTACTTAGCATGCCCTGGTTCTTTCTTTTGTGGTTTATTTAGTTAGAGTTGGAAATGAAAGTTCACGTAAATAGTTTGTAGTGAATGGTAATAAAATACAATCTGTCTATGGATCACTTTTATATGGCCTTTCTTGCCATGGTCTTGTAACTCCCACCAAATGATTGAGTGGGACTGTTCAAATCAGGTGATTGTGGCCCACCAAGGGGATTGGACAGCTTGCTAATAATGCCAATAAAGTACATCGCTCGTGTGTGGGGGTTGGAGCATGCAAATAAGGTGTACGGAACCCTATAGAAAGGATTGGTCAATTTTGTCATCTTACTAAGCTTAAAATGAGCCATCCCAGAGGAAAAATGAGGGGACCTCACTACCACCAAGAAAGAAGACCTGAGAGTGGAGCATGTCCTCTGGACCCAGGGTCCCTGCACTGAGAACCTCCTAGACCCAGGAGACAGGCATCTGTAACACCAGAGACTGCGCCAGACAGCAAGAAGCAGTGGGAAGCACAGCAGAGAACCAGCAGCTACAGAACCAGGAGACCAGCAGGAGATGGCACATTGGGCTTCCCAGCCCCCACCTACAGGGAAGAGTTTTACTGTCCAAGTGGGGTGCCTCCAGACACTTATCGGTGGAGCTAGTCTTGCCAAAAACCCATGAATCTAGAAAGATGAACACCTTTGGGCTAAGGCTTACTGGTGGATTGGGTGCCTCTGGCCATTTATCAGTGGAACTAAAGAGCAGGGCAGAGGCCAGGCCAGCCCAAGAGCCCTGAGGGGCCAAGGGCCAGGGAGAAGCCTGCCTGGAGGCACCTCCAAGAAGCCGTCCTGACGGAAGAACTGTATACTGAGTCATTCCTGATCCTGAATTGTAACCTGTTACTGTCCTAATAAACCCCATAACCATGAGTATTGTCTGTAAGTTCTGCGTGGCCACTGCAATGAACTGTTGTGCCCAGCAGAAAAGTAGAGAATGTCACGGGAGTGACAGCTGGTGTCAGAATTGGTTAAAAAAGTCGGAGAGAGGAGGTTGGTCTGACTTTCACCTCAGTGGAATCAGCCTTGGGCTATTGATGCTGATGGTAATTCCCCTCTCTCCCCTTGAAGTTAGAGGACCTCTGATGCCACCGCCCCGTTTTTATAGTCTACTGAGCCATGAGAGTTTTCTAAAATCAAATAATGATACATTTAATATCTTAGAATAAATTTAGAGCAAATAAAAACTAAAGTACAATAATTTACCCTCTTTTTTGGATACTGTATTAGTTATCTACTGCTACATAACCAGTTACCTAGAACTTAGCAGCTAAACACAACAAACATTTATTATCTACCACAGTTTGCAAAGATCATGAATCTGGGCTTTTTTTTACCTGGGCACTAGTAGCTCAGAACCTCTCAAGCTGTCCTTTAGGTCTGCATCATCTGAAGGCTTAGCTGGGGTTGGGGCTTTCACACTACGACATAGCTCATCCATATGGCTGTTGGCAGAGGCCTCAGTCCCTCCACGGCTGATCCCAGGAGGCCTCAGTTCCTAGCCACTGTGACCTTTCCATGGGACTGCTTATGACATAGCAGCAGGCTTCCTTCAAAGCAAATGATCCAAGACAGAGTATAAGATGGAAATCACAACCTGTTGTATCTCCTAGACACCGTCACATTGGCCTTGCCCTATTTGTTAGAAGAGATTCATCGAGTCCAGTCTACGCTTAAGAGGAGGAAATTAAACTCCACTTTTGGAAGGAAAGAGTTAAAACCAAAATTAAAATTAATATTGTTTCAGGAGTCTGTAAATCAAATGCTTCTTTTATCCAATTATTGTTTTTTAATGCTTCACACTTCTCTTTTGGAAAGTAATGATTAAAAGTTTAGAACAGACAGGAGAGATAACCCAAGTATCTCTCATTTTTCTTGCAAATGCCTTTTTAATAATATCTTCTTAATTAAATTGCAACAATGTTGAGAACACAGGCTTAGCTAGAGCGAACAATGCCGAGACCTGGGTGCCATAATAATAATGTTTTTTGTTTGTTTTTGCTTTAGGTGAAAGTTTACAGCGCAAATTAGTTTCTCATTCAAGAATTTTTTTATGACACAAATTGTTTTATGACACTGGTTGCAATTGCTGAAATGTGTCAGCACTCTCCTCCTTTCCACCCCAGTTCCCCACGTCCATTCATCCAGTTTTCTTGTTCTTACTTTCGGGCAAGGGTTGCCCATTTGGTGTTGTATACTGGATTGAACCAAGAAGCACCTTCCTCATGTGTGTTATTGTTTCTTTTGTAGGCCTGTGTAATCTTTGGCTGAAAAGTGACCTTCGGGAGTGGTTCAGTTCTGCATTAGCAGAGTGCCTGGGGGCTATAGTCTTGGGGTTCCCTACAGTCTCTGTCAGGCCAGTGTCTTGTCTTTTGTGTGGATTTGAACTTTGGTCTACGTTTTTCTCCCACTCTGTCTGAGGCCCTCTATTGTGATCCCTGTCAGAGTGACAGGCACCATCTAGTTCTTCTGGCCTCAGGTTGATGAAATCTGTGATTCATGTGATCCTTTGGGCTAATATTTTCCTTCTGTCTTTGGTTTTCTTCATGCTCCTTTGCTTCAGATGGAAGGGGACCAATAGATGTATCTTAGAAGGCCACTCACAGGTTTTTAAGAACCCAGACCCTACTCACCAAAGTATGATGTAGAACATTTTCTTTATGAACTATGTGTCTTAGTTATCTAGGGCTGCTAGAATAGAAATACCACAAGTGGGTATCTATCTGTAAAAAGAGAAATTTATTCTCTCACAGTCTAGGAAGCTGAAAGTCCGAATTCAGGTTGTCAGCTCCAGGGGAAAGCTTTCTCTCTCTGTTTGCTCTGGGGGAAGGTCCTTGTCATCAATCTTCCCCTGGACTAGGAGCTTCTTACCACAGGGACCCTGGGTCCAAAGGATGCACTCTTCTTCTGCCACTACTTTCTTGGTGGTATGAAGTCCCCATGTCTTTCTGCTTGCTTCCCTCTTTTATATCTCAAAAGAGATTGGCTTAAGACACAGCCTAAACTTGTAGATTGAGTCCTGTCTCATTAACATAACTGCCACTAATCTCACCACATTAACATCACAGAGATAGGATTCACAACACATAGGAAAATCACATCAGATGACAAAATGGTGGAGAATCACAAAACACAGGGAACCGTGACCTAGCCAAGTTGACAAATATTTTTGGGGACACAATTCAGTCCATGACACTATGTCATACCAGCTGACCAACATGTCTCCTGAGACCATGGGCCACAGCCCCCAGCCCCAGCAGCTCAGTCTCTCACGGTGCTTGGATGTGTCTAGGAAGCTTCTGTGACTTTGCCTTGGCCAAGTTGTGCTGACTTCCACTATATTTTGTGTTGTCTTTCCCTTCACCAAAGTTGACACTTGTCTACTATCTAGTTAGTGATTTCCTCTCCTTATCTCTCCTCCCTGTTAACCACCAAGGATTGTATTTTTCTGTGTGTAAACCTTTTCTTAGGTTTTTATAACAGTGATCTCGTACAATACTTGCCCTTTTGTGATTGCCTTATTTCACTCAGGGTAATACCCTCCACATTCATCCACGTTGTGAGATGTTTAGTGGATTCATCACTGTACTTTATCACTGTGGAGCATTCCACTGTGTGTATGCATCATAGTTTGCTTATCTGTTCATCTGTTGATAAGCACTTACGATGTTTCCAACTTTTTGCTATTGTCAATAATGCTGCAGTGAACATGGGTGTGTGTATGTCTATTCCTGTGATGCCTCTTATTGCTATAGGATATATTCTAGGAGTGGGATTGTTGGAGCCTATGATATTTCTATTTCTAGCTTTTCAAGGAGGTACCATATCTTTTTCCATAGTGGTTGTACTGTTTCACATGCCCACCAGCAGTGCCTAAGAATTCCAATCTCCCCACAACCTCTCCAATGTTTGTAAGTTTCTGTTTTTTTGATACCCCAGTATTGTCACGGTGAGATGCTATCTCACTATAGTTTTTTTTCTTTAATTGTGCTATACTTGAAAGTTTACAGTTCAAGTTAGTTTCTCATACAAAACTTTATACACACATTTTTATGTGACCCTAGTTGCTCTCCCTATAATGTGAAAGCATGCACTCCTCCTTTCCACCCTGGATTTCCCGAGTCCATTCATCCAGCCTTCTCATTTCACCTCTGGACAGGAGCTGCTCATTTAGTCTCATGTATCTACTTGAGCTGAGAAGCACTCTCTTCACAAGTATCATTTTATGTCTTATCGTCCAGTCTAATCTTTGCCTGAAGAGTTAGCTTTGGAAATGGTTTCAGTTCTGGGCTAACGAAGAGTCTGTGGGCCATCTTTTCTGGGGCCCCTTCAGTCTCAGTCAGTCCATTAAGCCTGGTATTTTTACTAGAATTGTGTTCTGCACCCCATTTTTCTCCTGCCATGTCACAGACTCTCTGTTGTGTTTCCAGTCAGGGTGGTCATTGGTGGTAGCCAGACACAGTATAGTTCTTCTTGTCTCAGGCTGATGGAGTCTCTGGTTTATGTGGCCTTTCTGTCTCTTGGGTCATTATTACCTTGTGTCTTTGGTGTTCTTCATTCTTCTTTGCTCCAGTTGGTTTGGGAGCAGTTGATACACCTTAGATGGCCGCTTGCCAGCTTTTAAGGCCCTAGACGCCACTCACCTAAATGGGATACAGAACATTTTCTTAATAAACTTTGTTATGCCAATTGACCCAGATGTCCCCAAAAACAATGGTCCCCAGGCCTACACCCCTGCTACTCTGTGCCTCAAAGTGTTTGGTTCTATTCAGGAAACTTCTTAGCTTTTGGTTTTGTCCAGTTGTGCTGACTTCCCCTATATTGTGTATTGTCCTGCCCTTCACCTAAGACAATTCTTATCTATTGTCCAGTTAGTGAATGCCCCTTCCCTCCTTCCCAACTCTCAAAACCATCAAAGAATGTTTTCTTCTATGTTTAAACCTTTTTTTCAGTTCTTATAATAGTGTGTCATATAATATTTGTCCTTTTGTGACTAATTTCACTCAGCATAATGCCTTCCAGATTCATCTTTGTTATGAGATGATTCCCAGATTCATCATTGTTCTTTATCATTGCATGCTATTGCATTGTGTGAATATACCATAATTTGTGTATCCATTTACCCATTGATGGGCACCTAGGTTGTTTCCATCTTTTTGCTATTGTGAACAGTGCTGTAATGAACATGGCTATGCGTATATCTATTCGTGTGACAGCTCTTATTTCTCTAGGATATATTCCAAGGAATGGGATTGCTGGATTTTATAGTACTTCTATTTCTTGCTTTTTAAGGAAGCACCAAATTGATTTCCAAAGTGGTTATACCATTTTACTTTTCCACCAGCAGTGTGTAAGTGTTCCAGTCTCTCCACAACCTCTCCAACATTTATTGTTTTTCATTTTTTGGACTAGTGCCAGCCTTGTTGGGGTGAGATAGTGTCTCACTTTAGTTTTGATTTGCATTTCTCTAATGGCTAATGATCATGAGGATTGCCTCATGTATCTGTTAGCCACCTGAATGTCTTGCACATTTTTTGATTGGGTTATTTGTCTTTTTGTTGTTGAGGTTTTGCAGAATCTTGTAGATTTTAGAGATTAGATGCTAATCAGATTTGCCATAGCCAAAATTTTTTTCCTAGCCTGTAGGTCATCTTTTTACTTTTTTGATGAAATCTTTGGATGAGCATAGATGTTTGATTGTTAGGAGCTCCTGGCATTGTTAGTAATGTTTTGTTTTCTGTTTATGCCATGTTTTAGGGCTCTTAGAGTTGTCCCTATTTTTTCTTCCATGATCTTTATCATTTTAGATTTTATATTGAGGTATTTGGTCCATTCTGAGTTAGTTTTTGCGCATGGTGTGAAGTATGGGTCTTGTTTCATTTTTCTGCAGATGGATATCCAGTTATGTCAGCACCATTTGTTAAAGAGACTGTCTTTTCCACAATTAACGGACTTTGGGTCTTTGTCAAATATCAGCTGCTCATAGTGGATGAATTTATGTCTGGATTCTCAATTCTGTTCCATTGGTCTATATATCTGTTGTATTAGTACCAGGTTGTTCTGACTACAGAGGTGGTATAACAGGTTCTAAAATCAGGTAGTGGGAGGCCTCCCACTTTGTTCTTCTTGTTCAATAATGCTTTACTTATCTGGGGCCTCTTCCCTTTCCATATGAAGTTGGTGATTTTTTTCTCCATCTCATTATAAAATGCCATTGGAATTTAGATCGGGATTGCATTGTATCTATAGATCACTTTGGGTAGAATAGACATTTTCACAATGTTGAGTCTTCCTACCCATGAGCAAAGTACGTTTTTCCACTTATGTAGGTATCTTTTGGTTTCTTGCAGTAGTGTCTTGTAGTTTTCTTTGTATAGGTCTATTACGTCTCTGGCAAGACTTATTCCAAAGTATTTTATCTTCCTGAGGGCTATTGTAAATGGTATTGATTTGGTGATTTCTTCTTTGATGTTCTCTTTGTTGTTGTAGAGGAATTCAACTTATTTTTGTATGTGTATCTTGTATCCTGATATACTGCTGAACTTTTCTATTAGTTCCAGTAGTTTCCTTGTGGATTTGGAAGGTTTTTTTTTTGTGTATAAGATCGTATCATCTGCAAATAGAGATACTTTGACTTCTTCCTTATCAATTTGGATGCCTTTATTTCCTTTCTAGCCTGATGGCTCTGGTTAGGGTCTCCAGCACAATGTTGAATTCAGAGTGGTGATAAAGGGCATTCTTGTCTGGTTCCCGTTCTCAAGGGGAATGCTTTCAGACACTCTCCATTTAGGATGATTTTAGGTGTTGGCTTTGTATAAATGCCTTTTATTATGTTGAGGAATTTTCCTTCCATTCCTTTTTTTGCTGAGAGTTTTTATCATCAATGGGTGTTGAACTTTGTCAAATGCCTTTTCTGCATCAATTGATAAGATCCGGTGGTTCTTGTCTTTTCTTTTACTTATGTGATGGATTACATTAATTGTTTTTCTACTGTTAAACCATTACTGCATACCTGGTATGAATCCCACTTGGTCATAGTGAATTCTTTTTTTGATATGTTGTTGAATTCTATTGGCTAGAATTTTATTGTGGATTTTTATATCCAAGTTCACAAGGGCTATTGTTGTGTAATTTTCTTGTTTTATGGTGTCTTTTTGTGGTTTTGGTATCAGGGTTATGCTGGCTCCATACAATGAGTTTGGGAGCATTCAGTATTTGGGAGTATTCAGAGCATAGAAAAGCATCCTTTCCTATCCTCAAAATACCTTTAGTAGTAGTGGTGTTAACTCTTCTCTGAAAGTTTGGTAGAATTTTCCAGTGTAGGTGTCAAGGCCAGGGTGTTTTTTTTTTTTTTTTTAGGAGTTGTTTTAATTATCTCTTCTTTTGTTGTACATGTATTTAGTTGTTCTACCTCTGTTTGTGTTAGTTCAGGTAGGTAGTGTGTTAGAAATTTTGTCCATGTCTTTTAGTTCTCAAATTTCTTAGAGTACAGTATTTCCTATTATTCTGTTATGATTCTTTTAATATCATTTGGTTCTGCTGTGATATCACCCATCTCATTTCTTATTTGGGTTTTTTGCTTCCTCTTCTGTTTTTCTTTTGTCAGTTTGGCCAATGGTTATTGATTTTGTTGATGCTTTCAAAGAACCAGATTTTGTTCTTTTTAATGCTTTCAATTGTTTTTCTGTTCTCTATTTCATTATTTCATTTACTTCTGCTCTAAGTTTTATTATTTGCTTTCTTCTAGTGCCCGAGGGCTTCTTTTCCTGTTCTCTTTCTATTTGTTGGAGTTGTAGGGATAATTCTTTGATTTTGGCCCTTTCTTCTTTTTGGATGTGTGCATTTATTGCTACAAATTAACCTCTGCACACTGCTTTTGCTGTGTCCCAAAGGTTCTGGCAGGATGTGTTTTCATTCTCATTTGATTCCGTGAATTTCTTTATTCTACCTTAATTTCTTCTATAACCCAGTAGTTTTTGAGCAAAGTACTTTCAGTTTCCATGTGTTTGATTTTTTTTTTTTTTTTTTGCTTGCTTTTTCTGTTATTCATTTCTACTTTTATGGCTTTTTGGTCAGAAAAGATGCTTTGTAATATTTCAATATTTTGGGTTCTGTTAAGGTTTGCTTTATGGCCTGATGTGTAGTCTATTCTTGAGAATGTTCCACGTGCATTGGAAAAGAAAGTATACTTGGCTTCTGTTGGGGGAGTGTTCTATATATGTCTATGAAATCAAGGTGATTGATTGTGGCATTTAGATCTTCCATGATTTTATTGTGCTTCTTTCTGGATGTTCTGTCCTTCACCAAAAGTAGTCTGTTGAACTCCCCTACTATTATTGTGGCGTTGTCTTTATCTCTCTTTTCAATGCTCTTAGAGTTTGTTTTATGTATTTTGGAGCCCTGTCTTTGGGTGTGTAAATATTTATTATGGTTATGTCTTCCTGGTGTGTTGACCCTTTAATCATTATATAGTGTGCTTCCTTATCCTTTGTGGTGGATTTTACCTTTCCGTCTATTTTGTCAGAGACTAATATTGCCACTCCTGCCTTTTTTTGATTGTTGTTTGTTTGATATATTTTTTTCCATCCTTTCAATTTTAGTTTGTTTATGTCTTTAAAACTAAGACACAAACTCTTAGGGATCTTGATCCCTCACACCAGCACATTCCCAATGGCCTTGGTGAAAATTGTGCTCTCTGGGCCTCCCATGGAACAAGACCTTCTTGTGGGTCTGCTGGACTCACATAACATATGCATTCCACATGCCCACTTTCCTCAGCCACTTTAGTCCATTCTCTACCGTCTGCCAGGGCAGCTAAGTGTTGTCTACTTCGCTGAGAGTTGGACATCGTTTGTGTCTCATCTGTGCACAGAGCTGCCCCAGCAGTGAGTTTGCCCCCTTGTCCTCAGGTCCTTGATAAACCAGGGCCCTGAGAAAGTGCCCCCAAGCCAGTGAATGTTTGTTTATGCAGCCTGACATTCTGAGCTCATTGATCAAGCACCCTCAAAATCCAACCCCAAATCTGCTCCTCTGGCTCCTAGGGGGACATGTCTAGTTCTTGCAAATATTTAGGCGTATTCTTGTTTTGCTGTTATTACCCCCAGTATGTCACCAGCAAGACTGTGCAGGGATTTAACCCTAGTTATTGGAGCCCTGGTGGTACAATGGTTCAGTGCTCAGCTGCTAACCCCTAAAGGTTAGTGGCTCGAACCCACCCAGTGGCAATGCGGGAGAAAGGCCTAGAGATCTGCTCTGTAAAGATTACAGCCTAGAAAACACTATGGGGCAGTTCTACTCTGTCACATGGGGTCTCTAGGAGTCAGAATCCACTTAACAGCAACTAACAACAACTACAACATTGGACTGGGCACCTAGGGAGCGGTCAGCTTCTCTGTGAGACACCTGTTCCATTATAAGGGTGAAACTTCTGCAGCATCTTTTTCATGGTGGACTTGCTATTGATTATTACGGAAGAGTGAGCTCACTCTGCAAGCCCAGAGGATCCAGAGAGCATCCACTGGGAAAACCCTGTTCCAATTTGCAGAATCTCAGGTTTTCCCACAAGGCCCTGATGCTCATAACAGGCCTGCTTTGGCTGAGCTTCCAAACATCCCTGGAGTTCTATACTCTAAATGTTAGGTTGTCATCCTGCTGTTCACTCTACCTGCCCTTCCTCTACAGGAGGTAAAGGCCTCTATGAGCTACTGCAGAGGCTCTCACACGTGGGGAATAACAAGCCTCAAATTCTCATCATTTCTCCAAGGGCATTTATACAACTTAATATTAACCAGCCAACTCCTTGTCTTTCTGGGCATATCCCCCTCCCCCGCCCCCCCCCCCTTGTTATTTTTCAAAGGTTTCTATCATCACACTTGCCACAGCTTTCCTCCACACCAGGACTTTTTCTCCAGTCTCCACTAGTCAAACTCTTATCAGTTGAGCTGCCACCTTGTGCCAGGGACCCTCCATGCCTCACCTACTGCCAGGATGTCATCCTCTTGGCCTGCCAGGTGGTGGGTGAGCCAAATCCCCATCTTTTCTCAGGCCACTCCTGATAGCATTTGTAATAGTTAGGGTCCTCTGAGGAGCAGACACCAACACAGAATTAAATGCACAAGAATTTTAGTAGTGGAAACATCTGTGAAAAAATGGGGAGGGAACTAGATAAGGCTGGAACAGTCGCCAGACCATGTTGCAAGTCTGAACCCAAGTGAAGGAGAAAGGGAATGAATGGTAGCTAGAATTGTCCTAGATGTGGTGAGGTCTAAGGAAAGTTCAGTAAGGGTATCAGGAAGCACTTGAGGCAAACAAAGTTAGCCTTCCATGGAGGACTGGTCCTGCCTTAGTTTCACTGCTGTTCTCAATCACTGCCTGGAAGAAGCCTGTGGGAATTGTGTTCTCAGCACAAACATGGCAACGGATTTCAGGAGGCAGTACCTGGGCCATCAGTCAGTCATGTTGCCTCTAACTGAGGTTCTGTGATGCGCATTCTCACGGCTGCCACAGTGATGCAGTTCAGACCAAAAGTTGACGATAAAGGAGAGAGATGGGGAAAAGTTGCTGGATCGATGCCTCTAAGCAGATGAGGAGGGATGAGATCTAGGGCATCAGCAGAGGGACGGGCTCTGCTGGGAGCAGGGACAGCTGACCAGTGACGACAGACTGGACGTCCATCCTGCGGTTCAAATGCAAGGACATGAGTAGATGGTGCTGGCCATCTGTAAAAGTTGTCTTCTGATGTGTTCAATCTTCTTGGTAAAGTACGAAGCGAGGTCATTCGCCAAAATAAGAATGGAGAAGGAGGGGTGTGCAGTAGTCACCTAGGATGGGAGGAGACTGAGCGAATTCTGCAAGCACAGGAGACCGCTGAGCAACAGTGTGGGCACCCCTGAGGTCTGGGTCATGGAGAGCAGTCACGTGTCTGTGTGTTTATCTTTAGCCTCCTCTAGTTGCCTGAGGACAGGGGCAGAGATAGAGATGTTCCAGTGACCCTGAGCCAGGAGCTAGAAGAGTCAAGAAACATGGGGGTCACAAGAGCCGAAAGGTGGAAACAAAGGAAATGTCCATCAACGGATGAATGAATAAACAAAATGTGGCATATACATACCATGGACTATTACTCAGCCATAAACGAAAATGGTGAGTGCATTAAGTCAGTCACAAAAAGGACAAATACTGTATGATCTCACATGTATGAAATAGTATATAGAATTCAAAAATTATTAGTGCCACAGGAGGACTTCTTGAAGATGAACATAAGCCTCCCCTCTTGTCCTGCGTTTTCATGCCCTCTTCCCCTGTGGTGGAGCCCTGGTGGCACAGTGGTTAAGAGCTCAGCTGCTAACCAATAGATCAGCAGTTCTAATCTATCATCCACTCCTTGGAAGCCCTATGGGGTAGATCTACTCTGTCCTTTGAGTCAGAATTAATGGCTTTTGTGGGCTTCCCCAGAGGGAGGGGAAGAGAGGGAGTTTTTGCTTAGGGGCTCTGAGTTCATGTTGATCGTGGTGGAATAATTTGCAAAAGGATAGCGAGAATGGTTTCACAATTTGAAGAATGAAATCAACATCACCGAATTATACCTGTAGAAATTGTTGGATCCGCGTATGTCTTGTTGTATATATTTGCACCTCAATAAAAAATATTACAACAGTCAAGAAATGTGGGGAATGGTTCAAGGTCCATAGGTGAGAGCTACAACGACAGGAGGAGGGGCTATAACCTAATGACAGAAGATTCACAGTTGGGGACATTAGGGAGGAGGGAGGGAGAAAGGTCTGAGAGCAGCAAGGAGGAGAAAGAACGTCTCCACAACCAGGAGTACAAGGCCTGCAAGGGCAGAAACACACCCTGTGCGAGCATTTTTCATCATTGTGACTATTAACTGTTTTGTCATTTTCAGTTTTTTAAACTCTGAATTTGGGGGAATGTCCTTCTACAAATTTCTTTATGAATTATTCGGTGAGGGCATTACTGTCAATGTTTATGTAATGCACTGAACTTATAGAATGCTGTCTGTGTGAAATATCTTTGAAATGTAGTGAGATTTAATTTATAGGCTATTACTTGTAATTATTTAAAACCTACTAGTTGTACTTCAGAAAATTGTGTATTTGATTTTTGGTGTGGGGTTACATATAGGCAAGCGGCCAGGTGGGTGGGCAGGCAGGCAGGCACACAGAGATACAATGGGTTATGGGTATTAGTCAGGTCTTCTACAGCCGATATATGTTTTTTTGTGATTTTTAACTGACATGACATTCACGCAACATAAAATTCACCGTTTTAATGTGTACAGTGTAGTGGATTTTTAGTATATTCACCAACATTGTGCAACAACCACCCCTATCAAACTCCAGAAAATTTCTATCACCCCAAAAAGAAACTCGGATCTGTTAGCAGTCATTCCCAATTCCCCACTTCCTCCCATCCCCTGGCAAACACTAATCTACTTTCTTTACTTCACATGCTGTTTTCTGTCTGCGTGGATCTGCCTATTCTGAGCGTTTCATATAAATGGAGTCATTTTCAAATTGGACACCTATTATATAGGGACTTTCATTCACTTAGTATAACGTTTTCAAGGTTCATCCATGTTATCCATGTTATAGCATGTACCAATACTTTCTTCTTCTTACGTAACATTCCACTGTATGGATGTACCATATTTTGTTATCCACTCTTCAGTTGACGGGCATTTCAGTTGTTTTCACTTTTTGGTTACTATGAAAAATCACGTTCTGAACATTCAGGAAATTTTTTGTTCAAGTTTTTGTGTGAACGTATGTTTCCCATTCTTTAGTGTATGTACTTAGGAGCGACACTGCTGGGTCATATGGTAATTCTGTTTATCTTGTAGAACTGCCAAACTGTTTTCTATAGCAGTTGCACCATTTTATATTCCCACCACAAATGCACGAGGGTCCAATTTCTCCACCTCTTTGCCCAGGCTTGTTATTTTCTTTTTTTCTTTTAGCCACCAGTGAAATCCTTTCTCCTTGTGGTTTTCATTTGCATTTCCCTAATGCCTAAGGATGTTAAGCAACTTTTCACGTGCTTATCGTGTGTCTTCTTTGAAGAAATGTGCATCTTCTTCAGGAAAATATTTATTCAAATTCTTTGCACATTTTTCTAATTGGGTTATTTATCTTATTACCTTTCTGTTGATGAATTGTAAAAGTTCTTTACATATTCTGGGTGGTGGTGGTGGTGTTAGTTGCCGTCCATTCCCACTCATGAGACAATTCCCACTCATGGCGACCCCATGCGTACAGAGTAGAACTGGTCCATAGAGTTTCCAAGGCTGTGATCTGTTGGAAGCATATCTCCAGGCCTGTCTTCTGAGGCTCCTCTGGGTGGGTTCAAACCTCCAACCTTTCAGCTAGTAGTCAAATGCTTGACCATTTGCACCTCCCAGGGACTCATCTTTCTCTCTTACTAAGGTTAAAAAACACAGGTCTATAAGACTTCAGAGAGGCATTGGTTGTTCAGTGGTAGAGTTCTTACCTTCCACGCAGGAGACCCAGGGTTGATTCCCAGCTAGTGTACCAGGAGTGCTTATTGGGCTTTTTACTACCTACACAGACCTTTTCCTGGACCTTGCAGAAAACTGGGAACCTTTAAAAAAAAAAAAAAGCCACTGTCATCAAGTAGATTCCAACTCATAGTTACCCTACAGGACAGACTAGAACTGCCCTATAGGGTTTCCAAGGAGAGGCTGGTGGCCTAGAACTGCCAACCTTTTGGTTAGCAGCCCAGCTCTTAATTACTGGGCCACCAGGGCCCCATAGTGGAAACTCAAAACGAAAATAAAACAAACCCATTGCCATCAAGTCAATTTCTATCCTATAAAAAACAAAAAAAAAATGTTTTTTTTTTAGAGCAGAGTGGAACTGCCTCAAAGAGTTTCCAAGGAGCAGCTGGTGGATCGAATTGCAGACCTTTTGGTTAGCAGCCAAGATTTTAACCACTGCACAACCAGGACTCCATATTGGGCACAGGACCCAGGAATTGCTTACTTAACAAACCTACTCTTGAGGCTGATACACATCCATGTTGGGAATTCCTGGTCTACATTCTTACTACTAGAAGAGCAATCTGAAGACCAGCAGCATCAGCATGAACCTTGTTACAAGTATAGAACCTCATGCTCTACTCCAGATGTCTTAGTTATCTAAGTGCTACTACAAAAGAAATACCACAAGTGGATGGATTTAAAAAACAGACATTTATTCTTTCACAGTCTAGAAGGTTAGAAGTCCAAATTCAGGGTGTTTGCTCCAAGGCAAGGATTTTCCTTCTGCAGATTCCGGGGGAAGTTCCTTGTCATCAATCTTCCCCTGGTCTAGGAGCATCTCAGCACAGGGACCCTGCATCCAAAGGACATATTTGCTCCTGGTACTACTTTCTTTATGGTAGGAGGTCCCGCTGTCTCTCTGCTGGCTTCTTTCTTTTATATCTCAAAAGAGATTAACTCAAGAGACAACCTAATCCTGTAGATTGAGTCCTGCCTTGTTAACATAACCGCCTCTCATCCTGCCTCATTAACATCATAGGATTTACAACACAGGATAATTATATCAGATCACAAAACCATGGACAACCACGCAACACTGGGAATCACGGCCTAACCAAATTGACACACATTTTAGGGGAACACAATTCAATCAATAGCATCTGGTAACCACCAATGAATATTACACTCTGCAAGTATACTTATTTTTGGCTTTTTAAAAGTGAGATCATGCAATATTTGTCCTTTTGTGAGTGACTTATTTCACTCAGCACAATATCCTCCGGACTTCTCCACATTATGTTTTGAGTACTCATCATTATTCTTCATGGCTGGATAGTATTCCACTGTATGTATGTATTACAATTTCTTTATCCATTCATCCATTGATGGGCACTCAGGTTGTTTCCATTTTTTTGCTATTGTGAATAGTGCTGCAATGAACATAGGTGTACCTGTCTTCTACAAATTTTATGGTTTTCATTTTCACACTTAAGTCTTTAATCCATTTTGAATTGGATTTTATGTATGGCGTTAGGCACAGAGCCTGATTCGTTCTTCTGTATGTGGTTATCCAATTTTCCCAGCTCTGTTTATTGAAGAGACTCTTCTTTCTCCATGAACGGATTTAGCACCCTTGACCAAAATCAAACAACCATAGATGTCTGGATTTATCTCTGCTCACTCAATTCTATTCCATTGGTCTATATATCTGCTATTACACCAGTACCAGGTTATTTTGATTACTGTAGCTTTATAGTACGTTTTGAAATCAGAAAGTGTGAGTTTTCCTACTTGATTCTTCTTCTTCAAGATTGCTTTAGATATTTGAGGTCCCTTGCCCTTCCATAGATATTGGAGGATTGACTCTTCCATTTCTGCAAAGAAGGCTGTTGTAATCTTGACAGGGACTACATTCATCTAAAAAACAACTTTTAAATGTTGTTTGAAGACCCCTCACCACCATGATCACTACTCTAATCACTGACATCAGTGGCTTCAATTCTGGCCGAGCAGCAGAAGTGCTTGCAGGGCTTATTACAAAATAGTCCTCTCCCTGGAAACACAGCCTCAGAATGTTGGTCCCACGGTCCAGGAATCACTTATTTAACAAGCCCTACAGCTGAGACTAATGCATAGCCATGTGGGAATCCTGGCCTATGCTCTTGCTACAAAAAATGTGATCCGAAGACCAGCAGCAACAGCGCCAACAGAGATCATGTTATAAATGTAGAATTTCATGCTCATCTCCAGACCATCAGAACCTTAAAACATTTCCAGGTGATTCTTGTGCACAGTAAAGTTTGGGACTCACAGTCTTAGTCACTTCTTTATTTTAATTGTACTTTAGATGAAGGTTTACAGAACAAACTAGCTTCTCATTAGACAGTTAGAACACATATTGTTTTGAGACATTGGTTGCCAACCCCACAACATGTCAACACTCTCCCCTTCTCGAACTTGGGTTCCCTATTACCAGCTTTCATTTCCCCTCCTGCCTTGTAGCCCTTGCCCCTGGGCTGGTGCGTCCCTTTAGTCTCATTTTGTTTTCTGGGCCTGTCTGATCTTTGGCTGAAGGGTGAATCAGACTTCATTACTGAGCTAAAAGAGTATCCAGGGACCATACTCTCAGGGTTTCTTCAGTCTCTGTCAGACCAGTAAGTCTGCTTTGTTTGTTTTTTTTTTTTCTGGGTCTGTGTGTGTGTGAGAGAGAGAGAGAGAGAGTTAGAATTTGGTTCTACGTATTTCTCCAGCTCTATCTAGGACCCTCTATTGTGGTCCCTGTCAGAGCAGCTGGTGGCGACAGCTGAGCACCATCGAGTTGTGCTGGACTCAGTCTGGTGGAAACTGTAGTACTTTTGGTCCATCAGTCATTTCCGCTAATCTTTCCCTTCTGTCTTTGATTTTCTTCATTCTCCCTTGCTCCAGATGGGGTGAGAGCAGTGGAGTATCTTATTTGGCCACTTACAAGCTTTTTTTAAATTTATTTTTAAAATTTATATACACTTTACTAACTATTCTTAGTTGCCTTCCCCCTAATGAGACAGCACACTCCTTCCCTCCACTCTTTTCATGTCCATTCGGCCAGGTTCTGACCCCCTCTACCCTCTCTTCTCCCCTCCAGACAGGAGATGCCCACATAGTCTCATGTGTCTGCTTGATCCAAGGAGCTCATTCTTCACCAGTATCATTTTCTATCCCATAGTCCAGTCCAATCCCTGTCTGAAGAGTTAGCTTTGGGCTAACAGAAGGTCTGGGGACCATGACCTCCAGCGTCCTTTTAGTCTCAGTCAGACCATTAAGTCTGGTCTTTTTATAGAATTTGGGGTCTGCATCCCACTGGTCTCCTGCTCCCTCAGTGGTTCTCTGTCGTGTTCCCTGCCTGGGCAGTCATCGATTGTAGCCGGGCACCATCTAGTTCTTCTGCTCTCGGGCTAATGTAGTCTATGGTTTACGTGGCCCTTTCTGTCTCTTGGAATCATAACTACCTTGTATCTTTGGTGTTCCTCATTTTCCTTTGCTCCAGGTGGGTTGAGACCAGTTGATGCATCTTAGATGGCCACTTGCTAGCGTTTAAGACCCCAGGCGCCACTCTCCAAAGTGGGATGCAGAATGTTTTCTTAATAGATTTTATTATGCCAATTGACTTAGATGTCCCCTGAGACCATGGTCCCCAAACCCCAGCCCCTGATACGCTGGCTTTTGAAGTGTTCAGTTTATTCAGGGAACTTCTTTGCTTTTCGTTTAGTCCAGTTGCGCTGACCTCTCCTGTATTGTGTGTTGTCTTTCCCCCACCTAAAATAGTTCTTATCTACTATCTAGTTAGTGAAAACCCCTCTCCCTCCCTTACTCCCTCCCTCCCCACACTCATAACCATCAAGGAATATTTTCTTCTCTGTTTAAACCATTTCTCGAGTTCTTATGATAGTGGGCTCATACAATATTTGTCCTTTTGCAACTAATTTCACTCAGCATAATGCCTTCCAGATTCCTCCATGTTATGAAATGTTTCATGGATTCATGATTGTTCTTTATCAATGAGTATTATTCCATTCTGTTAATATACCATAATTTATTTATCCATTCATCCATTGATGGGCACCTTGATTGCTTCCATCTTTTTGCTATTGTAAACAGCTTTTAAGACCCCAGACACTGCTCTCCAAAGTAGAATGTAGAACATTTTCATTATAAAATGTTACGCCAATTGAGCTAGATGTTCCCCAAGACCATGGTCTTCACAGCACTTAGCTTAGTGATTCCATCCCTCCGGGAGTTTGGATGTGTCTATGGAGCTTCCATGACCTTGTCTTAGACAAGTTATGCTGGCTGCCCCAGTATTGTACACTGTCTTACCCTTCACCAAAGTTACCACTGATCTATTGTTTATTTAGTGTTTTTCCATCCCTACCCCACCCCCCGTAACCGTCAAAGATTGTTTCTTTTTGTGTATAAACTTTTTTATGAGTTTTTTTTCCATGAGTTTTTATAGTAGTGGTCTCATTCAGTATTTTTGTGATTGACTTTTCACTCAGCATAATGCTCTCCAGATTCATCCATGCTGTGAAATGCCTCGCCTTCATAACTTCTTGATGCAGCTCCAGAAGAGTGCAGTCTTCTCTTGGTGTGAGGTGATCAGATTACTTAGCACTGGAGCCAAGGTGCCGTCCTTGTTCTTTTCTCTTCTATAGCTATTCATTCCCTTGGTGACCTTCTCCATTCTCAAGGCTTTAAACATCATTTATATGGTCTAGCCTCCCAGATCTATTTACCTAGCCCAGCCATTTCTCCTAAATATCAATCATATATCCAACTGCCAATTGGAAAACGTCATTTACATTTCTAATAGACATCTGTCCTAGTCATCTAGTGCTGCTATAACAGAAATACCGCATGTGGATGGTTTTAACAAACAGAAATTTATTCTCTCACAGTCTATAAAAGTCCGAATTCAGGGTGCCAGATCCCAGGAGTCTTTCTGTCTGTGTCAGTTCTGGGGGAAAGTCCTTGTCGTGAGTCTCGCCTGATCGAGGATCTTCTCAGCGCTGGGACCCTGGTTACAAACGACATGCTATTCTCCTGACTCTTGTTCCTTGGTGGAATGAGGTACCCATGTCTCTCTGCTCACTTCTCTCTTTCACATTTCAAAAGAGGTTGGCTGAAAACATGACCTAATCTTGTAGACTGAGTCCTGCCTCATTGAATAACTACCTCTAATCCTGCCTCGATAACATCGTAGAAGTCAGGATTTGCAACACATAGGAAAACCATACCTGATGACAAAATGGTAGACAATCACATAATACTGGGACTCATGGACTAGCCAAGTTGACACACATTTCGGTGGCGGGGGGGGGGGTATGCGGTTCAAACCATAACACCTCCCAAATCCATTTCTTCAGCCCAGACATTTTTCCTAAATATCACTCATATATCCAACTGCCAGTCAGTAAATGACGTTTTCCAATTGGCAGTTGGATATATGAGTGATATTTAAAAATGCAAAAAAAACTTGCATTTTTAATAAACATCTCAAATAAAACACTTCCTAAACCGAATGCTTGTGATACCCCCTCCTCTTTTCCACCTCTGCTGATGGCAGCTCTATCTTTCTATTTGCACAGTCTAAAATATTTGGTGTCCTCCTTGACTCCACTTTTTCTCTCATACCCCAATTTTAATCCATTAGCAAATCTCGCAACGTTCAAGTTCAAAATATATCAAGAATCCAATCACTTTCCACTATTTTCACTGCTCACAGGCAAAACCACCACCATCTCTAGCTAGAAAATTGCATGGATATCCTAGTGTTTTCCTACTGCCTTGTCCATCCTCCACCTCTTGATTCTATTCTCAGCACAGAAGCTAGGGTGATCCTTTTAAACGGAGACCTACCATATCTCTCTTCTGCTCAAAATTGTCTTGTAACTCTTCACCTCACTCAAAGGGGGAAAATACCCTGAGATCCTGAAGGCCCCACATGATCTGACCATACCTCTGATGTCATCTCAGTTACTCTCCGTTCCAGCCCTACTGTCCTCGCTGCTTCCAGAACACAGGAACGTTCCTGCCCTAGTGTCTTTGCACTGGATATTCCCGTGCCTGGAAGAACTTCCCCAGACATCCTCATGAATAATTCCCTCATGTCCTTCAAGTCTTTCCTCAAAGGCCACTTCTCAATGACATACATTCCGACCACCTAAGTTACCAAAGTCGTCTGCCTTCTCCTCTCACACCCACATTCAGCTTCCCCATTGCACTTCCCACTTTCTAAAATGAACACCTGTCTTATTTACCATGCTTATAGTGTCTCTCCCCACTAGAACACATGCTCCACAAGGCTACCAATTTCTTGTGTTTTTAGTTCACTGATGTTGCCCAGATGCAAATACAGTGTATCTGGCACTCAACAGCTATCAGCAGAATGATCACTGTGGGGTAGCGCACCTTCCTATCCTAGAGACGGTGTCTTCCTAATGTAGCCTCAGGACAAATGCTGTTTTGTGGCATCTGCAGCAAGTCCACTCACACTGACTAACATTGACTCTCCTTTCCTGTATATGCTGCTCTCTGCTCCCTGTCTCCCTCTCCTCCCTCCTGTCCACTCCAGCACACAGTCTCATTTCCCTCTGTAGACCAGACAAGAATGATCCTAGGGGTTACGGACGCTATTTTACAAACAATGGTGAACTTAAATTAGATTCTGCTTTATAAACCCACAAGGTTGGACTGGTTGGCACTAGGATTATAGACTTAAGGGCAGGGAGAGAGGGTAGGCAACTGGAAGATGGAAACATAACAGAAATTTAACTAAAACAAGAAAACTGTTGGATGCCTCCTTTCTAATTCCAGAACTTATTCCTTAAAAATATTGCGGAAAAGGTAGAAAGAATAATCCAGGAAACAACCCCATGAGGAAAAGACCAAAACAAGTCTGAGAGTTCATTTCTCCATACCACAGAGACTCCTGTGTGCAGGGGCTGCCCTGGGCCTTGGGGGGACACTGAAAGGAAAAACGAATTCTGCTGCTGTCAGATGGGGGTACCCAGAGGAGAATGACACCAGAAGTCGTACACAAAACAAGAAGAGGCATACCCTCCACAAAAACAAAGACACAAAAAATAAAAACACAAACCTTGGGGTCTGAGGGTCAGGCTAGGCCTAATCCAGCACACGAAGTCCTCACTGCCTGTCTTAGTTATCTAGCATTGCTATAACAGAAAAACCACAAGTGGATGGTTTAACAAAGAGAAATTTATTTTCCCAGGTTAGAAGGCTAGAAGTCTGAAATCAAGGTGCCAGCTCTAAGGGAAGGCTTTGTCTGTGGGCTCTGGAGGAGGGTCCTTCTCTCTTTGAGCTTCTACTCCTGGGTGAAGCTCAGGTGGCTTGGCATCTCTCTTCTGCCATCTCTACTTCTCTCCCTTGCTTCTTTAATCTCTTTTATGTTTGAAAAACGATGAACTCAAAATATAACCTACACTAACCTTTAACATAACAAAGACAATCCGTTCCCAAATGGGATTATAACCAACAGACATAGAGGCTGGAATTTACAACACGTGTCTTGGACGATATAGCTCAATCCATAACACCGCCCAAGCTCTGAAGACAGGACAGGACCTGGGCAATGCCTGAGTCCCTGTGATCACAGGTCCTACTGAGGAGACAAGAACAACGCAGCAGTGAAGATGACCCGACCAAGGAGTGACCATGTCAAAACCCAGGCTGTCCTGAACACAGGCCCCATTCACGTTCAGCTCCTCCACAGCCTTCTTCCATCCCTGCCTATCACAGACTCAGCAAAGCAAACAAAGGATTCTGGATGGTTCTCAGGTCTCCATTTATTTCCTCTAGGAGATTTTAAGTCTCATCATCTCCTTAATTAACCCATCAACCCTACTTCATGGCAAAAATTTGACAAAAAAAGATCATTCCCAGATTCTTGTTTTCAATACGTAAGTGACAACTTGCAGCTCAGAGCAAGAGAAGTTATGACTGGGATGGAGACATTCTGGCCCTGTCTCTGCTGGAACAGGAAATGCAGATCCAGGGGAAAGGACACAGGTCAGTGTAGGGAGGGTGTGCAGGTGGGCAGGGGTGGGTTAGTCCCACCACATCCTCACATTATGCTGACAGGAACACAGGTACATTCAAACAACAGTTGCAGTAAGAGAAGTCCTAAATCACAAAGCGGGTGTGAACAAATCTTGCATCGGTCAGTCAGTCCCACACAAGGCAGTGGTCTTAAGCTAAGGAAGAAAGGAATCATGAACAAATTCAGGTCAGTCACTCTAAGTGTTGACACTCTGAACAGCCCACCAAAGATCAAAATACCCAGTTCCAAAGTATCCCCATAGTCAAGTCATGTCCCCTCTGCCCCAAACCCTTCCCCATGTCTGGCCCTCAAGGTCTTACCTTTAGAAGCCATGAGAGACATATCAGAGCCCTGGGCACTGTCGCCGTCTCGAGAAGAACAAAAACATTATCTGGTCAGAGCCCACAGGAGGACATGAGACTAAAGGAGGAAATTTGAGGTGGGGGGCTCTCCCACGGGATCCCGTCTACACTCTTCCAAGGGTCTCAGGATCAGCCCACATCCCTCACTTACTTGCAGTCTGCGTGGAGCTCCTTCCCTTTCCACCTATGGGAAGAAAACATCCTGTGAGAGACCAGGGAAGAGCCAGGACCATGAGGTCCTAGAGGAACCCACTAGTCATGGACCCCAGGCAAGTTTCCAGAACTGTGATTTCAGACTCAGGACAGGACAAGGAATTAAAACGAAAGGAGATATGTGGGGACTGGACCACCTACCCTCCTAGAGGTCTGTCCTCAGCAGGGGTTTTCCCCTCTAATCTGTGACTATGGGCATCAGGTCCCCATCACCAGAAACACCTAAGGTGAAAAATTTACCTTCATCTACACATGTGATTTACGTGTTTACAGAGGGCCCCAGACTGGGTAAGCATGTGTGTGTGGATGATATTTCCTAATAACAAGGCAGAAGATGGGCAGACTCCTGGCTGGGGATTGAAATCTTCACGTGTAATAAGAAAACTCAGACCCCACCCCATCTCTACCTGAGCTCCTCTTCCTCAAGATCACAACTGCAGCCACCACAGCTCCAACAACCAGTGCTCCAAAGAGCACCAGGCCAGCAACTATTCCCATGACGGGGATGGTGGACTGAGGGGGTGGCTCTGGAAGAGAAGGGAAGGTGAAGGGCCCTCGCCCACCAGTCTCAGCCCTGACCCTGACGGAGGTCTCCAGAAAGGCTCATCCTTTCCCTGGGAAAAGGCTCCATCCTCGTCCCCTTTTACCCCATCTCAAGGTGAGGGGCTTAGGCAGCCCCTCATGTTGCACACGACACGTGTATCTCTGCTCCTCTCCAGGGGGCACCACCATGGCCACCCACTTTTGGAAGGTCCCGTCGCCTGCAGGCCTAGTCTCCACAAGCTCCGTGTCCTGGGTCTGGTCCTACCCGTCCCACTGCCAGGTCAGTGTGATCTCAGCCGGGTAGAAGCCCAGGGCCCAGCATCTCAGCATGACCTCATGGTCAGAGATGGGGTGGTTGGTCACATGTGCCTTTGGGGGATCTGAGGAGAAAGGTCAGAAAATTCAGAAACTCTGCATTATGTCCCATGGGCCATGGGAGCAGGGCTCATGTGACCATGCTGAGATTGGACAGATCATTTGGGCTGAATGAGGAAGTGTAAAACTCGGACACTAGTTTGGACTCAGGGGTCTGGAATACTTGATTCCTTGGAAAGTTCTAGAATCTAGGTGAGACTGCCCAGTATAATAGGTTCCAGGTCTGAGGAGAACAGGGGCTTCTGGCCCTGCCCTGGGTGGTGACCAAGAAACTCAAAAACATTGGAGTCAGACCTCCAAAGAAGTTGGGTTTGGAGCAGAGAACAAGGGCTGAGAACAAGTCCCTGGGGGTTACCAAGGCCACTGCCAGAGTCAAAGAAACTGCTGATCAGTTATTTCAGGAATCATTTCCCCCACTATCCCTAGAGAGGCTGGATCCCTTAATTCTTCCTGAAAGAAATGCATGGTCTCTGGGTAAGTCACTCTCTAGTACAGATTGTACTAACAGGGGCTGACTCCTCCCTCTCTCAGACCCTTGGGAGCATGGGAGGGAGTATTCAGGTGTCCATCCCTATGGGAGGCCTATTGGAGGAATAGCCTAAGCCAAGGGGAGACCTGGGAGTCACCCCACAGGCCCACGTACCTGCACGCTGCAGAGACTCCTTCCCGTTCTCCAGGTATTTGTGGAGGCACTCTACACAGGCGCCCTCCAAGTAGGCCTTGACCTGATCTGCAACCTTGTCAGCCTCCCACTTGCGCTGGGTGATCTGAGCGGTCGTGTCCGCCGCGGTCCAGGAGCGCATGTCCTGGCTCAGGGTGATGTAGTTGGCGCCGTCGTAGGCATACTGAGCATACCCACGGAGGAAGAGCCCGTCGGGGCCCACTTCACAGCCATATATATTCTGGAAGGTGTGAGACCCTGACCCCGCCCCCGCCGTCAGCCACGTCCCCGCTGCCAGCACCGCCCCCACCGTCAGCTCCCTCCCCCCGCCCGCCCTCAGCCCCGCCCTCGCTGCCCGCACCGACGCCGCTGCCAGCACCGCCCCCAACAGCCCAGGCCGGTGGCGATTGGTCAAATTCTTTTTGGGTCTAAACTGAATCGAATCCCCGAGGCTGTTGCAAGGTCAAAGGACCTGGAGGGTCCCGCGGCATCGGAGTGAGGTTCGGGCCCGGAGGCTCGGGGCGACGCTGCCCTGGGGACAAGGGGACCCGTGACATGCGATCCGAGCCCGGCGTCACTCACTCACCGGCGTCGCTCTGGTTGTAGTAGCCGCGCACGTTCCGCAGGCTCACTCGGAAAGCCTGTGCGGCGCCCTTAGCTTTCTGTGTCTCCTGGTCCCAATACTCCGGCCCCTCCCGCTCCATCCACGGGGCCCGCGGCTCCATCCTCGGGTTCGCGGTGTCGCTGTCGAACCGCACGAACTCCGTGTCGTCCACGTAGCCGACGGCGATGAAGCGGGGCTCCCCGCGGCCGGGCCGGGACACCCCGGTGTAGAAATACCTCAGGGAGTGGGAGCCTGGGGGCGGGGAGCGGCTGAGACCACCGACCCCTCCCTCCCTGCGCGGGCCCGGGTCCGGGGTCTATGGGAGCGGGAAGGGGAGGAGGGGTGAGGGCTGAACAGTGGTGGACGGAGAAGGGGCAGCGGGAGAAGCAGTGCCGGGGCAAAGTGAGGGGAGAGGGAGGGGAGGGGACGGGAGAGGGGGTCTGTGAGGGGGCAGATTCCCCGAGGGTCCTGCGTCCCGACCACGTGGTCCCCTCCTCCTCCCTCCGCCGAGGCTGTTTCCCTCCCGACCCCGTACTCACCCGCTCGGGTCTGGGTCAGGGCCAGGGGCCCCGAGAGCAAGAAGAGGAGGATCTGGGAAACTATCACCATGATCGAGGGAGTCTGGGAAGACTGAGTTCCAATGGGTCCGTGCGGAGCTTATAACCGGGAACGGAGGAGACACTGATTGGCTACTGCAGAAACCGGATACACAATGGGAGTGAGAACTGGCATCCCCTCATGTTGTCCAGACAGAGGAACTGGCACAGGTTGTGAAAAGGAGAAGTGAAACTCGGGGAGACCGGGAATCTCCAGCGCTTGGCTTCCTCACTCCAGACACCGCCCTCGCGGCCTGAAAGCCAAGCCCGGGCACTAGGAGTTTGTCCTGACCCCTGTCCTCCTGTATGGACCACTCTTTGTCACACTGGCTCCCTGAGTCATATCCTGGGCTGTCAGAGGAAACCGGGAAGAGACCCCCAGGCTAGGGCCAATCCATTTCCTACTCTCCCCGTCTTGGAATGCTTTTCCCTGAACTGGACTCGCTCCCTCCCACCTCTTAATTCTCCCCCCTGGACTTCTCTAGAATAAAATTCACCCCCAAAGAATCTGATGCCAGAGACTGAGCTCGCCTTAGGAATGAAGGTAGAAAGACCAGGGGTCTCCTCTTTAACCCTAGAAGAGATTGTGTCTGAAGACGCCAGATAGGTATTTCCATAGAGACAAGTTTCCTTTTTATTAACAGCAGTGGGTAGGTAGCTCAATATTGATAACCCCAACAGGAATTTAACCTGTAAGAGAAGGGATTTTGTCCATTCATGTATAAATGTGTCTGAAAGACTCTGCAGTCAAGCTCACAAAGCTCTGAAGTTTGACTTTTCCAAACAATGTATCTATGACTCCTAGGTTAGTGTATATTAAAATTATCTTCATTTCCTATCTCTGAGTTTGTCTGAGTTCCACGTCTATCTTCAATACAAAGCAGCTCATGAAAGCACAATTCATTACTGCATATTTTAACCAGAAGAGTGTAGGAACTTCAACGTCTTCAAAGTTGCAAGTGTTCAACAGTCAAAAATGCCTTCACCAGTGCACACCCATTGACTGTGTTTATGAATTGTTAACTTCTAAAGGATATAACCAAAAGCTTGGCAATTGGAGTCCTCTCAGGGACACTGGGGAGGAAAAAGGCTGTTGATCTGTTTCCCTTAAGATTTCAGCCAAGAAAAGCCCATGGAGCAGTTCTACTCCAACACATGGGCTTTGGCATGAGCCAGTGCAAGACAACAACAAGGGATGTCCATATTTTATTGGGACACTCGGTACTGTTATTTTCTTTAACCTGGTTAACATGAGGGGGCAATTCATTTTTAGGTAGCCCCACAGAATATATTAAATATCCAATGCAAAGAATACCCAGCTAGATCCTTAAGTATACATATTAATTAAAAATCTATAAAACGCAATACTTAAATTTGAGAATTCCAGTGCTTAGAATTCTTTGCTTCTGCTTCTTTCCTCCCCTCCTGCTACTCCAGGGCTTTTCTCTGTCTCTCTCATCTCTCACTCAGGCCCTCTTCTCCCCTTGGTCTCAACCACCTCTCACTTTTTTTTTCCTACATCACTTTTTTTTTAATCAAACGTTTGATGTAGGTTTACAGAACAAACTAGCTTCTCACTAAATAGTTAGAACATATTGTTTTATGAAATTGATTAACCACCCCAGAACATCTCAACACTCTACCTTCTCAATCTTGGGTTCCCTGTGACCAGCTTTCCTGTCCCCTTCTGCCTTCTAGTCCTTGCCCCTGGGCTGATGTGTTCCTTAGTCTTGCTCTATTTTATGGACCTGTCTAATCTTGGGCTTAAGCTTGAACCTCAAGAGTGACTTCATTACTGAGCTAAAAGGGTGTCCAGGAGCCAAACTCTCGGGGTTTCTCTAATATATATAAGACAAAGTCTCATCATACCACTTCTAAGGAGCATTCTGGCTGTACTTGTTTCAAGACACATTTGTTCATTCTTTGCCAGTCCATGGTATATTCAGTATTCTTTCCCAGCACCACAGCTCAAAGGCATCAATTTTTCTTTGGTCTGTCTTCTTCATTATCCAGCCTTCACATGCATATAAGGCGACTGAAAAACACCAAGGCTTGGGTGAGGTGCACCTTAGTCCTCAAAGTGACATCTTTGCTTTTTAACACTTTAAAGAGGTCTTTTGCAGCAGATTTGCCCAAAGTAATGCATCATTTGATTTCTTGACTGCTGTTTCCATGGGTGTTGATTGTGGATTCAAGTAAAAGGAAATCCTTGATGACTTCAATCTTTATCGTGACGTACCTGCACATAGTAGGCATTTTTTTAAATGAATGAATGAATGACAAATATGACTGTAGAAAAATTACTTGCATCACATAAAAATCAAAATGAAACATAGAAAAACAAAAATTAGGAAAGGTTTTATTTTATGCAACTAGTGTGCCTGATGGTTGATAACTTCATTCAGTGGAGAAAGTGATATGTGCTTATCCCTGGCAGACTTGAGCCTATGTATTAGTTTTCTACTGCTACAGAACAAAATACCACAAACTTAGGGGCTTAAAACACCACCCATTTATTTGTTCACAGGTCTGTAGGTCTGCTGTCCAAATATGGTGTGAATGGATTCTTCAGACCAGGGTTTCACAAACTTATGCTCTCATCTGGAGCTGGGATCTGCCTCCAAGCTCATACAGAGCTGTTGGCAAAAATCCATTTCTTGCAGTTGTAGTGCTGAGGTTCTCATTTCCTTAGTGGATGTCAGCGAGGAGGTCCTCCCAATCCTAGTGGCCACCAGCATTCCTTGCAATGTGACCCCCACCATCTTTAAGCTCACAGTCCAAAACCTCCTCACTTTGACCCCCTCTCACACTTTGAATCTCTTTGTTCAGGAAGAGCCCAGGCCTTTTAAGGGCTCACCTGATTGCATACTCTCCCTGTCTAAGGCTTACTGATTTGGACCTTAATTACATCTGCCAAATCTCTTCACAGCAGCACCTACATTAATGTCTCAATAACTGGAAGAAGGTGAACCCATACTTTTATGAAGATAATGTTCTATGTATGTTTGCCAGCGGCATCCCCTCCTCCAGGTATTTTCATAAATACACTATAGGAAACCCTGGTGGCACAGTGGTTAAGAGCTCAGCTGCTAACCAAAGGTCGGCAGTTTGAATCCACCAGGCAGTTCTTGGAAACTCTATGGGGCAGTTCTACTCTGTCCTATAGCGTTGCTATGAGTCCGAATTGACTCATTGGCAACGGCTTTGGTTTTTCATAGGAAAATACCTGGAGGGTGGGAGAGCAGTTGGCAAACAGACGTGTAGCAGGTTTATGAAACTATCTCGGGGCCTGGGGGCACTGTTGGAAAACAAATAGACAATGCGCAGAAAAATACAGTAATCGGAGGGTGGTTATTGGAGGCCATCTTGTCATCTGCTTAGCATGGCCTGGTTCTTCCTTTTGTGTTTTATTTGGTTACAATTGGAAATGGAAGTACAAGTAAATTGTAGTGAATGGTAATAAAACACAATCTGTCTATGGGTCACTTTTATATGGCCTTTCTCACCAGGATCTTGTAACATCCACAAAACGATTGTGTGAGAGAGACTATGCAAATAAGGTGATTGTGGCCCACCAAGGGGGTTGGAAATCTTGCAAATAAGGTGCATGGCACCTTTGTGGGGGTGGGACCATGCAAGTAAGGTACATGGAACCCTATAGAATGGATTGGTCAGTTTTGCCATCTTGCTAAGCTTCAAATGAGCCATCCCAGAGACAGAAAGAGGGAACCTCACTACCATCAAGAAAGAAGAGCTGAGAACAGATCACATCCTTTGGATCCAGGGTACCTGCACTGACTCTTAGACCCAGGAGATAGAGAGCTATAACACCAGAGATTGTGCAAGACAGCAAGAAGTGGTGGCAAGCATAACAGAGAACCAGCAGCAGCAGAACCAGGAGAAAAGCAGGAGCTGGCACAGTGGGGTTCCCAGCCCCAAAAGCAAGAAACCTGAATGCCTACAGGCTGTCCAAGTGGAGTGCCTCCAAACACTTGTTGGCAGAGCTAGTCTTGCCAATCCATGAAGCTAGAGAGCTCAGCGCCTTCAAGCCAAGGCTTACTGGTGGAGTGGGGTGCCTCTGGGCCATTACCGGTGGGACTAAAGAGTTCTCGAACACTTGCCAGAGCAGGGCAGAGGCCAGGCCAGCCCAAGATGCCCAAGGGATCAAGGGCCAGGGAGAGGCCTGCCTGTGGGCACAACCAAGAAGCTGTTCTGACTGAAGAACTGTATCCTGAGCCTTTCCTGGTCCTGCATTGTAACCTGTCACTTGCCTAATAAACACCAAAATCATGAGTATTGTCTGTAAGTTCCGTGTGGCCATTGCAATGAATTATTGAGCCCAGCAGAGAAGTAGAGAGTGCCGTGGGACAGACGGCTGGTATCTGAATTGGTTAAAAAAGGTCAGAGAGAGGAGGTATGTCTGACTTTCACCTCACTGGAATCAGCCTTGGGCTTTTGTTGTGGACAGTAATTCTCCTCTCTCCCTGTGAAGCTAGAGGACTTCGGATGCCACAGGGCCATTTATATGGTCTACTTAGTCATGAAATTATTCTAAAATCAAGTAAGGATACATTTAATATCTTGTAATAAATTTAAAGCAAACAAAAATGAAAGTAGAATAATTTATTCTCTTCTTTGGACACTGTATTAGTTATCTACTGCTACATAACAAGTTACCCAGAACGTAGCAGCTAAACACAACAAACATTTATCATCTCTCACAGTTTCCAGAGATCAAGAATCTGAGCATGTTTTACCCAAGAGCTAGAGGCTCAAGGCCTCTCAAGCTGTCCTTTAGGTTTGCATCATCTGAAGGCTTGACTGGGGCTGGGGCATCTGCATTGTGACATGGCTCATTGATATGGCTGTTGGGAGAGGCCTCAGTCCCTCCATGGCTGGTCCCAGCAACCCTCAATTCCTAGCCACTGTGGACTTTCCATGGGACTGCTTATGATATAGCAGCTGGCTTCCCTCAGAGCGAGTCATCCGAGATAGAGACCAAGATGGAAATCACAAGGTGTTGTATCACCTATACCGGGTCACACACCATCGCATTGGCCTTACTCTATTTGTTAGAAGTGATTCATTAAGTTTAGTGTACACTTAAGAGGAAGGAATTAAGTTCCACTTCTGGAAGGAAAGATGATCAAAGAATTTACTTACATGTTAAAACCAAAATTAAAATTAAGTATTGTTTTAGGATTTTGTAAATCAAATGCTTCTTTTATACAACTCTTGTTTTTTAAGGCTTCACACTTCTCTTTTGGAAAGTAATGATTAAAAGTTTGAAACAGACAAGGGAGATACCCAAATATCTCTCATATTTTTCTTGCAAATGCCTTTATTGATAATATCTTCTTAATTAAATTGCAGTGATGTTGAGAACATAGAGCAGCTAGAGCAAATAATTCCAAGACTTGGATGCCATAATAATAATGCCCCCCCCTTTTTTTTGTTTTTTTTTGTACTTTAGGTGAAAGTTTACAGCACAAATTAGCTTCTCATTCAAGAATTTATACACAGATTGTTTTATGACATTGGTTGCAACCCACACGGTGTGTCAGCACTCTCCCCCTTTCCACCCTGGGCTCGCTGTGTCCATTGGTCCAGTTTTCCTGTACCTTCCTGCCCTCTTGTATTGCTTTTGGGCAGGAGTTGCCCATTTGGTTTTGTATGCTGGATTGAACTAAGGAGCACGTTCCTCATGCATGTTATTGTTTGTTTTCTAGGCCTGTCTAATCTTTGGCTGAAAAGTGAGCTTCAGGGGTGGTTTCAGTTCTGTGTTAGCAGGGTTTCTCAGGGCCAGAGTCTCGGGGTCCCTCCAGCCTCTGTCAGACCAGTAAATCTGGTCTTTTTGTGTGAATTTGAATTTTGCTCTACATTTTTCTCCCACTCTGTCTGAGGCCCTCTCTTATGATCACTGTCAGGGCAGTCGATGGTGGTAGCTGGGCTCAGGCTCGTTGAAGCTGTGATTCATGTGGTCCTTTAGTCCTTTGGGCTAATGTTCTCCTTGTAGCTTTGGTTTTCTTCATTCTCCTTTGCTCCAGGCAGGATGGGACCAATAGATGCATCTTAGATGGCAGGTCACAGGTTTTGAAGACCCCAGATGCTACTCACCAAAGTAGGATGTAGAATATTTTCTTTATGAACTAGGTTATGCCAACTAACCTAGATGTCTCCCGAGACCATGGGCCCCAGCCCTCAGCCCCCGTAGCTTGGTCCCGCAAGTTGTTTGAGTAGGTTTAGGAAGCTTCTATGAGTTTGCCTCGGTCAAGTTGTGCTGACTTCCCCTGAGTTGCGTATTGTCTTTCCCTTCACCACAGTTGATACTTGTCTACTATCTAGTTAGTAATTTCCCCCATCCCTCCTCCCTGTTAATCATCAAAGATTGTTTTTTTCTCTTTAAACCTTTTCTTGTGTTTTTATAATATTGGTTTCATGCAGTATTTGTCCTTTTATGACTGACTTATTTCACTCAGCATAATGCTCTCCAGATTCATCCAGGTTGTGAGATGTTTGGTGGATTCATCGTTGTACTTTATCATTGCATAGTATTCCATAGTGTGTATGTTATCATAATGTATCCATTCATCTGTTGATGAGCACTTAGGTTGTTTCCATTTTTTTGCTATTGTGAATAATGCTGCAGTGCATATGGGTGTGCATATCTGTATTTGTGTGATGCTGCTTATTTCTCAAGGATATATTCCTAGGAATGGGATTGGTGAATCATAAGGTATTTCTATTTCTAGCTTCTTAAGGAAGCACCATATTGTTTTCGGTAGTGGCTGGACCATTCCACATTTCTACCAAGAGTACATAAACGTTCCAGTCTCCTCACAACTTCTCCAACACTTGTTACTTTCTCTTTTTTGATTAGTGCCAGTAACGTCAGGGTGAGGTGATATCCCAATGTAGTTTTGATGTGAGTTTCCCTAAGTCTAATAATCACCAGCATTTCCTCATGTGTCTCTTAGCTGCCTGAATGACTTCTTGGCTGAAGTATCTTTTAATATCCTTAGCCTATTTTTTAATTGGATTTTCTTTTTGTTGCTGAGATGTTGCACTATTTTGTAGATTTTAGAGATTAGATCCTTGTCGGATATGTTGTAGCCAAAAATTTTTTCCTAGTCTGTAGGTTCTCTGTTTACTCTTTTGGTGAAGTTTCTTTTTAATGAGCAATGATGTTTAATTTTTAGAATATCCAAGCAATCCAGTTTATCTTCTGGGGCTATCAACTGTTAGGTATGGTTTGCATCCTGTTTATACTGTATATTAGACACCCTAGATTGTCTCTATTTTTTCTTCCATAATCTGTATACTTTTAAGCTTTATATTTAGGTCTTTGATCCACTTTGAATTGGTTTTTGTGTATGGTGAGGGCTGGGTCCTCTTCAATTTTTTTTACAGATGGACCTTCAGTTTTGCCAGCACCAGTTGTTAAAGAGATTGTCTTTTCCACATTTAATGGACTTTGGGCCTTTTTCCAAGATCTCCTGACCGTAGGTGGATGGATTTATCCTGGGATCTCAATTCTGTTTCATTGGTCTATGTGTCTGTCATTGTATTAGCACCAGGCTGTTCTGACTACCCTGGCTGCATAATAGATTCTAACATCAGGTAGTGTGAGGCCTCCTACTTTGCTCTTCTTTTTCTATAATGCTTTACTTATTGGGAGCCTCTTTCCTTTCTGGATGAAGGTAGTGAGTAGTTTTTCCATCATGTTAAAGAATGTTGCTGGTATTTGGATAGAGATTGCATTTTATCTGTAGATGGCTTTGGGTTGAACTGACATTTCACAATGTTGAGTCTTCCTATCCATGAGCATGGTATGTTTTTCCATTTATGTAGGTCCTCCATGTGTCTGTCAGTTTGTCGTACTGTGGGGGCTTGTGTGTTGCTGTGATGCTGGAAGCTATGCCACCGGTATTCAGATACCAGCAGGGTCACCCATGGAGGACAGGTTTCAGCTGAGCTTTCAGACTAAGACAGACTAGGAAGAAGGACCCGGCAGCCTACTTCTGAAAAGCAGTAGCCAGTGAAAACCTTATGAATAGCAGTGGACCATTGTCTGATATAGTGCTGGAAGATGAGCCCCCCCCCCCCCAGGTTGGAAGGCACTCAAAAGATGACTGGGGAAGAGTTGCCTCCTCAAAGTAGAGTTGACTTTAATGACATGGATGGAGTAAAGCTTTTGGGACCTTCATTTGATGATGTGGCACTACTCAAAATGAGAAGAAACAGCTGCAAACATCCATTAATAATCAGAACCTGGAATATACGAAGTATGAATCTAGGAAAATTGGAAATCATCAAAAAAGAAATGGAATGCATAGACATCAATATCCTAGGCATTAGTGAGCAGAAATGGACTGGTATTGGCCATTTTGAATCGGACAATCATATAGTCTACTATATTGGGAATGACAACTTGAAGAAGGATGGTGTTGCATTCGTCGTCAAAAAGAACGTTTCAAGATCTATCCTGAAGTACAACGCTGTCAATAAGAACGTTTCAAGATCTATCCTGAAGTACAACGCTGTCAATGATAGGATAATATCAATATGCCTACAAGGAAGACCAGTTAATATGACTATTATTCAAATTTCCGCACCAACCACTAGGGCCAAAGATGAAGAAATAGGAGATTTTTATCAGCTGCTGCAGTCTGAAATTGATCGAACATGCATTCAAGATGCATTGATAATTACAGGTGATTGGAATGCAAAAGTTGGAAACAAAGAAGGGTAAGTAGTTGGAAAATATGGCCTTGGTGATATAAACAATGCCGGAGATTGAATGATAGAATTTTGCAAGACCAACCACTTCTTCATTGCAAATACCTTCTTTCACCAGCATAAACGGCAACTATACACATGGAGCTCGCCAGATGGAACACACGGAAATCAAACTGATTACATCTGTGGAAAGAGACGATGGAAAAGCTCATTATCATCAGTCAGAACAAGGCCAGGGGCCGACTGTGGAACAGACCATCAATTGCTCATATGCAAGTTCAAGCTGAAACTGAAGAAAATCAGAGCAAGTCCACGAGAGCCAAAATATGACCTTGAGGATATCCCACTTGAATTCAGAGACCTTGTGAAAATAGATTTGATGCATTGAACACTAGTGACCAAAGACCAGACGAGTTGTGGAATGACATCAAGGACTTTATCCATGAAAAAAGCAAGAGCTCGCTAAAAAGACAGGAAGGAAAGAAAATACCAAGACAGACGCAGAGAAGACTCTGAAACTTGCTCTTGAATGTTGAGCAGCTAAAGCAAAATGAAGAATTGATGAAGTAAAAGAACTGAACAGAAGATTTCAAAGGGCGTCTCGAGAAGACAAAGTAAAGTATTATAATGACATGTGCAAAGAGCTTGAGATGGAAAACCAAAAGGGGAGAACATGCTCGGCATTTCTCAAGCTGAAAGAACTGAAGAAAAAATTCAAGCCTTGAGTTGCAATAGTGAAGGATTTCATGGGGAAAATATTAAACGATGCAGGAAGCATCAAAAGAAGATGGAAGGAATACACAGAGTCAGTATACCAAAAAGAATTAGTCGATGTTCAACCATTTCGAGAGGTGGCATATGATCAGGAACCGATGGTACTGAAGGAAGAAGTCCAAGCTGATCTGAAGGCAATGGCAAAAAGCAAGGCTCCAGGAATTGATGGAATATCAATTGACATGTTTCAACAAACAGATGCAGCGCTGGAGGTTCTCACTCGTCTATGCCAAGAAATATGGAAGACGCCTTCCTGGCCAACTGACTGAAAGAGATCCATATTTATGCCTATTCCCAGGAAAGGTGATCCAACCAAATGTAGAAATTATAGAACAATATCATTAATATCACACGCAAGCAAAATTTTGCTAAAGATCATTCAAAAATGGCTGCAGCAGTAGATCGACAGGGAACTGCCAGAAATTCAGGCCGGTTTCAGAAGAGGATGTGGAACCAGGGTTATCATGGCTGATGTCAGATTGATCCTGGCTGAAAGCAGAGAATACCACCAGAAGGATGTTTACCTGTGTTTTATTGACTACACAAAGGCATTCGACTGTGTAGATCATAACAAACTATGGATAACACTGAGAAGAATGGGAATTCCAGAACACTGAATTGTGCTCATGAGGCACCTGTACATAGATCAAGAAGCAGTTGTTCAGATAGAACAATTGATACTGATTGGTTTAAAGTCAGAAAAGGTGTGCATCAGGGTTGTATTCTTTCACCATACCTATTTAATCTGTATGCTGAGCAAATAAACCGAGAAGCTGGTATATATGAAGAAGAATGGGGCATCTGGATTGGAGGAAGACTCATTAACAACCTGCGTTATGCAGATGACACAACCTTGCTTGCTGAAAGTGAAGAGGACCTGAAGCACTTACTAATGAAGATCAAAGACCACAGCCTTCAGTATGGATTACACGTCAACATAAAGAAAACAAAAATCCTCACAACTGGACCAATGAGCAACATCATGATAAACGGAGAAAAGATTGAAGTTGTCAAGGATTTCATTTTACTGGGATCCACAATCAACACCCATGGAAGCAGCAGTCAAGAAATCAAAAGACGCATTGCATTGGGTAAATCGGCTGCAAAGGACCTCTTCAAAGTGCTGAAGAGCAAAGATGTCACCCTGAAGACTAAGGTGCGCCTGACCCAAGCCATGGTATTTTCAATCACATCATATGCGTGTGAAAGCTGGACAATGAATAAGGAAGACCGACGAAAAGTTGACCCTTCTGAATTGCGGTGTTGGCGAAGAATATTGAATATACCATGGGCTGCCAAAAGAACGAACAAATTTGTCTTGGAAGAAGTGCAGCCAGAATGCACCTTAGAGGCAAGGATGGAGAAACTGCGTCTTACATACTTTGGACATGTTGTCAGGAGAGATCAGTCCCTGGAGAAGGACATCATGCTTGGCAGAGTACAGGGTCAGCAGAAAAGAGGAAGACCCTCAATGAGGTGGATTGACACAGTGGGTGCAACAATGAGCTCAAGCATAACAACGATTGTAAGGATGGCGCAGGACCGGGCAGTGTTTCATTCTGTTTTGCATAGGGTCGCTATGAGTTGGAACCGACTCAACGGCACCTAACAACAGCAACAACTTTTGGTTTCTTGCAGTACTGTTTTGTAATTTCCTAATGTATAGGTCTTGTACATTCCTGGTCATATCTATTCCTAAATATTTCATTTTTTAGGGGTGATTACAAATGACATTGTTTTCTTGACCTCTGTTTTGAAGTTCTCTTTCTTGGTATAGAGGAATCCAACTGATTATTGTATGTTGATCTTGTATCCTGCTATTCTCCTGAATCTTTCTATTAGTTCTAGTAGTTTTCTTGTGCAATCCTTGGGGTTCCCTATGTATAATATCATATTATCTTCAAACAGAGATAGTTTTACTTCTTCCTTTCCAATTTAAAAAAAAAAAAAAAAACTCTTTGCCTACAGGTTGATTCCAACTCATAGCGACCCATAGGACACAGTAGAACTACCCCATACAGTTTCCAAGCAGCAGCCAGTGAATTTGAACTGCCCACAGTTCGGTTAGCAACAGAGCTGTTAACCACTGTGCCACTATCCAATTTGGATGCCCGTTCTTTTTTTTGCCTTATTGCACTAGCTAGAACTTCAAGCACACTGGTAGACAGGAGTGGAGATAAAGGGCATCCTTGTCTTTTCCTCTTCTCAGGGGGGAATGCTTTCAACCTCTCTCCTTTGAGAATGATGTTAGAAGTTGGCTTTGTATAGATATAGATTATTATGTTGAGAAATTTCCTATTTTGCTGAGAGTTTTTATCAGGAATGGGTGTTGGATTTTATCAAATGCCATTTTTCATTGATTCAGATGATCATGTGATTCTTTTCTTTCATTTTATTTATGTGATGGATTACGTTGATTGATTTTCTAGTGTTGAACCATTCTTGCATACCTGGTTTGAATCCCAGTTGGTCATGGTGTATTATTGAGGCACTGAGTTGTTGATAGACACCCTGCCAGTATAAGCAGAATTACCATCTGTGTATTTAGATGTGTGTATATCCTACTTTTTCTACCATTTCTGCCTGGGGGCTAAGGTGTTTGTCTTTCCTTGAACAATGTGGGATGATTTTATTTTGAAATTCAGAAAAAGGTAATCCAGGCGAAGGAGCCAATATGAGAAAAAGCCCAGATCACAAACACTCATGACATGCTTGGAGAAAGGTGGGTGTTTAGGGGACATTCATAATCACTACCACCCTCCAAAACCACATCAACCAATACCAGCTCTGAGCTCCTACCATATATCAGGCACTGGTCTTCGTGGTTTATGTACTGTAACTCCAAGCATCATCATCAGGGCCCTGTGGGATCAGTATAAGTTGTGAAGCACAAAAACATAGAGGAACTTACCCACAGTCACCAATCATTAATTGGTAGAACACGGAATCTGAACGTGTGTTCTTTATTCTGAAGCCAAGAGCAGTGGAACAGATTTTGCAAAGGCTGTTTGGACACATATTAGGATTTAAAAATTAATTTTTAACTAAATATTTAAATGATAGTCAACATCTGTGTAAAAATTATTAGCGTAAAATTTGCCGTAATGAAATTCATAATTTACTTTCAAAAATGTTTCCATATGCTCAAATATCAATGAAAATTAATGAAACTCTACTAGAAAAACAAGCAAAGCATATTAACACCAAATTCACAGAATTAAGAAATAAATATTTCCAATTAATACTGAAAAAAACCAGCTCCACTAACTAGAGTGATGCTATATCATTTTCAAGCCAGATACCAATATGTAGATTTTTATTACATCACTACATACACTAGTGAAATTCTGGAAGTGATATAAATATCACTTACCAAGGATTTCATTATATGCCTTAATTTAGCCATAAAATGATACACTATGTGATTTTAAAGAAAAGATGTCATAAATCTATATACTTTTATTTGACAAGTTATCTATGTGGTAGTGTTATATAAAAAAGATGTATAATTTATATGATATGGTTTATATGAATATATCTTAATGTAAATACCTTAAGTATATAAACACTAGAAGAATAGTTATTGGCAAGTAGAGGGTTGAATTAAGTAAGAGGAAACCAACAAAACAAAACCTGTTGCCGTCTGGTCTCTTCCGACTCATGGTGACCCCACGTGTTACAGAGAACAGTCTGAAAGGGATTTCATGGCTGTAATCTTTACAGAAGCAGCTTATCAGGCATTTCTTCCCTGGAGCCACCAAACAGTCTAATTTCCATTTTTATATCATGACTGAGAGTTTCTGGTGTCCACACCATACCTATTAACAGTTTCCTCCTCGTCATTCAGGGTCCCTGCGTCCAGCCCTGTATGACACATGATGCTTGCACTGAGTCACAACAACCTGGTTCCTCACATTCCCACCACCCTGAAAGGGACCTGAGATAGTGACACCAGAACAGCTGTGTGAATGACTGTCTGGGCAGGGACTAGGAATCAAAACCCAAACAAGCCCATGAGAGGAAGGGAGTGTAAAATGATGCCTTGAGTGGTGCTAGGCCCTGGAAAGGCTCCACTCACAGCAAAGTGAAGAGAGAACATCCTTGTCCAGGGAAGTAAGTAGCGTGTCTCTGCCCACATCTCTAGGTGAAGAGGGTATAACCTCTAAATCCTGAATCTCCCTCACACTTCTCCAAAGTTACCTGAGGCCATTTGCCAAGGAGGTGTGCCCCGCAGAAAAGGATTAATGGGATATTTCAAGTATGAGATACTGAAGAATAAAAACACTAACATGGCCCCAGTGTGGTCTAAGCAACAGCAGATTGACACCACTTGGCAAGACAGAACTACTATCTGACCCAGCAATTCCAATCCTGGGTACACACCCAGAAGAATGAAGGCAGTCACACAAACAGAAACCTGTACACCAATGTCCATTGCAACACATTTCACAATTCCCAAAAGGTGGAAACAACTGAAATGGCCTTTATGAGATGAATGGTAAACAAAATGTGGTATACACACACAATGGAATACTCCACAGCCATAAAGAGAAAGGAAGCCCTGATGCATGCCACAACCTGGATGAAACTTGAAAACATCCTGCTGAGTGAAATACATCTGTTCCCAAATGGCAAATACTGTATAATCTCACTTCAACATGAAATAAGCAAATATATAGAAACTAAAAATTACCAGTGGTTAGAAAGGATGGAAGGGAGGGCGGAAGAGGAGTTTTTGCTTATGGGTCAGTGAGTTTATGTTAATGGTGATAAAATGATTTGGAAAAGGATATCGTGAGAATGGTTACACGATTTGAAGAACATAATCAATGTCACTGAACTGTATAGGGAGAAATTGTTGAGTTGGTGTGTTACGTTTATTATCACCGCAAGAAAATGTTTAACCCAGACATCCCCGCAAAGTAGACAACCATTAGGCATGGCTCAGGAGGGGCTGGATCAGTCTCATCGGCACTGGAAATGCTGTCTGTGACCTGGGAGCTGCTTCCGTGGTGTGTCCAGTCTGTGGGAACTCCGCCTGCTGCATTATGATACCTGCATTTTTCATATGAACCAAATACTTCGATAAACAACAACGAACAAAACCACTTGGAAGCTTGTTAAAAAAACAATCTCAGGCCCTTTTCCACACCTCTGGAGTCAGAATCTGCATTTTAACAAGCTCCCAGGGGGTCACGGTGCCCATCACAGTCTGAGAAGCGCTACGCTGAAGGCCTAGAAGCACAAAGAGGCTGCTTCACTCTCCCTGACTCACACCTATGGGCTCCAGGAACTGCCTGAGACCAGTACTTTTCACGCCTTAGCATAAAGGTCACCAAAGAGCTTGTTAGAGCAGAAACCCCTGGACTCCACCTCCAGATAGTCTGGTTTGGCATGGGCAATGCCAAAAATGTGCATTTCTACTAATTTCCCAGGTTTTATAATGCTGCAGGTCAGTGGGTCTCACTTGGAGGACAGCTGGCCCGAACCAAAGGAGAGGGAGTGAGTAGAGGCCTGACTCCCAGAAGGATCTGGAAGTGATGCCAACGGGGCACATCCATGGCTGCTCATAACAGTTGGGCAAGAGGGTTTGATGGTTTCAGTCAGCCTTTTTCCAGGACCACAGGGCTTACTTGTTGAGTCCATGCACAAAGTGGCCATGGGGTGTCGGGGATACAGAGGTGACAACCTGACAAGGTTTGTGTCTCACCTATTGCCTTCAAGTTGATATCAACTCATAGCGACCGTATAAGACAAAGTAGAACGATCCCCATCTGGTTTCCAAGGCCATAATCTTTATGGAAACCCACTGCCACATCTTTCTGCCATAGAGCAACTGGTGGTTTTGAACAACCAATTTCTTAGTTAACAGCTGAGACTTTAACCACTGCTCCACCAGGGCTATTTATGTGTCAAGGAACATGTATAGGTAGTCCCTGACTTTCGATGTAGTTCCATTCCTAGGACTCTGTTGTAACTCAGTTCTGATGTAAGCTGGATACTTCATTTTTTTAAATAATTTTCATTATTATTGCCTTTTTTAATAGTATTTTTATAAATCCAATTTATTTGTTTCGGGGGGCTGGAAACATTATATATACACTTACAGATATTTTTTAATATATACATCAGAAAACATTACACATGTCCATAAACAGCAGATGACATTGGCATACAACTCCACTTATAGAAGCTCGTGTATCGTCTATATTATCTAGGAATGGAGATGGTGTTTCTAGTCAGAAAACTAGTAAGAGTGTCTGTATGGTCTTTTTACTCACAGTATACTTTGTATGTAGTACTTATTACCAACAATAAGAAGTACCAAAAAAAAAAAAAAAATAGGTCAGTCGTAAGTGTGGTTTGTCCTAACTCAAATACATTGTAAGTTGGGGACTACCTGTATTTCGGTGATAGAGACAGACAATATATAAACACATTTATTATAATATTAACAATAACTGCCGTGGAGGAAATTCTGCCAGGCTAGAATATTGGTGGTGGAGGGGATGGCAGCAGCGATATTTCAGGCAGGGTGGTTAGGGAAGGTCTTTCTGAGGATTTGACCTCTGGATATTTGAGCAGAGGGCTGCATAGGTGGGGAGGAGACATGTCAATACCTGGGGAGGCGAGGTGCATTGGGGAAAGCCAGCAGGCACAGATGCCCTGAGACAGGACTGACCATGTTAAGAGGCCAGAGTTCATAGAGATGAGTGAGTTAGGCTGAGAGCAGTGGGTGAGGCCAGAGTAGTCAGAGGGGCCTCATCATGAGGAGATTTTAGGAAATGGTTAGGTTGTGATTTCATTGTGCCTAAGAAGAGAAGTCCCTGTGTGATGCAATGGGTTAAGGTGTTTGGCTACTAACTAAAAAGTTGGTAGTTCGAGTCCACCCAGAGGCACCTAGGAAGAAAAATACAGCGATGTTCTTCTGAAAAATCAGTGATTGAGAACACTATGGAGTACAGTTCTACTCTGACATGTAAGGGATTGCCATGAGTCAGAGTCGACTCAATGGCAACAGATTACTAGAAGAGGAAGACACTGCAGTGCTATGTGAGTTTTAGTGTTGGGGATACATTGTAATTCACAAAGAAAAAGATCATGTCCATTCTGTTGGTTATGGACAGCAGGGCATGAGGGTCATCAGAAAGCGGAGCTGGAAGGCTCCTCCAGTGCCCTGGTGTAGAGGCCATGGTTCTAGGATAGAAGCAGTAGTGGTGTGAGTACTGAGTGGATTTAGTGATCATGTATTTTTAAGACAGCGTTAGCAATGATTCAGGAGCGCCGGTGGCATAGTGGTTAAGCACTGGCTGCTAATGGAAAGGTCAGCAGTTGGAACCCACAGGCTGTTCCGTGGGAGAAAGATGTGGCAGTCAGCTTCCATAAAGATTACAGTTCTGGAATGCATATGGGACAGTTCTACTCTGTCCTACTACAAGATGATGGAGTAGTTAGGTGCTTCCTGTGATCCCTCTTACAACGAAGACCAAAAAAAGAAGTGGAACGATTATATATGACAAGCTAAGAGCCCTGAACATCAAAGCCAAAGCTAGGAAGTCCAACTGAGTGTCGGGGGAGGGAGAGGCAGTTCAGAAACAGTGAGGAGTTGCCGGACCTGACATGGAGGTAGCTGGTGCCACTCAGGCTCATTCCCCTGCAGTGACCATGGCAGGGCTGGCAGTAGCATTTGGGATGCGGTTTCCTCGAGGAGAAACAGCAGCCACACAGTCCACTCACACCTCCAGAACAAGAGAAGAACAGCACTCTTGGCAAAAGCTAAGCACATGGGCTCATTTTACCATGTCCCCAGCCCCCAAGCCTGTTTCAGTAGCTGTAGATTCCCTGGGCCAGACATAGGTCCTGCTGCACTCCCAAAGCCATTCTCCCAGCCTTGGAAAAGGAATAAATTAACAATTGGGGGAAAAAATAATCTGCCAGCTCCAGTACGCTGGGGAGCTCAGGACAGAAGTGGCTCCTGTCCAGGCAAAAACAGTCCATGGACTTTGAATACTTTCACCCCTGCATGGACATGAGTGGGCCCATTTCAGGACATTAGGCCCTTGGTAGACCACACGGTGTGTGTGCTCAAGAACTGAGTTCAACTGTTTCAGCTGTGTGGTGGAGAGGTGGGTTTTTGATGTTTGACACTGCTTTGCCTATTAAACAGGGTCCTCACCTACTAACATCAGGGGCCTGAGGACTGGTGGCTTCACCGATGTTTCCTAGCCACACACAACAGGGGTCTCAGAATAAGTAGTGACTCCCAGTCGTTACAACCAAAAGCAATTGGTGCCAACAGTCCGGCTGCAGAACCCCCCCCCCCCGTGCACTCTAGGGAACACGAACGTGCTTTCTTCACAGACACTCAGGATGGTTGTCAGCCCCCTGCTTTGTTTAGAACGTGACCCCCTGCTGCAACCAGATACCTGTGCCTACACCAATCACCACTGCCTCTCTAAGATTGTAGGGCAGAGCCTGTACCACACAATTGATGACCAACTACCTGGACACCTGAGCTGAATCCATATAAGAAAAGTGAATGGATTCCTAGGCTCATATACCTGGCAACAGCTCTAGCCACCTGGTGACAGGATTTTAGAGCTTCAAAGGCACAAATAATCAAGCTAGCTCACTCAAGCAGCCTACTTGGGCATGTCAAACAAAACAAAGCAAGCAGCTAGGATATAGTAAACAAACAAAATAAATTAATACAATAACTTATAGATAGCTTGGAAAAAACACTCAATATGAAATCACATAAAAAAAGACACCACGATTGCTTCAACAAGCTCTCAAAACCAAAAATCAAGGAATTTTATGGATGAAGAAGTCTTCCTGGAATAACCAGATGTTTTAGAATACAAAAGGTTCATATACAGAAGTCTTCAAGACATCAGGAAGGAGATCAGGCAAAACACAGAACAAGCCAATGAACACAGAGATGAAGCAATTAAGAAATTAAAAAGTTATTCAAGAACATAATGAAAAATTTAATAGACTGCAAGAATCCACAGAGAGACAATAATCAGAAATTCAGAAGATTAACAATAAAATTACAGAATTAGACAACACAACAGAAAGTCAGAGGAGCAGAATTGAGGAACCGGAAGGCAGCATTCGTGAGATTTAAGATAAAACACTTGGCACCAATATATTAGAAGAAAAGTCAGGTAAAAGAATTTCTAAAAAATGAAGAAACCCTAAAAATCATGTGGAACTCTATCAAAAGAAATAAACTATGAGTGATTGGAGTAACAAAACAGGGAGGGATAACAGAAAATACAGAGAGAATTGTTGAAGATTTGTTGGCAGAAAACTTCCCTGATATCATGGCAGATGAGAAGATAGCTCTCCAAGATGCTCATCAAACCCCACATAAAGTAGATCTGAAAAGAAAATCACCAAGACATATTATAATCAAACTTGCCAAACCAAAGATAAAGAGAGGATTTTAACAGCGGCTAGGGATAAATGAAAAATGACCTACAAAGGAGAGTGAATAAGTTTGGACTACTCAGCAGAAACCATGCAGGCAAGAAGGCAATGGGATGACATATATAAAGTGTTGAAGGAAAAAAATTGCCAGCCAAGAATCATATATATTCAGCAAAACTGTCTCTCAAATTTGAAGGCCAGATTAGGACATTTCCAGATAAGCAGCAGTTTAGGGATTTTGTAAAAACCAAACCAAAACTACAAGAAACACTAAAAGGAGTTCTCTGCTTAGAAAATCAATAATATCAAATATCAACCCAAGACTAGACCACAGGACAGAGCAAGCAGGTATCAACCCAGATAGGGAAATCACAAAAATAAATCAAGATAAAAAATACTGAAAAAAGGGAAACAGTGCTGTCATTACGTAAAAGATGACAACATTAAATCAATAAAGAGGGACTAAAAAATGTAGTTATAGATCTTTCATATGGAGAGGAAGTCAAGGCGATATAAAGAAATAAAAGTTAGATTTAAACTGAGAAAAATAAGGGTAAATATTAAGGTAACCACAAAGGAGATTCACAATCCTACACATCAAAATAAAATAAAGAAAAACATAAAGACTCAGAGAAAACAAAATCAACAACAAAAAATAAAAGGAAAAGACAATATATAAAGATAAATTTCCCAGCACAAAAATTTAAGTGGGAAAAAGAAACTCAACACACAAAGACATCAAAATGACAGCACTAAACTCATACCTATCCGTAATTATGCTGAATGTAAATGGACTAAATGTACCAATAAAGAGACAGAGAGTGGAAAAATGGATTGAAAAATGACACGATCCGACTATAAGCTGCCTACAAGTGACACACCCTAGACTTAAAGATACAAACAAAAACTCAAAAGATGGAAAGAAAAAAAAAACATATCAAGCAAAAGAACAATCAAAAAAGAGAAGGGGTGGCTATATTGATTCCTGACAAAATAGACTTTAAAGTTAAATCCACCACAAAGGATAAGGAAGGACGCTATATAGTGATTAAAGGCACAATTTAACAGGAGTATATTTATATAACCATATTAAATATTTATGCACCCAATGGCAAGGCTTCCAGATACATAAAACAAACTCTAACAGCATTGAAAAGTAAGATAGAAAGCTCCGCAATAACAGTACGAGACTTCAACACACCACTTCTGGAGAAAGACACAACATCCAGAAAGAAGCTCAATAAAGACACAAGATCTAAATGCCACAATAAACCAAATTGACCTCATAGACATATACAAAACACCCCACAAGACAGCACCCAAGTATACTTTCTTTTCCAATGCACTTGAAACGTTCTCTAGAATAGACCACAGATTAGGTCATAGAGCAAGGCTTAACAGAATCCAAAGCACTGAAAAATTACAAAGCATCTTCTCTGACCATAAGGCCATGAAAGTAGCAATCAATAAGAGAAAAACCAGGGAAAAGAAATCAAACACTTGGAAACTGAACAATACCCTGCTCAAAAAAGACTGGGTTAGAGAAGACATTAAGGATGGAATAAAGAAATTCATAGAATTCAATGAGAATGAAAACACTTCCTATCAGAACCTTTGGGACACAGCTAAAGCAGTGCTCAGAGGTCAATTTATAGCAATAAACACACACACATCCAAAAAGAAGAAAGGGCCAAAATCAAAGAACTATCCCTACAATTTGAACATATAGAAAGAGAGCAACAAAAGAAACCCTCAGGCACCAAAAGAAAGCAAATAAGAAAAATTAGAGCAGAATTAGATGAGTAGAGAACAAAAAAAAAAAAAAAAAAAAAATTAAAGGCATTAACAAGACCAAAAGCTGGTTCTTGATAAACCATTGGCAAAACAGACAAAAGAAAAATGGGAGAGGAAGCAAATAACCCAAATAAAATATGAGATCAGTGATATCACAACAAACCCAAACGAAATTAAAAAAAATCATATCAGACTACTATGAAAAATTGTAGTCTAACAAATCTGAAAATCCAGAAGAAATGGATGAATTTGTAGAAACACACTACCTTGTTAAACTAACACAAACAGAGGTAGAACAACTAAATAAACCCATAACAAAAGAAGAGATTGGAGAGGTAACTAAAAAATTCCCAACAACAAAAAAAAAGCCCTGGCCCAGACTGTTTCACTGCAGAGTTCTACCAAACTTTCAGAGAAGAGTTAACACCACTTCTACTAAAGGTATTTCCGAGCACAGAAAAGGATGGAATACTCCCAAACTCTTTCTATGAGGCCAGCATATCCCTGATAACAAAACCAGGTAAAGACACCACTTAAAAAAGAAGAAAATTATAGGCCTATATCCCGCATAAGCTTAGATGCAAAAATCCTCAACAAAATTCTAGCCAATAAAAAAATAGAATTTCACAATATATCAAAAAAAATAATCCACCACTACCACGTCGGATTCATACCAGATAGGCAGGGACGGTTCAGCATTAGAAAAACAAGCAATGTAATCCATCATACAAATAACACAAAAGACAAGAACCACATGATCTTATCAATTGATGCAGAAAAGGCATCTGACAAAGTCCAACACTCATTCGTGATAAAAACTCTCAGCAAATTAGGAATAGAAGTGAAATTTCTCAACGTAACAAAGGGCATTTATACAAAGCCAACAGCCAACGTTGTCCTAAATGGGGAGAGTCTGAAAGCATTCCCCTTGAGAACAGGAACCAGACAAGGATGCCCTTTATCACCACTCTTATTCAACATTGTGCTGGAGGTCCTAGCCAGAGCAATTAGGCTAGATAAAGAAATAAAGAGTATCCACATTGGCAAGGAAGAAGTAAAAGTATCTCCATTTGCAGATGACAAGATCTAATACACAGAAAATCCTAAAGAATCCACAAGAAAACTAACATATCAAGATACAAGATAAACATACAAAAATCAGTTGAATTCCTCTATACCAACAAAGAGAACATTGAAGAGGAAATCGCCAAATCAATACCACTTGCAGTAGCCCCAAGAAGATAACATACTTAGGAATAAATCTTACCAGAGACATAAAAGACCTATACAACGAAAACTACAAGACACTACGGCAAGCAGCCAGAAGAGGTCTACATAAGTGCAAAAACATACCTTGCTCATGGATAGGAAGACTCAACATTCCAAAAATGTTTATTCTACCAAAAGTGATCTATAGATACAATGCAATTCCGATCCAAATTCCAAAGACATTTTTTAATGAGATGAAGAAACAAATCACCAACTTCATAAGGAAGGGAAAGAGGCCCCGGATAAGCAAAGCATTACTGAAAAAGAAGAACAAAGAGGGAGGCCTCACACTACTGATTTTAGAACCTATTATACCGCTACAGTAGTCAAAACAGCCTGGTACTAGTACAACAACAGACACATAGACCAACTGAATAGAATTGAGAATCCAGACATAAGTCCTTCCACATATGAGCAGCTGATATTTGAAAAAGGCCCAAAGTCCATTAAATGGGGAAAAGACAGTCTTTTTAACAAATGGTGCTGGCATAACTGGATATCCATCTGCAAAAAAATGGAACAAGACCCATACCTCACTCCATGCACAAATACGAACTCAAAATGGATCAGACCTAAACATAAAATCTAAAACGATACAGATCATGGAAGAAAAAATAGGGACAACATTAGGAGCCGTAATACATGGCATAAACAGTATATAAAACATTATAAACAATGCAGAAACACCAGAAGAGAAACTACAAATAGAAGTACCATATGACCCCGCAATCCTGCTCCTTGGAGTACATCCTAGAGAAATAAGAAACTTTACACAAACAGATATAAGATAGAAAATGATACTGGTGAGGAGTGAGCCTCTTGGCTCAAGTAGACACAGGAGGCTATGTGGGCAGCTCCTGCTACAGGGGAGATGAGAAGGCGGAGAGGGACAGAAGCTGGCTAAATGGACACGAATATAGGGTGGAGAGAAGGAGTGTGCTGTGTCATTAGGGGGAGAGCAACTAGGAGTACATAGCAAGGTGTGTATAAATTTTTGTATGAGAGAATGACTTGATTTGTAAACTTTCACTTAAAGCACAGTAAAAAATTTAAAAAGATTTGAAATTGGATGGCAGCGGGGTTTTGTTTTCTTTTGGTTTTTTTTTAGCACTAATTCAATGGAGAAGCACACATTTATTTATTTGCCTGAAATCACTGTTGTTTGGAGATGGCTTACTATACAAGTCCATTATAATAAATATACAAGAATTATTTAAAAATCAACACCAAGGAAAATAGAAAATTTGAATATTAAGACTAGGGTAAAACCAGAACAGTACTGGACAAGTTGGCATATCTGAAACATTTGCTGTAAAGCTTTTACTATTTACCTAGCCATTCAGATCTTCAGCCCTTCAAGGGACCTCAGTCCCCGCAGAGCAGAAAAGAGCTGGGCAGCCCTGGAGCCCAGCCATGCCGCCCTGGGTTATACAAGCAGGAGCGCTGGCTGGTTTCGGGTTTCTTTCTGGACCCAGCTGTGGTGACTAAAGTCCGTGCAGAGCCTGGCGTCCCGTGCCCCTACGCTCATGAGCCAGGGGTCAGACGGTGACAGTGAAGGGAGAAAAAGAAGTTTATGGGACAGAGCAGAAGGGGCTGGAGGCAGGGTGGGAGACAGCTTCTTATAGCTGTGGACCTTGGAGTTTGGAGGGGGCCGGGCAGCCTGGCCAGATTCTGCCCCCAAACCCAGAACCAGAGCCTTCAGAGAAAGGGAGATTTGGCTCCAACTCTCCTTGCAATCATATCTAAATGCTTTGGGACAAACCTAGCTTATTATCAGTATTGTTAAAGTATTGAAAGTGTGTGGAGGGGTGAGCTGCTTGAGAGTTTGCTGCAGCCGTTGCGCCTAGGAAGTGCCTGAGAAGGGCAGAGGTGCTGAGGTGGGGGGCAAGGGGGTGGCGGAGGCAGAGGACTGCATTTGCACGAGGGGAGCAAATCCAAGGGGTGCCAGAGGAGGCTGTCCAGCAAATCACCACTTGGTGGTGGGGGGAATCACACCCTTTCAGATAGGCCTGCAGAGAATTGCATCCCTTCCTGCCTCCGTCCCTGTCACCTGCACCCCAAGTCCACGAATCACCCTCTGCCCCACCCTTCTGGAAGACAGGGCGGGCAGGGGCTGGGAGTGGTTGCTCCTGGGAGCTGGTTACCCTCCACAGGGTCTGGGCAAGGGTAGTCATCATGGAGGACAGGGCTCAGGACCAGCTGTTAGAGGTGCTGGGTTCTACCTCCCTCTCTGCCCCTCACTATCTTGTGTCCTCTAGCAATTAAAACAGTCTCTGGGATAATGAGTTGTTCTCATCTGTAGAAGGAGGACACGCAGGACCCTCCATTCCCATTGTCCAGCAAGTGATTGGCCTAGGTCCAAACCAAGGGATTCTGATTCAGAACATTTTGGCTTAGCCTGGGCTTAAGGATATCAAAAGTCCTCAGGTGGTTCTAATAATCAACCACCATTTTTTTTATTGGGGACCACTGGTTAGATGTTCCAAACACCAGGAGATGTGTATGGGGATAAGGCAGAGCTTTCAGTAGAAGGCAGCGTTAGGATGACATATTGCCTTAGGCTGGGTTCTGTAGAGAAGTAAAGCATGTAAATGTACATATATAGAGAGATTTATATCAAGGAATGACTCACATGGTTGTAGAGACTGAAATGTCCCAAGTCTGTGGCTCAGGATAGAAGCCGCTCCTGATTCATGTAGACAAAGGGGCTGACGAACCCAAGATGGGCATGTCAGAGAGCAGGGCTCTTGCTCACAGGCTGTAAAGATCAATGAATCAGAAGATCGGCAGGCAAGACCACAGGTAAGCTGCTAGCTCATGTCCCAAAAACCCGAGGTTAGATGAACAGGAGCCAGCTGCAGGATCCAGCACAAGAAAAAAGCCCCCAAGCCTTGTCAGAATGTCTGCTTATATTCAGTTCAGGCCATACACCCAAGGAAACTCCTTTTCAACTGATTGGCTACTTACAGCAGATGCCATCATGGGGGTGATCACATATCAAATCTCAACAGGGAAGTGATCACAACATTGCATGACTGCCAAAACACTGAGAATCATGGCTTAGCCAAGTTTACACACAATCTTAACCGTCACACATATTAAGTAAGATATAATTGACAAAAGATAAAATTTACCTTTTTTAAAGTCACACTTTACACTGTGCAATTCAGTGGTGTTTTTAGCATATTCACAAGGCCTGCACCCATCAACACTCTCTAATCAGGACAATCTTTAAGGATACGGGGAGGTCTGATGATGGGTCAGAAGGCAGAGTTGAGGACATTTCACAAGTGGAAGATTGCTTGAGCAGTGGCATCCTGGTGGGTCAGGGTAAGATTGAGAGAGTCAAATTTGACAGCCATCTAGGAGAAATGAGGGGTGATGCCAGAGGGCAAGCTGGTGCTTCCCATGGTAGAATAGAGGCTTATGTGTTAAATTTAGCGGATGGGCACCTGTACATGGCTTTTGGGTGTTGAGGTTTCATCTGGGTGCAGGCATGGTGTTTTGGAGCCTGTGCAGTATTCTAGGCTGAAGGGAGATGAAAGCCTGTTCTGAGTGGGGACAGTGGGATTGGAAATGTGGTGGAGGAGCTGCATGTGAGTACATTAGAGGCAGGAGAGAGGGGGGAGTCTGACCCTGTTGAGAGCAATAGGGGAGGGAGAGGCTGACATGGAAGGGAGGCAGAGTTTCTCTGTAGGCCTGTTGGGTTTGAGGGCAGTGGTCCCCGGAGATGCAGATGTCCTGAAGGCGAACTGGAAACGGAAGCCTGCAGAGAGGTTGATGTTGTAGTGGACGATGAGGAGTCGCCTCACTGGGTTTGTGATCGCCATGGGCTGCATAGCAAGGTGGCCCTGTTCCAGCACAGACACCTCTAGGATGTGGCCTGAAGCAAGGCATCCTGGCTGGACCTGGGAGTCATTGGGAGAAGAAGGAGAGGGTTATAGTGACTGAAATGTCTAAGAGAATTTAGAGTGTTACTGAGTCAACTGTGGAAGGTGCTTCTGTAGGCAGAGGTGGCTGAAATCTGAAAATTGGGGTCAGGGGTGATGTTGCCAGTCAGGCTGTGCATGGCAGAGGTTGGGCATGTCAGGAGGATGACTATTCAGTGGTCTCTGTCGAAGTTTGTTCTGTACAGAAGAGCAAGCACGAGGCATCCAGGTGGGGTGGCCAGGTAAAAAGAGCTTGGGGAGACCAGTGCTGCTCTGCAGGTGGGGAGTTGCCTTTTCCGGGAAAGCAGGGGCTGATTACCTAAGCAAGGTAAGCATGTGCTTAGGGCATCAACAAAATAGGGGCACCAGTTGTCCAAAGCAAAGACCCACAGATGCCAGGCAGACAAGACACAAGGAAAAGTGAGTGCCACGGTGGTACTGGCACGGCACTAAATGAAACTGATAGCAGCTCCAGTGGGTGAGAATGGGCAGACCTAAAAAGAAATTCACACAGGGCCTTGAGGGTGCCCACATGCAAAGTTGTTTAAGGTATGAGATCCCCACCACTTCACCACCTTTGTTGACATCTGTCTCCTACAGTCCCCTCCCATGCAATTGAAACTCCTTATCTGATTGGGTCTTTTAGGAGTATGCTCTTTCTTTCTAATAGACAAGAGTTGAGGGTGGGGTGTCTAGTCTAACTCTTGCTACATTTACCCAATATGTAGCTGGATCCAAATGAGTGGTTACTGGGCAGGGCAGATTATATTAATAGCCAGGTCTCTGATTTATTTTGAGACAATGGTCTTCTATGTCCAAGTCAGCTAAGCCAGTAACTCCAGCCAGCAGGGCCAGCAATGCTCTGTGACATGATCTAAACACCAGGGTACGCTCTTGCTCCTGTCCTGGTAAACAACCAAGAGGAGCTCCAGTCAATTTTTCATTGTGGGAGATAACAGAGTTTTACACTGATTGTTGAAACAACCAAGTCCACTGAGTCATTTCTTCTTTGAGGAATATTCTTTTTGAAGAAAATGTGGTGTATAGTAAAAATCATAGTCTCTCACATCCACTAAAAATGTTATAATCCAGTTCATTTCATTCCACTAAAATGGCATATGCCATTCTTGTGTTCAATTGTTAATATCATAAATCATAGTCACATTAAAAAATTACATCACAGACAGTAAACAGAGGAGGGGGGGACCACTAATTTTCAGTGTTTAGGGCCCTCACATGCCTTAATGCCGCCCTGGGGGAGGGTGGCATGAACTAAATATGCTTCTGGGATTTGAGTCAGAGCACTCAGGGGCTCAGCTCTATCTGCACAACCTTTGGCTGAGGCCCTGGTGGGAAAAGCCCCAGTATTCCTCTCTCAGGGACTCTGTCATCTGCTGGTTTCCTAGTTTTGAGCCTCCCCTTGGTGCCTGGCTCACCAATACGACTTTCCTTTGAGACTGCATAAGTGCAGCCCCATCCATCCCTTTCCGGGGAACTTTTCTGTACTTTATTCACTGGTCCGCGGGGACCTTCACTAGCCACTTTTACCCGCGGGCTGCAGGTGCAGGGACGTTGGCTTCTGCTCTGGTCCCTGGAGGCGTTGATGGTGATGTGGGTGGCCGGCATCCTGCCTGTCCTTTTCTGGGCTGCCCTTCTTATGCCCCTGGGCACTGCCACTGCTGAGTGGCACTCGTTGCGATCTTGGGTCAAACTTCTGGAGAGTGTATCATTGGGCGTTACCGGGGTGTTGCTCCGGCCCCAGCAGGTCTCTGGTGGGGTGACTGTGGGCATGGATGAGGCTGCAAACTGCCCGTTGTCACAGCGCACTCGGCTTTTCCAAATCTTTTCTGTGCTCTTCGGGGTCTCGCGTCCACCTCCCCTCACTCCCCTGCCCCCACAAGCCTTTTCTGAGTCCTGGCTGCGCCTGCTCCCCCTCCAGGATCTATCTGCCTGCCTTCTTGTCAGTCGGTCTGCTGGTTGTTCAGACAGCCCAGTCGTCTGAGGCTCCTGGGCTTCCAGCCGCCTTCTGGGTTACTGCTATGACTGGCAGGCAAGGCCCTTGGCTGTGTCAGGCTCAGGAGACCACTTTCCACCCTGTGTGAGGAGGCACTCTCAGGCCCCAGGGGCACCCTGCACCCACCACCACCACCACCACCACCACCACTACAACCACGCCCACGCCCCCCTTTACTCCCTGGATGAGTCAGCAGCTTAGCTCCCTGCCCACTTCTCTCCTCTGGGAACGAGAAGGATCCCAGGGCAACTTCATTGACAGGTGTCTCAGTGCCTGGAGGGAGCTGGAGAGGCTTCTTTCCATACCAATTTCCATAATGGTTGTACTACTTTACAGTCTCACCATCGGTGTATGAGTTCCAATCTCCCCACAACCTTGCTAGTAATTGTTTCTTTTTTTTTTTTTTTTATCAGTACCATTTTTGCAGGGGTTAGATGGTATTTCAATGTAGTTTTGATTTGCATCTAATGGCTAATGATGGCAAGTCTGTCTTCATGTGTTTGTTAGCCACCTGAATGTCTGCTTTGGTGAAATGTCTGTTCATGTCCTTTGCCCATTTTTTGATTGGATTGTTTGTCTTTTTGTTCCCAAGGTGTTGAAGTACTCTATAACTTTTAGAGATTAGACCCTTGTCAGCTATGTCATTGCCAAAATTTTTTCCCACTCTGCAGGTTCCCTTTTTACTCTTTTGGTAACGTCTTTTGTTGGGCATAGTATTTAATTTTTAGGAGGTCCCAGTTATTAGTTTATCTTCTGTTGTTTCTGCATTTTCATATATTTGATAGTGTATTTATGCCATGGATTAGGACCCCTAGTTTTGTCCTTATGCTAACTTCCAGTATCTTTATAGTTTTATGTTTAACCTTTAGGTCTTAGATTCATTTAGAGTTTGCTTTTGTGTGGGGGGTGAGATATGGATCCTGTTTCATTTTTCTGCACGTGGATGTCCTGTTTTACCTGCACCATTTGTTATAGAGACCATCTCTTCCGTATTGAATGGAATTCAACCCCTTGTCAAAGGTCAGCTGTCCATATGGATTTAATTCTGGGTTCTAATTCTGTTCCACTGTTCCATCTGTATGTCTTTTGCACCAGTGCCAGGCTGTTTTGACTTCTGTAGATTTTTAGTAAGGTCTGTGACCAGGAAGTGTGAGGTCTCCTACTTTGTTCTTCTTCTTCAGTAATGATTTAGCTATTTCAGGTCTCTTTCCTTTCCATATAAAGTTGGAGATTAGTTTTTCCATTTCATTAAAGAATGTTATTGGGATTCGGATCAGGATTGTATTCTATCTATAGATTGTTTTGGGTGGTATGATGGTTGAGATTGCACGTCAACTTGGCTGGGCCGTGATTCTCAGTGTTTTGACAGTTGAATAATGTGATCACTTCCCTGTTGAAATTTGATATGTGATCACCCCCATGATGGAATCTGCTGAGTGGTACTGGAGGGGGCAGAGCCTGTGGCAGCTCACTGTCCCTTCAGCCTTCATCTCTCCACCCTCTGCAGCCTACTTCCTTCCTGCTTGCCTTGCCAAGGCTTTTGGCCTGTTCTAGATCCAGCAGCTGCCTCTTGTCTAACCTCTGGTTTTTGAGACTTAAGCTACCAGCTTACCTACTGATCTTGGGATTCATCATCCTTCACAGCCTACAAGCAAGAGCCCTGCTCCCCAACTTGCTGATCATGAGTTCGCCAGCCTCTGCAGCCTCGTGAATAGGGGAAACCTTGCAGTCTTGCCTGCCGATATTGGAATTCGTCAACCTTCACAGCCTGTGAGTGAGACCCCTGCTCTCCAACCTGCCGATCTTGGGTTCACCAGCTTCTGTGGCTGCGTGAATTGGAAGAGGCATCTATCCTGAACCACGGATTTGGGACTTATCCGGCCTCTAAAATTGCATGAGATGTTTCCTTGATATAAATCTCTACATGTATATTTATACGTTTTACTTCTCTAGGGAACCCAGCCTAAGACGGGTGGTATTGACATTTTCACAATGTTAAGTCTTCTAATCCATGAGCATGGTATGTTTTTCCATTTATGTGGGTCTTTTGGAAACTCTGGTGGTGTAGTGGTTAAGTGCTATGGCTGCTAACCAAAGGGTTGGCAGTTTGAATCTGCCAGGCGCTCCTTGGAAACTCTATGGGGCAGTTCTACTCTGTCCTATAGGGTTGCTTTGCGTCAGAATTGACTCGATGACACTGGGTTTGGTTTTGGGTTTTGATGGGTCTTTTTGGTTTCTTGCAGTAATTTTTTTGTTTTTGGTCAGTTTCCTTGTAGAAGTCTTTTAGGCCCCTGGTTGGATTTATTCCTAGGTAATTTATCGTCTTGGGGCTATTTATTGTATATGGTCTTAGTTTCTTGATTTCTTTTTCAGAATCCTTCTCGTTAGTGTAGAGGAATCCAACTGATTTTTATATGTTGCTCTTGTACCCTGCCACTTTGCTGAATGCTTTTGTTAGTCCCAATAACTTTCTTGTGCAATCTCTGAGATTTTCTATGTATAGGATCATATCATCTGCAAACAGGGACAGTTTTGCTTCTTCCTTACCAATTTGGATGCCCTTTATTACCTTTTCTTGCCTTATTGCTCTGGCTAGAACTTCCAGTACAATATTGAGTAAGAGTGGTGGTAATGGGCATCCTGTCTCATTCTTGTTCTGAAGGGAAATGCTTTCAATCTCTCTGTGTTGAGAATAATGTTGGCAGTTGGTTTTGTCTATATGCCCTTAATTATGATGAGGAATTTTCCTTCAATTGCTATTTTGTTGAGAATTTTTATCAGGAAAAGGTGCTAGATTTTATCAAATGCCTTTTCTGCATTAATTAAGATGATCAGGTAGGTAATTCTTGTCCTTTGACTTATTTATGTGGAAATTATGTTGATTGATTTTCTAATGTTGAACCACTTTTGCATCCCTGGTATGAATTCCACCTGATCATGATGTATTATTTTTTTGATATCCTCTAGAATTCTGTGGTGTGTTAAAATCTCCTGCTATTATTGTAGAACTATTTCTCTTATCAGTTCTCTTAGAGTTTGTTTTATGTATTTTGGTGTTCTATCATTGGGTACGTAAGTATTGGTCATGGTTATGTCCTCTTGGTTAATTGATCTTTTGATCAGTATACAGTGCCCTTCTTTGTCTCTTATACTGGTGTTTGACTTAAAGCCTATTTTATCAGAGATTAATATTGCTCTGTTTTGGATACTATTTGCTAGATATATTTTTTCCATCCTTTGATTTTTAAACTTTCTATGTCTTTGTGTCTAAGGCACATATTGATAGGAAATTTTTTTAAATACATTGTGCCATGCTCTATCTTTTGACTGTTGTATTTAAACTGTTTACATGCAGTGTAATTATCAATAGGTATGGATTTTACTGCTCCATTTTGTTATTTTATTTATTTATTTACTTTTGTGGTGTTAACATTTTCTTTGCTTATTTTCCTGTGCTCAGTTCTTTTTATTTGTGGATTTTCTTTTCATATCCTTCGTTGTTGTTGATTTCTTTGATTTTCTTCTTTTTTTTTTTGGTGAGTTGATTTATTAATTTTCTTTGTGGTTACTCTGAAATTTACCGTTATCTTCCTAAATTTTAACAGTCTTTTGTATCTTTTTTATTTTTATTTTTGTTGTGCTTTAAGTGAAAGTTTATAAATCAAGTCAGTCTTGCATACAAAATCTTATACACACCTTGTTATGTACTTCTAGTTGCTCTCCCCGTAATTAGATAGCACACTCCTTCTCTCCACCCTGTATTCCCATGTCAAGGCAGCCACTTTTGTCCCCCTCTGCCTTCTCATCTCCCCTCCACACAGGAGCTACCCACAGAGTCTCATGTGTCTATTTGAGCCAAGAAGCTCACTCCTCACCAGTATCTTTTTCCAGTCTGTTATATCTTCCTATCACCTTGACTTCCACTCCATATGGAATTTCTATAACTACACCATTTATTTCCCCTTTTTGTTTTGAAGTTGTCATTCTTTACAGATTGACATCTCTGGTTTCCTGTTTTCCAGATTTATTTTACTTTTGACAATTTTTTATCTAGGTTAGTATCTGGGTGATACTGTCATGTGTGTTGATCTTAGGTTGTTTTCTTATGTTACTGGTTTTCTGTCTGAAGGACTCCCTTTTATATTGCTTGTAAGGTATGTCTGGTTTTTACAAATTCCCATAATTTCTGTTTATGTGGGAATGTCTTAGTTTCACCATCGTATGTGATAGACAATATATTTGCTGGATATATGATTCCTGGTTGGCAATTCTTTTATTTCAGGGTTTTATATATGTCATTTCACTGTCTTCTTATCTGCATGGTTTCTGCTGAGAAATCAGTGCTTGGTCTTTTTGGTGCCTCTTTATAGGTGATATTTCATTTTTCATGAGGTGCTTTCAGAGTTCTTTTTTTGTCTTTGGTTTTGGGAAGTTTGATTATGATATGTCTTGGTGACTTTCTTTTGGAATCTTTCACATATGGGGTTCATAGAGCTTCTTAGATGAAACCTTTCTTGTCTTTCATGATATTAGGGAAGTTTTCCGTCCATAAATCTTCAAAAATTCTCTCTGTGCTTTTTCTTCTCCTCCTCTTCTGGAATTTCAATTACATGTAAATTCTCCCTCTGCATAGTGTCCCACATAACTGTTAGGCTTTCCTCATTATTCTTCAGTCTTTTTATTCCGATTCTTCCTCAAACAGATTCGTATCGAGGGATTTGTCCTCTTTTCACTGATTCTTTCTTGCATTGATTCAATTCTACTTCTATGTCCTTCCATTGAGTTATCTCTTTCTGACATTTTATTGTTAAACTTCCAGATGTCTGGTTGTTATTTTCATATAAATAAATAAATAAAAATAGTTTCTAATTATCCATTTATTTTGTCATTTTATCCTTATATTGTTTTCCTGAATTCATCTAGGGTTTCGTCTGTGCTTTCCTTGATCTCTTTGAGGATCCTGTGTATAAATCTTTTTGAATTCCTTATCAGGTAGCCCCATTACCATTTCTTCCTCAGAAAGGTTTTCTGCCCCTTTATCTTGCTCACTAACTTGAGACATCTTATCCTGTTTTTTTTATGTGATTTGATATATCAAGGCTCGTCTGGTGGGAGCACTCACCATCTATCTCCAGGAAGGAAGGGTAGCGGTGGGCAGGGCAGTGGTAGGCAGGGCAAGTGAATATTGCTTTTCACCAGGTGTGTTGGGTGGCTGATGGTGGACTGGGCAGATGAAGGATGCTGCCTGTCATCAGTCCAGTGGCATGGGATTGTGTGATGGCATTCGCTAGGTGGGTTCGGTAGGTGTGATGGGTGGCTTAGAAAATGGGAGTGCTCTCTGTCACTCACCATGAGGGCGAGGTGGGGGGGTGTGATGGTGACTGGGAGCATTGGGCGCTCTCTGCCACTCACAGGATTGGTGTGGGTGGTGGCAGGGCTGGCAGGTGGGGTGTGGTGGGCAATCGGGAGCACAGGGCACTCTGTGCCATGCACCAGGTGTGCAGGGCAATGGGAGTGGGCTGTAGTGTTCTACCAGGAGTGTAGCGCCCTCGCTGCTGCTCGCCACTTGGGCAGGGCAATGGGTGGGTGTATGGTGGGCTACCGGGAGGATGTTGCAGTCTCTGCCACTTCCTGGGTGGGTGGGGTGTGGGGTAGGGGGTGTAGCAAGGGACCAGGAGCATGGGGCACTCACTGCTGACCTCCAGGATTCACCCTGACTTCCTAGTGGTGCCTTTTGCCCAGCTGGTCTTCCTTCATCCCCATTCACTTGAGCCCTCACCATGGCAAGCCCAGAGCTAACAATCACTGGGCCTTAAGCGCAGAGTGCAGTGCCTGGTCCATAGACCTCTCTGCAGTTCTCAATATTCCACACCCTATTCCCCTCTCCAATGCATATGTCTGTTCCTGGCCCTTCCCACCACAGGCTTTGGCCCAGTGTACCTCTTCCCCAAGCCTTCATCCCAAACCTAATACTTTATGGCCTCCTCTCTTAACCCTTAAGGTGTTGAACCCCCTTCCTCGCTGGTCTCTCTGCACCCGTACCCTCACTCTAGGACCCTGCAACCTGTCTAGGCCCTCACCAGGTTCTCATCTCTCACAAGCCCTCACCGCTGGGGACCTTGTGATCACCACTCTCCATAAATAGGCCCTCCTCTCCTCTCTTGATTTCACTGTAGCCCAAGGTCATCTCTGCCCCATGCCCCTCACCAGTCCTGGGCCCTTACCACCATCTCCCTGTTCCTCTCACTCGCATACCTCCCCAGCTCCCTGAGACCCCACTCTGTTCTTGGCCTAAGTGCTTAGCTCCTTGGCCTTTAACCTCCCCCTTTGCTTCCCTGACCACAGAAGGATCTCTCTGGCTCACATAACTGACCTAAATTCTTGATTTTTCCACTGGACTTGTTCTGGCCTTTCTCCATAATGATACTTCTCCCAGCACTGGCCCTTCTCCTCTGATGGTTTTCTAACCCTAACCTTTTGTGAATGTTACCTGTTCCCTCCACACTTGGACAGGCACGCACCTGTACCACTCCCATCTTCAGGGAATCAGGACCACAGAACCTTCTATTACATGTTTGATGTGTAGTTATTTCAAGGAGAAGATTCATCTTTGGCTTCCTCCTCCCTAAGGTCTGTCTCCACAGTCTTCGTTATGACATTACCGTGGTCTCCCAGGATGGATCTGTGCAAACACAATTCGTTGCTGAGGAATATTTTGATGGAAAGTTATTCCTGCAGTATGACAGTGAAAAAGGCAGGGCAGAGCCCCTGGGGCCATGGGCAGAAGCCCAGCTGGGAGCTGAGACCTGGGACTTAGAGACCATGGGCTTTACAGACATACGTATGGAGCTCAGAATGACCCTGTTCGACATCATGAAGCTGCAGGATCAGAAAAGAGGTGAGAGTGGGGATGAGACAGAGGAGTGTGAGGATGTTTCCTGAAGGGTTTGGGGTAGAGAGGTGGGAGCATGTCTCTTTCCATTGGATTTAGTTGGGATGTGGGTGACAGGGATGGGGGTCTGTGGAATTCAGCCAGGATGTGAGCTGTCTCTCATGTAACAGGTCGGGGAGGAGGAAGGGAGGGACACTATGGGCTGGAGTTTCTCACCTTGGGAGGGGGAAGTGGAGGGACCCAGGAATGGAGAAGTCATTGTCTGGGTGGGGCAGGCTTGGATTCCCTCCAGGAGACCCTGGGCTGTGAGATCCAGGAAGATGATGGCCCCGGGGGCTTCTGGAATTACTGCTATGGCAAGGAGCATTTCCTCTGCTGTCACCTGGAGACCAAGAGATGGACAGTGCCCCTGTCCTCGGTGCAGACCTTGGCATTGGAAATGAGGAAGACCTGGGATGTAGATAGGGATAAACACAAATATTACGGTCACCATGTGGAGGGAGATATTTGTAAAAGGCTGCGGAGCTACCTGGACTTGGGGAGAGACTTCATGGGGAGAACAGGTACTGATGCTCGGGAAGATTTTCATTTCCCCTGTCTTCTGGAACCCCATCACTGCCTTATCTGAGGAAAACTATCACTGTCCTATGGGATCCCTATATGTCCTGTTGGTACATTGTATTCTGAGTTGCCCATCCTATTAAAGCCACTGGGTAAAGACACACAGGTGGGTGGAGAAATGACCTGTCCAGTGTCAATGTTCAGGAAAGCAGGGGGCCCTCAGACAGAATACTGAATCTGGTAAGGTGTATGTTAGGCAGGGGAGGATGCTTTTTGTCCATGGGGGCCACAGAGCCATGGGTCTCCCCCATCCATCCCAGCCTGGAGAGTTCCCTCCTAGCCCTCCATGACCCAGAAGCCCCCGAGCCACCTACCCTCCCCAGCATCAACATGTGGACCCAGAGAATGAGGCTCCAACCCGAGGCGCACCCCTCCTCCCACAAGAAAGAATTGGGGTCCTGTGATCCCAGACAGACTTGTGAGCAGCATGAATCCTGAGTGCTTGTGGGTGAATGCAGCTTCAGGCCAGAGCAAGAAACATGGAGAGGACCAGTGCTGTTCTGTCTCCCTTGGACTTGGAGACAGGACATGGCCACGTTCCTCACTGGTTCTGCCCTCTCCCCTCCCAGTGCCCCCAGCAGTGAACGTGACCCTCAGTCAGGCCATGAAGGGCAAAGTCACCCTGACTTGCTGGGTTGCTGGCTTCTATTCTCGGAAAATCACACTGACCTGGCTTCAGGATGGGGAACCCCTGAGCAAGGACTCCCGGAAGCCTGGGAGTGTCCTGTCTGGTGGAAATGGGACCTAGGTGATCTGGGTGTCCACAAGTCTTCCTCAAGGGGAGGAGCAGAGGTACAGCTGCCACGTGGAAGACAGCGGGAAGAACATGACACACCCTGTGAGCCATGGTGAGCACCGGCGATCCTGGAGGAGGCTGTGACTTGATAGCTAGGGACTAGGTTGGGGGAAGGATAGAAAGCTTGCAGGTCTGGGGGACCCAGTGAATTAAAAGGTTTTTTTTAGGTGAGACCTCGGTGCAAGAGAGTGCATGGCCAATCATTCTAGATGTACTTGTTGCTGCTATTGTTATTATTCTTATTATTACTGCTCTTGTCCTTCTCTGGTGCAGGAAGAAGGAAACACCAGATGAGGAAAGCCCGGGTGAGAAAACTGTACAGCCAGCGTGAGTGGGGGTAGGAAGGACTCTGCCAGGAAGTGGGGTTCCCTCACATCTCCCTATGCAGGAATAGTGGTTGAGAAGACACACCTTTTCCCTTTCACCAGAGAGTAACAAGACCTGAAATTTGGAGTATTTGTGAGGGAAATTGGGAGCCGCATGCCCACCAACACCCCTTAGTCCTGCCCATGGCCAAGACCAGGTGAGGGTTCTCAAGTGGCCAGCCTGGGCTTCTTGCTACCTGAGTGAGGGATACCAAGTGAGGGGCCCCGGCTCCCCTCTGTGCTGTCCTCTTCCTCTCTCTGTCTCTCAGGCTGCCAGGGCTGGCCCACATGGGTTGTGTGGGGAATCAGGGACTGATTGACAAGGCCATGGATGATTGTGGATTTAGAGGGAACAAATAGTGCAAGAGTTTATGATCTGCTGAGATGGGGGGTGGTTATCTCTCACAGGAATATGGATGAGATGTGATAACTCTAGTCCCTGTCTGCCTCCTTTCCTCCAAGTGTCTCCAGTCCTCATGAGGAAACCAAGAAAAAAACTCACGATCCAGGTCCACTGGTTGGCCCCTGAGCCTCCTGCCTAAAGCCCCCTGGGGAGCCCCTACTTAGAGCAGACATGTGGGCCTTGAGCAGAGGTGAGCATCTTCTGTGCATTTGGCAGCTCCTCAGATCCCTCCTGTAGACCCGAGTGAGTCCTCCATTTGGTTTCCTCTGGCCAACTCCTGGCCTGTGCTCTTTTCAAGTCCCCATCACATGTGTTCATGTCCCTGGCTCTTCCATGTGGATGATGGAGGAGGACACGAGTAGATGTCCCCTACTATTTGTGAAGAAGGACCAGCCATTCCTCAGGGTACTGGTGGTCCCTGGTTTTGTCCTGCCTCTGAGGGTTTCCTGTCCATCCTTCCAGGGGAAGTCCACAGGGACTGTTTACTGGGGCATTTCGTCTGTGCTCTCTGGCCTCCGCTAGTTCAAACTAAGCCAGTAACTCTCTCTCATGTTAATCACTGTCCTGTAAATGTGGGGTAAGGGATGACCAAAGTGTTTTCCCCAATAATCAGATTGCTTAAGGAGAGAGGAAAAGAGAAAACAAAAAAGTTTTGTTCTTCAACCAAAAGCAAATGTGATTCATGAAGCTATGAGACAGTGAGGCATCCAGGAGATGCAGGCTTTCTGCTCTGTCTACCTCTTCTGTGTGACCAGAGGCAGAGGGGCAGCAGCACTAATTTCTCCTCCTTAAATCTAATTTCATCACAGTTTGCCCTCAATGCCGGACAACCTAGAACAGTGAGTCCCCTCCCCCTCTGCAAAGTGATCCATTCACATTGCACCAGGTGGGGGTTGTGCAGGACTGTTATTGCCCCTGCTCCCACCTGCAGCTCTGGTTCCCTGGGGGACAGAGAGGGTTGCCTCCATATCAATGAGGCATTTGTCAGGAAAAGTATGTGACAGACATATGGTAATTTCTTAAAATTCCTGCTTTAAATTTTGTTGTCCAATAATAGTTTTTATGAATTCACCAAATAATCTTAATAGAATTTTTTCCAGTAGTGATTTTTAACACATTTGCAATGAAGCAGGAATTCACACATGGAGATCCCTGTCTAGGAGGTTTCCCTGTAGGAGGTGGTAGCTTGTGTCAGTGGGACCCCAGGGTGCAGAGGGTGGGCAGAAACCAGCTTAGGCTGATGGGTCTCAACAAGGCCCCTCTTCCTCATTGAGAAGAAGATCCCCTGTGGGCAGTGGCCTGGTCAAATTCCACTGAGGAACGGGGGTGTGAAGGCCTGGTTGCCTCAGCTAAGCAGCTGGCTTGGGGTGCAGCATTTTTTTCAGTGGCCTGGTGAAATGGTCAACAGCAAGGAAGGCCTGATTGCGGTTTCAGAGCCCGGCAGGTGTAGAGGGTCAGGGGAAGGTGGGGTCTCTGCCAAGAAGGGGTGCCCTGAGTCAGGGCAGATACAGATCCTGTGGCAGCCAAGTTTTCCTAGATGGGCCGCTGGTCACCCTGAACTTTCCAGCTAGGAGCTGCTGGCTCAGGAGGTGACAGGGGCAGGGAGGTGGAGAGGTGGTGAGCTGCAGGTGGAGGGCAGGAACTGGGGCAGGGCTGAGCACTCTTGTGTATGAGCTTTTCAGGTGAGGAAGATGGAAAATTAATGGAGAGATGGAACTGCATTTGTGATCCTCGACCAGGCTTCAAAGAATAAGGCTTTGATCCTCCTTTTGGGGAGGCCCCTCACTCTGTTGCAGGATGGGTTGGGGCTTGACAGAAGGACCAGTCCTGGACTCATCCTTTTTTCCTGTTAACTGTTTCACTCCCTAGGTGACAAGCAAGGATAAAGGACAATGTTGTTGGGACTGATGGCAGGAGACTCGCAAGGGCTGGGAAAAGTGGGGTGAGAGTGAAAGAAAAATGGGAGTCTTTTCTTCCCTGAGAACAAGGCAGAATCTATTTTAGGAAGATTGAGGAGGGAGAATCTCTGAGGGATTAGAAACCAACTTTTGGCAACAGTTGAACACTCATGGCATCCCTTTTATTTTAAATGAATTTTTGGTGAAATGATACACCACCCCCACCTCACAGATTCTAGGCATAATGATCAATGACATTGGTTACAGTCTTCACATTGCGTCAATATTCTTGTTGCTTCTGTTCCACTTATTTCATTTCCATTTACTTAATCTCCCTGCCTCTCAAACTTCTCATCTATGCTTTAAAACAGCTGTTGACCCTCTGGTCTTATACAGATAACTTTTTAAAAAAAAAAAAAAAACACAATACTCAGGGGTGACAATCTTCACTCTTTGGGCTAAATGTTACTTAGTTTAAAGGTGACTTCTAGGGCTAGTTGCCATTCAAGGTTTGAGGCGCAATTCAGGGCCTTAGTCTCAGAGACTATCCTGCGTAAGTAGGTCCTCACTGATTTCTCTTGATGACTTTCATCTACCCTTTGTCTACAGAACACGAGCAGCTACAAGACCTACACCTACACCAGAAGGCAAGGACACACCACAATGGCACTGTGTACCTGGGCTCTCAGTCTGCGCTGTCAGCCCCTGACTGCATTGGTTCAAGGAGGGGAGCATGGAGTCTTCAGCTTGGTACTTTGGGTTCTACTCCTAGTGTTTTCCCACTAGGAATCTCAGGTTCTTCGTCTGTAAAACGGAAAAGTGAAGCACTTATATCCTTGTGTAGTTGGGAAGATAAAAAGAGTGAGTTGCTTGTAGCTGCTCCATGTTAGTTAACATTATTTCTGTCATTGTTAGCATAAATTAACTTTGTATATATTTCCCGTTTCCATTATGGTTCCTTCTCTATAGGAATCCTACCTCATAAAAACCCAGGAAGTATTTCTTTTCAATTTTATAGGACAGGAAAAAAAAAATGAACCCATTTTTTAATAATTTGCATGTTTATTCCAATTATGTACAGATATTTGCATATGGAGCTCTGGAGGCTTAGCGGTTAAGAGCATGGCTGCTAACCAAAAGGTCGGAAGTTTGAATCCACCAGCTGCTCCTTGGAAACCCTATGGGGCAGTTTTACCCTGTCCTGTTGTGTCGACATAAGTCGGAATCAATTCAACAGCAACAGGTTTTTTTGGGTGTGTGCATGCATATACTGTTCAAATAAAGATAAGGGTAAAATTGACTTTTTAATAAAAACAACTAATGTCAACTACTTGGTTTTGATAAATTTATTGAAGCAAATTTTCTGAGTTTGTGGAAAAAATGTAAAGCATAGACACAGTCGGAGAACACTGGTGATGTCAGTATGCCCCCACACAGTAAGAATTCAAAAGGAAGTGAAAGGCTGAGCCTGAATCTCTGACGCTTGTCTCTTGTACTTCTCGGAACTATTTCTGGCTTTTGCATCTGCACTTCCTCGTATTCGGGTTGCAACATCAGCCGTTTTCTGATTCTGTCCATATCTCGCAAGTTCTGGTTTTCAGAGAATATTTATTAGGCTACAGCAATTGTTTTAGTGGAAAATATTTGACTTTTCCATCTCTGGAAGGTTTCTGCCTTTCAAAGGATGGGCCAGTAACTTGAAATTTGCCTCCAAAATTGGAGGGCGCCGAGAGACTGAAGAATGAGGCAGGCAACACCACTGTCTCTGTGAAGGAGTTTATTAGGGAGTTTTATTAGTCAGTGCCCGGTGGCAGCAGAAGCAAAACAGAACTCCACGTTCCAGAGTGGGAGGTCAGAGGTTTTATAGTTGTCAAGGGAAATAGTGGTTACAAGCCTGGGAATTCCACAAGACTACCTCAGCAAGATCACATAACAGGGCCTTGCAAACAGCAGCAAACTGACAAAAACAGCAGTGAACTAACATAAATCCTGAGGGCAGCCAAGTTCAGCCTTTCAAGCCCTGTTTTCCCCTTCACCACCTAACACAGGTTCCAGCTTTTACTTTTATTTTCTATTGTCTCATAATCTGAGAAAGCTGGACAATAAAGAAGGAAGACCAAACAAGAATTGATGCATGTGAATTATGGCGTTGGTGAAGAATACTGAATATACTATGGACTGCCAGAGAAGGGACAATTCTGTCCTGGAGGAAGTACAGCCAGAGTCCTTCTTAGCAACAAAGATGGCAAGACTTTGTCTCATGTGCTTTGGACATGTTATCAGGAGGGACTAGTCCTTGCAGAAGGACATAATGCCTGGTAAAGTAGGGTCAGCAAAAAAGAGGAAGACCCTCAACCAGATGGATTGACACAGTGGCTACAATGATGGACTCGTGCATAACAAGGATTGTGAGGATGGGGCAGGACCGGGCAGTGTTTCGTTCTGTTGTACATAGGGTCACTTTGAGTTGGAGTTGACTCGACAGCACCTACGACAACAACATTTCTTTTCTTTATGTCTGATATCTTTTTTGTTCCTGAATTCCTCCAACACTGTCTTTTGTGTTTAATTGATTTTTTCTGGTGTATCATTTTGATCCCCTCTACAAAAAGTGGGTGGGTATGGTTGTTCTAGACTAAAGGCGACTAAAGAGGCACAATAAAATGCAATATGAGAATCTTCTATGAAACCACGTTGGAAAAAAATACCTGTAAAGACCTTCTGGGAAAAATCGGGATATTTGAATATGGAAAGGGCTTTACATAGTATTCGGGAAACATTGTTGATTTTCTTAGGTGTAATGATATTGCAAGGACATAGATCCTTATTCTTAAGGAGTTGCACAAATGTTTTGTAGGTCAATTGTTGTGAGGCCTGCAAATTACTTTAGAATGTTTTGGTTGAAAACCTTAATCTGTCTTCATTCTCTCTCTCTAGATATACATATAGAAATGACCTGTCAGTCAGTCTATCTAGATACACACACATATATACTAACATCTATTTATATCATTAAAAAGAGTTTAGGCAAATATGACAAAATTTTAATAACTGTTGAATCTCATTGTACTTTTCTTCCCACTTTTTTGCACATTTGTAGATTTTGATAAGTTGGAGAAAAAGAGAGAGAGAATGCATGCTGAATCTGAAGATCCTAGGTGATGTGTCCCACTGGGAAAGCCACTTAATCTTTCTGTATGGTGGGTGAATTTCTTGCCTACAAAATAAAGATACAAGAAAAACTTTTCTTGCTTAACTTAGAGAAGCAATTCTCAAAGTGTGGCCTGTGGACCCCAGGAATTCTTGAATCCCTTTCAGAAGGTCCAGGAGATTTGACAGTAAAACGTAGATATTATTTGCCAGTTTCACTGTACATTTGTTTTCTTTATGTCTGATATCTTTTTTGTTCTTGAATTCCTCCAACTTTTCAATTGATGGTGCATATGCCAGGTACGTGAAACACTTGCCACCTTTGTTGTCTTCATCATTTTGTGCGGGGAGTTCATTCCAATATATGGCGACCCCATGTGTCACAGAATAGAACTGCTCCATTGCATTTTCATGGCTTTAATCTTTATGGGAGCAGATCACCAGGCCTTTTCTCCCACAGAGGCACTGGGTAGGTTTGAATGGCCAATCTTTCTGTTACCAGCCAAGGGAAAACCATTTGCATCACTCAGGGACCTAGCCACATACCTTAGCAGGAATCAAGACCGTGGTACCAAACTGCACTAGTAGTCGAGGTAGTCTTTGCCACCACCATTCACTACCAAAAAAAAAAAAAAAAAAGCCAGTATCACTTAAAAATATCTTTGATGAAGCCGTAAAAATTATTAATTTCATTAAATTTAAGTCCTTGAGTACGTGTGCTTTTTTTAATAATTTTTATTGTGCTTTAAGTGAAAGATTAAAAATCAAGTCAGTCTGTCACATATAAACTTGTATACACCTTACTGCATACTCCGATTTACTCTCCCCCTAATAAGTCAGCCCACTACCTCCTTCCAGTCCCTCCTTTCGTGACCGTTTTGCCAGTTTCTAACCCTGTCTACCCTCCCATCTCCCCTCTAGACAGGAGATGCCAACACAGTCTCAAGTGTCCACCTGATACAAGTAGCTCACTCTTCATCAGCATCTCTCTCCTACCCACTGTCCAGTCCCTTCCATGTCTGATGAGTACTCTTCGGGAATGGTTCATGTCCTGGGCCAACAGAAGGTTTGGGGACCATGACCACCGGGATTCTTCTAGTCTCAGTCAGACCATTAAGTCTGGTCTTTTTATGAGAATTTGGGGTCTGCATCCCACTGTTCTCCTGCTCCCTCAGGGGTTCTCTGTTGTGCTCCCTGTCAGGGCAGTCATCGGTTGTGGCCAGGCACCATCTAGTTCTTCTGGTCTCAGGATGAGGTAAGTCTCTAGTTCATGTGGCCCTTTCTGTCTCGGGCTCGTAATTATCATCTGACCTTGGTGTTCTTCATTCTCCTTTGATCCAGGTGGGTTGAGACCAATTCATGCATCTTAGATGGCTGCTTCTTAGCATTTAAGACGCCAGATGCCACAGTTCAAAGTGGGATGCAGAATGTTTTCATGATAGAATTTATTATGCCAATTGACTTAGATGTCCCCTTAAGCCATAGTCCCCAAACCCCCACCCTTGCTCAACTGACCTTCGAAGCATTCAGTTTATCCCGGAAACTTCTTTGCTTTTGGTCCAGTCCAGTTGAACTGACCTTCCCTGTATTGAGTATTATTGTCCTTCCCTTCACCTAAAGTAGTTCTTAAAAAAAAAAAAAACTAATCAGTAAATAACCCTCTCCCACCCTCCCTCCCTCCCCCCTCCATTCCCCCTCTCGTAACCACAGAAGTATGTGTTCTCAGTTTATACTATTTCTCAAGATCTTATAATAGTGGTCTTATACAATATTTGTCCTTTGCATCTAATTTCACTCAGCATAATGCCTTCCAGGTTCCTCCATGTTATGAAATGTTTCACAGATTCGTCACTGTTCTTTATTGATGCGTAGTATTCCATTGTGTGAATATAACATAATTTATTTAAGCATTCATCCGTTATGGACACTTGGTTGCTTCCAGCTTTTTGCTATTGTAAACAGAGCTGCAATAAACACGGGTGTGCATATATCTGTTCGTGTAAGGGCTCTTATTTCTACAGGGTATATTACGAGGAGTGGGATTTCTGGGTTGTATGGTAGTTCTATTTCTAACTTTTTAAGAAAACACCAGATAGATTTCCAAAGTGGTTGTACCATTTTACATTCCCACCAGCAGTGTATAAGAGTTCCAATCTCTCCGCAGCCTCTCCAACATTTATTATTTTGTGTTTTTTGGATTAATGCCAGCCTTGTTGGAGTGAGATGGAATCTCATCGTAGTTTTAATTTGCATTTCTCTAATGGCTAATGATCGAGAGCATTTTCTCATGTATCTGTTAGCTGCCTGAATATCTTCTTTAGCGAAGTGCGTGCTCATATCCTTTGCCCACTTTTTGATTGGGTTGTTTGTCTTTCTGTGATTGAGTTTTAACAGAATCAAATAGATTTTAGAGATCAGGCACTGGTCAGAGATGTCATAGCTGAAAATTTTTTCCCAATCTGTAGGTGGTCTTTTTACTCTTTTGGTGAAGTTTTTAGATGAGCATAGGTGTTTGATTTTTAGGAGCTCCCAGTTATCGGGTTTCTCTTCGTCATTTTTTGTAATGTTTTGTATTCCCTTTATGACTTGTATTAGGGCTCCTAACGTTGCCCCTATTTTTTCCTTCCATGATCTTTATCGTTTTAGCCTTTCTATTTAGGACTTTGATCCACTTGGAGTTAGTTTTTGTGCATTGTGTGAGGTATGGGTCCTGTTTCATTTTTTTGCAAATGGATATCCAGTTATGCCAGCACCATTTGTTAAAAAGACTGTCTTTCTCCCAATTAACTGACACTGGGGCTTTGTCAAATACCAGCTGTTCATATGTGGATGGATTTATATCTGGGTTCTCAATTCTCTTCCACTGGTCTATGTGCCTGTTGTTGAACCATTACCAGGCTGTTTTGACTACTGTGGCTGTATATGTTCTAAAATCAGTTAGAGTGAGGGCTCCCACTTTCTTCTTCTTTTTCAGTAATGCTTTACTTCTCCGGGGCTTCTTTCCCTTCCATATGAAGTCGGTGATTTGTTTCTCCATCACTTTAAAAAATGACATTGGAATTTGGATCGGAAGTGCATTGTATGTATAGATGGCTTTTGGTAGAATAGACATTTTTACTATGTTAAGTCTTCTTATCCATGAGCAAGGTATGTTTTTCCACTTATGTAGGTCCCTTTTAGTTTCTTGCAGCAGTACCTTGTAGTTTTCTTTGTAGAGGTCTTTTACATCTTTGGTAAGATTTATTCCTAAGTATTTTATCTTCTTGGGGGCTACTGTGAATGGTATTGATTTGGTGATTTCCTCTTCGATGTTCTTTTTGTTGATGTAGAGGAATGCAAGTGATTTTTGTATGTTTATCTTGTAACCTGAGACTCTGCCGAACTCTTCTATTAGTTTCAGTAGTTTTCTGGAGGATTCCTTAGGGTTTTCTGTGTATACGATCATGTCATCTGCAAATAGAGATAGTTTTACTTCCTCCTTGCCAATCCAGATGCCCTTTATTTCGTTGTCTAGCCTAATTGCTCTGGCTAGGACTTCTAGCACAATGTTGAATAAGAGCGGTGATAAAGGGCATCCTTGTCTGGTTCCCGTTCTCAAGGAAAATGCTTTCAGGCTCTTTCCATTTAGACTGATGTTGGCTGTTGGCTTTGCATAAAAAAGATGCCCTTTATTATGTTGAGGAATTTTCCTTCAATTCCTATTCTGCTGAGAGTTTTTATCATGAATGGGTGTTGGACTTTGTCAAATGCCTTCTCTCATCAGTTGATAAGATCAGGTGGTTTTTGCCTTTTGTTTTATTTATATGGTGGATTACATTAATGGTTTTTCTAATATTGAACCAGCCTTGCATACCTGGTATAAATCCCACTGGCTCATGGTGGATTATTTTTTTGATATGTTGTTGAATTCTATTGGCTAGAATTTTGTTGAGGATTTTTGCATCTATGTTCATGAGGGATATAGGTGTATAATTTTCTTTTTTTGTGGTGTCTTTACCTGGTTTTGGAATCAGGGATATGGTGGCTTCATAGAGTGAGTTAGGTAGTAGTCCATCATTTTCTATGCTTTGAAATACCTTTAGTAGTAGTGGTGTTAACTTTTCTCGGAATGTTTGGTAGAACTCTGCAGTGAAGCCCTCCGGGCCAGAGCTTTTTTTTCTTGGGAGTTTTTTGATTACCTTTTCAATCTCTTTTTTTTTGTTATGGGTCTATTTAGTTGTTCTACTTCTGATTGTGTTAGTTTAGGTAGGTAGTGTTCTTTTAGGAATTCATCCATTTCTTCTAGGTTTGCAAATTTTTTAGAGCACAATTTTTCATAATAATCCGATATGATTCTTTTAATTTCAGTTGGGTCTGTTGTGATGTGGCCCATCTCATTTCTTATTGGGGTTTATTTGTTTCCTTTCCTGTATTTCTTTAGTCAGTCTGGCCAATGGTTTATCAATTTATTTAATTTTTTCAAAGAACCAGCTTTTGACTTTGTTAATTCTTTCAATTGTTTTTGTTTTCTATTTCATTTAGTACAGCTCTAATTTTTATTATTTGTTTTCTTCTGGTGCCTGATGGATTCTTTTGTTGCTCACTTTCTATTTGTTCAAGTTGTAGGGACAGTTCTCTGATTTTGGCTCTTTCTTCTTTATATATATGTGCATTTATGAATAAAAATTGGCCTCTCTGCACTGCTTTTGCTGTGTCCCAGAGGTTTTGATAGGAAGTGTTTTCATTCTCGTTACATTCTATGAATTTCTTTATTCCCTCCTTAACTTCTTCTATAACCCAGTCTTTTTTGAGCAGGGTATTGTTCAGTTTCCAAGTATTTGATTTCTTTTCCCTGATTTTTCTCTTATTGATTTCTACTTTTATGGCCTTGTGGTCTGAGAAGATGCTTTGTAATATTTTGGTGTTTTGTATTCTGCAAAGGTTTGTTTTATGAACTAATATGTGATCTATTCTAGAGAATGTTCCATGTGCACTAGAAAAAAAAGTATACTTTGCAGCAGTTGGGTGAAGTGTTCTGTATAAGTCTATGAGGTCAAGTTGGTTGATTGTAGCAATTAGGTCTTCTGTGTCTCTATTGAGCTTCTTACTGGAAGTCCTATCCTTCTCCGAAAGTGGTGTGTTGAAGCCTCCTAGTATAATTGTGGAAGTATCTATCTCATTTTCAGTTCTGTTAAAGTTTGTTTTATGTATCTTTCAGCCCTGTCATTGGGTGCATAAATATTTAATATGGTTATATCTTCCTGGTCAATTGTCCCTTTAATCATTATGTAGTGTCCTTCTTTCTCCTTTGTGGTGGATTTAACTTTAAAGTCTATTTTGTCAGAAATTAATATTGCTACTCCTGCTCTTTTTTGATTGTTGTTTGCTCGATATATTTTTTTCCATCCTTTGAGTTTTAGTTTGTGTCTCAAAGTCTAAGGTATGTCACCTGTAGGCAGCATATAGATGGATCATGTTTCTTTATCCAGTCTGAGACTCTCTGTCTCTTTATTGGTGCATTTAGTCTATTTACAGTCAGTGTAATTATGGACAAGTATGTGTTTAGTGCTGTCATCTTGATGCCTTTTTGTGTATGTTGTTGACAATTTCATTTTTCTGCTTACTTTTTTGTGCTGAGACGTTTTTCTCTGTAAGTTGTGTGTTCCTCATTTTCATAGTAGTTGAATTTATGTTTGCTGAGTCGTGTTTTTCTTGGTTTTTATTTTGAGTTATGAAATTGTTAGACCTCTTTGTGGTTACCTTAATATTTACCGCTATTTTTCTAAGTAGAAACATAACTTGTATCATCCTATATTGCCTTGTTTTCCTCTCCATATGGCAGTTCCATGCCTCCTGTATTTAGTCCCTCTTTTTGATTTTTTTTTTTTTGATTATTGTGATCTTTTACATAATGACTTCAATGATTCCCTGTTTTGAGCATTGTTTTCTTTTTAAAATTAATCTTAATTTGTTTTTGTGATTTCCTTATCTGAGTTGACATTTTAGGATGTTCTGTTCTGTGACCTTGTGTTCTGTTGCTATGTGATATTATTCATTTTCTGACCAAACAATATCCTTTAGTATTTCTTGTAGCTTTGGTTTGGTTTTTGCAAATTCTCTAAGCTTGTGTTTATCTGGAAATGTTTTAATTTTGCCTTCATATTTCAGAGAGAGTTTTGCAGGATGTATGATCCTTGGCTGACAGATTTTCTCCTTCAGTGCTCTGTGTATGTCATCCCATTGCCTTCTTGACTGCATGGTTTCTGCTGAGTAGTCTGAACTTATTCTTATTGCTTCTCCTTTGTAGGAAACCTTTCTTTTATCCCTGGCTGCTTTTAAAATTTTCTCTTTATCTTTGGCTTTGGCAAGTTTGAAGATAATATGTCCTGGTGATTTTCTTTTTGGATCAATCTTATATGGGGTTTGATGAGCATCTTGGATAGATATCCTTTCATCTTTCATGATGTCAGGGAAGTTTTCTGCCAACAGATCTTCAATTATTCTCTCTGTATTTTCTGTTATCCCTCCCTGTTCTGGAACTCCAATCACATGCAAGTTATTCTTCTTGATAGAGTCCCACATGATTCTTAGGGTTTCTTCATTTTTTTTAATTCTTTTAGCTGATTTTTCTTCAACTATATTGGTTTCAATTGCCTTATCCTCCAGCTCCCACACTCTGCATTCCAATTGCTTGATTCGGCTCCTCTGACTTCCTATTGAGTTGTCTAATTCTGTAATTTTACTGTTAATCTTTTGGATTTCTGAATGCTGTCTCTCTATGGATTCTCGCAGCTTATTAATTTTTCCACTATGTTCTTGAATAATCTTTTTGATTTCTTCAACTGCTTTATCAGTGTGTTCCTTGGCTTTTTCTGTAGATTGCCTTATTTCATTTATGAGGTCATCCCTGACGTCTTGAAGCATTCTGTAAATTAGTTTTTTATATTCTGCATCTGGCAATTCCAGGATTCTATCTTCATTTGGGAAAGATTTTGATTCTTTAATTTGGGGAGATGTAGAAGCAATCATGGTCTGCTTCTTTATGTAGTTTGATATCGACTGCTGTCTCTGAGCCATCTATAAGGTATTGTAATGATTTTTTTTATATTTGCTCACTGAGTCTTGTTTTGTTTTCTTTCAATGTACATAGATGGGCTACTAGATTGCGCTGTCTTGATTGTTGTAGCCCTTGAATCACTTATGTCCTATTACCAGCTGGTTTGGGCTGTTACCAGAAATATAAGCCTAAGAGTCCATTCACTATTCTTGAGTAAAATCTGATTTTGGGTCACCAAGTGTGTGGGGTAGACTGTCACCTATTGACTTAGAGGAGTGGTGGTGATAGTTGTGTGCACCAGATTTTAGGAGCAGCAGGGGGTCACATTCCAGGGGTGGCAGGATGCTGACAGGCTTCCCCCAAGTGCCAGTGAGGTAGGTATGTCTCTATTCCTAAAGCACTTTGGTGGGTGGGCTCTGCAGGTGTACCTTAGGCACCCAATGCATGTACCTCTACAGATTGGTAGATGTCACTATCCTCAGGCCACTTTGGCAGGAGGTTAGGTGGTTTGGGTGGAGCTTCAGCCCTCAGTTCCCCATTGTGGGTCAGTGAGGGCTCTGTTTAATAGGTAGAGATATCAGACCTGATAAACTTGTCTTTCCAGTAATCCCATAAAACAATTACAGTCAGATCACTATCACAATTGCCTTTGCACTATAATAGCCACCTTGTTGCCTGTAGGGATGAAAGCCCAAGACTGTGGATCTCATATGCTTGGCTGGAGCTGGTTCTGTATTTCTAGTCCAATTTCAGGAAGTCAGGGAAGGATTCTTGGTCCCTGGGTATTTTGTAGCTGCTTCTCTCAGGCCAGGAGAATGGGTTAGGAAACGACAAAAAAAAAAAAAAAAAAACCCAGAGCACTTCACTCTCTGGCCCAGGAAATTCCAATGTTAATGAAGCCACCTGGGAAGGGGAGGGGAGGGATCAGATAGATAGGAGAGAGTAGCACCCAGGAATAGAGACAACGTTACTTATCTTGCTTGGGATGACTGTTTTATCTGAGATTCCCAAGGGACGTGTAGCCTGTGTGCATTGGCTGGGTCGAAATTGCCCCCAAGGATCAGGCCTGCATCCTGTGCATGTGCTATCTCAGAAGCCGTGGTCAGTTCTTCGCTCCCAATCCAAAGCCCAGTGCCTAGGTTCCCCGGCTGGGGACGCCGCGCTCCAGACTCCAAAACCAGTCACTGCCTCCCGGTGACTTCTCCTCCTGTCAGCTGAGTCGCTGCACTGCCTGCATGCACTGGCTGGGCTTCCCCCGAGGTCACTTCTGGGGCCAGGGCTGCGTCCTGTGTTTGCGCCTTCTCAGGATGCCATGCTCATCTCCTCTGTGCCCAGTCCAAAGCCCGGCACCAAGGTTTTCTGACTGGGACGCTGGCTTCAGGCTCCGAAAACAGTCCCTGCTTCCCCGTGGTTGCTCCTTCTCTAGTTAGCTGCGTTAGTGTGCAGCCTCTTTGTGCTGGCTGAGTCTCTGCGGAGGTTACCCCAGGGGGTTAGCTGTTAGGCCTGTGTCCCGTGCCTGCCCCACCTCAGCAAGCCACAATGAGCCCCGCCACTCGGCACCAGGGAACCGTGACGGCTTAAGGCTGTGGAGCGGGTCGCAGGTTCCAGAAGCGGTCACTGGTTCAGGGCGCACCTTTTCGCTCACCTGTCACTCATGTCAACTCTTTAGATCTCTGTTTGATGGTCAGGGTTCATAGATTGTCATGTATGTGATCGATTCGCTTGTTTTTCTGAGTCTTTGTTGCAAGAGGGATCCAAGGTAGCTTCTACCTAGTCAGCCATCTTGACCCGGCCTACATGTGTTTTGAATATTCTTTTTTTATTCCTTTTTTATTGTGCTTTAGGTGAAAGTTACAATTCAAGTCAGTTTCTCATATAAAAGCGTATACACACATTGTTATATGACCCTAGTTGCTCTCCCTACAATGTGACAGCACACTCCTCTCTACCCTGTGTTTTCCATGCCCATTCAACCAACTCCTGTCCCCGTCTGCATTGTCCTCTCGCCTCTAGACAGTAGCTGCCTACAAAATCTCTTGTGTCTACTTGAGCTAAGAAGCACACTCCTCACTAGTATCATTTTATGTCTTATACTCCAGTCTAATCTTTGTCTGAAGAGTTGTCTTTGGGGATGGTTTTAGTCTTGGGCTAACAGAGAGTCTGGAGGCCATGACCTCTGGGGTCCCTCCAGTCTCAGTCAGACCATTAAGTCTAGTCTGTTTACTAGAATTGGAGGTCTGCATCCCACTTTTCTCCTGCTCCATCAGCGATTCTCTGTTGTGTTTCCTGTCAGGGCAGTCATTGGTGATAGCTAGTTCTTCCATTCTCAGGCTAATGGAGTCCCTGGTTTATGTGAACTTTTCTATCTCTTGGGCTCATGTATTTCTTGTGTCTTTGGTGTTCTTCATTCTCCTTTGCTCCAGGTGGGTTGAGGCCAATTGATGCATCTTAGATGGACCTCTTTAAAGTACTGAAAAGCAAAGATGTCACCTTGAAGACTAAGGTGTGCCTAACCCAAACCATGGAATTTTCAATTGCATCATATACATGTGAAAGCTGGACAAAGAATAAGGAAGATCGAAGAAGAATTGAAGCCTTTGAATTGTGGTGTTGGTGAAGAATATTGAATATACCATGGACTGCCAAAAAAAGCAAACAAATCTTTGTTGGAAGAAGTACAATGAGAATGTTCCTTAAGAAGCAAGGATGGCAAGACTGCATCTTACATGCTTTGGACATGTTGTCAGGAGGGATCATTCCCTAGAGAAGGACATTATGCTTGGTAAAGTACAGGGTCAGCAGAAAAGAAGAAGACCTGCAACAAGGTGGATTGACTCAGTGGCTGCAACAATGGGTTCAAGCATAATAATGATTGCGAGGATGGCACGGACTGGGCAGTGTTTTGCTCTGTTGTGAATAGGGTCGCTATGAGTTGGAACCAACAACAACAACAACAATTCTACTTTGCAAATCCAGAATTTTCATTGAGCTCTTCTTTATAATTTCCTTGTTGTTGTCGAGACTCTGTTCAGTCATTGCTTTTATCCCTTTATTTTTTCTTGTATGGTTTATTTTTAGTTCTTTGAACATATTTTTAATATCTGCTTTGAAGTCTTCATCTGACAAGGTCAATACATGGGCCCCTTCAGAGAATGTTTCTATGAACTGCTTTTTTTCATGCATACTGTTCACAGTTTGCTGAAAGTGAAGAGGACTTGAAGCACTTACTAATGAAGATCTTAGACTACAGCCTTCAGTATGGATTGCACCTCAACATAAAGAAAACAAAAATCCTCATAACTGGATCAATGAACAACATCATGATAAAAGGAGAAAAGATTGAAGTTGTCAAGGATTTCATTTTACTTGGATCCACCATCAGCAGCCATAGAAGCATCAGTCAAGGAATCAAAAGACACGTTGCATTGGGTAAATCTGCTGCAAAGGACCTTTTTAAAGTGTTGAAGAGCAAAGATGTCACCTTGAAGACTAAGGTGCGCCCAACCCAAGCCATGGTATTTTCAATGGCATCATATGCATGTGAAAGCTGGACAATGAATAAGGAAGACCTAAGAAGAATAAAAAAAAATTAATTTTTATTAAGAAGAATTGATGTCTTTGAATTGTGGTGTTGGCGAAGAATATTGAATATACCATGGACTGCCAAAAGAATGAATAAGTCTGTCTTGGAAGAAGTGCAGCCAGAATGCTCCTTAGAGGCAAGGATGGCGAGACTGTGTCTTACATACTTTGGACATGTCGTCAGGAGGGATCAGTCCCTGGAGAAGGACATCATGCTAGGCAGAGTACAGGGTCAGCAGAAAAGAGGAAGACCCTCAACGAGGTGGATTGACACAGTGGCTGCAACAATGAGCTCAAGCATAACAACTGTTGTAAGGATGTCTCAGGACTGGGCACTGTTTTGTTCTGTTGTGCATAGGGTCCCTATGAGTTGGAACCGACTCGAAGGCACCTAACAATAACAGCAATGGTTCACAGTTTCTTGGTCTGCTTGTTTTTTGTTTTTATGTGTTTTATTGAAAATTATACATTTTACGTAATATATTGTAGCAACTCTGCCTTCTGACTCTTTCTAAGTGTTGTTGCTATCACCTTATTTATTTGCTAATTTGCCTGCAGTAGAACTGTGGGATATGTTTCCCCACAGATTGTAGTCACTGTGTCTTTCCTCAGTTTTTTTCTGGATTTTACTTTTAAGTCTAGTTTCCTAGAGGCGACCCCTGTGTTTCCATAGCTTAGTTTTCAGCCAGTGATTCTTCAGAGGTTGTGCTCAAACACCTTGAATCATTAAGACTTCCACCCTCTCCTTCTGTATCTACATGCATGGAGGATGGAATAGTCAAAGGTCAGGCATTTTTAAAGTCTCAGTTTTTTTTTATTTACACCAGGCTCTTTCATGTCTCCTGTGTGCATGCACGCAGAGTCACAGTCAGCCAAGCTTTTGTGGATAGCTTGGGCCTTTTCCATTCTCTCCTATGAGGATGTGTAGAGAGTATACCAAGGACTCCTATTGCTGCCTAATTTCTTGGATCCCCCTACTTCTGGCTAATCTGCCAGTTTGTTACTTGTCCCAACCAGGATCATAAAACCGGGCTAGGTGAGCTGCTAATCTTCCCATTTCAGGTGCCACTATTTGGCAATGCTATTTGGAGTGGGATTTTTCTGTGCTCTAAGAGCAGAAAAAAAAAAAAAAATTTTTTTTTTTTCTGCTCTTAGTCCTCTCTGGCAGTAAATCTGCCGGTTTATACGGTTTGCTTGTCATTATTAAAATTTTCAAGCCCAGGAAAGAATGTCACAGAATCCTACTGCTCTTGTATGACTTTCAGTAGCTTTTTATGAATACTCGATTCTTGATTTTGTATATGTCTTTTGTCAGTTTTCAGGACCTCGAAATGGTTGTTTTTGAGAAATTTGTTGAGTTCTATAATTGGTTTTTGAGGTGAAAATTTGCCAAGATACTCCACATACTGAAAGTCCCACACCATGTGGATTAGTTTCTTAATGCTGCTGTATCAAATTAGCACACACTTGGTGGCTTAAAACAGCACACATTTATTTTCTTACAGTCCTGGAGCCCAGAAGGCCAAAATCAGTTGTGCTGTGCCAAAAACAGGGTGTCAGCAAGACCTTATTCCCTCCGGAAGCCCTAGAGGAGAATTCATTCCTTGCTTATTCCAGCTACTGGTTGCTACCAGCAGTCCTTGGCTTGTGGACACATCACTTCAATCTCTGTTTCTGTGGTCACATTGTCTTTGGTCTGTGTCAAATCTCCCTCTGCTTCCCTTTTATAAGGTTACCTGTGATTGAATTTAGGGCTCATATGGGTAATCCAGAGTGATCTGTGCATCTCAGCATCCTTAATCATATCTGCCAAATGCCTTTTGCCATGTGAGGTAAGATTCACATGTTCCAAGGATTAGGACCTGGATATCTTCAGGGCCATTATTAAGTTTGCCATACCATTTCTTTCCTTTTAAATAATTTTTTCACAGTTAATGTATGTCATGGATTGAATTGTATCCCCCCAAAATATCTGTCAATTCGGCTAGGCTGTAATTCCCACTATTGTGTGATTATCCAACATTTTGTCATCTGATGTGATTTTCCTGTGTGTTGTAAATCCTACCTCTATGATGTTAATAAGATGGGATTAAACACACAGTCAATTCGGCCAGGCTGTAATTCCCACTATTGTGTGATTATCCAACATTTTGTCATCTGATGTGATTTTCCTGTGTGTTGTACATCCTACCTCTATGATGTTAATAAGATGGGATTAGCAGCAGTTATATTAATGAGGCAGGACTCAATCTACAAGATGAGGTTGTGTTTTAAGCCAATCTCTTTTGAGATATAAAAGAAAGAACTGAGCAGAGAGACATGAGGACCTCATACCACCAAGAAAACAGCACCTGGAGCAGAGCTCATCCTTTAGACCCGGAGTTCCTATGCCTGAGAAACTCCTAAACCAGGGGAAGATTGATGACAAGGAACTTCCTCCAGAGCCAATAGAGAAAGAAAGCCTTCCCCTGGAGATGGCACCCCAGTTTGGACTTCTAGCCTACTAGGCTGTGAGAGAATACATTTCTTTTTGTTAAAGCTAACCGCTTGTGGATTTCCGGTATAGTACCACTTTTTTTTTTTTTTTTACCACTAGCTAAGACAATATAGTTTCTTTTTTTCTGTATTCCCCACCTCTACAAGATGTTCTTCAATATCAGATTCTGGCTTTAAGTGAGGTTTGTTTGGTTATTTATTACTCTTACTAAAACGTTATTTAAGAACTCTTTTAAAAAATTATTTTGAAGACTTGTATTCTCAGATTGCTCCTTTTGTCATGGCAGGCTAGTTTTGTTTATTCCAATAGGCATTTTTGAATTTCACCTAGAATATTAAGTTAGTTTTTTTTCTTCTTTTGAGTGAGAATCTTCCAGGTGGTTGGGGAAAGGGGTATTTTAGACAGAAGATTTCCTTCTATTAAATCCTGATCAAGACAGAATAGGAACCCTGGATTCACAAGGAGAAGCTTTAAAATATTTATGTCTTGACATCATATCCAGAAGTTCTGATTTAAGTAGTCTAAGGTGGATTGAACACCAGTATTCTTCTTGAAGCTTGTCAGATGATACTAATGTTTAGTCATGCTTGAGAATCCCTGCAAGAGGGAGATCTTCGATGATTTCTATTTCTTTTATTTCTGTATCCATCCTTTCTTAGATAACATATATACTGAATCAGTCCTCTGTATCTTATCTTTTTTCTCATTCTTTTGTGATTTTATTCTACATTTGTGTTGTCTTCAAGTTGGATTCCAAAATAAATAACATGATTTTAGAATAAGATTCACCTCATTACTCATTCCTATTAAAATATCATTTTGTGTCAGCAATGCCTTTTATTTTTAGAGGCCAGTGATAACTGGGTTTTATTATTAGTTTTACCAAGTCAGGCTGGAGATCTTGGTTTCTCCCTGGGCAAGCATTAGATTTCCTCTCACCTGTACCAGAGGGAGGGTCAGCTCTGCCTAAAGGGAAGAGCCTGCTGTTAGACCATGTGGGCAGCTGCAGGTTTGTTGGCTTCTGGTGGCCTGGCAGTGGGGAAGAAAAGGCCCAGGCAAGGTAGAGAGTGTCCTGGTCCAGCAGAGTGAGCTGCCCAAAGCAAGAGGTCGACATTCGCCTTGAGCCCAAAGCAGGGGAGCAGTGTAGGTCTGCTGTTGCTCTTCCCCTCACTTACAGTGTCTCTATATAAACCCTTAGATGGGCCGCTCTTTCTGGTTTTCTGTGCAGAAAGTACCTGTTATGTCAATAAAATCACTTCAGCAGGGATTGACCCGAGAGAAGTAGTCAGGGAATATGCTCATTTCTCATAATCCCTGTTTTGGATTTCGAAGTGAATAGAAATGTTTTCTAACTTTACTTAGATACTCATCATATAATTTCCTGTATTGTAGATCTTGTAATGGCATTTAATGAGAAGAGGAAGCTAGATTTCAAAATGCCACCTAGGAGGGTTCCAGGTGGTAATGGCAATCCTGAGGTGCAGGAGGTGGCAGACACAGCCTCAGGCTGAGGAATCTCAGTAAGGCTTGTATTCAGTGTCAAGATGAAGATCCCTATGGGCTGTGAGGGCAGAAGCCTAATAAATAACTGACTTTGACTATTAAGAATCAGGACAAAGCTGGTTCCTAGGAGGTGAAGGTCAAATACATCCTCACTTTCCAACTTCTTTATTTTGGACACCAGCCATCCCTCCACAGCACTCTCTCTCTCTACTGGACTTGAAAGTGTGTTGCAAGATCTCAAGAGCTCATGGAAACACCATATCTACACAAAAAAATGTAATATAACAGAGTAGGATTTAAATGAAGAAACGTACAGGGCGAGGCCTGGGAGGGGCCCCAGCTCAGAGCTTCTGTATTCCCAGGGAGCACGCTCACCCTCCAGAGAACAGATTACTGTGCTCATCAGTGAGGATATTTTAACCAGAAAATGCTCTACAATATCTGTATCTTTGCTCTGAGCTTCTGCCAAGACATCAGCACACCAAAACTTTCCAGGGGCAGTAGGTTCAGCCACTGTACTTGTCTAGTATGTGCTTATGCTCAATCCACTCATTTACAATTACAGCTTCTACAATTACAGTTTTCATAATCACAATTACATCTGTGACAATCATCCCTGATTCCATTCTTCACAGCTGAATCACAGTCATATCAGCAACCTCCGTCACCCTTTCTTCCCCAGATCCACCAGGAGAAAAGAAATACTTCCAGTGGGGATTCTCCCTTGTGCCTCTTCATTGGGTGTGAGTACAAACTCATGAAGACATGTGAGCGAGTCCCTCATGCCGTTAATCTTCCCCTATTTTTGATAGCCGATGTTTTAATTGCCCATCCCTACCAAACCAGTATGCTGAGGAGAAAACCATGTGTCTTAGTTCGAAGAATATTCTGTTCCAGTTAGAACCCTGAGCACCTGCATCGATAAGCAAAGTCCAGACCAGGGCAAGCCACTGAACTGCAGCAAATCTTGTTGCCTACGCCAGTTTGTCATGTTAAAAATCTCTCTCTTATCCCTATCTACCTGAAACTAGGTCATCTCATCCCTAGTCACCCAGGGCTAGGTCATCTCATCCTTAGCTACCCAGGGCTAGGTCATCTCATCCTTAGCTACCCAGGGCTAGGTCATCTCATCCCCAGCTACCCAGGGCTAGGTCATCTCATCCCTAGACACCCAGGGGCAGGTCATCTCATCCCTAGACACCCAGAGCTAGATCAACGAGTGCAAGAGGAACATGCCTCGATCCAGCCCATCTCTGTATTGCTGCACCTCCCCTACTTCCACCCAGGTGGTTCTCTCAAGCGAGTATACGATGCTATCTATTTGCCAACTCTCATTAACTGCTAGTCCTGGAAGTGGGTTCTTCTGATGGGCACTGACATTTCCTACTCCAATGCACCCGTCATATTCCATAGGGCTGGGCCTCAGTTGGGCATCGTTTACTGTTCATTCAGCTAGCAGCTCTTCAGTCAATCAACCCTTCAATCATTCTGGTACTCTCAATCAAAGTTCAATATAACTGTCTCTCAAATGCAAATCTCTTGATCTCAAGGGCTTTTGGTATAAGCTCCATGTATTATTTCCCCTTTTATGGTATCTAATAAAAGCTGGCTTAAAGGCAGGTTTGCATGCCTTTTGAGATGTTACCCAATCAGATACAGTATCCATTTTCTTTCACACAACAGTCTTATTAAACCTTTTTAAACATTCAGGTCTCATAAATTTCACTTCACCCCTTTCATTTCAGCTACTACTGATATCAGCAACCAAAGAATTGTCTAAGCCCAGCGTTAACACCAGATGGTGCCACCACAAAAAAAAAAAAAGCAAACCCATTGTGGTCAAGTTGATTCCCACTCATGGCAACCCTATAGGACAGGGCAGATCTGCTGCACAGGGTTCCTAAGGAGTGCCTGGGGGATTCAAACCGCTGAACTTTTTTTTAGGAGCCATAGCTCTTAATCACTATGCCACAAGGATTTCTGGTGCCAACTTGGATCTTGCTAATTACAAGGAAAAATTAAGAAATCCTTAGGAACAGTCAGTAACTTGGGAAAGCTCTTAAATTGTTTTTCTAAAAACTAAGGGCAAAAGGCCACAGAAACAAACTCATCATACCCCAGGTGCTGGTCTGGCTTGAAAGAACCAAGAACAAAGGCCAATTAAGGCAATTTTACACCTTTTACCTAAATTGAATCCCTGGTAGAAAAAGGGGCAGGAAGGCCTTGAAAACCAAGCAGCAGGAGTTTGGGGAAAGGCTGTGTTTGCAGTGGCAGAGTGAATCATTAAGGGGCAATGAAGGCCGAAGTGCAACTTGAGAGCCTGGGCTGGCACAGGGGCTCAGGGGAAGGTGAACAGGACATGCTCTTGGGTCAGGTCACATACAGACACTGTGGAAAGCCAACTTTTTCTAGACTGGGTCAGCTTCTTGGAAACGCTGGTGGCATAGTACTACAGCTGCTAACTAAAGGATTGGCAGTTCAAATCCACCAGGAGCTCCTTGGAAACTCCATTGGGCGGTTCTACTCTGTCCTATGATTCGGAATCAACTTGATGGCACTGGGTTTGGTTTTTTTTTTGTTTGGGTCCAATTGTCTCCTGAGCATCTTGGATGGGCTTTCCATTAGCAGCTGCTACCTCAGGAGCTTAGTGGTTAAGAGGTACATCTGCTAGACAAAAGTTCGGCAGTTTGAATCCCCAGGCGCTCCTTGGAAACACTACGGAGTAGTGCCACTCTGTCCTATAGAGTCACTATGAGTCCGAATCAACTCAATGACAATGGGTTTTTTTTTTAACTTAGGAGCAGGGGGCTAGGGGAGAAGACTGAGCTGCAGACTGAGGTCAGCGACTATCCCTGAGCAGGGCCTGTGGAGCAGGGACTGGCACTGGTGTGTATTCCTTTCTCCAGGATAAGAGAGTCTTATAATTATGAAAGAGAAAGAACTGTGTTTTAGACCCACTGCTAGGCTGAAAGAACAAGGAGTTGGGGACCTTTTTTCACCAAGCACTTCCCGTTCTTTAAAGGCACATGGCCTTACTGTAACGGAAGGAGAGAACATTGTATTTATTCTCCTCCTGGATTCCTCCCTTCAATACTGAGTCTCTGCTACTTCCTAGCATTGCTTAGATGGTGAGGGCAGGAGCCGTGACAGGGTTCAGGGGGTGCTAGGAGGAGACTATCCTGAGTTTGTGTGGCTACAAACCCAATGCCAACACCAGATGGTGCCAACAGAACATAACAGCACGTGCAGCTGAGATTTCAGTCTCAGTGGTCAGCTTCTGAGTCCACTGGTTCTACTGAGGAAGAATAGCATCTGTATCCAGATGGCCTGGACTCAACTCCCTGCTCTGCTCTTGCTGGCAATTTCCCTCTTGGTGCCTCAGTTTTCCCACCTGTGAAATGGTGAGGACTTTAGGGCACTTACGTCTAGAGCAGGTTTCTCAGCCTTAGCACTATTGACATTCTGGGCTGGATAGTTCCTTGTCGTGGGGGGCTGTTCTGTACATTGTGTGAGGTTTAGCATCATCCCTGGCCTCTACCGACTGTAAACCAGTAGCATTCCCCAGTTGTTACAAGCAAAAATGTTCCCAGATATTTCAAATGTCCCCTGGGGTTGAAATTACACCTGATTAAGAACGGCACCGAGAGGCTCACTTCCTTGGGCCTTGCCGGGAGTCTGAGTCAGACATTTTTATACCTTGACGCTTGAAAACATCTTTTGCTTTGGTCCAAATAAGGGTTTTTTTTCCCCCCTATATATTTTGTCTTTTGACACTCTATCTTTTAAATACTGGCCGTGAAGTGTTTAAGAGTTATAGCGAACTATGGCTGCTAACCAAAGGTCAGCAGTTCAAATCCACCAGCTGCTCCTAAGTTAACTTTTGAGCTTCTTCATTCCTTCTTAGGTATACCCTGAAATGTATCAAATTCAGTTCTCATAATTAGCTTATTTTGAATTGGATGATACATGCTATTACCCCTAGTAGAGTTCTGATTCCTTTAAGGCAGGGAATGTGTGTTCTCTATTCTGCTATCTGGATGATCTAATTCAATTTCTCTAATTCTCTGAGCACATTGCTCCTCCTCTATAAAATGTGAATACGAATAATACAGTACTTGCATTGTATTTGTTCCTGGTGGCTTATTGGTTCATTCAATAAATATTTATTGTGCACCCACTACAAGTCAAGTACATGGTATTATACTACTTCAGGGATCAGATCAAATCAAATGAGAACTTATTTCAATAAGTTGTAAACTGTCTATATGTACTCTATGCCTAAGAAGTTCACTGAGACAGTGCAAAATGAAGGAAAGCTGACAGCCTCCTGGAATTCTACAGACACGCAATGGGCTAATGGAGTGACTTGGTGGCAAACATCTATTGTTCTCCAAGAAAAGGAACTATTTCAAGAAAAGTTCAGAGATCAGCAGAACTGTTGGAGAGACCTGTAAGCAGGGGTGAGGTTGTATCTCATTGTACTTTTGATTTGCATCTCTCTTATGGTTAATGAGAACTCTGGTGGCATAGTAGTTAAGAGCTGTAGCTGCTAACCAAAAGGTCAGCAGTTCAAATCCACCATCTGCTCCTTGGAAACCCTGTGGGGCAGTTCTACTCTGGCCTATACGGCCACTGTGAGTCAGAAACGACTCGGGAGCACCTAAAACAACAGTGGTTAATGACAGAGAGTATCTTTGCATGTGTTTGTTGGCTCCTTAAATGCCCTCCTTGGAGAAGTGTCTGCTTTGTGCCTTTTGCCCATTTTTAAATTGACTCATTTGCCTTTTTGGTGTTGAGTTGTAGAGTTTTACATGTATTTTGGAAAATAGATCATTATTGGATATGTTCTTCTCAAAGATTTTTTTCCCAGTCTGCAGGTTGTCTTTTTACTCTTTCGATAAAGTCTTTTGATGAGCATGTTTAATTTTTGTGAGGTCCCAGTTAACCATTTTGTCTTCTGTTGTTTGTGTATTTGCAGTTGTGTTTGGTAATCTATCTGTAAAAAAAATTAGGTTCCATGGTTTTGACTCTATGAACTTTATAATTGTAGTTTTAACTTTTAGGTCTTTGATCCATTTAAGTTAGTTTTTGTGTATGGTGTGAGGTATGGGTCCTGTTTCATTTTCCTGCATGTGGAAATCCAGTTTTGTCAGTCCCATTTGTTAAAGAGACTGTTTCTTCACCATTGAATGGACTTTGACCCCTTGTAGAAAATCAGTTGTCCATACACATTCTCTGTTTAGTTAAATAATCAGAGTTCGCTTTTGTTGTTTACAACCAAATAACCCGACCAATTACTTTATGAAGTGCACAACCGTGTGGAGGAAGTGGATTGAGATATGCATTGAGGTGCTTGGACAATTTTTATTTCAAAAAAAACACAAAAACTGACTGCCTATTGAAGAAAAGTGCATGTTTGTTACCTACTCAGCATAATTTTTAATGTCAGATGGAACTTGTAGGATTGTGAAGGGGCTCTCCAAATAAAAACTTGACGGATGAGCATATGTGACCCTTATGAACTTCACAACATGTGAGTAAGAGAAAACACATGATTTGCCTGTTACTGTTTTTAGTTGCCATCAAGTCAGCTCCAACTCATGGAAACCTTATGTATAATAGAATGAAATGTTGCCCAGTCCTGTGCCATCCTCATGACCGTTGGTATGTTTGAACCCATTTTTGCAACTGTTGTGTCAACCCATCCCATTGGGTTTTTCCTTTGTTTTCACTGGCCCTTTCCCAAATATGATGTCCTTTTCTGGCCATTGGTCTTTCCTGATGACATGTCCAAAGTAAGCTCGACAAAGTTTCACCATCCTTGCTTCTAAGGAGTATACTGCTTATATTTCTTCTAAGACTAATTTGTTCATTCTTCTTGCAGTCCAGGGTATATTCAGTATTCTTCTTTGTCTTCCTTTTTCCTTGTCCAGCTTTCACATGCATATGAGGTGATTGAAAAGATCATGGCTTGGGTCAGGTACACCTTAAACAACAAACGGACATCTTTGTTTTTTAAAACATTAAAGAGAGCTTTTGAAGCAGATTTGTCCAATGCAATATGTCACTTGATTTCTTGACTGCTGCTTCCATGGATGTTGACTGTTGATCCAAGTAAGATGAAATCCCTGACAACTTCAATTTCTTCTCCATCTATCATGATGTTGTTTATCGATCCGGTTGTGAGGATTTTCAGTTTCCTTATATTCAGGTGTAATCCATACTGAGGCTCTTTGACCTTTATCAGTAAGTATTTCAAGTCATCTTCATTTTCAGCAAGGATGTTTGTGTCATCTGCATATCACTGGTTGTTAATGAGTCTTCAATTTTGGTGCCATATTCTTTTTCTTATAGTCTGGCTTGTCGTATTATTTGTGAAGGGGCTTTCCCTTAATTGAATAATTAAGATCAAAGGAGAAAATCTTGCCTCATACCTTTTCCAATTTTGAACCACACAGCATCCCCTTGTTCTGTCTGAACAACTGCTTCTTTTTTTCTGTGTGTGGTTTGTAGATTTTATTGCTATTCTTGAGATTAAATTTAAAGAGCAATCTTTGATGTCCATATTAAGTTTGATTCTTAGAAGCTGCTCTAAGATACGACTTGTGACAATCAGACCAGAGTCTCTGAATTTATTCTTCTTGGTTTTCCTCATTTTCCTCTTTGTTTAGCTCCTGGCCATCTGTATAGTCACTTTGTTAGACAACTTTCTTATCACAGTTACTAGCATGGATTCTGCTCTTCAGACTCCCATGTACTTCTTTCTTCAAATTTTATCACTTCTTGAAGTTTGTTTCACCTTGGTCATGGTGCCTAAGAGGTTGGTAGATCTAATGTTCCCAAGAAAAATCATCTCTTTGTAGGCTGTGGTACCCAGATGTACTTCTTCTTCTTTGGCAGCTCTGAATGTTTCCTCCTCTCTATGTTGGCTTACAATCACGTGTGGCTACCTGTTACCATCTCCATTACACAGTCAGAATGAACAGGACCTTGTGCTTGTGGATGTCCACAGGATCTTGGATGTCTGGTGTTCCAATCTCTACGCTATGGACACCTTGGATTCTTTCTGTGAACCCAATGCCATAGGCCACTTTTTTTGTGCTGACCTCCCAGAATTGAAACTAATCACTGAGGACACAACTGTGTATGAAATGCAAGCACTGGTCTCACATTACTATTTATGTTTCCCTTCTCCCTCATTTTGGTTTTCTACACCTGCATTATGATAAACATCCTGAGAATGCTTTCTGCTACTGGCCACCAGAAGGCACTCTCCACTTGTTCACCTCACCTCATTGTAGTGTCCCTCTTCTATGGAACTGCTAATCTGACCTACCTACTGCCTGAATCCTACCAGTCACCTGGGAACGAGAAGCTAGTGTCATTGTCCTACACTGTCATCACTCCTATGCTAAACCCCATCATCTACAACCTGAGGAAAAATGACTTCAAAGGGGTAATCAAGAGGACATTCAACGGCAGAGTCTTGCAGAAGTTAGATATGCTTTGAGTCCCTGTATGTAGAGTGTTTACAAAAAAAGAGGGGCAACTGAACCCACTAACAAAAGCTTAGGGTGAGGGAGTAGAAGATCTGTTTTTATTTCATCAGTGTCACTTACTGTGATGGGTATAGATCAGTGTATCGGCCACGGTTCTAGCAAAAAACAGATGGTGCTGTCAAATTGAGATGATAGAGAGAGATCTTAGAAGGAGATATCAGGGAATTACCACATAGTTTACACAAGAGAAATTCCATGCCTGTTTGCCCAAAGTGGCAGGAAGAAGTATTAACTGGAACCTAGGGAATTTTACAGGTTGAAAAAAAAAAAAAGCCAATCAACAGGAGCTGTGTCTTTTCATAGAGGAAGGCATCTGCACAAGCCTTATTCTGCCCTGACCCTCTCAAATCTACTGCCCGTACCTATTCTTCACCAAACCAAGTATGAGACAGAGGGCAAGAATGCCTGTTGATGTAGTACGTAAAGGACAGCCTTCTGGAGCACAGAACAGGATGCAGAAGTGTAAAGAATAGTTATTGAAATACCAACCACAAAACATTATATATTCTACAGTCAATTTGCTACCAAGATGAATCATGTAATATGTTTTTTCCTTTTTTTTTTAATTTTTATTGTGCTTTAAGTGAAAGTTTACAAATCAAGTCAGTCTCTCATATAAAAACTTATATATACCTTGCTATACATTCCTAATTGCTCTTCCCCTAATGAGACAGCACACTGCTTCCCTCCACTCTCTATTTTCATGTCCATTCAGCCCTGAACAACTGCTTCTTGCTCCATCTACAGGTTCCACATGAGCACATATAAGTGTTCTGGAATTCCCATTGTTTTAATGTTATCCATAATTTGTTATGACCCACACAGTTGAATGTCTTTGCATAGTAGACAAAACACAGGTTAACATCTTTCTGATATTCTCTGCTTTAGGCCAAGATCCATCAGACATTAGCAATAATATCTCATTCCACATTATCTTCTGAACCTGGCTTGAAATCCTGACAAATCCCCGTCTACATATGGTCACAGTCATTTTTGAATTATCGTCAGCAAAATTTCACTAGCATGTGATATTAATGACACTGATTTGCCTAGTAACAAAAAATTATATTTAAAAAGACATGAAATAGGAAAAGCAGGTTAACTCAGGCCATGACTTTGTTTTTTTTTTTTTTTTTTTGAAAGGAATCAAGGGAAGCAAACAGATTCCTTTTAGCAGTAGACTAATTCCCTCAGGCCGTGAGCTGTCGCGAGCTAGTAGAATCTGAGGGAAGCATTCCTAGTTACCACCATGATACTTGTCTCTAGATTTATGCTTTGATACCAAGCCGAGGAATTGAAAGTTGAGATCATCTAGTCCAGAGTGTAAATCTGAAACAACATCCCTTTTAAGTGGGGGGGTGGCCTGTGTGTGGTTGATATAGACCTCATCACATTTCATTTTGGGTATTTTGCATAGGAAGCTCTTCATCATGGTTTTCTGTAGCCATTTCCTCTTTCATCTACCTAGACCTGACTCATAAGCCCACATAGAATAAGCCTAATAGCTCGAAATTTTCTCCAAATCTCTTCTTATAATAGAAGACATGTACCCTGCCTTGTGTCCCCCTCACAGAATCCGTATAATCTCATCACCCTGATTGTTCTCCTTTGTCTACTCTCCAGGTCACAAACGCGTAGTGAGGCATCATGTGTCTGTCCTGTTATAGAATGCATCATCTGGGGTTCTTTGCCCTGTGGTTTCCAGTTGGGTTTGACAAGAGGAAACGAAGAATATGGATCATTGTGTGGAAGGAGAAAGAACTCAAGGCATTCCCTACCACCACTCCCTCTCTTTTCCTCCAGCGCTGTGCTACTGTAATGGCTTCATTCCTCTACCTACAGTGCACGTTGGGCAGCACTTTTCCAAAGGGTGTGATTTTGCTGGATTCTGGAAATTCTCTTCTGCTGTCTCTTCAGAATAGAGATGGTAATAGCATCCAGCTGTTCCTAGTTCCAGGAAGCTTGACCATCTATTGTTGTTACCTGCCTACACCTCTGTAAGTACTCTGCTTGTTGCATGCTTTTCAGTGACCACTTTCATTGTGCCATCTGTTCTCTGCCAGGACTCTACCTGATATAGAGTCCTCAAAGGTAATTTATTCATGTTCCAGAATTGATACATTGTTTCTCTATGCTCATGCCAACATTTGGTTTACTATACTACATGTGAATTCAGAAGTGTACTGGTAACAGAGATGGAAGAAAGGCAAAGGCAGCAATAGGCTGGCAATTAATGTGTGAAGTTCAGAGGGACCCCCATGTGTAGAGGCTTCCCTGGGTGTCTTGGGGAGATCAATGAAAAGGAGGACAAGCCCACTGTCAGAGGGAGAGCACAGCCAGAGTGGAATGATTACAGTTGTCATCCAGAATAACATAGATAAATTGCAAGAGGAAGGAATATAATCTAAAAGCAAAAAGCAAACATGTCCAGAGGTGGGGGCAGGATTGAGGCATGCCATTCTCAGCCCTCGATCTCCAGTGTTTGGAGATTAGTGCAGCTTGTGGGATGTCTGAGGCCCTATGACCTGGGGGGACAGTGGTCTCCCTAGAGAACAAGTACAAAGTACAGCACAAGGAAGGAATGCAGACAAGTATCCAAGAGTGGCCAGGTCAAAGCTGAAGCTTTCTTGAGCACAGAGTGAAGACTCACACTATTCCACCACCTTCTCTCCTCCACCTGCCCTTCTCATCCCCACCTGCTACTCACCTCAGCCCAGCAAATATGCACATTCTAAAAGATATTCTAACCTCAACTTTTTTTTCTAATTTATAATCTTTCACTCATCATATTAACCATTTACTGCATCCTCAATGAAAGGGTATGAGAAAAATTACTAAAACAATGAGTTCCTCTTTAGGGCAAGTAAATGATAAGGCTGGACTGGGAGTAAGACATTTTAGCCCTTTCATCCCCAGGGAAGGAAGGTTGCTACACTGGCCTAGGGTATTGGGTACTATGTGGAACGGGTTCTGAGCACCTGGGGTAATAGACCCTTCTCCTTACATGTCCTTCCATCTTCCTATGTGTTATATCTGAGTAGACAGACCTCATCACAGAGAAGCCGAAAGAAGAGAAGGCAGGGTCCTCAGAGAAACAAAGTGGAAGTGAGAACCACTGAAGTCTTGTTAGTCCCACACAGGGCAGCTCTCTCAGCCTGTGAGAGAAAATGTTAATGACCAGATTCAGAAGCTCTGGGCATTTTGAAGTTAAAACATTCACCTTTGACTTGATAAGATCCTCTGTAGCATAAGGCCGTTCCCCACTGCCTCAGTTCTTGTCATATTTCAGAAGCCATGAGCAACACATCAGTGTCTAGGGCCCAGTCACCGCCTGGGGAATGACAATAGAGGATCCGAGCAGAGCCTACAGGAGAAGATGATACTTAAGGCAGGATGGTGAGATGCACGAAGTGAACGACATTGGCACCCATCCTCTCTATTTCAGGTTTATACAGATGGCCCATCCACCCAGCCTCCCCTTCCATACTAGTACATGCAGAGTACACCCCTCAAGTAGTTCTCATGCCGTGATGGGGGCAGTGAGTTTCTTGAATAACTGATTAATATTCTTACCCAGTTGAGATTCAGGAGGCTAAACCCCAGAAACCAGAGCAGTGTCAGGAAAAAATGGAAGAAAAAAACAGTGCCGGGTCCAAGCATTTACTCTCCTGGAAGTCAGTTTGCAGCTATCTCTTTGGTGTGTGTGGGCACCTGGTGTGCTTGACCTGAATGTTGCCACTCTGTTGTTCTCATCAGTAACTGGGGCTTAATTCTTTCTTCCCACCATTGAGCACAACTGGGAGGCTGTATCAACATGTACCTGTTACCCATTAACCCATCGCTATCGATTTGATTCCAAGTCACAGTGACCTTATAAGACAGAGTAGAACAGCCCCATAGGGTCTCCACGGAGCACCCTGTGGATTCAAGCTGCTGACCTTTTGGTTAGCAGCCATAGCTCTAATATGTTTCCATATACATATTAGTTACGCTTGATTAATCCTTTACGAGTACTTGGTTTAATGACATGTTTTATCTTGTCAGGAATGAGAAAAGCAGAAGGATGATATTTTGCATAAAGGTAATTCAGGTGACATGAGAACAGTTCCTGGTGCCCTGGGTGCCCTATCAGCAGAGCTCAGGCAACTTTCCAGTTCTGCTCTTTAGGATCCTCATGGAGGTTCACGGAAACATGGAGCCCAGAGGTGTTCACAAGGGCTGAGGCTCCCTGGTGAAAGACGATGTACCCTGGACAGGGGTGCTTAGGGGAGGTGATGACAGTGACTGACCAGGCCTCCAGCCTCTGGCCTCACCTTCAGCCTTACACTTTCTCAGGCTCACTAGCTGCCAAGCTCCTGAATCCCAGCAATCTCCTCTCTTACCTTTAACTTCTCATGACTGGGTGCAAAAGGCCCCTAGACCAGGCAGTGATCTTTCTGCTAATCTGTCTGTCTGTCTGCCAAGTCCTGTCCAGGATTTTTGGCCTGTGTGGGTCACCATCTCTGGCCACACAGTAACAATGGGAAGGAATAGGGCAAATCACCATGTGCAGTAGGACCCCTAGAGGTCAGACAGAGGAAGGCCATATTCCCAGGCCCTTCCTTACCTGAGACCTTCCCCTTGCCCATCACAGCCCCAAGGATCAGAGCAGCAAGGAGCACTAGTGATTCCCACACTGATTGGGATGAGCTGGGAAGTTGCTTCTAAGAAGAGTATGGACGGGGTTCTTTGGCCCTCAGGCCAAAGCCTGACGCTGCCACGGGCACCCAGAACAGCTCCTGTTATGCCAGTTCTGCTAAGAGGTTTCCACTCCTACATCCCCCTCTTTAACTCACGCAAGTATAAGGGGCCTGGGAAGCCCCTCGTACCACGCAAAGTACGAGTATCTCTGCTCCTCTCCAGAGGGCACCACCATGGCCACCCACCTCTGGATGGTCCCTTCCCCTGCAGGCCTGGTCTCCACTATCTCCATGTCTTGGGTCTGGTCCTCCCCGTCCTGCTGCCAGGTCATGGTGATCTCTGCCAGGTAGAAGCCCAGGGCCCAGCCCCTCAGGGTAATGTTCCCTTCAGGGCCTGGATGACCAGTCACATATGGTGCTGATGGTGAATCTGAAGAAGGTCAGACATCTCAGTAACATTTAAGCACATAGAGGAGCCATACGGTTTCTCCAGGGTAAGAAAAATAGCCAGAAACCCAGACACCAGCCTTACTATCTAGGGGTCAGCAATTCTCAAACTTAAAATTTGGGTTCTAGGATAGCCTTTCTTGTTAACCATTAATTCTCTCTTTTTTCAAATGTGCCTCATCTGCTGTTATATTTCACGTTTGTAATTTCTATTTGGTTTCTTTTCTAGTTCTCTCTCAGGATTTTTAACTTCCAGTTTTCTGATCAGGTTTTCAAGTATGTCATTTTGTTAGACAAAAAGACAAAAGAGTTTCACAATCAGGGAAGTGTTTGTGGGACGACTTCCATCACTGTTATCTCTGCTGTTTCTGCTTCATGGTGTCTTATCTCTTCAAAGTGAACACAGGTATCTTTGATTGTGTACTGCATCTTTTTACAAATAATAATAATAACCAAAAAAAGATAGAATTAATTTTAGCCTAAGGTGATGATTTTTTTTTATCTCCAGAAAGTTTTCTGTACATTTGTGTCTGTTATACCAGATAGGTTTCCAATTCAGGAGTGCTTCATTCCAAACTGGAAGCTGGAATCCAAATCAGATCACCAAGAAGAAACATGCACTATATAAAATCCTGTGGGAGTTGTTCACAGCAGGTCAAAACTACCTCTGGAAGCAGCATTTCTGAGTTCCTGCTTAAAGTGGGGTGGTCCACCAGAGTCCCTACATTCATGTCCTCTGGCTTTCACCTCTGTTCCCACTCAGCACCAGAAGGCAGCCAAGAGCTTCTTATATCTGCAGGTTCAGCAAATGCCTTCAGGGAAGAAGGGGTCCTAGTGCCCTAGATTCCTGAGCTCACCTTCCTGGGCTGTGTTCTCACCTGGGCCTGTCTCCATGCTGGAGACGCTCCCTTCTGCGTTCCCGTGGGCACTGAGCCTCGGGGCTCCTTGTCACATCCTCTTACATCACGCCTGCCTCTTGAGCCACTTCACTGTGAGGCATGCAGAGTTGGTGAGAGGGATGAGAAACCCCAGGAGGATGGGGATGGGTGGTGGAGAGAGAAACCAAAATGAAACAAGAATTCTTGGGACAACCCCGCACCACCACCCCGTTTCCCCACTCGCTTCAGCCTCCCCCATTCCCCCCCCCCCACTCAAGGGGCTGAGGCCCTTCTTACGGGCTTGCTCAGCACCCACCAGGCCAGTCCTTTGGCTCCTCCCTCCCCAGCAACAGTTTATCCTGATTCTGTACTCACCTGCCAGATCTCAGTCAAGGTCAGGACCCACTAGACCAGCAGGTGGACAGCTCCAGGAAGCATGATCTGGCTTCTCTTGGAGTCCAGAAATGATTCTGGACTATTATTCTGTTTTACTGAGACAATTCACCCACTAACTCTGATTCACAAACCCAAGGGAAAGTAGAGAGTGTATGTCATCACCCTTTCTGGGCAGGATAACAAGAATAAGGAATGAATGGTGGCCGCTAGGAAGAGAAAGTGCTACAGAGTTGTTAGGAGAGAGCTAGCCTCACAGTTGGTCCCTTGGCTGAGTTTGTCTTGCCCATCCTGCCATCTGTGTCACAGCTAGAGATGTTCATATCCAAGTGGAGAATTTCTAATATTCCTTGATCCTTTAACAAACAGTTGTTGTCCCCTTCTCCCCTGGAGTCCTGGGTCCCGCTATCAGAGTGAACCACTATGCTCCTTTTTCTTCTTTTTCTCTTCCTAGAATCTCTCTTCCTGAACTAGACTTGCAGGTCCCAGCTCTCCTATTCTGGAATAGCGCAGTGGCTGTGAACATGGGCTATGAGGCCAAACGCCTGGGTGCTCCACCACTACTTGTGGTGTGACTTTTGGTGGGTAACTGAGCCTCTCATTCCTGTTGCGTTACCTGTCAAAGAGAAGAAAGGCAGTCACCCCCCGCCCCATAGAAGTACTGTGAGTATGAAGTTTCAGTAGCTTCAGGGTAACTCTGCTTCAGGCTGTGAACATGACCGGGAAGATTTCAGGAAGTGTATCCAGCTGAAGCAAGAGCTGAAGGAGCAATGACTGCCACAGGGGATCCCTGTCTGGGCTGCTGTCTTAGAATGGTTTGACACCCGTGTCTCTGGTGTTGTCCCTCAGAGTCAGTCCGATGGGCAAACTCTCATTCAATACCCTTATTCCTTCAGTGGGTTATAAAACCCTTCTACAATCTGATGAGAGCCTTCCCAAGGCCTGCCTCCAGCTAAAGTACCTGCAATCCCATAAAATTTTGCATGCAGCTTTCAGGGAGTTTGGGGACCCCTGGAGGCCAAGGATCTATGGTGTCTGTCCACCCTTTCTCTCAGAATGAAAAAAGGAATTCATGGAAACAGCATCTCTTCAAGTGTCTCCTGCCTGTCCCCTCCCCTCTCAATGTCAAACCTATTTCCTGCTATTGATCATAATACAGTTTTAAATCCCCACTCTGTCCCTTCAGAGCTTGGGCTCCAGCACTCACCCACCGGGAACCAACGGAAGGAAGAAAGCATTCAGTTGAGAAGAGGAAAAGGAAAACTTAAAGACGTTGTGTCTCTGTGGTTTTCACTGTGGAGTAGTGGTTAAGAGCTATGGCTGCTAACTAAAAGGCTGGCAGTTGGAATCCACCAGCAGTCCTTGGAAGCCCTGTGGGGCAGTTCTACTCTGTCCTTTACGGTCGCTATGAGCTGGAATCGATGGCATGGTTTTTTTAAGTTTTTACTGGCAGTTTGATTAGAAATTATGACCGGTATTTCTTGATTCTTTAGGATATCCAGTGCCCTGCTGGGTCTTAGGTTATCTTGGTGCTTATTTTTTAAACGCTTTTTAGTGCTGTGGTAATTTCAAACAGACGTGAAAGTAGAGAGAAGAATACAATGAATCCCCATGCACTCTTCACTCACCTGCCAATCTTGGTTTATCTATATTCTCAACCATCACCCACACTGAATTACGCTGCAGCAATCTCAGACAGTATATTATTTCATCTGTTGGTTATTTTTTAAAAAGATGCCAGCATTTAGTTTCTTTGAGAGAAATTGCAAGAGAGGCAGATGGGGAGAATGCTGAAACTCACAAAAGATATTTTCAAATACAATTAAAATACGTATTTGTGAGAACTCTATGTGTGTGTGTGTATATGTATATATGTATATACATATATATGGAAACCCTGACGGCATAGTGGTTAGGAGCTCCAGCTGCTAACCAAAAGGTCGACAGTTTGAATCCACCACGTGCTCCTTGGAAACTCGATTAGGCAGTTCAACTCTTTTCTACAGGGTTGCTATATGAGTCGGAATCAACTCGATGGCAATAGGTTTGGGTTTTTTTCGGTTATATATGTACTGAATGATCAGTATCTCTTAACCAAACCCAAAACTGAACCCATTGTCAAGTCCTGTAGTGTGACAGATGGCTTTTGTGTGGCCTTTCTCACCATGGTCTTGGAACCCCCACCCAAGTGCAAATAGGGTAATCATGGCCAATGAGATTGGTCAGTTTTGCCATCCTACTGGGCTTCAAATGAGCCATCCCAGAGGCAGAAAAAAGAGGATCTCACCAACACCAAGGAAGAAGGGCCAAGAGCAGAGTGCATCCTTTGGACCCGGGATCCTTGTGCTGAGAAGCTCCTGGAATCAGAAGACAGAGGAGAGGAAGCTATAACATGGAAGATGTTGAGAAGTGGTGGCAGAGAAACGGTGACAGGGGAGAGGGGCAGGAGACGGCGCATTGGGCTTCTCTGCCCAAGATAGCAAGAAAGATGAGTGCCATTGGCCAGGAGACTCGCTGGAAGAGTAGGGAGCCTCCAGGTACTTGGTGGAGCTAGGTTTGCTAAGCCACGGAGCTAGGACTGCGCACCTTTGGGCCAAGGTTTACTGGCAGTGTGGGGTGCCTCTGGGCACTTACTATACTAAAAGAGGTTTGAACACTTGCCCAAGAAGGGCAGTAGGCCAAGGGCCAGAGAGGGGTGCCTGTGAGCACAGCCGAGATGGAAGAACTGTATCCTGAGCATTCCGGAACCTGAATTGTAACCTGTTATGTCCCTAATGAACCCCATAATCATGAGTATTATCTGTGAGTTTGTGGCTGTTGCAATGAATTATTGGACACAGCAGAGAAGCAAAGAGTGCCGTGGAAGGGATTGCTAGGGTCAGAATTTGTAAAGATGGCAGAGAAGGAAGGCATGTCTAACCTCTGCCTCAAAGGAACCAGATTTGGGCTGTTGATCCTGATTCTCCTTCCCCTTTGTGAAGTTAGAGGAAGTCAGACACGCCAGGTGTACAAGTCCATCCTAACACGAGCAGACTCTGTGTGTTACAGAGTAGGACTGCTCCCTAGGGTTTTCTTGGCTGTGATCGTTTATGGAATCAGATCCCCAGGGCTTTCTTCCTAGGCACCTCTGGATGGATTCGATGAACCAACCTTTAGGTTAGCAGTTGAGCACAAACTGCTTGTAGCACCTAGGGACCTTCAGCACCTCTTAGACACTTAATAAAAGAAAGCTCAAAGCTGAGAAGCCAACAGGAACCATATCCTCTCTAAAATTTCTTTTGGCTTGTTTTCAGGGCGGTATTTGGTATCTCTGAATTGGGACACTGGACATTTCTATACCCCCATTGCATAGGGACTCCTGAGTTTAAAAGAAAAAAAAATGTCACTCCTGTTAATTTGTACTTGTGAGGCCCCTACCCACCTTATGGGCCCTCCCTTTGGACTGGGTAGAATAAAGAAAAAACCAGAGCAAGAAAATGACACCCAGATCTTTGCCTTCAGGAAATTTTCTCTAGAACAGACAGACCAAAAGCAATAGAGCAACATATGGGAGCAGGTCCATCAGGGAGGGTTTGATCTTGCGTTTGCATTCTCACCTTTCCCCTTTGCCATCCATAAACCAAATAAAACAAATCCATTGCCACAGAGTCGATTCTGACTCATAGCGAGCATGTAGCTCAGAGTAGAACTTCCCCATAGGGTTTCCAAGGAACTGCTGGTAGATTTGAATTGCTGACCTTTTGGTTAGCAGCCAAGCTCTTAAGCACTGTGCCAGCAGGGCTCCTAGCCAGGCCCAAACCTCAGCATGACGGATACTACACAATGGCAGGATACAAGGTCTCATCCCCTCTGGTACAGCCTCCTGGAGAATGCTCATGAGGTGTTCTGAGAACGTCCCTAAAAAGTGGTCTACTCACACCAATTACCCTGGTTATCCCACAGAAGATGATTTATTATAATGGACTTAATATATTAGAGAAAGGTGCAAAGTGTTTCTATTCATTGGAATATTATTTAAATAGTGGAAGTTTCACTTAACATGTAACAAATGGGTGGTGGCACTGACAACCACACTCTCTCACTTTTGTTCCAAGCCTTTTTAAGACAGATGCTCACTTCTGCATTAGGCCAGTCTTCCCGTGAAGCAATTTTAGTCTAACAGCTTCCGTACTGGGGGGTGGGTGGTTGCTTTTTATTTTCTTTTTCAGAGACATGGAGTATCTTTCTTCTTAACTGATTTTCCAGACTTCAGGGTTTCTTTAGGGGGAAGCTGCTTAAGGAGGGTTCTGGGTGGACAACCCCTTGAGGATTTGCTTAGGTGTCCCCAGACACTGTGTGCTGACTGCCTCCTGAAGGTCCTAAAAAGGCCTCTTATGCTGCCGTGTAACTATCCGTGCTGACAGATCCTCCCAGCCCCGTCACACAGCTTTCACATGAAATCTGGGATCAGAAAGGTCTCTTAGTGTTTCTTGAGAGAACTCACGTTTGGCTTTATTTCCTCTGATTTCTATATTTGGATTTGGACAAGTTTCCTCTGCAATTTACTCTCTGGAAGGGTATACACTGAAAACCCAGGTCATTTTCAGCTTCTGAATGGCATTGAAAAGTCCGGTTTTCTAGTTGCCTATGGTGGGCACAGGGGGGTTGGCTACCCAGAAGGATTTGAGGTATTTTTAGGAGAATCTTCCTCTTCCAGTAGGGCAGGAGTAAAGTCTATAAGGAGTCAAACAGTCTATGGACATCTCTGGGATGGAGGGAGTAGAGCTTCGTTTTTTTTTTTTGATGAGAGTCTTGAGGGGAGTGTTTCAGACCCTGGCTTTGCCAGTGGATGTGTTCACTGAGCAAGTAATTTCTACTTCTTACAATAAAGTCAAGGGGAATGGAACCATCTTGCAACCAACTAAACACAGATGAGAAGATGAGAATGAGAATTTCTGGAGAAATCCTTGTTTGTAGGCTTCTCTTAAACTTTGTGCTTAAGATTGTATAGCAGTATCTTCTTGAAACAAATTCCGAGTGAGAAAGTCGTTGAGAGGACATTTAGCAAGTTGTCACAGGACAAATACTGAAAAATTACTGCTTGACCAGTACCTGAAAGGCCTGGCCCTCTGCCAGAGGCCCCACAAGCACTGCTGTAGCCTAAGTTGGCAAGAACAGTCAGATGAAACTGTCATATACTGTCTCTGGTGGAAATTATACCACAGGGAGAGCAAGCCAGCCAGCCTCTTTCTAGGATTTGGAAAATTGTTACTATTAAGCCTGGAGCTTTGATCGTTACAAGAGGTTCATGGTGCCTACAGAGCCACTCATCTCTGTCTCCCAGGTAACTATGACCTACCCTCTGAGCAGCTGACAGTCCTACCCTGTTTGGTTCTTGTCTCTTCTTGAGACTGTACACAGGCAACAGGTGCAGCAGGTCTCCCCACAGCTGCTGAAAGGAACCCTGGTGACATCTGCCCTCTTGGCACCAGGATTCTGCCCTTCCTGGAGTGGGGAGGCTTCCAAGGACCCATGTGACTTTACGAATATCTACAACTCAGTAATGGTGCTGTGGTCTTCCAGGCTAAATGGTCCCTTCCTGGCCTCCTCCGGGGTGCTGGAGAGAGTTATTTTCAACAACCAGTTCATTCAAGAGAAGTGCTTACTGGCTCACCCATCTGTATTCCTAAAGCAAGAGTGGTGGGTGAGGTGGGCTGGGGTTGCACCCGGGTCCTGTGTTGCAGCTAATTGCGTTTGTCACCGATGTCCACACAGGGAATCACTAAGAACTTAGGATGAAAAGTATGAATACTTGTGTACGAGCTACAGTTTTGAGCCTTAACCCTAGTTCACACAGAAGAAAGCTCCACTGCCCCTTCTTCAGGAACTGTTTATGCAGATGTTTCGCTGGACTTCTCAACAGTTCTAAATTGCAGGTGGCCACTTTACATGCAAATGGTTCTGACGACCTATGTGGCTGGGTACATCACTGACTGCCCCCGGCAGCTCAGAGACACAGCCAGGCTGCCCCTCAGAGAAGGTGCAGTGCTTGGCACCATCAAAGCAGGGTGGGAAAAATTCTCAGTCCAGGAAGAAGCACCGCTGTTGCTGGTTACTTCCTTACCCAGTAAGAAATAGATGAACCTTAGACCAGATTATGTCTCTACACTTTTCTGTAATAAATGCAATTGCACGTCCCTGCAGGTGGTCTGAAGCCCTACACTCCTCAGTTGGCCTGTCCTCACCCGTACTTGCCGTGACATTTCTTTAGAGGTAGGATGGGTTATACTCTTTTTATCCCCTCCCCAAATCATGACACATTAAATGAAGAAATTTCCTCTCTAGAACCCTGTAATGCCTACTCCCCCAGCCCCACCCCTCCTCACTTTAGGTTTTACCCCCGACAGGGGTTTTTCAGAGGGAGAAGTCAGAAAGCTCCACAGAACGGGACAGGCTGATAGTCCCACAGCCCATGATGCACGCAAAGTTACTGAGGCAGAAGAGTGTAAATGTTGTATTGGCCAAGACTCGCTTGAACTGAGTTGCCATATTACCTCTTCACTTGTTCGCAAAGCAGCCTTGACTTGTCTTGCTGAGAATTCGATGGACACAGATCCTGATGAGCAAGGAGCTTCAATCAAATGCACTCTTATCACATTTTGTTGAAATAAACCTCCACATTTGGAGAAGAGTCACCGTTTGTCATGTCAGCCCATGCCCAGCCACCTCCTCGATGCCACTTTTGACAAGGGGGTGGGGGATGCAGTGGTGGAGGGAGCCCCGCCATGCCCCTGCAACATGTTCCTATGCTTTGTCTCTTGAACTTACCTAAGAATGAGTGGGGGAAAGTGGTAAAAAGCTGGCCCTGGCCAGCCCTAACCTACTGGTTGAATCAAGGTAAAGATGCTGCAAGGCTGTCAGTACTCTGGAACTCCTCAGCTGGAAGTTAACCCTTCTGTGTCATTTTTTCTGAGAGTGGGTTTAGGGCAGAGGTGAAAAAGGCCACAAGGAAGAAGGAACTTGGCCCACTGGGAGCATGTGCTGAGCAGGAAAACTTCCTGAAAGAAAGCCTTGGAAGCCCAAGTCCATTCTCTCAGAAGTCTCCTTCCCAGCAGGCAAGTTGAGAAGGCTCTAATATACTTAGTAATTAACACTGGGACCAAATGGAAGGTATTGCAGATTTTATGGAAAGGCTTTAGATTCTCCTCACCATGAACTAGCTACTTAATGCTTCTTGAAGTCTAACTTTGGGCACAGGAAGGCACTAGGGGAAGAGACTTACAGGATTGTGTGCCTTTAACCCTCTACCTCAGGTTCTCTGAAAAGGATCTCTTTATGAACCCACATGGCCGAAGCAGGAACAAACACCAATGTCTAAACATCTACAAAGAAAGGTGCAGGACACAAGGAAGTACTAGGGGATTACTGGCTTTTGCTGATTGTTGACACTCAGTGCTACGTGTCTATCTCCCTCGTTGGAATATATGGTAAAGGATGGCTTTTTCTAAAATGAAATAAAATGTTAGGTTATTAAAAAGAAAACATTAGTGCCTGATTCAAAGATAGTTATGGTTCCAGGACGATCGTGTCTCCCAGATGGCAATAGTGAGGTGGGCCAGGGACTTTTCTCAAGGACCAAAGAGAAAAGCATCAGGGAGATAAGCACTGGGAGGTTATCTGACAATTAAGTACAGTGAAGAGCCTGGTGCAGATGGATTACAAATGTCTCTTCCTATTCAGATTCCAGTGCTCAGTACCCGGTACAGAATGTGGCCAAAACTCACCAATCAATCAATTATCTAAGCAAAAAGGGGCAGGTATAAGTGAACAGGGAAAACTCTGTGATTTCTCTCTTGACATAAATTTAAAAATTGTTGATATATGCTTACCTTGCAAACAGATAGGAAGGTAGGTGGATCAATGGATGGATGAATGGATGGATGGACAGGTATGAATTTTTTGTGTGTGTTTCTCTCTACCTCTGTCTATGTCTGTCCTCCACCTCTGTCTATAACTGCCATTGTTTCCTCATAATCATACCTCTACTTACATAAGTAACATCTTTTATCTCATTTTAGAGAATCTTGCCCACAAATTGTATTACTGGTCACACAACAAAGAAAAAAAAAAAAAGAAATCTGTGAAAACCAGGATAGGGGAATCAAACACTTCTGACTTGGAGCAGAGGGAAGATGCATCGAGCTGAGGTCTCCAGGGGAGAGCAGGGCTGTGTTTCACTTGCCGAGTTGAGCCTGCTGAAAGCAAACAGAGTGTGGGAAGAGTGCCCAGACATTGTGCCCTGGTGGATTTGAAGGGAGCGCTATTTCTCCAGATCCCTCTCTGTGTGTCCTTCGATCTTTGTTCTCTAGGTCCCAGTTGTTGTTATGAAAAGGATTAGAGAATTTCCAGAGTCTTTTCATCAATCTCTTTTCATTGGTCTTTCTGCCTTTTCAAAAACACAACCAGGGATACAAGCTGGTAGTTTCACTACAAACGAAATTGTAGATAATTCTTTTGAAACGTGCTACAATAGTTGAAATTTCTGTTAATGCCTGAGCTACATTTTTGGTCCCCCATCAAAGTCAGGTGTGCCCAAGTCAGAATTAACCTTGAACTCTCTCATTCTGGGTGGATTCTATGTGATCCATATCTGCAGTAAGAATTTTAGAGCCAGAATTGATTGCTCCACTATTGCTCCTATTTTTCAGAACAAGAAAAACTAGCTTGAATCTGTGGAGTTCGGGCCACCCAGAAGGCACCTGCATTTTCCCATGGATGTCCAGCTTTCTGGTCAGCCACCTCTGCCTCACTCAATCCACAGTACAGAAAGAACCCTCCTGTGCTGCTCAATCAGAACCAGAGCGAGCAGAGCAGTGGTGCCCCCGTCTAGCCACAGGGCTGAGGCCCGACTATCCTAGCTCCCATTATTGTCCCTCAGTTTGGATATCCTCAGGGTCTCCCTCTGCTCCCAGCAGCTGCACAGGTTTCTGCGCATAAGGGGTGCCCTGGTCACACGGGTCAGGCTCAGGTCCAGTTTAGCTTTCCAAAATCCACATTGATATTGACATTTCCTCCCACCACTGGGTGACTCTGGACTGTGGCCCCAGCACAGAGCGAGGCCTCCAGGCCAGAACAGGTGAGATCAGGTCTAGAGTTGGTCTATCCCAAAACTTTGGTACTCCAGACCTAGTCCCTCAGCCTCCTGGGATGGAACCTTGGACTCCTGGACCCTGTCCCTTGCTTCTGCTGCTGCTTTTGGGAGTGGAGACTGCTCATCCCGGGAATCAGCCCTGTGAGTCTCCAACTCTGGGGTCCAGAAAGGAGGGAGTAGGGGAAGGGGAGAGGAAGGAGCCAGGGAGGAGAGAGAACTGGCAACGGTTTGAAGTTCTATGTATAGGAATGTTTAGAGACAGGTGCAGGGCCTTCGGAAATGGCAGCAACTGGTTTGGGGTTTTTTGTTTGTTTCCTTGCTTGCTTGAGGAAAGAACTAAGGTGAGATATTAAGACACTCAGCCCTGGGTATTCCAGGGTATCTCTCCCTGCGGTACAACCTCACCACAGTGTCTGAGTCCAGTCCTGGGAAGCCTGCAGTTACAGCCCTCGGCTACCTGGATGGACAACTGTTCGTTGCCTATGACAGCAAGACCCGCAGAGCCAGGCTGAGGGGACCTCAGCCCATGGGCAGATCACTGTCCTGCTGCTTGCAGACAAGGAGACCCTGTTCTTGGAAGTTCACTAGCAGGAAGTAGATTGGGGTCTGAAGACCATCGTGGGCTACAATGAGCTCAGCGATGAGTCTGGCCCAGGTGTCGGACCATCATTCCCCTGGATCCCAAGGGTGGCCCTTCCCCTGTCCCCAATTTCTCATTTCTTCCTTTCAACTTCCTGGGCTCCAGGGGCCATCCCACACCCTCTCCACTCTCTGAGACCCTAGGGCCCAGGCATCCTGCCTCTTTCTATCTCCTCCTGGACCAAGCTTCCGGAACTTAGTCTAGGCCACCTCAGGTCTCGCTCCCTGCCACCCCCAACCCTGCACTTATGGCCCCTGCAGCTTGGTGCCAAATCTCATTTTTTCCCTGACGACTAACCTAAGGGTTTGGGGGTCACGGGCCAGGGGAGGCCTCCCCAGGGCCCCATACCCTGCAGCTGAACCATGGCTGCGAGCTGGGCAACAGTGGTAGGTTCTGGCGCTAAGGCTACCACGGGGATGAATTCACCGCTTATGACCCGGTGACCTGCGTGCGCCTGGGGCATGATGCTCTCTGCGCCTGAGAGGCAGCGGAGGCAGCTTGTCGTCGGGCGCCCCCTGTCTGCAGTGCGCGGGTGGCTGGACTGCGAGTGCAGCGCGGCTCTTCGGGCCCTGCTGGCTGTGGGACTTAGGGGCCAGGCACCAGTCAGTAAGGAACCCCCAAGCACACACACAACCATCATTCCCAAATCACACAGTGAGAAAGACTCCCACACCCAACCCTGCCAGTCCCAGATCCATATCTCAACGTGTTCAGGTCTCGGTTTCAGTTGACAGTATGATGGGTTAGAAAGCATTACTCGTGATAAACCAAAACAAACCCGTTGCCATGGAGTCGATTCCGACTCATAGTGACCCTAGAGGGCAGAGGAAAACTGCCCCATAGAGTTTCCAGCGCGGGCCTGGTGGATTCGAACTGCCAAGCTTTTGGTCAGCACGCGTATCTCTTAACCATAGGGCCTCCAGGGTTTCCATTACACGATATAACACCAAAAACACCAAACCCACTATGGTCGAGTCAAATTGGACTGATAGCGACCCTATAGGACTGAGTAGAACTGCCCCATAGAGCTTCCAAGGAGCACCTGGTGGATTCAAACTGCCATAGAACCGCCAGGGTTTCCATTACATGATATAAAACCAAAAACACCAAACCCATTATAATCCAGTCGATGCGGACTCATAGTGACCCTACCTAAAAATGATATAAAAAAAGAGGGGGGAAAATAGAACGAGGAAGGAGGTGTAGGGGAAGGGGTGGTAATTTGAAGTAAGATGATCAGGTAGGTGACATTTGAGCAATCTCTTTAAGAAGGTGAGGGGCTGGGCCATGCAGTTAGCTCAGGGAAGAACTTCCAGGGATCACCCTTTTCGAATACCCAAGGCTCCCCATGGGGACAAGCACTGACCCTGCAGCAGGAATAGAAGCAGGTGGACTGACGCAAAGAAGCCCAGGTGGTGCAGTGATTAAAGCGGTTGACTGCTAACTGAAAGGTGGGAGATTCAAAGCCACCACCCAAGAGAAAGGTGTGGCAGTCTGCTTCATAAAGACTTACAGCCTTGGAAACTCTATGGGGTCATTATGAGTCGGAATTGACTCCCCTGCAGTGGGTTTGGTTGGTTTGATTTTGGATGACTTCCCGTAGGAAGTTGTGGGGACCTGGATTCCTGTGTTCCCTGACCACATTACTGCCTGGAGTTTCTTAAAAACCCCAGGATTGAAAGAAGAGGAAGGCGCTGGTGTGTGGACGAGGCTGGGAGGGAAGAAGCTGAGGTGTAGTCCCACCTCCACTCTGTCTCTGTGCTCTTTCTTGGATCTAGTGGCCCCCAGGGTCATGGTGACCCAGCAGAAGGACCCTGAGGGCAATCACAGCCTGCGATACCGTGTATTCGGTTTCCCACCTGCCAATATTAGGCTGACCTGGCTGGGGGATCAGAAGGAGCCGATCCTGGATTCAGGACTCAGGGGAATCCAACCTGGGGGAAATGAGATGTACCAGAGCTGGGGAGCTGTGGGCATCCTCCCAGAAGAGGAGCTGAGATACACCTGCCTGGTGGAGCACCTGGGCCTGAACAAGCCCCTCAGTGTGACTTGGGGTGAGGTGTTGTCCCAGGACCAGGAATGAGTGGGGGGTGAATCTCATCCAAACCCTGCCCATATTCTCCGCCCTTCTAGTCAAGCCCCTCCCTTCTCTCCTAAATGGAGACACTGGAAATGTTCTCAGTGGTCCTCTGATCACTCACATCTCAGCCCTCACTGGCAAGTCCGCCTCACTCCAACCTCCTTCATTCCTCTGGACCTTCTGCCACATCCCCAGGGTCTGACCTCTCTCTCTTCTACCCTCCAGGAGTAATGGCTCACTTCCCACTGATGAGCCAGCTCTAGGTAAGTCTGTGCTCTAGTTGAGGTTCAGAGAAGGAAAATATTCATGGACGAAGAGTTGGAGAGGGAGAACGTGCACAGCCCAAGAAGAAGTTGAAGGGTTGAGGGAGGTGATGAAGAAAGATGTTCCCACATCATTTCTCTCTCACAACCTGTTGTTATAGGTTGAATTCTGTCTCCCCAAAATATGTGTTTTAAATCCTAACCTCTATGCCTGTGGTTGTAATGCCATTTAGGAATGGGTTGTCTTTGTTACACTAATGAGGCAGGAGACATAAGGTGTCTCTTGAGTCAATGTCTTTTGAGATATAGAAGAGATTGAACAAGCGAGCAGGGCAGAGATGGGGGCAAGAGAGATGCTATGTCGCATGGAGATCCCCAGGGAGCCAAGGAATAGAAACTGAAGACACAAAGACCTTCCCCCAGAACTGACAGAGAGAGAACGCCTTCCACTAGGGCCAGCACCCTGAACTGGACTTCTAGCCTCCTAACCTGTGAGAAAATAATTGTCTGTTCAAACCACCCTCTTGTGTTCTTTCTGTTAGAGTACCACTAGACACCTAAGACTCAGCCCAAGGAAGCCATCATTCCCCTATACCCAAGGACATGGGAAGAGCAGCAGGAACTGGGAGATATTTCAAGTGGAAGAAAAATACAAATGTTTCCTCTCTGTTTGCTTTACTCCTCTTACGTTGCTGGCCAGTGTTTGTGATATAAGATACACTGGTTTGCTCACAAACCCCAGAATCTCAGATTTGGAGACTTTCTGTGAACTGGAAAGATATTTTTTTGGAAAGACTCCAAATAGCAGGGAATAATATTAAGGGTATTCTAATACCTGGAGACTTGAAACAAATGATTTCCAGAAGGGGTCAAAACATTCATGGAGAAAAGACCATCGATGTTTGGCTCTTAAAGCCTTTAGGCCCCAAAGCCCACTCTTCAGACATAGATTACATAGGCCTATAAATCAAACAATCACACTTGTGAGGAACATGCTTCTGAGTTCAACTAAACATACGAGGCCAAATGGGCAACTCCTGTCCTAAAGTAAGACCAGAAGGCAGGACGGGACAGGAACTGGAGGAAAGGACACTAGGAACCCAGGGTGGAAAGTGGGGTCGTGCTGTCACACTGTGGGGATTGCAACCAATGTTACCAAACGACATGTGTATAAATTTTTGAATGAGAAATTAACTTGAGCTGCAAACTTGCACCTAAACACAATAATTTCTTTTTTAAAAAACCCTTTAGGCACTTAATAATGATATGGTATTAAAGTCAGAAGAATTTGTTTTCTTTTAGCTTTTATTTTGAAATAATTTTAAATTTAGGGAAAAGTTGTAAGTTAGTACAAGGAAATCTCATATAATCCTTTCTCATATTCACCAAAAATATCATTTCTGCAACATTTGTTTGTAGATAATGATTTGAGAGAAAGTTGAAAATATTCTCCTTTTATGCCTAAATATTTTAGTGTATGTTCCCTAAGAACGAGGGCATTATCTCTCATAATCAGAGCACAACAATCAAATCCAGGAAAATTAGCATTGCATAAGTGCAAAAACAGCATGGCATCAGAGGTCCTCTAACCCCAGGAGTGGAGCAGAAAATCACCAAGGCCGATTCCTGTGAGGTGGAGGTCAAGCATACGTCCACTCTCCAACCTTTTCACCAATTCTGACATCAGCCGTCCGTCTCACAGCACTTTACGCTTCCCTGCTAGGTTCATAATTCCTTGCAATGGACACACAGAACTCACAGAACATGCCCACAGTTATGGGGTTTATTAGGAAAGTAGCAGCTTACAATTCAGGTCAACTGGGCGATAACAGGAACAACTCAGGGTACAGTTCTCCTATGAGGGCAATGTCTCAGTTGCTGATGCTGGGCCTTCCTCTTGGCCTGGGCCCTGCACTATCAGCCTGGCTTCTGCCCCTGCTTGGGCTTCGCCTCTGCCCCCACTTGAGCCTGGCCTTTTCCCTGCTCGGAAAAGTGTTCAAAGCTCTTTAGCTCCACAGATAGATGTCCAGAGGCACTCCATTCCACCAGGAAGCCTACTGTCCGAAGGCACTCGGTTCTCTGTCTCTATGGGTCTGGCCTGCCGTTCCCGTGTCGCTGTCATCTCACATCTTCTCCAGTGTTAAAGCTCTGTCTCCTGGGTCTGCGAGGTTCTCAGCACAAGGACCCTGGGTCCAAAGCACATGCTCCCCTCGTGGCTTTTCTTCTTGATGGTAGTAAGGCTCTCCCCCTCCTCTGGGATTGGCTCCCTTTAAGCCGCACAGAGGGGTGAAACTGATCCATCTCCTACAAGGGTTTCATGCATTTTATTTGCATAGTCCTACCCCTTCCCCACAAGTGTTCCATGCACCTTATTTGCATTATAGCAGGTTGTCCAACCTCCTTGGTGGGCCACAGCACCTTATTTGCATAGTCCCATCCAATCAGTTTGTGGAAGTCACAAAACCATGGCTAGAAGCGTCATATGAAGTAATTTACTGCACTACAATCAGCATAACTGTCCTTATTCAACCTTCACAAATTGTCACAGTAATGTTCTTTATAGGCATTTCTTCCAGTCAAGATCTAATCCAGGAATACACATTGCACTCGGTGGTCAGCCTCCTTTAAAACCAAAACCAAACACATTGCTGTCAAGTTGATTCTGACTCATAGCAACCCTGTAGGACAGAGTAGAACTGCCCCATAGGGTTTCCAAAGAGTGGCTGGTGGATTCAAACTGCCAACATTTTTTTTTTTTTTGGGTTAGCAGCAAAGTGCTTAACCACTCTGCCACCAGGGCTCCACCACATAGCTGGAGGGGCTCGTAAACCCAAACTCGGCAGGTAAGCTAGCAGGCCACTTGCTCACAGACTTCAGAGACAGGAAACCCAAGATCAGCAGGTAAGCTGCTAGCTCAAATCCCAACAACTGGAGGTGAGACAAACATGAGCCAAGTGCAGTGTACAGAAGGAGCAAAAGCCTGCAAGGCTTGTCCGAAAGTCTACCTATATTAAATGCAGGTCACACCCCTAAGGAAACTCCCTTTCAACTGATTGGCTTCCCACAGCAGATCCCATCTTGGAGGTGATCACATTATATCAGGTCTTATCATAGAAGTGATTACATCATTAAACAACTGCCAGACTACATGATAACTGCCAAACCACTGAGAATCATGGCCCAGCCAAGCTGACACACAACCTTAACAATCACAAAACCTTTTATTCTACACATCAGAGAACCAATGTGAGGGTTCTGCCAACTGCTTAATATGTCTATTTTGATTGCATATTTGGAAACTCAAGAAATGACCGCCAAGTAGTTGTGTGGACACAGAGAATCTGCTGAAAGATGGAAGGACCTAAAATAAGACCCCACTTATTTCCCGTTCCCCATATGTCTCTCTTCTAATGGGGGTCCATGATGTTTCTTTAATTCTCCTAGGCATCTTGATCAAATTGAACCCTATATCCATTAGCCCCAGGTAGGGAAAAGGGTGGAAGATGTGTTCTAGACAGTTGTGTAGTCTAAGCAAGCTTCAGCAAAGGCATGGAGGAGTCCTTGAGCTGAAATCAGCTGACAAATGACTCCTATGTCTCTCAGGATGGAATCTTCCTTAGTATCCTGATCACGCTAAGTCATTGATGGCTAGCAGCCCATGGGAGATGTAGCCTCACCACAAACATTATGATGGCTTTCAAAATGCAGTAACTGAGGCCCTTGGGAAATTATGATACCTGTAGGGTCGCTATGGGTCAGAATCAACTTGATGGTAATGGGTTTTTTTTATTTTAATAGTAGAAGTTCAGAAAGGCACATTCTCATGACTGTCACAGTTTATAGCATGGTTCAAGTTCTCTCTGTCCTTACTATTTTCTCTGCTTATTCTATCAGTTACTGAGAGAGGAAGATTGATATCTCCAAATGTAATTATTAATTTGTCTATTTCTGTTTTCAGTTGTGTCAGTCCAGGCTTCATCTACTTCAAGCCTGCGTTAGGTTTATGGAGCCCTGGTGGTGAAGTGATTCAGCACTCAGCTGTTAACTGAAAGGTCGACAGTTGGAACCCACCAGCTGTTCCATAGAAGAAAGATGTGGCAGTCTGCTTCTGTAAAGATTTACAGCCTTTGAACCCCTGTGGGGAAGTTCTACTCTGTCCTGTAGGGTAGATATGAGTTGGAATCAACTTGACAGCAATGGGTTAAGTTTATTTATAATTGTTATTTCTTACTTTATAGACACATCTATTACTATAAAATGTCCCTCTTTGTGTCTAATGCAGTCCCTGGGTGGCACAAATGATTTGTGCTCATCTACAAATCTAAAGGTTGACAGTTCACACCCACCCGGTGGCACCACAGAAGAAAGGCCTGAAGACCTGCTTCTGTAGAGACTACAGCTAAGAAACCCCTATGGAAAGCTACCCTCTAACACATAGGGTTGCCATGAGCCTGAATCAGCTCGATGGCAACAGGTTTGGTTTTTATTTTTTGTGCGGATCTAACAACATTCCTTGTGTTACAGTCTATTTTGTCTCATGTTAATGTATTCGTGCTAGTTTTCTTGTGATTATTGTCCAATGGTATATAGTTTTCCATGCTTTTAATTTCAACCGAGCATTGTCTTTGTATTTAAAGTGTGTATCTTTTATACAGCATATCGTTAGGTCTTGTCATATTTTCCAATCTGACAGCATCTGCCTTTAGAGTGGAGTTTTTAGTGCAGCCACATTTAATATAATTATTGATGTGCTTAGATTTAGATCTGTTATTTTTGTACGTATTTTCTATTTGTCTCATCTCTTGCTTAGTCTGTTTGTCCTTTGCTACTTTCTTTTAGGTTAAGCAAAGACTTCTGGTATACTATTTTCTTTCTCTATTTGCTTTTTACCTATATTTCTACTTTAAATATGTTTTAACCAAAATTTATATATTTTATAATTTAAAGACATTATAAAAAGAAAAATACTTATAAAATTTTGTATTTGCTCACATGATTAACTTTTCCAGGCCTAATCATCATTTTTCTACCTATGCGTATGCATCTTCCCCAGACCTCTTTGTCCTTGATCTTCCAATCTGGTTTCTTCCAAGCAACTGACCAACCAGCTAAGCTATTCTCCGTTGTTCATGAGTCCATGCATATCTTTACTTCACATCACTTTTCTCTTTACACGGTGTGGATGATTAAGTAAACCCCTTGAAGTTCTGCTCATTGAGAGAATTGTCTCTCACCACTCTCTCTGAGTCATCCCTGAGTGGGTCTCTAGTGCAGCAGTAGTATAGGTTTGGCTCACACCAACATACTGAGCTGACTCTTCTGTGAACTAAGCTCAATTTTTTCCTTTTCTGTGAACTACCCATAGGAATTCCCAATATCACCTTTCTTCTTTTTTAATAAGGAAATATAATGATATAAATACCCCCTACATTTTGCTTTAGAAGATATGCAAAAATTTGATATATTGTGTTTTAATTTTCATTCATTTCTAAATACATTCTTATTTTCCTTTTATTTCTTCTTTGATCAATGGATTACTTAGAAGTGTATGAATTCATTTCCAAAAAAAATTGAGGAATGTCTAGAGATCCTACTGTTCGTAATTTCAAATTTAATTCCATTGTGCCTAAATAACATACTTTATATGACTTGAATTCTTTTAAATATATTGGGACTTGCTTTATGGCCCAGAATATGATTGACCTTGAAAAATTCCTGTGTGCTTGAAAAGAATGCATATTCTCCTAGGATTTCAGGGATTAATTTGTTATATTTTCGTGGGGGTTCCAATAAATGTCAGTTAGGTAAAGTTCATTGATAGAGTCGTTCAAGTCTTGTGTATCCTTAGTAGTTTTCTGTCTACTTATTCTAACAATTACAGAGATTGAGATATTCAAATCTCCAACTATAATGGGGAGTTCATCTATGCCTTTTTGCAGTTCCATCAGGTTTTGCTTCATATATTTTGAAACTCTGTTATTATATGCATAACATTAAGGATTTTTATGTCCTCTTTATGAACCAACCCTATAATCATTATCAAATGATGTTCATTATCCTTGCTAAAAGTCTTTCTTTTTAAACCTACTGTGCCTGATACTCATCTAGCCACTCGATATTAATGCATAATATTAAAGATATTGATTATTATAATATTAACAGTATTATTATTAGTGTTAGTATATGTCTATGTCTATCTTCTTACTTTTAAACTATTGGTTCTTTATATATAAAGACGTTATTTAAGGCACATAGAGATCCATCTTACTTTTTATCCAACCTGATGATCTCTGCCTTTTTTCTGTTTAGATGATCTACACTTAATGTAATTATTAATATTATTAGATTTATGTCCATCATCTTGCTATTTGCTTTTTCGTCATCACATATGTTTTTTGTTTCCTCATTCCTCTTTATCTGCCTTTATTTATAATTGTATTCTTATATTGCATTTTATCTCTTTCGTTGGCTTATTAACTATGGCTCTTTGTTTTGCTCTTTTATTGGTTCCTTTACACTTTATATTGTGCGCTTCTGACTTTTCACAGCCTACCTTCAAGTGATATTATTCCGCTTAAAGATAATGTAAGAACCTGATAATAGTGTACTTCCATCTCTTCCCTCCTGGCTTTTCTGCTATTGTCATGCATTTTACTTTTACATACGTTAGAAATCCCACACAGTACAGTTATCACTTTTGTTTAAATACTCGATTATGTTTTTAAACAATTTAGTTTCATTTTTGTTTTTGAGAATACACACAGCAGAACAGACACCAATTCAATAATTTCTACACGCACAATTCAATGACACTGATTACGTTCTTCAGGTTATACCACCATTTTCATCTTCCTTTTCTGAATTGCTCCTCCCCCATTAACATAAACTCACTGCCCCCTAAGTTTCCTATCTAATCTTTTGAGTTGCTGTTGTCAATTTGATCCCATATAGATTGTTCTTAAAGGACAACAATGCTCAAGGCAGGCATTCTTTACTATTTAAGCTATGTTTGGTTTTAAGAATACTTCAGGGGATATTTTTTGGTTAAAGTTTTAAAGGTAACCTCATGGCAATAGTTCCAGGGGTTCATCTAGCCCTGGATTTCATAAGGATTTGAAATTTTGTTCTGCTTTTTTTCTCCCTTTTGATTAGGATTCTTCTACAGCATCTTTGATCAAAACGTTCAGTAATGGTAGCTGGCTGGCACCATCCAGTTTTTCTGGTCTCATAGCAAAGGAGGCAGTTGTTCCTGGAGGCAATTAGCCTCACATTCCATTTTCTCCTCCTATTCCTGACCCTCCTTCTTGCTCTGTTGCTGCAGGTGAGTCCATACCAATTGTTCTACCCTGAATGGCCACTTGTAAGCTTTTAAGACCCCAGGGAATATTCACTGAACTAGGAGGTAGGACCAAAACACTAGCTTGATATTCAGCCAATTAACTGGGATGTCCCATGAAGCCATAACCCTAAACCATCAAACGAAGGAACCAAATCCCATGAAGTGTTTGTTGGAACATAAGCAGACTCAGCAGCTGCTTATATGTACATTGTTGTAAACAAATCAATCACACAACTATTTGCCAATTAAACTTTTTACAGATGTACATGTGGACAGCAAATACTTAATCAGCTGTGCATCTCTATCCTTAATCAATGTGATTTTTCCATCACTGTAAATAAAAACTTGGGACCCCATATGCAATCATTCCCTCCCCTTGTGCCATTTCTGAGGTTCCATCTCCTCCCTGAAACCCCTCAGACATGGCACAGGGGCTCCTGAGCTTTCCTCTCCCCCAACCCCTCCTCCACCCCCCGAGTCTGACCCCTGTGGAATCCAGGGATGCATAGAAGGCATCTTCATTCCTCCATGGATGCCCAGCCTCAGGGTCAGCCTTCCCCAGCCTCACTCAGACCACAGCCAGACCCGTTCTGAATGCCAGAGCAGACCGGTGGTGCCCCATGTGACTGTAGGCTGAGGGCCAATGACAAGAGTTCCCTGTTTACCCTCTCACCCCGGACCTCCCCAGGGTCCCTGGACTCCGAGTAGCAGGACAAGGCTCTGCACACAAGAAGGTGTTCCCTTCCAGGGTCAGATTCAGGTGAGAAGTGTTTCCCTAAAGCCACATTGACATAGATGTCTTTTCCCATTGAATGACCACGGATTTGGGCCTCAGTGCAGACCAAGGTCTTCAGACTCTAAGAAATGGTTCATGGTTCTGGAGCTGTCCCCGCAAATATACCTCTTGCCTCAATACCCAGTCCCACAGGCTCCTAGGATGGGACCTAGGACTCCTGAGTTCCTGTCACTTATTCCTGTAGCTGATTCTGGAAATGGTGACTCCTACTCCCGGGAATCAATGAGTGAGTCTCCAGACCTGGAATCTGGGGAAGTACCCCCTGGGGCCATTAAGTTCTCAAAGGAGAGGAGACTCCTGGAGAACTGAAGAACCCAAAAGAGAAGAAGAAAATTGTCAATGCCAAGAGGAGGGGAGAGGAAGAAGCCAGGGAGGACAGCAGGACACGGAGGGCTGGCACAGGAGACACCTGTGGAGAGGAGTTTGAAGAGGGTTCCCAGGTACTGGGCCATGTGAGTGAGAGACAGGTGTCTGTGCCACCATGGGTGGACCAGCCCTAGTCCCAAATTCCCCTCACAGATATGTGTGAACTCAGCCCCAAGCAACCTGCAGTCATGGCCTCAGTTGTGCCTTCATTATCTACAACAAGCAGAGTTGCTGTACTAGACCCAGTGGCCCTGGAGGACCATGAGGAAGACATGGGGACTGTACACCATCCTGGACACAAGGATCTCAGCAGTAAGACGTATTCCAGCTAACCGACTACCCATTTCCCAGTATCCCAGGGCTGGCCCTGTCCCCTCTCCAGCTCCCACCCACAGATTCTGGGATCCTTCCTCTTTCTCCTTCAGACCCCAGCACCGGGATCTTAAGTCTAGATGCCCTCAGACCCTACTCTCTGCTACCCAACCCCTGAACTTAGGAACTCTATAGCCCCGGCCTCAAAGTTCAGTTTTGGTGGCTGACCCAGGGGTTTGGGGGTCACATGAAGGGAAGGCTCCTCAGGGCTACACATGCTGTGGCTAAGCCAAGGCTTCGAGCTGGGCAGCAGCTGCACGTTCTGGTGCTAGGGCTCTGGCTCCTATGGAAGGACTTCCCTATTGACCACCCTACGACCTGGCTGAGCATCCATACTTCTGAGGCACCATATGCACCAGAGACAGCAGGTGTGCATGGCACTGCCAGTCCACTACGTGGGTGAGGCTGGACCAGGGCAGGGTGCCACCGAGGGTTCTGCTGGTTGCAGGTGGGCCTCATGGACACAGCATAATTAGTGAGACATTGAGGATGGAACCTCTGCTGGTGCAAATGTGCACAATTACATACCAGGGCTAAGTAACACCTCCCCACCCTCTACTTAGCATTGCCAGATTAGAAGCAATTAAAAAATGAAGACACCCTACACCCTTCCAACAACACAGTATCCTTCTTTAAAGCTGTGGAAGTTCCTACCATCTGTGTTTGTCTTTAGATTGTGAACACAGGTCAGAGAAGCCCTCACCTCACAGCAGGCTGCTCTAAGCAGTTAGTTAAAATGCAGTTCTATGGACTAGGCCTTGTTCGCCTGTGAGAAGTGAAGGAAGGGCTGTATTTTGGCAAAGTTCAAGGCCTGAGATCTTGCATTCCCTACTGGATTTCAGGGTTGAAATCTATGAGTTAATGGATGCATGTTTCCTCCCTTCCTCTCAGAAATCAAAAGTCATGAGAGTGTAGAGATTCAGGAATTTCAAATCTATCTTAAAAGAAATTAGTCAGGGTTTCAACTCCACTGATGGCAGACTGGACTGTTTCAGGCCAACCCTTCCTCCAGAACAACTACAAAAGCTGGTCAAGAGGTAAGAACATCCACTTGAAGGCACTGGAGTTACCAGGGCAATGAAGACTTGGTGGAGCCAGATTTAGAAAGAAGAAATCCCAGATGTGTGGGCCCAATATTTGTGACAGTCTTTGCTTCAAAGCACTTGTCAAGTTGAGTGGTAGCTGAGAGTCTGAGAAGCTGAGTAAGCCTTTTGGCAGATGCTACAGGAAGAGAGGGAAAAACTGAAGCATAGAATGCTACACAGAAATGCAAATAAATGAACTGTTACTATGCACATACACATGGATGAATCCCAGCAAAAAAAAAAAAAAAAACTGAGCAAAAAAAGTCAGACACAGAAGAGCAGATATCAGGTGATTCCATCTGTATAAATTCAAGAACACACCAAACTAACTGATGAATTAAACCAAATCTGTTGCTGTCGAGTTGATTCTGACCCTATAGAACACAGTAGAACTGCCCCAGCAGGTTTCCAAGGAGTGGCTGGTGGATTTCAACTGCGCACGTTTTGGTAAGCAGCCAAGCTTTTAATCACTGGGCCGCCAGGGCTCCATATTGGGCACAGGACCCAGGAACTGCTTGCTTAACAAACCCAACCGCTGAGGCTGATACACATCTACGTTGAGAACTCCTGGTCTACATTCTTGCTACTAGAAGACTAATCTGAAGACTGGCAGCGTCAGCATCAACCTTGTTACAGACTCTCATGCTCTATTCCAGACCTTTTGAATATTAATGAGATTTCCAGGTGATTCCCGTGCACAGTACAGTTTAGACTCCCTGATCTGTGAGCTTTATAGACACGGTACCAGAACTCTCCAGTCTGCATTTTGAGTGTGGGCTTATCAGATTGCTTAGCAATGGACGGTCCAGGGTTCAGTCTCTGTTTCTTTCTCTTCTGTAGCTAATCACTCTCTTGGTGACTTCATCCATACTCAAAGCTTTAAATATAATTGATATTATGCTTCATTTCCCAAATCTATTTCTACAGCTCAGACTTTTCCCTAAAGTCTAGACTCGTATATCCAGCTGACACCTCAAAAACCTGACATTTCTAATAGGCATCTCAGATATAACATCTCTGAAACTGCATGCCTGCGATGCCCCTTCTCCAGCATACTCCTCCCACAGTCTCCCCATCTCTACTGACATCAGCTCCATCTTCCTATTTACACAGACCAAAACAGTTGGTGTCCTCCTTGGTTCCTCTCTCTTATACCACAAATTTTGTCCTTTAGGAAATCCCATAACTCCAGCAGAATGGGAATTCCAGAACACTTAATTGTGCTCATGAGAAACATTTACAGAGATCAAGAGGCAGTTGTTTGGACAGAACAAGGGGATACTGAGTGGCTTAAACTCAGGGTTGTATTCTTTCACCATAGCTATTCAGTCTGTATGCTGAGCAAATAATATGAGAAGCTGGAGCATATGAAGAAGAGCGTGACATCAGGATTGGATGAAGACTCATTAACAACCTGCGTTATGCAGATGACACAACCTTGCTTGCTGAAAGTGAAAAGGACTTGAAGCACTTACTAATGAAGATAAATGACCACAGCCTTCAGTACGGATTACACCTCAACATAAAGAAAACAAAAATCCTCACAACTGGACCAATGAGTAACATCACGATGAATGGAGAAAAGATTGAAGTTGTCAAGGATTTCATTTTACTTGGATCCACAATCAACAGCCATAGAAGCAGTAGTCAAGAAATCAAAAGACATATTGCATTGGGTAAATCTGCTGCAAAGGACCTCTTTAAAGTGTTGAAGAGCAAAGATGTCACCCTGAAGACTAACATGCGCCTGACCCAAGCCATGGTATTTTCAATAGCATAATATACATGTGAAAGCTGGATAATGAATAAGGAAGACTGAAGAAGAATTGATGCCTTTGAACTGTGGTGTTGGCAAAGAATATTGAATATACCGTGGACTGCCAAAAGAACGAACAAATCTGTCTTAGAAGTAGTACAACAAGAATGCTCCTTAGAAGCAAGATGGCAAGCCTGTGTCTTACATACTTTGGACATGTTGTCAGGAGGGATCAGTCTCTGATGAAGGACATCATCCTTGGCAAAGTATAGGGTTAGCAGGAAAGAGGAAGACCCTCAGTGAGGTGGATTGACACAGTGGCTGCAACAATAAGCTCAAGCATAAAGATTGTAAGGATGGCTCAGGACTGGGCAGTGTTTTGTTCTGTCTTGCATAGGGTCACTATGAGTCGGAACTGACTTGACGGCACCTAACAACAACAACAAAAACGTAACATCCAGCTTCAAAATATATGCAGAGTCCAACCACTTCCCACTCTTTCCATTGCTTACACCAAACCAACATCTCTAGCTGGAATGCAGCACATATTTCTTGGATTTCCTCCTGCCTTGCTCACCCCTTGCCTCTTGATTCTATTCCCAGCACAGAAGCCAGTGATCATTTCAAAAGAGGAGTCACACCATATCTCTGTGGCTCAAAACTGTCCTGTAACTCCCCATCTCACTCAGTAAAAGTCAGAGCCATTCCTATACCCTCAGGGCCTACACAATCTAGCAGCACTTCTGACCTCACCTCTATGACTCTGCTGCAGCTACACTGGCCTCCTCCCTGCTCCCAGAACACAGACACAGCCCTGTCCTGGTGTGTCTGAACTAGATGCCCCCCACCCCTCCCGGGGAAAGATTATGCCAGACATCTTCGTGGCTAATTCCTTCATGTTCTTCAAATCTTTCCTCAAAGGTCACCCTCTCAATGAAGCCCATGCTGACCACCTGAGTTACAATAGCCATCTTTCCTCTCCCGACATACCCACACTCTGAGTCATCTTCCCATAGCACTTAACAGTTTCTAATCTTAACACTTTTATTTCTATGTTTCACTGCAACAGGTTTCTTTAAATGGCCTTTCTGGCCTTGGGTTTGTAATCCTCTCAAAATGATTTTTGGGCCACAGTCTGCCAAATGATTGTTCTCTTTGTGCCTTGCAGTGATTGGTCTGTTTGCTAACCACATAAGTGGCTTCCAAGTATTGGCTGTTTTCCTGGCTGCATAAGCAGCTTGCAATCCATTCAATAGGACTGGCTGGATGCGTAGGTGTCTTAGGTTGGGTTCTCTATATATACAGAAAACCCATATATACAGAGAGAGACTTATACCAAGGAAACACCACATGAGGGTGTAGAAGCTGTAACGACCCAAGTCCGTGGGGCAAGAAAAAGGCTTCTCCTGATTCACATAGCCACAGGGCCTGGTAAACCCAAGATCGGCAGGCCAGAGAGCAGGGTTGTTGCTCACAGTCTGTGAAGATCGTTGAATCCCAATAATGGCAGGCAAGACTGCAGGTAAGCTGCTAGCTCAAGTCCCAAGAACCAGAGGTCAGACCAATAGGAGCCAGCTTCAGGATCCAGAATGAGCCCGAGAGCCCCTATCTGAACGCCCGGCCACACTCGATGCAGGCAACACTGCCAAGGAAATTCCCCCTCGAATGATTGGCTACTCACAGCAGATGCCATCCTTGGGATGATCACATATTAGCTCTCAACAGGGAAGTGCTCACATTATATGACTGCCAAAACACTGAGAATCATGGCCCAGCCATGTTGACACATAATCTTAACCATCACAGTAGGCTTATGGAAAGCCACACCTTGAAATTAACAAGCAGTTTGTCTATCGAAGTAAGCAGTCTCATGGAAGTTTGTGGGGGGCCTCCTGTTCAACAAGAGTCTAGAGAAGACTGTGTCCTTTGGGCCTGGGGTCTTTTAGCTGAGAATCTCCTAGACACCCCCTCAAAAGAGTTATAATATGGGTAAAGGGCTGTAACACTGAGCTGATAACACTAAGGACTGAGAGGAAACAATGCCAAAGCCAGTGGCAGAGAAGCCTAGAAGGGGCCCAGGGCAGAGCTGGCAGCAAATGTCCAGTAGGGATCCAGCGGCAGAGAGAGCAGTCAGGGCAGCAGTAGGAAAACTGGCCTACTGAGCAGATGGCGGCCGAGCTGGCTTAACTTTGGCAGTAGCAGATTCCCTGGCTGTGCTGAGAACAGTGACCCTAAGAGCCAAGAGGTTGCCCTCAGAGGCTTGGGCATGTACTGCATAGAGTGCTGTTGGTAGGTGCTGTTGAGTTGATTTTTGACTCACAGCGACCTCATGGGACAGAGTAGAACTGCCCCATAAGGCTTTCTAGGCTGTAATCTTTACAGACGCAGATTGTCAGGCCTTTTTCCCACGGAGCCCCTGAGTGGGGTTCTAACCACCAACGTTTCAGTTAGCAGCCAAGTGTTTAACAGTTGTACCATCGGTGCTCCTTCACTGCACAGGTGTTGCCTGTAAACAGTTTTGCATCAAGAGTTGTCATAATGCTAGCTTAAGCCTGGCACTGGCTCAGGGTTGTCCCCAAAGCTGCTGGTTGAGAGTTTGACCAGTGTCACAGGGGTCCATACCCAACCAAGGACAGCCACAGAGAGACAATGCAGAGAGAGACAGAGAGAGAAAAACACAGTTATGCTGCACCTGACCTGAGCTGGCGACACACTTGCTTAGAGAAATACATAGCTGCTAACACCTGATTAACAGTATGACCACCCAGTCACACAAAAATGGATACGGGCAATTTGGAATGAGCAAATGGGCCCCCCTTTTAGACATAAGTGGGTTCCTCTCCTACAATGCTAAATGGGGTACTCATGGGGATGGAAGGGACGGGTTAACTTCAAGTATGTTCCTATTTTTTTGGTTTGCTTTGTATAAATAATAATAACACCTTTTGCTTGCCAACAATCTGTAAAGTGTCTTTGTGTGTATGGCCCAGTCAGATTGGACAGCAGACTCCTTATACAAACAGTCTCGTAATTGCTTAGAATTTAGAATACATTCTGCACGTATGCAAACATGTATGTGCACACGTGGGGCACAGACCTTGTCCACGCTCAGCTCCTCCACAGCATCCTCCTGTCCCCACTTGCGACAGAATCAGCATAGCAAAGATGCAAATTCTGGAAGGTTCTCAGATCTTCCATTTATTTCCTCTCTCAAATTTTGAGTATTCCTCACCTTTAAATAACCCATCAACCCCACCTCTTAGCAAGAAATTGAATAAAAATCATATCCAGATTCTCATTTCAATAGGGAAGTGAGAAGCTGCTCAGCTCAGAACAACACAAAGTTATGATAGGGTTGGAGAAGTTCTAGCCCTGCCTCTGCTGGAACAGGAATGCTGATCAGGGAAAGGACACAAGTCAGTGTGGGGAGGGGGTCCTACTGGGCAGGGGTGGGCTAGTCTCCCCACATCATCCCATTATGCTGATAAGAACACAGACACGTTCAGACACCGGTTGCAGAAAGATAAGTCAGGGGTTCTTGAAGTCGCGAAGTGAGATGTGGACAAATTTTGTATCACTCAGTCCCACACAAGGCAGAAGTTTCACGCTGCAGAAGAAAAGAACCAGTAACAATTACAGGTGAGTCACTGTAAGTGTTGATATGCTGAACAGCTCACCACAAGTTCAAAACATCCAAAAATGTCCAAATCCCAAAATCCCCGTAACCCAGTCATTTCCCCTCTACCCAACCGCTCCTCCACATTAGGCCCTCCAGGGTCATACCTTTAGAATCTGTGAGAGGCACATCAGTGCCCTGGGCACTGTCACCACCTGGAGAAGAACAAAAACAGGATCTAGTCAGAGCCTACAGGAGGAGATGAGACTAAAGAAAGAATTATGGGGTGGGAGGGGGAGGGGTTAATGGGCTCCTGTCTACAATGTCCTAAGGGTCTGAACATAGGTCCCTCTTCTTCCACCTGTGGGAAGAAAACTTCGTGTGAAAGACCAGGGAGGAGGTAGAGCCATAAGTTCTAGAGGAACCAGCTAGTCCTGGACCCCAGGGAAGTATCCAGAACTATGATTGCAGACAGGATCCGAAACAAGAGTAAAGATGTGTGGGAACTGGACCAACCATCCTCTTGTAGATCCATCCTCAGCAGCGAACTTCCCCTCTGACCTGTGACTGCTAAGAATCAGCTCTCATCACCAGGATTATCCAAGGTGAGAGGTTTGTCCTTCGTGTTCACATGTGCTTTACATAACAGTAAGTGTTAGCACACAGCACCCCAGACTGGGTAGGTGCCAATATATGGATGATGTCTTCCATAGTGAGGCAGGACAGGAACAAACTCTTACCTGGGGCTTGAAAGCCACCAGTAGGATAAGAAAACTCAGACCCCAGCCCCTCCCCTACCTGAGCTCTTCTTTATCCAGATCACAACTCCAGTGACCACAGCTCCTAGGAGAACCAGGCCAGCAACAATTCCCAGGATGGAAGTGGTGGGCTGAGGAGGCACCTCTAGGAAGGGAAGGAAAGGCAAGGGAAGGGAAGCGGCCCTGGCCTCTAGGTCTCACCCTTGACCCTGCTGGAGGTGCCCAGAAGAGCACCCTGAGGAGAGGCTTTGCCCTTGTTCCCTACTTACCCCATCTCAAGGTGAGGGGCTCAGACAGCCCCTCATGCTGCACAAGGCACACATATCTCTGCTCCTCTCCAGAGGGTACTACCAGGGCAGCCCACTTCTGGAAGGTCCCGTCCCCTGCAGGCCTGGTCTCCACAAACTCTGTGTCCTGGGTCTGGTCCTCCCCATCTCGTTGCCAGGTCAGGGTGATCTCCGAAGGGTAGAAGCCCAAGGCCCAGCACTTCAGAGTGACCACACCATCAGAGATGGGGTGGTGGGTCACATATGCCTTTGGGGGATCTGAGTGGAAGGGTCAGAAAATTTAGGAACTTTCCATTGCCTCCATGGGCCGCTTGAGCAGGGCTCACATGACCATCCTGAGAATGAACAGGACAACTGGGGTGGGGGGGATGGAGAGCAAAACCCAAACCACAGCCTGCACCCAGGGGTGTAGAACAATCTCCTACTCCTTGGAAAGTTCTAGAATTTGGGTGAGCCCAGGATAACAGGCTCTAGGTCTCTGAGGGGAAGAACAGGTACTTCTAGTCCTGACCAGAGACTCAGAAAAGCTGAAGTCAGACTTTCAAAGAGGTTGACTGGGGCAGAGAACAAGGCCTGAGAGAGAAAGTCCACTGAGCCCACTAACAGGTTCAATGGGAACTGTCAATCAGTTATTTCAGCAACCGTCTCCCCCTTCACCCCCAGAGACTGGAGCCCTTAATTATCCCTGAGACCCTTAGCAGACCTCTGGGCAAGTCTTTCTCTGGTACAGAACCTGGACACCTGGGTGGACTCCGCTCTCTCCCAACTCATGCCAGGTGAGTATTCTGGCGCTGATGCCATTTTTCTCTCCTCCTTGTGTGACACCATTTGGCGGAACGGTCCCAGCCTGAGAGGAGATAAGGGAGGTGCCCCATGGCCCCTCTAACCTGCTCGCAGAAGCGTCTCCTTCCCTTTTTCCAGATATCTATGCAGCCACTCCACACACTCCCCCTCCAGGAAGGCTCTGACGCGCTCCGCCTCACCGGCCTCCTCCCACTCCCGCCGGGTGATCTGAGCCGCGCCGTCCGCCGCTGTCCAGGAGCGCAGGTCCTCGTTCAGGGCAATGTAATCGGTTCCGTCGTAGGCGATCCGAGGGCACCCGCGGAGGAAGCGCCCGTCCGACCCTACCTCGCAGGTAGACAGCGCCTGGATGGTGTGAGAACCTGACCGCCCCCGCGGTCGGCCCAGCCAACTTAGCCGTTTCGGCCTACTGAAACCTGGAGGGAATCCCCGCGGCTCTTCCGGGGTCGAGGGGCTGGGCGGGTCCCAAGGCCTCAGTGTGAAGTTGGGACCCGGAGATTCAGGGCGACCAGTCTGTGTGGGCGAGGGGACCCGTGACCTGCGATCTGGCGTCACTCACTGGTGTCGCTGTGGTTGTAGTAGCCGCGCAAGGCCTGCAGGCCCACTCGGAGAGCCTGTGCGATGTCCTTGGCTCCGCGCGTCAGCTCTGCCCAATGCTCCGGCCCCTCCTGCTCCGCCCACGGTGTCCGCGGCTCCGACCCCGGATTCGCGGCGTCGCTGTCAAAGTGTCCGAACTGCGTGTCGTCCACGTAGCCGACGGCGATGACGCGGGGCTCCCCAACGCCGGGCCGGGACACGGCGGTGAAGAAAAAGTTCAGGGAGTGGGAGCCTGGGGGCGGGGAGTGGCTGAGACCACCGACCCCCTCCCCGTGAGGCGCCCGGCTCCGGGACCGATGGGGGCGGGGAGGGGCGAGGAGGGGCTGGTAGGCGGAGAAGGGGCGGCGGGAGGAGCAGGGCCAGGACACAGGGGTGGGAGAGGCGGGGGCCGGGGCGGGGGAGGGGGCCCTGGGAGGGGGTGGTGGTGACGTGGCTTCCCTAGGGTCCTGAGCTCCAACTGGGTGGTCCCTTCTCTCCTCTTCCCTCCACAGAGGCCGTTTCCCTCCTGACCACACACTCACCCGCCCGGGTCTGGGTCAGGGGCAGGGTCCCGGAGAGCAACAAGAGGAGGATCTGGGAAGCCATTAGCATGATCACTGGAGTCCGGGGAGACTGAGTTCCAGTGGGTCCGTGCGCACCTTATAACCGGGAACCGAGGAGACACTGATTGGTTACTGCAGAAACCGGATACACAATGGGAGTGAGAACTGGTGTCGCGTCAAGTTCTCCAGACAGAAGGAACTGACACAGGTTGTGAGGGGGAGAAGTGAAACTGGGGAGAAGGGGAATCCCCACCTCTTGGCTTCCTCACTCCAGACACCACCCTCGGGGCCTGAGAGCCAAGCCTAGGTGCTAGGACTTTGTCCTGACCCCTCTCCTCCTGTACGGACCGCTCTTCGTCACACTGGCTCCCTGAGTCCTACCCTGGGCTGTCAGAGGAAACCGCGGAGAAACCCCCAGGCTGGGGCCGGTCCTTTTCCTTTTCTTCCCTTCTTGGAATGCCTTTCCCTGAACTGGACTCCCTCCCTCCCACCTCTTATTTCTCCCCACCTGGACTTCTCTAGAATAAAATTCACCCCCAAAGAATTTGATGCCAGAGACTGAGCTCGCCTTAGGAATGAAGGTAGAAAGACCAGGGGTCTCCTCCTTAAACCTAGAAGGTTGTGTCTGAAGACACCAGATAGAGAGTCCCACAGAGACAAGTTTCCTTTTTATTAATAGTAGTGGCTAGCTCAACTTTGATAACCCCAAACCATCAGTCATTTAATCTGTAAGAGAAGTAATTTTGTCCATTCATGTACAAATGTGTCTGAAAGGCTCTGCAGCCAGGCTCACAAAGTTCCCAAGTTTGACTTTCCCAAACAATGCATCTATGACTCCTGCGTTAGTGTATATTAAAATTATCTTCATTTCATAGCTCTGAGTTTGTCTGAGTCCCACGGCTATCTTCAATACAAAGCAGCTCATGAAAGCACAATTCATTACTGCATATTTTAACCAGAAGAGTGTAGGAACTTTTAACCTCTTCAAAGTTGCGAGTGTTCAACAGTCAAAAATGCCTTTGCCAGTGCACAACCATTGACTGTGTTTATGTATTATTAACACCTAAAGGATTTTTTTTTTTAAACGATATAACAGAAAGCTTGGCAGTTGGAGCCCTCTCAGGGACACTGGGGAAGAAAAGGCCTGTTGATCTGTTTCCCTTAAGATTTCAGCCAAGAAAGCCCTATGGAGCAGTTCTACTCTGTAGCACATGGGCTTTGGCATGAGTCAGTAGAAGACAACAAGGGATGTCCATATTTTATCGGGACACTTGGTACTGTTATTTTCTTTAACCTGGTTAGCATGAGGAGGCAATTCATATTTAGGTAGACCCACAGAATGTATTAAATATCAAATGCAAAGAATACCCAGCTAGATCCTTAGGTATATATATTAATTAAAAATCTATAAACAACATACTTAAATTTGAGAATTCCACTACTTAGAATTCTTTTCTTCTGCTTCTTTCCTCACCTCCTCCTTCTCCAGGCCTTTTCTGTCTCTCTCATCCCTCAGGCCCTCATCACCCCTTGGTTTCCACCACCCTCTCATTGTTTTGGGCTTTTTTGTTGTTGTTGTTGTTGTCCCTTTTTTTTTGTTATTGAACATTTGGCATAGGTTTACAGAACAAACTACCTTCTCGTTAAAGAGTTAGTACATATTTTTTTAGGACATTGGTTAACAACCCCACATGTCAACACTCTCGCTTCTCAACCTTGGGTTCCCTATGAACAGCTTTCCTGCCCCGTCCTGCCTTCTAGTCATTGCCCCTGAGCTGATGTGTTCTTTAGTCTTGCTTTGTTTTACGGGCCTGTCTAATCTTGGGCTGAAGAGTGAACCTCAGGAGTGACTTCATTACTGAGCTAAAAGGGTGTCCGGGGGCCAAACTGTCAGGGTTTCTCCAATATATATGAGACAAAGTCTTATCATCCTTGCTTCTAAGGAGTATTCTTGCTGTACTTCTTTCAAGACAGATTTCTTCATGCTTTTGGCAATCCATGGTATAGTCAATAATCTTTGCCCACACCACAACTCAAAGGCATCAATTCTTCTTTGGTCTTCCTTCTTCACTGTCCAGCTTTCACATGCATATGAAGCAATTGAAAACACCATGGCTTGGGTGAGGTACACCTTAGTCCTCAAAGTGACATCTTTGCTTTTTAATGCTTTAAAGAGGTCTTTTGCAGCAAATTTGCCCAAAGTAATGCATCATTTGATTTCCCATTTGTTTTTTATAATTTTTCTTGTGCTTTAAGTGAAAGTTTACAAATCAAGTCAGTCTCTCACACAAAAACCCATATACACCTTGCTACACACTCCCAATTACTCTCTCCCTAATGAGACAGCCCGCACTCTCCCTCCACTCTCTCTTTTCATGTCCATTTCGCCAGCTTCTAGCCCCCTTCACCCTCTCATCTCCCCTCCAGGCAGGAGATGCCAACATAGTCTCAAGTGTCCACCTGATCCAAGAAGCTCACTCCTCACCAGCATCCCTCGCCAACCCATTGTCCAGTCCAAACCATGTCTGAAGAGTTGGCTTCGGGAACGGTTCCTATCCTGGGCCAACAGAAGGTCTGGGGGCCATGACAGCCGGGGTTCTTCCAGTCTCAGTCAGACCATTAAGTCTGGTCTTTTTATGAGAATTTGGGGTCCGCATCCCACTGCTCTCCTGCTCCCTCAGGGATTCTCCTGTTGTGTTCCCTGTCAGGGCAGTCATCAGTTGTAGCAGGGCGCCATCTAGTTCTTCTGGTCTCAGGGTGATGTAGTCTCTGGTTCATGTGGCCTTTCTGTCTCTTGGGCTCGCAATCGCCTTGTGTCCTTGGTGTTCTTCATTCTCCTTTGATCCCGGTGGGTTGAGACCAATTGATGCATCCTAGATGGCTGCTTGCTAGCATTTAGGACCCCAGACACCACTCTTCAAAGTGGGATGCAGAATGTTTTCTTAATAGATTTTATTATGCCAGTTGACTTAGATGTCCCCTGAAATCATGGTCTCCAAACCCCTGCCCCTGATACACTGGCATTCGAAGCATTTTCGGTTTATTCAGGAAACTTCTTTGCTTTTCGTTTAGTCCAGTTGTGCTGACCTCCCCTGTATTTTGTGTTGTCTTTCCCTTCACATAAATTAGTTCTTATCTACCATCTAATTAGTGAATACCCCTCACCCACCCTCCCTCCCTCCTCTCGTAACCACAAAAGGATGTTTTCTTCTCAGTTTAAACTATTTCTCAAGTTCTTATAATAGTGGTCTTATACAATATTTGTCCTTTTGCAGCTGACTGATTTCACTCAGCATAATGCCTTCCAGGTTCCTCCATGTTATGAAATGTTTCACAGATTCCTCACTGTTCCTTATCGATGCATAGTATTCCATTCTGTGAATATACCACAATTTATTTATCCATTCATCCCTTGATGGGCACCTTGCTTGCTTCCATCTTTTTGCTATTATTGTAAACAGTGCTGCAATAAACATGGGTGTGCATATATCCGTTTGTGTAAAGAATCTTATTTCTCTAGGATATATTCCAAGGAGTGGGATTGCTGGATCATATGGTAGCTCTATTTCTAGCTTTTTAAGGAAGTGCCAATTCGATTTCCAAAGTGGTTGTACCCTTTTACATTCCCACCAGCAGTGTGTAACTGTTCCAATCTCTCCACAGCCTCTCGAACATTTATTATTTTGTGTTTTTTGGATTTATGCCAGCCTTGGTGGAGTGAGATGAAATCTCATTGTAGTTTTAATCTGCATTTCCCTAATGGCTAATGATCGTGAACATTTCCTCATATAACTGTTAGCTACCTGAATGTCTTCTTTAGTGAAGTGTCTGTTCATATCTTTTGCCCATTTTTTAATTGGGTTATTTGTCCTTTTGCAGTTGAGTTTTTGCAGTATCATGTAGATTTTAGAGATCAGGCGCTGATCAGAAATGTCATAGCTAAAAGCTTTTTCCCAGTCCGTAGGTAGTCTTTTTACTCTTTTGGTGAAGTCTTTGGATGAGCATAGGTGTTTCATTTTTAGGAGCTCTCAGCTATCTAGTTTTTCTTCTGCATTCTTTATAATGTTTTGTATACTGTTTATGCCATGTATTAGGGCTCCTAACGTTGTTCCTATTTTTTCTTCTATGATCTTTATAGTTTTAGATTTTATATTTAGGTCTTTGATCCATTTTGAGTTTGTTTTTGTGCATGGAGCGAGGTCTGGGTCTTGTTTCATTTTTTTGCAGATGGATATCCAGTTATGCCAGCACCATTTGTTAAAAAGACTGTCTTTTCCCCATTTAACTGTTTTGGGGCCTTTGTCAAATATCAACTGCTCATATGTGGATGGATTTATGTCTGGATTCTCAATTCTGTTCCATTGGTCCATGTATCTGTTGTTGTACCAGTATGAGGCTGTTTTGACTACTGTGGGGGTATAATAGGTTCAAAAATCAGGTAAAGTAAGGCCTCCCACTTTGTTCTTCTTTTTCAGTTATGCCCTATTTATCCTGGGCCTCTTTCCCTTCCATATGAAGTTGGTGATTTGTTTCTCCATCTCATTAAAGAACGTCATTGGGATTTGGATCGGAATTGCATTAAATGTATAGGTTGCTTTTGGTAGAATAGACATTTCCAAATGTTAAGTCTTCCTATCCACAAGCAAGGTATGTTCTTCCACTTATGTAAGTCTCTTTTGGTTTCTTGTGGAAATGTACCGTAGTTTTCTATGTATGAGTCTTTTACATCTCTGGTAAGATTTATTCCTAAGTATTTTATCTTCTCAGGGGCTACTGTAAATGGCATTGATTTGGTGATTTCCTCTTGGATGTTCTTTTTGTTGTTGTAGAGGAATCCAGCTGATGTTTGTATGATTATCTTGTATCCCAATACTCTGCTGAACTCTTCTATTAGAGTCGTTTTCTGGAGGATTTCTTAGGGTTTTCTGTGTATAAGATCATGTCATCTGCAAATAGAGATACTTTTATTTCTTCCTTGCCAACCTGGATGCCCTTTATTTCTTTATCTAGCCTAATTGCTCTGGCTAGGACTTCCAGCACAATGTTGAATGAGAGTGCTATAAAGGGCATCCTTGTCTGGTTCCTGATCTCAATGGGAATGCTTTCAGGCTCTCTCCATTTAGGGTGATGTTGGCTGTTGGCTTTGTATAAATACCCTTTATTATGTTGAGGAATTTTCCTTCTATTCCTATTTTGCTGAGAGTTTTTGTCATGAATGGGTGTTGAACTTTGTCAAATGCCTTTTCTGCATCAATTGATAAAATCATATGATTCTTGTCTTTTGTTTTAATTATGTGGTGGATTACATTAATTGTTTTTCTAATGTTGAACCATCCCTTCATACCTGGTATAAATCCCACTTGGTCATGGTGAATTTTTTTTTTTTGATGTTATTGAATTCTATTGGCTAGAATTTTATTGAGGATTTTTGCATCTACGTTCATGAGTGATATAGGTCTATAATTTTCTTTTCTTGTGGTATCTTTACCTGGTTTTGGTATCAGGGATATGGAGGCTTCATAGAATGTGTTTGGTAGTATTCCACCTTTTTCTATGCTCTGAAATACCTTTAGTAGTAGTGGTGTTAACTCTTCTCTGAAAGTTTGGTAGACCTCTGCAGTGAAGCCGTCAGGACCAGGGCTTTTTTTTGTTGGGAGTTTCTTGATTACCTTTTCAATCTCTTCTTTTGTTATGGGTCTATTTAGTTGTTCTACTTCTGTTTGTGTTAGTTTAGGTAGGTAGTGTGTTTCTAGGAATTCATCCATTTCTTCTAGGTTTTCAAATTTGTTTGAGTACAGTTTTTCATAGTAATCTGACATGATTCTTTTAATTTCAGTTGAGTCTGTTGTAATATCGCCCATCTCATTTCTTATTCAGGTTATTCCCTTCCTCTCCTGTTTTTCTTTTGTCAGTTTGGCCAGTGGTTTATCACTTTTGTTGATTTTTTCAAAGAACCAGCTTCTGGTCTTGTTAATTCTTTCAATTGTTTTCCTGTTTTCTATTTCATTTAGTTCAGCTCTAATTTTTATTATTTGTTTTCTTCAGGTGCCTGTGGGTTTCTTTTGTTGCTCTCTTTCTATTTGTTCAAGTTCTAGGGATAATTCTTTGATTTTGGCCCTTTCTTCTCTTTGGATGTGTGCATTTATTGATATAAATTGGCCTCTGAGCACCGCTTTTGCTGTGTCCCAAAGGTTCTGATAGGAAGTGTTTTCATTCTCATTGGATTCTATAAATTTCTTTATTCCATCCTTAATGTCTTCTATTATCCAGTCTTTTTTGAGCAGGGTATTCTTCAGTTTCCAAGTGTTTGATTTCTTTTCCCTGCTCTTCCTGTTATTGATTTCCACTTTTATGGCCTTATGGTCAGAGAAGATGCTTTGTAATATTTCAAAGTTTTGGATTCTGCTAAGGCTTGCTTTATGACCTAATATGTGGTCTATTCTAGAGAATGTTCCATGTGCACTAGGAAAGAAAGTATGCTTGGTTGCTGTTGAGTGGAGGGTTCTGTATATGTCTACGAGGTCAAGTTGTTTAATTGTGGCATTTAGATCTTCCGTGTCTTTATTGATCTTGTTTCTGGATGTCCTGTCCTTCACCGAAAGTTGTGTGTTGAAGTCTCCTACTATTATTGTGGAGCTGCCTATCTCGCTTTTCAGTGCTGATAGAGTTTGTTTTATGTATCTTGCTGCCCTGTCATTAGGAGCATAAATATTTAATATGGTTTTATCTTCTTGGTGTATTGACCCTTTAATTATTATATAGTGTCCTTCCTCATCCTTTCTGACGGATTTAACTTTAAAGTCTATTTTGGCAGAAATTAACATTGCCACTCCTGTTCTTTTTTGATTGTTGTTTGCTTGATACATTTTTTTCCATCCTTTGAGTTTTAGTTTGTTTGTGCCTCTAAGTCTAAGGTATGTCTCTTGTAGGCAGCATATAGACGGATCTTGTTTTTTAATCTCTGCCACTCTCTGTCTCTTTATTGGTGCATTTAGTCCATTTACGTTCAGGGTAATTATGGATAGGTATGAATTTAGTGCTATCATTTTGATGTCTTTTTTTGTGTGTGTTGACAGTTTCTTTTTCCCACTTGATTTTATGTGCTGAGTAGATTTTCTTTATATATTGTTCTTTCCTCATATTTGTTGCTGTAGACTTTGTTTCTGCTGAGTCTATATTTTTCCCTTGTATTTTATTTTGATGAGTAGGATAGTTTGTCTCCTTTGCGGTTACCTTATTATTTTTTTTTTATTATTTACTCCTATCTTTCTAAATTTAAAACTAACTTTTATTTCTTTGTATCACTGTATCTTCCTCTCCATATGGAAGGTGTATGATTACATTTCTTAGTTCCTCTTTATTATTTTAATGTTGTCTTGTTTTATATAATAACATTGCTGTTACCCTGTTTGGGGCTTTTTTTCCCCCCTTTATAATCTTGCTTTGTTTTTTTGGATTTCCCTGTCTGGGTTGACTTCTGGTTGCTCTGCCCAGTGTTCTAGTCTTGGGTTGATACCTGATATTATTGATTTTCTAACCAAAGAACTCCCTTTAGTATTTCTTGTAGTTTTGGTTTGGTTTTTACGAATTCCCTCAACTTGTGTTTATCTGGAAATGTCTTAATCTCACCTTCATTTTTAAGAGATAGTTTTGATGGATATATGATTCTTGGCAGGCAATTTGTTTCCTTCAATTTTTCAAATATGGTCATCCCCTTGCCTTCTTGCCTGCTTTGTTTCTGCTGAGTAGTCCGAGCTTATTTTGATTAGCTCTCCTTTGTAGGTGACTTATCGTTTATCCCTCACTGCTCTTAAAATTCTCTCTTTATCTTTGGTTTTGGCAAGCTTGATTATAATATGTCTTGGTGACTTTCTTTTAACGTCTGCCCTATATGGAGCTCAATGATCATCTTGGATAGATATCTTCTCATCTTTCGCAACATCAGGGAAGTTTTCTGCCAACAAATCTTCAACAATTTTCTCTGTATTTTCTGTTATCCCTCCCTGTTCTGGTACTCCAATCACTCATAGGTTATTTCTCTTGAGAGAGTCCCACATGATTCTTAAGTTTTCTTCATTTTTTTAAATTCTTTTATCTGATTTTTCTTCAAATATATTAGTGCCAAGTGATTTATCTTCGAGTTCAGAAATTCCAGCTTCTACTTGCTCAATTCTGTTCCTCTGACTTTCTCTTGAGTTGTCTAATTCTGTAATTTTATTGTTAATCTTCTGAATTTCTGATTGCTCTCTGACTATGGATTTTTCCAGCTTATTAAACTTTTCATTATGTTACTGAATAATCTTTCTAATTTCTTCAGTTGCTTTATCTGTGTGTTCCTAGGCTTGTTCTGCGTATTGCCTCATTTCCTTCCTGATGTCTTGAAGGGTTCTGTATATTAAAGTTTTGTATCCCGGCTCTCGTAATTCCAGGAATGCACTTTCATCTACAAGATACCTGGATTCTTTCTTTTGAGAGCCTGTTGAGGTGATCATGGTCTGTTTCTTTATGTGACTTGATATTGACTGTTGTCTCCAAGCCATCTATAAAGTTATTACATTAGTTTATGCTTGCTTACTGCGTCAGAGCTTCTTGCTTTGTTTTGTTTTGTTTTGGTATACCCTTATGGGTTGCTTGAGTGAGGTAGCTTGATTATTTTCGCCTTTGGCGCTCTGGTGTCCTGTCCCTAGCTGGCTAAAGCTGTTATCAGTTATATCAGTCTAGGAGTCCATTCAGTTTTCTTGTATGAATTCAGCTCAGGTTTCCAGGTAGCTGATCATCAAGTGTGTGGTACAGGCTCTGTCTTACAGTCTTAGAGGGACAGGGGTGGTTGGTGTATATACAGGTATCTGATTGCAGCAGGAGGCCATGCTCTGAACAAGGCAGGGGGCTAAGAACCAATCCCCAAGTGTCTCTGAGGAAAACACGTCTCTGTTCCCTAGAGCATGGTGGTGGGTGGGTTCTGCAGAGGGACCGTGGGCACCCAAAGTTTTTGGTTGTAAGGACTTGGGGGGTACCAGTTATCTTTGGACCCCTGTCACGAGTGGCTGGGTGACCTGAGTGGAGCTACCAGTCCTTAGGTCCCTGATGTGGGTAGGTGAGGACCTTGTTTAATAGGCAAAGCAATGTCAAACGTCAAACACCCACCTCTCCACTGCACAGCTGAAATGGTTGGAGTTTGCCAACAATGGCCTATTCTCCCATAATAGGCCCACACAGGTCCATGCAGAAGGGAAAGGTGCTCCAGGTCCACAGACGGTTTATGCCTGGACAGGAGCCACTTCTGTCTTGAGCTCCCCCAGTTAATGAAGCTAGCAAGTTATCTTTTCCCCCCAATTGCAATTTTTCCTTCCCCAAGGCCGGGAAGATGGCTCTAGGTGCTCACCAGAGCCTATCTCAGGCCCAGGGATTCAGCCACTGAAGCCGGCTTGGGGGTGGAAGGGCACGTTAAAATATACGCAAGTACTTAGCTTTTGCCATGAGCGCCAATCTCCTCAGGTTCTGGAGGTGTGAGTGGGCTGTGAGGCTGGCTGCTTCTCCCTGAGGAAACTGCGGCCAAATGCTAGTACCAGCCTGCCCCCGCCGCCACCGCTCAGGGAATGGTGCCTGAGGGCTCCCTGTGATTCAGGTCCGGTAACTCCTCTCCAATTCTGAATGGTCTCTTCCTCCTCCTGCCCCTCAGTTCGTAGTCCAAGCTTGCCTTCGATGCTCAGCGCTCCCAGCTTGTCACAAATATACTCGTTTCACTTGTTTTTTGGGGTCTTTGTTGTAAAGAGGGCTCGCCGGAAGCATCTGTCTATTCTGCCATCTTGGCTACACCTCTCGTTTGATTTCTTGATTGCTGCTTCCATTGGTGTTGATTGTGGATTCAAGTAAAAGGAAATCCTTGATGGCTTAAATCTTTACCATGATGTGCCTGTACATAATAGGCATTTTTGTTGAATGAATGAGTGACAAATATAACTGTAGAAGAATTTACTTGCATCACATAAAAATCAAAAAGAAAAATACAAAAACAAAATTAGGAAAGATTTTATTTTATGCAACTAATATGCGTGACAATTGAAAACTTCATTCAGTGCTGTGTGCTTATCCGTGGCAGACTTGAGCCTGTGTATTAGTTTTCTACTGCTGCACAACAAAATACCACAAACTTAGTGCCTTAAAACACCACCCATTTATTTGTTCACAGGTCTGTCTGTAGGTCATCTGTCCAGGCATGGTGCGGATGGATTCTTCAGACTAGGGTTTCACAAACTCACACTTTCATCTGGAGCTGGGATCTTCCTCCAAGCTCATACAGAGCTGTTGGCAGAAATCCGTTTCTTGCAGCTGTAGTGCTGAGGTTCTCATTTCCTTAGTAGATGTCAGCGAGGAGGCCCTCCCAATCCTAGTGGCCACCAGCATTCCTTGCAATGTGGCCCCCTCCATCTTTAAGCTCACAATCCAAAACCTTCTCACATTGACCCCCTCTCACACTTTGAATCTCTTTGTTCAGGAACAGCCCAGTCCTTTTAAGGGCTCACCTGATTGCATATTCTCCCTGTCTTAAGATTAAGTGATTGGGACCTTAATTACATCTGCAAAATCTCTTCATGGCAGCAGCTACATTAGTGTTTCAGTAAGTGGAAGAATGTGAACCCATATTTTTATGAAGATAATGTGCATGTTCTGTGTATGTTTGCCAGCTGCATCCCCTACTCCCCAGGATTTATGAAAATGTACTAAGAAACCCTGGTGACACAGTGGTTAAGAGCTTGGCTGCTAACCAAAAAGTCTGCAGTTTGAATCCACCAGATCCTGCTTGGAAACCCTATGGGGCAGTTCTATTCTGTCCTATAGGGTCATCGTGAGTTGGAATTGACTCGATGGCAACAGCTTTGCTTTCTTTATAGGAAAATGCCTGGAGAATCGGAGCACAGTTGGAAAACAGTCATATAGCAGGCTTATGAAACTATCTGGGGTGGGGGCAGAAGGGACTGTTGGAAAACAAACATAGAATTCACATAAAAATATAGTAACCAGAGGGTGGTTATCGGAGGTCATTTTGTAATCTGCTTAGTATGCCCTGGTTCATCCTTTTATGGTTTATTTAGTTACAGTTGGAAATGAAAGTTCACTTAGTTTCTAGTGAATGGTAATAAAATACAATCTGTCTATGGATCAGTTTTATATGGCCTTTCTTGCCATGGTCTTGTAACTCTCACCAAATGATTGAGTGGGACTATGCAAATCAGGTGATTGTGGCCCACCAAGGGGATTGGACAGCTTGCTAATAATGCAAATAAGGTATGTGGCACATTTGTGGGGGTGGGACAATGCAAACAAGATGTACAGAACCCTATAGAAGGGATTGGTCAATTTTGCCATCTTGCTAAGCTTAAAATGAGCCATCCCAGAGGAAAAATGAGGGGACCTCACTACCACCAAGAAAGAAGACCTGAGAGTGGAGCATGTCCTCTGGACCCAGGGTCCCTGCACTGAGAACCTCCTAGACCCAGGAGACAGACAGCTGTAATACCAGAGACTGTGCAAGACAGCAAGAAGCAGTGGGAAGCACAGCAGAGAACCAGCAGCTACAGAACCAGGAGACCGGCAGGAGATGGCACATTGGGCTTCCCAGCCCCCGCCTACAGGGAAGAGTTTTGCTGTCCAAGTGGGGTGCCTCCAGACACTTATCGGTGGAGCTAGTCTTGCCAAAAACCCATGAATCTAGAAAGATGAACACCTTTGGGCTAAGGCTTACTGGTGGATTGGGGTGCCTCTGGCCATTTATCGGTGGAACTGAAGAGTTTTGTAACACTTGCCTGAGCAGGGCAGAGGCCAGGCCAGCCCAAGAGCCCTGAGGGCCCAAGGGCCAGGGAGAAGCCTGCCTGGAGGCACCACCAAGAAGCCATCCTGACTGAAGAACTGTATACTGAGTCATTCCTGATCCTGAATTGTAACCTGTTGTCTTAATAAACCCCATAATCATGAATATTGTCTGTAAGTTCTGTGTGGCCATTGCAATGAATTATTGAGCCTGGCAGAAAAGTAGAAAGTGTCACGGGAGTGACAGCTGGTGTCAGAATTGGTTAAAAAAGGTCGGAGACAGGTTTGTCTGACTTTCTGCTCAATGGAATCAGCCTTGGGCTATTGATGCTGATGGTAATTCCCCTCTCTCCCCCTGAAGTTAGAGGACCTCTGACGCCACCACCCCATTTTTATAGTCTACTGAGCCATGAGAGTTTTCTAAAATCAAATAATGACACATTTAATATCTTATAATAAATTTAGAGCAAATAAAAGCTAAAGTACAATAATTTATCCTCTTTTTTGGACACTGTATTAGTTATCTACTGCTACATAACTAGTTACCCAGAACTTAGCAGCTAAACACAACAAGCATTTATTATCTACCACAGTTTGCAAAGATCATGAATCCGGGCATGTTTTACCTGGGCACTAGTGGCTCAAGACCTCTCAAGCTGTCCTTTAGGTCTGCATCATCTGAAGGCTTAGCTGGGGTTGGGGCATTCACACTGTGCTTAGCTGGGGTTGGGGCATTCACACTGTGACATAGCTCATCCATATGGCTGTTGGCAGAGGCCTCAGTCCCTCCATGGCTGGTCCCAGGAGGTCTCAGTTCCTAGACACTGTGACCTTTCCATGGGACTGCTTATAACACAGCAGCACTGATCTGAGACGGTATAAGATGGAAATCACAGCCTGTTTATCTCCTAGACTCAGAGTCACATACCATCACATTAGCCTTACCCTATTTGTTAGAAGTGATTTGTTAGAAGTGATTCATTAAGTCCAGTCTACACTTAAGAGGAGGAAATTAAGCTCCACCTTTGGAAGGAAAGAGTTAAAACCAAAATTAAAATTAATATTGTTTCAGGATTCTGTAAATCAAATGCTTCTTTTATCCAATTATTGTTTTTTAATGCTTCACACTTCTCTTTTGGAAAGTAATGATTAAAAGTTTGAAATAGACAAGGGAGATACCCAAATAGCTCTCATTTTTCTTGCAAATGCCTTTTTAATAATATCTTCTTAATTAAATTGCAATGATGTTGAGAACATAGACTTAGCTAGAGCAAATAATGCCAAGACTTGGGTGCCATAATAATAATGTTTTCTGTTTATTCGCTTTTGCTTTAGGTGAAAGTTTACAGCGCAAATTAGTTTCTCATTCAAGAATTTTTTTTATGACACAAATTGTTCTATGACACTGGTTGCAATCGCTGAAATGTGTCAGTACTCTCCTCCTTTTCAGTTTCCCATGTCCATTCGTCCAGTTTTCTTGTTCTTGCTTTTGGGCAGCCGTTGCATACTGGATTGAATCAAGAAGCACTTTCCTCATGTGTGTTATTGTTTCTTTTGTAGGCTTGTCTAGTCTTTGGCTGAAAAATGAACTTCCGGAGTGGTTTCAGTTCTGCATTAGCAAAGTGCCTGGGGGCCATAGTCTTGAGGTTCCCTCTAGTCTCTGTCAGGCCGGTGTCTTGTCTTTTTGTGTGAATTTGAATTTTGTTCTACGTTTTTCTCTCACTCTGTCTGAGGCCCTCTGTTGTGATCCCTGTCAGAGTGATGGGCACCACCTAGTTCTTCTGGGCTCAGGCTGATAAAATCTGTGATTCATGTGGTCCTTTGGGCTAATATTTTTCTTGTGTCTTCAGTTTTCTTCATGTTCCTTTGCTTCAGATGGGAGGGGACCAATAGATGTATCTTAGAAGGCCACTCACAGGCTTTTAAGAATCCAGAAACTACTCACCAAAGTACGATGTAGAATATTTTCTTCATGAAACTGTGTGTCTTAGTTATCTAGGGCTGCTATAATAGAAATACCACAAGTGGGTATCTATCTGTAACAAGAGAAATGTATTCTCTCACAGTCTAGGAAGCTGGAAGTCCAAATTCAGGTTGCCAGCTCCAGGGGAAGGCTTTCTCTCTCTGTTGGCTCTGGGGGAAGGTCCCTGTCATCAATCTTCCCCTAGACTAGGAGCTTCTTACTGCAGGGACCCCAGGTCCAAAGGATGCACTCTTCTCCTGCCACTATTTTCTTGGTGGTATGAAGTCCCCATGTCTTTTTGCTTGCTTCCCTCTTTTATATCTCAAAAGAGATTGGCTTAAGACACAACCTAATCTTGTAGATTGAGTCCTGTCTCATTAACATAACTGCCACTAATCTCACCACATTAACATCACAGAGATAGGATTCACAACACATAGGAAAATCACATCAGATGACAAAATGGTAGAGAATCACAAAACGCAAGGAATCATGACCTAGCCAAGTTGACAAATATTTTGGGGGACGCAATTCAATCCGTGATACTATGTCACACCAGCTGACCAAGATGTCTCCTGACACCATGGGCCACAGCCCCCAGCCCCAGCAGCTCAGTCTCTCACGGTGCTTGGATGTGTCTAGGAAGCTTCTGTGACTTTGCCTTGGCCAAGTTGTGCTGACTTCCACTATATTTTGTGTTGTCTTTCCCTTCACCAAAGTTGACACTTGTCTACTATCTAGTTAGTGATTTCCTCTCCTTATCTCTCCTCCCTGTTAACCACCAAGGATTGTATTTTTCTGTGTGTAAACCTTTTCTTAGGTTTTTATAACAGTGATCTCGTACAATACTTGCCCTTTTGTGATTGCCTTATTTCACTCAGGGTAATACCCTCCACATTCATCCACGTTGTGAGATGTTTAGTGGATTCATCACTGTACTTTATCATTGTGGAGCATTCCACTGTGTGTATGCACCATAGTTTGCTTATCTGTTCATCTGTTGATAAGCACTTACGATGTTTCCAACTTTTTGCTATTGTCAATAATGCTGCAGTGAACATGGGTGTGCGTATGTCTATTCCTGTGATGCCTCTTATTGCTATAGGATATATTCTAGGAGTGGGATTGCTGGAGCCTATGATATTTCTATTTCTAGCTTTTCAAGGAGGTACCATATCTTTTTCCATAGTGGTTGTACTGTTTCACATGCCTACCAGCAGTGCCGAAGAATTCCAATCTCCCCACAACCTCTCCAATGTTTGTAAGTTTCTGTTTTTTTGATACCCCAGTATTGTCGCGGTGAGATGCTATCTCACTATAGTTTTTTTTTTTTTTAATTGTGCTATACTTGAAAGTTTACAGTTCAAGTTAGTTTCTCATACAAAACTTTATACACACATTTTTATGTGACCCTAGTTGCTCTCCCTATAATGTGAAAGCATGCACTCTTCCTTTCCACCCTGGATTTCCCGAGTCCATTCATCCAGCCTTCTCATTTCACCTCTGGACAGGAGCTGCTCATTTAGTCTCATGTATCTACTTTAGCTGAGAAGCACTCTCTTCACAAGTATCATTTTATGTCTTATCGTCCAGTCTAATCTTTGCCTGAAGAGTTAGCTTTGGAAATGGTTTCAGTTCTGGGCTAACAAAGGGTCTGTGGGCCATCTTTTCTGGGGCCCCTTCAGTCTCAGTCAGTCCATTAAGCCTGGTATTTTTACTAGAATTGTGTTCTGCACCCCATTTTTCTCCTGCCATGTCACAGACTCTCTGTTGTGTTTCCAATCAGGGTGGTCATTGGTGGTAGCCAGACACAGTATAGTTCTTCTTGTCTCAGGCTGATGGAGTCTCTGGTTTATGTGGCCTTTCTGTCTCTTGGGTCATTATTACCTTGTGTCTTTGGTGTTCTTCATTCTTCTTTGCTCCAGTTGGTTTGGGAGCAGTTGATACACCTTAGATGGCCGCTTGCCAGCTTTTAAGGCCCTAGACGCCACTCACCTAAATGGGATACAGAACATTTTCTTAATAAACTTTGTTATGCCAATTGACCCAGATGTCCCCAAAAACAATGGTCCCCAGGCCTACACCCCTGCTACTCTGTGCCTCAAAGTGTTTGGTTCTATTCAGGAAACTTCTTAGCTTTTGGTTTTGTCCAGTTGTGCTGACTTCCCCTGTATTGTGTATTGTCCTGCCCTTCACCTAAGACAATTCTTATCTATTGTCCAGTTAGTGAATGCCCCTTCCCTCCTTCCCAACTCTCAAAACCATCAAAGAATGTTTTCTTCTATGTTTAAACCTTTTTTTCAGTTCTTATAATAGTGTGTCATATAATATTTGTCCTTTTGTGACTAATTTCACTCAGCATAATGCCTTCCAGATTCATCTTTGTTATGAGATGATTCCCAGATTCATCATTGTTCTTTATCATTGCATGCTATTGCATTGTGTGAATATACCATAATTTGTGTATCCATTTATCCATTGATGGGCACCTAGGTTGTTTCCATCTTTTTGCTATTGTGAACAGTGCTGTAATGAACATGGCTATGCATATATCTATTTGTGTGACAGCTCTTATTTCTCTAGGATATATTCCAAGGAATGGGATTGCTGGATTTTATAGTACTTCTATTTCTTGCTTTTTAAGGAAGCACCAAATTGATTTCCAAAGTGGTTATACCATTTTACTTTTCCACCAGCAGTGTGTAAGTGTTCCAGTCTCTCCACAACCTCTCCAACATTTATTGTTTTTCATTTTTTGGACTAGTGCCAGCCTTGTTGGGGTGAGATAGTGTCTCACTTTAGTTTTGATTTGCATTTCTCTAATGGCTAATGATCATGAGGATTGCCTCATGTATCTGTTAGCCACCTGAATGTCTTGCACATTTTTTGATTGGGTTATTTGTCTTTTTGTTGTTGAGGTTTTGCAGAATCTTGTAGATTTTAGAGATTAGATGCTAATCGGATTTGCCATAACCAAAATTTTTTTCCTAGCCTGTAGGTCATCTTTTTACTTTTTTGATGAAATCTTTGGATGAGCATAGATGTTTGATTGTTAGGAGCTCCTGGTTATCTAGTTTCTCTTCTGGTGTTTGTGCATTGTTAGTAATGTTTTGTTTTCTGTTTATGCCATGTTTTAGGGCTCTTAGAGTTGTCCCTATTTTTTCTTCCATGATCTTTATCGTTTTAGATTTTATATTGAGGTATTTGGTCCATTCTGAGTTAGTTTTTGCGCATGGTGTGAAGTATGGGTCTTGTTTCATTTTTCTGCAGATGGATATCCAGTTATGTCAGCACCATTTGTTAAAGAGACTGTCTTTTCCACAATTAACGGACTTTGGGTCTTTGTCAAATATCAGCTGCTCATAGTGGATGAATTTATGTCTGGATTCTCAATTCTGTTCCATTGGTCTATATATCTGTTGTATTAGTACCAGGTTGTTCTGACTACAGAGGTGGTATAACAGGTTCTAAAATCAGGTAGTGGGAGGCCTCCCACTTTGTTCTTCTTGTTCAATAATGCTTTACTTATCTGGGGCCTCTTCCCTTTCCATATGAAGTTGGTGATTTTTTTCTCCAACTCATTATAAAATGCCATTGGAATTTAGATCGGGATTGCATTGTATCTATAGATCACTTTGGGTAGAATAGACATTTTCACAATGTTGAGTCTTCCTACCTATGAGCAAAGAATGTTTTTCCACTTATGTAGGTATCTTTTGGTTTCTTGCAGTAGTGTCTTGTAGTTTTCTTTGTATAGGTCTATTACGTCTCTGGCAAGACTTATTCCAAAGTATTTTATCTTCTTGAGGGCTATTGTAAATGGTATTGATTTGGTGATTTCTTCTTTGATGTTCTCTTTGTTGTTGTAGAGAAATTCAACTTATTTTTGTATGTGTATCTTGTATCCTGATATACTGCTGAACTCTTCTATTAGTTCCAGTAGTTTCCTTGTGGATTCGGAAGGGTTTTTTTTGTGTATAAGATCGTATCATCTGCAAATAGAGATACTTTGACTTCTTCCTTATCAATTTGGATGCCTTTATTTCCTTTCTAGCCTGATTGCTCTGGTTAGGGTCTCCAGCACAATGTTGAATTCAGAGTGGTGATAAAGGGCATCCTTGTCTGGTTCCCGTTCTCAAGGGGAATACTTTCAGACACTCTCCATTTAGGATGATTTCAGGTGTTGGCTTTGTATAAATGCCTTTTATTATGTTGAGGAATTTTCCTTCCATTCCTTTTTTTGCTTAGAGTTTTTATCATCAATGGGTGTTGAACTTTGTCAAATGCCTTTTCTGCATCAATTGATAAGATCCTGTGGTTCTTGTCTTTTCTTTTACTTATGTGATGGATTACATTAATTGTTTTTCTACTGTTAAACCATTACTGCATACCTGGTATGAATCCCACTTGGTCATAGTGAATTCTTTTTTTGATATGTTGTTGAATTCTATTGGCTAGAATTTTGTTGTGGATTTTTATATCCAAGTTCACAAGGGCTATTGTTGTGTAATTTTCTTGTTTTATGGTGTCTTTTTGTGGTTTTGGTATCAGGGTTATGCTGGCTCCATACAATGAGTTTGGGAGCATTCAGTATTTGGGAGTATTCAGAGCATAGAAAAGCATCCTTTCCTATCCTCAAAATACCTTTAGTAGTAGTGGTGTTAACTCTTCTCTGAAAGTTTGGTAGAATTTTCCAGTGTAGCTGTCAAGGCCAGGGTGTTTTTTTTTTTTTTTTTTTAGGAGTTGTTTTAATTATCTCTTCTTTTGTTGTACATGTATTTAGTTGTTCTACCTCTGTTTGTGTTAGTTCAGGTAGGTAGTGTGTTTCTAGAAATTTTGTCCATGTCTTTTAGTTCTCAAATTTCTTAGAGTACAGTATTTCCTATTATTCTGTTATGATTCTTTTAATATCATTTGGTTCTGCTGTGATATCACCCATCTCATTTCTTATTTGGGTTTTTTGCTTCCTCTTCTGTTTTTCTTTTGTCAGTTTGGCCAATGGTTATTGATTTTGTTGATGCTTTCAAAGAACCAGATTTTGTTCTTTTTAATGCTTTCAATTGTTTTTCTGTTCTCTATTTCATTATTTCATTTACTTCTGCTCTAAGTTTTATTATTTGCTTTCTTCTAGTGCCCGAGGGCTTCTTTTCCTGTTCTCTTTCTATTTGTTGGAGTTGTAGGGATAATTCTTTGATTTTGGCCCTTTCTTCTTTTTGGATGTGTGCATTTATTGCTACAAATTAACCTCTGCACACTGCTTTTGCTGTGTCCCAAAGGTTCTGGCAGGATGTGTTTTCATTCTCATTTGATTCCGTGAATTTCTTTATTCTACCTTAATTTCTTCTATAACCCAGTAGTTTTTGAGCAAGGTACTTTCAGTTTCCATGTGTTTGATTTTTTTTTTTTTTTTTTTTTGCTTGCTTTTTCTGTTATTCATTTCTACTTTTATGGCTTTTTGGTCAGAAAAGATGCTTTGTAATATTTCAATATTTTGGGTTCTGTTAAGGTTTGCTTTATGGCCTGATGTGTAGTCTATTCTTGAGAATGTTCCACGTGCATTGGAAAAGAAAGTATACTTGGCTTCTGTTGGGGGAGTGTTCTATATATGTCTATGAAATCAAGGTGATTGATTGTGGCATTTAGATCTTCCATGTTTTTATTGTGCTTCTTTCTGGATGTTCTGTCCTTCACCAAAAGTAGTCTGTTGAACTCCCCTACTATTATTGTGGCGTTGTCTTTATCTCTCTTTTCAATGCTCTTAGAGTTTGTTTTATGTATTTTGGAGCCCTGTCTTTGGGTGTGTAAATATTTATTATGGTTATGTCTTCCTGGTGTGTTGACCCTTTAATCATTATATAGTGTGCTTCCTTATCCTTTGTGGTGGATTTTACCTTTCCGTCTATTTTGCCAGAGACTAATATTGCCACTCCTGCCTTTTTTTGATTGTTGTTTGTTTGATATATTTTTTTCCATCCTTTCAATTTTAGTTTGTTTATGTCTTTAAAACTAAGACACAAACTCTTAGGGATCTTGATCCCTCACACCAGCACATTCCCAATGGCCTTGGTGAAAATTGTGCTCTCTGGGCCTCCCATGGAACAAGACCTTCTTGTGGGTCTGATGGACTCACATAACATATGCATTCCACATGCCCACTTTCCTCAGCCACTTTAGTCCATTCTCTACCATCTGCCAGGGCAGCTAAGTGGTGTCTACTTCGCTGAGAGTTGGACATCGTTTATGTCTCATCTGTGCACAGAGCTGCCCCAGCAGTGAGTTTGCCCCCTTGTCCTCAGGTCCTTGATAAACCAGGGCCCTGAGAAAGTGCCCCCAAGCCAGTGAATGTTTGTTTATGCAGCCTGACATTCTGAGCTCATTGATCAAGCACCCTCAAAATCCAACCCCAAAACTGCTCCTCTGGCTCCTACGGGGACATGTCTAGTTTTTGCAAATATTTAGGTGTATTCTTGTTTTGCTGTTATTACCCCCAGTATGTCACCAGCAAGACTGTGCAGGGATTTAACCCTAGTTATTGGAGCCCTGGTGGTACAATGGTTCAGTGCTCAGCTGCTAACCCCTAAAGGTTAGTGGCTCGAACCCACCCAGTGGCAATGCGGGAGAAAGGCCTAGAGATCTGCTCTGTAAAGATTACAGCCTAGAAAACACTATGGGGCAGTTCTACTCTGTCACATGGGGTCTCTAGGAGTCAGAATCCACTTAACAGCAACTAACAACAACTACAACATTGGACTGGGCACCTAGGGAGCGGTCAGCTTCTCTGTGAGACACCTGTTCCATTATAAGGGTGAAACTTCTGCAGCATCTTTTTCATGGTGGACTTGCTATTGATTATTACGGAAGAGTGAGCTCACTCTGCAAGCCCAGAGGATCCAGAGAGCATCCACTGGGAAAACCCTGTTCCAATTTGCAGAATCTCAGGTTTTCCCACAAGGCCCTGATGCTCATAACAGGCCTGCTTTGGCTGAGCTTTCAAACATCCCTGGAGTTTTATACTCTAAATGTTAGGTTGTCATCCTGCTGTTCACTCTACCTGCCCTTCCTCTACAGGAGGTAAAGGCCTCTATGAGCTACTGCAGAGGCTCTCACACGTGGGGAATAACAAGCCTCAAATTCTCATCATTTCTCCAAGGGCATTTATACAACTTAATATTAACCAGCCAACTCCTTGTCTTTCTGGGCATATCCCCCTCCCCCGCCCCCCCCCTTGTTATTTTTCAAAGGTTTCTATCATCACACTTGCCACAGCTTTCCTCCACACCAGGACTTTTTCTCCAGTCTCCACTAGTCAAACTCTTATCAGTTGAGCTGCCACCTTGTGCCAGGGACCCTCCATGCCTCACCTACTGCCAGGATGTCATCCTCTTGGCCTGCCAGGTGGTGGGTGAGCCAAATCCCCATCTTTTCTCAGGCCACTCCTGATAGCATTTGTAATAGTTAGGGTCCTCTGAGGAGCAGACACCAACACAGAATTAAATGCACAAGAATTTTAGTAGTGGAAACATCTGTGAAAAAATGGGGAGGGAACTAGATAAGGCTGGAACAGTCACCAGACCATGTTGCAAGTCTGAACCCAAGTGAAGGAAAAAGGGAATGAATGGTAGCTAGAATTGTCCTAGATGTGGTGAGGTCTAAGGAAAGTTCAGTAAGGGTATCAGGAAGCACTTGAGGCAAACAAAGTTAGCCTTCCATGGAGGACTGGTCCTGCCTTAGTTTCACTGCTGTTCTCAATCACTGCCTGGAAGAAGCCTGTGGGAATTGTGTTCTCAGCACAAACATGGCAACGGATTTCAGGAGGCAGTACCTGGGCCATCAGTCAGTCATGTTGCCTCTAACTGAGGTTCTGTGATGCGCATTCTCACGGCTGCCACAGTGATGCAGTTCAGACCAAAAGTTGACGATAAAGGAGAGAGATGGGGAAAAGTTGCTGGATCGATGCCTCTAAGCAGATGAGGAGGGATGAGATCTAGGGCACCAGCAGAGGGACGGGCTCTGCTGGGAGCAGGGACAGCTGACCAGTGATGACAGACTGGACGTCCATCCTGCGGTTCAAATGCAAGGACATGAGTAGATGGTGCTGGCCATCTGTAAAAGTTGTCTTCTGATGTGTTCAATCTTCTTGGTAAAGTACGAAGCGAGGTCATTCGCCAAAATAAGAATGGGGAAGGAGGGGTGTGCAGTAGTCACCTAGGATGGGAGGAGACTGAGCGAATTCTGCAAGCACAGGAGACCGCTGAGCAACAGTGTGGGCACCCCTGAGGTCTGGGTCATGGAGAGCAGTCACGTGTCTGTGTGTTTATCTTTAGCCTCCTCTAGTTGCCTGAGGACAGGGGCAGAGATAGAGTTGTTCCAGTGACCCTGAGCCAGGAGCTAGAAGAGTCAAGAAACATGGGGGTCACAAGAGCCGAAAGGTGGAAACAAAGGAAATGTCCATCAACGGATGAATGAATAAACAAAATGTGGCATATACATACCATGGACTATTACTCAGCCATAAACGAAAATGGTGAGTGCATTAAGTCAGTCACAAAAAGGACAAATACTGTATGATCTCACATGTATGAAATAGTATATAGAATTCAAAAATTATTAGTGCCACAGGAGGACTTCTTGAAGATGAACATAAGCCTCCCCTCTTGTCCTGCGTTTTCATGCCCTCTTCCCCTGTGGTGGAGCCCTGGTGGCACAGTGGTTAAGAGCTCAGCTGCTAACCAATAGATCAGCAGTTCTAATCTATCATCCACTCCTTGGAAGCCCTATGGGGTAGATCTACTCTGTCCTTTGAGTCAGAATTAATGGCTTTTGTGGGCTTCCCCAGAGGGAGGGGAAGAGAGGGAGTTTTTGCTTAGGGGCTCTGAGTTCATGTTGATCGTGGTGGAATAATTTGCAAAAGGATAGCGAGAATGGTTTCACAATTTGAAGAATGAAATCAACATCACCGAATTATACCTGTAGAAATTGTTGGATCCGCGTATGTCTTGTTGTATATATTTGCACCTCAATAAAAAATATTACAACAGTCAAGAAATGTGGGGAATGGTTCAAGGTCCATAGGTGAGAGCTACAACGACAGGAGGAGGGGCTATAACCTAATGACAGAAGATTCACAGTTGGGGACATTAGGGAGGAGGGAGGGAGAAAGGTCTGAGAGCAGCAAGGAGGAGAAAGGACGTCTCCACAACCAGGAGTACAAGGCCTGCAAGGGCAGAAACACACCCTGTGCGAGCATTTTTCATCATTGTGACTATTAACTGTTTTGTCATTTTCAGTTTTTTAAACTCTGAATTTGGGGGAATGTCCTTCTACAAATTTCTTTATGAATTATTCGGTGAGGGCATTACTGTCAATGTTTATGTAATGCACTGAACTTATAGAATGCTGTCTGTGTGAAATATCTTTGAAATGTAGTGAGATTTAATTTATAGGCTATTACTTGTAATTATTTAAAACCTACTAGTTGTACTTCAGAAAATTGTGTATTTGATTTTTGGTGTGGGGTTACATATAGGCAAGCGGCCAGGTGGGTGGGCAGGCAGGCAGGCACACAGAGATACAATGGGTTATGGGTATTAGTCAGGTCTTCTACAGCCGATATATGTTTTTTTGTGATTTTTAACTGACATGACATTCACGCAACATAAAATTCACCGTTTTAATGTGTACAGTGTAGTGGATTTTTAGTATATTCACCAACATTGTGCAACAACCACCCCTATCAAACTCCAGAAAATTTCTATCACCCCAAAAAGAAACTCGGATCTGTTAGCAGTCATTCCCAATTCCCCACTTCCTCCCATCCCCTGGCAAACACTAATCTACTTTCTTTACTTCACATGCTGTTTTCTGTCTGCGTGGATCTGCCTATTCTGAGCGTTTCATATAAATGGAGTCATTTTCAAATTGAACACCTATTATATAGGGACTTTCATTCACTTAGTATAACGTTTTCAAGGTTCATCCATGTTATCCATGTTATAGCATGTACCAATACTTTCTTCTTCTTATGTAACATTCCACTGTATGGATGTACCATATTTTGTTATCCACTCTTCAGTTGACGGGCATTTCGGTTGTTTTCACTTTTTGGTTACTATGAAAAATCACATTCTGAACATTCATGAACTTTTTTGTTCAAGTTTTTGTGCAAACGTATGTTTCCCATCCTTCAGTGTATGTACTTAGGAGCGACATTGCTGGGTCATATGGTAATTCTGTTTATCTTGTAGAACTGCCAAACTGTTTTCTATAGCAGTTGCACCATTTTATATTCCCACCACAAATGTACGAGGGTCCAATTTCTCCACCTCTTTGCCCAGGCTTGTTATTTTCTTTTTTTCTTTTAGTCATCTCAGGGGTAGTGAAGTCCTTTCTCCTCGTGGTTTTCATTTGCATTTCGCTAATGCCTAAGGATGTTAAGCAACTTTTCACGTGCTTATCGTGTGTCTTCTTTGAAGAAATGTGCATCTTCTTCAGGAAAATATTTATTCAAATTCTTTGCACATTTTTTCTAATTGGGTTATTTATCTTATTACCTTTCTATTGATGAATTGTAAAAGTTCTTTACATATTCTGGGTGGTGGTGGTGGTGGTGTTAGTTGCCGTCCATTCCCACTCATGAGACAATTCCCACTCATGGCAACCCCATGCGTACAGAGTAGAACTGGTCCATAGAGTTTCCAAGGCTGTGATCTGTTGGAAGCATATCTCCAGGCCTGTCTTCTGAGGCTCCTCTGGGTGGGTTCAAACCTCCAACCTTTCAGCTAGTAGTCAAATGCTTAACCATCTGCACCTCCCAGGGACTCATCTTTCTCTCTTACTAAGGTTAAAAAACACATGTCTATAAGACTTCAGAGAGGCATTGGTTGTTCAGTGGTAGAGTTCTTACCTTCCATGCAGGAGACCCAGGCTTGATTCCCAGCTAGTGTACCAGGAGTGCTTATTGGGCTTTTTACTACCTACGCAGACATTTTCCTGGACCTTGCAGAAAACTGGGAACCTTTGAAAAAAAAAAGCCACTGTCATCAAGTAGATTCCAACTCATAGTGACCCTACAGGACAGACTAGAACTGCCCTATAGGGTTTCCAAGGAGAGGCTGGTGGCCTAGAACTGCCAACCTTTTGGTTAGCAGCCCAGCTCTTAATTACTGGGCCACCAGGGCCCCATAGTGGAAACTCAAAACGAAAATAAAACAAACCCATTGCCATCAAGTCAATTTCTACCCTACAGAGCAGAGTGGAACTGCCCCAAAGAGTTTCCAAGCAGCAGCTGGTGGATCGAATTGCAGACCTTTTGGTTAGCAGCCAAGATTTTAACCACTGAACAACCAGGACTCCATATTGGGCACAGGACCCAGGAATTGCTTACTTAACAAACCTACTCTTGAGGCTGATACACGTCCATGTTGGGAATTCCTGGTCTACATTCTTGCTACTAGAAGAGCAATCTGAAGACCAGCAGCATCAGCATGAACCTTGTTACAAGTATAGAACCTCATGCTCTACTCCAGATGTCTTAGTTATCTAAGTGCTACTACAAAAGAAATACCACAAGTGGATGGATTTAAAAAACAGACATTTATTCTTTCACAGTCTAGAAGGCCAGAAGTCCAAATTCAGGGTGTTTGCTCCAAGGCAAGGATTTTCCTTCTGCGGATTCTGGGGGAAGTTCCTTGTCATCAATCTTCCCCTGGTCTAGGAGCATCTCAGCACAGGGACCCTGCATCCAAAGGACATGTTTGCTCCTGACGCTACTTTCTTTATGGTAGGATGTCCCGCTGTCTCTCTGCTGGCTTCTTTCTTTTATATCTCAAAAGAGATTAACTCAAGAGACAACCTAATCCTGTAGATTGAGTCCTGCCTTGTTAACATAACCGCCTCTCATCCTGCCTCATTGACATCATAGGATTTACAACACAGAGGATAATCATATCAGATCACAAAACCGTGGACAACCACGCAACACTGGGAATCACAGCCTAACCAAATTGACACACATTTTAGGGGAACACAATTCAATCAATAGCATCTGGTAACCACCAATGAATATTACACTCTGCAAGTATACTTATTTTTGGCTTTTTAAAAGTGAGATCATGCAATATTTGTCCTTTTGTGAGTGACTTATTTCACTCAGCACAATATCCTCCGGACTTCTCCACATTATGTTTTGAGTACTCATCATTATTCTTCATGGCTGGATAGTATTCCACTGTATGTATGTATTACAATTTCTTTATCCATTCATCCATTGATGGGCACTCAGGTTGTTTCCATTTTTTTGCTATTGTGAATAGTGCTGCAATGAACATAGGTGTACCTGTCTTCTACAAATTTTATGGTTTTCATTTTCACACTTAAGTCTTTAATCCATTTTGAATTGGATTTTATGTATGGCGTTAGGCATAGAGCCTGATTCGTTCTTCTGTATGTGGTTATCCAACTTTCCCAGCTCTGTTTATTGAAGAGACTCTTCTTTCTCCATGAACGGATTTAGCACCCTTGACCAAAATCAAACAACCATAGATGTCTGGATTTATCTCTGCTCACTCAATTCTATTCCATTGGTCTATATATCTGCTATTACACCAGTACCAGGTTATTTTGATTACTGTAGCTTTATAGTACGTTTTGAAATCAGAAAGTGTGAGTTTTCCTACTTGATTCTTCTTCTTCAAGATTGCTTTAGATATTTGAGGTCCCTTGCCCTTCCATAGATATTGGAGGATTGACTCTTCCATTTCTGCAAAGAAGGCTGTTGTAATCTTGACAGGGACTACATTCATCTAAAAAACAACTTTTAAATGTTGTTTGAAGACCCCTCACCACCATGATCACTACTCTAATCACTGACATCAGTGGCTTCAATTCTGGCCGAGCAGCAGAAGTGCTTGCAGGGCTTATTACAAAATAGTCCTCTCCCTGGAAACACAGCCTCAGAATGTTGGTCCCACGGTCCAGGAATCACTTATTTAACAAGCCCTACAGCTGAGACTAATGCATAGCCATGTGGGAATCCTGGCCTATGCTCTTGCTACAAAAAATGTGATCCGAAGACCAGCAGCAACAGCGCCAACAGAGATCGTGTTATAAATGTAGAATTTCATGCTCATCTCCAGACCATCAGAACCTTAAAACATTTCCAGGTGATTCCTGTGCACAGTAAAGTTTGGGACTCACAGTCTTAGTCACTTCTTTATTTTAATTGTACTTTAGATGAAGGTTTACAGAACAATCTAGCTTCTCATTAGACAATTAGAACACATATTGTTTTGAGACATTGGTTACCAACCCCACAACACGTCAACATTCTCCCCTTCTCGAACTTGGGTTCCCTATTACCAGCTTTCATTTCCCCTCCTGCCTTGTAGCCCTTGCCCCTGGGCTGGTGTGCCCCTTTAGTCTCATTTTGTTTTCTGGGCCTGTCTGATCTTTGGCTGAAGGGTGAATCAGACTTCATTACTGAGCTAAAAGAGTATCCAGGGACCATACTCTCAGGGTTTCTTCAGTCTCTGTCAGACCAGTAAGTCTGCTTTGTTTTTGTTTTTTCTGGGTGTGTGTGTGTGTGTGTGTGTGTGTGCACGCGTGTGTGTGTGTGTGAGAGAGAGAGTTAGAATTTTGTTCTACGTATTTCTCCAGCTCTATCTAGGACCCTCTATTGTGATCCCTGTCAGAGCAGTTGGTGGTGATAGCTGAGCACCATCTAGTAGTGCTGGACTCAGTCTGGTGGAAACTGTAGTACTTTTGGTCCATCAGTCATTTCCGCTAATCTTTCCCTTCTGTCTTTGATTTTCTTCATTACCCCTTGCTCCAGATGGGGTGAGAGCAGTGGAGTATCTTAGTTGGCCACTTACAAGCTTTTTTTTTTATATTTTTTTAAATTTATATACACTTTACTAAATATTTCTTCTAAATATCACTCATATATCCAACTGCCAATTGGAAAACGTCATTTACATTTCTAATAGATATCTGTCCTAGTCATCTAGTGCTGCTATAAGAGAAATACCGCATGTGGATGGCTTTAACAAACAGAAATTTATTCTCTCACAGTCTATAAAAGTCCGAATTCAGGGTGCCAGATCCCAGGAGTCTTTCTGTCTGTGTCAGTTCTGGGGGAAAGTCCTTGTTGTGAGTCTCGCCTGATCGAGGATCTTCTCAGCGCTGGGACCCTGGTTACAAAGGACATGCTATTCTCCTGACTCTTGTTCCTTGGTGGAATGAGGTCCCCATGTCTCTCTGCTCACTTCTCTCTTTCACATTTCAAAAGAGGTTGGCTGAAAACACGACCTAATCTTGTAGACTGAGTCCTGCCTCATTGAATAACTGCCTCTAATCCTGCCTCAATCACATCGTAGAAGCCAGGATTTGCAACACATAGGAAAACCATACCTGATGACAAAATGGTAGAAAATCACATAATACTGGGACTCATGGACTAGCCAAGTTGACACACGTTTCGGGGGGGGGGGGTATGCGGTTCAAACCATAACACCTCCCAAATCCATTTCTTCAGCCCAGACATTTTTCCTAAATATCACTCATATATCCAACTGCCAGTCAGACAACCGCACTTGCATTTTAATAAACATCTCAAATGAAACACTTCCTAAACCGAATGCTTGTGATACCCCCTCCTCTTTTCCACCTCTGCTGATGGCAGCTCCATCTTTCTATTTGCACAGTCTAAAATATTTGGTGTCCTCCTTGACTCCACTTTTTCTCTCATACCCCAATTTTAATCCATTTAGCAAATCTTGCAACGTTCAAGTTCAAAATATATCAAGAATCCAATCACTTTCCACTATTTTCACTGCTCACAGGCAAAACCACCACCATCTCTAGCTAGAAAATTGCCTGGATATCCTAGTGTTTTCCTGCTGCCTTGTCCATCCTCCACCTCTTGATTCTATTCTCAGCACAGAAGCTAGGGTGATCCTTTTAAACAGAGACCTACCATATCTCTCTTCTGCTCAAAATTGTCTTGTAACTCTTCACCTCACTCTAAGGGGGAAAATACCTTGAGATCCTGAAGGCCCCACATGATCTGACCATACCTCTGATGTCATCTCAGTTACTCCCCATTCCAGCCCTACTGTCCTCAGTGCTTCCAGAACACAGGCACGTTCCTGCCCTAGTGTCTTTGCACTGGATATTCCCGTGCCTGGAAGAACTTCCCCAGACATCCTCATGAATAATTCCCTCATGTCCTTCAAGTCTTTCCTCAAAGGCCACTTCTCAATGACATACATTCCGACCACCTAAGTTACAAAAGTCGTCTGCCTTCTCCTCTTACACCCACATTCAGCTTCCCCATTGCACTTCCCACTTTCTAAAATGAACACCTGTCTTATTGACTATGCTTATAGTGTCTCTCCCCACTAGAACACATGCTCCACAAGGCTACCAATTTCTTGTGTTTTTAGTTCACTGATGTTGCCCAGATGCAAATACAGTGTATCTGGCACTCAACAGCTATCAGCAGAATGATCACTGTGGGGTAGCGCACCTTCCTATCCTAGAGACGGTGTCTTCCTAATGTAGCCTCAGGACAAATGCTGTTTTGTGGCATCTGCAGCAAGTCCACTCACACTGACTAACGTTGACTCTCCTTTCCTGTATATGCTGCTCTCTGCTCCCTGTCTCCCTCTTCTCCCTCCTCTCCACTCCAGCACACAGTCTCATTTCCCTCTGTAGACCAGACAAGAATGATCCTAGGGGTTATGGACGCTATTTTACAAACAATGGTGAACTTAAATTAGATTCTGTTTTATAAACCCACAAGGTTGGACTGGTCGGCACTAGGATTATAGACCTAAGGGCAGGGAGAGAGGGTAGGCAACTGGAAGATGGAAACATAACAGAAATTTAACTAAAACAAGAAAACTGTTGGATGCCTCCTTTCTAATTCCAGAACTTATTCCTTAAAAATATTGGGGGAAAAGTAGAAAGAATAATCCAGGAAACAACCCCATGAGGAAAAGACCAAAACAAGTCTGAGAGTTCATTTCTCCATACCACAGAGACTCCTGTGTGCAGGGGCTGCCCTGGGCCTTGTGGGGACACTGAAAGGAAAAACGAATTCTGCTGCTGTCAGATGGGGGTACCCAGAGGAGAATGACACCAGAAGTCGTACACAAAACAAGAAGAGGCATACCCTCCACAAAAACAAAGACACAAAAAATAAAAACACAAACCTTGGGGTCTGAGGGTCAGGCTAGGCCTAATCCAGCACACGAAGCCCTCACTGCCTGTCTTAGTTATCTAGCATTGCTATAACAGAAAAACCACAAGTGGATGGCTTTAACAAAGAGAAATTTATTTTCCCAGGTTAGAAGGCTAGAAGTCTGAAATCAAGGTGCCGGCTCTAAGGGAAGGCTTTCTCTGTGGGCTCTGGAGGAAGGTCCTTCTCTCTTTAAGCTTCTACTCCTGGGTGAAGCTCAGGTGGCTTGGCATCTCTCTTCTGCCATCTCTACTTCTCTCCCTTGCTTCTTTAATCTCTTTTATGTTTGAAAAACAATGAACTCAAAATATAAGCTACACTAATCTTTAACATAACAAAGACAATCCATTCCCAAATGGGATTATAACCAACAGACATAGAGGTTGGAATTTCCAACATGTGTCTTGGGCAATATAGCTCAATCCATAACACCGCCCAAGCTCTGAAGACAGGACAGGGCCTGGGCAATCCCTGAGTCCCTGTGATCACAGGTCCTACTGAGGAGACAAGAACAACGCAGCAGTGAAGATGACTCGACCAAGGAGTGACCATGTCAAAATCCAGGCTGTCCTGAACACAGGCCCCATTCGTGTTCAGCTCCTCCACAGCCTTCTTCCATCCCTGCCTATCACAGACTCAGCAATGCAAACAAAGGATTCTGGATGGTTCTCAGGTCTCCATTTATTTCCTCTAGGAGATTTTAAGTCTCATCATCTCCTTAATTAACCCATCAACCCTACTTCATGGCAAAAATTTGACAAAAAAAGATCATTCCCAGATTCTTGTTTTCAATACGTAAGTGACAACTTGCAGCTCAGAGCAAGAGAAGTTATGACAGGGATGGAGACATTCTGGCCCTGTCTCTGCTGGAACAGGAAATGCAGATCCAGGGGAAAGGACACAGGTCAGTGTGGGGAGGGTGTCCAGGTGGGCAGGGGTGAGTTAGTCCCACCACATCCTGACAGGAACACAGGTACATTCAAACAACAGTTGCAGTAAGAGAAGTCCTAAATCACAAAGCGGGTGTGAACAAATCTTGCATCAGTCAGTCAGTCCCACACAAGGCAGTGGTCTTAAGCTAAGGAAGAAAGGAATCATGAACAAATTCAGGTCAGTCACTCTAAGTGTTGACACTCTGAACAGCCCACCAAAGATCAAAATATCCAGTTCCAAAGTATCCCCATAATGAAGTCTTGTCCCCTCTGCCCCAAACCTTTCCCCATGTCTGGCCCTCAGGGTCTCACCTTTAGAAGCCATGAGAGATATATCAGAGCCCTGGACACTGTCGCCATCTCGAGAAGAACAAAAACATTATCTGGTCAGAGCCCACAGGAGGACATGAGACTAAAGGAGGAAATTTGAGGTGGGGGGCTCTCCCACGGGATCCCGTCTACACTCTTCCAAGGGTCTCAGGATCAGCCCACATCCCTCACTTACTTGCAGCCTGCGTGGAGCTCCTTCCCTTTCCGCCTGTGGGAAGAAAACATCCTGTGAGAGACCAGGGAAGAGCCAGGACCATGAGGTCCTAGAGGAACCCACTAGTCATGGACCCCAGGCAAGTTTCCAGAACTGTGATTTCAGACTCAGGACAGAACAAGGAATTAAAACGAAAGGAGATATGTGGGGACTGGACCACCCACCCTCCTAGAGGTCTGTCCTCAGCAGGGGTTTTCCCCTCTAATCTGTGACTATGGGCATCAGGTCCCCATCACCAGAAACACCTAAGGTGAAAAATTTACCTTCATCTACTACACATGTGATTTATGTGTTTACAGAGGGCCCCAGATGGGTAAGCATGTGTGTGGGGATGATATTTCCCAATAACGAGGCAGAACATGGGCAGACTCCTAGCTGGGGATTGAAATCCTCAAGTGTAATAAGAAAACTCAGACCCCACCCCATCTCTACCTGAGCTCCTCTTCCTCAAGATCACAACTGCAGCCACCACAGCTCCAACAACCAGTGCTCCAAAGAGCACCAGGCCAGCAACTATTCCCATGACGGGGATGGTGGACTGAGGGGGTGGCTCTGGAAGAGAAGAGAAGGTGAAGGGCCCTCACCCACCAGTCTCAGCCCTGACCCTGCTGGAGGTCTCCAGAAAGGCTCATGTTTTCCCTGAGAAAAGGCTCCATCCTCGCCCCCTTTTACCCCATCTCAAGGTGAGGGGCTTAGGCAGCCCCTCATGCTGCACATGACACGTGTATCTCTGCTCCTCTCCAGGGGGCACCACCATGGCCACCCACTTTTGGAAGGTCCCGTCCCCCGCAGGCCTAGTCTCCACAAGCTCCATGTCCTGGGTCTGGTCCTCTCCATCTCGCTGCCAGGTCAGTGTGATCTCAGCCGGGTAGAAGCCCAGGGCCCAGCATCTCAGCATGACCTCATGGTCAGAGATGGGGTGGTTGGTCACATGTGCCTTTGGGGGATCTGAGGAGAAAGGTCAGAAAATTCAGAAACTCTGCATTATGTTCCATGGGCCACGGGAGCAGGGCTCATGTGACCGTGCTGAGATTGGACAGAACATTTGGGTGGAATGAGGAAGTGTAAAACTCGGACACTAGTTTGGACTCAGGGGTCTGGAATACTTGATTCCTTGGAAAGTTCTAGAATCTAGGTGCGACTGCCCAGTATAACAGGTTCCACGTCTGAGGAGAACAGGGGCTACTGGCCCTGCCCTGGGTGGTGACCAAGAAACTCAAAAAAGCTGGAGTCAGACCTCCAAAGAAGTCGGGTTTGGAGCAGAGAACAAGGGCTGAAAACAAGTCCCTGGGGGTTACCAAGGCCACTGCCAGAGTCAAAGAAACTGCTGATCAGTTATTTCAGGAATCATTTCCCCCACTATCCCTAGAGAGGCTGGATCGCTTAATTCTCCCTGAAAGAAATGTATGGTCTGTGGGTGAGTCACTCTCTAGTACAGATTTTACTAATATGGGCTGACTCCTCCCTCTCTCAGACCCTTGGGAGCATCGGGGGGAGGTATTCAGGTGTCCATTCCTATGGGAGGCCTGTTGGAGGAACAGCCTAAGCCAAGGGGAGACGTGGGAGTCGCCCCACAAGTCCACGTACCTGCACGCTGCAGAGACTCCTTCCCGTTCTCCAGGCATCTGTGGAGCCCCTCCACACACGCACCCTCCAAGTAGGCCTTGACCTGATCTGCAAACTTGCCAGCCTCCCAGTTGTGCTGCGTGATCTGAGCGGTCGTGTCCGCCGCGGTCCAGGAGCTCAGGTCCTGGCTCAGGGTGATGTAGTCGGCGCCGTCGTAGGCAAACTGAGCGTACCCGCGGAGGAAGAGACCGTCGAGAGCCACTTCGCAGCCATATATCTTCTGGAAGGTGTGAGACCCTGACCCCGCCCCCGCCGTCAGCCACGTCCCAGCTGCCCGCACCGACGCCGCTGCCAGCACCGCCCCCAACACCCCAGGCCGGTGGCGATTGGTCAAATTCTTTTTGGGTCTAAACTGAATCGAATCCCCGAGGCTGTTGCAAGGTCAAAGGACCTGGAGGGTCCCGCAGCATCGGAGTGAGGTTCGGGCTCAGAGGCTCCGGGCGACGCTGCCCTGGGGACGAGGGGACCCGTGACCTGCGACCCGGGCCCGGCGTCACTCACTCACCGGCGTCGCTCTGGTTGTAGTAGCCGCGCACGTTCCGCAGGCTCACTCGCAAAGCCTGTGCGTGGCCCTGGACTCTCTGTGTCTCCCGGTCCCAATACTCCGGCCCCTCCTGCTCCATCCACGGCGCCCGCGGCTCCGCCCTCGGGTTCGCGGCGTCGCTGTCGAACCGCATGAACTCCGTGTCGTCCACGTAGCCGACGGCGATGAAGCGGGGCTCCCCGCGGCCGGGCCGGGACACGGTGGTGTAGAAATACCTCAGGGAGTGGGAGCCTGGGGGCGGGGAGCGGCTGAGACCACCGACCCCTCCCTCCCCGCGCGGGCCCGGGTCCGGGGTCGATGGGCGCGGGAAGGGGAGGAGGGGTGAGGCATGAACGGTGGTGGACCGAGAAGGGGCAGCGGGAAAAGCAGGGCCGGGACAAAGTGAGGGGAGAGGGAGGGGAGGGGACGGGAGAGGGGGTCTGGGAGGGGGGCAGATTCCCCGAGGGTCCTGCGTCCCGACCACGTGGTCCCCTCCTCCTCCCTCCACAGAGGCTGTTTCCCTCCCGACCCCGTACTCACCCGCTCCGGTCTGGGTCAGGGCCAGAGGCCCCGAGAGCAAGAAGAGAAGGATCTGGGAAACTATCACCATGATCGACTGAAGACTGAGTTCCAATGGGTCCATGGGGAGCTTATAACTGGGAACGGAGGAGACACTGATTGGCTACTGCAGAAACCGGATACACAATGGGAGTGAGAACTGGCATCCCCTCATGTTGTCCAGACAGAGGAACTGGCACAGGTTGTGAAAAGGAGAAGTGAAACTCGGGGAGACCGGGAATCTCCAGCGCTTGGCTTCCTCACTCCAGACACCGCCCTCGTGGCCTGAAAGCCAAGCCCGGGCACTAGGAGTTTGTCCTGACCCCTGTCCTCCTGTACCGACCACTCTTTGTTCACACTGACTCCCTGAGTCATACCCTGGGCTGCCAGAGGAAACCGCGGAGAGACCCCCAGGCTAGGGCCAATCCATCTCCTACTCTCCCCTTCTTAGAATGCTTTTCCCTGAACTGGACTCCCTCCCTCCCACCTCTTATTTCTCCCCCCTGGACTTCTCTAGAACAAAATTCACCCCCAAAGAATCTGATGCCAGAGACTGAGCTCGCCTTAGGAATGAAGGTAGAAAGACCAGGGGTCTCCTCTTTAAACCTAGAATAGATTGTGTCTGAAGACGCCAGATAGGTATTTCCAGAGAGACAAGTTTCCTTTTTATTAACAGCAGTGGGTAGGTAGCTCAATATTGATAACCCCAAGAGGAATTTAACCTGTAAGAGAAGGGATTTTGTCCATTCATGTATAAATGTGTCTGAAAGGCTCTGCAGTCAGGCTCACAAAGTTCTGAAGTTTGACTTTCCCAAACAATGTATCTATGACTCCTGGGTTAGTGTATATTAAAATTATCTTCATTTCCTATCTCTGAGTTTGTCTGAGTCCCACGTCTATCTTCAATACAAAGCAGCTCATGAAAGCACAATTCATTACTGCATATTTTAACCAGAAGAGTGCAGGAACTTCAACGTCTTCAAAGTTGCAAGTGTTCAACAGTCAAAAATGCCTTCGCCAGTGCACACCCATTGACTGTGTTTATGAATTATTAACATCTAAGGGATATATTTTTTTTAAAGGATATAACAGAAAGCTTGGCACTTGGAGCCCACTCAGGGTCACTGGGGAAGAAAAGACCTCTGGATCTGTTTGCCTTAAGATTTCAGCCAAGAAAACCCTATGGAGCAGTTCTACTCGTAACACATGGGCTTTGGCATGAGTCAGTACAAGACGACAACAAGGGATGTCCGTATTTTATTCAGACACTTGGTACTGTTATTTGCTTTAACCTGGTTAACATGAGGGGGCAATTCATTTTTAGGTAGCCCCACAGAATATATTAAATATCAAATGCAAAAAATACCCAGCTAGATCCTCAGGTATACATATTAATTAAAAATCTATAAAACACAATACTTAAATTTGAGAATTCCAGTGCTTAGAATTCTTTGCTTCTGCTTCTTTCCTCCCCACCTGCTACTCCAGGGCTTTTCTCTGTCTCTCTCATCCCTCGGGCCCTCTTCTCCTCTTGGTCTCAACCACCTCTCACTTTTTTTTTTTCTCCATCACTTTTTTTAATCAAACGTTTGATGTAGGTTTACAGAACAAACTAGCTTCTCACTAAATAATTAGAACATATTGTTTTATGAAACTGATTAACCACCCCAGAACATCTCAACACTCTACCTTCTCAATCTTGGGTTCCCTGTGACCAGCTTTCCTGTCCCCTTCTGCCTTCTAGTCCTTGTCCCTGGGCTGATGTGTTCCTTAGTCTTGCTCTATTTTATGGACCTGTCTAATCTTGGGCTTAAGCTTGAACCTCAAGAGTGACTTCATTACTGAGCTAAAAGGGTGTCCAGGAGCCAAACTCTCGGGGTTTCTCTAATATATATAAGACAAAGTCTCATCATACCACTTCTAAGGAGCATTCTGGCTGTACTTGTTTCAAGGCACATTTGTTCATTCTTTGCCAGTCCATGGTATATTCAGTATTCTTTCCCAGCACCACAGCTCAAAAGCATCAATTTTTCTTTGGGTCTGTCTTCTTCATTATCCAGCTTTCACTTGCATATAAAAAAGGCGTCTGAAAAACACCAAGGCTTGGGTGAGGTGCACCTTAGTCCTCAAAGTGAGGTCTTTGCTTTTTAACACTTTAAAGAGGTCTTTTGCAGCAGATTTGCCCAAAGTAATGCATCATTTGCTTTCTTGACTGCTGTTTCCATGGGTGTTGATTGTGGATTCAAGTAAAAGGAAATCCTTGATGACTTCAGTCTTTATCATGATGTGCCTGCACATAGTAGGCATTTTTTACATGAATGAATGAATGACAAATATGACTGTAGAAAAATTACTTGCATCACATAAAAATCAAAATGAAACAAAGAAAAACAAAAATTAGGAAAGGTTTTATTTTATGCAACTACTGTGCCTGATGGTGGATAACTTCATTCAGTGGAGAAAGTGATATGTGCTTATCCCTGGCAGACTTGGGCCTATGTATTAGTTTCCTACTGCTGCAGAACAAAATACCACAAACTTAGTGCCTTAAAACACCACCCATTTATTTGTTCACAGGTCTGTAGGTCTGCTGTACAAATATGGTGTGAATGGATTCTTCAGACCAGGGTTTCACAAACTTATTCTCTCATCTGGAGCTGGGATCTGCCTCCAAGCTCATACAGAGGTGTTGGCAAAAATCTGTTTCTTGCAGTTGTAGTGCTGAGGTTCTCATTTCCTTAGTGGATGTCAGCAAGGAGGTCCTCCCAATCCTAGTGGCCACCAGCATTCCTTGCAATGTGGCCCCCTCCATCTTTAAGCTCACAGTCCAAAACCTCCTCACTTTGACCCCCTCTCACACTTTGAATCTCTTTGTTCAGGAAGAGCCCAGGCCTTTTAAGGGCTCACCTGATTGCATACTCTCCCTGTCTAAGGCTTACTGATTTGGACCTTAATTACATCTGCAAAATCTCTTCATACGGCACCTACATTAATGTCTCAATAACTGGAAGAAGGTGAACCCATACTTTTATGAAGATAATGTTCTATGTATGTTTGCCAACGGCATCTCCTCCTCCAGGTATTTTCATAAATACACTATAGGAAACCCTGGTGGCACAGTGGTTAAGAGCTCAGCTGCTAACCAAAGGTCGGCAGTTTGAATCCACCAGGCAGTTCTTGGAAACTCTATGGGGCAGTTAAGTGAAGCTAGAGGAATTCGGAGGCCACACGGCCATTTATATGGTCTACTTAGTCATGAAATTATTCTAAAATCAAGTAAGGATACATTTAATATCTTATAATAAATTTAAAGCAAACAAAAATGAAAGTAGAATAATTTATTCTCTTCTTTGGACACTGTATTAGTTATCTACTGCTACATAACAAGTTACCCAGAACGTAGCAGCTAAACACAACAAACATTTATCATCTCTCACAGTTTCCAGGGATCAAGAATCTGAGCATGTTTTACCCAAGAGCTAGAGGCTCAAGGCCTCTCAAGCTGTCCTTTAGGTCTGCATCATCTGAAGGCTTGACTGGGGCTGGGGCATCTGCACTGTGACATGGCTCATTGATATGGCTGTTGGGAGAGGCCTCAGTCCCTCCATGGCTGGTCCCAGGAACCCTCAATTCCTAGCCACTGTGGCCTTTCCATGGGACTGCTTATGATATAGCAGCTGGCTTCCCTCAGAGCGAGTCATCCGAGATAGAGACCAAGATGGAAATCAGAAGGTGTTGTATCACCTACACTGGGTCACACACCATCGCATTGGCCTTCCTCTATTTGTTAGAAGTGATTCATTAAGTTTGGTCTACACTTAAGAGGAAGGAATTAAGTTCCACTTCTGGAAGGAAAGACGATCAAAGAATTTACTTACATGTTAAAACCAAAATTAAAATTAAGTATTGTTTTAGGATTTTGTAAATCAAATGCTTCTTTTATACAACTCTTGTTTTTTAAGGCTTCACACTTCTCTTTTGGAAAGTAATGATTAAAAGTTTGAAACAGACAAGGGAGATACCCAAATATCTCTCATATTTTTCTTGCAAATGCCTTTATTGATAATATCTTCTTAATTAAATCGCAGTGATGTTGAGAACACAGAGCAGCTAGAGCAAATAATTCCAAGACTTGGATGCCATAATAATAATGCCCCCCCCTTTTTTTGTACTTTAGGTGAAAGTTTACAGCACAAATTAGCTTCTCATTCAAAAATTTATACACAGATTGTTTTATGACATTGGTTGCAACCCACATGTTGTGTCAGCACTCTCCCCCTTTCCACCCTGGGCTCCCTGTGTCCACTGGTCCAGTTTTCCTGTACCTTCCTGCCTTCTTGTCCTGCTTTTGGGCAGGAGTTGTCCATTTGGTTTTGTATGCTGGATTGAACTAAGAAGCCCGTTCCTCTTGCATGTTATTGTTTGTTTTCTAGGCCTGTCTAATCTTTGGCTGAAAAGTGAGCTTCAGGGGTGGTTTCAGTTCTGTGTTAGCAGGGTTTCTCAGGGCCAGAGTCTCAGGGGTCCCTCCAGCCTCTGTCAGACCACTAAATCTGGTCTTTTTGCATGAATTTGAATTTTGCTCTATATTTTTCTCCCCCTCTGTCTGAGACCCTCTCTTATGATCACTGTAAGAGCAGTTGATGGTGGTAGCAGGGCTCAGGCTGGTTGAAGCTGTGATTCATGTGGTCCTTTAGTCCTTTGGGCTAATGTTCTCCTTGTGTCTTTGGTTTTCTTCATTCTCCTTTGCTCCAGACAGGATGGGACCAATGGATGTATCTTAGATGGCAGGTCACAGGTTTTGAAGACCCCAGTTGCTACTCACCAAAGTAGGATGTAGAATATTTTCTTTATGAACTAGGTTATACCAACTAACCTAGATGTCTCCCGAGACCATGGGCCCCAGCCCTCAGCCCCCGTAGCTTGGTCCCGCAAGATGTTTGAATATGTCTAGGAAGCTTCTATGAGTTTGCTTTGGTCAAGTTGTGCTGACTTCCCCTGAGTTCCGTATTGTCTTTCCCTTCACCAAAGTTGATACTTGTCTACTATCTAGTTAGTAATTTCCCCCTTCCCTCCTCCCTGGTAATCATCAAAGATTGTTTTTTTCTGTTTAAACCTTTTCTTGTGTTTTTATAATATTGGTTTCATGCAGTATTTGTCCTTTTATGATTGACTTATTTCACTCAGCATAATGCTCTCCAGATTCATCCAGGTTGTGAGATGTTTGGTGGATTCATCATTGTACTTTATCATTATATAGTATTCCATCGTGTGTATGTATCATAATTTATCCATTCATCTGTTGATGAGCACTTAGGTTGTTTCCATTTTTTTGCTATTGTGAATAATGCTGCAATGAACATGGGCATGGATATGTCTATTCGTGTGACGGCTCTTATTTCTCTAGGATATATTCTGGCAGTGGGATTGGGTTTTATAATATTTCTATTTCTAGCTTTTCAAGGAGGCGCCATCTCACTTTCCATAATGATTGTACCATTTTACAATCCCACCAGCAGTGCATTAAGAGTTTCAATCTCCCCACAACCTTTCCAACTTTTTTTTTTTTAATTAGTGCCAGTATTGTTGGGGTGAGATGGTATCTCATTGTAGTTTTGATTTGCATTTCTCTATTGGCTAAAGAATACGAGCATTTCCCAATGTGTCTGTTAGCTGCCTGAATGTCTTCTTTGGTGAAGTGTCTGTTTATATCCTTTGCCCATTTTTAAATTGGATTATTTGTCTTTTTGTTGTTGAGGTGTTGAAGTATTTTGTAGATTTTAGAGATTAGACCCTTGTCGGATATCTCAAAGCCAAAAATTTTTCCCCATCTGTAGGTTCTCTTTTTACTCTTTTGGTGAAGTCTTTTGATGAGCATAAATGTTTAATTTTTAGGAGTTCCCAATTAACAAGTTTATCTTCTGGTGTTTGTGCATTATTAGTTATGGTTTGTATTATATTTATGCCATGTATTAGGGCCCCTAGCGTTGCCCCTATTTTTTCTTCTATGATCCTTATCTTTTTAGATTTTATACATAGGTCTATGATCCATTCTGTGTTAGTTTTTGTTTATGGTGTGATATATGGGTCCTGTTTCATTTTCTTTCTTCTTTTTATTTTACTGAACTTTAGATGAAGGTTTACAGAACAAACTAATTTCTCATCAAACAGTTAATACTCACATTGTTGTATGACATTGGTTAACAACCCCGCGACATGTCGACACTCCCCCTTCTTAACCCTGGGTTCTCTATTACCAGCTTTCCTGTTCCCTTCTGCCCTCCGGTCCCTGCCTCAAGGCTGGTGCACCCCTCCACTCTTGCTTTCGTCCATGTGTCTGTTCGGTGTTTGCCTGAAAGATGAACCTTACGAGTGGCCTTATTACAGAACTGAAAGGGTGACCGGGGCCATACTCTCAGGGTTTCTCCAGTCTTTGTCAGGCCAGTAAGTCTGGTCTTTCTTTTTGAGTTAGAATTTTGTTCGCCATTCTTCTCGAGCTCTGTCTGGGACCTTCTATTGCAATCCCTGTCAGAGCAGTCAGTGGTGGTAGCCGGGCACCATCTGGTTGTACTGCACTCAGTCTGGTGGAGGCCATGGTAGATGTGGACCGTTAGTCTTCTGGACTAATCTTTCCCATGTGTCTTTAGTTTTCTTCATTCTTCTTTGTTCCCAAAGGGGTGAGACCAGTGGAATATCCTGGATGGCCACTCACAGGCTTTTAAGACCCCAGACACTACTCACCAAAGTAGAATGTAGAACATTTTCTTTATACACTCTGTTATGCCAAATGAGCTAGATCTTCCCTGAGACCATGGTCCCCACAGCCCTCAGCCCAGCAACTCGTTCCCTCAGGGAGTTTGGATGTGTCTGTGAAGCTTCCATGACCTTGCCTCCTACAAGCTGTCCTGGCTTCCCCAGTATTGTGTCATGTCTTACTCTTCACTATAGTATCTATTGCCTATTTAGTGTTTTTCCATCCCTACCCCTCTCCCCCATAACCATCAAAGATTGTTTCTTTTCGTCTGAAAACCTTTTCATGAGTTTTTATAATAATGGCCTCATACAATACTTGTCCTTTTGTGATTGACTTATTTCATTCAGTGTAATGCCCTCCATATTCATCCATGTTGTGGGATGCTTTGCAGATTCATCATTGTTCTTTAAGTTATGTAGTACTCCATTGTGTATATGTACCATAGTTTGTTTATCCACTCATCTGTTGATGAGCACTTTGGTTGTTTCCATCTTTTTGCTATTGTGAATAATGCTGCAGTGCACATGGGTGTGCAAATGTGTATTTCTGTGATGGTGCTTATTTCTCAAGGATATATTCCTAGGAATGGGATTGGTGAATCATATGGTATTTCTATTTCTAGCTTCTTAAGGAAGCACCATATTGTTTTCGGTAGTGGCTGGACCATTCCACATTTCTACCAAGAGCGCGTAAACGTTCCAGTCTCCTCACAACTTCTCCAACACTTGTTACTTTCTCTTTTTTGATTAGTGCCAGTAATGTCAGGGTGAGGTGATATCCCCATGTAGTTTTGATGTGAGTTTCCCTAATGTCTAATAATCACCAGCATTTCCTCATGTGTCTCTTAGCTGCCTGAATGACTTCTTGGCTGAAGTGTCTTTTAATATCCTTAGCCTATTTTTTAATTGGATTTTCTCTTTGTTGTTGAGATGTTGCACTATTTTGTAGATTTTAGAGATTAGACCCTTGTCGGATATGTCGTAGCCAAAATTTTTTTCCTAGTCTGTAGGTTCTCCGTTTACTCTTTTGGTGAAGTTTCTTTTTAATGAGCAATGATGTTTAATTTTTAGAATATCCAAGCAATCCAGTTTATCTTCTGGTGCTATCGCATTGTTAGTTATGGTTTGCATCCTGTTTATACTGTATATTAGACACCCTAGATTGTCTCTATTTTTTCTTCCATAATCTGTATGCTTTTAAGCTTTATATTTAGGTCTTTGATCCACTTTGAACTGGTTTTTGTGTATGGTGAGGGCTGGGTCCTCTTCAATTTTTTTTACAGATGGACCTTCAGTTTTGCCAGCACCAGTTGTTAAAGAGATTGTCTTTTCCACATTTAATGGACTTTGGGCCTTTTTCCAAGATCTCCTGACCGTAGGTGGATGGATTTATGCCTGGGTTCTCAATTCTGTTTCATTGGTCTATGTGTCTGTCATTGTACTAGCACCAGGCTGTTCTGACTACCCTGGCTGCATAATAGATTCTAACATCAGGTAGTGTGAGGCCTCCTACTTTGCTCTTCTTTTTCAATAATGCTTTACTTATTGGGAGCCTCTTTCCTTTCTGGATGAAGGTAGTGAGTAGTTTTTCCATCATGTTAAAGAATGCTGCTGGTATTTGGATTGAAATTGCATTTTATCTGTAAATGGCTTTGGGTTGAACTGACATTTCACAATGTTGAGTCTTCCTATCCATGAGCATGGTATGTTTTTCCATTTATGTAGGTCCTCCACGTGTCTGTCAGTTTGTCGTACTGTGGTGGCTTGTGTGTTGCTGTGATGCTGGAAGCTATGCCACCGGTATTCAGATACCAGCAGGGTCACCCATGGAGGACAGGTTTCAGCTGAGCTTCCAGACTAAGACAGACTAGGAAGAAGGACCCGGCAGCCTACTTCTGAAAAGCAGTAGCCAGTGAAAACCTTATGAATAGCAGTGGACCATTGTCTGATATAGTGCTGGAACATGAGCCCCCCCAGGTTGGAAGGCACTCAAAAGATGACTGGGGAAGAGTTGCCTCCTCAAAGTAGAGTTGACTTTAATGACGTGGATGGCGTAAAGCTTTCGGGACCTTCATTTGCTGATGTGGCACTACTCAAAATGAGAATAAACAGCTGCAAACATCCATTAATAATCAGAACCTGGAATGTACGAAGTATGAATCTAGGAAAATTGGAAATCATCAAAAAAGAAATGGAATGCATAGACATCAATATCCTAGGTATTAGTGAGCAGAAATGGACTGGTATTGGCCATTTTGAATCAGACAATCATATAGTGTACTATATTGGGAATGACAACTTGAAGAAGGATGGTGTTGCATTCGTCATCAAAAAGAACGTTTCAAGATCTATCCTGAAGTACAACGCTGTCAATGATAGGATAATATCAATATGCCTACAAGGAAGACCAGTTAATATGACTATTATTCAAATTTCCGCACCAACCGCTAGGGCCAAAGATGAAGAAATAGAAGATTTTTATCAGCTGCTGCAGTCTGAAATTGATCAAACATGCATTCAAGATGCATTGATAATTACAGGTGATTGGAATGCAAAAGTTGGAAACAAAGAAGGGTAAGTAGTTGGAAAATATGGCCTTGGTGATAGAAACAATGCCGGAGATTGAATGATAGAATTTTGCAAGACCAACCACTTCTTCATTGCAAATACCTTCTTTCACCAACGTAAACGGCAACTATACACATGGACCTCGCCAGATGCAACACACGGAAATCAAATTGACTACATCTGTGGAAAGAGACGATGGAAAAGCTCATTATCATCAGTCAGAACAAGGCCAGGGGCCGACTGTGGAACAGACCATCAATTGCTCATATGCAAGTTCAAGCTGAAACTGAAGAAAATCAGAGCAAGTCCACGAGAGCCAAAATATGACCTTGAGTATATCCTGCTTGAATTCAGAGACCATGTGAAAATAGACTTGATGCATTGAACACTAGTGACCAAAGACCAGACGAGTTGTGGAATGACATCAAGGACATCATCCATGAAGAAAGCAAGAGCTCACTAAAAAGACAGAAAGGAAAGAAAAGACCAAGACAGATGCAGAGAAGACTCTGAAACTTGCTCTTGAATGTCGAGCAGCTAAAGCAAAAGGAAGAATTAATGAAATAAAAGAACTGAACAGAAGATTTCAAAGGGCGTCTCAAGAAGACAAAGTAAAGTATTATAAGGACATGTGCAAAGAGCTTGAGATCGAAAACCAAAAGGGAAGAACATGCTCGGCATTTCTCAAGCTGAAAGAACTGAAGAAAAAATTCAAGCCTCAAGTTGCAGTAGTGAAGGATTCCATGGGGAAAATATTAAACGGTGCAGGAAGCATCAAAAGAAGATGGAAGGAATACACAGAGTCAGTATACCAAAAAGAATTAGTCGATGTTCAACCATTTCAAGAGGTGGCATATGATCAGGAACCGATGGTACTGAAGGAAGAAGTCCAGGCTGATCTGAAGGCAATGGCAAAAAGCAAGGCTCCAGGAATTGATGGAATTTCAATTGACATGTTTCAACAAACAGAGGCAGCGCTGGAGGTTCTCACTCGTCTATGCCAAGAAATATGGAAGACGGCTTCCTGGCCAACTGACTGAAAGAGATCCATATTTATGCCTATTCCCAAGAAAGGTGATCCAACCAAATGTGGAAATTATAGAACAATATCATTAATATCACAAGCAAGCAAAATTTTGCTAAAGATCATTCAAAAATGGCTGCAGCAGTAGATCGACAGGGAACTGCCAGAAATTCAGGCTGGTTTCAGAAGAGGATGTGGAACCAGGGTTATCATTGCTGATGTCAGATGGATCCTGGCTGAAAGCAGAGAATACCACCAGAAGGATGTTTACCTGTGTTTTATTGACTATGCAAAGACATTCGACTGTGTGGATCATAACAAACTATGGATAACACTGAGAAGAATGGGAATTCCAGAACACTGAATTGTGCTCATGAGGAACCTGTACATAGATCAAGAAGCAGTTGTTCAGATAGAACAATTGATACTGATTGGTTTAAAGTCAGGAAAGGTGTGCATCAGGGTTGTATTCTTTCACCATACCTATTTAATCTGTATGCTGAGAAAATAATCCGAGAAGCTGGACTATATGAAGAAGAACGGGGCATCAGGATTGGAGGAAGACTCATTAACAACCTGCGTTATGCAGATGACACAACCTTGCTTGCTGAAAGTGAAGAGGACCTGAAGCACTTACTAATGAAGATCAAAGACCACAGCCTTCAGTATGGATTACACCTCAACATAACGAAAACAAAAATCCTCACAACTAGACCAATGAGCAACATCATGATAAACGGAGAAAAGATTGAAGTTGTCAAGGATTTCATTTTACTTGGATCCACAATCAACACCCATGGAAGCAGCAGTCAAGAAATCAAAAGACACATTGCATTGGGTAAATCTGCTGCAAAGGACCTCTTCAAAGTGCTGAAGAGCAAAGATGTCACCCCAAAGACTAAGGTGCACCTTACCCAAGTGATTGTATTTTCAAACACATCATATGCATGTGAAAGCTGGACAATGAATAAGGAAGACCGAAGAAAAGTTGACCATTTTGAATTGTGGTGTTGGCGAAGAATATTGAATATACCATGGGCTGCCAAAAGAACGAACAAATTTGTCTTGGAAGAAGTGCAGCCAGAATGCACCTTAGAGGCAAGGATGGCGAAACTGCGTCTTACATACTTTGGACATGTTGTCAGGAGAGATCAGTCCCTGGAGAAGGACATCATGCTTGGCAGAGTACAGGGTCAGCAGAAAAGAGGAAGACCCTCAATGAGGTGGATTGACACAGTGGGTGCAACAATGAGCTCAAGCATAACAACGATTGTAAGGATGGCGCAGGACCGGGCAGTGTTTTGTTCTGTTTTGCGTGGGGTCGCTATGAGTTGGAACCGACTCGACGGCACCTAACAACAGCAACAACTTTTGGTTTCTTGCAGTACTGTTTTGTAATTTCCTAATGTATAGGTCTTGTACATTCCTGGTCAGATCTATTTCTAAATATTTCATTTTTAGAGGTGATTACAAATGGCATTGTTTTCTTGACCTCTGTTTTGAAGTTCTCTTTCTTGGTATAGAGGAATCCAGCTGATTATTGTATGTTGATCTTGTATCCTGCTATTCTCCCGAATCTTTCTATTAGTTCTAGTAGTTTTCTTGTGCAATCCTTGGGGTTCCCTATGAATAATATCATATTATCTTCAAACAGGGATAGTTTTACTTCTTCCTTTCCAATTAAAAAAAAAAAAAAACTCTTTGCCTACAGGTTGATTCCGACTCATAGCGACCCACAGGACATAGTAGAACTACCCCATACAGTTTCCAAGCAGCAGCCAGTGAATTTGAACTGCCCACAGTTCGGTTAGCAACAGAGCTGTTAACCACTGTGCCACTATCCAATTTGGTTGCCCTTTCTTTTTTTTGCCTTATTGCACTAGCTAGAACTTCAAGCACACTGGTAGACAGGAGTGGAGATAAAGGGCATCCTTGTCTTTTCCTCTTCTCAGGGGGGAATGCTTTCAACCTCTCTCCTTTGAGAATGATGTTAGAAGTTGGCTTTGTATAGATATAGATTATTATGTTGAGGAATTTCCTATTTTGCTGAGAGTTTTTATCAGGCATGGGTGTTGGATTTTATCAAATGCCATTTTTCATTGATTCAGATGATCATGTGATTCTTTTCTTTCATTTTATTTATGTGATGGATTACATTGATTAATTTTCTAGTGTTGAACCATTCTTGCATACCTGGTTTGAATCCCAGTTGGTCGTGGTGTATTATTTAGGCACTGAGTTGTCGATAGACACCCTGCCAGTATAAGCAGAATTACCATCTGTGTATTTAGATGTGTGTATATCCTACTTTTTCTACCATTTCTGCCTGGGGGCTAAGGTGTTTGTCTTTCCTTGAACAATGTGGGATGATTTTATTTTGAAATTCAGAAAAAGGTAATCCAGGCCCAGGAGCCAATATGAGAAAAAGCCCAGATCACAAACACTCATGACATGCTTGGAGAAAGGTGGGTGTTTAGGGGACGTTCATAATCACTACCACCCTCCAAAACCACATCAACCAATACCAGGTCTGAGCTCCTACCATATATCAGGCACTGGTCTTTGTGGTTTATGTACTGTAACTCCAAGCATCATCATCAGGGCCCTGTGGGATCAGTATAGGTTGTGAAGCACAAAAACATAGAGGAACTTACCCACAGTCACCAACCATTAATTAGTGGAACATGGAAACTGAACGTGTGTTCTTTATTCTGAAGCCAAGAGCAGTGGAACAGATTCTGCAAAGGCTGTTTGGACACATATTAGGATTTAAAAATTATTTTTTAACTAAATATTTAAATGATAGTCAACATCTGTGTAAAAATTATTTGCCATAATGAAATTCATAATTTACTTTCAAAAATGTTTCCATATGCTCAAATATCAATGAAAATTAATGAAACTCTACTAGAAAAACAAGCAAAGCATATTAACACCACATTCACAGAATCAAGAAATAAATATTTCCAATTAATACTGAAAAAAACCAGCTCCACTAACTAGAGTGATGCTATATCATTTTCAAGCCAGATACCAATATGTAGATTTTTATTACATCACTACATACACTAGTGAAATTCTGGAAGTGGTATAAATATCACTTACCAAGGATTTCATTATATGACTTAGAGCATATATTTAGCCATAAAATGATACACTATGTGATTTTAAAGAAAAGATGTCATAAATCTATATACTTTTATTTGGCAAGTTATCTATGTGGTAGCGTTATATAAAAAAGATGTATAATTTATATGATATGGTTTATATGAATATATCATTCCTCCATAAACAGGAGAAGGCTTAGATGAAAAACCAATAAAACCTACTACATAAAGCATCTTAAGTATATAAACACTAGAAGAATAGTTATTGGCAAGTAGAGGGTTGAATTAAGTAAGAGGAAACCAAAAAAACAAAACCTGTTGCCGTCTGGTCTCTTCCGACTCATGGTGACCCCATGTGTTACAGAGAACAGTCTGAAAGGGTTTTCATGGCTGTAATCTTTACAGAAGCAGCTTATCAGGCTTTTCTTCCCTGGAGCCACCAGTCCAATTTCCGTTTTTATATCATGACTGAGAGTTTCTGGTGTCCACACCATACCTATTAACAGTTTCCTCCTCGTCATTCAGGGTCCCTGCGTCCAGCCCTGTATGACACATGATGCTTGCACTGAGTCACAACAACCTGGTTCCTCACATTCTCACCACCCTGAAAGGGACCTGAGATAGTGACACCAGAACAGCTGTGTGAATGACTGTCTGGGCAGGGACTAGGAATCAAAACCCAAACAAGCCCATGAGAGGAGGAGAGTGTAAAATGATGCCTTGAGTGGTGCTGGGCCCTGGAAAGGCTCCACTCGCAGCAAAGTGAAGAGAGAACATCCTTGCCCAGGGAACTAGGTAGCGTGTCTCTGCCCACGTCTCTAGGTGAAGAGGGTATAACCTCTAAATCCTGAATCTCCCTCACACTTCTCCAAAGTTACCTGAGGCCATTTGCCAAGGAGGTGTGCCCCGCAGAAAAGGATTAATGGGATATTTCAAGTATGAGATACTGAAGAATAAAAACACTAACATGGCCCCAGTGTGGTCTAAGCAACAGCAGATTGACACCACTTGGCAAGACAGAACTACTATCCGACCCAGCAATTCCAATCCTGGGTACACACCCAGAAGAATGAAGGCAGTCACACAAACAGAAACCTGTACACCAATGTCCATTGCAACACATTTCACAATTCCCAAAAGGTGGAAACAACTGAAATGGCCTTTATGAGATGAATGGTAAACAAAATGTGGTATACACACACAATGGAATACTACACAGCCATAAAGAGAAAGGAAGCCCTGATGCATGCCACAACCTGGATGAAACTTGAAAACATCCTGCTGAGTGAAATACATCTGTTCCCAAATGGCAAATACTGTATAATCTCACTTCAACATGAAATAAGCAAATATATAGAAACCAAAAATTACCAGTGGTTAGAAAGGATGGACGGGAGGGCAGAAGGGGAGTTTTTGCTTATGGGGCAGTGAGTTTATGTTAATGGTGATAAAATAATTTGGAAAAGGATATCGTGAGAATGGTTACACGACTTGAAGAACATAATCAATGTCACTGAACTGTATAGGGAGAAATTGTTGAGTTGGTGTGTTACGTGTATTATCACCGCAAGAAAATGTTTAACCCAGACATCCCCGCAAAGTAGACAACCACTAGGCATGGCTAAGGAGAGGCTGGGTCAGTCTCATGGGCACTGGAAATGCTGTCAGTGACCTGGGAGCTGCTTCCGTGGTGTGTCCAGTCTGTGGGAACTCCGCCTGCTGCATTATGATACCTGCATTTTTCATATGAACCAAATATTTCGATAAACAACAATGAACAAAACCACTTGGAAGCTTGTTAAAAAAACAATCTCAGGCCCTTTTCCACACCTCTGGAGTCAGGATCTGCATTTTAACAAGCTCCCAGGGGGTCACAGTGCCCATTACCATCTGAGAAGTGCTGCGCTGAAGGCCTAGAAGCACAAAGAGGCTGCTTCACTCTCCCTGACTCACACCTATGGGCTCCAGGAACTGCCTGAGACCAGTACTTTTCACGCCTTAGCATAAAGGTCACCAAAGAGCTTGTTAGAGCAGAAACCCCTGGACTCCACCTCCAGATAGTCTGGTTTGGCATGGGCAATGCCAAAAATGTGCATTTCTACTAATTTCCCAGGTTTTATAATGCTGCAGGTCAGTGGGTCTCACTTGGAGGACAGCTGGCCCGAACCAAAGGAGAGGGAGTGAGTAGAGGCCTGACTCCCAGAAGGATCTGGAAGTGATGCCAACGGGGCACATCCATGGCTGCTCATAACAGTTGGGCAAGAAGGTTTGATGGTTTCAGTCAGCCTTTTTCCAGGACCACAGGGCTTACTTGTTGAGTCCATGCACAAAGTGGCCATGGGGTGTCGGGGATACAGAGGTGACAACCTGACAAGGTTTGTGTCTCACTTATTGCCTTCCAGTTGATATCAACTCATAGCAACCGTATAAGACAAAGTAGAACGATCCCCATCTGGTTTCCAAGGCCATAATCTTTATGGAAGCCCACTGCCACATCTTTCTGCCATAGAGCAACTGGTGGTTTTGAACAACCAATTTCTTAGTTAACAGCTGAGACTTTAACCACTGCTCCACCAGGGCTATTTATGTGTCAAGGAACATGTATAGGTAGTCCCTGACTTTCGATGGAGTTCCATTCCTAGGACTCTGTTGTAACTCAGTTCCGATGTAAGTTGGATACTTCATTTTTTTTAATAATTTTCATTATTATTGCCTTTTTTAATAGTATTTTTATAAATCCAATTTATTTGTTTTGGGGGGCTGGAAACATTATATATACACTTACAGATATTTTTTAATATATACATCATAAAACATTACACATGTCCATAAACAGCAGATAACATTGGCATACAACTCCACTTATAGAAGCTCCTGTATCATCTATATTATCTCTGGGAATGGAGATGGTGTTTCTAGTCAGAAAACTAGTAAGAGTGTCTGTATGGTCCTTTTACTCACAGTACACTTTGTATGTAGTACTTATTACCAACAATAAGAAGTACCAAAAAAAAAAAAAAAGGTCAGTCGTAAGTGCGGTTTGTCCTAACTCAAATACATTGTAAGTTGGGGCCTACCTGTATTTCAGTGATAGAGACAGACAATATATAAACACATTTATTATAATATTAACAATAACTGCCGTGGAGGAAATTCTGCCAGGCTAGAACATTGGTGGTGGAGGGGATGGCAGCAGCGATATTTCAGGCAGGGTGGTTGGGGAAGGTCTTTCTGAGGATTTGACCTCTGGATATTTGAGCAGAGGGCTGCATAGGTGGGGAGGAGACATGTCAATACCTGGGGAGGCGAGGTGCATTGGGGAAATCCAGCAGGCACAGATGCCCTGAGACAGGACTGACCATGTTAAGAGGCCAGAGTTCATAGAGATGAGTGAGTTAGGCTGAGAGCGGTGGGTGAGGCCAGAGTAGTCAGAGGGGCCTCATTATGAGGAGATTTTAGGAAATGGTAAGGTTGCGATTTCATTGTGCCTAAGAAGAGAAGTTCCTGTGTGATGCAATGGGTTAAGTTGTTTGGCTACTAACCAAAAAGTTGGTAGTTCGAGTCCACCCAGAGGCACCTAGGAAGAAAAATATACCAATGTACTTCTGAAAAATCGGTGATTGAGAACACTATGGAGTACAGTTCTACTGTGACATGTAAGGGATTGCCATGAGTCAGAGTCGACTCAATGGCAACAGATTACTAGAAGAGGAAGACACTGCAGTGCTATGTGAGTTTTAGTGTTGGGGATACGTTGTAATTCACATAGAAAAAGATCATGTCCATTCTGTTGGTTATGGACAGCAGGGCATGAGGGTCATCAGCAAGCGGAGCTGGAAGCCCCCTCCAGTGCCCTGGTGTAGAGGCCATGGTTCTAGGATAGAAGCAGTAGTGGTGTGAGTACTGAGTGGATTTAGTGTTCATGTATTTTTAAGACAGCGTTAGCAATGATTCAGGAGCGCCGGTGGCATAGTGGTTAAGCACTGGCCTAATGGAAAGGTCAGCAGTTGGAACCCACAGGCTGTTCCACGGGAGAAAGATGTGGCAGTCAGCTTCCATAAAGATTACGGGTCTGGAATGCATATGGGACAGTTCTACTCTGTCCTACTACAAGATGATGGAGTAGTTAGGTGCTTCCTGTGATCCCTCTTACAAGGAAGACCAAAAAAACAAGTGGAACGATTATATATGACAAGCTAGGAGCCCTGAACATCAAAGCCAAAGCTAGGAAATCCAACTGAGTGGCGGGGGAGGGAGAGGGGGTTCAGAAACAGCAAAGAGTTGCCGGACCTGACACGGAGGTAACTGGTGCCACTCAGGCTCATTCCCCTGCAGTGACCATGGCAGGGCTGGCAGTAGCATTTGGGATACGGTTTCCTCGGGGAGAAACAGCAGCCACACAGTCCACTCACACCTCCAGAACAAGAGAAGAACAGCACTCTTGGCAAAAGCTAAGCACATGGGTTCATTTTACCATGTCCCCAGCCCCCAAGCCTGTTTCAGTAGCTGTAGATTCCCTGGGCCAGGCATAGGTCCTGCTGCACTCCCAAAGCCATTCTCCCAGCCTTGGAAAAGGAATAAATTAACAATTGGGGGAAAAGATAATCTGCCAGCTCCAGTATGCTGGGGAGCTCAGGACAGAAGTGGCTCCTGTCCAGGCAAAAACAGCCCATGGACTTTGAATACTTTCACCCCCGCGTGGACATGAGTGGGCCCATTTTAGGACATTAGGCCCTTGGTAGACCACACGGTGTGTGTGCTCAAGAACTGAGTACAACTGTTTCAGCTGTGTGGTGGAGAGGTGGGTTTTTGATGTTTGATACTGCTTTGCTTATTAAACAGGGTACTCACCTACTAACATGAGGGGCCTGAGGACTGGTGGTTTCACCGATGTTTCCTAGCCACACACAACAGGGTCTGAGAATAAGTAGTGACTCCCAGTCGTTACAACCAAAAGCAATTGGTGCCAACGGTCCGGCTGCAGAACCCACCCACCTGTGCACTCTAGGGAACACGAACGTGCTTTCTTCACAGACACTCAGGATGGTTGCTTTGTTTAGAACGTGACCCCCTGCTGCAACCAGATACCTGTGCCTACACCAATCACCACTGCCTCTCTAAGATTGTAGGGCAGAGCCTGTACCACACAATTGATGACCAACTACCTGGACACCTGAGCTGAATCCACACAAGAAAAGTGAATGGATTCCTAGGCTCATATACTTGGCAACAGCTCTAGCCACCTGGTGACAGGATTTTAGAGCTTCAAAGGCACAAATACTCAAGCTAGCTCACTCAAGCAGCCTACTTGGGCATATCAAACAAAACAAAGCTAGCAGCTAGGATATAGTAAACAAACATAAAATAAATTAATACAATAACTTATAGATAGCTTGGAAAAAACACTCAATATGAAATCACATAAAAAAAGAGACCATGATTGCTTCAACAAGCTCTCAAAGCCAAAAATCAAGGAATTTTATGGATGAAGAAGTCTTCCTGGAATAACCAGATGTAGAATACAAAAGGTTCATATACAGAAGTCTTCAAGACATCAGGAAGGAGATCAGGCAAAACACAGAACAAGCCAATGAACACAGAGATGAAGCAATTAAGAAATTAAAAAGGTTATTCAAGAACATAATGAAAAATTTAATAGACTGCAAGAATCCACAGAGAGACAACAATCAGCAATTCAGAAGATTAACAATAAAATTACAGAATTAGACAACACAACAGAAAGTCAGAGGAGCAGAATTGAGGAACTGGAAGGCAGCATTAGTGAGATTTAAGATAAAACACTTGGCACCAATATAGTCGAAGAAAAGTCAGATAAAAGAATTTATAAAAAATGAAGAAACCCTAAAAATCATGTGGAACTGTATCAAAAGAAATAAACTATGAGTGATTGGAGTAACAAAACAGGGAGGGATAACAGAAAATACAGAGAGAATTGTTGAAGATTTGTTGGCAGAAAACTTCCCTGATATCATGACAGATGAGAAGATAGCTCTCCAAGATGCTCATCAAACCCCACATAAAGTAGATCTGAAAAGAAAATCACCAAGACATATTATAATCAAACTTGCCAAACCAAAGATAAAGAGAGGATTTTAACAGCGGCTAGGGATAAATGAAAAATGACCTACAAAGGAGAGTGAATAAGTTTGGACTACTCAGCAGAAACCATGCAGGCAAGAAGGCAATGGGATGACTTATATAAAGTGTTGAGGGAAAAAAATTGCCAGCCAAGAATCATATATATTCAGCAAAACTGTCTCTCAAATTTGAAGGCCAGATTAGGACATTTCCAGATAGGCAGGAGTTTAGGGATTTTGTAAAAACCAAACCAAAACTACAAGAAACACTAAAAGGAGTTCTCTGCTTAGAGAATTAATAATATCAAATATCAACCCAAGGCTAGACCACAGGACAGAGCAAGCAGGTACCAAGCCAGATGGGGAAATCACAAAAATAAATCAAGATAAAAAATACTGAAAAAAGGGAAACAGTGCTGTCATTATGTAAAAGATGACAACATTAAATCAATAAAGAGGGACTAAAAAATGTAGTTATAGATCTTTCATACGGAGAGGAAGTCAAGGCGATATAAAGAAATAAAAGTTAGATTTAAACTGAGAAAAATAAGGGTAAATATTAAGGTAACCACAAAGGAGATTCACAATCCTACACGTCAAAATAAAATAAAGAAAAACATAAAGACTCAGAGAAAACAAAATCAACAACAAAAAATAAAAGGAAAAGACAATATATAAAGATAAATTACCCAGCACAAAAATTTAAGTGGGAAAAAGAAACTCAACACACAAAGACATCAAAATGACAACACTAAACTCATACCTATCCATAATTACGCTGAATGTAAATGGACTAAATGTACAAATAAAGAGACAGAGAGTGGAAAAATGGATTGAAAAACGACACGATCTGACTATAAGCTGCCTACAAGAGACACACCTTAGACTTAAAGACACAAACAAAAACTCAAAAGATTGAAAGAAAAAAAAAACATATCAAGCAAAAGAACAATCAAAAAAGAGAAGGGGTGGCTATATTGATTCCTGACAAAATAGATTTTAAAGTTAAATCCACCACAAAGGATAAGGAAGGACGCTGTATAGTGATTAAAGGCACAATTTAACAGGAGTATACAACCATATTAAATATTTATGCACCCAATGGCAGGGCTTCCAGATACATAAAACAAACTCCAACAGCATTGAAAAGTGAGATAGAAAGCTCCACAATAACAGTACGAGACTTCAACACACCACTTTTGGAGAAAGACACAACATCCAGGAAGAAGCTCAATAAAGACACAAGATCTAAATGCCACAATAAACCAAACTGACCTCACAGACATATACAAAACACCCCACAAGACAGCACCCAAGTATACTTTCTTTTCCAATGTACTTGAAACGTTCTCTAGAATAGACCACAAATTAGGTCATAGAGGAAGCCTTAACAGAATCCAAAGCACTGAAAAATTACAAAGCATCTTCTCTGACCATAAGGCCATGAAAGTAGCAATCAATAAGAGAAAAACCAGGGAAGAGAAATCAAACACTTGGAAACTGAACAATACTCTGCTCAAAAAAAGACTGGGTTATAGAAGACATTAAGGATGGAATAAAGAAATTCATAGAATTCAATGAGAATGAAAACACTTCCTATCAGAACCTTTGGGGCACAGCTAAAGCAGTGCTCAGAGGTCAATTTATAGCAATAAATGCACACATCCAAAAAGAAGAAAGGGCCAAAATCAAAGAACTATCCCTACAATTCGAACATATAGAAAGAGAGCAACAAAGAAACCCTCAGGCACCAGAAGAAAGCAAATAAGAAAATTTAGAGCAGAATTAGATGAGTAGAGAACAAAAAAACAATTAAAGGCATTAACAAGACCAAAAGCTGGTTCTTGATAAACCATTGGCAAAACTGCCAAAAGAAAAATGGGAGAGGAAGCAAATAACCCAAATAAAATATGAGATCAGTGATATCACAACAAACCCAAATGAAATTTAAAAAAATCATATCAGACTACTATGAAAAATTGTACGCTAACAAATTTGAAAATCCAGAAGAAATGGATGAATTTGTAGAAACACCCTACCTTGTTAAACTAACACAAACAGAGGTAGAACAATTAAATAAACCCATAACAAAAGAAGAGATTGGAGAGGTAATTAAAAAATTCCCAACAACAACAAAAAAAGCCCTGGCCCAGACTGTTTCACTGCAGAGTTCTACCAAACTTTCAGAGAAGAGTTAACACCACTTCTACTAAAGGTATTTCCGAGCACAGAAAAGGATGGAATACTCCCAAACTCTTTCTATGAGGCCAGCATATCCCTGATAACAAAACCAGGTGAAGACACCACTAAAAAAAAAAGAAAGAAAATTGTAGGCCTATATCCCTCATAAGCTTAGATGCAGAAATCCTCAACAAAATTCTAGCCAATAGAATTACACAATATATCAAAAAAAATAATCCACCACTACCACGTCGGATTCATACCAGATAGGCAGGGACGGTTCAGCATTAGAAAAACAAGCAATGTAATCCATCATACAAATAACACAAAAGACAAGAACCACATGATCTTATCAATTGATGCAGAAAAGGCATCTGACAAAGTCCAACACTCATTCATGATAAAAACTCTCAGCAAATTAGGAATAGAAGTGAAATTTCTCAACGTAACAAAGGGCATTTATACAAAGCCAACAGCCAACGTTGTCCTAAATGGGGAGAGTCTGAAAGCATTCCCCTTGAGAACAGGAACCAGACAAGGATGCCCTTTATCACCACTCTTATTCAACACTGTGCTGGAGGTCCTAGCCAGAGCAATTAGGCTAGATAAAGAAATAAAGAGCATCCACATTGGCAAGGAAGAAGTAAAAGTATCTCCATTTGCAGATGACAAGATCTAATACACAGAAAATCCTAAAGAATCCACAAGAAAACTAACATATCAAGATACAAGATAAACATACAAAAATCAGTTGAATTCCTCTATACCAACAAAGAGAACATTGAAGAGGAAATCGCCAAATCAATACCACTTGCAGTAGCCCCAAGAAGATAAAATACTTAGGAATAAATCTTACCAGAGACATAAAAGACCTATACAAAGAAAACTACAAGACACTGCGGCAAGCAGCCAGAAGAGGTCTACATAAATGCAAAAACATACCTTGCTCATGGATAGGAAGACTCAACATTCCAAAAATGTCTATTCTACCAAAAGTGATCTATAGATACAATGCAATTCCGATCCAAATTCCAAAGACATTTTTTAATGAGATGAAGAAACAAATCACCAACTTCATAAGGAAGGGAAAGAGGCCCCGGATAAGCAAAGCATTACTGAAAAAGAAGAACAAAGAGGGAGGCCTCACACTACTGATTTTAGAACCTATTATACCGCTACAGTAGTCAAAACAGCCTGGTACTAGTACAACAACAGACACATAGACCAATGGAATAGAATTGAGAATCCAGACATAAATCCTTCCACATATGAGCAGCTGATATTTGAAAAGGGCCCAAAGTCCATTAAATGGGGAAAAGACAGTCTTTTTAACAAATGGTGCTGGCATAACTGGATGTCCATCTGCAAAAAAATGAAACAAGACCCATACCTCACTCCATGCACAAATACGAACTCAAAATGGATCAGACCTAAACATAAAATCTAAAACGATACAGATCATGGAAGAAAAAATAGGGACAACATTAGGAGCCGTAATACATGGCATAAACAGTATATAAAACATTACAAACAATGCAGAAACACCAGAAGAGAAACTACAAATAGAAGTACCATATGACCCAGCAATCCTGCTCCTTGGAGTACATCCTAGAGAAATAAGAAACTTTACACAAACAGATATAAGATAGAAAATGATACTGGTGAGGAGTGAGCCTCTTGGCTCAAGTAGACACAGGAGGCTATGTGGGCAGCTCCTGCTAGATGGGAGATGAGAAGGCAGAGAGGAACAGAAGCTGGCTAAATGGACACAGGGAATATAGGGTGGAGAGAAGGAGTGTACTGTGTCATTAGGGAGAGAGCAACTAGGAGTACATAGCAAGGTGTATATAAATTTTTGTATGAGAGAATGACTTGATTTGTAAACTTTCACTTAAAGCACAATAAAAAATTTAAAAAGATTTGAAATTGAATGGCAGCGTGTTGTTTTCTTTCGGGTTTTTTTTTTTTTTTTTTTTTAGCACTAATTCAATGGAGAAGCACACATTTATTTATTTACCTGAAATCACTGTTGTCTGGAGGTGGCTTACTATACAAGTCCATTATAATAAACATACAAGAATTTTTTAAAAATCAACACCAAGGAAAATAGAAAATTTGAATATTAACACTAGGGTAAAACCAGAACAGTACTGGACAAGTTGGCATATCTGAAACTTTTGCTGTAAAGCTTTTACTATTTACCTAGCCATTCAGATCTTCAGCCCTTCAAGGGACCTCAGTCCCCGCAGAGGAGAAAAGAGCTGGGCAGCCCTGGAGCCCAGCCATGCCGCCCTGGGTTATACAAGCAGGAGCGGTGGCTGGTTTTGGGTTTCTTTCTGGACCCAGCTGTGGTGACTAAACTCCGTGCACAGCCTGGTGTCCCGTGCCCCTATGCTCGTGAGCCAGAGGTCAGACGGTGACAGTGGAGGGAGAAAAAGAAGTTTATGGCACAGAGCAGAAGGGGCTGGAGGCAGGGTGGGAGACAGCTTCTTATAGCTGTGGACCTTGGAGTTTGGAGGGGGCCGGGCAGCCTGGCCGGATTCTGCCCCCAAACCCAGAACCAGAGCCTTCAGAGAAAGGGAGATTTGGCTCCAACTCTCCTTGCAATCATATCTAAATGCTTTGGGACAAACCTAGCTTATTATCATTATTGTTAAAGTATTGAAAGTGTGTGGAGGGGTGAGCTGCTTGAGAGTTTGCTGCAGCCGTTGCGCCTAGGAAGTGCCTGAGAAGGGCAGAGGTGCTGAGGTGGGGGGCAAGGGGGTGGCAGAGGCAGAGGACTGCATTTGCACCAGGGGGCACAAATCCAAGGGGTGCCAGAGGAGGCTGTCCAGCAAATCACCACTTGGTGGTGGGGGGAATCACACCCCCCTACCCTTTCAGATAGGCCTGCAGAGAATTGCATCCCTTCCTCCCACCGCCCCTGTCCCCTGCACCCCAAGTCCATGAATCACCCTCTGCCCCACCCTTCTGGAAGACAGGGCAGGCAGGGGCTGGGAGTGGTTGCTCCTGGGAGCTGGTTACCCTCCACAGGGCTCGGGGGAAGGGCAGTCATCATGGAGGACAGGGCTCAGGACCACCTGTTAGAGGTGCTGGGTTCTACCTCCCTCTCTGCCCCTCACTATCTTGTGTCCTCTAGCAATTAAAACAGTCTCTGGGATAATGAGTTTTTCTTATCTGTAGAAGGAGGACAGACAGGACCCTCCATTCCCATTGTCCAGCAAGTGATTGGCCTAGGTCCAAACCAAGGGATTTTGGCTGTAGCCAGGGCTTAAGGATATCAAAAGTCCTCAGGTGGTTCTAATAATCAACCACCACTGAGGACCACTGGTTAGATGTTCCAAACACCAGGAGATGTGTATGAGGATAAGGCAGAGCTTTCAGTAGAAGGCAGCCTTAGGATGACGTACTGCCTTAGGCTGGGTTCTGTAGAGAAGTAAAGTGTATAAATGTACATATATAGAGAGATTCATATCAAGGAATGACTCACACGGTTGTAGAGACTGAAATATCCCAAGTCTGTGGCTCAGGATAGAAGCCTCTCCTGATTCATGTAGACAAAGGGGCTGACGAACCCAAGATGGGCATGTCAGAGAGCAGGGCTCTTGCTCACAGGCTGTAAAGATCAATGAATCAGAAGATCGGCAGGCAAGACCACAGGTAAGCTGCTAGCTCATGTCCCAAAAACCCGAGGTTAGATGAACAGGAGCCAGCTGCAGGATCCAGCACAAGAAAAAAGCCCCCAAGCCTTGTCAGAATGTCTGCTTATATTCAGTTCAGGCCATACACCCAAGGAAACTCCTTTTCAACTGTTTGGCTACTTACAGCAGATGCCATCATGGGAGTGATCACATATCAAATCTCAACAGGGAAGTGATGACAACATTGTATGACTGCCAAACCACTGAGAATCATGGTTTAGCCAAGTTTACACACAATCTTAACCGTCACACATATTAAGTAAGATATAATTGACAAAAGATAAAATTTACCTTTTTTAAAGTCACACTTTACTCTGTGCAATTCAGTGGTGTTTTTAGCATATTCACAAGGCCTGCACCCATCAACACTCTCTAATCAGGACAATCTTTAAGGATACGGGGAGGTCTGATGATGGGTCAGAAGGCAGAGGTGAGGACATTCCACAAGTGGAAGATTGCTTGAGTAGCGGCATCCTGGTGGGTCAGGGTAAGATTGAGAGAGTCAAATTTGACAGCCATCTAGGAGAAATGAGGGGTGATGCCAGAGGGCAAGCTGATGCTTCCGATGGTAGAATAGAAGCTTATGTGTTAAATTTAGCGGATGGGCACCTGTACATGGCTTTTGGGTGTTGAGGTTTCATCTGGGTGCAGGCATGGTGTTTCGGAGCCTGTGCAGTATTCTAGGCTGAAGGGAGATGAAAGCCTGTTTTAGAGTGGGGACAGTGGGATTGGAAATGTGGTGGAGGAGCTGCATGTGAGTACATTAGAGGCAGGAGAGAGGGGGGAGTCTGATCCTGTTGAGAGCAATAGGGGAGGGAGAGGCTGACATGGAAGGGAGGCAGAGTTTCTCTGTAGGCCTGTTGGGTTTGAGGGCAGTGGTCCCTGGAGATGCAGATGTCCTGAAGGCCAACTGGAAACGGAAGCCTGCAGAGAGGTTGGTGTTGGAGTGGACGATGAGGAGTCGCCTCACCGGGCTTGTGATTGCCATGGGCTGCATAGCAAGGTGGCCCTGTTCCAGGACAGACACCTCTAGGATGTGGCCTGAAGCAAGGCATCCTGGCTGGACCTGGGAGTCATTGGGAGAAGAAGGAGAGGGTTATAGTGACTGAAATGTATAAGGAAATTTAGGGTGTTACTGAGTCAACTGTGGAAGGTGCTTCTGTTGGCAGAGGTGGCTGAACTCTGAAAATTGGGGTCAGTGGTGATGTGGCCAGTCAGGCTGTGCATGGCAGAGGTTGGGCATGTCAGGAGGATGACTATTCAGTGGTCTCTGTCGAAGTTTGTTCTGTACAGAAGAGCGAGCACGAGGCATCCAGGTGGGGTGGCCAGGTAAAAAGAGCTTGGGGAGACCAGTGCTGCTCTGCAGGTGGGGAGTTGCCTTTTCCGGGAAAGCAGGGGCTGATTACCTAAGAAAGGAAAGCATGTGCTGAGGGCATCAACAAAATAGGGGCACCAGTTGTCCAAAGCAAAGACCCACAGATGCCAGGCAGACAAGACACAAGGAAAAGTGAGTGCCACGGTGGTACTGGCACGGCACTAAATGAAACTGATAGCAGCTCCAGTGCGTGAGAATGGGCAGACCTAAAAAGAAATTCACACAGGGCCTTGAGGGTGCCCACATGCAAAGTTGTTTAAGCTTTGAGGTCCCCACCACTTCACCACCTTTGTTGACATCTGTCTCCTACAGTCCCCTCCCATGCAATTGAAACTCCTTATCTGATTGGGTCTTTTAGGAGTATACTCTTTCTTTCTAATAGACAAGAGTTGAGGGTGTGCTGTCTAGTCTAATTCTTGCTACGTTTACCCAATATGTAGCTGGATCCAAATGAGTGGTTCCTGGGAAGGGCAGATTATATTAATAGCCAGGTCTCTGATTCATTTTGAGACAATGACCTTGTGTGTCCAAGTCAGCTAATCCACTAACTCCAGCCAGCAGGGCCAGCAATGCTCTGTGACATGATCTAAACACCAGGGTACGCTCTTGCTCCTGTCCTGGTAAACAACCAAGAGGAGCTCCAGTCAATTTTTCATTGTGGGAGATAACAGAATTTTACACTGATTGTTGAAACAACCAAGTCCACTGAGTCATTTCTTCTTTGAGGAATATTCTTTCTGAAGAAAATGTGGTATATAGTAAAAATCTTAGTCTCTCACATCCACTAAAAATGTTATAATCCAGTTCATTTCATTCCACTAAAATGGTATATACCACTCTTGTGTTCAGTTGTTAATATCATAGTCACATTAAAAAATTACATCACAGACAGTAAACAGAGGAGGGGGACCACTAATTTTCAGTGTTTAGGGCCCTCACATGCCTTAATGCCGCCCTGGGGGAGGGTGGCATGAACTAAATATGCTTCTGGGATTTGAGTCAGAGCACTCAGCTGCTCAGCGCTCTCTGTGCACCCTTTGGCTGAGCACCCTCGTGGGAAAACCCCCAGTATTCCTCTCTCAGGGACTCTGTCACCTGCTGGTTTCCTAGTTTTGAGCCTCCCCTTGGTGCCTGGCTCACCAATACAACTTTCCTTTGAGACTGCGTAAGTGCAGCCCCGTCCATCCCTTTCCAGGGAACTTTTCTGTACTTTATTCACTGGTCCGTGGGAACCTTCACTAGCCACTTTTACCCGCGAGCTGCAGGGGCAGGGACCTTGGCTTCTGCTCTGGTCCCTGGAGGCCTTGATGGTGATGTGAGTGGCCGGCATCCTGCCTGTCCTTTTCGGGGCTGCCCTTCTCATGCCCCTGTGCATTGCCACTGCTGAGTGGCACTCGTTGCGATCTTGGGTCAAACTTCTGGAGAGTGTATCATTGGTCGTTACCGGGGTGTTGCTCTGGCCCCAGCAGGTCTCTGGTGGGATGACTGTGGGCATGGATGAGGCTGCAAACTGCCCGTTGTCACAGCGCACTCGGCTTTTCCAAATCTTTTCTGTGCTCTTCCGGGTCTCGCATCCACCCCCCCTCACTCCCCTGCCCCGCAATCCTTTTCTGAGTCCTGGCTGGGCCTGCTCCCCCTCCAGGATCTATCTGCCTGCCTTCTTGTCAGTTGGTCTGCTGGTTGTTCAGACAGCCCAGTCATCTGAGGCCCCTGGGGTTCCGGCCACCTTCTGGGTTACTGCTATGACTGGCAGGCAAGGCCCTTGGCTGTGTCAGGCTCAGGAGACCACTTTCCACCCTGTGTGAGGAGGCTCTCTCAGGCCCCAGGGGCACCCCGCACCCACTACCACCACACCATGCCCTCTCCCCCCCCCCCCTTTACTGCCTGGATGAGTCAGCAGCTTAGCTCCCTGCCCACTTCTCTCCTCTGGGAACGAGAAGCATCCCAGGGCAACTTCATTGACAGATGTCTCAGTGCGTGGAGGGAGCTGGAGAGGTTTCTTTCCATATCAATTTCCATAATGGTTGTACTACTTTACAGTCTCACCATCGGTGTATGAGTTCCAATCTTCCCACAACCTTGCTAGTAATTGTTGTTTCTTTTCTTTTTTTTTTTGATCAGTACCATTTTTTCAGGGGTTAGATGGTATTTCAATGTAGTTTTGATTTGCATCTCTCTAATTTTTTTTTTTTTTTAATGGCTAATGATCGCAAGTCTGTCTTCATGTCTTTGTTAGCCACCTGAATGTCTGCTTTGGTGAAATGTCTGTTCATGTCCTTTGCCCATTTTTTGATTGGATTGTTTGTCTTTTTGTTCCCAAGGTGTTGAAGTACTCTATAACTTTTACAGATTAGACCCTCGTCAGCTATGTCGTTGCCAAAATTTTTTCCCACTCTGCAGGTTCCCTTTTTACTCTTTTGGTAATGTCTTTTGTTGGGCATAGTATTTAATTTTTAGGAGGTCCCAGTTATTAGTTTATCTTCTATTGTTTCTGCATTTTCATATATTTGATAGTGTATTTATGCCATGGATTAGGACCCCTAGTTTTGTCCTTATGTTAACTTCCAGGATCTTTATAGTTTTATGTTTAACCTTTAGGTTTTAGATCCATTTAGAGTTTGCTTTTGTGTGTGTGGTGAGACACGGATCCTGTTTCATTTTTCTGCACGTGGACGTCCTGTTTTACCTGCACCATTTGTTATAGAGACCATCTCTTCCGTATTGAATGGAATTCAACCCTTTGTCAAAAGTCAGCTGTCCATATGGATTTAATTCTGGGTTCTAATTCTGTTCCACTGATCTGTATGTCTTTTGTACCAGTGCCAGGCTGTTTTGACTTCTGTAGATTTTTAGTAAGGTCTGTGACCAGGAAGTGTGAGGTCTTCTACTTTGTTCTTCTTCTTCAGTAATGATTTAGCTATTTCAGGTCTCTTTCCTTTCCATATAAAGTTGGAGATTAGTTTTTCCATTTCATTAAAGAATGTTATTGGGATTCGGATCAGGATTGTATTCTATCTATAGATTATTTTGGGTGGTATGATGGTTGAGATTGCATGTCAACTTGGCTGGGCCGTGATTCTCAGTGTTTTGACAGTTGAATAATGTGATCACTTCCCTGTTGAAATCTGATATGTGATCACCCCATGATGGATTCTGCTGAGTGGTACTGGAGGGGGCGGGGCCTGTGGTAGCTCACTGTCCCTTCAGCCTTCATCTCTCCACCCTCTGCAGCCTACTTCCTTCCTGCTTGCCTTGCCAAGGCTTTTGGCCTGTTCTAGATCCAGCAGCTGCCTCTTGTCTGATCTCTGGTTTTTGAGACTTAAGCTACCAGCTTACCTATTGATCTTGGGATTCATCAACCTTCACAGCCTACAAGCAAGAGCCCTGCTCCCCAACTTGCCGATCATGAGTTCGCCAGCCTCTGCAGCCTCGTGAATAGGGGAAACCTTGCAGTCTTGCCTGCCGATATTGGAATTCGTCAACCTTCACAGCCTGTGAGTGAGACCCCTGCTCTCCATCCTGCCGATCTTGGGTTCACCAGCTTCTGTGGCTGCGTGAATTGGAAGAGGCATCTATCCTGAACCACGGACTTGGAACTTATCCGGCCTCTAAAATTGCATGAGGTGTTTCCTTGATATAAATCTCTACATGTATATTTATACGTTTTACTTCTCTAGGGAACCCAGCCTAAGACGGGTGGTATTGACATTTTCACAATGTTAAGTCTTCTAATCCGTGAGCATGGTATGTTTTTCCATTTCTGTGGGTCTTTTGGAAACTCTGGTGGTGTAGTGGTTAAGTGCTATGGCTGCTAACCAAAGGGTTGGCAGTTTGAATCTGCCAGGCGCTCCTTGGAAACTCTATGGGGCAGTTCTACTCTGTCCTATAGGGTTGCTGTGCATCAGAATTGACTTGATGACACTGGGTTTGGTTTTGGGTTTTGGTGGGTCTTTTTGGTTTCTTGCAGTAATTTTTTTTTTTTTTTTTTTTTGTCAGTTTCCTTGTAGAAGTCTTTTAGGGCCCTGGTTGGATTTATTCCTAGGTAATTTATCGTCTTAGGGCTATTGTATATGGTCTTATTTTCCTGATTTCTTTTTCAGAATCCTTCTCGTTAGTGTAGAGGACTCCAACTGATTTTTATATGTTGCTCTTGTACCCTGCCACTTTGCTGAATGCTTTTGTTAGTCCCAATAACTTTCTTGTGCAATCTCTGAGATTTTCTATGTATAGGATCATATCATCTGCAAACAGGGACAGTTTTGCTTCTTCCTTACCAATTTGGATGCCCTTTATTACCTTTTCTTGCCTTATTGCTCTGGCTAGAACTTTCAGTACAATATTGAGTAAGAGTGGTGGTAATGGGCATCCTGTCTCATTCTTGTTCTGAAGGGAAATGCTTTCAATCTCTCTGTGTTGAGAATAATGTTGGCAGTTGGTTTTGTCTATATGCCCTTAATTATGATGAGGAATTTTCCTTCAATTGCTATTTCGTTGAGAATTTTTATCAGGAAAAGGTCCTAGATTTTATCAAATGCCTTTTCTGCATTAATTGAGATGATCAGGTGGGTAATTCTTGTCCTTTGACTTATTTATGTGGAAATTATGTTGATTGATTTTCTAATGTTGAACCACCTTTGTATCCCTGGTATGAATTCCACCTGATCATGATGTATTATTTTTTTGATATCCTCTAGAATTCTGTGGGGTGTTAAAATCTCCTGCTATTATTGTAGAACTGTCTATTTCTCTTACCAGTTCTCTTAGAGTTTGTTTTATGTATTTTGGTGTTCTATCATTGGGTACGTAAGTATTGGTCATGGTTATGTCCTCTTGGTTAATTGATCTTTTGATCAGTATACAATGCCCTTCTTTGTCTCTTATACTGGTGTTTGACTTAAAGCCTATTTTATCAGAGATTAATATTGCTCTGTTTTGGATACTATTTGCTAGATATATTTTTTCCATCCTTTGATTTTTAAACTTTTTATGTCTTTGTGTCTAAGGCACATATTGATAGGAAATTTTTTTAAATACATTGTGCCATGCTCTATCTTTTGACTGTTGTATTTAAACTGTTTACATGCAGTGTAATTATCAGTAGGTATGGATTTTACTGCTGCCATTTTGTTATTTTATTTATTTATTTACTTTTGTGGTGTTAACATTTTCTTTGCTTAATTTCCTGTGCTCAGTTCTTTTTATTTGTGGATTTTCTTTTCATATCCTTCATTGTTGCTGATTTCTTTGATTTTCTTCTTTTTTTTTGGTGAGTTAATTTATTAATTTTCTTTGTGGTTACTCTGAAATTCACCGTTATCTTCCTAAATTTTAACAGTCTATTGTATCTTTTTTATTTTTATTTTTGTTGTGCTTTAAGTGAAAGTTTATAAATCAAGTCATCTTGCATACAAAATCTTATACACACCTTGTTATGTACTTCTAGTTGCTCTCCCCATAATTAGATAGCACACTCCTTCTCTCCACCCTGTATTCCCATGTCAAGGCAGCCACTTCTGTCCCCCTCTGCCTTCTCATCTCCCCTCCACACAGGAGCTACCCACAGAGTCTCATGTGTCTATTTGAGCCAAGAAGCTCACTCCTCACCAGTATCCTTTTCCAGTCTGTTATATCTTCCTATCACCTTGACTTCCACTCCATATGGAATTTCTATAACTACACCATTTATTTCCCCTTTTTGTTTTCAAGTTGTCATTATTTACAGATTGACATCTTTGGTTTCCTGTTTTCCAGATTTATTTTACTTTTAACAATTCTTTATCTGGGTGATACTGTCAAGTGTGCTGATCTTAGGTTGTTTTCTGATGTTATTGGTTTTCTGTCTGAAGGACTCCCTTTTATATTGCTTGTAAGGTATGTCTGGTTTTTACAAATTCCCATAATTTCTGTTTATGTGGGAATGTCTGAGTTTCACCATCATATGTGATAGACAATATATTTGCTGGATATATAATTCCTGGTTGGCAATTCTTTTCTTTCAGGGTTTTATATATGTCATTTCACTGTCTTCTTATCTGCATGGTTTCTGCTGAGAAATCAGTGCTTGGTCGTTTTGGTGCCTCTTTATAGGTGATATTTCATTTTTCATGAGGTGCTTTCAGAGTTCTTTTTTTGTCTTTGGTTTTGGGAAGTTTGATTATGATATGTCTTGGTGACTTTCTTTTAGAATCTATCCCATTTGGGGTTCATTGAGATTCTTGGATGAAACCTTCCTTGTCTTTCATGATATTAGGGAACTTTTCCGTCCATAAATCTTCAAAAATTCTCTCTGTGCTTTTTCTTCTCCTCCTCTTCTGGAATTTCAATTGCGTGTAAATTCTCCCTCTGGATAGTGTCCCACATAACTGTTAGGCTTTCTTCATTATTCTTCAATCTTTTTGTTCCGATTCTTCCTCAAACAGATTCGTATGGAGGGATTTGTCCTCTTTTCACTGATTCTTTCTTGCATTGATTCAATTCTACTTCTATGTCCTTCCATTGAGTTATCTCTTTCTGACATTTTATTGTTAAACTTCCAGATGTCTGGTTGTTATTTTCATATAAATAAATAAAAATAGTTTCTAATTATCTATTTATTTTGTCATTTTATCCTTATATTGTTTTCCTGAATTCATCTAGGGTTTCGTCTGTGCTTTCCTTGATCTCTTTGAGGATCCTGTGTATAAATCTTTTTGAATTGCTTATCAGGTAGCCCCATTACCATTTCTTCCTCAGAAAGGTTTCCTGCCCCTTTATTTTGCTCACTAACTTGAGACATCTTATCCTGTTTTTTAAATGTGATTTGATATATCAAGGCTCGTCTGGTGGGAGCACTCACCATCTATCTCCAGGAAGGAAGGGTAGCGGTGGGCAGGGCAGTGGTAGGCAGGGCAAGTGAATATTGCTTTTCACCAGGTGTGTTGGGTGGCTGATGATGGACTGGGCAGATGAAGGATGCTGCCTGTCATCAGTCCAGTGGCATGGGATTGTGTGATGGCATTCGCTAGGTGGGTTCGGTAGGTGTGATGGGTGGCTTAGAAAATGGGAGTGCTCTCTGTCACTCACCATGAGGGCGAGGTGGGGGGGTGTGATGGTGACTGGGAGCATTGGGCGCTCTCTGCCACTCACAGGATTGGTGTGGGTGGTGGCAGGGTTTGGCAGGTGGGGTGTGGTGGGCAATCGGGAGCACAGGGCACTCTGTGCCATGCACCAGGTGTGCAGGGCAATGGGAGTGGGCTGTAGTGTTCTACTAGGAGTGTAGCGCCCTCGCTGCTGCTCGCCACTTGGGCAGGGCAATGGGTGGGTGTATGGTGGGCTACCAGGAGGATGTTGCAGTCTCTGCCACTTCCTGGGTGGGTGGGGTGTGGGGTAGGGGGTGTAGCAAGGGACCAGGAGCATGGGGCACTCACTACTGACCTCCAGGATTCACCCTGACTTCCTAGTGGTGCCTTTTGCCCAGCTAGTCTTCCTTTCATCCCCATTCACTTGAGCCCTCACCATGGCAAGCCCAGAGCTAACAATCACTGGGCCTTAAGCGCAGAGTGCAGTGCCTGGTCCATAGACCTCTCTGCAGTTCTCAATATTCCACACCCTATTCCCCTCTCCAATGCATATGTCTGTTCCTGGCCCTTCCCACCACAGGCTTTGGTCCAGTGTACCTCTTCCCCAAGCCTTCATCCCAAACCTAATACTTTATGGCTTCCTCTCTTAACCCTTAAGGTGTTGAACCCCCTTCCTCACTGGTCTCTCTGCACCCGTACCCTCACTCTAGGACCCTGCAACCTGTCTAGGCCCTCACCAGGTTCTCATCTCTCACAAGCCCTCTCTGCTGGGGACCTTGTGATCACCACTCTCCATAAATAGGCCCTCCTCTCCTCTCTTGATTTCACTGTAGCCCAAGGTCATCTCTGCCCCATGCCACTCACCAGTCCTGGGCCCTTACCACCATCTGCCTGTTCCTCTCACTCGCATACCTCCCCAGCTCCCTGAGACCCCACTCTGTTCTTGGCCTAAGTGCTTAGCTCCTTGGCCTTTAACCTCCCCCTTTGCTTCCCTGACCACAGAAGGATCTCTTTGGCTCACATAACTGACCTAACTTCTTGATTTTTCCACTGGACTTCTTCTGGCCTTTCTCCATAATGATACTTCTCCCAGCACTGGCCCTTCTCCTCTGATGGTTTTCTAATCCTAACCTTTTGTGAATGTTACCTGTTCCCTCCACACTTGCACAGGCACACACCTGTACCACTCCCATCTTCAGGGAATCAGAACCACAGAACCTTCTATTACATGTTTGATGTGTAGTTATTTCAAGGAGAAGATTCATCTTTGGCTTCCTCCTCCCTAAGGTCTGTCTTCGCAGTCTTCGTTATGACATTACGGTGGTCTCCCAGGATGGATCTGTGCAAACACGATTCTTTGCTGAGGAATATTTTGATGGAAAGTTATTCCTGCAGTATGACAGTGAAAAAGGTAGGGCAGAGCCCCAGGGACCATGGGCAGAAGCCCAGCTGGGAGCTGAGACCTGGGACTTAGAGACCATGGGCTTTACAGACATACGTATGGAGCTCAGAATGACCCTGTTCGACATCATGAAGCTGCAGGATCAGAAAAGAGGTGAGAGTGGGGATGAGACAGAGGAGTGTGAGGATGTTTCCTGAAGGGTTTGGGGTAGAGAGGTGGGAGCATGTCTCTTTCCATTGGATTTAGTTGGGATGTGGGTGACAGGGATGGGGGTCTGTGGAATTCAGCCAGGATGTGAGCTGTCTCTCATGTAACAGGTGGGGGAGGAGGAAGGCAGGGACACTATGGGCTGGAGTTTCTCACCTTCGGAGGGGGAAGTGGAGGGACCCAGGAATGGAGAAGTCATTGTCTGGGTGGGGCAGGCTTGGATTCCCTCCAGGAGACCCTGGGCTGTGAGATCCAGGAAGATGATGGCCCCGGGGGCTTCTGGAATTACTGCTATGGCAAGGAGCATTTCCTCTGCTGTCACCTGGAGACCAAGAGATGGACAGTGCCCCTGTCCTCGGTGCAGACGTTGGCATTGGAAATGAGGAAGACCTGGGATGTAGATAGGGATAAACACAAATATTACGGTCACCATGTGGAGGGAGATATTTGTAAAAGGCTGCGGAGCTACCTGGACTTGGGGAGAGACTTCATGGGGAGAACAGGTACTGATGCTCGGGAAGCTTTTCATTTCCCCTGTCTTCTGGAACCCTATCACTGCCTTATCTGAGGGAAACTATCACTGTCTTATGGGATCCCTATATGTCCTGTTGGTACATTGTATTCTGAGTTGCCCATCCTGTTAAAGCCACTGGGTAAAGACACACAGGTGGGTGGAGAAATGACCTGTCCAGTGTCAATGTTCAGGAAAGCAGGGGGCTCTCAGACAGAATACTGAATCTGGTAAGGTGTATGTTAGGCAGGGGAGGATGCTTTTTGTCCATGGGGGCCACAGAGCCATGGGTCTGCCCCATCCATCCCAGCCTGGAGAGTTCCCTCCTAGCCCTCCATGACCCAGAAGCCCCCGAGCCACCTACCCTCCCCAGCATCAACATGTGGACCCAGAGAGTGAGGCTCCAACCCGAGGCGCAACCCTCCTCCCACAAGAAAGAATTGGGGTCCTGTGATCCCAGACAGACTTGTGAGCAGCATGAATCCTGAGTGCTTGTGGGTGAATGCAGCTTCAGGCCAGAGCAAGAAACATGGAGAGGACCAGTGCTGTTCTGTCTCCCTTGGACTTGGAGACAGGGCATGGCCACGTGCCTCACTGGTTCTGCCCTCTCCCCTCCCAGTGCCCCCAGCAGTGAACGTGACCCTCAGTCAGGCCATGAAGGGCAAAGTCACCCTGACTCGCTGGGCTGCTGGCTTCTATTCCCAGAAAATCACACTGACCCAGCTTCAGGATGGGGAACCCCTGAGCAAGGACTCCCAGGAGTCTGGGAGTGTCCTGTCCAGTGGAAATGGGACCTACGTGATCTGGGTGTCCACAAGTTTTCCTCAAGGGGAGGAGCAGAGGTACAGCTGCCACGTGGAAGACAGCGGGAAGAACATGACACACCCTGTGAGCCATGGTGAGCACCGGCGATCCTGGAGGAGGCTGTGACTTGATAGCTAGGGACTAGGTTGGGGGAAGGATAGAAAGCTTGCAGGTCTGGGGGACCCAGTGAATTAAAAGGTTTTTTTTAGGTGAGACCTCGGTGCAAGAGAGTGCATGGCCAATCATTCTAGATGTACTTGTTGCTGCTATTGTTATTATTCTTATTATTACTGCTCTTGTCCTTCTCTGGTGCAGGAAGAAGGAAACACCAGATGAGGAAAGCCCGGGTGAGAAAACTGTACAGCCAGCGTGAGTGGGGGTAGGAAGGACTCTGCCAGGAAGTGGGGTTCCCTCACATCTCCCTATGCAGGAATAGTGGTGGAGAAGACACACCTTTTCCCTTTTACCAGAGAGTAACAAGAGCTGAAATTTGGAGTATTTGTGAGGGGAATTGGGAGCCGCATGCCCATCAACACCCCTTAGTCCTACCCATGGCCAAGACCAGGTGAGGGTTCTCAAGTGGCCAGCCTGGGCTTCTTGCTACCTGGGTGAGGGATACCAAGTGAGGGGCCCCGGCTCCCCTCTGTGCTGTCCTCTTCCTCTCTCTGTCTCTCAGGCTGCCAGGGCTGGCCCACATGGGTTGTGTGGGGAATCATGGACTGATTGACAAGGCCATGGATGATTGTGGATTTAGGGGGAACAAATAGTGCAAGAGTTTATGATCTGCTGAGATGGGGGTTGGTTATCTCTCACAGGAATATGGATGAGATGTGATAACTCTAGTCCCTGTCTGCCTCCTTTCCTCCAAGTGTCTCCAGTCCTCATGAGGAAACCAAGAAAAAAACTCACGATCCAGGTCCACTGGTTGGCCCCTGAGCCTCCTGCCTAAAGCCCCCTGGGGAGCCCCTACTTAGAGCAGACATGTGGGCCTTGAGCAGAGGTGAGCATCTTCTGTGCATTTGGCAGCTCCTCAGATCCCTCCTGTAGACCTGAGTGAGTCCTCCATTTGGTTTCCTCTGGCCAACTCCTGGCCTGTGCTCTTTTCAAGTCCCCATCACATGTGTTCATGTCTCTGGCTCTTCCATGTGGATGATGGAGGAGGACACGAGTAGATGTCCCCTACTATTTGTGAAGAAGGACCAGCCATTCCTCAGGGTACTGGTGGTCCCTGGTTTTGTCCTGCCTCTGAGGGTTTCCTGTCCATCCTTCCAGGGGAAAGTCCACAGGGACTGTTTACTGGGGCATTTGGTCTGTGCTCTCTGGCGTCCCCTAGTTCAAACTAAGCCAGTTCCTCTCTCTCATGTTAATCACTGTCCTGTAAATGTGGGGTAAGGGATGACCAAAGTGTTTTCCCCAATAATCAGATTGCTTAAGGAGAGAGGAAAAGAGAAAACAGAAAAGTTTTGTTCTTCAACCAAGAGCCAATGTGATTCATGAAGCTGTGAGAGGGTGAGGCGTCCAGGAGATGCAGGCTTTCTGCTGTGTCCACCTCTTCTGTGTGACCAGAGGGAGAGGGGCAGCAGCACTAATTTCTCCCCCTTAAATCTAATTTCATCACAGTTTGCCCTCAATGCTGGACAACCTAGAACAGTGAGTCCCCTCCCCCTCTGCAAAGTGATCCATTCACATTGCACCAGGTGGGGGTTGTGCAGGACTGTTGTTGTCCCTGCTTCCACCTGCAGCTCTGGTTCCCTGGGGGACTGAGAGGGTTGCCTCCATATCAATGAGGCATTTGTCAGGAAAAGTATGTGAGAGACATATGGTAATTTCTTAAAATTCCTGCTTTAAATTTTGTTGTCCAATAATAGTTTTTATTAATCCACCAAATAATCTTAATAGAATTTTTTCCAGTAGTGATTTTTAACACATTTGCAATGAAGCAGGAATTCACACATGGAGATCCCTGTCTAGGAGGTTTCCCTGTAGGAGGTGGTAGCTTGTGTCAGTGAGACCCCAGGGTGCAGAGGGTGGGCAGAAACCAGCTTAGGCTGATGGGTCTCAACAAGGCCCTTATTCCTCATTGAGAAGAAGGTCCCCTGTGGGCAGTGGCCTGGTCAGATTCCACTGAGGAACGGGGGTGTGAAGGCCTGGTTGCCTCAGCTAAGCAGCTGGCTTGGGGTGCAGCATTTTTTTCAGTGGCCTGGTGAAATGGTCAACAGCAAGGAAGGCTTGAATGCGGTTTCAGAGCCTGGCAGGTGGAGAGGGTCAGGGGAAGGTGGGGTCTCTGCCAAGAAGGGGTGCCCTGAGTCAGGGCAGATACAGATCCTGTGGCAGCCAAGTTTTCCTAGATGGGCCGCTGGTCACCCTGAACTTTCCAGCTAGGAGCTGCTGGCTCAGGAGGTGACAGGGGCAGGGAGGTGGAGAGGTGGTGAGCTGCAGGTGGAGGTCAGTGCCTGTACTTGAGCAGGAAGGTGGAGCAGGGCTGAGCACTCTTGTGTACGAGCTTTTCAGGTGAGGAAGATGAAGAATTAATGGAGAGATGGAACTGCGTTTGTGATCCTCGACCAGGCTTCAAAGAATAAGGCTTTGATCCTCCTTTTGGGGAGGCCCCTCACTCTGTTGCAGGATGGGTTGGGGCTTGACAGAAGGACCAGTCCTGGACTCATCCTTTTTTCCTGTTAACTGTTTCACTCCCTAGGTGACAAGCAAGGATAAAGGACAATGTTGTTGGGACTGATGGCAGGAGACTCGCAAGGGCTGGGAAAAGTGGGGTGACAGTGAAAGAAAAATGGGAGTCTTTTCTTCCCTGAGAACAAGGCAGAATCTATTTTAGGAAGATTGCGGAGGGAGAATCTCTGAGGGATTAGAAACCAACTTTTTGCAACAGTTGAACACTCATGGCATCCCTTTTATTTTAAATTAATTTTTGGTGAAATGATACACCACCCCCACCCCACAGATTCTAGGCATAATGATCAATGACATTGGTTACAGTCTTCACATTGTGTCAATATTCTTGTTGTTTCTGTTCCACTTATTTCACTTCCATTTACTTAATCTCCCTGCCTCTCAAACTTCTCATCTATGCTTTAAAACAGCTGTTGACCCTCTGGTCTTATACAGATAACTTTAAAAAAAAAAAAAAAAACACAATACTCAGGGGTGACAATCTTCACTCTTTGGGCTAAATGTTACTTAGCTTAAAGGTGAAGTTTGAGGCGCAATTCAGGGCCTTAGTCTCAGAGACTATCTTGCGTAAGTAGGTCCTCACTGATTTCTCTTGATGACTTTCATCTACCCTTTGTCTACAGAACACGAGCAGCTACAAGACCTACACCTACACCAGAAGGCAAGGACACACCACAACGGCACTGTGTACCTGGGCTCTCAGTCTGTGCTGTCAGCCCCTGACTGCATTGGTTCAAGGAGGGGAGCATGGAGTCTTCAGCTTGGTACTTTGGGTTCTACTCCTAGCATTTTCCCACTAGGAATCTCAGGTTCCTCTTCTGTAAAACGGAAAAGTGAAGCACTTATATCCTGGTGTAGTTGGGAAGATAAAAAGAGTGAGTTGCTTGTAGCTGCTCCATGTTAGTTAACATTATTTCTGTCATTGTTAGCATAAATTAACTTTGTATATATTTCCCGTTTCCACTATGGTTCCTTCTCTATAGGAATCCTACCTCATAAAAACCCAGAAAGTATTTCTTTTCAATTTTATAGGACAGGAAAAAAAAAAATGAACCCATTTTTTAATAATTTCCATGTTTATTCCGATTATGTACAGATATTTGCATATGGAGCTCTGGAGGCTTAGTGGTTAAGAGCATGGCTGCTAACCAAAAGGTCGGAAGTTTGAATCCACCAGCTGCTCCTTGGAAACCCTATGGGGCAGTTTTACCCTGTCCTGTTGTGTCGACATAAGTCGGAATCAATTCAACAGCAACAGGTTTTTTTGGGTGTGTGCATGCATATACTGTTCAAATAAAGATAAGGGTAAAATTGACTTTTTAATAAAAACAACTAATGTCAACTATTTGGTTTTGATAAATTTATTGAAGCAAATTTTCTGAGTTTGTGGAAAAAATGTAAAGCATAGACACAGTCGGAGAACAGTGGTGATGTCAGTATGCCCCCACACAGTAAGAATTCAAAAGGAAGTGAAAGGCTGAGCCTGAATCTCTGACTCTTGTCTCTTGTACTTCTCGGAACTATTTCTGGCTTTTGCATCTGCACTTCCTCGTATTCGGGTTGCAACATCAGCCGTTTTCTGATTCTGTCCATATCTCGCAAGTTCTGGTTTTCAGAGAATATTTATTAGGCTACAGCAATTGTTTTAGTGGAAAATATTTGACTTTTCCATCTCTGGAAGGTTTCTGCCTTTCAAAGAATGGGCCAGTAACTTGAAATTTGCCTCCAAAATTGGAGGGCACCGAGAGACTGAAGAATGAGGCAGGCAACCCCACTGTCTCTGTGAAGGAGTTTATTAGGGAGTTTTATTAGTCAGTGCCCGGTGGCAGCAGAAGCAAAACAGAACTCCACGTTCCAGAGTGGGAGGTCAGAGGTTTTATAGTTGTCGAGGGAAATAGTGGTTACAAGCCTGGGAATTCCACAAGACTACCTCAGCAAGATCACATAACAGGGCCTTGCAAACAGCAGCAAACTGACAAAAACAGCAGTGAACTAACATAAATCCTGAGGGCAGCCAAGTTCAGCCTTTCAAGCCCTGTTTTCCCCTTCACCACCTAACACAGCTTCCAGCTTTTACTTTTATTTTCTATTGTCTCACAATCTGAGAAAGCTGGACAATAAAGAAGGAAGACCAAACAAGAATTGATGCATGTGAATTATGGCGTTGGTGAAGAATACTGAATATACTATGGACTGCCACAGAAGGAACAAATCTGTCCTGGAAGAAGTACAGCCAGAATCCTTCTTAGCAACAAAGATGGCAAGACTTTGTCTCATGTACTTTGGACATGTTATCAGGAGGGCCCAGTCCCTGCAGAAGGACATAATGCCTGGTAAAGTAGGGTCAGCAAAAAAGAGGAAGACCCTCAACCAGATGGATTGACACAGTGGCTACAATGATGGACTCGTGCATAACAAGGATTGTGAGGATGGCGCAGGACTGGGCAGTGTTTCATTCTGTTGTACATAGGGTCACTTTGAGTTGGAGTTGACTCGACAGCACCTACGACAACAACATTTCTTTTCTTTATGTCTGATATCTTTTTTGTTCCTGAATTCCTGCAACACTGTCTTTTGTGTTTAATTGATTTTTTCTAGTGTATCATCTTGATCCCCTCTACAAAAAGTGGGTGGGTATGGTTGTTCTAGACTAAAGGTGACTAAAGAGGCACAATAAAATGCAATATGAGAATCGTTTATGAAACCACGTTGGAAAAAAATACCTGTAAAGACCTTCTGGGAAAAATCGGGATATTTGAATATGGAAAGGGCTTTACATAGTATTCTGGAAACATTGTTGATTTTCTTAGGTGTAATGATATTGCAAGGACATAGATCCTTATTCTTAAGGAGTTGCACAAATGTTTTGTAGGTCAGTTGTTGTGAGGCCTGCAAATTACTTTAGAATGTTTTGGTGGAAAACCTTAATCTGTCTTCATTCTCTCTCTCTAGATATACACATAGAAATGACCTGTCAGTCAGTCTATCTAGATACACACACATATATACTAACATCTATTTATATCATTAAAAAGAGTTTAGGCAAATATGACAAAATTTTAATAACTGTTGAATCTCATTGTACTTTTCTTCCCACTTTTTTGCACATTTGTAGATTTTGATAAGTTGGAGAAAAAGAGAGAGAGAATGCATGCTGAATCTGAAGATCCTAGGTGATGTGTCCCACTGGGAAAGCCACTTAATCTTTCTGTATGGTGGGTGAATTTCTTGCCTACAAAATAAAGATACAAGAAAAACTTTTCTTGCTTAACCTAGAGAAGCAATTCTCAAAGTGTGGCCTGTGGACCCCAGGAATTCTTGAATCCCTTTCAGAAGGTCCAGGAGATTTGACAGTAAAACGTAGATATTATTTGCCAGTTTCACTGTACATTTGTTTTCTTTATGTCTGATATCTTTTTTGTTCTTGAATTCCTCCAACTTTTCAATTGATGGTGCATATGCCAGGTACGTGAAACACTTGCCACCTTTGTTGTCTTCATCATTTTGTGCGGGGAGTTCATTCCAATATATGGCGACCCCATGTGTCACAGAATAGAACTGCTCCATTGCGTTTTCATGGCTTTAATCTTTATGGGAGCAGATCACCAGGCTTTTTCTCCCACAGAGCCACTGGGTAGGTTTGAATGGCCAATCTTTCTGTTACCAGCCAAGGGCAAACCATTTGCATCACTCAGGGACCTAGCCACATACCTTAGCAGGAATCAAGACAGTGGTACCAAACTGTACTAGTAGTCGAGGTAGTCTTTGCCACCACCATTCACTACCAGAAAAAAAAAAAGCCAGTATCACTTAAAAATATCTTTGATGAAGCCGTAAAAATTATTAATTTCATTAAATTTAAGTCCTTGAGTACGTGTTTTTAATAATTTTTATTGTGCTTTAAGTGAAAGATTAAAAATCAAGTCAGTCTGTCACATATAAACTTGTATACACCTTACTGCATACTCCCATTTACTCTCCCCCTAATAAGTCAGCCCACTACCTCCTTCCAGTCCCTCCTTTCGTGACGGTTTTGCCAGTTTCTAACCCTCTCTACCCTCCCATCTCCCCTCTAGACAGGAGATGCCAACACAGTTTCAAGTGTCTACCTGATACAAGTAGCTCACTCTTCATCAGCATCTCTCTCCTACCCACTGTCCAGTCCCTTCCATGTCTGATGAGTATTCTTCGGGAATGGTTCCTGTCCTGGGCCAACAGAAGGTTTGGGGACCATGACCACCGGGATTCTTCTAGTCTCAGTCAGACCATTAAGTCTGGTCTTTTTATGAGAATTTGGGGTCTGCATCCCACTGTTCTCCTGCTCCCTCAGGGGTTCTCTGTTGTGCTCCCTGTCAGGGCAGTCATCAGTTGTGGCCGGGCACCATCTAGTTCTTCTGGTCTCAGGATGATGTTAGTCTCTAGTTCATGTGGCCCTTCTGTCTCGGGCTCGTAATTATCATCTGACCTTGGTGTTCTTCATTCTCCTTTGATCCAGGTGGGTTGAGACCAATTCATGCATCTTAGATGGCTGCTTCTTAGCATTTGAGACGCCAGATGCCACAGTTCAAAGTGGGATGCAGAATGTTTTCATGATAGAATTTATTATGCCAATTGACTTAGATGTCCCCTTAAGCCATAGTCCCCAAACCCCCACCCTTGCTCAACTGACCTTCGAAGCATTCAGTTTATCCTGGAAACTTCTTTGCTTTTGGTCCAGTCCAGTTGAACTGACCTTCCCTGTATTGAGTATTGTCCTTCCCTTCACCTAAAGTAGTTCTTAAAAAAAAAAAAAAAAAACTAATCAGTAAATAACCCTCTCCCACCCTCCCTCCCCCCTCCATTCCCCCTCTCGTAACCACAAAAGTATGTGTTCTCAGTTTATACTATTTCTCAAGATCTTATAATAGTGGTCTTATACAATATTTGCCCTTTGCATCTAATTTCACTCAGCATAATGCCTTCCAGGTTCCTCCATGTTATGAAATGTTTCACAGATTCGTCACTGTTCTTTATTGATGCGTAGTATTCCATTGTGTGAATATGCCATAATTTATTTAACCATTCATCCGTTAGGGACACTTGGTTGCTTCCAGCTTTTTGCTATTGTAAACAGTGGTGCAATAAACACGGGTGTGCATATATCTGTTCGTGTAAAGGCTCTTATTTCTATAGGGTATATTCCGAGGAGTGGGATTTCTGGGTTGTATGGTAGTTCTAACTTTTTAAGAAAACGCCAGATAGATTTCCAAAGTGGTTGTACCATTTTACATTCCCACCAGCAGTGTATAAGAGTTCCAATCTCTCCGCAGCCTCTCCAACATTTATTATTTTGTGTTTTTTGGATTAATGCCAGCCTTGTTGGAGTGAGATGGAATCTCATCGTAGTTTTAATTTGCATTTCTCTAATGGCTAATGATCGGGAGCATTTTCTCATGTATCTGTTAGCTGCCTGAATATCTTCTTTAGCGAAGTGCGTGCTCATATCCTTTGCCCACTTTTTGATTGGGCTGTTTGTCTTTCTGTGATTGAGTTTTAACAGAATCACATAGATTTTAGAGATCAGGCACTGGTCAGAGATGTCATAGCTGAAAATTTTTTCCCAATCTGTAGGTGGTCTTTTTACTCTTTTGGTGAAGTTTTTAGATGAGCATAGGTGTTTGATTTTTAGGAGCTCCCAGTTATCTGGTTTCTCTTCGTCATTTTTAGTAATGTTTTGTATTCTCTTTATGACTTGTATTAGGGCTCCTAACGTTGTCCCTATTTTTTCCTTCCATGATCTTTATCCTTTTAGCCTTTCTGTTTAGGTCTTTGATCCACTTGGAATTAGTTTTTGTGCATTGTGTGAGGTATGGGTCCTCTTTCATTTTTTTGCAAATGGATATCCAGTTATGCCAGCACCATTTGTTAAAAAGACTATCTTTCCCCCAGTTAACTGACAGTGGGCCTTTGTCAAATATCAGCTCCTCATATCTGGATCGATTTATATCTGGGTTCTCAGTTCTGTTCCATTGGTCTATGTGCCTGTTGTTGTACCATTACCAGGCTGTTTTGACTACTGGGGCTGTATATGTTCTAAAATCAGTTAGAGTGAGGGCTCCCATTTTCTTCTTCTTTTTCAGTAATGCTTTACTTCTCCGGGGCTTCTTTTCCTTCCATATGAAGTCGGTGATTTGTTTCTCCATCACTTTAAAAAATGTCATTGGAATTTGGATGAGAAGTGCATTGTATGTATAGATGGCTTTTGGTAGAATAGACATTTTTACTATGTTAAGTCTTCCTATCCATGAGCAAGGTATGTTTTTCCACTTACGTAGGTCCCTTTTAGTTTCTTGCACTAGTACTTTGTAGTTTTCTTTGTAGAGGTCTTTTACATCTTTGGTAAGATTTATTCCTAAGTATTTTATCTTCTTGGGGGCTACTGTGAATGGTATTGATTTGGTGATTTCCTCTTCGATGTTCTTTTTGTTGATGTAGAGGAATGCAAGTGATTTTTGTATGTTTATCTTGTAACCTGAGACTCTGCCAAACTCTTCTATTAGTTTCAGTAGTTTTCTGGAGGATTCCTTAGGGTTTTCTGTGTATAAGATCATGTCATCTGCAAATAGAAATAATTTTACTTCTTCCTTGCCAATCCAGATGCCCTTTATTTCTTTGTCTAACCTAATTACTCTGGCTAGGACCTCTAGCACAATGTTGAATAACAGTGGTGATAAAGGGCATCCTTGTCTGGTTCCCATTCTCAAGGAAAATGCTTTCAGGCTCTCTCCATTTAGACTGATGTTGGCTGTTGGCTTTGCATAAAAAAGATGCCCTTTATTATGTTGAGGAATTTTCCTTCAATTCCTATTCTGCTGAGAGTTTTTATCATGAATGGGTGTTGGACTTTGTCAAATGCCTTCTCTCATCAGTTGATAAGATCAGGTGGTTTTTGCCTTTTGTTTTATTTATATGGTGGATTACATTAATGGTTTTTCTAATATTGAACCAGCCTTGCATACCTGGTATAAATCCCACTTGGTCATGGTGGATTATTTTTTTGATATGTTGTTGAATTCTATTGGCTAGAATTTTGTTGAGGATTTTTGCATCTATGTTCATGAGGGATATAGGTGTATAATTTTCTTTTTTTGTGGTGTCTTTACCTGGTTTTGGAATCAGGGATATGGTGGCTTCATAGAGTGAGTTAGGTAGTAGTCCATCATTTTCTATGCTTTGAAATACCTTTAGTAGTAGTGGTGTTAACTTTTCTCTGAATGTTTGGTAGAACTCTGCAGTGAAGCCCTCCGGGCCAGGGCTTTTTTTTGTTGGGAGTTTTTTGATTACCTTTTCAATCTCTTTTTTTTTGTTATGGGTCTATTTAGTTGTTCTACTTCTGATTGTGTTAGTTTAGGTAGGTAGTGTATTTCTAGGAATTCATCCATTTCTTCTAGGTTTGCAAATTTTTTAGAGTACAATTTTTCGTAATAATCCGATATGATTCTTTTAATTTCAGTTGGGTCTGTTGTGATATGGCCCATCTCATTTCTTATTGGGGTTATTTGTTTCCTTTCCTGTATTTCTTTAGTCAGTCTGGCCAATGGTTTATCAATTTTGTTAATTTTTTCAAAGAACCAGCTTTTGACTTTGTTAATTCTTTCAATTGTTTTTGTTTTCTATTTCATTTAGTACAGCTCTAATTTTTATTATTTGTTTTCTTCTGGTGCCTGATGGATTCTTTTGTTGCTCACTTTCTATTTGTTCAAGTTGTAGGGACAGTTCTCTGATTTTGGCTCTTTCTTCTTTATATATATGTGCATTTATGAATAAAAATTGACCTCTGAGCAATGCTTTTGCTGTGTCCCAGAGGTTTTGATAGGAAGTATTTTCATTCTCGTTACATTCTATGAATTTCTTTATTCCCTCCTTAACGTCTTCTATAACCCAGTCTTTTTTGAGCAGGGTATTGTTCAGTTTCCAAGTATTTGATTTCTTTTCCCTGATTTTTCTCTTACTGATTTCTACTTTTATGGCCTTGTGGTCTGAGAACATGTTTTGTAATATTTCGATGTTTTGTATTCTGCAAAGGTTTGTTTTATGACCTAATATGTGATCTATTCTAGAGAATGTTCCATGTGCACTAGAAAAAAAAGTATACTTTGCAGCTGTTGGGTGAAGTGTTCTGTATAAGTCTATGAGGTCAAGTTGGTTGATTGTAGCAATTAGATCTTCTGTGTCTCTATTGAGCTTCTTACTGGAAGTCCTATCCTTCTCTGAAAGTGGTGTGTTGAAGCCTCCTAGTATAATTGTGGAAGTATCTATCTCATTTTCAGTTCTGTTAAAGTTTGTTTTATGTATCTTTCAGCCCTGTCATTGGGTGCATAAATATTTAATATGGTTATATCTTCCTGGTCAATTGTCCCTTTAATCATTATGTAGTGTCCTTCTTTCTCCTTTGTGGTGGATTTAACTTTAAAGTCTATTTTGTCAGAAATTAATATTGCTACTCCTGCTCTTTTTTGATTGTTGTTTGCTCGATATATTTTTTTCCATCCTTTGAGTTTTAGTTTGTGTCTCAAAGTCTAAGGTATGTCACCTGTAGGCAGCATATAGATGGATCATGTTTCTTTATCCAGTCTGAGACTCTCTGTCTCTTTATTGGTGCATTTAGTCTATTTACATTCAGTGTAATTATGGATAAGTATGTGTTTAGTGCTGTCATCTTGATGCCTTTTTGTGTATGTTGTTGACAATTTCATTTTTCTGCTTACTTTTTTATGCTGAGATGTTTTTCTTTGTAAGTTGTGTGTTCCTCATTTTCATAGTAGTTGAATTTATGTTTGCTGAGTCGTGTTTTTCTTGGTTTTTATTTTGAGTTATGAAATTTTTAGACCTCTTTGTGGTTACCTTAATATTTACCGCTATTTTTCTAAGTAGAAACATAACTTGTATCATCCTATATTGCCTTGTTTTCCTCTCCATATGGCAGTTCCATGCCTCCTGTATTTAGTCCCTCTTTTTGATTTTTTTTTTTTATTATTGTGATCTTTTACATAATGACTTCAATGATTCCCTGTTTTGAGCATTGTTTTCTTTTTAAAATTAATCTTAATTTGTTTTTGTGATTTCCTTATCTGAGTTGATATTTTAGGATGTTCTGTTCTGTGACCTTGTGTTGTGTTGCTATGTGATATTATTGATTTTCTGACCAAACAATATCCTTTAGTATTTCTTGTAGCTTTGGTTTGGTTTTTGCAAATTCTCTAAGCTTGTGTTTATCTGGAAATGTTTTAATTTTGCCTTCATATTTCAGAGAGAGTTTTGCTGGATATATGATCCTTGGCTGACAGATTTTCTCCTTCAATACTCTATGTATGTCATCCCATTGCCTTCTTGACTGCACGGTTTCTGCTGAGTAGTCTGAACTTATTCTTATTGCTTCTCCTTTGTAGGAAACCTTTCTTTTATCCCTGGCTGCTTTTAAAATTTTCGCTTTATCTTTGGTTTTGGCAAGTTTGAAGATAATATGTCTTGGTGATTTTCTTTTTGGATCAATCTTATATGGGGTTTGATGAGCATCTTGGATAGATATCCTTTCATCTTTCATGATGTCAGGGAAGTTTTCTGCCAACAGATATTCAACTATTCTCTCTGTATTTTCTGTTATCCCTCCCTGTTCTGGAACTCCAATCACATGCAAGTTATTCTTCTTGATAGAGTCCCACATGATTCTTAGGGTTTCTTCATTTTTTTTAATTCTTTTAGCTGATTTTTCTTCAACTATATTGGTTTCAATTGCCTTATCCTCCAGCTCCCACACTCTGCATTCCAATTGCTTGATTCAGCTCCTCTGACTTCCTATTGAGTTGTCTAATTCTATAATTTTACTGTTAATCTTTTGGATTTCTGAATGCTGTCTCTCTATGGATTCTCGCAGCTTATTAATTTTTCCACTATGTTCTTGAATAATCTTTTTGATTTCTTCAACTGCTTTATCAGTGTGTTCCTTGGCTTTTTCTGTAGATTGCCTTATTTCATTTATGAGGTCATCCCTGACGTCTTGAAGCATTCCGTAAATTAGTTTTTTATATTCTACATCTGGCAATTCCAGGATTCTATCTTCATTTGGGAAAGATTTTGATTCTTTAATTTGGGGAGTTGTAGAAGCAATCATGGTCTGCTTCTTTATGTGGTTTGATATCGACTGCTGTCTCTGAGCCATCTATAAGGTATTGTAATGATTTTTTTTATATTTGCTCACTGAGTCATGTTTTGTTTTCTTTCAATGTACGTAGATGGGCTACTAGATTGCGCTGTCTTGATTGTTGTAGCCCTTGAATCACTTATGTCCTATTACCAGCTGGTTTGGGCTGTTCCCAGAAATATAAGCCTAAGAGTCCATTCACTATTCTTGAGTAGAATCTGATTTTGGGTCACCAAGTGTGTGGGGTAGACTGTCACCTATTGACTTAGAGGAGTGGTGGTGATAGTTGTGTGCACCAGATTTTAGGAGCAGCAGGGGGTCACATTCCAGGGGGGGCAGGATGCTGACAGGCTTCCCCCAAGTGCCAGTGAGGTAGGTATGTCTCTATTCCTAAAGCATTTTGGTGGGTGGGCTCTGCAGCTGTACCTTAGGCACCCAATGCATGTACCTCTACAGATTGGTCGATGTCACTATCCTCAGGCCACTTTGGCAGGAGCTTAGGTGGTTTGGGTGGAGCTTCAGCCCTCAGTTCCCCATTGTGGGTCAGTGAGGGCTCTGTTTAATAGGTAGAGATATCAGACCTGATAAACTTGTCTTTCCAGTAATCCCATAAAACAATTACAGTCAGATCACTATCACAATTGCCTTTGCATTATAATAGCCACCTTGTTGCCTGTAGGGATGAAAGCCCAAGACTGTGGATCTCATATGCTTGGCTGGAGCTGGTTCTGTATTTCTAGTCCAATTTCAGGAAGTCAGGGAAGGATTCTTGGTCCCTGGGTTTTTTGTAGCTGCTTCTCTCAGGCCAGGAGAATGGCTTAGGAAACGACAAAAAAAAAAAAAAAAAAACCCAGAGCACTTCACTCTCTGGCACAGGAAATTCCAATGTTAATGAAGCCACCTGGGAAGGGGAGGGGAGGGATCAGATAGATAGGAGAGAGTAGCACCCAGGAATATAGACAACGTTACTTATCTTGCTTGGGATGACTATTTTATCTGAGATTCCCAAGGGACGTGTAGCCTGTGTGCATTGGCTGGGTCGAAATTGCCCCCAAGGATCAGGCCTGCATCCTGTGCATGTGCTGTCTCAGAAGCCGTGGTCAGTTCTTCGCTCCCAATCCAAAGCCCAGTGCCTAGGTTCCCCGGCTGGGGACGCCACGCTCCAGACTCCAAAACCAGTCACTGCCTCCCGGTGACTTCTCCTCCTGTCAGCTGAGTCGCTGCACTGCCTGCATGCACTGGCTGGGCTTCCCCCGAGGTCACTTCTGGGGCCAGGGCTGCGTCCTGTGTTTGCGCCTTCTCAGGATGCCATGCTCATCTCCTCTGTGCCCAGTCCAAAGCCCGGCACCAAGGTTTTCTGACTGGGACGCTGGCTCCAGGCTCCGAAAACAGTCCCTGCTTCCCCGTGGTTGCTCCTTCTCTCGTTAGCCGCGTTAGTGTGCAGCCTCTTTGTGCTGGCTGAGTCTCTGCGGAGGTTACCCCAGGGGGTTAGCTGTTAGGCCTGTGTCCCGTGCCTGCCCCACCTCAGCAAGCCACAATCAGCCCCGCCACTCGGCACCAGGGAACCGTGACGGCTCAAGGCTGTGGAGCAGGTCGCAGGTTCCAGAAGCGGTCACTGGTTCAGGGCGCACCTTTTCGCTCACCTGTCACTCATGTCAACTCTTTAGATCTGTGTTTGATGGTCAGGGTTCATAGATTGTCATGTATGTGATCGATTCACTTGTTTTTCTGAGTCTTTGTTGCAAGAGGGATCCAAGGTAGCTTCTACCTAGTCAGCCATCTTGACCCGGCCTACATGTGTTTTGAATATTCTTTTTTTATTCCTTTTTTATTGCGCTTTAGGTGAAAGTTACAATTCAAGTCAGTTTCTCATATAAAAGCGTATACACACATTGTTATATGACCCTAGTTGCTCTCCCTACAATGTGACAGCACACTCCTCTCTACCCTGTATTTTCCATGCCCATTCAACCAACTCCTGTCCCCGTCTGCATTGTCCTCTCGCCTCTAGACAGTAGCTGCCTACAAAATCTCTTGTGTCTACTTGAGCTAAGAAGCACACTCCTCACTAGTATCATTTTATGTCTTATACTCCAGTCTAATCTTTGTCTGAAGAGTTGTCTTTGGGGATGGTTTTAGTCTTGGGCTAACAGAAAGTCTGGAGGCCATGACCTCTGGGGTCCCTCCAGTCTCAGTCAGACCATTAAGTCTAGTCTGTTTACTAGAATTGGAGGTCTGCATCCCACTTTTCTCCTGCTCCATCAGCGATTCTCTGTCGTGTTTCCTGTCAGGGCAGTCATTGGTTATAGCTAGTTCTTCCATTCTCAGGCTAATGGAGTCCCTGGTTTATGTGAACTTTTCTATCTCTTGGGCTCATGTATTTCTTGTGTCTTTGGTGTTCTTCATTCTCCTTTGCTCCAGGTGGGTTGAGGCCAATTGATGCATCTTAGATGGACCTCTTTAAAGTACTGAAAAGCAAAGATGTCACCTTGAAGGCTAAGGTGTGCCTGACCCAAACCATGGAATTTTCAATTGCATCATATACATGTGAAAGCTGGACAAAGAATAAGGAAGATCGAAGAAGAATTGAAGCCTTTGAATTGTGGTGTTGGTGAAGAATATTGAATATACCATGGACTGCCAAAAAAAGCAAACAAATCTTTGTTGGAAGAAGTACAATGAGAATGTTCCTTAAGAAGCAAGGATGGCAAGACTGCATCTTACATGCTTTGGACATGTTGTCAGGAGGGATCATTCCCTAGAGAAGGACATTATGCTTGGTAAAGTACGGGGTCAGCAGAAAAGAAGAAGACCTGCAACAAGGTGGATTGACTCAGTGGCTGCAACAATGGGTTCAAGCATAATAATGATTGCAAGGATGGCACGGACCGGGCAGTGTTTTGCTCTGTTGTGAATAGGGTCGCTATGAGTTGGAACCAACAACAACAACAATTCTACTTTGCAAATCCAGAATTTTCATTGAGATCTTCTTTATAATTTTCTTGTTGTTGTCGAGACTCTGTTCAGTCATTGCTTTTATCCCTTTATTTTTTCTTGTATGGTTTATTTTTACTTCTTTGAACATATTTTTAATATCTGCTTTGAAGTCTTCATCTGACAAGGTCAATACATGGGCCCCTTCAGAGAACGTTTCAATGAACTGCTTTTTTTCATGCGTACGGTTCACAGTTTCCTGAAAGTGAAGAAGACTTGAAGCACTCACTAATGAAGATCTTAGACTACAGCCTTCAGTATGGATTGCACCTCAACATAAAGAAAACATAAATCCTCATAACTGGATCAATGAACAACATCATGATAAAAGGAGAAAAGATTGAAGTTGTCAAGGATTTCATTTTACTTGGATCCACAATCAGCAGCCATAGAAGCATCAGTCAAGGAATCAAAAGACACGTTGTATTGGGTAAATCTGCTGCAAAGGAACTTTTTAAAGTGTTGAAGAGCAAAGACGTCACCTTGAAGACTAAGGTGCGCCCGACCCAAGCCATGGTATTTTCAATGGCATCATATGCATGTGAAAGCTGGACAATGAATAAGGAAGACCTAAGAAGAATTAAAAAAAAAAAAAAAATTTTATTAAGAAGAATTGATGTCTTTGAATTGTGGTGTTGGTGAAGAATATTGAATATACCATGGACTGCCAAAAGAATGAATAAATTTGTCTTGGAAGAAGTGCAGCCAGAATGCTCCTTAGAGGCAAGGATGGCGAGACTGTGTCTTACATACTTTGGACATGTCGTCAGGAGGGATCAGTCCCTGGAGAAGGACATCATGCTAGGCAGAGTACAGGGTCAGCAGAAAAGAGGAAGACCCTCAACGAGGTGGATTGACACAGTGGCTGCAACAATGAGCTCAAGCATAACAACTCTTGTAAGGATGTCTCAGGACTGGGCACTGTTTTGTTCTGTTGTGCATAGGGTCCCTATGAGTTGGAACCGACTCAAAGGCACCTAACAATAACAGCAATGGTTCACAGTTTCTTGGTCTGCTTGTTTTTTGTTTTTATGTGTTTTATTGAAAAATATACATTTTACGTAATATATTGTAGCAACTCTGCCTTCTGACTCTTTCTAAGTGTTGTTGCTATCACCTTATTTATTTGCTAATTTGCCTGCAGTAGAACTGTGGGATATGTTTCCCCACAGATTGTAGTCACTGTGTCTTTCCTCAGTTTTTTTCTTGGTTTTACTTTTAAGTCTAGCTTCCTAGAGGCAACCCCTGTGTTTCCATAGCTTAGTTCTCAGCCAGTGATTCTTCAGAGGTTGTGCTCAAACACCTTGAATCATTAAGACTTCCACCCTCTCCTTCTGTATCTACATGCATGGAGGATGGAATAGTCAAAGGTCAGGCATTTTTAAAGTCTCAGTTTTTTTTTTATTTACACCAGGCTCTTTCATGTCTCCTGTGTGCATGCATGCAGAGTCACAGTCAGCCAAGCTTTTGTGGATAGCTTGGGCCTTTTCCATTCTCTCCTATGAGGATGTGTAGAGAGTATACCAAGGACTCCTACTGCTGCCTAATTTCTTGGATCCCCCTACTTCTGGCTAATCTGCCAGTTTGTTACTTGTCCCAACCAGGATCATAAAACCGGGCTAGGTGAGCTGCTAATCTTCCCATTTCAGGTGCCACTATTTGGCAATGCTATTTGGAGTGGGATTTTTCTGTGCTCTAAGAGCAGAAAAAAAAAAAAAAAAATTTTTTTTTCCTGCTCTTAGTCCTCTCTGGCAGTAAATCTGCTGGTTTATACGGTTTGCTTGTCATTATTAAAATTTTCAAGCCCAGGAAAGAATGTCACAGAATCCTACTGCTCTTGTATGACTTTCAGTAGCTTTTTATGAATAATCAATTCTTGATTTTGTATATGTCTTTTGTGAGTTTTCAGGACCTTGAAATGGTTGTTTCTGAGAAATTTGTTGAGTTTTATAATTGGTTTTTGAGGTGAAAATTTGCCAAGATACTCCACATACTGAAAGTCCCACCCCATGTGTATTAGTTTCTTAATGTTGCTGTATCAAATTAGCACACACTTGGTGGCTTAAAACAGCACACATTTATTTTGTTACAGTCCTGGAGCCCAGAAGGCCAAAATCAGTTGTGCTGTGCCAAAAACAGGGTGTCAGCAAGACCTTATTCCCTCCGGAAGCCCTAGAGGAGAATTCATTCCTTGCTTATTCCAGCTACTGGTTGCTACCAGCAGTCCTTGGCTTGTGGACACATCACTTCAATCTCTGTTTCTGTGGTCACATTGCCTTTTGGTCTGTGTCAAATCTCCCTCTGCTTCCCTTTTATAAGGTTACCTGTGATTGCATTTAGGGCTCATATGGGTAATCCAGAGTGATCTGTGCATCTCAGCATCCTTAATCATATCTGCAAAATGTCTTTTGCCATGTAAGGTAAGATTCACATGTTCCAAGGATTAGGACCTGGATATCTTGAGGGCCATTATTAAGTTTGCCATACCATTTCTTTCCTTTTAAATAATTTTTTCACAGTTAATATATGTCAGGGATTGAATTGTATCCCCCCAAAATATCTGTCAATTCGGCTAGGCTGTAATTCCCACTATTGTGTGATTATCCAACATTTTGTCATCTGATGTGATTTTCCTGTGTGTTGTAAATCCTACCTCTATGATGTTAATAAGATGGGATTAAACACACAGTCAATTCAGCCAGGCTGTAATTCCCACTATTGTGTGATTATCCAACATTTTGTCATCTGATGTGATTTTCCTGTGTGTTGTACATCCTACCTCTATGATGTTAATAAGATGGGATTAGCAGCAGTTATATTAATGAGGCAGGACTCAATCTACAAGATGAGGTTGTGTTTTAAGCCAATCTCTTTTGAGATATAAAAGAAAGAACTGAGCAGAGAGACATGAGGACCTCATACCACCAAGAAAACAGCACCTGGAGCAGAGCTCATCCTTTAGACCCGGAGTTCCTATGCCTGAGAAACTCCTAAACCAGGGGAAGATTGATGACAAGGAACTTCCTCCAGAGCCAATAGAGAAAGAAAGCCTTCCCCTGGAGATGGCACCCCAGTTTGGAATTCTAGCCTACTAGGCTGTGAGAGAATAAATTTCTTTTTGTTAAAGCTAACCGCTTGTGGATTTCCGGTATAGTACCACTAGCTAAGACAATATAGTTTCTTTTTTTCTGTATTCCCCACCTCTACAAGATGTTCTTCAATATCAGATTCTGGCTTTAAGTGAGGTTTGTTTGGTTATTTATTACTCTTACTAAAACGTTATTTAAGAACTCTTTTAAAAAATTATTTTGAAGACTTGTATTCTCAGATTGCTCCTTTTGTCATGGCAGGCTAGTTTTGTTTATTCCAATAGGCATTTTTGAATTTCACCTAGAATATTAAGTTAGTTTTTTTTCTTCTTTTGAGTGAGAATCTTCCAGGTGGTTGGGGAAAGGGGTATTTTAGACAGAAGATTTCCTTCTATTAAATCATGATCAAGACAGAATAGGAACCCTGGATTCACAAGGAGAAGCTTTAAAATATTTATGTCTTGACATCATATCCAGAAGTTCTGATTTAAGTAGTCTAAGGTGGATTGAACACCAGTATTCTTCTTGAAGCTTGTCAGATGATACTAATGTTTAGTCATCCTTGAGAATCCCTGCAAGAGGGAGATCTTCGATGATTTCTATTTCCTTTATTTCTGTATCCATCCTTTCTTAGATAACATATATACTGAATCAGTCCTCTGTATCTTATCTTTTTTCTCATTCTTTTGTGATTTTATTCTACATTTGTGTTGTCTTCAAGTTGGATTCCAAAATAAATAACATGATTTTAGAATAAGATTCACCTCATTACTCATTCCTATTAAAATATCATTTTGTGTCAGCAATGCCTTTTATTTTTAGAGGCCAGTGGTAATTGGGTTTTCTTATTAGTTTTACCAAGTCAGGCTGGAGATCTTGGTTTCTCCCTGGGCAAGCATTAGATTCCCTCTCATGTGTACCAGAGGGAGGGTCAGCTCTGCCTAAAGGGAAGAGCCTGCTGTTAGACCATGTGGGCAGCTGCAGGTTTGTTGGCTTCTGGTGGCCTGGCAGTGGGGAAGAAAAGGCCCAGGCAAGGTAGAGAGTGTCCTGGTCCAGCAGAGTGAGCTGCCCAAAGCAAGAGGTCGACATTCGCCTTGAGCCCAAAGCAGGGGAGCAGTGCAGGTCTGCTGTTGCTCTTCCCCTCACTTACAGTGTCTCTATATAAATCCTTAGATGGGCCGCTCTTTCTGGTTTTCTGTGCAGAAAGTACCTGTTATGTCAATAAAATCACTTCAGCAGGGATTGACCCGAGAGAAGTAGTCAGGGAATATGCTCATTTCTCATAATCCCTGTTTTGGATTTCGAAGTGAATAGAAATGTTTTCTAACTTTGCTTGGATACTCATCATATAATTTCCTGTATTGTAGATCTGTAATGGCATTTAATTAGAAGAGGAAGCTAGATTTCAAAATGCCACCTAGGAGGGTTCCAGGTGGTAATGGCAATCCTGAGGTGCAGGAGGTGGCAGACACAACCTCAGGCTGAGGAATCTCAGTAAGGCTTGTATTCAGTGTCAAGATGAAGATCCCTATGGGCTGTGAGGGCAGAAGCCTAATAAATAACTGACTTTGACTATTAAGAATCAGGACAAAGCTGGTTCCTAGGAGGTGAAGGTCAAATACATCCTCACTTTCCAACTTCTTTATTTTGGACACCAGCCATCCCTCCACAGCACTCTCTCTCTCTACTGGACTTGAAAGTGTGTTGCAAGATCTCAAGAGCTCATGGAAACACCGTATCTACACAAAAAAAATGTAATAGAGTAGGATTTAAATGAAGAAACGTACAGGGCGAGGCCTGGGAGGGGCCCCAGCTCAGAGCTTCTGTATTCCCAGGGAGCACGCTCACCCTCCAGAGAACAGATTATTGTGCTCATCAGTTAGGATATTTTAACCAGAAAATGCTCTACAATATCTGTATCTTTGCTCTGAGCTTCTGCCAAGACATCAGCACACCAAAACTTTCCAGGGACAGTAGATTCAGCCACTGTACTTGTCTAGTATGTGCTTATGCTCAACCCACTCATTTAGAATTACAGCTTCTACAGTTAAAATTTTCATAATCACAATTACATCTGTGACAATCATCCCTGATTCCATTCTTCACAGCTGAATCACAGTCATATCAGCAACCTCCGTCACCCTTTCTTCCCCAGATCCACCAGGAGAAAAGAAATACTTCCAGTGGGGATTCTCCCTTGTGCCTCTTCATTGGGTGTGAGTACAAATTCATGAAGACATGTGAGCGAGTCCCTCATGCCGTTAATCTTCCCCTATTTTTGATAGCTGATGTTTTAATTGCCCATCCCTACCAAACCAGTATGCTGAGGAGAAAACCATGTGCCTTAGTTCGAAGAATATTCTGTTCCAGTTAGAACCCTGAGCACCTGCATCGATAAGCAAAGTTCAGACCAGGGCAAGCCACCGAACTGCAGCAAATCTTGTTGCCTACGCCAGTTTGTCATGTTAAAAATCTCTCTCTTATCCCTATCTACCTGAAACTAGGTCATCTCATCCCTAGTCACCCAGGGCTAGGTCATCTCATCCCTAGCCACCCAGGGCTAGGTCATCTCATCCCCAGCTACCCAGGGCTAGGTCATCTCATCCCTAGACACCCAGGGGCAGGTCATCTTATCCCTAGACACCCAGGGCTAGGTCATCTCATCCCTAGACACCCAGAGCTAGATCAACGAGTGCAAGAGGAACATGCCTCAATCCAGCCCATCTCTGTATTGCTGCACCTCCCCTACTTCCACCCAGGTGGTTCTCTCAAGCAAGTATACGATGCTATCTATTTGCCAACTCCCATTAACTGCTAGTCCTGGAAGTGGGTTCTTCTGATGGGCACTGACATTTCCTACTCCAATGCACCCGTCATATTCCATAGGGCTGGGCCTCAGTTGGGCATCGTTTACTGTTCATTCAGCTAGCAGCTCTTCAGTCAATCAACCCTTCAATCATTCTGGTACTCTCAATCAAAGTTCAATATAACTGTCTCTCAAATGCAAATCTCTTGATCTCAAGGGCTTTTGGTATAAGCCCCATGTATTATTTCCCATTTTAGGGTATTTTTTAATAAAAGCTGGCTTAAAGGCAGGTTTGCATGCCTTTTGAGTTGTTACCCAATCAGATACAGTATCCATTTTCTTTCACACAACAGTCTTATTAAACCTTTTTAAACATTCAGGTCTCATAAATTTCACTTCACCCCTTTCATTTCAGCTACTACTGATATCAGCAACCAAAGAATTGTCTAAGCCCAGTGTTAACACCAGATGGTGCCACCACAAAAAAAAAAAGCAAACCCATTGTGGTCAAGTCGATTCCCACTCAGGACGACTCTATAGGACAGGGCAGATCTGCTGCACAGGGTTCCTAAGGAGTGCCTGGGGGATTCAAACCGCTGAACTTTTTTTTAGGAGCCATAGCTCTTAATCACTATGCCACAAGGACTTCTGGTGCCAAGTTGGATCTTGCTAATTACAAGGAAAAATTAAGAAATACTTAGGAACAGTCAGTAACTTGGGAAAGCTCTTAAATTGTTTTTCTAAAAACTAAGGGCAAAAGGCCACAGAAATAAACTCATCATACCCCAGGTGCTGGTCTGGCTTGAAAGAACCAAGAACAAAGGCCAATTAAGGCAATTTTACACCTTTTACCTAAATTGAATCCCTTGTAGAAAAAGGGGCAGGAAGGCCTTGAAATCCTCAACCAAGCAGCAGGAGTTTGGGGAAAGGCTGTGTTTGCAGTGGCAGAGTGAATCATTAAGGGGCAAGGAAGGCCGAAGTGCAGCTTGAGAGCCTGGGCTGGCACAGGGGCTCAGGGGAAGGTGAACAGGAGATGTTCTAGGGTCAGGTCACATACAGACACTGTGGAAAGCCAACTTTTTCTAAACTGGGTCAGCTTCTTGGAAACCCTGGTGGCATAGTACTACAGCTGCTAACCAAAGGATTGGCAGTTCAAATCCACCAGGAGCTCCTTGGAAACTCCATTGGGCGGTTCTACTCTGTCCTATGATTCGGAATCAACTTGACGGCACTGGGTTTGGTTTTGTTTGGTTTGGATCCAGTTGTCTCCTGAGCGTCTTGGATGGGCTTTCCATTAGCAGCTGCTACCTCAGGAGCTTAGTGGTTAAGAGGTACATCTGCTAGCCAAAAGTTCGGCAGTTTGAATCCCCAGGCGCTCCTTGGAAACACTACAGAGTAGTGCCGCTCTGTCCTATAGAGTCACTATGAATGGGAATCAACTCAATGACAATGGGTTTTTTTTTAACTTAGGAGCAGGGGGCTAGGGGAGAAGACTGAGCTGCAGACTGAGGCCAGCGACTATCCCTGAGCAGGGCCTGTGGAGCAGGGACTGGCACTGGTGTGTATTCCTTTCTCCAGGATAAGAGAGTCTTATAATTATGAAAGAGAAAGAACTGTGTTTTTGACCCACTGCTAGGCTGAAAGAACAAGGAGTTGGGGACCTTTTTTCACCAAGCACTTCCCGTTCTTTAAAGGCACATGGCCTTACTGTCACGGAAGGAGAGAACATTGTATTTATTCTCCTCCTGGATTCCTCCCTTCAATACTGAGTCTCTGCTACTTCCTAGCATTGCTTAGATGGTGAGGGCAGGAGCCGTGACAGGGTTCAGGGGGTGCTAGGAGGAGACTATCCTGAGTTTGTGTGGCTACAAACCCAATGCCAACACCAGATGGTGCCAACAGAACATAACAGCACGTGCAGCTGAGATTTCAGTCTCAGTGGTCAGCTTCTGAGCCCACTGGTTCTACTGAGGAAGAATAGCATCTGTATCCAGATGGCCTGGACTCAACTCCCTGCTCTGCTCTTGCTGGCAATTTCCCTCTTGGTGCCTCAGTTTTCCCACCTGTGAAATGGTGAGAACTTTAGGGCACTTACGTCTAGAGCAGGTTTCTCAGCCTTAGCACTATTGACATTCTGGGCTGGATAGTTCCTTGTCATGGGGGGCTGTTCTGTACATTGTGTGAGGTTTAGCATCATCCCTGGCCTCTACCCACTATAAACCAGTAGCATTCCCCAGTTGTTACAAGCAAAAATGTTCCCAGATATTTCAAATGTCCCCTGGGGTTGAAATTACACCTGATTAAGAACGGCACCGAGAGGCTCACTTGCTTGGGCCTTGCCGGGAGTCTGAGTCAGACATTTTTATACCCTGACGCTTGAAAACATCTTTTGCTTTGGTCCAAATAAGGGTTTTTTTTTCCCCCCTATATATTTTGTCTTTTGACACTCTGTCTTTTAAATACTGGCTGTGAAGTGTTTAAGAGTTATAGCCAACTATGGCTGCTAACCAAAAGGTCAGCAGTTCAAATCCACCAGCTGCTCCTAAGTTAACTTTTGAGCTTCTTCATTCCTTCTTAGGTATACCCTGAAATGTATCAAATTCAGTTCTCATAATTAACATATTTTGAATTGGATGATACATGCTATTACCCCTAGTAGAGTTCTGATTCCTTTAAGGCAGGAAATGTGTGTTCTCTATTCTGCTATCTGGATGATCTAATTCAATTTCTCTAATTCTCTGAGCACATTGCTCCTCCTCTATAAAAGGTGAATATGAATAATACAGTACTTGCATTGTATTTGTTCCTGGTGGCTTATTGGTTCATTCAATAAATATTTATTGTGCACCCACTACAAGTCAAGTACATGGTATTATACTACTTCAGGGATCAGATCAAATCAAATGAGAACTTATTTCAATAAGTTGTAAACTGTCTATATGTACTCTATGCCTAAGAAGTTCACTGAGACAGTGCAAAATGAAGGAAACCTGACAGCCTCCTGGAATTCTACAGACACGCAATGGGCTAATGGAGTGACTTGGCGGCAAACATCTATTGTCCTCCAAGAAAAGGAACTATTCCAAGAAAAGATCAGAGATCAGCAGAACTGTTGGAGAGACCTGTAAGCAGGGGTGAGATTGTATCTCATTGTACTTTTGATTTGCATCTCTCTTATGGTTAATGAGAACTCTGGTGGCATAGTAGTTAAGAGCTATAGCTGCTAAGCAAAGGGTCAGCAGTTCAAATCCACCATGTGCTCCTTGGAAACCCTGTGGGGCAGTTCTACTCTGGCCTATACGGCCACTGTGAGTCAGAAACGACTCGGGAGCACCTAAAACAACAGTGGTTAATGACAGAGAGTATCTTTGCATGTGTTTGTTGGCTCCTTAAATGCCCTCCTTGAAGAAGTGTCTGCTTTGTGCCTTTTGCCCATTTTTAAATTGACTCATTTGCCTTTTTGGTGTTGAGTTGTAGAGTTTTACATGTGTTTTGGAAAATAGATCCTTATTGGATATGTTCTTCTCAAAGATTTTTTTCCCAGTCTGCAGGTTGTCTTTTTACTCTTTCGATAAAGTCTTTTGATGAGCATGTTTAATTTTTGTGAGGTCCCAGTTAACCATTTTGTCTTCTGTTGTTTGTGTATTTGCAGTTGTGTTTGGTAATCTATCTGTAAAAAAAATTAGGTTCCATAGTTTTGACTCTATGAACTTTATAATTGTAGTTTTAACTTTTAGGTCTTTGATCCATTTAAGTTAGTTTTTGTGTATGGTGTGAGGTATGGGTCCTGTTTCATTTTCCTGCATGTGGAAATCCAGTTTTGTCAGTCCCATTTGTTAAAGAGACTGTTTCTTCACCATTGAATGGACTTTGACCCCTTGTAGAAAATCAGTTGTCCATATACATTCTCTGTTTAGTTAAATAATCAGAGTCCGCTTTTGTTGCTTACAACCAAATAACCCGACCAATTACTTTATGAAGTGCACAACCGTGTGGAGGAAGTGGATTGAGATATGCATTGAGGTGCTTGGACAATTTTTATTTCAAAAACAACACAAAAACTGATTGCCTATTGAAGAAAAGCGCATGTTTGTTACCTACTCAGCATAATTTTTAATGTCAGATGGAACTTGTAGGATTGTGAAGGGGCTTTCCAAATAAAAACTTCACAAATGAGCATATGTGACCCTTATGAACTTCACAACATGTGAGTGAGAGCAAACACATGATTTGCCTGTTACTGTTTTTAGTTGCCATCAAGTCAGCTCCAACTCATGGAAACCTTATGTATAATAGAATGAAATGTTGCCCAGTCCTGTGCCATCCTCAGGACTGTTGGTATGTTTGAATGCATTTTTGCAACTGTTGTGTCAACCCATCCCATTGGGTTTTTCCTTTGTTTTCATTGGCCCTTTCCCAAATATGATATCCTTTTCTAGCCATTGGTCTTTCCTGATGACATGTCCAAAGTAAGCTCAACAAAGTTTCACCATCCTTGCTTCTAAGGAGTATACTGCTTATATTTCTTCTAAGACTAATTTGTTCATTCTTCTTGCAGTCCAGGGTATATTCAGTATTCTTCTTTGTCTTCCTTTTTCCTTGTCCAGCTTTCACATGCATGTGAGGTGATTGAAAAGATCATGGCTTGGGTCAGGTACACCTTAAACAACAAACGGACATCTTTGTTTTTTAAAACTTTAGAGAGCTTTTGAAGCAGATTTGTCCAATGCAATATGTCACTTGATTTCTTGACTGCTGCTTCCATGGATGTTGACTGTTGATCCAAGTAAGATGAAATCCCTGACAACTTCAATTTCTTCTCCATCTATCATGATGTTGTTTATCGATCCAGTTGTGAGGATTTTCATTTTCCTTATATTCAGGTGTAATCCATACTGAGGCTGTTTGAGCTTTATCAGTAAGTATTTCAAGTCATCTTCATTTTCAGCAAGCATGTTTGTGTCATCTGCATATCACTGGTTGTTAATGAGTCTTCAATTTTTGTGCCATATTCTTTTTCTTATAGTCTGGCTTGTCGTATTATTTGTGAAGGGGCTTTCCCTTAATTGAATAATTAAGATCAAAGGAGAAAATCTTGCCTCATACCTTTTCCAATTTTGAACCACACAGCATCCCCTTGTTCTGTCTGAACAACTGCTTCTTTTTTTCTGTGTGTGGTTTGTAGATTTTATTGCTATTCTTGAGATTAAATTTAAAGAGCAATCTTTGATGTCCATATTAAGTTTGATTCTTAGAAGCTGCTCTAAGATACGACTTGTGACAATCAGACCAGAGTCTCTGAATTTATTCTTCTTGGTTTTCCTCATTTTCCTCTTTGTTTAGCTCCTGGCCATCTGTATAGTCACTTTGTTAGACAACTTTCTTATCACAGTTACTAGCATGGATTCTGCTCTTCAAACTCCCATGTACTTCTTTCTTCAAATTTTATCACTTTTTGAAGTTTGTTTCACCTTGGTCACGGTGCCTAAGAGGTTGGCGGATCTAATGTTCCCAAGAAAAATCATCTCTTTGTAGGCTGTGGTACCCAGATGTACTTCTTCTTTCGCAGCTCTGAATGTTTCCTCCTCTCTATGTTGGCTTACAATCACGTGTGGCTACCTGTTACCATCTCCATTACACAGTCAGAATGAACAGGACCTTGTGCTTGTGGATGTCCACAGGATCTTGGATGTCTGGTGTTCCAATCTCTATGCTATGGACACCTTGGATTCTTTCGGTGAACCCAATGCCATAGACCACTTTTTTTGTGCTGACCTCCCAGAATTGAAACTAATCACTGAGGACACAACTGTGTATGAAATGCAAGCACTGGTCTCCACATTACTATTTTTTTTAATTAATTTTTATTAAGCTTCAAGTGAACATTTACCATTCCAATCAGTCTGTCACATGTAGGTTTACATACATCTTACTCCCTTCTCCCACTTGCTCTCCCCCTATTGAGTCAGCCCTTACAGTCTCTCGTTTTGTGCCAATTTTGCCATCTTCCCTCTCTCTCTATCTTCCCATCCCCCCTCCAGTCAAGAGTTGCCAACACACTCTCCAGTGTCTACCTGATTTAATTAGCTCTCTCTTCATCGGCATCTCTCTCCCCCCCACTGACCAGTCCTTTTCATGCCTGATGATTTGTCTTCGGGGATGGTTCCTGTCCTTTGTCATCAGATGTTCTGGGGAGCATTGTCTCTGGGATTCCTCTAGTCTCAATCATACCATTAGGTATGTTCTTTTCATGAGAATTTGGGGTCTGTATCCCATTGGTCTCCTGCTCCCTCAGGAGTTGTCTGTTGTGTTCTCTGACAGGGCAGACATCGATTGTGGCCGGGCACCAACTAGTTCTTCTGGTCTCAGGATAATGTAGGTCTCTGGTTCATGTGGCCCTTTCTGTCTCTTGGGTTCTTAGTTGTCGTGCGACCTTGGTGTTCTTCCTTTGCCTTTGCTCCAGGTGGGTTGAGACCAACTGATGTATCTTAGATGGCCGCTTGTTGGCATTTAGGACCCCAGGCGCCACAATTCAAAGTGGGATGCAGAATGTTTTCATAATAGAATTATTTTGCCCATTGACTTAGAAGTCCCCTCAAACCAAGTTCCCCAGACCCCAGCCCCTGCTCCGCTGACCTTTGAAGCTTTCATTTTATCCCGGAAACCTCTTTGCTTTTAGTCCAGTCCAATTAGGCTGACCTTCCTTGTATTGAGTGTTGTCTTTCCCTTCACCCAAAGCAGTTCTTATCTACAGATTGATCAATAAAAAGCCCTCTCCCTCCCTCCCTCCCTCCCCCCTTTGTAACCACAAAAGTATGTATTCTTCTCCGTTTTTTCTATTTCTCAAGATCTTATAATAGTGGTCTTATACAATATTTGTCCTTTTGCAACTGACTCATTTCACTCAGCATAATGCCTTCCAGATTCCTCCATGTTATGAAATGTTTCAGAGATTCGTCACTGTTCTTTATCGATGCGCAGTATTCCATTGTGTGAATATACCACAATTTATTTACCCATTCATCCATTGACGGACATCTTGGTTGCTTCCAGCTTCTTGCTATTGTAAACAGAGCTGCAATAAACATGGGTGTGCATATATCTGTTTGTGTGAAGGCTCTTGTATCTCTAGGGTATATTCCGAGGAGTGGGATTTCTGGGTTGTATGGTAGTTCTATTTCTAACTGTTTAAGATAACGCCAGATGGATTTCCAAAGTGGTTGTACCATTTTACAATCCCACCAGCAGTGTATAAGAGTTCCAATCTCTCCGCAGCCTCTCCAACATTTATTATTTTGTGTTTTTTGGATTAATGCCAGTCTAGTTGGTGTGAGATGGAATCTCATCGTAGTTTTAATTTGCATTTCTCTAATGGCTAATGATCGGGAGCATTTTCTCATGTATCTGTTGGCTGCCTGAATATCTTCTTTAGTGAAATGTGTGTTCATCTCCTTTGCCCACTTCTTGATTGGGTTGTTTGTCTTTTTGTGGTTGAGTTTTGACAGAATCATGTAGATTTTAGAGATCAGGCGCTGGTCTGAGATGTCATAGCTGAATATTCTTTCCCAGTCTGTAGGTGGTCTTTTTACTCTTTTGGTGAAGTCTTTAGATGAGCATAGGTGTTTGATTTTTAGAAGCTCCCAGTTATCTGGTTTCTCTTCATCATTTTTGGTAATGTTTTGTATTCTGTTTATGCCCCGTATTAGGGCTCCTAGGGTTGATCCTATTTTTTCTTCCATGATCTTTATTGTTTTAGCCTTTATGTTTAGGTCTTTGATCCACTTGGAGTTAGTTTTTGTGCATGGTGTGAGGTATGGGTCCTGTTTCATTCTTTTGCAAATGGATATCCAAGTATGCCAGCACCATTTGTTAAAAAGGCTATCAGTTCCCCAATTGACTGACACTGGTCCTTTGTCAAATATCAGCTGCTCATACGTGGATGGATTTATATCTGGGTTCTCAATTCTGTTCCATTGGTCTATGTGCCTGTTGTTGTACCAGTACCAGGCTGTTTTGACTACTGTGGCTGTATAATAGGTTCTGAAATCAGGTAGAGTGAGGCCTCCCACTTTCTTCTTCTTTTTCAGTAATGTTTTGCTTATCCGGGGGTTCTTTCCCTTCCATATGAAATTAGTGATTTGTTTCTCTATCCCCTTAAAGTATGACATTGGTATTTGGATTGGAAGTGCGTTATATCCACATTACTATTTATGTTTCCCTTCTCCCTCATTTTGGTTTTCTACACCTGCATTATGATAAACATCCTGAGAATGCTTTCTGCTACTGGCCACCAGAAGGCACTCTCCACTTGTTCACCTCACCTCATTGTAGTGTCCCTATTCTATGGAACTGCTCATCTGACCTACCTACTGCCTGAATCCAACCAGTCACCTGGGAACGAGAAGCTAGTGTCATTGTCCTACACTGTCATCACTCCTATGCTAAACCCCATCATCTACAACCTGAGGAACAATGATTTCAAGGGGGTAATCAAGAGGACATTCAACGGCAGAGTCTTGCAGAAGTTAGATATGCTTTGAGTCCCTGTATGTAGAGTGTTTACAAAAAAAGAGGGGCAACTGAACCCACTAACAAAAGCTTAGGGTGAGGGAGTAGAAGATCTGTTTTTATTCCATCAGTGTCACTTACTGTGATGGGTATAGATCAGTGTATCGGCCACGGTTCTAGCAAAAAACAGATGGTGCTGTCAAATTGAGATGATAGAGAGAGATCTTAGAAGGAGATATCAGGGAATTACCACATAGTTTACACAAGAGAAATTCCATGCCTCTTTGCCCAAAGTGGCAGGAAGAAGTATTAACTGGAACCTAGGGAATTTTACAGGTTGAAAAAAAAAAAAAAAAGCCAATCAACAGGAACTGTGTCTTTTCATAGAGGAAGGCATCTGCACAAGCCTTATTCTGCTCTGACCCTCTCAAATCTACTGCCCGTACCTATTCTTCACCAAACCAAGTATGAGACAGAGGGCAAGAAGGCCTGTTGATGTAGTACGTAAAGGACAGCCTTCTGGAGCACAGAACAGGATGCAGAACTGTAAAGAATAGTTATTGAAATACCAACCACAAAACATTATATATTCTACAGTCAATTTGCTACAAAGATGAGTCATGTAATATGTTTTTTTCCTTTTTTTTTTTAATTTTTATTGTGCTTTAAGTGAAAGTTTACAAATCAACTCAGTCTCTCATACAAAAACTTATATATACCTTGCTATACATTCCTAATTGCTCTTTCACTAATGAGACAGCACACTCTTCCATCCACTCTCTATTTTCATGTCCATTCAGCCCTGAACAACTGCTTCTTGCTCCAGCTACAGGTTCCACATGAGCACATATAAGTGTTCTGGAATTCCCATTGTTTTAATGTTATCCATAATTTGTTATGACCCACACAGTTGAATGTCTTTGCGTAGTAGATAAAACACAGGTTAACATCTTTCTGATATTCTCTGCTTTAGGCCAAGATCCATCAGACATTAGCAATAATATCTCATTCCACATTATCTTCTGAACCTGGCTTGAAATCCTGACAAATTCCTGTCTACATATGGTCACAGTCATTTTTGAATTATCGTCAGCAAAATTTCACTAGCATGTGATATTAATGACACTGATTTGCCTAGTAACATAAAATTATATTTAAAAAGACATGAAATAGGAAAAGCAGGTTAACTCAGGCCATGACTTTTTTTTTTTTTGGAAAGGAATCAAGGGAAGCAAACAGATTCCTTTTAGCAGTAGACTAATTCCCTCAGGCCATGAGCTGTCGTGAGCTAGTAGAATCTGAGGGAAGCATTCCTAGTTATCACCATGATACTTGTCTCTAGATTTATGCTTTGATACCAAGCCGAGGAATTGAAAGTTGAGATCATCTAGTCCAGAGTGTAAATCCGAAACAACATCCCTTTTAAGTGGGGGGGTGGCCTGTGTGTGGTTGATATAGACCTCATCACATTTCATTTTGGGTATTTCACATAGGAAGCTCTTCATCATGGTTTTCTGTAGCCATTTCCTCTTTCATCTACCTAGACACGACTCATAAGCCCACATAGAATAAGCCTAATAGCTCGAAATTTTCTCCAAATCTCTTCTTATAATAGAAGACATGTACCCTGCCTTGTGTCCCCCTCACAGAATCCGTATAATCTCATCACCCTGATTGTTCTCCTTTGTCTACTCTCCAGGTCACAAACGCGTAGTGGGGCATCATGCGTCTGTCCTGTTATAGAATGCATCATCTGGGGTTCTTTGCCCTGTGGTTTCCAGTTGGGTTTGACAAGAGGAAACGAAGAATATGGATCATTGTGTGGAAGGAGAAAGAACTCAAGGCATTCCCTACCACCACTCCCTCTCTTTTCCTCCAGCGCTGTGCTACTGTAATGGCTTCATTCCTCTACCTACAGTGCACGTTGGGCAGCACATCTCCAAAGGGTGTGATTTTGCTGGATTCTGGAAATTCCCTTCTGCTGTCTCTTCAGAATAGAGATGGTAATAGCATCCAGCTGTTCCTAGTTCCAGGAAGCTTGACCATCTATTGTTGTTACCTGCCTACACCTCTGTAAGTACTCTGCTTGTTGCATGCTTTTCAGTGACCACTTTCATTGTGCCGTCTGTTCTCTTCCAGGACTCCACCTGATATAGAGTCCTCAAAGGTAATTTATTCATGTTGCAGAATTGACACATTGTTTCTCTATGCTCATGCCAACATTTGGTTTACCATACTACATGTGAATTCAGAAGTGTACTGGTAACAGAGATGGAAGAAAGGCAAAGGCAGCAATAGGCTGGCAAATAATGCGTGAAGTTCAGAGGGACCCCCATGTGTAGAGGCTTCCCTGGGTGTCTTGGGGAGATCAACGAAAAGGAGGACAAGCCCACTGTCAGAGGGAGAGCACAGCCAGAGTGGAATGATTACAGTTGTCATCCAGAATAACATAGATAAATTGCAAGAGGAAGGAATATAATCTAAAAGCAAAAAGCAAACATGTCCAGAGGTGGGGGCAGGATTGAGGCATGCCATTCTCAGCCCTCTATCTCCAGTGTTTGGAGAGTAGTGCAGCTTGTGGGATGTCTGAGGCCCTGTGACCTGGGGGGACAGTGGTCTCCCTAGAGAACAAGTACAAAGTACAGCACAAGGAAGGAATGCAGACGAGTATCCAAGAGTGGCCAGGTCAAAGCTGAAGCTTTCTTGAGCACAGAGTGAAGACTCACACTATTCCACCACCTTCTCTCCTCCACCTGCCCTTCTCATCCCCACCTGCTACTCACCTCACCCCAGCAAATATGCACATTCTAAAAGATATTCTAACCTCAACTTTTTTTCTAATTTATAATCTTTCACTCATCATATTAACCATTTACTGCATCCTCAATGAAAGGGTAAGAGAAAAATTACTAAAACAATGAGTTCCTCTTAAGGGCAAGTAAATGATAAGGCTGGACTGGGAGTAAGACATTTTAGCCGTTTCATCCCCAGGGAAGGAAGGTTGCTACACTGGCCTAGGGTATTGGGTACTATGTGGAAGGGGTTCTGAGCACCTGGGGTAATAGACCCTTCTCCTTACATGTCCTTCCATCTTCCTATGTGTTATATCTGAGTAGACAGACCTCATCACAGAGAAGCCGAAAGAAGAGAAGGCAGGGTCCACAGAGAAACAAAGTGGAAGTGAGAACCACTGAAGTCTTGTTAGTCCCACACAGGGCAGCTCTCTCAGCCTGTGAGAGAAAATGTTAATGACCAGATTCAGATGCTCTGGGCATTTTGAAGTTAAAAGGTTCACCTTTGACTTGATAAGATCCTCTATAGCATAAGGCTGTTCCCCACTGCCTCAGTTCTTGCCATATTTCAGAAGCCATGAGCAACACATCAGTGTCTAGGGCCCAGTCACCGCCTGGGGAATGACAATAGAGGATCCGAGCAGAGCCTACAGGAGAAGATGATACTTAAGGCAGGATGGTGAGATGCACGAAGTGAACGACATTGGCACCCATCCTCTCTATTTCAGGTTTATACAGATGGCCCATCCACCCAGCCTCCCCTTCCATACTAGTACATGCAGAGTGCACCCCTCAAGTAGTTCTCATGCCGTGATGGGGGCAGTGAGTTTCTTGAATAACTGATTAATATTGTTACCCAGTTGAGATTCAGGAGGCTAAACCCCAGAAACCAGAGCAGTGTCAGGAAAAAATGGAAGAAAAAAGCAATGCCAGGTCCAAGCATTTACTCTCCTGGAAGTCAGTTTGCAGCTATCTCTTTGGTGTGTGTGGGCACCTGGTGTGCTTGACCTGAATGTTGCCACTCTGTTGTTCTCATCAGTAACTGGGGCTTAATTCTTTCTTCCCACCATTGAGCACAACTGGGAGGCTGTATCAACATGTACCTGTTACCCATTAACCCATCGCTATCGATTTAATTCCAAGTCACAGTGACCTTATAAGACAGAGTAGAACAGCCCCATAGGGTCTCCAAGGAGTGCCCTGTGGATTCAAGCTGCTGACCTTTTGGTTAGCAGCCATAGCTCTTAACCACTACCCCACCAGGGTTTCCATATATATATTAGTTACGCTTGATTAATCCTTTACGAGTACTTGGTTTAATGACATGTTTTATCTTGTCAGGAATGAGAAAAGCAGAAGGATGACATTTTCCATAAAGGTAATTCAGGTGACATGAGAATCAGTTCCTGGTGCCCTGGGTGCCCTATCAGCAGAGCTCAGGCAACTTTCCAGTTCTGCTCTTTAGGATCCTCATGGAGGTTCACGGAAACATGGAGCCCAGCGGTGTTCACAAGGGCTGAGGCTCCCTGGTGAAAGACGATGTACCCTGGACAGGGGTGCTTAGGGGAGGTGATGACAGTGACTGACCAGGCCTCCAGCCTCTGGCCTCACCTTCAGCCTTACACTTTCTCAGGCTCACTAGCTGCCAAGCTCCTGAATCCCAGCAATCTCCTCTCTTACCTTTAACTTCTCATGACTGGGTGCAAAAGGCCGCTAGACCAGGCAGTGATCTTTCTGCTAATCTGTCTGTCTGTCTGCCAAGTCCTGTCCAGGATTTTTGGCCTGTGTGGGTCACCATCTCTGGCCACACAGTAACAATGGGAAGGAATAGGGCAAATCACCATGTGCAGTAGGACCCCTAGAGGTCCGACAGAGGAAGGCCATATTCCCAGGCCCTTCCTTACCTGAGACCTTCCCCTTGCCCATCACAGCCCCAAGGATCAGAGCAGCAAGGAGCACTAGTGATTCCCACACTGATTGGGATGAGCTGGGAAGTTGCTTCTAAGAAGAGTATGGACGGGGTTCTTTGGCCCTCAGGCCAAAGCCTGACGCTGCCACGGGCACCCAGAACAGCTCCTGTTATGCCAGTTCTGCTAAGAGGTTTCCACTCCTACATCCCCCTCTTTAACTCACCTAAGTATAAGGGGCCTGGGAAGCCCCTCGTACCACGCAAAGTACGAGTATCTCTGCTTCTCTCCAGAGGGCACCACCATGGCCACCCGCCTCTGGATGGTCCCTTCCCCTGCAGGCCTGGTCTCCACAATCTCCATGTCTTGAGTCTGGTCCTCCCCGTCCTGCTGCCAGGTCATGGTGATCTCTGCCAGGTAGAAGCCCAGGGCCCAGCACCTCAGGGTAATGTTCCCTTCAGGGCCTGGATGACCTGTCACATATGGTGCTGATGGTGAACCTGAAGAAGGTCAGACATCTCAGTAACATTTAAGCACATAGAGGAGCCATACGGTTTCTCCAGGGTAAGGAAAATAGCCAGAAACCCAGACACCAGCCTTACTATCTAAAAAAAAAAAATCTAGGGGTCAGCAATTCTCAAACTTAAAATTTGGGTTCTAGGATAGCCTTTCTTGTTAACCATTAATTCTCTCTTTTTTCAAATGTGCCTCATCTGCTGTTATATTTCAGGTTTGTAATTTCTATTTGGTTTCTTTTCTAGTTCTCTCTCAGGATTTTTAACTTCCAGTTCTCTGATCAGGTTTTCAAGTATGTCATTTTGTTAGACAAAAAGACAAAAGAGTTTCACAATCAGGGAAGTGTTTGTGGGACGGCTTCCATCACTGTTATGTCTGCTGTTTCTGCTTCATGGTGTCTTATCTCTTCAAAGTGAACATGGGTATCTTTGATTGTGTACTGCATCTTTTTACAAATAATAATAATAACCAAAAAAAGATAGAATTAATTTTAGCCTAAGATGATGATTTTTTTTTATCTCCAGAAAGTTTTCTGTACATTTGTGTCTGTTATACCTGATAGGTTTCCAATTCAGGAGTGCTTCATTCCAAACTGGAAGCTGGAATCCAAATCAGATCACCAAGGAGAAACATGCACTATATAAAATCCTGTGGGAGTTGTTCACAGCAGGTCAAAACTACCTCTGGAAGCAGCATCTCTGAGTTCCTGCTTAAAGTGGGGTGGTCCACCAGAGTCTCTACCTTCATGTCCTCTGGCTTTCACCTCTGTTTCCACTCAGCACCAGAAGGCAGCCAAGAGCTTCTTATATCTGCAGGTTCAGCAAATGCCTTCAGGGAAGAAGGGGCCCTAGTGCCCTAGATTCCTGAGCTCACCTTCCTGGGCTGTGTTCTCACCTGGGCCTGTCTCCATGCTGGAGATGCTCCCTTCTGCGTTCCCATGGGCACTGAGCCTCGGGGCTCCTTGTCACATCCTCTTACATCACGCCTGCCTCTTGAGCCACTTCACTGTGAGGCATGCAGAGTTGGTGAGAGGGATGAGAAACCCCAGGAGGATGGGGATGGGTGGTGGAGAGAGAAACCAAAATGAAACAAGAATTCTTGAGACAATCCCCCACCACCACCCCGTTTCCCCACTCGCTTCAGCCCCCACCATTCCCCCCCCTACTCAAGGGGCTGAGGCCCTTCTAACGGGCTTGCTCAGCACCCACCAGGCCAGTCCTTTGGCTCTTCCCTCCCCAGCATCAGTTTATCCTGATTCTTTACTCACCTGCCAGGTCTCAGTCAAGGTCAGGACCCACTAGACCAGCAGGTAGACAGCTCCAGGAAGCATGATCTGGCTTCTCTTGGAGTCCAGAAATCATTCTGGACTATTATTCTGTTTTACTGAGACAATTCACCCACTAACTCTGATTCACAAACCCAAGGGAAAGTAGAGAGTGTATGTCATCACCCATTCTGGGCAGGATAACAAGAATAAGGAATGAGAGGTGGCCGCTAGGAAGGGAAAGTGGTACAGAGTTCTCAGGAGAGAGCTAGCCTCACAGTTGGCCCCTTGGCTGAGTTTGTCTTGCCCATCCTGCCATCTGTGTCACAGCTGGAGATGTTCATGTCCAAGTGGAGAATTTCTAATGTTCCTTGATCCTTTAACAAACAGTTCTTGTCCCCTTCTCCCCTGGAGTCCTGGGCCCTGCTATCAGAGTGAACCACTATGCTCCTTTTTCTTCTTTTTCTCTTCCTAGAATCTCTCTTCCTGAGCTAGACTTGCAGGTCCCAGCTCTCCTATTCTGGAATAGTGCAGTGGTCATGAACATGGGCTAAGGGGCCAAACGCCTGGGTGTTCCACCACTACTTGTGGGTGACTTTTGGTGGGTAACTGAACCTCTCATTCCTATTGCATTATGTGTCAAAGAGAAGAAAGACAGTCACCCCCCCATAGAAGTACTGTGAGGATGAAGTTTCAGTAGTTTCGAGGTAACTCTACTTCAGGCTGTGAACATGACCGGGAAGATTTCAGGAAGTGTATCCAGCTGAAGGAAGAGCTGAAGGAGCAATGACTGCCACAGGGGATCCCTGTCTGGGCTGCTGTCTTAGAATGGTTTGACACCTGTGTCTCTGGTGTTGTCCCTCACAGTCAGTCAGATGGGCAAACTCTCATTCAATACTCTTATTCCTTCAGTGGGTTATGAAACCCTTCTACAACCTTATGAGAGCCTTCCCAATGCCTGCCTCCAGCTAAAGTACCTGCAATCCCATAAAATTTTGCATGCAGCTTTTAGGGAGTTTGGGGACCCCTGGAGGCCAAGGATCTATGGTGTCTGTCCACACTTTCTCTCAGAGTGAAAAAGAAATTCATGGAAACAGCATCTCTTCATGTGTCTCCTGCCTGTCCCCTCCCCTCTCAATGTCAAACCTATTTCCTGCTATTGATCATAATACAGTTTTAAATCCCCACTCTGTCCCTTCAGAGCTTGGGCTCCAGCACTTACCCACCGGGAACCAAGGGAAGGAAGAAAGCATTCAGTTGAGAAGACGAAAAGGAGGAGTTAAAGGCGTCTAGTCTCTGTGGTTTTCACTGTGGAGTAGTGGTTAAGAGCTATGGCTGCTAACTAAAAGGTTGGCAGTTGGAATCCACCAACACTCCTTGGAAACCCTGTGGGGCAGTTCTACTCTGTCTTTTATGGTCGCTATGAGCTGGAATCGATGGCATGGTTTTTTAAAGTTTTTACTGGCAGTTTGATTAGAAATTATGACCGGTATTTCTTGATTCTTTAAGATATCCAGTGCCCTGATGGGTCTTAGGTTATCTTGGTGCTTATTTTTTAAATGCTGTGCTGTGGTAATTTCAAACAGACGTGAAAGTAGAGAGAAGAATACAATGAATCTCCATGCACTCTTCACTCACCTGACAATCTTGGTTTATCTATATTCTCAACCATCACCCACACTGAATTATGTTGCAGCAAATCTCAGACAGTATATTATTTCATCTGTTGGTTATTTTTTAAAAAGATGCCAGCATTTAGTTTCTTTGAGAGAAATTGCAAGAGAGGCAGATGGGGAGAATGCTGAAACTCACAAAAGATATTTTCAAATACAATTAAAATACGTATTTGTGAGAACTCTATGTGTGTGTGTGTATATGTATATATGTATATACATATATATATGGAAACCCTGACGGCATAGTGGTTAGGAGCTCCAGCTGCTAACCAAAAGGTCGACAGTTTGAATCCACCAGGTGCTCCTTGGAAACTCGATTAGGCAGTTCAACTCTTTTCTACAGGGTTGCTATGAGTCGGAATCAACTCGATGGCAATAGGTTTGGGTTTTTTTGGGTTATATATATACTGAATGATCAGTATCTCTTAACCAAACCCAAAACTGAACCCATTGTTGTCAAGTCCTGTAGTATGACAGATGGCTTTTGTGTGGCCTTTCTCACCATGGTCTTGGAACCCCCACCCAAGTGCAAATAGGGTAATCATGGCCAATGAGATTGGTCAGTTTTGCCATCCTACTGGGCTTCAAATGAGCCATCCCAGAGGCAGAAAAAAGAGGATCTCACCAACACCAAGGAAGAAGGGCCAAGAGCAGAGTGCATCCTTTGGACCCGGGATCCTTGTGCTGAGAAGCTCCTGGAATCAGAAGACAGAGGAGAGGAAGCTATAACATGGAAGATGTTGAGAAGTGGTGGCAGAGAAACGGTGACAGGGGAGAGGGGCAGGAGACGGCGCATTGGGCTTCTCTGCCCAAGATAGCAAGAAAGATGAGTGCCATTGGCCAGGAAACTCGCTGGAAGAGTAGGGAGCCTCCAGGTACTTGGTGGAGCTAGGTTTGCTAAGCCACGGAGCTAGGACTGCGCACCTTTGGGCCAAGGTTTACTGGCAGTGTGGGGTGCCTCTGGGCACTTACTATACTAAAAGAGGTTTGAACACTTGCCCAAGAAGGGCAGTAGGCCAAGGGCCAGAGAGGGGTGCCTGTGAGCACAGCCGAGATGGAAGAACTGTATCCTGAGAATTCCGGAACCTGAATTGTAACCTGTTATGTCCCTAATGAACCCCATAATCATGAGTATTATCTGTGAGTTTTGTGGCTGTTGCAATGAATTATTGGACACAGCAGAGAAGCAAAGAGTGCTGTGGAAGGGATTGCTAGGGTCAGAATTTGTAAAGATGGCAGAGAAGGAAGGCATGTCTAACCTCTGCCTCAAAGGAACCAGATTTGGGCTGTTGATCCTGATTCTCCTTCCCCTTTGTGAAGTTAGAGGAAGTCAGACACGCCAGGTGTACAAGTCCATCCTAACACGAGCATACTCTGTGTGTTACAGAGTAGGACTGCTCCCTAGGGTTTTCTTGGCTGTGATCGTTTATGGAATCAGATCCCCAGGGCTTTCTTCCTAGGCACCTCTGGATGGATTCGATGAACCAACCTTTAGGTTAGCAGTTGAGCACAAACTGCTTGTAGCACCTAGGGACCTTCAGCACCTCTTAGACAATAAAAGAAAGCTCAAAGCTGAAAAGCCAACAGGAACCATATCCTCTCTAAAATTTCTTTTGGCTTGTTTTCAGGGCGGTATTTGGTATCTCTGAATTGGGACACTGGACATTTCTATACCCCCATTGCATAGGGACTCCTGAGTTTAAAAGAAAAAAAAAATTGTCACTCCTGTTAATTTGTACTTGTGAGGCCCCTACCCACCTTATGGGCCCTCCCTTTGGACTGGGTAGAATAAAGAAAAAAACGGAGCAAGAAAATGACACCCAGATCTTTGCCTTCAGGAAATTTTCTCTAGAACAGACAGACCAAAAGCAATAGAGCAACATATGGGAGCAGGTCCATCAGGGAGGGTTTGATCTTGCATTTGCATTCTCACCTTTCCCCTTTGCCATCCATAAACCAAATAAACAAACCCATTGCCACAGAGTCGATTCTGACTCATAGCGAGCATGTAGCTCAGAGTAGAACTTCCCCATAGGGTTTCCAAGGAACTGCTGGTAGATTTGAATTGCTGACCTTTTGGTTAGCAGCCAAGCTCTTAAGCACTGTGCCAGCAGGGCTCCTAGCCAGGCCCAAACTTCAGCATGATGGATACTACACAATGGCAGGATACAAGGTTTCATCCCCTCTGGTACAGCCTCCTGGAGAATGCTCATGAGGTGTTCTGAGAACGTCCCTAAAAAGTGGTCTACTCACACCAATTACCCTGGTTATCCCACAGAAGATGATTTATTATAATAGACTTAATATATTAGAGAAAGGTGCAAAGTGTTTCTATTCATTGGAATATTATTTAAATAGTGGAAGTTTCACTTAACATGTAACAAATGGGTGGTGGCACTGACAACCACACTCTCTCACTTTTGTTCCAAGCCTTTTTAAGACAGATTCTCACTTCTGCATTAGGCCAGTCTTTGGGTGAAGCAATTTTAGTCTAACAGCTTCCGTACTGGGGGGTGGGTGGTTGCTTTTTATTTTCTTTTTCAGAGACATAGAGTATCTTTCTTCTTAACTGATTTTCCAGACTTCAGGGTTTCTTTAGGGGGAAGCTGCTTAAGGAGGGTTCTGGGTGGACAAGCCCTTGAGGATTTGCTTAGGTGTCCCCAGACACTGTGTGCTGACTGCCTCCCGAAGGTCCTAAAAAGGCCTCTCATGCTGCCGTGTAACTATAGGTGCTGACAGATCCTCCCAGCCCCGTCACACAGCTTTCACATGAAATTTGGGGTCAGAGAGGTCTCTTAGTGTTTCTTGAGGGAACTCACGTTTGGCTTTATTTCCTCTGATTTCTATATTTGGATTTGGACAAGTTTGCTCTGCAATTTACTCTCTGGAGGGGTATACACTGAAAACCCAGGTCATTTTCAGCTTCTGAATGGGATTGGAAAGTCCGGTTTTCTAGTTGCCTGTGGTGGGCACAGGGGGGTTGGCTACCCAGAAGGATTTGAGGTATTTTTAGGAGAATCTTCCTCTTCCAGTAGGGCAGGAGTAAAGTCTATAAGGAGTCCAACAGTCTATGGACATCTCTGGGATGGAGGGAGTAGAGCTTCGTTTTTTTTTTTGATGTGAGTCTTGAGGGGAGTGTTTCAGACCCTGGCTTTGCCAGTGGATGTGTTCACTGAGAAAGTAATTTCTACTTCTTGCAATAAAGTCAAGGGGAATGGAACCATCTTGCAACCAACTAAACACAGATGAGAAGATGAGAATGAGAATTTCTGGAGAAATCCTTGTTTGTAGGCTTCTCTTAAACTTTGTGCTTAAGATTGTATAGCAGTATCTTCTTGAAACAAATTCCGAGTGAGAAAGTCGTTGAGAGGGCATTTAGCAAGTTGTCACAGGACAAATACTGAAAAATTACTGCTTGACCAGTACCTGAAAGGCCTGGCCCTCTGCCAGAGGCCCCACAAGCACTGCTGTAGCCTAAGTCGGCAAGAAGAGTCAGATGAAACTGCCATATACTGTCTCTGGTGGAAATTATACCACAGGGAGAGCAAGCCAGGCAGCCTCTTTCTATGATTTGGAAAATTGTTACTATTAAGCCTGGAGCTTTGATCGTTACAAGAGGTTCATGGTGCCTACAGAGCCACTCATCTCTGTCTCCCAGGTAACTATGACCTACTCTCTGAGCAGCTGACATTCCTACCCTGTTTGGTTCTTGTCTCTTCTTGAGACTGTACACAGGCAACAGGTGCAGCAGGTCTCCCCACAGCTGCTGAAAGGAACCCTGGTGACATCTGCCCTCTTGGCACCAGGATTCTGCCCTTCCTGGAGTGGGGAGGCTTCCAAGGACCCATGTGACTTTACGAATATCTACAACTCAGTAATGGTGCTGTGGTCTTCCAGGCTAAATGGTCCCTTCCTGGCCTCCTCAGGGGTGCTGGAGAGAGTTATTTTCAACAACCAGTTCATTCAAGAGAAGTGCTTACTGGCTCACCCATCTGTATTCCTAAAGCAAGAGTGGTGGGTGAGGTGGGCTGGGGTTGCACCCGGGTCCTGTGTTGCAGCTAATTGCGTTTGTCACCGATGTCCACACAGGGAATCACTAAGAACTTAGGATGAAAAGTATGAATACTTGTGTACGAGCTACAGTTTTGAGCCTTAACCCTAGTTCACACAGAAGAAAGCTCCACTGCCCCTTCTTCAGGAACTGTTTATGCAGATGTTTCGCTGGACTTCTCAACAGTTCTAAATTGCAGGTGGCCACTTTACATGCAAATGGTTCTGATGACCTATGTGGCTGGGTACATCACTGACTGCCCCCGGCAGCTCAGAGACACAGCCAGGCTGCCCCTCAGAGAAGGTGCAGTGCTTGGCACCATCAAAGCAGGGTGGGAAAAATTCTCAGTCCAGGAAGAAGCACCGCTGTTGCTGGTTACTTCCTTACCCAGTAAGAAATAGATGAACCTTAGACCAGATTATGTCTCTACACTTTTCTGTAATAAATGCGATTGCACGTCCCTGCAGGTGGTCTGAAGCCCTACACTCCTCAGTTGGCCTGTCCTCACCCGTACTTGCCGTGACATTTCTTTAGAGGTAGGATGGGTTATACTCTTTTTATCCCCTCCCCAAATCATGACACATTAAATGAAGAAATTTCCTCTCTAGAACCCTGTAATGCCTACTCCCCCAGCCCCACCCCTCCTCACTTTAGGTTTTACCCCCGACAGGGGTTTTTCAGAGGGAGAAGTCAGAAAGCTCCACAGAACGGGACAGGCTGATAGTCCCACAGCCCATGATGCACGCAAAGTTACTGAGGCAGAAGAGTGTAAATGTTGTATTGGCCAAGACTCGCTTGAACTGAGTTGCCATATTACCTCTTCACTTGTTCGCAAAGCAGCCTTGACTTGTCTTGCTGAGAATTCGATGGACACAGATCCTGATGAGCAAGGAGCTTCAATCAAATGCACTCTTTTCACATTTTGTTGAAATAAACCTCCACATTTGGAGAAGAGTCACCGTTTGTCATGTCAGCCCATGCCCAGCCACCTCCTCGATGCCACTTTTGACAAGGGGGTGGGGGATGCAGTGGTGGAGGGAGCCCCGCCATGCCCCTGCAACATGTTCCTATGCTTTGTCTCTTGAACTTACCTAAGAATGAGTGGGGGAAAGTGGTAAAAAGCTGGCCCTGGCCAGCCCTAACCTACTGGTTGAATCAAGGTAAAGATGCTGCAAGGCTGTCAGTACTCTGGAACTCCTCAGCTGGAAGTTAACCCTTCTGTGTCATTTTTTCTGAGAGTGGGTTTAGGGCAGAGGTGAAAAAGGCCACAAGGAAGAAGGAACTTGGCCCACTGGGAGCATGTGCTGAGCAGGAAAACTTCCTGAAAGAAAGCCTTGGAAGCCCAAGTCCATTCTCTCAGAAGTCTCCTTCCCAGCAGGCAAGTTGAGAAGGCTCTAATATACTTAGTAATTAACACTGGGACCAAATGGAAGATATTGGAGATTTTATGGAAAGGCTTTAGATTCTCCTCACCATGAACTAGCTACTTAATGCTTCTTGAAATCTAACTTTGGGCACAGGAAGGCACGAGGGGAAGAGACTTACAGGATTGTGTGCCTTTAACCCTCTACCTCAGGTTCTCTGAAAAGGATCTCTCTATGAACCCACATGGCTGAAGCAGGAACAAACACCAATGTCTAAACATCTACAAAGAAAGGTGCAGGACACAAGGAAGTAGTAGGGGATTACTGGCTTTTGCTGATTGTTGACACTCAGTGCTACGTGTCTATCTCCCTTGTTGGAATATGTGGTAAAGGATGGCTTTTTCTAAAATGAAATAAAATGTTAGGTTATTAAAAAGAAAACATTAGTGCCTGATTCAAAGATAGTTATGGTTCCAGGACGATCGTGTCTCCCAGATGGCAATAGTGAGGTGGGCCAGGGACTTTTCTCAAGGACCAAAGAGAAAAGCATCAGGGAGATAAGCACCGGGAGGTTATCTCACAATTAAGTACAGTGAAGAGCCTGGTGTGGATGGATCACAAATGTCTCTTCCTATTCAGATTCCAGTGCTCAGTACCCGGTACAGAATGTGGCCAAAACTCACCAATCAATCAATTATCTAAGCAAAAAGGGGCAGGTATAAGTGAACAGGGAAAACTCTGTGATTTCTCTCTTGACATAAATTTAAAAATTGTTGATATATGCTTACCTTGCAAACAGATAGGAAGGTAGGTGGATCAATGGATGGGTGAATGGATGGATGGACAGGCATGAATTTTTTGTGTGTGTTTCTCTCTACCTCTGTCTATGTCTGTCCTCCACCTCTGTCTATAACTGCCATTGTTTCCTCATAATCATACCTCTACTTACATAAGTAACATCTTTTATCTCATTTTAGAGAATCTTGCCTACAAATTGTATTACTGGTCACACAACAAAGAAAAAAAAAAAAAGAAATCTGTGAAAACCAGGATAGGGGAATCAAACACTTCTGACTTGGAGCAGAGGGAAGATGCATCGAGCTGAGGTCTCCAGGGGAGAGCAGGGCTGTGTTTCACTTGCCGAGTTGAGCCTGCTGAAAGCAAACAGAGTGTGGGAAGAGTGCCCAGACATTGTGCCCTGGTGGATTTGAAGGGAGCGCTATTTCTCCAGATCCCTCTCTGTGTGTCCTTCGATCTTTGTTCTCTAGGTCCCAGTTGTTGTTATGAAAAGGATTAGAGAATTTCCAGAGTCTTTTCATCAATCTCTTTTCATTGGTCTTTCTGCCTTTTCAAAAACACAACCAGGGATACAAGCTGGTAGTTTCACTACAAACGAAATTGTAGATAATTCTTTTGAAACGTGCTACAATAGTTGAAATTTCTGTTAATGCCTGAGCTACATTTTTGGTCCCCCATCAAAGTCAGGTGTGCCCAAGTCAGAATTAACCTTGAACTCTCTCATTCTGGGTGGATTCTATGTGATCCATATCTGCAGTAAGAATTTTAGAGCCAGAATTGATTGCTCCACTATTGCTCCTATTTTTCAGAACAAGAAAGACTAGCTTGGACCTGTGGAGTCCCGGGCCACCCAGAAGGCACCTGCATTTTCCCATGGATGTCCAGCTTCCTGGTCAGCCACCTCTGCCTCACTCAATCCACAGTACAGAAAGAACCCTCCTGTGCTGCTCAATCAGAACCAGAGCGAGCAGAGCACTGGTGCCCCCGTCTAGCCACAGGGCTGAGGCCAGACTATCCTAGCTCCCATTATTGTCCCTCAGTTTGGATAGCCTCAGGGTCTCCCTCTGCTCCCAGCAGCTGCACAGGGTTCTGCGCATAAGGGGTGCCCTGGTCACACGGGTCAGGCTCAGGTCCAGTTTAGCTTTCCAAAATCCACATTGATATTGACATTTCCTCCCACCACTGGGTGACTCTGGACTGTGGCCCCAGCACAGAGCGAGGCCTCCAGGCCAGAACAGGTGAGATCAGGTCTAGAGTTGGTCTATCCCAAAACTTTGGTACTCCAGACCTAGTCCCTCAGCCTCCTGGGATGGAACCTTGGACTCCTGGACCCTGTCCCTTGCTTCTGCTGCTGCTTTTGGGAGTGGAGACTGCTCATCCCGGGAATCAGCCCTGTGAGTCTCCAACTCTGGGGTCCAGAAAGGAGGGAGTAGGGGAAGGGGAGAGGAAGGAGCCAGGGAGGAGAGAGAACTGGCAACGGTTTGAAGTTCTATGTGTAGGAATGTTTAGAGACAGGTGCAGGGCCTTCGGAAATGGCAGCAACTGGTTTGGGGTTTTTTGTTTGTTTCCTTGCTTGCTTGGGGAAAGAACTAAGGTGAGATATTAAGACACTCAGCCCTGGGTATTCCAGGGTATCTCTCCCTGCGGTACAACCTCACCACTGTGTCTGAGTCCAGTCCTGGGAAGCCTGCAGTTACAGCCCTCGGCTACCTGGGTGGACAACTGTTCGTTGCCTATGACAGCAAGACCCGCAGAGCCAGGCTGAGGGGACCTCAGCCCATGGGCAGATCACTGTCCCGCTGCTTGCAGACAAGGAGACCCTGTTCTTGGAAGTTCACTAGCAGGAAGTAGATTGGGGTCTGAAGACCATCATGGGCTACAATGAGCTCAGCGATGAGTCTGGCCCAGGTGTCGGACCATCATTCCCCTGGATCCCAAGGGTGGGCCCTTCCTCTGTCCCCAATTTCTCATTTCTTCCTTTCAACCTCCTGGGCTCCAGGGGCCACCCCACACCCTCTCCACTCTCTGAGACCCTAGGGCCCAGGCATCCTGCCTCTTTCTATCTCCTCCTGGACCAAGCTTCCGGAACTTAGTCTAGGCCACCTCAGGTCTCGCTCCCTGCCACCCCCAACCCTGCACTTATGGCCCCTGCAGCTTGGTGCCAAATCTCATTTTTTCCCTGACGACTAACCTAAGGGTTTGGGGGTCACGGGCCAGGGGAGGCCTCCCCAGGGCCCCATTCCCTGCAGCTGAACCATGGCTGCGAGCTGGGCAACAGTGGTAGGTTCTGGCGCTAAGGCTACCACGGGGATGAATTCACCGCTTATGACCCGGTGACCTGCGTGCGCCTGGGGCATGATGCTCTCTGCGCCTGAGAGGCAGCGGAGGCAGCTTGTGGTCGGGCGCCCCCTGTCTGCAGTGCGCGGGTGGCTGGACTGCGAGTGCAGCGCGGCTCTTCGGGCCCTGCTGGCTGTGGGACTTAGGGGTCAGGCACCAGTCAGTAAGGAACCCCCAAGCACACACACAACCATCATTCCCAAATCACACAGTGAGAAAGACTCCCACGCCCAACCCTGCCAGTCCCAGATCCATATCTCAACGTGTTCAGGTCTCGGTTTCAGTTGACAGTATGATGGGTTAGAAAGCATTACTCGTGATAAACCAAAACAAACCCGTTGCCATGGAGTCGATTCCGACTCATAGTGACCCTAGAGGGCAGAGGAAAACTGCCCCATAGAGTTTCCAGCGCGGGCCTGGTGGATTCGAACTGCCAAGCTTTTGGTCAGCACGCGTATCTCTTAACCGTAGGGCCTCCAGGGTTTCCATTACACGATATAACACCAAAAACACCAAACCCACTATGGTTGAGTCAATTTGGACTGATAGCGACCCTATAGGACTGAGTAGAACTGCCCCATAGAGCTTCCAAGGAGCACCTGGTGGATTCAAACTGCCATAGGACCGCCAGGGTTTCCATTACATGATATAAAACCAAAAACACCAAACCCATTATAATCCAGTCGATGCGGACTCATAGTGACCCTACCTAAAAATGATATAAAAAAAAAAAATGATATAGAGGGGGGAAAATAGAACGAGGAAGGAGGTGTAGGGGAAGGGGTGGTAATTTGAAGTAAGATGATCAGGTAGGTGACATTTGAGCAATCTCTTTAAGAAGGTGAGGGGCTGGGCCATGCAGTTAACTCAGGGAAGAACTTCCAGGGATCACCCTTTTCGAATACCCGAGGCTCCCCATGGGGACAAGCACTGACCCTGCAGCAGGAATAGAAGCAGGTGGACTGACGCAAAGAAGCCCAGGTGGTGCAGTGATTAAAGCGGTTGACTGCTAACTGAAAGGTGGGAGATTCAAAGCCACCACCCAAGAGAAAGGTGTGGCAGTCTGCTTCATAAAGACTTACAGCCTTGGAAACTCTATGGGGTCATTATGAGTCGGAATTGACTCCACTGCAGTGGGTTTGGTTGGTTTGATTTTGGATGACTTCCCGCAGGAAGTTGTGGGGACCTGGATTTCTGTGTTCCCTGACCACATTACTGCCTTGAGTTCTTAAAAACCCCAGGATTGAAAGAAGAGGAAGGCGCTGGTGTGTGGACGAGGCTGGGAGGGAAGAAGCTGAGGTGTAGTCCCACCTCCACCCTGTCTCTGTGCTCTTCCTTGGATCTAGTGGCCCCCAGGGTCATGGTGACCCAGCAGAAGGACCCTGAGGGCAATCAGAGCCTGCGATACTGTGTATTCGGTTTCCCACCTGCCAATATTATGCTGACCTGGCTGGGGGATCAGAAGGAGCTGATCCTGGATTCAGGACTCAGGGGAATCCAACCTGGGGGAAATGAGATGTACCAGAGCTGGGCAGCTGTGGGCATCCTCCCAGAAGAGGAGCTGAGATACACCTGCCTGGTGGAGCACCTGGGCCTGAACAGGCCCCTCAGTGTGACTTGGGGTGAGGTGTTGTCCCAGGACCAGGAATGAGTGGGGGGTGAATCTCATCCAAACCCTGCCCATATTCTCCGCCCTTCTAGTCAAGCCCCTCCCTTCTCTCCTAAATGGAGACACTGGAAATGTTCTCAGTGGTCCTCTGATCACTCACATCTCAGCCCTCACTGGCAAGTCCGCCTCACTCCAACCTCCTTCATTCCTCTGGACCTTCTGCCACATGCCCAGGGTCTGACCTCTCTCTCTTCTACCCTCCAGGAGTAATGGCTCACTTCCCACTGATGAGCCAGCTCTAGGTAAGTCTGTGCTCTAGTTGAGGTTCAGAGAAGGAAAATATTCATGGACGAAGAGTTGGA